>NC_142685.1:84820000-87320000 GCF_056320005.1 Nelumbo lutea | reverse complement strand
ATGATGAACTCTCTAAAGGCCTTCCATCATTAGCATGAGGATGGGTTTATCAATAATGAGGAGATGCACTATAAAATTGGGCTATTTATTTGCTGGTGAGTCTGTTTGATTGTTTCATAAGATGATAGGAGCGTCATAGACCAATGTGGGAGAGGCCTATCCTAAAATGGAAGACTCTCTCACGGTACCTTGGCGTTCAGGGATATGATGGGTCTACACTTACTAACCTAAAATGACAATGAACCTTGTCTAATAGAGGCCAAAGGGAAAGCTCATAAGATGAGTGGATATGATCCTTCATAGAAAGTGGTGGAGCTTTGCAGCTGAAACAGTTGGCTCCATGCACCATATGTGATTTCCCACATTTCTAAAGATAAAACCGTGTCTCTATCACTCAGATAGGAGGGAAATCTCGAAGATGAAATGGAAATGGAACATAGATTAAAATTCATTTCTTTGTAAATAACATGAATCAATTTAGGTTGTGGACTAATAATTTATTTTTCCTTTTATCAGAAATGGCAAATGGGCAAGTCGCCAAACTGTTGGATGATGACAAGCTGAAGGGCTCAAACTACGCTGATTGGTTCCATAACCTTATGCTGGTGCTGACATCAAAGAAATTGGACAAGGTAGCCAAAAACCCTACACCAGGATGTCTACATGGCAGGGCTTCCGAGGCACGGAAGAAAGAGTTTCAAGAATAGGAAGAGAAATTTTTTCTTGCCCGATGTTATATCATAGCTTCCTTAGATAATCTGATACAGTGACATTTCAATAAGATCAAAGTGTCCAAGGATACCATGGATAGTCTGAGGATGATGTATGAAGAGTAGAATCATTCTACTTGACAAAAGGTCCTAAAATTATTTATGATCACTCAAATGACTGAGGACCATTAGATTCATGACCATTGTCAAAGATGATGGGCTATATCAATGAACTAGAGGCTCTCAGGTCAGGGCTTGATGATGACACTAAAATTGATGTCATTCTTAACTGTTTTCCACTCTCCTTCAATTAGTTTATCATGAATTACAACATTAATAAGCTAAAAGTTAGCATTCAGGAACTCAACAATATGTTGCAAAGGGCTAAAGAACTAATTAAGAAGGATAGGCCGATTGCCATGCTTGTTGATGGTGGCAAATCGGGCAAGAAAAAGCAGAAGGCAAAGAAGAAGCCTCAGAAGAAGGTTGGCAAAACTAAAATTAAGAAAAAGGACAAGGCATCAGATGCATGTCACTTTTGCAAGTAGATTGGCTACTAGAAGAGGAATTGCCCTCAATATCTAGAGACCAAGAAGCAAGGTAATTTCAAATCCTTTATCATATAAACCAATTTGTTGGACACTTCTGCGTCCTGGTGTATTGACTCCGGGGCTTCTACTCATGCATGTAATACATTGTAGGGGTTCAAGACAAGCAGAAAGTTGAGTGACGGAGAAGTGACTCTTTACTTGGGGACTTCTACAACTGTTGCAGCTACAACCATAGTAATTGTAGAAATATATTTCAGAGGAGGAGTTATATTACTTAAAGAATGTCTTTATGCACTTAATTTGAGAAGAAATTTGGTTTCTGTTTCAAAATTGTGTATGGATGGTTATTCTATTTTATTCAGTATTCTATGATTACTATTAAATGAAATAACAAATTCCTCAATTACGGAGAACTTGGTAATGGTCTCTATGTTCTCCATCCTTCTTTGGAAACTAATTTAATTGAAACTACGTTAGAAATAATCCCCAAGAAAAGAACATGAGATACAGTTAATTCAACATGCCTATGACATTACTGACTTGGCCACATTAACATAGATCGTATCACAAGGTTGGTAAAGGATGGTCCTTTGGATTTTCTAATTGTAGAAGATCTTCCAACCTGTGAACCTTGCTTTCAAGTAAGATGATGAAATGGCCATTTACAGGTAAGTCTAAAAAATATACAAGCACACTAGACCTAATACATATTGATGTATGTGGTCCCCTGAATGTTAGGACACGTAACCAGCACGCTTAGTTTATAACATTTATCGATGATTTTTTATGGTATGGTTATGTTACCTAATGAGACACAAGTCTGAATCCTTTGAAATGTTCAAGGAGTTCAAAGAAGAGGTCGAGAAATATTTGGGGAGACAAATTAAGCCCCTGCAATCAAATCGAGAAGGCAAATATATCTCAGATGAATTCAGGGACTACTTAAGGGAAAATAGAAATGTATCACAACTAGCTCCTCTTGCTACACTACAATTAAACGGTGTATCGGAGAGGAGAAATCAAACTCTATTGGTATGGTTCATTCACTTCTCGTCCACTCGGAATTGCCTATATCATTTTGGGGCTACGCATTAGAGACTACGATATACGTGCTGAACCGGGTTCCAACTAAATCATTTCCTAAGACTCTATTTGAGCTATGGACCAGTAAGAAACCAAGTGTGAGAGACACTTGAAGATTTGGGGTTGTCCGGCACATGTTAAAAGACAAGTGCTGACAAATTGGAATCCAAGACCAGTCATTGCCTATTTGTAGGCTACCCCGAAAGCTCTATAGGTTATTTATTCTATGATCCAAATGAGCAAAATGTGTTTTGTAATCAAAATGCCCATTTCTTGGAAGAAGACTATATCCTGGACAATCATCATCAGGAAGTTGTTCTTGATCAAGAGAGGAGATGTCTCACAGGCTCCAGAAAATAACCAACCTAGAAGGTCTACCTAGGTTTCTAGGCCTCCGGTTTGTTACAACTATGATCAAGAAAAATACTTGATGGGAGCCATTAAAAGTGAAGAAGATCCCATGACTTATACGGAAGCTATGTTGGACATAAATTCCTTGAAGTGGGTAAATTCCATGAGAGCTGATATGGACTTAATGAAGACCAATGGAGTCTAGACTCTCGTAGATTCACCCCTAGGGTAAAAGCAATTGGTAGCAAATGGATTTACAAAAGGAAGAAGGGCCCCGATGGGAAAGTTGAGACTTACAAGGCTCGTCTTGTGCGAAAGGCTACACTCAGATTCAATGGCTATGCTTAAATCCATTAGGATACTACTAGCTATAACAACACACCATGATTACAAGATTTGGAAAATGGTTGTCAAAACTGCATTCCTGAATGGAGATCTCACTGAAGATATCAACATGCATCAACCGCAAGGATTCATTGCTGCAGGTCAGGAACACATGGTGTGTAAGGTTACAACCCCTGGTTCTGTATGTAGATGACCTCTTACTCATTGGGAATGATGTGAGAATGTAGTGTGTCTTTCACAGCAATTCTCCATGAAAGATCATGGAAAAGCCTCCTACATCTTGATTCTTTGACTCTATAGAGATAGATCGAAGAGGATAATAGGATTATCCCAGTCTACTTACACTAACAAAATTGTTAAGAGATACACAACATGGAGAACTCCAAGAAAGGAAATGTTCCTTTTAGGCACGGAGTCACTCTCTCTAAGGGTATGTCTTCCAAGACTCCCGAGGAGATTGAAGGCATGAGAGAGGTTCCATGTGCCTCAGTCGTATGGAGCATCATGTATGCCATGCTATGCACTCAACCTGACATTGCTCAGGCAGTGAGTGTGGTAAGAAATACCAGTCAAAACTAGCACAGGAGCACTGGATAGCTGTGAAAAACATACTCAAATAACTTCGAAGGACAAAAGAGTTTTGTTTGGAATTCAATGGTAGTTTACTATAGATTCTAGGGTATACCGATACCGACTTCTAGTCAGAACCAGATGATAAATAGTCCACATATGGTTACATATTTATCATGGGGTCCTATGTAGTAAGAAAATAGTCCACGACCCAAGCCAAGCACATTACCATAAGTAAGGATACTGAATGAATAAATTTGTTCATTCTAGAATTAGGAATTCAGCACATCACCTATTCCACTATTGTGTGATAACACTTGATCTACGGGAGATTGTTGTTAGAAGGTAGCATCAACAAAGAATGTGGCAAACCCATTGACTAAGCCACTGACACAGAAGTGCAAGTGGGAGCTATTAGATAGTGCATGCCCTTAGCTCCTACCAGATTGATTACTAGTGCATTTATTTTAAATGAGTAGTAGTACATAATTGATTCATGTTATATCTGGTGTGTTTTTGAGCAATACCCTTAAATTGGATACTTATGAGACTCGTGTTAGTTTAGAATCTTTATAGTCATTGGATAAACCTGGGGAGGTTTGTCCCACCAAGGTTGACGCTAATGTGCTACCAAGTCAGCTCAGGTGGCTTGTCTCAGTTGCTAGGGTGAGACCTGAAGCACATGTAGTGTGGGTTTTCTTGAAACCCTGAATCGAACCATTTTCCAATTATGCCATGGATCTTGGAGATAGATGGGCAAAATTAGAAAGTTACACCTAACCCCTAGACTCGATTATGGTACTGCATTAGGTGTTGGATTGGGTTGTCTTTGATATGCCAATCAGTGAGATCCTTAGATGAGGTCAAAACCTGGGTATGTTGAGGCAGTCCGAGAATTCACCTAAGTGAAAGATCATAGTGACAGGATCAGCCCTTTTGTCGGACAAAGTGAATGATCGGAGAATGCATTCTCGCTAATGGAAACCTAAACTGTCGATAGTTGATTTCAAATTTGTTGAGATTTGTTTTTGCAAGATATATTTATGTAGAGATATACATATATATTATGATTTCACAAAATGTTTGCAAAAGGTTTTAATTCCCAGGATCCATATGAGTAGAGAGTGCAACACTGTACCTTGCAGCCGAAGGAGAGGTCCTCTCTTGTCAGGTAGTGTTTGATCATTATGGGCTGAGAGGTTAAGTGTAAGACCATTTAGGGCTTTTACCTTATGGGATAATCTCACATCTGCCCATAGTCCTTGGGCCTTTATAAGATGGTTGGACCCAAGGACTCAGGGCCTTCATAAGATAGGCTGAGAGGTTAAGTGTAAGACCATTTAGTGTAAATGTTGGGCCCATTAAGAGTCCATTCTAATGAATTTAGGGGTTTATAGTATTCAACAGTGAATTCGGCTAGGCTGAACCCATGTGGCTTATGTAGAGATCAATGGTAGGGTTCCACGCCATACAAAGAGAGCCAAGCTAGTCAACACTTAAAGGGAAATGTGCCTAAAAGCTTAATGAGCCTAAAGCACAATTTGAACTTAATTTGATTAATTAAATAAGGGGCGAATTTGGGTATGGATCAGAAAATAAGGATAAGAGGATAACACTTTTCCACTTAAAGAGTCCATATCCAAATAAATATTTGAATTAGGAAACTTCTAATTTGATTAAGAGAAGCTAATCTTGATTTGCAAATAAGATAAGGGATAAGCCTTATCACTTAAGGAGTCCAAATCCAAATAAAGATTTGGATCAAGAAACTCCTAATCAAATTATGAGGTTAACTATTAAAGGATTATATAAAAGGAGGAAGGTGAACTAGAAAAAGGTTACACAGTTTCATAGTTTCCTGCATTCAGTTCTCTCTCCCTCTGCTCTTGCTGCACTACCCTGTTCGATCTCCAAATCTTGTAGTGATCAAGGTTGGATCTTGATCTTGATTCTTTCTAGAAGATTCAATCTTGAAGCTATGCTCACATCCCTACTTGATTCTTGCTGAAGAATTGTAGTTCTTGCTGAAGAATCTCCTTGGTAATACTACCTCACCCTAAGCTGGGTCATCTTTAGTGGAGGTGGGATTTGATGAACCTTTGGGCGTGAACACCTATGTTGGAAACTATGGTTGATTCCGTATCACGTATATCCCTTCCTTAGTCTTAGTTTCAGATTTGGTTCAATTCGTTTAAAAAATGGACCTTGAAAAATGTAGTTTTTCTAAATTAAGGAATGGGATTCCCGGATGGGAGAAAGAAATTTTTGAAATTTTGCCTAGTCACCCTGCATGGTTCAGCCATCCATATGATGGATCTACTTTCCCTTCACCCATGACTTACACGGAAGCTATGTTGGACATAGATTCCTTGAAGTAGGTAGATTTCATAAAAGTCGAGATGGACTTAATGAAGACCAACAGAGTCTTGACTCTCTTTGATCTGCCCCCTAGGATGAAACAATCGGTTGTAAATGGATCTACAAGAGGAAGAAGGGCCCTGATGGAAAGGTTGAGACATATAAAACTCATCTAGTAGTGAACGGGTACACTTAGAAAGGAGTCGATTATGAGGAAACCTTTTGGCCCGTGGCCATGCTTAAATCAATTCGGATTCCGTTAGCTATAGCGGTACACTACAACTATGATATTTGGAAAATGGATGTCAAAACCACGTTCCTGAATGGAAATCTTACTAAGGATACCTATATGCAATAGCTGTAAGGGTTTGTTGCCTCAGGTTAGGAACATATGGTATGCAAGTTGAACAACTCAATCTATAGATTGAAGCAAGTTTCTAGAAGTTGGAACATCCGATTTGACTCTATGGTCAAATAGTTTGACTTTAAGCAGAATCCGGATGAACCCTGTGTTTACAGAAAAATAATGGGAGTAAAAGGTTACATTCCTTATTCTATATGTAGATGACATTCTACTCATTGGGAATGATGTAGGAATGTTGACTACGGTGAAGGTATGGCTTTCGCAGCAAATCTCCATGAAAGATTTTGGAGAAGCCTCCTACATCATGGGACCTTGACTCTATAGAGATAGATCAAAACAGATAATAGGATTATCCCAACCTACTTATATTGACAAAATCACCAATAGGTACAACATGGAGAACTCCAAGAAGGGATTTGTCCCTTTCAGACATGGAGTCACTCTCTCCAAGGGTATGTCTTCCAAGGCCCCTGAAGAGATTGAGGGCATGAGAGGGGTTCCCTATGCCTCTGCATAGGGAGCATCATGTATGCCATGTTGTACACTCGACCAAACATTGCTCAAGTTGTGAGTGTGGTAAGTAGATACCAATCAAACCGAGGACAGGAACACTAGACTGCTATGAAAAACATATTCAAATACCTATAGAGGACTAAAGAATATTATCTTATCTTCGATGGTAATTCACTACAGATGGTCGGGTATACTAATGCAAACTTCCAATCAGATATAGATGATAGAAAGTCTACATCTGGTTATGATGAAAGGCATTTTGGTCCTCCCACATAGATAGCTACACGTGGACGTTATCGACAACATAGCACCAGGTCAACCGGCCAGCTCGATGAGTTAGCCTGGAGCACCTCATGCAGACCGACCAAGAATACAGCCGAGCTGGGGTGAGCTTGGGCAACCAGCAAGGCGAGCTTGCCTAAAATAGGTTGTGCACCCCCTCGAGGGTCCGATATCGCAACTATGGGCACAGCTGATAACTCTGTATTTTGATGCCTTAAGGGCATCATTTTAGGGGTATTTTAGACCATAGACTGAATAATCTATACCTTTTTTAGTTAAATTCAATATTGTGACCTCTGAGGTCCTTGTGCAAATTTTGGGTAAAAACTAGGAAATTTACAAAGTTTTCTGTAGATTTTGGAAAGCCGGTGAGAATTCTAGCTAAGAAAGGGGGTGTTTCTATGAAAAACTAAGTACAAGAGGGCACCTCCTATCTGCTAAACCTAGAAAGGTGCCCTTCCTACTATATTAGCATACTCCCCTCTCCTTAGAAAACCCTAGGGCGCCTCCCCACTCATTCTTTAATCTCTAACAAACCCTAGCCGCCCCTAACTACTAAATCTTCACCTTCCACTCCTCCCTAACATCTAATCTCAACCTTCCAAGCCTTAGCAACCTCTCATACCCTTAGATCTTCAACTTGCAATCTCCACCCTCCATTCTAGGGCGCCATCTCTTTGGCATTCTAACCCTAGGGTGCCACCTAACTCCTAATCCCCACCATTCAGCCTTTAGTATAGGCACCCTCTCCTTTTCACTCCAGCCGTAGGACCCCTCTAGTTTAATCCTAACCCTCCATTCTTGAACCCTAGGGGTGCCATTTTCTGCATAAACCCACTAGCTGCCCCTCTCTTTCTCTGTAATCCTATTTTTGTCCACTCTTCTCTATAAAAAGGACCCCAGGGGCCCTTGACAAGGGGTTGGTTAGCCCAGTTCACAAGGCCAAGGCTTCTCGAGGGGTTCAAGGGTTTTAGGAAGGAGGATGCCCAGTTCTTGTCAGGAGGGGTTCCTGCAAGCAGTTCGTCCAACCTACAACTGCTGCCATTGGAGCTTATCCACCATTTTTATTTTGTTTTATTTTCTTTCTTTTTGTTATTTGGTTTTTCTAGCAATTTAATTTTTGCAATTTTTTATTTTGGTTTGATTTAATTTTTGTTTTTCTTTGTGTTTTGCAAGTTTGAATTCACTAGTTCAAGGCTAAGGTATCTCGAGGGGTTCAAGGGTTGAGGGAGGAGGAACGGCTCACCGAACCATGCACCACAATTTAAGCGAGTGATCTATAACTGCCGCATAGATCTAGTAACCAATGCATTAACATACCTTATATTGCAGAAACAGCTCCGCCAAAGACTCAAAAGACATTGCCCAAAGCACCTGAATTCCTAATAACTATAAAATGACTCTGAATTCACCTAGGAAGGTATGCGCACTGATACACTCAAGCTCTTTCACACTCTCAAGAGATTTCCATACCATCTTTCTGACTTAAGCATCAGAGTGTTCTCCCCAAGTAAAACCTACCTGGGCACTCTCACCCTTCTTTCTTTAAAACTCACTTCAACTCTGCCAGATTGGAACCTTGTTCGGGCCAAGTTACAATACACGAGAGAGTGACCAAATTGCGCATCATCAATTGGCGCCATCTATGGGAAGCGCAACAACAAGCTAGGTTCCCTTCTTTTATTCTCTTTCGAAAGCCCATCAACGGCATCTTCAAGTAACCCCTCTGCTAAAAACAATGTCAATGGCCAAATCCCCACTATCACCACTATCACCATATGCCAGATCGACGTTCCCTTACACCCAACCAAAGCACTGGATAATGTGAACATGCCTCCTCCTACAGCCGACCCCGCAACAGCCCTCGCAGTGGTTAACCTAAAACAGATCAATCAACTAGTACAATGTGTACAAGGAATGACCAAAAAGTGATTTCCATAGGTACCCCTCCAACAGGTCCTAGGAAAATAGATTTTCTTTCATGGCTGGATAGCAACAATAGTGATTTCCATAGGTAGCCCTCCAACAAGTACCTCAAAACAGTCAACAAGTACCTCTGAACAACTAACAAGTAACTCCAAATAGTTAGTAGATACCTCAAAATGGCCAACAGGTACCTCCCCAGAATATTGGCCAGAACCAGCCCAACCTCGAAGACCTAGCTCGCCCATGGGTTCGTAGCTAGGTTTAGGTTCCCGATAGAGGTGATAATCGAGACCACATTGACGGTGCAGCATAAAATGATCAAGTCTCAGCAGAAAGATGAGATGAGGTTCTTATTTAGACTGAAGCCGCTAACTCGACTGAAGGTGCTAGGAAGAAATACAAGAAATGCACGTATCACACTGGGAAAAAGAGCCAACTCGCCCAGGCAAGTAGCGATGCCCAGAATGAAGGAAGTAGTGTAGCCACCAGCAGGATGGTTTCCTTCTCTGAATCACCCTTCTTGACTCAAGAAACTCCACTGCCCCTAAGATCATAAAGGCCCCAAGACCGAAGAACTTCAGAGCATTGACCCTAGAATTTTACAAAGGCAAGACTAACCCAGTGGGGCATGCCAACATTTTCTAGGCTTTAATGCTTCTTCATGGAGAAAACGATGCAAGTGTGTGTATAGATTTTCTAACAACATTGAAAGAAGAAGCTTGACTCTAGTACTCCAGACTAGCCCCCAATTCCATTAATAACTAGGACCAGTTAACTAGACTTCACATCAACTAGTTCGCCACGAGCAAGAGACATTCAAAGTCAGTGACTTGTCTGCAAAATGTAATTCAGAAACCAAATGAAAAATTAAGGGAATACATTAGGAGATTCAACATGGAGCACTTGCAGATCCTAGAACAAGACCCCGTTGTATAACTTGTTGTAGCTAAGAATGGGGTACAACACCCTGAGCTAGAATGAGAAATTGAATTAGGCCCTCCAGCTACCATGGAGGCATTTCTCAACTTAGTGAACCAATTCATCAAAGTTGAAGAAGTAGTGGGGTCGAAGTCTTACCTGTTCGGGAAAAGGAAACGAGTTGAGGAAGAAGCAAGTCATAGCAGAACCAAGCGAAGAAGTAAGTCTCCCAAGAGAAGCAAATCACCAAAAGGCAAGCATAGTAGCTTGTCGCACAGGAGAAGAAAGTTTTTGGCCAGAGGATCGAGCAAGCAATTAGCAACACAACCTGCATATACTAGGACCTTTACTCCTCTGAACACCAAAAGAAATGAGATTCTGATGCAGATAAAATCTAACGACTATGTGAAATGGCCACCCAAGATGGGGGCGGGGACCCCACCCCCCGGAACCCGAACAAATATTGTCATTTCCACAAAGATGTGGTACATGACATGAGTTGAAAAATGAGACTAAAGATCTCATCAAGAGAGGATACCTAAGGAAGTTCATTAAAGATGAGCGGTGACTTGAAGAAGGAACCAGTAGAGAAGTGCCTTGGGCCAGCAGGGAGCCGGAGCCAGCTCCCCGAAACTAACAGCAACCAAAAAGATAGGTCCGAGGGACCATTAACATGATCACGGGAGGTTCAATCGTCGCTGGCTACACTACATCAATAGGTAACAACTCAGTTAGAGAGTTAGAACAGGAAGAAGGCAATCTGCTTAAGCACTCCCAGAAAGAAGAAGTGATCTACTTCACCGAAGATGACATGCGTGGGATCCAGTACCCACACAACAATGCTTTAGTTGTTAAACTATTAATCAATGACTTCAGGGTGAAGAGAATTTTGGTCGACTTCAATAGCTTGGCAAATATTTTATTTTTGGAGGACTTCAAGCATATAGATCTTGGCAAGGCAGATTTACAGCCAGCCTTCATCCCGTTGGTAGGCTTTAGCAGAGAAGTGGTCCACCCCATGGGCAATGTAAGAGTGCTGATCAAGGTAGGCTCCCCTCATCATACAGTATGTTTCGAACACGACTTCCTGGTAGTTGCCACCTGGTCCCCCTACAATGCAATATTGGGGTGACCTATCTTGCACACTTTACGAGCTATTGTTTTGACAAACCACCTAGCAATGAAGTTCTTGATAGACACTGGCATAGGGGTGCTGCATGGTGGTCAACTAGAATCCAGAAAATGCTATGTAATAGCTTTGAAGGCAAAGGGCAAAATAGCCACTGACATAGACTTGGAGCCACCACCAGAAAATGTTGAAGAGCGAGGTCGCCCGACGGAAGAGACCATTATGGTCCCCATCTCCAAAATAGAACCAAGAAAAACACTACAAATTGAAGCTCACCTGATAAAACCTGTATGCTTTGAGCTGGTAAGTTTTTTATTAAATAATTTAGATATATTTTCTTGGTTGGCTACAGAAATGCCTGGCATAGACCCTTGACTAATAACTCATAAACTTAAAGTGGACCCTACAATTAGACTTGTCCAGTAGAGGAAGAGAAACTATCTCAGAAAGGTGGAAAATAGTAGATGAGGAGGTGGAAAACCTACTAGTAGCAGACTTTGTAAAGGAATTCCAATATCCAAGCTAGATAGTGAATCCAATTTTGGTTAAGAAGGCAAATGGCAAGTGGTGCATGTGCGTAGACAATATGGACATGAACCGAGCATGCCCGAAAGACAGCTTTCCCTTACCCCGCATAGATCGCCTGGTTGATGCGACCTCAGTGTACGAGTGGCTCAACTTCATGGATGCCTATTTAGGCTATAACCAGGTCCTGATGGATCCATAAGACTAGGAAAAGACTACCTTTGTGACTAAAACGGGCTTATACTGCTACAAGGTCATACCCTTTGCATTGAAAAACGCTAGAGCAGCCTTCTAGCACATTGTAAATTCTATTTTTTCTGATTTGATTGGAGACAAAATAAAATGTTATGTTCATGACATGGTAGTGAAAACTCTTTTCTCAAAAGATTTGATTGCCAATTTGAACCTTGCCTTTAACGTTTTAAGAAAACATAATCTGAAGCTAAACCCAAATAAGTGTGCTTTCGGTGTGACTTTGGGTAAATTCCTGGGTTACATTGTCAACTAGTGTGGTATAGGGGCAAACCATAAGAAAATCCAAGCTATTTTTAGATATGAGACCACCTAGCTTAGTTAAGGAGACCCAAAGACTGACTGGAAAGGTAGCAACCTTGAACCGATTCATGTCCAAATCGGTTGGAAAGTGTCTTCCCTTATTCAAGGATATAAAGAAAAACCAAGACTTTGAGTGGACCGATGAGTGTTATCTCACCTTTGGCAAGCTGAAGTGATACCTTAGTTCACCTCCCCTACTGACCAGACCTAAGACCGGGGATGAACTCAAGCTTTACCTCTCCTCGAGTGACGAAGTGGTTAGCTCGGTCCTAATAAGAGAAGTTGACAAAGTACAATGACTAGTGTATTACGTGAGCAAGGTCCTACACGCTATGGAAACGAGATACCCCGACATAGAGAAGCTCACCTTTGAGCTGGTGCTAACTGCTCGAAAGCTTAGACCATATTTCCAGGCCCATACCACTATAGTTTTGATCAATCGACCTTTGAAGCAAGTCCTTCAAAAACCTAAGGTCTTAGGGACACTGATAAAGTGGGCAATAGAGCTCAGTAAATACGATATCCGGTATGAGTTGTGGCCAGCAATTAAAGCACATGTCTTGGCAGACTTCATTGCTGAGTGCACCTTCAGCTCGCCACCCCCTGAAATGACAGGGCTAGAAATAGAAGCTTCACCTAATGCGGCACCACCCCCAGTTTGCGAGATAGCAAGCTGGGATAGGAGCCCTAGATACTTCATGTGGATGGCTTGTCTAACTAGGGCAAAAGCAAAGTTGGATTAATACTCTACATACCTAGCAACGTGAAGTTGGACTATGCACTCCAGTTTCAATTCCAAGCTTTGAATAATGTGGCCGAATATGATGCGTTGTTGGCTGGCTTGGCACTAGCAAAGGAAGTAGGAGCCAAGCATCTTGTAGTTTGTAGTAACTTACAACTCATTGTAAATCAAGTGAATAGGGAATACGAGGTGCGAGAACCCTCCATGGCAGCTTACCTGGACAAGGTGAGAGAACTCCTACCTGATTTTGACTCTTGGTATCTCCACCAAATTCTGAGATCGAAAAATATAGAGGTTGATGTCCTTTCCAGACTTGTGAGCATGATTGACTTGACAAAATGAACAGTCTACATAGAAGAGCTACCTCATCCATTAATAGAAAAACGGGCAAAAGAGGTCGCCCATATAATTGACACAGAGCCGACCTTGATAAATCCAATCTTTAGCTACTTGAAACATGGAACATTACCGATAGAAAGAAATGCAGCTCGGCAAATAAAACGACAGTCAGCTCACTATGGGATAGTGGATGAGTTGCTCTATAGAAGATCCTTCACATTGCCCTACCTATGGTGCCTACGGTGAGCAAAAGCAACCAAGTCTTGCATGAGATTCACGAAGGCCTCTGTGAAGGACACATGGGGGGCAGGGCCCTCACTCAGAACACTTTGTGGTAAGGGTACTATTGGCCCACCATGAAAGCAAATGCAACCGAACTGGTCCAACGATGCGGCAAATGACAATGGCATGCCAACATCTTACACCAACCTACTACAAATCTGAGATACTTAACCAGCCTGTGGCCATTCGCACAATGGGACATAGACTTGCTGGGCCCCTTCCCCCCCCCCCCCAACAAAAGGACATAAAAGGTTCCTAGTAGTGGCAGTGGATTATTTCACCAAGTGGGTAGAAGTGGAGCCTCCGTTCACCATAATAGCTCACAATGTCCAAAATTTCTTTCGACGGAGCATTGTTTGCAGGTTCGGTCTACCTAGTGTATTGATTTCAAATAACGGGAAGCAGTTTGAGGATATTAAGTTCCAGAATTGGTGCGCACAGATGGGAATAAGGTAGAACTTCACCTCAGTAGCGCACCCCTAAGCTAACAAGCAAGCTGAAGTTACCAACAGGGACATTCTACATGGCCTCAAAGCTTGGCTCTCCCGAGCTAAAGGTTTGTGGGTGGACAAGATACCTAGCATACTGTGGGCCTATAGAACCACTATCAAGACAGCAACAGGCGAGACACCTTTCAACTTAAGCCAACCTCAACCTTGTGGAAGAAGTCAGAGACTTGGCCTACATACAGACTGCAGCATACCAACAGCGTGTAGCTTGGTACTATAATGCCCGATTCAAGAAATGCCACTTCAGAGTCGATGACCTAGTGCTCACAAGAAGGTTATGGTACCTGAGCCCAGTGTGGGAAAGCTCAGCCTGAATTGGGAAGCCCTCTACAAGGTTTATAGGATCATAAGTGGGAACGTGTATAAGCTCGAAACAATTAAGGGGAAGGCAGTGCCCCAAACCTGGAATGTAGACAACCTGCGTAGGTACTACCTTTGAAAATGAAGTGTTTTGAGCTACATTTGTGAGCACACCAGAGGTCAACTAATAGCTCGGCCAGAAGTTATGGAAAGTGAATTGACAAAGTTAAAGAGTGTAGAGATACGTTCTATCATCAAATACTATGACTAAGTTGAGCTAAATGACGTGAAAGAAACTAGGTAAACGAAAGATGGGACAAGAAACGACAACTTCTTTTAGAAAAAGAAAGGCCAAATGGCCATACAAAGAGCAAGCCAAATGGCCCCAAAAAACAATAAAAATAAAAATAATAACAATGATAATAATAATAATACAAAGAAAAAGAGAAATTGTTTAAAGGTTCAGACATAATAGGGCAGGCTGGCCCCGAAAAGCTTACATGAGCATACAAGCCCCCGGAACAACAGAGAAACCATCACCACCACCAGACCACTAGCCAAGCTACAGGAACAAGCTACTCATCACCGCCATCATCCTGGGCTTCCTCGTCGCCTTCCTCATCGACCCCTTCTTCGCCATCATCCTCTTCCTCTTCTGGAGTCAAGGGCTCTTCATCCACCTATGTAACAAGCTCCCCTGGGACCCTACGCATAGTGACGAAGCTGACATCGAGATCAGGATATAAGGACTTCAGATAATGATGACATAATTTGAAATCCTTCTTCATTTAAGGGATACCATCCACCATCCTCTACTTCTCGTACACAGGGGACTGTAGATAAGAAGCGACAGCCTCTTCCCTAGCTCGGTGTATGTCCTGAGCACACTTCGACCACCTCTCCTCCCTTGATCAGCTCACATTGTGATTGGGTCTGCTCGCGTTGCAAATTCTGGTTCACATGGTAGAGGCACTGGCGCTCCCCCTCCGAATCGACCTGGATTTTCTACATCTCAGCATTAAGTAAGCCCATGTTCACTCGCATGCTGGCCCTTTTCTTCTGCCTTGAGTGAGCATGATCTAGCTGAATCTGGCTATAGGTGTTCGCCTGAAAAAATTTGAAACTGGAACGAGATGTCTCGCATGAAAGAATCAAGAAATTTATAGAGAAGAACAAGAAGGATGATGCACAAGGTCAGCCAAGCTCCTATCTCGATAAGATCCAGCTCACTGAACTAATTGTCATTTATCTTAAATGAATAAAGTTTATATAATTGATTCATGTTATTATGGTGTGTTTCTATGTAATATCCTTAAACTGGACATTTATTAGAATCTTCACAACCGTTGGAAATATCTGGAGAGAGAGATTTATCCTACCAAGGCTGACACTAATGTGCCGCCTAGTTGGTTGGGGTGGCTTGTCTCAACTACCAGGGTGAGACCTGAGGTACATGTAGTGTGGGTTTGCTTGAAACCCTGAACCAGACCAAATTCCAATATTGCCCTGGACCTTGGATATAGATGGGCAAAACTAGAATGTTACACTTGACCCCTAGACTCGATTATGGTACTGCACTAGGTGTCAGATTGGGCTATCTTTGATATGCCAATCAGTGAGATCCTTGACCAGTTCAAAACATGGGTATGTTGGGATAGTTTGAGAATTCACATGAGTGGGTGATCATAGTGACAGGACCAACCCCTTTGTCAGACAAAGTGAATGATCGGGGAATGCACTCTCTCTAATGGAAACCTAAACTGCCAGCAGTGGATTTCAAATGTGTTTGAAATTTGTTTTGCGAAATATATTTATATAAAGATATACTTATATGTTATGGTTTTACAAAATGCTTGCAAAATGTTTTAATTTCGGGGATCCATGTGAGTAGAGAGTGCAACACTGTACCTTGCAACCGAGGCAGAGGTCCTCTCTTGTTGGGCAGTGTTTGATCATTATGGGCTGAGAGGTTAAGTGTAAGACCATTGAGGGTAATACCTGATGGTCTAATCTTGCATCTACCCACAGTCCTTGGGCCTTCAAAATATGGCTCGATCCAAGGACCATTTAGTGTAAATGTTGGGCCCATTAAGAGCTCATGGTGATGGACACATGGGTTTGCTGTGACCTATAGTGAATTTGGCCAAGCCTTGTAACAAAGGCTGGGCTGAACCCTTGTGGCTGATGTGTAGATCAATGCTAGGGTACCATGCCATACAACCAGAACCAAACTAGCCAGCATATAATGGGTTAAGTGACCAATATGACTTAATGGGCCTAAGGCCCATTTCTAACTGGGCTTAAGTGGTTTAATTAAAATGGGCCATTTTGGGATCTGACTAGGATTAGTAGTTGGATAAGATAGGTGTTATCAACTTGAGAGTCCAGATCTAAATACAAGATTTAGATTAGGAAATCTCATTCCTAATTAGATTAGGAAGCTGATCCTGAAAGGACTAGAAATAGGGGGCAAATTCCATAGAGAGAACAACTCCTTTCTACAGTCTTTTCTCTCTCTCAGCTCTTGATGCCATCCTAGTTCGATCTCCACCTACTGGAGTGATCAAGAAGTGTTCTTCGTATTGTTTCTTCTTGAAGAAATAATCAGAATTCATGCTCACACTACCCAACTCGATTCTTGGTGAAGAATCACAAGTTCTTGTTGAAGAAGCATTCTTGCTGATCCTGCCTCAACATACACTGTGTCATCTTCAGTGGAGGTGAATTTGGTATCCTCTTTGGGTGTGAACACCTATGTTGGGAGTTTCTTTTAATTATGTATCAGGTATTTCCCTCTCCCTCCTTTGGCTTCAAATCTAGTCCAGTTTTGTTTCAAGAACGAACCTTGAACATGTAGTTTCTAAATTAGGGAATACGATTTCTGGATGGGAGAAAAAGAAAGTTTTTGAAATTTTTCCCAACCTTCCTGCAAGGTTCAGCCATCCACATGATGGATCTTCCATCCCTTCAGTGATATCAAAGTCAGGTTCACATTCTTGAACCAAATCAAACTTGATTGAAACCTACACAAATAGGCAGAATCATTCTACCCTATCTACGCAATTTACAGTTTCACTGGGAATTGGTTCCCAGAAATTGGGTGAATGATCTAAAACTTAAATCTTTATTTTTCTACAATATTTGTATTAATGTTCTATTTATATTTCTTAAATTTTGGGCTATTCGTATGGTGGAGATCAAAATTTTATTGGCGCCAAGAATTTGCACCCCTATTGTATTATTCTATTCATTCTTGGTCTATAAATAATTTTTTTTTATTTTTAGATGGAATTTATAGGATTTATTCTGATGTAATTAATAGAAGATTAGGTTTTTCTATTTTTTTCATGGGAAGAAATGCTAGAAACGCGTGGAGGAGAAGTTTTGCAGATTTGGAACCTGCCATCTATGAACTAACCTTTGTTTTGCAGGGTTGCAGCCTTACGAACATCCCCCTGATTTGGAACCTGCCATCTAATGCTTAAGGCTATTGCTGGATTAAATCTTTAACACTTGTTTAGGGGTTGTTCAGTAGTAAGGGTTAAGAGGATCATTTGTTTTCAGATTAACTATGATAGGGAGATGCAGGAAAGTAATTCCCACGATGAATATTCAAAGTCTAAATTGATTTAATTTTGCATCAACGAGCAGTAGTGAAATTCTGATGGTGGATGTTATTGTAGACCAAGATTCGTTCTTTTGGTTAGTTTCAGCACTCTAAATTGCCTTGCTTCCCATTTCAATTTTGTTCTTTTTAATTCTAATATTCTTTCTTTTAATTTTGGTTTTCATTACATACACCCCCTTCCATCTTTGATTCACGTAGCACATAATTTTGGTTAGATACTCTCTATGGGAATGATCCTTACTCGCACTACTGCATTTTATTTTTACGAGTATAAGTTTTATTTTTGGGTGCCTACTACAGCATGCCAAATTTTGGCACCATTGTCTGGGTGTTTTTTCTAATCTATTTTTGTGCTTCTTGTGATCCTTATTTTGTTTTTGAATTTTCAAAAAAAAAATTATAGATCACTTTGATTGTTTGTGTTTCAACATAGATTACTTTTTGTTTTATTTATTTATTTATTTATTTTCATCATTCTAGGTAATTTTTTTTATGTTATGTCATTCATTGTTTATTAGGGTTTCCTTGATTTATGCCTGTAATCTCTAAGAAAGGTTATTTGTAGTACGATCCAGAATTAGAAGGGACTTTGCGCAGGTTAAGGAGAGAAGCTTAGAGTCATTCTGAAGAGAATGATCCAGCTCTTGATTCCCTATCTGTTATCAGTTTTGATTTGAGAGAAGAGGACATCATGGCTGGAAATCGAACCTTGAAAGAGCTTGCCGCACCTGATTTGAATCAGCAACTCTTATGCATAACTTTTTCTGCTTTAGATGCTAATGCTAATTTTGAATTGAAATCTGGACTGATACATCTCTTGCCCACTTTTCACGGTCTTGCAGGTGAGGATCCTCACAAGCATCTGAAGGAGCTGTATGTGGTGTGGATGACTATGAAACCCATGGGGGTGACTAAAGAAAAAATCAAATTGAGAGACTTCCCATTTTCTCTTAAGGATTCGGCTAAGGATTGGCTCTATTATCTACCCTCTACGAGTATTACCACATGGAATGAAATGAAGAGGCTATTCTTTGAGAAGTATTTCCCAGCTTCAAGGGCGGCCAACATCAGAAAAGAAATATGCAATGTAAGGCAGTACAATGGGGAGTCCCTACATGAGTACTGGGAATGCTTTAAAAAATTATGTGCAAGCTGCCCCCATCATCAAATCGACGAGCAACTACCTATCCAATATTTCTATGAGGGTCTTCAACCCACTAATAGGAGCATGATTGATGCTATGGGTGGAGGAGCTTTAGTAGATAAAACTCCCGATGCCGCGAGAAATCTGATTGCAAATATGGCGACCAACTCTCAATAGTTCGGCTATAGGCTCAACCCTCCATCAAAGCATGCTAATGAGGTAAATATTTCTTCCCTAAAACAATAAATTGCGAGTTTGACTTCTCTTATTTGTCAAATGGCTGTAGGTAACATGCAAACGGTAAAGGTTTGTGGGATATATTTGGTAGTAGGGTATCCAACTGATATGTGCACAACTCTTCAAGAGGATCCCATTGAGCAAGTAAATGCGGTAAGTGGTTTTCTGGGGCAACCGCAGAGAAAATATGATCCCTATTCAAGCACATATAATCCAGGATGGAGGGATCACCTCAATCTAAGCTATGGGAATCCACACAACCAACCAAGTTTCTTGCAATATCATCCAAGTTTCGAGCAATATCAACCACACCTCCCTAGACAACAGCCAGCCCAAACTTTTGATTCAGGTATGTCTTTAGAGGATATTCTTAAATATCTTGCCACTAATACTTTGTTATTTCAAAAGGAGATGAAACAATTTCAGCAAGAGATGAGGACCAGTATCCAATGCTTGGACAATCAGATGGGCCAGATGGCGACCGCAATTAATTGGTTAGAGGAGCAAAGTTTGGAGAAATTACCCTCTCAAATGGTTGTGAATCCAAAAGAAAATGTAAGTGCAATTGTTCTGAGAAGTGGTAAAGAGGTTGAGACTCCAGCAAGGGCAGCCCCTGCATTACCAAATCATGAAAAGGAGAAAGACATCATTCCCATTGATGAAGTACCTAAGCGTAAGTTTCCACCTCTTTCTGATTATAAACTGATACCTCCTTTCCCTAATGTTTTAGCAGGTTCTAGAAAAGATGAGCAGTATAAAGATTTTTATGAGACTTTTCATAGATGCAAGGCGAATATTCCCCTTTTTAGTGCTCTTAAATAAGCACCTCATTATGATAAATTCCTGAAAAAATTGTGTACACATAAGAGGAAATAGAAACTAAGAGGATGTGAAAAGGTGAGAGTAGGTGAGAATGTTTCTGCAATCATTCAAAGAAAACTCCCTACAAAGTGCAAGGATCCAAGTATGTCTACTATCCCCTACATTATAGGTAACACTAGAATTGAGAAGGCCATGTTAGACTTAGGAGCTTCCATTAATGTCATGCCATATTCTATATATGTTTCTTTAAATCTTGGACCTTTGAATAAGACTAGTGTAGTGATTCAATTGGCTAATAGATCTAATGCCTATCCTAAGGGTGTAGTTGAGGATGTTCTTGTAAAAGTAAATGATTTGGTTTTTCCTGTTGATTTTTATGTGCTTGATATGGATAATGGTGATCAAACCACTCCTATTATGCTAGGAAGACCATTTTTGAAAACATCCAAAACTAAGATAGATGTTTATAGTGACACACTCACCATGGAATTTGATTGTATAATTGTTAAGTTGAATATTTGTGATGGCATGAAATATCCTATTGATGATAATTGGTGTGCTGTCATAGGCACCCAAAAATAAAACCTATACTCGTGAGAATAAAATGTAGTAGTGCAAGTAAGGATCATTCCCACAAAGAGTATCTAACCTGAATTATGTGCTACGTGAATCAAAGATGGAGGGAGGGGGTGTGTGTAACAAAAACCAGATTTGGAAGGAAGAAAATCAGAATTAAAGAAAACAAAATTTAAATGGGAAGCAAGGCAATTTAGAGTATTGTAATTAACCAAAAGAACAAATCTTGGCCTAGGATAACATCCTCCACCAGAATTTCACTACTGCTCATCGATACAAGAATAAATCAATCCAGACTTTGAATATTCATCGTAGAAATTATTTTCCTACATCTTCCTAATATCAGTTAATTAGAAAACAAGCAATCCTCTTAACCCTTACTACTGAACAACCCCTAAATAAGTGTTAAAAATTTAATCTAGAAATAGCATTAAGCATTAGAGATCGATGAAGCTAAACAACACAAGCACAAGTGGTTGCATTTAATTCAATCGAGTGTCCTTCCTAGGATCTAACAATTTTTTATGCAGCAAATCATGAAACCCTAGTTGCTTCGTAGATTAGAGGGACCAAACAATTACGGATTTGATATCTAATCTAGCAATAGATTATAATGAATAATAAACTACTAGGCCTTCCTAACAATCAAACAAAACAATCATTGATATAAACATAGAAAACATTCAATATCCAAAGCATGAATTAAACAATAAAAACCAAATTAGATCTCACAGTTTGGTGGATTCCGAGGCTTCTGCTTCCTTCGACCAAGTATGAGAGTTTAGCCACGCATGGTCATGGTGAAAACTCAAGAAAATCAGAGAATGAAGAAGAGGGTCAGAGAGAAGAGAAGAGAGGCTCGGCTGCTCCCAATCTGCTTGGTTTCTCTCTAGATTTTTCTCCTCTTATCTACTTCCCCCAAGAGAAGCCTAAAAAATCTCCTAAAATTCCTCTAGGTCAATATAGAAGTCTGATTTATTTAGAAAAGACTCAAAAATAGGATAAAACAAAGTTATTGTGTGAGTGGGAGAGTGGTTAAATCGAGGATGAAAGCTTCAAGGCTAAGGAATGTCTTCAACATGTCACCAATGTAGTTGCAGAGAATTCGGGCCTGATTTTAACCTCGATGCATCTATCTAAACTCAAAACAAGAAAGTTGTAGAACTTTTCCCTATCTTTCCAAATCATCTTGAATCATCTCAATCGGAGTCTGGATGAGAGATTTATGCTCAATCTACCACACGGCGCCGAAATTGTGTAAAATGACCCAATTAACCTTGTTTCTCACCTAATGCCTCCTTTCGTGCCTTAAACCAAAATATAAGATTTATGAGTGCATTTGGGCATAAAATAAACATAAAAGGCTAATTATTAAGGGATAAAAATATGATATTTTTCGTTCTCATCGAATCCTCCCACACTTAGACCTTTCCAGTCCTCGGGCAAGATAGAACTTAAGCAAGCTAAGCAAACTATTCTACCAAAGTTTAAACTCAATCTTCCTTCATCTTTTTCCAAAAATATTCTATGTTAACTATTGCAAACCATTAAATCAACATGACCAAGTTATACACAACTCATCCATCAACCAATCCTATTTTTGCTACTACAAACCAGATAGTAAACTAGGGAAAACATTTTTTTCATCTCCTCTTTCTTTTTCCTTTTTCTCTTCTTGGTGGAAGTGAGTGCATTTTATGCTCCATCTCACTTTTAGGATTACTTGGTCAATAGGTGCATTTTATGCTCCATCCTACTGATTGAATTGCTGGCTAGAAGGTGCATTTTATGCTCCATCCTACTATTGAATTGCTTGGTTGGTAGGTGCATTTTATGATCCATCCTACCAATTGAATTGCTTGGTAAAATATTTACCCTATTTACTTAAACTCGGATTTAAGACTAGCTTAAAAAGGGGATGGCTTCAAGTGAATCCTATATTCCCTAATCATATTTCTTTACTAAGTTCACAAGAGTTGTCCTAGAACATTGTTTCAATTGATTCCAAAAGAGTTGAGTTTTTTTTTTTTTTGAACAAACGCAGAAAAAAACAACCTAAATTAAATTTTAAAGCGCAACCTAAATTCTAACCTAAATCCCCTCCCCCACACTTAAAACTTATTGTCCCTAATGTAGGGTAAAATGCAAAAGAAAGGTGGAAATAACTAAACTATAAATGCAAAAACAAGAAGAAAAAGAAAAAAAATAAACTTCCCTGTTATTAATCACCATAAACTGGATCCTCTAACTCTTGTGGTTGCAACTTCTGGTGCTTTCCCCTTCTATCCATCATGGGTGGGTTCAACCTTCTTTGTGGTTGATAGGAAGGTTTTGCTTGCTCTTCAAGTAAGGTGCGATGCATGCATGTAGACGGGCTGCTTCCTTTGATATCCGCAATCATCCAACCAATACCTGTCTTCTACTCCGTAAGAACCTGCACAAGCTTCTCTTCTTGTGGTGCACTAAGGCTGGTAGAGATGATCACTGGTAATGTCTCTCCGTCTCCAAGGAATACGTACTTGAGGTGACTAGGGAGAGGCTTCAATTCTAGAATGGGGTCCTACAAAATAGAGGGTAAAAGTTTCTTGCAAATCAGCATTCAGCATCGGCTCCTCTTTCTCAAGATGCTTACTAATGGAGGCTTCCAATCCATCCTTCCCTTCAAGTTCAAAGACCTCTTGTGCCAAAGAGTCAATCGCATCAATAGAACAAATAGGATCATCATCATTAGGATATTTCATGGCATCATAAATATTAAACTTAACAATCTTACCATCAAATTCCATGGTGAGTGTGCCACTATAAACATCTATCTTAGTCTTTGATGTTTTTGAAATTGGTCTTCTTAACAGAATAGGAGTGGTTTGATCACCATTATCCATATCAAGCACATAAAAATCAGTAGGAAAAACCAAATCATTTACTTTTACAAGAACATCCTCAACTACACCCTTAGGATAGGCACTAGATCTATTAGCCAATTGAATCACTACACAAGTCTTATTCAAAGGTCCAAGTTTCAAAGAAGCATATATAGAATATGGCATGACATTAATGGAAGTTCCTAAGTCTAACATGGCCTTCTCAATTCTAGTGTTACCTACCATGCAGGGGATAGTGGACATACTTGGATCGTTGCACTTTGTAGGGAGTTTTCTTTGAATGACTACAGAAACATTCTCCCCTACTCTCACCTTTTCACATCCTCTTAGTTTCTGTTTCCTCTTATGTGTACACAATTCTTTCATGAATTTAGCGTAATGAGGTACTTGTTTAAGAGAATTAAAAAGGGGAATATTTGCCTCACATCTATGAAAATTCTCATAAAAATCTTTATACTGCTCATCTTTTCTAGAACCTGCTAAAACATTAGGAAAAAGAGGTACCGGTTTACAATCAAAAAGAGGTGGAAACTTACGGTTAGGTACTTCATCACCATCGGTAGTGATGTCTTTCTCCTTTTCATGATTTGACAATGTAGGGGCTGCCCTTTCTAGAGTCTCAACCTCTTCATCACTTCTCAAAATGATTGCACTTACATTTTCTCTTGGATTCACAACCATTTGAGAGGGTAATTTCCCCAAACTCTGTGCCTCTAACCGACTAATCGTCATCGCCATTTGGCCCATCTGTTTGTCCAAACATTGGATACTGACCCTTGTCTCCTACTGAAATTGCAAAGTGTTAGTGGCAAGAGATTTGACAATATCCTCTAAAGACATACCTGAATTAGAAGTTTGGGCTGGTTGTTCTCTAGGGGGGTGCGGCTGATATGGCTGAAAAGTTTGGTGGTTTTGTGGATTCCCATAGCTGAAATTGGGGTGATCCCTCCATCCTAGATTATACATGCTCGAATAGGGATCATATTTCCTTTGTGGTTGCCCTGGAAAACCACCTGCCGCATTTACTTGCTCAACGGGCTCCTCTTGAAGAGTTGGGCACATATCCGTTGGATGTCCTACTATCGAACATATCCCACAAGCCTTCACCGTTTGCATATTACCTGCAGCCATTTGACGAACAAGAGAGGTCAGACTTGCAATTTGTTATTCTAGGGAAGAGATATTTACCTCATTAGCATGCTTTGATGGAGGATTGAGCCTATAGCCAAACTATTGAGAGTTGGTTGCCAAATTTGCAATCAGATTTTTCACAGCCTCAGGAGTTTTATCTACTAAAGCCCCTCCACTAGCAGCATCGATCATGCTCCTATCAGTAGGTTGAAGTCCCTCATAAAAATACTGAATAAGTAGTTGTTCACTGATTTGATGATGGGGACAGCTTGCACATAACTTCTTAAAGCGTTCTTAGTATTCATGTAGGGACTCCCCATTGTATTGCCTTATACCGTAGATTTATTTTCTAATATTGGCTGCCCTTGAAGTTGGGAAGTATTTTTCTAGGAATAGCCTCTTCATCTTGTTCCATGTGGTAACACTCCCGAAAGGTAGAAAATAGAGCCAATCCTTAACCGAATCCTTTAGAGAAAATGGGAAGGCTCTCAATTTGATTTGCTCTTCAGTTACCTCCATGGGTTTCATGCTCGTGCATACCACATGTAGCTCCTTCAAATGCTTGTGAGGATCCTCACCTGCAAGACCATAAAAAATGGGTAAGAGATGTATCAATCCAGATTTTAATTCAAAATTAACATCAGTATCTAAAGTAGGAAAAGTTATGCATGAGGGTTGCTGATTTAAATCCGGTGCAACAAGCTCTTTCAAGGTTCGGTTTTCGGCCATGATGTCCTGTTCTCTCAAATTAGAACTGTTAACAGATAGGGAGTCAAGAGTTGGATCGTTCTCTTCAAAATGACTCCGAGCTTCCCTCCTTAACCTGCACAAAGTCCCCCTTATTTTTGGATCGAACTACGAATTACCTTTCTTAGAGAATCGGGTTACAAGCATAAATTGAGGAAAACCTAATAAACCCTAAACAACATACCATAAAACAAATAAAAATAAACAAAAAAAAAACTAGAGTGATTAAATAAATAGATAAATGAATAAAATAGAAAATAATCTATGCCAAAACACAAACAATCAAAGTGATCTATAGAAAAAAAAAGGAAACTTTTTTTTGAAACTTCAAAAACAAAATAATGATCATAAGAAGCACAAAAACATAATAGAAAAATTCCCCGGCAACGGCACCAAAATTTGGTGTGTTGTTGTAGCCAACCACAAATAAAACCAATACTCGTGAGAATAAAATGTAGTAGTGTGAGTAAGGATCATTCCCACAGAGATTATCTAACCTGAATTATGTGCTACGTGAATCAAAGATGGAGGGGGGGTGTGTAACGAAACCCGATTTGAAAGAAAGAAAATCAGAATTAAAGATAACAAAATTTAAATGGGAAGCAAGGAAATTTAGAGTGTTGTAATTAACCAAAAGAATGAATCTTGGTCTAGGATAACATCCACCACCAGAACTTCACTACTGCTCATCGATGCAAGAATAAATCAATCCAGACTTTGAATATTCATCATAGGAACTATTTTCTTGCATCTTCCTAATATCAATTAATCAGAAAACAAGCGATCATCTTTACCCTTACTACTGAACAACCCCTAAACAAGCATTAAAGATTTAATCCAGCAATAGCATTAAGCATTAGAGAACGATGAAGCTAAACAACACAAGCACAAGTGGTTGCATTTAATTCAGTTGAGTGTCCTTCCTTGGATCTAACAATTTCTGATGTAGCAAATTATTAAACCCTATTTGCTTTGCAAATTAGAGGGACCAAACAATTACAAATTTAATATCTAATCTAGCAATAGATTGTAACGAATAATAAACTAGTAGGCCTTCCTAATAATCAAACGAAACAATCATAGATATAAACATAGAAGAACATTTGATATCCAAAGAATGAATTAATTAATAAAAACCAAATTAGATCTCATAGTTTGGTGGATTCTGAGGCTTCTGCTTCCTTTGACCAAGTATGAGAGTTTAGCCACGCATGGTCATGGTGAAAACTCAAGAAAACTAGAGAATGTTGAAGAGGAGCGGAGAGAAGAGAAGAGAAGAGAAGAGAGGTTCGGCTGCTCCCAATCTGCTTGCCTTCTCTCTAGGTTTTTCTCCTCTTATCTACTTCCCCCAACACAAGCACAAGTGGTTGCATTTAATTCAGTCGAGTGTCCTTCCTTGGATGTAACAATATCTAACGCAGCAAATTATTAAACCCTATTTGCTTTGCAGATTAGAGGGACCAAACAATTACGGATTTGATATCTAGTTTAGCAATAGATTGTAACGAATAATAAACTAGTAGGCCTTCCTAACAATCAAACGTAACAATCATAAATATAAACATAGAAGAACATTCGATATCCAAAGCATGAATTAAACAATAAAAACCAAATTAGATCTCATAGTTTGGTGGATTCTGAGGTTTTTGCTTCCTTCAACCAAGTATGAGAGTTTAGCCATGCAAGGTCATGGTGAAAACTCAAAAAAATCAAAGAATGCAGAAGAGGGGCAGAGAGAAGAGAAGAGAAGAGAAGAGAGGTTCGGCTGCTCCCAATCTGCTTGCCTTCTCTCTAGGTTTTTCTCCTCTTATCTACTTCCCCCAACAGAAAACACATGAGTACCCATAAACAATGAACTGAAATAAAAATCAATTACATCTCACAGTGTTTATAGAATCAAAGCTTCCCAAACCCTTCAACCAGAAATTAAAACCTTACAGACACTTCATGATGAAATCGCAGCTTCCAGATGAGAGGGGGAGAACTATGCTTCTTCCTCCTTGGTTGCTGATTGCTCTTCTTGAAGGCTGAAGCTCTCTTGGAGGCTTTGATGATGCCCTTGGGTGCTAGTCCACCCCCTTTATATAGACTTAGGAGGGAGTTGTCTCTTGCTGCTCTAAGGAGTTCTTTCTCCATTGGGAGTTCAGTTTTCTAATAGATAATGCCTAGATTAGATCTAACCTACTCCTATCTCTTAACTAGTAATCTTAATATCTTTTATCTTTATAGAAATACAATAGAAAATTGAATCTGATAGGACTCTTTGATGTTTCTTATTCTTGCATTCGTATTGGGCCGTTACAAGGCTTCTCTGTGAACTGGGCTTCTCTGCGAATTGGCTTCTTCTGCGAACTGGGCTTCTCTACAAATTGACTTAGACTTCAAACTCGATTTTGACCTTGACTCAGTCCGAATCTATCAAAACTCAAAACATGAAAGTTTTAGAGTGTTTCCTTATCTTTACAGCTCATCTTGAATCATCTAAATCGGATTCCGGATGTGAGAGTTATGCCCAAATTCTCACATGGCGCCGAAACTGTGCAAAATTACCCGATTAGCCTTGTTTTTCACCTAACGCCTTCTTTCGTGCCCTAAATCGAAATAAAAAGAATGGTGAGTCCAATTAGGCACTAAATAAGTATAAAAGACTGAATATTAAGGGGTAAAAATATAATAATTTTTATTCTCAACAAATCCCCTCACACTTGGACCTTGCCCATCCTCGGGCAAGACAAAATTCAAGTAAGAATAAAACAAGAACAAACTAACTATCCCACCGATTTTTAAGCTCAACTCCCCTTCATCTTTCTTCATAAATATTCTAGGTTAAATATTGCAAACTGTTAAATCAACACAACCAAATCATACACGACTCATTCATCAGTCAATCCAATTTTTGCTACTACAAACCAGGTAGTAATTCAGGGAAAACCTTTTTTAACTTCTCTCTTTTTATTTTCTTTTTCTCTCCTCTGAGGAACTGAGTGCATTTTATGCTCCATCTTACTTTTGGATTACTCAGCCAATAGGCGCATTTTATGCTCCGTCCTACTATCAGATGACTTGGCTTGTAGGTGCATTTTATGCTCCATCTTACCATCAGATTACTTGACCAGTAGGTGCATTATATGCTCCATCCTACCATACTTGATCGGTAGGTGCATTTTATGCTCCATCCTACCATCGGATTAATTGACTGATAGGTGCATTTTATGCTCCATCCTACCAATTGTAGTAATGGTAAAGTATTTTCCCTGTTTACTTAAACCTGAATTTAGGACTAGCTTAAAAGGGAATGGCTTCAGATAGGTTGTGTAATTCTTAATTGTACCTCATTACTAGGTCCACAAGAATTTTCCCAGAATATTGTTTCAATTGATTTCAAAAGAGTTGAGTTGTTTTTTTAAATAAAATGCAAAAAAAACATGACTTAAATCAAAATTTTAAAACGCAAACTAAATCCCCTCCCCCACACTTGAAACTTACATTATCTATAAATGTAGAAACAAAAATAAAAAAACAAACTTCCATGTATCATCATAAACCGTATCCTCTAGGTCTTGTAATTGCAACTTCCAATGCTTTCCCTTTTCATCTATCATGGGTGGGTTCAAATCTGGAATAGGGGCCTGCAAAACAGAGGGTACAGGTTTCTTGTCAGAAATTGGTAACATAATATAAGGAGCATTACCTGACTATTGTAACTCTGGAGAACCATTCAATGCTGCAACAGTTTCTTGTAATTTAGAACTCCAGGTTAACTTCTCTTTCTCAGGATGCTTACTAATGGTGATTTCCAGTACATCCTTCCCATCAAGTTTAAAAACTTCTTATGCTGAAGAATCAATCACATCAATGGAATAAACAAGATTATCATTAGTAGGATATTCCATGTCATTATAAATATTAAACTTAACAATCTTACCATCAAATTCCATGGTAAGTGTCCCATTATGCACATCAATTTTAGTCTTGGAGGTCTTAAGAAATGGCCTTCCCAACAAAATTGGAGTTGGATCGGAAGAGTCATCTTCTTCCATATCAATCACATAAAAAACAGCAGGAAAGACCAAATCATTGTTTTGGACACGCCCTCCAAAAAGAGCAAGTGAATTCCTTGAGAAAACCCAAGAAAATAAAGCCTAGCTATGAGGAGAATTCGGCCCAGCAAGGAAGGCCCATTTTTAGCCCAAATAACAGCCTAGAGTGTAGCCCACATGAGCTCAAAAGCAAGCTAAGTTGTAGCCCAAATAGCAGCCCAAAGGGAGCTAGGGGCGGCAACTTCTAGGAGTTTCTTGAAGAGAAGGAGGGAGCACTCTAGAAGGTTCATGAGGGGTGTAATACACCCCATTCTAGAGGCTTCAAGAAGGGGCAAGAGCCCCCTTGAAAAACTATATAAGGAGGCCTCTAGGAGGGGAGAAAGTTGTTCAATTGCTTGAGAGAAAGGCTCTCCCACTCTTAGAGGTTCAGCCACCTTGAGAGAAGAGAAGAGAAGAGAAGAAGGCTAGGCGCAAGGAAGAAGAAGAAGAAGGGCTGAAGGAAGTTCAAGACAAGCAAGCTAGAAGAAGAAGGTGAGTTCGAATTGAGGGATTGTGATTCAAAGATTTTTTGTAATAAATCATTTGTAGTTTCATTCTCTTTTGATTTGAATTCAGTTTCTTAGTTATATGTTCTTTCTTCTTTCTCCTTGTTTCCATTCTTCCTTGATGTATTTCAGCTTGTAAAATTTCAGTTCAGCAATCTAATTCTTTTTGATTCATTCAAATGATCATGCATTGTACTTGAAGTTTCTTGAATAAGGGTGTGATTGCAGATCAATTCGGCCAACTAACCTTCAAAACTCAGATCTGAATTCTCAGATCTGAGATTGCAAGATCTGAATTGCTTGAAAGAGAATTCAGATCTGCAAATTTCAGATTGGGCGAATTAATCTACAGCTTGGAATTCCTAGAGTGCTTGAGAGAGACTCTAGGAATTCAGATCTACTATTCAAGAACTGAATTGAGTGCAAGGTTAGAGATAACTTGCACAATTCAGTTGGTGATCAATTCAGATTTGAATTGATGCCTTAGAAGTGTTTGAAGAAATGCATGCATGGGGATTAGATTCTTGCTAGAGATAGAAGAACCGTCACTCATGCATAGGATGAACATGCGCTTGAGAGAGGCTGTTCATGACCTTGGGATTTCATCAAACCAAGGCTCAATCATGATTCATTCGAATGATCCAAATTGATAGATTGCTGAATTCTGAGATTGACATTTACTGCTTACTCTTCTAACCTGAATTGAAGGCAATTGGACCAATGATTTAGATAGATTTTAATTTAGGATTTCTTAGCTTTCATTAGAGTTTTGATTTATTTGTTGATCAGATAAGAAATGTTCAATTTAGTATTGGTAATTGTTTCCTAAATCCTCGTGGGAACGATACTTCACTCACTACTTTATTACTTGAACGGCTAGTGCACTTGCTAGTGTCACAATGAGCCACACATCAAGTTTTTGGCGCTGTTGCCGGGGATTTAGAGAAGCAATATTAGGAAACATTGAGCATTCTTAATCTGATCTCATTCAGCATTGCATTCATAGTTGGGTTAATTTGCTAACTTTTTCATTTCAGCTTGGACTGCAACTGCTGTACTCATGTAGTTATGTTTCTTCTTTCTTAAGTAGATTACTCTCTTTTTCTGGTTTCAGTTTCATTTTAATAAAGGCATATTTGATTTCTATTCAATCTTGATGTTGTTCCCTTCAAAAATAAAAAAAAAAAAAAAAAAATTTCACAAAAAACATGAGTGTTGCAGATCTGAGTTGCATTCGGCACTCAGATCAGCAGATTTCAGATCTGCAGCACTCAGCCGAAAAGAGTTGCTTGTGTTTCAGACTTTATTTTTTTTTTCTTTCTTTCATTACAAAAAGAAAAAAACAAATTAAAAAAAAACAAAGGGGAGATCTTTTGAACAATAAGAGGAGCAATTGAGAATTCGGATCAGAACTCAGATCTGAGTTCAGATCTGAATTCTGCTACAGCAGATCTGCAACAGTTCAGATCTGAGTTCCTCTGAACTCAGACCTGAACTGATGCAATTTTGAGGGGAATTGGGTGTCATCACCACCCCAATTCACCCTAGGGCACTTCTGCTATTCCCCAAAAACAATTTGGTAGCAATAACTGAAGGTAAGGCAATTGAGAATTCAGATCCAAACTCAGACTTGAGTTCAGATCTGAATTCTGCTGTTACAGATCTGCTCAGTTCAGATCTGAATTCCTCTGAACTCAGATCTGAACCGATGCAAGTTTGAGGTGAATTGGGTGCCATCACTACCCCAATCCACCCTATGATACATCCAACCTGCCTCAAGGGTGAATGGATAGCAAAGAATGAGAGAAATTCAAATCTGAAATGCAGTTGATATTATGTGAGGACTGAACTGATACAGAGCATACTATGAATTCTGGGTGGACTGAATTCTTGGCTTTACCCACTTGTACCCAATCTAAATTTGCTGAGGATGTGTGTTTGGATTGAATAATTGTGATGCCTCACATATTCAATAAAAGCAGCAGTGCATTCCACTAGCATTCAGAGCTGTAGCAGGGCTGCTACAGTACAGCAATTAGCATGAAACTCCACTGCTGATCTAGTTAGCTCTCTTTCCCATTGTTGACCTACTTCATTTTTTATTGTTGATTTAGTGTAGCTGGTAGATGTAATTCTTCAGCATTGCATTCATAGTTGGTTTAATTTGCTTAATTTTTCATTTTTGCTTTGAATGCAACTGCTGTATTACTGTAGTTATGCTTCTTTTCTCTTTAGTAGATTACTTTATTTTCCTTGTTTCAGTTTAATTTTAATAAAAGGAGACCTGTTTTGCTTTCTATCTTGAAGTTATTACCCTCTAAAAGAAAAACAAAATCACAAAATCATGAGTGTTGCAGATCTGAGTTGCATTCGGCACTCAGATCTGCTATAGCAGAACTGCAGCTCCAACCGAAAAAAAAAAAAAAATTAAAATGAGTTCAGATCTGAATTGCATTCATCAATCAGACCTGCACTCATCCAAAAAGATTTTGGTTGCATTGCTGTATTTTGTTTTAGTTTTCTTCCTTTAAAAAAATAAAAGAAAAGAAAAATAGAAAAAGAAAAGAAAAAGAAAACAATGAAAAAATAGCATGTGAGTTTTCAAATCTGAAACTCAGATTTGAAGTTCAGATCTGTGCTCAGCCGGTTGCAGGACTGCATTCTGCTAGGTTCAGATCTGAGTTCATCTAAACTCAGACCTGAACCCACTCTATTTTGATGTGAATTCGGGTAGTGACAGCACCCAATTCACAATTTGATGCATCAGACTTGCCTCATTGATGAAAATTTAAGCCATGAATGGTAAAATCAGTTCTGAAGTGCATGAGAATCAGAGGCAGTATGAGTACATGATCTGAAATTTCTTTGAACTTGATGTTTTGTTATCTTTTAAATCACTTGCACCCAATCTGAATTGGTTGTATTGGATTAGGACTAATGTTTGTGAGGTCCAAAAAGAGCTTCATATTTTTGATGTAATGGTATTCAGATCTGAATCAAGGCTGCTTTCATTATAAAATTGCAGATCTGATTTCAGGTCTGAGGCATACAAGACATTTAAGTTGGGACTTGAAAGAGAAGTCTTAAGCTCTTGGGATCAAACTTATTTCAAACCTAACTGCAACAGATTTTAGACCTACTTATTGATATTAGGTTTGGAGTTTTTGTAAGTGACTGTTCTCAAAAGTCAAGTTCTAACCAAAAAAAAAAAAAAAAAAAAAATCAAATAACTTTGGTAGTGTGCTGATTTCAAGAACTCTTAGACTTCAAGGCTAGTTTCAATCTTGTAAATCACTTGTTTATCACTTGCATATCAGATTCCAAGAGATATTTATATTGGCTTTTGATCTTGTTTTTTTTTTAAATTTATTTATTTATTTATTTTGTTAGATAGAATTCAAACTTCTTGGCCTTGTAAGTTTCTGTTGTGTATTACAGACTGGTTAAATTATTTACATTGTTTGGAATTGTGTATAGTAGTCTTTTTATTATTTGGTTTAAATTATTTTTAGTTAGAACAAAGCTCTTGATCTCTCTTGCAAGTAAATTCTAGCAGAAGAGGCTCCCACCAAAAGAACTCTTGCATATCTGGAAATTAATCTTCAGGAAGTCCTCTATACACCTTTCTCTTTACTTGGTATTTCTCTTGTTGTTTTTTTTTTGTGATCCCCTAACAATACGAACATTGAGGACAATGTTCATCTTAAGTGTGGGGGAGTGAGCCCGAGGCTAGGGTATGGGGGATGAAACCATGCACCCCAACACACATATGCAGGCAATGACATAACCAAAAAAAAAAAAGACTTGAACCCCTCAAGTTCATTACTATTTATTTGATGATTTTTTTTAAGAAGGAATTCAATGAGTTGAGGGAGACTGATGTACTTGTTAAGTTTTTATTCTTGTGAATGACCCAATTTGATATATGCATGAGAAAACGGGAGCTGAATATGCGTTTCAGCATGACTAGCCCTAACTTCCTTCATGTGTATGGAAGCCCTTGATTTCATTGTCAATGGTCAAGAGAGCTAGTGCACATCTGAAGTGCTAATTCTTGAGGTTCAATAATTGCAAAGAAGGACAAAATCCCAAATTGACTCCGCTATTTTGAGTTGAATAGTAAAACTAGCAGCTCAGAACATGAGTCCTACCTCAAGTAAGTGACCAGTGTGAGATGGAGCATAAGATGCACTCACACCAAAAAAAAAAAAAAAAGAAGAAAAGAAAAGAGAGAGAAAAGTGTGTGAGATGGAGCATAAAATGCACTCACACCGAAAAAAAAAAAAAAAAAAAAAAAAAGAAAAGGGTGAGATGGAGCATAAGATGCACTCACCCTTAGAAATAAGTAATTGTGGTGACAACCGAGGTTCAAAGGGGCACTGTAAAGTTGAACTCTCATTGAGATTTAGTTACAGATGTGAAACTTAGTGAAATTTGATTATTAACCTTGACAATTAAGGAGCTGATTTATATATGAATTAGGAGTGAAGGCTAGACTATGATGAAATTCATATTCTCCTTTCCTCGGATCTGATACATATCTTAAATGGTAATTTACAAGAATAAGAGTTGAGCACTTACAAAAGTTCCCCGACTACTCAATGCATTTCTATCTTAAAAAGTTCACCAGGTAAATGGTGAGAACAGAAGGGGGGAATGTTAAGTTTATGGCTGATGTCTTTGCTTGAGGACAAGCAAAAGCTTAAGTGTGGGGGTATTTGATGAACTTACAATTTATCTATAATTTTTGAGGACTTTAGCATGGATTTTTATGCCGGTTTTATTAATTTTTGCCTTAATTTAGCTTAATGCTAAGAATAGGTTCAGGGATAATCAATCCAAGAGAAGGAAGGAAAAAGGCAAGAAAAGAAGGTTCAAAAAGACCAATTTCAGTCCAGCCCGGTCGTGGAAGCAAGAGAGAGCACTTCGGCCCAAAAAGAGCAAGTGAATTCCTTGAGAAAACCCCAGAAAATAAAGCCTAGCTATGAGGAGAATTCGGCCCAGCAAGGAAGGCCCATTTTTAGCCCAAATAACAGCCTAGAGTGTAGCCCACATGAGCTCAAAAGCAAGCTAAGTTGTAGCCCAAATAGCAGCCCAAAGGGAGCTAGGGGCGGCAACTTCTAGGAGTTTCTTGAAGAGAAGGAGGGAGCACTCTAGAAGGTTCATGAGGGGTGTAATACACCCCATTCTAGAGGCTTCAAGAAGGGGCAAGAGCCCCCTTGAAAAACTATATAAGGAGGCCTCTAGGAGGGGAGAAAGTTGTTCAATTGCTTGAGAGAAAGGCTCTCCCACTCTTAGAGGTTCAGCCACCTTGAGAGAAGAGAAGAGAAGAGAAGAAGGCTAGGCGCAAGGAAGAAGAAGAAGAAGGGCTGAAGGAAGTTCAAGACAAGCAAGCTAGAAGAAGAAGGTGAGTTCGAATTGAGGGATTGTGATTCAAAGATTTTTTGTAATAAATCATTTGTAGTTTCATTCTCTTTTGATTTGAATTCAGTTTCTTAGTTATATGTTCTTTCTTCTTTCTCCTTGTTTCCATTCTTCCTTGATGTATTTCAGCTTGTAAAATTTCAGTTCAGCAATCTAATTCTTTTTGATTCATTCAAATGATCATGCATTGTACTTGAAGTTTCTTGAATAAGGGTGTGATTGCAGATCAATTCGGCCAACTAACCTTCAAAACTCAGATCTGAATTCTCAGATCTGAGATTGCAAGATCTGAATTGCTTGAAAGAGAATTCAGATCTGCAAATTTCAGATTGGGCGAATTAATCTACAGCTTGGAATTCCTAGAGTGCTTGAGAGAGACTCTAGGAATTCAGATCTACTATTCAAGAACTGAATTGAGTGCAAGGTTAGAGATAACTTGCACAATTCAGTTGGTGATCAATTCAGATTTGAATTGATGCCTTAGAAGTGTTTGAAGAAATGCATGCATGGGGATTAGATTCTTGCTAGAGATAGAAGAACCGTCACTCATGCATAGGATGAACATGCGCTTGAGAGAGGCTGTTCATGACCTTGGGATTTCATCAAACCAAGGCTCAATCATGATTCATTCGAATGATCCAAATTGATAGATTGCTGAATTCTGAGATTGACATTTACTGCTTACTCTTCTAACCTGAATTGAAGGCAATTGGACCAATGATTTAGATAGATTTTAATTTAGGATTTCTTAGCTTTCATTAGAGTTTTGATTTATTTGTTGATCAGATAAGAAATGTTCAATTTAGTATTGGTAATTGTTTCCTAAATCCTCGTGGGAACGATACTTCACTCACTACTTTATTACTTGAACGGCTAGTGCACTTGCTAGTGTCACAATGAGCCACACATCATGGATCGATCAGCAAGTTGTAGAATCACACCCATTTCTTTCAACGGTCAAAGGTTCAGAGTTGTGTAAATAGAATGGGGCATGGCATTTATTGAAGCTCCTAGATCTAACATTGTTCTTTTGATCTTAACGTTTCCTATCTTATAAGAGATGGTAAACATACCTGGATCATTGCATTTAGGAGGTAATCTTTTTTGGAGAATTGCTTAAACATTTTCCCCTATATGGACTTTCTCATCGCCTTTTAGCCTTCTCTTAGTAGTGTACAATTCTTTAAGGAATTTGGCATAGCGGGGTACTTGCTTGATTGCATCAAAGAGGGAAATGTTTACCACAACTTTGCGGAATGTCTCGAGAATATCCTTGTCTTGCTCCTCCTTCTTGGATTTTCCAAATCGACTAAGAAAAGGTGGAGCGATGACTATGGCTTGGGGTTGCTTTCCGCTTGAATTTTTTTGGGGTGATGGTGTCTCCTTTTCTTTCCCTTCTTTAGTTGTATCTTTAGATGCTTCTTCACTAGGTTCATTCAGCTCCTTCCCGCTTCTCAAGGTGATTTCGCTAGCATTCTATTTTGGATTAGCTGTGGTCTGGGAGGGTAGCTTTCCCGATACTTGCGATTCTATTCAACTCATAGCAGTTGCCAATTGGCTGAACTGATTCTCCAAGTTTTGGATGCTTGTCCTTGCCCCTGTTGAAATTGTTGAGTGTTAGTTGCAAGTGCTTTAACAATTTCATTTGGAGACATACCTGGGTTGGAAGACGAATATTGTGGAGCCAACAGTCTAGATTGATGCTAGTGTTGGAAGCCAAAGGGCTTGGCTCCATAACTAAGGTTAGGATGATCCCTCCATCCTGAATTGATTTATTTTTGCATCGATGAGCAATAGTGAAATTTTGATGGTGGATGTTATCCTAGACCAAGATTTGTTCTTTTGGTTAGTTTCAGCACTCTAAATTGCCTTGCTTCCCATTTAAATTTTGTTCTTTTTAATTCTGATATTCTTTCTTTTAATTCTGGTTTTTGGTACATACACCCCCCCCTTCCATCATTGATTCACGTAGCACATAATTTAGGTTTGATACTCTCTATGGGAACGATCCTTACTCGCACTACTGCATTTTATTTTTACAAGTATAGGTTTTATTTTTGGGAGGAGCTTTTGGCATGGATTCCATATTAGGTATATCCCTCCTTAATCTTGGTTTTAGATTTAGTCCGGTTTGGTTACAAGAACAAACCTTGAAAATATAGTTTTCTTAATTGGGAATACAATTCCCAGATGGGAGTAAAGAAATTTTTGAAATTTCGCCCAACCTTCTTATAGGGTTCGGCCATCCATATGATGAATCTCCCATTCCTTCAGTGGTATCAGATTGAGGTTCAAGTCTTGAACCAAGTTAGACCAAATCTGGATCTGCGCAAATGGGTAGAAGGCGTTCTACCCGATTTGCTCAGTTAGCATTTTTTTTTGGGAATTGTTTCCAAGATTATGGGCGAATCATCTGGAAAATAAATCTTTATTATTCTGTTATATTTATAGAATTGTTCTGTGAATGTTTCTTGAATTCTTAGGTTGCACGTGTGATGGAGATCGAATCATTCTGGTGCTAAGATTGGTGCACCCTGCTATTTCCTTTCTATTCAATTTGGTCTTTAAATAATTTTTTTAGACAAATTGTATAGGAATTCTATGTGATGTAATAATAGAATAATTAGGTTTTTCTTATTTATTTCCATCTGGAGAATGCTGGAGTGTGCAACAGAGTAGAAGAAAATTTTGCAGAAAGAAGTTCTGCGATTTGCGATTTTGCAGATATTGATTCTGAAATCCGCGATTATGGGCGAATGATCGGGCAGAAGGCGTTCTACCCAATTTGCTCAGTTAGCATTTTTTTTGGAAATTGTTTCCAAAATTATGGGCGAATGATCTGGAAAATAAATCTTTATTATTCTGTTATATTTATAGGATTGTTCTGCGAATGTTTCTTGAATTCTTGGGCTGCACGTGTGATGGAGATCGAATCATTCTGGTGTCAAGATTGGTGCACCTTGCTATTTCCTTTCTATTCAATTTGGTCTTTAAATAATTTTTTTTAGACAAATTGTATAGGAATTCTATGTGATGTAATAATAGAATAATTAGGTTTTTCTGATTTATTTCCATTTGGAGATTGCTGGAGTGCGCAACAGAGTAGAAGAAGATTTCACAGAAAGAAGTTCTGTGATCTGCGATTTTGTAGCTATCAATTCTGAAATCTGCGATTAATTATTCTTTGTAGGTTTGCAGGATGTCCAAGAAAATCACAGTGCAGCCCTCCAATTTCATTTTCTTGATAATTTGATTATCTAGATTTAATTTATATTTTAGATCATTATTCTTGAATTAAATCTTGAATTGGACACCAAAACATGGGCCGATTAGTACCAAATTTGGTCCAAACTGGTTGGACCAAATTCTTGGTTCGATGCGGTTAGTTTTCCTTACCCAAATTCAATTTTGGCCAGAGGGTTGATTGTTAAATAGTTTTATATGCCCTTAGCTTCAATCAGAATGATGTACTTTATGAGTTTATTGTAAATGAATAAAAGTGCATATTTGATTCATGTTCCCTTGGTATGTTCCTGGGTAATACCCTTAAACTGGACACTTAATGAGACTCGTGTTAGTTTAGAATGTTCATAGCTAGTGAGTCAGTCTTGGGAGACCTATCCTGATAAGGCTGACACTGTTGTGCCACCAAGTCAATTGGGGTGGCTTGTCTCAGCTGCCAGGGTGAGACCCTAGGCACATGCAGTGTAGGATTAATTGAATCTTTGAACTGGACTAGATTTCCAGTATTGCCCTGGACCTTGGAGATTGATGGGCAAAACTGTAAAGTTACACCCGACCCCTAGACTCGATTATGATATTGCACTAGGTGTCGGATTGGGCTGTCTTCGATGTACCAATCAGTGAGATCCTTAGCGGGGGTCAAAACCTGGGTATGTTGGGACAGTCTAAGAATTCATCTGAGTGGGTGATCATAGTGACAGGATCAGCCCCTTTGTCAAACAAAGGTAATGATTGGGGATGCACTCTCACTGATGGAAACCAAGACTGCTGGCAGCCGATTTCAATCGTTGATATTTGTTTTGCAAAGTATATTTTATATGAGATATAAAAGTATATATAATGGTTTCTAAAATGTTTGCAAAAGGTTTTAATTCCCGGGATCCATATAAGTAGAGAGTGCAACACTGTTCCTTGTAGCCGAGGGAGAGGTCCTCTCTTGTCGGGCAGTGTATGATCATTATGGGCTGAGAGGTTAAGTGTAAGACCATTGAGGATAATACCTGATGGGCTAATCTTGCATCTGCCCACAGTCCCTGGGTGTTACAAGGTGGATTGGCCCAAGGACCACTTAGGGTAAGTGTTGGGCCCATAGAGCCCATTTGATGGGTTTCAAGGGGTGCACTGTCCATAACAGTGTATTCTGTTAGGCCTTGTAACAAAGGCTGGGCCAAACCCATGTGGCTGATGTGTAGATCAATTTTTGGGTCCCACGCCATACAAGGAAACCCAACTGGGCAGCAGTTAGGAAGGTTAAGTGAGCACATAAGCTTAATGGGCCTAAAGCCCATTTCAAACTAGACTTATTTAATAAGTTAAATATGGGCAAATTCTAAGATGGATCAATAGGTAGGATAGGGTCTTAATCCTATCCACTCAAAGAGTCCAGATCTAAATATGATTCAGATCTAGAAACCTCCTAATGAGATTAGGAGAAGGCTGATCTAATCTACAGATAAGATAAGGGTTTATCCTTATCACCTAAAGAGAGGTCTAATTCAAATATGATTTGGATAAGTAGCTCCTAATTAGATTATGAGTTGATCCTTTGGGTTTACAAAAGTAGGAGGGGATGGCAGCTTTTAGAAGAATCACATAATTAGATCTTCTTCAGAGCTGAAATCAGAGAAGAATGCAATCCCTGCAAAGATCTTTTCTTGCCGCCTCCTTCCTGTAGCCGCCAGACATCCAATTCGATCTCCAGTTGTGGGAGAAGTCAAGATTCGATCTTGACATCAGTTCTTTGAGAAAGAATTGATAGGAAGATGTGCTCACGTGCCATCCCGCTATTTCTTGCGAATGACAGAATTCTTGGAGAAGAATACTACTGATTATGCTCCATCCTGCACTGCGCCATCTTCAGTGGGAGCAGTCTTTGGATCCTTCCTTGGGCGTGAATAGGTATAATCTTCTCCTACTCCTTTTGGTTCAGATCTAGTTCAGTTTATGGTTCAAGATTGATCCCTGAAAATATGATTTTCTAAATAGGGAATGCGATTCCCAATTGAAAGGGAGAGAAATTTTTTTTAAAATTCACCCCTTTATTCCGCAAGATTTGGGCGTCCATACGATGGATCTCTCATCCCTTCATTGATGGCCCACTTCAAGTTTTAATTTGGCCCACCTCTATAAAATCCCAGTTTTAATATGTTAAAACTGAATCAGCCCTGATTTAGCTATATGGACCGAACTGCCTTTTGCAATTCAGCCCATGTACCTAGATAATGTTATATGATAATATTATGGGCTCTGTTGGGTTAATACTGATTTAATCTAAGTAATTAAGGGTTTTATAGATATTTTAATTGATTGGATCAATGTGTTTCATGCATGTGATGTATGGATGTGTGATGTGCTACATACATGGGCCATAAGCACTTGGCCCATGTTAATTCGATAGTGGCTCTTTCACACATCATGGATGAATGCACATCATTGCCATGGTGTCCATAAGATCATTGGATGATCTCCCTGCTTGATGGGCCCCACATTAGCATCCTCCCCAAGAGGAACCGTGCGAACCCTAGTCGTTTAGGGCCCATTTAAATCTGGCTTCGAGAAAGTCAATGGGAGCCACTTTGGTTTGACTTAAATAAAAATAAGGCGTAAAATTTTGTTCCCTCCACTGAAATATAAGTGCATGTGATAGGGAGTTTCAATCATTAGCATGAGGATGGGTCCTTCATTAATGAGAAAATGCACTATAAAATTGGGCTATCCATTTGCTGTTGGATCTGTTGGATTGTTTTATAAGATGATAGGGGCGTCATAGACTGATGTGGGAGGGGCTTATCCTAAAATGGAAGACTGTCTCATGATACTTTGATGTTCACAAATATGATGGGTAAGCATTTACTAGACAGAAAGGTTTAACCTAAAATGGCAATGAACCTTGTCTGATAGAGGCCAAAGGGAAAGATCATAAGATGAGTGGATATGATCCTTCACAGAAGGTGGGTTATGCAGCTGAAACAGTTGGCTCTATGCATTGTATGTGATTTCCTACATTTTCTAGAGATATAGTTTGTAGTCTCCGTCACAAAGATAGGAGGGAAATATTAGAGATGAACAAATGGAAATGGAACATAGATTAAAAGCCATATCTATGTAGATAACATGAATCAAATCAGGTTGTGGACTGATATTTGTTTTGCCTTTTATCAGAAATGGCAAACAGACAATTTTCCAAATTGTAGGACGATAATAAGCTTAAGGGCCCAAATTATGCTGACTAGTTTCATAACCTTATGCTAGTTCTAACATTTGAGAGATTGGACAAAGTTGCTAAGAACCCAGATTCGCATCATCCAAGTGATAAGGCTTCTAAGGCCCATAGGAGGGAATATCAAGAATGGGAAGAGAAAAACTCTCTTACCTGGTGCTACATCATAGCCTCCTTAGACAATCAGATACAGCGACAATTCGATCATAACGAAGTATCCAAAGACATCTTGGATAGTCTAAGGACCATGTATGAAGAGCATAATCGTTCTACTCATCAAAAAATCCTAAAGCAGTTTATGGCTGCACAAATATCCAAGAATCGGCTAGTTCATGACCATTATTTTAAGATGATGGGATACATCAATGAACTGGAGGCTCTTGGATTTGGGCTAGATCAAGTCACCAAAGTTGATGCCATCTTGAACTCTTTGCCTCCTTCCTTCAATCAATTCATAATGAACTACAATATGAACAAGCTAAATGTTAGCTTTCAGGAACTCAGCAATATGTTGTAGAGAGCCGAAGAACTGATAAAGAAGGATGAGCCCATAGCCATGCTTGTTGAAGTGAAAAATTGGGCAAGAAGAAGAGGAAGGCAAAGAAGAAACCTCAGAAGAAAACTAGCAAGCCTAAAAAGCATAAGAAGGACAAGGCATCAGATGCATGTCACTTCTACAAGCAGACTGGCCACTGGAAAAGGAACTGTCCTCAATACCTGGAGGCCAAGAAACAAGGTAATTTCAAATCCTTTATCATAGAAACCAATATGTTGGTAACTTCTACTTTCTGGTGTATTTACTCTGGGGCTTCTACTTATGCATGTAATACGTTGCAGGGGTTCAGGACAAGCAGAAGACTGAGTGACGGAGAGGTGATTCTTTACTTGGGGACTTCTACAAGAAATTACATTAAAAGATTGTCTTTATGTACCCAATTTGAGAAGAAATTTGATTTCTATTTCAAAATTGTCTGTGGATGGTTATTCTGTTCTTTTTAGTAACGTGATTACTATTAAAAGGAATAACAAATTCCTAGCATATGGACAACCTGAGAATGGTCTCCATATTCTCCATTCTTCTCTAGAAACAAATATAACCGAAACTATGTCGGATAATAACCCCAAGAAAATAACTCGTGATATAGTTAATCCCACATGCCTGTGGCATTACCGATGACGGGTTGTCAAAGCTCTCAAAATTAATGCTAATCCCACAATAGAATTTTTGCAGTAAAAGTGGTACTAGGTTGAATCCCACAGGGAGCTAGGGAATAATTTCTTAGTTGAATGATTAATATAATGGAGTGGGAGAATTAAATAATTAAAAATTCTAAAAGAACAAAAAAGCAAATAGCAACGAACAAACAAGAGTAATCAATCTTACCGAATTCTGATTCAAGGGTTCGGATTGATCAATTGGTCATCGATCATAGGTAGACTTTGGCAGTCTTGCAATTCAAGCATTTAACCATAGATTTATTAGGATAGCCATAATAAACCTTGCATTTTCATAAATCAGCTGACCAAACCCAGCATTAGATCAACACTTATCACTAATCAACTGGGTACGATAGCGCTCCATATTAACTAGTGATAGCATTAAACTTTGTGAAAATAGTTAAACCAAAATAACAATAATTGAGATAGTTGAAATTATTGAATCTTGTTCCATTGATTACCTTTAGGTTAAAACATGTCAATACATTGGTCAAAGGCTGTCACAAACAATTGACCCAGAAAGATATTAACCTAATTGCTACTTGTACCACTATTTGTGACAATTACGGATCACCGAACCATGGATAGCAGTAGGAAAATCAATATTAACTAATTTATCAGACTAATTAACATTAACATCCAAAGAGAATAAGCACAAGAATCAATGAGTACTTGAATTAAATAAAGAACCTCATGATGACTCAATTGAACCTCCCCCTTGAACTAGAAAAGAAAAGGCTTAGCTACTCATGATTTTTGAACTCTCCAAGCTTTACTTCTCAGTAGGCCGAACAGAACTTCTTGAGTTGCTTGATGCTTGATTGTTGGACAATTGAGTGATGCCTAAAGCTTTTCCACCCCCTCTTTATATAGCTGAGGGAGAGGGTTGTTTTCCAACTCCTTCTAAGAGATTAACCTTAGCTAGATAGTCCTGATCTATTTTGAACTAATCCTATCCTATCTCTTATCTAATGATCTAACCCAATCTTTCTATCTTTCTAGGATTACATTCAAAACTTTAAATCTGATAAGACTCTTTTTCTGGAGATTACATTCGAAATTGGGACTCTAGACTCTTGAATTCGAGTTGGGATGCTTTAAAAACTTGGGCTGCTACAAGGCTCTTCTGCGAGTTGGGCTTCAGCTGTGAAATGGGCTTGGCTGCGAACTTGTTCTGAGTTTGGTCCCAGTTTTGTCTTCAATGCGGATGGAATCTGTCAAAACCCAAAACATAAAAGTTGTGGGCATTTCTTTCATATTTATGATGCCTCTTGAATTGGCCAATTCGGAGTCTGGACTTGAGAGTTATGCCTAGATTACTGATTGTTGCCGAAACTGTGTAAAATCATCCGAATTGCCCTATTTTCTTCCAATTGCCTTCTTTCTTGCCCTGAATCGAAATACAAGAGTAATGAGTCCACTTAAGTGCTAAATAAATGTAAAAGAGTGAATATTAGGGGATAGAAATAGGGTTCTTTTTGGCATCACAATGTTGGTAAAGGATGGTCATTTTGATTTTCTAACTGTAGAAGATCTTCCACCTGTGAACCTTGCCTTCAGGGTAAGATGATGAAATGACCATTTATTGGTAAGCCTGAAAGATCAATAGGCATGCTTGACCTTATACATACTGAAGTATGTGGCTCTATGAATGTTAGGACATGTAAGCAGTGTTTTACTTCATAACCATTACCGATTATTATTCTCGGTATGGCTACATGTGCCTTATGAGACAAAAGTCTGAATCCTTTGAAAAGTTCAATGAGTTCAAACAAGAAGTCAAGAAACTGTTAGGGATATACATTAAGTCCCTTCGATCAGAACGAGGAGGTGAATATCTCTCTGACGAATTTAGGGATTACTTAAAGGAAAATGGGATAGTATCACAACTATCTCCTCTTGCTACACCACAGTTAAATGGTGTGTCAAAGAGAAGGAACTAGACTTTATTGGATATGGTCTGATCACTCTCGTACACTCAAAATTACCTACATCCTTTTGGGATCATGCATTAAAGACTATGATATACGTGTTGAACCGGGTTCCAACCAAATCGATTCCAAAGACTCCCTATGAACTTTGGACCGATAAGAAACCAAGTGTGAGACACTTGAGGATTTGGGGTTGTCCAGCACATGTTAAAAGAATAAGTGCTAACAAATTGAAATCTAAGACTAGTCATTGCCTATTTGTAGGTTAGCCCAAAGGCTCTGTAGGGTATTTATTCTATGACCCAGGAGAGCAGAAGGTCTTCTATAGTCAAAATGCCCATTTCTTGGAGGAAGATTACATCCTGAACAATCATCATCAGGAAGTTGTTCTTGATGAGGAGAGCTCAGGGATAGTGGGAGATGTCCCACAAACTCCAGATAATAACCAACCTAAGAGATCTACCCAGATATCCACGCCTCCAGTTTGTTACGGCTATGACCAAGAAAGTTACTTGGTGGAAACTACGACCAGTGAGGAGGATCCCGTGACTTATACGGAAGCTATGTTGAACATAGATTTCTTGAAGTGGCTAGATGCCATGAGAGCTATGACAGACTCAATGGAGGCCAATGGAGTCTGGACTCTGGTAAATCTCCCATGTGGTAAAAGCAACTGGTTGCAAATGGATCTATAAGAGGAAGAAGGGCCCCGATGGTAAGGTTGAGACCTATAAGGCTCATCTTGTGGCGAAAGGGTACACTCAGAAAGAGGGAATCGACTATGAGGAAACCTTTTCACCCATGGCCATGCTTAAATCTATTAGGATCCTGATAACTATAGCAGCATACCATGACTACGAGATTTGACAAATAGATGTCAAAACCACATTTTTGAATGGAGATATTATAGAAGATATCTTTGTGAAGCAACCACAAGGTTTTATAGCTGCAAGTCAGGAACACATGGTATGTAAACTTAATCGATCCATATATGGACTTAAACAAGTTCTAGGAGCTGAAACATCCGATTTGACTCTACTGTCAAATAGTTTGACTTTAATCAGAATTTAGATGAGCCCCATGTTCATAGGAAGAGTAGTTGTGATAAAGTTACGCTCTTGCTTCTATATGTAGATGACATTCTACTCATTGGGAAAGATGTAGGAATGTTGACTATGAAGAAAGTATGGCTTTTATAACAATTCTTCATGAACGATCTTGGAGAAGCCTCTTATATCATGGAGTCACTCTCTTCAAGGGAATGTCTCCCAAGACACCTGAGGAGATTAAGGGCATGAAAGAAGTTCCCTATGCCTCTGCCGTAGGGAGCATCATGTATTCCATGCTGTGCACTTAGCCAAACATTTCTCAAGCTGTGAGTGTGGTAAGTAGATACCAATCTAACCCAAGACAAGAGCATTGGACCGCTGTGAATAACATATTGAAATACTTTCGAAGGACAAAAGAGTTTTGTCTAGTATTCGATGGTAGTTCGCTACAGATCCTTGGGTATACTGATGCCAATTTCTAGTTAGACTAGATGATAGAAAGTCTACATCTGGATACATCTTTATGATGGGGTCCTGTGCAGTTAGTTGGAAAAGTAGCAAACAGGGGTCCACTATAGAGTCCACAACCGAGGCCGAGTACATTGCCACAAGTGAAGCTGCCAAGGAAGCCATATGGATGAAAAAGTTCATTCAAGAATTAGGAGTAGTTTCATCCAGCACATCACCCATTCCACTATTATGTGACAACACTGGAGCCATTGCTCAGGCTAAGGAGCCACGAGACCACTCAAAGTCAAGGCACAATGAGAGGAAGTACCATGTACTACGTGTTAGACAGTTTTGTATGCCCTTAGCTTCAATCCCTTTTGATGTACTTTTGACATTTAGTGTAAATAAATAAAGTACATGTTTGATTCATGTTGTTTGGATAAGTCTGGGGAGATTTATCTTGCCAAGGCTGATACTGATGTGCCACCAAGTGTTGGGATGGCTTGTTTCGGCCATCAGGGTAAGACCCAAGGCACATGCAGTATGGGATTGCTTGAACCCTTGAACCGGACTAGATTTCCAATATTGCCCTAGACCTTGGAGACAGATGGGCAAAACTGGAAAGTTACACCTGACCCCTGGACTCAATTATGACACATCACTACGTGTCAGATCGGGCTATCTTTGATATGTCAATCAGTGAGATCCTTAGTGGGGGTCAAAACTTGGACATGTTGGGGCAGTCTAAGAATTCATCTGAGTGAGTGATCATAGTGACAGAATCAGCCCCTTTGTCGGACAATGGTAATGATCGGGAATGCACTCTCTCTGATGGAAACCAAACTGTCGGCACTTGATTTCAATCATTGGAATTTTTTTTTGCAAAATTAATATATATATATATTGTATATGTACGGTTTCAAAAGATTTGCAAAAGGTTTGATTCCCAGGATCCATGTGAGTAGAGAGTGTGGCACTGTTCCATGCAACCGAGGGAGAGGTCTTCTCTTGTCGGGCAGTGCTTGATCATTAAGGGCTGAGAGGTTAAGTGTAAGGCCATTTAGGATAATACCTTATGGGATAATCTTGCACCTGCCCATAGTCCCTAGGCTTTTATAAGATGGCTTGGCCCAAGGACCACTTAATGTAAGTGTTGGGCCCATAGGGTCCATGTGATGGGCTCAAGGGGGTCACTGAGTTTTTTAGTGAATTCGGCTGGGCCTTGTAATAAAGGTTGGGCCAAACCCATGTGGCTGGTGTGTAGATCAATGCTTGGGTCCCACACCATACAAAGAAGTCCAACTGGGCAGTAGATTGGAAACTAGTTAAACACTGAACACTTAATGGGCCAAAAGCCCATCACAAACTGGGCTAATATGATCACCTATTCATGGGGCGAATATGAGATTAATGTTAGTAAAAGGATTGGGTCTTTAACCTTATCCACTCTAAGAGACCAAATTCAAATTAGATTTGAATCTGGTAACCTCCTAATAAGATTAGGAGATAGCTAACTTAATCTATAGATAGGATTAAGATTATCCCCTATCCAAATACTGATTTGGATTGGGATAACTCCCAAATTATGAGGTTTCTTAATCAAGAAGAAAGAGGAGAAACCCTAACAGAAATATCAGATTTTGAACTAGGGTTTGTATGCAAGAGATACCTTCTGCGAATTGAGACTTGATCTCACATAGACTCCAGAGTGAAGAGACACAGTTCATCCCTCTTCGTCCTTGGATTTCTCCTCTAGCAGCTGCCATTCCCTGTTGCAAGATTGGATCTTTGCAGCAATAGGATCAGTTCTTAATAGCAGTCTTGCAAGAAAGACCAAAAAGATTCGGTGTTCAAAGTTTCCAAAGGATTCTTGTGAAGGATCCAGTGTGTAGGACGCACCCTGCTGGTTCCGTTCCATCCACAGCTGTGTCATCTTCAGTAGGAGCAGATCTTGGTTTCTTCTTTGGGCATGAACACCAACTTTAGAAATATTGTTTCTCCGGATCAAGTATAATCCTTCATGTTTCCTTTTGGTTCAGATCTGGTTTGATTATGGTTCAAGTAGAATCCCTGAATATTGTATTCTAAATTTAGGGAATATGATTTCCAGTTGGAAGAAGGTAGAAAAATTTTTTAAATTCGCCCACCCATTCTGCACCCTTCATGGCGTCCATTAGATGGATCCTACCATTCTTTCACTACGAGAGATAGTTGGAAGAGGGGATGTCCTGATTCTGAATGTAGCATTAGTGGTAAATGTAGCAGACCCATTGACTAAGCCACTAACAAAGAAAGTGTTTGAGAAACACGTAAAATGTATGGGACTCTGACTTATACTCGATTGGACCTAAGTGCAAGTGGGAGCTGTTAGATAGTTTTTGCCCTTAGCTCCAATCAGCATGATGTACATTATGACATTTATTGTAAATGAATAAAGTACATATTTGATTCTTGTTATTGTGGTGTGTTTCTACGTAATACCCTAAAACTGGACACATATGAGACTCGTGTTAGTTTAGAATCTTCACAGCCGTTGGATAGATCTTGGGAGATTTATCCTGCCAAGGCTAACACTGATGTGCCACCAAGTTGGTTGGGGGGCTTGTCTCAGCTGCCTGGGTGAGACCTGAGGTGCATGTAGTGTGGGTTTTCTTGAAATCTTGAACCAGACCAAATTCTTGTATTGCCCTGGATCTTGGAGATAGATGGGCAAAACTCGAATGTTACACCTGACTCCTAGACTTGATTATGACATTGCAAGAGTGAAGGATGAGATATCCATCGTATGGATGCCCGAATATTGCGGAATAGATGGGCAAATTTCAAAAAATTTCTCTCAATCCTACTGGGAATCGTATCCCCTATTTTAGAAAAATCATATTTTTCAATGATCAATCTTGAACCAAGAACCGAACCAGATCTGAACAAAAGCAGTAGGAAAGGGATATACCTGATATGGAGAAATAGTATCTCCTAATGGAGGTGCTCACGCCCAAGAAAGGAACCAAAAATTGCTCCCACAGAAGATTACGCAGTGCAGGATGGAGCAGAATTAGTAGTGTTCTTCAAAAGAACCATATCCTTCGCAAGTATCAACTGGATGGCATGTGAGCACTTTTTCTAATCAGCCCTTTCACAAAGGACTGATATCAAGATCCAATCTTGATCACTCCTACTGACAAGAGGAGATTGAAATGGTAGATATGGCGGCGGCAAGAGAGATTTAGCACAGTGATGCTGAATTCTCTCTTCTGTGATTTCAGCTCTGAAGTGGATGTGAATATGAATATCTACTAAAGTCTGTCACCCCCTCCTCTTATAAGCTTAAAGGGATCAGCTCCTAATCCCATTAGGAGTTGCTGATCCAAATCATATTTGGATTAGAATTCCCTTTAAGTGATAAGGGTAAACCCTTATCTTATCAGCTGATTAGATTGGCCCCTCCTAATCCTATTAGGAGGTTTCCAGATCTGAGTCACATTCAGATCTGGACTCTCTGAGTGGATAGGGTTAAGACCCAATCCTATCTGTTAATCTAATCTCAGAATTCGCCCCTCATTTAACTGATCAAATCAGCCCAGTTCGAAATGGGCTTTAGGCCCAATAAGGTTATGTGCTCACTTAGCCTTCAAAACTGCTGCCCAATTGGGCTTCCTTGTATGGCGTGGGACCCAAATATTGATCTACACATCAGCCACATGGGTTCAACCCAGCCTATGTTACAAGGCATGGCTGAATACACTGTTATGGACAATGCACTCCCTGAAACCCATCACATGGGTTCTATGGGCCCAACACTTACCCTAAGTGGTCCCTGGGCCAAGCCACCTTGTAACACCCAGGGACTGTGGGCAGATGCAAGATTAGCCCATCAGGTATTACCTCAATGGCCTTACACTTAACATCTCATCCCATAATGATCAAGCACTGCCCAACAAGAGAGGACCTCTCCCTCGGCTGCAAGGAACAATGATGCACTCTCTACTCACATGGATCCTGGGAATTAAAACCTTTTTGCAAATGTTTGGAAATCATATTATATATATATATATATTGTATATCAGTATATAAATATATTGTGCAAAACAAAATTTCAATGATTGAAATCGACTGCCGGCAATCTTGGTTTCCATCAGAGAGAGTGCATCCCCAATCAATACCTTTGTCCGACAAAGGGGCTGATCCTGTCACTATGATCACCTACTCAAATGAACTCTCGGACTGTCCTAACATACTTAGGTTTTGACCCCCACTAAGGATCTCACTAATTGGCATATCAAAGACAGCCCAGTCTGACACCTAGTGTAGTATCATAGTCGAGTCTAGGGGTCAAGTGTTACTTTCTAGTTTTTCCCATCAATCTCCAAGGTCCAAGGGAATACTGGAAATCTGGTCCGGTCAAAGATTCAATTAATCCTACACTGCTTGTGCCTTGGGTCTCACCCTAGCATCTGAGATAGGCCACCCCAACATTTGGTAGCACACCAGTGTCAGCCTTGGCAAGAAAAATCTCCCCAGACTTATCCAACGGCTGTGAACATTCTAAACTAACATGAGTCTCATAAGTGTCCAGTTTAAGGGTATTACACAGAAACACACCATAGAAACACACCACAGAAACATTAATCAAATATGTACTTTATTCATTTACAATAAATTCATAATGTACATCATTCTGATTGGAGCTAAGGGCATACAATTGTCTAACAACTAGGTGTAGGATTGGGCTATCTTTGATATTCCAATCAGTGAGATCCTTAGTGGGGGTCAAAACCTAGGTATGTTGGGACAGTTTGAGAATTCATCTAAGTGAGTGATCATAGTGATAGGATCAGCCCCTTTGCCGGAAAAAGTGAATGATCAGGGAAATGCATTCTCTCTAATGGAAACCTAAACTATCGACAGTGGATTTCAAATGTGTTTGAAATTTGGTTTTGCAAAATATATTTATATATAGAGATATACTTATATATTATGGTTTCCAGTTGTTTGCAAAAGATTTTAATTCCTGGGATCCATGTGTGTAGAGAGTGCAGCACTGTACCTTGCAACCGAGGGAGAGGTCATCTCTTGTCGGGCAGTGTTTGATCATTATGGGCTGAGAGGTTAAGTGTAAGACCATTAAGGGTTATACCTGATGGGCTAATATTGCATCTGCCCATAGTCCTTAGCCCTTCATAAGATAGCTGGACCCAATGACCATTTAGTGTAAATGTTGGGCCCATTAAGAGCCCATAGTGAAGGACTCAGGGGTTCACTGTACTCAGTAGTGAATTCGGCCAAGCCTTGTAATAGAGGCAAGGCTAAACCCATGTGGCTGATGTATAGATCAATGATAGGGTTCCATGCCATACAAAGAAAACCAAGCTAGCCAGCATTAAAAGGAAGTGAGCCTAAAAGCTTAATGGGCCTAAAGCCCATTTCAAACTGGGTTAATTGTATTAATTAAAATAGGGGCGAATCTGGGTATGGATAAGCAAATAAGGATAAGGGGTTAACTCTTATCCACTTAAAGAGTCCTGATCCAAATAGAGATTTGGAACAGGGAACTCCTAATTTGATTAGGAATAAGCTAATCTTGAACTGCAGATAATATAAGGGATTATCCTTATCACTTAAAGAGTTCAGATCCAAATAAAGATTTGGATCAAGAGACTCCTAACCAGATTAGGAGGTTGTCTCTTTAAGGCTATAAATAGAGAGCAGGGCAGACTTGGAAAACACAAACAATTCAGAAGACAACTCAGTTTGATTGTTTCTGCCTTCAATTCTTTTTCTCCTTGCTCTTGCCGCCCTACCCTCTTTGATCTCCAATCCTTGGAACAGATCATGATTTTATCTTGATATTTTTCCTTGATGGAAGAAAAAATTCTGAAGTTGTGCTCACTCCCCATTTGATTCTTGCTAAAGAATCAAAGGTTCTTGGTGAAGAACTACCTGATGATCCTACCTTATCCTAAGATGTGTCATCTTCAGTGGAGGGAGGATTTGGTACACTCCTTGGGCGTGAACACCTACGTTGGGAGGAGCTTTTTGCGTGGATTCCATATAAGGTATATCCCTCCCTAATCTTGGTTTCAGATTTGGTATGGTTTGGTTATAAGAATGAACCTTGAAAATGCAATTCTCTAAATTGGGAATGTGATTCCTGAATGGCTAAACCCAGTTTTATTAAATTGGACACATATGAGACTCATGGAAAAACCTTGAGTTTTCATCATGACCATGCATGGCTAAACCTAGTTTTATTAAGTTAAAACTGCATTAGCCCAATTTGAGCATAAACGCTATAGGGCCAAACTGCTTTTTATAGTTTAGCCCATATACCTAGATAATGTTATGATAATATTATGGGCTTTAATGGGTGGATATCGATTTAACTTAATTAATTAAGGATTTTACAATCAATATAAATGATTAGATCAATTGTGTAATTACATGTGCTTGTGGATGTAGGCATGATATGCTGAATGTGATTCGCATATGGGCCATAAGTACTTTGCCCATGTTCATTTGTTAATAACTCTCATACACCATGACTGAATGTACATCATTGCCATGGTGTTCTTAAGATCATTGGATGATCTCACTTCTTGATGGGCCCCACTTCAGCTTCCTCCCCAAGAGGAACCGTACAGAACCCTAGCTTGTTTAGGGCCCATCTGAATCTGACTTTAAGAAAGCCAGTGGGAGCCACTTTGGTTTGACATAAATCAGAACTAGAGCATAATTACTTATTCCCTCTAGTTACATATAAGTGCATGTGATAGGGAGATTGATAACTCTACATTTTGATGCCTTAAGGGCATCATTTCAAGGGTATTTTCAGCCTTAGAATAGTCAAACTATGCCCTTATCCTAGTTAAATTCAATGTTGTGACCTCTGAGAGTCTCTATGCAAATTCTGTGTGAAACTGGGAAGGTTTCATGGATGAATTGTAGTTTTTGGAAAGCTGGTGTGAAGTCCAACTGAGATAATGGGTGTTTTGTGAAAAACTAAAAGCAGGAGGGCGCCTCCTAGCTGCTAAACCCAGTTTGGTGCCCCTCTTACTGTATTAGCATGCTCCCCATGCCTTAGCAAACCCAAGGGTGCCTTTTAACCCATTCTTTTCACTCTTAACAAACCCTAGCCACTCCTAACTGCTAAATCCTCACCTTCCATCCCTTCTAATCTCCACCATCCATTCTAGGGCGCTCTCTTTTTAGCATTCTAACCCTAGGAACCACCTAACTTCTAATCTTCACAATTCAGCCTTTAGCCATTAAATCGCAGCCTTTCATAATATTGGGTGCCTTCTCCTTTTCTTCTCAGCCCTAGGATCACCCCAGAATCATCCTAACCCTCCACTAGAAACCCTAGGGCACCCATAACTTTGATAAAACCCAGCCGCCGCCCCTTTCTTTCTCTCTAATCCCAATTGTATCCACCCTTCTCTATAAAAAAAAAAAAAAAAAAAAACCGAAGGGCTCTTGAGAAAGGGTTGGATTCTGCCCCCAAGTAAGACGGAAGGCTAATCATGAGAAGTTCAAGGGTAGAGGAAGAGGAGGATGCCCAGGCAAGAGGAGGGGTTCCTGTTTGCAGTTCACCAACACCACTACTGCCACCTCTAGATTTGGATCCCAACCATTAGCCTTAGTTTTAATTTCAGTTCTTTCAATTTGTTAGACAATTTTGTATGCCCTTAGCTTCAATCAGAATGATGTACTTTATGAGTTTATTGTAAATGAATAAAAGTGCATATTTGATTCATGTTCCCTTGGTATGTTTCTATGTAATACCTTTAAACTGGACACTTAATGAGATTCGTGTTAGTTTAGAATGTTCATAGCCAGTGGGTCAGTCTGGGGAGACCAACCCTAACAAGGTTGACACTGTGGTGCCACCAAGTCGGTTGGGGTGGCCTGTCTCAGTTGCCAGGGTGAGACCCTAGGCACATACAGTGTAGGATTAATTGAATCTATGAACTGGACCATATTTCCAGTATTGCCCTGGACCTTGGAGATTGATGGGCAAAACTGGAAAGTTACACCCAACCCCCAGACTCGATTATGATACTGCACTAGGTGTCGGATTGGGCTATCTTCGATATACCACTCAATGAGATCCTTAGAGGGGATCAAAACTTGGGTATGTTGGGACAGTCTAAGAATTCATCTGAGTGGGTGATCATAGTGATAGGATCAGCCCCTTTATCGAACAAAGGTAATGATTGGGGATGCACTCTCACTAATGGAAACCAAGTCTGCCGGCAGCCGATTTCAGATGTTGAGATTTATTTTGCAAAATATATTTTATATGAGATATAAAAGTATATATATTTAATGGTTTCTAAAAGGTTTGCAAAAGGTTTTAATTCCCGGGATCCATATAAGAAAAGAGTGCAACACTGATCCTTGTAGCCGAGGGAGAGGTCCTCTCTTGTCGGGCAGTGTATGATCATAATGAGCTGAGAGGTTAAGTGTAAGACCATTGAGGATAATACCTGATGGGTTAATCTTGCATCTGCCCATAGTCCCTGGGTGTTACAAGGTGGCTTGGCCCAGGGACCACTTAGGGTAAGTGTTGGGCCCGTAGAGCTCATGAGATGGGTTTTACAGGGTGCACTATCCATAACAATGTATTCGGCCAGGTCTTGTAACAAAGGCAGGGCCGAACCCATGTGGCTGATGTGTAGATCAATGTTGGGGTCCCATGCCATACAAGGAAGCCCAACTGGGCAGCAGTTTGGAAGGCTAAATGAATACATAACCTTAAATGGGCCTTAAGCCCATTTCGAACTGGGCCCAGACCCTATCCACTTAGAGAGTCCAAGATCTAAATAAAATTTAGATCTGGAAGCCTCCTAATTAGATTAGGAGGTGGTTGATCTGATTTGCAGATAAGATAAGGGTTATCCCTTATCACTTAAAGTGACTTCTTATCCAAATATGATTTGGATTAGCAACTCCTAATGGGATTAGGAGCTGATCCCTATAAGTCTATAAAAGGAGGAGGGGGTGGCAGCCTCTAGACATGCAACCAACACATTCTTGTCTTCAGAGCTGAAATCACAAGAAGAGAGAATTTTGCGCCCTGCGAATACTCTCTTTCCGCCTCCTTCCTGTAGCTGCCGCCTCCAGCAGTTCGATCTCCTACTTTCTACAAGAGCAATCAAAATTTGATCTTGATCTCAATCTTTTTTGGAAAAGATTGATTGGAGCTTTATTCACAAGCCATCTTGTTGATTCTTGCGAAGGGTCAAGTTCTTTTGAAAGAACACAGCTAATTCTGCTCCATCCTGCAGTGCGCCATCTTCAGTGGGAGCAGATTTTGGATCCTTCCTTGGACGTGAACACCTCCATTGGGAGATACTATTTCTCCATATCAGTTGTAATCCCTTCCTACTCCTTTTGGTTCAGATCTGGTTCAGTAATAGTTCAAGAATGATCCTTGAAAATATGATTTTCTAAATAGGGAATGCGATTCCCAGTTGAAGGGAGAGAAATTTTTTTTGAAATTCACCCCTTATTCCACAATCTTTAGGCATCCATGTGATGGATATCCTATCCCTTCAATGGTATCAGAGCCAGGTTGAAATCTTGAACCATTCTGTTTCAGATCTGAACCTGCGCAAATAGGCAGAAGGCGTTCTACCCAATTTACGCAGATATGGGTTTTGGGAAATTTGTTCCCAAAATTGATGGGCAAATAATCTGAAATTATTTTATATAAATCTGATTATTGTTTAGAATAGTTCTTTATGATTTTCTTGATTTATGGGCTGTTCATACAAGAGGAGATCGAGTTCTTGGTTTGCGTAGGGAAAACTGCAAGAATTGCAGTTTCTTGATTTATTTATTACATTTGGTCTGTAAATAATTTTTTTTTTTATTTTTAAACTCAATGTATAGGCATTCGATCTGATGTAATTATTAATAGAAATAGGGTTTCTATTTATTTTTTTATTTTTGGATCGAAGATGGCGGCGTAGAAAGGGAGATTTGTAGAGAAGGAGATTTCGCAGATGGGACATTCGCTATCTGCGATTTTCAGTTTATGAAACTGCAAATTGTGATCTAATCTCTATTTTGCAAGATGGATTATGCGAACAGCCCTATTTAACTGATTCTTGATTTTCTTTTATAGTTCTTTAATTTTAGATTATTTTCTTGAATTAAAGGTTTAATTAAAGATCAAACCCTAGACCCATTCGAACCAAGATTGGTTCAAACTATTTGGACCAAATCTAGTGTTTAATCAAGGCTGAAAGTCAGCCCTATTTTTCCCACCAATGGGCCTAAGGATTGATATTTAATTAAATGGTTAATTCGGCCCAACCTGTAAAGGCCCAGTTTTAAATAGTTAAAACTGCTAAAAGCCCACTTCAAAGGATAAAGCTATATGGGTCGAAGTAGGTAACCCTAATTCAGCCCATATACCTAGATAATATTAATGGTTAATATTATGGATTTAAATGGGCTTCCAATGGGCCTTACAAATGATTAATTGATTGGATCAATTTATCCCTGCATGAGATGTATGGTTGTGTGATGTGCTACGTACATGGGCCATAAGTGCTTGGCCCATGCTCAGTCGATAGTGGCTCTTGTGCACACTATGGCTGAATGCACATCATTGCCATGGTGTCCCTTTTGGTCATTGGATGACCTCCCTCAGTGGTGGGCCCCACACCTCATCAAGAGGTTGCGTGCAGAACCCTAGCCAATTAAGGCCCACCAAAATCTGACTTAATGAAAGTCAGTAGGAGCCACTTTGGTTTGACCTAAAACAAACTAGGGCATAATAACTGTTCGCTCCAGCTAATATGAGTGCAAGTGATAGGGAGATTCATACGATGAACTCTCTAAAGGCCTTCCATCATTAGCATGAAGATGGGTCCTTCAGTAATGAGGAAACGCACAAGAAAATGGGCTATCCATTTGCTGTTGGACTTGTCTGAGTGTTTCATAAGATGATAGGGGCGTCATAGACCGATGTGGGAGGGGCTTCACCAGAAAATGGGAACTCTCTCATGGTACCTTGGCATTCACGAACATGATGGGTGAGCACTCACTGGACAGAAAGGTTTACCTGAAAACAACTTTGAACCTTATCTGACAGAGGCCAAAGGGAAAACACATATGATGAGTGGATATGATCCTTCACAGAAAGGTGGTGGGGTTATGCAGCTGAAACAGTTGGCTCCATGCACCCTATGGGATTTCCCACATTTCCAGAGACAACCCATAGTCTCCGTCACTAAGAAAGGAGGGAAATCTCAAAGATGAATAAATGGAAATGAAATGTAGATTAAAATCCATATCTATGTAATGAACATGAATCAAATTTGGTTGTGGACTGATGTTTGCTCTTTTATCAGAAAATGGCAAATGGATGTTTTGCAAAGCTTCTTGACAACAACAAGCTTAAGGGCCCAAACTATGCCGACTGGTACAGGAACCTTATGTTGGTCCTAACCTCTGAAAAGTTGGATAAGGTAGCCAAGAATCCTACCCCGGATCGTCCGGGAGATAGGACTTCTGAGGCCCGTAGAAGAGAATACCAAGAATGGGAAGAGAAAAAACTTCCTTGCCCACTACTATATCATTGCCTCTTTGGACAATCCAATTCAGAGGTAGTTCGATCAGATCAAACTTGCCAAGGACATATTGGATAGTCTCAAGACAATGTACGAAGAGCAGAATTGTTCTACTCGACAGAAGGTCTTGAAACAGTTCATGACCGCGCAGATGTCCAAGAGCCAACAAGTTCATGACCATTGTCTCCGGGTGATGGGTTATATCAACCAACTAGAGGCTCTTGGATCCGGGCTAGATCTGGTAACACAGATCGATGCTATTCTCAACTCCCTGCCTCCATCCTTTAATCCATTCATCATGAACTACAACATGAACAAGCTAAATGTCAGCTTACAGGAACTCAACAATATGTTGCAGAGGGCCGAAGAATTGATTAAAAAGGATGAGCCCATTGCCATGCTTGCTAAAATCAGGCAAGAAAAGGAAGACAAAGAGAAAGCCCCAGAAGAAGGCTGCCAAATCCAAGAGGCAGAAGAAAGACAAAGCATCAGATGCCTATTACTTTTGCAAGAAGACCGGCCACTGGAAAAGGAACTGTCCTGCCTACCTGGAATCCAAGAAAGGTAATTTCAAAACTTGTGTTATAGAAACTAATTTATTGGTAACTTCTACGTCTTGTTGTATTGACTCTAGGGCTTCAACTCATGCATGTAACTCGCTACAGGGATTCAAGGTAAGCAGAAGGCTGAGTGAAGGAGAAGTCACACTCTACTTGGGGACTACTACAACTGTTGCAGCCGCGGCCATAGGAACCGTGGAGTTAATTTTTAGAGAATGAACAATTGTACTAAAAGAATGTCTTTATGTACAAAATTTAAGGAGAAATTTGATTTCTGTCTCAAAACTGTGTGCAAATGGTTATTCTGTCTTCTTTAGTAATACGATTACTATCAAAAGAAATAATAGAATAATAGATTCATCGCATATGGGGAACTGGAGAGCGGTCTCTATGTTCTACATCCTTCTCAAGAAATTAACATAACCGAAACTACGTCGGCTGAAATCCCCAAGAAGAGAGCCCGTGATATAGTTAATCCCACGTGTCTGTGGCATTACCAACTTGGCCACATCGGTGTTGACCGAATCATAAGGTTGGTAAAGGATGGTCCTTTGGATTTTCTAACTGTAGAAGATCTTCCCACCTGTGAGCCTTGCCTACAAGGTAAGATGACGAAACGGCCATTTAACAGTAAGCCTGAAAGATGTACAGGCACACTTGACCTAATACATACTGATGTGTTGGTCCCCTGAGTGTTAGGACACGAAATCAACACGTGTATTTCATCACCTTCACAGATGATTTTTCACGATATGGTTATGTGTACCTAATGAGACACAAGTCTGAATCCTTTGAAAAGTTCAAAGAGTTTAGACAAGAGGTTGAGAAACAATTAGGGAGAGAAATTAAAGCCCTTCAATCAGATTGAGGTGGCGAGTATCTCTCTGACGAATTCAAGGACTACTTAAAGGACAATGGGATAGTATCACAATTAGCTCCTCCTGCTACACCACAACTTAATGGTGTTTCAGATAGGAGGAATAGGACCTTATTGGATACAGTCTGGTCGCTTCTCATACACTCAGAGTTACCCACATCCTTTTGGGATTACGCATTAGAGACTGCGATTTACGTGTTGAATCGAGTTCCAACCAAATCGGTTCCGGACACTGCATATGAACTTTGGACCGGAAAGAAACCAAGTGTCAAACACTTGAAGATTTGGGGTTGTCCAACACACGTTAAAAGAACGAGTGAAGACAAGTTGGAATCCAAGACCAGCCATTGCCTGTTTGTAGGCTACCCAAAAGGCTCTGTAGGTTACCTATTCTATGACCCAAAAAGTGTTCTGCAGTCAAAATGCACAATTCTTGGAAACTGATGAACCTACAATTTATCTATATTTTATGAGGTTTTTGCATGAAATTTTATGCTAGTTTTATTAATTTTTGCCTTAATTTAGCTTGATTGCAAGAAAGATTTCAGGGGGAGCCAAATCAACAAAAAGAAGGCAAAAGCAAGAAAAGAAAACCCAAAATTTATCAAGTTCAGCCTGGCCCAGCCATGAGAGCAAGAGAACTTCATTCGGCCCAAGAAGAGCAAGTGAAACTCTTTGGAAAATCCAAGGGAAGAAGCCTAGCAAGAAGGAAATTTCGGCCCAGCCCATTTTTAGCCCAAATAACAGCCTAGAGTGTAGCCCACATGAGCTCAAAAGCAAGCTAAGTTGTAGCCCAAATAGCAGCCCAAAGGGAGCTAGGGGCGGCAACTTCTAGGTGTTTCTTGAAGAGAAGGAGGGAGCACTCTAGAAGGTTCATGAGGGGTGTAATACACCCCATTCTAGAGGCTTCAAGAAGGGGCAAGAGCCCCCTTGAAAAACTATATAAGGAGGCCTCTAGGAGGGGAGAAAGTTGTTCAATTGCTTGAGAGGAAGGCTCTCCCACTCTTAGAGGTTCGGCCACCTTGAGAGAAGAGAAGAGAAGAAGGCTAGGCGCAAGGAAGAAGAAGAAGAAGAGCTGAAGGAAGTTCAAGACAAGCATGGTAGAAGGAGAAGGTGAGTTCGAATTGAGGGTTTGTGATTCAAAGATCTTTTGTAATAAATCATTTGTAGTTTCATTCTCTTTTGATTTGAATTCAGTTTCTTTGTTATATTTTCTTTCTTCTTTCTCCTTGTTTCCATTCTTCCTTGATGTATTTCAGCTTGTAAAATTTCAGTTCAGCAATCTAATTCTTTTTGATTCATTCAAATGGTCATGAATTATACTTGAAGTTTCTTGAATAAGGGTGTTATTGTAGAGTAATTCGGCCAACTAACCTTCAAAACTCAGATCTGAATTCTCAGATCTGAGATTGCAAGATCTGAATTGCTTGAAAAAGAATTCAGATCTGAAATTTTCAGATTGGCCGAATTAATCTACAGCTTGGAATTCATAGAGTGCTTGAGAGAGACTCTAGGAATTCAGATCTACTATTCAAGAACTGAATTGAGTGCAAGGTTAGAGATAACTTGTACAATTCAGTTGGTGATCAATTCAGATTTGAATTGATGCCTTAGAAGTGTTTGAAGAAATGCATGCATGGGGATTAGATTCTTGCTAGAGATAGAAGAACCGTCACTCATGCATAGGATGAACATGCGCTTGAGAGAGGCTGTTCATGACCTTGGGGTTTCACCAAACCAAGGCTCAATCATGATTTATTCGAATGATCCAAATTGATAGATTGCTGAATTCTGAGATTGACATTTACTGCTTACTCTTCTAACCTGATTTGAAGGCAATTGGGCCAATGATTTAGATAGATTTTAATTTAGGATTTCTTAGCTTTCATTAGAGTTTTGATTTATTTGTTGATCAGATAAGAAGTGCTCAATTTAGTATTGGTAATTGTTTCCTAAATCCTCATGGGAACGATACTTCACTCTCTACTTTATTACTTGAACGGCTAGTGCACTTGCTAGTGTCACAATGAGCAACACATCAGAAACCGATTACATCCTAGACACCCATCATCAGGAAGTTGTTCTTGATGAGGAGAGCTCAGGAGCAGTGGGAGATGTCCCACAAGTTCTAGGTAGTGACCAACCTAGAAGATCAATTTGGGTATCCAGGCCACCAGTCCATTATGGTTATGACTAGGATAGTTACTTGGTGGAAACCTTGACTAGTGAAGAGGATCCCATGACTTACGTGGAAGCTATGTTGGACATAGATTCCCAGAAGTGGGTGGAGGCCATGAGAGTAGAAATGGACTGAATGTAGACCAATGGAGTTTGGACTCTAGTAGATCCACCCTCCAGGGAAAAAGCAATCGGTTGCAAATGGATTTATAAGAGGAAGAAGGGCCCCGATGGTAGGGTTGAGACCTTCAAAGCTCATCTGGTAGCGAAAGGGTACACTCAGAAAGAGGGCATCGATTATGAGGAAACCTTTTCGCCTATGGCCATGCTTAAATCCATTAGGATCCTGCTGGCTGTAGCAGCATACCATGATTATGAGATGTGGCAGATGGATGTCAAAACGGCATTCCTGAATGGAGATCATACTGAAGATATCTCTATGCAACAGCCGCAAGGCTTTATTGTTGCAGGTCAGGAAAACATGGTATGTAAACTCAATAGATCCATTTATGGACTTAAGCAAGTTTCTAGAAGTTGAAACATCCATTTTGACTCTGCTGTCAAATCGTTTGACATCGAGCAGAATCCGGATGAACCCTATGTCTACAGGAAGTACAATGGAGATAAGGTTACCTTCTTGGTTCTGTATGTAGATGACATTCTACTCATTGGGAATGATGTAGGAATGTTGACTACGGTGAAAGTATGGCTTTCACAGCAATTCTCCATGAAAGATCTTGGAGAAGCCTCCTACATACTGGGTCTTCGACTCTATAGAGATAGATCGAAGTGGATAATAGGATTATCCCAATCTACCTACATTAACAAAATAGTCAAAAGATACAACATGGAAAACTCCAAGAAAGGAAATGTTCCTTTCAGGCACGGAGTCACTCTCTCCAAGAAGATATCTCCCAAGACTTCTGAGGAGATTGATGGCATGAAAGACGTTCCCTATGCCTCTGCCATAGGGAGCATCATGTATGCCATGCTATGCACTCGTCCTGACATTGCTCAAGCAGTGAGTGTAGTAAGCAGATTTCAGGCCAACCCAGGGTAGGAGCACTAGACTGCTGTGAAAATCATACTTATGTACCTTTGAAGGGCAAAAGAGTTTTGTCTAGTATTTGATGGTAGCTCACTACAGATCCAAGGGTATACAGATGTCGATTTCCAATCGGATCCAGATGATAAAAAGTCTACATCTGGATATGTTTTCACGATAGGATCGTGTGTTGTTTTCTGAATGTGAGCAAATAGGGTTCCTAAGTAGAAAATTAAAAGTCCACAACCAAAGCCGAACACATTGCCGTAAGTGAGGCTGCCTTATGAATGAAAGTGTTCATTCCTAAATTTGGAATTCAGCACATCACCCATTCCACTATTGTGTGACAACAGGAGGTTGATGTTGAGAGGTAGCAACAGCGAAGAATGTGGCAGACCCATTGATTAAGCCACTATCACAGAAAGTGTTTGAGAAACACTTGGAAAGCATGGGACTCTGGCTTGTACCTGATTGGACCTAAGTGCAAGTGTGAGCTGTTAGACAGTTTTGTATGCCCTCAGCTTCAATCAGAATGATGTACTTTATGAGTTTATTATAAATGAATAAAAGTGCATATTTGATTCATGTTCCCTTGGTATGTTTCTGTGTAATACCCTTAAACTAGACACTTAATCAGATTCTTTTTAGTTTAGAATGTTCACTGCCAGTGGGTCAGTCTGCGGAGACCTACCCTGACAAGGCTGACACTGTTGTGCCACCAAGTCAGTTGGGGTGGCTTGTCTCAGCTGCCAGGGTGAGACCCTAGGCACATACAATGTAGGATTAATTGAATCTATGAACTAGACCAGATTTCCAGTACTGCCCTGGACTTTAGAGATTGATGGGCAAAACTGAAAAGTTACACCCGACCCCTAGACTCGATTATGATACTGCAGTAGGTGTCGGATTGGGCTATCTTTGATATACCACTCAGTGAGATCCTTAAAGGGGGTCAAAACCTGGGTATGTTTGGACAGTCTAAGAATTCATCTGAGTGGGTGATCATAGTGACAGGATCAGCCCCTTTGTCGGACAAAGGTAATGATCGGGGATGCACTCTCACTAATGGAAACCATGTCTGCCGATAGCCGATTTCAAACATTGAGATTTGTTTTGCAAAATATATTTTATATGAGATATAAAAGTATATATCTATATTTAATGGTTTCTAAAAGATTTGCAAAAGGTTTTAATTCCCAGGATCCATATAAGAAAAGAGTGCAACATTGTTCCTTGCAACCGAGGGAGAGGTCCTCTCTTGTTGGGCAGTGTATGATCATTATGGGCTGAGAGGTTAAGTGTAAGACCATTGAGGATAATACCTGATGGGCTAATCTTGCATCTGCCCACAGTCCCTGGGTGTTACAAGGTGGCTTGGCCCAGTGACCACTTAGGGTAAGTGTTGGGCCTATAGAGCCCATGAGATGGGCTTCAGGGGGTGCACTGTCCATAACAGTGTATTCGGCCAGGCCTTGTAACAAAGGCTGGGCCGAACCCATGTGGCTGATGTGTAGATCAATGTTATGGTCCCACGCCATACAAGGAAGCCTAATTGGGCAGTAGTTTGGAAGGCTAAATGAATACATAACCTTAAATGGGTCTTAAGCCCATTTCGAACTGAGCTAATTTGATTAGTCACTTAAAGGGGCAAGTTCTGAGATGGATCAGCTGATAGGATTGGGCCCAGACCCTATCCACTTAGAGAGTCCAAGATCTAAATAAGATTTAGATCTGGAAGCCTCCTAATTAGATTAGGAGATGGCTGTTCTTATTTGTAGATAAGATAAGGGTTATCCCTTATCACTTAAAGGGACTTCTTATCCAAATATGATTTGGATTAGCAACTCCTAATGGGATTAGGAGCTGATCCTTGTAAGTCTATAAAAGGAGGAGGGGGCGGAAGCCTTTAGACATGCAACCAACACATTTTTTCCTTTAGAGCTGAAATCACAGGAAGAGAGAATTCTGCTCCCTGCGAATACTCTCTTGGTGCCTCCTTCCTATAGCCGCCGCCTTCAGTAGTTCGATCTCCTACTTTCTACAGAAGCAATCAAGATTTGATCTTGATCTCAATCTTTTTGGGAAAAGATTGATTGGAGCTTTATTCACAAACCATCCTGTTTATTCTTGCGAAGGGTCAAGTTCTTTTGGAATAACACTACTAATTCTGCTCCATTCTGCACTGTGCCATCTTCAGTGGGAGCAGATTTTGGATCCTTCCTTGGGCGTGAACACCTCCATTGGGAGATACTATTTCTCCGTATCAGGTATAATCCCTTCCCACTCCTTTTGGTTCAGATCTGTTTCACTTTATGGTTGAAGAATGATCCTTGAAAATATGATTTTCTAAATAGGGAATGCGATTTCCAGTGGAAGGGAGAGAAAATTTTTTTGAAATTCGCCCCTTATTCCGCAATCTTTGGGCATCCATGTGATGGATATCCTGTCCCTTCACAAATCTAGTTTCGTTATTTCCTTTCTGCAATTTATTTCCATTCTGTTTGATATTCGTTTTCTTTTCTACAGATCTAGAATTCGGCTAGGTAAGACGGAAGGCCTAGCTTGAGAAGTTCGAGGGTCGAGGGAGAGATCCGGAGACTGCTACCTCTGGTCGAATTACAAACATTTTATTTAGTTTCTTTTATTTATTTATTTTTTTGCACTTTTAATATTTGTAATGCTCAAATTCTATTTTTCTCAGTTTAGTTAATTAATTTTTATATTTTTGCACTTCCCTCTTGTGTTCTCTTGTCCGGATTTGAGTGTATATTAATTTTTCCCTCGCTTCCCTGTCGATATGAACCGTTCTCATACCTTTTCTGTGTTAGTAGTTGTTTGAGAATTGGAATGAAATTATAAATGTTTAAACTGGTGTTCTGAAGTGTTTAACGACGCGCTTCCACCAACACCAAGTTTTTGGCACCGTTGTCGGGGAAGCATGAAGAAAAAATTTTATTTGCTTTGTCTGGATCTGTTTCATTATTTTTTTCTTTTTCGTTTTATTACTTGATCCATTATCTGTTTCTCTTTGAGTCTACAGGATGGAATAGCAAAAGGTGGGGTACCGGAGCATTGCGGAACTGTGGGACGGAACAGAAGAGAAGAGAAATTGGATTGCGTTTCAGGTGTAGTCATTCCATTTTATATGTCATTTTTTTTATTTTTATTGTTGAACTCTTTTTTCAAAAGAATAGTGATTTTTAAATTTTTAATTATTTTTTTTCTAGATCCGATTTATATTTTTTAGTATTATTTTTCTTCCGTTTTGTTTCTAGATCTATTTTTCTTTCTTTATTTTAATTTCTTGTCTGAATTTCTATCTTATTAGGTTTGTGTTTTTCTTTTATTTCAGATAAAAAAATAGAAAAAAAATTGTTTATTTTATTTTGTTTTATTTATTGCCGCATAATTTTCTTTTATTCATTTTACTTTCAATTTAATTTTTAGAATAGCAATTTTCTTGTTAGAATTTATTTTGGTAGTTGTTCATCTTTTTAGTATAATTATTTCTTTTATTTTTTGCTTGTTATAATTATTTGTTACCCTTTTTAATTTCCTTTTTATTAGTGCTTTAATTGAATAATTAATTGTTAAAGAGGAAATTTTTAAAATTTTGAATTTGAATTTTAATTTTAATTTTAATTTTAATTCAAATCTGAATTTGAATTTCAAATTTCAAAACTTAAATTAAAATTTTTGAATTTAAAAAAAAATTATAAAAAATATAAATCAAAAATCAAAAAAATAATAAAAAAAATTAAAATTTTGCATTTGCATTCCAATATTTAGGGTTTCACATTCTAGAGCATGCATTATATAGGTTTATTTGATTGTTGAAATTATCATTGTTAGTTGTGAATGTGTTAGGTTTTCTTTCTTTTTATTTTAATTGCTTCTTTTGCTTAGTTTATTTCATTCTTTTATGTTATATTGCCGAATTGCATTTTATAATAATTGTTCATGCATTGTAGTTAGATGCATTCATTTTGTTTGATTGTTTTGTTTCCTTAATCCATTTAAGGGCACCCAACTTAAATAAGATAAGGTGGGGATTTCATCACCCTTCCTTGGCCCAAAAATCACCACCCTTCACGTGCGGTTTATCCTAAACCCTAATTTAAAATTTAGATAGTGGCATGTAGTCACAGGCACCTAAAAATAAAACCTATACTCCTAAAATCACATGTAGTAGTGCGAGTAAGGATCGTTCCCACAGAGAGTATCTAGCCTATTTTATGCTACGTGAACAAGGAGGGGGGGGGGTTTGAGTATAACCAAAACAAATAAAAATAAAACAAATAAGGAACAATTGAATTTGAAATATCGAAATTAATCAAAAGAACAAATCTTGGTCTAAGTCAGCATCCACCATCAGAATTTTACTACTGATCATCGATGTAAGAATATATCAATTCACACCTTGAATATTCACCATTGGAACTATTTTCCTATCTCTCCTTAGTTGCAGTTAATTAGAAAACAAGCAATCTCTTAACCCTTACTACTGAACAATCTCCAAACAAGCATTAAAGATTTAATCTAGTAGTAGCCTTAAGAATTGGAGATTGATGAAGCTAAACAACACAAGCACAAGTGGTTGCATTTAATTTAGTCGAGTGTTCTTCCTAAGATCTAACTTCTGATGTAGCAAATCATTAAATCCTATTTGCTTCTTAGATTAGAGGGATCAAACAATTATGGATCTGATATCTAACCTAGCAGTAGATTGCAATTAATAATAAACTAGTAGGCCTCCTAGCGATTAGATGATACAATCATGAAAATAGGCATAGAAGAACATTCGATATTGAAAGCATAAATTAAACAATAAAAATTAAATTAGATCTCACAATTTTTCTGATTCTGAGGCTTTTGTTTCCTTTGACCAAGTATCAAGGTTTATCCACGCATGGTCATGATGAAAACTCAAGAAAAATTAGAGAAGAGAGAAGAGAAGAGAAGAGAGATGTGTCCTGCCCAGATCTGATTATTTTTCCTTCTCTTCTTTTCTTTTCTCTATACTTCCCATTCCCCAAGAGAAGCCTACAAAATCTCCTAAAAATTCTCCTAAGATAACAGTCTCCAATTCCAACTTATCAAGAAAAATATTAAAAATAAGATAAGATAAAGTCCTAATGCAACTAGGAGGGTGGTGATTCCCGCATATGAAAACTTGTGGGCTAAGAAATATTTCCAACACGTCAACAGTGCAGGTGCAGCTACTTCGAGCCTGATTTCGACATCGATGTTGTAAGTATCTCTCAAAACTCAAAGCATGAAAGTTGTAGAAACTGTCCAAATTACGAAGCAACCGGAGCTCGGGTGAGAGAGTTATGCCCTGATTACGAAGCGATGTCGAAGCTGTCCAGAATTGCCCAATTAGCTCTGTTTTTCACTTAAGGCCTCCATTTATGCCATAAATCAAAATATAAGAATAATGAGTCCATTTAGGCACTAAATAAGTATAAAATGAAGGGATGAGTGATCCATAATATGGATAGCCGAACCCTACAGGAAGGTAGGGCAAAATTTCAAAAATTTCTCTCTCCCATGTGGGAATCACATTCCCTGTTTTAGAAAATCTGCATTTTCAAGGATCAATCTTGAACCAAGAACCGGACTAGATCTGAAACCAAAAGGTAGGAGAGGGAGGTACCTGATACGAAGAAATAATATCTCCCAATGAAGGTGGTCACACCCAAGGAAAACTACAAAGACTACTCCCACTAATGATGACACAACATAGGGTGGAGCAGAATCAGCAGGTTCTTCACAAGAACCGAATCCTTCAGCAAGAATTCGATGGAGGGTATGTGAGCACGACTTCAAATCATTTTTTCTCCAAAAACTGATATCAAGAACCCTTCTTGATCTCTCCTACATTGGAGAACGAATTGGAAATGGCGGTAGTAGGAGGAGGGCGCAAGAGCAGAAGATGGTGCAGTCTTACTGTAGTTGTCTTCTCTCTTCTATGATTTGAGATCTGATAATTGAGATGAATGGAGGTTCGCCCTCCTCCTCCTTTAATAGCCCTAAAGAGAGCTCCTAATCTCATTAGGAGTTTCCTAATCCAAATCTGTATTTGGATAAGGACATCTCTTTAAGATATAAGGATAAGCCCTTATCTTATCTGTAGATTAGATCAGCCCTCCTAATCTTATTAGGAGTTTCCAAATCCAAATATAAATTTGGATCTGGACTCTCTGAGTGGATAGGGATAACTCCCTATTCCATCTACTAATCCAAATCCCAGATCCACCCCCTTCTTTAACTAATCAAATCATACCAGTTTGAATTGGGCTTTAGGCCCATTAAGTTTATGTGCTCACTAACCTTCCAAACTAGTGCCCAGTTGGATTTCCTTGTATGGCATGGGACCCAAACATTGATCTACACATCAGCCACATGGGTTCAGCCCAACCTCTGTTACAAGGCCTGGCCGAATTCACTACTATGGACAGTGAACCCCTGATCCCATCACCATGGGTTCTTAATGGGCCCAACACTTACACTAATTGGTCCCTGTGCCAAGCCACCTTATAAAAACCCAGGGACTGTGAACAGATGCAAGTTTATCCCATCAGGTATTACCCTCAATGGTCTTACACTTAACCTCTCAGCCCATAATGATCAAACACTGCCTGACAAGAGAGGACCTCTCCCTCGGCTGCAAGGAATAGTGCTACACTCTCTAATCACATGGATTCTGGGAATTAAAACCTTTTGCAAACATTTTTGAAACCGTAATATATATGTATATTTTTATATAAATATATTTTTCATAAACAAATTTCAATGACTGAAATCGGCTGCCGACAGCTTTGGTTTCCATCAGAGAGAGTGCATCCCCGATCATTACCTTTGTCCGACAAAGGGACTGATCCTATCACTATGATCACCTACTCAGATAAATTCTCTGACTATCTCAACATACCCAGGTTTTGACCCCCTCTAGGTATCTCACTAATTGGCATATCAAAGACAGCCCAATTAGACACCTAGTGCAGTATCATAATCGACTCTACAGGTCAGGTGTAACAATCTAGTTTTGCCCATCAATCTCCAAGGTCCAGGGCAATACTGGAATTCTGATCCGGTTCAGGGTTTCAAGAAAACCCACACTACATGTACCTCAGGTCTCACCTTGGCAACTGAGACAAGCCACCCCAACCAACTTGGTAGAACATCAGTGTCAGCCTTGGCAGGATAAATCTTCCCAAACTTACCCAACGGCTATGAAGATTCTAAACTAACATGAGGCTCATATGTGTCCAGTTTAAGGGTATTACACAGAAACACACCATAATAACATGAATCAAATATGAACTTTATTCATTTACATTAAATGTCAAAAGGTACATCATTCTGATTAGAGCTAAGGGCGTACATTGTCTAACATAAAAGACTAAACATTAAGGGGGAAAATATGATATTTTGTGATGTAGCGTGATCTGACTGCTCCCTATTGGAGGATGATCTGGCTTCCAGTCGGATCTGCCAATTAAAATCCGAGAACCCAAGGGGGCTAACCCGGCGAGGTCGCTCCGATGCTTAAGTTAGTAAGATGTTGCGAGCTAAAATTGCTTTGAGAATGTATAGAGCTAGTGAACAGAGAAATCACGTGTACCTTGAACCATCAGAGGGTGGAGCCTTTATATCGGCATTGTTTGGTGTGGGCTTCACGCACCGTATCCGAGATTTCTGAGAGGTCACCTAAGTGGTTTGAGATTCCTAGAGGCAACTGCCATGCATGTTGACCACCATTTGAATCATTCAGTACGTGGGCCAACTTCCAAGGATCGTGGGAGTGTTGGGATATGCATGTCGAATTTGTCGGTGAGCACATCTCACAGGTCGCCAGGTCGGCACCTATGCCTGGCCACCAGGTCGGTGCCTGTGCCAGGCCGCATAAGGTAACCTCAGGACAAGGTCACCTCTAAACAAGATCACCTTGGTACCAAATCGCAACAAGGTCACCTCGACCCCAAGACACTTCGGCATTCAACTCAGTTCAGAACTTAAAGGCACCAACCCCAATTACAAGAGGGGGGCAAGTAAGTATATTCTAGCTCTCATGCTTCATGATTTTTAGCTCACAGTCTACTATGAGAGTACTGACTTAATCATCGGAGCAACCTCGCCAGGTTAGCCACCCTGAGTCCTCTGACATTGATTCCTTGTAGATCTCTAAAGAATTACGAAGCTCAATAATCAATACAGCTTACCACCAGTTAGCTCGGCATTCTAGTCAGCTCGACACCTATTAGGCAGCTCGGCTCTCTGGTCAGCTCATCACCTAATATGCAGCTCGGCCCAGTCAGTTCAGCACCTAACATGCCCAGCTCAGCCCAGTTAGTTCGGCACCTAACCTGCCAGCTTGGCCCAATCAATTCGGCACCTAACCTGCCCAGCTCAGCTCAGTCAGCTCGGCACCTAATTTGCCCCTAGCTCGGTCTGGTCAGCCCAGCATCTAGGGCCTCATCCAGTAAAAGTTCTCCACTTCGGCCTTTGAGTCATCGACCACTTGGAAGCAGACCAAATGATGAGGTACTTAGCACAAAAAATTGATTCATCATTTTGCATTCTCATCAGATAGCAAGATCCTTTAGGGAAGCCTCACACTTGGTTCAAAGGTGTGCTGAATTTTAGGAAACCTTGTAATTACTTTCCATAATCGGTGGTTGGTGTCTAAGGAAAGAGGTTAAACGGCTACGCCAAAGCGGGTTTTGTGGTTACTTTATTAGGTTCTTGCAAGAGCAAGGGGAGCCTCCCACATCCCAACCTCTTACCTGGCTAACCAAAGGAAGTGGTGTAATTCCAAGTGAACCTAAGAGGATTCACATTGGTTGAACCACTAGTTTAGGAAACCCTAGGTCGTGTGGTTGATTTGCTTGCATTTTTTTAATTTAAAAATTGAAATTTGAATTTAAATTTCAAAATTTGAATTTGAAATTAAATTTTAAAAATTTAAATTTCAAATTTCAAAAAAGATATAATATAAAATATAAAAAAAATTAAAAATTCAAATTTGAATTTGAATTTCAAAATCCAAAATTGAATTTAAATTTCAAACTAAAAAAAGAAAAAAAAAACAAAAAAAATTTAAAAAATCAAATTTGAATTTAAATTTCAAAATCTAAATTTGAGTTTAAATTAAAGAATTTAAATTTCAAAATTTAAATTTGAAATTAAAATTCAAAATTTAAATTTCAAATTTCGAAAAAAGGGGGGGTTATAACAAAATGAATTCAATGGCTGGAGTTTGTAGAATGAGAAACTACTTCCAACCTGAGCCATAGATATACTAGAACCATGTTTCTCGACAATTGGACAAGATTAATGGGATGGCCCACAGAATTGACCAAGTCCTTGCATATCATCAACAAAGTGGCCCATACCCAACCTTGTCATCCTATCCGTCATGTTCCATCTGTGCAAGCCCGTTCCACCATGTTAGCTAGTTCCCTACGGCGAGCCCATGTCAACCAATCATTCCATACCAAGTACATGCGGCCAATAGATCTTTCCAACCCAATGCTAACTCATTCCTTAGCCCATACAACCCTGGGTGGGAAAATCAACCCAACTTCATTTGTAGGGCCCAAAACCAAGAAACTCCCTACCAGAGAGACACTCCCAATGGTCTGAAGCCTAGACCCACTGGGAGTACAATGGTTACCGTGGGACTCAACTGGCTCAACCATGTCAAACCTATACACAGTCCCAACAGTATCATCATCCATCTAACTCCATGGCCCATCAATTTCAGAGGCCACAAGTACAAAACCAATTCCAGTAAATGTACCCTAGGAATCAACTGGCTCAAGATTATAAAGCTTACCCACAACCTCCTCAAGCCCATATAGTAGATGACCAATTCATGCAGCTTTAGTAGTTGATCCTAAATCATCAATATCCCATCGACGGACTAGAGAGGCAAACAGGACAGCTAGCGAAAGCCAAGGCAAGGAGAGAAGTAGGGCAACTATTGAGTCAACCGGTTGCGAACCCTAGAAATCAGCCACCGACTTTTCATCCACAGCATATTCAACCACCTCCTATGAAACCTGAGCTTGAAAAGACCAAGGCTATTATAACCATAAGGAGTGGGAGGATTTTAGAGGACCCATGTGAGTAAAAGAAAATTAATGAAGAAGAAAAGGAGCAAAAAAACCATAAGTTGGGGGGAAAGAAAAAGGAAAGGAAAATCTAGAGCCTATAGTAAACCAACCTATAGTTCCCTTTTCCAACTGCACTCACAGTCGGGCCGATGCGAAAGAACAAAGAGACTTGAAATGAGGAGAGCAAGGAAGCCCATATTAACTTCCCTCTCCTCGATGCGATCAAACATATCTTGGTCTATGCCAAGTTCTTGAAAGAGCTATGTGCTCAAATGATGGATCCACGATCGGCCCCACAAAAAGTGATGCTCTCGGCAAATGTTAGTGCGGCTCTCCTACACCAACTTCCCCAGAAGCCAAAAGACCTGGATGCTCCTCTCATAAACTGTGTCATCTCTGGAATCACCTTTGAGGGGTCCTATCAAACCTTGGGGCCAGTATAAATCTTCTTTCGTCTATTTATGATAGGTTCAAGTTCAGTGAGTTAAACCTACTCCAATAATTCTGCAATTTGCTAATTGGTCGATCAAAACTCCTCGAAGTGTTATCGAGGACATCATTGTTAGGGTAGAGGGTTGTCCCTTTCAATTGGATTTTATCATCCTAGACATGCCCCCAACCGAGGAACTGAATGAAGGGATGAGAGATCATCATATGGATGGCCGATCATCCTAGACATGCCCCCAACCGAGGAACTGAATGAAGGGATGAGAGATCATCATATGGATGGCCGAACCCTATAGGTAGGTTGGGCAAATTTTCAAAAATTTCTCTCTCTCCCGTGTGGGAATCACGTTCCCTATTTTAGAAAATTGCATTTTGAATGATCAATATTGAACCTAAACCAGACCAAATCTGAAACTAAAAAGGAGTAGAGGGTTATACCTGATACGAAGTAACAATAACCTCAAATGAAGGTGTTCACGCCTAAGGATAGATCCAAAGACTGCTTCCATCGAAGATTATATGGTGCAGGATGCAGTAGAATTAGTAGGATGGGTCTTCAGCAAGAACCCGATTCTTCTGCAAGAATCTGATGGAGAGCTAGTAAGCATGGCTTCTAATTACCATTTTTGCCAAAAGGTAATATCAAGAACCCATCTTGATTGCTCCCATAGTGGAGATCGAACAGGTATGGCGGCAATAGCAGGAGAGAGTAAGAGTAGAAGACAGAAGCAATCAAACTGTATGTTGTCCTCTCTCTTAAATTAGTAGCCTTAAAGAGATATTCTCCTAATCCCATTAGGAGTTTCATAATCCAAATCTTGTATTTGGATCTGGACTCTCTTTAAGAGATAAGGATAATCCCTTATCTTATCTGTAGATAAAGATCAGCCCTCCAAATCTAATTAGGAGTTTCCTTATCCAAATCTTTATTTGGATCTGGACTCTCTGACTGGATAGGGACAACCCCTTATCCTATCTGCTGATCTAAATCCTAGAACCGCCCCTCTTTAATTAATCTCATTAAGCCAGTTCAAATTGGGCTTTAGGTCCATTAAGTCTATGTGCTCACTTATCCACCAAACTGTTGTCCAGTTGGATATCCTTGTATTGCGTGGGACCCAAGCATTGATCTACACATCAACCACATGGATTCTACCCAGTCTTTGGTACAAGGCTAGGCCGAATTCACTGTAGGAGATAGTGAATCCCTGAGTCCATCACCATGGGCTCTTATTGGGCCCAACATTTACACTAAATGGTCCCTAGGTCAAGCCACCTTATAAAAACCCAAGGACTATGGGCAGATGCAAGATTAGCCCATCAGGTATTACCTTTGATGCTCTTACACTTAACCTCTCAGCACATAATGATCAAACACTGCCTGACAAGAGAGGACCTCTCCCTCAGCTGCAAGGTATAGTGCTTCGCTCTCTACTCACATGGATCTCGGTAATTAAAACCTTTTGCAAACATTTTGAAACCATAATATATATATATATATATATGTATATATATATATATATATATATGTATATATATATATATATATATATATATATATATATGTATATATATATATATATGTATATCTCTATATAAATATATTTTGCAAAGCAAATTACAACGGTTGAAATCAACTATCGATAGTTTTGGTTTCCATCCGAGAGAGTGCATCCCCGGTCATTCACTTTGTCCGACAAAGGGGCTGATCCTATCACTATGATCACCCACTCAGATGAATTCTCAGACTGTTCCAACATACCCAGGTTTTGACCCCCTCTAAGGATCTCACTGATTGGCATATCAAAGACAGCCCAATCCGACACCCAATGCAGTATCATAATCGAGTCTAGGGGTCAGGTGTAACATTCCAGTTTTGTCCATCTATCTCTAAGGTTCAGGGCAATACTGGAATTCTGGTCCGGTTCAGGGTTTCAAGAAAACCCACACTACATGTACCTCAGGTCTCACCCTGACAGTTGAGACAAGCCACTCCAACCAACTTGGCGACACATCAATGTCAGCCTTGGCAGGATAAATCTCCCCATATCTATTCAACAGCTATGAAGATTCTAAACTAACACGAGTCTCATATGTGTCCAGTCAAAGGGTACTACATAGAAACACACTATAATAACATGAATCAAATATGTACTTTATTCATTTACATTAAATCTCATAATGTACATCATTCTGATTGGAGCTAAGGGCATACACTGTCTAACATTGAACCATATCCCGATAATCTTAAGATGTCCATTTTTAATAGCGGCTAATATAAACACCAACTATAAATTGGGAGAAATAGACATTTCATTTGGGGAGCAGAAAGCCCCATTAAATTCTTTTAGTGCCTCTAAACATCCAAAACTAGGAGAAGATGAGTGCAAGATAAATGTAGTTAATGATCTTTTAGATGCCCTGTCTGCCCCTTGGTTAGTTCAGTCTGAGCCCTGTTTGTATGAAGATGAAAGTGAGTCAGAGAGTGTAGATGGAAGAAGTGTGTGAATGTGTCTGGCTAAAGATGTTAAACTTAGCACTGGTTGTGAATGTGTGAATGTGTCTGGCTAAGAAGAGAAAGATGGAGAAATTAGACAAAAATTCTTCAAATTGTTAGAAACAGTGGACTACTATGAACAATATTGCAAAAGAGAGAGAGAGAGAGAGAGAATAAAAGGTCAATGAACACCCTAGACTTAGTAACCAGGTCTCTTCACCTAAACCAAGTGTCGAGATTTGTGTCAAACAGGAAAGAGAAATCCAAAGACAATCACCTAACACTTAGTAATCGGGTCTCTTCACCTAAGGCAAGTGTCGAGATTCACATCAAAAGATGGAAGGTAACAAAAAAAAAAGTATGCATATCAAGTTCAGGGGTAAAAATCCACTATCAAAAAATGATAAGAAGAATACATGTTAGATTTTAAAAATCAATCTCATCTTATCAAGACAGACTACAAATGGAAGGGTATATAAATTTTTAAGCCAAGTTTCTGTAATGTTCAAAGTAAGACAAGTTGTACCCCTAAAGCCCAATACTGATCAATACAAAGTTTGAGAATGCTGGAATCAGGATGCTTGACTAATTCTATATAATTTTAAGGCTGCATTGCTAAGGGACTAGCAATGGTTAAGTTGGGGGCTGTGATAACTCCACATTTTGATGCCTTAAGGGCAACATTTTAGGGGTATTTTCGGCCTTAGAATAGTCAAAATATGCCATTTTCCTAGTAAAATTCAATGTTGTGAGGGTCTCTGTGCAAATTCTGTGCAAAACTGCAAAGGTTTCATGGCTGAATTGTAGTTTTTGGGAAGTTGGTGTGAAGTCCAGCTGTGAGAGGGGGTGTTTTGTGAAAAACTAAAAGCAGGAGGGCACCTCCTAGCTGCTAAACCCAGTTTGGCGCCCCTTCTACTGTATTAGCATGCTCCCCACGCCTTAGCAAATCCTAGGGCGCCTTTTAGCCCATTCTTTTCACTCTTAACAAACTCTAGCCACCCCTAATTGGTAAGTCCTCACCTTCCATCCCTTCCAATCTCCACCATCCATTCCAGGACACTCTCTTTTTAGCATTCTAACCCTATGAACCACCTAACTTCTAATCTTCACCATTCAACCTTTAGCCATTAAATCTCAACCTTGCATAATATTGGGTGCCTTCTCCTTTTCTTCACAGCCCTAGGATCACCATAAAATCATCCTAACCCTCAATTAGAAACCATAGGGCGCCCATAATTTTGTTAAAACCCAGCTACCACCCCCTCTTTCTCTCTAATCCCATTTGTATCCACCCTTCTCTATAAAAAGGACCTAAGGGCTCCTGAGAAAGGGTTGGATTCTGCTCCCAGGTAAGATGGAAGGCTGATCTTGAGAAGTTCAAGGGTAAAAGAAGAGGAAGACCCACAGGCAAGAGGAGGGGTTCCTACTTACAGTTCGCCAACACCACTACTGCCACTTCTGGATTCGGATCCCAACCATTAGCTTTAGTTTTAAATTCAGTTCTTTCAATTCTAGATTTGTTATTTCCTTTCTGCAATTTATTTTCATTCTATTTGATTTTCATTTTCTTTTGTACAGATCTGGAATTCGGCCAGATAAGACAGAAAGCCTAGCTCAAGAAGTTCGAGGGTCGAACGAGAGATCCGGAGACTGCTACCTCCAATCGGATTACAAACATTTTAATTAGTTTCTTTTATTTATTTATTGCTGTATTTATTTATTTTTCTGCACTTTTAATTTCTTCAATGCTTGAATTCTATTTTTCTTAGTTTAATTAATTAATTTTTATATTTCTGCACTTCCCTCTTGTGTTCTCTTGTCCGGATTTGAGTGTATATTAATTTTTCCCTCGCTTCCCTATGGATATGACCCGTTCTCATCCCTTTATTGTGTTAGTAATTGTTTGAGAATCAGAATAATATTATAAATGTTTAAAATAGTGTTCCGAAGTGTTTAACGATGTGCTTCCACCAACACCAGAGATTCATATGATGAACTCTCTAAAGGCCTTCCATCATTATCATGAAGATTTCAGTAATGAGGAAATGCACCATAAAAGTGGGCTATCCAATTTTCTGGTAAGTCTATTTGATTGTTTCATAAGATGATAGGAGCGTGGGAGGGGCCTATCCTAAAATGAAAGACTCACTCACAATACCTTGGCATTCACGAATATGATGGGTAAGCACTTACTGGACCAAAAGGTTTAACCTAAAATGGCAATGAACCTTGTCTGACAAAAGCCAATGCAAAAACTCCTAAGATGAATGGATATGATCCTTCACAGAAGGTGGTGGGGTTATGCAGCTAAAACATTTGGCTCCTTGCACTCTATGTGATTTTCCACATTTTTAGAGACATACATCGCAGTATCCATCACTGAGATAGGAGGGAAATTTCAAAGATGAACAATTAGAAATGGAACATAGATTAAAATCCATTTCTATGTAGATAACATGAATCAAATCAAGTTGTGGACTAATAATTTGTTTTGTCCTTTATCAGAAATAGCAAACATACAATTCACCAAATTGTTGGATGACAATAAGCTTAAGGGCACACTATGTTGACCGATTTTGAGAAATTGGACAAGGTTGCTAAAAACCCCACTCTGGATCATCTGAATGATAGGGCTTTTGAAGCCCGTAGGAAGGAGTATCAAGAATGGGAAGAGAAGAATTCTCTTGCCCAATGCTTTATCATAGCCTCCTTAGACAATCCGATATAGAGAGAATTCAATCATATTGAAGTGTCCAAGGATATCCTGGATAGTCTAAGGACAACGTATGAAGAGCATAATCGTACTACTCAACAAAAGGTCCTAAAACTGTTTATGACCACAAAAATGACTGAAAACCAACAGGTTCATGATCATTGTCTAAAGATGATGGGCTATGTAAATGAACTAAAGGCTCTCAGTTCCGGGCTTGATCATGTCACCAAAGTTGATGCCATCCCTAATTCCTTACCTCCCTCCTTCAATCAGTTTATCATGAACTATAATATGAATAAGTTAAGTGTTTGCCTTTAGGAACTCATCAATATGTTGCATAGGGCCGAAGAACTAATAAAGAAGGATCAGCTCATAGCCATGCTTGTTAAAGGTGGCAAGTCGATTAAGCAAAAGAGGGAGGCAAAGAAAAAGGCTCAAAAAAAGGTTAGTAGACCTAAAAAGGAGAAGAAAGACAAGACATCGGATGCCTGCCACTTCTGCAAATAGATCGACCACTAGAAGAGGAATTGTCCTCAGTATTGGAAGACCAAGATACAAGGTAATTTCGAATCTTTTGTCATAGAGACCAATTTATTGGTCACTTCTTCTTTCTGGTGTATTGACTCTGGGCTTCTACTCATGCATGTAACACATTGTAGGGGTTCAGGACATGTAGAAGGTTGAGTAACGGAAAAGTAACTCTTTACTTGGGGACTTTTGCAACAGTTGTAGTTATAGCTATAAGAACTTTAGATTTACATTTTAGAGAAGGAACTGTAACTCTTAAAGATTGTCTTTATGTCCGGAATTTAAGAAGAAATTTGATTTCTATTTCAAATTTGTGCATGGATGGTTATTCTATTTTGTTTGATAATGTGATTACTATTAAACAAAATAACAAATTCCTCACTTATGGAGAATTTGAGAATGGTCACTATGTTCTCCATCCTACTCTGGAAACAAAATTAATTGAAACTACATCAGAAATAAACCCCAAGAAAATAACACATGAAATGGTCAATCCCATGTGCTTATGGCATTACCGACTTAGCCACAATAACATAGATCGTATCACAAAGTTGGAAAATGATGGTCATTTGGATTTTCTAACTATAGAATATCTTCCAACCTGTGAACCTTGCCTTTAGAGTAAGATGATGAAGCGGCCATTTACGGGAAAGCCTAAAATATCTATAGGCATGCTTGACCTTATACATACTAATGTATGTGGTTCCCTGAATGTTAGAACACATAACTAGCATGTTTATTTTATAATATTTACCGGTGATCATTCACAGTATGGTTACATGTACCTAATGAGACATAAGTCTGAATCCTTTGAAATGTTCAAAGAGTTTAAGCAAAAGGTCAAGAAACAATTGGGGATACAAATTAAAGCCCTTCTGTCAGATCGAGGAGGCAAATATCTTTTTGACGAATTCAATGACTACTTAAAAGACACTGGGATTGTTTCACAATTAGCTCCTCCTACCACAACATAATTAAATGGTGTATCAGAGAGGAGGAACCGAACATTATTGGATATGGTCTGATCACTTCTTGTAAACTTGGAACTACCTAAATACTTTTGGGGGTACGCATTAGAGACTATGATATACGTGTTGAACAGGGTTCCAACCAAATCCGTTCCTAAGACTCCATACGAGTTATTGACCAATAAGAAACCAAGTGTGAGACACTTGAAGATATGGGGTTGTCCAGCACATGTTAAAAAAACTAGTGCAGACAAACTAGAATCCAAGACCAGTCGTTGCCTATTTGTAGGCAACCCCCAAAGTTCTATGGGATATTTATTCTATGACCCCAAAAGAGCAAAAGGTGTTTTGCAATCGAAATGCCCATTTCTGTGAAGAAGATTACATCTTGAACAATCATCATCAGAAAGTTGTTTTTAATGAGGAGAGCTCAAGAGTAGTGGAAGATGTCCCATAGGATCCAAATAACAACCAACCAAGAAGGGCTACTTGGCTATCTAGGCCTCTAGTTCATTACGGCTATGATCAAGAAAGTTACTTGATGGAAGCCATGAATAGTGAGGAATATCCTATGACTGATATAGAAGTTATGTTCGACATAGATACCTTAAAGTTGGTAGATGTCATGAGAACTGAGATGCACTCAATGGAAACTAATGGAGTCTAGATTCTCATAGATCCGCCCAATAGGATAGAAGCAATTGGTTGCAAATTGATTTACAAGAGGAAGAAGGGCCCCGATGGGAAAGTTGAGACCTATAAGGCTCGTCTTGTGGTGAAATGGTACACTCAGAAAGAGGGAATCGACTATGAGGAAACATTTTCGCTAGTGGCCATGCTTAAATTTATTAGAATCCTGCTAGCTGTAGCAACACACCATGATTACAAGATTTGGCAAATAGATGTCAAAACCACATTTCTGAATAGAGATCTTACTAAAGATATCTACATGCAACAACCACAAGGATTCATTGCTGCAGGTCAAGAACACATGGTGTGTAAATCGATCCATATATGGACTTAAGCAATCTTCTAAGAAATAGAACTTCCGGTTTGACTCTACCGTCAAACAATTTGATATTGAGCAGAATCCGGATGAGTCCAGTGTTTACAAAAAGATAATGGGAGATAAGGTTACATTCTTGGTTCTGTATGTAGATGACATTCTACTCATTGGGAATGATGTGAGAATGTTAACTATGGTCAAAGTGTGGCTTTCACAATAATTTTCAATGAAAGATCTTGGAGAAGTCTCCAACATCATGCATCCTCGAATATATAGAGATAAATCGAAAATGATAATAGGATTGTCCTAGTCTACTTACATTGACAAAATTGTTAAGAGATACAGCATGAAGAACTCCAAGAAAGGAAATGTTCCTTTCATGCACAAAGTCACTCTCTCCAAGGGCATGTCTCTCAAGACTCCCGAAGAGATTGAGGGCGTGAGAGAGATTCCCTATGCCTCAATGATAGGGAGCATCATGTATGACATGATGTCCACTCGGCCAGACATTTCTCAGGCCGTGAATGTGGTAAGTAGATACCAGTCTAACCCAAGACAAGAGCACTGGATAGCTGAAAAGAACATACTCAAATACCTTCAAAGGATAAAAGAATTTTGTCTAGTATTTGATGGTATTTCACTACAGATCCTAGGGTATACCGATCCCGACTTCCAATTAGACCCAGATGATAAAAAGTCTACATCTGGTCACATATTCATGATGGGATCCTATGCAAATAGCTGGAAGAGCAGGAAACAAGGGTCCACAGCAGATTCCAAAACCAAAGCCGAGTACATTGCCACAAGTGAAGTTGACAAGGAAGCCGTTTGGATGAAGAAGTTCATTCAGGAATTAGGAGTAGTTCCATCTGGTACATCACCCATTCTTCTATTGTGTGACAATACTGTATTCATTGCTTAGGCTAAGGAGCACCGAGCCCACTCGAAGTTGAAGCACACTGAGAAGAAGTACCACATACTATGGGAGATTGTTGGTAGAGGGGACATCTAGATTCAGAAGGTAGTATCAGTGGAGAATGTAGCACACCCATTGACTAAGCCACTGACACAAAAAGTGTTTGAGAAACATGTGGAAAGTATGGGACTCTGGCTTATACCAGATTGGACCTAATGCAAGTGGGAGTTGTTAGACTGTGTATGCCCTTAGCTCCAATCAGCTTGATGTACATTATAACATTTATTGTAAATGAATAAAAGTGCATATTTGATTCATATTATATGGTGTGTTTCTATGTAATACCCTTAAATTGGACACTTATGAGACTCATGTTAATTTAGAATATTCATAGCCATTGGATAGACTTGGGGAGGTTTATCCTGCCAAGGTTGACACTAATGTGATGCCAAGTGGATTGAGGTGGCTTGTTTCAGCTGCCAGGGTAAGACCTGAAGCACAAGTAGTGTGGGTTTACTTGAAACTCTCAACCAGACCAAATTCCAGTGCTGCCCTGGACCTTGGAGACAGATGGGCAAAACTGGAAAGTTTCAATATGCCAATCAGTAAAATCCTTGGAGGGGATCAAAACCTAGGTATGTTGGGGCACTCTGAGAATTCATATGATTGGGTGATCATAGTTATTGAATCAGCCCCTTTGTTGGACAAAGTGAATGATCAGGGAATGCACTCTCTCTGATGGAAACCTAAACTATCGGTAGTTGATTTCAAACTTGTTGAGATTTGTTTTGCAAAATATATTTATATAGAGAGTGCAACACTGTACCATGCAGCTGAGGGAGAGGTCCTCTCTTGTCGAGCAGTGTATGATCATTAAGGGCAGAGAGGTTCAGTGAAGACCATTTAGGGATAATAAATCAGATGGGTTAATCTCACATCTGCCCACAGTCCTTGGGCCTTCATAAGATGGCTGGACCCAAGGACCATTTAGTATAAATGTTGGGCCCATTAAGAGCCCATACTAATAGACTCAACGGTTCACTGTATTCAACAGTGAATTCGGCCAGACCTTGTAATTGAGACTAGGCTGAACCCATGTGGCTTATGTGAAGACCAATGATGGGTCCCACACCATACAAAGAGAGCCAAGCTAGCCAACATTAAAGGATGTGAGCTTGAAAACTTAATGGGCCTAAAGCCCATTTCGAACTGGGTTAATTTACTTAATTAAATAAGGAGGAATCTGAGTATGGATGAGCAGATAAGGATAAGAGGATAACTCTTATCCACTTAAAGAGTCTAGATCCAAATAAATATTTGGATCAAGAAACTCCTAATCAAATTAGGAGAAGTTGATCCTGATCTTCAACTAAGATGAGGGATAAGCCTTATCACTTAAAGAATTGAAATCCAAATAAAGATTTGGATCAAGAAACTCCTAATTAGATTAGGAGATTAACTCTTTAAGTTTATATAAAAGGAAGAGGCCAAACTGGAAAAGAGACATAGTTTGACTGACTTTTCTTGCATTTAGTTCTCTCTCTTTCTCTTTGTTCTTGCCGCCCTACCCTATTCAATCTCCACCTCTTGGAGTGATCAAGATTGGATCTTGATATTATTTCTTGGTGGAACAAACAATCTTAAAGCTGTGCTCAAATCCCTACATAATTCTTGCTAAAGAATTTGGTTTCTTGCTAAAGAATCCCCTTATTGATCCTACCTCACCCAAAGCTATGCCATCTTCAGTGGAGGAAGGATTTAGTACCCTCTTTGGGTGTGAACACCTACATTGGAAGGAGCTTTTTGCATGGATTCTATATCAGGTATTCCTCTCCCTAATCTTGGTTTTAGATTTGGTCTGGTTTGTTTCAAGAATGATCCTTTAAAAGTGTAATTGTTCTAAAACTGGGAATAGGATTCACAGAAGAGTGAAAGAAATTTTTGAAATTTTGCACATCCTCCATACATGGTTCAGCCATACATATGATGGATCACCCTTCCCTTCAAGCTCAGTCGTACAGTTTGGCTCTGCCAGATTGGAACCTTGTTCAAGCCAAGTCACAATACACGAGGGAGCGACTAGATCGCACATCATCAGGTTACATCTTTATGATGGGGTGCTATGCAGTTAGCTAGAATAATAGCAAACAAGGGTCCACAGCAGATTCCATAGCCGAGGCCGAGTACATTGCCGCAAGTGAAGCTGTCAAGGAAGTAGTTTGGATGAAGAAGTTCATCCAAGAATTAGGAGATGTTCCATCAAGTACATCACCCATTCCACTGTTGTGCGACAACACTGGAGCCATTGGTCAAGCTAAGCAGCTAAGAGCCCACTCGAAGTCAAAGCACATCGAGAGGAACTATCACATACTTCATGAGATTGTTGGTAGAGGGAACATCCAGATTCAGAACATAGCATCAGCGAAGAATGTGGCAGACCCATTAACTAAGCCACCAACACATAAAGTGTTTGAGAAACACGTGGACAATATGAGACTGATGCTTATACCAGATTGAACCTAAGTGCAAGTGGGAGTTGTTAGACAATCTATGCCCTTAGCTCCAATCAGATTGACGTATAAATACATTTATTGTAAATGAATAAAAGTGCATAATTGTTTCATGTTATCATTGGTGCATTTCTGTGCAATTACCCCTTAAACTAGACACTTATAAGACTCATGTTAGTTTAGAATGTTCTCAGTCATTGGATAGACTTGGGGAGTTTATCCTGCCAAGGCTAACACTAATGTGCTACAAAAGAAGCAGGGGCAGCCTATCTCGGCTGCTAGGGTTAGACCCAAACCATATGTAGTGTGTGTTTATTTGAAGCACTGAATCCGGAACAATTTCCAACTATGCCCTAGACCTTAGAGACTAATGGGCAAAACTGAAAAGCTACACATAACTCCTAGACTTGATTATGGTACTACTTAAGTGTCAAATCAGGCTATATTTGATATGCCAATCAGTGAGATCCTTTGGGGTCAAAACCTGGGTATGTTGGGGTAGTTTAGAATTCACTTTATTGGGTTATCATAGTGATAGGATCAACTCCTTTGTTAGACAAAATGAATGATCGGGACTGCACTCTCTCTGATGGAAACCAAAACAGCCAACAGTCGATTTCAACCATATTGGAGATTTGTTTTGCAAAATATAATTATATGGTATTTATATATTATGTTTTAAGGAAAAGTATTTGCAAAAGGTTTTAATTCTTGGGACCCATCCGAGCAAAGAGTGCAACATTGCACCTTGTAGTTAGTGGAGAGGTCCTTCCTTGTCGAGTAGTGTTTGATCATCGTAGGCTGAGAGGTTAAGTGTAAGAGAACATTAAGGGATGTTTACCTGATGGACTAACTTTACTTAAGTCCATTATCCTTGGGCCTTCATAGGATGGCTGGACTCAGGGATCATTTACTGTAAATGTTGGGCCCATATTGATGGACTTAGGGGTTTACTACATTTAGTAGTGAATTCGGCCAGGCCTTTCTATTGAGGCTAGGCCGAACCCATGTGGGATTATGTAAAGTCATTGTTGGGGTCCCACGCCATACAAATTGAACCTAAATGGGCCAACAACTATCTTGGGACGTGAGCCATTTGCTTAATGGACCTAAAGCCCATGATTAGTGGAATTAATCAAGCTAACACATGATTGCTTAAACTGTCATGTGACTTAGGTGATTATGGGTTTGGATATAGGGTATGGAGCACCCATTCTCACAAGAGGATAAGTCTTATCCACTAATAGAGTCTAAATCCAAATAAAGATTTGGATTAGGAACCTCCTGATTCGATTAGGAGTGGTGCTCCTTAAGGCTTATAAAAGGAGAGGAGGTGAACTGCTCCAGATCACTCTCTGTTTTAGTTCTCTCTCTCTCTGCTCTTGCCTCTAGAAACCGTAATTCAACCTCCCCTTATTGGACTGATTTTTTATCAATTCCTTCTCTGAATTTTGAAACAAAATTGCAGAGAAAATTCATGCTCACCTCACTTGTTCGATCCATACAATTGAATTGCAATTTTGCTGAAAATTGCATTGCTGAACCGGCTTCATTCAAATTTGTGTCATCTTTAGTGGAAGCTGGTTTTGGGATTCAATTTGGGCATGAACTACCACCTTGGGAGCTATATTTATGGATTCCATATCAAGTATACTTATCCCTTCCTTATGGTTCCAAATCTGATCCGATTTCGGTGCAAGAACAATCCTTGAAAAATGCAGTTTTTCTAAAACTGGGAATTCGATTCCCAAAAGATGAAAGAAAATTTTTGAAATTTCACCCAAAAATCTAGAATGGTTCAGCCATCCATTTGATGGATTACACCTTCCTTCACCAATCCTCCTCTAGTTCTAGTGCCAAACACCTAGTTTCCTCTAGCCATATCCCAAAACCCTACTTCACACCCATTAGTAGAATAAACTCTAGCCCCATGTCCCATTCCTTCTTCCTCTTTTCACCAGGAACCAACACCAATCCTGGACCCAACTCAAACTACTCACTCTTTTTCCCTCTCTTGTCTTGCTTTCTCTAGGGAAGACATCCTCCGAACTCACTCTGTCACTCAGTCTGAGTTATTGCTTTCAACAAGGTTTAGTTTAACCCAATTAAATACAAAGTGAGGTATAATGATAAGCCACCAATGGAGATGGTTCCACTATTTCCCTATTGCAACTATGAGCACAAGCTCATTGTCATGGGTAAGTTCAATGATCTAGGTGCCCTCATCAAGCTATTCTGATGGGGATGTATGTTAGCTCTCATGATTTGGTTTCAGAAGCACAAGGGAATTGATATGAGGGGCATGAGAGACATCGTCATCTCTTCTATGGAAGTATCAACCATGCCCTCAGGTGACCTTGGTCATGATCATTGCATTGATAAGGCTTCCAAGATTGCAAAGGTTCACTATCACACTAGATGGGGTGTTATTGGCTACACGGATCCAAACCACGTCAACAGAGCAAGCCCAGTTTCTTCCTTCATATTTTTGGAGTTGGATTGAAATAATCACACAAGTGTGGTTTTCCGCAACTGAATGATCAATAACTTGAAGGGAGAAGGCCATGCAAGTTCAACCATTGAAACAATTGAAGAAATGAAAATCAGTGGCATTGTCTTGCAAAATTTGGTAATGGCAGATTACGTTTATCGTGGGTTTCCAGAGCTGGTTCGTGACCTTTTCAAATATATGGATTATGGAGGCCCAAAAGAATGGACACTCTCCTACTTTTCTAATTTAGTTAATTGCATTAATTTAGGGTACTATCAATAAGGATTTCAAGTTTTCCGCATAGTGGTTCTATTTAAATTCAACTTAAATCCATCTATTAATTAAGTCCGTACTGTTTGCTTTGTTCTTAGAAGCTTTACATCTTATTCTTATTGTGTTGTTCGTTGAACTTCTTAACAAGAGTTCAACAATGTGGAATGGAGGTTTTCATGGGTTCTACCATCTAGCTCTATTGGATGTAGTGCCAAGATTCCACTTGAGGATGAAACCAAGTAGCACTTGGTGCTTACTATTCATGGTGATCCAAGGTCAGATCACCATTTGTGAGGATGAAATTGCATGGGAACAAAGAAAGTCATTAATGAGCATAGACATGCAAGTGACTTCATCTTTGGTAAGTGAAGTCCGAATGAAGGTACCCCCTACTACTCTCTTTTATACCAACTCTTATATTTGGAGTGGCACACATCCTGAGGATCTCTTCCCTTGCATCTTTGATCACTAGGATACAATAATTGTTGAAGGTGTTGGTGGAGGTGTGAGTCATGTAACTGAAGTTCAACATGGTGACGATGTTATTCTTTTACATTGCAAAATTTAGAGAATGCAAGTTTTGTAAGTCAGAGAATACAAAACTACACAACAAGGTACAAGAAACTATTGGATTTGGAGTTAAGTTAGGTGACGGGAAAGGTCATTCCTCAATGCATGAGACTCCCATCGACCATTGAATGGGAACCCCAACTCTTGGCCAGTGCACATCAGAAGAAAAACAACCTTTTGAAATGAAAGGACTATTTAAAATATTGCAGAAAATTGATTGAAAGTAGCAGAAATCAAGTTTCAAGAAGAGAGAAGAGGACGAAGAAGGTAGCGGTAATAAGGGTTCAAAGAGAGATCGAACATAATCTCCTCTTACACCCCTAATCCCATTTCATAAACTTAAACTTCAGTAATTTATAGCGAGGCCCCTGGTTGGGAAGAAAACTAAAAAACATAACATCAGAGAAATAAAGGCCCAAATAAGGCCCCAGCAAAGAACATAAAAAGATAAAAATAGACAAATAGCCTATAGGCCATTCAGCCCATCTTCTCTACCCTCCCCCGAAGTTGAACATAGATGTCAATCATGCCTAACTTGCCAGTATCACGTTGAAATTTAGCATTAGGAATGCCCTTGGTGAGGAAATCAGCTAACTATCCTTTAGAAGTGATGAAAGGTAGGCACACTTCTCCGGAAGCAACTCTTTCTTAAATGAAGTGTTTGTCAACTTCAATATGTTTGGTTCTGTAATGTTGCACTAGATTGTGAGTAATGTTGATGGCAGCCTGATTATCACAATATAACATCAATGGCATATCATGATACCCAATTCCTCCATCAAGGATCGAAGCCAAAGCTGTTCAGAAACTCCATGAACCATGGCTCTATATTCAGCTTCGATTGAAAATCTAGCAACAACTGATTGTTTCTTGCTTCTCCAAAAAACATATTACCTACCACCAAGCAACAGCATCCAGAGGTAGATCTTTTGTCATCAATAATTCTAGCTCAATCTGTTAGACAGTGTACGCCATTAGCTCCAATCAGAATGATGTACATTATGACGTTTAATGTAAATGAATAAAGTACATATTGTATTCATGTTATTATGGTGTGTTTCCATGTAACACCCTTAAACTAGATACTTATGACACTAGTGTTAGTTTAGAATCTTCATAGTCATTGGATATATCTGGGGAGATTTATCCTACCAAAATTGACACTGATGTGCCGCCAAGTTGGTTGGGAGGCTTGTCTCAGTTGCCAGGGTGAGACCTGAGGTACATGTAGTGTGGGTTTTCTTGAAACCTTGAATTGGACCATAATTCTGGTATTGCCTTGGACCTTGGAGATAGATGGACAAAACTAGAATGTTACACCTGACCCCTAAACTCGATTATGATACTACACTAGGTGTCGGATTGGGCTATTTTTGATATGCCAATCAATGAGATCCTTAGAGGGGGTCAAAACCTAGGTATGTTGAGACAATCTGAGAATTCATCTGAGTGGGTGATCATATTGACAGAATCAGCCCCTTTGTCGGACAAAGCGAATGATTGGGGATGCACTCTCTCTAATGGAAACCAAAACTGTCAGAAGTTGATTTCAACCATTGAAATTTGTTTTGCAAAATATATTTATATAGAGATATACATATATATTATGGTTTCAAAATGTTTGTAAAAGGTTTTAATTATCGGGATCCATGTGAGTAGAGAGTGCAGCACTGTACCTTGCAGTGGAGGGAGAGGTCCTCTCTTGTCAGGCAGTGTTTGATCATTATGCGCTGAGAAGTTAAGTGTAAGACCATTGAGGGTAATACCTGATGGGATAATCTGCACCTACCCACAGTCCTTGGGTTTTTATAAGGTGGCTTGACCCAATGACCATTTAGTGTAAATGTTGGGCCCATTAAGTGACCTTGGTAATGGACTCAGGGGTTCACTATCTCCTACAGTGAATTCGGCTAGGCCTTGTAACAAAGGCTGGGCTGAACCCATGTGGCCGATGTATATATCAATGTTTGGGTCCCATGCCATACAAGGATAAACAACTAGGTAGTAGTTAGGAGGCTAAGTGAGCAGATGGATCAAGAAAACTTCTAAATAGATTAGGAGGGCTGATATCTATCTGCAGATAAGGTAAGGGATTATCCATATCTCTTAAAGAGAGTCCAGATCCAAATACAATATTTGGATTAGGAAACTCCAAATGGGATAAGGAGAACCACTCTTTAAGGCTATAAATAGGTGAAGGGATAGGAAATTCATCACATGGACGCCCAAAGATTTTGGCATAAGGGGCGAATTTCAACAAAAAATTTGTTTCCTTCAACTGGGAATCGAATTCCCCATTTAGAAAATCATTTTTTCAAGGATCATTCTTGAACAATAAACTGAACCAGATTTGAACCAAAAGGAGTAGGGAGGGATAATACCTGATACTGAGAAATAGTATCTCCCAATGGAGGTATTCACGCCCAAGGAAGGATCCAAAATCTGCTCCCACTGAAGATTTACACAGTGTAGGGTGGAGCAGAATCAACAGTGTTCTTCCAAAAGAACTTGACCCTTCGCAAGAGTCAACTAGATGGCTTGTGAATACAACTCCAACCAATCTTTTCTCCAAAAGATTGGTATCAAGATCAAATCTTGAATTCTCTCAAGAACTGGAGATCGAGCTGCTGTAGACGGCGGCTGCAGGAACGAGGCGGCAAGAGAGTATTTGCAGGGTGCAGAATTCTCTCTTCTAGTAATCTCAGCTCTGAATACAAGGATCTCTGGATTGCATTGCATGTCTAAAGGCTATCGCCCCCTCTTCCTTTTATAGACTTAAAAGGGATCAGCTCCAAATCCCATTAGGAGATGCAAACCCAAATCATATTTAGATTAGAAATCCCTTTAAGTGATAAGGGATAACCCTTATCTTATCTGCAGATTAGATCAGCCATCTCCTAATCTAATTAGGAGGTTTCCAGATCTAAATCTTATTTAGATCTTGGACTCTCTAAGTGGATAGGGTCTGGGCCCAATCCTATCAGTTGATCCATCTCAAAATTCGCCCCTTAAGTGACTAATCATATTACCTAGTTCGAAATGGGCTTAAGGCCCATTAAGGTTATGTATTCATTTAGCCTTCCAAACTGTTGCCCAGTTGGGCTTCCTTGTATGGTGTGGGACCCAAACATTGATCTTCACATCAGCCACATGGGTTTAGCCCAGCCTTTGTTACTAGGCCTGGCCGAATACACTGTTATGGACAGTGCACCCCCTGAAACCCATCAGATGGGCTCTATGGGCCCAACACTTACCCTAAGTGGTCCCTGGGCCAAGCCACCTTGTAACACCCAGGGACTGTGGGCAGATGCAAGATTAGCCAATCAGGTATTATCCTCAATGGTCTTACACTTAACCTCTCAGCCCATAATAATCATACATTGCCCGACAAGAGAGTTCATCATGCTAATGATGGAAGGCCTTTAGAGAGTTCATCATATGAATCTCCCTATCACGTGCACTCATATTAGCTGGAGGGAACAGTTATTATGCCCTAGTTTGATTTAGGTTAAACCAAAGTGACTCCCATTGACTTTCATAAAGTCAGATTTCGGTGGGTCTCTAATCGGCTAGGTGTAGAACCCTACACGTAACCTCTTGATGAGGTGTGGGGCCCACCACTAAAGGAGGTCATCCAATGACCAAAAGAGACAACATGGGAATGATGTGCATTCAGCCATGGTGTGCGCAAGAGCCACTGTCGAATGAGCATGGGTCAAGCACTTATGGCCCATGCACACAGCACATCACACATCCAAACATCTCATGCAGGGATAAATTGATCCAATCAATTAATTATCTATAAGGCCCATTGGAAGCCCGTTAAAAATCCATAATATTAACCATTAGTGTTATCTAGGTATATGGGCGGAATTAGGGTTACCTAGTTCGGCCCATATAGCTTTATCCTTTGAAGTGGGCTTTTAGCAGTTTTAACTATTTAAAATTGGGCCTTTACAGGTTGGGCCGAATTAACCATTTAATTAATTATCAATCCTCAAGGCCATTAGTGGGAAAATTAGGGCTGACTTTCAGCCTTGATTAAACCCTAGATTTGGTCCAAACAGTTTGAACCAATCTTGGTTCGAATGGGTCTAGGGTTTTGATCTTTAATTAAATCTTTAATTCAAGAAAATAATCTGAAATTAAATAACTGATAAAAGAAAATCAAGAATCAGTTAAACAGGGTTGTTCGCACACTCCATCCTGCAAAACAGAGGTTAGATCACAGATTGCAATTTCACAAACTGCAAATCACAAATAGTGAATGTCCCATCTACGAAATCTCCTTCTCTATGAAATCTCCCTTTCCGCATTGCCATCTTCGATCCAAAATAAAATTAAAAAGAAATCCTATTTCTATTAATAATTACATCAGATTGAATGCCTATACATTGAGTCTAAAAATTAAAAAAAAAATTATTTACAGACCAAATGTAATAAATAAATCAATAAACTACAAATCTTGTAGTTCTCCCCGCGTAAATCAAGAATTCGATCTCCTCTTGTACGAACTGTCCATAAATCAAGAAAATCAAATAGAACTATTCTAAATAATAGTCAGATTTATATAAAATTAATTTTAGATTATTTACCCATCAATTTTGGGAACAAATTTCCCAAAACCCATATCTGCACAAATTGGGTACAACGCCTTCTGCCAATTTGCGCAAGTTCAGATCTGAAACAGAATGGTTCAAGATTTGAACCTGGCTTTGACACCACTAAAGGGATAAGAAATTCATCAAATGGACACCCAAAGATTGCAGACTAAGGGGAAAAATTCCAAAAAAAATTTCTCCCTTCAACTGGGAATCGAATTCCTCATTTAGAAAATCATATTTTCAAGGATCATTCTTGAACCATAAACTGAACCAGATCTGAACCAAAAGGAGTAGGGAGGGATAATACCTTATACTGATAAATAGTATCTCCCAATGGAGGTGTTCACGCCCAAGGAAGGATCCAAAATCTGCTACCACTGAAAATGGCGCAGTGCAGGGTGGAGCAGAATCAACAGTGTTCTTTCAAAAGAACTTGACCCTTCGCAAGAGTCAACTGGATGGCTTGTAAATACAGCTCCAACCAATCTTTTCTCCAAAAGATTGGTATCAAGATCAAATCTTGATTTCTCCCAAGAACTGGAGATCAAACTACTATAGACGGCGGCTGCAGGAAGGAGGCGGCAAGAGAGTATTTGCAGGGTGCAGAATTCTCTCTTCTAGTAATCTCAGCTCTGAAAACAAGGATCTCTGGATTGCATTGCATGTCTAAAGGTTGTCCGGCAGTAAGATTGCATCCCCGATCATTACCTCTGTCTGACAAAGGGACTGATCATGTCACTATGATCACCCACTCAGATAAATTCTCAGACTGTCCCAACATACCCAGGTTTTGACCCCCGCTAAGGATCTCATTGATTGGTACATCAAAGATAGCCCAATCTGGCACCTAGTGCAGTATCATAATCGAGTCTAGGGGTTAGGTGTAACTTTCCAGTTTTTCCCATCAATCACCAAGGTCCAGGGCAATACTGGAAATCTGGTCCAGTTCAAAGATTCAATTAATCCTACACTGTAAGTGCCTAGGGTCTCACCCAGGCAGCTGAGACAAGCCACCCCAACTGACTTGGTGGCACCACAGTGTCAGCCTTGTCAGGATAGGTCTCCCCAGACCAACCCACTGGCTGTGAACATTCTAAACTAACACGAGTCTCATTAAGTGTCCAGTTTAAGGGTATTACATAGAAACATACCAAGGGAACATGAATCAAATATGCACTTTTATTTATTTACAATAAACTCATAAAGTACATCATCTTGATTGATGCTAAGGGCATACAAAACTGTCTAACAATAGGAGAGCAGGGTGAACCTCCAGATCATCAAACTGACTGCTGAATTCCAGAGAGAGACTACAGAGTTTGATTGCACTGTCTCCTTCTCTCCTGCTCTTGCCACCATACCAGTTCGATCTCCACCTGTGGTAGATATCAAGAAGGGTTATTGACATTACCTTTTGGTAGAAAAGGTAATCTGAAATCGTGCTCTCTAGCCCTCCATCAGATTCTTGCTGAAGAATTCGGTTCTTGCTAAAGAACCATCCTGCTGATTCTACTTCATCATGCACTGTGTCATCTTCGGTGGAAGTAGTCTTTGGATTTTTCTTTGGGCGTGAACACCTTCATTTGAGATTATTATTACTTCGTATCAGGTATATTCTTCCACTCCCTTTTGGTTTCAGATCTGGTCCGGTTTGGTTTCAAGATTGATCCTTGAAAATGCAGTTATCTAAAATAGGGAATGCGATTCCCACATGGGAGAGAGAGAAGTTTTTGAAATTTCACCCAACCTTTCTGCAGGGTTCGGCCATATATGTGATGGATCTCTCATCCCTTGAGTGGTATTAGAGTCAAGTTCAAATCTTGAACCAAAATTAACTAGATCTGGGTTTGTGCAAATGGGTAGAAGCCGTTCTACCCGATTTGCACCGATTAGCGTTTTCTAGGAAATTTGTTCCCAGATTTTGGGCGATTGATCAAAAATTAAATATTTATAAATTTGATTTATATTTAGAATTGTTCTATATATTTTTTCTTGATTTTTGGGTTGTTCGTACGGTGGAGATCGAAATCTTTAATGGCACAAGAAATATGCACACCTATTGTTCTTTTCATTCTTGGTCTGTAATTATTTTTTTTTCTAATTTTTAGATGGAATTATAGGAATTCAATTTTGATGTAATATTAATAGAAAATAGGTTTTTCTATTTTATCCAATTCGAAGTTGAAGTGGAAAGCGCAATGAGTAGAATTTCACAAATTAGGGTTCGGCTATCTGCGATTTGCAGTTTTGGAAACTACATGCTGCGATCTAACTTTTATTTTGCAGGGTATCAGTCCTACGAACAACCCTCCTACTGATTCTTGAATGTCTTGTATCAGTAATTTAATTTCAGATCATGTTCTTGAATTAAATCTTGAATTAAAAAATCAAACCCTAGACCCATTCGAACCAGATTGGACCAAACTGGTTGGACCGAATCTGTGGTTTGATGGGGGATATTTTCAGCCCTATTTTTTCACTCATGGGTCCAGGAGTTGATGGTTACTTGCAAGATGCAATTCAGCCTACACCTATAAAACCCAGTTTTAATATGTTAAAACTGCTTTAGCCTACTTCAGCATAAAAGCCATATGGGCCGAACTACTCTTTGCAATTCGGCCCATATACCTAGATAATATTAATCAGTAATATTATTTTTATGGGCTTTAATCATGGGTTTTACAGTTATTTAATTGATTGGATCAATTATCATTTTCCTGCATGTTATGTATGGATGTGTGATGTGCAAAGTTCATGGGCCATAAGTACTTGGCCCATGTTGATTTGATAGTGGCTCTTGCACACACCAAGGTAGAATGCACATCATTGCCATGGTGTCCTTTGTTAGAAAGTGTATGCCCTTAGCTCCAATCATAATGGTGTACCTGATGACATTTAATGTAAATGAATAAAGTACATATTTGTTTCATATTATTTTGGTGTGCTTTAGTGTAATACCCTTAAAATAGACACATATGAGACTCGTGTTAGTTTAGAATCTTTACAGTCGTTGGATAGATCTAGAGAGATTTATCCTACCAAGGTTGACACTGCTATGCTACCAAGTTGGTTGGGGTAGCTTGCCTCAGCTACCGGGGTGAGACTTGAGGTACATGCAGTGTGGGTTTTCTTGAAACCTTGAACTGGACCAGAATTCCAGTATTGCCCTAGACCATGGAGATAGATGGGAAAACAGAAATGTTACACCTGACCCCTAGACTCGATTATGATACTACACTAGGTGTCGGATTGAGTTGTCTTTGATATGCCAATCAGTGAGATCCTTAGAGGGGGTCAAAACCTGGGTATGTTGGGACAATCCGAGAATTCATCTAATTGGGTGATCATATTGACAGGATCAGCCCCTCTGTCGAACAAAGTGAATGATCAGGGTTGCATCAAAGCTGCCGGTAGCTGATTTCAACCGTTGAAATTTGTTTTGCAAAATATGTTTATATAGAGATATACATATATATTATGGTTTCAAAATGTTTGCAAAAGGTTTTAATTCTCGGGATCCATGTGAATAGAAAGTGTAGCACTATTCCTTGCAGTTGAGGGAGAGGTCCTCTCTTGTCAGGCAGTGTATGATCATTATAGGCTGAGAGGTTAAGTGTAAGACCATTGAGGGTAATACCTTATGGGCTAATCTTGCATCTACCCACAGTCCTTGGGTTTTCATAAGGTGGCTTGACCCAATGACCATTTAGTGTAAATGTTGGGCCCATTAAGAGACCATGGGAATGGACTTAGGGGTTCACTGTTTCCTACAGTGAATTCGGCCAGGCCTTGTAATAGAGGTTGGGCTAAACCCATGTGGCTGATGTGTAGATCACTGTTTGGGTCCCACGCCATACAAGGATACCCAACTGGGCAGCAGTTTGGAGGATAAGTGAGCACATGGACTTAATGGGCCTAAAGCCCAATTTGAAATGGTTTAATATGATTAATTAAAGAGGGGTGGTTCTGGGATTTAGATCAGCAGATAGGATAACGGATTGTCCATATCCACACAGAGAGTCCAGATGCAAATAGAGATTTGGATCAGGAAACTTCTAATCAGATTAGGAAGGTTGATCTATATTTGCAGAAAAGATATGGGATTATCCTTATCTCTTAAAAAGGGTCTAGATCCAAATACAAGATTTGGATTAGGAAACTTCTAATGGGATTAGGAGAACCTCTCTTTAAGGCTATAAATAGAAGAGGAGGGCGAACCTCAATTCACCCAAATCAGATTACCCATAGGAGAACTCCATGTCAGCTATAGTTAGACTGATGCCATCTTCTACTCTTGCCTTCTCCTATTGCTACCGCCATAGCCAGTTCGATCTCCACCTGTAGGAGTGATCAAGAAAGGTTCTTGATATCAGTTTTTGGTGAAAAGCTGATCTGAAGTTGTGCTCACTCACCCTCCATCGAATTCTTGCAGAAGAGTTTGGTTCTTGTTGAAGAACCACCTATTGATTCTGCTCCACCCTACGATGTGTCATCTTCAGTGGGAGCAGTCTTTGGCATTTTCTTTGGGCGTGAACACCTTCGTTGGGAGTTACTGCTACTTTGTATCAAGTATATCCCTCTCCTACCTTTTGGTTTCAGATCTGGTCTAGTTTAGGGTTCAAGATTTATCCTTGAAAGTGCAGTTTTCTAGAATAGGGAATGTGATTCCCACATGGGAGAGAGAAAATTTTTTCACATTTCACCCAACCTACCTGCAGGGTTCGGCCATTCATATGATGGATCTCTCATCCCTTCATCCTTAAGATCATTGGATGATTTCCCTTCATGGTGGGCCCCACACTAGCTTCCACCCCAAGAGGAACCATACAGAACCCTATCTGTTTAGGGCCCATTTAAATTTGGCTTTATGAAAGCTAGTGAGAGCCACTTTAGACCATCAGGTATTACCCTAAATGGTCTTACACTTAACCTCTCAGCCCATAATGATCAAACACTACCCGACAAGAGAGGACCTCTCCCTCGGCTGCAAGGTACAGTGTTGTACTCTCTACTCACATGGATCCTGGGAATTAAAACCTTTTGCTAATATTTTGAAACCATAATATATATATATATATATAAATATCTATGTATATCTCTATATAAATATATTTTGCAAAATAAATTTCAATTGTTGAAATCAACTACCGGTAGTTTAGATTTCCATCAGAGAGAGTGCTTCCCCAATCATTCACTTTGTTTGACAAAGGGGCTGATCCTGTCACTATTATCACCCACTCAGATGAATTTTTGGACTGTCCCAACATACCCAGGTTTTGACCCCCTCTAACGATATCACTGAATGTCATGTCAAAGACAACCCAATCCAACACCTAGTGTAGTATCATAATCGAGTCTAGGGGTCTGGTGTAACATTCCAGTTTTGCCCATCTATCTCCAAGGTCTTGGGCAATACTAGAATTCTGGCCCGGTTTAGGGTTTCAAGAAAACCCACACTACATGTACCTCAGGTCTCACCATGGCAGCTGAGACAAGCCATCACAACCAACTTGGTGACACGTCAGTGTCAGCCTTGGCAGGATAAATCCCCCCAGATCTACCCAACAGCTGTGAAGATTCTAAACTAACATGAGTCTCATATGTGTCCAGTTTAAGGGTATTACACAGAAACACACCATAATAACATGAATCAAATATGTATTTTATTCATTTACATTAAATGTCATAATGTACATCATTCTGAATGAAGCTAAGGGCATACACTGTCTAACAGCTCCCACTTGAATTCCCATTTTGTCATTTTACCCTGAAGGCAAGGCTAACAAGTGGGAAGATCTTCTATAGTTAGAAAATCCAAAAGACCATCCTTTACTATTCTTGTGATTCGGTCAATACCGATATGGCCAAGTCGGTAATGCCACAGACATGTGGGATTAATTGTATCATGTAGTATTTTCTTGGGGATATCGGCCGACGTAGTTTCAGCTATGTTAGTTTCTAGAGAAGGATGTAGAAATAGAGACAGTTCTCCAATTTCCCATATGCGATGAGTTTATTGTTTCTTTTAATAGTAATCATATTATTGAAAAAGACAGAATATCCATCTGCACACAGTTAAGAGACAGAAATCAAATTTCTTCATAAATTTTGCACAAAAAGACAATCTTTAAGTACAATGGATCCTTCTCTAATAAGTAACTCTACGGTTCCTATCGCTGTAGCTGCAAAACGTGCAGAAGTCCCCAAATAGAGCGTCACTTCACCGTCATTCAGCCTTTTGCTTACCTTGAACCCCAACAATGAGTTACACGCATGATTTGATGCCCCAAAGTCAATACACCAGGACGTAGAAGCCACCAATAAATTGCTTTCAATGAAACAAGATTCGAAATTACCTTTCTTGGATTCTAGGTGTTGACGACAATTCCTCTTCCAATGGCCGGTCTGTTTGCAAAACTGACACACATCCGATGCCCTTTCTTTCTTTTGCATCTTAGGTTTGGTAGCTTTCTTCTGAGGCTTTTTTTCCTTCCTCTTTTTCTTGCCCGATTTGCTAGCTTCAGCAAGCATAGCCACAGGCTCATCCTTCTTAATCAAATCCTCGGCCCTCTACAACATATTGCTGAGTTCCTGGACATTGATATTCGGCTTGTTCATATTGTAATTCATTATGAATGGATTGAAGGAAAGAGACAAAGAGTTAAGGATGTGGCATCCACTTAAAAGAAGGGTAGGATCCATCTAATGGATGCCATGAAGAGTGCGAAATGGGTGGGCGAATTTCAAAAAATTTCCAACCTTCTCCCAATTGGGAATCATATTCCCTAAATTTAGAATACAATATTCAAGGAGTATACTTGAACCATAATCAAACCAGATATAAACCAAAAAGAAACAGGAAGGATTATGCCTAATCCGGAGAAACAATATCTCCTAAAGTTGGTGTTCATGCCCAAAGAAGACGCCAAGATCTGCTCCGGCTGAAGATGACACAGCTGATGATGGAACAGAACTAGCAGGGTGAGTCCTACACACTCGATCCTTCGCAAGAACCCACTAGAAACTCTGAACACTGAATCCTTTTCAGTCTTTTCTGCAAGACTGATGTAAAGAACTGATTTCTTGACTTCTTTCTCCTACAAAGATCGAATCTTGCAAGAGGGGTTGGCGGCAGCTAGAGGAGAACCCCTAGGATGAAGATGGCTTAATAGCTTTTCTTCTCTCTAGAGTTCTTGAGATCAAAATCTCTGTTGCATAAGACTTTCTTCTCCCTCTTAGAGAAACTTAGTTCGAAATCTGGTATATTCATACTATCTTTTCTCCTCTTTTCTTCTTGATTAAGAAATCCTCCTGATTAGGAGTTATCCCAATCCAAATCTATATTTGGATAGGCGATAATCATAATCCTATCTACAGATTAAGTTAGTTTATTCCTGATCTTATCAGTAGATTACCAGATTCAAATCTGATTTGAATTTGGTCTCCTAGAGTGGATAAGGCAAAAGGCCCAATCCTTTCACTAACATAAATCTCAGAGTTGCCCCACAGATGGGTGATCATATCAGCCCAGCTCGTAATGGGCTTTTGGCCCATTAAGTATTCAGTGTTTAATTAGTTTCCAATCTGCTGCCCAGTTGGGCATCTTTGTATGGCATGGGACCCAAGCATTGATCTACACACCACCCACATGGGTTTGGCCCAGCCTTTATTATAAGGCTCAGCCGAATTCACTGAAAAACTCAGTGACCCCCTTGAGCCCATCACATGGACCCTATGGGCCTAACACTTACATTAAGTGGTCCCTGGGCCAAGCCATCTTATAAAAACCTGGGGGCTGTGGGCAGGTGCAAGATTAGCCCATCAGGTATTATCCTAAATGGCCTTACACTTAACTTCTCAGCCCATAATGATCAAGCACTACCCGAAAAGAGAAGACCTCTCCCTCGGCTGCAAGGAACAGTGCCACACCCTCTACTCACATGGATCCCGGGAATTAAAACCTTTTGCAAATCTTTTGAAACCGTACATATACATTTATATATATATATATATATTAATTTTGCAAAACAAAATTCCAACGATTGAAATCAACTGCCGGCAGTTTGGTTTCCATCAGAGAGAGTGCATTCCTGATCATTACCATTGTCCGACAAAGGGACTGATCCTGTCACTATGACCACTCAGTCAGATGAATTCTCAGACTTCCCCAACATGTCCAAATTTTGACCCCCACTAAGGATCTCACTGAATGACATATCAAAGACAGCCCGATCCGACACCTAGTCAAGTGTCATAATCGAGTCCAAGGGTCAGGTGTAACTTTCCAGTTTTCTCCATCTGTCTCCAAAGTCTAGGGCAATACTGGAAATCTAGTCCGGTTCAAGGGTTCAAGCAATCCCATACTGCATGTGCCTTGGGTCTTATCCTGATGGCCGAGACAAGCTATCCCAACTCTTGGTGGCACATCAACATCAGCCTTGGCAGGAAAAATCTCCCCAGACTTTTCCAATGGCTGTGAACATTTAAAACTAACACCAGTATCTATAAGTGTCCAGTTTTAGGGCCTTACACAGAAATATACCATACAACATGAATCGAACATGTACTTTATTTATTTACACTAAATGTCAAAAGTACATCAGCTTGGATTGAAGCTAAGGGCATACAAGACTGTCTAACAGCTCCCACTTGCACTTAGGTCCAATCCAGTACAAGCCGAAGTCCCATACTTTCCACGTGTTTCTCAAAGACCTTCTGTGTCAGTGGCTTAGTCAGTGGGTCTACCACATTGTCCACTGATGCTACCTTCTGAATTAGGACGTCCCCTCTACCAATGATCTCCCGCAGTACATGGTACTTCCTCTCGATGTGCTTTGACTTCGAGTGAGCCCAAGGCTCTTTAGCCTGGGCGATCGCTCCATTGTTGTCACACAACAACGGGGTAGGTGATGTGCTGGATGGAATCACTCCCAATTCGTGTATGAATTTCTTCATCCACACGGCTTCCTTGGCAGCTTCACTTGCGGCAATGTACATGGCCTCAGTTGTGGAGTCTGTAGTGGACCCCTGTTTGTTGCTTTTCCAGCAAATAGCACACGATCCTATCGAGAAAACATACCCAGATGTAGACTTTCTATCATCTGGATCGGATAGGAAATCGGCTTCGGTATACCCTAGAACTTGTAGTGAACTACCATCGAATACCAAACAAAACTCTTTTGTCCTTCGAAGGTATTTAAGTATGTTCTTCACAGTAGTCCAATGCTCCTACCCTAGGTTAGCCTGGAATCTGCTTACCACACTCACCGCCTGAGCTATGTCCGGGCGAGTGCACAGCATGGCATACATGATGCTCCCTACGACAGAGGCATAGGGAACGTCTCTCATGCCCTCAATCTCCTTAGAAGTCTTGGGAAGCATCTTCTTGGAGAGAGTGACTCCATGCCTTAAAGGAACATTTCCTTTCTTGGAGTTTTCCATGCTATATCTTTTGACAATTTTGTCAATGTAAGCAGCCTGGGATAATCCAATTATCCGCTTCGATCTATCTCTATAGAGTCGAAGACCCAGTATGTATGAAGCTTCTCCAAGATCTTTCATAGAGAACTGTTGTGATAGCCATACCTTGACCGAAGTCAACATTCCTACATCATTCCCAATGAGTAGGATATCATCCACATACAACACCAAAAGGGTGATCTTATCCCCACTGGATTTCCTGTAAACACAGGGCTTATCCGGATTCTGCACAAAGTCAAACACTTTGATCGTACAATCGAAACGGATGTTCTAACTCCTAGAAGCCTGCTTAAGTCCATATATGGATCTATTAAGTTTACATACCATGTGTTCCTGACCCGTAGCAATGAAGCCTTGCGGCTGCTGCATGTAGATATCTTCATTAAGATCTCCATTCAAAAATGCAGTTTTGACATCCATCTACCAAATCTCGTAGTCATGGTATGCTGCTACAGCTAGCAGGATCCTAATGGATTTGAGCATGGCCACGGGCGAAAAGGTCTTTCCATAATCAATACCTTCTTTCTAAGTGTACCCTTTCGCAACCAAATGAGCTTTGTAGGTCTCAGTCCTGCCATCGGGGCCCTTCTTCCTCTTGTAGATCCATTTGCAACCAATTGCTTTTACCCAGGAGGGTGGATCTACTAGAATCCAGACTCCATTGGTCTCCATCGAGTCCATCTCAGCTCTCATGGCCTCCACCCATTTCTGGGAATCTATGTCTAACATAGCTTCTGCATAAGTTACGGGATCCTCTTCACTAGTCAAGGCTTCCACCAGGTAACTATCCTGGTCATAACCATATCGGACTGGTGGCCTGGATACCCAAGTGGATCTTCGGGGTTGGTCACTACCTAGAGCTTGTGAGACATCTCCCACTGCTCCAGTGCTCTCCTCATCAAGAACTATTTCTTAACGATGGGTGTCCAGGATGTAATCGATTTCTAAGAATTGGGCATTTCGACTGCAGAACACTTTCTGCTCACTTGGGTCATAGAATAGATAACCCACCGAATCTTTTGGGTAGCCTATAAATAGGCAACGACTATTTTGAATTCCAACTTGTCCGCACTTGTTCTTTTAATGTGTGCAAGACAACCCCAAACCTTCAAGGGTCTTACACTTGGCTTCCTTCCGGTCCATAGTTCATATGGAGTATTCAGAACCGATTTGGTTGGAACCCGATTCAGTACGTAGATAGCAGTCTCTAATGCATATCCCCAAAAGAATGTAGGTAATTCTGAGTGGACGAGAAGTGACCGGACCATGCCCAACAAGGTCCTATTCCTCCTCTCTGAAACACCGTTGAGTTGAGGTGAGGCAAGAGGAGCTAATTGTGACACTATCCCATTGACCTTTAAGTAGTCCCTGAATTCGTCAGAGAGATACTTGCCACATTGATCTGATCGAAGGGCCTTAATTTCTCTCCCTAACAGTTTCTCGACTTCCTGTCTGAATTCGTTGAACTTTTCAAATGACTCAGACTTGTGTCTCATTAGGTACTATCATGAAAAATCATCTGTAAAGGTGATGAAATGCACATGTTGATTTCGTGTCCTAACACTCAGGGGACCACATACATCAGTATGTATTAGGTCAAGTGTGCCTGCAGCTCTTTCAGGCTTACCGTCAAATGGCTACTTAGTTATCTTGCCTTGAAGGCAAGGCTCACAAGTGGGAAGATTTTCTACAGTTAGAAAATCCAAAGGACCATCCTTTACCAGCCTTGTGATTCAGTCAACACCGATGTGGCCAAGTCAGTAATGCCAGAGGCACGTGGGATTTACTGTATCACGATTTCTTTTCTTGGGATTTTTGACCGACGTAGTTTCGGTTAAGTTAGTTTCCAGAGAAGGATGTAGAACATAGAGACTGTTCTCCAGTTCTCCGCATGCGATGAATTTGTTATTCCGTTTAACCATAATCATATTACTAAAATAAACAGTATATCCATCAGCACACAATTTAGAAATAGAAATCAAATTTCTTCTCAAGTTCTGTACATAAAGAAAATCTTTAAGTACAAACACTCCTTCTCTAAAAACTAATTTTATGGTTCCTATTGCCGCAACAACAACATTTGCAGTTGTTCCCAAAAATAGTGTCACTTCACCTTCACTCAATCTTCTGCTAACTTTGAACCCCTGCAGTGAGTTACATGCATGAGTTGAAGCCCCGGAGTCAACACACTAGGACACAGAAGTAACTAATATAATAGTTTCTATGACACAAGTTTCGACATCACCTTTCTTAGATTCTAGGTAGGTTGGATAGTTCCTCTTCCAGTGGCGGGTCTGCTTGCAGAAGTGATAGACATCAGATGCCTTGTTCTTCTTCTACTTCTTGGGTTCGGCAGCTTTCTTCTGGGGCTTCATTGCCTTTCTCTTTTTCTTGCCCAATTTGTTAGCTTCAGCAAGCATAACCACAGACTCATCCTTCTTTAGTAGATCCTTGGCCCTCTGCAACATATTGCTGAGTTCCTGGACGCTAACATTCAGCTTATTCATGTTATAGTTCATTGTGAACACATTGAAGGAAGAGGGAAAAGAATTCAGGATGGCATCCACTTGCGTGCCAAGATCTAGCCCGGATCCAAGGGCTTCAAGTTCGTTAATGTAACTCATCATCCGAAGACAATGGTCATGAATTTTTTGCCCTTTGGACATCTGCGCGGTCATGAACAGATTCAGGACCTTCTGTCGAGTAGAATGGTTCTGCTCTTCATGCATTGTCTTTAGACTGTCCAATATGTCATTGGCTAGTTCGATCTGATCGAACTGCCTCTGTATTGAGTTGTCTAATAAGGCAATGACAAAGCAGCGAGCTAGGGAGTTCTTATCCTCCCAATCTTGGTAGTCCCTCCTACGGACCTCAGAAGCCCTATCACCCAGACGCTCTAGGGCAGGGTTTTTCACTACCTTATCTAACTTTTCAGAAGTTAGGACCAGCATAAGATTTCTGTACCAGTCGGCATAGTTTGGGCCCTTAAGCTTGTTATCATCTAGAAGCTTTGCGAATTGACCGTTTGCCATTTTCTGATAAAACAGCAAAATCATTAGTCCACAACCTTAGTTTGATTCAAGTTACCTACATAGATATGGCTTTTAATCTATGTTCCATTCCCATTTATTCATCTCTGAGATTTCCCTCCTTTCTCAGTGATGGAGACAATGGAATGTCTCTAGAAATGTGGGAAATCACATGAGGTGCGTGAAGCCAACTGTTTCAGATGCATAACTCCACCACCTTTCTGTGACGGATCATATCCTCTCATCAGATGAGTTTCCCTTTGGCCTCTGTCAGAAAAGGTTCAGAGCCGTTTTCAGGTAAACCTTTCTATCTAGTGAGTGCACACCCATCATATTCAGGTTACACCAAGGTACCGTGAGAGAGTTCCCATTTTCTAGTCAAGCCCCTCCCACATCGGTCTATGACGCCCCTATCATCTTATGAAACACTCTAGCAGATCCAACAGCAAATGGATTGCCCAATTTTATGGTATGTTTCCTCATTACTGATGGACCCATCATTGTGCTAATGACGGAAGGCCTTTAGAGAGTCCATCATATGGATCTCCCAATCACATGCATTCATATTTGCTGGAGGGAACAAAATTACGCCCTAGTTTTAATTTAGGTCAAACCAAAGTGGCTCCCACTGACTTTCATAAAGTCAGATTTCTTGTGGGCCTTAATTGGCTAGGGGTTCCGTACGCATCCCTTTTCAGGGTTGTGGGGCCCACCAAGAAAGGAAGGGTCATCCAATGACCTTAAGGGACACCATGGCAATGATGTGCATTCAGCCATGGTGTGCGCAAGAGCCACTGACGAATCATCATGGGCCAAGTGCTTATGGCCCATGGTCGCAGCACATCAAGCATCAAATCATCACATGAAAAAGGAGGAATTAATCCAATCAATCAACTACTGTAAAGCCCATTAAACGGCCCATATGAAAACCATAACATTAACAATTAATGTCTACTAGGTGTATGGGCTGAATCGTAGTTAGCAGTTCGGCCCATACAGCTTTTCACACAAGTGTGGGCTTTTGCAGTTTTAACCCTTTAAAATTGGGCTTTACAAGTGGGCTGAATTAATCCCTGTAATTGAACATCAGATTTGGAATGAAAGTGTGAGAAAAGTGAACTGAAAAACAGTCTCTTTCGAACCCCCAGATTCGACCCAAACAGTTTTGGTCCAATCTGGTCCGAAATGGTCTGAAAATGATTTTCAATTCATGAAAGATCTGAAATTAATAATTTTGATTTTAGACAAGTACAAAACAACTATGGACTGTTCACACCACCTGCAAAATAGAGGTTAATGACTAGGGATGCGGTTTCACAAACTGCAAATCACAGAGAATGATTTCTCCATCTGCAAGTCTCCAGTGCCGCCTTCTTCTTCCTTCTTCTTTAATCAAGAAAATAAAATAAAAAAAAAAATAGAAATCCTATTTCTATTAATTAATTACATTCTTGATCAAATACTACACATTCAGTCTAGAAAAAAAAAATATTTACAGACCGAATTGAATAGATAAGGAAAAAAGGGTTGCGCAGTCCATCTACGCCAAATCTGCATTGTGATCTCCAGGTTCGAACAGTCCATTAAATCAAAATAAATAAAGAACAGTTCTAAATAAATTTTGAATTTAACAGAAATTAATTTCAGATCAATCGCCCTTAACAAGAAATAATTTCTTGAAATAAAGAAAACAATTTGCGCAAATCTTGGCAGAACAACTTTTGTCCATCTGCGCAGGTTCAGATCTGATTTTCTTTTGGTTCAAGATTCAAATCTGTGGCACTGATACCACTGAAAGAAGGGTAGGATCAATCTAATGGATGCCATGTAGGGTGCGGAATGGGTGGGCGAATTTCAAAAAATTTCCTACCTTCTCCCAATTGGGAATCATATTCCCTAAATTTAGAATACAATATTCAAGAATTCTACTTGAACCATAATCAAACCAGATCTGAACGAAAAGGAAACGTGAAAGATTATACCTGATTCGGAGAAATAATATCTCCCAAAGTTGGTGTTCACGCCCAGGAAAGATTATACCTGGTGTATTGACTCCGAGGCATCAACTCATGCGTGTAACCCACTGCAGGGGTTCAGGATAAGTAGAAGACTGAGTGATGAAAAATTAACTCTTTACTTGGGAACTTCTACAAGTGTTGCAGTTACGGCTATAGGAACTATAGAGTTATTTTTCAAAGAAGGAATAATTATACTAAAAGATTGTCTTTATGTACAAAATTTCAGAAGAAATGTGATTTCTATTTCAAAATTGTATGCGAATGGATATTCTATTCTTTTTGGTAATATGATTACTGTTAAAAAAATAAAAAATTCATAGCAAACGGAGAACTTGAGAATAGCCTCTACGTTCTTCATCCTTCTCTGGAAACTAACATAGCCAAAACTACGCCAGTTTATATCCCCATGAAAAGAGTTCTTGATACAGTTAGTCCCACGTGCCTTCCTACCTGTGAATCTTGCCTTCAGGGTAAGATGTCGAAACAGCCATTTAACGTTAAGCCTGAAAGATGTACAAGCACGCTTGACCTTATACATACTGATGTATGTCGTCCCCTGAGTATTAGGACTCTTATCCATCACGTGTATTTTATTACATTCACCAATGATTATTCTCGGTATGGTTACGTGTACCTAATGAGACACAAGTTCAAATCCTTTGAAAAGTTCAAGGAGTATAGACAAGAGGTTGAGAAGTAGTTAGGGAGAGAAATTAAGACCCTTTGATCGGATTGAGGTGGTGAGTATCTCTCTGACGAATTCAGGGACTACTTAAAGGTCAACGGGATAGTATCAAAGTTAGCTCCTCCCACTACACCATAGCTTAACGGTGTTTCTGAGAGGAGGAATAGGACCTTATTGGACATGGTTCGGTCACTTCTCGTGCACTCAAAGTTACCCACATTCTTTTGGGGTTATGCATTAGAGACTACGATATACGTGCTGAACTGGGTTCCAACCAAATCAGTTCTGAAGACTCCCTATGAGCTTTAGACCGGTAAGAAACCAAGTGTAAGACACTTGAAGATTTGGAGTTGTCTAGCACACGTTAAAAGAACAAGTGCAGACAAGTTGGAATCCAAGACTAGTCGTTGCCTATTCGTATGCTACCCCAAGGGCTCTGTGGGTTACCTATTCTATGACCCAGGAGAGCTGGAAGTGTTTTGTAGTCGAAATGCCCATGTCTTGGAGGATGATTACATCCTGAACAATCATCACCAGGAAGTTGTTCTTGATGAGGAGAGCTCAGGGTCAATGGGAGATGTCCCACAAGTTCCAAGTAATGACCAACCTAGAAGATCTACCTAGGTATCCAGGCCTCCAGTTCTTTATGGCTATGACCAGGATAGTGACTTGGTGGAAGCTATGACCAGTGAGGAGGATCCCGTGACTTATATGGAAGCTATGACTAGGATAGTTCCTTGAAGTGGGTAGATGCCATGAGAGCTAAGATGCACTCAATGGAGACCAATGGAGTCTAGACTCTAGTAAATCCGCCCCCTGGGGTAAAAGCAATTGGTTGCAAATGGATCTACAAGAGAAAGAAGGGCCCCAATGGTATGGTTGAGACCTACAAGGCTCGTCTGGTGGCGAAAGGTTATACTCAGAAAGAGGGCATCGATTATGAGGAAACCTTTTCATCGGTGTCCATGCTTAAATCCATTAGGATCCTGTTAGTTGTAGTAGCATACCATGACTACGAGATTTGGAAAATGGATGTCAAAACTATGTTCCTGAATGGAGATCTTACTGAAGATATCTATATGCAACAACCGCAAGGTTTCATAGCTGAAGATCAGAAACACGTGGTATGTAAATTAAATTGATCCATATATGGATTTAAGCAAGCTTCTAGGAGTTGGAACATCCGGTTTGACTCTACTATCAAAAAGTTTAACTTTGAGCAAAACCCGGATGAGCCCTGTGTTTACAGGAAATCCAATGGTGATAAGATTATGTTTTTGGTTCTGTATGTAGATGACATTCTACTCAATGGGATTGATGTAGGAATGTTGACAATGGTGAAAGTGTGGCTTTCGCAGCAATTCTCCATGAAAAATCTTTGAGAAACATCCTATATACTTGGTCTTCGACTCTATAGAGATAGATCGAAGAGGATAATAGGATTATCCCAATCTACTTACATTGACAAAATAGTCAAGAGATACAACATGGAGAACTCTAAGAAAGGAAATGTTCCTTTCAGGCATGGAGTCACTCTCACCAAAGGGATGTCTTCCAAGACTCCCGAGGAGATTGAGAGCATGAAGGACATTCCCTATGCCTTAGCCGTAGAGAGCATCATGCATGCCATGCTATGCACACGTCCGGACATTGCTCAGGTAGTGAGTGTGGTAAGCAGATTCCAAGCAAACCCAAGGCAAGAGTGTTGGACTGTTTTGAAAACATACTAAAGTACATTCGAAGGACAAAAGAGTTTTGTCTAGTATTCGATGGTAGATCACTACAAATCCAGGGGTATACTGATACCGACTACCAGTCAAATCCATATGGCAGAATGTCTACATCTGGTTATATCTTCACAAAAGGATCATGTGTTGTTTGCTGAAATTCAGCAAACAGGGGTCCTAAGTAGTAAGAATAACAGTCCACAACCCAACCCGAACATATTGCCATAAGTGAGGCTGCCTAATAAATAAAGGTGTTCATTCTGGAATTTGGAATTCCACACATCACCCATTCCACTATTGTGTGACAACACTGGATCTACGGGAGATTGATGTTAAAAGATAGCATCAGCGGAGAATGTGGTAGACCCATTGACTAAGCCACTTATACAAAAAGTGCTTGAGAAACATGTGAAAAGTCAGGGACTCTAGCTTGTACCCGATTTGACCTAAGTGAAAGTGGGATCTGTTAGATAGTGTATGCCCTTAGCTCCAATCGGAATGATGTACCTTATGACATTTAATGTAAATTAATAAAGTACATATTTGATTCATGTTATTGTAGTGTGTGTCTATGTAATACCCTTAAACAGGACACATATGTGACTTGTGTTAATTTAGAATCTTCATAGCCAATGGATAGATCTAGAGAGATTTATCCTGCCAAGGCTGACACTGATTTATCCTACCAAGGCTGACACTGATGTGCCGCCAAGTTGGTTGGGGTAGCTTGTCTCAGCTTCCAGGGTGAGACCTGAGGTACATACAGTGTAGGTTTTCTTGAAACCCTGAACCGGACCAGAATTCCAGTATTGCCCTGGACCTTGGAGATTGATGGGCAAAACTGGAATGTTACACCTAACGCCTAGACTCGATTATGATACTGCACTAGGTGTTGGGCAGGATCAGCCCCTTTGTCGGACAAAGGTAATGATCGGGGAACCACTCTCTTATGGAAACCAAAGCTGTCGGCAACCGATTTCAATGTTGAAATTTGTTTTTGCAAAATATATTTACATAAAGATATATATATATATATTACGGTTTCAAAATGTTTGCAAAAGGTTTTAATTCTCGGGATCCATGTGAGTAGAGAGTGCAGCACTGTTCCTTGCTGTCGAGGGAGAGGTCCTCTCTTGGTAGGCAGTGTTTGATCATTGTGGGCTAAGAGGTTAAGTGTAAGACCATTGAGAGTAATACCTGATGGGCTAATCTTGCATCTGCCCATAGTCCCTCGGTTTTTATAAGGTGGCTTGACACAAGGACCACTTAGTGTAAGTGTTGGGCCCATTAAGAGCCCATGGTGATGGGCTCAGTGGTTCACTGTCCATAACAGTGAATTCGGCCAGGCCTTGTAACAGAGGCTAGGCTGAACCCATGTGGCTGATGTGTAGATCAATATTTGGGTCCACACCATACAAGGAAGCCCAACTAGGCAGCAGTTTGGAAGGTCAGTGAGCAAATGGACTTAATGGGCCTAAAGCCCAATTCGAACTGATTTAATTAGATTAATTAAAGAGGGGCGGGTCTAGGATTTGGAACTGCAGATAGGATAAGGGATTATCCCTATCCACTCAGAGAGTCCAGATCCAAATAAGGATTTGGATCAGAAAGCTCCTAATGAGATTAGGAGGGCTGATCTAATCTGTAGATAAGATAAGGGCTTATCCTTATCTCTTAAAGAGAGTCCTGATCCAAATACAGATTTGGATTAGGAAACTCCTAATGAGATTAGGAGCTCTCTTTAAGGCTATAAAAGGAGGAGAAGGGTGAACCTCCAGACACACAACTCAATCAGATCTCGGATCACAGAAAGAGAGAAGACAGCAATAGTAAGACTGTGCCATCTTCTGCTCTTGCGCTCTCCTCCTACTGTTGCCATTGCCAGTTCGTTCTCCACTATATGAGCGATCAAGATGGGTTCTTGATATCAATTTTTGGAGAAAAACTGATCTGAAATCGTGTTCACTTGCTCCCCATTGAATTCTTGCTGAAAGATTCGGTTCTTGTGAAGAACCACCTGTTGATTCTTCTCCACCCTACATTGTGTCATCTTTAGTGGGAGCAGTCTTTGGAGCTTTCCTTGGGTGTGAACACATTCATTGGGAGTTACTGCTACTCTATATCAGGTATATCCCTCTCCTACCTTTTGATTTTAGATCTGGTTCGGTTTAGGTTCAAGATTGATCCTTGAAAATGCAGATTTTCTAAAATAGGGAATGTGATTCCCATATGGTAGAGAGAGAATTTTTTTGAAATTTTACCCTACCTTCCTGTTGGGTTCGGCTATGCATATGAAGGATTTCTCATCCCTTCAAAAACAAACCAATAAAAAAATGAAAAAACAAAGATAGTTTACCTGGATTTTGAGAGGTGGGTTCAAAAAACAAAATTCAAAATGGAGGCAAAGGTGATCTAGTTTAAAAGGGAACAATGTATGAGTCAATGAAAGAAAAAAAAAGGGTAAATTTCTTAAACCACCCTTATGGTTTAGCTAATTCATTATATGTACCCTTACTATTTGAAAATTGACTAACACTACCCCTATTGTTTTTTGACAATTGACTAATCATTTTTTGTCACTAACATGTATCAACAGAAATATGAAAAAGACTACTTTAATTTTCTTTAAATTTTCTAAAAGTGTATCTCTTCCTCTCCCGCTCATTCTTTTATTCAGATAATGAAATAATGGTCCTCCTAGTTTATTAAAACTCGAGGAAATGCAGCATAAATGTTTGATTTTAATCTCATAAGAGATTAAATTCACTAGGTTTGAGTGGTCAATTACATGAGAAATTGCACCTGCACACTTGTTTGGAAAATTAGCTTTTCTCTTACAAAACCCAATTTTGATCTTGTCCCACACTGGAAAATTATAAGCTTTCTTTTCAGTATTTTAATAGGAGTTGATATACACTCCTTAGAAATAGTAGGGAGAGTATGGGGGTTTGATACTGTGCATCGCGCATGCACATGTGTACCTATGTGTGCGGCGCAATGAGGTGCTTTAGAGGCACACTTTGCTCGCACCTGCGTGGCTCACGAAGGGCGGCTTTTGTTTTGGTGCGATGCTGACAGTTGATCATCGTTGTTGAGATCAACAGTCACCGTTCGATCTGGTGTGATCAAGGGGCGCATCTCAAAGTTAACAATCATTAACTGTTAACTACCTTTTAAATAGTCACAATGTTAGAAATTGTGATTGTTCAAGGTGCCTTCTCTGAACCAGCACCTACCTTTTCTTCATACCTCTTCATAAACTATTTAAGGAGTATGAATCAGACTTCAAAAACACACATTGTTTTGAAATCCACTTTCTCTCTCTCTCTCTCTCAGTCCGGTCTACTACAATCTCATAGAAGGTTTCTTCGGAGATTCTTCAACTTTGCCGGTTGCAGATTCTCACCCAAGGGTTTGTTGCATCCTGGGAACAGATTTGCCAGTAAACTAACAGAAAACTCAATGAAACTGAGTGGGGGAAAATAACATTCTAAAGACAGTGTCTTCAGACGTGCCTCAGAGCATCTCCTCCAAAGTTACAGTTACCCCATTTCCCAACAAAAAATTCATGGAAAATAAAAGAGAAAAAATAGTAGGACTACGGCATCCATTTTAAATGTGCCAATTCAAAATCCAAAGTTCCTTGATAAAGAAACCTGATCTCGAGAGTTCAATTGTACCTCTCAGTGAGACCTTCAGTGAGAGCAGAAAATGTGATTAATATGAGGTTTTTTGTTAAACAACTTCATTGTCTGGGTGAATCACCAACCTTAAGGACACCTTTCCCGAGGTAGTTTGACCCCTCATCTCTTAACTCCAAATAAAAGAATTGCAACAGATAAAAAAAAGAGGAAGCTCTATAGCTTCGCCTCCTAACATAAACATGAGCAATGGTTCTTAGAGACGGTATCTTTAACTACAAGTAGGGAAAAATGAAATTTACCTATCGAAGCACCACTCGGAATAGTAGCCCTAACTTGGGTTCCTTCAGAAAGTGTAACGTCCACATGAAAATTTCTCTACCTTTAGAAACCATGTCTAAAGAGGAAAATGAGGAGGAAACTTCTACTACTAACATGAAATGCATTGTCGAGAACTAGATATCAACCAACAAGACAATAAACATCTAACAGAAATCGGCATCACTTAAAAATGTGCATTTACTGTCATCAGATTCATAACCTAGAAATAATACGAATAGATTATTAAACAAGAGTTAAAAAAAGGAACAACCCATGCTAATGTTCGAACCATCGAGTGGGTTTAACACGTTGAAGTGTTAATGAACTTACTTCAATAGTAGGGTTTCCACGACTATCGAAGATCTGCCTAGATTCTTGGGTTTTCGCTGGAACTAAGGATGTTGGAACTAAGATCTCAGCCTTAGTATAGATCTTAGTTACTGGGTTTTCATCGAAACCGGGAATGTTGGAAGTAAGATCTCTTCGCCAGAACTGAGATCGACATCTCTGCTCCTGGGTTTTTGTTTGAAACAGATAAAGAAATAATGAAGAAAGGTTTTGGGAATGGTATTTTAGGAACAGAAGTCAAAGGGTATTTTTAGGAATGAATGTAAAAAGGGTATTTTAGTAAATATTAAAAAATATATCAGTCATGTGATGTTACATGTAACGGAAAGTTAACTGATACTAATGGTAAGGGTAGAGTTAGTCAATTGCCAAAAACAGTAGGGATAGTGTTAGTCAATTTTCAAATAGTAAGGGTACACTTATTCAATTAGCTAAACCATAAGGATAGTTTAAGAAATTTGCCCACAAAAATTTCAAGAAAGCACAAAGAAAATGATGAGATCTTTACCCAAGAGCCTAATAGCTATGTTGGAGAAGAAAATACAAAGGGTCGTTGGAGCTTGGAGAAGAACAAGCCAAAGGGTCGTTGCCCACGCGCAGTGCCTTTGTCCCAACTGTTGATCTGTTGTCAGCGTATCTCAGTCATTCACCCTTATGCCAATCGGATTATAAATATGGGGTCCCCACTAAGGTCCCCACTTACACTATTTTTGGATTTTTTAGGAGGTGTCCGATCTAAGGAGGTTTCAATCGAAGTGTTGCCTTCGGTTCGCCTGTTGAGATTCTATCCGTTGTCGGTGCCGGTTTTCTTTGTCCTTTTTTCGGTGAGTAGCTTCCTTTTATCGATGTCTTTTGATCCCTCAAGAAGTAGGTTGCCCAACCATAGAAGGGATGAAAAGGCGAGTTCCTCGAAAGAGGATTTCCAAGGGGAGTTTATTGATTCTCAACTAGAGACGAAAGCAGAAGTCCAATTAGTAGAGTCCATTTTTGGTCCAACTACGCTTTCTGGTGAGCGCATTATAGAACTACATAGTCTTTATCAAATTCTTACTAAGTTTGATTGTATCTAGCCTGGCCCTAATGAATACCCATAGAGTCATGGCCGAGACATTGTTTATTTTTTTGAGGAGGCACTGATTGTCGGCCCCTGATTTCCCCTACATCCTTTCATTCCTTTGGTGTTATCGTACTATGGTGTTTCTTAAGGTCAACTGCACCCTAATGCAATTCAGGCTCTGGTAGGGCTGATCTGCTTATGCCACCATAGTGGATTCCCTTTAGATCTAGGTCTCTTCTCTGGCTTGTGTACTATGAAAAAGTTCACGGTGTCCCTTTCTGTTTCTATCTCCCCTTCCATTGTGGCTATAAGGTGTTAACCGAGTTTCCCTCCAAGGTTAAGGACTGAAGAACATGTATTTCTTCCTTTCTAAGAGTACTGGCTGGAATATGAGTACTATTTGGTAAAGTGAGTGTTGGAGTTTCAGTGAAGGGTTCAACGAAAAGATGTGAGTTGTAGTTTAGAATTTTGTCCGTCGAAAGGTTTCAGTAGAAAATCTTTTGGCTGAGCTCATGCTTATACAAGCAGGCCTGAGTCGCGTAGGTAGGTTGGCCTTCGAGTTCTTTGCATCTTCTTTTGGTACTGATGGTTTTTAGCTAAGCTAACCCTTTTTTCCAAATATGGCAAGCATGGAGTCAATGTTGGTGGCATCTAAAAAGAAATCTTCGAGGAAGAAGCGAAGGGCTAACCGTCGTTCATCAATGGAGGGTACCTCGGCCAGTGCAGAGGTGAGATCATAGTCGTTTGCCCCTCTTGTCATTGATCTTGAGGGAGGCAGCAACCCAATGAGTAATGATCAATACTCCACAAGCCCTGTCGTCTCTTAACCTCAGGCCGGCCAAGAGGAACGTGTTGTCAGCCCCTACACCTCAGACATTCCTCATTTTGTTCTGCACGTCGACGTCTCTGTACTTGATCGCATAACCGATCCCCATGTAGCTCTTCAAATGGCGAGGGGCATGTTGCTTCCTAAGGATGTGGAGTATTACCGCAGCATTGACCCAGTTGAAGTTGGGACTCAGTTGGCTCATTGCATTGTTCAGTTTTGTTTTCTTTTGACGTTTCTGTCTTTCGTTTCTCTTTGGTAGGCAAGCACCATAGGGCAAGTCCTGTTGGATCAAGTCGCAGCAGCCTAGAAGGAGAGAAACGAACTACAGGCTAATGTCGATGTGTTACAGACTCGAATGCATGGGATCCAGATAAGCATAGAGGAAGATCATCAATGATTCATCAAGCTGAGTAGGAAAATGCAACGTGAGTTGGCCGAGGCCCGAGAGACCATTGCTGCCTAGAAGCGTCAACTAGAAGAGAGGCAAACCAAATATACTGAGGATATCTACCAAGCTGAGGTGGCAGATGTTAGTTGTTTCCATGAATCTCCTGAGTACGCCCAAGAAAAAGTGGAGCTTTCAATCCCTGCAATGAGAAAGGGGTTCAAACTTTATCATCGCTACCTAAAGACGTTGCACCCCGATTTTGACTTTGGCACTTTCTCTATGAACGATGTTCCGAATGAGCTTGTTGAGCAGGTCGACAGGGAGCCCTTGACTCCCGAGGAGGGTGAAGGAGTAGATGGTGAAGAAGATGGCGAGGGGGTGATGATATCAACAATGAGCTGCAAGTTGGTGATGAGGAGTTGGTTGGCATGTCTGATGGTTTATTCTATCATGTTGTTTCCGGGAGCCTCCGCGCTCCTGTAAGTTGATATCTCTTGGGCATGCGTTCCCTTAATGTAAGAACTCACTGATGCTGAGTTTTTTTTTCATACGTGTATCTTGGCCACTAGTCTTTTTTCTTAATAGAACTTAGTTTTTTCATATCTAGTATCCTCTTGTCAATGGAGCTTTTTCCTGTTTATTTGTCGCGCTAGTTAGGTCAGCTATGTGCCTTTGAGTGCAAAATCATTAACACCCCTTTAGGATATTCTTTTGATCGAGCTATTAAAAGGTTGGTCCGAATGCCTTAGAAAATTTTCGTGGATTCTTGACCGTAACTCATAACTTATCTTTTATGCCTTCTTTTGGCCAAACTATTGGGAGGTTGGCCTAGATGCCTCGGTGAAATTTCACAAGTTTGTGGATGTAATTTCAAAAGGTATATCTTCTCAAGTAGCCAATGTTCCATGCATGGGGTACCACCTTCCCCTCCAGTGTTTCGAGCTTGTACGCATTTCCACCTATCACCTTGGAGACCCAAAGGTCCAATCCAGTTCGGGCCTAGCTTTCCCACACCGGGCTCATGTACCATGACCTTCCGGAGTACTAAGTCACCAACTCTGAATTGGCGTTTCTTGACTTGGGCATTATTGTACCGAGCTACTCATTGTTGGTATGTTGTAGTCCGAATGTAGGCCAAATCTCTAATTTCTTCTATTAGGTCGAGGTTGGTCTGTAGATCTTCCTCGTTAGATTCCTTGTCAAATATCTCGGTCCTAAAGGTTGGCACTTCTATCTTTATCGGTATCACGGCTTTTGTCCCATATGTCAAGTTAAAGGGTGTTTTGCATGTCGTCATCTTAATGGTCGTTCGGTAGGCCCATAACACACTGTTGCCTGCCGTCATCTTAATGGTCGTTCAGTAGGCCCATAACACACTGGCCAACTTGTCCACCCACAAACCTTTATCTCGGGAAAGCTGAGCTTTAAGGCCACGAAGGATTGCCCGGTTAGTTATCTTGGCCTGACCGTTAGCCTGGGGATGGGCAACCAAGGTGAAGTTCTGTTTTATTCCCATCTGTGCACACCAATTCTAAAATTTGATGTCTTCAAGTTGTTTGTCGTTATTCGAGATTAATACTCTTAGCAGTCTGAATCTGCATACAATACTTCTCCAAAAGAAATTTTGAACACTTCAAGCTTTAATGGTCACTAACGGCTCGATCTCTACCCTCTTGGTGAAATAATCTTCCACTACTACTAGAAACCTTCTCTGTCCGGTCGCTGGTGAGAAGGGTCCCAATATGTCAATCCCTCACTGAGCAAACAGCCATAAGCTGTTAAGGTATTTTAGGTCAGCTGCTAGTTGTGCAGGATGTTGGCATGTCGCTGGCACTTGTCACACTTCTTTACCAGCTCAATCATGTATGCTTTCATTGTGGGCCAGAAGTACCCTTGCCATAAAGCTTCTTAGGTGAGGTCCCTAACCCCAAGTGTCCTTTGTAGAGTCCTTGATGAATTTCATGCATTACCTAGGCTGCTTCACCTCGGCACAGGCAACACAGGTAGGGTAGTGTGAAAGACCTATATAGCTGCTCACTCATGATCGGGTGCCTGTCATTCTATTATCCTTTTCGCATTGCACTCCTTTGGTAGTATTCCTTGGCGCAGGTAATCGACAAAAGGATCTATCCAACTCAGCTCCGTTGTTGTCACTTGGACGACCTATTCTACCGCCCTTTTTATGGATGGACGTGGTAAATCTTCTATGCAAATTGTCCATTTCATCGAGTCGATTGCACTGGCCAACCTAGAGAGAGTGTCAAACTTGGTGTTTTCCGATCTCAAAATCTGTTGGAGGTACAAAGAGTGGAAGTTGGGAAGGAGTTCCCTTACCTTCGCCAAGTAGGCCAACATGGCGGGTTCCCAAGCCTCGTACTGTTCATTCACTTGGTTTACCACAAATTGTGATTCACTACAAACCATGAGATGTTTAGCCCAACTTCCTTTGCTAGTGACAACCCAACTATAAGTGCCTCGTACTCGGCCTCATTATTAGAAGCTCGGAATAAAAACCGGTGTGTGTATTTCAGTTTTACTTTGTGAGGTCCATAGAGGATTAATTCAGCTCCGCTTTCACTCTGGTTGGATGAGCCATCCAAATGGGGTATCCAGGGCTACTCATCCCAGGTCAGGCTCTCCTGAGATGGGGTAGGTGCCGCACTGGTTGAGGCCTCCGATGTGGTTGCTAGATCGACAACTTCAAGGGTCAACAAGCTGAAGGTACACTCTGCGATGAAGTTGGCCAGGACTTGTGCCTTGATTACTAGTCACAGCTCATTCCGGACATCATACTCGCTGAGCATGATTGCCCACTTCATAAGTCTCCCCGAGACCTCAGGCTTCTGAAGGATTTGTCTCAGAGGTCAGTTGGTCAAAACTATGATAGTGTGAGCCTGGAAGTAGGGTCTTAGCTTTCGAGCCGCTAACACTAGATCAAACGCTAATTTTTTTATGCCCAGGTATCTAGTCTCGACAGCTTGTAGAACCTTACTTACATAATAAATAGGGCATTGTGCCTTCCCTACCTCTCTAACCAAGACCAAGTTGACTACCTCGTCACTCGTGGAGAGGTAGAGCTTAAGCTCATCCTCGGTCTTAGGTTTGGTCAACAAAGGTAGTGAACTAAGGTATTGTTTCAGCTCATCAAAGGCGATTTGACACTCTTCGGTCCACTCAAAGTCTTGGTTATTTTTAATTGCTTTGAAAAACAATAAACACCACCAAGCCAACTTAGACATAAATCGGTCCACTCAAGTGACTCGAACATTGATTCGAATAATACCTTGTCAGGGTCGAGATGTGCTAGGTCGAGCTATAGATGGTTGATCTGTTATGTTCTACAAGGAAGATGGTTAGAGTGCCTGGGCAGTCTTTACCCAGGGGGGGCACTCCAATGCTTAAGTCAGAGAATGTCTTAGAAAGTCTTTCAGAAAATGAGAGAGTTTGAGAGCTTGTAATTACGTGTACCTTCTCTAGTAGGAATGAAGACCTTTTATAGGTGTGAGTTGTTTGAGCCCTCTTACAACGGGTGTCATGTTCTTGCAGAGCCATTTCCATTTGGTCGGGTGAGTTATTACACCGGTTACGAAATCTGCGTGGGGGTTACGGTCCATCCAAATAACTTTGATGTGTGTGGTGCAGTATGGTAGTCTAACGGTCGATGCATTAATGCTCCAAAACCTCAGGCTAGTAACGTATCTCCAGAACAAGTCAGCGGGCTGGCCTGGTAGGTCGCCATAAATTCCTACAGCTCGGCCGGTCTTTGAGGCAGGTCACTATAAGTTGAGAAACCAGTCAGCTTGGCCCGGCTGGGTGGAGGTCGACCTGGGAAAGGTGCTTTAGGCCGACTTGCTGAGGTGTCTCTTGAAGGCCACATGTTGCGATGTGATTCGGAGGGCCAAATTATCCCTCATTAGGGCCTAACCTTGCTGACCAAACAATTCAATGAGATCAGAAATAGCAAATAACTCAAAGTAAACTTGCACTTGTTGGAGGAAGTTCAAGAAGAAGCTCCACTTAGAACAATTGCTTACCAACAAAGGATAGACAAATATTGTAATTGTCGAGTCTTTGGGATGTTGTTCACAAAAGGTGACCTCACGCTCAAGTAGGTTGTAAAACATGAGAACAAGCTCAACCCAAATTGGAAAATCCCCTACCATATCGACAAATTCATTGATCTAGGAACATATCACTTAGAAACACTAGAAAGCAAGATCGTCCTATGTTATTAGAACACTTCCACTTTAAGGATATACTATGTACATAAGGATTTTAACAATTAATGATATTTGGGCTCAGTTTGGAAGGAGTACAAATACAAATATGTAGAGTGCAAAGATATGTATTTTGCATTATTTTGTATGTATTTGTGTTGTACATATTTGTATTTGTACTCTTACCAAACTGAGGTTTGGCTTTTTATCCCAAATTGCTCTTCCTCCTCAGGGAAGACCACATGGCCCTCGAGGTCTTAAAGACCAAACCAAGTTTGGATGATAGGGAAAGGTGGTTGTGTTAGACAATGTATTTCCTTAGCTCCAATCATATTGATATACAGATACATTTATTGTAAATGAATAAAAGTACATTATTGTTTCATATTGATGTTGGTATGTTTTTGTGTAATTACCCCTTAAACTGGACACTTATGAGACTCGTGCTAGTTTAGAATGTTCTCAACTGCTGGATAGACTTGGGGAGTTTATCCCACCAAGGCTGACATTGATGTGTTACCAAAGAAGTTGGGGTGGCTTGTCTCAACTACTAGGGTTAGACCCAAAGTACATGTAGTGTGTGTTTAGATAAAACACTGAACCCGGACAATTTTTCCGTTATAATCTGGACCTTGGAGATTGATGGTCAAAACTAGAAAATTACACATAACCCCTAGATTTGATTATGGTACTACACTAGGTACTGGATTGGGCTATCTTTAATATGTCAATCAGAGATATCCATCAAGGGTAAAAACATGGGTATGTTGGGGTAGTATGAGAATTCATTTGAGTGTGTGATTTTAGTGATAGGATCGGCTCTTTTGTCAGACAAAGAGAACGATATGACTTACACTCTCTTTGATGGAAACCTAAACTTTTGGTAGTGGATTTCAATTGTGTTTGAGATTTGGTTTTGCAAAATAGATATATATGATATATATATATATATATATATGTTTTATGAAAAAATTTGCAAAAAGTTTTAATTCCCGGGATCCATCCGAGCAGAGAGTGTGACACTACACCTTGCAACCAGGGGAGAGGTCCTACCTTGTGGAGTAGTGTTTGATCATTATGGGTTTAGAGGTTAAGTGTAAGAGACCATTACAGAGCTAATTACCTAATAGGCTTTATCTTACTTAATTTCATTATCCTTGGATCTTCATAAGATGACTGAATTCAATGATCATTTAGGTGTAAACGTTGGGCATATATTGAGTCCATATGATGTGCTCAAGGGTTCACTACGTTTAGTAGTAAATTTGCCTAATCCTTTTCATTGAGGCTGGGCTGAACCCATGTGAACTTATGTGAGATTATTGTAGGGTCCCAAGCCATACAAATAAGGCCTAAGTTGTTCATGAAACATCTTGGGTCGTGAGTCTTTGAAGGAAATGGGCCTAAGGCCCATAACTAACAAGATTAAGTACATGACAACTTAATTGTCATATGCTTTGAGTCAAATCTAGGTTTGGAAATTGGTATGGGTCGCTCGTCCTCTTAAGAGGATAAGGCTTATCTCTTAATAGAATCCAAATCCAAATTAAATTTAGATAATCTCCTAATTTGATTAGGAGAGTGCTCCATAAAGAGATAAAAGAAGATGAGAGCAAACCAGATTAGAAGACCACTCTCTTCTTCTCTTTTGTCTTCCAAGAAACCCTATCATGACCTAGACTTTCAAAGACTGATAGAGATCAGTTTTCTTCTGATTTTTTCAAGAAAAATTCAGAGGAATTTAAGCCTCACCTTCCCCAATTCAATCCAAGTAGTTAGATTGTAGTTTTGTTGAAAACTGTGTTGTTGAATTAACTTCACTTATACACTGAGCCATATTTAGTGGAGACTGGTTTTATGACTGATTTGGGCGTAAACATCCACCTTAGGATCTGCATTTGTGGTATTTGTATTAGGTATAAATCTCCCTCTTTGTTTGGTTTCAAATCTGATCCGGTTCAGTGCAACACCGATCCTGAAAAATGCAGTTTCTCAAAACATAGGGAATTCGATTCCTAGAAGGATTAGAAAATTTTTGAAATTTCACGCAACCATCTAGCATGGTTCATCCATCCATATGATGGATCCTAACCCTTCCAACAGGCTGGGCAGTTGAGCCACCAAGTTGGACTCTACCAATGCACTAGTTTTCCTCTATTTGGGAAAAGTTCTTCTATCATAAATACATAGATTCGGGCCAGTTTCTACATGTGAGTTTAAATCTTATCTCACTTTTGGAGAGAGATTTATGAAATGTGAAAACATCACCATTGCAAATTGCAAATGGTCAATAGGGAATGATGACATTTCCTTTTGCAATCATATAATCGAATGAGCAAAGGGCTTTTTTCTAATGATACCAGCTATACAGACCTGGTTGATATTATGTTGAATGAAATTTTCATCATGATTGGTTTGTGGCTTTTTCTTGATGATTTGACTATTGATGAGGGGATGAAACAAGTAGTGTTGGATTCTAAAGTTTTCATGATGGAGTTTTCTTCATTAATTTAAACCCAAAGTCCATCCATTTATTGGTGGAAGAATGTTTTTGAGGTGGGTCTTCCCCTAAAAATTATTGTTCTTATGTAGAGATTCATGAATAACATATTAAGTGTAGAGAGAACATTATCAAAAAAGGAATCTCAATGGCTTACAAATGCAAGTGTCCACCTCCCCTGATAGGGAAACTCTTAACCATCTTTTCTCTACAGGTGTTTTGGCTTAAGGTTTGGTGTATTTTCGCTTCAATATTTTATATTCCAATCCATAGAACTCAACATATTAATTAATGTAGTACAGGATTCAGACCAACTGAGTAAACATTTACAAAGTTGATTTTCGAATACCCATCTTAGTACATATAGGAGGAAATTAGTATTTGATGTGGGAGGTTATGTTTGGGCCATTTTAACAAAGGAACGCCTACCATTTGGGTAACGTGGAAAGCTGGCATCAAGGTTGGACCATACGGGATAGTTGAAGTCATCAATGAGAATGCTTATAGACTAAAGCTATCCAGCCATATACGTACCCATGATGTTTTTAATGTCAAACACTTGGTACTATATATTGGCAATCAGTCAGATGATGATTTGAATCTGATGACGGATTCTCCCCAACCCAAGGAGGATGATGTAGTACAGGAGAAGGACAATAAGTTATATGCAAGTTGGGACCATTCCAAGACACATAAGAATCATGGATGACGTCACTGATCCAATCAAGTAATCAATTACTAAGTTAGCATCAGTGCAGAACTTCTATTTTGGTTCGAATTTACCAAGTTAGCACCAACACGGAATTTCCATCTTAGTTCAAATTTACCAAGATAGCGCCAGCATGGAATTTCCATCTTAGTTCAAATTTACCAAGATAGCACCAGCAAAGAATTTCTATCTTAGTTCGAATTTATCAAGCTAGTGTCAACGCAGGACTTCTATTCTGATTCATAATTACAAAATTAGTATTATATCTTGATTTCCGAATTTTTGTTCAATTATGACTTTCTTTTTTAAGAGTTTTAGTAGGATTCTATTATAGAGTGTTTTCATAGATTAGGAAGCTTTCTTGTAAGAAACATAAGGGTGTATGTCTATATAAAGAGTAGCTAGGGGAAGGTTAAGACAGTTTTTGATATGGAATTTTCTCTTAATTATTCAGTAAACAATTCTTCTTCCTAGTAGTTTGACTTCTGCTCTTTTCTTTGAAGCTTTTCTCAACGTGTTTAGTTTCCGTACTGTGCCATTTGGTTGCTTGCCTCGATTTGTCTTCTCAACTCCACTATCTCTACTTGCATTTTGTTGTTGGACTCCTCCATGATGTAAGCTATTTGTTTCTTCTTAGGAGCCATAATTCGATTTAAATACGCTCTTGTTCATTCCTTGTATTCCCGATCATCAAAGCATGCTTACATATTCCTTCAAAGAAAATTAACATTAAGAGGGTCAAATGGTTCCTTTTGGTCCGACCCCCTATGGCAATGTCAAACTAAACACAGATGGGGCCTATAGAGGCAATCTGGGCCTTGGAGGTGGGTGTGGCATTATACATGATAGTCAGGGAAAGTTTCTAATAGGGTTTGTTGCTTATTATGGTCATACAACCTCCCTTCAGGTTGAAGCTTATGCCCTTTGCAATGGCCTCCAACACTATCAGGATTTCAATTGGCTAGATATGAAAGTGGAATGTAATCCAAATTTTAGTAAATCTTTTCATGACATTACATCCCTCCTCTCTTAGGCTTAGTTTGAAAGTACCAATACAAATATGTAGAGTGCAAATCCTTGTATTTTGTATTATTTTGTCACTCTCTTATAAAAAAACAAATCATCCAGTTGATGCATTGGCAAATGAAGGAAATGAGTGCACGATGAGATCCACTTATTTGGTGGCTTCTCAATTACCAAGGTAATTCTTGTCTTTGATGTTTACACAGGCCAGCCAGTTAAGATTTTTTTTTTATAATTGAAAGTTTTTGTTTTTTTACGATTTAATTTTGTCAGATCTGGCTTGAGAATCTGCCAGTTCTGAGATTTTTTTTAATTTTTTTTCTGATTTATTTGTAAGAGATGGTTTGAGAATGTGATCAGGTTTGTATCGCTGATTGGGGCAAGGCGAGATATGTCCTCCCATGTTTCTTCTAGTTTTATTACATTTTTAGTAAAATCTTAGGGTGGTCGCCCCACCACCTAGAGTATATTTTGGGGTAAAATGTGTTTTTACCTTTTTAACCGTAAATTTAGAGCTATTAATGTATTTGTGGGATTCATCAGGACATATCGATATACTTCATGATTCAATGTACTCCATATTGTAGCAATAGATATCCATTTCTGCCCTTGCTAAAATACATAATATCAATATTTTCAACCTTAGGACCTTACTTTTTGGAACAATTAAAACCTTGGTTATTTATAGCCACTTTTTCTGCAATATCAAACTTTAGATGACAGAAATACAGATCCACAGAATCAACTACTTAACCTGCCAAAAGCTTCTGTAATAATTGCTATGGAGTATAACAAACACCAAGATATGCAGATTATTGCCTCTCTGGTTTCAGTTAAGAAATTAAAATACAACAGCTCTCGACCAATATGACGACTGTTACATGTGAGAGTTGGGACTTGCACCCCTAGTGGATCGTCGTGCCAATCCAAATAGCTGATAGCTTACAAATACCACCGAATGCAACCTCAAGTATTACCTGTGGTCTGTGGAACACCCAAAGCGTATAGCATTGAGATCCACCAGCAGGAACAGCGGTTTAAAGATTGATATCATTAAGGTCATCCCCAGATTCTCACTCCCGTGGACGGGCAAGCCAGAGAGAGCTCAGTGCACGTAGCCGGGAGAAATAATCATTTATGGCAAGGAGAGCACGAGCTGATTGGCGGGTTGTCAATATACGATGCATTTGTTGCAATGTTTGTTGCCGCAGATTGTCAGCCTGGTGGTATCACAACAGTGGAATCATAAAAGGGCAGATGCATGGGGGGAGTAATGAAACAGACTTACCTACCATGTCATGGAAGCGGAAGTGAAGATATCAAGGGCCTATGTTCAAGTCTAATCAGTATTCTAACACTTGGATCGGACAAAAACTAGAATTTTTGCCAGGGCACGGATCAAATGGTTTGACCACCAGGTAAAACAGTTTGACAGTGAGTTGAAAAAATGCAGATAATAGATTTTGTAATTTAACACGAATATAAAGTGGTGATCAGATGGATTAAGGTGCTATTTTTAACATAAATGACCAGGTTTCAAGTCTTGTTATTTGCATTTTATTGAAAATGCACATGTAAGTATTGTATATATATTAATTAAAGATACACAGATGAGAACAAAATGAGCAATAACTTAATGGATTGACTCGCATATTACTTTAAGGTTTCAAGTTTGAATTTAATGACCTGAGCAGGTCATTGAACCTGGTTGGAACATTGAAACCAACTGTTCCACCATGTTTTGACCAGTTCTTTCAGTTTCCCAGAAAAATGAAACCCAGGGTTAAAAAAAACGGAATGTCATCCAGTTCCCAAGTTGGTCCAACTGTCCAGTCCAGTCCGAGTCTTAAAACATTGAATCTAATAACAAGGATCCTTCAAACTCTACTCAATGGTCAACAGAAAAGATTTGATGGATATATTAGGTATTGGTAGGGGTAAAGCTCGGTTGAAACTGAATATTAAAAATTACACAATGCAAATATAAATCCATTAATGAAGTAAATCAGTTTACTGACTCCATAAACTTTTTAACACCCATACCCTTCATAACCATGCTAAACACTAGTACCAGAGATATCCATGCAACCAGACACCATGGTCATGGTACGGGTAATGGATGTGTCATGTCATGGCACCTACAACTTAACTAGTAATGGCAATATGTCATTGCATGTGAAATGGCGTGACCACATTTGGACACCAATCATAAATTAATGTTCTAGTTCTAAGAAGTAAATTTTGCACCAGTAACAAAAACTATCCTAAGAACTAAAAGATGTGTAGGCAATCTATAAGAAACCTTGTTTTTTGGTATTACATATTATACATATAGGGGGATTAAGAATGGGGATAGAGCAGGGTGCACATGAGAGGTCCACTGGCCTTACCACAGACAGCCTGCAGTTGCATAGGATTGATCCCATGCCTCCAAATTCGGAGGGACACAAGTGGCCATCTCAGCCACTGGATCATCAACTATATAAGAACCTCAAGTCACCCATAAGAAAATCCTTTTTCCTATGAAAAATAGGAAGCATTACATTTAGCAGGACTCTAGAAAATGCTTGGGGATTTACCAGCAGAACTATAACTAATTCCAGAGCTTACCTGCCGAAGGAAACCCTCGAGGGTTCCTAGCTTTCCCATTGCCATTGCCATCTGACCCATATAGTTGGCAACATTCCCTGACGAACCTGAGGGACCAAGAGAGCCACTGGCCAGAGTCTCAGCCAGGGATTGTTGTAATGCCTCCATCCCTTGGGACAAAGCATCCTCAGCCTGTTGGGATGACTGCTGCAAGTTGCATATGCCCATCAACTGCTGCTCAGTTAGTGGCTCCAGTTGATTCACAAGAAGCTGCAACATGCATGTTTAGTAAAGAACTGAGTATATTAGGAAAAGAACAAATAAAACAAAACTTAAGCTCGTATAGAATTTAGTATCAAGTTTCAACCAAGAACTAGAGTTCATTCAATAAAAATAAACCTATAACAACACCAAATGAAAACAAAGTTCAGACCACTTTATCAGTAGCAAAAAAAAACTATATTACAGTGCAAATAAAAGGAAAATGTGCCAAAATCCAAAAAAAAAGACTGCAGAAAAATACAACAGCTAAAAGCTGACTGGACAGTAAAAGAAACTAATGCAAGAGTCTTGTATATTAGCCCCAGGCATGGAATCCCCAACCAAATTAAACCAACACACTCCTTCCCTAGCCAAAAGGGCAGCTAAAGTTTGCCTTTATAAAAGTTCACCTCAACAATTTGTTAGACAGTTTTGTATGCCCTTAACTTCAATCAAAATGATGTACTTTATGAGTTTATTGTAAATGAATAATAGTGCATATTTGATTCATGTTCCCTTGGTATGTTTCTGTGTTATACCCTTAAACTAGACACTTAATGAGACTCGTGTTAGTTTAGAATGTTCACAGCCAGTGGGTCGGTCTGGGGAGACCTATCCAACAAGGCTAACACTGTGGTGCCACCAAATCGATTGGGATGGCTTGTCTCAACTGCCGAGGTAAGACCCTAGGCACATACAGCGTAGGATCAATTGAATCTTTGAACTAGACCAGATTTTCAGTATTGCCCTGGACCTTGGAGATTGATGGGCAAAACTGGAAAGTTACACCAGACCCCTAGACTTGATTATGATACTGCACTAGGTGTCGGATTGGGCTGTCTTTGATGTACCAATCAATGAGATCCTTAGCGGGGGTCAAAACCTGAGTATGTTGGGACAGTCTGAGAATTCATCTGAGTGGGTGATCATAGTGACAGGATCAGCCCCTTTGTCAGACAAAGGTAATGATCGGGGATGCACTCTCACTGATGGAAACCAAGACTGCCGGCAGCCGATTTCAATCGTTGAGATTTGTTTTGCAAAATATATTTTATATGAGATATAAAAGTATATATATTATGGTTTCTAAAATTTTGCAAAAGGTTTTAATTCCCGGGATCCATATAAGCAGAGAGTGCAACATTGTTCCTTGCAACCGAGGGAGAGGTCCTCTCTTGTCGGGCAGTGTATGATCATTATGGGCTGAGAGGTTAAGTGTAAGATCATTGAGGATAATACCTGATGGGCTAATCTTGCATCTGCCCACAGTCCCTGGGTGTTACAAGGTGGCTTGGCCCAGAGACCACTTAGGGTAAGTGTTGAGCCCATAAAGAACATGAGATGGTTTTCAGGGGGTGCACTGTCCATAACAGTGTATTCAGCCAGGCCTTATAACAAAGGCTAGGCTGAACCCATGTGGCTGATGTGTAGATCAATGTTTAGGTCCCACGCCATACAAGGAAGCCCAACTGGGCAGCAGTTTGAAAGGCTAAATGAACACATAACCTTAAATGGGCCTTAAGCCCATTTCGAACTAGGCTAATTTGATTAGTCACTTAAGGGGTGAATTCTGAGATGGATCAACTGATAGGATTGGGCCCAGACCCTATCCACTTGGAGAGTCCAAGATCTAAATAAGATTTAGATCTGGAAACCTCCTAATTAGATTAGGAGATGGCTGATCTAATCTGCAGATAAGATAAGGGTTATCCCTTATCACTTAAAGGGACTTCTAATCCAAATATGATTTGGGTTAGCAACTCCTAATGGGATTAGGAGCTGATCCCTTTGAGATTATAAAAGGAGGGGGCGGCAACCTTTAGACATGCAATGCAATCCAGAGATCCTTGTCTTCAGAGCTGAGATTACTAGAAGAGAGAATTCTGCACCCTGCAAATACTCTCTTGCCGCCTCCTTCCTGCAGCCGCCGCCTACAGCAGTTCGATCTCCAGTTCTTGGGAGAAATCAAGATTTGATCTTGATACCAATCTTTTGGAGAAAAGATTGGTTGGAGTTGTATTCACAAGCCATCCAACTGATTCTTGCGAAAGGTCAAGTTCTTTTGGAAGAACACTGTTGATTCTACTCCAACCTGCACTGCGCCATCTTTGCTGGGAGCAGATTTTGGATCCTTCCTTGGGCATGAACACCTCTATTGGGAAATACTACTTCTCTGTATCAGGTATTATCCCTCCCTACTCCTTTTGGTTCAGATCTGGTTCAGTTTATGGTTCAAGAATGATCCTTGAAAATATGATTTTTTAAATAGGGAAAATGATTCCTAGTTGAAGGGAGAGAAAAATTTTTGAAATTCGCCCCCTTATTCCGCAACCTTTGGGCGTCAATGTGATGGATATCCTATCCCTTCAGAATTAAGGGTCCAAGGGCATTTCATTAATTAATAAGAACAAAAAATATGAATAGAAGAACAAAAATGCCAGCAAGAGGAAAACTTTTTATTATCCTAAAAAAACGATGGATAGAAGATTAGTTGCAATCAACTCAAAAACTTTCAAACTAGAACGACAGTCGAAAACCAAGAGGAAGAGGTCAAGTAGGTAAGGGAGTTTCTTCAGCTGGCAATGAAGTCCCAATCAAAGGTTCTTGTGGATCGTAAGAGAACTGCAAAGGACAGAGTTCTCCTCTTACAGTTGAAAGAAATTAGAGATTTGTGCATCTAAACAGTTGGGAATCTACGACTCACGGGTGTAGCATCTGTGTTCCCAAAGAACCTTCCATAGTGAGTTGGAGTTTGTTTGACCAGCTTCCAAGCTCGTTTGACCCCCCAAACCTTTCCCCTCCCTTTGAAAGCAGCTCAACAAACCAGTTTCCCCAGTTAGAAAGAAAAAACAAAATAACCAAGGCAAGAGGGTCAGCTTTCATCTCAGTCGTCCGTCAGAACACACCCTTCCGGCAATTGGAAATTAGCTTTTGTTTGTACCAAACCCCAAACGCTAAGTTGGAGAGAGGTGGAACTAGGTCTGTTCGCTAACATCCACTCACAAAAACTACTTAAGCTCAGCCCCTTCGAAGAAAACAGGGCAGTGAGTTTCGCTCCAACGGAGGAGCTAGTGCTTACTTGGGTCAAACAGGAGGCAATCCCCCCTTCCACCTTTGGATGAATGAGGTATTTTCTCTGATCAGTGGCCTTTGCAAAGAGCTACCAGACATTGATCCTGAAATGAAAAACTTCACCAAGTTGAGCTTTGCCAGAATCAAGGTGCAGAATTGTGGCGTTCACATAGTTCCCCACTCAATTCCCCAACTGGATAGGAACATCTGGTTCTACCTATCAGTGGAAGTGGAGAAGACAACCGAGTCTCCAGTGCAATTCAACAAGTCGACTCAAAACAACAATAACTCTCCACGTGGCAGCAGTTCAGTGGAGCTTCATTCAAAAATTACCTCTAGAAGCTTTCATCTCCCAGAGGCAAAAGAGACGATGGGGCTCTCCTCTCTCTCGGCCAGAAGGGAGCTTTCCCCAAAAAACACAAGTTCAGAAGGCCAGTTAAGAAGGGAGCCAAAGGTGAAATCTTCACAAGCTGCTCCTAGGAAATATTTCAAAAATTCAATTTCCTTCCCATAGAAGCCCCCACCACACCAAAAGTCTCTAGCCCCTTATAATGCCTTTGTGGACCCACCCACCTAAGTGCACAAGCCCGACCCGAACCGATGGGATACTGCCCACCGCAGAGGTCTCTTCATGGGAGACCTAACCTCCTACTAAGAAAAGAAGAAGAGAAATGGATTAAGCCAGGTCTGCCCTACTCGTTTATTCTCAGATATTAATAGTGTACAAGGAAATCACGAAATGTGCATGGGACTGTTCATGGCTGACGTGTCTTCCTTGTGTACATGTAGCGAATGGGCAGGCATTTGGCTTCTTTCAACATGTTGTGCTCCCCGTGGGCCTTTATAGGCACTATGGGCTGGTCCCCATGTTGGTTAGGGGTATGGGCCTCAGGTCTCACATGGGCTGGGGCCCCAACAACTCGCCCCTCCTTCAGAACAACCTTGTCCTCAAGGTTGAAGCCTAGAAACATCTTTTTGAGATTGTCACAATCTTCCCAGGATGCACCCTCCTCGAGCAGGTGTTTCCAAACCATTAAGGCTTCCTTGTGCACTGTCTTCCCCATTTTAACCCACCTTAGATCTCGAACCACCATAAGCCCCGGCTGTAGACACCCCTCCTCATCAAACTCCAGCAATGTGGGGCTAGCTTTCATGTTTGGTCCTATAATCTTCTTTAGTAGGGAAACATGGAAGATTGGGTGGATGCGAGAAGATGGCGGAAGATCCAGTCTGTATGCCCTCTCCTACTCGGCCCACTATACGAAAGGGCCCAAAAAACCGAGGTGCAAATTTAGGCCACTTCCGCTGGGCGATTGACACTTGGCGGTAGGGATGAAGCTTCAAGAACACAAACTCTCCCTCATGGTAGGTTACCGGCCTATGCTTCTTGCCATACTAGGCCTTCATTTGCTACTGGGCTCATTCCCAGTTTGGAATGATAGGTGGTATTATACCATAGCCCGGCCCATGGCAACCAAATCATCCATGGTTTGGGCCTTTCCCCCGTAAAGCATCTCAAATAAGTCCCCAAGCACCTGTTAACCACTTTGGACTGTCTGTCGGCTTGTGGGTGGTAGCTAGTGGCGTGGTTCAACTGAGTTCCCTAGGCTTTAAAACATGCAATCCAGAATCGGCTCATGAAAGTTGGGTCCCTATCCGTCACAATGGATCATGGGGTGCCATGCAGTCTGGTCACCTCCTTGACAAAGGAGTGTGCCACTTGGGTCGCTGTGTATGGGTGCGCTAGCCCAATAAAATGACTGCATTTGGTTAGCCTATCCACCACTACCATAATCACTTATCCATGGAAGTTGGGAGTCTCGTGATGAAATCCATGGTGATATCTTCCCATACTTGAGTCGGAACCGGAAGAGGCCACAACAATCCCATTGGAGTTTGATGGTCAGATTTGTAACATTGGCAAGTAGGGCATTGGGCTACAAACTACTAGACGGCCTTCTTCATCCCTGACCAAAACAAATGTTGGCATACCCGACAGTAGGTACGGAATGCCATGCAGTCTAGTCACCTCCTTGACAAGGGTGTGTGCCACTTGGGTCGTTGTGTATGGGTGCGTCAGCCCAATAAAATGACTGTATTTGGTTAGCCTATCCACCACTACCATAATTACTGATTTATCCATGGAAGTTGGGAGTCCCGTGATGAAATCCATGGTGATATCCTCCCATACTTGAGTCGGAATCGAAAGAGGCTGCAACAATCCCACTGGAGTTTGATGGTCAGATTTGTAACGTTGGCAAGTAGGACATTGGGCTACAAACTACTGGACGGCCTTCTTCATCCCTGACCAAAACAAATGTTGGCTTACCCGATAGTAGGTACGAAGTATTCCCGAATGGCCACCCTTTAAAGAAGAGATCTGGCCCCACTAAGTAGAACCCTGGGGCTGAAGCTGGATCTGTTGTAAGCCTCTGAAAGATCTTCTATATGGTTTTGCCCGGGTGGGCTTCTTCCTTGAGCCTGGCCCAGATAGAAAAATTGGGACGGGATTCACCCAACATGAAAACCTCCTGGCTATGGAACAGAGCATCCGCCGCCTTGTTTGATACGCCAGGCTTGTACTCCACCCAGTAGTCAAACCCCAACAACTTATACAACCACTTCTACTGAGCCAGGTTGTGCATTGGTTGTTCTAACAAGTGCTTGAGGCTTTGGTGATCGGTACGGATGACAAAGGAATGTCCCAGCAGACAACGCCTTACTGAAGTAGCCAAGGGTCTACCTTGTTGCATAAGGATTGCTCCCACTCCGGACTTAGATGCATCACATTCTACTACAAACTCTTGAGAGAAGTCTAGTAAGGCAAGAGTAGACGGGTGGCCAAGACCTGTTTGAGGTCCTGGAATGCATCTTGGGCTTGGTCATTCCAAATAAAAGCATTATTTTTGAGCAGTTGGATCAAAGGGCCAGCTATCAGGCTGTAATTTTTTATGAACTGTCTATAGTAACCGGTTAGGCCCAGGAACCCCCTAAGGGCCCGTATGGAATCTGGAATGGGCCAATTAACCACAGCTGCAATTTTGTCAGTATCATCTCAAACCCGGCCTTGAGAGACAATATGGCCGAGGTAGTGCACCTCTGTCTGGCCGAATAGACATTTGTCTTTCTTGGCGTAGAGTCGGTGTTGCCTCAAGACCTCCAAGGTAGTTTTTAGATGTTGTGGATGGGCATCCCAACTGTCACTACAAACCAGTAATGCATCGAAGAATACCAAAATGAACCGCCTGAGGTAGGGCCGAAATATATCATTCATCAAAGCTTGAAAAGTGGATGGAGCATTGGTCAGCCTAAAGGGCATAACCAGGAATTCATAGTGCCCGTTATGAGTCCGGAATGCCTCCTTCAGCACATCTTCCAGGTGGACTCGGACATGGTCTTCGGCCCTCAAGTCCGGTTTGGAAAACACCGTTGCAGCTCCCAACTCATCCAACAGCTTGAAGTGCCCTTGCACCTTGATTTTCACGGCTTTACCCCATCACAACTGAGTCTGTGTCCGTTAGCTACGTGGACTGAGAAAACCAGTATAGACTCCACCGCTAAATGGAGTTTGTCAACTAGCTGCTCTGAAACAAAGTTTAGAGAACTCCCGCTATCCACCAATATAGCCACAGGGCTGTCCCCGATCACTGCTGTCAGCCTCATGGTTTGAGGTGAGAACAAGCCAATCAGGGCATGGAGGGAAATCTCCAACCCCTACTCTGTAGATTCTTCTTCATTTTCTGGGGTCCCTTCTTCAACTGTGGGGCCCTTCTCTTCGGGATCCTCCAATTCTAATAGAAATAGTCGGGGTCTCTTACAACGATGTTCAGGCCCGAACTTTTCATCATAGTTATAGAACAGTCCATGCTCGCGGTATGACTACATCTCCACCCAGGAGAGATACTCGAGGGGTAAACCATTCGATACAACCGGCTTGGACGGGCCCAGTTCAGATTTGGTCGGGGAAGTCTTGATGATTGGTCTGGCCAGAGTCGGCTTATTCACCTGTCTGAGTTTATTCAGTCTCTTCATGCAGGCGGGCCAAGTGAGCCACTACATTTATAGTGATCTGTTGTAGGGCTTTCACCTCATACCGGATCTCATCCCTCAATCCCCCAAAGAAACCTCCCACCAACGCCGATTCAGGCCATCCATATACCCAAGAAGCCAACCTCTCAAACTCATTATGGTACTCCCTCACCGTCCCCAATTGTTCAAGTCTCTATAAATTCCGTCCACCCAATCTGGGGGTTGGAACGCCAATACCGTTGGAGCCACTGGATGGCCTCCCCCTCCAAATGGATTGAAGCCATCAACACACGCTGATGCCCAGGAATTTCATTAATCTCAAAAAATCTTTCGGCTCTAAATATCTAGGAGATGGGATCCTCACCTGAGAACAAGGGAAATACTAACTTGGCCATCCTCCCGAATCCAGAACCAGCATGTGGGTGGCCAGAGTAACTGGAGTCTTCGTTATCTCCTTCGCACAGGTTGGAATGGGATGATCGTTGGAACTAATTGGCTACCCCCGAGATGGAGTCCTTCAAATCTTTCAGCTCCCCGAACACCATGTGAAGCTCCTCTTCGATCTTATCGATTCATCCCTCCGTTGTTGAGGATCTCGTGTTTGTCATTCTTCACCGTCGACAGTTGTGATACCAACTTGATGGGATACTGCCCACCGCAAAGGTCTCTTCGAAGGACACCTAACCTCCTACTAAGAAAAGAAGAGAAACGGATTATGCCAGGTCTTCCCTACTCGTTTATTTTCAAATATTTATAGTGTACAAGGAAATCACGACATGTGCATGGGATTGTTCATGGCTGACGTGTCTTCCTTGTGTACATGTAGCGAATGGGCGGGCGTTTGGCTTCTTTCAAAATGCTATGCTCCTCATGGGCCTTTATAGGCACTATGGGCTGGTCCCCGTGCTGGTTAGGGGTATGGGCCTCAAGTCTCACATGGGTTGGGGTCCCAACACGAACCCACTTTCAAAACACTCAAAAGCCATGGGCCATCTCAAGACAAAGGACCAAATTTCTCCAAAGAAGATGGATGGCCCTTATTCAAGCCACCTGAAACCCCCTCCTTCAAGGGCCAAGCGATGCTTGACACCCCTCCCAGCTCAAGAGGCCACGAGAAGGAAGTTTCAGATCTCCCACCTCCTCTTTGAAGTCAGGTTCCTTCAATTCATATGAAGCTGAAGACTCTGACGAAGATTTGAGCTCTTACGCGACGGATGTCGAGTCGGAACCTCAAGAAGTCACTTTGGAAAGGGTAAAAAATAGGTTCTTAGTTCTCACGGAAGGAAAATTGGGGATGTGTAGAGATGCTCAAACAGATGCCTCTGGTCAATCCGGACTATGGGGACACAGACCCAAAAGACCATGTTAAAAGACAAGGAAGAGATTCGTCTTCAAACCTCTCCAAGACCCAACACAGCTGCCAACCGCAACCTAGAGTCTCCTCTTCCCCCTCTTTGCTTGTTAATTCAGTTTTTGTTTCCTCACCATCCTCTCACAGCAACCACCTTTTCTCTCTTTTTTCGGGTTCAAATGGAGAGCTATCCCAACCAAATTAGAGCGCCAGCACCCCCCCCCCCAAGAAAACTTGGCAAAACAGGTCTGGTTGAGTAATATAGAGACAGGCAGTTTGAAAGAATGCATTAGCAAGATGGCCAAATTACTAGGTCTCAACAGAAGACAGGAACAATCAAAACTCAAACTTCAACTGAGAAAGAGAACAACTTGAGAGGGAAAGATCAGGGAATAAGCGAAAGAAAGAGTTCTAAAAGGGAATTGAAAAGACTGCAATGGGGACTGAAAGATAATAGATCGGAAGGGCATAGGGTGTTTAAGGGAAATTACTCAAGACAAACCCAATGAAAATTCTAAGCTGGAAATCGGGGGATTGGCAGGACAGCTGAAAAGGTGTCTAGTGAAAGAGGCTCTAAGAAGAGAAAGTTCAAACATAGTTATTCTGCAAGAAACAAAAAAAGAGATTGTAGACAGAAAACTGATTAAACCAATCTGGAAACTAGAGGGGAAAAATGGACAACTATCCCTGCAACAGGATCATTGGGGGGCATCATCCTCACTTGGAATGAAGAAGAGGTTTCGGGTACAGAAGTTGACAAGGGGATATTTTCTTTATCTGTGTTATTCACTAACAAAAAAGATGGTTTCAATTGGATAATGATTGGTGTGTATGGGTCAAATTCCCCCTCAGATAGAACAAGGTTTTGGGAAGAACTGGACTCAGTGCATGAGTTCAACGACATTCTGTGGTTTGTAGGTGGTGACATTAACGTCATAAGGTTCAGCATTGAACACTCCATTGGTAGAACTCCAGCAATATGACGAATTTCTCAAGCTTAATAAACAGACACAGCTTGTATGACCTCCCTCTCAACAACAGGCATTTCACCAGATCAAATATGCAAGAGAATGCAATTGAAGTTATTAAAAAGCAAGTTAAAGGCTTGGGGAAGAGAGGAATTTGAAGCCCTTGAAGAAGAGAAGAACAAAATCCTTACGGAATTAGAAGAGCTGGACCTAAGTGAGCAGAACAGAAAATTGGATGAAACAAGTAGGAGAAGAGCTGAATTGAGAACAATGTGGGAGAAGTTGATTAGGAGGGAAGAAACTTATTGGGAGTAAAGATCACGAGAGAGATGGTTGAAAGAAGGGGACAATAATTCCAGGTTTTTTCACTCATGCATCAGGAAGACAAAAGAAACTTTTCATTTCTAAACTCAAAGTGGATCAGAGGAAAGTGGAGGGTGTAGAGGAAACCACAGAGGCCTTTATAACTTCAAGGACCTCTACACTGGAGAAAAACCCAATCAGTACATACAAACTGCCCAACATGCGCCCCTTCCCTTTCACATTCCCAGTGCCTTGGTCATGAATCAAACATCCATCCTAAGAGAAGATGGGAATGTTACCTTCATCAAATAATTGGCCAGCAGAAATCAAGTTTGTAGTGAGATAAGGAACAAGAAGGGTCTTAGTAAGAGGGAAAGATGCAGTGGGTGAAAGCTTAAGAAACAGGTCACTACTACCAATGATGTTTAACTTTTCACCATTGGTAGTAACAATATGTTTGTGATGGGTTTTAGTAAGGTTACTTGGTTGGTTAGGGTAAGCTCCTGTCATGTGGTTGGTAGCTCCAGAGTCAATGATCCAAATATGAGGAGGAGAGGCACAATAACCGGCAAACTCACCAGGTAAGCCAATAGCAGAAAGAGCAGAAGGAATAGCAAATGTTACCAGTTGTTGAATGTTTTGCTCAACCATAGATGCCAGAGAATCACCTTTAACAAAAGAATCGCCACCAGTAGTAGATTTCTTACTCCCATGTGCTACAGCAGCAGTGTCAATTCCATAGGTAGATCCTTCCAGTATTATAAAAATAGTATCGACTCTATCAGAGGCCATTTAAACAAGAAAACAACAGTCCAAGCACAAGGATATCAAAGACAACCAAATTCAGTAATCAAGAACTCAAGATGACAGTCCAAAAAAGGCATGCATTTAAGAATGTCGAGTCTAAGGCCTTTCAAATATGAATTTGAAGTCTGAATCAAATAAATGGGAGGCAAAAAACCCTAGGACGACGGACGACACCAGATCTAGGGTTATAGGTCAATCGAGTCAGCCGATTGAGAGAAATCTATGATTTACCAACACAACAAGTGTCTTCTTCAAGATCAAGGAGGTATCTTATGCTGAATGAGGCAGTCCTTAAAAACTCCAAACAGAAACTAAGTGTAGGGTTAAGTAGAGCTTGAGAGAACCCTTCAATCTATAGAGAAAAACTTAAATCGCAGGCTGATGTAGAAGACCTGAAGTCCAAAAAAGAGTTGCAGTACAAAAATGGAAACTGAACAATACTGCCACCCCAAGAAGATAGCATTCCTTCGAAAACTTCACAAAATCATATGTTGTTTGTAGGTGGAATAGATCAGGTCTGGGTGACATCAGATCTTAAGTCCAAAGTTGTTGCAGTCCAAAAAAGGAAACTGTATAGTGTTGCCGCCCCAAGAAGAAGATCAGAACTCCTTCGAAAACTTCACCAAATCAGATGCTGCTTGTAGGGAGAATATATCAGGTCTAGGCAACACCAGATCTGAAGTTTGGCCTCAAACCAATGTCTTCGAGAGAGATCTAAGGTTGTGTTTGGTTTGAAGGAAAAAGTAAGGAAAGAAAGGAAATGTGGGGAAACCTTTATAAATAAATCTTGTATAGATTTTCTACCTTTCCCTTCCTTTCCCTACCTTTTCCTTCAAACAAAACAAGGCATAAAGAAATCTCTCCTGCTGGTTGCGCAAAGAAGAAAGAACAGAAAAGGGTTGATCAAGACAGCCCTAATACAACAGGTTTACTACTTCTAGTGAGGTTCAAGAGAACAAGAAAATAGATCAAAAAGAAACATGGTCTGATACCATGTCAACACTCTTGGCCGAATAGAGAAAAGAACAAGAATAATCTTAGAGGTGTCAAGAAATGAATGACCCCCACTTCAAAGAGTCTCTTATATATTAAAAAATATGTACAATTACAATAATGCCCATATAGGGCTGAGAGAAAAGAATAAGATGTAAAAGTAATATACAATAGGGACTATACTAATAAGGTACATCAAGTTACAGAGTCTCCACAATAACAAATTCTAAAAGAGTGATCAATTGCTTTGAGATGGTAATTGGTTTGTGGGTCAACCAAAAGTAGCAATGTCATAGTAAATTCTGTTGAAGGACTGTTGGAATCCTTTAAATACATTTTGGGGTGCAGAGAGGAGCATTTTCCAATTTTATACTTGGGGATGCAACTGGGGGGAAATCCAAAAAGTCTCAGTTTTTGGGGGCCAGTAATAGAAAAATGCGAGAAAAAACTAACAACTTGGAAGAGCTGCTATCTGTCAAAAGGGGGCAGACTCACTCTTTTAAAGGCCACCCTTGCAAACTTGCCGATATTCTACTTGTCAATCTTCCAAATCCCTGGGAAAGTCAGAAACCAGCTTGAGAAACTCCAAAGAAATTTCCTTTGGGAAGGCAGAGGGGAAAAAAGAAATCACTTGGTAAGTTGGGATCAAGTTTGTAAGCCTAAGGAGGAAGGCGGGTTGGGCATTGGCCATCTCAAGGAGAAGAATACCTCCCTTTTGGGGAAATGGCTTTGGAGATATCCTAGAGAGTCTAGTAGAAGATCAAGACTGTAATCAGCCTTGAATCCTAAAAGGTTTTAGGTTTGTAAAACAGAAAAGAAGATGAGAGAAAAGGGAGAGAATAGAAGAGAAGCAAGAGAACACAAGTTGCTGAAAGGAGGGATAGATTCTTGACAGATCTGTCGCCGCCACTCTCTTAATATTTATAGGTTTATGTTTAGTACATGATGAAGACACATCTGCCCTTGGTACTTACATGATAAAGAAAGTAAATAAAACTGAAATAAATAACAGTTGAATTAGCAAACTGACTCAAACTGACACTACTATAACTGAAACAAATACTGTTGTCCTACGAACACAGTGGGACCACTGCGGTGAGGCCCACATCAGTGTTCTCTACACTCCCCTTCAAGTTGGGAGTAGATATCTATCATGCCCAACTTGGATAGGTCTATCTCTAACTTCTTCCTCGGTACAGCCTTGGTGAGGATATCCGCGAGCTGCATATTGGATGTGATGTACGGAAGACACACTTCTTGTGATATAACTCTTTCTCGCACAAAATGTCGATCAACTTCGATATGTTTAGTTCTGTCATGCTGCACTGGGTTGTGGGCTATATTAATAGCTGCCTGATTATCACAATACAACATTAAGGGCTTTTCATAGTCAATACCCAACTCTTCAAGTAGTGACCTCAGCCATAAGATTTCAGCCACTCCATTAGCCATTGACATGTATTCCGCTTCAGCACTGGAGCGGGAAACAACACTCTGCTTCTTACTCCTCCAAGAGACAAGGTTACCTCCCACAAGGGCACAATATCCAGAGGTAGACCTTCTGTCATCAACACTTCCAGCCCAATCGGCATCTGTATAGACTTCCACCCTCATATGATTATTGTTCTTGAGTAATATACCTCTACTCGGGCATCTCTTCAAGTATGCTAATATTTGTTCTGCCGCAAGAAGATGAGAAGTTCTAGGGGAGTGCATGTACTGGCTGACAACACTAACTGCATAGCTGATATCCGACCGAGTGAGACAGAGATATAGAAGCTTTCCAACCAACCGTTGGAACATAACTTTGTCCTCAAGAGGGTCCCCACCCTCTGCACTAATCTTGTGATTTTGTTCGATGGGTGTATCAGTCGGCTTAACACCCAGCTTTCCAGTTTCCGCCAACAGATCTAGAACATATTTTCTCTGAGAGATAAAAATCCCCTGCTTGGATCTAGCAACCTCAATACCCAAAAAATACCGTAGTGCACCAAGATCTTTTACCTCAAACTCTTGATGAAGGAACTGCTTGAGAGACTCAATCTCATGACTGTCATTTCCTGTCACCACAATATCATCTACATATACTGCTAGTAGTGTCAGAGAGGACTCCATCCTTTTGATGAATAGTGTATGATCTAACTGGGCATGTACATAACCAAACCTTCCAAGGGCTAATCTGAACCTATCAAACCAGGCTCTAGGTAAATGCTTCAAACCATACAATGCCTTGTTCAGTCGGCAAACCTTCTTACCTGTCTCTGTATCATAGAATCTAGGAGGCAACTGCATGTAAACCTCTTCTTGTAAGTCTCCATTCAAAAAGGCATTTTTAACATCCATCTAAAACAAGGGCCAAGAATGATTTACTACAAGGGATAACAAAACTCGAATGGTGGCCATCTTGGCTACTGGGGCAAAGGTCTCCAAGTAGTCTATACCATAAGTCTGAGTGAATCCCTTTGCAACCAGCTGGGCTTTGTATCTTTCAATAGAGCCATCAGCATTATGCTTCACAGTGAATACGCATCTGCATCCCACCAGTTTCTTTCCTTTTGGTGGGTCAACCAGTGTCTAGGTATTATTCTTCAACAGGGCATCCATTTCGACTTGCATTGCATCTTTCCATTATGGAACCGATAAGGCTTCGTGCACTGTTCTTGGAATAGGGACATCGGCAATGGAAGTGAGATAGAACCGGTAAGATGGTGATAGACGATCATAGGATAGGAACTGTGAGATGTTGTGAGCTGTAGAAGTGGTGCAATGTTGTTTCCCTTTGCGAATGGCAATAGGGAGATCAAGGTCATCCACAGGAGGGGAAGTGGCAACAGCGAGAGGTATGTCAGTAGGCTCTGGATCTGAAGCCGCAGAAGGAACTGGATCTGGCCGGGACTACCGAAGACTAGGATCAACCAGCCTGCATCGCCTGTGAAAGACTCTCAACTCCGGCTCCCTCTGACCACCCTCACCACCACAACCTTCATTACCCAGTGGAATAGGTAAAGGAACAGCACCACTTCCACTCTCACTACTCTCCCCCTGAGGAAGGAAACTCAAAACAGCCCCACTTTTACTGCTCTCCCCCTAAGGAGAAACCCTAGGATAATAGGGTGTCTCCTCAAAGAAGGTGACATCCATAGAGACAAACCGTTTCCCTGAAACCGGATCATAGCAACAATAACCCTTTTGAGTTTGTGCATAACCAAGGAAAATGCATTTGGAGGCCTTAGGGTCAAACTTGGAATGATGAGGCCCGAGAAGCTGGACGAAACAGGTACAACCAAAGGTTTTAAGGGGAACAATGAACAACTCCTTGTCTGGGTAAAGAAGGGAAAAAAGGGTTCTCATATCAAGGACCCGAGAAGGAACTCGATTAATGAGATAAACTGTCGTGAGGATAGCATCACCCCAGAAGCGAATAGGTACATTGGAGGTAAACATAATGCTTCTAGCCACCTCCAAGATATGCCTATTCTTCCTTTCGGCAACGCCGTTCTGCTGTGGTGTATAAGGGCAAGTGCTCTGGTGAATAACTCCATGGCTATGAAGGTAGGAGGTCAATGGTTGAGCAAAGTATTCCTTTGCATTATCAGATTTGAGGACTTTGATTTTAGTTCCAAACTGAGTGAGAATCATCTGATGGAAGTTTTGGGTCAGAGCAGGAACCTTATCCCGAGAACGCATAAGATATACCCAAGAAAACCGGGTATGGTCATCAACAAACAGTAGAAAATATCTGTACCCACCCATAGAAGATATATGATATGGCCCCCAAACATCAGTATGCACAATATCAAAAGGGAAATTACTCCTTTTATTACTTAAAGAATAAGAGGTTCTACAATGTTTGGCAAGCTCACAACTCTCACACCTCAACTCTGATAGCTCAACAGACTCAAATAAAGCAGGAAACAGATTCAAAGACTTAAAAGACAAATGACCTAATCGGCTATGCTTTGGCATAACCGAACTCACAAACTGGGAAACAAAAGACTTCTTATCCACTGACTCTTCCCGTCAGGTACTCTCCCCTAGCAGATAGATCACGTTCGTCTCACGGCCAATTCCAATCACCTTCCTCGTCTCCAAATCCTGAAAAACACATTGGTCAGGGAAAAAGGTTACTGAACAGTTCATGTGTTTGGTAATACTACTAACTGAAAGGAGGTTGGTATCAAGCTTAGGAACATGCAAAACAGAAGATAAAGAGATAGTGTCCGATAACTTGATGCCCCCCTTGCCCGAAATGGGAACAAGAGAGCCATCAGCAATGGATACTCTATCTCGGCCAGAGGACAAGTGATAAGAAGTAAACAAAGATGGCAAGCTAGTCATATGGTCAGATGCACCTGAATCTATTACCCAGCAGTGATCAGTATTACCAGGAGCTGAAGCATGGTAAGCTGAGGCTCAAGTACCTGAATGTGCAAATGCAGATGTAGCAGGAGCTGATGGGGACTAGGATGGCTGAGTTGAACTTCCAACTTCCTTTTCCAACTGTATGAGGGCAGCCCGAACAGCAGCTAAAGTCTCCAGGGATGTACCTGATGAGGATGTTGAATCAATGTTCACTGCCATATGAGCATTACCCTTCTTATTTCTCAGTTTTGCTGGGACCAAGTGAGGATGTTGCTTCCAACAAGTATCTTTTGTGTGCTTGGGTTTCTTGCAATGTTCACATACCAGATCCCGTTTATCTTCCTTCTTCCGGTCCCTTTCTGAGTCACCCCCTGGCTTTGGTTTAATAGTTGTCAAGGCTGGGAAAGAAGGCTGAGGCTGCATCATAACTTTCCTCCTAGTCTCTTCACTATGCACCAAGGAGTATGCTTGAGAGAGGGTCACACTATCTCTTGTCAATATTTGTTGTCACACAATGTCATATTCTGAATTCAAACCAGCCAGAAACTCAAATACCCTATTCGTCTCAACTTGTTTTCTGTGAGTCTGTGCATCTTTGGGACTCTCCCACTCAAGGGTTTCCAGATGGTCAATCTCATGCTACAAGGATTTCAAGGTAGAGAAGTAGACAGAAACTGGTTTCTCTCCTTGTTTAAGGTTGTTCACCTCACACTTCAGTTCATAGGCTCTGGCAACATTGAGGGGTTGGGAATAGGTTTCTTTCACAACATCCCATATTTCTTTGGCTGTCTTTGCCCACAAGTAATTTCGGCTTATATGTGGCTGCATGGAATTACACGGCCATGCCATAACTAAATAGTTCTCTTGAACCCACTTGGTGTATATTGGATCCTCCTTGGAAGGTTCTTTCACATCTCCCAAGAGGTAACCCAGTTTTCCCCTTCCTCCAATAGCCATCATGGCTGATTGTGCCCACTCCAAATAATCTGACCCATCAAATCTCATAGTTGTAATCTGAAACCCGGTTTCAGATACATTACCATAACTGTGGTTTCCAAAACTACTATCTCCCTGACCCTTGAACTCCATCTTTGATCAAGATTCAGTGGCTACAAACTGTTAGAGCAATTATACCAAAAAACAGAGTCAAGGAAGTAAGTCTGAGAGCTGATCCGAAACTGATCTGATCTGATCCGATCAGAAATACCAACACAAAACCAATCTGAAACTGGTCTGATCCGATCAGGAATACCAACACAAAACTGATCTGAAATCAATCGCCTATCAATCTGAGATGTTCTCTGAAACCACTACTGTGAGAACAAAAATAGGGTTTCAACTGTTGGTTTGAAGAAAATTAGTGATCTGAAATCACTAAAGTGCTCAGCTGCACTCTCCAAGCAGTCCGCACCAGTAGGACTTGTCGTAGGGCACTGTGAAACCCTAAAAAACTAATCCCCTTTAAAGATGAGGGTTCGGCCCAACAATCAAATCCTAGACACAAACTTAATCACAGTTCGGCAAGCCAAACCCTAGAGCAAACTTGAACACAGTTCGGCCCCTCTTTCTAGATAGGTCCAACCTATCTCGGCTGATTGCAATCTCTAAAAATCAGTAAAGAAACAAACTTACTTACTGATTACCTGCCTTCGGTGTACTGTCTTCTAGGGTTACCTAAACCCTAACCTTCGCTGCCTCTTCCTGATTACCAACTCTCTGCAGGCTGCCGTAAGTCTTCAACTGCTGCGAACCTCTCCTGGTAATCTCCAAGATTCAGCCAACGAAAAACTTCTTCAAGGCTTCCAGCCCTAGCTAGTTCTCATGTGATCGACTGGACTAGATACACATGAGAAGCCCTAGATAGGCTCTGATACCAAGTAGAAGATCAAGACTGTAATCAATCTTGAATGCTAAAAGGTTTTAGGTTTGTAAAACAGAAAAGAATATGAGAGAAAAGGGAGAGAATAGAAGAGAAGCAAGAGAACACAAGTTGTTGAAAGGAGGGACAGATTCTTGACAGATCTACCGCCGCCACTCTCTTAATATTTATAGGTTTATGTTTAGTACATGATGAAAGGACACATCTGCCCTTGGTACTTACATAATAAAGAAAGTAAATAAAACTGAAATAAATAACAGCTGAATTAGCAAACTGACTCAAACTGACACTACTATAACTGAAACAAATACTGCTGTCCTACGAACACAGTGGAGACCACTGCAGTGGGGCCCACATCAGTGTTCTCTACAAGTCTAACTCTCTGTGGGCAGCAATCATCTCCAACAAGTACAGGACAAGCTCTAATGGTTGGGATAGCACTCTCCACTTGAATTGGATTAAATCTACAAATAGCAGTATTTTCTTCCCTTTCATTAGATACAGAGTAAGTAATGACCGCAGAATTAAGTTCTGGAAAGACCTGTGGTGGGGCAACCTACCCTAGCTACCTCTTTCCCCAAATTGTTTAGCCTAACTCTAGATCAAGATGCATCCCTCTGCTCTTGTTTTCCTGCCACTCAGTCTGAGAATACCTTAAACCTAAGCCTTAGAAGACCACTTAGAGACCCAGAGATAATCAGAAGTAGCAGGTCTCCTCCAAGCTCTAAAAGAGGCTTACATCTCACCAAACTCCCAAGACTCAAGAATTTGGTCCCCCCACCCTAATGACGATTTCTCTTCCAAATCTTTTTAGGCTTTGACTGCAAGTGAACAGAACTCCTCTTTTCCCTTCAAGAATATTTGGTGCAGACACATACCCTTAAGAGTTTACTTCTTTGCATGGGAAGCCTATTTGCAGAGGATCAACACATGTGACCTGCACCAAAAGAAAAGCTTGGGAAGACTCTTCATCTCCCCCATGTTTGTGTCTTGTGCTTGAATAAAAGAGAATCAGCCAATCATTTACTTCTTCACTGCAAGGAATCCAAGAAGTTTTGGAACCACATTCTGGAGATGGCAGGCTATAACTGGGTTGCACCGGAGAATATTCAGGATTTCATTCAACAATGGCAAGGCAGAGGGGTAAGCAAAAGAGGTAAAACCTATTGGCAAACAATCCTACATGTGGTGATGTGGAGTGTGTGGGAAGAAAGGAACAACCGCCTCTTCAACAAGTTAAAAACTCATGAGAATCGAGTCTCTCAAATCACCTATCATTGTAATCTTTGGGCTACCAATTCTGATCATTTCAGAGGATTATCAATGAACGACCTTAGAAGCAGCGCTCAATCCTTCCTTTTTCACTAGATATCATCCCCCATGCCGTCCCCCATGGTTTATGAGTAAGAAGGGAAGGAGGGATGTTTTTAAACTTTGACGGGAGTGTGTTAGGGTGCCCAGGAGTTACTGGCATAGGAGGCATTATAGGAGATGAAAGGGGCCTATTAATATGGACTTTCAGTGGTCCAATAGGTGTCGCTGACTCCACAAAGGTAAGTGTTGGCAGCCATCACGAGATTAAGAATTGTAAGAACTCTGAACATTCAAAGTTTAACCAATAGCAGGAGACTCAGCAAACACCATTAAATGGCTAAGAAACAAAGAAGGTGGTCCATGGATGTTAGATCACTTCTTGGCAGAAGCCAGAGACTCTGGATTCGCTAAATGCAAATCTGATTTGGATTCCAAGGCATTTAAACTCAGTTGCAGATGGCCTAAACAAATTAGGTGCCCATTTGGATGTCCTATATAGTGATAGCTTGATTCCTGTGTAATTTCCAGGGGTTTTTCCCCCTTAAGATGTGCATTTCCGCATGTACTTTCTCTTTGATCAATAAAATCTGTCGACTCTTCTCAAAAAAAAACGTATATGTACCCACTTATCCAAGGAAGATCATTGAAACCAAATCATAGCGATAATGAAACCAAAAATTGTCTTTTCCATCTAACAAGGACTATGCAGATTTTAACAAGTAAAACAAAATATTTTCACATGAAGAATTATTTGAGAGCCAAGCAGACCATTCCATAAGAAGCCACATACAAGCAAAATGTAATATCCACCAAGTATCAGTCGATTAAAGCACATTGTAAACATGGAAGAATCCAAATTTAAAGGAAGGAGTCCAATTCCTTTTTCTTTTTCTTAAAAATGGCAAGGCCTTGGATTTATAAGTCAAGGAGCAAAAAAAAAAGCGCAAGGGGCATTTTCCACCTGAGGCATGAGATGCAAGGTGAGGCACACACTTTTTCAAAGAAAGGTACAAAATGCAAAAGTTGCTAAAATTTTCAAAAAATGCCAAAAATGCAAATTATTAAAAATATTAAACACAATATTAATTAAAATATAAACTTAAATTTTATAATAAATGTTTTAAAATAACCTATTATCTCAAATTAAAATACATAAACATAACATGTAAAACATATTTAAGATGAAATTTTCAAAATAAAATCAAGCATAACATATAAAACATATTCAAGGATGTAAAACTCCCAACCTCTTTATTTTTTTCCCAATTACATTACTTCAAATAGCAAATGCGATGTTAAACATTATGCATTCGTGATTATACAAATTGCCTTTGTACCAAGCCCCTCGAGGGTCTTTTAAATCACTGATCTCAATTTATGGCACACACATTGTTACAGTAAAAGAATCAAGGAACAAACAAAAAGAATTCCCCAAATTCTATAATCAGAGAAAAAGAAATATCAATACTTACAATCCACTGCACTTTCAGAAACCATGAAAAATGAATAAAAACCAGCGTGAAACAACAAACTCTTCACCTTAAGAAGTTCAGATGAGCGGAAGCCACCAAGCCACAAAAAACACCTCTCTGCAGGGGTCTTCCACATGCCTGATAGCATGTGGAAGACGTCAGCTTTAGCTGCAATGCCCTTAAGCCTGAAAATATCATCATAGTGTGCCATAACACCATCAACAATAACACGAAGCTCACTATCACTTGCATGGGAATTAACAGCATTCCTTAACTCGTTGATCTGTCGATTGTGTTCTTCCAACCATCGTGCATATTCAATATCAAATGCCAAAGCCCCTGTAGAACAATGCTATCAACAAGACAATTTTCTTTACAAGCAGTAACCTATAAAAAAATCAATAGCCAACATGCTGACAACAGCAAGATGGAATTCCACCCATGGACATGCAATCATCAAGATAGTATATTGTTGAATGGCATAAGATAAACAAGAAGAAATTGTGCAAATCTTTTCAATAGAATTACCATGATCAATGCTGACTCAGTGAAATGGCCTTATGACCAGGAGAAAATCTGCTTGTGCAATCTCACCATTTTCTCATTTATGGAATTTTCGCTATAGGAAGAGCATAGGCAAGTTACATGCACAAAAGACTTCCCATGTAAATCTTGCTTGGCCTGCAATTGTAACTGGGCTGAATTGGAAATTGTTTTGGGTGGTTGGGATATTTTCCAGCCTGTTGTACATTCTTATTTTTTGATGAATTTTGTACATTCTCATTTTACTATTTAATTAATGAAATTTAAGCTGCTTATCAAAAAAAAAATGTTGCTATACATGCCCCACCCATATTATAAACTCCTTTTTCTTTTTTTTTTCTATCAATAACTGCATAATTCATTAATAAAAATTAGAGATAAGTACCGTGAGTATAGATACAATGAAATTACAAAGAAAGATAAAACCTCCTATATCTCCCATGACAAATCCCATCCCATATAGCTGTGCCCAGAAAATAGTCTCTCCCCCCACCACTTGTTTAAAGCATCTGGCTAAGGAATTGGCACTCTGCTTAATCCATCTAAACGTTACTTCCACGTCTCTTGTTAACCATCCGACTTTCTTCCTTCCACTGCACGGTAGATCCACATTTCTCCGCAGTTTGAATCCAGTTCACAACCAGTTTTGAATCTCCTCTTTTTTGAATTTTGAAATTTAAGACATACACAAATATTTTATGGAAACAGAAGCACCAATACACATGTATAAATATCTAAAACACTCAATACAACAAATGCAATGGAACACCAACTAAAAAAGTAAGTATATTTATATTGTAAAGCAGTCTTCTCGATAGGAAAAAAGGGAGAAGAGAAGAGAATATCTCTTTTTTTATCAGCAAAGAAAAAAAATATTAATTGATTTCATTCAAAACTTAGTAGAAGTATGTTTGAAGAGATGATGGTGTACAATAGGGAAACAGAAAGAAAACAGCCACAAGCAACACAGGCAGTGATCTATCACCATCTAAATACTCTAGATGAGCCCCATATTTATCTAGACCATCTGCGATTGTATTTTGTTCCCTAGGAAACCATTTCAGGTTTTAAATCCATATAACTCAGAATATCCCTGGATTGGGATAGGTAATGAGCTAATCTCCAAGGACCACTATCTTTTAACCTAACTACCTGATAGTATTTGCAGAATCTCCTCTAATTCTCACATACAAAATACCCAAGTCTCTGGCAATACAAATGCCAGTGTGTCACAAGTGTCCATTTTGTGGCGCCTTCAAGTGCCATCACCATGCCCACAGCATGCCATCCGAGTGTCCAAGTGTGTGCCATGGGTGGGACACTACATGTATTTTGTATGGGGGGATTGCCAATGGCATTATTGTAATTCCATAGTATGATTTTTCACCTTTTTGATATTTCTTTATGTCACTCCCCCAAAAGCTTAACGTACTCTTTGAGGGGAGGTAAGTAGTCGAGTGAATCGGTAGCGTGTAAAGGTTAAGCACGAGATCCCCTCGACACTGAACTATGTGCTTGTCTTACCATCAATTAATGTAATACAAGTAGCCTTTTTACTAATTCGTGTGCCTTGTTGCCTTTTGTGTGTTATTGCGTGCATTCGTAGGCTTACTCGATCACATTGAGTGCCGCACGAGGCCTCACCGAATAGCCTCGTGGCAGTTGGTATCAGAGCAGGAGCTCATTCCTAGTCATTTGACCCGTGACGCGAGCTACACTATGAAGCACAACAGGGACATCATGGAGGTGGTCGAGCATGGACTCTCCACATCCCATGAGCCCGCCGATGCACCCACCGACGACATTGGCAAGGACAAGGCACCAAGCCCAGCAAATGTGAGAAATCTACCAACAAGCATGCAGCCATTGACTTGCGCATGCTACGTTGTGTAGCCACTATAGGTGAGATGCGAGATTCAATAGACGAGCTACACCAAAACAAGGAAGCCATGGAGAGTACACTGGTGGAAGTTGAAGGCCGCCTAAGAGGAGTCGTGGATGAGGTCCGCGACATACTCAATGGCACGCTCAAAGAAATTTGCAGCATCGTGCGCCAACAAGAAGAAAGTTCATCCAACTCGCATGTTCAAGACAAGCTTGACAGCTTTCAAGCCCAACTCGACGAGATGGAGAGAAGGGACAGTGTGGAGGAAAACCATCTCTACAACAATGGACGTTCAGGCCGAACTAAATGACATGAAGACTAAATGGGCAGCTTTGAAGGCTGCCCTAAACACCTCCGCTGATGTCCAAGCTCAACCTGATGAAATCAAAGGGGAGTGTGCCATCATGAAAAGAGCAATGCCCAACCCGACCAGCACCTCAACCTTGCTCACTCATTCCTACGTCAAGATTCGGGAGCCAGCTCCCTATTCGGGCACTCGTGATGCAAGAGAGCTCGACAATTTCTTGTGGCAAAATGAACAATACCTAGCCACAGCCAATGGGGAAGACAAAATGACTAAGGTACGTACAGCCACTGTGTATTTGACTGATAATGCTATGTTGTGGTGACGTAAAAGATGTGTTGACATGGAACGTGGTACATGCACCACACATACATGGGCCGAATTCAAGCGAGAGTTGAAGAGACAATTTTATCCAAAGAACGTGGAGTTCCTTGCCCGCCGAAGGATGAAGACCCTCAAGCACAGCGACTCGCTCCACAAGTATGTGAAAGAATTCTCAGCTCTCAAATTGGAGGTCACCAACATGTCAAACAAGGACCTACTATTCAACTTCATGGACGGTCTAAAGCCTTGGGCCGAGTTAGAGCTCCAGCGACGGAATGTCCAGGACCTTGCTTCAGCCATGGCCATAGCCAAACAACTAGGGAAGATGAGATTGCCGGACAACAAAAGTAAACTATCCAGCCTGCATGCTTCAAACTTTAGTGGGGGAGAAGAGCTACCAAGTCCCCCAAGAGAGAAGCAGCCCTATGATAGGTCCCCAATTAACCTTACGTATAGGAAGAGGAAAGGTCAAAGTCGGCTAAGGGGGGGAATAATTGAACAATTGAAGACATGGGAGCAATTATAGCTGAAGGGAATAAGGACAATATTGAGGCATTTATAGCTATGTCAGTTAGGAATAAGAAGAGTGTTGGGCATTTATAACTTGGCCAGATGGGCATTTATAAAGGGAGTCAGTTATGTTGTGAGAAGAATATAAGAAGGGGCTTTGGGGGATGGGGGGAGGCATGTTTTTTTTTCTTGAGTGAAGAATATTGTGAGTTATTGGGAGAGTCGGCGGTCTCTCGAAGAACCGACCAACTGTTAATGTTTCCTTCTGAATGAATACCAGTTTCTTTTGTTGATGTTTGAGTTGTGAGAATTTTGTTGTGAGTCTGAGAACTGTGTGTGAAGTTTCTAGGACATAACAGTGGTATCAGAGCCCGTCTTTCCTCGGCCATGGTGACAACCAAGGAGGTGGCATCGTAGGTGGAGGGTTTCGAAGAACGTTTGACTTCTCTGCATTCTGGAATTCGTGTGGAGATGGATGGCTTACGCAATGAGATTTAGCGACTCGATCCAGATAAGGTAGCAGTTGGACTTTCGAAGATCTCGTCTCTGGAGAGCTTGGTACAATCTCTGGAAGGAGGCGTTCAAGATCTGGTGAGACGTTTTGATCTGTTGCCTCATCAAGTCTATTCGGCTCCTTTGTCTACGACTGACACTGCTCCTCCTTTAGTCGCATCGAGTAGTGCGACTGACAAAGGGAAGAGTGCAGATTTTCCGACGTCTTCTTCGATGGCGATGCCAAAACATACTTCTGATTCACTTCCTCGAAAGCTGGAGTTACCTATTTTTGATGGAGAAAATCCAGACGGCTGGCTTTTTCGCGTGGAGCGCTATTTTGAGATTAATGGCTTGCTTCCGGCACAGCGTCTGCGAGCGGCCATTGTCTGTTTAGAGGGTGATGCATTGGCGTGGTATTATTAGGAAGATGGTCGGCGACCTTTTGGAGTTGGGCAGAATTCAAAGAGCTCCTCCTAGAACGTTTTCGATCGACTCAGGAGGGAAATTTACAGGAGTAGCTTTTATCACTACATCAATCTTCTACTGTTAAGGAATATCATCGCCAATTCAAGGTGCTCTCCGCTCCCTTACGTGACCTGCTGAAATCAGTCCTTGAAGCAGCATTTGTTAATGGGTTGCTCCCAGATATCCAGGCCGAACTCCAACAGATGGAACCTGTTGGGTTGGTCAGGAAGATGGTTGCGGGCCAAAAAATTGAGAAGAATCAGGCCTTATGGGCTTATCAATCAGGTTTATTTCCTCATGGGCCTGCAACATCCCCCTCTAGAGCTCACTTTAATTCATGGGTTTCGCTAGTGACTACTTCTATTGTCGCCCGACCTGCACGTGCTACAATTCCTCCTTCATCTATCCCCATTATTAAGGCCCCACCACCTGCTTTCAAAAAATTGACTGATAAAGAGATGCGGCAGAAGCATGCGAAGGGTCTATGCTTCCCTTGCGACGAGAAATACAGTCTAGGGCATCGATGTGCTCAGAAATCACTTCAGGTTTTATGGGTTCAAGATGATGTGGAGGGAATTACTTCTGATGCGTCTAATATGGACAGCTCTTCTGGGGACACTGAAATTGCTCCGGCTCTAGATTCAGTTGTGCTTTGTGTTTCGCCTCTTGTAGGCTTGTGTGCGGCTAATTCCCTTAAGGTACGTGGACGCATTTTGTCACATGAGGTGGTCATATTGGTAGACTCGGGTGCATCCCACATCTTTATCTCCGAAGCTTCAGTGGAAGAATTGAAATTACCCCGCGCTCCTACACACGAGTTTGGAGTTCAGATGGGGAATGGCGATGAGGTGAGAACTTCTGGAGTCTGCTGTCAGGTTTGCCTCAACTTACCCGAATTGGATGTCATTGTTGATTTCTTTCCTTTAAAGTTGGGCTCTACGGATGTCATTCTTGGTTTTCCTTGGTTAGCATCCCTCGGGGACTCAGTGATGAATTGTGGTAACATGTCTATGAAGCTCAACTTGGGGGGTGTCCGTGTGAAATTACAAGGCAACCCTTCTCTCTGTTCCTCTAAGGTATCTTTGCATGCTATGATGCGCAACTTACAACATGAGGGACAAGGGGTTTTGTTGGAACTAAAACAATTGCAGGTGGTGGATTCTTCATCAGACTCTGTCTTGCCTACATCCCTGCCAATTTCTGCTTTACTGGATGAGTTCAAAGATGTTTTTTATATGCCTACGAGTTTACCCCCTACTCGGGCTATGAAGCATGCTATTGTCTTGCAGGTGGGCACTTCCCCTATCTCTATTCGTCCTTACAGATACCCTCAGTTCCAGAAAGATGAAATTGAACGCCTTGTCGCTGAGATGTTGGCTGCGGGTATTATTCAGCCAAGTACAAGCCCCTACTCGAGCCCAGTCATTTTAGTCAAGAAAAAAGACGAATGTTGGCATTTTTGTGTTGATTACAGAGCCCTTAACCGTGCTACTGTTCCGGATAAGTTCCCCATTCCGATTATCGAAGAACTCTTGATGAGCTTCATGGTGCTTCTATTTTCAGCAAAATTGATCTTAAATTGGGCTACCATCTGATTCGTGTCCGCAGTGAGGATATTCCCAAGACTGCATTTCGCACACACGAGGGCCATTACGAATTCCTTGTCATGCCCTTCGGTCTCACCAATGCGCCATCGACTTTTCAGTCGTTAATGAATACTGTCTTCCATGATTTCCTCTGTCGCTTTATGCTGGTATTTTTTTATGATATTTTGGTTTATAGTGCTTCTGAAGCTGCCCATTTGGATCACCTTCGACAGGTCTTCTCGGTGTTGCGCACCCACCACCTCTTTGCTAACTCAAAGAAATGTATCTTTGCTCAGCCTAGCGTTGAATACCTGGGTCATATTATTAGTGTGGCTGGTGTTTCTACCGAACCTTCTAAAATCCAAGCCATGGTTGATTGGTCCCAACCATCTTCACTTAAACCTCTAGGTGGTTTTCTGCGACTTACAGGCTATTATCATCGTTTTGTGTGTAACTACAGTAAAATAGCATGGCCATTGACACAGCAGCTTAAAAAGGATGCCTTCTCATGGAAATGCGAAGGCTGAGAATGCTTTTCAGGAGTTGAAACGGGCTATGACGTTCGTACCTATGTTGGCCCTTCCGGATTTTTCCCAGCCCTTCTTGATCGAGACAGATGCATCCGGTGTGGGTCTCGGTGCAGTATTAATGCAGAATAATCGACCTATAGCTTTTACAAACACAAGCTTAGTCCGTCTACACAGTCAAAATCTGTTTATGAGCGTGCATTAATGGCTATTGTCTTTGCCATTAAAAAATGGCGCCCCAATCTTCTTCGAAGACGCTTTACTGTTCGTGCTGACTAGCGTAGTCTAAAGTATCTGTTGGAGCAACGGGTTGTCGAAGGTGAGCATCATAAGTGGCTCCTTAAGTTTATGAATTATGATTTTGAGATTCAGTACAAACCAAGTACCGAAAATGCCGTGGCTAACGCTCTCTCCAGAGTTCCTACTGAAATGCACTTAGATTCTCTTACAGTCCCTATTTTTCTTGATTTTGATGACCTTAAGGAGCAAGTTAATGTTGATCCTTTTCTGGCCAACATTAAGAATGTCTTACAACATGACCCGACTGTCTATCCTGCCTACTCTTTAGTTGGAGACCACCTTCGTTATCATGGTAAATTTGTTCTATCGGCTTCTTCCCCATTTATTCCCCTCTTACTTGAAGAGTTTCATTCTGGTGTTGTGGGAGAACACTGGAATCCGCCAGACATATCAGCGAATAGCAGCTGAATTTTACTAACAGGGAATAAAGCGTTCTATCCAGGAGTTTGTGCAGACCCGTGATGTGTGTCAACGCAGTAAATATGAAGCCATGTCCCCTGTTGGCCTTTTGCAACCTTTACCCATTCCTGAACATATCTGGGAGGATATTGCTATGGACTTTATTGAGGCTCTTCCTAAGTCGAAGGGATTTGATACAATTATGGTGGTGGTCAATCGTCTCTCCAAATATGCCCATTTCATCCCTCTCAATCACCCTTTCTCGGCTCTCACGGTTGCTCAGGCTTTCCTACACAACATAGTTCGTATACATGGCATCCCCTGATCAATTGTGTCTTATTGTGATCAGGTCTTTATGTGTTTCTTTTGGCGCGAACTTTTCACCTTGCAAGGTTCGGAATTGCGTCGTAGTTCAGCTTACCATCCTCAGACGGATGGTCAGTCAGAGGTGGTTAATCGCTGTTTAGAGACTTATTTGCGATGCTTTGCGGCTGATTCCCCCTCCCACTGGTCTTCTTGGTTATCTTGGGCATAATACAGCTATAATACTTCTTTTCACACTACTGTTGGCATGACACCTTTCAAAGTGGTTTATGGGCGCGATCTTCCTCCATTAATCTGCTATGAGCTTGGCTCTACGGCTAATGCTAATGTTGAAGTTGCTCTCCTTCAGTGTGACGCTATACTTGGGGAGTTGCGTGCTCATCTACACCGTGCACAACAAAAGATGAAAGACTCGACTGATGCGAACCAACGTGATGTGAATTTTGATGTCGGGAATTTGGTGTATGTGAGAGTGCGACCTTATCGCCAACAGTCTCTTGCTCGCCGAGTCAATGAAAAGCTTGCCCCTCGTTTTTATGGACCATTTGCTATCGTGGAAAGAATTGGCATTGTCGCTTATAAACTCCAACTCCCTCCAGATGCACGGATTCACCCAGTTTTTCATGTCTCGCAACTCAAGAAAGCGATTGGCAATCATATCTCTTCTCCGGTGATTCCTTCCACTCTGTCGGCTGATATGAAAATGCTTGTGGAACTTGCATCCGTTCGAGGGGTGCGTCCATCCACTATGCCTGGAGTTACTGGTACGGAAGTGCTTATTCATTGGCAGGACCTGCCTGATTTTGAAGATTCTTGGGAGCCTTTTTGACTTACTTCGAGACCAATTTCCTCATTTTAACCTTGAGGCCAAGGTTAGACTTTGGGCAGCAGGTAATGATAGGCCCCTAATTAACCTTACGTATGCCAGGAAGAGGAAAGGTCAACAGCCGGCTAAGGGATGGAATAATTGAACAATTGAACACAAGGGATCAATTATAGCTGAAGGGAATAAGGACAGTCTTGAGGCATTTATAGCTATGTCAGTTAGGAATAAGAAGAGTGTTGGGCATTTATAACTTGGCCACCTAGGCATTTATAGAGGGAGTCAGTTATGTTGTGAGAAGAATATAAGAAGGGGCTTTGGGGGATGGTGGGAGGCATGTTTTTTTTTCTTGAGTGAAGAATACTGTGAGTGATTGGGAGAGCCGGCGGTCTCTCGATGAACCGACCAATTGTAAATGTTTCCTTCTGAATGAATACCAGTTTCTTTTGTTGATGTTCGAGTTGTGAGAATTCTGTTGTGAGTCTGAGAGTTGTGTGTGAAGTTTCTGGGGCATAACACCCTACCACAACCAGCCAACACAATACCAGAAGGGAAAGCAACCACAAGGAAGTCGCAGCTCCTACAACAATAAATACCAAGGAAGACCAGCCAATCTGCCTACATGCTACATTTGTGGGGAGGAACACCTGACAAGACATTGCCCAAAGCGGGAGAAGCTAAATGCCCTCATTGCCAAGTTGAGTGATGACGAGCACAGTGATGGGGAGCAAAGTATGCAAGCACCAAGGGCTCCCTACAACTTTTCAATGCCATGATGAAGAAAGGGGCTACCTCCAAACAACCCGCCTCAATTAAAAGAGGACTGATGTACATTGATATAAGCCTTGGCAGGAGGCCAAGGACTACGATCGTAGTTGACACGGGGGCCACTCACAACTTCATATCCATTGCAGAGGCCAAGAGACTTGATTTGGCCATTTCCAAAGAGCCAGGCTGGCTCAAAGCAGTTAACACAGGTGCCAAACCTACTGAAGGCATGGCTCGCCAAGTCATACTACAACTCGGCACCTGGGATGGGGAGATTGACCTCTCCGTTCACATGGATGACTTTGATGTTGTCCTCGGAATGGACTTCATGATACAGGCAAAAGCGACATCGACGCCTCACCTTGACACTCTGATCATCTTGGACGAGCAGTCACCTTGCATGCTCAACATGATCGCCACGGCCAATACCAAGAAGAAGCAAGTCTCAACCTTGCAACTCCAGCACCAACCTCAACATCAAGGGATGGCAAAGAGATCTACAACAGCCACCACTACTGCAACTAGAAGTGATCGCAACAACTCCAAGAAGAAGTCGGCACCAACGCCAACACTGGCACAGCACCAGTAACAGTAACAGAAGCCACCTTTGCAGCAGAAGTTGCATACGCCCGCAATTGATGGGCCCAAGAGAAGACCCAAGGCCAACTTCAACTGTAGTAGTACCCACTACCTCAATCATTGGGGAGAGCGAGTGCCACCCAAACCATATAGGAATCACATTCTCACCCCTCCTCAAGCCGAACCACGTAGTAGCACGGTTAGCAACCATCCTTGGGCAAAAATGCATGGGAACCAATACCCGAAAAATCCAAACTATCATTTTGACCTAGCCTTGGCCACAAATTTTCCTACCACCACCGGGGGACATCCAAAATCCTACCTTGAAGTAGTCAGGCAGGGACTTAAGGACTAGCCATAGGTTTTCCCACCATCAAGAACATCCAAAAACCTTCCACCCAACCTCCTATCCGAGCCTTGGAAGAAACCCTGTTCATGGAGCAGTTGAAGAACCTTCCTTCACCACCAAGAAGTTCGAGCCACAAGCCAGAGCTGGTCATCGAGGACGAAGACAAAATTGTGGGGGAGAATGTCACAAGTGACCATTTTCCCGCGCCTTCAAGTGCCATCACCATGCCCACAGCATGCCATCCGAGTGTCCAAGTGTGTGTCATGGGTGGAACATTGCATGTATTTTGTATGGGGGGAATGCCAATGGCATTATTGTAATTTCGTAGTATGATTTTTCACCTTTTTTATGTTTCATTATGTCACTCCCCCAAAAGCTTAACGTACTCTTTGAGGGGAGGTAGGTAGTTGAGTGAATCAATAGCGTGTAAAGGTTAAGCACGAGATCCCCTCAACATTGAACTGTGTGTTTGTGCTTACCATCAATTAGAGCAATACAATAGCCTTTTTACTAATTCGTGTGCATTCTTGTTGCCTTTTGTGTGTTATTGCTTGCATTCGTAGGCTTACTCGACCACATCGAGTGTCGCACGGGGCCTCACCGAATAGCCTCGTGACAAGTGGGAGCAACCAAAACTCCTGCCTTTGTAAAGCTGGCAATGGCAATTGATCAACTAAAAATCCAGCAGATTTTCCACTGCCCCTCACCCCCACTATTTTCTCCTCCAATTCCAGCAACACCCGCATTACCTAAAGCACTTCCATCAAAGTTAAGAGTCATCACCCCTTCTTCCCTATTGATTCCAATAACCCATGTTTCACAACATAATTTGAATTTACACTTTGGTGGTTTGGCCCAAAATTGTTGTGTGAACCCCCTGTTTAGCTAATGAATCCACATCCCATTTGCCAATTGATTTAAGTCTTAAAATTATCTCCTCAAGAGCTCCTTGAATTAAAACAGGAAATACTTCAATTTCCTAGGACACAATTCCTAGACATGTTTTCTGTTCTATAAATGATTGACGAACCTGAGAGCATAACCTATTCTTGAAATCATGGCTCAAGATGAGAAGGCATTCAAGTAGAACAGCAAAATTTTTTGAACAATATAGGTATAGAAGGAAAAGAATGAGCAAGGGAAAGGAGAGAATACCATTTCCACTCACTGAGTGAGATTGGTCACCAGAACTGGAAATAAATATACCCTACAAAGAGAAAAAAAGGACAAGACAAAATAAACCCCCATGTCAAATCAACCTTCCCATCGTAGTACTTATGAAACATAGAATTAGAGAACCAATAATTAAAAAAATCAAACCTGTTGGCGAGCTCGCTGGAGCTCCTGCTCAAGTTGGGTTAGCTTAAGTCGGCTACTTTCCAGCTGTTGGACATATGCCTTCACAAGAGAAGAATCATGCAAAGAAGTGTCAGATTAATAAATAAGAATGACATGTGCCAAAAAAATGCAAGCCTTCAGAAGAAACAGAATACACAAAAATTTTAGTCTGCAAGTTAAACATGAAGGGCATACAACATATAGACAAGTTTAACAAGAAGAAAAGAAATACGCATATCACTTTTGCAGTAATAACATCCCAAATTAGTCACTACAAATTTTCACAACAATGAAGATGATACAAGTGTTCACTTCTGGCTCTTTCGTTCACATCTAAAAGGGAGAGTATAACAAAGCTTTCAGGAAGTAAACATATGTATAATCAATCCCCTTATGACCTAAAATTGAGATGATTCATCAAGAAAAAGGATTCAGCAATCTATTTTCTTTATCTTTTTTTTATTAATAACTGCAAGAATCTATAAATATAGGAATAATGTAAAAGGTGTACACTATGAAAAACAAAGAAAAAAGATTACAACCATATCAATACCCTGACCCTCAATGGACCCAAATCACAACCCTCACTTTTTACATTTCATTTTCCAGGTGTAATGCCCTTGTCCTTGATTTACGAGTCTCCAATACAGTTTATTTCTGTCCACTCTTTAACTTGCTATTGCATCCGCTACATAATTTGCTGACCTCCTTAGACATTTAGCTGATGGTCTTAGCTCCCTCATCAGGATTCTTACTCCTTTCAGTATATCTGTAGTGACATGTACCCAGTCTAGTATCATTTAGCCATTTTGTGCTTGAATCCCCCTTCAACTACTATACCTTTGAAGTTTTCTGCTTTCCCCAATCTCAAGCCCTGAAGTACTGCTAACAATTCTGCCCTGATTGAGTCTCCACACACTGTAGAACCGGAATATCATGCCAAAATATGTCCCAAACAGTTCCTATAGACACCTCCAACCTCGATTCTCCTGGATTGTCTCTGCTGCACCCAAGTTTGATTTTATTTGATTCTCTCCTGGCGATGACCAGTCTATCACCCTTCAATTCTGGATGTAGACGATGCCACCACTTCCATCCCCTGTAATGCCATCTTTCAAAAAGGCCTTAACAAACCCAAAGTTTTCATCCAGTATACTATTATAATCTTGATAAGCTCAACTAAGGCCTGGCTCCTTTGTATGCATTTCTTCCATGAAAATCCCATCCTTTCTTTCTTCCCACACTGCCCACAAAACAGCTACTCTCATACATCTTCATAATACCTTCTCTCTTCTCTTAGGAGAAGAGAAGAAAGCCCCCAAAAACAGATCCTTCCTCATTGGGTGTATCCCACCTGCAACCAAATACTAGCAACAATTTGGCAGGATATTAGTAAATGATAAGTAGTCTCACTTGTAGCATTATACAGAGGGCGCATATGAGGGGAAAGGCACCAGTTAGGTCCTTTCTCTTGGATTACCTCACAAGTATTGATCTTCGAGTGTGTCCATGGGTGATAGGAGGTGACTTCAATGCTACCCTATCTTCAGATGAAAGAAATTCAGGAAATAGAAGATCAAGGGAGATGAGCCTGTTTTCTGAATTTATTAATAATTTTGAGCTGCTGGATCTTCCTTTAGAAGGAGCTCAGTTTACCTGGACAGATAATCAGGAAATTCCTATACTGGTAAGGCTGGACAGCTTTCTTGTTTCCTCAAATTGGGAGGAGACCTGTCCAGATTTTAAACAGCTGGCCCTCCCTAGGCCTGTTTCAGATCACACTCCAATTCAGCTAATTTGTGGGAATAGGGAAAAGGTAAAGACTCCTTTCAAATTTGAGAACTCTTGGTTTGAAGAAGATGGCTTTTTATCTGTGCTGAAATAAGTGTGGAGTGAATTCCGGGTGGAGGGTACTAGTTCTTTTATCCTCGCAAAGAAGTTGGGAGCAGTTAAAGAAAAGGTCAAGAAATGGAGGTCAGAGAAAGGTTCTGATTTTGAAGAGGAGAAAAGTAATTATTTGAAAACAATTTCATACATTGATAAGGAAGAAGAGGGAGGCCCAATATCGGAAGAGTTGAGAAGGAGAATTCAGGCCAAAACTAAATTTGACAAGGTGACTGTGAAAGAAGAAATTAAATGGAGACAAAGAGCCAAGGTAACCTGGTCAAGGCTAGGTGATAGAAACTCTCATTTCTTTCACAAAATGGCAAATTCCCGTGTGAGAGTTTCTTCAATCAGTAAACTGGAATGGGAGGATAAAGCAGGGGAATCAGTTGCTGAAATCAAGTCAGTTGCTACCTCTTTCTATAAAAATCTCAAGAAAGTTGGGGCAAGAGACCTTTTCCTTCAGAGTTCGCCTTCAAGCAATCTGGAGTTTAGATGGGGACAAATCTCCTGGGCTGGATGGTTTGCCTAACTTGTTTTTATATTAAATGTTGAGATTTCATTAAGGCTGACCTGTTAAAGGTGTTCCAGGACTTCCACAGAAATGCATCTTTACACAGAAGTCTTAACACTACCTTTATCTCCTTGACCCCTAAAGTAGAAGGGGCTACAAATATTAGGGATTTTAGGCCCATCAACCTTTCTAAAAATCAGTTTGCCTTTGTTCCAGGGAAACAAATGCTTGAATCTGTCTTGATTGCAAATGAACTTTATAGACTCAAGATTAAGGGAGGATTCTCCGGGCCTGGTTGTAAAGCAGGATATAGAAAAAGCATATGACCATGTAAACTAGAGGTGTCTAGATCGGGTGCTTAAGAAAATGAACTTTGGACAGAAATGGAGAAATTGGATAAAAGTATGTATTTCTTCTCCCGAATTCTCTGTGTTGATCAATGGCCAGTCTGTGGGGTTTTTTGATAGTTCAAGGGGTCTTAGACAGGGGGACCCACTCTCTCCGTTGCTCTTTATTTGTATATCAAAGCTCCTGACCCAATTCTCCCTTAAGGCAGCAACCAATGGTTTGTGGGATGGTTTTGCAATTGCACTGGAAGCGGAAAAAGTCAATCTATTGCAGTTTGCTGATGATACTCTCTGTTTTCTTGATGCCTCTTCTGATCAGGTGGAAGTATTACTTGGTATACTTTGCTGGTTCGAAGTAGTCTCAGGCCTTAAAGTTAATTTCCATAAAAGTAAGATAATCCCAGTGGGCCCCGTTCCTAACCTGGATTCTTTTGCTAGGTTGATGGCTTGCCAGGTGGACTATCTCCGGGTAAGTACCTTGGCCTCCCACTAGGTGCCAAATGTTATTCTTCTACTTTATGGGATCCAGTAATTGAGAGAGTTGGGAGAAAATTGGCCTCCTGGAAGGCAAAATATATGTCTATAGGAGGGAGAGAGACCCTTATCAAGAGTACCCTTGCCAACCTCCCTACCTACTTCATGTCCATGTTTCCTATGCCATCTAAAATTGCTAAGAAACTTGAGAAGATGCAGAGAGATTTTCTCTGGAGAGGGTGGGAAGAAGAGAAGAAGATGCACCTTGCGAATTGGGACCAAGTTTGTCTTCCTAAGGCAGAGGGTGGTTTAGGCCTTAGAAGATTAAAGGTGGTAAATTCGGCTTTATTGAGTAAATGGTGTTGGAGGTTTGCTGCAGAAAGATCTTCTTGGTGGAGGTCCCTAATTGCCACAAAATTTGTTGTGGGTTGGAAAAATTAGAAGTCTCAGGACCCATACCCAGCATGGGGTTGTTCGGTTTGGAAAGGGATTCTTAAATCTTTTCCTGTGATGTATGAGGGTGTGAGGTTTAAGGTGGGAAATGGGAACAGGCTGAAATTTTGGAAAGATCACTGGTGTTTGGACAGACCTTTAGCTGAGGCGTTTCCTCTTCTGTTCCAATGTGCAGTTAACCAAGAAATATCAGTGGCGGAGTCTTATGTGATTTCTAACAACACAGTGACCAGGAATCCTCAGTTCAGAAGAGAGTTATTTGATTGGGAAATAGGAGTTATGCATCTACTACAGATTTTACAGGAGCAGACGATAGACATTGCTGGTGATGATGAATGGAGCTGGTCCTGGAGTAAGGATGGCTGTTTCTCAGTCAAATTCCTTACTTTGAAGCTTAGTAGTAAGGGGGTTACCGAGTTCCCTTACCAGCAAATATGGAAGTCTTGTGCTCCCCCAAAGTCTATCTTCCTTGTATGGACTATGGTGCTGAACAAATGTCTCTCAAGACTCAACCTGGATAGAAGAGGTATTCAACTCCCTTCTCCGATGTGTGGTTTGTGTGGCTTATTGCCTGAGTCCACAGACCATCTGTGTTTACATTGTCCTACCTCTTCAAGAGTCCAGTACCACTGAGGAGATTGTGCAGCAGGCGGTCAGCAAGCTGATTTCTTGGGTGTCTGTTACCCCTGATTTTAAAGAGTTGAATGTTCCTGAATTATTTAGGTCTTTATCCATTTGAGATCTGTAACATGTCCTGTAATCTGAGCGGCCGCATGTGGCTTGCTCTTCTATTGTAATGAGTTCTTTCTGAATCAATAAATTTATTAATTTACCTTTCAAAAAAAAGTATTGATCTTCAAGTGAAAAACCACCCAGCAGCAGGCCGTAATTTTAGAAGAACTGGACCTTTCCACACTTCCTTCACAGGAAAGGCCAGGGAAGACCAGGATAAATCAGAAAATCTATGGAAGAAGGAAGAGCTAGAAAACCATTACGATTCAAGGTCTAAATCCCTTTATCCTCTTCATCTGGATCTAAGAAAACATTTTCAAAACACACAGGGAGTTCAGAGACAATAGATAGTTCAATGTCCCTACCCCTCTTCTGAATCCAAGATTCCAAATGACCACATGGCTGGTTACAGAGATACAGTGACTAATGGTTTTGTGTTTGTGAAGTGAAAGACAGTAAAGATTGCGAAATCAGCCAAAGACATCAGTCCTTTGCCCATCTTTAAAGCACTTCATGTTGATAATGCTTTCTTTGGAGTCCTTGTTGACAGCAATGCTTCTCAAAAAACGAAAGGAAAAGAAACAAATCCTTGGTGATAATTGCTTTTTGACCCAAGGCATGAGGAACAGGGCGAGGCGTGCACCATTTCGAAGCAAGGTGGAAATTTGCTAAAAAAATCCTAAAAATGCCAAAAAAAAAAACAAATTTTCAAAAAAAATGACATAATTCAAAAGAAATGCAAAAATATTAAAAATATAAACTTAGGATGCCACCCTAGCGAAACACTCTAGTTCAGTTCACCCTAGCAAGTCACCCAATTTATGTCCTTTCTATTTTTAGGATGCCGCAAAGGGAGGTGATGAAAGTAGAGAAGATGATGAGGCGGCACCAAGAGAAGGAAGGAAAGATCAATTGTTTAGATGGAAATTAGTCTACAAGAGAAAGGACTAAGGGGCTTAGGATTAGGTAACCTAGGGAAGAAAACTAAACTCTGTTGGGAAAATGGCTTTTGAGATAGCCTTTGGGAAGGTTAAGACTTTGGCACAAAGTTGTAGAAAGCATTCATTGGGCTGAAGGCAATGGTTGCAATGCTGGCATCCCTCAAAGGGCTACGCTAAACTCTCCTTGGAAGGCTAATTATGGCATTCTTCCCCAATTCTCAAACTTAATCAGGTATGAAGTGTGTACCAGGGATAGGGTTCTCTCCTGGGAAGATTTGTGGATTGGTAACTCAACCCTCAAGGACCTTTTTCCTTCCTTGTATTCCCTCTCTTGTTTTAAAAACGAACCAATTCAAAGATTTGTCACCTTCTCCTTGTCTTTTGGCTTCAACTAGAATTTGAGATTTAGGAGAGAATTGAGAGATCCTAAGCTTGACTATACTACACAGTTACTTGGATTTCTTGATCATGTTTGTTTGGACCTTTCTAAACTGGATGCTCATATTTGGTCCCCTAACCCCTCGGGTGTTTTCTCTCTCGTGCTTCTTTCTTCCCTAGCTCTCAGTTTTTCCTTGCAAAGAGATTTGATCCAAAACTACAGTGGGAACACTTTGTTGAGAGACCTCTCTTAGGAAACTAAACACTTTGGATAACCTGCAATAAAGAAGACCTTGTCTTAGTATCTCCCCCAATTGGTGTATTCTCTACAAAGCAATCAAAGAAAGTTGTTACCACTTACAAATCTCCTACACTTTTGTTGTAGGTCTTTGGGAGAAGCTTTTCAGTCTTTTTGGGTGCAGCGTGCAGGTGGACACTGTCGTTGCAAATTAGCAATTTATTTGAACCTACAACCTTCAAGATGGCCTAAGTGAAGCCCCTCTTCTAAATTTTCCTCTATCCTTTATGAGCTTGAAGTGTGGATCCCCTTTTCTACTCTTCCCCCATCATCTTTAGGAATCAAGCCTGGAACAGACCCATATTCACCATTGATGTAATAGCATCCCCCAATTTCTTTGGTTGTTTATTCTCAAACTTCTTCCCCTTATTAAACTCAGAAAACAAGAAGGAATTGGTGAAGCCTATCTACATCGTTGAACAATTGTATTCCGAGGTACTAAGGCTGAAGGAAATTGCATCAATAAGCTCTTTCTTCACCCCTAACCATGAACTCGAGACTCCTTCAGCCTTACCTAGATTGCTCGATAGGGAAACAACTCCAAAACATTCATCAGTTCTAGGCTCTTCACTCATTTTCTCCAAAGTTGATTGACCACTTAGATTTTCTTGGGTAGGATCTCACTACAACCCAGAAGAATCATCATTAGCATAGGTACATTTTGTTACACGATATTTCTACTCACCCCTTCCGAATATATTTGTAGTCTTCTCCAAGAGTCGTATGGAACCTTCTTCAACAGCCTCTAAAAATTTCAATCCCTTTCTCAAAGAAAAAGGAACACTGTTTATAAATGAAAAAGTGTTCGAGTGATGTTGCCAAACCAGCCAAAAGATTTTACACTTATCTTTTAAGTCGGCCCCACCGCCCCACTTGGGTTGAAATTTAAAACTTTCTTTTCTCTTCAACCTAGGGGCTTGGATATTTTCAAATTCACACCACAAGCCCCTAACCTTTCACCTTCAAAAATCCCTTTCCCTGAGCCTCTCCCAGAACAATGCAAATTGGAAGAGGATTCTTTGGACTATCTGCTTTGGGTGCCTCTCTTGCCGCCTTCTAGTCTTTCCATAGAAACACCAGGTCTTCACCTGCAATTATGATCCTCATTATGGAAACCTTCTCAAGTTAGAACAGATCCAAGAGAGTAGGAATCAATCACACATCCTCGATCTCAACAAAAATTCTTGTAAACTGAATATGCTCCCATCTTCTATTTCTAAAATCAAACCTTCTAACCCTTCCTACAACATTTCCAATGGCCCTGAAAACCTCAATGATCCAAGCATGCAACGATATCCCATAGACATCAATCCAAGCATATCTCATTTTCTCTACATCCATTCCAAGGCAAGGTGACCATCGGCTGAAAAAAAGTTTGAGATTTCTTTTTCTCCCAATCCATTTCCTTGCTAGGGCTTCTTTCCACCTGAAACCGAACAGAAATAGTGATGCCCCAACCTTCAAACTCAAAAGAAGCTCAGGTTTCTCGCTCTTGGCTCACCCAAACTCCACTTCTTTGATACCAGGATCCAAATGAACAAATCTACCTACTAAACATCACTCCATCTCTCTTCAACTATGTATCCTTCCCTAATAGACACACTTCCAATAGTCATAAACATCATTCAGGTACAGCTTCCTGAGAGATCTTTTAAAGCCTCTGTTTCCTTCTACATGAGAATCAGCCACTGATGCCAGGACATTAAGATGGATAAAATCATTGCCTTGGAATGATTTTAAAGCATATTATCTCAAATTAAAATGCATAAACTTAAGTTTAAAACAAGCATGAATTTTAAAATGAATGGTCTAAAAAAACCAATTATCTCAAATACATAAACATAACATGTAAAATGTATTTAAAACGAAAATTTAAAAATAAAATCAAGCAAAACATATAAAACATTTTTTTTAAAGGTAAGGTAATTTATTAAAATAAGAACCAGTACAAAGGAGCCTAGGCCATTAGATGCTGCCTAGAGCCACCACAAATTACAGATGCAACCAGTTCTGAGATCTAAACAACAGACAAATATCAACATATAAAACATATTGAAGCATGTAAAACTCTCAATCTCTTTAATTTTTTTCCCCAAATGCATTACTTCACATAGCTAATGTGATGTTAAACATTATGCATTCCTGATTTTACGAGCCACTTTTGTAACAAGCCCCTGGAGGCAAGTCCATATCAGGGTCTTAAATTCTTAATCCCTATAAAAAAGAATTTATAATTTTAATTCTTTTAAAATATCTTTTATTAGGAAGAAAGAATGAGCAATATTTGCAAACATGGGGTTTTCGGAGCTCTGGTGAGCGAGTGAAAAAAATTGAAAAATGCACAAATTTTAAAAGGTGCACTCTTGTGCGCCTAGGCACACCTTCTACCAGCATCAAGGTCAACACTATTATCTGTGAGTTTCTTCCAGCACAAGCAACTGATTTGGAAGATGTCTCTTAATATACATTATAACATGTAAAGTAAATAATGAGTTGTTTAATCACTAGTTCACCACTACTATACGGTTCCAAGAAATGAGAGCCCTGATGCCTCTTTAAATTCAGATATTCACCTACACAATATAGTGGTTGAACCAAATGAGGAAATGTCCATGTACATTTCCCTGATACATATGGAAATAGAGGAATGCCAAAAACTGTTTTGGGAGTAAAATACCAAAATCTTCCCAAAATACAGAGAACCCCAGATGAGTATCACTGATATGGTCACCACCAAAGTCCCAAACATTTGGGGTCAGCTATATGTACACTACTTCAATGCATGTCATTTTGTCCTAGCCCTAGCTTCTCTAGCCCCATCAACTGTGACTTGGGAGAAATCAGTGGACACTATAATCAGACAACTGCACATTATAGCAAGCTCATCAACTGGTCAAAACCCCAGTATCATTGATCCAACTGTGATCAGTGTTCGCCTGCTAGATAGATCTTGACAAGAGATGCATCGGAGACAACTTAATAGGAAATGTTATCAAGGCAAGGTATATCATTATGAAATATTCAGCCAGGAAAAAGCAAGTAATTCAAGAGTTCCCTCTCTATGATAGCAATCAAACTCAACTTTGATGTGTGTCCTTAGGCAACCCAAGCATGAAGATGGATCATTCAAAGGTAAGAGGAAAACCATTCTTATGATGTACTCTAGCCTATTCCATCAGAACAAAGAGCATGGCTTTGCTTTACCACCCAGGATTGATATTCTCAAGTTTCAGACATTAGGTTGGGGAAAAGAAAGAGACTTGGCTTCCAAAGTTGATATCTCATTCAGAAGCTCGCCAACTCATTACTGTATCAATATAATCTTGCAAGGGGTAGCAAGGACTGCATTGATTTCAGAACCAATATCCAAAACTTGTTTAATGTTTTCTTTCTCTATTCCAGCAATGTCTTGATGGCATTTGTCCAAGCCCTGCCTTAATAGTAGGATTATAGGATTATCTTCCATGTTTTGAGAGCTAGATTCGTTGATTTTCCATGTTTTGAGAGCATGGTTTAAAATGTCCCCAACATTCCTAATATTTCCATTACATATTTCCATTTCCATGGGTAGCAATGCAAAATTTTACTAGAATCGACATATTCCCCAATGAACACTACCAGCACTTAGAGTACAAGAGATAGTTTCCACAACATATTTCCATTTCCATTTCCATTCCATGGGTAGCGACATGAAATTTTTACTGGAATCAACATATTCCCTAGTGAGCACTAACAGCACTATGTGGAGTACAAGAGATAGTATTTTAACATAAGTTTGTGACAATATTGTAAATATGTGGAGTAACGATGTTATTAACTTACATGATTACCATTTTGAGTTTAAATTTTGATTTAACTCATTCTATCATGAAGCTCTGAATCTTAATGTTTACATGGCAACTTTAGAACATATTCTTTTGTCTATAACCTTAGTTTCTTGGCTTTGTTTATTTATTTGAAATAAGACAATAATTTAGAAAGGTGTGTCTATGCTTCTTTTATCATTCCATAAAACATCATTCTATATTTTGCATATTTACAATGTTTCCGCCATGTCTATATTTTTTACAATATTTCCATACGATATTTCCAACATTTCCGACATGTTTCTTATATTTGGACGACCAACATTTCCACTTTAAACCTTTTTTAGAGGAAATTTAATGTTACTAATAGAAAGAATTACTATATTTCCAATTAATAATGCATGTTGAATTGTATGTAAAACCAAAAAACTAGGAAAAACATAGTTTTTTATTTTATGAAATTCTTATCACCTAGGCAATGCCTAGGTGACAGGCACCCCACTACTGCCTAGGATCGCTGAGGCACCTTAACAACTATGCTGGAAACAGGCTAGACTGGAAGGACCATTACCCACTGACAATCCTGGCGATATGGGGTCTTAGGAGAGGTCAACAGAAATAAACCTAACCTTCAGAAATTTCTCCAAAAAGTGGCTGTTCTTAGACATAAACCTGCATTCTCAAGCTTGTCAGCCCTTGTCAGCCCAAGGTTTTACCATCGTACCAAGCAATGCCCCCCCCATAGGACCAGAATCGACTCCAAATCAAAAAATAAATAAAATACCCTATGCAAACCCAAATTTTATTAAAAATAGACAGTTTCGATAATGCCAAATGGTAGGTTCACAATTTAATATAATAAGTAAAATCCCTGCCCCATATTCATCGTGCACTGGTTCCAGGTGGACAGTTTAATCCATGAATTAGCAACCATTTCCACAAAATGCACATTCACAATGTTAAACAAAAATGATTCCAAACAAATAACTCTGCAATAAAACTTGATCTACTTAGCAAGTAGCAGGAAACTAAAATTTATGGTGTTTCAACCTGTGCCAATTAGAATGATTTAATATTGGTAGTGACATCAACTACTAAACTCTAATGCTGTCAAAACACATTAATAAACTAGTGCCAATTAGAATCACTTAGGGAGTGGTCCCAGAGGAAACCAAATTAAGTTAGAACAAAATCATGGGGTAGGTAGTGGATGCTAGACTACAATTACCGCCTTACTCTATACTGCTTTGTAAACCATTCTTTTGAACACATTAATTAACAGATTTGACTGCCATTGATCAAAAACAATTGTCAAAACACCAGTAAGATAGCATGACTTAGAGACCAGATAATTAAAAACAAACGTACTTTCTTTCTTAATCTGCTTTTTCTTGCAGCTTCACGATTTTGGGCAAGCCTGCGAAGTGTCTATTAGACAACAATCAAATAAATTAGTTATCACACAAGCACACTCAGAATAAAATATTCAAAAGGGGAAAAATCCATCCAACCTTCTGATCCAGTTTGTCCTTCGATCTGTCACTAGAATCAGAACCCACTACAGCAGTAGACTGACCAGTCTCCATCTGAGAACAGAAAATGCCAAATGTTGGCTCTTCATTGAAATTCATTGCACAGACAACAACTTGATTTTATATTAAGCAGATGATTTGATGAATATGCAAAATGCTCAAATATGGAAATACAAAAAATAAGGTGTGCCCAGATTTAGATGGCAAAGGGTTGGAATAACAGAAAGTGAAACCAAAATCTGCCCCTTCATTGATTTCACAATCTGGCTACAAAAACTAGAGCAGCAAAGGATCAAGAGAAGACCAGATTCATGAATCCACCACCATTGTTCAAATCGTGCAGTTCATGATTTGAACCTAAAATGATTTGAAACGCAGGTACTAATCATTTTTCATATTGGCCCTATGATTTCTAAGCAAATCTGGTTGGGGGACCAGCCCCTAAAATACTTGTTTCCTTCTCTGTATTCCATCTCCTTGTATAAAAATGAGACCATCTCAATTTTTCTAGCACCTCCTATTTTGCCTCTTGGTCATAATTGGGATTTTGGGTTTCAAAGGGGATTGAGGGATGAAGACAACACCTGTCTGTCAGAGTTGTTGTTACTTCTTGAAAGAAGCTGCTTGGAGCCTCCAAAACCGGACAGAGGGGTTTGGTGTCAAAGTCCTAAAGGTCTCTTTTTTTTTATCAATAACACTTTCATTAACTCATCAATAGAATATTTACAATAGGAAGAAAAACACGCTTATCTTCCAAGAGCAACAAAGAACCTCAAGAAAAGGAAAAAAAGAAAGAAAACACACTATAGTTACAGCTTAGCCCAAAACAGTGAGTCCCTTTCTGCCCCTTGTTTAGCTAAACCGTCAGCTAGGGAGTTGGCCAATCTTTTAACCCAACATATATTAACTTCCATTTCCCACACCAGCCACTTGAATTTCCTCCTCTCATTATTGTACTTCCATAAGCCATTGTGATCTTTTAATCAGCCACCCTATCACCACCTCTGAATCCCCTTCAATTAAGAGTTTCCTGATGTTCAACTCCTTGGCTTTCTAGACTTCTTCCATAACTGCAAAGATCTCAGCTCTAAGAGTCACCCACTCCAATTGGGCCTGAGGACATGGCAGAAATGACCCCATTTTCATCCCTAAAAACATCCCCAATCCCCGATTGTCCCGGACTTCCCCTGCTACACCCATCAAAGTTTAGTTTCACGAATCCACCAGGTGGAGGGGTCCAAGCCACACTCATAACTGACTTGGTCTATGTGCAACTTGCAATTTCACCCCACTTCCTCAACATGTCATCCACAGTGTAATCTGTGAAAAGCTCCAAAGATTTCAGCCATTGTACCGCCCTAATATGAATGAAAGCCCACAGATCTGCAGCTCCTCTCTGAGCTTCTGAGAATATCCTGGTGTTTCTTTCTTCCCAAAGTGTCCAACATACTGCAGCCCTTAGTCCTCTCCACATTGTCCTTCCCCTTTCTATCTGCCACCTGAAAAAAGAAGGGGGAAAAAAGGCCATGCAAGTTTGATGGGGGATTCCAGCTACATCCAAATAGGGACAAAGCCCATTCCCAAATTGACCTCGCAAAATGGCAAGACACCAGTAGGTGAAAACCAGTCTCCCCATCCGCTTTACAAAGAACACACCATTGAGGTGACAAACAAGTATTGGGTCTCTTCTTTTGGAGTAGATCACCAGTGTTGATTCTTTCCAGATAGGCTTCCCAACAAAAACTACCAACCCTAAGAGGTATTGCTCTGCACCAAACCTCATCAACAGGAAAAGGGGGGAAGGTAGGACTAGTGGACTGACTTAAGACTTTGAAAAAAGAAGCACAACAAAAGATGTCATAGGGGGTAGGTGTCCAAATTCTAGAATCCACCCTAGTGGGGTCTAAGACAATGTTATCAAGAAGAGCTAAAAGGCTCAAAATATTGTTTAAGTCTGAGTCCCTCAAATCCCTTCTTAGACCCAAGTTCCACCCAATCCCAGAAGTGGAAGAGGACAAGGTGGTGAAAGACGAGATTAGCTCATTTTTCAAATCAAAAAGAGCATACAAAGAAGGAAACTGATCCTTTAAAGGGACACTCCCCACCCAGGTTTGTTCCCAAAAATTTATCGAGTTACCAGAATTCAAATCAAACCTGATATTAGGGGAGAAAACTGGTAACAGGTCATGAATGGCTTTCCAAGGAGAATTGCTTGTGGTCCTAGCTCTGATTCCAGCGTCTCATCCATTATGCTCCAGCCCATGTATACTTGCCACTATTCTAGCCCATAGCTTCTCCTTCTCCAAAGGGAATCTCCACAACCACTTTCCCAACAGTCATATTCCTTCTCCTAATATTCCCAAGTCCCAAACCACCACAGCTCTTACTCCTACAAACTATCTCCCAGCTAACTCTATGATCCCTCTTTTCCTCTCCCGGTTCCCACAAGAAATCTCTCATTATCTTATCCAATCTATTAGCAACCTTCACTGGGATTTTAAACACCAACAGGAAAAAGATAAGCAAATTAGCAAGCATGGCCTTAATAAGTGTAATTCTCCCACCAAGAAAGAGGTAGTTCTTTTTCCATGAAACAAGTCTTTTTCAAACCCTTCCACCACCGGGTTCCAAAGGCTCTCTCTCATGGGATTATCACCTAAAGGCAACCCTAAGTAATTCAAAGGCCACCCCAAGACTTCACACCCCAGCACTTCAGCACTCTCCCTGATCTCTCCCTCCTCCAAATTTACCCCCACAACACAGCTTTTCCCAAGGTTAACCTTCAAGTTGGACATTTGCTCAAACAATTGTATCATCGACTTCAAATTCCTTACAAAACTCACATTACCGCCTTCACAAAACAAAATCGTGTCGTCAGCAAACTGTGAGTAAGGGGGGTTTCCACCCTTCCAACTCTCCAGCCTCGAATGAGCCCCCATAGAATCTGCTCTGTGAATCAGTTTCCCCAAAACCTCCGCAATTAGAATGAACAAGAAAGGAGAAAGGGGGTCTCCTTGTCTTATACCCCTAATGGCTGGAAAGAAATCTACCGTTGTCCCATTCACTAGCACTGAGTAATGACAATTCTGAACACAACCCATGACCCACTTACACCATCTAGCCCCAAACCCAAATTTAGTCAAAACTTTCCTCAAGAAGTCCCAGTCCACCAAGTCATAAGCATTTTCCAAGTACAACTTACAGACCACACCCTTCTTACCCCTCTTAAAGTTCTCCACACTCTCATTAGCAATTAAAATCTGATCAGTAATTTGTCTTCCATTCACAAAAGCTCCTTGATAGTGTGCAATGATATCTGGAAAAACCTTCTTCAGCCTCAAAGACAACACTTTTGCAATGATTTTATACAAGCTATTAACCAAGCTAATTGGCCTAAAATCCTTCGGGTGGGAAGCATCTTTCTTTTTTGGAATTAAGGCTATAAATGTAGAATTCACACCCGGATTGACAATTCCTCTCCTGAAAAACTCCTCAAACACCCGCAAAAGATCATCTTTCAAAATATCCCAACAGTCCTGACAAAAAGCCATTGTGAACCCATCCGACCCTGGAGTTTTTGTTCTATCCATAGAAAATACAGCCTCCTTGATCTCTTCTAAACTAAAGCTTCTTTCCAACCTTCTCCTGTTCTCCACCCCTACATCTAGCCAATCCAATCCTTCTACCCACACCCTTCTACACACAGGCCTTCTTAGAATAGATTTGAAGTTCTCCACACAGGCCCCGGCAATCTCCTCTTGATGTACTAACTCAACTCCATCTACTACCAACTTGGAGATCAGGTTCTTCCTTCTCCTGCCATCTGCTAGAGAGTGGAAAAACCTAGTGTTTCTGTCCCCCTCTTGCACCCATTTACACCGAGATTTTTGCCTCCAACTAATTTCCTCCTTGTGCAGGCAGTCCTCTAACTGTCTTCTCAAAACTCTCCTGAGCTCATTGTCTTCCTCTCAAAATTCTCCCCTTTCTTCTTTAGAGTCAAGGCTTTTCAATCTTATCCAACAGATCTCCCTTTCTTTCTTCTATCCTCCCTAACTCCACCAAATTCCACTCCTTGATTTTTGCTTTCAAAAATTGAAGTTTCTTATGGAATTTCATCCCCTTCGACTCCACCAATGGGTTACACTAATACCACCACTCCCTCCCTTTGTTAGTAAACCCCGGATGGAGTAACCACATATTTTCAAATCTAAAAGGGGTAGGACCTCCACGCCTTCTTTCCTCCTTACATAACACTATGGGCCAATGATCGGAGGTCACCCTTGGAAGAGCTCTAGAAGCCAAGGTTCCCCACTGATCTTCCCAATCCAGAGAGAACAGGAATCTATCCAGTTTAGAGCAAATGGGTCTAGATTGGAGATTTGACCAAGTAAATGTCTTATGGGCTAGGGGGGATTTCTTTAAGCTCAAAGTCATCCACAAAGTTGTTAAACTTCCTCGTGCTTTTTGTCACCCTCTGGTTAACCTTATTGGATTCCTCCAAGAATCTAATCACATTAAAGTCCCCACCCAAGCACCAAGGCCCATCCCACAACCTTCTAACATCAGCCAATTCCTCCCACAACTCCTTTCTCTTTCTGTAGTCATTCGGTCCGTAAACATTTGTGAGCACCTAAGTAAAATCACCCTCATGCTGCTTAAGCTTCACGGACACCGAGTACTTTCCGATCAACTCCTCCAGGCCTTCAACCACATCCCTCTTCCACATAGTTATAATCCCCCCAAACACACCCCAAGAGGGAGCAGCCACCTAGCTAATCCCCCTAGCTTTCCAAACACTCCATGCCCAATTGTTATTAAACTCCATTCTCTTAGACTCTTGCAACAGCACAATGTCTGGGTCAAACTGTTTTATTACCTCTTTTATTGTCGCTCTCTTCCTTGCACTCCCAATTCCCCTCACATTCCAACTAAGAATCTTCATTCCACTTCTTTTTTAAACCCCTTGCCACCTTCCACTACTTCCCCCCTTTCCTCCTATCTCCTTTTTCCCCAAGCTTCTTGTCTCCTTCTACATCTCTCTTCAATCTCTCTACTTCACTCAATCTCCTCTTCTTTGTTCTGATCTCCTTCTTCCTCTTCTGTAATCTTTCTTTCAACACATTCAAATATTCCAACCTACAACCCAACTTCTCTACAAATTTTGCTATCGTGTCTTCTCTCACCAAGTCCTCCACCCCTACCCTTCCTACAGAAACCCCTAAAACTCTGCCCATCTGCCCGTTCTTCCTCTCCCCTGGTCCCACCTCTGATCTTTCCTCTCCATCCATCCTCCCTCTCCTGATATCTCCCTCCTTCCATGTTCCTTTCCCTCCATCTCTACCTCAATCCTTTCCCTCCTCTCCACTAACCCCTCCCCTCCTTCCTCCCCTTCCCTCCAAATCAACTTTCCTTCCACTTCCTTAAACACTTTCAATGATTTCCCACACTTTTTCACTCCTAAACATTCCTTCCCGCACCTTCCCACATTCCTTCCTTCCCCTCTCCCCCTCCTCGGAGAGCCCGCCTTCTAGCACGGCTGCATATTCATGGGCTACAGGACATGGAACAGGAACGAAATCTGGAACCAAAGACACAGGAGACACATCAGTAGCACAAAAAAATTCACTTGGTTACCTGGGAATGATGGACAAGCTAGAAAAAGACTGCTCCCGGCCTCCTTCTCTTGTTCCAGAGGTTGGTAAACACCTGTCTCCCTTAGTTGGTTGGTAAGTACTTCTGTCCTTTGGTCAACCTGGTGATCTTTCCACTCTACCCCTGGTTCACCCCTAGATGGTGTCTTCCTGCTCTGCTTCCTGTTCTCCCAGTTTACCCCTTCTGATAATCCTTGCACACTCTATAACCTTGGGAATGAGTTGACCCCATTGCAATCTACACCCTGAAATAAGCTTGCAATATTCCACCCATCCAAGTCACCTCCATCACAACTACCTTCGTCGTTTACACTGCCCACGCTAGTACCATCAGCAGAAGGGTCCTCCGCTTCTTCATCTCCTTCACTACACTACGCCCAGCCTTCATCCTTCTCTTCCCTCTCATCAGTTCTTTCCTAGCGAATCTTGGATTCAGCCTTTCTGAGGAGCGTCGCAGTGGGCTATGCTCCTCCGAACTTCGTCGGGAAACCCACTGCAACCCCGGTTTTTTCTCCAACTTCCGTTATTGCGCACAAGCCCCCCCTTTCTCGCGACTTGGGACAATGATAGACCATTAACATTGTCACATGGGCCCTTCCAATACTGTCCCGCCTCAACCTTCACCCTGCCCGACCCACCCGCCACCTTTAACAACTCAAACCAGACCTTTCGGCTCCCCAACCTATCCTGCCTTTTCGCCACGTCAGCAAAGGAAGAGTAGCCCGCCATTAAGTTGTTTGATTCAAACCTATTTGAAATATTTTCCCTAAAAAGGTTTCTTGTCATTTGGTTTTCCCCAACCGGCTCAGTAACCCCAAAAAAACCTTTCATCTGCTCCACCTTTTCAACTCCCAACCTATGCCCTCCACGTGTCCACCACCCAGCCAGCTCATCATCTTCTAACTTAGGAACACCTCCCCACCACGACCGTTCAACCTCAGAGGCCACCCACACCTTGTACCAGGCTTCATCCGAGCATATTTCAATGACCCCTGGCAGGTTCTCGTGCCTTACACCAGCAACCTGTAACTCCACGGCACCCTGTTTTCGTTTATCAGCTTTCACCAAGATGCCTCCCAGACATTGCACAATGTGCTCAAGAACAGAGTTCCACCAAAGGTGAAATGGAAGGCCTACAAGCTTCAGTTGGACACACCCATCTTGGACTTCAACTTCCTAAAGGTCTCTTTTCCTGTGCCTCGTTTTTTAGTGCTCTTTGCAAGCCCCCTATCCCTCTTTCCTTTCCTATTAAGGAAGTTTGGTGTCAACCGATTCCTTCAAAAATTAAGGCTTTTTGTTGGGAAGTGGCTTAGGGGAAAGTTAACACTCTAGATTACCTACAAAAGAAGAAGTTGTTTCTATGCATTTCCCCGAACTGGTGCACTCTATGCAAATCTTGTTACCACTTACTAATCTCTTGCTCCTTTGTTGCAGATATTTGGGAGTGGTTTTTCTCTTTGCTTAAGTGTAGGTGGAACATGCCAATGGAGATTAAGATGTTGTTTGATCCAGCTACCATCGTGTGGCCAAAAAGAAGGGGAAGAAATTAAATTCTAGGATTTTCCAAGAGAAGCAGAGAAAGCAAACAAGAAATTATGGATTGTGTTTTGACCAAAGTAATACATTGGCTACTAACTTTGGATCTATTTAGACAGTTCTCCTTCGATGATATTTGGAGGAATCAGTTATCAGTGGCTTCTAGTTCAGTACAGAAGACAAAAACAATCCAGGTCCATCTGGAATTGGAGTCATAAGAGATAGGGAAGGAAATCTCATAACACTTTTTTCAGGACCAGTGGGGAATGGAGACTCTATAAGGGCTGAACTGTTTGCAGTCCTACAAGGTGTTCAGATTGCAAAAGGGATGAACTTGGAAAACCTAGTGATTTAAGGGGATTCCAAGGTGGTGGTGGGCTGGTTAAAAGACCTAGATTCAGTGATATGGTGTTATCGAAACAAAATGAAGAAATTCAAATGGTTAACACAGCACAAGGTGTTCATATTGCAAAAGTGATGAACTTGGAAAACCTGGTGATTTAAGGGGATTCCAAGGTGGTGGTGGGCTGGTTAAAAGACCCAGATTCAATGATATGGTGTTATCGAAACAAAACGAAGAAATTCAAATGGTTAACACAGCAGATGAGCTTAATTATACAATGGGTGTGAAGGGAGGCAAATGCTATGGTTGATTCATTAGCCAAGCAAGGGGTAACTAGGGATCAATTGTTTTGGGCTCAGTTGTAACTTGTGTGCTGTCTTTTCTTCGGGTGAAGCTGCATCTCGTGCCTCCATTGGGGAAGCTTGTAACAGTTGCTTATCTTTTCTGATTTAATGAAATTTTAAAGAATCTTTTACTTATCCAAAAAAACAGCAATTTGAACGATCAGAACTGGAAACATAATTTAAGAGAAAAGACCATTTAGTCCCCTTCTTTTTTTATCAGCAACATAGAGAAGATCAGTTCTTTGTTTTTTTGAAGAGTAAAATGAAAATTTTATTAAATAAAAAGAAAGATACAGTCCAGTAGGTAACAAGGTGACACCTAACTTGCAATATATATATAAACAGCTCTGAACTAAACTGTTGAAAAATGGTATAGTACAATGAGTAAATGTACACAGTAAAGACAATGAAAGAAAATAATCTCTCTCCCCTTAATAACACCCTTGCCTTACAACTGTGCCCAGAAAAGAACTTGTCGTCCCACCCCTTGTTGGGCTAGTGTATCAACAAAGGAATTAGCACTACGCTTACACCAGCTGAAGGATACATCCATGTCCCTAGTTAACCATCTGAATTTTTCTTTTCATTTTTGTAGATAGATCCACATCCTCATTTCATCACTATGAAGCCAATTTACAACCAACTGTGAATCCCCTTCCACTATTAATTTCCAATGTTCCAAGAATTTGCCCTTTGAACTCCTTCCATCATTGCCAAGACTTTGCTCTGAGAGTCTCCCTCCCCCCACCAGGCCTGAATATAAAGCAATTATACTCCTCTTCATCCCTAAATGCACCTATAATTCCTGATGGTCCTGGGTTTCCCATGCTACTACCATCAAAGTTAAGTTTCATAGATCCTGTTTCTGGTGGACACCATGGATGACTAGCAACAAACTTATATCAAACGGAATTCTTTTTCTTTATCAATAACAGAAGATTCATTAATTGATTAAGAAAAAGAAAATACAAGAGAGGAGAGCTAAAATACCTTAACTCCCCACAACTGTCAAAGTACACCCAAAATACAAAAGCAATTACAACTGAGCCCAAAAAACAGAACTCCTAGGCTATTCAGCCCTTGCCTAGCTAAGCCATCTGCAAATGAATTTGCACTTCTCTTTTTTTACCCATGTGCATCAAACTTCAATGTCCTTGGTCAGCCATTTAAATTTTCTCTTTTAATTTCTGTAGTTCCAGAACCTAGAGTTGTCTTCTCTTAGCCAGCTAACTACAGTCTGAGAGTCTCCTTCTATGATCAGCTTGTTTATATGCAGGTCTTTGGCCCTTTGAACCCCTTCCAGAGCTGCTAGTATCTCAGCCCTCAATGAGTCTCCCACTCCAATGGGACCAGAATACAAGGCTATCACATTCCCCTTTTCATCCCTTATAACTTCCCCTATTCTAGAAGGCCCTGGATTACCATACTGCTGCCATCAAAATTCAGTTCCAGTAGGAGCTTGAGACCATCCTGACTGAAGCTGAATTTGCAATTTCCTTCAAATTTCTAATCAGATCTACTGAAAATTCTACACACAGATCCAAGGTTTTCAGCCAATGAATTACCCTTATACGAGTCACTTCTACCACTGCTTCCACGCTTCTCTCTTTTCTAAGAAAATCCTTGAATTTCTTTCTTCCCAAATAGTCCAACACACTGCAGCCCTAACACATCTCCACATAATCTTTGCCCTTTTTGTTGGCCGGTTGGAAGGAGGAGAGGAAGTAAACAAGCTTTGCACATTCGTTGGAGAGAGTTCCACCTGCACCCAAACAGAGAAGTAAACCATTCCCGAATAAAGTTTGCAAATTGACAGGAAATTATTAAACGATACCCAAACTCACCAGCAGCTTTGCAGAGGGCACACTAGTTAGGAGACAAACATCTATTGGGCCTTCCCAACAAAAGCTTCCCACCTTCAAAGTAATAGGTTGACACCATACCTCTTTAACTGGGAAAGACATACCAGGAGGAACAGCCAGCTGTGTTAGGGCTTTAAAGAAAGAAGCACAAGTGAAGGAACTTGAGGGAGAGAGGGTCCAAATCCTGTTGTCTACCTTTGTTGGCTCCAGGAAAACCCCATCAAGGATGGATAATAGGGATAAGGTACTGTCCAACTCTGTGTCCCTAATGTCTCTTCTCAAACCCAAGTTCCACCCAAACCCAGAGGTTGAGTTAGATGGTACAAGGAAAGTAGAAACCGGTTCGTTCTTAAAGGTAAAGATAACAAAAATAGCCGGAAACATATTTGTCAAGACGACGCCTAGGTGAGCGCCTGGGCGACAAGGCGCCCTTGGAGGCTCGCCTCGCCCAGTCGCCTAGCAGTTTTGTACACCGGGTTATAAAATACTTTTAGATTTTTTATTTTTTGACATTATAATTATAAAATAGACATTATTAAACTACAATATTCATATTATGTGTCTATTTACTAATTTCCTTTTATTATTTTCTTATTTTGTTAGGGTTTAATCAATGCAAACATTGCTAACTGCTGCATTGAACCCATGGTTCACAGTATCAATACACCTCTATGTATTGGCAGAGGTGTATCGGTATTTATAACGATACTCTCCCTATTTTTTTATTTCTTTAGTTTTCAATTTCATTTTTAAATATATATATGTTATTTAAAAAAATGGGTCCCCAAAAACACCTGTAAACAGGTATCGAGACCCCAAGATACAATATAATACACCCGATACGGGGCATAGCGCATCGAAATTTTGATCCTTGATTGAACCCTCAAAATTTTCAAAACCAGAACCTATAAGCAAGGGAAGAACTTAAAATTTTCTCTAATCAACACATTTTCTTCTTCCATGTCTTCTTCTTCTTCCACCTTTTCTTTTCTTCTTTCCTATAACAAAAGTAGGGGTTCAGCCCCTATATTTTTTGAATTTTCTTTACTTTGTTCTTTTTCTTCTCATAAAATGTTGATTTTCTAGAAACATGAAATTTATACTTTTCTTATGAAAACTATGAATAATTATTATGGTTACGGAACCTAGGGAACTACCCTAGGATCTAGGGTTTTACTTAAAAAAATCCATCGCCTAGGCGACAAGGCGCCCCCTGTCGCCTAGCCTCGCCTTGGTGCCTTGAAAACTATGGCCGGAAATTGGTCTTTTAGAGGATAATCCCCAACCCAACTTGTTCCCAAAATTTGATGAGGTGGCCTGAGTGCAAATCAAACCTGATCCAAGGAGAAAGCAAAGACAAAATAGCTTGGATTGCTTTCCACGAAGATGCCTTTGTAGTCCTTGTCCCTTGCCAGAATGATTACTCCTACAAACCACCTCCCACCCAACCCTATGGTCCTTTTTATCCTCCTCTGGCTCCCAAAGGAAATCTCTCGTCAATTTTTCCTACTTACTAGCCACCCCTACCAGGATTTTAAAAATCAATAAAAAGTAAACAGACAAGTTAGCTAAGGCATACCTAATTAGGGTGATTCTCCCTCCAAGAGAAAGAGGATTTTTCTTCCACGAAACAAGTCTCTTCTCAAACCTCTCTACAACTGGATTCCAGAACCCCCCCCCTTCTATAGATCATCTCCCAAAGGCAGACCAATGTAATTTAGAGGCCAATTAGACACCGCACACTCCAAAATATCAACACACACCATTATCTCCCCCTCCCCCAAATTTACTCCTAGGTAGCTTTTCTCAAAATTTATTTTAAGATTTGCCATTGGCTCAAAACAGTTGTATAGTGAGTTTCAAGTTCTTAATCCAATAGAGATCCCCTCCTTCACAAAAAAATATTGTATCATCTGGAAACTACAAGTAAGTGGCATGTGCTCCCCACCCAACTCTCCACCCCCTGATTAAATTCTTGGAATCTGCTCTAGAGATTAGTCTCCCCAACACTTCTAAAACCAAGGTAAACAAAAAAGGAGAAAGGGGGTCTCCTCGTCTGATTCCTTTCAATAACGAGAAGAAATCCACCATTGTCCCATTCACCAAAATAGAGTAATGGCAAGTCCTAATGCCTCCCATCACCCACCTGCACCATTTGTCCCCAAACCCAAGGTTGATCATCACCTCCAACAGGAAGGATCGATATACCAAATCATAGGCCTTTTCCAAATCCAATTTGCAAACCACCCTTTTTTCCTTTGATCTCTTGAAATCCTTGACACTCTCATTTGCTATAAGTATTTGATCTGTTAGTTGCCTCCCCCTCACAAAGGCTCCTTGGTTATTTGCTACAATGGTAGGAAGCACCTATCTAATCCTAATGGACAACAACTTTGCAATAATCTTGTACAGACTATTTACTAAATTGATTGGTCTATGGTCCCTCAGATGGTTTGATTCTTTTTTCCTTGGGAGCCAAGGCTATGAAAGTGGAATTCAAACCTGGGTTAATCACTCCTCTGTTATGAAATTCATCGATCACCATCATTAGATCCTCTTTCAATATCTACTAGCAGTCCTGATAAAACGCCATTGTAGAAGACATTTGCGCTTGGTTTTAAACAAAAAAAAAAAAAGGCATCTGGGCTTTGTGCCTTTGACCTATCCATAAAGAACACAAACCACCTCTTCCATGTCAAGTTTCCTCTTCAACCACTCCCTATCCTCTAAACTCAAGAATGGCCAATCCAACCCCTCAAACCACACCCTATTATTTATGGGTCTTCCAAAAATAGATCTAAAATGATCCGCGAAGGCTCCAACAATCTCACTTTCATTGGATAGTGTTACCCCTTCAATTTCCAAGCTTGAGAAGAAATTTTTCCTCCTTCCATTTGCCACAAGATGAAAGAATTTAGTATTCCTATCCCCCTCTTTCAACCACTTACATCCTATTTTGCCTCTAACTTATTTCCTCCTTGAGCAAATAATCCTCTAATTGTTTCAGCAGCCTCCATCTTTGTTCCTTATCCTCTTCTATAAGGCATCACCTCCCTTCCTTTAAATCTAGGTCTTCAATTTGTGCAGTCACAAATTGCTTCCTTGCCTCCAACCTCCCAAACTCTAGAAGATTCCACTCCTTAATTCAATCTTTTAGATATTGGAGCTTCTTGTGGAACCTCATTCCACTCCAGTCAATTGTAGTATTACTCTCTAGCCACCATTCTTTAACTTTCCTAATAAATATCGGGTGGCCTAACCACATGTTTTCAAACTTGAATGGAGCAGGTCCTACATTTTCCAACTCTTCCTTATAGACCACAATAGGCCAATGATCAAAGGTCGCCCTTGAAAGGACTCTATATATCAAGCTCCCCTAATGCTCTTCCCAATCATTGGAAAAGAGAAATATGTCCAGCTTAGAGCATATAGGATTCACTTGGAGATTGGACCATGTAATGTTGTTATGTGATAATGGGATCTCTTTAAGTTCAAAGGCATCCAAAATTTGGTTAAATTTTCTCATGCTTGTGTCACCCTTTGCCTAAGATTATTTGTTTCTTCTAAAAGCCTGATTACATTAAAATCCCCTCCTATACACCATGGACCATGTAATGTTGTTATGTGATAATGGGATCTCTTTAAGTTCAAAGGCATCCAAAATTTGGTTAAATTTTCTCATGCTTGTGTCACCCTTTGCCTAGGATTATTTGTTTCTTCTGAAAGCCTGATTACATTAAAATCCCCTCCTATACACCATGATCCTTCCAACAGTCCCCTGATTACAAAAAAGTTATGTTTCTTAGCCTAATATTTCCTATTCCTAGGCCTCCCCATCCCTACTTCTAGAAACCACCTCCACTTCACTAGGTGGTCTTTTTGGTGTCTCCTGGTTCCCAAAGGAAGTCCCTCATAATCTACTCTAACCGGTTTACCACTTTCACCAATACCCTAAATGTAGATAGGAAATACACATGTAGGTTAGCCAAAGCTAACTTTATTAGGGTTATCCTACCTCCCAAAGAAATGTAGTTTCTCTTCCAATTTGCAAGTCTCTTTGCAAATCTCTCAATCACTGGATACCAGAAACTATTTGTATCTAAATTTCCTCCCAATGGTAGTCCCAAATATTGCAATGGCCAGTCCCCTACATCACACCCCAACAGTCCAGCTAGCAGATTCACCTCTTCACTCCTAAATTTACTCCTGCCACACAGCTCTTGCCCCAATAACAGGGAAAACTTGTTCTGGACTCAGTTGCGATTTCTATTTTTGAACTTTTAGCTTCTTTGTAATTTGTTGGGGGAGGCTGCAACTAGCACCTCTCCAAGGGTTGTTATATGAGTTCCTAGTTTCAAATCAGTGCCTAGCTAAATAAAATTATTGTTATTCATCAAAAGAAAAAAAAATAAACACCTTAAATCTGCCCTTGAAACAATCCTGCTTAGAACATCTGCAATAAAAGTAAACAAAAAGGGAGAAAGGGGGTCTGCTTGGCTAATCCCACGCCTGGCAAGGAAAAACTCCACCACTCTACCATCTACCAAAATCAAGTAATGACGAGTCCTCAAGCAGCCCCAGATCCATTTACACCATCTATCACCAAAACCACAATGCCTCAAAATTTCGATTAGAAATGTCCAATCAACCAAATTATAGGCTTTTTTCTAGATCCAATTTACAAATCAAACATTTTTTCTTTGTTCTCTTTAATTCCTCAACACATTCATTAGCGATCAAAATCTAATCCATAATGTCTATTCTGCACAAAAGCCCTATTGTGGTGTTGGTTTTTCAAGGAAGGATGTTGTTTCTCATGGCGTTTTGAAGTGGTTTTTCTTGTGCTGTCTTTGAGGCTAAGTTTTTTTTTTTTTTTTTTGAGGTTTTTGGTTTTTGGTTGTTGTGGGTTGTACTATTTTTCAGTGGTCATTTTGAGCTTTTGGGTTTTGTTGTTTTTGTTGAGGTTTAGTTGGTTTGGTTTCTTGTTTGAGATTTGGAGTTTTGTTTTTTCTTCTCTCTCAAGTGACTTCTGGTCACTCTCCTTTGTAATTTATTTTTCCGTTTTAATAAATTGTATTTTTAAAACAATTACGATTTTCAGAACATTGGAATCCACAGAAGGAACTAATCATTTAAAACCTGCTGATTAAATGGGAAGCAAACATTGTTTCAATTTCCATCACAAAACAGTAACACAGCCTGGAAGTCTGAATTCAGGATAACCAGCATATGTGGTGCCATGTAAAATTCAAATTCTTCATCTTCTTAGTGTAAATTCTCTGCCCAACACCTTGCCCACTCCCATGAAATATAGGTTTGCAATATCAGAATGAATTGTATCAAGAAAAAGAAATACACAGAACTAGTTGTCATGTGAAGAAAAATAGAAGCTTTACCTTTTGATTTTTATCATCTGTGTCCACATCAGTTGAGGTATCAGTCCTAGGACTGGCATCTGCCATACTTGACTCGCCCCAGTTCTCAAAATGACCAGTAGATACAGAAACCAGATTAGGTTGTCCTTTTTGTGCAGCCAATCTTTGAGCTCCAACTCTAGCAGTGGATGGAGCTATTTCAGAGGAAATGAGGGACTATGTCCCAGAAAAAGATCAATCAGAACAAGAAAAGGCTATGTATTAAAGAAATAACAACACGAACAGCAGGCAAAGTGCTTATGAAATTTTCTGAATCTCAAACACATAAACTTGAAGCTCAAGCAGCTATTCACCTTATTAAAGGTACCAAACTGCAAAGGATCTGAAGCAACAGTCTGTCCACTTGATTTGGTTGTATTGAATATAGAATCTTCAACAAGAAATGCATCAGAGAATTGAATCAAATTAGAAAATCATTTGACATTACAAATGCAACTATCATAAGTTCATAACAACCCTGAAACAAACACTACTTGAATTCAAACAGAAAGCACACAAATTTTACATACTATACATATAACTAAAAAAGCAATGCTCGCTAAAAGAATTACCATGTAGTATACACTATATATGAATATATCATATGCACACATGTGTAAATACACCTAAATTTCACAAATTATCTTGTCAACAAAATGACAATGTGTTAGACAGTTTTTGTATGCCCTTAGCTTCAATCTGATTTGATATACTTTTGTTATTTAGTGGAAATAAATAAAGTGCATGTTTGATTCATGTTGTTTGGTTTAATTCTGTGTAAAACCCTAAAACTGGACATTTATAGAGACTCGTGTTAGTTTTAAATGTTCACAGCCGTTGGATAAGTCTGGAGAGATTTATTCTGCCAAGGCTGATACTGGTGTGCCACCAAGTGTTGGGATGGCCTGTCTCAGCCACTAGGGTAAGACCCGAGGCACATGCAGTATGGGATTACTTGAATCCTTGAACCGGACCAGATTTCCAGTATTGCCCTGGACCTTGGAGATAGATGGGCAAAACTGGAAAGTTACACTTGACCCCTAGACTCAATTATGACACTTCACTAGGTGTTGGATCAGGCTGCCTTTGATATGCCAATCAGTGAGATCCTTAGCGGGGATCAAAACCTGTGTATGTTGGGGCAGATTGAGAATTCATCTGAGTGGGTAATCATAGTGACAGAATCAGCCACTTTGTCGGACAAAGGGTAATGATCGAGAATGCACTCTCTCTGATGGAAACCAAACTGGCGGCAGTTGATTTCAATCGTTAGAATTTTGTTTTGCAAAATTAATATATTTATATATATATATATATGTACGGTTTCAAATTGTTTGCAAATGGTTTTAATTCCCGGGATCCATGTGAGAGGAGAGTGCGGTACTGTTCCTTGTAGCCGAGGGAGAGGTCCTCTCTTGTCGGGCAGTGCTTGATCATTAAGGGCTGAGAGGTTAAGTGTAAGACCATTGAGGATAATACCTGATGGGCTAATCTTGCACCTGCCCACAGTCCCTGGTTTTTATAAGATGGCTTGGCCCAGGGACCACTTAATGTAAGTGTTGGACCCATAGGGTCCATATGATGGACTCAAGGGGTTCATTGAGTTTTTCAGTGAATTCGGTTGGGCCTTGTATTAAAGGCTGGGCCGAACCCATGTGGCTGGTGTGTAAATCAATGCTTGGGTCCCACGCCATACAAATAAGCCTAACTGGGCAGCAGATTGGAAAGTAATTAGACACTGAACACTTAATGGGCCAGAAGCCCATTTCGATGTGGGCTGATATGATCACCCATCCTTGGGGCGAATCTGAGATTAATGTTAGTAAAAGGATTGAGCCTTTAGCCTTATCCACTCTTGGAGACCAAATTCAAATTAGATTTGAATCTGGTAACCTCCTGATAAGATCAGGAGTAAGCTAACTTTATCTGTAAATAGGATTAAGATTATCCTCTATCCAAATATTGATTTGGATTGGGATAACTCCTAATTAGGAGGTTTCTTAATCAAGAAGAAAGGACGAGAAACCCTAACAAAAAGAAAGAGAGAAATACAACAGATTTCGAATCAAAAAAAAAATCGCAAGAAAGGTTCCTGCGAATTGAGATCAGATCTCATACTCCAGAAAAAGAAAAAAAAAGGCAGTTCAGCCTTTTCGCCTTTAGAGTTCTCCTCCTGCCGCCGCCATCTCCTTTGCAAGATTAGATCTTTGCAGAAAAGAAAGTCAAGAAATCTGTTCTTCACATCAGTCTTGCAAGAAAGACTGAAATAGATTCAGTGTTTAGTGCTTCCAGATGATACTTGCGAATGATCCAGTGTGTAGGACGCACCCTGCTGGTTCTGTTCCATCCACAGCTGTGTCATCTTCAACAGGAACGGATCTTGGAGCATTCTTTGGACGTGAACACCAACTTTGGGAGATAGTGCTTCTCCGGATCAGGTATATTCCTCCCATTTGTCTTTTGGTACAGATCTGGTTTGATTATGGTTCAAGTAGAATCCTTGAATATTGTATTCTAAATTTAGGGAATATGATTCCCAGTTGGGAGAAGGTAGGAAAATTTTTGAAATTCGCCCACCCATTCCGCAACCTTTATGGCGTCCATTAGATGGATCCTACCATTCTTTTACAATGCTCATAGAAAGAAATATTATGTGAAAACAAGAACGAGAGGGGGATCCAATGATACATGCTTCTCCACAATCACAAGAGAGAGAGAGAGAAGAAACCAAAAAAAAAGAACAAAACAGTGCTTTCATAAAAACATTAATCAGGACCAGAGGAAATAATATAACAAATGATGCTTCATGAATACTAGAGACCTTACTAATTAACATGGCAAGGGAAATGCGTGCATTCAAAGTTAATATATTACGAGAAAGGGTATCAAATACCTACTTCTACTAAGGTCAACAGCATCCTCTATGCGATATCCAACAGATTTTTCAACTGCCCCAAAGTCAGATACTCGAGAATTATGGATATGATTTCCTCCCGTGCCACTAGAAGAAATGGATTACCAAAATCCATCAGTTAATAAGAATACAATCCAGAAAGAGAGGGAGGAAGAGCAGTTAACAAAAACAACTTATTAAGTAATGTTCACTAAGCATGACCGAGCTCAAAGCTATTAGTGCCCAAAGTGCAAGAAAGAAATATATGACAATTTTATCTTGAGATACTTCTATCAACTATAGAAGAAACAATATAGGGTATCCAGTATCCCCAAAGTATTTTACTACATGCAAGTAGTGCTTAGGGTATTTTGGTGACTTAATTGTGATTAAGACTGCACAATTCATCCACTGCAAATAACCATAAGAGCCTTCAGTCACAATTTATCACTGACCCAAGATCTTTTCACTGAAGATAGAGTATATTGATTTCAGAGTTTGTGCCAAGGAGAACAGAATTCTTGCACACTCAAGACATCTAACATTGGCATCATCAAAATTTTGGCAACTAATCAGCTCGGGATCATTAGAATAAACTTATTTCCATGTCAACCAGATTAATATGTTCATCTTATTCAGCCTATCTTGTTACTAAGAATATAGGCTTCATTAATTTGCAATTAGCACCAAATAGGGCAGTAATAAAAACACTGTCCATTGACATCACTAAAATTTTTGCTACCATCCATATGGTATCATGAATAATAAGCTCAATTCCACCACGTCCATATTATACAATGCATTAATTTCACAGTTAGCACTACTCAGAGTAATATTCTTTTCCCAAGAATTTTCCAATGGAACCATCTAATTTCTTTCTAATTATTACAAGTATGATCATGGGGAATAAACCCTTTTTCACTTCAACCAAACCATATTCCTGCTTTTTTCTGATTTACGTGGTTAGAATCACATATTTTCCAAATGAAGTTCTGTTTAACAATACACCTCGTATCAAATAAACATTAACGAGGTAATTCAATATAGCCGTACGATTATTGTCAAGAATATAACCTCGCCCAGTTCATGAATTTCAGGCCGATCTCTGAACTCGGTTCCAGGCCATAAATTTCAAGGAGTACAAAAAGTCACATCGAAGCTATACAAGTGATAAAAGCATGCAGAAAAAATATAAATCTCCCTCCTGTTAAAACAAAATCCGAGAAACAGTGATTCTAATGAATTCAAACATGATATGAAAAATCAAGCAAGAATAAAACGTGGAAGGCCTAATTATTCCACTAGAGAATCCACTAAAAGTAGAAAAAAGCACAATATTGGCAAATTGCGGCCGACAGATAGAGATAGTAATGAGTCAAAGAAAAGGATAAAAATGAGCTAGACTGAAAAAATTACAGTGCATGAGAAACGGGTAATGGAGGAACGAAGCTCGGCATCCCGCTCGCCGCTTCCTTATCATCTTCAGTACCAGCCCTCACTGTTCTACTCCCCATACATCACCATCGTCACCACCACCTTAATGCCCCAAAAACTTCAAAAAAAAATCCACGAATACCTTAAACCCAACCAACTCAGTGCACAAAAACAACCCTGGAATCCCAAAACTGCACCTTTCAACGTACAACGATCACGCTTAAACCCTGCACTATACAAACAATCACAAAAACCAACATTGGGTTCGACTATGATATGGAAAAGATATGATATCCGAAAAAAAGTAGTCACCCAATTAATTATCCGCAAATTACAATTAAAAAAGAAGCAAAAACCCTAACCTTCCCAGAGAGGCAAACCAGCAAAACACGATAACCGTACGTACAACCTACAAAACAAATAAAAACCTAAAAGCCCTAAAATTCAAAACCAAATCGGACAAAAAAGCCAGCAATAGTTCAAGCCACTGTCACCGAAAGACAATAAACAAAACCCCTCCACGTAACACAAAGCCTAGCTGATCAACATGAGCGTCATCACCGCCGACAACATCGATCGCCCTTCAAGATTCGAATTTCACGCCAATCCAATCTATACCCAGATGCCAGAATCCACGAACAACACTTCGGAAACCCTAATCTTCCAACCGTTTTGAAGATCAAAATCGCATCCTTTTGACTTCCTCTAACCAATGAATTTCCTACGTGCTTCAATCAATCTCTACTTGGTTCTCATTCTATCCCTATCGCCATATACTTCGATCAAGAGACCCACCTCGAACTTCGATTTTTTGTTTTGGAGAGAGAGAGAGGGGTGGGGTGACGTTTGGATCATTCCAATCTCCAGACGTCCTTTTCTACTGAAAATTTCCCACCTTTCAAAGACCCATTTTCTTTTTACTGTATTCAAAAAAAACAAAATCCTTTATTTTATCTTTCTTTGTTTATTATTTCTTCTCTGTAACTGTGTCAGAGAGACTGATTTTTAGCTCAGAGAAGAGAGAGAGAGCGCTCGACGCAGCCGAGCTCCGATACTCGCGGTGAGAAACCAGGTTTGGTAAACCTCGTCATCTTACTAATACACTTTGATTTGTGGCTAATTACACTGTTGCCCCTGTTTCTGTTTATCTTCAACGCTTTTGACTGTTGTAGACGGAAAAAGATGTCTATAGGACCAAGCACCAGACCTAAGTAATTTGTCCTACTTAGGTCTAACACCGTTGGATTAGAATCTTTATGCACATAATCGTTAACTAGCTAAATGCTTCAACAACCTTGCCTGTTGCAGACGAAAATGAGTGTGACTTAGGATCTCCTGTTAAGCGAACCGTCGGATTGGAATTTTTATGTAAGTGATGAAGGGACCTCGGGCAGTTCTACCAACCAGCAAATCAAACCGTACAAAAATTATATACAACATTTTATACCAACGAAATGAAATAAAAAAATGATAATATTTTGACTAAGCGGATGCATTGGGCAGGTGACTACCTGTTTGTTTGTACGGTAGTGGGTAAGTTTTGTCTTTTTCTCCATTTTTTTTGTCTTTTAACCGGAAACTTGAAGTGGGCGCAAGATAAACATTGGCAGTTGAAGCGATGGATCGGTCGTTTATTGGACGACTAGGATGAGTCAACTGCCGTGTTCACACGACTAGAATTTGATCAACAACGTCCAAATAGTGGACCATTGGCCATATAGAAGACACCGTGGATAGGTTGGAATGGGTTTTTTTTTTTTTTTTTTTTTTTTTTTGGGGGGGGGGGGCGATTTTCGGCTCTCAGTTCTTGAAGCTAGTCTAGAAAATATTTTAGGCGCTGTTTGGCTTGAAAGATAAAAGTAGGGAAAGATATAGAGGTCTGTACAAGGTTTGAAAGAAATAAGTACATCCATTCCTTTCTAAGTACATCCATTCCTTTCTCTACTTACAATAATAGATATTAAAAACAGATTTACTAGACAATATAATAATAAAACCATGCTTGTGTGGCAATGTTCAAGTTTGAAAGGTTAGTGTTAGATAGTATATGTTCTTAGTTCTAATTAGATTGATGTACTTATTGTCATTTATTGTAAATAAATAAAGTGTATAATTGATTCATCTTATTATGTTGTGTTTCTGTGTAATGTTCTTAAACTTGACACTTATGAGACTTGTGTTAATTTAGAATGTTAAGTCATTAGATAAATCTATGGAAATTTACCCTGTCAGGACTAATACTGATGTGCTGTCAAGTTGGTTAGGGTGGGTTGTCTTAATTGCTACGGTGAGACTTTATATACATGTAGTGTAGTTTTTCTTGAAACTTTGAAGTATACCAAATTCCAGTATTGCCCTAGACCTTGGAGATAAATGGGTAAAACTTGAATGTTACACATGACCCCTATACTCGATTACGATACTGTACTAGGTGTCGGATTGATTTGTCTTTGATATAACAATCCACGAGATCCTTAGCAAGGTCAAAACTTGGGTATGTTGGGATAGTCTGAGAATTCATATGACTGAGTGATCATAGTGATAGATCAGCCCCTTTGGCGGACAAAGTGAATGATCGGGGAATGCACTATCTCTTATAGAAACTTAAACTATCGATAGTAGATTTCAAATGTGCTTTAAATTTGTTTTGCAAATTTCAAATATATATATACATTTTATGGTTTCAAATTGTTTGTAAAAGGTTTTAATTCCTATAATCCATGTGAGTAAAGAGTGCAGTACTGTACCTTGCAACCGAAGGAGATGTTATCTCTTGTCAGGTACTGTATGATCATTAAGGGTTGAGAAGTTAAGTGTAAGACCATTTAGGGATAATAAACCTTATAAGCTAATCTCACATAAGTCCATAGTCCATGAACCTTCATAAGGTGGTTGGACTCAATGACCATCTAATGTAGATGTTGGCTCCACTGAAATCCCATATTGATGGGTTAAAGGATTTATTCGACTAGGCTGGGTTGAACTCATATGGCTTTTGTGGAGATCAATGATAATGTCACACACCATACAAAGAGAACCAAATTAGCCAATAGTTAAAATAAGTGAGCCTAAAAGCTTAATGGACCTTAAAAGCCCACATCAAATTGGGTATTTAATTACATTAAATAAGAAGGTGGCAAATTGAATTTATAATCATAGTAGAATTAGCTAATGGATAAGATAAGTCTTATCCATTTAAGAGTTCAGATTCAAATACATATTTGAATCAAATGAATTCTTTCATAATTAGATTATGAAGTTAATCTAAAAGAAGATTATAAATAGGAAGACAAATTCTCTTCAAAACACAACATTCTTTTTCTGCTTTTACTCCCTCTGCTTTTGCCGCTACTTACACTATTCGATCTCCATCTTGGCCTGATTAGGATTTGATTTTGATATTATTTCTTGTTAGAATAAATATCTTGAAATTGTGCTTACATCCTTGGCGTGATTATTGCTGAAGAATTAGGGTTTCTGTTGAATAACCTCCCTATTAATCCTATCTCATCATAAGCCGTGTCATCTTCAGTGGATGACGGATTTGGCACTCTCTTTGAGCGTGAACACCTACATTGGGAGGAGCATTTGTGTGGATTCCTTATCAAGTATCTCTCTCCCTAATATTTGGTTCAGATCTAGTATAGTTTGTTTCAAGAACGATCATTGAAAAATGCAACTTTTTTAAATTTGGGAATAGGATTCCAAAAGGGAAAAATAAATTTTTAAAATTTTGCCTAGCATTTTTGCATGGTTCGGCCATCCATATGATGGATCTCATTTCCTTTTCAGTTAGACCCTAAAGTTTGATAAGGAAAATTTAGATGTTAAAAAGTATATTAGTTAAAAAATAGATTTTATTAATCTTGAAGTTTATCAAATTAGTCTTTAAATTCATAATAACTAATTTAATAGTAATAATTAACAATAATTAAAGATAAATTATTACTTCAACACTAACTTAATTAGCTTAACTAATAGTAAACTAATAATCACTTAATTTACTTAACTAATTTAGTTAATGTAGTAACTCAATTTACTTAATTAACATTAACTTATTTTTCTTATTAACCTTAATTAGCTTTGATTAATTATTACTCTATTTACTTAGCTTAATTTACTTAATCAACTAATTAATTCACTTAATTACATGGTTTAAAAATCATCATTGATCTGAGCAAACAAATTGTTCAACCTAAGAACTTGTCAATTGTCTAATTCCATTTTATACTTGACTTGGAATTTTCCAATAAGCATTGACTTGGTTAACAAACCATTGACCTAAACAATTAAACCACTAAACTCCTAGTGAATGGTTTTTTAGGTTCTTTTAATTATTTTTTATTTTTATTTTTTCAAAATGTCATGAGTAGATCCATTTTGACCAAACAATCAAACCATTGACCCAAAAAGTGATTAAATTGATTTTGGTTTTGGGTTAGTTTTTAAAACTTTGATTAATTGGCTTAATTTACTTATTTAGATCCATTAGCTTTGTTTATCTAATTTACTTAACTAACTTAGTTTCTTTAATTATTTTAATTTACTTGTTCAACTACTTAATTTACATGGCTGGATTAAGTAAGGTCATTGATTATTGGGTCAATAGCTCGATCGTCCAATCCATAGCCTATGACGTTTTAAAAATAAAAATCAAAAATCAAAAGGAGCCTTGAAAACCATTTACCAAGAGTTTATTAGTCATGGCATGTTAAAAATAAAATTTAAAAATTTAAAAAAACCTTCAAAACCATTCACCAAGAGTTTAGTGGTTCAATCAATGATTAGCTAACCAAATCAACTTTTTTTTTTAGGAAATTCCAAACCAATTATAAAATGGAATCAAACAATTAAATAGTTATTGGATTGAACAATTTGACCACCCAAGTCAACAACAATTTTAAAATCATGTAATTAAGTGAATTAACTAATTAATTAAATAAATTAATTAAGTTAAGCTAAGTAATTAGATTAATTAAATAATAAAAGCTAATCAAGGTAAATAAATAAATTAAGTTATTGTTAATTAAGTAAATAAGTAATGAAATAAATTAGTGTAACTAAGCAAATTAAATGAATAATTTAATTAAGTAAATTAAGTGATTGTTAGTTTAGTATTAATTAAGTTCCATAAGAAGAATATTTACAATCTCATATATTTAGAGAAATAAATATTTATAAATTATAATAAGAAGAATATTTATAGAATTCATTGTGATTTTTTATCGAACATGTTTTTACCTAGTCTCCTGGAGGGATCATACATTAATTCATTACACACATGAAGTGCCCATTTAACATCTAATATTCTAGCTCAAACTTTTATAACCAGTTGTCTCTGCCATATTTTCCATTGCCAAAATAACTAACATGTATTTTACTATGAAGATTTGGGAATGAGAAAGCATGGAAATCCACTTAATGCATTGTAAAATGGCTCGCTCTTCAGCCAGTTCAATTTTGCAAGCTATGTGAATGAATGTTTGTATTTTTTTTCTTATACTTCTCTCATATAGATTGTGCAATAGGCAATTCACCAGGTAAAGATTTCAAAAGTATTATGATTCTCTTTTCGGTGGAAAACATTATGTTGTTACAACTTAATTGTTGGCACATGTCACTAACAACTGCTATGTGCTCCATCATGTGTGTTCTGACTTTATCTTATAGCTTTAAATTTCTTTGAGGATATAGGAATGAGCCAAAATACTTTATTCTAACTTAAAATATAATGATACCATTAAAAACAATGTTTAAAATAATATAAAACTTTTTCAAAATTTACCCAAATGGCTATTTATGAAAACTAATAAAAAGTGTAGCATTCTAACCTCACTATTGAAATTTTTTCTACGATTGACAATATTATTAAAAATTTTCAGTAATTTTTCATATTAGAATTAATTACAACTAAAATTAATTATTGTCTGAAATGGTTTTTAAAAAGCTAATAATCATCTATTAGTGTAATTATCAATTACAAATTTTAGGAAATTATCAGTTACAAATTCCAGTGTCATGTCTAGAGTTTAAAATTGTCATATTACAAAGGACTATAGTATGAAATTTCTTGTTAATGTTAATGAATTCCACCCTTTAGCAACTCTTACTCAATAGTATATTCATTAAATTAAATTAAATTAAAGGTGCTAAATACTTGTAAACAATTTCATGGCTATTAGACAATTGTATTATTCTACTTTGGTAGTATGAAAGAACATTAAAACAAGTAAATAAAACAATTGCAATATATCTAAAATTCTTACCCAATTGCCAATTTGCAAACCCCATAAATACTCGAATCGAACAAGCCAATATGACCTGCAATAAGAGAAAATGGTTTAAGCTCAATTATATAATAATCATTTTAATGCAATAATTTTAATTGAAATCAAGCATTGAGTTTTCAAGAAAATAATGATAACAATAGATTGATTATTATTATTATTACAACAATCTATGAAAATTTAATTAGCAGTTGTTATCAAATAACTTGGAAAATTAAATTAATTAATGGTAGTTCTCGAATAATCTATAAAATAAAGTATGTTAAACATAATAATATAATTTATAAAAATATATTAGTGAAATATTTTTCAATATTAGGAATTAATGATAAAAACTTATTACTAATTACTACAACAATTTATTAACTAACAGTAATTATCTAATAATCCATAAACTAAATTGTCTAAAAAAATAATAGTTTAATTAAAAAAACAATTATTGAAATAACTTTAAATATAGTTTTCTGAAATGTTTTCTAAATAGCTAATAATTATTAACTATTGTAATTATCAGTTACAAATTTCTGATCATTTTGATTTTCTTTTCAGGCAGTACATATAATTTAATATTCTTAACTAAAATCAAATACTGATTTTTTTTAGGAAATAATGATAAAAACTTAGAAATAATTATTACAACAATTTATTAATAATTTAATTAACATTAGTTATTCAATAGTCTAGAAGCTTAATTGTGTAAAAAATAAGTTTCAATAGTCGAGTGTCGGTATGTCTTGCACCACTCTCTCTATTCTATTTTTTTCTGTTTTTACACTTTGTCCTACACCTCTCTCTCTCTCTCCAACATTTTATTATTCACTCTCCACTTTTATCTCGTTTTGGCCAGTACCTTCCTAACCTTTATGTCTCTATATAACGTTTGCCAACACTTCTCTCTATCCATAGCCCTCTCTCTAGTCTCTTTTTTTTTTTTTCTACTTTATTGCTCTTCCCACACAACCTCTCTACCCTCCCTCTCTCCTACTCCTACGCACTTTATCTTCTCTAATAGTAGCATCGATGATACTGTTCATCGACTCCTTTGCTCACCGTAGTGAAGAAGAAGAAGAAGAAGAAGAAGAGTCAGTCAATAGTGAAGGAAAAGGGAGATTCATCATATGGATGGACAAACCATGCAGGGTGGCTGGGCGAAATTTCAAAGATTGATCCAAATCGGACTAGATCTAAAATCAAAAGAAAGCGAGAGCAATACTTGATATTAAATCCACACGTGTAGCTCCCAAAGTAGGTGTTTACGCCCAAAGAAGGTACCAAAACCTGCTTCCACTAAAAATGGTGCAGCTTAAGATGAAGCAAGTTCAACAATGCAGTCCTTCAGCAAGAACTGCAATCCAACGACTTAGATTAAGCAAGGGAGGTGAGCACTAAATCAGATATGATTTTTCTTGCAAAAATTAGAATCATAACCGATCTCTATCAGTTCAAGAATGGAGATCGAATTAGGGTTAGGGCGGCAAAAGCAAAAGGAGAGAGAGAGAGGACTGAGAGCAGTGTGTAAACATGGAGCAGTTCGTCCTCTTCTATTTATATAGCATAAAGAGTTGCACTCCTAATCTAATTAGGAGCTTCCTGATCCAAATATTTATTCAGATCTGGATTGTTTATGTGAATAAGACTTATCTTCTTATCCTTATCTATTGATCCAAGCCGATATCTCTATCCAAATTCGCCCATACTTATTAATCTAATTCATTATGGGCCTTAGGCCCATTAAGCAAACAGTCTCACGTCCTCTTTTGGTTGCTGGATAACTTGGCTCTCTTTGTATGGCATGAGACCCTAACATCGATCTTCACAAAAGCCATATGGGTTCAACCTAGCTTCTGTGACTAAACCTGGCCGAATTCACTACTAAATATAATGAACCCCTGAGTCCATAAATATGGGCTCTTAATGGGCCCAACATTTACACTAAATGGTCATTGAGTCCAGCCACTTTATGAAGGCCCAAGGACTATGATCTTAAGTGAGATTAGCCCATCAGGTATAAAAGTCCTAAATGGTCTTACACTTAACCTCTCAGCCCTTAATGATCAAACACTGCCCGACAAGATAAGACCTCTCCCTCGACTGCAAGGTACATTGTTGCATTCTCTATTCAGATGGATCCCGAGAATTAAAACCTTTAGCAAACATTTTTCATAAAACACAATATATTTTGCAAAAACAAATCTCAAACAAGTTTGAAATCGACTACTAACAGCTTTTGATTTCCATCACAGAGAGTGCAGCCCCCGACCATTCACTTTGTCTGACAAAGGGGCTGATCCTATCACTACGATCATAAACTCGAGTGAATTCTCAGACTTCCCTAACATATGTAGGTTTTGATCCCCACTAAGTATCTCTTTAATTGGCATATAAAAAACAACCAAATCCAACACCCAGTGCAGTACCGTAATCAAGTTTAGGGGTTAGGTGTAACTTTCCAGTTTCCCCCCCTAGCCTCAAAGGTCGAGGGCATAACTGGACAATGGTCCGGGTTTAGTGTTTCAAGCAAACACACACTAAATGTGTTTCGGGTCTAAGCCTAGTAGTTAAGACAAGCTACCCCAACCGATTTGGCAACACATAAGTGTCAACCTTGGTAGGATACACCTCCCTAGGTATATCCAACAGTTTTGAACATTCTAAACTAACACAAGTATAATAAGTGTCCAGTTTAAGGGTAATTATACAGAAACACACCAAGTATAAAACAAATCAATTATGTACTTTCACTCATTTACAATAAAGGGATATGTACATCAATCTGATTGGAACTAAGGGCATACACTGTCTAACAGCTCTCACTTGCACTTAGGTCCAAGTGATGCTACCTTCTGAATCCATATTCTCCGTTGATGCTACCTTCTGAATCTGGATGTTCCTTCTACCAATAATATCCCACAGATCCAGTGTTGTCACTCAATAGTGGAATGGGTGATATAGTAGGATTCCAAATTCTAGGATGAACAACTTCATCCATTAAGCAGCCTTATTTACGACAATGTGCTTAGTTTGGGTCGTAGACTATTTTTCTTACTACATATGACCCCATTGTAAAAATATAACTAGATGTAGACTTTCTATCATATGGGTCTGACTGGAAGTCGACATCAGTATACCTGACGATCTATAGTGAACAAACATCAAAAGCAGACAAAACTCTTTTGTCCTTCAAATGTATTTGAGTATGTTCTTTACAACTGCCTAGTGCACCTGTCCTAGGTTTAATTGGTACCTACTTACCACACTCACGACTTGAGCAATGTCTGGCCGAGTGCACAACATAACATACATGATACTCCCTATGGTTAAGGCATAAGGAACTTCCTTCATGCCCTTAGTCTCCCCAGTAGACTTGGGAGACATACCTTTGGAGAAAATGAATTAGTGTCTGAAAGGGACAGATCCCTTATTGGAGTTCTCCATGTTGTATCTTTTAACTATATTGTTAATGCAATTAGACTAGGATAATCCTATTATCCTTTTTGATCTATCTCTATAGAGTCGAAGTCACAAGATTTTGGAGGCCTCTCGAAGATCTTTCATGGAGAATTGCTACGAAAGCCATACCTTCATAGTAGTCAACATTCCTACATAATTCACAATGAGTAGAATGTCATCTATATAAAAAACTAAAAATGTAACCTTATTTCCCATTGCTTTCCTGTAAACACAGGGCTCATCCGAATTCTGCTCAAAGTCAAACTATTTGACGGTAGAGTCAAATCGGATGTTTCAACTTCTAGAAGTTTGCTTAAGTCCATAGATGGATCGGTTAAGTTTACACACCATGTGTTCTTGATCTGCAGCAATGAAACCTTGCAGTTGCTGCATATAGATATCTTAAGTACAATCTCTATTCAAGAACCCAGTTTTGACATCCATTTTCCAAATCTCATAGTCATAGTTTGCTTTTTCAGCTAATAGGATCCATATGGATTTAAGCATGGCCACTGGTGAAAGGTTTTCTCATAATTGATTCCCTCTTTCTGAGTGTACTCCTTCGCTATAAGAGGAGCTTTATAGGTATCAATATTCCCATCAGGGCCCTTATTCCTCTTGTAGATCCATTTGCAACCAATTGCTTTCACCATAGGGGGTGGATTTACCAGAGTCCAGACCTTGTTGGTTTCCATCGAGTTCATCTCGACTTTCATGGTATCTACCCATTTCAAGGAATCTATGTCCAACATAGCTTCCATATAAGTCAAGAGATCTTCCTTACTAATCGTGGTTTCCATCAAATAACTTTTTCAATCATAGCCGTAACGAATTAGAGGTTTAGAAGCCCGGGTAGATCTTCTACGTTGGGTGTTATCTGGAGCATGTGGGACATCTCTCACTACTTTTGAGCTCTCCTCATCAAGAATAATTTCCTGACGATGATTATCCAAGATGTAATATTCTTTCAAGAAATAGACATTTTGATTGCAAAACACCTTTCGCTCTCTTGGGTCATAGAATAAGTATCCTATAGAGCTTTTGGGGTGCCCTACAAATAGGCAACGACTAGTTTTGGATTCCAATTTGTCAACACTTATTCTTTTAACATGTGCCGGATAACCCCAAATCTTCAAGTGTCTTACACTTGGTTTCTTATCGATCAAAAGCTCATAGGGATTCTTAGGAATGGATCTGCTTAGAACCTGGTTCAACACGTATATCAAGTTTCCAATGCGTATCCCTATAAGGATATAAGTAGTTCTGAGTGGACGAGAAGTGAACGAACCATATCTAATAGAGTCCGGTTTCTCCTCTCCGATACACCGTTTAATTGTGGTGTAACAGGAGGAGACAACTGTGATACAATCCCATTGTCCTTTAAGTAGTTTCTGAATTCATAGAAAAAATATTTGCGTCATTGATCTAATCGAAGGGCCTTAATATGCCTCCCCAATTGTTTATCGACTTTTTGTTTGAACTTTTTGAACTTTTTAAAAGATTTAGACTTATGTCTCATTACGTACACATTACCATACCGAGAAAAATCATTGGTAAAGGTAATAAAATAAATGTGCTGGTTACGTGTCCTAACATTGATGGGACCACATACATCAGTATGTATCAGGTCAAGTGTTCCCGTAAATGGCCGCTTCGTCATCTTGCCCTAAAGGCAAGGTTCACATGTTGGAAGATCTCTATAGTTAAAAAATCCAAAGGACCATCCTTTACTGACCTTGTGATACAATCTATATTAATGTGGACAAGTCGGTAATGCCACAGGCACGTGGGATTAACATTATCACATGTTCTTTTCTTGGGGACAATTTTGGACATAGTTTCGACTATATTTGTTTTTAGAGAAGGACGGAGGACATAGAGACCATTCTCAAGTTCTCATAAGTGAGGAACTTGTTATTCAGTTTAATAGTAATTGTATTACTAAACATAATATAATTATCATCTTTGCATAGTTTTGAAATAGAAATTAGATTTCTTGTCAAAGTAGGTACATAAAGACAATCTTTAAGCCTAACAACTCCTATGAAAATTATATCTACAGTTCCTATGGCTGTAGCTGCAATTGTTACAGAAGTCCCCAAGTAAAGCGTTATTTCATTGTCACTCAGCCTTCTATTTATTTTGAACTCTGCAATGTGTTACACGCATGAGTAAAACACAAGAACTAGCACTGCAAGTGTGATGGTCCAAATTTGATCCGGACAAATTGCAAACATACAAGAAAAAGGTTAATCGCAGAATGCATATTTTCTTTTTTATAAAAAGATTCTTCTCCTCCACGCACTCCAACAAATCTTTCCAATGAAAAAAAAGAAAAACCTAATTTTCTATTAATTACATCAGATTGAATCCTATATATTTTTTCTAAAAGTAAAAAAAAAAATTATTTATAGACCAAATTGAATAGAATGAAATTGTAGGGTGTGCAAATCTTGGCGCCATAAAAGAATTCGATCTCCGTCACATAAACAACACAAAAATTCAAGAAATAATCATAGAACCATTCTAAAAATATTATAGAATAATTTTGAGTTAATTTTAGATCAATCACCCAAATTTGAGAACCGAATTCTTAGAAAACTGTTAATTTGTGCAAATAAGGTAAAACAATTTCTCCCGATTTGTGCTGCTTCATATCTGATCTAAATTTGGTTCAAGACTTGAACTTGGCTCTGATACCACTGAAAGGAAGTGAGATCCATCATATGGATGACTGAACCATGTAGGGTGGCTGGGCGAAAGTTCTAAAATTACTTTCTCCATTCCGGGAATCGTATTATCAGTTTTAGAAAAATTGCATTTTTGAAGGATCATTCTTGATCCAAACCGGACCAGATTTGAAACCAAAAGAAAGTGAGGGCAATACCTGATACGGAATCCATATATGTATCTCCCAAAGTTGGTGTTCGCGCTTAAAGAGGGTACAAAACACGCTTCCACTGAAGATGGTGCAGCTTGAAATGAAGCAAGTTCAACAATGCAGTCCTTTAGCAAGAATTGAAATCCAACGACTTAGATTAAAAAAGGGAGGCGAGCATTAAATCATATCTGATTTTTCTTGGAAAAATCAGAATTAGAACTGATCTCTATTAGTTCAAGAATGGAGATCAAATTAGGGTTAGGGTGGAAAGTGCAGAAGGAGAGAGAGAGAGGACTGAGAGCAGTGTGTAAACTTGCAGTAGTTCACCCTCTTCTATTTATATAGCATAAAGAGCTGCACTCCTAATCTAATTTGGAGCTTCTTGATCTAAATCTTTATTTGGATATGGACTTTATAAGTGGATAAGACTTATCTTTTTATCCTTATCTGCTGATTCGAGCCCATATCCTTTACCAAATTCGCCCATACAAATTAATCCAATTAATCTAGTTCATTATGGATCTTAGGCCCATTAAGCAAACATGCTCACGTTCCCTTTTGATTACTAGCAAACCTATCATTCTTTGTATGGCATGGGACCTTAACATTGATCTTCACAAAAGCCATATAGGTTCAACCTAGCTTCTGTGACAAAGCTTGGCCGAATTTTCTGCTAAAAACAGTGAACCCCTGAGTCCATCAAAATGGACTCTTAATGGGCCCGACATTTGAAGGGATGAGAGATTCATCAAATGGACGACCCAACCCTGCAGGTTGGTAAAGGAATGGAAAGATCCATCGTATGGATGCTCAGATAAAGTGGAATTGAATGGGCGAATTTCAAAAAAATTCTTTCCTTCCTACAAATAGGAATTACATTCCCTATTTTAGAAAACTAATTTTCAAGGATCAATCTTGAATCAAGAACCAAAACAGATCTGAACGGAACAGAAGGAGAAGGAAATACCAGATACAGAGAATTAATATCCCCCAATGATGGTGTTCACGCCCAGAAAAGTTACCAAAGACTGCTCCCAATGAAGATGGCGTAGTGTAGGACGGAGCAAAATCAACAACGTTCTTCACAAGAACTGGATGTTTCGCAAGAACCCATTGGATGACAGGTGAGCACAACTTCTTTTCAATTCTTTCACAAAGAACTGAAATCAAGGACGCTTCTTGATGACTCCCATGTGATGGAGATGAACTGCTGAAGGCAGCGGCGACAGGAAGGAGGCGGCAGGTAGAAATTGGCACAATCTCACTGTATGCCGATTTCTCTCTTCTGTGTTGTATCTGTATCTCAGATGAGTGTGTTTTTAGGCTGCCGCCCCCTCCTCCTTTTATAATCCTAAAGGGATCAACTCCAAATCCCATTAAGAGATGTTGATCCCCTTAAGTGATAAGGTAGAGTCCTTATCTAATATGCAGATCATGATCAACCCTCCTAATTTGATTAGGAGTTTCTAGATTTGAATCATATTAAAATCTGGGTTCTTTTTGAGTGGATAGGGATTTTCCCTTTTCCTTTAAGGCTAGTCCATATCTCAGATTCGCCCCATTCAAGCTAATCTAATTAGCCCAGCTCGTATTGGGCTTTTGACACATTAAGTGTATATGCTCACTTAAGCCTTCCAAATTGCTACTTAGTTGGGCTTTCTCTGTATGGCGGGGGCCGAAACGTTGATCTATACATCAGCCACAAGGGGTCGGCCCAGCCTTTGTCACAAGGCCAAGCTAAATTCACTGGAATGCCCAGTGAACCCCTTGAGCCCATCATATGGACTCTATGGGCCCAACACTTACACTAAGTGGTCTTTGGGCCAAGCCACCTTGTAACACCCAATGACTGTGGGCATATGCAAGATTAGCCTATCAGGTTTAACCCTCAAAGGCCTTACACTTAACCTCTCAGCCCATAATGATCAAACACTGCTCGACAAGGGAGGACCTCTCCCTTGATTGCAAGGTACAGTGCTGCACTCTCCTCTTACATGGACCCCGGGGATTAAAACCTTTTACAAACAATTTTGGAAACCTGTAATATATATTATATCGCATAAATATATTTTGCAAAACAAAATTTCAACGATTGAAATCAACTGCCAGAAACTTTGGTTTCCATCAGAGAGAGTGCATTTGCCCGATCATTACCTTTGTTCGACAAAGGGGCTAATCCTGTCACTATGATCACCCACTCAAATGGGTTCATGAATCGTCTCAACATACCCAGTTTTTGACCCCCTCTAAGGGTCTCACTAGTTGACATATCAAAGATGGCCCAATCCGCCACCTAGTGCGGTACCATAATCGAGTCTAGGGGTTAGGTGTAACATTCTAGTTTTCCCCATAATCACCAAGGTCCAGAGCAATACTAGAATTCTGGTCTGGATCAAGGTATCAAGCTGATCACACATTGCATGTTCCTCGGGTCTCACCCTGGTGGCAGAGACAAGCCACCCCAACTGACTTGGCGGCACTTTAGTGGCAACCTTATCAGGGTAGGTCTCCCCAGACAGACCCACTAGCTGTGAACATTCTAAACCAACACAAGTCTCATAAGTGTCCGATTTTAAGGGTATTACACAGAACCACACCACATAACATGAATCAAATATGCACTTTATCCTTTACAATAAATGTCATAAGTACATTAAATTGATTGGAGCTAAGGGCAAACAAAACTGTCTAACAACTCCCACTTGCACTTAGGTCCAATCTGGAATAAGCCGGAGTCTTATATTATCCACGTGTTTCTCAAACACTTTCTGTGTGAGTGGCTTAGTCAATGGGTCTGTAACATTCTCCACTGAAGCTACCTTCTGAATTAGGACATCCCCTCTACCAACAATCTTCCGCAGTATGTGGTACTCCTCTCGATGTGTTTGGATTTCGAGTGGGCTTGTGGCTCCTTAGCCTGAGCAATGGCCCCATTGTTGTCACACAGCAACGAGATGGGTGTTGTGCTGGATGGAACTACTCCCAACTCTTGGATGAACTTTTCATCCACATGGCTTCCTTGGCAGCCTCACTTGCGGCAATGTATTCGGCTTCAGTTGTGGAATCCATCGTAGACCCCTGTTTGCTACTTTTCCAACAAACAACACACGATCCTATCATGAATACGTAACCAGGTGTAGTCTATCTATCATTTGGGTCTGTCTGGAAGTCAGCATCAGTGTACCCTTGGATCTGTAGTGATGTACCATCGAATATTAGACAAAATTCTTTTGTCCTTCGAAGGTACTTAAGTATGTATTTCACAGTGGTCCAATGCTCCTACACTGCATGGCATACATGATGCTCCCTACGACTGAGGCATAGGGAACATTCTTCATGTCCTCGATCTCTTCAAATGTCTTAGGAGACATCTTTTTGGAGAAAGTAACTCCGTGCTTGAAAGGAACGTTTCCCTTCTTGGAGTTCTCCATGCTATACCTTTTGACAATTTTGTCAATGTAAGCAGATTGAGATAATCCTATTATCTACTTCGATCTATCTCTATAGAGTTGAAGACCCAGTATATAAGACGCTTCTCCAAGATCTTTCATGGAGAATTGTTGTGAAAGCAATATTTTGACTGATGCCAATATTTTCACATCATTCCCAATGAGTAGGATATCATCCACATACAGAATCAACAACGTAACCTTATCTCCACTGGACTTCCTGTATACACAGGGCTCATCCGGGTTTTGCTCAAAATCAAACATTTTGATGACAAAGTCAAACCAGATGTTACAACTCTTAGAAGTTTGCTCAAGTCCATATATGGATCTATTAAGTTTACATACCATGTGTTCTTGACCAACAACATTGAAGCCTTGCGGCTGTTGCATGTAGATATTTTCAGTAAGATCTACATTCAGGAATGTGATTTTGACATCCATTTGACAAATTTGATAGTGTTGGTATGCTGCTACAGCTAGTAGGATCCTAATGGATTTAAGCATGGCCACGGGTGAAAAGGTTTTCTCATAATCGATGCCCTCTTTCTGAATATACCCTTTTGCCACCAAGTGAGCCTTGTAGGTCTCAACATTGCTATCGAGGCCCTCCTTCCTCTTATAGATCCATTTGCAACCAATTGCTTTTACCTCGGAGGGTGGATCTACTAGAGTCCAGACTCCATTGGCCTCCATTGAGTCCATCTCAGCTCTCAGGGCATTTACCCACTTCTGGGAATCTATGTCTAACATAGCTTCCACGTAAGTCACGAGATCCTCCTCACTAATCAAGGCTTCCACCAGGTAACTATCCTGGTCATAACCATAATGAACTGGTGGCATTGATACACGGGTAGATCTTCTAGGTTGGTCACTACCTGGAACATGTGGGACATCTCCCACTATTCCTAAGCTCTCCTCATCAAGAACAACTTCCTGGCGGTGATTGTTCAGGATGTAATACTCCTCCATGAAATGGGCATTCCAACTACAGAACACCTTATGTTTTCCTGGGTTGTAGAACAGATAGCCCATAGAGCTTTTGGGGTAGCCTACAAATAGGCAACGACTGGTTCATTCTTTTAACATGTGCTGGACTACCCCAAATCTTCATGTGCCTGACACTTGGTTTCTTTCTGCTCCAAAGTTCATATGGAGTGCTCAGAACCGATTTGGTTAGAACCCTATTCAGCACGTAAATCGCAATCTCTAATGCATATCCCAAAATGATGTGGGTAACTCTGAGTGTGCGAGAAGTGACCGGACCATATCAAGTAAGGTCCTATTCCTCCTCTCTAAAACACCGTTGAATTGTGGTGTAGTAGGAGGAGGTAACTGTGATACTATCCCATTGACCTTTAGGTAGTCCTTAAATTCGTAAGAGAGATACTCACCACCTCGATCGGATCAAAGGGTCTTAATTTCTCTCCCCAACTATTTCTCGTTCTCTTGTGCTTACTTATCCTCCAAACTGCAGCCCAGTTGGATTTCCTTGTATGGTGTGGGACCCAAACATTGATCTACACACCAGCCACATGGGTTCAGCCCAACCTCTGTTACAAGGTGTGGCCGAATTCACTGTAGGAGACAGTGAACCCCTGAGTCCATCACCATGGGCTCTTAATGAGCCAAACATTTACACTAAATGGTCTTTGGGTTAATCAACCTTATAAAAACCCAAGGACTGTGGGCAGATGAAAGGTTAGCCCATTAGGTATTACCCTCAATGGGCTACTTTCTATAACTTTTCTGATGTCAGGACTAGTATAAGGTTTTAGTACCAGTTAGCATAGTTAGGGCCCTTAAGTTTGTTGTCATCCAACAATTTTGCGAATTGTCTATTTGCTATTTCTGAGAAAAGGCAAATATTAGTCCACAACCTTATTTGATTCATGTTATCTGCATGGATATGGCTTTTAATCTTTGTTCCATTCCCATTTGTTCATATCTGAGATTTATCTCCTATCTCAGTGATGGAAACTGCGAATTATGTCTCTGGAAATGTGGGAAATCACATAGGGTGCATGGAGCCAACTGTTTCAGCTGCATAACCCCATCACCTTTCTATGAAGGATCATATCCATTCATCTTATGAGCTTTTTCTTTGGCCTCTGTCAGACAAGGTTTATTGCCATTTTAGGTTAAACTTTCTGTCCAGTGAGTGCTCACCCATCATATTCGTAAACGTCAAGGTATCGTGAGAGAGTTCCATTTTAGGATAGGCCCCTCTCACATCGGTCTATGACGCCCCTACCCTCTTATGAAACATTCCAATAGATCTAGTAGCAAATGTATAACCCAATTTTATGGTGCATTTCCTAATTACTGAAGGACACATCTTCATGGTAATGATGGAAGGCATTTAGAGAGTTCATCGTATGAATCTCCCTATCACATGCACTCATAATTCAGTTGAGGGAACAAAATATTATGCCCAAGTTTAATTTAGGTCAAACCAAGTGGCTTCCACAGACTTTCATAAAGCTACATTTAGGTGGGCCCTAAATGGCTAGGGCTCCACACGACTTCTCTTATAGAGGTGTGGGGCCCACCACGAAGGGAGATATCCAATGATCTTAAGGGACACCATGGCAATGATGTGCATTCAGCCATGGTGTGCGTAAGAGTCATTATCGTATCAGAATGGGCCAAGTACTTTTGGCCAATGAATGTTGCACATCACACATCCATACATCACATGTAGGAACAAAATTGATCCAATCAAGTAATATCTATAAAACCCATAATAATCCACAATATTACTGATTAATATTATCTAGGTATATGGGCTGAATTGCAAAGAGCAGTTCGCCCCATACAGCTTTTATGCAGTTAATGGACTAAAGCATTTTTAACTTATTAAAATTGGGTTTTACCAGTGTGGGCCGAATTACATCTTGTAATTAACCATCAACCTCTAGACCCAAGAATGAAAAATTAGGGCTGATAACAGCCCCCATCGAACTATAGATTTGGTCCAACCAGTTTGGTCCAATCTGGTTCAAATGGGTCTAGTGTTTGATATTTAATTCAAGATTTAATTTAAGGTTATGGTCTTAAATTAAATTACAGATAAAAGGCATTCAAGAATCAGTATTCTAGATGGGTAGGGATTCCGGGGTTGTCGGGATGAGGTCAACTGCTTGGGAGGTTTCCTCTTCCCTAGTGGAGTTTGCTTCCTTGTCCATACAGGACACTCCCTCTTAATCATGCTATTTTGTCACGCGTGGTGCCGACATGGCTTGTAAGAGAGGATAGCTGCGGAGGTTGCCACGTGGCATCCTTGGCCAACTTAGCCATCACTTGAACACCACTCCCCCATTTTCGAAGTTGATGAGTGTAGTACTCGGCTGCGACTAGGCGTGGAAGAGTTATGTGGTCATCGGCTAAGGAACTTTAATTTTTTCGAGTCGACTAGCCCAGAGTAAGACTGGTTTGCTAGGCGGACCGGTTGGTTCAATGGTCGTTCCGTTTCTGTTACAGGTCAGCTGATAAATCATTTCGTCTTCCTGAGGTAATGGGTGTGCGAAGGGTAGCGTCAAATCGGCGTTGTTGATTTGGATTGATCTGGACCATTGGTTCCTCTTATAAAAGGGGAGGTGGCAATCCATTTTACTTTGTCATTTTGAGTGTACGATCTTAGGAGCTCAGCATGAAATAGTCCTCGGCTAGTGCTTTAGGTGTCTTGCGTTGTAATCTCTTCATCTATTTGGTAAGATGTCTTAATCTTCCTTGCCTTCTTGTTCCTCCTCTTTGTCTTGTTCTTGCACATTGAGTAGTGAGTTCAAGCTGGGGTCTTATCCCGAGGCCACTACGCTCATGGTTTGTGAGACTGATTGCCCCAAAGCTAAGGGTGTGGTTGCTGCGGTGGAGGAGGCTATGGTCTTTCGAGAGGCTGAGGTTAACGAGACCAAAGTAGAGGTTGTGTCAGAAGAGGGTCCCGATGCCCCTACGCGGTTTGACATCCGCTTCACATCTTCCCCTTGTAGATTGACTCTCGGGGAATTGGCCCGAATTAGGGTCCATTACTGTATTCCCGAGGAGTATGAGTTGAGGTGCCCGGGCATTGGTGAGAGAGTTACTTTGGCTCGACCGGGTGAACTTTGAATATATGAGCACAACTTGATAGTTGGGTTGAGGTTTTCTTTGAGTGAGGGTAATGCAGTGGTGCTGAGGAGGTACCACGTCCAACTAGTTTAGTTAGTGCCCAATTCCTTTTGGTACTTAGTAATCCTCCTTTGTTATTGCTCGGTTCATGACGTGGACATCACCCTACCGATATTTACATACTTTCTGCACTTGAAGAAGCACCAGCAGGGCTACTACAATTTCTCATCTCGGCAACATAATAAGGTGCTCGTCGGACTCCCTCCTCGGTGAAACATTGGAAGGAGAGATTCTTCTTTATATACTGCCCGGGGGGTTGGATGTTCTACATTGAGCTATCAATCTTGAGGACCAAGGTGAAGGCACCGGTCGAGGTCGAGATGTCTAGGGAGGAGTTAGCGGCCATCAAGTGGATAAAGAGGGTCAACATGTAGGAGTACATGTTGTTCTCAATGTTGGTTCATACTTGGTTGGTAGAGCCTTCGTTTAGTCTGTCCTTGCCTTTTTAAGTGTTGGTTCCTACTTCATTTCTTTAACTTTGACTGAATTATCTATTTTTAGCAAATATGGCGATTGTGGACGAGGAGGAGAGGACCAGGCATACCCATATGCAGGCTACTACGTAGAGGAGGGTGGCGGCCCTGGTAAGGGTGGCTCAATAGAAACAACATCTTAATGTCACGAACTCTTGACTGAGCAATAGACTAAGGCCGGTTTTGAGGTCCCCTCCCCAGGTCTAGCAGAGTCAGCCAGAGGATACACTGGAGACAGTGGGTGTGCCCGAGTAGTTGGATAGGGGCATTCAACTGCCCGACATCCATAGAGAAACCGGTATCAACACCCAATTTTTGATCAGTCCCTTCACCCTACTTCTTCGTACCCTCTTCTTAAACCCCCAAAACTTGGAAACACAACTGGGTTAACTTGACACTTTCCAAAGCCCCAAATATCCTCCTTTGACTCAATCCACAGAATGAATAAGAACCTTGAAAAGATCCACCATTTATCACGTTAGCTTCCTTTTTAATGACCTTTATCTTTCCAATATGAAAACTCCAACTCCTCAAAATCAAATGCAACACACCCATCACCTCAAGATCACTAGGAAGCAATCAACTAGTGAATCCCACCACAAATCTATAATGATTTACTACAAAAAACCAACACCCCATTTTGATGGCCCTAAATGATTGCCAAGATCAATCATATCTTTCTTATATCAGAACTATTAGCTTGACTCCTCGCCCTAATCCATGCTTACCTACCAAATTGTAGCTCAAAATTCCCCCGTTTGACCCCCCATCAAGCCTAGGTCATATTTTAGCAAATCTCATTAATTAGAACTTACCATTTGCCATCCCAACTTCATATGACCAATCAGTCCTTACCACTATGTTTGGAGACCCAAAAAACAGTAGCGTGTCAAATTTCTCGACCAAACACACCTCCATTTGACTATTGAGAAAATAAGATTCCATTTTGGGCCCTCTTGTTGATTGGAAAACCATAAGTTAAGACCATGATCTGAACTAAATCATCCAATCTACACCTCTTATCAAAGATCTATCACTTCCATTAGATTTGGGATATTTAAAAGTGCCAACAACCAAATTTCATCCCAAAATTCCCCTGTTTGACCTTTCAGTAAACAAAGAGTCTATTTTAGTAAATCTCATTAATCCGAACTTGTCAGCCATATATCTCAATCATTCTGACCCCATTTGACCAATCAGACTTCTATGTTGTGTTTAGAGACCCCAAAACCCTAGAACGTCAAATTTCACATCCTAAGTCATTTGTTTGACCATTAAACTAGAAAGATACAATTTCAATGTGTTAGATTAAATTGCTACATCAACAGTCCCAACCTAGGACCTTAAGTGGGTAGGGACTGATGCCAACCCCTTACCTGACTCATTAGAACACCTGGACCGATGAAATTGAGCTTAATATACCAAAAAACCCCAAGATATCCCTATTTAAAACCAAGAAATGACAAAATAACATTTAAAAGTTCATCAAATTTATATTTTCTGCCACTGACAACCCAAATACAAGACTGGCATGATAGGCATGCCCCAAGCTCCCATTGAACGCATAAACCCATGAAAATTACTCCAAATAAAAAAAAACGTTTCATCAAATAGGAAAGCTTGACTAGGCATATATTGTTTTGAAGAATCTTTGCCTATTTTTGTGAAAAATCTCTATAGCTACACAAATTCAGACTTGACCACCTCCCTTTATCTATAAATACTGATCTAATTTGAGCTCAAAAGGGGGAGAAAATGAAGGAAAGATGAGAGAGGCCCTTAGAGAGAGAGATAGGAAAAGAGAAAGGGGGAGAAAACAAAAAAGATAGAGATCTAAAGAGAAGAAGAGGAAAAAAGAACATTTTTCCAACCTCTGTAATCCCAAAGTCCATGAAAATCAAACTTCAAATATGCCCATCTATTTTCATCTATGAGTTTTGAAACCAAAGTGCACACCATCCAGTCTAGTATCTCATTCAAGCTTCTTTGAACTTGTTCCTACTGCTGGAAAACTCCCATCAAGGTACTTACGAAAGGTAAGTTTTTCATTTTAATTGATAAACCTGATTTCGTAATCTCTATTTTTTTTTTTAGTATTTTTGGGTTGCTTGAGGTTTTGAAATGTTGGAGAACAATTGTTTGTAATATTTTTTTGACTGAGAATAGTGAAGGGATAGGATATCCATCACATGGACGCCCAAAGATTGCAGAATAAGGGGTCAATTTCAAAATTTTTTCTCTCCTTTCAACTGAGAATCACATTCCCTATTTAGAAAAATCATATTTTCAAGGATCATTCTTGAACCATAAACTGAACCAGATCTAAACCAAAAGGAGTAGGAAGGGATTATACCTGATATGGAGAAACAATATCTCCCAATGGAGGTGTTCACGCTCAAGGAAGGATGCAAAATCTGCTCCTACTGAAGATGATGCAGTGCAGGATGGAGCAGAATCAACAATGTTCTTCAATAGAACTTGACCCTTCGCAAGTATCAACTGGATGACTTATGAGTACAACTCCAATCAATCTTTTACCAAAAGATTGATATCAAGATCATATTTTGATTTCACCCAAGAACTAGAGATCGAACTACTGGAGGTGGTGGCAACAGGAAGGAGGCGGCGACAACAGGAAGGAGGCGGCAAGAGAGTATTCACAGGGTGCAGAATTCTCTCTTCTTGTGATTTCAGCTCTGAAGACAAGAGTGTGATGGTTTCATGTCTAAAGGCTGCCGTGCCCTCATCCTTTTATAATCTTAAAGGGATCAGCTCCTAATCCCATTAGGAGTTGCTGATCCAAATCATATTTGGATTAGAAGTCAATTTAAGTGACAAGGGATAACCCTTATCTTATCTGCAGATCAGATCAACCATCTCCTAATCTAATTAGGAGGCTTCCAGATCTAAATCTTATTTAGATCTTGGACTCTCTAAGTGGATTGGGTCTGGGCCCAATCCTATCAGATGATCCATCTTAGAATTCGCCTCTTTAAGTGACTAATCAAATCAGCCCAGTTCGAAATGGGCTTAGGGCCCATTTAAGGTTATGTATTCACTTAGCCTTCCAAACTGCTGTCTAGTTGGGCTTCCTTGTGTGGCGTGGGACCCAAACGTTGATCTACACATCAGCCACATGGGTTCGGCCTAGCCTTTATTACAAGGCCTAGCCGAAAACACTGTTATGGACAGTGCACCCCCTGAAAACCCATCTCATGGGCTCTATGGGCCCAACACTTACCTAAGTGGTCCCTGGGCCAAGCCATGTTGTAACACCTATGGACTGTGGGTGTTTTAATACTCACAATTTTTCTTGCATGTTTTAACACTCACAATTTACACACACTCTCATGTAAATAGAATTATAATCCCATTCTACCTATTAGGGTAAGGATAGTAGGTGTGTGCATTTGGACTTTGGTCCTTAAAGGTTCGACCAAAACCTTCAAACTAGCCACCAACCAAAGAAGCTCACTTGTCCACATGTGTAGGTTTAATGGTTAGCAACTTGATTGTTACTTTTGAGTCTAGAACCTACCTAACAACTCCATGCATCACACCTAGAATACCCATACATAGAAGCCTTCAATGAGAATAGGATAGAGGAACTGTAGCGTAATTAGGACTACGACACCATGAGTGTTGCACTATGTGGTTGCCATTTTTAGAAGTATCATAAAAAATAAAGCCCAAAGTCTTTCAACCTATTAAAAAAATAACAAAAAAAAGAAGATTTGATCTTCCATTAAAAGAGACTAAAACACCCTAAAAGTCATCGAAGGCAACACCTAGGCTCAAATTTCCAAATGTTATCCAAGTCTAAGTAGACCCCAAGTAAGCTTAAACATTTGAAAATCTTGAATCAAAGTCAAATAACAATAACAATGTAAGATAAAAAAATCGAAACCAATTAAATAGAAAACAAATCAAAATCAAATCTAGGAGTTAAATGAAAATCAAAACTACAATTATTAGAATTTGAAACTCTCATCTAAAATGACCATCTTCCGACTCCAGGTTTTTATTCCCTTTTTTGGCTAAGTAGATGCATGACTTTATGAGCTCAACTCTTGAGAGGTAGCATCAAAGGACCATTTTGACCCCTTTTATTATCTGTTCAATGTCCATCCCTTGGCTAAGTAGATGCATGCCACCATGAATTCAACTCTTAAGAAGTAGCATCAAAACGCCACTTTGACCCACTTCGGGAATATCTAGAAGATATATATGGTAAAGGGTCTAACCCTCCCTTGACCAATATAAAAAGATATCTCATTCCCTCAACTGAACTTAGGCCTAGTATTAAAAAGGCATTGTCATGATCCTTCATAAACTTTTAAGCTCAAATATCTTTTTTGCTCTTCTCCAAACTTAGTAGATGTTTGACCCAATGAGTTTGCTCTTTTCCAAACTTAGAACTTTATCCTAATTATACCACTAGCTGCTCAGGTCCCAAAATTAATAATAAAAATTGAGGGGAAAGAACAAATGTAGGAAATAACATCAAATCCCAAAATCTAACTCATATTAAAAATATATTTCCAGAATCATCCAACATATAAATCTATCAAGTCAACAAAAGCAATAAAGGAAAAGTTCATAAAATTGCCAAACCATTAGGTTTTATTGTAAGGACTATCAAATAAAGTCTCTTTATCAAATCCTAACTCACATAATTTCAAGTCATGTATAGTCAATTGCAAGAATCAACATTCTATAAACTTGAGAAAATACAAAGTCCACGAATACTCTTTCAATCTTATCCAAACCAGCAAAGTTAATTAAGTTTGCTAATACCCCCGAAAGGTTTTTCAAATTTTCTTTGAACAATGAATTTTGTTTTTCAACTTCAATTTCGACCTTGGTTTTCACCTTCTGAGTGTTTTTCCCAATTTTCAATAGAGGTCCACTAATTTAAGACATTTCCCTTGCATAATCTAGCCTAGTTGCCTATAGATCCCTACACATCCTTGCTTGGTTCTCTTGACCCAATCCAAGGAAACCATATTATCTAATTACCTATATAACTAGCCTTCTTAGGACCCCTCCAATTAATAGTTAGACAACCATAGAATACGATCAATCCCTCCTTTTTGGCCAACACTTGTGTAGGCGTGCGCTTCAACTCTAGCAGTTCACACAATGTCTATTACCTCAACCTCACCCATAGCATCCTACACCCTCACAAGTTAGGTTTAACCTCAACTTGTTTTTTCTTAGGATTCAAGATCTAGTTAGCCAAGTCATAGTAATCTTAATAGCTCTAGGTGCATAATAGGGGCATATTGGCTTTGTCGTGGTTTTCTGTTGTTTTTCCCTGTACTTCATCATTTGCAGGAGAATATCGCATGTCATCACATGATACATCCCTAGAACTAATTCTTAGCCCACACTAGTCTATTGCCACCTGTTAGATGCCTACAACCTAGATTGATATTCTCATAGAAACATCAATTTAGTGTTAGATAGTGTATGCCCTTGGCTCCAATCAGATTGATGTACATTATGACATTTATTGTAAATGAATAAAATACATATTTGATTCATGTTATTGTGGTGTGTTTTTGTGTAATACCCTTAAACTGGACACTTATGTGACTCGTGTTAGATTAGAATGTTCAAAACTGTTGCATAAGTCTGGGGAGATTTATCCTGTTAAGGATGACATTGATGTGTCGCCAAGTGTTGGGGTGGCCTGTCTCAGCTGCCAGGGTGAGACCCAAGGTACACGCAGTGTAGGTTTACTTGAAACTCTGAACCGAACCAAAATTCCAGTATTGCCCTGGACCTTGGTGATTAGTGGGCAAAATTGAAAATTTACACCTAACCCCTAGACTCGATTATGATACTGCACTAGTGATGTGTGGCTCATTGTGACACTAGCAAGTGCACTAGCCATTCAAGTAATAAAGTAGTGAGTGAAGTATCGTTCCCACGAGGATTTTGGAAACAATTACCAATACTAAATTGAGCACTTCTTATCTGATCAACAAATAAATCAAAACTTTAATGAAAGCTAAAAAATCCTAAATTAAAATCTATCTAAATCATTGGCCCAATTGCCTTCAAATCAGGTTAGAAGAGTAAGCAGTAAATGTCAATCTCAGAATTCAGCAATCTATCAATTTGGATCATTCGAATAAATCATGATTGAGCCTTGGGTTGGTGAAACCCCAAGGTCATGAACAGCCTCTCTCAAGCGCATGTTCATCCTATGCATGAGTGACGGTTCTTCTATCTCTAGCAAGAATCTAATCCCCATGCATGCATTTCTTCAAACACTTCTAAGGCATCAATTCAAATCTAAATTGATCACCAACTGAATTGTGCAAGTTATCTCTAACCTTGCACTCAATTTAGTTCTTGAATAGTAGATCTGAATTCCTAGAGTCTCTCTCAAGCACTCTAGGAATTCCAAGCTATTGATTAATTCGGCCAATCTGAAAATTGCAGATCTGAATTCTCTTTCAAGCAATTCAGATCTTGCAATCTCAGATATGAGAATTCAGATATGAGTTTTGAAGGTTAGTTGGCCGAATTAATCTACAATAACACCCTTATTCAAGAAACTTCAAGTACAATTCATGACCATTTGAATGAATAAAAAAGAATTAGATTGCTGAACTGAAATTTTACAAGCTGAAATACATCAAGGAAGAATGGAAAAAAGGAGAAAGAAGAAAGAAAATATAACAAAGAAACTGAATTCGAATCAAAAGAGAATGAAACTACAATTGATTTATTACAAAAGATCTTTGAATCACAAACCCTCAATTCGAACTCACCTTCTCCTTCTAGCTTGCTTGTCTTGAACTTCCTTCAGCCCTTCTTCTTCTTCTTCCTTGCGCCTAGCCTTCTTCTCTTCTCTTCTCTCAAGGTGGCCGAACCTCTAAGAGTGGGAGAGCCTTCCTCTCAAGCAATTGAACACCTCTCCCCCCTCCTAGAGGCCTCCTTATATAGTTTTTCAAGGGGGCTCTTGCCCCTTCTTGAAGCCTCTAGAATGGGGTGTATTACACCCATTTCTTGAACTTTCTAGAGCTCTCTTGAAAGCCTCCTAAGGGCTGCTATTTGGGCTGCACTTAGGCTCTCTCTTAGCACATGATAGCTATACATTGAGCTGCTCTTTTGGGCTGAGAATGGGCCTTCCTTGCTGGGCCGAATTCTACTCTTAGCTAGGCTTTCTTTTCTTGGATTTTTTCAAGGAATCCACTTGCTCTTCTTGGGCCGAAGTGCTTTCTCTTGCTTCCACAACCGGGCTGAGTTGAATTTGGTCTTTTTGAACCTTCTTTTCTTGCCTTTTTCCTTCATTTTCTTGGATTAATTATCCCTGAACTTATTCTTAGTATTAAGCTAAATTAAGGCAAAAATTAATAAAACCGGCATAAAAATCCATGCTAAAGTCCTCAAAAATTATAGATAAATTGTAAGTTCATCAACTAGGTGTTGGATTGGGCTGTTTTTGATATGCCAATTAGTGAGATTCTTAGAGAGGTCAAAACCTGGGTATGTTGGGATTGAGAATTCATCTGAGTGAGTGATCATAGTGACATGATCAGCCCCTTTGTCGGACAAAGGTAATGATCGGGGATGCACTCTCTCTAATGGAAACCAAGACTATCGGCAGCCGATTTCAATTGTTGAAATTTGTTTTGCAAAATATATTTATATACAGATATTCATATATATATATATATATATATATTTACGGTTTCAAAATGTTTGCAAAAGGTTTTAATTCCCAGGATCAATGTGAGTAGAGAGTGCAGCATTGTTCTTTGAAGCCGAGGGAGAGGTCCTCTTTTGTCGGGCAGTGTTTGATCATTATGGGCTATGAGGTTAAGTGTAAGACCATTGAGGGCAATACCTGATGGGATAATCTTGCATATGCCCACAGTCCCTGGGTTTTTATAAGGTTGCTTGGCCTAGGGACCACTCAGTGTAAGTGTTGGGCCCATTAGGAGCCCACGTGATGGGCTTCACGGGGTTCATTGCCTTAACAGTGTATTCAGCCAGGCCTTGTAACAAAGGCTGGGCTGAACCCATGTGGCTGATGTGTAGATCAATGTTTGGGTCCCATGCCATACAAAGAAGCGCAACTGTGCAACAGTTTGGGGGGTTACTGAGCACATGGACTTATTGGGCCTAAAGTCCATTTCGAACGGGTTTAGTTAGATTAATTAAAGAAAGGAGCAGATCTAGGATTGAATCAGCAGATAGGACAGGGAGTTATCCCTATCCACTCAGAGAGTCCAGATCTGAATTTGGATCTAGAAACCTCCTAATGAGATGAGGAGAGAGCTGATCGAATCTGTAGATAAGATAAGGACTTATCCATATCACTTAAAGAGAGTCCAGATTCAAATAAGGATTTGAATAAGGAAACTCTTAATGAGATTATGAACTGATCTCTTTAAGTCTATAAAAGGAGGAGGGGGCAAACCATTCAGCCCATCCCAAAATCCCAGACATCAGATCTTAGATCACCTAGAGAGAAGACAACAACAGTGTGACTGCGCCATGTTCTCCCTGCGTTCTCCTCTAGTTGCTGCCTACTTCTAGTTCGATCTCCAGTTTTGTAAGAGCGATCAAGAATAGTTTTTGATATCAGTCTTTGGAGAAAGATTGATTTGAAGTCGTGTTCACAACCTCCATCAAATTCTTGCTGAATGATTCGGTTCTTGGGAAGAACACTGTTGATTCTGCTCCACCCTACATTCTGTCATATTCAGTGGGAGTAGTCTTTGGAGACTTCTTTGGGTGTGAACACCTTCATTGGAGGATACTGTTTCTTCATATCAGGTATATCCCTCTCCTACATCTTGGTTTCAGATATGGTTCAATTCTTGGTTCAAGATTAATCATTGAAAATGCAGATTTTCTAAAATAGGGAATGTGATTCCTAGGTGGGAGAGAGAGAAATTTTTGAAATTTTGCCCTACCTTCCTGTAGGGTTTGGCCATCCATATGGTGGATCTCTCATCCCTCCATATAGACCCTTGAGACAAATAAATTTTAGGCTAGCATAGCTTCAACATAATAGAACAAAGAAACACAACACCAATCAAACACATTTAAGTAATGATAGAACCCTTTTAGGATCCAAATGGAGTATGTCTCCCACTGAGCAAGAATTGTCGATTGTATTCTACCAAGTAGAGTTGGCCGAGATGAAGGAAGACATGAAGGATATACGAGGATCCTAATCATAAGAGATAATTGAGTTCATTGATTTGTTTCCTCACCCTAGCCTTGACATTCTTAAAAGAGTTAAAATCCCAAAATTCCACTAGTATGATGGATTTAGTTGTTCTATAGCTCACAACCTTCTTTATTGTATGGACATGTTTCAGCTTTGATTTGATGAAAGGTTGTTAGCCCAACTATTTTCTAAGAGACTAAAAGGAGCTGCTTTGGATTAGTATACCCAGCTCAACCTAGACACTAGGAGGACATGGAACAAATTGCCAGAACACTTTTTTAAGAGTTTTGATTTCCACCCATCGCTGACATGGGGTGGTGTAGAACACCTTACTTAAGGACCAGATGAAATCTTCCTCGCGTATTTGAAATGATGGAAGATTACATCTATTAGAGTGAAGGAACCCTTGGAAGAGGATGATGCGATTAAGATTTTCATCCAGTAACTCAGAAAACCTTTCTATACATTAATGATAGGACAATCTTTGTAAGACTTTCACCAATTGCAAAAGCCTAGTCCACGCATCGAATGGGGAATTAAGCATGAGAAAATCCATCTAGCATCCACGAATCCATTAGTTGAGATTAAAGAACCTATTGTAGTTGCCATCATACATCAACCTTCACCTTCAATACAGAAACGTCGAACTTAAATTGATCCCTTCAAAAGAAGACTAAAGAGGTGATTCGCTTCCCTTCTTCCATAGTCTCAGTTGCTTCCTTAGCTGGTCGAGAGTGGATATCTAACACTTTTGTCACCTAAACCAATTTCCATTCCCCTACCATATAGCTTCAAGATGGGCGAGTACTGCTCTTATCACCAAGCACCGAGGCATTCAACAAATAACTGCAAGGTTCTCAAAGGCAACATCCAAGATCTCATCGATGCCAGATAATATCCCTTAAAACATAACTAAAATATGAACTATGACTGGTTTGATCACTCACAAGGGATACGTGGGTAGCCTGAGTAGTGGCGGTTAGGCGCGATTCGGATAACCAAATAAAAATAAAACTTTTGGACTCTCAAGTAAATACCTTTTAATATCATTGCCTAAAACTCTAGGCTTTCTACCCAAACACCCCCTCGGTACCAACACTTATATTCTAGGCATTGCTTGCAGCATCTTTGTATTACTTCACTATCATTCATTCCCTGCATGTTTGCATTCCTTCTAAATTCTAATGCTCTTAGCTGTAAATATGACATCACCACCAAAGATCAATTCAAAACTGGAATGTTACACCTGACCCCTAGACTCGATTATGATACTACACTAGTTGTCAGATTGGGCTATCTTTGATATACCAATCAGTGAGATCCTTAGAGGGTGTCAAAACTTGGGTACGTTGGGACAGTTCGAGAATTCATCTGAGTGGGTGATCATAGTGACAGGATCAACCCTTTTGTCTGACAAAGTGAATGATCGGGGATGCACTCTCTCTGATGGAAACCTAAACTGCTGGCAGTTGATTTTAACCATTGAAATTTGTTTTGCATATAGAGATATACACACACACACACACACACACACACATATATATATATATATTATGTTTTCAAAATGTTTGTAAAAGGTTTTAATTCCTGGGATCCATATGAGTAGAGAGTGCAGCACTATACTTTGCAACCGAGGGAGAGGTCCTCTCTCGTCGGGTAGTGTTTGAGCATTATGGGCAGAGAGGTTAAGTGTAAGACCATTGAGGGTAACATATATATATATATATATATATATATTATGTTTTCAAAATGTTTGCAAAATGTTTTAATTCCTGGGATCCATATGAGTAGAGAGTGCAACACTATACTTTGCAACCGAGGGAGAGGTCCTCTCTTGTCGGGTAGTGTTTGAGCATTATGGGCAGAGAGGTTAAGTGTAAGACCATTAAGGGTAATTCCTAATGAGATAATCTTGCATTTGCCCACAGTCCTTGGGGTTTTTATAAGGTGGCTTGACCCAATGACCATTTAGTGTAAATGTTCGGTCAGGCCTTGTAACAGAGGCTAAGATGAACCCATGTGATGGATGTGTAGATCAATGTTTGGGTCCCACTCCATACTAGGATAACCAACTGTGCAATAGTTCGGAGGCTAAGTGAGCAGATAGACTTAATGGGCCTAAACCCCAATTCGTTCTGGCTTAATGAGATTAATTAAAAGAGGGTGGTTCTGGGATTTAGATCAGCAGATTGGATAAGGGATTATCCCTACCCACTCAGAGAGTGTAGATCCAAATAAAGATTTGGATCAGGAAACTCTTAATTTGATTAGGAGGGCTGATATTTATCTATAGATAAGATAAGGGATTATCCTTTTCTCTTAAAGAGAGTCCAGATCCAAATACAAGATTTGGATTAGGAAACTCCTAATGGGATTAGGAGAACCTCTCTTTAAGGCTATAAATAGAAAATCAGGGTGAACCTCCAGATCATCTGACTGACTGCTGAATTCCAGAGAGAGACAACATAGTTTGATTGCATTGTCTCCTTCTTTCCTGCTCTTGCCGCCATATCAGTTCGATATCCTCCTATGGGCATGATCAAGAAGGGTTCTTGATATTACCTTTTGGCAGAAAAGGTAATCTGAAGTCGTGCTCACTTGCCCTCCATCAGATTCATGCTTAAGAAATTCAGTTCTTGCTAAAGAACCATCCTGTTGATTCTGCTTCATCTTGCACCATGTCATTTTCGGTGGAAGCAGTCTTTGGATTTTTCCTTGGGCGTGAATGAAGGGATGAGAGATCCATTGTATGGATGCCCAAATCTTGCGGAATAAGGTGGGCGAATTTCAAAAATTTTTCCTCTCCCTTTCAACTGGGAATCGAATTCTCTATTTAGAAAATCATATTTTCAAGGATCCATCTTGAACCATAAACTAAACCAGATATCAACAAAAGCAGTAGAAGAGAATTATACCTGATATGGAGAAGTAATATCAACCAATGTAGGTGTTCACGCCCAAGGAAGGATCCAAAGACTGCTCCCACTGAAGATGGTGCAGTGCAGGATGGAGTAGAATCAACAGTGTTCTTCCCCAAGAATCTAGACTTTTGCAAGAAATAGTAGGATGGAACATGAGCACAACTTCCTATCAGTCATTTCACTAAAAACTGAAATCAAGATCAAATCTTGACTTCTCCCACTGAACTGGAGATCAAACTGGCAAGGTAGGCGGCAAGAAGAAGGAGGCAGCAAGAAAGAACTCTACAGGGTTGCTTGATTCTTTCTTCTGTGATTTCGGCACTAAAGAGGATGTGAGTATCTATCTTTTAAAGGCTGCCACCCCTTCTTTCTTTTGTAACCCTAAAGTATCAACTCCTAATCCAATTAGGATTTGCTGATCCAAATCATATTTGGATCAGACATCCCTTTAGGTGATAAGGATAAGCCCTTATCTTATCTGCAGATCAGATCAGCCTTTTCCTAATTTTATTAGGAGGTTTCTAGATCCAAATCACATTTAGTTATGGACTCTCTGAGTGGATAGGGTCTGATAATCCATCTGAAAATTTGCCCCATATTTAACAAATTAAATAGCATAGTTCGAAATGGGCTTTAGGCCCATTAAGGTCCAGTGCTCACTTAGCCTTCCTAACAGATGCTTAGTTGGGTTTCCTTGTATGGCATGTGACCCAAGCATTGATCTACACATCAGCCACATGGGTTTAGCCCAGCCTTTGTTACAAGACTTGGCCGAATACACTGTTATGGATAGTGCACCCCTGAAACCCATCAAATGGGCTCTATGGGCCCAACACTTACCCTAAGTGGTCCCTGGGCCAAGCCACCTTGTAACACCCAAGGACTATGAGCAGATGCAAGATTAGCCCATCAGGTATTATCCTCAATGGTCTTACATTCAACCTCTCAGCCCACAATGATCATACACTGCCCAACAAGAGAGGACCTCTCCCTCGGCTACAAGGAACAGTGTTGCACTCTTTACTTATATTGATCCCGGGAATTAAAACCTTTTGCAAACATTTAAAAACCATAACATATATACTTTTATATCTCATATAAAATATGTTTTTCAAAACAAATCTCAATGATTGAAATCGGCTGCCGGCAGTCTTAGTTTCCATAAGAGAGAGTGCATCCCCGATCATTACCTTTGTCCGACAAAGGGGCTGATCCTATCACTATGATCACCCACTTCGATGAATTCCCAAACTGTCCCAACATACCTAGGTTTTGACCCCCGCTAAGGATCTCACTGATTGGTACATCAAAGACAGCCCAATCCGACACTTAGTGCAATATCATAATCGAGTCTAGGGGTCGGGTGAAACTTTCCAGTTTTGCCCATTAATCTTCAAGGTTCGGGGCAATACTGGAAATCTGGTCTTTTTTAAAGATTCAATTGACCATACACTATATGTGCCTTGGGTCTCACCCTGGCGGCTGAGAGGCAATCCCAGCCGACTTGGTGGCACATCAGTGTCAGACTTATCAAGGTAGGTCTCCCAGACCGACCCACTGACTGTGAACATTCTAAACTAACTCGAGTCACATTAAGTGTCCTGTTTAAGGGTGTTACACAGAAACATACCAAGGGAACATGAATCAAATATGTACTTTTATTCATTTACAATAAAGTCATACTGTACATCATTCTGATTGATGCTAAGGGCATACAAAACTGTCCAACAGTGAATACCTTCATTGGAGGTTATTAATACTTCATATCAGGTATTTCCATCTAGTCCCTTTTGGTTTCAGAACTAGTTTGGTTTGGGTTCAAGATTGACCTTTGAAAAAGCAGTTTTTTAAAATTGGGAATGTGATTCCCACATGGGAGAGAGAGAAATTTTTGAAAATTTGCCCAACCTTCCTAGAGGGTTTGATGACTCATATGATGGATATCTCATCCCTTTGGTGGTATCAGAGCCAGGTTCAAATCTTGTACCAAAATTAACCAGATCTGGGTTTGCGCAAATGGGCAGAGGCGTTATACCTAATTTGCGTAGGTTAGCATTTTTTGGGAAATTTGTTCCCAGATTTTGGGTGTTTGATATGAAATTAAATATTTAAAAATCTGATTTATATTTAGAATTGTTCTATATATTTTTCTTGATTTTTGGGCAGTTCGTATGGTGGAGATCGAAATCTTTAATGGCACAAGAAATTTGCGCACCTACTGTTCCTCTCATTATTGGTCTATAATTAATTTATTTTAATTTTTAGACGGAATGTATAGGAATTCAATTTTGATGTAATATTAATAGAAAATAGGTTTTTCTATTTTATTCATTTCGAAGTTGAAGCAAATTACGCAAAGGAAGAGAGTTTCACAGATTAGGGTTCAGCCATTTGCGATTTGCAGTTTTGGAAATTGCTTGCTGCGATCTAACTTTTGTTTTGCAGTGTAGTAGTCCTATGAATGACCCTCCTAATGATTCTTGAATGTCTTATATCAGTAATTTAATTTCATATCATGTTCTTGAATTAAATCTTGAATTAAAAATCAAACCCTAGACCCATTTGAAACAGATTGGATTGATGGGGGCTGTTCTCAGCCCTAATTTTTCACTCATGGGTTCTAGGAGTTCATCGTTAATTGCAAGATGCAATTCAGACCACACCTGTAAAACCCAATTTTAATATATTAAAAATGCTTTAGCCCATTTCAGCATAAAAGCTATATGGGATGAACTGCTCTTTGCAATTCAGCCCATATACCTAGATAATATTAATAAGTTATATTATGAATTTTTTATGGCTTTAATTATGGGTTTTATAGTTATTTAATTGATTGAATCAATTATGATTTTTCTGCTTGTGATGTATGGATGTGTGATGTGCAACGTTCATTGTCCATAAGATTATTGGATGATCTATTTTTGTGGTGGTCCCACTCCAACTTCCTCCCCAAGAGAAACCGTACAGAACCCTTGCCGTTTAGGGCCCATCTAAATCTGAGTTTATGAAAGTCAGGGGGGGACACTTTGGTTTGACCTATATTAAACTAGGGTGTAATATTTCATTCCCTCCGCTGAAATATGAGTGCTGAAAAAGCAGCAAACAGGGGTCCACTGCAGACTCCACAACCGAGGCCGAGTACATTGCCGCAAATGAAGCTACCAAGGAAGCCGTGTGGATGAAGAAATTCATACACGAATTGGGAGTGAAACAAAGGGGTGATCGCCAAGGCTAAAGATCCTCGGGCTCACTCAAAGTCAAAGCACATCGAGAGGAAGTACCATGTACTACGGGAGATCGTTGGTAGATGGGACATCCTAATTCAGAAAGTAGCATCAGCGGATATTGTGGCAGACCCATTGACTAAGACATTGACACAGAAGGTGTTTGAGAAACACGTGGAAAGTATGGGACTCCGGCTTGTATCGGATTGGACCTAAGTGCAAGTGGGAGCTGTTAGACAATCTTGTATGCCCTTAGCTTCAATCCAAGTTGATGCACTTTTGACATTTAGTGTAAATAAATAAAGTACATGTTTGATTCATGTTGTATGGTATATTTCTGTGTAAGACCCTAAAACTGGACAATTATAGAGACTGGTGTTAGTTTTAAATGTTCACAGCCATTTGATAAGTCTAGGGAGATTTATCCTGCCAAGGCTGATGCTGATGTGCCACCAAGTGTTGGGATGGCTTGTCTCGGCCATCAGGGTAAGACGCAAGGCATATGCAGTATGGGATTGCTTGAACCCTTGAACCGGACCAGATTTCCAGTTTTGCCGTAGACCTTGGAGACAGATGGACAAAACTAGAAAGTTACACCTGACCCCTGGACTTGATTATGACACTTCACTAGGTGTCGGATCGGGCTGTATTTGATATGTCATTCAGTGAGATCCTTAATGGGGGTCAAAACCTGGACATGTTGGGGCAGTCTGAGAATTCATCTGAGTGAGTGATCATAGCGACAGGATCAGCCCCTTTGTCGGACAATGGTAATGATCGGGAATGCACTCTTTCTGATGGAAACCAAACTGCCGGCAATTGATTTCAATCATTGGAATTTTGTTTTGCAAAATTAATATATATATATAAATGTATATGTATGGTTTCAAAAGATTTGCAAAATTAATATATATATATATATATAAATGTATATGTATGGTTTCATGATAGGATCGTGTGCTGTTTGTTGGAGTAGCAACAAATAGGGGTCCACAACGGATTCAACAACCGAGCCGAAGTCGAATACATTGCCACAAGTTAAGCTGCCAAAGAAGCCGTATGGATGAAGAAGTTCATTCATGAATTGGAAGTAGTTCCATCCAGCACATCACCCATTCCAGTGTTGTGTGACAATACTGGAACTATCGCTCTTGCTATGGAGCCATGAGCCCACTCAAAGTCGAAGCACATCAAGCGGAAGTACCATGTACTGCAGAAAATTTAGCAGACCCATTGACTAAGCCACTAACATAGAAAGTATTTGAGAAACACATGGAAAGCATACCAGATTGAACCTAAGTGCAAGTGGGAACTGTTAGATAGAGTATGCCCTTAGCTCCAATCAGAATGATGTACATTATGACATTTAATGTAAATGAATAAAGTTCATATTTGATTCATGTTATTCTGAAGTGTTTCTGTGTAATACCCTTAAACTGGACACATATGAGACTCGTGTTAGTTTAGAATCTTTACAGCCATTGGATAGATCTGGGGAGATTTATCCTGCCAAGGCAGACACTGATGTATCGCCAAGTAGGTTGGGGTGGCTTGTCTCAGCTTTCAGGGTGAGACCTGAGGTACATGTGTGTAGGTTTTCTTGAAACTGTGAACTGGAACAGAATTCCAGTATTGCCCTGGACCTTGGAGATTGATGGGCAAAACTGTAATGTTGCGCCTGACCCCTAGACTTGATTATGATACTGTACTAGGTGTCGGATTGGGCTGTCTTTGATACTGAACTCTTGAATAGATAAGATTTATCTTATCCTTCAGCTAATCTTAGTCAGATTATAAATCCTATCTTGCCTTATTTTAATTAACTGACTTAAGCCCATTTCGAATTGGGCTTTAGGCCCATTAAGTTTATGTGCTCATTTAACCTCTCAACCTGCTACCCAATTGGCTCTCTTTGTATGGCGTGTGACCCAAACATTGATCTACACATCAGCCACATGGGTTCAGCCCAGCCTTTGTTACAAGGCTTGGCCGAATTCACTGTAGGATATAGTGAACCCCCGAGTCCATCACTATGGGCTCTTAATGGGACCAACATTTACACTAAATGGTCCTTGGGTCCAACCACCTTATGAAAACCCAAGGACTGTAGGCAAATGCAGGATTAGCCCATCAGGTATTACCCTCAATGGTCTTACATTAACCTCTTAGCCCATAATGATCAAATATTGCCCGACAAGAGAGGACCTCTCTCTTGGATATAAGGTACAATGCTGCATTTTCTACTAACATGGATCACAGGAATTAAAACCTTTTGCAAACATTTTGGAACCATAATATATATATATATATATATATATATATATATATATATATATATATATATATATATTTTGCAAAATCACATTTCAATGGTTGAAATCAACTACCGACAGTATAGGTTTCCATCAGAGAGAGTGCATCCCTGATTATTCACTTTGTTTGACAAAGGGGTTGATCTTGTTACTATGATCACCCACTCAGATGAATTTTCGGTCTGTCCTGACATACCCCCTCTAAGGATCTCACTGATTGGCATATCAAAGACAGCTCGATCTGACACCTTGTGCAGTACCATAACCAAGTTTAGGGGTCAGGTGTAACATTCCGGTTTTGCCCATCTATCTCCAAGGTCCAGGGCAATACTAGAATTTTGGTCCGATTCAGGGTTTCAAGAAAACCCACACTGCATGCACCTCAAGTCTCACCCTAATAGCTGAGACAAACCAACCCAACCAACTTGACGGTACATCGGTGTCAGCCTTAGTAGGATAAATCTCCCCAGATCTATCCAATGGCTGTGAAGATTTTAAACTAACACGAGTCTCTTAGGAGTTTAGTTTAAGGATATTATATATAAACATACCAAAACACATGAAATAATTATGTACTTTTATTCATTTACAATATATGTCATCAAATACATCAATCTGATTAGAGCTAAGGGCATACACTGTTTAATAGCTCCCACTTGCACTTAAGTCCAATCGGATAAAAGCCGCAGTCCCATACATTTCACGTGCTTCTCAAACACTTTCTGTGTCAGTGGCTTAGTTAATGGGTCTACTACATTTTTCACTGATGCTACCTTCTGAATCAAGATGTCCCCTCTTCCAACTATCTCTCACAGTACATGGTACTTTCTCTCGATGTGCTTTGACTTTGAATGGGCTCGTGGCTCCTTAGTTTGAGCAATGACTCCATTGTTGTCACACAATAATGTAATGTGTGATGTGCTACATGGAACTATTCCTAATTCTTGAATGAACTTCTTCATCCAATAGGCTTCCTTGTTAGCTAATCTTGTAGCAATGTACTCAACATTGATTGTGGAATTTGCGGTGGATCCCTGCTTGTTGCTTTTGTAGCTAATAGCACACGATCCTATCATGAAGATATAACCAGATGTAGACTTTTTATCATCTGGATCTGATTGGAAATCGGCATTAGTATATCCTTGGATCTATTGTAAACTACCATTGAATACCAGACAAAACTCTTTTGTCCTTCAAATGTATTTTATTATATTTTTTACAGTGGTTCAATGCTCATGCCCTGGGTTAGATTGGTATCTGTTTATCACACTCATTGTCTGAAAAATGCCAAGATGTGCGCACAGCATGACATACATGATGCTCCCTACGGCTGAGGCATAGATTATCTCTTTCATGCCCTCAATCTCTTCGGGAGTCTTGGGAGACATACCCTTGGAAAGAGTGACCTCGTGTCTAAAAGGAACATTTCCTTTCTTAGAGTTTGCCATACCGTATCTTTTGATAATCTTGTCAATGTAAGCATACTGGGATAATCCTATTATCCTCTTTGATATTTCTTTATACCCAATATGTAGGAGGCTTCTCCTAGATCTTTAATGGAGAATTGCTGTGAAAACCACACATTTACCGTATTTAACGTTCCTACATCATTTCCAATGAGTAGAATGTCATCTACATACAGAACCAAGAACATAACCTTATTTCAAATTCTCTTCCTGTAAACACAGGTCATCCAGATTTTGCTCAAAGTTAAACTGTTTGGCGCTAGAGTCAAACCGGATGTTCCAACTCCTAGAAGTTTGCTTAAGTCCATATATGGATCGGTTAAGTTTACATACCATGTGTTCTTGACCTGCTACTATAAATTCTTGAGGTTGCTACATATAGATATTAAGATCTCCATTCAGGAACAAGATCCTAATGGATTTAAGCATGGCCATGAGCGAAAGGTTTTCTCATAATCGATTCCCACTTTCTGAGTGTATTCTTTCGCCACAAGACGAGCCTTGTAGGTCTCAACTTTTCCATCGGGGCCCTTATTCCTCTTATAATTCCATTTGCATCCCATTGCCTTTACCCCAGGGGGCGGATCTACTAGAGGCTAGACTCCATTGGTCTCCATTGAGTCCATCTCAGCTCTCATGGCATCTATCCACTTCAAGGAATCTATGTCCAACATAGTTTTCGAATAAGTCATGGGATCCTCTTCATTGGTCATGGCTTCAACCAAGTAACTTTATTGGTCATAGTTGTTACGAATTGGTGGTCTGGAAACCCGGGTAGATATTCTAGGTTGGTTATGTTTTAGAGCTGGTGGGACATCTCCCGCTACGCCTGGGCTCTCCTCATCAAGAACAACTTCTTGATGATGATTATCTCGGATGTAATCTTCCTCTAGGATGTGGACATTTTGAGTGCAAAACACCTTTTGCTCTTTTGGATCATTGAACAAGTAACTTACAAAGCTTTTGGGGTAACCTACAAATAGGCAACGACTGGTCTTAGATTTCAATTTGTTAGCACTAGTTCTTTTTACATGTAGTGAACAACCCCAAATCTTCAAGTGTCTCAAACTTTGTTTCTTACCGGTCCATAGCTCATATGGAGTCTTAGGAACGGATTTGGTTGGAACCCGGTTTAACACATAAATCACAGTCTCTAATGCGAAACCATAAAAGAAAGTAGGTAACTCTGAGTGGACGAGAAGTGATCGGACCATATCTAATAGAGTCTGATTTCTCCTCTCTGACACACTGTTTAATTACGATGTAGTAGGAGCCAATTGTGATACAATGCCATTTTCCAAATTATTTCTAATTTTTATGATTTAGTTGCACCATTATCAATTTAGGAAAATCATCCATTTCCCTTAATGTCATCACTTTTAACCACACCAAACTATTTCTTCGGTGATATTCTTGTCCTTTTCCATCTCATTCATATCATAGCTGATCTCTTGTCTTTTTTCATTAGGGTGTAAAATGGACAAAAGTTGGATTCACCAATCAAGAACTTCTAAAGAGTATCTAGATGGCATTGATCAGTTTTTTAGGTTTTCTTTTGGGAAGGCAGGCCGTGAAGAAAAAATCGATATCCTTGTTCAAAATGTGGAAATGTTTTATGGATGGGTCAAGTTGATGTGAAAGACCATCTAATCATGAATGGATTTCCTCCAAAGTTATATAGAGTGGATATTTCTTGGAGAGTCAATTTCTATGCATACGAAATATAATGTGGCTTGTTCTTCTGATAACCCAATTGAGCATGATAATATGCATGGGACGATTCATGATGCATGTGGCAATCCTATAATGGAACAATGTGATGAAAGGATGGATATTTCAATACAATCTAGTGGAGGGCCTAATCCTGATTGTCAATTTTTTTAATCTCTTACAAGATGCTGAACAAGAATTATATCTAGGGTGTATAAGATTTTCAAAGCTTTCATTCATTGTCAGGCTATTTCATATGAAATGTTTGTAAGGGTGGAGTAACAAGTCATTTACCGAGTTGCTTGAATTGTTGAAGAAGGTGCTCTCGAAAGGTAATCAAGTACCAAGTTCTTTCTATGAAACTAAGAAGATGATAAGAAATCTTGGACTTAAGTATGAAAAGATTGATCCATGTCTAAATGATTGTATGTTGTTTTGGAAAGAACATGCTATTGATGAGATCTTCTCCACGCGTAGTGATTCAAGATGGAAGCCAAATGATGACCATGGGAACAACACTGATGGCGTAGTTGGTACAAGGGAGAGAGATTCCTTTAAAGGTCTTGTGTTATTTTCCTTTAAAACCAAGGCTGCATCATCTTTTCATGTCAACTAAAACGTCATCTCTTATGACTTGGCATGAAAATGGACGTATCAAGAATGGCTTCATGAGACACCCTACTAAGTCTCCTACTTGGAAGGAATTTGACGCTAAGTATCCAGACTTTGTAGTTGAACCTCGCAATGTTTGGATTGGTTTGGCAAGTGACAGCATAAATCCCTTCAAAACACTTAGTGTCACATACAGTACATGGCTAGTGGTATTGATCCTTTAAAAATTTCCCCCATTGATGTGTATGAAACAACCTTATTTGTTTTTGTCATTGATTATTCTTGGTCCAAATGCTTTTGTAATGATATTGACGTGCACTTACTTCCCGTTATTGCTGAACTCAAGGAATTATGGAAGGACTGTGTAGAAACATATGATGCATCTACTAATCAGAACTTCCAACTATGTGTTGCTTTGTTAATGACAATAAATGACTTTCCTGCATATGGCAATTGATCGGGTTGGAGTACCAAAGGGAGGTTTGAATGTCCATCATGTAACAGTGAAACTTGTTCTCATTGGTTGAAGCATGGTCATAAGTTTGGTTACATGGGTCATCGACAATTCTTGGAGGCCAACCATAGATATCGATATGAGAAACAATCATTTGATGGAAATCAAGAGTTTAGTGTTGTACCTACGCTACCAAGTGGCATTATTGTATTGCACCAGTTAGAAGCATTGCAGTTCAGACTTGGTAAAAAGGACCAAGGTAGTACTGGGGGAAAAAAAGAAACGCAACACTGAGTTGGAGAGTTTTTTTAACTAGAAGAAGAGTATATTTATCTTATTACCATATTGGAAGCACAACTTGTGTCATCATAAACTTGATGTGATGCATATAGAAAAGAATATATATGATAACATAATGGGGACTCTTTTGAATCTTGATGGTAGGATAAAGTATAATGTAAGGACACATTTAGATTTGAGGGTAATGCGAATGAGGCCCGAGCTTGATTCACAACAATGTGGATCAAATGTTGCATATTTTCCCTTACTTGTTACTCCTTATCTTCTACTGAGAAAGAAGATTTTTGTAGAGTATTGAAATCAATTAAGGCTCTAGATGGATATGCATCTAGCATATAGATGCATATCCCGATGGGTGGATGTGAAGCAATGCAAAATTTGGGGTCTCAAAAGTCATGATTATCACGTTTTAATGCAATAGTTGCTTCCATTGGCCAGGTTGAGAACATTGCCTAAGAATGTGTGTTCCCCTTTGACTGAGTTTTGTGATTTTTTCAAGAAGTGCTGCTCAAAAGTATTGAACCTAGATGAGTTATGCAGAATGGAGAGGGAGATTGCACTAATACTTTGTTGTCTAGAGAGGATCTTTCCTCCATTATTTTTCACTATAATGGTTCATTTAGTAATACATTTAACACATGAGGCTAGTATGTGTGGCCTAGTACAATTTCACTAGATGTATCCAATTGAGAGGTAAATCTTTATATTTATTTCAATGCTTAATACATTTACACACAAATATATGTGTGTGTATATATATGTGATCATAATTTAAAATTTCATTCTCTCTATCTATGTTCATTGGAAAGCTAAAATCTTGTTCGTAAGAGAGCATATCCAGAAAGCTCTATCGTAGAAGGTTACTTGGCAAATGAATGTCTAACTTTTTGCCTACAGTACCTATACAGTGTTGAGACAAGGTTTAACAGACTAATAAGAAATAATGATGAGGCAAATAAAGGAATGCAAGGATTCTCAATGCTTTAAATGACAGGTTGTCATTTAGGAAAGATTGACTATATCCAATTAGATGACATCACATGGGCCCAATCTCAACGATATGTGTTATTCAATTGTGACAAAGTGATCCCTTATATTGAGTAAGTTTTTGGTTGAATATGATTTTTTATATTGATAAGTAAACTTTAATCTTAAAAAATTTAAGAATACTAACTTTAAGTTCATGTAGACAACATGTTGCAATTATCAAGCATCAACATCGATGAATACATCTAAGAGAAAAAGAGATAAAACAAATCCAAAATCTAAAATTTTATGAATGATTTAAGTTACATGTAAGAAACTTGTTTCACTTTGCAACTTCTTAAACCTTGTTTGTAAACATAAATCCCTCTCAAACATTTTTTGGGGTGTTCTTTATGTTGCAAACCTTGAATCAGAAAATGACTTCAAATTTTAGAGGTTCAAGGGGTTTATTCTAAATGGTTTTAGATTTCATGCCAAGGATTGGGAACGACGATGAAAGACCCAAAATAGTGGGGTTGTTGTCACAACAAAGACATCAAGTTTTACTAGTTCAAGAGATAGAAATCTAATTTCTGGGGATATCACTTGTTATGGAACATTAACCGACATCATTGAATTAAATTACTATGAGAAGTTTTGGGTTGTATAATTTCAATGTGATTGGGCCGATGTGATACAAGACAGGTGAATAAAACAAGATGAGTTTACTATACACTAGTTAATCTCTCGCATTTGATGCATAGTTCACAGTTAGAGGAGGATGAAGGGAAGGGAAATCCATCATATGGATGGTTGAACCATGCAGGGTGGATGGGTGAAATTTCAAAAAATTTCTCTCCCTTCTGGGAATCGTATTTCCAGTTTTAGAAAAATTGCATTTTTTTGGGATTGTTCTTGAAACAAAACCGGACCAGATTTGAAACCAAAGTAAGAGAGAGTAATACTTGATATGAAATCCACACATATAGCTCCCAAAGTAGGTGTTCACGCCCAATGAGTGCACCAAAACCCGCTTTCATTGAAGAAGGTGTAGTTTGAGATGAAATAGGATCAACAATGCAGTCCTTCAGCAAGAACTGCAATCCTCCAGCAAGGATCAGGCAAGGGAGTGTGAGCACGATCGTATATGATTTTTCTAGCAAAAATTAGAATAAAGATCTAATCTTGATTAGTCAAAGAACTGGAGATCGAACAAGGTTGGACGTCAAGAACAAAGGGAGAGAACTGATTGTAGAAAAGGTGAGAAAGAATGCAGTTCACCCCTTCTTTTTATATCCTTTCAATATTAGCTTTCCTAATCCTATTTGGAAAGAGTTCTTTGATCCAAATCTTTATTTGGATCTAAACTTTTAAGTGGATAAGACTTATCTTATCCTCTTTCTGATCCAAATCCAGATCTAAACCAGATTCGCCCATGTTGATAAATCGTATTAACCTAGTTCGACAGGGGCTTCAGGCCCATTAAGTTATTAGGCTCACTTCCATTTTAATTGTTGGCTGACTTGGCTCTCTTTATATGGCGTGTGACCCTAACATTGATCTTCACAAAAGCCATATGGGTTCAACCTAGTCTCTGTTACAAGGCTTGGCCAAATTCACTGCTGAATACAGTGAACGCCAGAGCCAATCAGTATGGGCTCTTATCAGGCCTAACATTTACACTAAATGGTCTTTGGGTCCAGCCACCTTATGAAGGCCCAAGAACTATGCTCTTACGTGAGATTAGCCCATCAGGTATATAAGCCCTAAATAGTCTTAGACTTAACCTCTCAGCCCATAATGATAAAATACTACCCGACAAGAGATGACCTCTCCCTCGACTGCAAGGTACAGTGTTGCACTCTCTACTCGGATGGATACCGGGAATTAAAACATGTGCAAACCTTTTCATAAAACATAATATCTTTATATAAATATCTTTTGCAAAAAAATCTCAAACAAGTTTTAAATCAACTGTCGACAGTTTTGGTTTCCATTATAGAAAGTGCTATCCCCGATCATTCGCTTTGTCCAACAATGGTGCTGATTCTGTCACTATGATCTCCCACTTAGATGAATTCTCTGACTATCCTAATATACCCAGGTTTTGGCTCCTATTAAGGATCTCATTGATTGGCATATCAAAGTAGCCTAATCCAACACCTAGTGTAATATCACAATCGAGTATAGGGGTTAAGTGTAACTTTCCAGTTTTGCTCATCTGTCTCCGAAGTCTAGGGCATAACTGGAAAATGGTCCAGTTCAGAGTTTCAAGCAAACCCATACTACATGTACTTCAGGTCTAACTCTGGCAGCTGAGATAAGCCACCCAAACCAACTTGGTAGCACGTTAATATCAGGCTTGGCAAAATAAACTTCCCCAAGTCTATATAATGGCTGAGAACATTTTAAGCTAACACGAGTCTTATAAGTGTCCAGTTTAAGGGTAATTACACAGAAACATACCAGATATAACATGAATCAATTATGTACTTTTATTCATTTACAATAAATGCCAAATGTACATCAATCTGATTAGAGCTAAGGGCATACACTATCTAATAGATGAATCCTTCATTTTAGCTTACCAAGCTCAACAAGTTTTTTTATGAGAAAGACCCTAATGAAGATAATTGTAGTGTTGTTAACAAGACAATCCCAAGAGATTTATTTGATATGCGAGCTGAAGAGGTTGATAGAGATGATGATTTGGAAGTTGAACCACCTATAACACATGTAATGGAAGACATTCCTGAGGATAACAGTGATTGGGTTCATGAGGATGTTGATGGAACAACTGTTGAGATGACCATTTCCGATGATGAAGATGATGTACATGAGCTTACATATGAGGAAGAATAAGATGATGATACCCTTTATGACTACATATGATGTTGATTAGTTTGCATGATTTAAAATGTGATTCTTTCCACTTATTTGTACTTTCAATAGAGGTTACACCTTGTGACTCTCTTTGGGGTGCTATAACTTTGCTTACATTTTGGTAATGAAGTAACTTTTTCAATATTTTAAAAAAGAAGTATGTGATAGTAGATATGCTATTCTAATATGCTTGTGCAATTTACCCTTTATTGTAAATATTTGTTTTTTTTCTTGTAGTCAATTATGGCTGAAGATACTATTGGTTCAACTGGTGGTATTATTTTATGAATAGCTTCTTATTTGGGTTTTATTTTTATCACATTCATTTTGAATATTTTAACTTCTTATGTACTATGAAATAGATGTCTCAGTGCAGAGGGGTAGGGGCCCCACAAGAGCTAGCAACATTTGGAATTTGCTAGCATGAGAATGAAGGGAAGGGAGATCCATCATATGGATGGCCGAACCATGCAGGGTGGTTGGGCAAAATTTCAAAAATTTCTTCCCCCTTCTGGCAATCGTATTCCCAATTTTTGAAAAATTGCATTTTTCAAGGATCTTCTTGATCAAAACTAGACCATATCTGAAATCAAAAGAAAATGAGAGAAATACTGGATACGGAATCCACACGTGTAGCTCCCAAAGTAGGTGTTTACGCCCAAAGAGGGTACCGAAACCTGCTTCCACTGAAGATGACACAGCTTGAAATGAAGTAGGTTCAGCAATGTAGTCTTTCAACAAGAACCGCAATCCAATGGCTTGGATCAGGCAAGGTGAAGGGATGAGATATCAATCGTATGTATGCCCAAATCTTTTGGAAGAGAATGGGTGAATTTCAAAAATTTCTCTCCATCCTATTAGGTATCGTATTCCCTATTTGAGAAAAATCATATTTTTCAAGGATCAATCTTGAACCAAGAACCAAACCAGATCTAAACAAAAGCAGTAGGAGAGGGATATACCTGATACAGAGAAATAGTATCTCCCAATGGAGGTGTTCATGCCCAAGGAAGGAACCAAAAACTGCTCCCACTGAATATGGCACAGTGCAAGATGGAGTAGAATCAACAACATTCTTCAAAAGAACCAGATCTTTCGGAAGAATCAGCTGGATGGCACGTGAGCACTAATTCCAATCAGCCCTTTCACAAAGGACTGATATCATGATCCAATCTTTATCACTCCCACTGAGAATAGGAGATTGAACTGGCAGATATGGCGGCTGTAGGAAGGAAGCGACAAGAAAGAAATTAGCACAGTGATGCTGAATTCTTTCTTCTGTGATTTCAACTCTGAAGAGGATGTGAATATGAATGTCTTCTAAAGGCTGCCACCCACTCATCCTTTTATAAGCTTAAAGGGATCAGCTCCTAATTCCATTAGGAGTTACTGATCAAAATCATATTTGGATCAAAATTCCCTTTAAGTGATAAGGGTAAACGCTTATCTTATCTGCGGATTAGATCAACTCCCTCCTAATCCTATTAGGAGGTGATCTGGACTCTCTGAGTGGATAGAGTTAAGACCCAATCCTATATGCTAATCTAGTCTTAGAATTCGCCCCTTATTTAACTGATCAAATCAGCCCAGTTCGAAATGGGCTTTAGGCCCAATGAGGTTATGTGCTCACTTAGCCTTCCAAACTGCTGTCCAGCTCGGCTTCCTTGTATATCGTGGAACCTAAACATTGATCTACATATCAGCCACATGGGTTCAACCCAGCCTTTGTCACAAGGCATGGCCGAATACACTGTTATGGACAGTGCACCCCCTCAAACCCATCACATGGGCTCTATGGGCTCAACACTTACCCTAAGTGGTCTTTGGGCTAAGCCACCTTGTAACACGCAGGGACTGTAGGTAGTGAAAGAATGGTAGGATCCATCATATGGACGCCATACAGATCGTGGAATGGGTGGGCGAATTTCAAAAATTTTTCCTACCTTCTTCCAACTGGGAATCATATTCACTAATTTAAGAATACAATATTCAAGGATCCTACTTGAACCATAATCGAGTCAGATCTAAACCAAGACAAGGGATGAATTATACCTGATCCAGAGAAGTAGTATCTCTCAAAGTTGTTGTTCACGCTCAAAGATGACACCAAGATCCGCCCCTGTTGAAGATGGCACTGCTGTATGTGGAACGGAACCTGCAAAGTGCATCCTACACACTGAATGCTTCGCAAGAATCCTCTGGAAACTTTGAGCACCAAATCTTTTCAGTTCTTTCTACAAAACTGATATCAAGAACTGATTTCTTGATTTCTTTTCTTCAAAGATCAAATCTTGTCAGAAAAATGGTGACGGCTAAAGGAGAGCTCCTGAGATGAAGATGGCTGAAATTGCTTCTCTTCTCTCTGGAGTGTGTATGAGATCGAATCTCAATTCGCAGGATGGTTTCTTGCACACAAACCCTATGTTCGAATTCTGATCTTGTTCTCTTAAGGTTTCTCCTTTTTTCTTCTTGGTTAAGAAACCTCATAAGGAGGAGTTATCCCAATCCAAATCAGTATTTGGATAGGGGATGATCTTAATCCTATCTGCAGATTAAGTTAGCTTACTCCTAATCTTATCAGGAGGTTACCAGATTCAAATCTGATTTGAATTTGGTCTCCTAGAGTGGATAAGGTTAAAGGCCGAATCCTTTTGCTAACATTAATCTCAGATCCGCCCTATAAATGGGTGATCATATCAGCCCAATTCGGAATGGGCATTTGGCCCATTAAGTATTCAGTGCTTAACTAGTTTCCAACCTGCTGCCCAGTTGGGCTTCTTTCTATGGCATGGGACCCAAGCATTGATCTACACACCAGCCCCATGGGTTCAGCCCTGCCTTCATTGCAACGCCTAGCCGAATTCACTAAGAAGCTCAGAGAACCCCTGAACCCATCACATGGACCCTATGGGCCCAACAGTTACATTAAGTGGTCCCTGGGCCAAGCCATCTTATAAAAACGTAGGGACTGTGGGCTGGTGCAAGATTAGCCCATCAGGTGTCATCCTAAATGGCATTACACTTAACCTCTCAGCCCATAATGATCAAGCACTACCTGACAAGAGAGTACCTCTCCCTCGGCTGCAAGGAACAGTGCTTAACTCTCTACTCACATGGATCCCGGGAGTTGCAAAACAAAATTCCAACGATTGAAATCAATTGCCGACAGTTTGGTTTCCATCAGAGAGTGCATTCCCAATCATTACCTTTGTCTGACAAAGGGGCTGATCCTAACGCTATGATCACCCACTCAGATGAATTCTCAGACTGCCCCCACATGCCCAGGTTTTGACCCCCACTAAGTATCCCACTGATTGGTATATCAAAGATAGCCCAATTTGACACCTAGTGAAGTGTCATAATCAAGTCTAGGGGTCAGGTGTAACTTTCCAGTTTTGCCCATCTGTCTCCAAGGTCCAAGGAAATACTGGAAATCTAGTCCGGTTCAAGGATTCGAGTAATCCCATACTGCATGTGCCTTAGGTCTTACCTTGGTGGCCGAGACAGGCCATCCCAACACTTGGCAGCACACCAGTATCAGCCTTGGCAGGATAAATCTCCCCAGATTTATCCAATGACTATGAACATTTAAAACTAACACGAGTCTCAATAAGTGTCCAGTTTTTGGGTCTTACACAGAATTATACGAAACAACATGAATCAAACATGCACTTTATTTATTTACACTAAATATAAAAAGTACATCAAATTAGATTGAAGCTAAGGGCATACAAAACTGTCTAACAGCTCCCACTTGCACTTAGGTCCAATCTGGTACAAGCCAGAGTCCCATACTTTCCATATGTTTCTCAAACACCTTCTGTGTTAGTGGCTTAGTCAATGGGTCTGCCATATTATCTTCTAATGCTACCTTCTGAATTAGGATGTCCCCTCTACCAACGATCTCCCGTAGTACGTGGTACTTCCTCTCGATGTGCTTTGACTTCGAGTGGGCCCGAGGCTCTTTAGCTTGGGTGATCGCTCCATTGTTGTCACACAACAGCGGGATGGGTGATGTGCTGGACGGAATCACTCCCAATTCGTGTATGAATTTCTTTATCCACACGGCTTCCTTGGTAGCTTCACTTGCGGCAATGCACTTGGCCTCGGTTGTGGAGTCTGCAGTGGACCCCTGTTTGCTGCTTTTCCAGCAAACAGCACACGATCCTATCGTGAAAACATACTCAGATGTAGACTTTCTGTCATCTGGATCCAATTGGAAATCGACATCAGTATACCCTAGAACTTGTAGTGGACTACCATCGAATACCAGAAAAACTCTTTTGTCTTTCGAAGGTATTTGAGTATGTTTTTCACATCAGTCCAATGCTCCTGCCCTGGGTTGGCCTAGAATCTGCTTACCACACTCACCACCTGAGCAATGTCTAGTGCATGGCATGGAATACATGATGCTCCCTACAGCTGAGGCATAGGGAATGTCTCTTTTGCCCTCAATCTCCTCAGAAGTCTTGGGAGACATCTTCTTGGAGAGAGTGAATCCATGCTTGAAAGGAACGTTTCTTTTCTTGGAGTTCTCCATGCTGTATCTTTTGACAATTTTGTCAATGTAAGCCTGCCTGGGATAATCCAATTATCTGCTTTGATCTATCTCTATAGAGTCGAAGACCTAGTATATATGAAGCTTCTCCAAGATCTTTCATGGAGAATTGCTGTGATAGCCATACCTTGACCGAAGTCAACATTGTACATCATTCCCAATGAGTAGGATATCATCCACGTACAACACCAAAAAGGTGATCTTCTCCCCACTGGACTTTCTGTAGACACAGGGCCGGATTCTGCTCAAAGTCAAACGTTTTGGCGGCGGAATCAAAATGGATATTCCAACTCCTAGAAGCCTGCTTAAGTCCATATATGGATCTATTAAGTTTACATACCATGTGTTCCTGACCAGTAGCAATAAAGCCTTGCGGCTGCTGCATGTAGATATCTTCACTGAGATCTCCTTTCCGGAATGCGGTTTTGACATCCATCTAGAAAATCTCCTAAACATGGTATGCTGCTACCGCTAGCAGGATCCTAATGGACTTAAGCATGGCCATAGGCAAAAAGGTTTCCTAATAGTCGATGCCTTCTTTCTCAGTATACCCTTTCGCCACCAAATGAGCTTTGTAGGTCTCAATCCTGCCATTGGGGCCCTTCTTCCTCTTGTAAATCCATTTGCAACCAATTGCTTTTACCCCAGAGGGCGGATCTACTAGAGTCCAGACCCCATTGGTCTCCATCGAGTAAATCTCAGCTCTCATGGCCTCCATCCACTTCTGGGAATCTATGTCTAACATAACTTCCGTGTAAGTTACGGGATCCTCCTTACTAGTCACGACATCCACTAGGTAACTATCCTGGTCATAACCATATCAAATTGGTGGCCTGGATACCCGAGTGGATCTTCCAAGTTGATCACTACATGGAACTTGTGGACATCTCCCACTATTCTTGAGCTCTCCTCATCAAGAACTATTTCCTGACGATGGGTGTCCAGGATGTATTCGGTTTCTAAGAATTGGGCGTTTCGACTGCAGAACTCTCTCTGCTTGCTCGGGTCATAGAATAGATAACCCACCAAATCTTTTGGGTAGCCTATAAATAGGCAACAACTGGTTTTGGATTCCAACTTGTCTGCACTCGTTATTTTAACGTGTGCAGGACAACCCCAAATCTTCAAGTGTTTTACACTTGGCTTCCTTCTGGTCTGTAGTTCATATGGAGTTTTTAGAACAGATTTGGTTGGGACCCGATTAAGCACGTAGATAGTAGTCTCTAATGCATATCCCCAAAAGGATGTGGATAGTTCTGAGTGTACGAGAAGTGATTGGACCATGTCCAACAAGGTCCTATTCCTCCTCTCTGAAACACCATTGAGTTGAGGTGTAGCAGGAGGAGTTAATTGTGACACTATCCCATTGACCTTCATGTAGCCCCTGAATTCGTTAGAGAGATACTCGCCATCTCGATCCGATCAAAGGGACTTAATTTGTCTCCCTAACTGTTTCTCGACGTCCTGTCTGAACTCTTTGAACTTTTCAAAGGATTCTGACTTGTGTCTCATTGGGTACACGTAACCATATCATGAAAAATCATCTGTAAAGGTGATGAAATACATGTGTTGATTTCATGTCCTAACACTCAGGGGACCACCTACATCAGTATGAATTAGGTCAAGTGTGCCTACACATCTTTCAGGTTTACCGTCAAATGGCCGCTTAGTCATCTTACCTTGGAGGCAAGGCTCAGAAGTGGGAAGATTTTCTACGGTTAGAAAATCCAAAGGACCATCCTTTACCAGCCTTGTGATTCGGTCAACATCAATATGGCCAAATCGGTAATGCCAGAGGCACGTGGGATTTACTGTATCACGAGTTCTCATCTTGGGATTTTTGACCAACGTAGTTTCGGTTAAGTTAGTTTCTAGAGATGGATGTAGAACATAGAGATTGTTCTCCAGTTCCCTGCATGCGATGAATTTGTTCTTTCATTTAACAATAATCATATTACTAAAATAAACAGTGTATCCATCAACACACAGTTTAGAAACAAAAATTAAATTTCTTCTCAAGTTATGCACATAAAGACAATCTTTAAGTACAAACACTCCTTCTCTAAAGACTAATTCTATGGTTCCTATTGCCGTAGTTGCAACACTTGCAGTCGTTCCCAAGAACAGTGTCACTTCTCCTTCACTCAATCTTCTGCTAACTTTGAACCCTTGCAGTGAGTTACATGCATGAGTTGAAGCCCTAGAGTCAACACACCAGGACACAGAAATAACTAACATATTAATTTCTATGACACAAGTTTCGATGTTACCTTTCTTAGATTCTAGGTAGGCAGGACAGTTCGTCTTCCAGTGGCCGGTCTGCTTGCAGAAGTGACAGACATCAGATGCCTTGTTCTTCTTCTGTTTCTTGGGCTTGACAGCTTTCTTTTGGGGCTTCTTTGCCTTTCTCTTTTTCTTGCCCAATTTGTTAGTTTCAGCAAGCATAACCATAGGCTCATCTGTCTTAAGTAGATCCTTGACCCTCTACAACATATTACTGAGTTCCTGGATGCTGACATTCAGCTTGTACATGTTGTAGTTCATTGTGAACTTATTGAAGGAAGAGGGCAAAGAATTCAGGATGACATCCACTTGTGTGCCAAGATTTAGCCCGGATCCAAGGGCTTCGAGTTCGTTAATATAGCCCATCATCTAAAGACAATGGTAATGAACTTTCTTCCCTTTGGACATCTGCGCAGTCATGAATAGTTTCAGGACCTTCTATCGAGTAGAACGATTCTGCTCTTCATACATCTTTAGACTGTCCAATATGTCATTGGCTAGTTCAATCTAATCGAACTGCCTCTGTATTGAGGTGTCTAGTGAGGCAATGACAAAGCAGCAGGCTAGGGAGTTCTTATCCTCCCAATCTTGGTAATCCCTCCTACAGGCCTCAGAAGCCCTATCACCCGGAAACTCTGGGGAAGGATTTTTCACCACCTTATCCAAACTTTTTGAAAGTTTGGATCAACATAAAGTTTCTGTACCAGTCCGACATCTTTGATTTCCATCAGAGAGAGTGCATCCTCGATCATTACCTTTGTCCGACAAAGAGGCTGATCCTATCACTATGATCACCCACTCAGATGAATTCTCGGACTGTCCCAACATACCCAGGTTTTGACCTCATCTAAGGATCTCACTGATTGTTATATCAAAGATTGCCCAATCCAAAAGCTAGTGCAGTATCATAATCGAGTCTTGCGGTTAGGCATAACATTCCTATTTTGCCCATTAATCACCATCATCCAGGGCAATACTAGAATTCTGGTCCAGTTCAGGGTTTCAAGTAAACCTACACAGTATGTACCTCAGGTCTCACCCTAGCAGCTGAAACAGGATACCCCAACCAACTTGGCAGCACATTAGTGTCAGCTTTATCGGGATAGATCTCCCCAGATCGATCCATCGGCTGTGAACATTCTAAACTAACACGAGTCTCATATGTGTCCAGTTTAAGGGTATTAAATAGAAACACACCATAATAACATGAATCAAATATGTACTTTATTCATTTACATTAAATGCCATAAGGTATATCATTCTAATCTTGCCTTTTGTTCTTTTTCTTCATGCTCTTGCTGCTTTACCCTGTTCGATTTGTAATTCTTGGATTTGATCAAGATTTGATCTTGATATTGTTTCTTGCTAGAAGAAACAATTTAGAAGCTGTGCTCACTGTCCCATTTGATTCTTGCTGAAGAATCACAAGTTCTTGGTGAAGAACTACCTACTGATCCTACCTCATCGTAAGTTGTGTCATATTCAGTGGAGGGAGGATTTTGTACACTCTTTGGGCATGAACATCTATGTTGGAAGGAGAATTCTTGCAATGATTCCGTATCAGGTATATCTCTCCTTAATTTTGGCTTTAGATTTGGTCCGGTTAGGTTATAAGAATGAACCTTGAAAATGCAGTTTTCTAAATTGGGAATAGGATTCCCGGATGGGAATAAAGAAATTTTTGAAATTTTTTCCAACCTTCTTATAGGGTTCAGCCTTCCATATGATGGATCTCCCATCCCCTTCAGTGGTATCAGAGCCAGGTTCAAGTCTTGAACCAAATTGGATCAGATCTGAATCTGCACAAATGGGCAAAAGGCGTTCTACCCGATTTACATAGTTAGCATTTTTTTCTAGAATTTGGTTCCTAGATTATGGGTGGATGATCTGGAAAATAAATGTTTATTATTCTGTCATATTTATATAATTGTTCTGTGAATGTTTCTTGAATATTTGGGCTACACATATGATGGAGATCGAATCTTTATGGTGCCAAGAATGGCAGACCCTACGATTTCTTTTCTATTCAGTTTGGTTTGTAAATAAAATTTTCTTATTTTTAGACAAATTGTATAGGAATTCGATGTGATTTAATTATAGAAAAATTAGGTTTTTCTATTTTATTTCATATGGAGATTGCTGGAGGGCGCAATAAAGGAGAAGAAGATTTCGTAGAAACAAGTTCTGTGATATGCGATTTTGTAGATATCAATTCTGCTATCTGCGATTATCTATTCTTTGCAGGTTTGTAGGATATCTAAGAAAATCACAATGCAAACCTCTGATTTCAGTTTCTTGATAATTTGATTGTCTTAAATTAATTTATTTTTTAGATCATTATTCTTGAATTAAATCTTGAATTGGACACCAAACTTTAATATGATAAAGTTGAATCAACCCTGATTTAGCTACATGGGCCAAACTGCCTTTTGCAGTACATCCCATGTACCTAGCTAAAGTTATATGATAACATTATGGGCTTTATTTAGTTGATACTGATTTAATCTAAATAATTAAGGGTTTGATAGTTATTTTAATTGATTGGATCAATTTGTTTCATGCATGTGATGTATGGATGTATGATGTGCTACGTACATGGGCCATAAGTACTTGGCCCATGATTATTTTGATAGTGGCCCTATCACACAACATGATTGAATGCACATCTTTTCCATGGTGTCCATAAGATCATTGGATGATCTCCCCATTTGGTGGGCCCCACATCAGCTTCCTCCCGAAGAGGAACCGTGTGGAACCCTAGCTGTTTAGGGCCCATTTAAATATGGCTTTGAGAAAGTCAGTGGGAGCCGCTTTGGTTTGACCTAAATAAAATTAGGGCGTAATATTTTATTCTCTCCACTGAAATATGAGTGCATGTGATAGGGAGATTCATATGATGAATTCTCTAAAGGCCTTCTATCATTAGCATGAAGATGGGTCATTCAGTAATGAGGAAATGCACAATAAAACTAGACTATCCATTTGCGGCTGGATCTGTTGGATTGTTTCATAAGATGATAGGGGCGTCATAGACTGATGTGGGAAGGGCCTATTCTAAAATGGAAGACTTTCTCACGGTACCTTGGCATTCATGAATATGGTGGGTAAGCACTTACTGGACAGAAAGGTTTAACCTAAAATGGCAATAAACCTTGTTTGATAGAGGCCAAAGGAAAAGCTCATGAGATGAGTGGATGTGATCATTCACAGAAGGTGGTGGGGTTATGTAACTGAAACAGTAGGCTCCATGCACTCTATATGGCTTTCCACATTTGCAGAGATATAGTTCGTAGTCTCCATCACAAAGATAGGAAGAAAATCTCAGAAATGAACAAATGGAAATGAAACATAGATTAAAAGTCATATCTATGTAGATATGATGGGTTGTCGAAGCCCTCAAAATTAATGCTAGTCCCACAATAAAATTTTTATAGTAATAGTGGTATTACGTCGAATCCCACAGGGAGCTAAGGAATAATTTCCTAGCCGAATGCACAATATAATAGAGTGGGAAAATTAAATAATTAAAATTTCTAAAAGAACAAGAAAGCAATAGCAATACCAAACAAGAGAAATCAGTCTTACCGAATTCTGATTCAAGGGTTCGGACTTAGTCAATTGGTCATCGATCATAGGTAGATTTCAGCAGTCTTGCAATTCAAGCATTTAACCTTAGATTTATTAGGATAGCCATAATAAACCTGGTGTTTTCCTAAATCAGCTGACCAAACCTAGCATTTGATCAACACTTATCACTAATCGACTGGGTACAATAGCGCTCCATATTAACTAGTGATAGCATTAAACTTTGTGAAAACAGTTAAACCAAAATAACAATAATTGAGATAGTTGCAATTATCGAATCTTGTTCCATTGATTCCCTTTAGGTTAAAACATGTCAAAACATTGGTCAAAGGCTGTTATGAACAATTGACCCAGAAAGATATTAACCTAATTGCTACTTGTACCACTATTTGTGACAATTACAAATCACCAAACCATGGATAGTAGTAGGAAAATCAATATTAACTAATTTGTCAGACTAATTAACATTAATGTCCATAGAGAATAAGCACAAGAATCAATGAATAGTTGAATTAAAAAGCAAGAACTTGAATTAAATGCAGAACCTCACGATGACACAATCGAACTTCCCCCCTTGAACCAGAAAAGAAAAGCTTAGCTACTCATGATTCTCGAATCCTCAAGGCTTTGCTTCTCAGAAGGATGAACTGATCTTTCTTGATTGAGTTGCTTGATGCTTGATTGATGGATTGTTGGCTTGATTCCTAAAGCTAGAACCCCCCCCCTTATAAAGCTTTAGGAGAAGGGGCTCTCTCCAACTCCCTTTAGGAGATTAACTTTAAAATTAGAAAGTCCTAATCTGATCTACTTCTATCCTATCCTATCTAGTAATCTCAATCTCTTATCTTTTTAGGATTACAATTGAAATTTAAATCTGATAAGACTCTTCATTCTTGAATTCAAGTTGGGCTTCTTTAATAACTTGGGCCGCTACAAGTCTCTTATGCGAATTTGAGCTTCAGCTGAGGGCTGGGCTTTACTCAAAAACTGTTCCAACTTCTGGTCTGACTTTGACCTCAATTCGAACCGAATATGTCAAAACACATGAGAGTTGTGGGCCTTTCCCTTATCTTTCCAATGCATCTTGAATCATCCAAATCGGAGTCCGGGATTGGGGGTTATGCCCAAATTACTGAATGGTGCCGAAACTGTGCAAAATCATCCGAATTGCCCTGTTTTCTTCCAATTGCCTTCTTTCTTTCCCTAAATCAAAATACAAGAGTAATGAGTCCACTTAAGTGCTAAATTAATGTAAAAGAGTGAATATTAGGGGACAAAAATAGGGTTCTTTTTGGTCTCATCAAGATAACATAAATCAAATTGGGTTGTAGACTAATATTTGCTTTGCCTTTTATCAGAAATGACAAATGGACAATTTGCCAAATTATTGGATGATAATAAGCTTAAGGGCCCAAATTACGCTGACTGGTATTGTAACGTTGTGCTGGTTCTAACATCCGAGAAATTGGACAAAGTTGTTAAAAACCCTACTCTGGATTTTCCGGGTGATAGGGCTTTTGAGGCCCGTAGGAGGGAATATCAAGAATGGGAAGAGAAGAACTCTCTTGCCCAGTGCTGCATCATAGTCTCCTTAGACAATCAGATATAGCGACAATTTGATCAGATCAAAGTGTCAAAGGATATCTTTGATAGTCTAAGGACAATGTATGAAGAGCATAATCGTTCCCACGAGATTTAACAAAATAAGTATTAGACCTACAGCCTTCCCTAATTTTTGGACAATCGAATTTCAGATTTAAGAGTAAAAGCTATTGAAAAATTGAAAAAGAAAACAAGAGCAAGAGTACCAATACTGAAGTATGCAACGATTGACTGAATTCGCTAGGACCTTTCTTCTGCCTAACCATTCCAATGAATAGCAATAGATGAGATTATCCAAGATAATTTATCATTCCCATAAGCTGAAGTTTTTCCAATTTTATTCAATATTCTTTCTCAAGATACATCAAAACTACTTCTATCAGGTAACCCCTCGATCTCTCGACTAGAGTTCTCAAGATAGAAAGACATTAAGTTCAAGGAAAAACTATTACATTCAGATGATTCATGCATATATACCCCTATATACCATTCAATTCACACCATGACTAATTTGGTCTGCTATATGAATTTCTCTCTCGATTCATTCACATAAACCTAATCAATTAAGAGATGGTCACTCCTAATAGCATTAAGCAAGATAACTCATAGACTATATGGAAATCATGATCTTCAAAAAATTAGAATAAAAATATATTCGTTGTTATGATTAGGCTTTCCACAGCCCTAGCTATAAATAAATCAGTTCATACTAGAGGAAATAAAGCAAACAAGAAGAAAGAAAGAATTCATGATATCGCCCTTGGAGTTGAGATTTCCTCTTCACCTTGCTGCCACCTCCTTCTTGCAGTCTTCTTGCTTGATAGATTGGTTGCTCCTCCACTTCTTGATACCTCTCTAGTCCACCCCCATCCCTTTATATAACTTAAAGGGGAGGGGGTGGTCTCCAACTCCTTCTTGAAGTTTATCTTTCAAAAATAGAAAGTCCTAATCTAATCCTAGTCTTATCTCTTATCTAGTAATCTCAATCTCTTTATCTTTCTAGGGTTACATCACAAATTTAAATATGACAGGACTCTTCTCAGTTTCTTGTTCTTGCATTCGTATTAGGCTTCATTTGCGAATTGGGTTGCTGCAAAGCTTCTCTGCAAGTTGGGCTTCTGCTGTGAATTGGGCATTCCTACAAAATTTCCCCGACATAGGGCCCAGATTTAACCTCGATGCAGGATGAATTTATGAAGAATGAAAATTATATCTTTCTCTCTTCTCTTTCTAGTGAGTCTTGAATCAGCCCAATCGGAGCTTGGATACGAGAGTTAGGCCCAAATTACTGAACAATACCGAAATTGTGAAAAATCATCCGATTTGCCTTGCATTTCTCATGATGCCTTCTTTCATGCCCTGAACCGGAATACAAGAATAATGAGTCCAATTAAGTAATAATTCAGTATAAAGGACTGAATATTTGGGGATAAAAATATGATAATTTTTGGTCTCATCACACATCTATCTCCAAAGTCCAGGGTATCACTGGAAAAATGGTTTGGTTTGGAGTTTCAATCAAACCCACACTACATGTGCTTCGGGTCTCACCCTGGCAGTTGAGACAAGCTAGCCCAACCTTCTTAGTAGCACATTAGTGCCAGCCTTGGTAGGATAAACATCCCCAGGTCTATCCAATGACTATGAATATTGTAAACTAACACGAGTCTCATAAGTGTCTAGTTTAAGGGTATTACACATAAACACATCTTAACAATATGAATGAATTATGTACTTTATTCATTTACAATAAATGTCAATAAGTACATCAACCTGATTGGAGCTAAGGGCATAACTATCTAACAGGTATTGTACTCAATTGGGAAAAAATGGAAAGATTACAAGTCAGACTTGAAAGCCATGTACTATTATCCAATTACCCCTAATGAGGCAATATGAAATTGCCTAAAAGGGGTTCCTAGTGACCAATGATAGATTGTTGTCACTTTTTGGAACTTTGATGAGGGCAAGGTATTATCTTCTAATTATATTGATTAACCTATATTGTTTGAGTGTCGCAATATACATGGCCTTACACTTGTAATTTTTATAAAACTGTAGAAACAAAGTGTTATAGGTAGAGGAAATCAATGTCAACAAAAGTACACACACTCTAGGGGGACCAAGAGTAATGCAAGGTTGCTTCATGAGATGGCACTACAACCAATTTACTATACTACTATTTGAAAATGATGACAATGTCTAATGCTTAGTCTGGATATAGATGTAGGAAAACAGTGATGGGGCCCAACCAAGCAATGGAGTTGTGTGGATTGGAACACATACAAGAAAAGATGGGGTGCTTGTAGATGCAGAATCGGGAAGGGCATTGGTTGTATATTCAAATGGTGAACACAAACTCATATATAATGTTAATTATATGATTTTGTATAAAAACTCGTATTAGCCTCACACCAATTATGTTGTCTTTTGTAGGAACAATTCGAGGACCTGGCATCACAACGGGCCACAACATCTGGTGGGTCCTCAACCCCTAATGATGACAACTTTTATCAAATATTTGGAGCGGAACGGAATGGGTACCTGCGAACATATGGGTTGGGTGTTACTCCTTTCACTCTGAGCATGAGTTGTAGAAATAGAGCATTAGAGTCTACATCAACAAGAGGAGGCTATGGGCATGAGGATAGTGATGAACGATTCAGGTAGAAGATAGCCTTGAAAAGGTGACTAGGGCATGTAGTGATGTACAACGCCAGGTGGGAAGGATAATATCCATACTTCCTAAAAATCTTCAGGGCATGCTAAACAATGATCATGATTTTCCTTCAAGAGGCATAAAACATTAAAATTGCGCCTTCCTTAAAATCTTTAGGGCATTGCAATCTAGAACATCAGAACCGCAATTGCTTTCAATTCCATTGCCATGTAGAACATTAAAATTGCACCTTCCTTTAGTTCCACCACATCTTAGAACATCAAAGTTGCACCTTCTTTCATCTTTATTGCAATCCAGAAGTTCAAAATCACACTTGAAAACCTGTTCATTGCACCTTCCTTCTTGCTCATCACACTCCACAACCTATTCATCGACCTTCCATCCTGCTCATCGGACTCTAAAACCTGTTTGTCGCACCTTCCTTCCTGTTCATCAAACCCTCCTCCTACTCATTGCACTCTTGAATATGTATATTGCACCTTCCTTCCTGGTTGTCGCACTCTAGAACCTATTCATCGCACCCTCCTTCCTGCTCATTACACTCAAGAACCTATTCATCACACCTTCCTTCCTACTCATCACACTCCAGAACTTGTTCATCACACCTTCTTTCTTGCTCAGCACACTCCTGAACCTATTCATTGCACCTCCCTTGCTTCTCGTTGCATTCCAGAACCTGTTCATCACACCTTCCTTCTTGCTCATCTCACTCCAGAACCTCTTCATCACACCTTTCCTGCTCATCAGACTCTAGAACCTGCTCATCGCACCTCAGAACCTACCCATCGCACCTTATTTCAGTCTTATTGCACCTAGAATACCCATACATAGAAGCCTTCAGTGAGAATAGGATAGAGGAACTATAATGTAATTGGGACGAGGACACCATGAGTGTTGCACTATGTGGTTTCCATCTTTAGAAGTATGATAAAATAATGAAGCCCAAACTATTTTAACCCGTTAAAAAAATAACAAAAAGAAAAGAAGATTTGATCTTCCATTAAATGACACTAAAACACCCTAAAAGTCATCGAAGGCAACACCTAGGCCCAAATTTCCAAATGTTATCCAAGTCTAAGCTAGATCCCAGGTAAGCTTCAACATATGAAAATCAAAACCAATTAAATAGAAAAAAACAAATCAAAATCAGATCTACAAGTTTCATCTAAGATTCAAACTACAATAATAAAAAGTTAAGGATAAGAAATCTAGGAGTTAAGACCAAAATCAAAACTACAATTATCAGAATCTGAAATCCATCTAAAATGACCATTTTTCGACTCCAAGTTTTCGTTCCCGATCTTGGATAAGTAGATGCATGACTCTATGAGCTCAACTCTTAAGAGGTAGCATTAAAAGGCCATTTGACCCCTTTTATTATCTATTTAGTGTCCATCTCTTGGCTAAGTAGATGCATGACACTATAAATTCAACTCTTTAAAAGCTGCATCATAACGCCACCTTGACCCATTTCGGGAGTATCTAGTAGATATATATGGTAAAGAGTCGAACCCTCCCTTAACCAATATAAAAGGATATTTCATTCCCTCAACTGAACTTAGGCCAAGTAGATGTTTGACTCTAAGAGTTACTCTTGACAAATAACATCAAAAGACTACTTAGACCTTCATACCTTTAAAACTTCAGGATGTTACGTAGGTACACATATGGTGTAGGGATTGATATTCCCTTAGCCAGTATCAAAAAGACATTCTCATGATCCTTCAAAAACTTTCAACCTCGAATATCTTTCTTGTTCTTCTCCAAATTGAGTATATGTTTGATCCAATGAATTTGCTCTCAAGGAGCAACATAAAAAAGGTTGTTGTTTCATAAACATGGTGCAAAACTAATTACTCTTGGCATTTCCTTAAAGTCTTAACCTTTTTCAAACCCAATAGTATTTTCTTAATTAGAACTTGATCCTAATTACACCGCTAGCTGCTTAAGTCCCAAAATTAATAATAAAAGATGAGGGAACAAATGTACCATATAACAAATGTACTTTTTCAATCTTATCGAAACCAACAAAGTTAATCAAGTTTGTTCAAACCTCAAATGGTTTTTCAAAGTTTCTTTGAACAATGGATTTTGTTTTCCAACTTCAAGTTTGACTTTGGTTTTCGCCTTCTAAATGTTTTTCCCAATTTTTAATAAAGGTCCACTAATTTAAGACATTTTCCTTGCATAATCTATCCTAGTTTCCTATAGATCCATGCACATCCTTGCTAGGTTCTCTTGACCCATTCCAAGGAAGCCATATTATCTAATTATCCATATAGCTAAGCTTCTTAGGAGCCCTCTAATAAATAGCTAACAACCATAGATTATGATAAATTCCTCCCTTTTGACCAACACTTGTGTAGATGGTTCAACTCTAGCACTTCACACCAAGTCTATTATCTCCACCTTACCCATAGCATCCTACACCCTCACAAGTTAGGTGTAACCTTGACCCATTCTTGCTTTGGATCCAAGATCTAGTTAGCCAAGTCATAGCAACCTTAATAGCTCTAGGTGCATAGTAGGGGCAGATCGGCTTTGAAGTGGTTTTTTTGTTGTTTTTTTTTTTTCGCACTTCAGCATTTTCATGATCATATCGCATGTCATCACATATTGCATTCCTAGAACTAGTCCTTAGCCCACACTAGTCTATTCCCACCTATTAAATGCCTACAACCTAGATTGATGCCCTCATAGAACCATCAATGTAGACCCTTCAGACAAATAAATTTTAGACTAGACTAGCTCTAATAGAATAGAACAAAGCAACACAACACCATTCAAACACATTTAAGTAATGATAGAACCCTTTCAGGATCGTAATGGAGTAACTCTCCCATTGGGCAAGAATTGTTGATTGTACTCTACCAAGAAGAGTTGGCTAAAATGAAGGAAGACATGAAGGACATATGAGCATTCCAACTAGGAGATAATTGAGTTCAATGCTTTGTGCCCTCACCCCAACCTTTACATTCTTAAAAATGTTAAAATCCCAAAATTCTACAAGTACGATGGATCTAGTTGTCCTAGAGCTCATATCCTTCTTTATTGTACGGACATGTTTCAGATTGGATTTGATGAAAGATTGTTAGCTCAACTATTTTCTAAGAGCCTAAAAGGAGTCACTTTGGATTGGTACAACTAGCATAACCTAGACACTCAGAGGACATGGAGCAAATTGACAGAACAATTTATCAAGAGATTTGATTTCCACCCATTGCTGACATGTGGTGATCTAGAACACCATACTTAAGGACCAAATGAAAACTTTGCTGAGTATTTGAAATGATGGAAGATTACATGTATCAAAGTAAATGAACCCTTGCAAGAGAATGAAGCAATTAAGATTTTCATCTACAATCAAAGAACCTTTCTATTCATTAATGATTGGACAAGCTTTCTAAGACTTTTATCAATTGCAAAAGCCTAGTGCACACATCAAATGGGGAATTAAGCACGAGAAAATCCACCAAGCATCCATGAATCCATTAGTTGAGATTAAAGAACCTATTGTAGATGCCATCATATATCAACCTGTTAGATAGTTATGTCCTTAGCTCCAATCAGATTGATGTATCTTTTGACATTTATTGTAAATGAATAAAGTACATACTTGATTCATGTCATTGTGGCGTGTTTTTGTGTAATACCCTTAAAGTAGACACTTATGAGACTCGTGTTAGTTTAGAATCTTCACAGCCATTGGATAGATCATGGGAGATTTATCCTATCGAGGCTGACACTGATATGCAACCAAGTTGGTTGGGGTGGCTTGTCTCAGTTGCTAGGGTGAGACCTGAGGTACATGTAGTGTGGGTTTTTTTGAAACCCTGAATCGGACCAAAATTCTAGTATTGCCCTAGACATTGGAGATAGGTGGGAAAAATAGGAATGTTACACCTAACCCTTAGACTCGATTATGATACTGCACTAGGTGTTGGATTAGGCTATTTTTGAAGTGCCAATCAGTGAGATCCTTAGAGGGGGTCAAAACCTAGGTATGTTGGGGCAGTCCGAGAATTCATCTGAGTGGGTGATCATAGTGACAAAATCAACCCCTTTGTCAAATAAAGTGAATGATTGGGGATGCACTCTCTCTGATGGAAACCTAAACTGCCAGCAGTTGATTTCAACTGTTGAAATTTGGTTTTTGCAAAATATATTTATATAGAGATATACATACATATATATATATATATATATATATATATATATATATACATGTACATACATGTATATATATGTATATATATATATATAAATGTACATACATGTATATATATATATATATATATATATATATATATATATATATATATATATAAATATTATGATTTCAAAATGTTTGCAAAAGGTTTTAATTCCCAGGATCCATGTGAGTAGAGAGTATAGCATTGTTCCTTGTAGCTGATGGAGAGGTCCTCTCTTGTTAGGCAGTGTTTGATCATTATGGGTTAAGAGGTTTAGTGTAAGACCATTGAGGGTAATACCTAATGGGCTGATCTTGCTTTTGCCCATAGTCCTTTGGTTTTCATAAGGTGGCTGGACCCAAGGACCATTTAGTGTAAATGTTGGGCCCACTAAGAGTCCATAGTGATGGATTCAGGGGTTCATTGTCTCCTACAGTGAATTTGGTTAGGCCTTGTAACAAAGGCTAGGATGAACCTATGTGGCTGATGTATAGATCAATGTTTGGGTTTCACGCCATACAAAGAAAGCCAACTGGGCAACAGGTTAAGAGGTTAAGTGAGCACATAAACTTAATGGGTTTAATGCCCAATTTCAAACTGAGTTAATTAGATTAATTAAATAGGGGCAGATCTGGGTTTGGATTAGTAGATAAGGATAAGAGGATAAGTCTTATCCACTTAAAGAGTCTAGATCCAAATAAAGATTTGGATCAAAAAACTTCTAATTTGATTAGGATTAAGCTGATCTTGTATTGCAGATAAGATAAGGGATTATCCTTATCACTTAAAAAGTCTAGATCCAAATAAAGATTTGGATCAGGAAACTCATAATTAGATTAGGATGTTGTCTCTTTAAGGCTATAAATAAGAAAGTAGGGCGGACACGAAAAAGACACCAGATACAAGACAACAAATTATAGAGTTCTTCCCTGTTCTTACCGCCCCTACCCAGTTCGATCTCTAGTTATGGGAGTGGTCAAGAATTGTTCTTGATATTGCTTCTTGGTAGAAGAAGCAATATGAAGTCGTGCTCAAGCCCTCTACTCCATTCTTGTCGAAGAATTCGGTTCTTGTTGAAGAGTCATCCTACTGATCCGGCTTCACCACACTGGAAGTGGGTTTTGGTTATTTCTTAGGGTGTGAGCACCTTCATTGGGAGTTACTGCTACTTCGAATCAGGTATATCTCTCTCCCATTTGGTTTCAGATCTGGTCCGATTTGGTTCAAGATTGATATTTGAAAATGCAGTTTCTAAAATAGGGAATGTGATTCCCAAATGGGAGAGAGAGAAATTTTTGAAATTTCGCCCAGCCTTCCTGCTGGGTTCGGCCATCCATATGATGGATCTCTCATCGCTTTAGTGGAATCAAAGCTAGGTTGAAATCTTGAACCAATGTAAACCAGATCTGATTCTGCGCTAATGGGCAGAAGGCATTCTACCTGATTTGTGCAGTTAGCGTTTTTGGGTGAATGACATGAAATTAAATCTCTATTAATATAGTTTATATTTATAATTATTCTATATATTTTTCTTGGATTTTAGGCCATTCATATGGTGGAGATCGAATTCTTTTATTGACACAAGAAATCTATGCACTTGCTGATTTATTCTATTCATTCTTGGTCTGTAATTAATTTTATTTTTTTTTAATTTTTAAATGGAATGTATAGGAATTTGAATCTGATGTAATAATAATAGAAAAATTAGGTTTTCTAATTTTATTTCATTCGAAGACAAAGCAAAACGTACAAAGGAGAGAATTTTGCAGATTCGGGTTCAACGATCTGCGATTTATAGTTTTGGAAACTGCATACTATGAACTGATCTTTGTTTTGTAGGGTAGCAGTCTTACAAACAACCCTCTTACTGATTCTTGATTGCCATGCATTAGTTGTTTAATTCCAGATCATCTTGAATTGAATCTTGAATTTATTATCAAACCCTAGACCCACTCGAACCAGATTGGACCAAACTGGTTGGACTGAATTTGTGGTTCGATGGGGACTGTTCTTAGCTCTAAAATTTCCTTCATGGGCCAAGGAATTGATGGTTAATTGCAAGATGCAATTCAGCCCAATTCGCATTCAGTAGCATTCTTTTCTCTCTAGCAGTCATTCTTCTTCAATTTTCTTTCAGGGGTTCGAACCCTTATCCTCTCTTTTTCTTTTCTTTTTATACCTTTCCTCTTCAACCTTTTCTCCTCTCTAAAGGCAGCTGCCTTTTCTCTCTTCTCTAGGGCTGCAAATTGGGCTGTGTTCTTAGTGGGCTGAAATAATGTTGGAAGGAAAACTGATGGGCCGAATTGTTGTTCTCCCATAAGGTTTCGGTTAGGCTGCAGTTGGGCCTCTCTCCTAGGTGGGCCGAAGTGTTATCCTCTTGATTTCAGTTGGGTCTTACTCTTTGTGGGCCGAAGTGCTGCTCTTATCTCCCTATCAATGTGTCTTTATGCTATCTTCACCCTAAGTTGTCCCAAATTGGCTCAAAACCTTTGTCTTTGGCAATTAGTTACCTGAAAAGTGACAAAACATCCGAGTGCATTGAATTAACCATAGAATCTCAACAATTAAACCTAAAACATCCCAAGTTCTTATGAATAACTTAAGCTTATCAAATTCCCCCACATTTGAATTGTTACTTGTCCCCAAGTAACAAAGACACAGATCAAGCAAAATCTTTGCAAAAGATTAAAATTAAACACAACTATGCTCGGTTTACTATGTTAATCACAAGAGTCTCACTAATGCACTGCCCATGTTTTAATTAAGATCACACAAGTCAACTAAATTCAGGATAAATCACCAACTCACAATGTAAATTCAAAAAAATTCAAGAGACATCAATATGAGTATATGAACACTTTATAAACACTTAATAATAAGCAACTAAACTAGATTGTCAACAAAAGAAATTACAAACGCAAATTCAAATGCCATGGATTTTACCAACTAAATAGCATAGAGTCACCAACAAACACATGAGATCTTGAAGGTCAGCCTTTTTCTTTTCTTTTTTTTTTCTACAAGAACCCCCACACTTGAGCTTTTCAGTACATCACTTGTGGGGCATTTTATTATTTCCTAAGATATTAATATGCCTTTTAACGCAAATACAAATGTGGGTGACGAATGCACCTGGTTACTCAACATATAATATACTTAGAATGCTTTGCATACTCTTATTCTCAGTCGTCGTTTTACGCAAAAATCGACATTTGTGGTGAAGATTCCCAGTTACTAAGCAACCAAAAACATTGGAGTAGACACATTTAATTTAATTGACCTTAACTCATGTCTCAGAATTAAATAATTTGACTTCCATTACAATTACAATCAATAGCATCCAAAGGAGTAAATGTAACTTCATTCATCAATTACCTTTCCAAACTACCCATTAATCCACATCTCAAAAGTATCATACACACCAAATTGACTTCCTAAACTTATGCAATTTACATTACAACTTAGTAAATTCACCCTGAATTATTTTAACTTGATACGTCCTAAAAATAGCATGAGTAGCATTCTTTCATTGACTCTAAAAATGATTAACACTATTAGTACCGAGCATAGTTCACACAATTTCTGCAAAAATTTTGCTTTGCCTAGAACAGAGAAATTCAAAAGAAAAGACAACCACAATTAATAAAGAAAAGACTGCTGCTATTAATAAAACATCACACCTAATCCCCCCCCCCCCCACACACACTTATGCATGGCATTGTCCCTAGTGACAAAATAAATAATCGGAAATGGAAACTCCCTTGTATGGCAGTGTCAAATTAGCTCAATATGGGACTCTATCTCCCTTTCTCTAAGCACTTCACCTTGAAAGTATGGCTTGCAATGGTGACCATTCACCTTAAAACACTCTCCTTTCGAGTTTTCCAATTCACGAGCACCATGAGAAAATGTCTGAGTGACTGTGAACGGTCCACTCCATCTCGACTTCAGCTTTCCTGGAAACAATTTCAAAAGTGAGTTAAACAACAAAACCAAATTACCTACCTGGAAGTCCTTTCGAACAATATGTGCATCATGCCATCTCTTTGTCTTCTCCTTGTATAGCCTAGCATTCTCATATGCCTGTAGTCTAATCTCATCTAACTCATTAAGCTGTAACATTCTCTTTTCACCTGTAGTCTTCATATCGAAGTTCAGTGCCTTAATTGCCCAAAAGGCTTGGTGTTCCAACTCGACAGGAAGGTGACATGCCTTGCCATAAATCAACCTATAAGGGGACATACCAATAGGGGTTTTGTAAGCAGTTCGATACACCCATAAAGCATCATCAAGCTTAACAGTCCAGTCTTTCCTTGACCCATTGACAGTCTTCTCCAAAATCTTCTTGAGTTCCCTATTAGATACCTCGACTTTCCCACTAGTCTGGGGGTGATAGGGTGTAACAACCCTATGATAGACATTATATTTCTTGAGGAGAGAATCAAACTGTTTGTTGCAACCCATCATTGACGATAGCTCTAGGAACTCCAAATCTCGAGAAAAGCTTCTTCAAGAATTTAATCACTACCCTAGTATCATTGGTGGGGGATGCAGCCGCTTCAACCCACTTGGAGACATAATCCACTCCCACCAAAATGTAATGGTTCCCCTATGAGGATGGGAAAGGACCCATGAAGTCAACTCCCCACACATCAAAAAGTTTGATCTCCTGAATAGAAGTTAATGGCATCTCATTTCACTTGGAGATATTTCCCACTCGCTGGTAGTGATCACATCTAGCAATAAACCCTCTAGAGTCCTGAAATAATGTATGCCAGAAAAAACCACTCTCTAGAACCTTGGCAGTTGTCTTTGTTGCACCAAAATGACCACCATATGCTGAGCCATGGCAATGAATAAGAATGTCAAGCATCTCTTCCTCAGGCACACATCTCCTAATGGTTTTATCACCACAAATCTTGTAAAGGTAAGGATCCTCCCAGAAGTAATGCTTAGCTTCCAACAAAAACCGCTTTTTTTGCTGATAAGTCAAATTTGGAGGTAGGATACCGCAAGCTAAATAATTTGCCAAATCTGCATACCAGGGTGCACTCAAATGTTGAATAGCTGGAAGGAGTTCATCTAGGAAGTTCTCATTGATCTCAGGCTCATCATCTCTTTTCTCAACACCCTCCAACCTAGACAAGTGGTCAGCTACTACATTCTCTGATCCTTTTTTATCTCTGATCTCAATATCAAATTCTTGAAGGAGTAAAATTCAGCGAATGAGTCATGGCTTTGCATCATTCTTGGCAAAAAGGTACCTGAGAGCAACATGGTCAGTATAAATTATTACCTTAGAGCCAAGAAGATATGATCTGAATTTGTCCACTGCAAACACCACTGCTAACATCTCCTTCTTGGTAGTTGTGTAATTGAGAGGGGCATTTGCCAAAGTTCTTCTTGCGTAATACACAACATGCATCTTCTTATCCTTCCTTTGCCCTAGCACAACTCCAATAGCTTGATCACTGGCATCACACATAATCTCAAAAGGCAAAGACCAATCTGGTGGTGAGATGATTAGTGCAGATACTAAAGCTAATTTTAACCTGTGAAAAGCATTCAAACATGCATTATCAAACTCAAAAGGGACATCTTTAATCAGCAAATTAGTAAGAGGTTTAGTAATAGATGAGAAATCATTAATAAATTGCCTATAAAAGCCAGCATGGCCTACAAAACTCTTACTACCTTTACCAATGTAGGAGGTGGCAACTTTTCAATGATCTCTGTTTTAGCTCTGTCAACCTCAATACCTTTGCAAAAAATTTTGTGGCCCAAAACTATGCCTTCCTCTACCATAAGGTGGCACTTTTCCCAGTTTAGAACAAGGTTAGTCTCCTTACATATTTTAAGAACCCTGTCAAGGTTAACCAAACACAGATCAAATGAATCACTAAAAATAGAAAAGTCATCCATGAATACCTCCATTATGTCTTCAATCATGTCAGAGAAGATGGCATCATACACCTCTGAAAAGTAGCTGATGCATTACACAACTTGAAAAGCATTTGCCTATAAGCAAAAGTGCCATATGGGCATGTAAAAGTGGTTTTCTCTTGATCCTCTAGAAAAATAAAAATATGGTTATATCTAGAATAGCCATCCAGAAAGCAATAATAGGCATGACTTGCAATTCTCTCCAACATTTGGTCAATAAAAGAAAGAGGAAAATGATCCTTCCTTGTTGCAGCATTCAACTTACGGTAACCAATGCACATGCGCCATCCATCAACTACCTACTTAGAAATAAACTCACCATCTTAGTTTTTCACAACAGTCATACCACCTTTCTTGGGTATACACTGAACAGGACTGACCCAAGAACTATCAGAAATAGCATAGATAATACCTGCATCAAGAAGCTTGACAATCTCTTTCTTCATTACTTCATGTGTGGGTTCAATTTTCTTTGCCTCTCAGCTGTGGCATGAAATCCATCCTCCATGTGAATCTTGTGCATCACAATAGAAGGGCTAATACCCTTTATGTCAGAAATCTGCCAACCTAAGGCCTTAATCCTATGCCTTACCACATTTAACACTTTTTGTTCCTGCTTATTCGATAGTTTGTTTGAGATAATAATAGGCAAGGTATTATCATCTCGCAAGAATGCATACCTCAAATGTGATGGTAAAAGTTTCAAATCAAGCTTAGGTGGCTGCTCAATAGAAGGAGGAGTGGGGTTAGCACTTCTTACCAGTAATTCAGGTTTAGCAAAAGGTTCAGTGTCACAAGCATTTCCATCCGCTGCATCATCTTCAAAATATTGTTCTACTTCACTAACTTGACACATTTCTTTCACACATGTATCGATCACATCAATTCTCATACAAAGTTCTTCCTCCATAGGATGCTTCATAGCCTTGGACATGTTAAACTCCACTTTGTCATCACCAATTCAAAGGGTCAGCTTTCCTTCATACACATCAACCAAGGATTTCCCTGTATTTAGAAACGGTTTGCCAATGATCAAGGTGCAATCACGGTCCTCCTCAAAATCAAACACAACAAAGTCCACAGGAAATATAAACTTGTCCACTTTCATGAGTACATCCTCAATCATGCCATGAGGTTTCTTGATGGAATGATCCGCCAGTTGCAAAGTCATCAAGGTAGATTTCACTTCTCCCAGGCCAAGTTTCCTGAAAATAGACAAAGGCATCAAATTAATGCTAGCACCTAAATCACACAAACACTTAGGAAACTCAATGCTACCAGCAACAAATGGAATTGTAAAACTCCCTAGGTCTTTCAATTTGGCAGGCATCTTGCTGGTGATGATTAAACTGCACTTTCAGTCAATGGGACAGTTTGGTCATCCTCCCATCTCCTCTTATTATTGATGATCTCCTTAATAAATTTAGCATATTGAGCCATTTGGGTAAGGGCCTCAGCAAAAGGAATATTAATTTGCTGCTTCTTAAAAATATCCAAAAATTTGGAAAGTCGTTGTTCAGTCTACTGCTTCTTCAGTCTTTGAGGAAAAGGGATTCGTGTGACATAGGGTGAAGGTTGGGCATTAGAGTGATTCTCCTTGTCACCTTGGTTCATCTCTGACTTATCACTGGTTTCTTCATCATAGATTTCAGCATTGGTTGATGAAAGACTCTCAACATCTGTACCTGTCCTCTTACTTTGCACATCTTGCTTTGGCTCCAACACTTTCCCACTCCTTAGTGAAATTGCTTTGAGTTGCTCCCTTGGATTAGTCTCAGTGTTGCTTGGTAAATTGCCTTTGTTCCTAGCCAAAATAGCATTGGCTAGTTAGCCTATTTGCACCTCCAAGTTGTGAATTGAAGACAAATAGATTTTTGCAATTTGATCAAATTTAGCTTCCATCCTTCTCTGCGCCTCATCCTGGCTGCTCATCTTACTACTCATCATGTCCATGAATTTATCTAGCTTGGCTTCAAAAGAAGTTGATCTATCCTATTGAGGATGTGGCTGGAATCCTGGTGGTCCTTGCTGTCTAGGCATGTTGTTATTTTGGAAACTGGAACTACCAGCATTGTTATTATTGCTACTCTATGAAAAATTGGGGTGGTTTCTCCACCCTGGATTATATGTGTTGGAGTATGGGTTGTTGCTCTGCCTTCCTTGGAATTGATTCCCCACAAAGTTGCATTGCTCCCTAAAATTTCCATCTGCAAGATTAAAATTTCCCACACAATAGTCAAAGTTGTTGGCATTGATGTTTGGCCTTGTAATACTTTGCTGCACACCATGCCATCCAGGCATAGCAAAATCTCTAAGAGTTCTCTCATTATCATGCCGATCTGCTTGGTTACCTCCATAATCCTCTGCCATCTCTAGAACCCTTCATTGCTGAGCTCCCCTGTTTTCTCTAACAAACTCAATTTCAGGTCTAAAAGGAAGAAGCTCTGGTTGTGAACTTCAAGTTCTTCGCATACGCCAAAACCGTACCTAAAGAAAGAATACAAACAAACAAGAGTTAGCAAAAACCAATAAATAACTACGCTTTAAATCAAGAGAAACTAAACAAACTATGGTGTTAAATAAAATTCACTCCCCAGCAATGGCGCCAAAAACTTGACAACTGCCCGCAAGAGTACGGAGTCATGCATGTAATATAGTAAGGAGTTCAGAATTGTTCCCATGAGGAATGAATTATTTAGCCACCTATTAATTTCTTCTCAACTTGTTTAAAGCAATAATCAATTTGGTTTGCGATTCACGAGGGTTGTCATATTCCAAGGTGTTTCCTTAAATCACTAGTCAATCTTCCTCAAGAGTCGATTAACTAAACCTATGTTCAATTAAATGGAATTACGATAAATGAATTCTCATTCTTTTAATTGAAATCCCCTTTTCATAAACACAAGCTGTCAATACACCTATATGGAAATCCTACCAACAATTGATATCTCTACCTAATTATTGGCCGAATAAGTGTTATTAGTTCCACCTCAATTATCTTCTCTCAATGAATAATCTTGATCAAAGAACGATTCATTGGTGATCAACCAATGACACATAATCAGGACAAATAGCACAATATAACAAGAACCTCATCGGTTTTATTAATGTATGAAATTTAATGCATGATCAAGTATTAGTCCCTAACAATAGAAACCTAGCCCCTCATGATATAATTAAGAACAAGCAAACTATCCAACTGAGGTGAAGTCAGTCTTGGGTTGGTGAAACCCTAATTTATGAGTAGCCTCTCTCGAGCACAACCCACCCTATCTCTGAATGACAATTCCTATATCTCTATCAGAAATCTAATCACCAAAGATGCATTAAAAACAAATAATTCACATGTCATCAATTCAGGTATGAATGATTGCCAACCGAACCATGCAATTTATCTCTAAGATGCATTCAGTCTGTTTTCTTGATTAGATGATCTAATTACCTAAACTCTTTCTTAAGTAATTCAAGTAATCCAAGATGCAAGAATAATTCGGCCAAGATTTGCTAAAAATTAATAACAAATCAGAATTAAAACTCATCATGGTTCGGATAAAAGAAAGAAAGAAGAAAGATTCAATAGAGAAACCTCAAGAAACCCTAATCGAATCTAGGTTACCAATGCAGAACCAAAGAAGAAGACAACTTATGAACCTTTGCATCAATCTTCGATCTCCTTGCTGTGATCCTCCTCCAATTCGCATTCAGCAGCCTTCTTTTCTCTCTAGCAGTCCTTCTTCTTCAATTTTCTTTCAGGGGTTCGAACCCTAATCCTATCTTTTTCCTTTTCTTTTTATACCTTTCCTTTTCAGCCTTTTCTCCCCTTTAAAGGCAGCCACCTTTTCTCTCTTCTCTAGGGCTGCGAATTGGGCTATGTTCTTATTGGGCCAAACTGATGTTGGAAGGAAAACTGAGGGGCCGAATTGCTGTTCTCCCATAAGGTTTCGATTGGGTTGTAGTTGGGCCTCTCTCCTTACATTTTCAAGGATTGTTCTTGAGTCCAAAACTGGACCAGATCTGAAACCAAAAGAGAGGACATGGATATACTTGATACTAAGTAGTAGTAAATCCCAATGAAGGTGTTCACGCCCAAGGAGAATGCCAAAACCCGCTTCCACCGAAGATGACACAATGTATAATGAAGTAGTATCAGCAAGATGGCTCTTCAACAAGAACCAGGATCCTTCAACAAGAATTGAACAGGGGCTGGTGAGCATGACTTCAGATTGTTTCTTCAGCCCAGAAACAATATCAAGAACCTTCTTGATCAATTCGTTAAGAGGATATCGAACAGGTAGGAATGGCAAGAATAGGAGAGAATTTTGCAGGTTGTTGTGCTATGTAATTGAGGAATTCGCCCCCTTTATTTATAGCCTTCTCAGGATCAGCCTCCTAATCCAATTAGGAGAGAGTTTCTTAATCCAAATATGATATTTTGATCTGGACTCTTGAATGGATAAGACTTATCTTATCCTTCAGCTAATCCCAATCAAATTATAAATCCTATCTCACCTCCTTTTAATTAACTAACTTAAGCCCAGTTCGAATTGGGATTTAGGCCCATTAAGCTTATGTGCTCACTTAACCTCTTAACCTGTTGCCCAGTTGGCTCTCTTTGTATGGCGTGAGACCCAAACATTGATCTACAAATCAGCCACATGGGTTCAGCCCAGCCTTTGTTACAAGGCCTGGCCGAATTCATTATAGGAGACAGTGAACCCCTGAGTCCATCACCATGGGCTTTTAATGGGCCCAACATTTACACTAGATGGTCCTTGGGTCCAACCACCTTATGAAAACCCAAGGATTATGGGCAGATGCAAGATTATCCCATCAGGTATTACCCTCAGTGGTCTTACACTTAACCTCTCAGTCCATAATGATCAAACACTACCTGACAAGAGAGGACCTCTCCTTCGGCTGCAAAGAACAATGCTGCACTCTTTACTAAGATGGATCCCAAGAATTAAAAACTTTTACAAACATTTTGAAACCATAATATATTTTGCAAAAACAAATTTTAACGTTTGAAATCAACTGCTGGCAGTTTAGGTTTTCCATCATAGAGAGTGCATTACCCGATCATTCACTTTGTCCAACAAAGGGGTTGATCCTGTCACTATGATCACCCACTCAGATGAATTCTTGGACTATCCCAACATACCTAGGTTTTGACCCCCTCTAAGGATCTCACTGATTGGCACATCAAAGTAGCCCAATCTGACACCTAGTGCAGTTTTGGCCATCTATCTCCAAGGTCTAGGGCAATTTTAGAATTTGGTCTGATTTAGGGTTTCAAGAAAAAACCCACACTGCATGTACCTCAGGTCTCACCATAGTAGTTGAGACAAGCCACCCCAACCAATTTGGTGGTACATTAGTGTCAGCCATGGTAGGATAAATCTCCCCTGATCTATCCAATGGCTATGAAAATTCTAAACTAACACGAGTCTCATAAGTGTCCAGTTTAAGGGTATTACACAAAAACACACCACAATGACAAGAATCAATTATGTACTTTATTCATTTACAATAAATGTTAAAAGATAGATCAATCTGATTAGAGCTAAGGGTAGAACTATCTAATAACTTCCACTTGCACTTAGGTCCAATCGGGTACAAGCCGGAGTCCCATACTTTCCACGTGTTTCTCAAACACTTTTTGTATAAGTGGCTTAGTCAATGGGTCTGCTACATTCTCCACTGACATTACTTTCTGAATCAGGACCCCTCTCTACCAACTATCTCCCACAGTATATGGTACTTCCTCTCGATGTGCTTCGACTTCGAGTGGGCCTGTGGCTCCTTAGCCTGAGCTATAGCTCCATTGTTGTCACACAATAGTGGAATGGGTGATGTGATGGACAAAACTACTCATAATTCTGAACGAACTTCTTTATCCAGACAAATTCCTTAGCAGGTTCACTTATGGCAATGTATTCGACTTTGATCATGGAATCTGCGGTGGAATCTTGTTTACTACTTTTCTAGCTAACTGCACAGGACCTGACTGGAAGTCGACATCAGTATACCCTTGGATCTGTAGTGAACGACCAACGGATACCAGACAAAACTCTTTAGTTCTTTGAAGATATTTTAGTATGTTTTTCACAACTGTCCAGTGTTCCTGTCCTGGGTTAGACTGGTATCTACTTACCACACTCAATGCTTGAGCAATGTCAGGACGTGTGCACAACATGGCATACATGATGCTCCCTACGGATGAGGCATAGGGAATCTCCTTCATGCCCTCAATCTCCTCGGGAGTCTTGGGAGACATAACCTTGAAGAAAGTGACTTCGTGCCTGAAAGGAACATTTCCTTTCTTGGAGTTCTCCATACTGTATCTCTTGACTATTTTGTCAATTTAAGTAGATTGGGATATCTTGGGGTTTTAGTGCTTTTTGAGTCTATTAGGCTCAATTTCATTAGTCCATGTGTTTTAATGGGTCAGGTAAGGGGTTGGCATCAGTCCCTACCCTTTTGAGGTCCTAGGTTGGGACTGCTGATGTGGCAATTCAATTTAACATATCAAAATGATATCTTTCTAGTTTAACGGTCAAACAAATGAATTAGGATATGGAATTTGATCTGCTAGGGTTTTCTGGGTCTTTGAACATAGCAGTGATGTCTGATTGGTCAAATAGGGTCAGGATGATTGAGATCTATTTGAGAAAATGTGTAGATTGGTGATGGATTAGGATATAAATATAATAAAAGTGATAGATCTTTGATCAGAGGTGTAGATTGGATGATTTAGTTCAGATCATGGTCTTAGCTTATGATTTTTTAATCAATGATAGGGCCCAAAATGGAATCTTATTTTCTCAATATTCAAATAGAGGTGTTTGGTCATGAAATTTGACATGCTGGGATTTTTTGAGCCTCCAAACATAGTGGTAAGGTCTGATTGGTCATATGAAGTTAGGATGATGGATGGTAAGTTCTAATTAATGAGATTTGCTGAAATAGGATATAGGCTTGATGGGGGTCAAATAGGGGAATTTTGAGCTATAATTTGGTAGGTAGGCATGAATTAGGGCAAGGAGTCAAGCAGATAACTATGATTTGAGAAAGATATGGTCGACCTTAGCAATCATTTAGGGCAATCAAAATGGGATGATAGTGTTTTTGTGGTTAATCATTGTAAATTTGTGTTGAGATTTCCTAGTTGATTGCTTCCTAGTGATCTTGAGGTGATGGATGTGTTGGATTTGATTTTGAAGAGTTGGAGTTTGAGTATCGCATAGATCAAGGTTGTTAGAAAAGAAGGCGAGATGAACAGTGGATCTTTGTAGTTTAGTCATGAAAGCTGATGCGTAACTAAGTTATAGTTTTCTAAGTTTGGGGGTGATGTCATATAGGACATTGATGTTGATTTCAAGGTTCTTATTCATCTTGTGGATTATGTCAAAAGAGTGTATTTTGGGCTTTGGAAATTGTCAAGTTAACATGGTTGTGTTTCCATGTTTTTGAGGTTTAAGAGGGTACAAAGAGGTTTGGTGAAGGGACTGATAAAAAATTGGGTCCTAACAACTGCCCCTCTTCGTTGAGGTAGCAGGTTTCCAAACAACAAAGGAAAAGAAGCAAACAAAGATTTTTGTGAGGGCCAAGAGATTGTAGGAGGAGATTTCATTGCTAGAATTTCAGTCAAGGTTGAAGTTAATGTAGTGCAAAACATTTTCTTGGAAGGCGTTGTACCAATTCAAGCCTTGGAAGGCAATTGTAACTATCAAACAAACATGACAAAGCATAGTGGTACCATCCTAAAAGTAGCAAGCCTTAGTTGATGTTTGATTTTTTATGAATGCACGCATTGGAGATTGATGATTTGAAGGATTTGATATGTTTTACTATGGGATGAAGCTTGTTAAGTTTTTTATTATTTTTATGGATTTCAAATTTGTTATTTGCTAGATGCTTATAGGTTGATTTTGTATGGGTTTGACCTTTTTTTGTTGTGACATTTGAATTACTGAGTGTGTATGAACCTCATCGCAGGTTCAACTCGGGTTTGCATTGGCTTATGCTAAGAATGAGCTCATCGCGAGCGTGAGATGAACCGCGAGTTTATTGCAATCCTATGATGCACGTTGTAGGTTCATCGTAGGCCTACAATGTGTTATGGGTTCATCGCAGAGGGATGGTTGACTGCAGACTGATCATAAGCGTCCATGTGGTATCAATGCAGTGCTTACTGTGCTCTGAGGGACTGAGTGAGCACTATATACCTACATTAGCCCCCTACTTATCGATGAGTAGGAGTTTATCGATAAGCACTTTGCATTCATATTTGTTTTTAGGTCTTGCAATGGATTCGTTTGTGTGCGTTGGGTCTCAAAATTTACCCTATTTTATGATTTTGCATGGATGATATAAGCTTAATTTTGGGTTTTGTCAGCCCTTCCTTCTTGTTAATGGGCTGGGAGTCAATTACTTGGATGGTCGTGCATTTTGTGCATTCGTGATCATAGGCATACATTCAGTATCTGATCTTCAATGGGTTTTTCTACATTCCATGGTTTTGCCCCCTGTCTTTTGATGATTTCCTTTTGGTCAATGGGCAATCTGAGCCTCATCTATGTGCTTCAGCACCCCTGGCCATTGGTAGGAAGGGAATTATCAAAAGACACTAACATGTCATTTATTTGTATGGGCAGCCGCCCCCCCCCTATGGGCCAGGTGGTCCTTTACGTGAGTTTGTAGTATTGAACAAAAATTGTGTTGTAGGTGATCCCCTTTCTGTTAACGGGCAAGTCTATGTTGAGTTTATGAACTTCAATTTTTTAAGTGTGGTGACAGTACCATGCCCAATAGCGCATTATGTTCAGTGGATGTTGGAAGATGAGAGAGGGGGTGTTGAATGACAAGGATGTTATCATTGGGCGGTTTATGAAGGGATGAGAGATTCATCATATGGATGGCCGAACCCTGCAAGGAGGTTGGGCGAAATTTCAAAAATTTCTCTCTCCCATATGGGAATCACATTCCCTATTTTATAGAACTGCATTTTCAAGGATCAATCTTGAACCTAAACCAAACCAGATCTGAAACCAAAAAGTGAGTGGAGGGATATACCTGATACAAAGTAGTAATAACCACTAATGGATGTATTCACACCCAAGGAAAGATCCAAAGACAACTTCCACCGAAGATGACACGGTGCATGATGAAGCAGAACCAGCATGATGGTTATTCAGTAAGAACTGAATTCTTCAGCAAGAATCTGATGGAGGGTTAGTGAGCACGACTTCAGATTACCTTTTATGCCAAAGGGTAATATCAATAACTCTTCTTGATTGCTCCCACAGGTGGAGATTGAATTGGTATGGCAGCAAGAGCAGGAGAGAAGGAGACAGTGCAATCAAACTTTGTTGTCTCTCTATGGAATTCAACAGTCAGTCAGATCATTTATGTTGTCCTCTGAGGGTATGCCCTATGCTCCTATTGAAGGGATGAGAGATCCATCGTATGGACACCTGAATCTTGCATAATGGAATGGGCGAATTTCAAAAAACTTCTCTCCATCTTACTAGAAATCGTATTCCCTAATTTAGAAAAATCATATTTTTCAAGGATCAATCATGAACCAAGTACCGAACCAGATCTGAAAAAAAATAGTAGGAGAGGGACATACCTGATATGGAGAAACAATATCTCCTAATGGAGGTGTTCATGCCCAAGGAAGGAACCAAAGACTGCTCCCACTATAGATGGTGCAGTGTAGGATGGAGCAGAATCAACAACATTCTTCAAAAGAACCAGATCCTTCACAAGAATCAGCTGGATGGCACATGAGCACTACTTCCAATCAGACCTTTCACAAAGAACTGATATCAAGATCTGATCTTGATCACTCCCACTAAGAGCAGGAGGTCGAACTGGCAGATATGGCGGCGGCAGGAAGGAGGCGACAAGAGAGATATTGCATAGTGAAGCTGAATTCTCTCTTTTATGATTTCAGCACTGAAGATAGGAAGTGGAGTGTAGTGTGTCAAAAGGCTGCTGCCCCCTCCTCCTTTTATAACCTTAAAGGGATCAGCTCCTAATCCCATTAGGAGATGCTGATCCAAATCATATTTGGATCAGAATTCCCTTTAAGTGATAAGGGTAAATCCTTATCTTATCTGCAGATTAGATCAGCCTCCTCCTAATCCTATTAGGAGGTTTCCAAATCTGAATCACATTCAGATCTGGACTCTCTGAATGATAGGGTTAAGACCCAATTCTATATGCTAATCTAGTCTCAGAATTCGCCCCTCATTTAACTGATCAAATCAGCCTAGTTTGAAATGGGCTTTAGGCCCAATAAGGTTATGTGTTTACTTAGCCTTCCAAACTACTGCCCAATTGGGCTTCCTTGTATGGCATGGGACCCAAACATTGATCTACACATCAGCCACATGGGTTCAGCCCAGCCTTTGTTACAAGGCCTAGCCGAATACACTGTTATGGACAGTGCACCCCCTGAAACCCATCATATGTGTTTTACGGGCCCAACACTTACCCTAAGTGGTCCCTGGGCCAAGCTGCCTTGAAACACCCAGGGACTATGAGCAGATGCAAGATTAGCCCATCAGATATTACCCTCAATGGTCTTACACTTAACCTCTCGGCCCATAATGATCAAACATTGCCCGACAAGAGAGGACCTCTCCCTCGGCTGCAAGGAACAATGCTGCACTCTCTACTCACATGGATCACGGGAATTAAAACCTTTTGCAAATGTCAAACACGAGTCTTATATGCGTCCTGTTTAAGGGTATTACCCAAAAACACACCATAATAACATGAATCAAATATGTACTTTATTCATTTACATTAGATGTCATAATGTACATCATTCTGATTAGATCTAAGGGCATACACTGTCTAACATCTCCCACTTGCACTTAGGTCCAATCTGGTATAAAAGCCAGAGTCCCAAACATTCTGTGTGTTTCTAAAACACTTTCTGTGTGAGTGGCTTAGTCAATGGGTCTGCCACATTCTCTGTTGATGCTACCTTTTAACATCAATCTCCCATAGATTTAGTATTGTCACACAACAGTCGAATGGGTGATGTGTAGAATTCCAAATTTCAAAATGAAAATCTTCATTCATTAGGTAGCCTCACTTATGGCAATGTGTTTGGCTTGGGTTGTGGACTATTATTCTTACTACTCAGGACCCCTGTTTGCTGCGCTTCCAGCTAACAACACACGATCCTATCGTGAAGATATAACCAGATGTAGACTTTCAATCATCTAGATCTGACTAGAAATCAGCATCAGTATACCTCTGGATAAGTAGTGAACTACCGTCGAATACTAGACAAAACTCTTTTCTCCTTTTGAATGTATTTTAGTATATTTTTCACAGTGGTCCAATGCTCCTGCTTTGGGTTAGAGTGCTATCTACTTACCACACTCACTGCCTGAGAAATGTTAGGACGAGTGCACAGCATGGCATACATGATGCTCCTTACGGCTGAGGCATAGGGAACCTCTTTCATGCCCTCAATCTCTTCGTGATTCTTGGGAGGCATATCCCTAGAGAGAGTGACTCCATGCCTGAAATGAACATTTCCTTTCTTGGAGTTCTCCATGTTGTATCTCTTGACTATTTTGTCAATTTAAGTAGACTGGGATAATCCTATTATCCTCTTTGATCTATCTCTATAGAGTTGAAAACCCAGTATATAGGAGGCTTCTCCAATAATTTTCATAGAGAATTGCTGTGAAAGCCACACTTTCACCGTAGTCAACATTCCTACATCATTCTAATGTACTTAGAAGACACTAGCAAGTGCACTAGCCGATCAAGTAATATAATGATGAGTAGAGTATCATCCCCACGAGGATTGATCCAACAACTACTAGTACTGAATCAACATCTTGTTATCTGATAAATCGAAATATTAAACAAAGAAAACCCTAACTCCTAATTAGCAAACAACCCTAAGCAGTTTCAGATCAGACCACCTTTAATGATGAGAAGAATTATTGCATGCAAGAAACTAGCAGAACTAGTTTAACAATGAAATAATTAAGCAGCCCAACCGAAATGAATTCAATCTTGGGTTGGCAAAACCCTAATTGTATGAGTAGCATCTCTCGAGCACAGCCCACTCTATCTATGAGCAATAACTCTTATATCTATATCAGTAATTTAATTTCCATAGATGCATTAAGAACAAGGAGCTGACATAAATTTATTCTAGTTGAATGAATGCCAACGAATCATGCAAATTATCTCTAAGATGCATTCAATCTGTTTTCTTGATTAGTTGATCTAATTACCTAAATCTTTCTTAAGAAATCAAGCAATCCAAGAAACAAAAACAATTCGACCAAGATTATTCTATTAATCAAAAACCCTAATAAAGAAATCCCAAGAATAAATCACAATCAATCGGATCTGTTTAAAATATTAATTACATATCAGATTTGAAACCCATCATGGTTCGCATAATAGAAAGAAGAGAAGAAAGATTCAATAAAGAAAAATCAATAAACCCTAACCGAATTTGCAAAATCAAAGAAGAAGACGACCTAAGATTTTTGCATCAACCTTCAATCTTCTCTTCAGTTCGCGTTCAGCAATCATCTACTCCTCTAGCACTTCTTCTTCTTGATTTTTGTCTTCAGGGGTCCAAACCCTAATTTCCTCTTTTTCTTTTCCTTTTATACTCTTCCTTTCTACCTTTCTTTCCTTCTCTAAAGTCAGTCGCCTTTTTGGAGCCTCCCTTAGGGCTGCGGTTGGGCTACTGTTTTTAGTGGGCCGAACTGTTGTTGGGAAAAACTTAACGGGTCGAACTGCTGTTCTCCCATAGGGTTTTGTCTGGGCTGCAGTTGGGCCTCTTTCCTTTGTGGGCTTCCCTTGGGGTTTCAGCCAGGCTTTTCTTCTCGATGGACTGAAGTGCTTACCTTTTCGCCATATCAACATGTCTTCACCCTAGATTGTCCCAAACTCCTAGTTTTCTGAAATTATGCTCAAATAGGGTAAAAACCATTGCAAATCATCATTAAAAACATGTATACAACAATAAAAATGATGTGTAGCATGCGCACACATCAAATTCCCCCACACTTAAGCTTTTGCTTATCCTCAAGCAAGATATTACCCATAAACTGATTATTCCCTAGATTATTACCATCTACCAAATGAATTTTGGGATGAGAATGCATTAAGTGGTCAGGATACCTGTATAAACATTCTGACTCATCCCCATGATTGGCCACGCTTACCACATACATGAGAATAAAGGAAGGAAGAACATGAGATTCTTCATGCTCCCGCACTCAATTTTGTTCAATATGTATATGTTGGATAGTTTTTGTATGCCCTTAGCTTCAATAAGTTTTGATGTACTTTTGATATTTAATAAATGAAGTACATGTTTGATTCATGTTGTGTGGTATACTTCTATGTAAGACCCTAAAACTAGACACTTATAGAAACTTGTGTTAGTTTTAAATGTTCACGGCCATTGGATAAGTCTGGGGAGATTTATCCTGCCAAAGTTGACACTAGTATGTTGCCAAGTGTTGGGGTGGCTTGTCTCAGCCGCCAGGGTAAGAGCCGAGGCACATGCAGTGTAGGATTAATTGAACCCTTGAACCGGACCAGATTTCCAATATTGCTCTGGACCTTGGAGATTGATGGGCAAAACTGGAAAGTTACACCTAACCCCTAGACCCGATTATGGTACTACACTAGGTGTCGGATTGGGCTATCTTTGATATGCCAATCAGTGAGATCCTTAGTGGGGGTCAAAACCTGGGTATGTTGGGACAGTCTGAGAATTCATATGAGTGGGTGATCATAGTGACGGGATCAGCCCCTTTGACGGACAAAGGTAATGATCAGGGATGCACTCTCTCTGATGGAAGCCAAATTGCCGGCAGTTGATTTCAATCGTTGGAAATTTGTTTTGCAAAATTTATATATGTGATATATTTAAGTATGGTTTCAAAATGTTTGCAAATGGTTTTGATTCCCGAGATCCATGTAAGTAGAGAGTGTAGCACTGTTCCTTGTAGCCGAGGGAGAGGTCATCTCTTGTCGGGAAGTGCTTGATCATTATGGAATGAGAGGTCAAGTGTAAGGCCATTTGGGAAAACACCTGATGGGATAATCTTGCACCTACTCGTAGTCCCTGGGTTTTTATAAGATGGCTTGGCCCAGAGACCACTTAGTGTAAGTGTTGGGCCCATTGGGTCCATATGATGGGCTCAAGGGGTTTATTGAGCTCTCCAGTGAATTCAACCAGACCTTGTAACAAAGACTGGGCCGAACCCATGTGGCTGGTGTGTGGATCAATGCTTGGGTCTCACGCCATACAAAGAAGCCCAACTGGGCAGCAGTTAGGAAGACTTTTGAGCACATAACCTTAATGGGCCTAAAGCCCATTTCGATTTGGGCTGATTTGATTTGTCATTAATAAGGGGCGAATCTGCGATTAGGATAGGCCCAAAAGCTTATCTAATCTGCAGATAGGATTAAGAAGAGTCCTAATCCAAATACTAATTTGGATAAGGGGGCAACTCCTGATATGATTAGGAAATCCTTTCTTAATCATGAAGCATCTGGAGGAAACCCTAATTGAATTACATGAATTTGAACCCTAGGGAGACAAAACATACTATGTAGTTTTGTGAGATAGGATCTCAAAAACCCTAGAAAAAAGAAAAGTTGTTCGCCATCTATTTCTCTAGCTTCCTCCAGTTGTAGCCACCATCCATCTGTCACAGTTCTCTTTCTCTGTCAGGGAAAGATCAAGAATAGTTCTTGATATCAGTCTTTGTTGAAAGGCTGATTCGGTTTGGTGCTCATTGTCATCCAAAGGATTCTTGTGAAGGATTCAGTGTGTAGGACACACCCTGCTGGTTCTGTTCCACAATTGCTGTGTCATCTTCAGCAGGAGCATATCTTGGTTCCTTCTTTGGGCATGAACACCAAATTTGGGAAAAATCTTTCTCTAGATTAGGTATAATTACTCCCTTCACTTTTGGTTCAGATCTGGTTCGGTTCTGGTTCAAGTAGGATACTTGAATCTTGACTCTAAAATTAGGGAATGCGATTCCCAGTTGAAAGGTAGGTAGAAAATTTTTGAAATTCGCGCACCCATTCCACAACTATTTTGGCGTCCATCAGATGGATTCTACCATCCCTTTCAGTATAATAGCTCCTTGACTGCCATAACAAACCATCACCTTGAGCTTGGTCTCAAATCCTTTCAATGCATTAAATTGAATTTCCAACTATGTTTTTGTCCCCTTGAATCTCAGGTGTCACATGGGTCACAGGTGTTAGACAGTTTTTGTATGTTCCCTTGGTATGTTTCTGTGTAATACCCTTAAACTAAACACTTAATGAGACTCGTGTTAGTTTAGAATGTTCACAGCCAGTGGGTCAGTCTGGGGAGACCTATCCTGATAAGGCTAACACGGATGTGCCACCAAGTTGGTTGGGGTGGCCTGTCTCAGCCGCCAGGGTGAGACCTAAGGCACATGTAGTGTAGGATTATGATATTACAGTAGGTGTCGGATTGGGCTATCTTTGATGTACCAATCAGTGAGATCCTTAGCGGGGGTCAAAACCTGGGTATGTTGGGGTAGTTTGAGAATTCATCTGAGTGGGTGATCATAGTGACATGATCAGCCCCTTTGTCGGACAAAGGTAATGATCGGGGATACACCCTCACTGATGGAAACAAAGACTGCCGGTAGCCGGTTTCAATCATTGAGATTTTTTTTGCAAAATATATTTTATATGAGATATAAAAGTATAAATATATATATATTACAGTTTCCAAAATGTTTGCAAAAAGGTTTTAATTCCCGGGATCCATATAAACAGAGAGTACAACATTGTTCCTTGCAGTCGAGGGAGAGGTCATCTCTTGTAAAACAGTGTTTGATCATTATGGGCTGAGAGGTTAAGTGTAAGACCATTGAGGATAATACCTGATGGGATAATCTTGCATCTGCCCACAGTCCCTGCGTGTTACAAGGTGGTTTGGCCTAGGGACCACTTAAGGTAAGTGTTGGGCCCATAGAGCCCATTTGATGGGTTTCAGGGGGTGCACTGTCCATAACAGTGTATTCGGCTAGGCCTTGCAACAAAGGCTAGGCCGAACCCATTTGGATGATTTGTAGATCAATGTTTGGGTCCCACGCCATACAAGGAAGCCCAACTGGGCAGCAGTTAGGAAGGCTAAGTGAGCACATAACCTTAATGGGCCTAAAGCCCATTTCGAACAGGGCTAATTTAAGTAGTTAAATATGGGGCAAATTTTGGGATGGATTAGCAGATAGGATAGTCTTAACCCTATCCAATTAGGGAGCCCATTCAGATATGGAAACCTCCTAATGAGATTAGGAGAAGGCTGATCTAATCTGTAGATAAGATAAGGGTTTATCCTTGTCACCTAAAGGGATGTCTGATCCAAATATGATTTGGATCAGCAACTCCTAATAGGATTAGGAGCTAATCTTTTAAGGTTACAAAAGAAGGAAGGGGCGGTAGCCTTTAGAAGACGCATATTCACATCCTCTTTAGAGCTGAAATCACAGAAGGAAGAATTAAGCAACCCTGCAAAATTCTTTCTTGCCGCCTCCTTCCTGTTACCGCCTACCCTTCCAGTTCGATCTCCAGTTCAGTGGGAGAAATCAAGATTCGATCTTGACATCAGTTCCTTGTGAAGGGACTGATAGGAAGTTGTGCTCACGTGCCATCCTGCTACTTTTTGCGAAGGATTGGGTTCTCGGAGGGAACACTGCTGATTCTGCTCCCTCCTACATTGTACCATATTTAGTGGGAGCAGTCTTTGGATCCTTCTTTGGGCGTGAACACCTTCATTGGGAGATATTATTTCTCCATATCAGGTAGAATCCTCTCCTACTATTTTTGTTCAGATTTGGTTCAGTTTATGGTTCAAGATTGATTATTGAAAATATGATTTTCTAAATAGGGAAAACGATTCCCAGTTAAAGGGAGAGAAATTTTTTTGAAATTCGCCCACCTTATTCCACAAGATTTGGGCGTCCATACCATGGATCTCTCATCCCTTCAACAGGCTAGAGGCAGATAACAATACTCATATTCCCAGTTGCTAGTTTTACTATTCAACTTGGAATAGCGGAGTTGGAACTAAACTCATATCATGAAGCATTAGTTTTACTATTTAGTTCATTATAGCGGAGTAATTCACACTTTATCCTTCCTTCTTCTCTTTTCTCTCTCTCTTTTTTTTGAATAAATTTTTGAAGTTCATGCATTAACAATTCAGATGTGCACTAATATCTCAAATGATCATTAAGATTTCAACCAAACACACTATACACATGAGTAGAGTTGGTGCTAGTCATGATGAAAGTCCTATTTGACTTCCTCATCCTCATGTATTGTGATAAAATTGGATAATTCACAGGAACAAATTCTAGCACTTACAAGGATTTCCTTTGACTTCATCGTATTCCCTCTTGGAATTCTCCTTATAAACAAAAATAATCTTGAGGGAGTTTCTAGTTTATGCAACCTATCAATGCATTTATATATTGGGGTGATTGAGGTGCATAGCTATAGCCTCCCCCACACTTATCATGAACATTGCCCTCAATGTTCATATAGAAAAAGTGCAAGGATGAATTCAACAATGTGAGCAGTGGGACTTCAAGCATTTGAAGGGGTTTAGAGAACTTCCCGGAAGAGCATTTTGAAATCTGGAATGGCTCCTATGTTTGACCCTCTAGCTACTAAGATCAAAAGAAACTAGGAGGAGAGAATGATAAACACTCAGACAGATCAGCAATATACAAAATTAACATCCTAGAAAAGAAACTTGAATGATACGAAAAAGAAATGCAGAAAAATAAATAAATAAGAAAAACTACTCATCAGCATTGGGTTGCCTCCCAATAAGCGCTTGTTTTCTATCTGAAGCTCGACATTCCAGTGGGATCAATGAACATCTAGGTATACACAGTTGATGGGGTAGGTAATGCTCCATCCACTAGATATGGTTTGAGGCACTGACCATTGACCTGAAAACACCCACCAACCGCATAATCAATGACATCTATCATATAACATGAATCACCACTAGAAGGTACATGTTTCATAGCATCAGACATTTTAAAAATTACTTCCTCATCTTGAATCCTGAGGCTGAGTTGTCCTTGTTGCACATCGACCATTGCCATTCCTGTAGCTAGGAAGGTCGCCCTAGGATAATTGGGATGTCAACATCCTCTTCCATGTCTAACACTATGAAGTCCATGGGAAAAATGAATTTGTCAACCTTAACAAGCACATCTTCTATTATTCCCCTAGGATGCTTTATGGACCTGTCAACTAACTACAATGCAACTCTAGTGGGTTGGGGTTCACCCAGCCCTAATTTCTTAAAAACTGAATAGGGCATCAAATTTATACTAGCTCCTAAATCACACAATCCCTTGTTAATTTTCAAACTACCTATAGTGCAAGGAATAGTGAAACTCCCTAGATCTTTCAATTTCTAAGGTAGCTTGTTGAGGAGGATTGTCGAGCATTCTTCATTCAGTGCAACTATAGCCACGTCTCCCAATTTCCTTTTGTTTGCCAATATCTCCTTTAGGAACTTTGCATAGTGTGGGATCTAGGCTAAAGCATATGCAAAAGGAATGTTAATATGTATACTCTTAAAAATTTCAAGAAACTTACCGAATTCCTTTTCCAATTTGTATTGCTTTAGCCTATTCGGAAATGGTACTTCCGACTGTTGACTTTTCTCTTTCTTTGATTCAGATTGCTCTTCCTTCTTTTCGGTTTCTAGGGTTGCGCCCACCTTACCTTCTTCCTTTGCCTTCTTCTCCACCTCTTGCAGCTCCTTACCTCTCCTCAAAGTAATGGCTTGCACCTGCTTTGTTGGGTTTGCTTCGGTATTGCTAGATAAAGCACCTTGGACTCTAGAAGATATCATCTATGCCAACTGCCCCACTTGAGTCTCCAAGTTCTTGATCGATGCTTCTTGGTTCTGAAATCTCATTTCCGCACTTGATACGAACTTGGTCATCAGCTCCTCTAGATTAGATTTCTTTTCCGGCTGAGTGAAATTTTGAGGGAATGGCTTCATCGCATTTTGATTTTTCCAAGACAGATTGGGGTGATTCCTCCATCCGGGGTTAAATGCATGAGGGTACTGATTGCCTTGCTGCCTTTGCAAATTACCAACAAAATCTACTTGCTCGGGGGACTGCATGAACTGATTTTCGACTTGACATTCGGTGTTGATATGATCTCCCCTAAACCATTCACATGCTATGGTCTAAACATGCATGGCTGCCAACTGCATTTCATCTATCTACTTGCTGAGGGCACCATTTTGTGTAGATAGTGTAGTATAGGTGTCTACATTATGAAGTCCGGGCTGTCTCCTAACTTGGGCTCTCTCAGAATTCCACTAATAGTTGTTTGTAGCCATCTCCTCAATGAGTGCATGGGCAGCTTCAGGGGTCTTGTTATTAATGGATCCCCCAGCTACAACGTCCATAATGGTCTTATTTTCTTCGATCAACCCATTATAAAATGTCTGAACTGGCAACCATACGGGAAGTCCAAGATGAGGGACTTGCAACCATACTGAGAGAAGGTGGTGATATCATTCCGCACCTTTGCAGTCTTGGACTGAGGAAAATACTTGGATAGGAAATGGTTGGTCATTTCATCCCAAGTAGCAATCGACCCAGCTGGTAGAGAGTTCAGCCAAGTCTTAGCCTTGTCCTTCAACGAGAACGGAAATAATCTAAGACTCATCGCATCATCACTAACCCCATTGTGCTTGAATGTGTCACATATTTGCAAGAAGTTGGCGATGTGAGTGTTCGGATCTTCATTAGCTAAGCCGCATAACTGAACTGTGTTCTGGATTATCTGAATGATTGTTGGCTTGATCTCGAAGTTATTAACAGCTATTATTGGTCTCACAATGCTCGAGGCTGCCCTGGTGAGGGTTGGTTTGGCATAATCCATCATGGCCCTTTGTTCGGCCATCTTTGCACTTTCAGCTCTCCCTTGCTTAGAAGCTCTAAGGTGGCAAAGGAGAGTTCATTCAATCTCGGGATCATAGGTGATGCTCTCATTTTCACTTCTGTGTGTCATAAATTGTACAAGTCAAAGTCATAAAGAAACTAATACACACATATCATGAACATATTGCACAAAATTAAAATCAGATTAACATTAGTAGATGATTCCTAATACTATTGTGATAATCCCCGGCAACGGCACCAAAAACATGATGCGCTTAGAAGACATTAGCAAATGCATTAGACAATAAAGTAATATAATGATGAGTAAAGTATTGTTCCCACGAGGATTGATCCAATAACTACTAGTACTAAATCAGCCTTTTGTTATCTGATAAACCGAAATGTTAAACAAAGAAAATCCTAACTCCTAATTAGCAAACTACCCTAAGCAGTTTCAGATCAGACCACCTTTAATGATGAGAAGAATTGTTGCATGCAAGAAACTAGCAGAACCAGTTTAGCAATGAAATCTTTAAGCAGCCCAACTGAAGCGAATTCAATCTTGGGTTGGCAAAACCCTAATTGTATGAGTAGCCTCTCTCGACAGAAATTTATTCCAGTTGAAAGAATACTAGCGAATCATGCAAATTATCTGTAAGATGCATTCAATATGTTTTCTTGATTAGTTGATCTGATTAACTAAACTCTTTCTCAAGCAATTTAAGCAATCCAAGAAACAAGAACAATTCGGCCAAGATTATTCTATTAATTGAAAATCCTAATAAAAAAATCCCAAGAATAAATCACAATCAATTGGATCTGCTTAAAATATTAATTACATATCAGATTTGAAACCCATCATGATTCGCATAATAGAAAGAAGAGAAGAAAGATTCAATAAAGAAAAACCAATAAACCCTAATTGAATCTAGGTTAACGAATTTGCAAAATCAAAGAAGAAGACAACCTAAGGTTTCTACATCAACCTTCGATCTTCTCTTCAATTCGCATTCAGCAACCTTCTCCCTCCTTTAGCACTTCTTCTTCTTGATTTTTGTCTTCAGGGGTCCGAACCCTAATTTCCTCTTTTTCTTTTCCTTTTATACTCTTCCTTTCTGCCTTTCTTTCCTTCTTTAAAGTCAGCCGCCTTTTTGGAGCCTCCCTTAGGGCTGCGGTTGGGCGGCTATTCTTAGTGGGCCGAACTGCGGTTGGGAAAAACTTGATGGACCGAATTGTTGTTCTCCCATAGGGTTTTGGCTGGGCTGCAGTTGGGCCTCTTTCCTTTGTGGGCTTCCCTTGGGGTTTCAACTGGGCTTTTCTTCTTGATGGACTGAAGTACTTACCTTTTTGCCATATCAACATGTCTTCATGCTCTCTTCACCCTAGATTGTCCCAAACTCCTAGTTTCCTAAAATTTTGCTCAAATAAGGTAAAAACTATTGCAAATCATCATTAAAACCATGTATATAGAAATAAAAATGATGTGTAGCATGCACACATCACATTCCCAATGAATAGAATGTCATCTACATACAGAACCAGGAACGTAACCTTATCACCACTGGTTTTTCTGTAGACACGGGGCTCATCCAGATTTTGCTTAAAGTCAAAATTTTTGATGGTAGAGTCAAACCGGATGTTCCAACTCCTAGAAGCTTGCTTAAGTCTATATATGTCGATTTAGTTTACATACCATGTGTTCCTGACCCGCAACTATGAAACATTGTCGTTGCTGCATATAGATATCTTCAGTAAGATCTCCATTCAGGAACACAGTTTTGACATCCATTTGCCAAATCTCGTAATCATGGTACATTGCTACAGCTAGCAGGATCCTAATGGATTTAAGCATGGCCACAAGCAAAAAGGTTTCCTCATAATTTATTCATTCTTTCTAAATGTATCATTTCGCCACAAGAAGAGCCTTGTAGGTCTCAACCTTACCATCGAGGCCCTTCTTCCTCTTATAGATCCATTTGCAACCAATTTCTTTTACTACAGGGGGTGGATCTACTAGAGTTCATACTCCATTGGTCTCCATTGAGTCCATTTCAGCTTTCATGGCATCTACCCACTTCAAGGAATCTATGTCCAACATAGCTTCTGTATAAGTCACGAGATCCTCCTCACTGGTCATGTTTTCCACCAAGTAACTTTTTTGGTCATAGCAGAAACAGATTGGAGGCCTGGAAACCCGGGTAGATCTCCTAGGTTGGTCATTAACTGGAGCTTGTGGGACATCTCCCACTACCTCTGAGCTCTCCTCATTAAGAACAACTTCTTGACGATGATTGTTCAGGATGTAATCATCTTCGAAGAAATGAGCATTTTGACTACAGAACACTTTTTGTTCTCCTGGGTCATAGAATAAGTAACCCATAGAGCCTTTGGGGTAGCCTATGAATAGGCAACGACTGGTTTAGGATTCCAATTTATCAGCACTCATTCTTTTAACATGTGTCAGACAACCCCAAATCTTCAAGTGTCTCACAATTGGTTTGTTACCGGTCCAAAGCTCATAGAGAGTCTTCAGAACTGATTTGGTTGGAACCCAGTTCAACACGTATATCGTAGTCTCTAATGCGTATCCCCAATAGGATGTGGGTAATTTTGTGTCTATGAGAAGTGATCGAACCATATCCAATAAAGTCTGGTTCCTCCTCTCTGACACACCATTTAGATGTGGTGTATCAGGAGGAGCTAGTTGTGATACTATCCCATTATCCTTTAAGTAGTCCCTAAATTCGTCAGAAAGATATTTGCCACCTCAATCTGATAGAAGAGTCTTAATTTCTCTACCTAAATGTTTCTCTCCCTAACTGTTTCTCATTAGGTACACGTAACCATACCGTGAATAATCATTGGTAAATGTTATGAAGTAAACGTGCTGGTTACGTGTCCTAACATTCATGGGACCACATAAATCAATTTGTATAAGGTCAAGTGTGTTTGCCGACCTTTCATGCTTATCGTTAAATGGCCGTTTTGTCATCTTACAATGAAGGCAAAGTTCACAGATTGGAAGATCTTCTATAGTTAGAAAATCCAAAGGACCATCCTTTACCAATCTTGTGATATGATCTCTGTTAATGTGGCCAAGTCGGTAATGCCACAGGCACGTGGGATTGATTGTATCATGGGTTCTTTTCTTGGGGTTATTATCCGACGTCCAGAGAATGGTGAAGAACATAGAAACCATTCTCAAGTTCTCCGTCTGTGAGGAATTTTTTATTTCTTTTGATAGTAATCATATTATTAAAGAGAATAGAATATCCATCCGCACATAGTTTTGAAACAGAAATCAATTTTCTTCTCAAATTGGGTAAATAAAGACAGTCTTTTAATGTAATTAATCATTCTCTAAAATACAATTCTACAGTCCCTATGGCTGTAGCTACAACACTTGCAGAAGTCCCCAAGTAAAGAATTACCTCTCCGTCACTCAGTCTTCTGCTTGTCCTGAACCCTTGCAATGTATTACATGCATGAGTAGATGCCCCGAAGTCAATACACCAGAAAGCAGAAGTTACCAACGTATTGGTTTCTATGACAAAGGATTTGAAATTACCTTGTTTCTTGGTCTCTAGTACTGAGGACAGTTCCTCTTCCAGTGGTCGGCCTACTTGCAAAAGTGACAAGTATCTGATGCTTTGTCTTTCCTTTGCCTTTTGCTCTTGCTAACTTTCTTTTGAGGCTTCTTCTTTGCCTTCCTCTTCTTCTTGCCCGATTTTCCACCCTCAACAAGCATGGCAATGGGCTCATCCTTCTTTATCAGTTCCTTGGCCATTTGCAACATATTGTTGAGTTCCTGGATGCTAACATTTAGATTGTTCATGTTATAGTTCATGATAAACTGATTGAAGGAAGGAGGCAAAGAATTTAGGATGGCATCAACCTTGGTGACATGATCAAGACCAGATCCAAGAGCCTCCAGTTCATTGATGTATCCCATCATCTTAAGACAATGGTCATGAACTTACTGGTTCTTGGACATTTGTGTGGTGATGAACTGTTTCAAGACCTTCTGACGAGTAGAATGATTTTGGTCCTCATACATTGTCCTTAGACTATCCAAGATATCCTTGGACAATTTGATCTGATCGAACTGTCGCTGTATCACATTATCCAAGGAGGCTATGATGTAGCACCGGGCAAGAGAAATTTTCTCTTCCCATTCTTGATAGTCCCTCCTACGTGCCTCAAAAGCCCTATCACCTGGAGGAAGCTGGTGTGGGGCCCACCACGAAGGGAGATCATCCAATGATCTTAAGTAACTTGCTAAAACAACAAGATTTATGCTATGTGATGATGCAAAACAATGTTAATTTTTTCACCACAAGGGACTTTGGTGCCATGAAGAACTTTAATGCCACAAGCGATTTTAGTGCTATGAGGGACTTTAATGCCACAATGGACTTTGATATAGACTTAATTCAGATGAATGATTTTAATCAAATGATTTTCAAATTTAATGTGCAATAAGTTGTGATGAAACTGCAAAGGTCATGTTATGCCATGATGCAACTATCTGATGAGAATAAAATTTATCATATTTTTATCCCCAAATATTCAATCTTCTATATTGAATTAGTACTTATTTGGACTCATATTTCTTGATTGATGGTTCAGGGCATGAAAAAAGGCATCAGGAGAAATGCACGACAAATCAGATGATTTTTCACAGTTTTGGCACCGTTCAGTAATATGGGCCTAACTCTCATATCCAAGATCTGATTGAATAATTCAAGACTCACTGGAAAGATAAGAGAGAAAGCTACAACTTTCATGTTTTGGTATTTTGCAGATTCAGCCTGTATCGAAGTCAAATCTGGGCCCGAAGTCGGGGAAAATTCGTAAGAAGGCCCAATTCGTAGCTGAAGCCCAACTTGCAGAAAAGCCTTGCAGCAGCCCAATTCGCAGAGGAAGCCTAATACGAATGCAAGAACAAGAAACTAAGAAGAGTCATACTAGATTTAAAATTGTGATGTAATCCTAGAAAGATAAAAAGATTGAGCTCACTAGATAAAGAGATAAGAGTAGGATTAGACTAGGACTTTCGATTTTTAAAACATAAACTCCAAGAAGGAGTTGGAGACCACCCCCTCCCCTTTAAGCTATATAAAGCGATGGGGGGCGGACTAGAGAGGTATCAAGAAGCAGAGGAGCAACCAATCTATCAAGCAAGAAGACTGCAAGAAGGAGGTGGCGGCAAGGAGAAGAGGAAATCTCAGCTCCAAGGGCGACACCATGAGTTCTTTATTTCCTCTTGTTTGCTTTATTTCCTCTAGTATGAACTGATTTATTTATTCTAATTCTTCCAAGATCGTGATTTCCATATAGTCTTTGATTTATCTTGCTTAATGCTATTAGGAGTGACCATCTCCTAATTGATTATGTTTATGTGAATGAATCGAGAGAGGAATTCATATAGTAGACCAAATAATTCATGGTGTGAATTGAATGGTATATATACACATGATTCATCGGAATGTAATAGTTTTTCCTTGAACTTAATGCATTTCTATCTTAAGAGCTCTAGTCGAGAGATCGAGGGGTTACCTGATAGAAGTAGTTTTGATATATCTTGAGAAAGAATATTGAATAAAATTGGAAAACTTCAGCTTATGGGAATGACAAATTATCTTGGATAATCTCATCTATTGTTATTCATTGGAATGGTTAAGCGGACCAAAGGTCCTAGCGAATTTAGTCAATCGTTGCAAACTTCAGTATTTGTACTCTTGCTCTTGTTTTCTTTTTCTGTATTTCAATTGCTTTTACTCTTAAATCTAAAATTCGATTGTCCAAATAATTAGGGAAGGTTGTAGTTCTTATACTTATTTTGTTAAATACTCGTGCGAATGATATTTTTATACTACTTGATAACTAGTGCACTTGCTAGGGTTATAATCATAGCTATCACTATCCACAAAACTTTGATATTTTGCCACGAGGGACTTTGGTGCCATGAAGGACTTTAATGCCGTAACGGACTTTGGTGCCGTGAGGGACTTTGAAACAGACTTAACTCAAATGAATGATTTTAATAAAATGATTTTCAAATCTAATGTGTCGTGATGCAATTAGCAAATGTCATGCTATGTCATAATGCAATTATCCACAAAACTTCGATATTCTATCACAAGGGACTTGGTGCCACGAAGGGATTTAATGTTGTAACAGACTTTAGTCCCACGATGGACTTTGAAACAAATTTTCCGCATATGAATGATTTTAAGAAATTATTTTCAAATATGATGCGTGATAAGCCTGCAAATAGAAAGTGTCATGCTACGCCATGATGCAATTAGAAAATGTCATGCTATGCCATGATGCAATCATCCACAAAACTTTGATATTGTGCCACAAGGGGCTTTGGTGCCACGAAGGACTTTAATGTCGTAACAGACTTTGGTGCCACGAGGGACTTTAAAACAAATTTGCTTCATATGAATGATTTTAACAAATGATTTTCAAATCTGATACGTGATAAGCCACAATGCAATTAGAAAATGTCATGCCATGCCATGATGCAATTATCCATAAAACTTCAATATTCTACCACTAGGGACTTTGGTGCCGTGAAGGACTTTAATGTCGTAATGGACTTTGGTGCCATGAGGGACTTTGATGACATAAGGGATTGAAAATAATTTGATTCATATGAATGATTTTAACAAGTGATTTTTAAATCTGATGCGTGATAAGCCGCAATGCAATTAGAAAATGCCATGATATGCCATGATGCAATTATTCACAAAACGTCGATATTTTGCCACGACAGACTTGGGTGCCATTAAGGACTTTAATGTCGTAATGGACTTTGGTACCACAAGGGAGTTTGATGCCACAAGGGACTTTGATGCCATAAAGGATTTTGATACTGATTCAAATGAAGGATTTTTAATTGAAACTTAACAATGTAATGATCTTTAGCTAAAGTAGTAATGATTTTTGTATTTAGGATGCGCTATGCCACGATGCAAATCAACAAAACATGACATTCTTCCGTGAGGGACTTTGGTGCCATGAAGGGCTTTTACTACCATAACGGACTTTAATGCCACGAGGGTCTTTAATGTCGCGAGGGACTTTAAAATAAATTTGACTCTGATTAATGATTTTTTACTGAAACTTGATGTAGTAATGATCCTTAACTAAAATAGTGATAATTTCTATATTCGGGATGCGCTAAGCCACGATGCAAATCAACAAAACATTGATATTCTGCTTCGAGGAACTTTGGTGCCATGAAGGACTTTGATGCCATTAGAGGTTTTGAAGAAAATATGACTCATGATCAAACATTGATTTCTATGCCATAGGGTGGGATATGGTATGACAATCTGAAAGCTTGATAATTTTAGAAAGCATGGTATAACTAACGGGAAAATGTAATTCATCATGTAATGATTGACTTTCAATTGAAAATTTAAACCGATCAATCAATTAAGCAAACAAAATGCATTTTTTTGTTTTTTTTTTTTTGTAAACAAGTCGAGGTGTGATTGAAAATCCAAATACAGTAAAGATGATATGAAAAATGCCACATTCATATGATTCAAAATAATGGATAGTCAAAAGTAGCCAAACTTGGGGATTCTTGCTAGACTGGGATAAGAGACAAAGTAGCAACTTCCTCTTTGGAACGGAATGATCAACACATTTTAAATATTAAAAGCATAAACATTGGGTATGCAATGATTGCTGATCAAAGATTCATATCGAGAAAAACAATCGGAAGGGGGGTTGCCCTAGTTTGGATCAATTGAGAAGGATAACTCAAGAAGAAGATAACTGCTCAATTTAGCACAACGGGGACTATGATTCTTAAGAATGGGTGCTGATCATAAGTTTCAAAAGAGGGATGATTCTAAATTTGCTCAACTGGGTTGATTGGTGCTCTTGCTGCACTTCAAATGATTGATCACTTCAGCTTCTCTGGTATTCAACTTTTGATAATGAGGTTTTTCTTTGGACTATTTTGCCCCTAGTTTTTAAAGGATCACCAGGATTGACTTTTTCTCTTTTTCTCTATTTTCTTCTTCTTTTTTTTCTCTCTTGCTTTTTCACTTTTTTTTCTTTGCCAACCTACTCAGGTCTATCCAATGCCAGTTGCCAATTTCTTAAGAATCGAGGAGGACTTCTAACTAGGACGAAATGTGGCCTAGGACAATGGTTCTGAAACAAGGGATAAAAGGCTCAAGAAACTTAAACTATGATGGGTATTGGATGCTTAAATCCATATTTCAGGCTTTACTCAAGATTATGCACTCACTCTCATTTTTCTTCAATTAAATACTCTTGCAACCATGAATGAAACAAAGTGCTCTTCATGTCTTTAAATACTATGAGTCATGCACCTGAGTAATCAAGGAGAGCTTTATTATAGGACAAAATTTAAATGGGTAAGGTTAAAACAAAAACCGAGAATGGGTTTCATTACGGAACAATATCTCACCGGTTTGGTCATCACATCTGCCCTAGTTTTTTTCTCACTCTTGCTAGCGATCGGTTGCCTCAGTTCTTCTTTGACGCCTTATTTTCCTCCTTTTCCTTTTTTTTTACTATTCTCTAAAGTTTCTTCTTTCTGTTTCTTTTCCTTTGGGATTCACACGCAATTAAACATATGGCATCCATCTCATAGGAGGATCTATTTGAAGGGATGGTTCCTAAAAAGGCTTAAAGGGATATGACGGGTTGTCGAAGCCCTCAAAATTAATGCTAGTTCCACAATAAATTTGTAATAGTAGTGGTACTACGTCGAATCCCACAGGGAGCTAGGGAAATAATTTCTCAGCCGAGTGTGCAATATAAAGAGTAGGAAAATTAAATAATTAAAATTCAAAAAGAATCAAGAGAGCAATATCAATTTAAGAGAAATCAGTCTTACCGAATTTTGATTCAAGGGTTCGGATTTAATCAATTGGTCATCGATCCTAGGTAGAATTTGGCAGTCTTGCAATTCAAGCATTTAACCTTAGATTTATTAGGATAGCCATAATAAACCTTGTGTTTTCCTAAATCAGCTGATCAAACCCAGCATTTGATCAACACTTATCACTAATCGACTGGGTATGATAGTGCTCCATATTAACTAGTTATAGCATTAAACTTTATGAAAATAGTTAAACCAAAATAACAATAATTGAGATAACTGCAATTATCAAATCTTGTTCCATTGATTCCCTTTAGGTTAAAATATGTCAATACAATGGTCAAAGTCTGTCATGAACAATTGACCCAGAAAGATATTAACCTAATTGCTACTTGTACCACTATTTGTGACAATTACGAATCACCGAACCATGGATAGCAATAGAAAAATCAATATTAACTAATTTGTCAGACTAATTAACATTAACATCCATAGAGAATAAGCACAAGAATCAACGAATACATGAAAAAAGCAAGAACTTGAATTAAATACTGAACCTCACGATGACACAATCGAAAGTCCCCCCTTGAACCAGAAAGGGAAAGCTTAGCCGCTTATGATTTTCGAATCCTCCTTGCTCTGCTTCCAGAAGGCTTGACTGATCTTCTTGATTGAGTTGCTTGATTTTCTTGATTGATTGATTGATGCCTAAAGCTGGTCCCCCCCCCCCCCCTTTATATAGCTTTAGGAGGATGGGCTCTCTCCAACTTCCTTTAGGAGATTAACTTTTAAAATTAGAATGTCCTAATCTAATCTACTTCTATCCTATCCTATCTAGTGATCTCAATCTCTTATCTTTTTAGGATTACAATTGAAATTTAAATCTGATAGGACTCTTCATTCTTGAATTCGAGTTGGGCTTCTTTAATAACTTGGGCCACTACATGACTCTTCTGCGAATTTGGGCTTCAACTGTGGGCTAGGCTTTACTATGAAAATGTTTCGAATTCGGGTCCAATGTTGACCTCGATGCAGACTGAATCTGTCAAAACCCAAAACATGAGAGTTGTGGGCCTTTCCCTTTTCTTTCTAGTGCATATTGAATCATCCAAATTGGAGTCCGGGATCAAGAGTTAAGCCTAGATTACTGAATGGTGCCGAAACTGTGCAAAATCATCCGATTAGCCTTGTTTTCTTCCAATCGCCTTCTTGCTTGCCCTGAATCGAAATACAAGAGTAATGAGTCCAATTGAATGCTAAATTAGTGTAAAATAATGAATATTTGGGGATAAAAATATGATACTTTTTGTTCTCATCAAATCCCCCCACACTTAAACCTTGCCCATCCTCGAGCAAGACAAAATTCAAGCAAATATAGAACAAGAACAAACTAACTATTCTACCGATTTTTAAAATCAACTCTCCTTCATCTTTTTCCACAAGTATTCTAGGTTAAATATTGTGAACCATTAAATCAACACAACCAACCCATACACGACTCATTCATCAGTCAATCCAAATTTTGCTACTGCAAACTAGATAGTAAATAAGGGAAAACCATTTTATCTTCTCTCTCTTTTTATCTTCTTTTTCTCTCCTTTGAAGAAGTGAGTGCATTTTATGCTCCATCTCACTTTTGGATTACTTGGTCAGTTGGTGCATTTTATGCTCCATCCTACTATTTGAATTGCTAGCTAGTAGGTGCATTTTATGCTCCGTCCTACTATCAGATGATTTGGCTGGTAGGTGCATTTTATGCTCCATCCTACCATTGGATTACTTGACTGGTAGGTGCATTTTATGCTCCATCCTACCATCGGATTACTTGACTGGTAGGTGCATTTTATTTTCCTAGAACATTGTTTCAATTGATTTCAAAAGAGTTGAGTTTTTTTTTTATTAAAAAGCAAATGCAAAAAAACATGACCTAAATCAAAATTTAAAGCGTAACCTAAATTCTAACCTAAATCCCCTCCCCCACACGTAAAACTTACATTGTCCCCAATGTGAGGTTAAATGCAAAGAAAGGGCAGAAAAACTAAACTAGAAATGTAAAAACAAAAAGAAAAAGGAAAAACAAACTTCCCTATTTTTAATAATCATGAATTGGATCCTCTAACTCTCGTGATTGCAGCTTTCTGTGTTTTCCCCATTCGTCCATCATGGGTGGGTTCAAATATGGAATAGGGGCCTGCAAAACAGAGGATGACGATTTCTTCATATCCAATTGTGCACTCAATTCGAGCTCCTCATTCAAATCTTTTCCTTACTACGTTTCCTGCACAATTGAATCAACAATGTCAATTGAACAAATCGAATAACATTCATTGGGGTACTTCATTTCTTCACAAATATTAATTTTAACAATCTCACCGTCAAATTCGATGGAGAGGGTACCCTCATCCACATCTATTTTGGTCTTGGTCATTTTCATGAATGACCTGCCTAATAGAAGTGGGGCTGAACCTGTGATTGTTGAAGGGATAGGAAATCCATCACATGGACACCCAAAGATTGTGGAATAAGGGGGGCAAATTTCAAAAAATTTTCTCTCCCTTCAACTGGGAATCGAATTCCCCATTTAGAAAATCATATTTTCAAGGATTATTCTTGAACCATAAACTGAACCATATCTGAATCAGATCTGAACCAAAAGGAGTAAGGAGAGATAATACCTGATACAGAGAAGTAATATCTCTCAATGGAGGTGTTCACACCCAAGGAAGGATCCAAAATCTGCTCCCACTGAAGATGGCGCAGTGCAGGGTGGAGCAGAATCAATAGTGCTCTTCCAAAAGAACTTGATCCTTCTCAAGAATCACTTGGATGGCTTGTGAATACAACTCCCACCAATCTTTTCTCCAAAAGATTGGAATCAAGATCCAATCTTGATTTCTCCCAAGAACTGGAGATCGAACTGCTGTAGGCGGCAGTTGTAGGAAGGAGGCAGCAAGAGAGTATTTGCAGGGTGCAGATTTTCTCTTCTGTGATTTCAGCTCTGAAGACAAGACTATTTGTTGCTTGCTTGTGATGTGTCTGAAGGTTGTCGCCCCCTCTTCCTTTTATAGACTTAAAGGGATCAGCTCCTAATCCCATTAGGAGTTGCTAGCCCAAATCATATCTGGATTAGAAGTCCCTTTAAGATAAGGGATATCCCTTATCTAATATGCAGATTAGATCAACCATCTCCTAATCTAATTAGGAAGTTTCCAGATCTAAATCTTATTTAGATCTTGGACTCTCTAAGTGGATAGGGTGTGGGCCTAATCCTATCAGCTGATCCATCTCAGAATTCGCCGCTTAAGTGACTAATCAAATTAGCCCAGTTCGAAATGGGCTTAAGGCCCATTTAAGGTTATGTATTCATTTAGCCTTCCAAACTGCTGCCCAGTTGGGCTTCCTTGTATGGCGTGGGACCCAAACATTGATCTACACATCAGCCACATGGGTTCAGCCCAGCCTTTGTTACAAGGCTTGGCCGAATACACTGTTATGGACAGTGCACCACCTGAAACCCATCAGATGGGCTCTATGGGCCCAACACTTACCCTAAGTGGTCCTTGGGCCAAGCCACCTTGTAACACCCAGGGACTGTGGGAAGATGCAAGATTAGCCCATCGGGTATTATCCTCAATGGTCTTACACTTAACCTCTCAGCCCATAATGATCATACATTGTCCGACAAGAGAGGACCTCTCCCTCGACTGCAAGGAACATTGTTGCACTCTCTGCTTATATGGATCCCGGGAATTAAAACCTTTTGAAAATCATTTTGAAACTATAATTTATATACTTTTATATCTCATATAAAATATATTTTACAAAACAAATCTTAACGATTGAAATTGGTTGCTGGCAGTCTTGGTTTCCATCAGAGAGAGTGCATCCCCGATCATTACCTATGTCCGACAAAGGGGCTGATTCTGCCACTATGATCACTCACTCAGATGAATTCTTAGACTGTCCCAACATACCCAAGTTTTGACCCCTGCTAAGGATCTCACTGATTGGTACATCAAAGACAGCCCAATCTGATACCTAGTGTAGTATCATAATCGAGTCTAGGGGTCGGGTGTAACTTTCCAGTTTTGCCCATCAATCTCCAAGGTCCAGGGAAATACTGGAAATCTGGTCCAGTTCGAAGATTCAATTAATCCTACACTGTATGTGCCTAGGGTCTTACCCCGGTAGCTGAGACAAGCCACCCCAACCGACTTGGTGGCACCACTGTGTCAGCCTTGTCAGGATAGGTCTCCCCAGACCGACCTACTGGCTGTGAACATTTTAAACTAACATGAGTCTCATTAAGTGTCCTGTTTAAGGGTATTACACAGAAACAACCATGTCCTCCTCCATCTTCAGAATGTAAAAGTCGGCTGGAAAGATTAGATCATTAACCTGCACCAACACATCCTTAATGATCCCTTCCGGGTAGGCGTTAGAACGATCAGCTAGCTGACTACCTTAGTTTCCTTTAAGGGACCTAATCTCAAAGCATAATCGAGTATGGCATGTCATTGATAGATGCAACTAAATCTAACATGGCATGCTCGATTCTTTTATTGCCAATCACACAAGGTAAAGTTAACATACCTAGATCAACACATTTTTCTGACAAGGTCCTCTTAATGTCAGTTGAAATGTTTTCTCCAACCCTTACCTTCTCATCAATTCACAGCCTCCTCTTGTTAGTGCACAACTCCTTCAAAAATTTAGCAAATTTTGGGATCTTTTTGATGGCATCTAATAAGGGTATATTTATTTCCACCTTCCTGAAGGTCTCCAAGACTTCTTGCTCATATTCTTCCTTCTTGGATTTTTCCAACCTACTAGGAAATGGAGGCACAATGGCATTAGTAATCTTTGGGAGAGGGTGTCGGATATGACCTTAATGGGGCTCTCGTTTGAATCTTGTTTCTCCTCTTCCTTCTGTCCCTTCTATGAAATGAACATGAATCAAATTAAGTTGTGGACTGATGTTTGCTCTTTTATCAGAAAATGGCAAACGGATCATTTGCAAAGCTTCTTGACGACAACAAGCTTAAGGACCCAAACTATGCCGATTGGTACAAGAACTTTATGCTGGTCCTAGCTTCTGAAAAGCTAGACAAAGTGGCAAAGAATCCTGCCCCGGAGCGTCCGGGTGACAGGGCTTCTGAGGCTCGAAGGAGAGACTATCAGGAATGGGAGGAGAAAAACTCTCTTGCCCGGTGTTACATCATTGCCTCTTTGGACAACCCAATACAGAGGCAGTTCGATCAGATCAAACTTGCCTAGGACATATTGGACAGTCTTAGGATGATATATGAAGAGCAGAATCATTCTACTCGACAAAAGGTCTTGAAACAGTTCATGACCGCACAAATTTCCAAAGGCCAACAAGTTCACGACCATTGTATTCGGATGATGGGATACATCAACGAACTGGAGGCTCTTGGATCCGGGCTGAACCTTGCGACCCAGATAGATGCTATCCTTAATTCTTTACCTCATTCCTTTAATCCGTTCATCATGAATTATAACATGAACAAGCTGAATATCAGCTTGCAAGAGCTCGGCGAAGAACTGATTAGAAAGGATGAGCCTATAGCTATGCTTGTTGAAGCTTGCAAGATGGGCAAGAGAAAGAGGAAGGCAAAAAAGCCTCAGAAGAAAGCCACTAAGGGTAAGAAGTAGAAGAAAGATAAAACATCAAATGCTTATCACTTCTGCAAGAAGAACGGCCACTAGAAAAGGAACTGTCCTGCCTACCTGGAATCCAAGAAAGGTAATTTCGAAACTTGTGTTATAGAAACCAATTTATTGGTAGCTTCTGCGTCCTAGTGTATTGATTTCGGGGCTTCAACTCAGGCGTGTAACTCACTACAAGGGTTCAAGGTAAGCAGAAGGCTGAGTGAAGGAGAAGTTACACTCTTTTTGGGGACTACTGCAATTGTTGCAGCCGCGATAGTAGAATCGTGGAGTTAATTTTTAGAGAATGAATAATTGTACTGAAAGATTGTCTTTAGTAATACGATTACTATTAAAAGAAATAACAGATTCATCGCATACGGAGAACTGGAGAACAGTCTCTATGTTCTACATCCTTCTCTAGAAACTAACATAACCGAAACTACATCGGCTGAAATCTCCAAGAAGAGAGCCCGTGATACAATTAATCTCATGTGTCTGTGGCATTAACGACTTGGCCACCATGGTGTTGACCGAATCACAAGGTTGGTAAAGGATGGTCCTTTGGATTTTCTAACTGTAGAAGATCTTCCCACCTGTGAGCCTTGCCTACAAGGCAAGATGATGAAACGACCATTTAACGGTAAGCCTGAAAGAAGTATAGGCACACTTGACCTAATACATACTGATGTATGTGGTCCCCTGAGTGTTAGGACACAGAATCAACACGTGTATTTCATCACCTTCATAGATGATTTCTCACGATATGGTTACGTGTACCTAATGAGACACAAGTCTGAATCCTTTGAAAAGTTCAAAGAGTTTAGACAAGAGGTCGAGAAACAGTTAGGGAGAGAAATTAAGGCCCTTTGATAAGATTGAGGTGGCAAGTATCTCTCTGACGAATTCAGGGACTACTTAAAGGACAATGGGATAATATCACAATTAGCTCCTCCTGCTACACCACAACTTAACGGTGTTTCAGAGAGGAGGAATAGGACCTTATTGGATATGGTCTGGTCGCTTCTCATATACTCAGAGTTACCCACATCCTTTTGGGGATACGCATTAGAGATTGTGATTTACATGCTGAATCGGGTTCCAACCAAATCAATTCCAAACACTCCATATGGACTTCGGACCGGAACAAAACCAAGTGTCAGACACTTGAAGATTTAGGGTTGTCCAGCACATGTTAAAAAAATGAGTGCAAACAAGTTGGAATCCAAGACCAGCCGTTGCTTATTTGTAGGCTACCCAAAAGGCTTTGTAGGTTACCTTTTCTATGACCCAAGTGAGCAGAAAGTGTTCTACAGTCGAAATGCACAGTTCTGGTAGACCGATTACATCCTAGACACCCATCATCAGGAAATCGTTCTTGATGAGGAGAGCTCAGGAGCAGTGGGAGATGTCCCACAAGTTCCAAGTAGTGACCAACCTAGAAGATCCACTCGGGTATCCAGGCCACCAGTCCATTATGGTTATGACCAGGATAGTTACCTGGTGGAAACCTTGACTAGTGAGGAGGATCCCGTGACTTACGTGGAAGCTATGTTGGACATAGATTCCCAGAAGTGGGTGGAGGCCATGAGAGCAAAGATGGACTCAATGGAGACCAATGGAGTCTAGACTCTAGGAGATCCACCCTCCGGGATAAAAGCAATCAGTTGCAAATGGATTTGCAAGAGGAAAAAGGGCACCGATGGTAGGCTTGAGACCTTCAAAGCTCGTCTGGTGGCGAAAGGGTACACTCAGAAAGAGGGCATCGATTATGAGGAAACCATTTCGCATGTGGCCATGCTTAAATCCATTAGGATCCTGCTAGCTGTAGCAGCATACTATGATTATGAGATTTGGCAGATGGATGTCAAAACTGCATCCTGAATGGAGATCTTACTGAAGATATCTATATGCAGCAGCAGCAAGGCTTCATAGCTGTGGGTCAAGAAAACATGGTATGTAAACTCAATAAATCCATCTATGGACTTAAGCAAGCTTCTAGAAGTTGGAACATCCGTTTTGACTCTATTGTCAAATCGTTTGACTTCGAGCAGAATTCGGATGAACCCTGTGTTTACAGGAACTACAGTGGAGATAATGTTACCTTCTTGGTTCTATATGTAGATGACACTCTACTCATTGGGATTGATGTAGGAATGTTGACTATGGTGAAAGTATGGCTTTCACAGCAATTCTCCATGAAAGATCTTGGAGAAGCCTCCTATATACTGGGTCTTCGACTCTATAGAGATAGATCGAAGCGGATAATAGGATTATCCCAATTTGCCTACATTGACAAATAGTCAATTATATGCCTAGGGTCTCACCCCGGCAGCTGAGACAAGCCACCCCAACCGACTTGGTGGCACCACAGTGTTAGCCTTGTCAGGGTAGGTCTCCCCAGACCGACCCACTGGCTATGAACATTCTAAACTAACACGAGTCTCATTAAGTGTCCAGTTTAAGGGTATTACACAGAAACATACCAAGGGAACATGAATCAAATATGCACTTTTATTCATTTACAATAAACTCATAAAGTACATCAACTTGATTGAAGCTAAGGGCATACGAAACTGTTTAACATAGGAATCATAATTGTGTTGAGGTTGGCCCGGAAATCCTCTAACGACACTAACTTGCTGCATCGAACCATCCTGCAATGATGGACACATATTCGTAGGATGCCCAGGAAACAAACAGACACCACATACCCTTGTCGTTTGCAATTGCCCTGCAACCAGTTGTCAAACCAAGGCAGTTAGATCAGAAATTTGATTTTCTAAATTAGAATGACTTACCTCATTAACACGCCTAATAGTACCATCTGTTCTTGCTCCGAATTGTTGTGAATTTTCGGCCATGTTGGAAATCAATTCCCTAGCCGCTTTGGGTTTTTTATTGACCAAGGCTCCTCTACTAGTTGTGTCTACCATACTTCTATCCATAGGTTGGAGTCCTTCATAGAAGTATTGGATCAAGAGTTGTTCGGGTATTTGGTGGTGGGGATAGCTAGCACAAAGCTATTTAAATCTTTCCCAATATTCGTATAGTGTCTTACCACCAAGCTGCCGAACTCTACAGATTTCCTTCCTAATATATGTAGCTCGGGATGCAAGAAAATATTTATCTAAAAACAATCTTTTCATCTCATCCAACGTACGTATCGAACCGGGAGGAAGAATGCATAACCAATCCTTTGCTTTATCACGTAAAGTAAAAGGAAAAGCTATAAGTTTTACCTAATCCTCAGTCATACCCTGTGGTTTCATGCTTGAACAGACAACATGGAATTCCTTGAGATGCTTATGAGGGTCCTCACCTAGAAAGCCATGAAAAATAGGAGGCAGTTGAATCAATCCAGATTTTAGTTCAAAGGCGACCTCGAGAGTGGGATATATTATGCACAGGGGTTGTTGGTTCATGATTGGTGCAGCCAACTCCCTTAGCGTTCTCTCTCTATCAGCCATCCTTTCTTCTTCTTCGAAAATAGGTGGATCACAAGTTGGCAAGTCGAATTCAGAATTCACCCTTGGAGGTGAACAGTCCTTCCTTCGCGTTGCCTCCTTCCTTAAACAATGGGTAGTCTTCTCAATTTCGGGGTTGTATTCTAGTTCACCTCTTTGAGAAGCATGAGTCATAAAACAAAGAAGGTTAACACAAATAGAAGGTAACAATCTAAGAAATTAAAGTAGCTCCCTAGCAATGGGGCCAAAATTCTGATGGGTTGTCAAAGCCCTCAAAATTAATGCTAACCTCATGATAACACAATCGAAAGTCCCCCCTTGAACCAAAAAGGGAAAGCTTAGCCGCTCAAGATTTTTGAATCCTCCTTGCTTTGCTTCCAGAAGGCTGGATTGATCTTCTTGATTGAGTTGCTTGATTTTCTTGATTGATTGATTATGCCTAAAGCTGGTCCCCCCCCCCCCCCCAGTTTATATAGCTTTAGGAGGACGGAATCTCTCCAACTCCCTTTAGGAGATTAACTTTAAAAATTAGAAAGTCCTAATCTGATCTACTTCTATCCTATACTATCTAGTAATCTCAATCTCTTACCTTTTTAGGATTACAATTGAAATTTAAATCTGATAGGACTCTTCATTCTTGAATTCGAGTTGGGCATCTTTAATAACTTGGGCTGCTACAGGACTCTTCTGCGAATTTGGGCTTCAGTTGTGGGTTGGGATTTACTACAAAATTGTTCCAACTTCAGGTCCGATTTTGACCTCACTATAGACTGAATCTGTCAAAACCCAAAACATGAGAGTTGTGGGCCTTTCCCTTATCTTTCCAGTGCATATTGAATCATCCAAATCGGTGTCTGGGATCGAGAGTTAAGCCCATATTACTGAATGGTGCTGAAATTGTGCAAAATCATCTGATTAGCCTTATTTTCTTCCAATCGCCTTATTGCTTGCCCTGAATCAAAATACAAGAGTAATGAGTCCAATTGAGTGCTAAATTAATGTAAAATAATGAATATTTGGGGATAAAAATATGATACTTTTTGTTCTCATCAGGATAACTAGTGAAAAATGAATAATAAGGAGAGTTTGATGAAAAGGGATAAGGCAATCAGCCAAAAGAGGGCTTCCCATCATTTCTCCATCCAATGCATAACCAATAGGAAAGAATTACTTATCGAGCACAATTTGAGTTCCACTAACTCAAGGATATTTTTGTCATTTGACCCCTTTAATACTTGAATGTTCTGAGATTACTCGAATGACAACGATTCTTTTCTTTTTTTTTGTTTTTTTTTCTTCTTCCCTTTTTATTTCCCTTTTTCTTTCTTTTTTTATTCTCTTTTCCTTTTTCTATCTCATTTTTTAATTTTTTTTGTAGTCCTTTGGAAATAAGCATCTTGGGAGTTTGCTTGGTTTAACAAATAAGACAGCCCAATGAAATCAGATCAACGGGCTAACTAGTGATATAATCAATGATCGGGACATCTAGGGAATAAATGGTTGATAATGGCCTCTAGTCCTTTCCTAGATTTATCGGCAAAGCACTAGGTAAATACAATGCTTATATTCTATGCTAGCTCAGGTAACAGATCAAAATGAGTGCATACCCCATCACAATGACTTCAACCTTATGACTGTCCCAATTTGAGCTATCAGTGATGGATTCATCTATGGATGCATTTAGAAATGGATATTGTTGTTTTGGATTGATAGGGTTATTCCCCTTTTCCTTAGACATTCTTATCGATGAACTTTCAATTAACAATCATTATTCACAAAGTTTTGTCTTTGAGATCTTTCTGGAGCTTGTAACCCAAGAAAATCATGCTCGTGCAATCTCTCTGAGGGAAGCGGCTACTTTATCTCTTTCCCATGCTCCCCTTATTAGAACTCATTGTTTTATTCAACTTTGAAGATCAAACAATAAAATGAAACAACTAAGTAAAACTTTCATTAATACGAAGTATGAGTTGCATAATGATCCAGTTCATTTTTCAAATTATCAGAAAAGAAAGGAATAACTGAAAATATCCTAATGTAGCAAAACAAAACTGGAGATATCTTCTAATGGATCAACTTCTTAGGCATGGGTGGTGCTATATCTGGCATTTCCCTGGTGGGATCGAATACACCTCTGTTGATGAGGTCTTGAATTGCAAACTTCAATTGCCAGCAATGTTCGGTGGTGTGCCTAGTCCCTTGGTGATAAGCACAAAATGCATTTTCATTGTATTTCTTTGGCTTGGGTTCTGGAGGTGGTCTCCATTTCAATGGCTAGAGATATCCCTTTAAAACTAGAAAGGGTAACGATTGAGCATGAGAGCACGGTAAAGGAGTGAGAACCCTTTTCTCCTTCTTTGGAGATGGTTGGCCATTGTGAATCCTTTGGGCTTGAACAGGGGATAATGTGTGTGATGCCGGGTTCGAAGATGATGCATAAGGCCAAGTTGCTAGAGGTGAGATCGGCATGACTAATGGTTTCATAGAAGATGTAGATTCATCAAGTGAACATCCTTGAATGGCTGGCTTGGAAGATGATGATGCTAGTTGAGGTAGTGGTCTAGAGGTTGTGGGAGTGGGCATGGGTATTGGAGATGTACATAACGATGTCATCTGAGGTGGGATTGTTATGACAAATGGTTTCTTGGCCATTATGGGTGCACCGGATGAATTTCCATGAACTTATGATTTGTGAGATAAGCATGTTGGTTGAGATAGTGGTCCAATGCTTGTGGGTGCAGGTGTGGATGCTTTGAGGGTTAGCAAGGACAAGGGTATGCCTAATGGGGGTATGTATGATGGGTTTGCCCCAGCTTAAGATACTAGTCAATCCATCTTAGAACCCAAGGCCTCTATCATTTGCTTGAGCTCTTCAAACTCTTGGTGGGTTACAAATTGATCGTTAGTAGGAGTAGACATTTTTCTGAACAAAACACCATGCTAGAGAAACTGAAATTATTATGCCAAATGCAAAACACAATTGCAATTCAAGAATTACGTCACTTCTACTATTTTCATTAGAAAGCATTGGCAGCATGTCCAGTACCATTGGCTTAACCCAGTTCTTTCCTTCTTATATTCTCCTTTTTATTCTTCATCCCAAGGAGCACTGGACCTTGAAGAATAGATACCACATTTATGAAACACTGGGAAGGGAAAATTTATGTATGTATGTTTGTTTGCCATTGTTGGAGTAAATGAGATCCAAGAAAACATGTTATGAATGACATGGCCGAGGTAGGGTAGGACCTATTAAGGAAGTGACCTAGGGTTGTTTAGCAAGTTTGGACCTAAAGGATTAGATTATGAAACTTTCACTTTCATTTTATTATCCAGGTCGAACCTAAGCGCCACTACTTAGGCTGCCTACGTACCCCTTGTGAGGAATTAGACCGGGCATAGTTCAAGTTATTTACAACTTCAAATATAAGCAAGAGGAAAAAGGGACACAAAAAACAAATGAACAAAACATGTGGTATGCCACTAAGGCTAGAAGATTCAACAGTCGATAAGATTCTAGATTGCAAGCAGAAGAGGAACACACTTGTCGGTCAGATGTCTAGGCATCTGATGATAATCGCGTAATGTATTCAATCTGAATCCTTGAGGGAGTAGATTCGGAACTGGTTTTGGCTAAAGTACAACCAAATATCCTTTTTCCACTAGCTGAGGAAGTAACTAAGAAAGTGGCATCAGGAGTGGAGTAAAATTTCCCTTAACCCATCTATATGACTGAGAGGGAGAAGCAGGACGCTTACGACTTGAAGCTTTGACTTGTTGATAAGCATCTCATACTTCATTCACTTCCTGAGATGGTGGAGGGCCTACAACCAGATCACAGCTTCCTGATCGGAAATCACGCTCAATTCTCTTCTCGATGGTGACTATTGAAGGAATGATAGATCCATGATATGGATACCCAAATCCTGTAGGAAGGATAGGCGAAATTACAAAAATTTCCTCTCCCTTCATCTGGGAATTGCATTCCCTATTTTAGAAAATCTGCATTTTCAAGGATCAATCTTGAAAATGGTGTAGTGTAGGATGGAGCGGAATCAACAATATCTGATATGGAGAAACAATATCTCCCAATGGAGGTGTTCACGCCCAAGGTAGGAACCAAAGACTGCTCCCACTGAAGATGGTGTAGTGTAGGATGGAGCAGAATCAACAGTGTTCTTTCAAAGAATCAAATACTTCACAAGAATCAGTTGGACGGCACGTGAGCACTACTTCCAATCAGCCCTTTCACAAAGGACTGATATCAAGATCTAATCTCGATGACTCCTACTGTCATGGAGATGCACTAGCAATGGCGGCGGCGGCAAGGAGAAATCAGCGCAGTCTTACTGGAAGTTGTTTTCTATCTTCTGTAATCTCTTCTCTGTAAGTGAAGATGTGATCTTCTTATAGGTTGCCGCCCCTTCCTCCTTTTATAACATTAAAGGGATCAACGCCTAATCCCATTAGGAGTTGCTGATCCAAATCTTATTTGGATCCGAATTCTCTTTAAGTGATAAGGATAGACCCTTATCTTATTTGCAGATTAGATCAACCCTCTCCTAATCTTACCAGGAGGTTTCCAGATCTAAATCAGTATTCAGATTTAGACTCTCTGAGTGGATAGGGTTAAGACCCTATCCTATCTGCTAATCTAATCTCAGATTTGCCCCTCTATTTAACTGATCAAATCAGTCCAATTCTAAATGGGCTATAGGCCCAATAAGTACATGTGCTCACTCAGCCTTCCAAACTGCTACCCAGTTGGGCTTCCTTGTATGACGTGGGACCCAAGCGTTGATCTATACATAAGCCGCAAGGATTCAGCCAAGCCTTTGTTACAAGGCCTAGCAAAATTCAATGGAAAGCCCAGTGAACCCCTTGAGCCCATCACATGGACTCTATAGGCCCATCACTTACACTAAGTGGTCCCTGAGCCGAGCCACCATGTAACACCCAGGGACTGTGGGTGGATGCAAGATTAGCCCATCAGGTATTACCCTCAATGGTTTTACACTTAACCTCTTAGCCCATAATGATCATATTCTGCCCGGCAAGAGATGACCTCTCCCTCGGCTACAAGGAACAATGTTGCACTCTCTACTCACATGGATCCCAGGAATTAAAACCTTTATGCAAACAATTTGAAACTGTAATATATATATTTATATCCATATATAAAATATATTTTGCAAAACAATTTTCAACGATTGAAATCAGCTGCCGGCAGTCTTGGTTTCCATCAGAGAGAGTGCATCCCTGATCATTACCTTTGTCCGACAAAGGGGCTGATCCTATCACTATGATCACCCACTCAGATGAATTCTCAGACTGTCCCAACATACCCAGGTTTTGACCCCCGCTAAGGATCTCACTAATTGGCATATCAAAGACAGCCCAATCCAAAACCTTGTGCAGTATCATAATCGAGTCTTGGAGTCGGGTGTAACTATCCAGTTTTGCCCACTAATCTCCAAGGTCCAGGGCAATACTAGAAATCTAGTTTGGTTTAGGGTTTCAAGTAAAACTATACTGCATGTACCTCGGGTCTCACCATGGCATATGAGACAGGCCACCCCAACAGTTGGTGGCACATCAGTGTCAGCCTTAGTTGGATAAACCTCCCTAGACTTATCCAACGGCTGTGAACATTCTAAACTAACATGAGTCTCATTAAGTGTCCAGTTTAAGGGTATTACACAGAAACACACCACTATAACATGAATCAAATATGTACTTTATTCATTTACAATAAATGTCATAAGTATATCAATCTTATTGGAGCTAAGGACATACAATTGTCTAACAGTTCCCACTTGCACTTAAGCCCAATCTGGTATAAGCGGAAATCCCATACTTTCCGCGTTTTTCTCAAACACTTTCTACGTCAGTGGCTTAGTCAATGGGTCTTCTACATTCTCCACTGATGCTACTTTCTGAATCAGGACATCCTCTCTACCAACAATCTCCCGCAGTACATGGTACTTCCTCGTAATGTGCTTCGACTTCGAGTGGGCTCGTGGCTCCTTAGCATGAGCGATGGCTCCACTGTTGTCACACAACAATGGGATGGGTGATGTGTTAGACGGAACTACTCCCAATTCATGATTGGACTTTTTCATCCACACGGCTTCCTTGGCAGCTTCACTTGCGGCAAGGTATTCGGCTTTGGTTGTGGAGTCTACCGTGGACCCTTGTTTGTTGCTTTTCCAACAAACAACACATGGTCCTATCGTGAAAACATACCCAGATGTAGACTTTCTATCATCTGGATCTGACTGGAAATCACATCAGTATACCCCTGGATCTGTAGTGAGCTACCATCGAATACCAAACAAAACTCTTTTGTCTTTTGCAGGTACTTATGTATATTTACAACAGCCCAGTGCTCTTGCCCTGGGTTGGCTGGGAATCTGCTTACTATACTCACTGCCTAAGCAATGTCAGGATGAGTGCACAGCATGGCATACATGATGCTCCCTACGACTGAGGCATAGGGAACGTCCTTCATGCCCTCAATCTCCTCAGATGTCTTGGGAGACATCTTCTTGGAGAGAGTGACTGTGTGCCAGAAGGGAACATTTCCCTTCTTGGAGTTCTCCATGATGTATCTCTTGATAATTTTGTCAATGTAAGCAGATTTGGAAAATCTTATTATCTGCTTCGATCTATCTTTATAGAGTCGAAGACCCAGTATATAGGAGGCTTCTCCAAGATCTTTTATTGAGAATCGCTGTAAAAGCCATGCTTTTACCGTAGTCAACGTTCCTACATCATTCACAATGAGTAGAATGTCATCTACATACAGAACCAGGAACGCAACCTTATCCCTACTAGACTTCCTGTAAGCACAGGGCTCATTCAGGTTTTGCTCAAAGTCAAACTTTTTGATGATAGAGTCAAACTATATGTTCCAACTCCAAGAAGCTTGCTTAAGTCCATATATGGATCTATTTAACTTACATACCATGTGTTCCTAACCCACAGCTATGAAACCTTGCGGTTGCTGCATGTAGATATCTTCAGTAAGATCTCCATTCAGGAACGTAGTTTTGGCATCCATTTGTCAAATCTCGTAGTCATGGTATGCTGCTACAGCAAACAGGATTTGAATGGATTTAAGCATGGCCATGGGCGAAAAGGCTTCCTCATAATCGATGCCCTCTTTCTGACTATACTCTTTCACCACCAGGCGAGCTTTGTCAGTCACAACCTTACCATTGGGGCCCTTCTTCCTCTTATTGATCCATTTGCAACCAATTGCTTTTACTCCGGGGGGTGGATCTACTAGAGTGCAGACTCCATTGGTCTCCATTGAGTCCATCTCAGCTCTCATGGCATCTACCCACTTTAGGGAATCTATGTCCAACATAGCTTCCGCATAAGTCATGGGATCCTCCTCACAAGTCAAGGCTTCCACCAGCTAACTATCCTGGTCATAGCCAAAACGGACTGGTGGCCTGGATACCCAGGTAAATCTTCTAGGTTGGTCAATGCTTGGAACTTGTGGGACACCTCCCACTGACCTTGAGCTCTCCTTATCAAGAACAATTTTCTGACGATGATGGTTCAGGATATAATCACTTTCCAAGAATTGTGCATTTCGACTGCAGAATACCTTCTGCTCACTTGGGTCATAGAATAGGTAACCCATAGGCAATGGCTGGTCTTGGATTCCAATTTGTCCGACCTCATTCTTTTAACGTGCGTAGGACAACCCCAAATCTTCAAGTGTTTGACACTTGGTTTCTTTTTGGTCCAAAGTTCATATGGAGTGTTTGGAACTGATTTGGTTGGAACCAAATTCAGCACATAAATCGTAGTCTCTAATGTGTAACCACAAAAGGATGTGGGTAACTCTGAGTGTACGAGAAGTGACTGGACCATATCCAATAAGGTCATATTCCTCCTCTCTAAAACACCGTTAAGTTGCAGTGTAGCAGGAGAAGCCAAATGTGATACCATCCTGTTGACCTTCAAGTAGTCCCTAAATTCATCAGAGAGATACTTGCCTCCTCGATCTGATTGAATGGCCTTAATTTCTCTCCCTAACTATTTTTCGACCTCTTGTCTGAACTCTTTGAACTTTTCACAGGATTCGAACTTGTGTCTCATTAGGTACACATAACCATACCGAGAATAATCATCGGTGAATTTAATGAAATACACGTGCTGGTTACGAGTCCTAACACTCAAGGGACCACATACATCACTATCTATAAGGTCAAGCGTGCCTATACATCTTTCAGGCTTACCGTTAAATGGCTGTTTTGTCATCTTACCCTAAAGGCAAGGCTCACAAGTGGGAAGATCTTCTACAATTAGAAAATCCAATGGACCATCCTTTACTAGCCTTGTAAAATGGTCTACACCGATACGGCCAAGTCGGTAATGCCACAGGCATGTGGGATTAACTGTATCATGGATTCTTTTCTTAGGGATATCAGCCGAAGTAGTTTTGGCTATGTTAGTTTCTAGAGAAAGATGTAGAACATAGAGACCGTTCTCCAGTTCCCCGTATGCGATGAATCTATTGTTTCTTTTAATAGTAATCGTATTACTAAAGAAGACAAAATAACCATCTGCACACAATTTTGAGAGAGAAATCAAATTTCTTCTTAAATTTTGTACATAAAGACAATCTTTAAGTACAATTATTCCTTCTCTAAAAATACTTCTATGGTTCCTATGGCTGCAGCTGCAACACTTGCAGAAGTCCCCAAGTAAAGTGTAACTTCTCCTTCACTCAGCCTTCTGCTTACCTTGAACCCCTACAGTGAGTTACACGCATGAGTTGAAGCCCCAGAGTCAATACAATAGGACACAAATGCTACCAACAAATTGGTTTCTATGACACAAGGTTTAAAATTACCTTTCTTGGATTCTAGGTATTGAGGACAATTTCTCTTCCAGTGTCCAGTCTGCTTGCAATAGTGACAAGCATCTGATGCCTTGTCTTTCCTCGACTTTTTGGGTTTGGTGGCCTTCTTCTGGGGCTTTCTCTTTGCCCTCATCTTCTTGCCCGATTTGTCTGCTTCAACAAGCATGGCTATGGGTTCATCATTCTTAATCAATTCTTCGGCCCTCTACAACATATTGCTGAGTTCCTACAAGCTGACATTCAGCTTGTTCATGTTGTAGTTCATGATGAATGGATTGAAGGATGGAGGCAAAGAGTTGAGAATGACGTCTATCTGGGTTACCAGATCCAGCCCGGATCCAAGAGCCTCCAGTTCGTTAATGTAGCCCATCATCCAAAGACAACGGTCATGAACTTGTTGGCCCTTGGACATCTGCGCGGTCATGAACTATTTCAAGACCTTCTGCCGAGTAGAATGGTTCTGCTCTTCATACATTGTCTTGAGACTGTCCAATATGTCCTTGGCAAGTTCGATCTGATCGAATTGCCTCTGTATTGGATTATCCAATGACGCAATGATATAGCAGTGGGCAAGGGAGTTTTTCTCCTCCCATTCTTGGTATTCTCTTCTCCAGGCCTTGGAAGCCCTATCTCCCGGACGATTTGGGGCAGGATTCTTGGCCACCTTATCCAGTTTTTCAGAGGTTAAGCCCAACATAAGGTTATGGTACCAGTCAGCATAGTTTGGGCCCTTAAGCTTGTTGTCGTCAAGAAGATTTGCAAATTGTCCGTTTGGCATTTTCTGATAAAAGAGCAAACATCAGTCCACAACCTAATTTGATTCATGTTTTCTACATAGATATGGCTTTTAGTCTATGTTCCATTCCCATTTGTTCATCTCTGAGATTTCCTTTCTATCTCAGTGACGGAAATAGCGACTTGTCTCTGAAAATGTGGGAAATCACATAGGGTGCATGGAGCCAACTGTTTCAGCTGCAAAACCCCACCACCTTTTTGTGAAGGATCATATTCACTCATCATATGAGTTTTCCCTTTGGCCTCTGTCAGACAAGGTTCATAGCCATTTTAGGTTAAACCTTTTTGTCCAATGAGTGCTGACCCATCATATTCATGAAATCGGCTGCCGACAGTCTTGGTTTCCATCAGAGATAGTGCATCCCTGATCATTTCCTTTGTCCGACAAAGGGGTTGATCTTATCACTACGATCACCCACTTAGATGAATTTTTAGACTGTCCCAACATACCCAAGTTTTGACCCCCGCTAAGGATCTCACTGATTGGCATATCAAAAATAGCCCAATCTGACACTTAGTACAGTATCATAATCGAGTCAAGGGGTCAGGTGCAACTTTCCAGTTTTGCCCACTAATCACCAAGGTCTAGGGCAATACTGAAAATCTGGTCCGGTTCGGGGTTTCAAGTAAACCTACACTGCATGTACCTCGGTTCTCACCCTGGCAACTGAGACAGACCACTCCAACAGTTGGTGGGTACATCAGTGTCAACCTTAGCAGGATAAATCTTCCTAGACTTATCCAATGGCTGCGAACATTCTAAACTAACATGAGTCTCATTAAGTGTCCAGTTTAAGGGTATTACACAAAAATACACCACTATAACATGAATCAAATATGTACTTTATTCATTTACAATAAATGTCATAAGTACATCAATCTGATTGGAGCTAAGGGCATACAACTGTCTCACAACTATGCCCTTAAAATCTTTAAAATCCTGATACATCAATAATGTAGAGAAAGGTGGCTCCAAAGTCCTTAGAGAAGGGTGGGTGTTATGGAGCTGAGTATGATGGATATTGGTTTATTAGGCTCCAATGCATTATAACGGGAATGAGAAAAATAGGGATAATCAAGAGAAGCAGTTTAGGGTGGTGGCTCTGGATTGCTCTATGGCCAGAAAAGCTACTAATGCCTCTATAGCTGACTAGGCTGAAGGAAATGCAAAATGCAATATGACGCAAATGAAGTGGACCTCTACCATGAAAGGTAGAAAATTTAGGGAAATATTTCTAAAACAAAGCAAAAACTGAGGAAAAACCTAATTCAGATTAAAAAAAATTACATTAAAGAGTTTATTTAGATTACCTCTAATTTGAGAGGAAAAACCCATAATATGTTGTAGAGGGCCGAAGAACTAATTAAGAAGGATGAGCCACTAGCCATGCTTGTTGAAGGTGGAAGGGCAAGAAGAGGAGGGAAAAGAGAAAGCCCAGAAGAAGGCCACCAAACCCAAGAAGTAGAGGAAAGACAAGGCATCAGATGCCTATCATTTCTGCCATTAGGCCGGCCACTAAAAGATGAACTATCCTCAATACCTAGAATCCAAGAAAGGTAATTTCAAATCTTGTGTCATAGAAACCAATTTGTTGGTAGTTTCTGCGTCCTGGTGTATTGACTTCAGGGCTTTAACTCATGCATGTAACTCACTGCAGGGGTTCAAGGTAAGTAGAAGGTTGAGTGAAGGAGAAGTAACGCTTTACTTGGGGACTTTTACAAATGTTGCAGCTATGGCCATAGGAACCGTAGAATTAATTTTTAGAGAATGATCTATTGTCCTCAAAGATTGTCTTTTTGTATAGAATTTAAGAAAAAATTTGATTTCTGTCTCAAAACTGTGTGCGGATGGTTATTCTGTCTTCTTTAGTAATACGATTACTATTAAAAGAAACAACAGATTCATCGCATATGGTGAACTTTAGAACGGTCTCTATGTTCTACATTACTTTTCTTGAAACTAACATAGTCAAAACTATGTCAGTTGATATCTCCAAGAAAAGGATCCATGATACAGTTAATCCCACGTGTTTGTGGCATTATTGACTTGTCCATATCAGTATTGATTGTATCACAAGGTTGGTAAAGGATGGTCCTTTGGATTTTCTAACTGTAGAAGATCTTCCCACTTGTGAGCCATTGCCTTTAGGGTAAGATGATGAAACGGTCATTTAACGGTAAGCCTAAAAGATGCACGGACACGCTTGACCTTATACATACTGATGTATGTGGTCCCCTAAGTGTTAGGACTCATAACCAGTATGTGCATTTCTTTACATTTACCGATGATTATTCTCGGTATGTTACGTGTACCTAATGAGACACAAGTCTGAATCCTTTGAAAAGTTTAAGGAGTTTAGACAAGAGGTCAAGAAATAGTTAGGGAGAGAAATTAAGACCCTTCGGTCAGATCAAGGTGGCGAGTATCTCTCTAACGAATTCAAGGACTACTTGAAGGTCAATGGGATAGTATCACAGTTGGCTCCTCCTGCTACACCACAGCTTAACGGTGTTTTAGAGAGGAGGAATAGGACCTTATTGGATATGGTCCGGTCACTTCCCGTACACTCAGATTTACCCACATCCTTTTGGGGTTACGCATTAGAGACTGCGATATACGTGCTGAATCGGGTTCCAATGAAATCAGTTCCGAACACTCCATATGAACTTTGGACCATAAAGAAACCAAATGTCAGACACTTTTGGGTTTGGGGTTGTCCTGTGCACGTTAAAAGAACTAGTGCGGACAAATTGGAATCCAAGACCAGTCGTTGCCTATTTGTAGGCTACCCCAAGGGCTCTGTGGGTTACCTTTTCTATGACCCAACTGAGCAGAAGATGTTTTGCAGTCGAAATGCACAATTCTTGGAAAATGATTATATCTTGAACAACCATCGTTAGGAAATAGTTCTTGATGAGGAGAGCTCAGGAGTAGTGGGAGGTGTCCCACAGGTTCTAGGTATTGACCAACCTAGGAGATCTACCCGGGTATCCAGGCCACCGGTCCGTTTTGGTTATGACCAGGATAGTTACCTAGTGGAAGCCATGACTAGTGAAGAGGATCCTATGACTTATGCGGAAGGTATGTTGGACATAGATTCCCTGAAGTGGGTATATGTCATGAGAGCTGAGATGGACTCAATGGAGATCAATGGAGTCTGTACTCTAGTAGATCCGCCCCCAGGGTAAAAGCAATTGGTTGCAAATGGATCTTTAAGAGGAAGAAGGGCCTTGATGGTAAGGTTGAGACCTACAAAGCTCATTTGGTGGTGAAAGAGTATACTCAAAAAGAGGGCATCGATTATGAGGAAACCTTTTCTCTCGTCGCCATGCTTAAATCCATTAGGATCCTGCTAGCTGTAGCATCATATCATGACTATGTGATTTGGCAAATGGATGTCAAAACTGCATTCCTGAATGGAGATCTTACTGAAAATATCTACATGCAGCAACTGTAAGGTTTCATAGCTACGGGTCAAGAATACATGGTATGTAAGTTAAATAGATCCATATATGGACTTAATCAATCTTCTAGGAGTTGGAACATCCGGTTTGACTCTACCATCAAAAAGTTTGACTTTGAGCAGAATCCGGATGAGCCCTGTGTTTACAGGAAGTCCAGTGGGGATAAGGTTACGTTCCTGGTTCTGTATGTAGATGACATTCTAATCATTAGAAAAGATGTAGGAATGTTGACTACGGTGAAAGTATGGCTTTCACAGCAATTCTCCATGAAAAATCTTGGAGAACCCTCCTATATACTAGGTCTTTGACTCTATAGAGATAGATCGAAGCGGATAATAGGATTATCCCAATCTGCTTGCATTGATAAAACTGTCAAGAGATACAACATGGAGAACTCCAAGAAGGGAAATGTTCCTTTCAGGAACGGAGTCACTCTCTCCAAGAAGATGTCTCCCAAGACTTCTGAGGAGATTGAGGGCATGAAGGACGTTTCCTATGCCTCAGTCGTAGGGAGCATCATGTATGCCATGTTGTGCACTCGTCTTAACATTGCTCAGGCAGTGAGTGTGGTAAGCAAATTCCAGGCCAACCCAGGGCATGAGCATTGGACTACTGTGAAAAATATACTTAAGTACCTTCGAAGGACAAAAGAGTTGTTTGGTATTCGATGGTAGCTCACTACAGATCTAGGGTTATACTGATGTTGATTTCCAATCGGATCTAGATGATAGAAAGTCTACATCTAGGTATGTTTTCACGATAGGATCATGTGTTGTTTGTTGGAAAAGCAGCAAACTGGGGTCCATAGTAGACTCCACAATCGAAGCCGAATACATAGCTGCATGTAAAGCTGTCAAGGAAGCCATGTGGATGAAAAAGTTCATTCACGAACTGGGAGTAGTTCCGTCCAGCACATCATCCATCCCGTTGTTGTGTGACAATAATGGAGCTATCTCTCAGGCTAAGGAGCCACGAGCCCACTCGAAGTCGAAGCACATCGAGAGGAAGTACCATGTACTGTGGGAGATTGTTGGTAGAGGGGACGTCCTGATTCAGAAGGTAGCGTCAGTGGAGAATGTAGCAGACCCATTGACTAAGCCACTCACATAGAAAGGGTTTGAGAAACACGTGGAAAGTTTGGGACTCCAGCTTGTACCCGACTGGACCTAAGTGCAAGTGGGAGTTGTTAGACAGTGTATGCCCTTAGCTCCAATCGGATTGATGTACATTATGACATTCATTGTAAATGAATAAAGTACATATTTGATTCATGTTATTGTGGTGTGTTTCTGTGTAATGCCCTTAAACTGGACACATAATGAGACTCCTGTTAGTTTAGAATGTTGACAGTCGTTGGATAAGTCTAGGGAGATTTATCCTACTAAGGCTGACACTGATGTGCCGCCAAGTGTTGGGGTGGCCTGTCTTAGCTACCAAGGTGAGACCCGAGGTACATGTAGTGTAGGTTTACTTGAAACCCTGAACCGGACTAGATTTTCAATATTGCCCTGGACCTTGGTGATTAGTGGGCAAAACTGGAAAGTTACACCTAACCCTTAGACTCGATTATGGTACTGCACTAGGTGTCGGATTGGACTATCTTTGATATGCCAATCAGTGAGATCCTTAGATGGGGTCAAAACCTGGGTATGTTGGGACAGTCCCAGAATTCATCTGATTGAGTGATCATAGTGACAGGATCAGCCCCTTTGTCAAACAATGGTAATGATCGGGGATGCACTCTCTCTGATGGAAACCAAGACTGCCAGCAGCCGATTTCAATCGTTGAAATTTGTTTTGCAAAATATATTTTATATATAGATATATATATTATGGTTTCAAATTGTTTGCAAAAGATTTTAATTCCTGGGATCCATGAAAGGAGAGAGTGCAACACTGTTCCTTGCAGCCGAGTGAGAGGTCCTCTCTTGTCGGGCAGTGTTTAATCATTATGGGGTGAGAGGTTTTTATAAGGTGGCTTGGCCCAAGGTCCACTTAGTGTAAGTGTTGGGCCCATTAGGAGTCCATGTGATGGGCTTCAGGGGGTTCACTATCTTTTTAGTGAATTCGGCTAGGCCTTGTAACAGAGGCTAGGCTGAACCCATGTGGCTGATGTGTAGATCAATGTTTGGGTCCCACGCCATACAAAGAAGCCCAACCGGACAACAGTTTGGAAGCAGTTCGAGCATTTAGACTTCATGGTCCTAAAAGCCCATTTCAAACTGGGCTGATATGATCTGTTAAATAAAGGGGCAGATCTGGGATTAAATCAGCACATAGGATAGGGTCTTACCCTATCCACTTAGAGAGTCCAGATCTAAATATAGATTCAGATCTGGAAACCTCCTAATGAGATTAGGAGAGAGCTGATCTAATTTACAAATAAGATAAGGGCTTATCCTTATCTCTTAAAGAGGACTCCTAATCCAAATACAGATTTGGAATAGGAGACTCCTAATGAGATTAAGAGCTCTCTTTAAGGCTATCAAAGGAGGAGGGGGCAAACCATTCATCCCATCCAGAAATCTCAGAGATACAAGATCTTAAAGCATAGAGAGAAGTCGAATACAGTGTGACTGTGCCTTCTCCCTGCGTTCTCCTCCTATCACCGCCATACTGCTAGTTTGTTCTCTAGTTTAAGGAGTGACCAAGATCAGATCTTGATATCAGTCTTTGGAGAAAGACTGGTTTGAAGTTGTGCTCACTGTCTCCATCGTATTCTTGTGAAGGGTTCAGTTCTTGGGAAGAACACTATTGATTCTGCTCCACCCTACACTGTGTCATCTTCAGTGGGAGCAGTCTTTGGAGTTTTTCTTTGGGCGTGAACACCTTCATGGAAGATACTATTTCTTCATATCGGGTATATCCCTCTCCTGCTTTTGGTTTAAATCTGGTTCGGTTCTTGGTTCAAGATTGATCCTTTAAAAATGCAGTTTTTCTGAAACATGGAATGTGATTCCTACATGGGAGAGAGAGAAATTTTTGAAATTTTGCCCTACCTTCCTGCAGGGTTCGGCCATCTATCATTAATATGAAGGTTGGCTTTATTGGTGGGTAGAGATGCACCATAAAATTAGGTTATCCATCTGTTAATGCAGTTGGTTGGATTGCTTCATAAGATGATAGGGGCGTCATAGACTGATGTGGGAGGGCCTTATCCTAAAATGGAAGACTCTCTCATAGTACCTTGGCGTTCACAAACTTGATGGGAGAGCACTTACTGGACAAAAAGGTTTAACCTAAAATGGCTATGAATCTTGTCTGACAAAGGCCAAAGGGAAAGCTCATATGATGAGTGGATGAGATACTTCATAGAAGGTGGTGGGGTTTTGTAGCTGAAACATTTGGCTCCATGCACCCTATGTGGTTTCCCACATTTCCAAAGACACAACTGTCTCCATCACTGAGATTGGAGAGAATCTCAAAGATGCCCAAAATGGAAATGAGACATAGATTAAAAGCCCTTTATATGTAATGACATAAATCAATTAGTTTGTGGACTTATAAATTTGCTTTGCTTTTACCAGAAATGGCAAACGGAAACTTTGCCAAGTTGTTGGATAATAACAAACTCAAGGGCCATAATTATGCTGACTGGTTCTGACGTCCAAGAAATTGGACAAAATTTATAAGAGCCCTACTCTGGATCGTCTGGGTGACAAGGCTTCTGAGGCCTGAAGGAGAGAGTATCAAGAATGGGAAGAGAAAAATTCTCTTGTATGTTGTTATATTATAGCCTCTTTAGAAAATCCGATACAACGACAATTCGATAAGATCAAAGTGTCCAAAAATATATTGGATAGTCTGGAGACTATGTACGAAGAGTAGAATCGTTCTACTCGACAAAAGGTCTTAAAATTGTTTATGACCGCACAAATGATTGAGAACCAACAGGTTCATGACCATTGTCTAAAGATGATGGGCAATATCAATGAACTGGAGGCTCTCGGGTCAGGGCTAGATCATGACACCAAAATTGATGTTGTTCTCAATTCCTTGCCTCCATCCTTCAATCAATTTATCATAAACTACAACATGAATAAGCTAAATATTAACCTTCGGGAACTTAACAATATGTGGCAAAGGGCTGAAGAACTGATTAAGAATGATAATCTGATAGCCATGCTTGTTGAAGGTGGAAAATTAGGCAAGAAAAAGTAGAAGGCTAAAAAGAAGGCTTAGAAGAAGGGTAGCAAAGCTAAAAAGTAGAAGAAAGATAAGGCATCAGATGCCTATCACTTCTATAAATAGACCGACAACTGGAAGAGGAATTGTCCTTAATACCTAGAGGCTAAGAAACAAGGTATGTTTGACTCTTTCATCATAGAGACCAATCTGTTGGTCACTTCTGCCTCATGGTGTATTGACTCCAGGGCTTCTACTCATGCATGTAACTCACTGCAGGGGTTCAAGATAAGCAGAAGACTGAGTGATGAAGAAGTAACACTTTACTTAGGGACTTCTGCAACTATTGCAGCTACAGCCATAGACACTATAAAATTAGTTTTTAGAGAATGAATTATTGTACTGAAAGACTGTCTTTTCGTACCTAATTTAAGAAGAAATTTGATTTTTGTTTCAAAACTATGTGTGGATGATTATTCTGTTCTTTTAAGTAATGTGATTACTGTAAAAAGGAATAACAAATTCCTTGCATATGGAGAACTTGAGAATGGTCTCTATTTTCTCCATCCCTCTCTAGAAACCAACATTACCGAAACTACGTCGAAAATAAACCCTAAGAAAAGAATCCATGATACAGTTAGTCCCACGTGCTTGTGGCATTACTGACTTGGCCACATTAATATAGATCGTATCACAAGGTTGGTAAATGATGGTCCTTTGGATTTTCTAACTGTAGAAGATCTTCCAACTTGTGAACCTTGCCTTCAGGGTAGGATGACAAAAAGGTCATTTACCAGTAAGCCTGAAAGATCTACAGGCACACTTGACCTGATACATACTGATGTATGTGGTCCCCTGAATGTTAGAACACGTAATCGACATGTTTATTTCATAACCTTTACCAATGATTATTCTCAGTATGGTAACGTGTACCTAATGAGACATAAATCTGAATCCTTTAAAAAGTTCAAAGAGTTCAGACAAAAAGTCAAGAAATAGTTAGGGAGAAATTAAAGCCCATCAATCAGATCGAGGTGGTGAGTATCATTCTGACAAATTCATGGACCGCTTAGAGGACAATGAGATAGTATCACAATTAGCCCCTTTCGCTACACCACAGTTAAACGGTGTGTCAGAGAGGAGGAACCAGACCCTATTGGATATGGTCCAATCACTTCTCATCCACTCAGAATTATCTACGTCCTTTTGGGTATACGCATTGGAGACTGTGATTTACTTGCTGAACCGAGTTCCAACCAAATTTGTTCTAAAGACCCCTTTTGAGCTTTGACCGATAAGAAACCAAGTGTGAGACACTTGAGGGGTTGTCTTTTACAAGTTAAAAGAACAAGTGTGGACAAATTAGAATCTAAGACCAGTCGTTATTTGTAGGTTACCAAAAAGGCTTTGTAGGTTAACTATTCTATGAACCAAAAGAACAAAATGTGTTTTGCAATCGAAATGCCTGTTTCTTAGAAGAAGATTACATCTTGGAAAATCTTCAACAAGAAGTTGTTCTTGATGAAGAGAGCACAAAAGTAGTGGGGGATGTTCCACAAGCTCTAGATACACAACTTAAAAGGTCTACCTGGGTATTCAAGCCTCTAGTTCATTACGGCTATGACCAAGAAAGTTACTTGGTAGAAGCCATGATAAGTGAGGAGGATCCCACGACTTATGTGGAAGCTATGTTGGGCATAGATTCTTTGAAGTGGGTAGATGCCATGAAAGTTGAGATAGACTCAATGGAGACCAAAGGAGTCTAGACTCTAGTAGATCTGCCCCTTATGGTAAAAGCAATTGGTTGCAAATGGATCTATAAGAGGAAGAAGGGCCCTGATGATAAGGTTGAGACCTATAAGGCTCATCTTGTGGCGAAAGGGTACACTAAAAAAAAGGGAATCGACTATGAGAAAACCTTTTCACCCATGGCCATTCTTAAATCCATTAGGGTCCTGCTAGCAGTAGCAGCGTACCATGACTACGAGATTTGGCAAATGGATGTCGAAATTGTGTTCCTGAGTGGAGATCTTACTGAAAATATCTATATGCAGCAACCACAAGGATTCATTGTTGCAGGTCAGAAACACATGATATGTAAACTTAATCGATCCATATATGGATTTAAGCGAATTTCTAGGAGTTGGAACATTCGTTTTGACTCTACCATCAAACAGTTTGACTTTGAGTAGAATTTGGATGAGCCCTGTGTTTATAGGAAGACCAATGGAGATAAAGTTACATTCTTGGTTCTGTATGTAGATGACATTCTACTCATTGGGAATCATGTAGTAATATTAATTACGGTGAAAGTGTGGCTTTTGTAGCATTTCTCAATGAAAGATCTTGGAGAAGCCTCCTACATATTGGGACTTCAACTCTATAGAGATAGATCAAAGAGGATAATAGGATTATCCCAATCTGCTTACATTGACAAAATTGTCAAGAGATATAGTATGGAGAACTCCAAGAAAGAAAATGTTCCTTTCGGGTACAGAGTCACTCTCCAATGTATGTCTCCAAGACTCCTAAAGAGATTGGGGGCATAAAAGAGATTCCCTATGCCTCAGCCGTAGGGAGCATCATGTATGTCATGATGTGCAATCGTCCTGACATTGCTCAGGTAGTGAGTGTGGTAAGTAGATGCCAATCTAACCCAGGGCAGAAGCACTAGACATCTGTGAAGCACATACTGAAATACCTTCGAAGGACAAAAGAGTTTTGTCTAGTATTCGATGTTAGGTCACCACAGATCATTGGGTATACTGATACCGACTTCCAGTCAGACTTAGATGATAGAATGTCTACGTCTAGTTACATCTTCATGATGGGGTCCTGAGTAGTAAAAATAACAGTCCACAACCCAACTCAAGCACATTGCCATAAGTGAGGCAACCTAATGAATGAAGGTGTTCATTATGGAATTTGAAATTAAGCACATCACCCATTCCACTGTTGTGTGACAACACTGGATCTACGAGAGATTGATGTTAAAAGGTAGCATTAGCAAAGAATGTGGCAGATCCATTGATTAAGCTACTGACATAGAAAGTGTTTGAAAAACACATGGACAGTCTGGGACTCTAGCTTGTACCTGATTGGACCTAAGTGCAAGTGGGAGTTGTTAGATAGTGTATGCCTTTAACTTCAATCAGTTTGATGTACTTATTGTAAATGAATAAAGTGCATAATTGATTCATGTTATATTAGTGTGTTTCTGTGTAATATCATTAAACTGGACACTTATGATGCTCGTGTTAGTTGAGAATCTTCACAGTCGTTGGTTTGGGTGGTTTGTCTTAGTTGCCAGGGTGAGACCTGACGTACATGCAGTGTGGGTTTTTTTGAAACCCTAAACTAGACTAGAATTCTAGTATTGCCCTGGACCTTGGAGATAGATGGGCTAAGCTGGAATGTTACACCTGACCCCTAGACTCGATTATAATAGTATACTAGGTGTTGGATTGGGTTGTCTTTGATATGCCAACTAGTGAGATATGTAGAGGGGGTCAAAACTTGGGTATGTTGGGGCAGTTTGAGAATTCACCTGAGTGAGTGATCATAGTGACAAAATTATCCCCTTTGTTGGACAAAGTGAATGATCGGGTAATGCACTCTCTCTGATGGAAACCTAGACTGTTGACATTTGATTTCAAAATATTTGGAAAATGTTTTAATTCTCGGGATCCATGTGAGTAGAGAGTGCAACACTATACCTTGCAGCCGAGGAAGAGGTCCTTGATGGGAATAAAAAGTATCATATTTTTATCCCAAATATTCATTCTCTTACATTAAATTAGCACTTAATTGGACTCATTACTCTTGTATTTCGATTCAAGGCAAGCAAGAAGGCGACAGGAGTAAAACAATGCTAATCGAACGATTTTGCACAGTTTCGGCACCATTCAGTATTCTGGGCATAACTCTCAAATCCAGACTTTGATTGGGATGATTCAAGATGCACCGGAAAGAAAAGGGATAATTCCACAACTTTCATGTTTTGGATTTTGACAGATTCGATCTACATCGAGGTCAAAATTGAGCCCAAAGTTGGAGTAAATTTGTAGTAAAGCCCAGTTCATAGCTGAAGCCTAATTCGCAGAAAAGCCTTGTAGCAACCCAATTTATTAGAGAAGCCCAACTCCAATTCAAGAATAAAGAGTCTCATCAGATTTAAATTTCGAATGTAATCTCAAGAAAGATAAGAAGAGTCTCATCAGATTTAAAATTCAAATATAATTCTAGAAGGATAAGAAGATTGAGATTACTAGATAAGAGATAGGATAGGATTAGATCAAAACCGACTAGGACTTTCTATTTTTTAGGATAATCTCCTAAAGGGAGTTCGAAAACAGCTCTCCTCCTAAAGCTATATAAGGGGCGGGGGGCAAACTAGCTTCAGGGAGTCAATCAATCCATCCATCTTGGAAACAAAGTAATAAGGAGTCGACAACCATGAGCGGCTGAGCTTTTATTTTCTTATTCAAGGGGAATTATTGATTTGATTGTGTCATTGTGAGGTTATGTATTTAATTTAATTTTTTGCTTTTAATTCAAGTATTCGTTGATTCTTGTGCATGTTCTTGTGGAAGTTAATGTTGATTAGTATGACAAGTTAATTAATGTTGATCTTCCTACTACTATTCATGATTCGATGATCCGTAATTGTCATGAATAGTGGTACAAGTAGCAATTAAGTTAATTTTTTTTGGGTCAATTGTTCATGACAGCCTTTGACCAATGTATTGGCATGTTTTAACCTAAAGGGAATCAATGGAATAAGATTCGATAATTGCAGTTACGGAGGTTATTGCTATCATTAATTGATATGAAACGCTATCGTGCCCAGTCGGTCAATGATAAGTGTTGATCGAATGCTGGGTTTGGTCAACTAAATTAGGAAAACACGAGGTTTATTATGGCTATCCTAATAAATCCGAAGGTTAAATGCTTGAATTGCAAGACTGCAGATTTTTTTCCTATGATCGATGACCAATTGACTCAATTAGAACTCTTGGATCAGAGTTGGTAAGACTGAACATTCCTTATTAATTGTTATTTGCGCTTCAATTATTTTAGAAATTTAATTATTCGAATTTCCACTCTTTATATTGCGCATTCGACTGAGAAATTAATTACTGGCTCCCTGTGGGATTCGACCTGGTACCGCTGTTACTACAAGTTTATAGTAAGGTGGGACTAGAATTAATTTTGAGGGCTTCGACAACTTGTCAGTCCTCTCTTGTCGGGTAGTGTATGATTATTATGGGCTGAAATGTTAAGTGTAAGACCATTAAGAATAATACCTGATGGGCTAATCTTGCATCTGCCTACAGTTCTTAGCAGGCCCAACATTTACACTAAATGGTCCTTGGGTCCAATCACCTTATGAAGGTCTAAAGACTATGGACTTATGTGAGATTAGCTCATTAGGTAAAAACCTTAAATGGTCTTACATTTAACCTCTCAACCCATAATGATCAAACACTGGCTGACAAGAGAGAACCTCTCCCTCGATTGCAAGGTACAGTGTTGCACTCTTTACTCACATGGATCCCGGGAATTAAAACATTTTTTGCAAACATTTTGTGAAATATCTCTATATAAATATATTTTGCAAAAAACAAATCTTAACAAGTTTGAAATCAAATGTCGGCAGTTTAGGTTTCCATTAGGTAGAGTGCATTCATTGATCATTTACTTTGTCCAACAAATGGGCTGATTCTGTCACTATGATCACCCACTTAGGTGAATTCTCAAACTGCCCCAACATACCCAGGTTTTGACCCCTGCTAAGGATCTCACTGATTGGCATATCAAAGATAGCCCAATCCGACACCTAGTGTAGTACCATAATCGAGTCTAGGGGTTAGGTGTAACTTTTCAGTTTTGTCCATTTGTCTCCAAGGTCAAGGGCATAACTGGAAAATGGTCCGATTCAGAGTTTCAATCAAACCCACACTACATGTGCCTTAGGTCTCACCTTGGCAGCTGAGATAATCTACCCCAACCTTCTTGGCAGCACATTAGTGTCAGCCTTGGCAGGATAAACCTTTCTAGGTTTATCCAACAACTGTGAAGATTCTAAACTAACATGAGTCTCATAAGTGTCCAGTTTAAGGGTATTATACAGAAACACACCATAATAACATGAATCAATTATGTACTTTATTCATTTACAATAAAATGTCAATAAGTACATAAATCTGATTGGAGCTAAGGGCATAATTGTCTAACATGTTTTCCACAAATGACGCCAATTGACGATGCACGATCTGGTGCTCCCTACTAGCAGACAGCCGAACATCAGTCTGAGCAGGTTGCTTGGTCGAGCTACAAGAGAAAGAGAGATCAGAGTGTACAGGTTGCTTTACTCAGGGTGGGCACTCTGATGCTTAAGTCAGTGAATTGGGTGTGTTTGCAAGAATGCAAGAGAACTAGAGTGCTTGAGAGCTAAATCACACGTACCTTATGAGGTTGAAGGTGAGTCCCTTATATAGGCGGGCTGCAATGAGCCTCACGATACCCATCCGGGATCTCCGACTCGTCTAATTCAGAGGTGGTTTCATGCTTGGAGATGGATTATGTGCAAGCAAGTAATGTTTATCCAATCCCGTCTAAAAGGGGTGGGGTGATAACCTGCTCTTCCAACGTGGCGTCATGATCTCGGGGAATTCGGAGTCAGTTGACCACTTAAGGGGAAGGTCGCTAGGCACATCAGGCAGGTTGCTAACCGGGGCCAGAGCAGTTCGGTGGAAGCAAGTCGCCTCTTAACTAACTTGAGGTCCTGCCTAGTTGTTCACAGTTTGGCTTACCTGGGTAGTGCCAAGGTCATTGATACAATTGCGAAGTGCCCAAAGTGGTCTACTTACATGGTGCCGAGGTGTCACCCAGCTATTCTGTGATATCACGCATCATGATGTCCTTAGAGGACCAAATTACCCCTCATTAATTCACTCATCTATTTCGTTATATAGTTGGGCATGCGTTTCTTTTGCTTTTAATTCATCGATTCTACATTTATTGGATGATTTAAAACATCTCGCTCTAAGTAAGTGAACATATCCATATCCATGTTCAGTTATTAGATGGTTGATAAAGAAAATTAATCACATCTTAAGGGCATTTATGCATTTTCACATATCATAGATACATTTTGAGGCTTCGGATACTGAACTGTGGCGTTTTAAAATTCGAAGACCAAAATAATACTAAACCCGACGTACAGGATACTAATCGGGAATTTTCCCGAAAAATCACCACCCTCAATACATTCTTCCTTTGCTCCCAATCTCTTCCAGCGCAAGCTGCGCAAATACTAGCCACAGAAGGCGAGTCAAAACTCCCTTTCTGCCTGCAACTTGTGCCCTACTTTTTTCAATTAAACCCTAATTTTTCATCCAAAACCCTAGTTTTCTTTGTTCTTGAATTGAAACCTTAGGACAATTAATGGCGACAATCAGCCTTCGAAAGGGAAACGCCCGTCTCCCGCCGGAAGTGAATAGAGTTCTTTACGTCCGAAACCTTCCCTTCAACATTTCCAGCGAGGAGATGTACGATATATTCGGCAAGTACGGTGCGATAAGGCAGATACGTATTGGTACAAACAAGGATACCAGGGGAACGGCCTTTGTTGTCTACGAAGACATCTACGATGCCAAGACGGCCGTCGATCACCTGTCGGGCTTCAATGTTGCTAACCGGTATCTGATCGTGTTGTATTACCAGCAGGCCAAGATGAGCAAGAAGGTTGATCAAAAGAAGAAGGAGGACGAGATTGCTAAAATGCAGGAGAAGTATGGAGTATCTACCAAAGATAAGTAGATCTCGATGGTATGAATTTAGGGTTCTTGTTTTCTCCATCTCTCTGAAGTGGAAAAAAAAGAAACGGTTTTTGTTCACGGGTTTAGTGTGCTTTTGATGATATATGGTCTGGATTGCTCTTTTTCTTTTTTCATTACCCATTTGTGTGTATGTATGGATTCCTGGACCATATTGCTATAAACTAACAGATTTCTGGACTAATTTCATGTAATTTTTTTATGCAAATAATTTCATGTAATTTATGGTTTAATGACCTGTAGCTCTTTTATGAGGTTATGGATTGAGAAGGTTCGGGCTTATGTTTTTTGTTGCTTTAAAAATGTAGCTATTTGCCTTTTATTGGATTTTTTAGTTCTTTTTTTTCCTTTTTTTTAATATAATCGTATTCCATCTTCCGATTGTATCTTATCAGCTTTTTGTGATCTAATGAAAGAGGTACACTTCCCCCATTATCAGTATTATGTTAGATTAGAATACAATGATGAGAGATGATGGAGTATGTATTGTTTTGTTAAAAACTGTGTTTATCAAATTCATATTCATCTAAATAATATAAACTTTGTGAATGCTGATACACAAAAATAAAAAGAAGAAAGAAAATCTAGATCTTTATCTGGTGATTATGAGAGTGAAATGAAAGAATGAAATTCCAGAATTTTCAACACTAGAAAGCAAGTGGTTTTGTCTCAAAAAAATATAATTTCCAGCACTAGAAAGTAAGAGGTTTTCTCTAAAAAATAGAAAGCAAGAGGATTTTTAGGCGTTGTTTGGCAAGTCTGTTTTGGAAGATCTTCCTAAAGCCCAGTAGATCAAAAGATGCATTGGGATTTTTGGAGTTGGTCTTTGCAGACCAATAACTATGTTGTTATGACTATTTTTGACAAATCTTCTCAGCACATGGAAAGAACTAAAGATTTTTTGTTAAGCATGGCTTTCACATGAGCCAAGTTGATCCACATGTGCCAAAACATTGTGTCATCTATGAACATGTAAAAATTCAAAACAATATATGCATATTTCAGAAAATAGTGTGGGGCCCAATACCACCCACATAGAAATGGGATGTGTGGGCCCCACTAACAACCAGAACCTTCAAAACACAACAATGTGGGCCCATCAACATCCACAATTGTAGAAATGGAATGTGTGGGCTCCACCAACACCTAGAACCTGCAAAACACAACAATGCAGGCCCACTAACATCCATAATCATAGAAATGGGATGTGAGGGCCCCACTAACACCTAACCTGCAAAACACAACAATGTGGGCCCACCAACATCTAGAATCACAGGAATGGGATGTGTGGGCCCACTAACACCCAAAACTTGCAAAACATTGCTCAAACAGATACCATTCATAATCCATCATCAAGGACCATTTTTCAAACAGAGACCATCCAATGATAGAGACCATTCCAAGAAACAATAATGAATAGTGACAGAGATCATTTCAATGACAGAGACCATTCATAACCATCATGAACCATTCCAAGAAAAATGTGTATGTGATAAATCATTCAATGATGACAATTCATAATCAATCATCAAGAACCATTTCATCAAACAATATGTTATAGGCTATTTGATGATATATGCTACTTCATAACAGAGGCCAATAATGAATAGTCATCCATGGCGAAGTAGAAACAGAATACATTACAATAACAATGAAAAGAAATACAATGTTATAATGAAGATAGAAATTAGTTAAAGCATAAACCCCAACCAAATAGATTAAACCATAAACCCAAATGGCATAAACCCTAAATGCAATGATAAGAATGCATCCAAAGCAAACAAACCCCATGTTGACATGTGCAAAGGGGAGAGGATGGAGTTGTAACTTGATGGGAAGATCATCGGATGATGAAATGACCACTTGAAACAAACTAAAATCAGTGGTGGAGAAAGAAGGGGAAGAAGAAGAGTAAAGAAAGGAAGAAAGGAGAAAAACGAAAGAAATGAAAAAAGAAAACGAAGAGATGGAAAACAGTGAGATTTAAATGTATCAACATTTGATCTAGCTCACTGACAGTGAGGTTGAAGGTTCCATGGTCTCTGCTAATGGAGGTTTAGCAGTAGTAGAGCTCTAATGGATGTGTTCTAAGGAAATGAAGATCGATTGAGAGACCCCTATTTTGAGGACTGAGAACATGTGCAACTTACACACGTAGACGTACTGGTCTATCTCAAGTAGACCTGAGCCATAGGAAAGATGAGAATCTTCAAATAAAGCCTTCTCGAAAAAGACAATTTTTGGCTTTCAAAACTGACCAGCTATTGGGCTACTGGCTACTAGTTCCCAAATGACAGTAGACCATTTTTCATCTTTTTATCTATCCGTAGATGAAAAGACACACCATATAGACTTGCCAAATGATGCCTTAATCATTGGATTGGTCATGGTGACCGGCGAAAGTGGTCAATTGGGTTCTTCACTGGAGAGTAATTTAAGGGATCTCTATGAATTCAATTCTAAAGGGGCTGGTATGTTGATGCAGATCACATTCTTCAGAGATATCAATTTATTGACATATGACTGCCTCACTGCACCATTTTTTTTTTGAAAAAATTAAGATGAACTGTGATGGATGTTCCTTAAGGAAACCCAGGTCCCTCTGAAGCAGGTGTAGGGACCACACAAGGTAAAGTGGCTTTGAGCAACTTGTTAAGGCAAATCTCTAAGATCTGATCTTCTTGCTTGCTTTACTTTAAGACCTAACATTGGCTTTCTTATGAGTGGATGTCCACAAGTTTTGGATGTCCCTAGGGCCCTAGAAGCATAAAGAAGCTAAGGTATTAGTTAATAGGTTGAAGAGATCATTCAAGTGAACTCTTAGATAGGCCACTGACATGGCTAGTTCACTTGCTAGCTATGTTATCAAAGCATTAATTATTTGAACGGCAAATCAGTTGAGGGCTAGACGAACTGCATCATTCAACTAGTTGGTCTTATAGTGGAGTTGCCAAGGATGACTAAGCATTGACTAGGTTGACTAGTCAAATGTCCACAAAGTTATCTTAAAGCTTTATTTATTTGTCTACATTGGTTACTAGTGAGGGTTCTGGTAAGGTGGTGTTAGATTGGAGGGCTCTAGGACTGGGGTGCAAATCTAGGAGAACTTGTGAGATACTGAGATGTTTGTATTCATGATGAATCAGCCTTGAGCTGTGTGGTTGTCTCCTTCAGCCTAATCTTTTGGAATTTAGGAGCTTTTACTTTCTCTGATTATCAATGAACACTCTTCTGGTTATAATTATTGATTAGAAAAGTTGGGCCATTTCAGATAGTTTGGGTTGCTTCCAAATCATGTTTTTGTATTCCATTCTATTCATGGTTGTATTTCTTATTAACTGCTATCCTTTAAATCCTTTTTACGTTCTTTTGTTACTTTTTGGATTCATGCCTTTGCCTTCATCCGTTTTGTTTTAGATGAAAGACTTCTTGTGGTTCTCTAAATAATTGTAGTGGGAAATTAAAACTAGCAAGAATCTTGATTCAACCAAGATCATGCCCATGGTGGTACACAAAATCATAGTTTTAAAACAATTAATTGCATACTCATAAAAAAAAAACAATTCATTGCATACCTTTTAGGTAGATTCAATTTCTTGAAGCATATCCTCAGTAAACTTTGAACCCGAGGTGCAAGGCGCAAGGCGAGGTGCACACATTTTTGAAGCAAGGCACAAAAATAAAAAAGTAAAAAAAAGCCAACAATTTAAAAAAATATTAAACATGATATTAATAAAAATATAAACTTAAATTTTAAAATAAATGTTTTAAAAAATCTATTATCTAAAATTAGAATACATAAACATAACATGTAAAGCATATTCAAATGAAAATTTAAAAATAAAATCAAACATATAAAGCATTTTAAAGCATTCAAACCCACAATCTCTTTTTTTCCTCAATTGCGTTACTTCAAGCAGCTAATGTGATGTAAAACATATTGCATTCTTGATTCTATGAGCCACCTTTGTGCCATGCCCCTCGAGGCAAACCCACAATCTCTTAAATTCTTAATTCTCACATAAAAAATAATGATTTTATAACTTTAATTTCCTTTTAGGAAGATATTTTATTAGAATGAATGAATGAACAACATTAGCAAATAGGGGGGTCTCAGAGCTTCGGTGAGTGAGTGAACCCTTGGCCTAGCTGCTAGATTCAAAAAAAGCAAAATAGTGGGAAATTTAAAAAAGGCGCATGTCTAGGCGCATCAGGCGTGTGCCTTTTGAAAGGGTTGCGCCTAGAACCTAGGTGAGGTGCCAACCCTAAAATGTGCCTTGCCTATTCACCTAGAGGCGTGACTTTTAAATCATTGGTTTGGCCTCCAAGATTGATTCACACGAAGTAGTAGCAAACAAAATTCTTAATTCTCATAGGTAAATCATGATCTAGGTGAGAGAGAAGAGAGGGAGAGAGAGGGTTGTGTGGCTCCAAGAGTGTGCTAGTAGGCTTTTTAGGATTGGGGTTTAGCAGATGGAAGTGTTCTCTATCCCAAGGCCGCCTCTTTTCTTATTTCATATAGTTTGTGCTCCTTTTTAATTAGGAGAGGATTCATCTAATAAATTCCCCAAATTACAGTTAGTTCCTATTTACAATTAGTTCCCTCCACTAAGACTCCTCTTAGTGAGCAGACCCTCCTCCTGTCCTCTATTACCTCTATACTCTTTTATGTTTTGTCCCTTAATGTGTGTGACCTCTTAGGTTTAATGCTATTAGGTAGTGGCAAATGATGTCGAACTCCTTCAACATCCCAGATGGAACTCCTTTTAGCTAAATTAAATTAGAAACTCTTTGTAACTCTCCCTTGAATGTGAACAATTAATCATTATTTTAGGGGTTCCACAAAGCATGAATGACACCTAGCAGTATGTCATGGTTACTTAACAACTTGAATTTGGCAGTTTGACCCTTTGCACATCTAGTTACCATATAGTCAAATCCTTCTATCATACAATGTCCCGAGAGAGCAAAGGGCCATGGGAAATAAGTCAAATCCTATTGGATTAGTTATATTTCCCACTGAATCGATGATGACTCATATGGTGACACTTGAAACTCTGTCCATATTACCATACTGCTTTGGCCAGGATTTCCTGAGTCTCACCAATTTCAGCCTCATAGGACATTCTTTCTCTACATGGATTGGAGACTCGTTTACTTTTCCTCCACTACTCATCACTAATTTCATGAGGGATTAGTGCCTAACATCTTCCTCATCCCATAAGGGTATCTCTCACCCTGTTTTTTGTTAGTAGGCCCATTTGTGGAGTTATTTATCAAATCAAGTTACCTCCATCCTTGCCCAATGTTCCACTGCCCCAATTTAGTGGGTGATGACACTGAATCCCACGAGTTGGAATGTTCGTCAAGGCTTCATCTCATAGTCAATTCCAATCTATGAACCCATTCTTAAACGAATTTCAAAAAAAAAAACCCTTTCTTAAACTCCTCAGGATGTGCCACCTACTATATTACCCAAATATGGCAAGACATGGCTGGACATGGTGTCAGATATGGAACTTGCACTCAAAATTGAAATACCCAACATGTTATGACACCCTTGTTCAAGTACCAAGGTATCATAGTGTGCTGATGGTATGGAACAATGGCTGCTAAGAAACCTTTGACCGAATCAAGCAATACTTGTTCAGTCCTCTAGTTCTAATCACATCAGCCCAGGAGACCCCTTTCAAAGTATCCATCAGTTCAGGTGACTTTAGCCGGTTGTGTGTGTATTAGGTCTACACGAGGACACTGCTGGGGAAAAGGTCATTTATTATCTCAGCCAAAATTTTATTTATGGAAGCCTACTGAATACTTGTTTGGGCATGTCAAAAAGATAAAGCCTTATCTTCTCTCATTTCAAGTTCTTGTATCTGTTAGAATAGGGGAACCCAGGCCTCTATATGAGAACCGACAATTGGTGCATGAAGTGTGTAAGAGGAGAGGTACACATGGCATTATAACAGAATGATGTAAACACATTGAAACAGAATGTAACAGAAAGTCTAACTGAATTGTAAAACTTACAAGATTGCAATATAAATGAGAAGAAGGAAGAGGCAAGGGGAGACAGAATTCATTCAATTCATCTCTCTCTCTCTCTTCTCTCTCTCTCTCTTTCTTCTTTCTTCTCTTTTTTTGATCAATAAAAATTTGGACCATTTCTCATCTCTTATTTTAGAGTTTGGTTCCCTCAAAAGAACCGTGACTTAGGCAGATTCCTAACAATTTGGTATCAGAGCTGTAGATGCCAAATATGAAAGCCACATCCACGGAGGCAAGGGTTGATCAGGTGGAGGTTGAGCTACACTGTCTCTGGTGATGTACCTCAAGGAAACAATGGCTTTTGTCCTGTGTCCTTTGGAATAGAGCATGCCAAAAATGTTTAGGGGTGTTGAGCAAGAAAGAGGGTAGCCAAGGAAGCAGTTGGTAGGAAAGCTCAAGCACGAATAAGAACACCAAACTGATCTTTTCAATATTTTTTGGGGTGATCCGATTTCTTGGATCTATAGGGCTGAGAGAATCTTTGAATGCAATGGAACACCAGGACACGATTGTCGATCGAGTAGCCCTTGAAGACCTTCACATTAAAAGGGGAGCAATCCTCTAGTACCAGTGGTACTGGAGAGGACACCAAAATTTTCTTGGATGGACTTCATTGGCGCCCTCTTTGTGCAATTCAGAGCTTCAGGCTATGAAGATTATGACAAAAAGCTTGCGAAATTGAGGCAGATTGGTAGTGTGAGAGAGTACCTGATGGAGTTTGAAAGATTGGTAGTTAGGGTGCAAGGATGGTCGGAGTGAACCTTGGTAGGGGCGTTCTTGGGTGGCCTCAAAGAAGATTTGTGATTAGAGGTGAAGGCGATGCAACCTGCAGCCATTTAGGTGCAACAACCCTTTCTTGAATCCAGAAAGAAAAGATGATGCAAGTAAAGAAGAATCAATCGAACATGGTCTCCAACAGTAAAGCCATCGGTACACTCAAGGCCTGGTGGGCCAGGAACATGACCCAATAAAGAAAGGAAGCATTGGGAAAACAACCTCAGGCCCTACTCTCATGCCCTTGAAGAAACTAGCATGGGCCGAGATGTAGGCTTGTAGAGAGACAAAGGTCTTTGCTACAGTTGTGATCTCAGAAAGATTTGGACCTGTCTATCGATGTAAGACACAACAGGCATTTGTCCTCTAGATTGATGAGGAAGAATATGAAGGTAATGAGGGATTGCCAAGAATGACAAACCAAGGTAAACAAGAGTGGACAGAAATCTGGTCTATTGAACCAGAAATTTCACTGTAAGCACTTGTTGGATTCTCATCACTCTAGACCATTAGAGTTTCAGGCTTGGTGAAGGGTTGCCAGGTGACAATCTCTATCGACAGTGGAAGCACCCTAAACTTCGTGACAACCATCTTGGTCAAACAGTTGGGGTTGCCAGTTGAGCCCACAGTAGCATTCAGAGTCCATGTAGCCAATGGAACCTCACTATGATGTGATAGTGTAGTATTTGTATGGGTATTGACATTTGTATTCAGGGACAAAAATTTACAGTGGACGTCTATCCCTTGGAGTTGAGTGGGGCTGATATTGTTTTAGGGATTCAGTGGTGAAGATAGTTGGGACCCATGCTATGTGATTGGATCCGTTTAATCATCGATTTTACGAAGAATAGGAACCAATTCCGTTTGCAAGGTCCAGCAAGCCTCTCAGCTCTACTCAAGGACGGACATAACCCAGGTCAGCCTATTTTTTTGGCAATTGACCCGTACATGCCTTGTACTATCCAAAGCCCATATGGCCATGGGCCAGGAGGAATATCAGCAACAACATGAGATTGCAGCGGTATGTGACTGTTTTCCAGGAGCCATCGGAATTACAACTATAATGGGAACACGATCATAGGATCCCGCAATTGCTTGGAGCACCTCCAACAAATGTAAGATAGCGATCTTTATTTTCAAAAGAAGGAAATTGAGAAACAAGTCCAGGGGCTGTTGACTAAGAAATTTATCCAACCCAGCCACAACCCTTTTTCCTCCCCCATTCTTCTAGTTAAAAAGAATGACAGGTCATGGAGGTTTTTGCATTGATTACCGAACTCTTAATAATATTACAATTAAAGATAGGTTTTTGATTCTGGTAATTGACGAGCCAATTTATGTGCTTGAGGAGGCAAGGTCTTTTCTAAACTTGACTTGAGGGCTGGGTATCACCAAATTAGAGTCTCTGTGGATGATATCCCCGAAACAACTTTCCAGACTCATGACCATTATGAATTCTGGGTCTTGTCATTTGCTCTTGCAAACACACCGACAACCTTCCAAGGACCTTTTGGCATTTTTGGGGTTAACGGGATGTTATCGCCACTTCAGGTTATGAGCTGATTGCAGTCCCGCTAACAACATTGCTTAAGGATGCCTTCTCTTGGTCCAACGAAGCTCATGAAGGATTTGAGGCTCTTAAGATAGCTATGTTATCTCCACCTTCTTTGACGCTTCCTGATTGCAAGTACATGTAATTTACTACGATGAGGATATCAATGGAAAAAATATATGGAGGAATCTCTGTCTGGATACCTCTGTAACGGTACAAAAACACTATCAAAACTATGGAAAGCTCACACACTTGCGATGAGTACACAGCCATCAATGACTTGTGATGAGCATAAAACACCTATTGGAACCTGCGATGAACAATGGGCATTGCTTGATACTTGCGATGGACGTAAAATGACATTACTAGTCTAAGACAAACTCAATACATCCTAGCACCTTGTGATGGTCATGAAATGACAGTCCATGCTATAACAAATGGTGGATAGACCTCGAGGCCGACGACTCCTGCCTAATGGAGATTGGCATTCATTCTGGTCACATTGATCTATGATGAGGCATCTTAAAGGCGATCAAGCAAACACCTGAGCACGTCAGTCAAATTCATCCTCCGTTGGCAACGATGGTAACTTGGCTTTTAGAAAGGAAAAGGTCACCACATGCAAAATTTTGCCATTTTCTTTGATTAAAATCAGAACCGAGGGTGGTAGATCAATCTTCTTCTCTTTCTGTTGCATGGTATTTCCTTCGTTTTAGGTTGCAAGTTCGAGATCTAAACCCAAAACAGGTTTGATGACAGTAGTACACTAGGTGTGATGTAGCCTGAGACAATCGTTGATGGTTCCCTACCATGGTTGGGGTCATTAACTCGCTCGTCTCGTGGGTTATGGTATCAATGGCGCTATCGATGAGATCGGAGTAGGATCTCTGTTGTTCTATGGTGAAATCTGATTCTTTTTGCAACTGCCAATCGCAAGTTGTGATGATATTAGGAGTTTTTGCCCAAGCTAGTCATGGGACCCCATATTTTCGAACAGGGAAATGCGATGGAGGATGCGGGAATTAAACTTTATCGACCCAGAGATCCCCCATCAAGATTCTATAGTTTCCGTTGTTGACGACATTGTAATCATGGGGCAATTCTCCTCAGCGTCTGATCGAGGTCAAGTTCTTGAGAGAGACAAAACATCTTTCGTGCTAAGACTCCAGTGACCAGAGATCAATCAAAGATTCTAATGTAAGTATAGTAGACTTTTGATTGGCGGTCGATCAAGTCTCCGAAGGTCTAGAGAGGATGGTTATAAAGAAAGAAAAGGGAGAGAAGGATGGTTGCTAAGGACGGTGGGAGAATAGAAGAGAGGAGAAAGAATAGAGAGGGAGATGCTTTAAAAGACCACTAGAGTTAGGGTTATGGTAGTCTGACATGGGAAGAGAGTTGTTCTCCTTTTTATAGAAAATATTCTAAGATTGTAAGGAGAATGATTTAAAAAAGAGACATTTCTTATTAGAAAGGAGATCTTTATTTTTATGTTGGTTATGGAGAGAGCACCATTGGGATTTTGTTACGTATTTAGTGAGATCCTTCAAAGACAGTTTTCTTTTTCCTGAAGATTCTTGTGTAGCACGTATAGGTTACGTCCCCTTATAGGTTTCCCTGTGGCCATGCATGTGATTTTCTTTGCATCATGCATCTCCAATTTGGCAACAGTTTTGAGGTTTCCCCTTTTTCTTCATAAGCCCAGCGGTAGAGGTGTTTCCTTTGTTGGAACCCTCTCAACGATGTCCTCAATCGGGTCTTGTTGCTGCAAAACTTTCAGACCACCCAAAACCCAGTGATTTATCAACGAAAGCCCTACCACATCATTTCTGATATTGTGGGATATTCTGACCAACTCCAGATTACTGTTCGCGATTTGTTCACTGAACGCCAGCAACAGGGATGCCATATTGCATTCCCATTCAATCCTGAAGTCCATCTTCCGAGCGGATAGGCCAAGATTCCCCACCCATCGGAAGCCAACTATAAAAACAGGTTAATGTGCATATGAACCGTTCCAGGACGTTATCCTGTGTTGGAGGGGTGGTTTGGACAATGAATCCAGACGAACGAGCCATCGTACACTCCCATTTATGAAGACAAGGGAATTGGCTATTATTTGCATGGTTGAGGGATAGTAGTTTAATACAGTGTGAACAGGGAAGTACAGATGATGAGTTGGGATTGAGCTCGACTTGGAACCAGTTTGGACAGTTGAAGAACAGACGATGATGGAGCTGAGGTTCTTCCTAAGCTCTTGGATGCCCCAAATTCGGAGTAAAGAAATGCCAAAAAAAAACCTATTTCATGTGGAGCTCGACACAGTGCTGTCATCACAAACCCTATAGTGTAGGATCGTCATAAGGTAAGTATACTGATTTAATTTAAATTGTGAATAATTGGATACAGGGTTCAGTTTAAAGTTTTGGTAATCTATTTCTCTTTTATTTTTCCTCTTTGTAATGCATATATTGGGTCTTATCGATTTGAATGATTCAATGTAGTTATAGCTTCCTCTTGGTCTTATCGTTAAGTAAAAGTTTTAAGAAAGCTGAAGTCAGAATTGTACTCAAATAGAGGATAGCATGGTTTCCTAACTTTAGTTCTCATACAAAATTAGATTTAGTGGAGTTGAGAAAGAAAATCCATGCAATTCACTTTGGACAATCTAGAATTCATGTTCCTTTGTATGACCAGTAATCCCTTTTGCCAATCAAAGGTACACTTTCTGGGACTTAAAGCTTCATGTAATAAAGCCTAACCTAGCAGATTTCTATTGAATCATATATGCTTGAATTTACCTAAAAGCGCATCTCATGAAGCCACAGTATGCAAATTTAATTATATAGAGTTGGCATTACCTCAAGATTGTTGATTTGTTGGATGGGCCCCCTATTGTGTCCATCGGCTATACTTTTCAAATAAGGTCAAAGGGTCATGTTTTAAGACTTTTTGCCAACCTACTTAGTCAATAGGTTTATTGTAATACATGATAAAATTTAAAATCGTTAACAATACTTTTGTCATTCAGACATTGAGAGTCAGTTCCCAGACCTGCATGCATCATGCCAAGACATGTGTAATTGTCATCTTACCTAGCTTTCATTTATTATGTCATTGTGATAAATAGCGTTAGAAGCGTCCTTTTGTTCTAACCCAGCCTGATCCAGACTTTTGCCATTCCTTCTTATTAACTACACGGTTATCTTCTCATGTCCTATCATTTATGTTGCTTGGATACTTCTGAATTAGAGCTTAAATATTTTATATTATTCATGTTTATCTTTTTTAACATGATTACATTAATACCATTATACCCAAATTTGTATCCTCTACTTCTCTATGTTACGAGGTATTATGCCAAGAGGATCCCGAGCAAAATTATTTAAAAGAACTTATCTATGATTACTAGTAGGCCCAAACGGATCCGTCAGCTACCTCTGACCATAACTACGTTTCATTGAAACCACCTATTGTTCGTATAGGATAGAAATTATGGCATCCTTATCTAGGTCATATTTCTCTGTTGCACTGCTTACGGATCCATATATCTGAACCATGGTTAGACTAGCTGCCTAGAAGTTGATTCAGTTATGTATGAGCTGACTTCAATTAATAAAATAGGGCAACACATAAATACCGTAAGTAAGATCCTAATAAACTGATTACCATGAACAATCCGATCAATGACAATCTAGATTTTTTAGATTATCTCTAATTTTGAAATAATGATAGATGGAAAGCGATTGAGATTACGGACTCTCTCACCATCTCTAATTTTCTATTGCTCGGACATAGCCTTGCCCCCATATATTATTTATTTTCTTGGAATCTTCATTGTTTTGATGATTATTTATTTATTTATTTAATTATCTATTTCTTTTTTTGAGTATCAAGGTGTGTATTTCCTAATTCAATTTCAGATATATATATATATATATATATATATATATATATATATATATATATATATATATATATATATATTCCTAAGCATAGCCTTTTCATCCGTGTTCATTTCTTAATAAAATTATTCTTGTGGATTGTTCATAATGTTCTTTTGAATAGTAGCAAATTCAACCCAATTTTTTTGGTATGTTTTTGTTGGAAGGCTTAGGTTCTATCATATGGATTGTTGAGGCATGTTAGATGGCTTGATGAAATTTCAAAAATTTCTTAATCCTTTTAGAAATCGAATTCCTTATGTTTTGAAAAACTATATTTTTCAGGATCAGTCTTGTGTTGGACCAAATTTGAAACCAATCAAAGAGGAAAATTTATACCTGATACGGATACCACAAATGAAGATCCTAAAGTGAAAATTTACACTCAAATCAATCCCAAAACTAGCCTTCACTGAAGATGGTGCAATGTGTAGGTGAAGTTGATTCAGCAACAGTTTTTAGCAAAATTACAAACCAATTGCTTGGATCAAACTAGGGAAGGTGAGTCTGATATTCCTTGAATTGTTCTTGTAAAAATCAGAGGAAAAATGATCTAAATCAATCCCAGATAGCTGATGTTGAACTAGGAAAAAATTGAGACAAAATGGTGCAGAGAGAACAAAAAACTACAAAATATGAAGTTGTCTTGGACTAGTCAGCCCCCTCATCTTTTATAATCTTTTATGATAATTCAGATTTAAATTAGATTTTGATTCTAATTAGAGATATACCTTATCTTATTATAAGATTAGGTTCTCCACACCTAGATTCTCCCCATGTCACATGACAATTTAATCTTTCATGTGGTAGCTTAGTTAATCATTTTAATTATGGGCCTTAAGTAGATATAAGGTTCACAACCCAAGGATGTTGTAAAGCCAACATAAGCCTGATTTGTATGCCGTGGGATTCCATAACGGCCTCACATAAGTTCACATGGGTTTAACCTTGGCTGAATTCATTGCTAAACACATTGAATCCCTGAATACATCACTATGGGTTTAATATGGGCCCAACATTTACATTTAAATGATCATTAAGTTCAACCATTCTATGAAAACTCAATGATAATGGATTTAAGTAAGATAAAGCCTATCATATAATCAACCCTTAATGATCTCTTACAGTGGCTTAAATATTGTTTGACAGAGAATGACATCTTCCATGCTTGTAAGGTACAATGTTACATTCTCTGTACATTAATATGATTGGAGCTAAGGGCATAAACTGTCTAACAGTTCCAACTTATAGTGGCTTAAATCCGAAGCTTTAAGTATGTAAGTTCGACTCTTTGCATAAAAAAGATCCAAAATCGTACATAATTAGAAAACATGCTTTGGCATTTTAACAAAGAATTGTTTTTTCTTAAAATCAATCATGAAATACACTTTTAGCATGGTGTCTCTAGTCAAATAGTTATTTTCAAAAATATACTTTCAATACCGTCTTCTAAAATATGTTATTATCTATTTTTGAAATTTTTGTTTCATTATTGTTTCTCAAATACATGATTTCAAACATGGTTATTTTGCGGTGAAGTTATGATTTTATGTTGATTTTATGAATTTTAAAATGAGTTTTAAGCGAATATTGACACATTCATCACATGTCTTACACCAACTAACATTTTTTTTTTGCAACATCACAGAAGTCTTGAATAACAAACGTGTTAGACAATGTATGCTCTTAGTTCCAATCAGAATGATGTACATTATGACATTTAATGTAAATAAATAAAATACATATTGATCGTATTATTATGGTGTTTTTATGTAATGCCCTTAAATTGGATACATATGAGACTCGTGTTAGTTTAGAATCTTCATAGCCGTTGAATAAATCTGAGGAGATGTCTTGCCAAGATTTACACTGATATGTCGCCAAATTGGTTGGGGTGGTTTGTTTCATGTGTTAGGGTGAGACGTGAGTTACATGTAGTATGAGTTTTCTTGAAATTCTAAACTGGACCAAAATTTCAGTATTTTTCTAGACCTTGGAGATAGATGGGCAAAACTAAAATGTTACACATGATCCATAGACTCGATAATGATACTACACTATGTGTCAGATTGGTTCATCTTTAATATACAAATCAATAAGATCCTAAAAAGGGTCAAAACCTATGTATATTGAGACAGTCCGAGAATTCATCTAAGTGGGTGATTATAGTGATATGATCAGCTCTTTTGTCGGATAAAGTGAATGATCGGGAATGCACCCTCAATGATGAAAACCATAACTGTCGATAGTCAATTTCAACCGTTAAAATTTGTTTTACAAAATATATTTATATGGAGATATACATATTTATATTATGGTTTCAAAATGTTTGTAAAATGTTTTAATTTCTAGGATCCATGTGAGTAGAGTGTAGCACTGTACATTGCAGTCGAGGGAGAGGTCATCTCTTGTTGGGCAATGTTTGATCATTTTGTGCTAAGAAGTGTAAAACCATTAAGTGTAATATTTGATGGGTTAATCTTACATCTGCTTACAATCTTGGGGTTTTATAAGGTGGTTTAACTCAATGACCATTTAATGTAAACGTTGAGCCCATTAAGAGCCCATTGTGATGGATTCAGGGGTTCATTGTCTCCTACAGTGAATTCGACTAGTCCTTGTAACAGATGTTGAACTGAATCCATGTGGCTGATATGTAGATTAATGTTTGGGTGTCACGACATACAATGATAGTCAACTAGGTAGTAGATTAAGAGGGTTAGTGAGCACATAGATTTAATGGACCTAAAGCCCAATTCGAACTTGCTTAATAAGATTAATTAAAAGGGGCGGTTTTGGGATTTGGATCAGCTGATAGGATAAGGGATTATCCCTATCAACTCAAAGAGTCCAAATCTAAATAAAGATTTGGATCAAGAAACTCTTAATTAAATTAGGAAGATCGATCTTTATCAGTAGATAAGATCAGAAATTATCCTTATCTATTAAAGAGAGTTCAAATCCAAATAAAAGATTTGGATTAGAAAACTCCTAATGGGATTATGAGATTTTCTCTTTGAGGCTATAAATAAAAGAGCAGGGCGAACCTCCAGATCATCTAACAGTTTGCTGAATTATAGAGAGACAACACAGTTTGATTGCACTATCTTCAGTTCTTGTTCTCTCATGCTTTTGTCGTTCTACTGAAGGAATGAGAGATCTATCATATCGATGGCCGAACCTTACAGGAAGGTTGGGCGGAATTTCAAAAATTTCTCTCCTATGTGGTAATCGCATTCCCTATTTTATAAAACTATTTTTTCAAGAATCAATCTTGAAACCAAAATAGATTAGATCTAAAACCAAAAGATAAGAAGAATATATTTGATATAGAGTAACAGTAACTCCCAATAAAGGTGTTCATGGTCAAGGAGAACCAAAGATTGCTCCCACTGAAGATGGTGTGAGGTGGAGCAGAATCAGTAGGATGACCCTTCAACAAGAAGCAAATTCTTCAGTAAGAATGTGATGGAGGGTTGGTGAGCACGGCTTCAGATTACCTTTTCAACCAAAAGGTAATATCAAGAAATTTTCTTAATCACTCCCACAGGTGGAAATCGAACTGATAGGGGCGGAAGGAGTATGAAAGAGCAGAAGACAAGAATAGTCAAATTGTAGCCTTTAAAGAGAGTATCTCCTAATCCCATTAGGAATTTCCTAATCCAAATCTTGTATTTGGATTTAGACTATTTTTAAAAGATAAGGATAATCCCCTATCTTATTTACAGATAAATATCGGCATTCTTAATCAAATTATGAGTTTCCTAATCATGGATCTGGACTTTCTAAGTGGATAGGGATAATCCCTTATCCTATCTACTGATCTAAATCCCAGAACCACCCTTAATTAATTAATATTATTAAGACAATTCGAATTGGGCTATAAGCCCATTTAGTCAATGTGCTCACTTAACCTTCTAACTGTTGTTCAATTGTCTATCTTTGTATGGTGTGAGACCCAAACATTGATCTATACATCAGTCACATGGGTTTAGTCTAGCCTTTGTTACAAGATATGGCCGAATTCACTGTAGGAGACAATAAACCCATAAGTCCATCACCATGGGTTCTTAATGGGTCCATTTATACTAAATGGTCATTGGGCCAAGCCACCTGTTAGACAGTTTTGTATGCCCTTAGCTCCAATCAGTTTGATGTACTTATGACATTTATTGTAAATGAATAAAGTGCATATTTGATTCATGTTATGTGGTGTGTTTCTGTGTAATACCCTTAAAATTGGACACTTATGAGACTTGTGTTGGTTTAGAACGTTCATAGCTAGTGTGTTGGTCTGGGGAGACCTATCCTGATAAGGCTGACACTGATGTGCCGCCAAGTCAGTTGGGGTGGCCTATCTCTGCCACCAGGGTGAGACCCGCTGTACATGTAGTGTAGGATCAACTTGAGACCTTGAACCGGACCATAATTCCAATATTGCCCTGGACTTTGGCGATTAAGGAGCAAAACTGAAATATTATACCTGACCCCTAGACTCGATTATGGTACCGTATTAGGTGGCTGATTGGGTCATCTTTGATATGCCAACCAGTGAGACCCTTAGAGGGGGTCAAAACCTGTGTATGTTGAGATAGGTTTATGAACCCATCTGAGCGGGTGATCATAGTGACAGTATCAACCATTTTGTCGGACAAAGGTAATGATTGGGGAAATGCACTCTCTCTGATGGAAACCAAAACTGTCGGCAGCTGATTTCAATCGTTGAAATTTTGTTTTGCAAAATATATTTATGTGATATAATATATATATTATAGGTTTCAAAAATTGTTTGCAAAAGGTTTTAATCCCCGGGGTCCATGTAAGAGGAGAGTGCAGCATTGTACCTTGCAGTCAGGGGAGAGATTAAGTGTAATGCCTTTGAGGGTTAAACCTGATAGGCTAATCTTGCATATGCCCATAGTCATTGGGTGTTACAAGGTGGCTTGGGCTAATGACTACTTAGTGTAAGTGTTGGGCCCATAGAGTCCTTATGCTGGGTTCAAAGGGTTCACTGGGCTTTCTAGTGAATTTGGCTAGGCCATGTGATAGAGGCTAGGCCGAACCCTTGTGGTTGATGTGTAGATCAACGTTTAGGTCCCATGCCATACAGAGAAAGCCCAATTAGGCAGCAATTTGGAAGGCTTAAGTGAGCACATACACTTAATGGGCCGAAAGCCCAATACGGGTTGGGCTAATTAGATTGGCTTGAATGGGGCGAATCTGAGATATGAACCAACCTTAAAGGATAAGGGAAAGTCCCTATCCACTCAGTAAGAGTCCATATTTGAATATGATTCAAATCTGAAAACTCCTAATCAAATTAGGAGGGTTGATCATGTTCTGCATATTAGATAAGGACTCTACCTTATCACTTAAAGGGATCAACATCTCCTAATGGTGTTAGGAGCTGATCCCTTTAGGATTATAAAAGGAGGAGGGGGCGACAGCCTCAACACACACTCATCTGAGATACAGATACAACACAGGAGAGAGAAATCAACATACAGTGAGACTGTGCCAATTTCTCCCTACCGCTTCTTTCTTGCCGCCGCCGCATTTAGTTGTTCATCTTCACTCACGTGGGAGTCGTCAAGAATCATTCTTGATTTCAGTTCTTTGTGAAAGAATTGAAAAGAACTTGTGCTCACCTGCCATCTAGTGGGTTCTTGCGAAGGATTCAGTTCTTGTGAAGAATGTTGCTGATTCTGCACTGTTCTACACTGCGCCATCTTCAGTGGGAGCAGTCTTTGGTGATTTTTCTGGGCGTGAACACCTTCGTTGGGGGATACTAATTCTCCGTATAAGATATTTCCTTCTCCTACTGTTTTGTTTAGATCTGGTTCGGTTCTTGATTCAAGATTGATCATTGAAAAGTTGTTTTCTAAAATAGGGAATGCAATTCCCAGTTGTAGGAAGGAAAGAAATTTTTGAAATTTGCCCATTCTATTCCGCTTTATCCGGGCGTCCATACGATGGATCTTTCCATTCTTTCAGTGGTATCAAAGGTAGGTTCAAATCTTGAATCAAAATTGTTCAGATCTGAACCTGTGCAAATGGGCAGAAGGCGTTCTACCCTATTTGCGTAGATTTTGTTTTTTTGGGAATTTGTTTCCATAAATATGGGCGAATGATCTTGAATTAAATTTTACATAAATCTGAATTTTATATGGAATGATTTTTTATAATTTTCTTGATTTATGGGCTGTTCGTACAATGGAGATCGAAATCTTTTATTCTTGGCACGTGGATATCTGCGATTTGCAGATTCTTGTTTATTCTTTACATTTGATTTGTAAATAATTTATTTATTTATTTTTTAGATTAAATGTATATGATTCGATCTGATGTAATAATTAATAAAAAATTAGGTTTTTCTATTTTTGTATTGTTTTTGAATCGAAGTTGGCGGCGTTGGAAGTGGAATTCACAGATATGAAAATCGCTATTTGCGATTTGCAGTTTGTGAAACTACAAACTGTGAACTAACATCTGTTTTGTAGGATGGAGTGTGCGAACAACCCTACTTGACTGATTTATGTTTTTCTTTATTAGTATTTAATTTCATATCATTAATCTTGAATTAAAAATAAAACCCAGACCAATTCGAACCAGATTTGGACCAAATCTAGGGTTAGATGAGGATTGTTTTTAGTCCTGATTTCTCCCACTTTTGGGTTAGGATTGATGTTTAATTGCAAGTATTAATTCGGCCCAACCTGTAAGGCCCAGTTTTAAATTGTTAAAACTGCAAAAGACCTCCATTCGCATGAAAGCTATATGGGTCGAACTGCTAACTGCTATTCAACCCATATACCTAGATAATATTAAATGTTAATATTATGGACTTTAAATGGGCTTTAAAATGGGCTTTATAGATATTTAATTGATTGGATCAATTCTTCCTACATGTGATGTATGGATGTGTGATGTGCTGCGTTCATGGGCCATAAGCACTTGATCCATGCAGATTTGATAGTGGCTCTTGCATACACCATGAATGAATGCACATCATTGCCATGGTGTCCCTTATGGTCATTGGATGATATTTCCTTTGTGGTGGGCCCCACATCCCTGAAAAGGACACGTGCAGAAACCCTAGTCGAATTTGGCCACGAGAAATCCGGCTTTATGAAAGCCAAAGGGAGCCACTCAGGTTTGACCTAAAACTAGGGCGTAACTTGTTCCCTCATGAAATATGAGTGCATGTGATAGGGAAATCCATATGATGGACTCTCTAAAGGCCTTCTGTCATTAGCATGAAGACGGGTCCTTCAAGTGATGAGGGGAAGCACCAAAAAATGGGCCAACCGATTTGTTGCTGGATCTGTTGGATTGTTTCATATGATGATAGGGATGTCATAGACCGATGAGGGATGTGCTTCACCAGAAAACGGGAACTCTCATGGTACCTTGGCGTGGTCGAATATGACGGGTGAGCACTCACTGGACAGAAAGGTTTACCCGTAAACGTCTATGAACCTTGTTTGACAGAGGCCAAAGGAAAAACTCATGTGATGAGTGGATATGATCCTTCACAGAAAGGTGGTGGGGTTATGCAACTGAAACAATTGGCTCCATGCACCCTATGTGGTTTCCCACATTTCCAAGAGACGTAATTGTCGCTGTCTCTATCACTGAGATAGGAGGAAAATCCAGTAATGAACAAATGGAAATTGGACATAGATTAAAAGCCATATCTATGTAGATAACATGAATCAAATTAGGTTGTGGACTGATGCCTTGCTATTTTACTAGAAAATGGCTAATGGACAATTCGCCAAGCTTCTTGATGACAACAAACTTAAGGCCCTAATTACGCTGACTGGTATCGTAACCTCATGCTTGTAATGACTTCTGAAAAATTGGATAAAGTTGCCAAAAACCCTACCTCGGAGCGTCCGGGTGATCGGGCTTCTGAAGCCCGCATAAGGGATGACTTTGAGTGGGAGGAAAAGAACTCCCTGGCCCGCTGCTATATCATAGATTCTCTGGACAATCCAATATAGAGGCGGTTCGATCAGATCGAACTGGCTAATGACATATTAGACAATCTCAAAACTATGTACGAAGAGCAGAATCGTTCTATTTGGCAGAAGGTCTTGAAATAGTTAATGACCGCTCAAATGACCAAGGGACAACAAGTGCATGACCATTGTTTTTGGATGATGGGATACATAAACAAGCTGGAAGCCCTAGGGTCCAGGCTGGACCACGTCACCAAGGTAGATGCCATTTTAAATTCTTTACCTCCATCCTACAACCAGTTTGTCATGAATTATAACATGAATAAGCTGAATGTCAGCTTACAAGAGCTCAACAATATGTTGCAACAAGCCGAGGAACTGATTCGTTAGGATGAGCTCGTCGCCATGCTTATGAAAGCAGGCAAGCGTGGCAAGAAGAGGTCTAAGAAGAGGCCCCAGAAAAAGGGCAACAAATCCAAGAGGCAGAAGAAGGATAAGGCATCCGATGCCTGTTACCATTGTCACCAGACCGGCCACTGGAGAAGGAATTATCCTACCTACCTGGAATCCAAGAAAGGTAATCCCGAATCCTGTGTCATAGAAACCAATTTGTTGATTACTTATGCTTCCTGGTGTATTGACTCCGGGGCTTCGACTCATGTATGTAACACATTGCAGGGTTTTAGAATAAGTAGAAGACTAAGTGAGGGAGAGGTGACACTCTTCTTGGGAACTTCTGCAAGTGTTGCAGCTACGGCAATCGGAACCATAGAATTGTTTTTTAGAGAAGGATGTACAAAATTTAAGATGAAATTTGATTTCTGTCTCAAAATTGTGTGCTGATGGATATTTTGTTTTCTTTAGTAATATGATTACTATTAAAAGAAACAACAAATTCTTCGCATACGGGGAACTGGAGAACGATCTCTATGTTCTACATCATTCTCTAGAAACCAACATAGCCGAAACTACGTCGGTTGACGTTTCCAAGAGAACTCGTGATACCGTTAGTCCCACGTGCCTGTGACATTATCGTCTTGGCCATATCGGTATTGACCGAATCACAATGTTGGTAAATGATGGTCATTTGGAATTTTTAATTGTAAAAGATCTTCTCACCTGTGAGCTTTGCCTTCGTTGTACGGGCACGCTTGACCTTATACATAGTGATGTATGCGGGCCCTTGAATGTTAGGAGTCGTAACCAACACATATACTTCATCACCTTCACCGATTATTTGCGGTATGGTTAGTATACCTAATGAGACACAAGTCTAAATCCTTTGAAAAGTTCAAGGAGTTTAGACAAGAGGTCGAGAAACAGTTGGGGAGAGAAATTAAGACCCTTTGATCCGATTGAGGTGGCGAGTATCTCTTTGACGAATTCAGGGACTACCTGAAGGTCAACGAAAGAGTATCATAGTTACATTCTCCTGCTACACTACAACTTAACGGTGTTTCAGAGAGGAGGAATAGTACCTTACTTGATATGGTTCGGTGACTTCTCGCACACTCGGAGTTACCTACATCCTTTTGGGGATACACATTAGAGATTGCGATTTACGTGCTGAATAGGGTTCCAACCAAATCGGGTCCGAGCACTCCATATGAACTTTGGAGTAGAAATAAACCAAGTGTCAGACACTTGAAAGTTTGGGGTTGTCCGACACATGTTAAAAGAACGAGCCTGAACAAATTGGAATCTCGAACTAGCTGTTGTCTATTTGTAGGCTACCCCAAAAGCTCTATGGGTATATTCTATAACCCAAGAGAACAGAAGATGTTCTGTAGTTGGAATGTCCATTTCTTGGAGGAGGATTACATCCTAAACAATCATCGTCAGAAAATTGTTCTTGATGAGGAGAGTGCGGATGCAGTGGGAAGTGTCCCACAAGTTCCAGGTAATGACCAACCTCGAAGCGGATAATAGGATTATCCCAATCTATTTACATTGACAATCGTTAAAAGGTACAATATGGAGAACTTTAAGAAGGGAAAAGTTCCTTTCAGGCACGAAGTTACTCTCTCTCGAAGATGTCCCCCAAGACATATGAGGAGATTGAGGACATGAAGAATGTTCCCTATGCCTCAGCCGTGGGGAGCATCATGTATGCCATGCTATGCACTCGCTCTGATATTGCTTACATGGTGAGTGTAGTAAGCAAATTTTATGCCAATCTAGGGCAGGAGCATTGGACCGTTATGAAATGCATACTTAAGTATTTTCGAAGGACAAAAGAGTTTTGTCTAGTATTCGATGGTACATCACTACAGATCCAAGGGTATACTGATGCTGACTTCTAGTCAGACCCAGATGATAGAAATTCTACATTTGGTTATGTATTCAAGATATGATCGTGTGCTGTTTCCTGGAAAAACAGCAAATAGGGGTCTACGGCGGATTCCACAATTGAATTCGAATACATTGCCGCAAGTGAGGTTGCCAAGGAAGTCGTGTGGATGAAAAAGTTCATCCAAGAGTTGGGAGTAGTTCCATCCAGTATATCACCCATCCCGTTGCTGTGCGAGAACAATGGGGCCATTGCTCAGGCTAAGGAGCCACGAGACCACTCAAAGTCTAAACACATTGAGAGGAAGTACCACGTACTGTGGGAGATTGTTGGTAGATGAGACATCCTGATTCAGAAGGTAACTTCAACGGAGAATGTTGCAGACCCATTGACAAAGCCACTCACACAGAAAGTGTTTGAGAAATACATGGAAAGTATTTGACTCCGACTTACTCCAGATTGGACCTAAGTGCAAATGGGAGCTGTTAGACAATTTTGTATGCCCTTAGCTCCAATCAGTTTGATGTACTTATGACATTTATTGTAAATGAATAAAATGCATATTTGATTCATGTTATGTGATGTGTTTTTGTGTAATACTCTTAAAACCTGACACTTATGAGACTTGTGTTGGTTTAGAACGTTCACAGCCAGTGGGTTGGTATAGGGAGACCTATCTTGATAAGGCTGACACTGATGTGCTGCCAAGTCGGTTGGGGTGGCTTGTCTCTGCCACTAGGGTGAGACCCGAGGTACATGCAGTGTGGGATCAGCTTGAGACCTTGAAACAAACCAGATATCCAGTATTGCCCTGGACCGTGGCGATTAGTGGGCAAAACTGGAATGTTACTCCTGACCCCTAGACTCAATTTTGGTACCGCACTAGGTGGCGGATTGTGCCATCTTTGATATGCCAATCAGTGAGACCCTTAGAGGGATCAAAACCTGAGTATGTTGAGATGGTTCACGAACCCATCTGAGTGGGTGATCATAGTGATAGGATCAGCCCCTTTGTCGGACAAAGGTAATGATTGGGGAAATGCACTATCTCTAATGGAAACCAAAACTGTCGACAATTGATTTCAATCGTTGAAATTTTGTTTTGCAAAATATATTTATACAGCCTCAACATACAGTCATTTGAGATACAAATACAATACAAAAGAGAGAAATCAGCATACTGTGAGATTGTGCCAATTTCTCCCTGCCGCCTCCTTCTTGCCGCCGCCGCCTTTAATAGTTCATTTCCACTCATGTGGGAGTCTTTTACAAGCGTTCTTGATTTCAGTTCTTTGTGAAAAAATTGAAAAGAAGTTGTGCTCACCTGCCGTCCAATGGGTTCTTACGAAAGATCCAGTTCTAGTAAAGAACATTGCAGATTTTGCTCCGTCCTACATTGCACTATCTTCAGCGGGAGCAGTCTTTGGTGATACTTTTCTGGGTGTGAATACCTTCGTTGGGGGATACTAATTCTCCGTATCAGGTATTTCCTTCTCCTATTGTTTTGTTCAGATCTAGTTTGGTTCTTGATTCAAGATTGTCATTGAAAATTAGTTTTATAAAATAGGGAATGTGATTCCCAGTTGTAGGAAGGAAAGAAATTTTTGAAATTCGCCCATTCTATTCTGCTTTATCCGGGCGTTCATATGATGGATATTTCCATTCCTTCACCACCTTATAAAAATCCAAGGACTGTGGACAGATGCAAGATTAGCCCATCAGGTATTACTCTCAATCATTTTACACTTAACCTCTTAGCCCATAATGATCAAACACTACTCGATAAGAAATGACCTCTCCCTCGACTGCAAGGTACAGTGCTACACTCTCTACTCACAAGGATCTCGGGAATTAAAACCTTTTGTAAATATTTTGAAACTATAATATAAATATGTATATCTCTATATAAATATATTTTGCAAAACAAATTTTAACAGTTGAAATCGACTGTCGGCAATTTTGGTTTTCCATTAGAGAGTGCATACTCGATCATTCACCTTGTTCGACAAAGGGGCTGATCTAGTCACTATGATCACCCACTCAGATGAATTCTCGGACTGTACTAACATACCTAGGTTTTGACCCCCTCGAAGGATCTCACTGATTGACATATCAAAGACAACCCAATCCGACACTTAATGTAGTATCATAATCAAGTCTAGGGGTCAGGTGTAACATTCCAGTTTTTCCCATCTATCTCCAAGGTCTAGGGCAATATTAGAATTCTGGTCTGGTTCAGTGTTTCAAGAAAACCCACACTACATGTACCTCAGGTCTCACCCTGGCAGTTGAGACAAGCCACCCCAACCAACTTGGCAGTACATTAGTGTCAGCCTTGGCAGGATAAATCTCTACCAATCTATGCAACGACTGTGAAGATTTTAAAATAACACGAGTCTCATATGTGTCTAGTTTAAGGGTATTACACAAAAACACACTATAATAACATTAATCAAATATGTACTTTATTTATTTACATTAAATGCCATAATATACATCATTCTGATTGGAGCTAAGGGCATACACTGTCTAACAACTCCCACTTGCACTTAGGTGTTGGACAGTTTTGTATGCCCTTAGCTTCAATAAGTTTTGATGTACTTTTGATATTTAATGTAAATAATTGAAGTACATGTTTGATTCATGTTGTGTGGTATACTTTTGTGTAAGACTATAAAACTAGACACTTAATGAGACTTGTGTTAGTTTTAAATGTTCATAGCCGTTGAATAAGTCTGGGGAGATTTATCCTGCCAAGACTGACACTGGTGTGCTGCCAATTGTTGGGGTGGCTTGTCTCAGTCGCCAGGGTACGACCTAAGGCACACATAGTGTAGGATTACTTGAACCCTTGAATAGGACCAGATTTCCAGTATTGTGCTGGACCTTGGAGATTGATGGGCAAAACTGGAAAGTTACACCTGACCCCTAGACCCGATTATGGTACTACACTAAGTGTCGGATTGGACTGCTTTTGATATGCCAATCAGTGAGATCCTTAGTGGGAGACAAAACTTACGTATCTTGGGACAATTTGAGAATTTTTCTGAGTGGGTGATCATAGTGACGAAATCAGCCCCTTTTTCGGACAAAGGTAATGATCAGGGATGCATTCTCTCTGATGGAAACCAAACTGCCAATATTTGATTTCAATTGTTGGAATTTGTTTTGCAATATTTATATATATGATACATAGATATGTATGGTTTCAAAATGTTTGCAAATGGTTTTAATTCCTGGGATCCATGCGAGTAGAGAGTGCATCACTGTTCTTTGCAGTCGAGGGAGAGGTCATCTCTTGTCGGATAGTGCTTGATCATTATGGGCTGAGAGGTTAAGTGTAAGACCATTTAGGATAATACCTGATTGGTTAATCTTGCATCTGCCCACAATCCCTGGGTTTTTATAAGATGACTTGGCCCATGGACCACTTAGTGTATGTGTTGGGCTCATAGGGTCCATGTGGTGGGCTCAAGGGGTTCACTGGGTTTCCTAGTAAATTCGGCTTGGCCTTGTAACAGAGGTTGGGTCGAACCCATGTGACTGGTGTGTAGAGCAATACTTGGGTCCCATGCCATACAAAGAAGCCCAACTGGGCAGTATTTCAAAAGACTATTGAGCACTTGATTCTTATTGGGCCTAAAGCCCATTTCAAACTGGACTGATTTGATCATCCACTTATAGGGGCGAATCTATAGATAGGATTAAGATTAAACTCCTGATGAGATCGGGAATGGGTTAATCTAATCTACAGATAGGATTGGGATTATCCCTATCAAAATACAGATTTGGATTGGCATAACTCCTAATTGGATTATGAGGTTTCTTAATCACTAAGAAAGGAGAAAAACCCTAACAGAAAATTACAAGAATTTGACCTAGGGTTTAGTAGAAAACTCTCTCTGCAATCTGAGATAGGATCTCATCCTCCCTAAGCTAAAAATTGCATTCATGCCACTTTTAGCTTGGGATCTCCTCCAGTCGCCACCACCTTGCTGCATAGTTCGAGCTCCATTGGGAGAATCAAGAAATCAGTTCTTGATATCAGTCTTTGCGAAAGGCTGATTTGGTTCGGTGCTCTAAGCCTCCAACGAGTTGTTGTGAAGAGTTCGGTACGTGAGACGTACACTGTTGGTTCTTCGCCACTATCGCTGTGTCATCTTCAGTGGGAGCAGATCTTGGATCTTTCTTTGAGCGTGAACACCGATGTTGGGAGATTTTGATTCTTCGTATCAGGTATAACCATTCCCTGATCTTTGGTTTAGATCTGGTCTGGCTTGGTTCGAGTAGATCATTGAATATTCGATTCTAAAATAAGGGAATGCGATTCCCAGTTGGAAGAAAAGTAGAAAATTTTTGAAATTCGCCCACCCATTCCGCAACTTTTTGGTGTCCATACGATGGATCCTACCATTCTTTCAGTGGTATCAGAGCCACAGGTTCGAATCTTGAACCAAAAGGATCAAATCTGAACCTACGCAATTCGGTAGAAGCTGTTCTATCCGGCTATTGCGCAGTTTGCTGTTTTATTTCAAGAAACTGTTTCTTGTTGAGGGTGATTGATCTGAAATTAATTTTGTTAAATCTGAAATTTATTTAGAATTGTTCTTTATTTATTTCTTGATTTAATAGACTGTTCGTACCTGGAGATCGAAGTGCAAAATTGGCGCAGATTGTCTGCGCATTCTCTTTTTCTAATTTCTAGTCAATTCGGTTTGTTTATATATATATATATATATATATATATATATATAATTTTTCTAGACTGAATGTATATGATTCAATCAAGGATGTAATTAATTAATAGAAATAGGATTTCTGATTTTATTTTGTTTTCTTGATTGGAGAAAACGGTGGCGCTGGAGATTTGCAGATGGAGGGATCGCATTCTATGTTTTGCAATTTATGAAACTGCAACCCTAGTGACTAACCTTTGTTTTGCAGGTGGTGCGAATAGTCCTTATCTGATTTATGATTGTCTAAAAGCAGAAATATTAATTTCAGATCTTTCTTTAATTAATTCTTGAATTGAAAACCAGTTTCGGACCATCTCGGACTAGATTGGACCAAATATAGGGTTCAAAAGAGGACTATGTTCAGTCCAGATTTCTCACACTTTCAGGCCCAAATCTGATGTTCAATTGCAGGGATTAATTAAGCCCAACCTGTAAAGCCTAGTTTTAAAGAGTTAAAACTACAAAAGCCCACTTTTGTGAGAAAAACTATATGGGCCGACCTGCTAACTGCTATTCAACCCATATACCTAGATGATATTAATTGTTAATAATTTGTTTTTGTTGGACTGGATAATGGGCTTTATAGTTAGAATTGATTGGATCAATTCTTCCATATCATGTGATGTGTGGATGTTTGATGTACTATGACCATGGGCCATAAGCACTTGGCCCATGATGTTACGTTAGTGGCTCTTGCACACACCATGGCTGAATGCACATCATTGCCATGGTGTCCCCTAAGGTCATTGGATGACCCATTCCTTGCATGGTGGGCCCGACAACTCTGAAAAGGGTTGCGTGCGGAAACCCTATGCGATTTAGGCCCACCAGAAATCCGACTTTATGAAAGTCAGTGGGAGCCACTTTGGTTTGACCTAAACTAGAATTAGGGCATAATTTTGTTCCCTCCGGTAATATGAGTGCATGTGATAGAGTGATCCATATGATGAACTCTCTAAAGGCTTTCCGTCATTAGCATGATGATGGGTTCTTCAGTAATGAGGAAATGCACCGTAAAATTGGGCTATCCATTTGCTGTTGGGTCTATCAGAGTGTTTCATAAGATGATAGGGGTGTCATAGACCGATGTGGGAGGGGCTTCACCAGAAAATGAGAACTCTCTCATGATACCGATGATAGCGTAACTTGAATATGATCGGGGTGTCATAGACCGATGATAGGGGTGTCATAGACCGTCATTAGCGTAACCTGAATATGATGGTTGAGCACTCACTGGACAGAAATGTTTACTTAAAAATGACTCTGAACCTTGTCTGACAGAGGCCAAAGGAAAATTCATATGATAAGTGGATGAGATTCGTTGCAGAAAGGTTGTGGGGGTTTTGCAGCTGAAACAGTTGGTTTCACGCACTCTATGTGACTTTTCACATTTCTAGAGACATCTCGCCGTCTCTGTCACTGAGATAAGAGGGAAATTTCAAAGACGAACAAAATAAAAATGAAAAATAATTTAAAAGCCATATCTATGTAGGTAACATGGATCAAACTAAAGGTTGTGGACTAACGTTTTGCTATTTTACTAGAAAATGACAAATGAACAATTTGCTAAGTTGCTTGATGACAATAAGCTTAAGGAACCCAATTACGCCGACTGGTACAGAAACCTTATGCTGGTCATGGTTTCAGATAAACTGGATAAGGTGGCTAAAAATCCTACTTCGAATCGTCCGGGGGACAGGGCTTCTGAGGTTCGAAGGAGAGAATACCAAGAATGAGATGTTAAGTGTAAGACCATTTAGGATAATACCTGATGGGCTAATCTTGCACCTGCCTACAGTCCCTGGGTTTTTATAAGATGGCTTGGCCCAGGGACCACTTAATGTAAGTGTTGGGCCCATAGGGTCCATGTGATGGGCTCAAGGGAGTCACTGAGTCTTTCAGTGAATTCGACTGGGCCTTGTAATAAAGGTTGTGTCGAACCCATGTGGCTGGTGTGTAGATCAATGCTTGTGTCCCACGCCATACAAAGAAGCCCAACTGGGCAGCAGGTTGTAAACTAGTTAAACACTAAACACTTAATAGGCCAAAAGCCCATTTCGAACTGGGCTTATATGATCACCACTTCATAGGGCGAATCTGAGATTAGTGTTAGTAAAAGGATTGGGTCTTTGACCTTATCCACTATAAGAGACCAAATTCAAATTAGATTTGAATCTGGTAACCTCCTGATAAGATCAGGAGTTAACTAACTTAATCTGCAGATAGGATTAAGATTAACCTCTATCCAAATACTGATTTGGATTGTGATAACTCCCAAAATATTGGGAGGTTTCTTAATCGAGAAGAAAGAGGAGAAAACCCTAGCATGAACATCAGATTTCGAACTAAGGGGTTTGAGGAAGCAAGAAAGCAGTTCTTGACAATAGTCTTGCAAGATAGACAAAAGGATTCGGTGTTCATGGTTTCCTAAGGGTTTTTGTGAAGAATCCAGTGTGTAGGACGCACCCTGCTGGTTTCGTTCCATCCACAGCTATGCCATCTTCAGCAGGAGCGGATCTTGGTTACTTCTTTGGGCATGAACACCAACTTTGGGAGATATTATTTCTCCGAATCAGGTATAATCCTTCCAGTTTCCTTTTGGTTCAGATCTGGTTTGTTTATGGTTCAAGTAGGATCATTGAATAATGTATTCTAAATTTAGGGAATATGATTCCCAGTTGGAAGAAGGTAGGAAATTTATGAAATTCGCCCCCCATTCCGCACTCTTCTTAGCGTCCATTAGATGGATCCTACCATTCTTTCACACTCTACTGGTTCCATTCCACCTACAGCTGTATCATCTTCAGCAGGAGCGGATCTTGGTGTCCTCTTTGAGCGTGAACACTAACTTTGGGAGATACTGCTTTTCTGGATCAGGTACAATTCCTCCCTTTCCTTTTGGTTCAGATTTGGTTCGATTATGGTTCAAGTAATATCCTTGAGTATTGTATTATAATTTAGGGAATAAGATTTCCAATTGGAAGAAGGTAGGAAAATTTTTTGAAATTCGCCCACCCATTCCACAATCTTTTTGGCGTCCATTAGATGGATCCTACCATTCTTTCAGTGGTATCAGAGCCATAGGTTCGAATCTTGAACCAAAAGAAAATCAGATCTGAACCTGCGCAGATGGACAGAAAATGTTCTGCCAAGATTTGCGCATATTGTTTTCTTTATTTCAAGAATCTATTTCTTGTTAAGGGTATTTGATCTGAAATTAATTTTTTGTTAAATCCAAAATTTATTTAGAACTGTTCCTTATTTATTTTGATTTAATGGACTATTCGAACCTGGAGATCGCAGTGTAAAGTTGGCATAGATGGTTTGCGCACCCTTTTTCCTTTTTATTCATTTATTTTATTCAATTCGGTTTGTAAATAATTTTATTATTTTTCTAGACTGAATGTATAGGATTTGATTAGGAATGTAATAAATTAATAGAAATAGGATTTTTGTTTTTTATTATTTTTATTTTTTTTTCTGGATTGAAGAAGAGGGAAGAAGAAGGCGGCGCTAGAGATTTGCAGATGGAGAAATCGCTTTCTATGATTTGCAGTTTGTGAAACTGAAACCCTAGTGATTAACCTCTATTTTGCAGGTGGTGCGAACGGTCCATAGTTGATTTGTAATTGTTTAAAATCCAAGATTATTAATTTTAGATCTTTCATGAATTAATTCTTGAATTGAAAATCAGTTTTGGACCATTTCGGACTAGATTAGACTAAAACTGTTTGGACCGAATCTAGGGTTCAAAGGGGACTCTGTTTTTAGTCCATTTTTCTCACACTTGTTGTTCTAAATCTGATGTTCAATTACATGGATTAATTTGGCCCACTTGTAAATCCCAATTTTAAATCGTTAAAACTACAAAAGCCCACTCTTGTGAGAAAAACTGTATGGGCTGAACTGCTAACTGCAATTCAGCCTATACACCTAGTCGACATTAATTGTTAATGTTATGGATTTCAAATGGGTTGTTCAATGGGCTTTACAGCAGTTAATTGATTGGATCAATTCCTCCTTTACATGTGATGATTGGATGTTTGATGTGCTGCGATCAAGGGCCATAAGCACTTGGCCCATGATGACTCGTTAGTGGCTCTTGCGCACACCATGGCTGAATGCACATCATTGCCATGGTGTCTCTTAAGGTCATTGGATGACTCCTCCTTACATGGTGGGTTCCACAATCTTGAAAAGGGATGCGTATGAAACCCCTAGCTGATTAAGGCCCACCCGAAATCTGACTTTATGAATGTCAGTGGGAGCCACTTTTGTTTGACCTAAAATTAGAACTAGGGCGTAATTTAGTTCCCTCCAGCAAATATGAGTGCATGTGATAGGGAGATCCATATGATGGACTCTCTAAAGGCCTTCCGTCATTAACACAATGATGGGTCCTTCAGTAATGAGGAAACACACCATAAAATTGGGCTATCCATTTATTGTTGGATCTGTTAGAGTGTTTCATAAGATGATAGGGGCGTTATAGATCGATGTGGGAGGGGCTTCACTAGAAAAATGGGAACTCTCTCACGGTACCTTGGCGTAACTTGAATATGATGGGTGTGTACTCACTGGACAGAAAGGTTAAGCTGAAAATGGCTTTGAACCTTGTCTGATAGATGCCAAAGGGAAACTCATTTGATGAGTGGATATGATCCGTTACGAAAAGGTGGTGGGGTTATGCAACTCTCTCACGGTACCTTGGCGTAACCTGAATATGATGGGTGTGCACTCACTGGACAGAAAGGTTAAGCTGAAAATGGCTTTGAACCTTGTCTGATAGAGGCCAAAGGGAAACTCATTTGATGAGTGGATATGATCCGTTACGAAAAGGTGGTGGGGTTATGCAGTTGAAACAATTGGCTTCATGCACCCCATGTGATTTCCCACATTTTCAGAGACATTCTCATCGTCTCCGTCACTGAGAAAGGATGGAAATCTCAGAGATGAACAAATGGGAATGGAACATAGATTAAAAACCATATCTATGTAGGAAACATGAATCAAACTAAAGTTGTGGACTAACGTCTTTGTTGTTTTATCAGAACATGGCAAATGATCAATTCGCAAAGCTTCTAGACAATAACAAGCTTAAGGGCCCAAACTATGCTGACTGGTACAGAAATCTTTTCCTGGTCCTAACTTCCGAAAAGTTAGATAAGGTGGTGAAAAATCCTGCCCCGGAGTGTCCGGGTGATAGGGCTTCTGAGGCCCGTTGGAGGGACTACAAAGATTGGGAGGATAAGAACTCCCTAGTCCGCTGCTTTATCATTGCCTCACTGGACAACTCAATACAGAGGCAGTTCGATCAGATCGAACTATTCAAGGACATATTGGACAGTCTAAAGACAATGTATGGAGAGCATAACCGTTCTACTCGACATAAGGTCCTGAAACTATTCATGACCGCGTAGATGTCCAAAGGGTAGAAAGTTCATGACCATTGTCTTCGGATGATGGGCTACATTAACGAATTCGAAGCCCTTGGATCTGGGCTAGATCTTGGTAGTACCAGTGGATGCCATCCTGAATTCTTTGCTCTCTTCCTTCAATGCATTCACAATGAACTACAACATGAATAAGCTGAATGTTAGCGTCTAGAAACTCAGCAATATGTTGCAGAGGGCCAAGGATCTGCACAAGAAGGATGAGCCTGTGGTTATGCTTGCTGAAGCTAACAAATCAGGCAAGAAAAAGAGAAAGGCAAAGAAGCCCCAGAAGAAAGCTTCCAAACCCAAGAAGTAGAAGAAGAACAAGACATCAGATGTCTGTCACTTCTGCAAGCAGACCGACCACTGGAAGAGGAACTATCCTGCCTACCTGGAATCTAAGAAAGGTAACGTCGAAACTTGTCTCATAGAAACTAATATGTTAGTTACTTTTGTGTCCTGGTGTGTTGATTCCGGGGCTTCAACTCAAGCGTGTAACTCACTGCAGGGGTTCAAAGTTAGCAGAAGAATGAGTGAAGGCGAAGTGACACTATTTTTGGGAACGACTGCAAGTGTTGCAACTGCGGCAATAGGAACCGTAGAATTAGTTTTTGGAGAATGAGTCCTTGTACTTAAAGATTGTCTTTATGTATAGAACTTGAGAAGAAATCTAATTTCTATTTCCTAACTGTGTGTTGATAGATATACTGTTTATTTTAATAATATGATTATTATTAAACGGAATAACAAATTCATCGCATGCTCGGAACTGGAGAACGGTCACTATGGTCTACATCTTTCTCTAGAAACTAACTTAATCGAAACTACGTCGGTAAAAAATTCCAAGAAAAGAACTCATGATACAGTGAATTCCACGTGCCTTTGGCATTATTGACTTGGCCACATCGGTGTTGACCGAATCGCAAGATTGGTAAAGGATGGTCCTTTAGATTTTCTAACCGTAGAAAATCTTCCCACTTGTGAGCCTTGCCTCCAAGGTAAGATGACTAAGCGACCATTTGATGGTAAGCCTGAAAGATTTGCAGGCACACTTGACCTAATACATACTGATGTATGTGGTCCCCTGAGTGTTAGGACACAAAATCAACACGTGTATTTCATGACCTTTATAGATGATTTTTCACGATATGGTTACGTGTACCTAATGAGACAAAAGTCTGAATCCTTTGAAAAGTTCAAAGAGTTTAAACAGGAAGTCGAGAAATAGTTAGGGAGAGAAATTAAGGCCCTTTGATCAGATCGAGGTGGCGAGTATCTCTTTGACGAATTCGGGGACTAATTAAATGTCAACGGGATAGTGTCACAATTAGCTCCTCCTGCTACACCTCAACTCAACGGTGTTTCAGAGAGGAGGAATAGGACCTTGTTGGACATGGCCCGGTCACTTCTCGTATGCTTAGAATTACCCACATCCTTTTGGGGATACGCATTAGAGACTGCTATCTACATGCTGAATCGGGTTCCAACCAAATCGGTTCTGAAAACTCCATAAGAACTATGGACCGGAAGGAATCCAAGTGTAAGACACTTGAAAATTTGGGGTTTTCCTGCACACGTTAAAAGAACAAGTGTGGACAAGTCGGAGTCCAAAACCAGTCGTTACCTATTTATAGGCTACCCAAAAGATTCGGTGGGTTATCTATTCTATGACCCAAGAGAGCAAAAAGTGTTCTGCAGTCGAAACGCCCAATTCTTAGAAACCAAATACATCCTTTACACCCATCGTTAGGAAATAGTTCTTGATGAAGAGAGTTCAGGAGTAGTGGTAGTTGTCCTGCAAGTTTTAGGTTGTGACCAACCTAGAAGATCCACTCGGGTATCCAGGCCACCAGTCCGATAGGGTTATGACCAGGATAGCTACCTGGTGGAAGCCCTGACTAGTGAGGAGGATCCCGTAACTTACGCGGAAGCTATGTTAGACATAGATTCCTAGAAGTGGGTGGAGGCCATGAGAGCTGAGATGGACTTGATGGAGACCGAATGGGTCTAGACTCTAGTAGATCTACCCTTTGGGGTAATAGCAATTGGTTGCAAATGGATCTACAAGAGGAAGAAGGGCCCCAATGGCAGGATTGAGACCTACAAAGCTCGTTCGGTGGCAATAAGTTATACTCAGAAAGAAGGCATCAATTATGAGGAAACCTTTTCGCCCGTGGCCATGCTTAAATCCATTAAGATCCTGCTAGTTGTAGCAGCGTACCATGACTACAAGATTAGGTAGATGGATGTCAAAACCGCGTTCCTGAATGGAGATCTTTGGGAAGATATCTACATGCAGCAGCCGCAAGGCTTCATTGCTACTGGTCAGGAACACATGGTATGTAAACTTAATAGATCCATATATGGAGTTAAGCAGGCTTCGAGGAGTTGGAACATCTGTTTTGATTATGCCATCAAAACGTTTGACTTTGAGCAGAATCTGGATGAGTGCTGTGTATTCAGGAAGTTCGGTGGGGATAAGATCACCTTTTTGGTGTTGTACGTGGACGATATCCTACTCATTGGGAATGATGTAGGAATGTTGACTTTGGTCAAGTTATGGCTATCACAGCAGTTCTCCATAAAAGATCTTGGAGAAGTTTCATACATGCTGGGTCTTCGACTCTATAGAGATATATCGAAGGGAAAAATTGGATTATCCCAGGCTGCTTACATTGAAAAAATTGTCAAAAGATATAGCATGGAGAACTCCAAGAAAGGAAACATTCCTTTCAGGCACAGAGTCACTCTCTCCAAGAAGATGTCTCCAAAGACTTCTGAGGAGTTTGAGGGCATGAGAGACGTTCCCTCTACATCAGCCATATTGGCATCATGTATGCCATGCTGTGCACTCGCGGACATTGCTCAGGCAATGAGTGTAGTAAAAAGATTCCAGGCCAACCCAGGGCAGGAGCATTGGACAGCTGTGAAGAACATACTCAAATACTTTCGAAGGACAAAAGAGTTTTGTTTGGTATTCGATAGTAATTCACTACAAGTTTTAGGGTATACTGATGCTGATTTGTAGTCGGATCTAGATGATAAAAACTCTACATTTGGGCATGTTTTCACGATAGGAGCACATCACCCATCCCGTTGTTGTGTAACAACAATGGAGCGATCGCCCAGGCTAAAGAGCCTCGGGCCCACTCGAAGTCAAAGCACATCGAGAAGAAGTACCACGTATTATGGGAGATCGTTGGTAGAGGGGATATCCTAATTCAAAAGGTAGCATCAGCGGATAATGTGGCAGACCCATTGACTAAGCCACTGACACAGAAGGTGTTTGAGAAACACGTGGAAAGTATGAGACTTCGGCTCGTACCAGATTGGACCTAAGTGCAAGTTGGTGCTGTTAGAGAGTTTTGTATGCCCTTAGCTTCAATCCGATTTGTTGTACTTTTGATATTTAATGTAAATAAATAAAGTGCATGTTCGATTCATGTTGTTTTGTTTAATTCTGTGTAAGACCCAAAAACTGGACACTAATAGAGACTCGTGTTAGTTGTAAATGTTCATAGCCATTGGATAAGTCTAGGGAGATTTATCCTACCTGGGCTAATACTGGTGTGCCACCAAGTGTTGGGGTCGCCTGTCTCGGCCACTAGAGTAATACCCAAGGCACATGCAGTATGGGGTTACTTGAATCCTTGAACCGGACCAGATTTTCAGTATTGCCCTGTGTTAGAGAGTTTTGTATGCCCTTAGCTTCAATCAAAATGGTGTATTTTATGAGTTTATTGTAAATGAATAAAAGTGCATATTTGATTCATGTTCCCTTGGTATGTTTCTGTGTAATACCCTTAAACTGGACACTTAATGAGGCTCATGATAGTTTAGAATGTTCACAGCTAGTGGGTCGGTCTGGGGAGACCTATCCTGACAAGGTTGACACTGTGGTGCCACAAAGTCGGTTGGGGTGGCTTGTCTTAACTATCGGGGTGAGACCCTGGGCACATACAGTGTAGGATTAATTGAACCATTGAACTGGACCAGATTTCCACTATTGCCCTGGACCTTGGAGATTGATGGGCAAAACTGGAAAGTTACACCCGACCCCTAGATTCGATTATGATACTGCATTAGGTGTCGGATTGGACTGTCTTTGATGTACCATTCCATGAGATCCTTAGTGGTGTTCAAAACCTGGGTATGTTGGGACAGTCTGCGTATTCATCTTAGTGGGTGATCATTGTGACAGGATTAGCCATTTTGTTAGACAAAGGTAATGATCGGGGATGCACTCTCACTGATGGAAACCAAGTCTGCCGGTAGCCGATTTCAATATTTGAGATTTGTTTTTACAAAATATATTTTATATGAGATTTAAAAGTATATATATTATGGTTTTGAAATGATTCGCAAAAGGTTTTAATTCTCGAGATCCATATAAGCAGAGAGTGCAACACTGTTCTTTGCAGCCGATGGAGAGGTCCTCTCTTGTCGGGCAGTGTATGATCATTATGGGCTGAGAGGTTAAGTGTAAGACCATTGAGGAGAATACCTGATGGGCTAATCATGTATCTGCTCACAGTCCCTGGATGTTACAAGGTGGCTTGGCCCAGGGACCATTTAGGGTATGTGTTGGGCCTATAGAGCCCATCTAATGTGTTTCAAGGGGTGCACTGTCCATAACAGTGTATTCGGCCAGGCTTTGTAACAAAGGCTGGGCTGAACCCATGTGGCTGATGTGTAGATCAATATTGGTGTCCCACGCCATATAAGGAAACCCAACTGGGGGAAGGGATAGGAAATCCATCACATGGATGTCCAAAAGATTGTAGAATAAGGGTACAAATTTCAAAAATTTTTCTCTCCCTTCAACTGGGAATCGAATTCACTATTTAGAAAATCATATTTTCAAGGATCATTCTTGAACCATAAACTGAACCAGATCTGAATCAAAAGGAGTAGGGAGAGATAATACTTGATACAGAGAAGTTGTATCTTCCAATGGAGGTGTTCACGCCCAAGGAAGGATCCAAAATCTGCTCCCACTGAAGATGGTGCAGTGTAGGGTGGAGCAGAATCAATATTGTTTTCCAAAAGAACTTGATCCTTCTCAAGAATCACCTGGATGGCTTGTGAATACAACTCCCACCAATCTTTTCTCCAAAAGATTGGTATCAAGATGAAATCTTGATTACTCCCAAGAACTGGAGATCGAACTACTTTAGGCGGCGGCTGCAGGAAGGAGGCGGAAAGAGAGTATTTGTAGTGTGTAGAATTCTCTCTTATGTGATTTTAGCTCTAAAGACAAGGCTATCTATTGCTTGCTTGTGATTGTCATGTCTAAAGGCTGCCGCCCCCTCTTCCTTTTATAGACTTAAAGGGATCAGCTCCTAATCCCATTAGGAGTTGGTAACCCAAATCATATCTGGATTAGAAGTCCCTTTAAGATAAGGGATAACCCTTATCTTATCTGTAGATTAGATCAACCATCTCCTAATCTAATTAGGAAGTTTCCAGATCTAAATCTTATTTAGATCTTGGACCCTCTAAGTGGATAGGGTGTGGGTCCAATCCTATCAGCTGATGTATCTCAGAATTTGCCCCTAAAGTGACTAATCAAATTAGCCCAGTTTGAAATGAGCTTAAGGCCCATTTAAGGTTATGTATTCATTTAGCCTTCCAAACTGTTGCCCAGTTGGGCTTCCTTGTATGGCGTGGGACCTAAACATTGATCTACACATCAGCCACATGGGTTTAGCCCAGCCTTTGTTATAAGGCCTGGCCAAATACTCTGTTATGGACAGTGCACCCCCTGAAACCCATCAGATGGGCTCTATGGGCCCAACACTTACCCTAAGTGGTCCCTGGGCTAAGCCACTTTGTAACACCCTGGGACTGTGGGCAGATGCAAGATTAGCCCATCAGGTATTATACTCAATGGTCTTACACATAACCTCTCAACCCATAATGATCATACACTGCCTGACTAGGGAGGACCTCTCCCTCGGCTGCAAGGAACAATGTTGCACTCTCTCTTGTATGGATCCCCGGAATTAAAACCTTTTGCAAATCATTTCGAAACCATAATTTATATACTTTTATATCTCATACAAAATATATTTTGCAAAACAAATCTCAACGATTGAAATCGGCTACCGGTTGTCTTGGTTTCCATTAGTGAGAGTGCATCTCCGATCATTACATATGTCTGACAATGGGGCTGATCCTGTTACTATGATCACCCACTCAGATGAATTCTCAGACTGTCCCAACATACCCCGATTTTGACCCCCGCTAAGGATCTGACTGATTGGTACATCAAAGATAGCCTAATCCGACACATAGTGCAGTATCATAATCGAGTCTATCACAACAGTTCTCCATGAAGGATATTGGAGAAGCTTCATACATACTGGGTCTTGTCACAATTAGCTCCTCTTGGAGAAGCTCTATACATACAAAAAGTCGAGAAATAGTTAGGGAGAGAAATTAAGGCCCTTCGATTAGATGGAGGTGGCGAGTATCTCTCTGACGATTTCAGGGACTACTTAAAGGTCAACGAGATAGTGTCACAATTAGCTCCTCCTGCTACACCTCAACTCAACGGTGTTTCAAAGAGGAGGAATAGGACCTTGTTGGACATGGCCCGGTCACTTCTCGTACGTTTAGAATTACTCACATCCTTTTGGGGATGCACATTAGAGACTGCTATCTACGTGCTAAATCGGGTTCCAACCGAATCGGTTTTGAAAACTCCATAAGAACTATGGACCGGAAGGAATCCAAGTGTAAGACACTTGGCGATTTGGGGTTATCCTGCACATGTTAAAAGAACAAGTGCGGACAAGTTGGAGTCCAAAACCAGTCGTTGCCTATTTATAGGCTACCCAAAAGATTCGGTGGGTTATTTTTTCTATGACCCAAGAGAGCAAAAAGTGTTCTGCAGTCGAAACGCCCAATTTTTAGAAACCAAATACATCCTAGACACCCGTCGTCAGGAAATAGTTCTTGACGAGGAGAGTTCAGGAGTAGTGGGAGATGTCCTGCAAGTTCTAGGTAGTTACTAACCTAGAAGATCCACTCGGGTATCCAGGCCACCAGTCCGATATGGTTATGACCAGAATAGCTACCTGGTGGAAGCCTTGACTAGTGAGGAGGATCCCGTAACTTACGTGGAAGCTATGTTAGACATAGATTCCCAAAAGTGGGTAGAGGCCATGAGAGCTGAGATGGCATCGATGGAGACCAAATGGGTCTGGACTCTAGTAGATCCGCCCTCTGGGGTAATAGCAATTGGTTGCAAATGGATCTACAAGAGGAAGAAGGGCCCCGATGGCAGGATTGAGACCTACAAAGCTCGTTTGGTGGCGATAGGTTATACTCAGAAAGAAGGCATCGATTATGAGGAAACCTTTTCGCCATTGGCCATGCTTAAATCCATTAGGATCCTACTGGTTGTTGCAGCATACCATGACTACGAGATTTGGCAGATGGATGTCAAAACTGAGTTCCTGAATGGAGATCTTAGTGAAGATATCTACATGCAGCAGCCGCAAGGCTTCATAGCTACTGGTCAGGAACACATGATATGTAAACTTAATAGATCCATATATGGACTTAAGCAGGCTTCTAGGAGTTGGAAGTTCGGTGGGGATAACATCACCTTTTTGGTGTTGTACATGGATGATATCCTATTTATTGGGAATGATGTAGGAATGTTGACTTTGGTGAAGGTATGGCTATCACAGCAGTTCTCCATAAAAGATCTTGGAGATGCTTCATACATACTGGGTCTTTGACTTTATAGAGATAGATCGAAGGGGAAAATTGGATTATCCCTGGCTGCTTACATTGAAAAAATTGTTAAAAGATATAGCATGGAGAACTCCAAGAAAGGAAACGTTCCTTTCAGGCACGGAGTCACTCTCTCCAAGAAGATGTCTCCAAAGACTTCTGAGGAGATTGAGGGCATGAGAGAGGTTCCCTATGCCTCAGCTGTAGGGAGCATCTTGTATGCCATGCTGTGCACTCGCCCGGACATTGCTCAGGCGGTGAGTGTAGTAAGCAGATTCCAGGCCAATCCAGGGAAGGAGCATTGGACTGCTGTGAAGAACATACACAAATACTTTCGAAGGACAAAAGAGTTTTGTCTGGTATTCGATGGTAATTCACTACAAGTTTTAGGGTATACTAATGCTGATTTGTAGTCGGATCTAGATGATAGAAACTCTACATCTGGGCATGTTTTCACGATAGGATCGTGTGCTGTTTGATGGAAAAGCAGCAAATTGGGGTCCACTACAGATTCCACAACCAAGGCCGAGTACATTGCCGCAAGTGAAGCTGCCAAGGAAGCCGTGTGGATGAAGAAATTCATACATGAATTGGGAGTGATTCCGTCCAGCACATCACCCATCCCATTGTTGTGTGACAACAATGGAGCGATCGCCCAAGCTAAAGAGCCTCGGGCCCATTCGAAGTCAAAGCACATCGAGAGGAAGTACCACGTACTACGGGAGATCGTTGGTAGAGGGGACATCCTAATTCAGAAGGTAGCATCAGCGGATAATATGGCAGACTCACTGACTAAGCCACTGACATAGAAGGTGTTTGAGAAACACGTGAAAAGTCCCGGCTTGTACCAGATTGGACCTAAGTGCAAGTGGGTGCTATTAGATAGTTTTGTATGCCCTTAGCTTCAATCCGATTTGATGTACTTTTGATATTTAATTTAAATAAATAAAGTGCATGTTCGATTCATGTTGTTTGGTTTAATTCTGTGTAAGACCCAAAAACTGGATACTTATAGAGACTCGCGTTAGTTTTAAATGTTCATAGCCATTGGATAAGTCTGGGGAGATTTATCCGACCAAGCTTGATACTGGTGTGCCACCAAGTGTTGGGATGGCCTGTCTCGGCCACCAGGGTAAGACCCAAGGCACATGCAGTATGGGGTTACTTGAATCCTTGAACCGGACCAGATTTTCAGTATTGCCCTGTGTTAGACAATTTTGCATGCCCTTAGCTTCAATCAAAATGATGTACTTTATGAGTTTATTGTAAATGAATAAAAGTGCATATTTGATTCATGTTCCCTAGTATGTTTCTGTGTAATACCCTTAAACTGGACACTTAATGGGACTCGTGTTAGTTTAGAATGTTCACAGCCAGTGGGTCGGTCTGGGGAGACCTATCCTGACAAGGCTGACACTGTGGTGCCACCGAGTCGGTTGGGGTGGCTTGTCTTAACTATCGGGGTGAGACCCTGGGCACATACAGTGTAGGATTAATTGAACCATTGAATTGGACCAGATTTCCACTATTGCCCTGGACCTTGGAGATTGATGGGCAAAACTGGAAAGTTACACCTGACCCCTAGACTCGATTATGATACTGCACTAGGTGTCGGATTGGGCTGTCTTTGATGTACCATTCAGTGAGATCCTTAGCGAGGGTCAAAACCTGATGGATCTAGTGTGTAGGACGCATTCTGCTGGTTTCATTCCATCTACAGCTGTTTCATCTTCAGTAGGAGTGGATCTTGGTGTCCTCTTTGGGCGTGAACACCAACTTTGGGAGATACTGCTTCTTTGGATTAGGTACAATTCCTCCATTTTCTTTTGGTTCAGATCTAGTTCGATTATGGTTCAAGTAGGATCTTTGAGTATTGTATTCTAATTTAGGGAATACGATTCCTAGTCGGAAGTAGGTAGGAAAATTTTTTGAAATTCGCCCGCCCATTCCGCAATCTTTTTGGCATCCATTAGATGGATCCTACCATTCTTTCATTAAGAAAAGATAGTAAGGTTGAAGCTTGAACTTGGGAAAAGAGGACAATTGGAAGCTAATTGCAATGTGGTTGTGGTATCGCCTTCAAAGGATAATGAACCTCATGTACCAGAGTTGTTAGGTCAGATTAAGGTGCTGGAATCTAATCTTTTAGATTGAAATTGCAATATTGAGGCATTGGAGCAAATGCTGAGAATCACAAATGAAAGACAATGCTGTTAAGAAGAAGTGATTGAAATGTTGAAACACAAGGTGGAGAGGAATGAATCACCAAAAGCTGTAACTACTTCATAGATTGAGCTTGAGTCTGCTCGGAAGGATATTGTATCCCTGAAATCTCAACTTGAATTAGAGAAAAGAGAGATCTTGCGACTATAGGTGCAGATTATGATATACAAAGCTGATATTTCAGATCGAGATCAAGAGGTAAAGAAATTGCAAGCTGCAATATTAGATGCCAACCGAGGATACGATCAGATCAAAACTGATTAGGACTTTCTATTTTTGAGGATAATCTCCTAAGAGGAGTTGGAGAGAGCCCCTCCTCTTAAAGCTATATAAAGGGGGGGGGGGCGGACCAGCTTTATCAATCAATCAATCAACAATCCATCAATCAAGCATCAAGCAACTCCATCAAGAAAGATCAGTTCGCCCTTTTGAGAAGCAAAGCCTGGAGGATTCGAAAATCATGAGCAACTAAGCTTTTCTTTTCTGGTTCAAGGGGGGAGGTTCAATTGTGTCATCATGAGGTTCTGTGTTTAATTCAAGTTCTTGCTTTTTAATTCAAGTATTCATTGATTCTTGTGCTTATTCCTTATGGATGTTAATGTTAATTAGTCTAAAAAATTAACTAATGTTGATTTTCCTACTGCTATCCATGGTTCGGTGATCCGTAATTGTCACAAATAGTGGTACAAGTAACAATTAGGTTAATATCTTTCTGGGTCAATTGTTCATGACAGCCTTTGACCAATGTATTAACATGTTTTAACCTAAAGGGAATCATTGGAACAAGATCCGATAATTGTAGCTATCTCAATTATTGTTATTTTGGTTTAACTGTTTTCACAAAGTTTAATGCTATCACTAGTTAATATGGAGCGCTATCGAACCCCGTCGATTAGTGATAAGTGTTGATCGAATGCTGGGTTTGGTAAGTTGATTTAGGAAAACACAAGGTTTATTATGGCTATCCTAATAAATCTAAGGTTAAATGCTTGAATTGCAAGACTGCCGAAGTCTACCTATGATTGATGACCAATTGACTAACCCGAACCCTTGAATCAGAATTCGGTAAGACTGATTACATCTTGTTAGTTGAAAATGCTATTGCTTTCTTGTTCTTTTAGAAATTTTAATTATTTAATTTTCTCAATCTATTATACGCATTCGGCTAAGAAATTATTCCTAGCTCCTCGTGGGATTTGACCTAGTACCACTGCTACTACAAAAATTTTATTGTGCAACTTGCGTTAATTTTGAGGGTTTCGACAACCTGTCACTCCCAAAGAGGGGCAAGAGTTTAGGATGTATATCGCGATGGGATCAGAGGCCATAGGATGCCTATTGGCACAGGAAGATGAAAGCAAAATAGAAACTCCCATCTACTACGCCAGTAGAATCCTCAAAGTTGTAGAGAACTGTTCCCATATTGAACAACAATGTCTAGCCTTGCTCTTCGCCACACAAAAGTTTAGGCATTACATTTTGGGGCAAAAGGTATGGCTCATCGCACGAAGTGACCGGATCATGTTCTTTTTGGATAGACCCCCCTGTCCGGTAGGCTCATGAAATGGATGATGCAGCTTAATGAGTACGATATAGAATATACACATCCCAAAGCTGTCAAGTGTCAGGTCACCGCCGACCTACTGGCCATTTTCCCATCTGCCTCTGACTTCCCTATATCAAAAGAAATCCCCCGAGACATGCCCATGGTCACTTTGGTAGAAAGTAGTGAGTGGATCCTAACTTTCGATAGGAGCAACACAAGTACCTCTGCCAGCGCTGGAGTAACCCTAACTTCCCCTGATGGACAAGCTTCGACCTTTTAATTTAGACTCCAGTTTCCTTGTTCACAAAATATAATAGAATATGAAACACTAGTTCTCGGCCTGATAAAAGCAATTGAAGCCGAAACAAAGAAGATAAGAGTGTTCGGTGATGCAAACAGTAAAAGAACTCACCATCTTACCCTATAAGACCCTACTACAAAAATTAGTTCGTGACCTAGACATACGCTTTGAACACCAAAATAGGGCCAAGAACAGGTTTGCTGATGCCTTAGCCACGTTTGGATCCAAGATGCAAGCCAGCCCCGAGCCGATAGAAATCACCATTCAAACAATCGATTGATAATCAATCATCACTTTAAAGGAGCAATTGGAGATATGAGGTGATACAAAAACTGAAGGGCCAAACCATGGGAACCCAAGATATAAGGATGATTGCGAAGTATCAGTTGGTGCACGGGGTACTATATCATCAAGAACCCAATGGCGTAAGGACAAGGTGTTTAGGCAGGGAGGAGACGGAGGCCACATTGGAGAAGATTCACAAGGCCACCTGTGGAGTAGTCATGAGTACCCTGTTCTACAAATTACAATGATTGGGGTATTATTGGCCCATGATGAAGTGGGATTCGATTAGAATACAACGGGAGTGTGATAAGTGCATTCCACAGATATAACAAGGAGTGTTTAGTGGTTGATGAAGACTGGAGGAAGATAAACATAGATTACCTACAAGAGCATACACTTCCCATTGATATTCAGTTGCGGAGGAAGTTATTGTCCAGAATCAAGAGATTCTACCTCCAGGATGGAATACCATATAGGAAGTCTTATACAGGCAAACCTCTGCGATGTTTGGCTGTGAGGAAATTGATGACATCTTGGAGATAACCCACAACTCTGAACCTGCGATTCACCAGGACCAGCTTGCCCTACACAACCACATCATGCATCTCGTCTTCTATCGACTAACTATGATGGAGGACGCACAACGACACATGTGCCGGTGTCACAAGTGCCAAATTCACGGAGAGAGGATTCACAAACCCGCCAACACCCCGTATCTTGTTATCACACCCTGACCCTTTCACACTTGTGGAGTAGACCTTATATGGAAGATACACCCATCCTCTAAGGGGTACTACTTCATTATTGTCACGACAGATTATTTCACTAAATGAGCAGAGGTTGTTCCTTGCGATGAATTTTTGCCATTAGCATTGTGAACATTCTGCGATAAAACATTGTCCACAGGTTTGAGGTACCGAGTGGGTACTAACCGATAATAGCCTGTCCATAAAAAAACAAGAGGTTTGTGACCTTTTAGGGCAATACGGGGCAAAATTAGGGACATCGATGACGTATTACACCCAAGGCAACGGTCAGGCGGAGGCTACGAACAAGACATTGCTAAGAATGCTAAGCAAAACAGTAGCTGACAACCATAAAGATTGGGCAGAGAAGCTATCAGAGACATTGTGCGCTTATTGCATGATGATCAGGAAAAGCATGCAAGTGACACCCTATTCTTTAGTCTATGGGCTGGAAGCCATACTCCTAGCAGAAATGAAGGCCGTGTCTACTAGGATAGCTGTGATAATGGGCAAAAAGATCAAACCAGAGGATCTAGATAATTTTCTTACAAACAAACTAGAGGTGGATGCGCATTCCAGCAATCTCCAGATGGAAATAAAATAGAAAAACCTAATTTTTCTATTATTACATTACATCGAATTCCTATACAATTTGTCTAAAAAAATTATTTATAGACCAAATTGAATAGAAAAGAAATAGCAGGGTGCACCAATCTTGGCACTAGAAATATTCGATCTCTACCACATATGCAGCCCAATTATTCAAGAAACATTCACAAAACAGTTCTATAAATATAACAAAATAATAAAGATTTATTCTCCAGATCATCCACCCAAAATTTGGAAACCAATTTCCAGAAAAAAAACGTTAACTACGCAAATTGGGTAGAATGCCTTCTACCAATTTACACAGATTCAGATATGCTCTAATTTGGTTCAAGACTTGAACCTAGCTTTGATACCACTGAAGGGGATGGGAGATCCATCATATAGATGGTTGAACCCTGTAGGAAGGTTGGACAAAATTTCAAAAATTTCTTTACTCCCATCTGGGAATCCTATTCCCAATTTAGCAAATTGCATTTTCAAGGTTTGTCCTTGTAACCAAACCAGACCAAATCTAAAACTAAGAATAGGGAGGGATATACTTGATACGGAATCCACACAAAAAGCACCTCCCAATGTAGGTGTTCACACCCAAAGAGTGTACCAAATCCTCCATCCACTGAAGATGACACAGCTTAGGATGAGGCAGGATCAATAGGTAGTTCTTCACCAAGAACTTGTGATTCTTCAGCAAGATCAAATCTTGATTCTTCTATCAAGAAACAATATCAAGATCAAATCTTGATCAGATCCAGAATTGGAGATCGAACAGGGTAGGGCGGCAAGAGCAAGGAGAAAAAGAACTGAAGGCAAAAGTCAGTCAAACTGAGTTGTCTTCTGTAATGTCTACGAGTCTTTTTCATATCCACCCTACGCTCTATTTATAGCCTTAAAGAGACAACCTCCTAATCTGATTAGGAGTCTATTGATCCAAATCTTTATTTGGATCTAAACTCTTTAAGTGATAAGGATAATCCCTTATCTTATCTGTAGTACAAGACCAGCTTATTCCTAATCAAATTAGAAGTTCCTTGATCCAAATCTTTATTTGGATCTGGACTCTTTAAGTTGATAAGAATTACCCTCTTATCCTTATTTGGTGATCCAAACCCAGATCTGCCCCTATTTAATTAATCCAATTAACCCATTTCGAAATGGGCTTTAGGCCCATTAAAATTTTAGGCTCACTTCCTTTTAATGCTGGCTCTCTTGGCTCTCTTTGTATGGCGTAGGACCGTAACGTTGATCTACACATCTGCCAAATGGGTATAGCCTAGTCTCTATTACAAGGCCTAGTCGAATTCCCTACTGAATATAGTGAACCCCTAAGTCCTTCACTATGGGCTCTTAATGGGCCCAACATTTACATTAAATGGTCCTTGGGTCCAACCATCTTATGCAGGCCCAAGGACTGTGCATAGATGCAAGACTAGCCCATCAGGTATAACCCTCAATGGTCTTACACTTAACCTCTCAGCCCTTAATGATCAAACATTGCCCGACAAGAGAGGACCTCTCATCGGTTGCAAGGTACAGTGTGGCACTCTCTACTCACATGGATCCCAAGAATTAAAACCATTTGCAAACAATTTGTGAAACCATAATATATAAGTATATCTCTATATACATATATTTTGCAAAACCATAATATATAAGTATATCTCTATATACATATATTTTGCAAAACCAAATTTCAAACACATTTGAAATCCACTGCCGGCAGTTTAGGTTTCCATCAGAGAGAGTGCATTTCCCTGATCATTCACTTTGTCCAACAAAGGGGCTGATCCTGTCATTATGATCACCCACTCAGATCAATTATCAGATTGTCCCAACATACGCAGGTTTTGACCCACTATAAGGATCTCACTGATTAGCACATCAAAGAAAGCCTAATCCGACACCTAGTGCAGTGTTATAATCAAGTCTAGAGGTTAGGTGTAACATTCAAGTTTTGCCCATCTGTCTTCAAGGTCTAGGGCAATACTAGAATTTTGGTCCAGTTCAGGGTTTCAAGAAAACCCACACTGCATGTACCTCAGATATCACCTTGGCAGCTGAGGCATAGGAGACCTCTCTCATGCCCTCAATCTCCCCGGGGGTCTTGGAAGACATACCATTGGAGAGAGTCACTCTATGCCTGAAATGAACATTTCCTTTCTTAGAGTTCTCCACACTATATCTCCTAACAATCTTGTCAATGTAAGCAGATTGGTATAATCCTATTATTCTCTTCGATCTATCTCTATAAAGTTGAAGTCCCAAGATGTAAGAGGCTTATCCAACATCTTCTATGGAGAATTGTTGTGAAAGCCATACTTTCACCTAGTTAACATTCCTACACCATTCCCAATGAGTTGAATGTCATCTATATACAAAACCAAGAATATAACCTTATCTTCCATATGTTCCTATAAACACAAGGCTCATCCGGATTCTGCTCAAAGTCAAATTGTTTGACGATAGAGTCAAAAGATGTTCCAACTCCTAGAAACTTGCTTAAGTCCATATATGGATCAATTAAGTTTACACACCAAGTGTTCCTGACCTACAACAATGAATCCTTGCAGTTGCTGCATGTAGATGTCTTTAGTAAGATCTCCATTCAGGAATACGGTTTTGACATTCATTTTCCAAATCTCATAATCATGGTGTGCTGCTATAGCTAGCAAGATACTAATGGATTTAAGCATCGCCACAGGCGAAAAGGTTTCCTCATAGTCAATTGCCGCTTTCTGAGTGTTCCCTTTCGCCACAAGATGAGCCATGTAGGTCTCAATCTTACCATTGGAGCCCTTCTTCCTCTTATAGATCCATTTGCAACCAATTACTTTCACCCCAGGCGATGAATTTACTAGAGTCCAGACTCTATTGGTCTTCATTGAGTTCATCTTAGCTCTCATGGCATCTACCCACTTCAAGGAATATATGTCCAACAAAGCTTCCGTATAAGTCATGGGATCCTCCTCACTAGTCGTGGCTTCCACCAAGTAACTTTCTTAGTCATAGTTGTAATGAATTAGAGGCCTGGATACCTAGGTAGACCGTCTAGGTTTGTTATTATCTAGAGCCCGCGGGACATATCCCACTACACCTAAGCTCTCCTTATCAAGAATGACTTCCTGATGATGATTGTTCAGGATGTAATCTTCTTCCATGAAATGGGCATTTCGATTGCAAAACACATTTTTCTCATTTTAAAGGGAAGGGAGACCCATCATATGGATGGCTGAACCATGCAAGAAGGCTGGGAAAAATTTTAAAAATTTATTTCTCCTTTTCGGGAATCCAATTCCCAGTTTTAGAAAAACTACTTTTCCAAGGATGGTTCTTGATGCTACGCAATCCAAGCATTCCTAGCTGGCTGCTAACTGGCTCCTAGCTGGCAATGGACGACACCTGAGAAGAAGATGGTGGAGAATTCCCTAGGGACTTGCCCAGTGGGAATACTTCGATGCTTAAGTTAGAATCCTGGGGAAAATAGTACAGAGTGTAAAAAAGGCTAAGAGTGTAGGTCGCGCTAGATCACTAAGTTAGCTCGAGAGCAAGTAAGTTCAAGATAAGATCTCAGATCTTCAAGAGAAATCCCTTCCCTTCCACTAGGGGGCTCTTATATAGGCGTTCTTGTCAAATTGAGCATAACCACGACTGGACCTTTGTCGCAGCTGTTATTTTCCAGGGCTGTGCAAGTAACCGTTGCAGGGTACTGCCCAATCGGGTGAGTGACACATCCTGGGAGGACAGGCACTCCACCATCTGTCGAGAGACGTGGGTGCAGTCTATCGAATTGGTCCCTGCGCTGTCAGTCAGGAGACGTGGCGTAGTCTAGCAGGTATGGTCTTGTCAGATAGAAGCTTCCTGAAAGCATTGCATCACTTACTCATGAGCTATCCTGTAGCGAGCTATCCTATCGCGCAGGGAGCTATCCTGTCGTGAGCTACTTTGTAGTGAGATCCTTGGGGTACTTCGAGGTGACCCCTTTCAGGGTTGCCATTGGGGTAGTTTTTCTGCTTAAGTGTTGAAGCGTGCTGGTTACCCTAGCTCACGAGTTGGGATAGACTTGTCTTGGAGTATTCCCTTTCAATAGCTCGGGGGACCTCGAGCTCGCGTGGTAGCGAGCTCCCCTATAGCAAGCTATGGTGTAGCGAGCTGCCCTGTGGGCTGGCTACTTAGTCGCGGTCATGCTGTGGTGATGAGTTGTTGGTCATGCTGAGTCATGTCCACATGTCATCATCTCAAGGGGTCGGGTCAAATCACCCTCCGCCAATTGCCCCCCACTCCTCGGGCTAAGGGTGCTACCTTAGCATAAGGAGTTCATGAAATGTGACAGGTGGATTTGACTAAAGTTCAAACTTGATTGACTGCTCGCATTAAATATCCGCGCAAAGGTCAAGGGATTTCTAACCTTTCGAATGCTAAGAAACATGCCAATGTGGCTCTTAGTTCTGGATGTCATGCAACCGTCATTACCTCAATCATGGGAGACCTGCAGCCAGTCACATTTCAGTTTCAAAAGACATGCGGTCAGCTTGACTGTGAACTGTCAGATTTGTCTCAATTTGGGCCGTTGATTTGGGGGCACAATGGCTATAAATAGGAGGGCCCCTAGGCCTCATTTTCTTTCACTCTAACTTGCTTTGTCTTCGGATTCTGAGGTCGTGCATCCATCTAGTCTGCCCGAGCTCTTCTCCTATTCACACTATTTCATCTTTTCCGGTGAGTCTAATCATTCTGCCAATCATGTCTGGGTATTCGTACCACGTTTATCCCCAGGATGGTAACCAGTGCGACGCCCCCTCGAGCTCAGGGAGAGCTTGGGAGCAGGCTTCAGAGGCTTGGGAGGCCTCTATCGAGGTGACTTCTACTTCTTGGGGCAGAGAGCCCGACACCTTCAGTCCCTCCTCTATGATGATGGAGAGACTTAGATCTCTAATTCACTACTTTAACCTTCCCGGGGACCTTACCTACGGTCTCCCCTTTGGCAACTTTCCTTGGGAGCATGGTCCCAATGACATAGTGATTTTCAGGAACAACTTGAGGCTGGCCTGCGTTTTCATCTGCACCCTCTAATAGTAGAGGTGTTGAATCATTTCAATGTCACCATTAACCAGCTCCATCCCAACGCCATTCGGAATGTGGTTGGGATTATTTCTTTGTGCTATGAGTATTGTCTTCCCCTTGATCTTGATATCTTTTCTACCATTCTTTGCATCAAGAATGCTACTCTCGAAGCGCCTCCGGAAAAGCATTCCTACTACTTTTCCCACTCTTTATATTGCACACTCGACTGAGAATTTATTCCCCTAGCTCCTTGTGGGATTCGACCTAGTACCACTACTACTACAAATTTATTATGGGACTAGCATTAATTTTTAGGGCTTCGACAACCCATCACACGACCTCCAAGTGGAGTATGGATCGAGCTCGTATCGCTCCGGATTCAAGCTCTGCCACTGGTTGGTCTGAAAGAAGTTCTCTGGGCTCAACCTCGATGGCATCATAATGAAGGGCCTGGCCCCCGAGATGGTGGACCAGGCGGAGGAGGGGGAGCCTGACTCCCTGGAGGACGAGGACGAGGTGGAGGAGGTGGACCCTTGAGGTTGGCGGCTCTTCTGATTTTCTATTCTTATGATTGACTTCTGGTGGTTCCTGGGTGCCAGAACCCAGTTTTCAAAAATCTTCTTCTTGGGCACTTGTGCCCTTTTTTACTTCTTGTTGAACTTTCCTGAGCTTTTTTAGCTCGGTTTTTATTTATGCATTAGTAATGAAAATTTTCTTTTTCTGCTAAGTATGGTGTGCTCTTTTATTTTTTGCCAAAGCGATCTCATCACTCAAGCTATTAGAGCTACATACCCGAAATAGGATTTTTCGGTAATTATTACCCCGAGCTATCCCTTAGCGTTTTGAGGTATTTTTATGGTATACCGCAAAGTAGTTACCGTGTATGCCCAAACTGTATGTTTGCAGGTTGTTCCTTATTTGGTTCAACCGATGTACTAAGACGAGCTATGCTTCGCAGGGTTTAGACCCGAGCTGCTTACGCCTCTGATACTTCATACTTTGCCTTCATTGGTGAAGCGGCTAAGTCTTTCATCATGCCAAGGTCTTGGTTAGCTCGGTGTTTTAGCCCTTAGGCTGAGGGGGTGACTTATAGTCTACCCTTGGAGTTTGCCCATGCCATGGAGGCGACTGGGTCTTATTGCGCCAAGGTCATGTTAGCTCGGCATTTTGTCCCTTAGGCTTTGAGAGTGACGCATGGTCTACTCAGTAGTTCGCCCATGCCATAGAGGCGACTGGGTCTTATTGCGCAGAGGTCGTGTTAGCTCGACATTTCGGCCCTTAGGCTCTAGGAGTGACTCGTGGTCTACTCAATAGTTATAGGTAATACTCCCTTAAGTTGACAATATTCCATGCCCAAGGTACTTGTTTCCCTTCACGGGTTTTGAGCTCGTATGTTCCTTCACCGAGCACCCGCTTCACTCGGTAGGGTCCTTCCCAATTCAGTTCGAGCTTACCAATGCCGGGCTCAGGTATCACAACTTTACGAAGAACTAGGTCGTTGATGTGGAGGTTCTGCTTCTTGACCCTAGCATTATAGTACTGAGCTACTCTTTGCTGGTAAGCTACGGTCCTGATATATGCGAGGTCCCTTACTTCATCGAGTAGGTCGAGGTTGGTACGTAGCCCATCTTCATTTGCCTTATCGTCATATGCTTCCAGTCGTAGTGAGGGAACCTCGATCTCAGCTTGGGTGACTGCTTCGGTGCCATAGGTGAGGTTGAAGGGAGTCTTTAGCTCGGTCTAACTGTCTTCAGTCTGCGAAGGATAGCTCTTTTTGTGACTTCTGCTTGACCGTTTGCTTGAGAGTGTGTGACTGAAGTGAAGTTCTGTTGGATCCCCATGTCTTGGCACCAGTTCTAAAATTTAATATCCTCGAACTGCTTACCATTATCAGAAATTAGTACCCGAGGTAACTCGAAGCGACACACTATGTTCTTCCAAAAGAAGTTCTGAATGTTTCGGGCTGTGATAGTTACATGGGGTTCAGCTTCTATCCACTTGGTGAAATAATCCATTGCTACCACTAGAAACTTCATCTGGCTTGTCATTGGTGGAAACGGTCCAAGTATATTGATGCCCCATTGTGCGAAAGGCCATGGGTTGGTGAGATACTTGAGGTCGACAGCGGACTGATAGTGGATATTGGCATGCTTCTGGCACTTGTCACACTTTCTAACGAACTCAATAGCATCTGCTTTCATTGTTGGCCAGTAGCACTCTTGTCGTAGTGCTTTTTGGGCGAGGGCCCTGCCCCCCAAGTGTCCGCCGCACAGGCCCTCATGAGTGTCGCAGAGTACGAGCTCGGCTTCGGAAAGTTGCAAGCAGCGTAGGTAGGGGAGCGTGTAGGATCTTCGTGAAAGAATGGTAGGATTCATCGCATGGATGCCAAAAAGGTTGCGGAATGGGTGGGAGAATTTCAAAAATTTTCCTACCTTCTTCCATCTGGGAATCGTATTCCCTAAATTTAGAATACAATATTCAAAGATCCTACTTGAACCATAATTGAACCAGACCTGAACCAAAACAAGGAGGGAATTATACCTAATCCAGAGAAGCAGCATCTCCCAAAGTTGGTGATCCCGCCCAAAGAGGACACCAAGAACCGCTCCTGTTGAAGATGACATAGCAATGAATGGAATGCAACCAGCAGAGTGCGTCCTACACACTAAATCCTTCGCAAGAATCCACTGGAAACTCTGAGCACCAAAACTTTTCAGTCTTTTCTGTAAAAATGATGTCCAGAACAAATTTCTTGATTTCTTTCTACTTCAAAGATCGAATCTTGAAAGGAAGAATGGCGGCGGCTAGAGGAGAACTCCTGAAGTGAAGATTGCTGAATTTGCTTCTCTTCTTTCTTGGAGTGTCTATGAGATCCAATCTCAATTCACAGGATGATTTCTTGCACACAACACTAGGTTCAAAATCTGATTATGATCTCTTAGGGTTTTTTCTCTTTTTTTCTTGATTAAGAAACCCCTTGATTAGGAGTTATCCCAATCCAAATCAATATTTGGATAGGGGGTGATTTTAATCCTATCTGTAGATTAAGTTAGCTTACTCCTGAACTTATCTGGAGGTTACCAGATTCAAATCTGATTTGAATTTGGTCTCCTACAGTGGATAAGGTTAAAGGCTCAATCATTTTGCCAACTTTAATCCAAGATTCACCCCATAGAAGGGTGATCATATCAACCTAGCTCAAAATCAGCTTTTGGCCGATTAAGTGTTCAGTGCTTAACTAGTTTCCAGTCTGCTACCCAGTTAGGCTTCTTTGTATGGCGTGGGACCCAAGCTATGATCTACACACCAGCCACATGGGTTCGGCTCAGCCTTTATCACAAGGCCCAGCTGAATTCACTGAAAAGCTCAGTGAACCCCTGAGCCCATCACATGGACACTATGGGCCCAACACTTACATTAAGTGGTCCCTGGTCCAAGCTATCTTATAAAAACCCAGGGACTGTGGGCAAGTGCAAGATTAGCCCATCAGGTACTATCCTAAATGGTCTTACACTTAACCACTCAGCCCATAATGATCAAACATTGCCCGATAGGAGAGGACCTCTCCCTAGGCTACAAGGAACAATGCTGCACTCTCTGAGGGGATAGGAAATCTATCGCATGGATGCCCAAAAATTGCGGAATAAGAGGGTGAATTTCAAAAATTTTCTTCTCCCTTCAACTAAGAATCATATTCCCTATTTAGAAAATCATATTTTCAAGAATCATTCTTGAACCATAAACTGAACCAGATCTGAACCAAAAGTAGAAGGGAGGGATTATACCTGGTATGAAGAAATAGTATCTCCCAATGGAGGTGTTCACACCCAAGGAAGGATCCAAAATCTGCTCCCACTGAAGATGGTGCAGTGCAGGATGGAGCAGAATCAACTTTGTTCTTCCAAAAGAACTTGATCCTTCGCAAGAATCAACAGGATGGCTTGTGAATACAGCTCCAAACAATCTTTTCTCCAAAAGATTGATATCAAGATCGAATCTTGATTACTCTTGGAAAGAGGAGGAGATCGAACTGCTGGAGGCGGCGACTGCAGGAAGGAGGTGACAAGAGAGTATTTGTAGGGTGCAGAAATCTCTCTTCTTGTGATCTCAGCTCTGAAAACAAGAGTGTGTTTATTGCATGTCTAAAGGCTTCCGCCCCCTCCTCCTTTTATAATCTTAAAGGGATCAGCTCCTAACCCCATTAGGAATTGCTGATCTAAATCATATTTGGATTAAAATGTCCCTTTAAGTGATAAGGGATAACCCTTATCTTATCTGCAGATTAGATCAGTCATCTCCTAATCTAATTAGAAGGCTTCTAGATCTAAATCTTATTTAGATTTTGGACTCTGTAAGTGGATAGGGTCTGGGCCCATTCTTATTAGTTGATCCATCTCAGAATTCGCCCCTTTAAGTGACCAATCAAATTAGCCCAGTTCAAAATGGGCTTAAGGCCCATTTAAGGTTATGTATTCACTTAGCCTTCCAAACTGCTTCGCAGTTGGGCTTCCTTGTATGGCGTGGGACCCAAACATTGATCTACACATCAGCCACATGGGTTTAGCCCAACCTTTGTTACAAGGCGTGGCCGAATACATTGTTATGAATAGTGCACCCCCTCAAAACCATCTCATGGTCTCTATGGGCCCAACACTTACCCTAAGTGGTCCCTGGGACAAGCCACCTTGTAACACCCAGGGACTGTGGGCAGATGCAAGATTAGCCCATCAGGTATTATCCTCAATGGTCTTACACTTAACCTCTCAGTGAGAGTGCATCCTCGATCATTACCTTTGTCCGACAAAGGGGCAGATCCTGTCACTATGATCACCCACTTAGATGAATTCTCAAACTGTCCCAACATACCCAGGTGTTGACCCCCGCTAAGGATCTCACTGATTTGTAATCAAAGACAGCGTAATCTGACATCTAGTGCAGTATCATAATCGAGTCTAGGGGTCGGGTGTAACTTTCCAGTTTTGCCCATCAATCTCCAAGATCCAGGGCAATACTGGAAATCTGGTCTAGTTCATAGGTTCAATTAATCCTACACTGTATGTGCCTAGGGTCTCACCCTGGTAGCTGAGACAAGCCGCCCCAACCGACTTGGCGGCACCACAGTGTTAGCCTGGTCAGGATAGTTCTCCCCAGATCGATCCACTAGCTATGAACATTCTAAACTAACATGAGTCTCATTAATTGTCCAGTTTAAGGGTATTACATAGAAACATACCAAGGGAACATGAATCAAATATGCATTTTTATTCATTTACAATAAACTCATAAAGTACATCATTCTGATTGAAGCTAAGGGCATACAAACTTTCTAATAGCTCCTACTTGCACTTAAGTCCAATCAGGTACAAGCCAGAGTCCCAGGCTTTCCACGTGTTTCTCAAACACTTTCTGTGATAGTGGCTTCATCAATGGGTCTCCTACATTTTCCGCTGATGCTACTTTCTGAATCAGGACATCTCCTCTACTAACAATCTCCCGCAGTACGTGGTGCTTCCTCTCGATGTGCTTTGACTTTGAGTGGGCTCGTGGCTTTTTAACCTGAGCAATAGCTCCATTGTTGTCACACAATAATGGGATGGGTGATGTGCTGGATGGAACTACTCGCAACTCGTGAACGAACTTCTTCATCCACACGACTTCTTTGGCAGCCTCACTTGCAGCAATGTACTCGGCCTCGGTCATGGAGTTTGCAATAAACCCTTATTTGCTGCTTTTCCAGCAAACAGCACACGATCCTATCGTGAAAACATATCCAGATGTAGACTTTCTATCATCTGGATCTGACTAAAATTTTGGCATCTGTATACCCTTGGATCTGTAGTGAGCTACCATCGAATACTAGACAAAACTCTTTTGTCCTTCGAAGGTACTTAAGTATGTTTTTCACAATAGTCTAGTGCTCCTGCCATGGGTTGGCCTGAAGTCTGCTTACTACACTCACTGTCTGAGCAATGTCAGGATGAGTGCATAGTATGGCATACATGATGGTCCATAGAGGCATAGGGAACATTTTTCATGCCATCAATCTCCTCAGAAGTCTTGGGAGACATCTTCATGGAAAGAGTGACTCCATGCCTGAAAGGAACATTTCCTTTCTTGGAGTTTTCCATGCTGTATCTTTTGACAATTTTGTCAATCTAAGCAGATTGGGATAATCCTATTATCCGCTTCGATCTATTGAAATAGAATCGAAGACCCAGTATATAGGAAGCTTCTCCAAGATCTTTCATGGAGAATTGTTATGAAAGCCATACTTTCACCGTAGTTAACATTCCTACATCATTCTCAATGAGTAGAATGTCATCTACGTACAGAACCAAGAAGGTAACCTTATCTCTATTGTACTTCCTGTAGACATAGGGTTCATCCGGATTCTGCTTGAAGTCAAACGATTTGATAGCAGAGTCAAAACGGATGTTCCAACTTCTAGAAGCTTGCTTAAGTCCATAAATGGATCTATTAAGCTTACATACCATGTTTTCCGGACCTGTAGCAATGAAGCCTTGCAGTTGCCGCATATAGATATCTTCAGTAAGATCTCCATTCAGGAATGCAGTTTTGACATCCATCTGCCAAATCTCATAATCTTGGTATGCTGCTACAACTAGTAGGATCCTAATGGATTTAAGCATGGCCACAGGCAAAATGGTTTCCTCATAATCGATGCCCTCTTTCTGAGTGTTCCCTTTCGCCACCAGATGAGCTTTGAAGGTCTCAACCCTACCATCGGGGCCCTTCTTCCTCTTGTAAATTCATTTGCAACCGATTGCTTTTACCCCGGAGGGTGGAACTACAAGTGTCTAGACTCCATTGGTCTCCATTGAGTCTATCTCTGCTCTCATGGCCTCCACCTACTTCTGGGAATCTATGTCCAACATAGCTTCTGCGTAAGTCACGGGATCTTCATCACTAGTCAAGGTTTCCACCAGGTAACTATCCTGGTCATAACCATAACGGACTAGTGGCCTAGATACCCGAGTGGATTCTCTAAGTGGGTCACTACCTGGAACATGTGGGACATCTCCCACTGCTCTTGAGCTCTCCTCATCAAGAAAAACTTTCTAACGATGGGTGTCCTGGATAAAATCAGTTTCCAAAAATTGTGCATTTCGACTGCAGAACACTTTCTGCTCACTTGGGTCATAGAATAGGTAACCTACGGAGCCTTTTGGGTAGCCTACAAACAAGCAACGACTGGTCTTGGATTCCAACTTGTCTGCACTTGTTCTTTTAACGTGTGCTGGACAACCCCAAGTTTTCAAGTGTCTGACACTTGGTTTCTTTCCGGTCCAAAGTTCATATGTAGTGTTCGGAACCGATTTGGTTGGAACCCGATTCAGCACATAAATCGTAGTCTCTAATGCGTAATCCCAAAAGGATGTGGGTATCTCTGAGTGTATGAGAAGTGACCAGACCATTTCCAATAATGTCCTATTCCTCCTCTCTGAAACACCGTTAAGTTGTGGTGTAGCAGGAGGAGCTAATTGTGGTACTATCCCATTGTCCTTTAAGTATTCCTTGAATTCGTCAGAGAGATGCTCGCCACCTCGATCTGATCGAAGGGCTTTAATTTCTCTCCCTAATTATTTCTCGTTCTCTTGCCTAAACTCTTGCCTCAATGGTCTTACACTTAACCTCTCAGCCGATAATGATCATACGCTTTCTGACAAGAGAGGACCTCTCCATCGGCTGCAAGGAACAGTGTTGCACTCTCTGCTTATATGGATCCCAGGAATTAAAACCTTTCGCAAATCATTTTGAAACCATAATATATATACTTTCATATCTCATATAGAATATATTTTGCAAAACAAATCTCAACGATTGAAATCGACTGCCGGTTGTAATGGTTTCCATTAGTGAGAGTGCATCCCCGATCATTACCTTTGTCCAACAAAGGGGTTTATCCTGTCACTATGATCACCCACTCAGATGAATTCTCAAACTGTCCCAACATACCCAGGTTTTGATCCCCGCTAAGGATCTCTCTGATTGGTGGCACCACAGTGTCAGCCTTGTCAGGATAGGTCTCCCCAGACCCACTGGCTGTGAACATTCTAAACTAACACGAGTCTCATTAAGTGTCCAGTTTAAGGGTATTACATAGAAACATACCAAGGGAACATGAATCAAATATGCACTTTTATTCATTTACAATAAATTCATAAAGTACATCATTCTGATTGAATCTAAGGGCATACAAAACTGTCTAACACTCTCCTCTCACATGGATCCCGGGAATTAAAACCATTTGCAAACATTTTGAAACTGTATATGTATACATTTAATATAAATTTTACAAAAACAAAATTCCAATGATTGAAATCAACTGCCGGCAGTTTGGTTTCCATCAGAGAGAGTGCATTCCTAATCATTACCTTTGTCTGACAAAAGGGCTGATCCTGTCACTATGATCATCCAGTCAGATGAATTCTCAGACTGCCCCAACATGCCAAGGTTTTGACCCCCGCTAAGGATCTCACTGATTGGCATATCAAAGACAGCCTGATCCGACACATAGTGAAGTATCGTAATCGAGTCTAGGGGTCAGGTGTAACTTTCATGTTTTGCCCATCTGTCTCCAAGGTCCAGGGCAATACTGGAAATCTGGTCCGGTTCAAAGATTCGAGTAATCCCATACTACATGTGCCTTGGGTCTTACCCTGGTGGCCGAGACAGGCCATCCCAACACTTGGTGGCACACCAGTATTAGCCTTGGCAGGATAAATCTCCACAGACTTATCCAATGGTTGTGAACATTTAAAAATAACACGTGTCTCATTAAGAGTCTAGTTTTTGGGTCTTACACAAAATTATACCAAACAACATGAATCAAACATGCACTTTATTTATTTACACTAAATATCAAAAGTACATCAAATCGGATTGAAGCTAAGGGCATACAAAACTGTCTAACACTTTGGTACAGCCATCCGTCTATTGTGACGTATCTGGCTGCCTAATGCTCTACCCTTCTGGCAGCATTGTGATCTGTAGGGAGGGCCTCGTGTAGTAGGAAGCTCGCAAGCAGGTCAATTCAGCTCGGCTCTGCTTGAACGACAAGAGCGACCTCCTCTGCCCCCCCGAGAATGCTAGGCCAAGGCAGGTTCTCTATGTACATGGTTCTCATGGTGTTATCACTGGTGCTGGCTAACTGGGGCAGGGTTGTTAGACAGTTTTGTATGCCCTTAGCTTCAACCCATTTTGATGTACTTTTGACATTTAGTGTAAATAAATAAAGTACATGTTTGATTCATGTTGTTTGGTATAATTCTGTGTAAGACCCTAAAACTGGACACTTATAGGAACATGTGTTAGTTTTAAATGTTCATAGCCATTGGATAAGTCTGGGGAGATTTATCCTGCCAAGGCTGATACTGATGTGCCACCAAGTGTTGGGATGGCTTGTTTCGGCCATCAGGGTAAGACCCAAGGCACTTGTAGTATGGGATTGCTTGAATCCTTGAACCGGACCAGATTTTTAGTATTGCCCTAGACATTGGAGACAGATGGGCAAAATTGGAAAGTTGCACCTGACCCCTGGACTCGATTATGACACATCACTAGGTGTCAGATCGGACTGTCTTTGATGTGTCAATCAGTGAGATCCCTAGTGGGGTCAAAACCTGGACATGTTGGGGTAGTTTGAGAATTTATCTGAGTGAGTGATCATAGTGACAGGATCAGCCCCTTTGTCGGACAATGGTAATGATCGGGAATGCACTCTCTCTGTTGGAAACCAAACTGCCGGCAGTTGATTTCAATCATTGGAATTTTGTTTTGCAAAATTAATATATATATAATGTATGGTTTCAAAAGATTTGCAAAATGTTTTAATTCCCGGGATCCATGTGAGTAGAGAGTGCAGCACTGTTCCTTGCAGCTGAGGGAGAGGTTTTCTCTTGTCGAGCAGTGCTTGATCATTAAGGGCTGAGATGTTAAGTGTAAGACAATTTAGGATAATACCTGATGGGCTAATCTTGCACCTGCCCACAGTCCCTGGGTTTTTATAAGATGACTTGGCCCAGGGACCACTTAATGTAAGTGTTGGGCCCATAGGGTCCATGTGATGGGCTCAAAGGGGTCACTGAGTTTTTCAGTGAATTCGGTTGGGCCTTGTAATAAAGGCTGGGCCAAACCCATGTGGCTGATGTGTAAATCAATGTTAGGGTCCCACGCCATACAAGGAAGCCCAACTGGGCAGCAGTTTGGAAGGCCAAGTGAATACATAACCTTAAATGGGCCGTAAGCCCATTTCGAACTGGGCTAATTTGATTAGTCATTTTAAGGGGCGAATTCTGAGATGGATCAGCTGATAGGATTGGACCCAGACCCTATCCACTTAGAGAGTCCAAGATCTAAATAAGATTTAGATCTGGAAGCCTAATTAGATTAGGAAATGGCGGATCTAATCTGCAGATAAGATAGGGGTTATCCCTTATCACTTAAAGGGACTTATAATCCAAATTTGATTTGGAACAACAACTCCTAATAGGATTAGGAGTTGATCGCTTTAAGTCTATAAACAGAGGAGGGGGCAGCAACCTTTAGACATGCAACCAACACACCCTTGTCTTCAGAGCTGAAATCACAAGAAGAGAGAATTTTGCACCCTGCGATTACTCTCTTGGAGCTGTATTCACAAGCCCTCCAGTTGATTCTTGCGAAGGGTCATGTTCTTTTGGAAGAACATTGCTGATTCTGCCCCCTACACTGCACCATCTTCAGTGGGAGCAGTTTTTAGATCTTTCCTTGGCCGTGAACACCTCCACTGGGAGATACTATTTCTCCGGATCAGGTATAATCCCTCCTTACTTCTTTTGGTTCAGATCTGGTTTAGTTTATGGTTCAAGAATGATCCTTGAAAATATGATTTTCTAAATAGGGATTTCGATTCCCAGTTGAAGGGAGAGAAAAAATTTGAAATTCGATTCCTAGCAACTAGTTGATGGATAACCTATCCCTTCATCGATCTGAAGCTTTCAGGCTAGGTCCTCCGTCGATGCTGATATGGAGACAGTCTCTTCTGTGGGTGTAGCACACTCCTCGCTCTGCTCCGTAGGTTGCTCTAGCTCGAGGTCATCAGCCACCTTTGCTTTCCTTTTGAATGTGGTGACATAGCATTTGCAGTACTCAAACTGGTCACCTCGCGGTATCCCGATTCCGAAGTCCATAGGGAACTTCATGGCCAAGTAGTAAGTGGACACCACAGTCCGTAAGGCATGGGTAATCGGCCGATCTTCTATGCATTATACGGGGAGGGGGCTGCGACCATTAAGAAATCGTGGTTGAGCCTCACTATGCTAGGCAAAGTGTCGACTTCCACTGGTATTGTAATCCTTCCCAAGGGCCTGACTTCCTCTCTGCTAAATCCTACCAGGGGAGTGTTTGCGGGCTTCAGGTCGCTCTCTTGGAGCTGAAGTCACTCTCTTGGAGCTGAAATTGGGGTTGCTCCCCAGAAGCGTTCTGGCTGGGACCACGTCCGACATTGCTGGAGGAGGCCATGAATGCTGAGTTTTCAAAAGGAAACTATAGAAGCTTAGAGGAAGGCTTTTTGAACTGTTTCCACAGATGACGCCAAATGATGTTGAGCAATCTAGGCACTCCTAACTGGCTGCTGACTGGCTCCTAGTTGGCAATTGTTATGGTCACACCAACCGGCAGTGCATTGCGGCGCAGTCATAGGCAGCAGTACGAACAACAGGCCGCACAGTAGCTGTTAGATAGTTTTGTATGCCCTTAGCTTCAATCAAAGTTGATGTATTTTATGAGTTTATTGTAAATGAATAAAAGTGCATATTTGATTCATGTTCCCTTGGTATGTTTCTATGTAATACCCTTAAACTGGACACGTATTGAGACTCGTGTTAGTTTAGAATGTTCACAGCCAGTGGATCGGTTTGGGGAGACCTATCCTGACAAGGCTGACACTGTGGTGCCACCAAGTCGGTTGGTGTGGCTTGTCTCAGCTACCGGGGTGAGACCCTAGGCACATACAGTGTGGGATTAATTGAATCTTTGAACGGGACCAGATTTCCAGTATTGCCCTGGACCTTGGAGATTGATGGGCAAAACTGGAAAGTTACACCTGACCCCTAGACTCAATTATGATACTGCACTAGGTGTCGGATCGGTCTGTCTTTGATGTACCAGTTAGTGAGATCCTTAGCGGGGGTCAAAACCTGGGTATGTTGGGACAATCCGAGAATTCATCTGAGTGGGTGATCATAGTGATATGATCAGCCCCTTTGTCAGACAAAGGTAATGATTGGGGATGCACTCTCACTGTTGGAAACCAAGACTGTCGGCAACCGATTTCAACCGTTGAGATTTGTTTTGCAAAGTATATTTTATATGAGATATAAAAGTATATATATTATGGTTTCTAAAATGTTTGCAAAAGGTTTTAATTCCCGGGATCCATATAAGTGGAGAGTGCAACACTGTTCCTTGCAGCCGAGGGAGAGGTCCTCTCTTGTCGGGCAGCGTATGATCATTAAGGGCTGAGAGGTTAAGTGTAAGGCCATTGAGGATAATACCTGATGGGCTAATCTTGCATCTGCCCATAGTCCCTGGGTGTTACAAGGTGGCTTGGCCCAGGGACCACTTAGGGTAAGTGTTGGGCCCATAGAGCCCATTCGATTGGTTTCAGGGGGTGCATTGTCTTTAACATTGTATTCGACCAGCCTTGTAACAAAGGCTGGGCCGAACCCATGTGGCTGATGTGTAGATCAATGCTTGGGTCCCACACCATACAAGGAAGCCCAACTGGGCAGCAGTTAGGAAGGTTAAGTGAGCACATAAGCTTGATGGGCCTAAAGCCCATTTCGAACTGGGTTATTTATTTAGTTAATTAAAGGGGCGAATTCTGAGATGGATTAGCAGATAGGATGGGGTCTTAATCCTATCCACTTAGAGAGTTCAGAACTGAATGTGATTTAGATCTAGAAACCTCCTAATGGGATTAGGATAAAGCTAATCTAATCTACAGATAAGATAAGGGTTTATCCTTATCACTAGAAGAGAAGGCTGATCCAAATATGATTTGGATAAGCACCTCCTAATGGGATTAGGAGCTGATCTTTTAATTTAACAAAAAAGAAGGAAGGGGCGGCAGCCTTGAGTGAGACCAAGAAACACATCAGATCCTCTTTAGTGCTGAAATCAAGAAGAGAGAATTCTGCACCCTGCGAATACTCTCTTGCCGCCTCCCTGCTCTTGTCGCCCTGTTTGCCAGTTCCATCTCCAGCTGTGGGAGAAGTCAAGATTGGATCTTGACATCAATTCTTTGAGAAAGGATTGAAAAGGAAGCTATGCTCACGTACCGTTCTATTGATTCTTGCGAAGGACAGAGTTCTTGGGGAAGAACATTGCTGACTCTGCTCCATCCTGCACTGTGCCATCTTCAGTGGGAGCAGTCTTTGGATCCTTCCTTGGGCGTGAACACCTTCGTTGGGAGATATTACTTCTCCGTATCAGGTATTATTCTCTCCCATTCCTTTCGGTTCAGATCTGGTTCAGTTTAAGGTTCAAGATTTATCATTGAAAATATGATTTTCTAAATAGGGAATGTGATTCCCAGTTGAAGGGAGAGGAAAAATTTTTGAAATTTGCCCCTTATTCCGCAATCTTTGGGCGTCCATGGGATGGATCTCTCATCCCTTCAGTGGTATCAGAGCCCAGGTTCAAATCTTGAACCATTCTGTTTCAGATCTGAACCTGCGCAATTAGGGAGAAGGCGTTCTACCCAATTTGCACAGATTTGGTTTTTGGGAAATTTGTTCCCAAAACAGATGGGCAAATAATCTGAAATTAATTTTAAATAAATCCGATTATTATTTAGAATTGTTCTTTATAATTTTCTTGATTTATGGGCTGGTCGTACAAGAGGAGATCGAAATCTTGGTCGCGCAGGGAACCTGCAATTTTGCAGTTCTTGTTTTATTTTGGGTCTGTAAATATTTCTTTTTAGACTCAATGTATAGGTATTCGATCTGATGTAATTATTAATAGAAATAGGATTTCTATTTATTTTATTTTGGATCGAAGTTGGCGGCTCAGAAAAGGAGATTTCACAGAGAGGAGATTTCGCAGATGAGAGAAATGCTATCTGCGATTTGCAGTTTGTGAAACTGCATTCTGTGATCTAACCTCTATTTTGCAGGAAGGATTGTGCGAATAGCCCTGTTTGACTGATTCTTGTTTTTCCTTTTATCAGTATTTAATTTTAGATTATTTTCTTGAATTAAGGATTTAATTAAAAATCAAACCCTACACCCATTCGAACTAAGATTGGTTCAAAACTGTTTGGACCAATTCTAAGGTTTAATCAAGGTTGAAAGTCAGCCCTAATTTCCCACTAATGGGCCTAAGGATTGATATTTAATTAAATGGTTAATTCGGCCCAGCCTGTAAAGGCCCAGTTTTAAATAGTTAAAACTGCAAAAGCCCATATACCTAGATATTATTAATGGTTAATATTATGGAATTTTAACGGGCTTCCAATGGGCCTTACAGATAATTAATTGATTGGATTAATCTATCCCTGCATGTGATGTATGGATGTTTGATGTGCTGCGTACATGGGCCATAAGTACTTGGCCCATGCTCATTCGACAGTGGCTCTTGCGCACACCATGGCTGAATGCACATCATTGCCATGGTGTCCCTTTTGGTCATTGGATGACTTCCCTCAGTGGTGGGCCCCACACCTCATCAAGAGGTTATGTGCGGAACCCTAGCCGATTCAAGGCCCACCAAAATCTGGCTTTATGAAAGTCAGTGGGAGCCACTTTGGTTTGACCTAAATCAAACTAGGGCGTAATTTTGTTCCCTCCAGCTAATATGAGTGCATGTGATAGGGAGATTCATGTGATGAAATCTCTAAAGGACTTCCATCATTAGCATGAGGATGGGTCCTTCAGTAATGAGGAAACGCACCAGAAAATGGGCTATCCATTTGCTGTTGGGTTTGTCTTAGTGTTTCATAAGATGATAGGGGCATCATAGACCGATGTGGGAGGGGCTTCACCAGAAAATGGGAACTCTCTCACGGTACCTTGGCATTCACGAATATGATGGGTAAGCACTCACTGGACAAAAAGGTTTACCTGAAAACGGCTCTGAACCTTGTCTGACAGAGGCCAAAGGGAAAACTCAAATGATGAGTGGATGTGATCCTTCATAGAAAGGTGGTGGGGTTATGCAGCTGAAACAGTTGGATCCATGCACCTATGTGATTTCCCACATTTCCAGAGACAACCCGTAGTCTCCATCACTGAGAAAGGAGGGAAATCTCAGAGACGAACAAATGGAAATGGATCGTAGATTAAAGTCCATGTCTATGAAATGAACATGAATCAAATTAGGTTGTGGACTGATGTTTGCTCTTTTATCAGAAAATGGCAATTGGATCTTTTGCAAAACTTCTTGATGACAACAAGTTGAAGGGCCCAAACTAGGCTGACTGGTACAGGAACCTTATGCTGGTCCTAGCTTCTGAAATGCTGGATAAAGTGGCAAAGAATCCTGCCCCGGAGCGTCCGGGTGATAGGCCTTCTGAGGCCCGAAGGAGAGACTATCAAGAATGGGAGGAGAAAAACTCCCTTGCCCGGTGTTACATCATTGCCTCCTTGGACAACCCGATACAGAGGCAGTTCGATCAGATCGAACTTGCCAAAGACATATTGGATAGTCTCAGGACAATGTATGAAGAGCAGAATCGTTCTACTCGACAAAAGGTCTTGAAACAGTTCATGACCGCATAAATGTCCAAGGGTCAACAAGTTCACGACCATTGTCTTCGGATGATGGGATACATCAACGAACTGGAGGCTCTTGGATCCGGGATAGACCTTGCAACCCAGATAGATGCTATCCTTAACTCTTTGCCTCCTTCTTTTAATCTGTTCATCATGAACTATAACATGAACAAGTTGAATGTCAGCTTACAAGAGCTTAGCAATATGTTGCAAAGAGCTGAAGAACTGATTAGAAAGGATGAGCCTGTAGCCATGCTTGTTGAATCTGGCAAGACAGGCAAGAAAAAGAGGAAGGCAAAGAAGCCTCAGAAGAAAGCCGCTAAGAGCAAGAAGCAAAAGAAAGACAAAGCATCGGATGCCTGTCACTTCTGCAAGAAGACCGGCCATTGGAAAAGGAACTGTCCTGCCTACCTGGAATCCAAGAAAGGTAACTTCGAAAGTTACACCCGACCCCTAGACTTGATTATGATACTGCACTGTGTGTCAGATTGGGCTATCTTTGATGTACCAATCAGTGAGATCCTTAGCGGGGGTCAAAACCTAGGTATGTTGGGACAGTTTGAGAATTCATCTCAGTGGGTGATCATAGTGACAGGATCAGCCCCTTTGTCAGACAAAGGTAATGATCGGGGATGCACTCTCACTGATGGAAACCAAGACTGCCGGCAGCCGATTTCAATCGTTGAGATTTGTTTTGCAAAATATATTTTATATGGGATATAAAAGTATATATATTATGGTTTGTAAATGATTTGCAAAATGTTTTAATTCCCGGGATCCATATAAGGGAGAGTGCAACACTGTTCCTTGCAGCCGAGGGAGAGGTCCTCTCTTGTCGGGCAGTGTATGATCATTATGGGCTGAGAGGTTAAGTGTAAGACTTTTGAGGATAATACCTAATGGGCTAATCTTGCATCTACCCACAGTCCCTAGGTGTTACAAGGTGGCATAGCCCAGGAACCACTTAGGATAAGTGTTGGGCCCATAGAGCCCATGAGAGAGATGGGTTTCAGGGGGTGCGCTATTCTTAACAGTGTATTTGGCTTGGCCTTGTAACAAAGGCTGGGCCAAACCCATGTGGCTGATGTGTAGATCAATGTTTGGGTCCCACGCCATACAAGGAAGTCCAACTGGGCAATAGTTTGGAAGGCTAAGTGAATACATAATCTTAAATGGGCCTTAATCCCATTTCGAACTGGGGTAATTTGATTAGTCACTTAAGGGGCGAATTCTGAGATGGATCAGTTAATAGGATTGAGCCCAAACCCTATCCACTTAGAGAGTCCAAGATCTAAATGATATTTAGATTTGGAAGCCTCCTAATTAGATTAGGAGATGGCTGATCTAATCTGTAGATAAGATAAGGGTTATCTCTTATCACTTAAAGGGACTTCTAATCCAAATATGATTTGGGTTAGCAACTCCTAATGGGATTAGGATCTGATCCCTTTGAGATTATAAAAGGAGAAGGGGGCAGCAGACTTTAGACATGCAAGCTACACACTCTTGTCTTCAGAGCTGAGATGACTAGAAGAGAGAATTCTGTACCCTACAAATACTCTCTTGCCGACTCCTTCCTGAAGTCGCCGCCTACAGCAGATTGATCTCCAGTTCTTGGGAGTAATCAAGATTTGATCTTGATATCAATCTTTTGGAGAAAAGATTGGTGGGAGTTGTATTCACAATCCGTCCAGTTGATTCTTGCGAAGGGTCAAGTTCTTTTGGAAGAACACTGTTGATTCTGCTCCACCCTGCACGGCGCCATCTTCAGTGGGAGCAGATTTTGGATCCTTCCTTGGGCGTGAACACCTCCATTGGGAGATACTGCTTCTCTGTATCAGGTATTATCCCTCCCTACTCCTTTTGATTCAGATCTGGTTCAGTTTATGGTTCAATAATGATCCATGAAAATGTGATTTTCTAAATAGGGAATTCAATTCCCAGTTGAAGGGAAACAAGCCACCCCAACCGACTTGGTGGCAATATATTGTCAGCCTTGTAAGGATAGGTCTCCCTAGACCAACCCACTGACTGTGAACATTCTAAACTAACATGAGTCTCATTAAGTGTCTAGTTTAAGGGTATTACACAGAAACTTACCAAGGGAACATGAATCAAATATGCACTTTTATTCATTTATAATAAACTCATAAAGTACATCATTTTGATTGAAGCTAAGGGCATACAAAACTATCTAATAGCTCCCACATGCACTTTGGTCTAATCAGGTACTAGCCAGAGTCCAATGCTTTCCACGTGTTTGTCAAACACTTTCTGTGATAATGGCTTTGTCAATGGGTCTGCTACATTTTTCGCTGACGCTACCTTCTGAATCAGGATGTCCCCTCTACTAACAATCTCCCGTAGTACATGGTACTTCCTCTCGATGTGCTTCAACTTCAAGTGGGCTCGTGGCTCCTTAGCCTGACCAATAGCTCCATTGTTGTCACACAACAATGGGATGGGTGATGTGCTGGACGGAACTTCTCCTAACTCGTGAACGAACTTCTTCATCCACACGGCTTCTTTGGTAGCCTCACTTGCGGCAATGTACTCGACCTCGGTCATGGAGTCTGCAGTGGACCCCTATTTGCTGCTTTTCCAGCAAACAACATACGATTTATCATGAAAACATATCCAGATGTAGACTTTCTATCATTTGGATCCGACTGGAAATCGGCATCTGTATACCCTTGGATCTGTAGTGATGTACCACCGAATACTAGACAAAACTCTTTTCTCCATCGAAGGTACTTAAGTATGTTTTTCACAGCAGTCCAGTGCTCCTGCCTTGGGTTGGCCTGAAATCTGCTTACTACACTCACTGCCTGAGCAATGTTAGGATGAGTGCACAGCATGGCATACATGATGCTCCCTACGGAGAGGGTAAGTGTTGGGCCCATAGAGCCCATCTGATGGGTTTTAGGGGATACACTGTCCATAACTGTGTGTTCGGCCAGGCCTTGTAACACAAGCTGGGCTGAACCCATGTGGCTGATGTGTAGATCAATGTTTGGGTCCCACGCCATACAAGGAAGGCCAACTGGGCAGCAGTTTTGAAGGCTAAGTGAATACATAAACTTAAATGGGCCTTATGCCCATTTCGAATTGGGGTAATTTGATTAGTCACTTAAGGGGCGAATTCTGAGATGGATCAGCTGACAGGATTGGGCCCAGACCCTATCCACTTAGAGAGTCCAAGATATAAATAAGATTTAGATCTAGAAGCCTCCTAATTAGATTAGGAGATGGGTGATCTAATCTACAGAGAAGATAAGGGTTATCCCTTATCACTTAAAGGGACTTCTAATCCAAATATGATTTGGGTTAGCAACTCCTAATGGGATTAGGATCTGATCCCTTTGAGATTATAAAAGGAGGGGGCGGTGGCCTTTAGACATGGAAGCTACACACTCTTTGTCTTCAGAGCTAAGACTACAAGAAGAGAGAATTCTACACCCTACAAATACTCTCTTGCCGCCTCCTTCCTACAGCTGCCGCCTACAGTAGTTTGATATCCAATTCTTGGGAGAAATCAAGATTTGATCTTGATACCAATCTTTTGGAGAAAATATTTGTGGGAGTTGTATTTACATTCCGTCCAGTTGATTCTTGTGAAGGGTCAAGTTCTTTTGGAAGAACACTGTTGATTCTGCTCCACCCTGCACTATGCCATCTTCAGTGGGAGCAAATTTTGGATCCTTCCTTGGGCGTGAACACCTCCATTGGGAGATACTGCTTCTTTGTATCAGGTATTATCCCTCCCTACTCCTTTTGGTTCATATCTGGTTCAGTTTATGGTTCAAGAATGATCCTTGAAAATATGATTTTCTAAATAGGGAATTCGATTCCCAATTGAAGGGAGAGAAATTTTTTTGAAATTCGCCCATTTATTCCGCAATCTTTGGGCGTCCATATGATGGATATCCTATCCCTTCAAGCGCCGCACAACAGCATGCACCGCCTGGCAGCACGCAACACGCACCGTCCGATAGCGCGCAATACACACCGCCTGGCTGTACGCAGCACGCACCGCCCGGCAGCGCGCAATACGCACCGCTCGGCAGTGCCACACAGCAGCACGTAGCATGCACCGCATGGCAGCAGCACCAGGCAGCAACACGCATCGCATAGCACTACAGCAGCACCACGAGACACGCGCACCGCCCAGCAGCAGCAGTAGGGCGGGGCCCACATGACAGCTCATCAGGGTGGGTCCCCACTCTACTCACCAACTCGCCGCTAGCTTCACCATCCCTTATCCCTTATCCCTTATCTTATCTTATCCCTTATCCTTATCTTATTTTATCTTCTTAAATAAGAGTTGTGTTACCATTAGGAGTGGGTAATTATGATTTTTAGTTTAAGTTGGATTACCCTAGCCTAGCCGAATCCAACAAGGAATTGCCCCTATAATCTCCTATTTAAAGAGCTATGAATTGAAACAAAGCATTCAATTTTCAGTCAAGAAAAGAGTGGGGAGAGTTCGGGTGGTCTCTTGGACAAATCACCCCACGGGAGAGTTTGGGTGGTTTCTTGGACAAATCACCCATTCAGTTTCCGCAATGGAGTTTGCACGCAAGGGAAGGCGCAAGGGAAAGCTGGGCCTTCTCCCCGTGGACCAACCCATGACGAGATCCTACGCACGGGCCCTTAACATTTGGTATCATAGCTAAACGTCATGGCCGATATGGAGCAGCTATCATCCAAGGTCAACGAACTGGAACATAGGCTAGCAGAAACCAGCATAGAGGTTCGTGAAGTCAAGGAAGATGTTCGGGAGCTATGATGCTGGCTGGAAGCATTCCTCTCCATCAAAGAAGGGAGTTATGAGGGAATTGCCAACACAAACAGTCACCGTCCGAACTGGGCAGAGGCGTCTAGCAAATAGTAGATTGCTGCCCCTACAACTGCAATTATTCCCAAGGATCAGCACAGAGAGGAGGAAACTATAAAGTCTCCTCTTTTGGCCGAGGACAATGTCACGAACATTATATTGGTACCTACAGAATGCGTTCCTTGGTCGAAGACAGGTGGGCTTGGCGATGTTGCTAGGGCTTTACCGAAGGCTTTGGCTCGACGTGTACATAGAGTTATGGTTGTGGCACCACGGTATGGTAATTGTGCAGAAGCCCAAGAAACAGGAGTGCGCAAGAGAAATAAGGTGGATGGGTAGAATATGGAGGCCGCTCTTGAGGTTCTCTTCTGTAAGCATACCCAGTGCGTTCTTGTGATCCACAACATAGCACACCGGGGTCGTAGTCCAGTACACGAATTTTGTGATGTGGATCTTCCACAAAACTACTTCAAACTATATGACCCAGGAGGTGGGGAACACTTCAATGTCCTTGCGGCTGGCCTGAGTGCAATAGATCGTGTAGTCATTGTAAGCCATGGTTACGCCTGGGAGCTGGAAACTAAAGAAGATGGCTGGGGTCTGCATCAAATAATAAATTAGTTTGATTGAAAGCTGAAGGGCATCGTGAATGTGATTGATGCAAACGAAGGGAACCCACAGTTAGATGTTTACCTAGCATCGGATGGCTACACCAATTACCCTGTGGAGACTCTTTAGACTGGCAAGCCTCAATGCAAAGCAGCTCTACAAAGGGAGCTTGGTCTTCCTCTTCGGGAGAATGTTCCTCTGAATGGGTTCATTGGCAGGCTTGACCATTAGAAAGGTGTTGATCTCGTTGTTGAGTCCATTCCTTGGATGGTGGACCAAGATGTGCAACTAGTCATGTTGGGCACTGGGAGACCTGACCGGGAACAACTTCTCAAACATCTTGAGAGTCAACACCATGACAAAATCAGGGGTTGGGTGGGTTCCTCTGTGCAAATGACCCATCGGATAACTGCTAGTGTAGACATCCTACTCATGCCTTCTTGATTTGAGCCATGTAGACTGAACCAGCTTTATGCACTGAGCTACGGGGCAGTCCCTGTTGTTCATGCTATTGGTGGACTGAGAGATAGTGTAAAGTCGTTTGATCCATTGGTAGAGTTCCAAGCCCTGTATCCGGAATTCGAGCTTGAGGACAAGCTCGTTGTCCAGGAGGGGTGTAATGTTATGGTCACACCAACCGGTAGCACACTGCAGTGCAGTCATAGGCAGCAGCACGCACAGTAGGCCGCACAACGGTAGGCACCGCCTGGCAACGCCGCACAGCAGCACGCACCGTCTGGCAGCACGCAGCATGCACCGCCCGATAGCGCGTAGCATGCACCACTCGGCAGTGCACAGCATGCACCGCCTAGCAGTGCGCAACACGCACCACCCGGCAGTGCCACATAGCAGCATGCAGCGCCCGACAGCATGCAACATGAAGCACGTAGCACACGGCAGCAACACTAGGCAGCAGCACACACCTCACGACAGTAGCACGCACCTCATGGCAGCAGCACGCACCGCTTGGCAGCAGCACCGAGAGAGGGGTGTAATGTTATGGTCACACCAACCGGTAGCGCATTGCGGCGTAGTCATAGGCAGTAGCATGCACAACAGGCTGCACAGCAGTAGGCACTTCCTGGCAGCGCTGCACAGCAGCACGCACCACCTGGTAGCGCCGGACAGCAGCACGCACTGCTCGACAGCGTGCAACATGCACCGCTTGGTAGCGTGCAGCACACACCGCCTGGCAGCATGCAGCATGCACTGCCTGGCAGCGTGCAGCACACACCGCCCAGCACCGGCGCACAATAGCACGCACCACCTAACAACGCGCAGCATGCAGCATGCACCACACGACAGCAGCACTAGCCAGCAGCACGCACCTCATGGCAGTAGCACGCAGCGCATGGCAACAGCACCGTGAGATGCGCAGACTGCCCGACAATGAAGGGATAGGAAATCCATCACATGGATGCCCAAAGATTTCGGAATAAGGGGGTGAATTTCAAAAATTTTTTCTCTCACTTCAACTGAGAATCAAATTCCCTATCTAGAAAATCATATTTTCAAGGATCATTCTTGAACCACAAACTGAACCAGATCTGAACCAAAAGGAGTAGGGAGGGATAATACCTGATATAGAGAAGTAGTATCTCCCAATGGAGGTGTTCATGCCCAAGGAAGGATCCAAAATCTGCTCCCACTGAAGATGGCGCAGTGCAGGGTGGAGCAGATTCATCAGTATTCTTCCAAAAGAACTTCACCCTTCGCGAGAATCAACTGGACGGCTTGTGAATACAACTCCCACCAATCTTTTGTCCAAAAGATTGGTATCAAGATCAAATCTTGATTTCTCTCAAGAAGTGGAGATCGAACTATTGTAGGTGGCAGCTGCAGGAAGGAGGCGACAAGAGAGTATTTGTAGGGTGCAAAATTCTCTCTTCTAGTAATCGCAGCTCTGATGACAAGGATCTCTGGATTGCATTGCATGTCTAAAGGCTGCCGCCCTCTCTTCCTTTTATAGACTTAAAGCATTCAACTCCTAATCCCATTAGGAGTTGCTAACCCAAATCATATTTGGATTAGAAGTCCCTTTAAGTGATAAGGGATAACCCTTATCTTATCTGCAGATTAGATCAGCCATCTCTTAATCTAATTAGGAGGTTTCCAGATCTAAATCTCATTTAGATCTTGGTCTCTCTAAGTGGATAGGGTTTGGGGCCAATCCTCTCTGTTGATCCATCACAGAATTCGCCCCTTAAGTGACTAATCAAATTAGCCCAGTTTGAAATGGGCTTAAGGCCCATTTAAGGTTATGTATTCATTTAGCCTTCCATACTGCTGCCCAGTTGGGCTTCCTTGTATGGCGTGGGACCCAAACATTGATCTACACATTAGCCACATGGGTTCAGCCCAGCCTTTGTTACAAGGCTTGGCCGAATACACTGTTATGGATAGTGCACCCCCTGAAACCCATCAGATGGGCTCTATGGGCCCAACACTTACCCTAAGTGGACCCTGGGCCAAGCCACCTTGTAACACCTAGGGACTGTGGGCAGATACAAGATTAGCCTATCAGGTATTATCCTCAATGGTCTTACACTGAACCTCTCATCCCATAATGATCATACACTGCCCGACAATAGAGGACCTCTCCCTCGGCTGCTAGGAACAGTGTTGCTCTCTCTCTTATATGGATCCCACGATTTAAAACCTTTTGCAAATCATTCAGAAACCATAATATAAATAAATAAATATATATATATATATATACTTTTATATCTCATATAAAATATATTTTGCAAAACAAATCTCAACGATTAAAATTGGCAGTCGACAGTCTTGGTTTCCATTAGTGAGAGTGCATCCCCGATCATTACCTTTGTCCGACAAAGGGGTTGATCCTATCACTATGATCACCCACTCAGATGAATTCTCAGACTGTCCCAACATACCCAGGTTTTGACCCCCGCTAAGGATCTCACTGATTGGTACATCAAAAACAGCCAAATCTGACACCTAGTGCAGTATCATAATCATGTCTAGGGGTCGGGAGTAACTTTTCAATTTTGCCCATCAATCTCCAAGGTCCAAGGCAATACTAGAAATCTGGTCCAGATCAAAGATTCATTTAATCCTACACTGTATGTGCCTAGGGCCTCACCCCGGCAGCTGAGACAAGCCACCCCAACTGACTTGGTGGCACCATAGTGTCAGCCTTGTTAGGATAGGTCTCCCCAGACCAACCCACTGGCTGTGAACATTCTAAACTAACACGAGTCTTATTAAGTGTCCAGTTTAAGGGTATTACACAGAAACATACCAAGGGAACATGAATCAGATATTCACTTTTATTCATTTACAATTAACTCATAAAGTACATCATTTTTATTGAAGCTAAGGGCATACAAAACTGTCTAACAACTCCAACTTGCACTTAGGTCCAATCAGGTACTAGCCGGAGTCCCATGCTTTCCATGTGTTTCTCAAACACTTTCTGTGATCGTGGCTTTGTCAATGGGTCTGCTACATTTTCCGCTGACGCTACCTTCTGAATCAGAACGTCCCCTCTACCAACAATCTCCCTTAGTACATGGTACTTCCTCTCGATGTGCTTCGACTTCGAGTGGGCTCGTGGCTCCTTAGCTTGAGGAATAGCTCCATTGTTGTCACACAACAATGGGATGGGTGATGTGCTGGACGGAACTACTCCCAACTCATGAACGGACTTCTTCATCCACACGGCTTCTTTTCCAGCCTCACTTGTGGCAATGTACTTGGCCTTGGTCGTGGAGTCTACAGTGGACCCTTGTTTGCTGCTTTCCCAGTAAACAACACACGATCCTATCATGAAAACATATCCAAATGTAGACTTTCTATCATCTGGATCCGACTGGAAATCGGCATCTGTATACACTTGGATCTGTAGTGAGCTACCATCGAATACTAGACAAAACACTTTTGTCCTTCGAAGGTACTTAAATATGTTTTTCACTGCAGTCCAGTGCTCCTGCCTTGGGTTGGCCTGAAATCTGCTTACTACACTCACTGCCTGAGCAATGTCAGGACGAGTGCACAGCATGGCATACATGATGGAGGCATAGGGAACATCTCTCATGCCATCAATCTCCTCAGAAGTCTTGGGAGACATCTTCTTGGAGAGAGCGACTCTGTGCCTGAAAGGAACATTTCCTTTCTTGGAGTTTTCCATGCTGTATCTTTTGACTATATTGTCAATGTAGGCAGATTGGGATAATCCTATTATCCACTTCGATCTATCTCTATAGAGTCAAAGACCTAGTATATAGGAGGCTTCTCCAAGATCTTTCATGGAAAATTGTTGTGAAAGCCCTACTTTCACCGTAGTCAACATTCCTACATGATTCCCAATGAGTAGAATGTCATCTACATACAAAACCAAGAAGGTAACCTTATCTCCACTGTACTTCCTGTAGACACAGGGTTCATCCAGATTCTGCTCGAAGTCAAACGATTTGACAATAGAGTCAAAATGGATGTTCCAACTTCTCGAAGCTTGCTTAAGTCCATAAATGGATCTATTGAGTTTACATACCATGTTTTCATGACCCGCAGCTATGAAGCCTTGCGGCTGCTGCATATAGATATCTTCAGTAAGATCTCCATTCAGGAATGCAGTTTTGACATCCATCTGCCGAATCTCATAATCATGGTATGCTGCTACAGCTAGTAGGATCCTAGTGGATTTAAGCAATGCCACAGCTTTGAAGGTCTCAACCCTACCGTCGGGGCCCTTCTTCCTCTTGTAAATCCATTTACAACCAATTGCTTTTACCCCAGAGGGCGGATCTACTAGAGTCCAGACTCCATTGGTCTCCATTGAGTCCATCTTTGCTCTCATAGCCTCCACCAACTTCTGGGAATCTATGTCCAACATACTTTCCACGTAAGTCACGAGATCCTCCTCACTAGTCAAGGTCTGGTCATAACCATAACGGACTGGTGGCCTGGATTCTCGAGTGGATCTTCTAGGTTGGTCACTACCTGGAACTTGTGGGACATCTCCCATTGCTTCTAAGCTCTCGTCATCAAGAATAATTTCCTGACGATGGGTGTCCAGGATGTAATCGGTAGCCTACAAATAGGCAACGTCCGGTCTTGGATTCCAACTTGTCTGCAGTCGTTTTTTTAACGTGTGTTGGACAATCCCAAATCTTCAAGTGTCTAACACTTGGTTTCTTTCTGGTCCAAAGTTCATATGGAGTGTTCGGAACTGATTTGGTTGGAACTCGATTCAGCACGTAAATCACAGTCTCTAATGCATAACCCCAAAAGAATATGGGTAACTCTGAGTGTATGAGAAGTGACCGGACCATATCCAATAAGGTCTTATTCCTCCTCTCTGAAACACCATTAAGTTGTGGTGTAGCAGGAGGAGTTATATGTGATACTATACCATTGTCCTTTAAGTATTCCCTGACTGTTTCTTGACCTCTTGTCTAAACTCTTTAAACTTTTCAAAGGATTCAGACTTGTGTTTCATTAAGTACACGTAACCATATCGTGAGAAATCATTTGTGAAGGTGATGAAATACACGTGTTGATTCTATGTCCTAACACTCAGGGGACCACATACATCAGTACGTATTAGGTCAAGTGTGCTTGTACATTTTTCAGGCTTACCGTTGAATGGCCGTTTCATCATCTTGCCTTGTAGGCAAGGCTCACAAGTGGGAAGATCTTCTACAGTTAGAAATTCCAAAGGACCATCCTTTACCAACCTTGTGATTCGGTCAACACCGATGTGGCCAAGTCGGTAATGCCACAGACACATGGGATTAATAGTATCACAGGCTCTCTTCTTGGGGATTTCAGCCGACGTAGTTTCGGTTATGTTAGTTTCTAGAGAAGGATGTAGAACATAGAGACCATTCTCCAGTTCCTCGTATGCGATGAATCTGTTATTTCTATTAATGGTAAGCGTATCACTAAAGAAGACAGAATAACCATCTGCACACAGTTTTGAAATAGAAATCAAAATTCTCCTTAAATTTTGTACGTAAAGACAATCTTTTAGTACAATAGTTCCTTCTCTAAAAATTAACTCCATGATTCCTATGGCCGCGGCTACAACAGTTGCAGTAGTTCCGAAGTAAAGAGTGACTTCTCCTTCACTCAGCCTTCTGCTTACCTTGAACCCTTGCAGTGAGTTACACGCATGAGTTGAAGCCCCAGAGTCAATACACCAGGACGTAGAAGCTACCAATAAATTGGTTTCTACAACACAAGATTCGAAATTACCTTTCTTGGATTCTAGGTAGGCAGGACAGTTCCTTTTCCAATGGTCGGTCTTCTTGCAGAAGTGACAAGCATCCGATGCTTTGTCTTTCTTCTACTTCTTATCCTTAATGGCTTTCTTCTGAGGTTAGAAAATCCAACACTGATATGGCAAAGTGGGAAGATTTTCTATGGTTAGAAATCCAAAGGACCATCCTTTACCAGCCTTGTGATTTGGTCAACATTGATATGGCCAAGTTGGTAATGCCACAGGTACGTGGGACTTACTGTATCATGAGTTCTTTTTTTGGGATTTTTGACCAATGTAGTTTCGGTTAAGTTAGTTTCTAGAGAAGCATGTAGAACATAAAGACCGTTCTCCAGTTCCCCGCATGCGATGAATTTATTATTTCGTTTAATAGTAATCATATTACTAAAATAAATAGTATATCCATTAGCACACAGTTTAGAAAAAGAAATTAAATTTCTTCTCAAGTTCTGTAAATAAAGATAATCTTTAAGTACAAGTACTCCTTCTCTAAAGACTAATTCTATGGTTTCTATAGCCGCTGCCGCAACACTTGCAGTCGTTCCCAAGAACAGTGTCACTTCCCCTTCACTCAGTCTTCTGTTAACTTTGCACCCCTGCAGTGAGTTACATGCATGAGTTGAAGCCCCAGAGTCAACACACCAGGATACAGAAGTCACTAACATATTAGTTTCTATGACACAAGTTTTGAAGTTACCTTTCTCAGATTCCAGGTAGGTAGGGCAATTCCTCTTCCAGTTGTCGGTCTGCTTGCAGAAGTGGTAGGCATCAGATGCCTTGTTATTCTTCTACTTCTTGGGCTTGGCAGCTTTCTTCAGGGGCTTCTTTTCCTTTCTCTTTTTCTTGCCCAATTTGTTAGTTTCAACAAGCATAACCACAGGCTCATCCTTCATAAGTAAGTCCTCGATCCTCTGTAACATATTGCTGAGTTCTTGGACGTTGACATTCAACTTGTTCATATTATAGTTCATTATGAACGCATTGAAGGAAGATGGCAAAGAATTCAGGATGACATCTACTTGTGTGCCAAGATCTATCCGGATACAAGGGCTTTGAGTTCGTTAATGTAGCCCATCATCTGAAGACAATGGTCATGAACTTTCTACCCTTTGGACATCTGCGCGGTCATGAATAGTTTCAAGACCTTCTATCGAGTAGAACGATTATGCTCTTCATACTTAGTATTTAGACTGTCCAATGTAGCCTTGGCGAGTCCGATTTGGTTGAACTGCCTCTGTATTGAGTTGTCTAGTGAGGTAATGACAAAGCAGCGGGTTAGGGAGTTTTTATCCTCCCAATCTTGGTACTCCCTCCTTTGGGCCTCAAAAGCCCTATCACCCGGACGCTCCGGGGCAGAATTTTTCACTACCTTATCTAACATTTCAAAAGTTAGGACCAACATAAGGTTTTTGTACCAGTCAACATAGTTTGGGCCCTTAAGCTTGTTATCGTCTAGAAGCTTTGCGAATTGACCATTTGCCATTTTCTGGTAAAACAACAAAATGTTAGTCCACAACCTTAGTTTGATTCATGTTACCTACATAGATATGGCTTTTAGTCTATGTTCCATTCCCATTTGTTCATCTCTGAGATTTCCTTCCTATCTCAGTGATGGAGACTATGAAATGTCTTTGGAAATGTGGGAAATCACATAGGGTGCATGAAACCAACTGCTTCAGCTGCAAAACCCCACCACCTTTCTGTGACGAATCATATCCACTCATCGTATGAGTTTCCCTTTGGCCTCTGTTAGACAAGGTTCAGAGTCATTTTCAGGTAAACCTTTATGTTCAATGAGTGCTCACCCATCATATTCAGGTTACGCAAAGGTACCGTGAGAGAGTTCCCATTTTTTTGTGAAGCCCCTTCCACATCAGTCTATGACGCCCCTATCATCTAATGAAACACTCTGACAGATCCAACAGCAAATGGATAGCCCAATTTTATGGTGTGTTTCCTCATTACTGAAAGACCCATCATTATGCTAATGATAGAAGGCCTTTAGAGAGTCCATCATGTGGATCTCCCTATCACATGCACCCATATTTGCTGGAGAGAAAAAAATTATGCCCTAGTTAATTTTAGGCCAAACCAGAGTGGCTCCCACTGACTTTCATAAAGTCAGATTTTTGGTGGGCCTTAATCGGCTAGGGTTTCTGCACGCGTTCCTTTTTAGGGTTATGAGACCCACCATGCAAGGAAGGGGTCACACAATGACCTTAGGGGACACCATGGCAATGATGTGCATTCAGCCATGGTGTGCATAAGAGCCACTAATGATTCATCATGAACCAAGTACTTATGGCTCATGGTCGTAGCATATCATACATCCACACATCACATGTAATGGAAGAATTGATCCAATCAAAATAACTATTGTAAAGCCCATTAATCAGCCCAATTAAAATCCATAACGTTTACAATTAATGTCGATTAGGTATATGGGCTGAATCGCAGTTGGCAGTTTGGCCCATATAGCCTTTCTCACAAGAGTGGGCTTTTTGCAGTTTTAACCGTTTAAAACTGGGCTTTATAAGTGGGCTGAATTAATCCCTGCAATTGAACATCAGATTTGGAACTGCAAGTGTGAGAAAATTGGACTGAAAACAGTCCCCTTCAAATCCTAGATTCGGTCCAATCTAGTCCGAAATTGTCCGAAACTGATATTCAATTCAAGAGTTAATTCATGAAAGATCTGAAATTAATATTTTTTATTTTAGACAATCATAAATCAAATATGGACTGTTCGCACCACCTGCAAAACAGAGGTTAATTACTAGGGTTGCAGTTTCATAAACTGCAAAATGCAGAATGCGATCTCTCCATCTACAAATCTCCAGCACCGCCTTCTTCTTCAATCAAGAAAATAAAAACAGAAAACCTATTTCTATTAATTAATTACATACTTGAATGAATCCTATACATTCAATCTGCACTTTGATCTCTAGGTTCAAACAGTTCATTAAATCAAAATAAATAAAGAACAATTCTAAATAAATATTAGATTTAATAAAAATTAATTTCAGATCAATCACCCTCAACAAGAAACAATTTCTTGAAATAAAGAAAATAATCTATGCAAATCTTGGTAGAACAACTTTTTCCCATCTGCATAGGTTCATATCTGATTTTCTAGGTCCCAGGATCGTAACTTGGCTCTGATACCACTGAAAGAATGGTAGGATCCATCGTATGGATGCAGAAAAGGTTGCGGAATGGGTGGGCGAATTTCAAAAAAAAATTCCTACATTTTTCCAACTAGGAATCATATTCCCTAAATTTAGAATACAATATTCAAGGATCCTACTTGAACCATAACCAAACCATATATGAACCAAAAGACAAAGGGAAGAATTATACCTGATCCAGAAAAGCAGTATCTCCCAAAGTTGGTATTCACACCCAAGGAAGACACCAAGAACCGCTCTTGCTGAAGATGACACAACAATATATAGAACAATACAAGCAGAGTGCATCCTACACACTGAATTCTTCACAAGAATCCTCTAGAAACACTGAGCACCAAATCTTTTCAGTTCCTTCTGCAAAACTGATATCAAGAACTCATTTCTTGATTTCTTTTCTCCAAGATCAAATCTTTTCAGAGAATGGCGGCAGCTAGAGGAGAACTCCGGAGGTGAAGATGGCGAATGCTACTTCTCTTCTCTCTGGAGTGTATGAGATCCTATCTCAATTCGTAGAAAGATTTTGAAGGGATAGGATATCCATCACATGGATGCCCAAAGATTGCGGAATAAGGGGGTGAATTTCAAAAAATTTTCTCTCCCTTCAACTGGGAATCGAATTCCCTATTTAGAAAATCATATTTTCAAGGATCATTCTTGAACCATAAACTGAATCAGATTTAAACCAAAAGGAGTAGGGACGGATTATACTTGATATGAAGAAGTAGTATCTCCCAATGGAGGTGTTCACGCCCAAGGAAGGATCCAAAATCTGCTCCCACTGAAGATGGCACAGTGCAAGGTGGAGCAGAATCGACAGTGTTCTTCCAAAAGAACTTGATCCTTCGCAAGAATCAACTAGACGGCTTGTGAATACAACTCCCACCAATCATTTCTCCAAAAGATTGGTACCAAGATCAAATCTTGATTTCTCCCAAGAACTGGAGATCGAACTGCTATAGGCGGCGGCTGCAAGAAGGAGGTGGCAAGAGAGTATTTGCAGGGTGTAGAATTCTCTTTTCTAGTAATCTCAGCTCTGAAGACAAGGATCTCTGGATTACATTTTTAAAGGATGTCGCCCCCTCATCCTTTTATAATCTCAAAGGGATCAGCTCCTAATCCCATTAGGAGTTGCTAACCCAAACCATATCTGGATTAGAAGTCCCTTTAAGTGATAAGAGATAACCCTTATCTTATCTACAGATTAGATCAGCCATCTCCTAATCTAATTAGGAGGCTTCCAGATCTAAATCTTATTTAGATCTTGGACTCTCTAAGTGGATAGGGTTAGGGCCCAATCCTATCAGTTGATCCATCTCAGAATTCGCCCCTTTAAATGACTAATCAAATTAGCCCAATTCGAAATGGGCTTAAGGCCCATTTAAGTTTATGTATTCACTTAGCGTTCCAAATTGCTGCCCAGTTGGGCTTCCTTGTATGGCGTTGGACCCAAACATTGGTCTACACATCAGCCACATGGGTTCGGCCCAGCCTTTGTTACAAGGCCTGGACGAATACACTGTTAAGAACAATGCACCCCCTGAAACCCATCTCATGGGCTCTTTGGGCCCAACACTTACCCTAAGTAGTCCCTGGGCCAAGCCACCTTGTAACACCCAGGGACTATGGGCAGATGCAAGATTAGCCCATCAGGTATTATCCTCAATGGTCTTACACTTAACCTCTTAGCCCATAATGGTCATACACTGCCCGACAAGAGAGGACCTCTCCCTCGGCTGCAAGGAATAGTGTTGCACTCTCTCTGGAATGGATCCTGGGAATTAAAACCTTTTGCAAATCATTTCGAAACCATAATATATATACTTTTATATCTCATAAAAATTATATTTTTCAAAACCAAATCTCAACGATTGAAATTCGACTGCTAGCAGTCTTGGTTTCCATCAGTGAGAGTGCATCCCTGATCATTACCTTTGTCCGACAAAGGGGCTGATCCTGTCACTATGATCACCCACTCAGATGAATTCTCAGACTATCCCAACATACCCAGGTTTTGACCCCCGCTAAGGATCTCACTGATTGGTACATGAAAGACAGCCTAATCTGACACCCAGTGCAGTATCATAATCGAGTCTAGGGGTCGGGTGTAACTTTCCAGTTTTGCCCATCAATCTACAAGGTCTAGGGCAATACTGGAAATTTGTTCTAGTTCAAAGATTGAATTAATCCTGTACTGTATGTGCCTAGGGTCTCACCTTGGCAGCTGAGACAGGCCACCCCAACCGACTTGGTGGCACCACAGTGTCAGCCTTGTCAGGATAGGTCTCCCAAGACTGACCCACTAGCTGTGAACATTTTAAACTAACACGTGTCTCATTAAGTGTCCAGTTTAAGGGTATTACATAGAAATATACCAATGGAACATGAATCAAATATGCACTTTCATTCATTTACAATAAACTCATAAAGTACATCATTTTGATTGAAGTTAAGGGCATACAAAACTGTCTAACAGATTTTCTTGCTCAAAAAAACCCTAGGTTCGAATTTTGTATATTCTCTTTGGATCTCTCCTCTTTCTTCTTGATTAAGAAATCTCCTAATCCTATTAGGAGTTATCCGAATCCAAATCAGCATCTGGATAGGGGATGATCTTAATCCTATCTGTAGATTATGTTAGCTTACTCCTGATCTTATCAGGAAATTACCATATTGAGATCTAATTTGAATTTGGTCTCCTAGAGTGGATTAGGTTAAAGGCCCAATCCTTTTGCTAACCTTAATCTTAGATCCGCCCCATAAGTGGGTGATCAAATCAACCCAGTTCAAAATGGGCTTTTGGCCCATTAAGTAATCAATGCTCAATTGGTTTCCAATCTGCTGCCCAGATGGGCTTCTATGTATGGCATGGGACCCAAGCATTGATCTACACACCAACTACATGGGTTCGGCCCAGCCTTTATTACAAGGCCTAGCCGAATTCACTGGGAAGCCCAGTGAACCCCTGAGCCAATCACATGGACCCTATGGGCCCAACACTTACACTAAGTGGTCCCTAGGCCAAGCCATCTTACAAAAACCCAGGGACTATGGGCAGGTGCAAGATTTGCCCATTAGGTATTATCCTAAATGGCCTTACAGTTAACCTCACAGCCCATAATGAATAAGCATTGCCCGACAAGAGAGGACCTCACCCTTAGCTGCAAGGAACAGTGCTGCACTCTCTTCTTACATGGATCCCAGGAATTAAAACCATTTGCAAACAACTTGAAAACGAAAATACCTATATATCATATATATAAATTTTGCAAAACAAAATTCCAACGATTGAAATCAACTGCCAGTAGTTTGGTTTCCATCAAAGAGAGTGCATTCCCAATCATTACCTTTGTCCGACAAAGGGGTTGATCCTGTCACTATGATCACCCACTTAAATGAATTCTCAAACTATCCAACATACCCAGGTTTTGACCCCGCTAAGGATCTCACTGATTAGAATATCAAAGACAACCCAATCCGACACCTAGTGAAGTATCATAATCGAGTCTAAGGGTTAGGTGTAACTTTCCAGTTTTTCCCATCTGTCTCTAAGGTCTAGGGCAATACTGGAAATCTGGTCCAGTTTAAGGATTCGAGTAATCCCATACTGCATGTGTCTTGGGTCTTACCCTGGTGGCTGAGACAGGCCATCCGAACACTTGGCTTTACACTAGTATCAGCCTTGGCAGGATAAATCTCCCCAAATTTATCCAATGGCTGTGAACATTTAAAATTAACATGAATCTCATTAAGTGTCCAGTTTTTGGGTGTTACACAGAATCATACCATACAACATGAATCAAACATGCACTTTAATTATTGACACTAAATGTCAAAAGTACATTAAATCAGATTGAAGCTAAGGGCATACAAAACTGTCTAATAGCCTGTCACTTCTGCAAGAAGACTGGCCACTAGAAAAAGGAACTATCCTGCATACCTGAAATCCAAGAAAGGTAATTTTGAATCTTGTGTTATAGAAACCAATTTATTGGTAGCTTCTGCATCCTGGTGTATTGACTCTGGGGCTTCAACTCATGCATTTAACTCATTGCAAGGGTTCAAGGTAAGCAGAAGGCTGAGTGAAGGAGAAGTTACGCTCTACTTGGGGACTTCTGCAAGTGTTGCAGCCGCGGCCATGGGAACCGTGGAGTTAATTTTTAGAGAAGCAATAATTGTACTGAAAGATTGCCTTTATGTACAAAATTTAAGAAGAAATTTGATTTTTGTCTGAAAACTGTGTGGATGGTAATTCTTTCTTCTTTAGTAATACGATTACTATTAAAAGAAACAACAGAGAGAATGGTCTCTATGTTCTACATCCTACTCTAGAAACTAACATAACCAAAGCTATGTTAGCTAAAATCCCCAAGAAAAGAGTTTGTGATACAGTTGTTCCTGTGGCATTACCGACATGGCCATATCAGTGTTGACCGAATCACAAGATTGGTAAATGATGGTCCTTTGGATTTTCTAACTGTAGAAGATCTTCCCACTTGTGAGCCTTGCCTACAAGGTAAGATGACAAAATGGCCATTTAACAGTAAGCCTGAAAGATGTACAGGCACACTTGACCTTATACATAGTGATGTATGTGGTCCCCTAATTGTTAGGACACCAAATCAACACGTGTATTTCATCACCTTTACAGATGATTTCTCACTATATGGTGACGTGTACCTAATGAGACATAAGTCTGAATCCTTTGAAAAGTTCAAAGATTACAGACAAGAGGTCGAGAAACAGTTAGGGAGAGAAATTAAAGCCCTTCGATCAAATCGAGGTGGCGAGTATCTCTCTGACGAATTCAGGGACTACTTAAAGGACAATGGGATAGTATCACAATTGGCTCCTCCTGCTACACCACAACTTAACAATGTTTTAGAGAGGAGGAATAGAACCTTGTTGGATATGGTCTGGTCACTTCTCATACACTCAGAGTTGCCCACATCCTTTTAGGGTTACGCATTAGAGACTGCGATTTACGTGCTGAATCGATTTCCAACCAAATCGGTTCCGAACACTCCAGACGAACACTCCATATGAACTGGTGGCTTGTCAGACACTTGAAGATTTGGGGTTGTCCAACACACATTAAAAGAACGAGTGCAGACAAGTTGGAATCCAAGACCAGTCGTTGCCTATTCATAGGCTACCCAAAAGGCTCTATGGGTTACCTATTCTATAACCCAAATGAGCAGAAAGTGTTTTGCAGCCGAAATGCACAATTCTTGAAAATCGATTACATCTTGGACACCCATCATCAAGAAGTAGTTCTTGATGAAGAGAGCTCAGGAGAGTTCCCCTATTACTAATTATAGCTCGTGGAGTGCCAAATCGGGAGAATAGCTTCTTCAGGAAGTGTACCACCCTCCTTGAGCCATTTGTGGGCAAATCCATGGCTTCCTCCCATTTAGATAAGTAATCAATAGCAACGAGGATGTACTTATTCCCAAAAGAATTCAGGAAGGGTCCCATGAAGTCTATACCCCAAACATCAAAGATTTCACAGATTAAAATATTGGAAAGGGGCATTTCATTCTATTGGGAAATGTTTCCCGACCTTTGACATTTGTCACATGTGGACACATACCTATGGGCATCCTTGAATAATGTAGGCCAATAAAAACCTAATTGCAAAACCTTGGCTACAGTGCAGCTAGCTCCAAAATGACCTCCTGCTTCTTTATCATGGAAAAATTGGAGTACCAACTCCATCTCCTCCTTAGGGACACATCTCCTTATGATATGATCTACACATAATTTATATAAAAAGGGTTCCTCCCACAGATAGTATTTTACATCAAAAAGGAATTTCTTCTTTTGATGATATGATAGGTTAGGAGGAATGACTTGTGCAGCTAGATAATTTGCAAAATCAGCATACCAAGGAGATGCGTATTCTTGAACTGAGTATAGCTGTTCATCCGGAAATTCTTATCGGATGTTGCTGGTTATCTCCTCTTCTGAGCTTACCTTGTCTAACCGGGAGAGATGATCAACAGCCAGGTTTGCAGCACCCTTCATGTCTCTAATCTCAATATCAAATTCTTGTAGTAGAAGGATCCACCCGATCAGTCTTGGTTTTGAATTTTTCTTGGTAAGCAAGTGCCATAATGCCGAGTGATCTATGTATACAACAACTTTGGACAATATTAGATATGAACGGAATTTGTCAAGTGCAAAGATTACTGCTAGCAGTTCCTTTTCTAAGGTGGTGTAATTGAGTTAGGGTTCATTCATGGTTCTGCTAGCATAGTAAATTGGCTGAAAATGTTTGTTCACTCTTTGTCCCAAAACAGCCCCTATAGAAGAATCACTCGCATCACACATTAATTCAAATGGGAGGGTCCAATCTGGTGCTACCATGATAGGTGCATGGGTCAATCTGTCTTTCAAGGTGTTGAAAGCATGAAGGCATTCAATTGAAAATTCAAAAGGCACTTCTTTCTGAAGCAAGGTAGATAGTGGTTTGGAAATTTTTGAGAAATCCTTAATAAACCTCCTATAGAAGTCGACATTCCCTAAGAAACTTCTCAAAGAGTGGACAAATGATGGGGGTGGCAATTTTTCAATTGCCTCCACCTTGGCCTTGTCGACTTCTATACCTCTGTGAGAGATCTTGTGTCCAAGCACTATGCCTTCTTGCACCATAAAATGACATTTCTCCCAATTCAACACAAGATGTGTTTCTTCGCATCTAGTAAGCACATGTTCCTGATTATTCAAGCATGCATCAAACGAAGAGCCAAAAACTAAAAAATCATCCATAAAGATCTCAATAAATTTTTCAACCATATCAGAAATTATGGACATCATGCATCGCTGAAAGGTTGCTGGGCCATTGCATAATCCAAAGGGCATCCTTCGATATGCAAAGATATCATATGGGCAAGTAAAAGTGGTCTATTCTTGGTCTTATGGGCAAGTAAAAGTGGTCTATTCTTGGTCTATGCAAAGATATCATATGCAAAGATATCATATGGGCAAGAAACAATAATACTCATGCCCGGCTAGCCTTTCTAACATTTGGTCCATAAATGGGAGAGGGAAATGGTCTTTCCGAGTGGCTTCATTTAACTTTCTATAGTCAATACATACATGCCATCTGGTGACAGTTCTAGTCAGGATGGGTTCATTTTTCTCATTTGGAACAACGGTCATACCCCCTTTCTTGGGCACAACTTGCATGTGGCTTACCCAAGAAATGTAAGAAATAGGATAAATGATCCTGTCATCTAGTAGCTTAATTATTTCAGCCTTTACCACTTCTTTCATGTTGGGATTCAGGCGTCTTTGGGGTTGAATGAAAGGCTTGCTGTCCTCTTCCATCAAAATTCTGTGAGTGCAGATTGATGGATTAATGCCTTTGATATCCTCTACCTTCCAGGCTATAGCATTTTTGTATTCTCGCAACACTCTTAATAATTTTTCTTTTTGTAATGGATTCAGTGATGCGGAAATTATTATGGGGAGAGCTGATGGTTCCTCAAGGAAAGCATACTCTAAATGGAAGGTAATTGCTTCAGTTCAAGGGTGGGGGGTTCTTGGGATGATGGCTTACCTGATGGTCCAGGCAATTTGCCTAAGTTCTCTAATTTGAGAAACCCCTTTCCCTTGAATTGAGGCTTACCATTCAGATATGCTATCATGAGGTTTATTTCTTCATTTTCTCATTTTTCGAGTTCTTCCTACTGGAAGCAGAGTTCAAGAGGATCAGCCATCTTACTTACCTAGAAGCATTCATCAATTGTCATATCAATGGCATCAATCATATAACAAGAATCATCACTAGAGGGTGCATGTTTCATAGCATCAGACATTTTAAAAATTGTCTCCTCATCTTGTATCCTAAGGCTGAGTTGTCCTTGTTGGACATCAATCATTGCTTTCCCAGTAGTCAGGAAGGGTCTCCCTAGGATAAGTGGGACCTCCACATCTTCTTGCATGTTTAACACAATGAAATCAACTAAAAAAATGAATTTGTCAACTTTAACTAAGACATCTTCTAAGATCCCCCTAGGATGTCTAATGGAACTATCAACCAATTGTAATGCCACTCTAGTGGGTTGGGGTTTCCCCAATCCTAATTTCTTGAAGATAGAAAATGGCATTAAATTGATGCTAGCTCCCAGGTCACATAAAGCTTTATAAATTTTTAAATTGCCTATTGTACAAGGAATAGTGAAACTCCCTGGATCTTTGAATTTCTGAGGTAGTTTGTTTAGAAGGATAGCAGAACATTCATCATCTAAAGCAATTGTAGCCACATCTCCCAGTTTCTTTTTGTTTTCCAATAATTCCTTCAAAAACTTTGCATAGTGTGGCATCTAGGCTAAAGCATCAGCAAAAGGAATATTAATGTGTAAACTTTTAAATATTTCAAGAAACTTACCAAATTCCTTCTCCATTTTCTGTTGCTTTAGCTTGTTAGGAAATGGAACTTGTGGCTACTGGAGCATCCCTTGTTGTGCTTCAAGTTGTTTCTTCATCTGCTGTCCAGTCCCAAGGCTTGTTTCTACCTTGAGTTCAGCCCTTTTCTTCTTTTCTACCTCGGGCAACTCTTTTCCACTGCTTAAGGTAATAGCTTGGACCTGCTTTCGTGGATTCACTTCAATGTTGCTTGGAAGAGTTCTCGATAGTCTGGAAGAGATTAATTGTGCCAATTGCACCACTTGGTTTTCCAGGTTCTTGATTGAGGCTTCCTGGTTCTGGAACCTAGTTTCCACACTTGCTATAAATTTTGTCATCAGCTCCTTCAAACTGGATTTTGGTTCAGGCTGATGATAAGTCTGGTGGAAAGGCTTGGAAGTATGCTGATTGGGCCAGGACTGGTTTGGATGCCTCCTCCATCCTGGGTGAAAAGTATGGTGACTCTAGTAACCCTGTTGTCTTGACAAATTGCTGACATAGTTGACTTGTTCAGTAGATGGCCTGAACTGATTGCAAACTTGACAGTTGGTACTGATGTTGCCTCCCCCACACAATTCACAAGTAAGAGGCTACACATGTATGGCAGCTATCTGCATTTCATCAATTTTCTTACTGGGTGCTCCTATTTGTGTAGATAGTGTCGTATAAGTATCAACATTATGTAGGCCATGCTGCTTCCTAGTTTGGGTTTTTTCAGAATGCCATTGATAGTTGTTGGCTGCCATTTCTTCAATGAGTGCATGGGTAACCCTAGGAGTATTATTGTTTATGGACCCTCCGGCCGCAACATCTAGTATGGTCTTATTTGAGTCGGTTAGACCATTATATAAGGTCTGCACTTGTAGCCATATGGGAAGGCCATGGTGAGGAACTCTTCTTAGTAGCTCTTTGTATCATTCCCATGACTCGTATAAAGATTCCCCCTCTTGTTGAAAAAATGTAGTGATATCATTCCTCATTTTAGCAGTTTTAGAAGGGGGAAAATACTTAGAGAGGAAACGGCTGGCCATTTCATCCCATGTAGCTATTGATCCTGCTCATAATGAATTCAGCCATGCTTTGGCTTTATCCTTCAAAGAGAATGGGAATACCTCAACTTAATGGCATCATCACTTACCCCATTGTGTTTGAAGGTGTCACATATTTCTAAAAAGTTAGCAATATGTGCATTGGGATTTTTGTTGGTCATTCCACAAAATTGCATAGTATTTTGAATCATTTGTATAATGGCAGGTTTAATCTCAAAGTTGTTAGCAGCAATAGTAGGCCTGATAATGTTGGAAGAAGCTCCAGTGAGTGAGGGTTTGGCATAATCCATCATGGTTCTCTGTTCAGCCATTTCTTGAGCTTCTTGTTGGACTTGTCTAGCTGCTCTTAGATGGACACGGAGAGTTGTTTCAATTTTCGGGTCGTAGAGGATCTCCTCCAACTCGACTCTGCTTGTCATAAACTGTGAAAGTCAATGCAATTAAAAGGCCAATACAACATAATATAAATCTAAGATTATCATAACTGAGATATGTACAATGATTTACTAATCATAAATAATTTTGATTATTAAAAGGGATCTGAACCAGCAATCTTATTTACATCCATTAATTACAGCATCTGCTTTCAGACCTACAATTCTTTGGGATTGTTGGTTGAGAGGAATTCAACAAGCAATGATAATTGAAATCTGAATTAAAATGCATTGTATACTATTGCACACATCCATTCACATCTGCTAGACTGAGGGTTGCTTATCAAAGATGAATTCTCAAGGTGCCTTTAGGGGACTTAAATTGAGCTATAACCAGACCTGAGCCAGGTTTGGCTTTAGGTTTGTAAGCTATGCAAGTGTATGGCTCATAATCTTGAAGAACTTCTATGACCTGAAATCAGGTGTGCAATGCATACCACCTATATGTGTTGCTGCAATTCGGATTAATGGCAGTAGTTCAACCCATAGTTGATTCAGCCCATATCTTGGTTCAAAATTCTTACAAGTCCATACAAATGCACATCAGCCAACATCATCCATATCAACCCGTAGCTTTCAAGTTTATGTAAAACAAGCCATTCGGTCCACACAACTTTTGCAGAAACCTGAAATCAAGTTTGCATTACATTGTTGCAAATTAGCAGGTTGCAGAGCAGATCTGAGTTCCTGTTCAAATCAGACCTCATATCCATTATCAATAGACATCAGATCTGATCATCATAGAAAGAAAAAAAAAAATTGAAATTAAGGAATATGCAAGAGTGTGTGCGGGTGGTTGAAAGCACAAACCTGACCTAAAATCAGGTTTGCTAACTGTTGTACTATAGCTGCCCTGCAACAGATCTGAATGCTAATAGAATGCACTGCTACTTTTTATTGAATATTTTGAGGCATCACAATTATTCAATCCAAACACACATCCTTAGCTAATTTAGATTGGGTACAAGTGGATAAAGCCAAGAATTCAGTCCACCCAGAATTCAAAATGTGCTCTGTACCAGTTCAGTCCTCAACTACAGTTCAGATCTGTACCAGTTCAGATCTGAATTTTCCTCATTCCTTGCTATCCAATCACCCTTAAAGCAGGTTAGATGTGTCACAGGGTGAATTGGGGTAGAGATGGCACCCAATTCACTTCAATCTTGAACCTTCTTTTCTTGCCTTTTTCTTTCTTTCTCTTTGATTAATTACCCCTGAAATCTTTTCTTATCATTAAACTAAATTAGGGCAAAATTAAATAAAAACAAAATAAAAATCCATGCAAAGACCTCATAAATTATAGATAAATTGTATGTTCATCAGGTTCACAGGTTGGAAGATCTTCTACGGTTAGAAAATCCAAATGACCATCCTTTACTAACCTTGTGATACGATTTATGTTAATATGGCCAAGTCGGTAATGCCACAGGCATGTGGGATTGAGTGTATCACGGGTTCTATTCTTGGGGATGTCATCTGACATAGTTTCGGATATGTTAGTTTCCAGAGAAGGATGAAGAACATAGAGACCATTATCAAGTTCTCCATATGCAAGGAATTTGTTATTTCTTTTAATAGTAATTGTATTACTAAAAATAACAGAATATCCATGTGCACACAATTTTGAAACAGAAATCAAATTTCTTCTCAAATTCTATACATAAAGACAATCTTTTAGTTCAATGGTTCATTCTCTAAAAATTAACTCTACAGTTCCTATAGTTGTAGCTGCAACACTTGCAGAAGTCCCTAAGTAAAGAGTTACTTCTCCGTCACTCAGTTTTCTGCTTATCCTGAACCCCTGCAGTGAGTTACACGCACGAGTCAAAGCCCCGGAGTCAATACACTAGGAAGTAGAAGTTACCAACAAATTGGTTTCTATGACATAGGATTCAAAATTACCTTGTCTCTTGGATTCTAGGTACTGAGGACAGTTCCTCTTCTAATGGCTGGTCTGCTTGCAGAAGTGACAAACAACAGATACCCTGTCTTTCTTCTGCTTCTTAGACTTAGTAGCTTTCTTCTAAGGCTTTCTCTTTGCCTTCTTCTTCTTCTTGCTCGATTTGCTGACTTCAACAAGCATAGCAATGGGCTCATCCTTCTTTATCAGTTCTTCGGCCCTCTGCAACATATTGCTAAGTTCTTGAATGCTAACATTTAGATTATTCATGTTATAGTTCATGATGAACTAATTGAAGGAAGGAGGCAAAGAATTTTGGATGGCGTTTACCTTCGTGACATGGTCAAGCTTGGATCCAAGAGCCTCAAGTTCATTGATATAGCCCATAATCTGAAGACAATGATCATGAACCTATTGGTTCTTGGACATCTGTGCGGTCATGAACTGCTTCAAGACCTTCTAACGAGTAGAACGATTTTCCTCCTCATACATCGTATTTAGACTATCTAAGATATCCTTGGACAATTCGATCTGATCGAACTGTCACTGTATCGAATTATCCAAGGAGGCAATGATATAGTAGCGGGCCAGGGAATTTTTCTCTTCCCATTCCTGGTAGTCACTCCTACGGGCCTCAGAAGCCATATCACCCAGACGCTCCAGGATAGGATTCTTAGCTACTTTGTCTAACTTCTCTAAAGTAAGGACCAGCATAAGGTTACAGTACCAGTCAGCATAGTTTGGGCCCTTAAGTTTGTTGTCATCCAACAGTTTAGCAAATTGTCTGTTTTCTATTTTTGATAAAAAAAATCATTAGTCCACAACCTAATCTGATTCATGTTATCTACATAGATATGGATTTTAATCTATGTTCCATTCCCATTTGTTAATCTCTGAGATTTCCCTCCTATCTCAGTGATGGAGACTATGAATTATGCCTCTAGAAATGTGAAAAATCACATAGGGTGCATGGAGCCAAATGTTTCAGCTGCATAACCCCACCACCTTTCTATAAAGGATCATATCCACTCATCTATGAGCTTTCCCTTTGGCCTCTGTCAGACAAAGTTCATTGCCATTTTAGGTTAAACCTTTCTGTCCAATGAGTGCTCACCCATCATATTCGTGAATGCCAAGGTACCATGAGAGAGTCTTCCATTTTAGGATAGGCCTCTCCCACCACGGTCTATGGCGCCCTTATCATCTTATGAAACATTCCAACAGATCCAGTAGCAAATGGATAGCCCAATTTTATGGTGCGTTTCCTCATTACTGAAGGACCCATCTTCATGCTAATGATGGAAGGCCTTTAGAGAGTTCATCACATGAATCTCCCTATCACTTGCACCCATATTTCAAGAGGGAACAAAATTATTACGCCCTAGTTGAATTTAGGTCAAACCAAAGTGGCTCCCACTGACTTTCATAAAGCCAGATTTTAATGGGCCTTAAACGGATAGGGTTCCATACAGTTCCTCTTAGGGAGGTGTGGGGCCCACCATAAAGGGAGATCATCCAATGATCTTAAGGACACCATGGCAATGATGTGCATTCAGCCATGGTGTGCACAAGAGCCACTATCATATCTGCATGAGCCAAGTACTTATGGCCCATGAACGTTGCACATCACACATCCATACATCACATGTAGGGATAAAATTGATCCAATCAATTAATATCTGTAAAACCCATTATTAAAACCCATAATTATCCATAGTATTGCTGATTAATATTATCTAGGTTTATGGGTTGAATTGCAAAGAGCAGTTCGGCCCATATGGCTTTTATGTAGTGAATGGGCTTAAGCAGTTTTAACACATTAAAACTGGGCTTTACAGGTGTGGGCCGAATTAGATCTTGCAATTAACTATCAATCCCTTGATCCAAGAGTGAAAAATTAGGGCTGAGAACAACCCCCATCGAACCAATAATTCGGTCCAACCAGTTTGGTCCAATTTGGTTCGAATGGGTCTAGGGTTTGATTTTTAATTCAAGATTTGATCTGAAATTAAATTATTAATTAAAGACAATCAAGAATCAGTACTAGGGCTGTTTGCAGATCTTCTACCTACAAAACAGATGTTAGATTACAGTTTGCAGTTTCACAAACTGCAAATCGCAGATAGCGAAACCCTAATCTGTGAAATCTCCTTCTTTTGCGTAATCAACTTCGATCTTGAATAAAATAAAATAGAAAAACCCTAATTTTCTATTAATATTACATCAGATCAAATTCATATACACCCAGTCTAGAAGATTAAAAACAAATAATTACAAACCAGAATGTAAAGAACTACAAATCGCAATTTTCTTGCACCGTTAAAGAATGTGATCTCCACCATATGAACAACCCATAAATCAAGATAAACAAAATGAACAGTTCTAAATATAAATCAGATTTAAAAGATTTAATTTCAGATCAATCGCCCTTAATCTGGAAACCAATTTCCCATAAAATTATTAATCTGCACAAATCGGGTAGAACGCCTTCTACCCATTTGCGTAGTTTCAGATCTGATCAATTTTGGTTCAAGATTTGAACCTGGCTTTGATACCACTAAAGATGGATGGCCGAACCCTATAGGTAAGTTGGGTGAAATTTCAAAAATTTCTCTCTCTCCCATATGGGAATCACATTCTCTATTTTAGAAAACTGCATTTTCAATGATAAATCTTGAACCCTAAACCAGTCTAGTGTTAGACAGTTTTGTATGCCCTTAGCTTCAATCAAAATGATGTACTTTATGAGTATATTGTAAATGAATAAAAGTGAATATTTGATTCATGTTCCCTTGGTATGTTTCTGTGTAATACCCTTAAACTGGACACTTAATGAGACTCGTGTTAGTTTAGAATGTTCACAGCCAGTCGGTCGGTCTGGGGAGACCTATCCTGACAAGTCTGATATTGTGGTGCCACCAAGTCGGTTGGGGTGGCTTGTCTCAACTGTCGGGGTGAGACCCTAGGCACATACAGTGTAGGATTAATTGAATCTTTGAACTGGACCTGATTTCCAATATTGCCCTGGACCTTGGAGATTGATGGGCAAAATTGGAAAGTTACACCCGACCCCTAGTCTCGATTATGATACTACACTAGGTGCTGGATTGGGCTGTCTTTGATGTACCAATCTGTGAGATCCTTAGTAGGGGTCAAAACCTAGGTATGTTGGAACAATCTGAGAATTCATCTGAGTGGGTGATCATAGTGACAGGATCAGCCCCTTTGTCGGACAAAGGTAATGATCGGGGATGCACTTTCACTAATGGAAAACAAGACTGCCGGCAGCCGATTTTAATCGTTGAGATTTGTTTTGCAAATATATATTTTATATGAAATATAAAAGTATATATATTATGGCTTCTAAAAGGTTTGCAAAAGGTTTTAATTCCCAGGATCCATACAAGAGAGAGTGCAACACTATTCTTTGCAGTCGAGGGAGAGGTCCTCTCTTGTTGGGCAGTGCATGATCATTATGGGCTGAGAGGTTAAGTGTAAGACCATTGAGGATAATACCTGATGGGCTAATCTTGCATCTGCCCATAGTCCCTGGGTGTTACAAGTGCCCAGGGACCACTTAGGGTAAGTGTTGGGCCCATAGAGCCCATCTGATGGTTTTTAGGGGGTGCACTATCCATAACAATGTATTCGGCTAGGCCTTGTAACAAAGGCTAGGCTGAACCCATGTGGCTGATGTGTAGATCAATATTTGGGTCCCACGCCATACAAGGAAGGCCAATTGGGCAGTAGTTTGGAAGGCTAAATGAATACATAACCTTAAATGGGCCTTAAGCCCATTTTGAACTGGGCTAATTTGATTAGTCACTTAAATGGCGAATTCTGAGATGGATCAGCTAATAGGATTGGGCCCAGACCCTATCCACTTAGAGAGTCCAAGATCTAAATAAGATTTAGATCTGGAAACCTCCTAATTAGATTAGGAGATGGCTGATCTAATCTGCAAATAAGATAAGGGTTATCCCTTATCACTTAAAGGGAATTCTAATCCAAATATGATTTGGGTTAGCAACTCCTAATGGGATTAGGAGCTGATCCCTTTTAAGTCTATAGAAGGAGGAGGGGGCGACAACCTTTAGACATGCAATGCAATCCACAGATCCTTGTCTTCAGAGCTGAGATTACTAGTTGAGAGAATTCTGCACCCTGCAAATACTCTCTTGCCGCCTCCTTCCTGCAGTTGTCGCCTACAATAGTTCAATCTCTAGTTCTTGGAAGAAATCAAGATTCGATCTTGATACCAATCTTTTGGAAGATTGGTGGGAGTTGTATTCACAAGCCGTCCAGTTGATTCTTGCGAAGGGTCAAGTTCTTTTGGAAGAACACTGTTGATTCTGCTCCATCCTGCACTGTGCCATTTTCAGTGGGAGCAGATTTTGGATCCTTCCTTGGGCATGAACACCCCCATTGGGAGATACTACTTCTCTATATCAGGTATTATCCCTCCCTACTCCTTTTGGTTCATATCTGGTTCAGTTTATGGTTCAAGAATGATCCTTGAAAATATGATTTTCTAAATAGGGAATTCGATTCCCAGTTGAAGGGAGAGAAAAATTTTTGAAATTTGCCCCCTTATTCTGCAATCTTTGGGCGTCCATGTGATGGATTTACTATCCCTTCATCCAGATCTGAAACCAAAAGGTAGGAGAGGGATATACCTGATACAGAGTAGTAGTAACTCCCAATGAAGGTGTTCATGCCCAAGGAGATCTCCAAAGACTGCTCCCACTAAAGATGGATCAGAATCAGTAGGGTGGTCCTTCAGCAAGAACCTGATTCTTCACCAAGAATCTGATGGAGAGCGAGTGAGCATGACTTTAGATAAATTTTTCTCCAAAAACTGGTATTAAGAACCTTTCTTGATCTCTCCTACAGGTGGAGATCGAACTAGAAATGGCAGCAACAATAGGAGAAGGTAAGAGCAGAATATGGCGTCAGTCCAACTATAGATGTCTTCTCTCTTGTATCGGTAATTTGATTAGGTGAATTAGGGTTCGCCCTCCTCCTCTATTTATAGCCTTAAAGAGAGGTTCTCCTAATCCCATTAGGGGTTTCCTAATCCAAATCTTGTATTTGGATCTAGACTCTCTTTAATAGATAAAGATAAATCCTTATTTTATCTACAGATAAATATCAGCCCTCCTTATCTTATTAGGAGTTTTCTAATCCAAATCTTTATTTGGATCTGGACTCTCTAAGTGGATAGGGATAACTCCTTATCCTATCTACTGATCTAAATTCCAAAACTGCCCCTTCTTTAATTAATCATATTAAACCAGTTCGAATTGGGCTTTAGCCCATTAGGTTTTACCCTCAATGGTCTTACACTTAACCTCTCAGCCCATAATGACCAAACAATGCCCGACAAGAGAGGACATCTCCATCGGATGCAAGGAATAGTGCTGCACTCTCTACTCACATGGATCCCGGGAATTAAAACCTTTAGCAAACATTTTGAAACCATAATATACATATGTATATCTCTATATAAATATATTTTGCAAAACAAATTTCAACAATTGAAACCGGCTGCCGACAACTTTGGTTTCCATCAGAGAGAGTGCATCCCTGATCATTCACTTTGTCTGACAAAGGGGCTGATCCTGTCACTATGATCACCCACTCAGAAGAATTCTTGGACAGTCCCAACATACCCAGGTTTTGACCCCCTCTAGGGATCTCACTGATTGGCATATCAAAGACAACCCAATCTGACACCTAATGCAGTATCATAATCGAGTTTGAAGGTTAGGTGTAACATTCCAGTTTTGCCCATCTATCTCCAAGGTCCAGGGCAATACTAGAATTCTTGTTTGGTTCAAGGTGTCAAGAAAATCCACATTGCGTGTACCTCAGGTCTCACCTTGGCAGTTGAGACAAGCTACCCCAACCAACTTGACGGCACATCAGTGTCAGCCTTGGCAGGATAAATCTCCCCAGATCTATCCAACGGCTGTGAAGATTCTAAACTAACACGAGTCTCATATGTGTCCAGTTTAAGGGTATTAGACAGAAACACACCATAATAACATGAATCAAATATATACTTTATTCATTTACATTAAATGTCATAGTGCACATCATTTTGATTGGAGCTAAAGGCATACAATGTCTAACACTTTCCACACCACTAAGGACTTTGCTGGTGTAGTAGATCAGCCTTTGTACCCTGTCTTTCTCCTTGACCAGTACTGAGCTGACGACCTCATTTTCGGCTGATAGGTAGAGCAATAGCTCATCCCCTGGGCTCAGCTTGGTGAGGAGAGGCGGCGAGCTTAGGTACCACTTCAGTTCTTGAAAGGACCATTAACATTACTTGGTTCATAGGAAGTCCATTGATTATTTTAGGGCTTTGAAGAAGGGAAAACACCAGTCCGCATATTTGGACATGTACCTACTAAGGACAACTATTCTATTAGTGAGTCATTGCACATCTTTGTAGGTTCGGGGTGAATGCATGTCGAGGATGGCCTGTATTTTCTCTGGATTTGCCTAAATCCCCACTTGTGTCACCATTGAACCCCAAGAATTTACCCGAGCTGACCTTGAAGGCACATTTGGTTGGGTTTAGCTTCATCTTAAACTTCCTAAGGGTATTGAAGACTTCCTTTAGGTCGGCAAGGTGCTGCTCGTGTTAGACAGTTTTTGTATACCCTTAGCTTCAATCAGAATGATGTACATTATGAGTTTATTGGAAATGAATAAAGTACATATTTGATTCATGTTCCTTTGGTGTGTTTCTGTGTAATACCCTTAAACTGGACACTTAATGAGACTCGTGTTAGTTTAGAATGTTCACAACCAGTGGTCAGTCTAGGGAGACCTATCTTGATAAGGTTGACACTAATGTGCCACCAAGTCGGTTGGGGTGGGCTGTCTCAGCCGCCAGGGTGAGACCCAAGGCACATGCAGTGTAGGATTAATTAAATCTTTGAACTGAACCAGACTTCCAACATTGCCCTGGACCTTGGAGATTAATGGGCAAAACTGGAAAGTTACACCTGACCCCTAGACTCAATTATGATACTATACTAGGTGTCGGATTGAGCTATCTCTGATGTACCAATCAGTGAGATCCTTAGCGAGGATCAAAACCTGGGTATGTTGGGACAATTTGAGAATTCTTCTGAGTGGGTGATCATAGTGACAGGATCAGCCCCTTTGTCGGACAAAGGTAATGATCGGGGATGCACTCTCTCTGATGGAAACCAAGACTACCGGCAGCCGATTTCAATCGTTGAGATTTGTTTTGCAAAATATATTTTATATGAGATATAAAAGTATATATATTATGGTTTCCAAAATGTTTGCAAAAGGTTTTAATTCCCGGGATCCATATAAGAAGAAAGTGCAACACTGTTACTTGCAGCCGAGGGAGAGGTCCTTTCTTGTCGGACAGTGTTTGATCATTATGGGCTGAGAGGTTAAGTGTAAGACCATTGACGGTAATACCTGATGGGCTAATCTTGCATCTGCCCATAGTCCCTGGGTGTTACAAGGTGGCTTGGCCCAGGGACCACTTAGGGTAAGTGTTGGGCCCATAGAGCCCATGTGATGGGTTTCAGGGGTGCACTGCCCATAACAGTGTATTCGGCCAGGCCTAGTAACAAAGGTTGGGCTGAACCCATGTGGCTGATGTGTAGATCAATGTTTGGGTCCCACACCATACAAGGAAGCCCAACTGGGCAGAAATTAGGAAGGCTAAGTGAGCACATAACCTTATTGGGCCTAAAGCCCATTTCGAACTGGGCTGATTTGATCAATTAAATAAGGGGCAAATTCTAGGATTGGATTAGCAGATAGGATAGGGTCTTAACCCTATCCACTCAGAGAGTCCAGATCTAAATGTGATTTAGATCTAGAAACCACCTAATGAGATTAGGAGAAGGCTAATCTAATCTACAGATAAGATAAGGGTTTAACCTTATCACTTAAAGGGAATTTGATCCAAATATGATTTGGATCAGCAACTCCTAATGGGATTAGGAGCTGATCCCTTTAACGTTATAAAAGGAGGAGGGGGTGGCAGCCTTTAGAACACACATATTCACATCCTCTTCAGAGCTGAAATCACAAAAGAAAGAATTAAGCAACTCTGCGAAATTCTTTCTTGCCGCCTCCTTCCTACCGCCTTCTCACCTGATAGTTCGACCTTCTGTTCAGTGGGAGAAATCAAGATTCGAACTTGACATCAGTTCCTTGTGAAGGGACTGATAGGAAGCTATGCTCACGTGCCATCCTGCTATTTCTTGCGCAGGATTAGGTTCTTGGAGAGAACACTACTGATTATGCTCCATCCTACACTGCACCATCTTCAATGAGAGCAGTCTTTGGATCCTTCCTTGGGCATGAACACTTTCGTTGGGAGATATTTATTTCTCTGTATCAGGTATAATCCTCTCCTACTGCTTTTGTTCAGATCTGGTTTGATTCATGGTTCAAGATTGATCATTGAAAAATATGATTTTTCTAAATTAGGGAATGCGATTCCTAGTTGAGGGGGGAGAAATTTTTGAAGTTCGCCCACCTTATTCCGCAAGATTTGGGTGTCCATATGATGGATCTCTCACTCCCTTCAGTGGTATGAGAGTGAAGTTCAAGTCTTGAACCAAATTGGATCAAATCTGAACCTGCACAAATGGGCAGAAGGTGTTCTACCCGATTTACGCATATATAATTTTTTTCTGGAAAATTTGATTCCAATTAATGGGCAATTAATCTGAAATTAATTTTGATAAATCTGATTATTATTTAGAACTGTTATTTATAATTTTCTTGATTTTTGGGCTGTTCGTACACATGTAGATCGAAATCTTGATTGGCGCAGGGAACATGCGATTTTGCAATTTCTTGATTATTTTATTACATAAATAATTTTTTTTTAATTTTTAGACTGAATATATAGGAATTCGATCTGATGTAATTATTAATAGAAATTAGGTTTTCTATTTATTTTATTTTGGATCGAAGATGGCGACGCAGAGAAGGAGATTTCGCAAATGGGAGAATCGCTATCTGCGATTTGTAGTTTATGAAATTGCAACCTATGATCTAACCTCTGTTTTGCAGGATGGATTGTGTGAACAACCCTATTTGACTGATTATTGCCTATTCTTTTATTAGTAATTAATTTTAGATTAATTTTGAATTAAATCTTTAATTAAAGATCAAAACCTAGACCCATTCGAACCAGATTGGTCCAAACTGGTTGGACCAAATCTAGGGTTCAATCAAGGCTGAATGTCAGCCCTATTTTTCCCACTAATGGGCTTGAGGATTGATAATTAATTAAATGTTTAATTCAGCCTAACCTGTAAAGGCCCAGTTTTAATTTGTTAAAACTATTAAAGCCCACTTCGTGGATTAAGCTATATGGGCCGAACTGATCAACCCTAATTCAGCCCATATACCTAGATAATATTAATAGTTAATATTATGGATTAAAAATGGGCTTCAAATGAGCTTTACAGATATTTAATTGATTGGATCAATTTATCCTTGCATGTGATGTATGGATGTGTGATGTGCTTCGAAACCATAAGAACTTGGTCCATGCAATTTCGACAGTGGCTCTTGCACACCCATGGCTGAATGCACATCATTGCCATGGTATCCCTTTTGGTCATTGGATGACCTCCCTCAGTGGTGGGCCCCACCCCTCATGGAGAGGATACGTGTGGAACACTAGCCGATTTGGGCCCACCAAAATCTGACTTTATGAAAGTCAGTGGGAGCCACTTTTGGTTTGACCTAGGTCAAACTAGGGCGTAATTACTATTCCCTCCAGCTAATATGAGTGCATGTGATAGGGAGATTGATATGATGAACTCTCTAAAGGCCTTCCATCATTAGCACGAGGATGGGTCCTTCAGTAATGAGGAAACACACCAGAAAATGGGCTACCCATTTGCTATTGGGCTTGTTTGAGTGTTTAAAAAGATGATAGGGGCGTCATAGACCAATGTGGGAGGGGCTTCACCAAAAAATGGGAACTCTCTCACGATACCTTGGCGTTCACGAATATGATGGGTAAGCACTCACTGGACAGAAAGGTTTATCCAAAAATGGCTCTAAACCTTGTCTGACAAAGGCCAAAGGGAAAGCTCATATGATGAGTGGATATGATCCTTCACAGAAAGGTGGTGGGGTTATGCAGCTGAAACAGTTAGCTCCATGCACCCTATGTGATTTCCCACATTTCCAGAGACAACTCATAGTCTCCGTCACTGAGATGGGAGGGAAATCTCAGAGATGAATAAATGGGAATGGAACATAGATTAAAAGCCATATGTATGTAATGAACTTGAATCAAATTAGGTTGTGGATTGATGTTTGCTCTTTTATCAGAAAATGGCAAACGGACAATTTGCAAAGCTTCTTGATGACAACAAGCTGAAGGGCCCGAACTATGCCGACTAGTATAGGAAACTTATGCTGGTCCTAACTTCTGAAAAGTTAGACAAAGTGGGTAAAAATCTTGCCTCGAAGCGTCCGGGTGATAGGGTTTCTGAGGCCCGAAGGAGAGACTATCAGGATTGGGAGGAGAAAAACTCCCTTGCCCAGTGTTACATTATTTGCCTCCTTGGACAATCTAATACAGAGGTAGTTCGATTAGATCAAACTTGCCAAGGACATATTGGACAATCTCAAGCTGATGTATGAAGAGCAGAATCACTCTACTCGACAAAAGGTCTTGAAACAGTTCATGACCGCTCAAATGTCCAAAGGGCAACAAGTTCATGACCATTGTCTTTGGATGATGGTCTACATCAATGTGCTTGAAGCTCTTGGATCCGGGCTGGACCTTGCGACCTAGATAGATGCCATCCTTAATTCTTTGCCTCCTTCCTTTAATCCGTTCATCATGAATTATAACATGAACAAGCTAAATGTCAACTTACAAGAGCTCAGCTATACGTTGCAACGAGCAGAAGAACTGATTAAAACGGATGAGCCTGTAGCTATACTTGTTGAAGCTAGCAAGATAAGCAAGAGAAAAAGGAAGGCAAAGAAGCCTCAGAAGAAAGCCACTAAGGGTAAGAAGTAGAAGAAAGACAAAGCATCAGATGCCTATCATTTCTGCAAGTAGACCGGCCACTAGAAAAGGAACTGTCTTGCCTACCTGGAATCCAAGAAATGTAATTTTGAATCTTGTGTTATAGAAACCAATTTATTGGTAGCTTTTGCGTCCTAGTGTATTGACTCCAGGGCTTCAACTCATGCGTGTAACTCACTATAGGGCTTCAAGGTAAGCAGAAGGCTGAGTGAAGGAGAAGTTACGCTCTACTTAGGGACTTCTGCAAGTATTGCAGCTGCGGCCATAGGAACTGTGGAGTTAATTTTTAGAGAAGAAACAATTGTACTGAAAGAATGCCTTTGTGTACAAAATTTAAGAAGAAATTTGATTTATGTCTCAAAACTGTGTGTGGATGGTTATTCTGTCTTCTTTAGTAATACGATTATTATTAAAAGAAACAACAGATTCATCGCATACAGGGAACTAGAGAATGGTCTCTATGTTCTACATCCTTCTCTAGAAACTGATATAATTGAAACTACGTCGGCTGAAGTCCCCAAGAAAAGAGTCCGTGATACAGTTAATCCCACGTGCCTGTGGCATTACCGACTTGGCCATATCGATGTTGACCGAATCACAAGGTTGGTAAAGGATGGTCCTTTAGATTTTCTAACTGTAGAAGATCTTCCCACTTGTGAGCCTTGCCTACAAAGCAAGATGATGAAACGGCCATTTAACGGTAAGCCTGAAAGATGTACATGCACACTTGATCTTATACATACTGATGTATGTGGTACCCTGAGTATTAAGACAAACAATCAACACGTGTATTTCATCACCTTTATAGATGATTTCTCATGATATGGTTACGTGTACCTAATGAGACATAAGTCTGAATCCTTTGAAAAGTTCAAAGAGTACAGACAAGAGGTCAAGAAACAGTTTGAGAGAGAAATTAAAGCCTTCGTTCAGATCAAGGTGGCGAGTATCTCTCTGATGAATTCAGGGACTACTTGAAGAAAAATGGGATAGTATCACAATTGACACCTCCTGCTACTCCACAACTTAACGGTGTTTCATAGAGGAGGAATAGGACCTTATTGGATATGGTCTGGTCGCTTCTCATATACTCAGAGTTACCCACATCCTTTTGGGGATACGCATTAGAGATTGTGATTTACATGCTGAATCGGGTTCCAACCAAATCAATTCCAAACACTCCATATGGACTTCGGACCGGAACAAAACCAAGTGTCAGACACTTGAAGATTTGGGGTTGTCCAGCACACGTTAAAAGAACGAGTGCAGACAATTTGGAATGCAAGACCAGTCGTTGCCTATTCATAGGCTACCCAAAAGGCTCTGTGGGTTACCTATTCTATGACCCAAGTGAGCAGAAGGTGTTCTATTGTTGAAATGCATAATTCTTGGAAATCAATTACATCCTGGACACCCATCATCAGGAAGTAGTTCTTGATGAAGAGAGCTCAGGAGCAGTGGGAGATGTCCCACAAGTTCCAGTTAGTGACCAACCTAGAAAATCCACTCAGGTATCCAGGCCGCCAATCCATTATGGTTATAACCAGGATAGTTACCTAGTGGAAACCTTGACTAGTGAGGAGGATCTCGTGACTTATGCGGAAGCTATGTTGGACATAGATTCCCAAAAGTGGGTGGAGGTCATAAGAGCTGAGATGGACTCAATGGAGACCTTTAAAGCTCGTTTGGTGGTGAAAGGGTATACTTAGAAAGAGGGCATCAATTATGAGGAAACTTTTTCGCCTGTGGCCATGCTTAAATCCATTAGGATCCTGCTAGTCGTAGCAGCATACCATGATTATGAGATTTGGCAAATGGATGTCAAAACTGCATTCCTGAATGGAGATCTTACTGAATATATCTATATGCAGCAGCCACAAGGCTTCATTGCTGCAGGTTAGGAACACATGGTATGTAAACTTAAAAGATTCATTTATGGACTTAAGCAAACTTCTATGAGTTGGAACATCCATTTTGACTCTGCTGTCAAATTGTTTGACTTCAAGTAGAATCTGGATGAGCCCTGTGTTTACAGGAAAACCAGTGAGGATAAGGTTATTTTCTTGGTTCTGTATGTAGATGACATTCTACTCATTGGGAATGATGTAGGAATGTTAACTACGGTGAAAGTATGGCTTTCACAGCAATTCTCCATGAAAGATCTTGAAAAAGCCTCCTATATACTAGGTCTTCAACTCTATAGAGATAGATCAAAGCGGACAATAGGATTATCCCAATCTACTTACATTGACAAAATAATCAAAAGAAACAACATGGAGAACTCCAAGAAAGGAAATGTTCCTTTCAGGCACGGAGTCACTCTCTCCAAGAAGATGCCTCCCAAGACCTCTGAGGAGATTGAGGGCATGAAAGACATTCCCTATGCCTTAGCCATAGAAAGAATCATGTATGCCATGCTGTGCACTCATCCTGGCATTGCTCAGGCAGCAAGTGTGGTAAGCAGATTCCAAGCCAACCTAGGGCAGGAGCACTGGATTGCTGTGAAAAACATACTTAAGTACCTTCGTAGGACAAAAGAGTTTTGTCTAATATTTGATGGTAGCTCATTACAGATCCAGGGGTATACTGATGCCGATTTTCAGTCGGATCCAGACTATAGAAAGTCTACATCTGGATATGTTTTCACGATAGGATCGTGTGCTATTTGCTGGAAAAGCGACAAACAGGGGTCCACTGCAAACTCCACGACCGAAGCCGAATACATTGCCGCAAGCAAGGTTGCCAAAGAAGCCATGTGGATGAAGAAGTTCATTCATGAGTTGGGAGTAATTCCATCCAGCACATTACCCATCCCGTTGTTGTGTGACAACAATGGAGCAATTGCTCAGGCTAAGGAGCCACGAGCCCACTTGAAGTCAAAGCACATTGAGAGGAAGTACCACATACTGTGGGAGATTGTTGGTATAGGGGACGTCCTAATTCTGATTGAAGCTAAGTGCAAGTGGGAGCTGTTAGACAGTTTTTGTATGCCCTTAGCTTCAATCAAAATGATGTACATTATGAGTTTATTGTAAATGAATAAAGTACATATATGATTCATGTTCCTTTGGTTTGTTTCTGTGTAATACCCTCAAACTGGACATTTAATAAGACTCGTGTTAGTTTAGAATGGAGCCAGTGGGTCGGTCTGGGGAGACCTATCCTGATAAGACTAACACTGATGTGCCACCAAGTCAGTTGGGGTGGCCTACCTTAGCCGCCAGGGTGAGACCCAAGGCACATGTAGTGTAGGATTTATTGAATCTTTGAACCAGGCCAGACTTCCAGCACTGCCCTGGACTTTGGAGATTAATGGGCAAAACTGGAAACTTACACCCGAACCCTAGACTTGATTATGATACTACACTAGGTGTCAGATTGGGCTATCTCTAATGTACCAAATAGTGAGATCCTTAGCGGGGGTCAAAACCTGGGTATGTTGGGACAATATGAGAATTCATTTGAGTGGGTGATCATAGTGACAGGATCAGCCCCTTTGTCGAACAAAGGTAATGATTGGGGATGCACTCTCTCTAATGGAAACCAAGACTGCCGGCAACTGATTTCAATCGTTGAGATTGTTTTGCAAAATATATTTTATATGAAATATAAAAGTATATATATATTATGGTTTCCAAAATGTTTGCAAAAGGTTTTAATCCCCAGGATCCATATAAGAAGAGAGTGCAACACTGTTCCTTGCAGCCGAGGGAGAGGTCCTCTCTTGTTGGGCAGTGTATGATCATTAAGGGCTGAGAGGTTAAGTGTAAGACCATTGAAGATAATACCTGATGGGCTAATCGTGCATCTGCCCACAGTCCCTGGGTGTTACAAGGTGGCTTGACCCAGTGACCACTTAGGGTAAGTGTTGGGCCCATAGATCCCATGTTATGGGTTTCAGGGGTGCACTGCCCATAACAGTGTATTCAGCCAGGCCTTGTAACAAATGCTGGGCTGAACCCATGTAGCTGATGTATAGATCAATGCTTGCGTCCCACGCCATATAAGGAAGTCCAACTGGGCAGCAGTTAGGAAGGCTAAGTGAGCACATAACCTTATTGGGCCTAAAGCCCATTTCAAGCTGAGCTGATTTGATCAGTTAAATAGGGGGCAAATTCTGGGAGTGGATTAGCAGATAGGATAGGGTCTTAACCCTATCCACTCAGAGAGTCCAGATATAAATGTGATTTAGATCTGGAAACCTCCTAATGAGATTTGGAAAAGGCTGATCTAATATGCAGATAAGATAAGGGTTTACCCTTATCACTTAAAGGGAATTATGATCCAAATATGATTTTGATCAGCAACTCCTAATGGGATTAGGAGTTGATCCATTTAAAGTTATAAAAGGAGGAGGGGGCAGCAGCCTTTAGAACACACATATTCACATCCTCTTCAGAGCTGAAATACCAGAAGGAAGAATTAAGCAACCTTGCGAAATTCTTTCTTGCCGCCACCTCACCTGCCAGTTCGACCTCCAGTTCAGTGGGGGAAATCAAGATCCGATCTTGACATCAGTTCCTTGTGAAGGGACTAATAGGAAGCTGTGCTCATATGCCATCCTGCTATTTCTTGTGAAGGATTAGGTTCTTGGAGAGAACAATACTGATTCCGCTCCATCCTACACTACGCCATCTTTAGTGGGAGCAGTCTTTGGATCCTTCCTTAGCCATGAACACCTTCGTTGGGAGATATTATTTCTCCGTATCAGGTATAATCCTCTCCTACTACTTTTGTTTAGATCTAGTTTGATTCATGGTTCAAGATTGATCCTTGAATAATATGATTTTTCTAAAATAGGGAATGCGATTCCCAGTTGAGGGGAGAGAAATTTTTGAAATTCGCCCACCTTATTCCACAAAATTTGGCCATCCATACGATGGATCTCTCACTCCCTTCAGCTCATCCTTTTTTCTCTTCACTAGCATGTCGTTGATGTATGCCTCTATGTTTTGGCTGAGTTGATCTTTGAACACCTCATTCACCAGCCATTGGTAAGTGGCACTGGCATTCTTGAGGCTGAAGGGCATAACCTTGTAACAATATAAGCCATGACCGGTGATGAAATCTGTCTTCTCTTGATCATCGAGATGCATTGAAATCTGATTGTACCATGAAAAGGCAACCATAAAGCTCAGGAGTTCATGGCCCACCGTTGCGTCGACAAGTTGTTTGATCCTTGGTAGAGGAAAGCTATCTTTGGGGTAGGCTTTGTTTAGGTTAGTGAAGTTGATGCATATTCTCCACTTCCCATTGGCTTTCTTCACCATTACCACGTCGGCCAACTAGTCAGGGTATTTGACCTCCCTAATGAAGCCAACGTTGAGTAGCTTTTGTACTTCGCCTGTAATCACTTGCCATCGTTTTGTTGTGCAGCTCCTATTCCTCTGCTTGATAGGTCAGTAGCGGGGGTCGTCATTCAAATAGTGTATGATGACCTTGGGGTAGATCCTCGACATATCTACTGCCAACTAGGCAAATACATCAGCGTGGTCCTTCAGTAGCTGTATAAGCTCTTCCCAAAGGCAGTCATCTAGGAGAGAACCAACTTGGATTGTTTGTTTGGGGTCTTCTTCGTTGAGCGGCACCTGGATGAGGTCTTTAATAGGTTGGCTGCATTGTGCTCTCACTTCGTTCATTAAGTCATAAGCTTCTTCCATCAATGTTTCCGCGTCTGGGCGTGGTCCTCGGCAGGAGAGCAAGTTTTACTTCCATGCAGTTCTTTGGTCTCCACGTGCTACCCCTATGCCATACTTGGTGGGGAATTTCATTGCGAGATGGAATGTGGAGACCGTAGCCTACAGAGCATTAAGGGTTGGCCTACCAAGGATGAAATTGTATGAAGAGAGGCAAAGAACCACAATGAAATCTACCATGGTCGCCGTAGTAATGTCACCATCTCTAATCATTAGGGGGAGGGTTATTCTTCCATTGGGCGGGAGGGACTCCCTAGAGAAGCCCATTAGGGGAGTGTTGATGGGGGTGAGGCACTCTTTGTCGATGCCAAGCTTCTCAAATGTGTCCTCAAAGAGTACATTGACGGAGTTACCTATGTCAACCAGGATCCGCCATACCTCGAAGTTGGCCACCTCAACTGTGATTACCAAGGTGTCATCATGCGGTGTCTGAACCCCAAGAGGTCATTGTTGGTGAATGTGATGGTTTGCCCGCACTTTTTCTTGTGCCCCCATTTGTCGATTTCACACAGTCGTGCATACTTCTTACAGCTCAAGCTACTCTTACCTCCTATGGCGATTCCACCTGATATGACGTGGATCACACCAGCAGGGGGAGCTCAAGGCGGCGGTCAAGCATCCTCCGTGTGTTGTTCTTCCTATGTTGGCTTTTCATTCTTGATGAACCAACTGAGGTATCCACACCTGATTAGGTCTTCAATGTGGTTGCATAGCTTGGGGCAGTTCTTAGTGTCGTGGCCATGATCTCTATGGAACTCACAATACTTGTCGCAATTTGTTTTGTTGCTTTGCGTTTTCATCTTCTCGGGCCAATGAACATAGTTGTGGCCGCAGATTTGCATAAGGGCTTTAGACCATGGCATATTGAGCAACATGAAGTTCTGATAGGTCGGCAGAGGTGTCCGCGGTCTGTGGTCGGGTCAGCGATCTTGCCTCTTATGGTCCCTGACGGGTTTGTCGAAGCCCTCAAAATTAGTACTAGTCCCACAATAAAATATTTGCAATAAAAGTGGTTCTAGGTCGAATCCCACAGGGAGCAAATCAGTAATCTCTTAGCCGAATGGATAAAATAATTGTGTGGGAATATTAAATAACTAAAATTAAAAGAATAACAAACTAAACAAACAAGAGAAAATCAGTCTTACCGAATTCTGGTTCAAGGGTTCGGGTTGAATCGATTGGCCATCGATCCTAGGTACAATTTAGCATTCTTGCAATTCAAGCATTTAACCTTAGATTTATTAGGATAGCCATAATAAACCTTGTGTTTTCCTAATTCAGTTGACCAAACCCAGCATTCGATCAACACTTATCACCACTCAACTGGGTACGATAGCATTCCATGTTAAACAGTGATAGCATTAAGATTTGTGAAAACAGTTAAACCAAAATAACAATAATTGAGATAGCTGCAATTACTGAATTTTGTTCCATCGATTCTTTTAGGTTGAACCATGTTAAAACATTGGTCAAAGGCTGTTACGAACAATTGACCCAAAAAAGATATCAACCTAATTGCTACTTGTACCATTATTCGTGACAATTACGGATCACCGAAATCATGGATAGCAGTAGGAAAATCAACATTAATTCAGTTTGTCAGACTAATTAACATTAACATCCAATAAAAAATATACACAAGAACCAATGAATACTTGAATTAAAAAGAAAGAAAACAAAGTAACTACAGAACCTCACAATGACACAATCGAACCTCCCCCCTTGAACCAGAAAAAGAAGCTTAGCTACTCATGATCTGCGCAATCTCCATGCTCTTCTTCTCCATAGCCGAACTGCCTTCTTGCTTCTTGGTCTTCTTGATGATCTCTTGGATCTTGGAATGAGTGATTGCTAGAGCTGGTTTGCCCCCCTCTTTATATAGCCAAAGGAGAGGGCTGTTTTCCAACTCCTTCTAGGAGATCATCTTATCTTTAGGGTGTTTTGATCTTATCTTGAACTAATCCTATCCTATCTCTTATCTAATGCTCTAATCTCAATCTTCTTATCTCTCTAGGATTACATTCAAGACTTTAGATCTGATAAAACTCTCTCCTTGGAGATTACATTCGAAATTCGGACTCTTAACTCTTGAATTCGAGTTGGGCTGCTTCAAGGTACTTCTGCGAGTTGGGCTTAAGTTGTGAAATGGGCTTGGCTGCGAACTTGCTCCGACTTTGGGCTCGTTTTCGTACTCGATGCGGGCCGAATCTGTCAAAACCCAAAACATAAGAGTTATGGGCCTTCCATTTATCTTTCTAATTCTTCTTGAATTGTCCAATTCGGTGTCCGGAATTGAGAGTTAGGCCCAGATTACTGACTGTCGCTGAAACTGTGCAAAATCACCCGATTTGCCCTGTTTTCTTCCAATTGCCTTCTTTATTGCCCTGAATCGAAATACAAGAGTAATGAGTACATTTAAGTGCTAAATAAATGTAAAAGAGTGAATATTAGGGGATAAAATTAGGGTTCGTTTTGGTCTCATCAGTCTCGATCTGACCTTTCTGACTTTCGCTCCTCAGTATCTCTCCTCCTCTTGTCAGGCCTCTCTTCCTCATCCTGTAGTTGTGTCTGTGCTTCTTCTATGTTGATATACTTCTACACATGGCTCATTAGTGTAGCCAGGGTTTGCAGAGGATTCTTGGAGATGTTGAAGTTGAATGGGGATGGGTGGTGGCTATGTTGAATAGTGGTGAAGGCCACGAACTGGTTCAGGTTCCTGACCTGTAGTGCTTTTCTTGTTGAATCTTGCCAGATAGTCCCAAAGGGACTCATTTTTCCTCTATTGCAGCTGCATGAGGTTGGTCGAGGTCTTCCAATGCTTTTGACTCATTGTGAATAGAGCACGGAACTGGGTTTCCAACTACTCCCATGACGCTATTGAGCATGGAGGAAGGGAGGAATACCAGGTTAGGGCTGAACCTGTGAGGGTTGCCACTAAGGTTTTGCACATCAAGCCCTCAGAGGATCCGTGCAACATTAACTGAGACTTTAATCCCTTGATATGGTTGGTAGGATCAGTGTTTCCATCGTACTTGTCAAGCTGAGGTGCCCGCCATCCTATGGGAGGTACCTCATCCAAAATTTCCTAGGTGAAGGGTGGTTCCTTGGCCGTGGGCACGGTCGGTGGTGCGGGCTGATCTACAACCGGCGCAATGCTTCTTTGGCTATGCTCTAGCTCTTCTAAGCACTGTAGGAGTTCCCGAATCTCTTCATCTCTTTAGTCCAGGGCTGTGGTGTGCATTGCCCTTTCCTTCTTGGGGCATGCGGAATGGTCTTTCACGGAGCAGGACTCAATGATGAAGACCACGTGAGGTGGTGTTTGTCTGTCGAGCCTTTCCTTGGCAGGGATCCGCATGGTCTAGTGCATCCTGCTATGAGAGCAGGCGGAGGGGGCTGACCTTTTTGTTGTATCTTGCTTTTCTTGATTGGACTGCGCTATGCCCTTGTCTGCTCAACGCGCTTTGGCATCCTCGAAACGGGGATCATCCTTCGTGCGTGTCGATGCATAAGGGGGGACGGTCTTGTTAGGTGGTGCTGCGGGTCCTAGGTTCTGCATCATTTCGAAGATCTAGTTGACCTTTTCTTGCATTGCTTGGAATTGACTAGGATCAACCACGGATAGCTGGAGGCTATGGAATTTCTTGATGCAGAGGACTGCGGTGGCGAGTCTCCTAAGATGGGGATCGACCTATTGATCGTGTTAGATAGTGTATTCCCTTAGCTCCAATCACAATGATGTACATTATTAATGTAAATGAATAAAGTATTTGATTCATGTTATTATGGTGTGTTTCTGTGTAATACCCTTAAACTGGACACATATGAGACTTGTGTTAGTTTAGAATCTTCACAACTGTTGGATAGATCTGGGGAGATTTATCCTACCAAGGTTGACACTGATGTGCCGCCAAGTTGGTTGGGGTGGCTTGTCTTAGCTGCCAAGGTGAGACCTGCTATCCATGGTTCAGTGATCCGTAATTGTCACGAATAGTGGTACAAGTAGCAATTAGGTTAATATCTTTCTAGGTCAATTGTTCGTGACAGCCTTTGACCAATGTATTGGCATGTTTTAACCTAAGGGTAATCAATGGAAAAAGATTTGATATTTGTAGTTATCTCAATTATTGTTATTTTGGTTTAACTGTTTTCACAAAGCTTAATGCTATCACTAGTTAATTTGGAATGCTATCGCACCTAGTCGATTAGTGGTAAGTGTTAATCAAATGCTGGGTTTGGTCAGCTATTTAGGAAAACACAAGGTTTATCATGACTATCCTAATAAATCTAAGGTTAAATGCTTGAATTGCAAAACTACTGAAGTCTACCTATGATCGATGACCAATTGATCAATCCGAACCCTTGAATCAGAATTCGGTAAGACTGATTTCTCTTGTTTGTTCGTTGCTAATTACTTTCTTGTTCTTTAAGAAATTTTAATTATTTAATTTTCCCACTCCAATATATTAATCATTCGGCTAAGAAATTATTCCCCAGCTCCCTATGGGATTCGATCTAGTACCACTATTACTACAAAAATTCTATTGTGGGACTAGCATTAATTTTGAGGACTTTGACAACCTGTCACATGGTGAGGAAGGATTTTCGAGAAATGATTTTTGTGTGTTTCCCATAGATGACGCTAATCTGATGCTGCTCAATCCGAGGTGGTGCACGAATTGAGGAGAGCAACCAGATAGTCCTTGCTAATAGGGTGGGGCTAAGCTACAATGACGAGGCCGCGCCTCAAGGCCTGTGACCAAGAGAGGAGGAGTTCGATGGCCGAGGAGTTATCCCCGGGGGTAAGTACTCCGACGCTCAAGTTAGTAGCAGTGTAGGTTTTAGAAGTTGGGGATCCCTTACCTCAAGCGTGGAGTACCTTTTTATAGCCAAAGATCCATGTTTTGGTCAGAGTGGGCTTCCAAAGTTGTCAGGATGAGGTTAACCGCCAAGGTTTTCGGGGTAGAGTCCCGTTCCCCAGCAGAGTTGTCTTCCTTATTCCTCCTTATCTGTAGTTGTGCTCATCCATGTGACGTGTAGTTGATGTGGCTTGAAGGATAAGATGGGGGGGGGGGGGGGGCAGCACAATAATAGTGTAGCTCGGCCGAGCTATGCTGATGTGGCCAAGATAGGATGACATGGTAGGGTGATAGCTGGGCGGCCACGTGTCTTGCAGGGTCAGCTCAGACATAACCCGAACATTTACTAAATGGACACTTAGATCCCATTTGGGAGGGCTTCGACATTGGTTGAATTGCATTGATCAAGCCTCTTCAGAGAAGTCACATGAGATATATTCACCAAAAAGTGTATTTTGCCGCTTTATAAGTGTAATTCTAGCTTTCCCGGTTTTTAACAAACATAACCTTCTTGGCATTCCGGGTTTCTAAGCTCAGGGAATAGCAAAAGCTGCTGGGCCAAATAGACACTCAAGGACTTATACAATCAACATTTAGGCTTACTAATAGAAACATGCATGGGATGGCTGAAACTCATTCCAATTCCACATGTATCCACTATATTGTGGCTGATATGTTCTTACCCTCTTCTAATACATGCCCTCATATATTTAAGGCATTTCTCTTTCTTGCTTATTTATAGGCCCATTAATACACCATTAACATGTTGATTCCCTCATTTACCTTAAAAAGCAGTGTTTTCAATTCAACGGTTGAATAGTCCAAACCGTCATGCAGTCATGATTTTGGGTTTAGTTTGGGTAAAACCTGAGATTTGGTTAAAACTCGTTGACTTGATCAAAAGTCATTTGATTTGGAGAGTTAAACCGATTCATTCCACCTGATCAACGGGTCATGGTTGTACATTCAATGTATGTACAAAATTTCAAAGGCCGTAACTTTGTATTCGGATATGTAATTGGGGTGTTTTCATTTTTTTTTTTTTTTTGGGTAACTTTTTGAAATTTATGCATGACACCTTGACCTATTATTTTTTTTACCAAGAAAAGACCCTTCTCTCTACCGGTGACCTAAACCTGGAGGCCAAAATGGTTCAGCCTTTCTATTATTAGTTATACACTCTCTTGCCTTATTTAGTTCTACCGTCTCTCCTACCTCATTTATAGGCTATTTAATACATTCGTTCTCTCCTTAACTCTTGTATTTAAAGATAAAAATTCGAATTCAGATCAAATGAAATTAAAGTCTCCATTTAAAGTCTTTACAGCCTAACAATTTTTATGAAAAGCTACAAGCAACCGCAAGACCCAAACCGGATTATCAGGTTGAATGCGAGCAAGCCTACCACTACATCACACCTACCTAGCTATTAAATTTTCATTATTTCTAAATATTAAAGTTAAGACATGATACATACCAATACTTCAAACTTTTTTTTCAATTAATGTCAATTGAGTTTCCACTGCCTTTTGATTACTTTTACTGCTTAAAAGATGGAACAAAAGATTTGCAGTAAATAACCAAGATTTTCTTTTGCTGATAAGGCACCTACACCATCTGGTGCAAAACATGGTATTTTAGAAAATTGTGGTACCACACCACAATGGGGCCCCATTGAATCAGTCCAGACCACAAATTTTCATCTAAAATACTTAATGCCCCTTAAATCAGCTTTCATTTGTAAATCTATGTATTTTAGAAATTTTCTCGTTTTTTGGTAGATGTATTCAATGGTTAAGGTATCCATCCATACGACAAGCCCAATACAGGGTGCATCGTATTGGTATCAAAAGGGGCCAATGCTGGATATGCTATGACTAGAAGTGTATCTTTTTAATCATTCATATCGGCCTGATATGCCATGGTAACAATGCCTATCGTATAATATCGACCAATACGGTTTGGCACTCAGCGATACGAAGGCGTATCAAACTACATACTATAGAAATTAAAGGTTTGTGTAATTCAAAAAAAGACTCCAACACCCAACAAATAAACACATCGTTAACCACTAAGCCAACACTCACTTTATGATAATATATGAAATGCATTAACTTTTATTCAATTTAATGTCCACAACCAATTCAAATAAATAACATATATTATATTCAACCACCACAACTATAAATTAAAAAGAATAATATTTAAAATTAGTATTTTATAAACTAATTACTTGAATCCTTGAACCGGACCAGATTTCCAGTATTGCCTGGACCTCGGAGACATATGGGCAAAACTGGAAAGTTACACCTGACCCCTAGACTCGATTATGACACTTCACTAGGTGTCGGATCGGACTGTCTTTGATATATCAATCAGTGAGATCCTTAGCGGGGGTCAAAACCTGGGCATGTTGGGGTAGTCTAAGAATTCATTTGAGTGAGTGATCATAGTGACAGGATCAACCCCTTTGTCAGACAATGGTAATGATCGGGAGTGCACTCTCTCTGATGGAAACCAAACTACCGGCAGTTGATTTCAATCATTGGCATTTTGTTTTGCAAAATTAATATATATAAATGTATATGTACGGTTTCAAAAGGTTTGTAAATGGTTTTAATTCCCGGGGTCCATGTGAGTAGAGAGTGCGGCACTGTTCCTTGTAGCCGAGGGAGAGGTCCTCTCTTGTCGGGCAGTGCTTGATCATTAAGGGCTGAGAGGTTAAGTGTAAGACCATTTAGGATAATACCTGATGGGCTAATATTGCACATGCCCATAGTCCCTGGGTTTTTATAAGATGGCTTGGCCCAAGGACCACATAATGTAAGTATTGGGCCCATAGGGTCCATGTGATGGGCTCAAGGGGTCACAGAGCTTTTCAATGAATTCGGCTGGGCCTTGTAATAAAGGTTGGGCCAAACCCATGTGGCTGGTGTGTAGATCAATGCTTGGGTCCCACGCCATGCAAAGAAGCCCAACTAGGCAGCAGATTCGAAACTAGTTAAATACTGAACACTTAATGGGCCAAAAGCCCATTACGAGCTGGGCTGATATGATCACCCATCTATGGGGCGAATATGAGATTAATGTTAGTAAAAAGGATTGGGCTTTTGACCTTATCTACTCTGGGAGACCAAATTCAAATCAGATTTGAATCTGGAAACCTCCTGATAAGATGAGGAGTAAACTAACTTAATTTGCAGATAGGATTAAGATGATCCCTTATCCAAATATTGATTTGGATTGGGATAACTCCTAATTAGGAGGCTTTCTTAATCAAGAAGAAAGGAGGAGAAAATCAATTCAAAAATATCATATTTCGAACCAAGGGTTTTGCAGTTAGGAAGAAAGTTTTCTGCGTACAGAGATTAGATCTCACAAAACTCCAGAGAGAACAAAAGCTTTTCAGCCATCTTCATCCTAGGAGTTCTCCACCAGCCGCCGCCAACCCCTCTTGCAAGATTTGATCTTTGCAAAAGAAAGAAGTTAAGAAATCAGTTCTTGACATCAGTCTTGCACAAAAGATTGAAAAGGATTCGGTGTTCAGAGTTTCCAGTGGGTTCTTGTGAAGGATCCAGTGTCTAGGATGCACCCTACTGGTTCCGTTCCATCTACAGTTGTGTCATCTTCAGCAGGAGCGAATCTTGGTGTCTTCTTTGGGCGTGAACACCAACTTTGGAAGATACTGTTTCTCCAAATTAGGTATAATCCTCCCTATTTCTTTTGGTTTAGATCTGGTTCGATTATGGTTCAAGTAGAATCCTTGAATATTGTATTCTAAATTTAGGGAATATGATTCCCAGTTGGGAGAAGGTAGGAAATTTTTTTTTGAAATTCGCCCACCCATTCCGCACCCTTCATGGCGTCCATTAGATGGATCCTACCATTCTTTCAGTGGTATCAAAGCCACAGGTTCGAATCTTGAACCAAAAGAAAATCAGATCTGAACCTGCGCAGATGGACAAAAGATGTTTTGCCAAGATTTGCGCAGATTGTTTTCTTTATTTCAAGAAATTGTTTCTTGTTAAGGGTGATTATATGAAATTAATTTCTGTTAAATCCAAAATTTATTTAGAACTGTTCTTTATTTATTTTGATTTGATGAACTGTTCGAACCCTGAGATTGCAGTACAGTTTGGGCGCAGATGGTCTACGCACCCTTTTTTCCTTTTTATTTATTTATTTTATTTAATTCAATCTGTAAATAATTTTCTTTTATTTTTCTAGACTGAATGTATAGGATTTGATCAAGAATGTAATTAATTAATAGAAATAGGATTTCTGTTTCTTTTATTTATTTTCTTGATTAAAGAAGAAGGAAGAAGAAGGCGGCGCTGGAGATTTGCAGATGGAGAAATCGTTCTCTATGATTTGCAGTTTGTGAAACTACAACCCTAGTGATTAACCTCTGTTTTGCAGGTGATGCAAACAGTTCATAGTTGATTTGTGTTTGTCTAAAATCATAATTATTAATTTCAGATCTTTCATGAATTAATTCTTGAATTGAAAATCAGTTTCGGACCATTTCGGACTAGATTGAACCAAAACTATTTGGACCGAATCTGGGGTTCGAAAGGGACTATTATTTAGTCCATTTTTCCTCATACTTTCATTCCAAATCTGATGTTCAATTATAGGGATTAATTTGGTCCACCTGTAAAGCACAGTTTTAAAAGGATTAAAACTACAAAAGCCCACACTTGTGAGAAAAGTTGTATGGGCCGAACTGCTAACTGCGATTCAACCCATACACCTAGTAGACATTAATTGTTAATGTTATGGATTTCAAATGGGCCATTTAATGGGCTTTATAGCAGTTGACTGATTGGATCAATTCCTCCCTTTTTCATGTGATGATTGGATGTTTGATGTGCTACGACCATGGGCCATAAGCACTTGGCCCATGATGACTTGTTAGTCGCTCTTGCGCACACCATGGCTAAATGCACATCATTGCCATGGTGTCCTTTAAGTTCATTGGATGACCCTTCCTTTCTTGTTGGGCCCCACAACCCTGAAAAGGGATGTGTACGGAACCCCTAGCCGATTAAGGCCAACCAAAATTTTGACTTTATGAAAGTCATTGGGAGCCACTTTGGTTTGACCTAAATTAGAATTAGGACGTAATTTTGTTCCCTCTAGCAAATATGAATGCATGTGATAGGGAGATCCATATGATGGACTCTCTAAAGGCCTTCCGTCATTAGCACAATGATGGATCCATCAGTAATTAGGAAACACACCATAAAATTGGACAATCCATTGTTGTTGGATCTGTTAGAGTGTTTCATAAGATGATAGGGGTGTCATAGACCGATGTGGAAGGGGCTTCACCAAAAAATGGGAACTCTCTCACGATACCTTGGCGTAACCTGAATATGATGGGTGTGCACTCACTAGATAGAAAGGTTTACCTGAAAACGGATCTGAACCTTATCTGACAGAAGCCAAAGGGAAACTCATCTGATGAGTGGATATGATCCATCACAAAAAGGTGGTGGAGTTATGCAGTTGAAACATTTGGCTTCACGCACCCCATGTGATTTCCCACATTTCTAGAGACATTTCGTCATCTCTGTCACTGAGAAAGGAGGAAAATCTCAGAGATGAACAAATGGGAATAGAACATAGATTAAAAGCCATATCTATGTAGGTAACTTGAATCAAACTAAGGTTGTGGACTAATAATTTTGCTGTTTTATCAGAAAATGGCAAATGGTCAATTTGCAAAGCTTCTAGATGATAACAAGCTTAAGGGCCCAAACTATGCCGATTGGTACAGAAATCTTATGCTGGTCCTAACTTCTGAAAAATTAGATAAGGTGGTGAAAAATCCTACCCCGGAGCGTCTGGGTGATAGGGCTTCTGAGACCCGTACGAGGGACTACCAAGATTGGGAGGATAAGAACTCCCTAGCCCACTGCTTTGTCATTTCCTCACTAGACAACTCAATACAGAAGCAGTTCGATCAGATCGAACTAGCCAAGGACATATTGGCTAGTCTAAAGACAATGTATGAAAAGCAGAACCATTCTACTAGACAGAAGGTCTTGAAACTATTCATGACTGCGTAGATGTCCAAGGGGCAGAAAGTTCATGACCATTGTCTTCGGATGATGGGCTACATTAAAGAATTCGAAGCCCTTGGATCCAGGCTAGCTCTTTGCATGCAAGTGAATGTCATCCTGAATTCTTTGCCCTCTTCCTTCAATGCATTCACAATGAACTACAACATGAATAAGCTGAATGTCAGCGTCCAAGAACTTAGCAATATGTTGTAGAGGGCCGAGGATCTACTTAAGAAGGATGAGCCTGTGGTTATGCTTGCTGAAGCTAACAAATCAGGCAAAAAAAAAAGAAAGGCAAAGAAGCCCTAGAAGAAAGCTGCCAAACCTAAGAAGCAGAAGAAGAACAAGGCATCTGATGTCTATCACTTCTGCAAGCAGACCAGCCACTGGAAGAGGAACTGTCCTGCCTACCTGGAATCTAAGAAATGTAACGTCAAAACTTTTGTCATAGAAACTAATATGTTAGTTACTTCTTTTTCCTGGTGTGTTGACTCCAGGGCATCAATTCATGCGTGTAACTCACTGTAGGTGTTCAAAGTTAGCAGAAGATTGAGTAATGGCGAATTGACACTATTCTTGGGAACGACTGCAAGTGTTGCCGATGCGGCAATAGGAACCATAGATTTTGTATTTAGAGATGGAGTGCTTGTACTTAAAGATTGTCTTTATGTACAAAACATGAAAAGAAATTTAATTTCTATTTCTAAGCTGTGTGCTGATGGATATATTGTTTACTTTAGAAATATGATTACTATTAAACGAAATAACAAATTCATCGCATGCGGGGAACTGGAGAACGGTCTCTATATTCCACATCCTTCTTCAAAAACTAACTTAACCGAAACTACGTCAGTCAAAAATCCCAAGAAAAGGAATCGTTATACAGTAAATTCCACGTGCCTCTAACATTTCCGACTTGGCCATATCGGTGTTGACCAAATCACAAGGCTAGTAAAGGATGGTCCTTTGGATTTCTAACCGTAGAAAATCTTCCCACTTGTGAGCCTTGCCTTCAAGGTAAGATGACTTAGTGGCCATTTGACGGTAAGCCTGAAAGATTTGCAGGCACACTTGACCTAATACATACTGATGTATGTGGTCCCCTGAGTGTTAGGACACGAAATCAACACGTGTATTTCATCACCTTTACAGATGATTTTTCACGATATGGTTATGTATATACCTAATGAGACACAAGTCTAAATCCTTTGAAAAGTTCAAAGAGTTCAGACAGGAAGTCGAGAAATAGTTTGGGAGAGAAATCAAGGCCCTTCGATCAAATCGAGGTGGTGAGTATCTCTATGATGAATTCAGGGACTATTTGAAGGTCAATGGGATAGTGTCACAATTAGCTCCTCCTGCTACACCTCAACTCAATGGTGTTTCAGAGAGGAGGAATAGGACCTTGTTGGACATGGTCCGATCACTTCTCGTCCATTCAGAATTACCCACATCCTTTTGGGGATATGCATTAGAGACTACTACCTACGTACTGAATCGGGTTCCTGAAAGAATGGTAGGACCTATCTAATGGATGCCATGAAGGGTGCGGAATGGAGGGAAATTTTCAAAAAAAAATTTCCTACCTTCTTCCAACTGGGAATCATATTCCCTAAATTTAGAATACATTATTCAAGGATCCTACTTGAACCATAAACAAACCAGATCTGAACCAAAAGCAAACAGGAAGGATTATACCTGTTTCGGAAAAATAATATCTCCCAAAGTTGGTGTTCATGCCCAAAGAAGAAACCAAGATCCGCTCTTGCTGAAGATGACACAGCTGTGGATGGAACGGAACCAGCAGGGTGTGTCCTACACACTGGATTCTTCACAAGATCCCTCTGGAAACCTTGAACACTGAATCCTTTTGTCTTTCTCGTGAGACTGTTGTCAAGAACTGATTTCTTGACTTCCTATTGCTGCAAAGATCCAATCTTCCAACAGAGAGTGGCGGCGGCTGAAGGAGGAGAAGTTCAGGGATGAAGAGGGCAAAACTATCTCTTCTCTTTGGAGTCTGTGAGAGATCTGATCTCAAATTGTAGGATGTGTTTCTTACTTACTCAAACCCCTAGATTGAAATCTAATATTTCTACTAGGGTTTTCTCCTCTTTCTTCTTGATTAAGAAACCTCCCAATATTTTGAGAGTTATCCCAATCCAAATCAGTATTTGGATAGGGGTTGATCTTAATCCTATCTGTAGTTTAAGTTAGTTAACTCCTGATCTTATCAGGAGGTTACTAGATTCAAATCTAATTTGAATTTAGTCTCTTAGAGTGGATAAGGTTAAAGGCCCAATCCTTTTACTAACATTAATCTCAGATTCGCCCCATGAACAGGTGATCATATCAGCCTAGTTCGAAATGGACTTTTGGCCCATTAAGTGTTTAGTGTTTAACTAGTTTCCAATATGCTGCCCAGTTGGGCTTCTTTGTATGGCGTGGGACCCAAGCATTGATCTACACACCAGCCACATGGGTTCGGCCCAGTCTTTATTACAAGGCCCATCCAAATTCACTGAAAGACTCAATGACCCCCTTGAGCCCATCACATGGACCCTATGGGCCCAACACTTACACTAAGTGGTCCCTAGGCCAAGCCATCTTATAAAAACCCAGGGACTGTGGGCAGGTGCAAGATTAGCCCATCAGGTATTATCATAAATGGTCTTACACTTAACCTCTCAGCCCTTAATGATCAAGCACTGCCCGACAAGAGAAGACCTCTCTCTCGGCTGCAAGGAATAGTGCTGCACTCTCTACTCACATGGATCCCAGGAATTAAAACCTTTTGCAAATCTTTTGAAACCGTACATATACATATTTATATTAATTTTGTAAAACAAAATTCCAACGATTGAAATCAACTGCCGGCAGTTTGGTTTCCATCAGAGAGAGTGCATTCCTGATTATTACCATTGTCCGATAAAGGGGCTGATCCTGTCACTATGACCACTCACTCAGATGAATTCTCAGACTACCCCAACATGTACAGGTTTTGACCCCCACCAAGGATATCACTGATTCACACATCAAAGACAGCCCGATCCGACACCTAGTGATGTGTCATAATCGAGTCTAGGGGTCAGGTGTAACTTTCCAATTTTGCCCATCTATCTCCAAGGTCTAGGGCAATACTGGAAATCTGGTTTGGTTCAAGGGTTCAAGCAATCCCATACTGCATGTGCCTTGGGTCTTACCCTGATGGCCGAAACAAGCCATCCCAACATTTGGTGGCACTTTAATTTATTTCCACTAAATAACAAAAGTACATCAAATCCGATTGAAGCTAAGGGCATACAACATTGTCTAACAGCTCCCACTTGCACTTAGGTCCAATCTAGTACAAGCCGGAGTCCCATACTTTCCACATGTTTCTCAAACACCTTCTGTGTCAATGGCTTAGTCAATGGGTCTGCCACATTATCCGCTATTGCTACCTTCTAAATTAGGACGTCCCCTCTACCAACGATCTCCCATAGTACATGGTATTTCCTCTCGATGTGCTTTGACTTCGAGTGGGCCCGAGGCTCTTTAGCCTGGGCGATCGCTCCATTGTTGTCACACAACAACGGGATGGGTGATGTGATGGACGGAATCACTCCCAATTCGTGTATGAATTTCTTCATCCACACGGCTTCCTTGGCAGCTTCACTTGTGGCAATGTACTCAGCCTCGGTTGTGGAGTCTGCAGTGGACCCCTATTTGCTGCTTTTTCATCAAACAACACACGATCCTATCATGAAAACATACCCAGATGTAAACTTTCTATCATCTGGATCCGACTGGAAATCAGCATCGGTATACCCCAGAACTTGTAGTGAACCACCATCGAATACCAGACAAAACTCTTTTGTCCTTCGAAGGTATTTAAGTATGTTCTTTACAGTAGTCCAATGCTCCTGCCCTGGGTTAGCCTGGAATCTGCTTACCATACTCACTACCTGAGCTATGTCCAGGCAAGTGCACAGCATGGCATACATGATGCTCCCTACGGCTAAGGCATAGGGAACGTCTCTCATGCCCTCAATCTCCTCAGAAGTCTTGGGAGACATCTTCTTGGAGAGAGTTACTCCATGTCTGAAAGGAACATTTCCTTTCTTGGAGTTTTCCATGCTGTACCTTTTGACAATTTTGTCAATGTAAGTAGTCTGGGATAATCCAATTATCTGCTTCGATCTATCTCTATAGAGTCGAAGACCCAATATGTATGAAGCTTCTCCAAGATCTTTCATGGAGAACTGCTGTGATAGTCATACCTTGACCGAAGTCAACATTTCTACATCATTCCCAATTAGTAGGATATCGTCCACGTACAATACCAAAAAGGTAATCTTATCCCCACTGGGCTTCCTGTAAACACAGGGCTCATCCAGATTCTGCTCAAAGTCAAACGTTTTGACGACAGAATCAAAACGGATGTTCCAACTCCTAGAAGCCTGCTTAAGTCCATATATGGATCTATTGAGTTTACATACCATGTGTTCCAGACCAGCAGCAATGAAGCCTTGCGGCTGCTGCATGTAGATATCTTCACTAAGATCTCCATTCAGGAATGCGGTTTTGACATCCATTTGCCAAATCTCATAGTTATGGTATGCTGCTACAGCTAGCAGGATCCTAATGGATTTAAGCATGGCCACGGGCGAAAAATTTTCCTCATAATCGATGCCTTCTTTCTGAGTATACCCTTTCGCCACCAAGCGAGCATTGTAGGTCTCAATCCTACCATTGGGGCCCTTCTTCCTCTTGTAGATCCATTTGCAACGAATTGCTTTTACCCCAGAGGGCGAATCAATTAGTCTAGACTCCATTGGTCTCCATCGAGTCCATATCAGCTCTCATGGCCTCCACCCACTTCTGGGAATCTATGTCTAACATAGCTTCCGCGTAAGTCACAGGATCCTCTTCACTAGTCAAGGCTTCCACCAGATAGGTATCCTGGTCATAACCATATCGGATTGGTGGTCTGGATACCCGGGTGGACCTTCTAGGTTGGTCACTACCTGGAACTTGTGGGACATCTCCCACTACTCCTGAGCTCTCCTCATCAAGAACTATTTCCTGACGGTGAGTGTCCATGATGTATTCGGATTCTATGAATTGGGTGTTTCGACTGTAGAACACTTTCTGCTCACTTGGGTCATAGAATAGATAACCCACTGAATCCTTTGGGTAGCCTATAAATAGGCAACGACTGGTTTTGGATTCCAACTTGTCTACCCTTGTTCTTTTAACATGTGCAGGACAACCCCAAATCTTCAAGTGTCTCACACTTGGCTTCCTTCTGGTCCATAGTTCATATGGAGTTTTCGGAACTGATTTGGTTGGAACATGATTCAGCACGCAGATAGCAGTCTCTAATGCATATCCCCAAAAGGATGTGGGTAATTCTGAGCATACGAGAAGTGACTGGACCATGTCCAACAAGGTCCTATTCCTCCTCTCTGAAACACCGTTGAGTTGTGGTGTGGCAGGAGGAGCTAGTTGTGACACTATTCCATTGTCCTTTAAGTAGTCCCTGAATTCGTCAGAGAGATACTCACCACCTTGATCCGATCGAAGGGTCTTAACTTCTCTCCCTAACTGTTTCTCGACTTCCTGTCTAAACTCTTTGAACTTTTCAAAGGATTCAGACTTGTGTCTCATTAGGTACACGTAACCATATCGTGAAAAATCATCTGTAAAGGTGATGAAGTACACGTGTTGATTCCGTGTCCTAATACTCAGGGGACCACATACATCAGTATGTATTAGGTCAAGTGTGCCTCTAGATCTTTCAGGCTTACCGTCAAATGGCCGCTTAGTGATCTTACCTTGAAGGCAAGGCTCACAAGTGGGAAGATTTTCTACGGTTAGAAAATCCAAAGGACCATCCTTTACCAGTCTTGTGATTCGGTCAACACCGATATGGCCAAGTCGAAAATGCTAGAGGCACGTGGAATTTACTGTATAACGATTCCTTTTCTTGGGATTTTTGACTGGCATAGTTTCGGTTAAGTTAGTTTCTGAAGAAGGATGTGGAACATAGAGACCGTTCTCCAGTTCCCCGCATGCGATGAATTTGTTATTTCATTTAATAGTAATCATATTTCTAAAGTAAACAATATATCCATCAGCACACAGCTTAGAAATAGAAATTAAATTTCTTTTCATGTTTTGTACATAAAGACAATCTTTAAGTACAAGCACTCCATCTCTAAATACAAAATCTATGGTTCCTATTGCCGCATCGGCAACACTTGCAGTTGTTCCCAAGAATAGTGTCACTTCGCCATTACTCAATCTTCTGCTAACTTTGAACCCCTACAGTGAGTTACACGCATGAATTGATGCCCTAGAGTCAACACACCAGGAAAAAGAAGTAACTAACATATTAGTTTCTATGACACAAGTTTTGACGTTACATTTCTTAGATTCCAGGTAGGCAGGACAGTTCCTCTTCCAGTGGCCGGTCTGCTTGCAGAAGTGACAGACATCAGATGCTTTGTTCTTCTTCTGCTTCTTAGGTTTGGCAGCTTTCTTCTGGGGCTTCTTTGCCTTTCTCTTTTTTTGCCCGATTTGTTAGCTTCAGCAAGCATAACCACAGGCTCATCCTTCTTAAGTAGATCCTCGGCCCTCTACAACATATTGCTAAGTTACTGGACGCTGACATTCAGCTTATTCATGTTGTAGTTCATTGTGAATGCATTGAAGGAAGAGGGCAAAGAATTTAGGATGGCACCCACTTGCGTGCCAAGATCTAGCCTGGATCCAAGAGCTTCGAGTTCGTTAATGTAGCCCATCATCCGAAGACAATGGTCATGCACTTTCTGCCCCTTGGACATCTACGCGGTCATGAACAATTTCAAGACCATCTGTCGAGTAGAACAGTTCTGCTCTTCATACATTGTTCTTAGAATGCCCAATATGTCATTGGCTAGTTCGATCTGATCAAACTGCCTCTGTATTGAGTTGTCTAATGAGGCAATGACAAAGCAGCGGGCTAGGCAGTTCTTATCCTCCCAATCTTGATAGTCCCTCCTACGGGCCTCAGAAGCTCTATCACCCGGACATTCCGGGGCAGGATTTTTCACCACCTTATCTAACTTTTCATAAGTTAGGACCAGCATAAGATTTTTGTACCAGTCGGCATAGTTTGGGCTCTTAAACTTGTTATCGTCTAGAAGCTTTGCAAATTGATCGTTTGTCATTTTTTGATAAAACAGCAAAAACGTTAGTCCACATCCTTAGTTTGATTCATGTTACCTACATAGATATGGCTTTTAATCTATGTTCCATTCCCATTTATTCATCTCTGAGATTTTCCCTCCCTTCTCAGTGATGGAGACGACAGAATGTCTCTGGAAATGTGGGAAATCACATAGGGTGCGTGAAGCCAACTGTTTCAGCTGCATAACCCCACCACCTTTCTGTGAAGGATCATATCCACTCATCATATGAGTTTTTCTTTGTCCTCTGTCAAACAAGGTTCAGAGTCATTTTCAGGTAAACCTTTTTGTCCAGTGAGTGCACACCCATCATATTCAAGTTACGCCAAGGTACTGTGAGAGAGTTCCCATTTTCTGGTGAAGCCCCTCCCACATCGGTCTATGACGCTCCTATCATCTAATGAAACACTCTAACAGATCCAACAGCAAATGGATAACCCAATTTTATGGTGCATTTCCTCATTATTGATGGACCCATCATTGTGCTAATGACGGAAGGCCTTTAGAGAGTCCATCATATCTCCCTATCACATGCATTCATATTTGCTAGAGGGAACAAAATTACGTCCTATTTCTAATTTAGGTCAAACCAAAGTGGCTCCCACTGACTTTCATAAAGTTAGATTTCTGGTGGGCCTCAATCGACTAACTGCGCCAAAACCTAAAGCATTAACAATTAATGTCTATTAGGTGTATGGGCTGAATAGCAGTTAGCAGTTCGGCCCATACACCTTTTCTCACAATAATGGGCTTTTGTAGTTTTAACCCTTTAAAACTGGGCTTTACAGTTGGGCTGAATTAACCCCTGTAATTGAACATCAGATTTGGAATAACTAGTGTGAGAAATATGGACTGAAAAACAACCCCCTTCGAATCTCAGATTCGGTCCAAACAGTTTTGGTCCAATCTAGTCCGAAATGGTCCAAAACTGATTTTCAATTCAAGAATTAATTCAAGAGTGATCTGAAATTAATAATTTCAATTTTAGACAATCACAAATCAAATATGGATTGTTCGTATCACCTGCAAAACAGAGGTTAATCACAAAAGTTATAGTTTCATAAACTGTAAATCGCAGTATGCGATTTCTCCATCTGCAAATCTCGAGCACCGCCATCTTCTTCCTTCTTCTTTAATCAAGAAAATAAATAAAAAACAAGAATCCTATTTCTATTAACTAATTACATTCTTAATCAAATCCTATACATTCAGTCTAGAAAAATAAAAAAAAAATTATTTACAGACCGAATTGAATAAAATAAATGAATAAGGGTGCGCAGACCATCTGCGCCAAAACTGCACTGCGATCTCCAGGTTTGATCAATCCATTAAATCAAAAATAAATAAAGAACAATTCTAAATAAATTTTTGGATTTAACAAAATTAATTTCAGATCAAACATCCTTAACAAGAAATCATTTCTTGAAAAATAAAAGAAAGCAATCTGCGCAGATCTTGGCAGAACATCTTTTGTCCATCTGCGCAGGGTCAGAACTGATTTTCTTTTGGTTCAAGATTCGAACTTGTGGCTTTAATACCACTGAAAGAATGGTAGGATCCATCTAATGGACGCCATGAAGGGTGCAGAATAGGGGGCGAATTTCAAAAAAAATTTCCTACCTTCTTCCAACTGGGAATCATATTCCCTAAATTTAGAATACATTATTCAAGGATCCTACTTGAACCATAAACAAACCAGATCTGAACCAAAAGGAAACAGGAAGGATTATACCAGATCCGGAGAAATAATATCTCCCAAAGTTGGTGTTCATGCCCAAAGAAGAAACCAAGATCTGCTCCTGCTGAAGATGACACAGTTGTGGATGGAACGGAACCAGCAGGGTGCGTCCTACACACTGGATTCTTCACAAGAACCATCTAAAAACCTTGAACACCGAATCCTTTTGTCTTTCTTGCAAAACTGTTGCGAAGAACTGATTTCTTGACTTCCTGTTGCTGCAAAGATCCAATCTTCCAATAGGGAGTGGTGGCGGCTGAAGGAGGAGAAGTCCAGGAACGAAGAGGGCAGAACTGTCTCTCTCTCTGGAGTCTGTGAGAGATCTGATCTCAAATTGCGGGATGTGTTTCTTGCTTACTCAAACCCCTAGTTCGAAATCTGGTGTTTCTGCTAGGGTTTTCTCCTCTTTCTTCTTGATTAAGAAACCTCCCAATATTTTGGGAGTTATCTCAATCCAAATTAGTATTTGGATAGGGGTTAATCTTAATCCTATCTGCAGATTAAGTTAGTTAACTCTTGATCTTATCAGGAGGTTACCAGATTCAAATCTAATTTGAATTTGGTCTCTTAGAGTGGATAAGGTTAAAGACCCAATCCTTTTACTAACATTAATCTCAGATTCGCCCCATGAACAGGTGATCATATCAGCCTAGTTCGAAATGGACTTTTGGCCCATTAAGTGTTTAGTGTTTAATTAGTTTCCAATCTGCTGCCCAGTTGGGCTTCTTTGTATGGCATGGGACCCAAGCATTGATCTACACACCAGCCACATGGGTTCGGCCCAGCCTTTATTACAAGGCCCAGCCGAATTCACTGAAAGACTCCGTGACCTCCTTGAGCCCATCACATGGACCCTATGGGCCCAACACTTACATTAAGTGGTCCCTGGGCCAAGCCATATTATAAAAACCCAGGGACTATGGGCAGTTGCAAGATTAGCCCATCAGGTATTATCCTAAATGGTCTTACACTTAACCTCTCAGCCCTTAATGATCAAACACTGCCCGACAAGAGAAGACCTCTTTCTCGGCTACAAGGAACAATGCCGCACTCTCTACTCACATGGATCCCGGGAATTAAAACCTTTTGCAAATCTTTTGAAACCATATATATACATACATATATATATATATATATATTAGTTTTGCAAAACAAAATTCCAATGATTGAAATCAATTGCTGGCAGTTTGGTTTCCATCAGAGAGAGTGCATTCCCGATCATTACCATTGTTCGACAAAGGGGCTGATCCTGTCACTATGACCACTCACTCAGATGAATTCTCAAACTGCCCCAACATGTCCAGGTTTTGACCCCCACCAAGGATCTCACTGATTGACACATCAAAGACAGCCCGATCTGACACCTAGTGATGTGTCATAATCGAGTCTAGGGGTCAGGTGTAACTTTCCAGTTTTGCCCATCTGTCTCCAAGGTCTAGGGCAATACTAAAAATCTGGTCCAGTTCAAGGGTTCAAGCAATCCAATACTAAATGTGCCTTGGGTCTTACCCTGATGGCCGAAACAAGCCATCCCAACACTTGGTGGCACATCAGTATCAGCCTTGGTAGGATAAATCTCCCCAGACTTATCCAATGGCTGTGAACATTTAAAACTAACACAAGTTTCTATAAGTGTCTAGTTTTAGGGTCTTACATAGAATTATACCAAACAATATGAATCAAACATGCACTTTAATTTATTTCCACTAAATAACAAAAGTACATCAATGACGGAGACTGCGAACTGTCTCAAGAAATGTGGGAAACCACATATGGTGCATGGAGCCAACTGTTTCAGCCCCACTACCTTTTGTGAAGGATCACATCCACTCATCTCATGAGCTTCCCCTTTGGCCTCTGTCAGAAAAGATTCATTGCCATTTTAGGTTAAACTTTTCTATCTAGTTAGTGCTTACCCATCGTATTCATGAATGCTAAGCTACTGTAAGAGAGTCTTTCATTTTAGGATAGGCCCCTCCCACATCAGTCTATGACGCCTCTATCATCTTATGAAACAATCCAACAGATTCAGTAGCAAATGGATAGACCAATTTTATGGTGCTTCTCCTCATTACTGAAGGACCCATCTTCATGTTAATGATGGAAGGCCTTTAGAGAGTTCATCATATGAATCTCCCTATCACTGCACTCATATTTTAGTGGAGAAAATGAAATATTACACCTTAGTTTTATTTAGGTCAAACCAAAGTGGCTCCCACTGACTTTCTCAAAGTCATATTTAAATGGGCCCTAAACGGCTAGGGTTCCGCATGGTTCCTCTTTGGGAGGAAGTTGATGTGGGTCCCACCAAACCGGAAGATCATCCAATGATCTTATGGACACCATGGCAATGATGTGCATTCATCCATTGTGTGCGAATTAGCCATTATCGAAATAATCATGGGCCAAGTACTTATGGTCCACGTACATCACATGCATAAATTGATCCAATCAATTAAAATATCTATAAAACCCTTAAGTAATTAGATTAAATCAGTATCATCACAACAGAGTCCATAATGTTATCATATAACATTATCTAGGTACATGGGTTGTACTGCAAAAAGCAGTTTGGCCCATGTAGCTAAATTAGGGCTGATTCGGTTTTATCATAATAAATTTAGGTTTTACAGAGGTGGGCTGAATTAAAACTTGAAGTGGACCATCAACTCTCTGGCCTGAATCAAATTAGGGCTAGAAAAAACCAACCCCATCGAACCAACAATTTGGTCCAACCAGTTTGGACCAAATCTGGTGTAAATCGGCCCAAGTTTTGGTGTCCATTTCAAGATTTAATTCAAGAATAGTGATCTGAAAATAAATTAATTGAAGATAATCAAATTATCAAGAAACTAAAATCAGAGGGCTACACTGTGATTTTTTTGGATATCCTACAAACCTGCAAAGAATAGTTAATCGTAGTTTGCAGAATTGATATCTTTAAAATTGTAGATCGTAGAACTTGTTTCTGCGATCTCCAGATGGAAATAGAATAGAGAAACCTAATTTTTCTATTATTACATCAGATCAAATTCCTATACAAATTGTCTAAAAAAAAATTATTTACAAACCAGAATTGAATAGAAGAGAAATCGTAGGGTGTGCCAATATTGGCACCATAAAGATTTGATCTCCATCACATGTGCAGCCCAAAAACTCAAGAAAAATTCACAGAACAAAAATTTCAAAGAATAATAAAGATTTATTTTCCAGATCATCTGCCCATAATCTAGGAACTAATTCCCAGAAAAAAATGCTAACTTTACAAATTGGGTAGAACGCCTTCTGCCTATTTGTGCAGATTCATATCTGTTCTAATTTGGTTCAAGACTTGAACCTGGATCTGATACCACTAAAGGGATTGGAGATCCATCATATGGATGGCCGAACCCCCACAGGAAGGTTGGGTGAAATTTCAAAAATTTCTTTACTCCCATCTGGGAAAAAAACTGCATTTTCAAGGTTTGTTCTTGTAACAAAACCGGACCAAATCTGAAACCAAAATTAGGGAGGGATATACCTAATACAAAATCCATGCAAGAATGCTCCTCCCAACGCAGGTGTTCACACCCAAAGAGTGTACCAAATCCTCCCTCCACTAAAGATGACACATCTTAGGATGAGGTAGAATCAGCGGGTAGTTCTTCACCAAGAACTTGTGATTCTTCAACAAGAATCGAATGGGATAGTGAGTACAACTTCAAAATTGTTTCTTCTGGCAACAAACGATATCAAGATCTAATCTTGATCAAATCCAAGAACTAGAGATCGAACAGGGTATGGTGGCAATAGCAGGAAGAAGAAGAGTAGAAGGCAAAAACAATCTAACTGAGTTATCTTTTCTCTGTATTGAGTGAGTGTGAAATCAAGGTTCGCCTTGCTCTCTTATTTATAGCCTTAAAGAGATAATTTCCTAATCTCATTAGGAGTTTCCTTATCCAAATCTTTTATTTGGATTGTGACTCTTTAAGTGTAAGAATAATCCCTTATCATATCTACATAAAAAGATCAGCCTTCTTAATCAAATTAGGAGTTCTTTTGATCCAAATCTTTGTTTGGATTTGGACTCTTTAAGTGGATAGGGATAATCCCTTATCTTATCTACTGATCCAAATCCCATATCTGCCCCTATTTAATTAATCTAATTAACCCAGTTCGAAATGGGCTTTTAGGCCCATTAAGCTTTCAGGCTCACTTCCACTTTAATGTTGGCTAGCTTGGCTCTCTTTGTATGGTGTGGGACCATGTCATTGATCTACACATCAGCTGCATGGGTTCTGCCTAGCCTCTGTTACAAGGCCTAGGCGTATTCACTATTGAATATAGTGAACCCTTGAGTCCATCACTATGGGCTCTTAATGGGCCCAACATTTACACTAAATGGTCCTTGGGTCCAGCCATCTTATGAAGGCCCAAGGACTGTGGGTAGATGCAAGATTAGCCCATCAGGTATAACCCACAATGGTCTTAAACTTAACCTCTTAGCCCATAATGATCAAACACTGCCCGACATGAGAGGACCTCTCCCTCGGCTGCAAGGTGCAGTGTTGCACTCTCTACTCAAATGGATCCCAGGAATTAAACATTTTGCAAACATTTTGAAACCATAATATATATATATATATATATATATATATATATATATATATATATATATGTATGTATGTATATCTCTATATAAATATACTTTGCAAAAACAAATTTCAATGGTTGAAATCAACTACCGGCAGTTTAGGTTTCCATCAAAGAGAGTGCATCCCCGATCATTCACTTTGTCCGACCAAGGGGCTAATCCTGTCACTATGATCACCCACTCAGATGAATTCTCAAACTATCACAATATACCTAGGCTTTGACCCCCTCTAAGGATCTCCTTGATTGGCATATCAAAGACAACCCAATCTGACATTTAATGCAGTATCATAATCGAATCTAGGGATCAAGTGTAACATTCCAGTTTACCCATCTATCTCCAAGGTTTAGGGCAATACTAGAATTTTGGTCCGGTTCAGGGTTTCAAGAAAACCCACACCACATGTACCTCAAGTCTCACCCTGGCAACTAAGAAAAGCTACTCCAACCGACTTGGTGGCACATCAGTGTCAGCCTTGGCAGGATAAATCTCCCCAAATCTATCCAACGGCTATGAAGATTCTAAACTAACACGAATCTCATATGTGTCCAGTTTAAGGGTATTACACAGAAACACACCATAAGGACATGAATCAATTATGTACTTTATTCATTTACAATAAATGTCAAAAAATACATCAATCTTATTGGAGCTAAGGGCATAACTGTCTAACATTTTGTAATTGGGGTATACGTTTAGTACCTTTTAGAAGGTCAATCAAATTCATCTTTTCCTCCTGATTTAGTTTGGCTAAGATGTATAATGTCCTCTTTCCTCCTTCTTAGGTGGCCATGCCAACCTCTTGTGGTGGTTCTTCCACTGCGTTGTTTTAATCTTGCATGTGCTTGGAAGGCGTGCGGATTTCATTATAATATTCTATTGTTTCCTCGAGTTGATCTTATTATAGGTGGGGTTTCAATCATCTATTTATAGTTATTTATTATTTTTCTCTTAGTGAGAGTGAGTGTCGTATTATGTATCTTCTGTTTTGTTGTGCTCTACTATGATGAGTTGTGCTCTTTTTGCGATGTGAGCATAACGGTATTATTGTTTGGTGATCCCAATGACGTGTTTTTCATAAAATAGCTTTGGGTGCTGGAATATGATGTATTTATTGATAGCAAAAGAGAGTACAATGATTATTGAACTTGATGCTTATGCAAATTAATTATAAATCATACCTTGGGAATGGTTTTCTCCATACTCTTTGGCGATCATGTAGAAGCTTTTACCATTTTCATTGGTTACCTTTACACATCTGGATTGCTTCTTCTACTCCATTGCGATGGGAGTCTCGCTCGGCTATTCCAGTAATCACAATGCCTCAACTTTGGCCACTCGGGTTTCTTCATCCTTAGCAAGCTTGTAGTAAATCGTGTCTTAGAGGTGGACTTCTGATTTTTCGAAAGGGACGTGGGTAGCCAAGATTTTGATGCTTCTACCTCTGTACTTGGTTTTGATGCACTGGTGATACATGGATGGGACCAGTGCTAGGCCATGTATTAGTGGATGACCGAGTAAAGCATGGTAGGAAGTCTTTCCAAACATTACTTGGAACTCTTGCTCTATAGAAAAAGGGTCAATGGCTACTGGTAGCATGAGGGAGCCCTCTGTGATGAACACGTTGCTGTTGAAATCGGATACTTCCATTGGTATGCCTTTGACGACATCGTGGGGTATGCTCATCAGTCACAAGGTATGGACATAGGTTATGTTCACAGAGCTTCCCTATTTAACCAAAGATCGTCGCATCTCGTAGCCCCCTATTTTAATTGTTATGTATAAGGGGCAGTTATGGTGCAAGTCCACTACGAGCTTGTCCTCCGGTGTGAATTTTACATTGATAGTGCCCTGATAGTGAGTCTTTGGCAAGTGCCCTGATAGTGAGTTTCTGAACTATGTTATTTGCTCCTTGTTTGTTGAAAAACTATTGGAGCTTTGTGCTTTGCTTGAAGCATTGGATCAACATATCGCTGTCTTCCCTAGCAGGTGCCCTGACCACATTGATGCTGCCCCCATACGAGTGTGTTGGGAGGGGATTAGTCTCTACCTGGGCAGCTTCCTCTTGACATAGTTGTCTAACTTGACTTTTGTGCGAAAAGCCACCACAGGGTAAAACAATCCATGAGGTCATAGTTCGGTGACTAGTGAAAGTTGCATTAGTGGGGTCTGAGTTTTTTTATTAGGGTTGATTCTGGTCGGTGGGGGTGGCAAGTCGATTACGTGATCCTCTACTAGCTTGCTCATAATCATAATCGCCTCACTTTTACTATAAGGGAATGCTGGTGGGAGTGAGTTTCTCCATCAGCTACCACCATGATAATATGGCGTTTGGTTGGGTCCTCTTATGCCGTGATTTTTGCGGCCTACTACATACTATTTTGGCTTAATGTAAGGTAGCTTCTATTGTTTCTTGTGTTGCTCCTCTGGGATAGGAGAAATTTGATTCTTCGGGCAGCCATTCTTTGTGATCAAGGGAAGTATCTAGAGATTCTAATATAAGTGGTGTTGTAAGGCTAAGTGTGGTGGTCCCTTGAAGAATGAAGAAAGGTTGAGGGATATCGAGTAGCAAAGGTGAGCAGGAGTCTCAGAATTGATGGAATCCTCTCGATCATGGCTTATTCCCCCTTTGTATAGGAGAGATCCCGAGGCCCTGAAAGGAATGGGCAAAAAGGGGTTTGATTCCTATTTGGAAAGGGGATCTTTGATTTGATGTCGGTTGTCAGGAGGACAATGTTTGGGGTTCGTCACCAATCACATGGGATCTTTGTAGGATGAAGTTTCCTTTCGTCCGAGGATTTCCGTAGTGCACTTGCGCTACTTCCCCTCGTAGGTCTCCTATATCGAAGTGGCACGGGTGATGTCAGAGTTAATCTGACATGTTTTGCTTAGTTTGCTAGGTGTCCTGTCGTGAACAACATTGGGTCGTTGCAGTCGTTTGATGGACCTTTAGTCCATTGCAGGTTTGTGATAGATTCGAACTCACCACAAACTTGGGATGGGTTGTGGGCTCATCATAGGCCTTCGGTGGCTTCCGTGTCAACGTAGGCATTTTCATCATTATGATTTGATGCCTTCATCGCAATTACGAATGTAGAGAACCACATGTTACACCTAGGAACAGCCCCGGGGTTCCCTCGGCTCCAAATTATTCTGCTACCCTCGGCTCCAATATTGAAAATGTGAATAATACAATGACCTTTTTTAACTTATGGACACGGCCGGCAGCAGTATTCTTCTATGTCACTCAAAACGAGTCCGAATCACCTACTATCGAAAGAGGTTTCAACACCCTTCCAACATGATCACATTGGGACCTGCCATGTATGAAATTGCGGGGTCAGATGAAGTTAGGAGGTATTGGAACGTTTTTGTTGGCAGCTGATCCCATCTCCACCGAAACAGATGGGTTCGTCAAATTCCTGAACTTTGACCTAGGAGTGTTACGCGTGACAAAGTAGTTTGAGAGCCCAAATGGACCCATATGTTCTCGTCAGCCTTTGTTCATGGCGTCGTGATCAGGTATGCACACAAGTTTCTTCCAAGACCGCTGTCAAAATATTTATTGATGTCTCACTGAGTAGTGAGTGCCTACTTAGATCCAGACTTTTGTTCATGGGGCATATTCAGTGCCGCATAAGGCAACACCAAGCGTTTTCTCTCAGGTGATTGAATATATGGCCAACCAGCTCATATACTGCTTTGATTATTACCCCACCATATGAAAAAAACATTGACAAGCTGTATAGGAAAGCTTCCCTGTTATTGACTTGGAGTTTTGAGTTCACATCGTCTGTCTCGTAAGTTTAGTTTGGAAACAGTATAAATACAAATGTATAGTGTAAATATATACAAAATACATAGTTTCTAAAACTAGACTGAAGCGGATGGTCAGACCAGAAAAACTAAGAATTGGTCAGGTAATTGGTTCTATTTTATTCCAGAATTTTTATTTTGCAAAAAAACTGTTGATTTGGTCAATAAACAATTGATTTGGGTGGTTAAACCGTTCAAACCATTCAAACTATCTAACAGTATGTTTTGACTGTTTTTTATTTTTTATCAGAACAGGCTATCCGTTCGGTTGGAACGGTTGGACTGTTCGACCCAGGAATCGAACCCTTGACAAATTCAGTTTTAAAAACCTTGACAAAATATACAAATGTACACTGTAGATATTTGTATATCCTTCCAAACTAAGCCCTAGGGACAAAATTTTTTGTCCTGTACAATTCTATTCGAGCACGCCACCTTCTCCAAATTAATTTGAAGCTGACGGGCTTTTGGTTCTAACGGCAGATGGATGCCCAAATTTTATCAACAACAATTAACCCGAGCTTACCTCTCCTTTCCGCTGTTCTCTTCCCCTCCCTCTCCACCGTCCCTTCACCCTCACAAGACTTCATAGTGTGAAACCCATTCACTCTGACAACGCTAAAACTGAGCCGCTTCCCGTAGTGAAAGGCGACAGTACTAAACCAATGGGCAACTAAGTTGAAACCTGATCTGGGTTCCTCGATTATTTCTAAGATATTAAAACTGCAATCTGATTTGGGCTCCTCCGTTATTTCTAAGATATTAAAGATAAAATCTGGTCTGAGTTCCTCCATTCTTTCCAAGAACTTTCTCCAAACAAATTATCTTTTAGGGATGTTCCACTATAAATATATAAATATGGGCTATTAATAATAGCAAAGATAAACTTAGGGGTGTCAATTGGACTGGATTTGGTCCAATCTGATATAGTTCAATGCGAGTCCATTATATATGGATCAGGTCCAATCCAATCCAATGAATGTTTTGGACTAATTTGGACCTATCCAATTCAATGTTTGGACCGTCTAATCTGTTCAAATTCATTTTGGTTTCAATCCAAACCCAGTCCATTAACACATATATTCTTATCTTATATCAATGGACTAGATATTGGCTTAATCCAACCCAATCTAATATAAATTTGTTACGAACGGACTAGGTCCAATCTAATCTAATAAATATTTTGGATCAAATTGGTCCAATCTAATATATCTTGTTGGTCTATCCAATTTCTCCGAATTAATTTTTAACTGGACGGGGTCTAATTCAAAACCGATCCATTGACACCCTTACATAAACTGACTTTGGACTGCAACACCTGATTCTATTTGAAATATAACTGCAATTTTGCATTTTTGTGACTTTTTGGATTATTAAGCATGCCATGTATGAATTCCATTTAATGGATTAATCAGGCTGAGTTATATAATCCTTATCAAGGAAATACAAAACTGAAGAGTGGCAATGAAGGATTATGTCATTGACAATATAACAACAATAACCACAAACACTTCTACATTTCTTTGGTGACTGTAGGCTTGTTAATGCGGTGTAGTTAACAATTTACCATTTCTTTTAATAAACAAATGGTAAATTGGATGCATGATTCAAGTGTCAGAAACATCACCATGCCAACCGTACGTGGACATCGTGATCAATTATCATCTGGAGCCTGTAACTTAGGCAACTTCTATGGTGCCAGATGGAAGGGTGTGATATCGGAATAATTTGACCAATCGCTGACCCTTAACAGTATTTTTGAATCAAAGTTGGATGGTTGTTTCAATCTTCAATACGCAAACCCAGAATAAAATCAAGTATTAATGGGGAAGGCAGCGATGATGGAGGGTTGCAGAGTCATCTTTGACTATGGGAACCAGCTCAGTTACAGCGTCGACAATATCAACGGCAAGGATGGCAGCTGTCTTTCACTGAGGGAAGTGGCTCAGTTGCAGCTGTTGGATTTTAATCTGATAAGAGATTAAATCTAATAGGTTTGATTGGTGAATTACATGAGAAATTGTAGCTACATACTTAATTGAAAAATTAGCTTTTCTCTTGCAAAACCCAGTTTTGTTTTCAGTGTTTCAATAGGAGCTGATTTACACTCCTTAGAAATAGTAAAGGAGAGTATGGGGGTTTGATACCGTGCAACGTGCGCGCGCGTGTATGCGGCGCAATGAGGCGCTTTAGAGGCGCACTTTGTGCGCACCCGCGTGGCTCGCGAAGGGCGGCTTTGGTTTTGGTGCGTTGCTGACCGTTGATCACCATTGATGAGATCAACGGTTACGATTCGATCGGGTGTGATCAAGAGTCACAATTCAAAATTAATAGCCATTAACTGTTAACTACTTTTTAAACAGTCACAATGTTTGAAATTGTGACTGTTCAAGGTGCCTTCTCTAAACAAGCACCTACCTTTTCTTCATACCTCTTCATAAACTATTTAAGGAGCATGAATCATACTCCAAAGGCACACAATTTTGAAATTCACTATCTCTCTCTCTCTCAGTTCAATCAACTACAGTCTCATAGAAGGTTTCATTGGAGACTCTTCAACTTTGCTAGTTGCAGATTCTCGCCCAATGCTCTATTGTATCCTGGGAACGAATTTGCTTGTAACCCAACAGCAAACTTAGTGAAACTGAGTGGGGGCAAATAACGTTCTAAAGACAGCGTCTTCAGACGCGCCTCAGAGCTTCTCCTCCAAAGTTATAGTGACCCAATTTCTCCAACAATTTTAGAATGTTATTTTGCAATGGAGGCGGAAACAAGCATGATTTCGATCAAGATGATGAACCAAGATCTTGTTCAATTAGACCAGTTCGATGGATCAAATTTCAGCCGATGGCAAGACAAAATGATCTTCTTTCTAACCACACTGAAACTATACTATCTGTTGGACCCGAATCTACAATCACTTCCTGAAACCACTGACAAAGACTCAGAAAAACTAAAAAATGAAAGAGCAAAATGAGAAGAGGACTCACTTTTGTGCCGAGGTCACATACTGAATGCCTTATCAGACCGGCTCTACAACTTCTACAAGGAACTTACATCTCCAAAAGAAATTTGGAAGGCCCTAGAATTCAAATACAAGGTGCAAGAAGCAAGTACGAATAAGTATCTTATTGCATAATACTTTGACTTCACCATGAACGACCATAAACCCATACTGGAGCAAGTTCATGAACTATAGGTGATAGTCAACAAAATTCGATCCCTTGACATCATCCTTCCTGAATCTTTCCAAGTGGGAGCAATCATTGTCAAACATCCACCCTCTTGAAAGGATTACAGGAAGAAGCTTTTACACAAGGTTGAAGAATTTACCTTGGAGCAAATTCAGCAACACCTTCGTATTGAAGAAGAGTCTCGGATTAGAGATAGTAGGGAAAAAACCCTAGCCAATATGCTAAACTCTAAGGCCAATTTTGTGGAAAATGGATTGAAGAAGACTAACTCTGCATTACAAGTAAAGAAGAATGATGAAAACTTCAAGAAGAGCAACAATAAGAAAGGATCCTGCTATGTTTGTAGAAAGAAGGGCATTATGCCTGAGTCTGCCGACATCGAAAAGGCGGAATCAAGTCTGCAAATATGGTAGAAGACAATCTAGTGGCCATGATTACTGAAGTCAACATGGCATAATCATCTTCTGGATGGTGGTTTGATTCAAGCACCACAATCCATGTTTGCAAGGACAAGTTCTTGTTCAAGACATATGAAGAAGTGACTGATGGCCAGGAGGTACAAATGGGAAACCAAACATGTGCCAAAATTGCTAGAAGAGGCAGCGTACAGTTGAACTTCACCTCTGGAAAGACACTAACTCTCCTAAATGTTCTCTATGTTCCTAACATTAGAAAGAACTTGGTCTTAGTAAATCTTGTTTGTAAGAGGGGATTCAAAGTTGTCTTCGAATTTGACAAACTAATCATATCTAAGAATGGAATGTTTGTTGGAAAGGGATATGGTTGTAATGGTATATTCAAATTAAGTATTAATAAATGAAATGTTTCTGCTTATATTGTTGATTTTTTCTCTTTATGGCATGATAGATTAGCACACTTGAATCTTAAATCCATAAAAAACATGAACAAACTTGGTATAATTGCTTACAGTAATGAATCAACTGAAAAATGTGAGATATGTATAAAATCTAAAATGGCTAAGAATCATTTCCCTAGTGTTGAGAGAAATTCTCAACTTCTAGAACTAATCCATTCTTACATTTGTGAACTCAATGGTATATTAACTAGAGGAGGTAAGAGATACTTCATAACATTTATAGATGACTTTTCTAAGTACACCTATGTCTACCTTATGAGAACTAAGGATGAAACCTTTGACATGTTTAAACTGTATAAGGCTGAAGTTGAAAATTAACTAGAAAAGAAAATTAAAATCCTTAGAAGTGATAGGGTGTTGAATACTTTAAAAATGAGTTTAATTCTTTCTGTGAAGAATTTGGAATAATACATCAGTGTTCTGCTCCCTATACCCCTCAATAGAATGGCCTGGCTGAAAGGAAAAATACAACCCTTACAGAAATGATTAACTGCATGTTGTTAAAAGCTAATTCACCCTTAAACCTGTGGGGGGAAACACTTTCGACAGCCTGCTATTTACATAACAGAATTGTTTCTAAAGTTAATAACAAATGCCCATATGAATTATGGATAGGAAGAAAGCCTAATTTAGCATATCTAAAAGTGTGGGGGTGCTTAGCATATTATAGAGTTCTAGATCCTAAAAGAACCAAGTTAGGACTCAAAGCTAAGAGAAGTATGTTTGTTGAATATGTAGAACAAGGCTTATAGGCTTCTAAACCTAGAATCCAACATAATAATTGAAACTAGAGGTGTTGAATTCTTTGAAAATAAATTATGTTCTGAATCTATAGAAAATGAATCCATAGAAAATGACAGAGAACCTAAAAGAAAAACTCAGATCTCAATACCTGTTGATAATAATGAGACTGAAAGAAAAAATGACACAACTGTAACGCATACAATAGGACCTAGAAGAAGTCAAAGACAAAGAACAGAGAAGCACTTAGGTTCAGATTTTATCTCTACACAGTCAATTATATTTTTGGTTGATGCTGATAGAGAGAAGATTTTAAATAAGATACCTATTGTCCTAAACATTGAAAATGATCCAAAAACCTATAATGAGGCCATGACCTCTAGAGATGCTGCCTTTTGGAATGAAGATATAAATGATGAAATGGATTCAATAATGTCAAATAACACATGGGTACTAGTAGACATGCCTCTAGGATCAAAACCAATAAAATATAAATGGATGTTTAGAAGAAAATACAACATTGATGGAACTGTACAAACTTTTAAGGCTAGATTGGTAGCCAAAGGATTTAGCCAAAATGAAGGGATTGATTACTTTGACATTTATGCACCAATGGCTAGAACAACTTTTATTAGAACACTCATAGCATTAGCATCCATTTATCACTTATCTGTTCACCAAATGGATGTTAAAACTGCTTACTTAAATGGTGATTTAAATGAAGAGGTTTATATGGAACAACCAGAAGGATTTGTTCTTCCTTGAAATGAGAAGAAAGTCTGTAAACTGGTTAAATCACTATATGGATTAAAACAAGCACCTAAACAGTGACATGAGAAATTTGATTCTTGCATTCTAGTTTTTGGTTTTAAACATAATAGTGCTGATAGATGCATCTACTCAAAATTCACTAAAAAATATTGAGTAATTGTATGTCTTTATGTTGATGATATGCTTATTGTGGGTACAAATATGGTTGGCATAAATGAAACTAAAAACTACTTATCCTCTGTCTTCAAGATGAAAGATTTAAGAGAAGTAGATACCATCTTGGGAACAAAAGTTAAAAAGCATAGTAGGGGCTATGCATTAAACCATCGCATTATATTGAAAAAGCACTTAAGAAATTTAAGCATTTAGGGTTTAAAGAATATAGTATGCCATATGATTCTAGTATAAAGCTAATAGAAAATACTGGTAGAGCAATTGCACAACTTGAGTATACTAGTGCAGTAGGAAACTTGATGTATGATGTGCTATGTACCAGACCTGATATTGCATTTGTAGTAAGTAAACTCAGCCGGTTTACAAGTAATCCCGGTGCAGAGCACTGGAAGGCAATTGGGAGAGTTCTTGGGTATCTCAAGAGAACCTTGGAACTTGGCTTGTTTTATTGTGATTATCCAACTGTACTAGATGGGTACACTGATGCAAGTTGGATTACCGGTAATGGAGATAACAAGTCCACATCTGGATGGATTTTTGTCATTGGTGGGGGTGCGATCTCTTGGGCATCCAAGAGACAAACTTGTATATCTCAGTCGACCATGGAATCCGAATCCATAGCCTTAGCGGCTGCTGGAAAAGAGGCTGAATGAATTAGGAGTTTATTATTGGATATAAAACTTTGGCCTAGACCTATGCCTCAAATTTCCATTTACTGTGATAGTGAGGCAACTCTGTCAAGAACCTACAGTGGTACCTACAATGGTAAGTCCAGACATATAAATCTGAGACATGAATTTGTTAGGCAACTGATTCAAGATGGAGTCATCACTATAACCTATGTAAGGTCAAGTAAAAACTTAGTTGATCCTCTTACAAACGGCTTGGCCAGAGAATTGATAAGAATGACAACCAAAGAGATGAAATTAAAACCCTTTACTTAGTCACTTGTAATGGTAACCCAACCTGAACTGAAAAAACCATCAATATTGGGTTTAATGGGTAGCAACAAGTTACAGCAATGTGACTGTTAGTACTGACATTGAGAAATTTCCCATCACAACATAAACAATATTGTCTGTTATGATGAAAGGTTGAGTTAAACTCTTAATGAAATTCTGAAATGTGTCAAATAATGGAACACATAGTGGAACTTCACCTATGTGAACATGGAAATGGTGTCGTTTATCATGAGAGTTTGGGTTAGCTCTCGAGATTGTTCATGAAACTAGGAAAGAAACACATGACCATAATAGTGCTGAGCAAAACTTGAAACTCTTGCAGAGACTGGACATTTTTGTGTGTATGGGTGTCTTCGGTCTGCCTTGAGAGTAATTGGTTTAAGGTCTTACCATCAATAAATTTGACAAGGCTTTGAAATAACTATACAAACAAGAGGTTTAAGTTGATAAACACCTTTTGTATGCATAGCTGTGTCATAGTAGTTTGGATTGACAGAGAACTATGTAATTGATCAATCAATGTGGGGGATTGTTGGATTTTAATCTAATAAGAGATTAAATCCAATGGGTTTGATTGGTCAATTACATGAGAAATTGCACCTACACACTTGATTGAAAAATTAGCTTTTCTCTTGCAAAACCCAGTTTTGAACTTGTCCCACAATGAGGCGCTTTAGAGGCTCATTTTGTGCGCACCCGCGTGGCTCACGAAGGGTGGCTTTGGTTTTGGTGCGTTGCTGACCATTGATCACCGTTGATGAGATCAACGGTCACGATTCGATCGGGTGTGATCAAGAGGCACAATTCAAAGTTAACAGTCATTAACTGTTAACTACTTTTTAAACAGTCACAATGTTTGAAATTGTGACTGTTCAAGGTGCCTTCTCTAAACTAGCACCTACCTTTTCTTCATACCTCTTCATAAACTATTTAAGGAGCATGAATCATACTCTGAAGACACACAATTTCGAAATTCACTATCTCTCTCTCTCTTAGTCCGGTCTGTTACAGTCTCATAAAAGGTTTCTTTGGAGACTCTTCAACTTTGCTAGTTGCAGATTCTCGCCCAAGGCTCTGTTGTATCCTGGGAGCGAATTTTCCTGTAACCCAATAGCAAACTCAGTGAAACTGAGGTGGGGCAAATAACGTTCTAAAGACAGTGTCTTCAGACGCGCCTCAGAGCTTCTCCTCCAAAGTTACAGTGACCCCTTTTCTCCAACAGTAGCATCGTTGGAGACGACGGTGAATGGGTTTCATGCTATGAAGTTGGTGAGGGTGAAGGGACGATGGGAAGGGAGGGGAAGAAAGCAACAGAAAGGAGCGGTAGGCTAGGGTTAATTGCTTTTGATAAAATTTTGGTGTGCATCTGCAGTTAGAACCAAAAGTCTGTTAGTTTCAAATTAATTTGAAGAAAGTTACCTGTTCGAATAGGATTAGATGGGACGGAAAATTTTCTGTCCCTAGGGGACAAATGATGTGAGCTCTGGAGTTTTGATTGATGAATATACTTTTGTAGGAAATGCTCCTATTCACCATGGATGTTAATTGAGTTGGAAAAGATTGTTAATAAAGGTTGTGTTGGGGAAGAATGGGGTCACTGTAATTTTGGAGGAGAAGCTCTGAGGCGCGTTTGAAGACATTGTCTTTAGAACTTTATTTGCCCCCACTCAGTTTTACTAAGTTTGTTGTTGGGTTACAAGAAAATTCATTCCCAAGATACAACAGAGCCTTGGGCGAGAATCTGCAACCATCAAAGTTGAAGAGTCTCCAAAGAAACCTTTTGTGAGACTGTAGCAGACCGGACTGAGAGAGAGAGAGATAGTGAATTTCGAAATTGTGTGATTTGGAGTCCGATTCATGCTCCTTGAACAGTCACAATTTCAAACATTGTGACTATTCAAAAAATAGTTAACAGTTGGTGACTGTTAACTTTGAATTGTGCCTCTTGATCACACCCGATCGAATCGTGACTGTTGATCTCATCAATAATGATCGGTGGTGCAAGCAAAGTGCGCCTCTAAAGCTCCTCATTGTGCCGCATACACACGCGCACACACATGCGCACACGTTGCGCAATATCGAATCTCCATACTCTCCTCTACTAATTCTAAGGAGTGTAAATCAGCTCTTATTGAAATACTGAAAACAAAACTTATAATTTTCCAATGTGGGACAAGTTCAATACTGGGTTTTTGTAAGAGAAAAATGGATTTTTAAATCAAGTGTATGGGTACAATTTCTCATGTAATTGGCCAATCAAACCCATTGGATTTAATATCTTATGAGATTAAAATCCAGCTGGTTGTATTTGATACCATTTTTGTTTTTATTAGAAATGTTTGAAATTTCTCAATACAAATTTTTTGAGACATCAAATCTGACGTTTCATGAAGTGGCAATAATACCTGCATGCATTTAGTACTAAAATGGAATTTTTTATATAAACACATTGGCCTATTTTATCAAATTTTTGTATTGATGAACACAGATTTCTCATAGAAGCAGCAACGATACTACACACAACCATGTCTCAAAGGTCTGATCCCTCATACTTGGAATCTCAGGAACATAATCTCACGTTGCTGACAGATGAAGGAAAAGGTGAAAGATAGAGTTTGTTACAGGCACGTGTATTAGGAGGAAAACCAAGCAACGAACTGACTGGCGAGCAAAGGCAAAGAATTCTTTGTCTAGTGGTATCGTTTTTCTCAATTTTTGTACCCTTTTTAGTGATTTAGATTCTATTTTGTTTTGGTGATTTTGTGAGGCGTGTCACCCTCCATAATGTATACAACATTTTGTTTCTATAAATCTATATATATATACCATACACAGCCAAAGTCATGCACAGCTGTTATGGGCTTATGAAGGGTGAAATTGAGTCTGAATGGATTGCAAAGTCATGCACAGCGGCGAACCTGGATCTTTTTGCTAACCACATGTATATACAACATCTACAACCTCATATTGAAAACGGCTCTTCTATGTGACCAGTATTATGTGATCAGCGTATCCACAAATGAACCTTTTTGATTATGATGGAAATCTGTGCCACAGGAATTACATGATACCAAAAGGGCTCTTACCTATCAAAATCCCATGAATTTGATAGATGCTACTTGATTGGTTATTACTTTTATGATACCGTTTTACAATTATAGGGAAAATACATGATTCGTACGTGCTGAAAATAATTGCATCGTTAAAGTGGTGAAAAGGTGATATACATTAAAATTTACCCTGGGGGGCTGATTTGTCAAAGCACTCTTGCATCGTACTTTTAGGGCATCATAGAATTTGGGGTAAATTGCTAAAAACTCTCCTGAAGTTTGATAATTATAATCCTTTCTTCAACATTCAAACATACTTATAAGTAGATCCCCTCTATTAGAATTCTCCCAAATGAGGGTGAAAATGTCAAAATGCCCATGCAGTTATTATTGTTGCTGGTTTCTACATGAAAAAACAATAAAAAAACAAACAAATTTTATAAAAACAATAAGAAAAGAAATTTAAAGTTATAGTACTTTACCTTTGGGTGATTGATATAAAGGGTAAATTTGGAAAATAAATCAATTTTAGACAAGAGATTATAAGGATCTGAGGTATTGATTCATACATAAGGAAAAGTTGAAAAATAAACATTTAGGTCAAAGTAACTCAATAATGGGTATTTCGAATATTTTTAGATTCTAACATAAGGGGTCTACTTATAATTATGTTAGAAAGTTCTAGAGAGGTGATTGTAATTACCAAAATTAGGAAGGTTTCAGCAACAACAAGATACTTTAGGGGAGGTTTCAGCAATTTAAGGTAGGACTTATTCAAGCTAATATTATTATAAAAGTTAAAAGAATTTTCAAAAGAAGGCGGCATGGACTAGCATGGCAATGCTGTCCATTGTCAAAAACACCTTTCCTTTTTTATTCCCTCAAATAGAGGAATGCCATTCCAGCAGGAATGGGAATGAGGTTCTGATTCCATCCAACCAAACAGTTGGAACCAGAATAGCACATTCCAATTTCAATTCCAGACCCCTATTCCCATGAACCAAACAAGGCCTGAGTACTTTGCCTAGTTGGATCAAGTAGAGACTAGAGAGCTTTTGTAGGGCCTTATTTCTATCATTGGCCACCTGTTCAATCCTTCATGGCTTCATCCACTTAAGTTTTATGGCATATAGTGTTTTTCACGAGCAATATTTGCTCTTAAAATTAATATTTTATGTTTAAACTTGTTTAAGAGATGGACTTATTTTGGCAATTGGAAAAGTATTTTGGGCTAAAATTTACCCGTTATAGAGGATATATAGCCGGGTCCTTAGAAGAGTGTATGTGCCATGTTGGGCCTCATATCAAGTTTCCACGTGGAAAACTCCTAGTGATTTAGCCACTCTAAAGCCCGACTAAAACCCTACATTTATATTTATTTCATAACTTGAGCATCAATTTTGTACTTATTTGATGTTTGTGGTTTCGACTTGGGAGTTCAACAACACTGGAACTGGCCGCTTTTTTCCCTCGACAAGGTCAATTTGCATAGACTAGAGCCAATATGAGGTTGGATTTTCAAAACTTTTCTCGAAGAAGTTAACGGTAATAAAATCTTTCCATACAAGGATATTCAAAACTTGGAAGGAATGCAGGAATACCAATCTTTACTTTCTAGACATTAAATTCTCCACGCTGTATTGATAAGCATGACATTAAAAAGTTGATATGTTTTGAAGTTATTGAGTTCAATAACTTAGTTTATAAATAGTTAATCAGAGTAAGGAATGGAGACGACTGCAGTTCAGAGAGCTCTTCTTAAGGCTGGAGGAGAGAGGAGGGGCCGGAGTTACTAGAGGCAGGCAGTAAGTCACTCAGGCTTAGATTTGGTTGCGGTGAAGAAACCCAAAGAGCTTTTATTTGGATCTTGTGCTTCTGGGACTGTTACCCAAAAGAAGTAATTACCTTTCCCAGCTTCTCTTTATCTTGCATTAGTTTCTGTCCCTGTGAAAACATCGAGGATTTGTATTTGGAAATCAGATAAATTACTGGAATTCTTGTTGTTGATAGATGGCATGATTTTGTACATTCATAGTACTGGTTGTTTCCCATACAAAGTTTGATTACTAAATATATAAACATCGAGGATTTGTATTTGGAAATAACATAAAGGGTCCATTCGTTTTTTCAGATTTTGAGGGGATTTTGGGATTTTGGTTCCCATTGATCAGGATATTCATATTCTTTTTTCATATTTATGTGTGTCCTATAAAAAATTTTTTTCCTCGAGTATTCATCTTTCAGGTGGATAAATAACTTTCTCACCTTGAGGAAAATTATCAACACTTGAACGGAACAAAATTGCGTCTTTTTATAATGATTCTTTTATAGTTAGAACAGTATTTATCTGAAAAATAAAAGAACACGAATAAATATTTTCCAAAAAACCGCCAGGTCAAAATTGCAAGAGGTGAGAATTAGGATATATTTCTTATTGTTATGTCTTTAATGTAATTTAAATATGAATGTTTCTGTTCATTGAAACACTGCCGCCTTTCTGATACTACATAGGTTCCGTTGCAACCACTCAGTATGGATTCCCCAGTGACGATTGAAGAGCTCAGATCCTTTCATTCAATTGATCGGGAACTTTATTCTCGACTGGTTATAAAATTGCGGAGAGATATAAGTACATCTATGCAAGTTATTGCTCTATGGATGTGGCTTGAGGACGTCGGCTATCCCAACATCATTCATAAGATGCTGTCATTACCTGACTCGTTGGTGAAGGCACTGGCTGATGAGGCCTTGATCTGCTTGAATTGTATCACAAGCGACAGTAGTCCACCCCCCCCGACAAACAATTGTATCCCATGTACACTTGGCCTTATGAAGCAAGATATATCTCTTCAGTTCTTCCATGATAACAGGCTTAGTGCAATACGTGGGATCACAAAGAAACTCAACAATGTCTGTCTTAGAACATTTGCTGATATAGTGCAGCCAACGTTGGCTAATGTTGTCAAGTAATATGTCAAAGATGTCCATTGTTTATATGTCAGGCCATGTTTGGGAGTGCTTATGTTAAAAATAAGTGTTTATTGAATAAGTGCTTAACAAGTGTTTATTCGAATAAGCATTTATTTGCATTTGGCATTCAACTTTTCAAGTGCTTATTTAAAAAAATAAGCACTTATTTAATATTGGGCATTTGATAGTTTTTTTCTCCAATAAGCACTTAAATAAGCATTTGTGACTATTTTGCCCCTTCATTTTCTTTCAAATTTTCAAAATATACCTTATGAAAGCACTTTTACAAAAAGCACTTTTATAAAAGTACTTTTACAAAAGTACTTTTATGAAAGCACTTTTATGAAAGCACTTTTATGAAAGTACTTTTATGAAGGCACTTTTATGAAAGTACTTTTGTGAAAGCACTTACAAAATGACTTTTTATGGAAGCACTTTCATAAAAGCACTTTTACGGAAGTACTTTTATAAAAGTACTTTTGTGAAAGCACTTTTATAAAAGCACTTTTCCAAAAGCACTTTAATAAAACCACTTTTATGAGGAAAGAAGTTCTATAAAATTCAACTAGGGATAATTTTATAAGTGGTATTTTAAAATTCAATTAGGGATAATTTTATAAGTGGTATTTCAAAATTCAATTAGGGATAATTTTATAAGTGGCACTTTAAAATTCAACTAGGGATAATTGTGGAAGAAAATTTAAGTAAGTGCTTATTGTATAAGCATTTGAAAAAAAAGTTGGAAATTTGAGCTTAAAAAATAAGCCCTTATTTCTAAAAAAGCACTTATTTAGGACTTATTTCCCAAGCACCAATAAGTACTTGATGGTGTGGTCCTGGCCCAAATAAGCATTTATTTTTAAGCACTTCCAAAAATGGCCTTATGCTCTCAAAACCTTTTCTATTTGAACTAATTTATTTCTTTGAGATTATCTTTAGCTAATAAAGTTTTAATAATGTAGCATGGTTTGGTATGGCTTTGAATTGATATGTTCCATTCTCCCCCTCTTCTAGGGAAGGCTGTTTTTACTGTGTGACTTTTGGCTTTGCAAGGTAGCTAGGGCTCACCTAGAAAACCTTAAAATCTCAAAGAACCGTTCAACCTAAAAGCATAAGATGTTAGGTCATGCTCATCAATAGGTTTTTATTCTCAAACACACTCCTTCATGCAAAATCCCATTAGACTTGAAGATGGACAAGCTCAAGCTCAACCATACTTTGTGCTCAAATTGAATGGATTATAATGGAGGTGACAAAAACCGAACATTAGACCATTTGGACAAAAAAGTTTTAATATCATTTCAAGAAACCATTCATCCTAAAAGCTTAAGTTGTTGGGTGAGGTCCCTAAATAGGCTTTTATTCTCTAGCATAAAGCAATGTTTGGTAATAAGAATTTGGAGAGCTAAATATCTACCCTTGAGATAAGTCATTGCAAATGTTTGGTCATCATAGAGATATTTATGCATCCTCCATACAAGCCTCTTCCAATAGCTTCTTCAAGTACTAGGATCTACTGGTTACCTATTATAAGATCCATTGTTGAATCTCCAAAAGGAATGCACCTTCAAGATCACTTGTTACCTATTAACTTGGGAACTAACTTGGTTGGGACCTAATTTAACACATAAATAGAAGTTTCCAATATGTATCCCTAAAAGGATATAGATAACTCCAAGTGGGCAGTAAGTGTTTGGACCTATCCAACAAAGTCTGATTTGTTCTTTTTGATACACCATCAAGTTATGATGTCATAAGAGGAGACAGTTGTGATATAATTTTGTTATTCTTCAAATAGTCTCTAAATTTATCAGAGAGATGCTCTCAGCCTCGATCTGATTTTGAAGTGTCTTGATTTGTCTCCCTAATTATTTCTTGACTTTGTATTTGAATTTCTTGAACTTTTTAAGTGATTCAAACATATATCTCATTAGATACATGTACCTATATTGAGAATAATCATCAATAAATGTTATAAAATATGAACGTATATTACATGCCTTAACATTTAGGGAACTATATGCATTTATGTGTATTAGGTCAAGTGTAATTATACTTCTTTGAAGCTTATCGATGAGTAGCCGTTTTGTCATCTTGTCTTGCAGGCAAGGCTCACAAGTTGGTGGATATTTTATTGTGAGAAAATCTAAAGGACCATCTAACTAATCTTGTAGTGTGTTCTATATTAATGTAACCAAGCCAATAATACCACAAGTAAGTAGGATTAATGTTTTCATGTTTTCTTTTTCATGGGAATGTGTTTTGGAATCATTTTAGTCATATTAGTTTCCATGGAAGAATGAAGTATATAAAGACCATTTCAAATGCTTCATGAATAAGGAACTTGTCATTTAATTTAATTGTAATCTTATTACTAAGTAAAATGGAATAGTCATCATTGCACAATTTAGACACTGAAATTAAATTTCTTCTAAGTTATGGAACATAAAAACAATATTTAAGTATAATGTCTCCTCTAAAATCTAAAGCTATTATTCCTATAGTAGAAATTACAACTGTTGTAGATGTCCCTTTGTAAAGCATAACCTCATCAAACTCAGTTTTTTGCTTTCCATGAATCCTTGTAAAGTATAGCATGTTGAAGGGATGAGAGATCCATCATATGGATAGCCGAACCCTACAGGTAGGTAGGGCAAAATTTCAAAAATTTCTCTCTCTCCCATGTGGGAATCACATTCCCTGTTTTAGAAAATCTGCATTTTCAAAGATCAATCTTGAACCAAGAACCGAACCAGATCTGAAACTAAAAGGTAGGAGAGAGAGGTACCTGATACGAAGAAATAATATCTCCCAATGAAGGTGTTCACACCCAAGGAAAACTCCAAAGACTGCTCCCACTGAAGATGACACATTGTAGGGTGGAGTAGAATCAACAAGTTCTTCACAAGAACCGAATCCTTCAGCAAGAATTCGATGGAGGGAATGTGAGCACGACATCATATCAGTTTTTCTCCAAAAACTGATATCAAGAACACTTCTTGATCGCTCCTACAATGTAGATCAAACTGGCAATGGCGGTAGCAGGAGAAGGGCGCAAGAGCAGAACATGGCGCAGTCTTACTGTAGTTGTCTTCTCTCTTTCTGTGATCTAAGATCTGATGTGATGAGATGAATAGATGTTCACCCTCCTCCTTCTTTTATAGCCTTAAAGAGAGCTCTTAATCTCATTAGGAGTTTCCTAATCCAAATCTGTATTTGGATCAGGACTTCTCTTTAAGAGATAAGGATAAGCACTTATCTTATCTGCAAATTAGATCAGCCCTCCTAATCTTATTAGGAGTTTCCAAATCTAAATCTATATTTGGATCTGGACTCTCTGAATGGATAGGGATAACTCCCTATCCTATGTGCTGATCCAAATCCTAGATTCCCCCCTACTTTAACTAATCAAATTAAAGCAATTCGAATTGGGCTTTAGGTCCATTAAGTCCATGTGCTCACTAACCTTCTAGAATACTACCCAGTTGGGTTTCCTTGTATGGCATAGGACCCAAACATTGATCTACACATCAGTCACATGGGTTCAGCCTAGCCTCTATTACAAAGTTTGGTCGAATTCACTGTTATGGGCAGTGAACCCCTGAGCCCATCACAATGGGCTCTTAACGGGTCCAACACTTACACTAAGTGGTCCTTGGGCCAAGCCACCTTATAAAAACCCAGGGACTGTGGGCAGATGCAAGATTAGCCCATCAGGTATTACCCTTAATGGTCTTACACTTAACCTTTCAGCCTATAATGATCAAACATTACTCGACAAGAGAGGACCTCTCCCTCGGCTACAAGGAACAGTGCTGCACTCTCTGCTCACATGGATCCCGAGAATTAAAACCTTTTGCAAACATTTTGAAACCATAATATATATGTATATCTTTATATAAATATATTTTGCAAAAGCAAATTTCAGTGATTGAAATCGGCTGCCGACAGCTTTGGTTTCTATCAGAGAGAGTGCATCCCCAATCATTACCTTTGTCCTACAAAGGGGCTGATCCTGTCACTATGATCACCCATTTAGATGAATTCTCAGACTATCCCAACATACCCGAGTTTTGACCCCCTCTAAGGATCTCATTGATTGGCATATCAAAAATAGCCAAATCCGACACCTAGTGCATTATCATAATCGAGTCTAGGGGTCAAGTGTAACATTCCAGTTTTTCCCACTAATCACCAAGGTCCAGGGCAATACTGGAATTCTGGTCCGATTCATCGTTTCAAGTAAACCTACACTCATGTACCTCGGGTCTCACCCTAGTAGCTGAGATAGGCTACCCCAACCAACTTGGTGGCACGTCAGTGTCAGCCTTATCAGGATAAATCTCCCAAAATCTATCCAACAGCTGTGAACATTCTAACCTAACATGAGTCTCATATGCGTCTAGTTTAAGGGTATTACACAGAAACACACCATAATAACATGAATGAAACATGTACTTTATTCATTTACAATAAATGTCATAAGGTACATCATTCTGATTGGAGCTAAGGGCATACACTGTCTAACACATGTATGACTAGAAAACCTATAGTCAATACACCGTAATGCAGAATTGACCAACATATTGGTCTCTATGACCTGAGTTTCAAACATGCTTTCTTTTTTCTTCTTAAGGGAGTCTAGATATTGGGGACCAGTTTATTTCCAGTGCCTAATCTGCTTGCAAAAATGACATTCATCGAATGACTTGTTTCTCTTACTTCTTAGGCTTGTCTACTTTCTTCTGAGGCTTCTTTTTGCCTCTTAAATTTCTTATATTAGTCCATATAGATTCGGCCCAAGCAAGAAAGCACATGGGTCGATTTCATTAGGTAACCTAGTAAACCCCTAAGCCTATCGAATTGGGCTCAGTATGGGCCCAACATTTAGGTCTAAATCACCTTTGGTATAAGCCACCTTATAAAGCCCAAGGGTAATGGATTGACATAAAAAATGACCATCAAGATTTAGCCTTTTAATGGTCTTTTACTTTCAACCTCTCAACCCAAATGATCAAACATTACTCACAAGAAAGAAACTCTTCACAAACTAATAAATGTAGTGTCACACACTTCACTTACATGGATCACATAGGATTAAATCCTTTAGTGAACCTCTTTCATAAAATAACATATCATAAATATAAATATATTTTGCAAGGTGATTTCAGAACAAGCCAAAATCCACTACTAGTAATATTAGGTTTCCATTAGAGGAAGTGTTAATCCTGATATTCTTCTCTTTATCTAATAAAAGGTATGATCCTATTACAATGATCATCCACTTAGGTAGTACTCTAAACTACTCCAACATACTTGGTATTTGACCCTAAGAGGATTTCACTGGTTAGCATATTGAAAGCAACACGGTCCAAAACCTAGTTATGTATCATTATCAAGTCTGGGTTAAGTGCAACTTTCTAGGCTTTTTTTTTCATTTGTCTCCAAGGTCTAGGGCACAACAAAAATTTGATTCATATCAGTGTTTCTTACAAACATCCACTGACTATACTTAGGGTTTAATTCTAGCAATTGAGGAAAGTTACTCCCCCATTTCAGCAGTACATCAGTATCAGTCTTGTAAGGATAAACTCCCTAAGTTTATCCAATGGATGAAAACATTTTGAACTATCATAAGTTTCATAAATGTCTAGTTTATGGGGTAACACATAGAAAACACACCAATCACAAACATAAAATAGTAATGGAATGATTTTATTAATTCATAAATCTCAGTATACAAATGTCTTATTGGAGCTCAGGGAATACACTATCTAACACATGTAATAGTCCTTTTATAGCTGAAAAATCTCACCCAAAACAAAAATGTCTTCCACAAATCTTAGGAGTTCTACCATAATCAAGAGAGTATGGTAGTTACAAAAAGAACATTGAAAAGTGGACTCTCTGAAAATTAAAATGTTAAACCGTTATGGGCCTGGGTGTAGGATCTCGTCACGGGTTGGTCCACGGGGAGAAAGCCCTGCTTTCCCTTGCGTCTTCCCTTGTGTGTAGAACCTATTGTGGAAAACCGAATGGGTGATTTGTCCATGAGACCACCCGAACTCTCCTAATGGGTGATTTGTCCAAGAGACCACCCAAACTCTCCTCACTCTTCTCTTGACTGGAAGACTGAATGCCTTTACTTCAATTTATAGTTCCTTAAATAGGAGATTATAGAAAGAAACTTCTTACTGGATTCGGCTAGGCTAGGGTAATCCAACTTAAACTCAAACTCCTAATGGTAACATAACTCTTACTTAAGATAAGATAAGGATAAGGGATGAGGAATGGACTAGCTGACGGCGAGTTGGCGAGCAGAGCTGATGTGGTAAGATAAGTGTGGACCCACCCTGATGAGCTGTCATGTGGGTCCCGCCCTACTGCTGCTATAGGGCGGCGCGCACGTCTCACAATGCTGCTACCGTGCAGTGCATGCTGCGCGCTGCTGGGCGGTGCATGCTGCGCGCTGTCGGGCGGTGCGTGCTGCGCGTTGCCAAGCGGTGTGTGTTGTGTGCTGCCAGGTGGTGCATGCTGTTATGCGGCGTGCTGTGCATGCTACTGCCTATGATTGCGCCGCAGTGCGCTGCCGGGCGGTGTGTCCATAACATGAACACTTCAAGAAAAAATAAAGAGAAGAATGAAAAGGGAACCATAGGCCCGTGCTTGTGGCATAACATGGCTTGACATAGAGAATGGGCACACATTTGTGAGCCTAGTCTAGTTTGGCTTGGTGCGTCCATGCAATAGTACAGGTGCACTCTCTCCACAAGTCCTAAGTCCCACCAACTACACAAAACAATAGATATACCTAAAAGGAGTTCTTTTTCGAGTCCATGTAGGTCTCAAGGCAATTCAAAAACAAACAAAAAAAGAGGAAATGGGTAAATGGATAGGTTTACCTAGAACTAAATCGAATGGACCTTGAACAAACCCTACTCGATCTGTTACAAGGTAGGGTATAGTTCAATATTCTTGGAACCGACCCCCACCTAGGTTAGTTTTAGGGTCTAAAGGTTTACCCTACCCAAACCAACTTGATTAACTAGCCTTGGTTGGCCTTGGTGGAATTGGCCTTGGAACCAAACTTGCTTTTAAATAAACCCCAAAATATTTTTAAGGGTGTGAAGATTTGAGCCCAAGCACTTATGGTTATAAAAATCATGATCTCACTTAACCATCAAGTTACATAAGTGATTTGATCATTTGTTTTCATTTTAATATTTGTATTGAAGGGATGAGAGATCCATCATATGGATAGCCAAACCCTGCAGGTAGGTAGGGCGAAATTTCAAAAATTTCTCTCTCCCATATGGGAATCGCATTCCCTGTTTCATAAAACTACATTTTCAATGATCAATCTTGAATCCTAAACTGAACCAGATCAGAAACCAAAGGTAGGAGAGGGAGGGATATACATGATACAGAGTAATAGTAACTCCCAACGAAGGTGTTCACGCCCAAGGAGATCACCAAAGATTGCTACCACTGAAGATGACACAGTGTAGGGTGGAGCAGAATCAGCAGAGTGGTCCTTCAGCAAGAACCTTATTCTTCACCAAGAATCTAATGGAGGGCGAATGAGCATGACTTTAAATATCAAGAACACTTCTTAGTCACTCCTATTGGTGGAGAACGAACTGGCAATGGTAGCAGCAATAAAAGGAGGCAAGAGTAGAAGATGGCGTCAGTCTTACTCAAGCTTTCTGAGATCTTGTTTGGGTGAAGTAGGGTTCGCCCTCCTCCTCTATTTATAGACTTAAAGAGAACAGCTCCTAAGCTCATTAAGAGTTTCTTAATCCAAATCTGTATTTGGATCTAGACTCTGTTTAAGAGATAAGGATAAGCCCTTATCTTATATGCAGATTAAGATCAGCCCTCCAAATCTAATTAGGAGTTTTCTAATCCAAATCATTATTTGGATTTGGACTCTTTGAGTTGATAGGGATAACTCCCTATCCTATATGCTGATCCAAATCCCAGAACTATCCATCTTTAATTAATCAAATTAAACCAGTTCGATTTGGGCTTTAGGCCCATTAAGTCCTTGTGCTCATTCAGCCTCCAAACTACTACCCAGTTGGGTTTTCTTGTTTGGCATGGGACCCAAACATTGATCTACACATCAGCCACATGGGTTCAACCTAGCCTCTATTACAAGGCCTGGCCGAATTCACTGTAAGAAACAGTGAACCCCTGAGCCCATCACCATGGGCTCTTTATGGGCCCAATGCTTACACTAAGTGGTCCCTGGGTCAAGCCACCTTATAAAAACCCAAGGGCTGTGGGAAGATGCAAGATTAGTCCATCGGGCATTACCCTCAATGGTCTTACAATTAACCTCTCAGCCCATAATGATCAATCATTATTCGACAAGAGAGGACCTCTCCCTCGGCTGCAAGGAATAGTGCTGCATTCTCTACTCACATTGATCCCGGGAATTAAAACATTTTACAAACATTTTGAAACCATAATATATATATATGTATATCTTTATATAAATATATTTTGCAAAAACAAATTTCAACGATTGAAATCGGCTACCGTCAGCTTTGGTTTCCATCAGAGAGAGTGCATCCCCGATCATTACCTTTATCTGACAAAGGGGCTGATCCTGTCACTATGATCACTCACTCAGATGAATTCTCGGACTGTCCCAACATACCCAAGTTTTGACCCCCTCTAAGGATCTCACTGATTGGCATATCAAAGACAGCCCAATCCAACACCTAGTGCAGTATCATAACCAAGTCTAGGGGTCAGGTGTAACATTCCAGTTTTTTCCATCAATCTCCTAGGTCCAGGGCAATACTAGAATTCTGGTCCGGTTTAGGGTTTCAAGAAAACATACACTACATGTACCTCCGGTCTCACCCTGGCAGCTGAGACAAGCCAACCCAACCAACTTGGCGGCACATCAGTATCAGCCTTGGCAGGATAAATCTCCTCAGATATATCCAATGACTGTGAAGATTCTAAACTAACACGAGTCTCATATGTGTCTAGTTTAAGGGTATTACACAAAAACACACCATAATAACATGAATCAAATATGTACTTTATTCATTTACAATAAATGTCATAATATACATCATTCTGATTGGAGCTAAAGACATACACTGTCTAACATGTATATGTATAATTAATAATGTAAAAGATAATATTTATAAAACTTAAATTATAATGACAAATTTTCAACCATTTATAATATATTATGATAATCTACATATTAAATTAATCAATTTAATTAATAAATATAATATAAGTTTAAAACTAAATATTATCATTATTAAAAATCAAGTTTTTGAAGGACATGTTTCATTTTTTTTCTTAAAGGGGGAGAGTAAAGAAAGAATAGGTTCCACGGGTAGGCCCTAGAACTGACCCCAAAACTACCAAGGCCGGAACTAACCCCTATAGTATAGGTTCTATGTTCTTCCATGGAATCAAATCGAACCAACCCATGCTCAATCCACAGCCCTTCTAACATGGCTTAATGGGAAGATTGGATAGGGGAGAGGGAGGAATGAGAAAGAATAAATGAGAGAACATAGATGGGGAAGGAAGGAGAGGTCAATTAAGGAGAATGCAAGGATGGGGAAAGAGAAGCTAGATGATATTGACGACCTTGCTTTGTATACGTGACGTGGGTTTGAAACATTGAATAAAGTTGGGCTTGGAGGTCCAAACAGATTGTTATTAAAAAAACATGGTTGCATGGATTTGGATAAATTATTTCACAATTTGTGATTTCAAAGTGTAAAAGCATAAAATCCAAACTTTAGGCTTTTTTACTGGGGGCTTAAAAAGTATTTTCTCTTATTGCACTACTTTTAAAAGAAACTTTTACGCAAAGATGAACACTATTTGTTCAATATTATTTTGCATAGCCCAAAGCCCTCAAAAGAAAAAGCTAAACCAAACAATGCTATTTTTTTCATTATCAATTTTGATCTTCAGTGGTTAGAAACTTACAATGCACTGATTCTCTTTTGTCTCTAGCCCTTATTCAACCCAAAAGCAATTATGCCATGTTACCAAAATAAACAAGTGGTCATAACTTGTAAAGCAACACCCAATCTAGTAATGCTTATAATTTTTCTTTTCTTTATTTGGTGATTGAAGGTGTGTCATCTAGTGCTCCCTACTGGAGGACAACTCGAACGTCTAGCTGACGAGGTTAACTGGCTGAGCTGCAAGAAGTGCAAGAAGGAAGTAGTCACAGTATCAGGGATGCTTTACCCGAGGTGGGTACTCCAATGCTTAAGTTAGCGAAGAGCTTTGTGAATGCAAGAATGCAAGATATATAGAGGGTTCAAAGAGCTAAATAACACGTACTCTCTCAGGTTGAAGGGGGTGCCTTTATATAGGCGTAGGTAGTCATGAGCTTCACGTAGTGCGTCCGAGATCTCTAAGAGAGTGTGGCTTATCTGCTCGCTATGCTCAAAGGTGGTTTCACATTCAAAGACGGTTTCCAAATAAAGTGGTAGAGCTAATCCAGTTGTAGGTAGGAGGTGTAAGGCACAGTTAGAGGATGGTCTCTTTGAAAGATAGAGAGAGGCCTATGAGTAGGAGGATGAGATCTTCTAGGTTAAGGATGTAAAAATGAGAGATTTGGAGAGAGAGGGAACTCGGGGGTGTTGGGTGACAAATGCTAAGGATTGGATGATTCTCAATACGAAGAGGACCTCTATTTATGGGAGAGGTCCTGAGATATTGAATCTACTGTCAATTATTAAGTGCGCTACTAGGGTTTCGCCACGTGTCTCATGAAGATTTTCTCGAGGATCGGCTTTCCTTTTCCCTGAGATCCCTCATTACTGACGTGTGTTACTTCCTTTCGTTCACTTTATTTTAACCGACATGGCATTTAATGACGTTCCTTTTCCCCGATATCCCTTATCGGTAAACACTTTGTTCTTTTGTATCACAGGTTGTGCAGCATTAGGTCTAGGAATTTTCCTGTTATGCAGCTTTGCATTTACGATGGTGGTTTCTTGCATTCTATAGTTTAGCTATGCTATGCTGTATTTGTATCCCATGTCTTTTGGAAATTTTCCTCCTGTCGATGGTCAATGCTATGCTGTATTTGTGCATTTCAGCCCCCCTGACCATTGATAGTAAGGAAATTGGCAAAAGACGCTGTAAATAACCTTGGTAGATGTTGCTTCTTTGTAGTATAAGTGTTTGTGTTTATTGCATGGTGTTGGTTGATGACGGGTGACTTGTCTGTTGTCACGATTTGTTATTAATGGGTATCCAAATAGGCTATCGGCGGTGACCGTGTGACAACTATTATTATTATTTTCCTCATTTGTTGTAATGTAATGAATGTCACGTGCATCATTTGGATGTTTGGTGTCTAGATGGTGGTAACGAATGTGGTGTTATATCTGAAATTAATGCGCCATTGTGTCCTGCTTTTTTGTAAGGTGTGTTTGTGATTTATTTCCAGTTTCTATTGCATGATGTTTCATCCAGGTGTGCCTGTTCGGCTCCCTCCCTACCTGGTTGTAATTCTTCAGCTTGCGGGATGAGTTGTGTTATAAAAGGTGCAGTATGCATCATTGGTTTCCGCCTTGCCCACTTACTCTTGTGTGCTTACTGCACTTGCTACATTCTTTTATACATTTGGCGATTTTTCCTTTGCTTTTGATGATGGCCTTCGATCAGCAAAGAGCACACGAGGAGACTGGGGTTCCTAATGTCCCTCACATGATGAATGTCAGTGAAGCTATTGGGTCCACAACATCATCTCCGACAGAGTCATCACTTAAGAGACTATCAAACAATTTGGAGCTCGCGTTGGTCCGTGAGCTGCTGTTGAAGTATTATGATGAGAACGGCATAACTCCTTTGGGATATGAGGTTGTGGACTGCATTCTCGTGCAGGGCATCCATTCGAATGATAGGTTTTCGGTGATGAAATTTGTGCAAAATTTGCAGTGGCGATTATTCAAGGTGGCTGATTACCTCCCTTTGAGCTCCCATCCGTCGTCGTAGGTTTGGCTTTAAATATGCTTGCGATGATGATGTGCGATATTATGAATCTCCCTTTTGATAAGTTGTCGTGGTTCGTCTTGCACAATGGTTGAAGACATGTCACTATTTTGCTGCTATTGGTTTTCGCATGGGGTGCATTGTGGAGCATGTTGTCTTGTTGGCGCACATGTTCTGGAAGGCTGGTCTTGGAGGGTCTCCGTTGGTTTTTGGCCAGTCTTTGAGGGACGTGTGTTTCCGTATCAAGGTAGTTGAGGCGAAGCTCACTAAGGCTACCGAGAAGTTAGAGGCCCTCATGGCGGAATGCGCCTATTAGCGCGAGTTGGTAGTAGAATACGTGGCAGAGGTGGGAGAATTGAAGGCATTTTAGGCTCGAAGGCCCCTGCTTGAAAATTTAGTGTCAATGAGGGAGGAGTGGGTTGCTTTGTGATATTTGTACATGTGATTTTTTTGTAATCATTTTTTTAACTGATACTAAGTGATACCAATGGTGTGGTGGCCTTTATCTCAGATTGAGTGACCTTCCTTCCACTGGGCATACTTGTTTATATTGTTGCCCTCTTGGATGTGGGTGTAGCGGTGATTGGCAAAGAACACACTCTATTTGTGAGTTTCAGCCTCCCTGGCTGCTTTGGGTGTGGTAGTTTCACCACCAATCCTTCTCGAATTGCTATTCTGGCAGGAAAGGAAAGGGTTGGCGTTATTGATGGCCTAGTAGGGGAGAACCCCCTCTATGTGATCATTGGATCGGTTTTTTGATGTTTATTTCTTGTCGATAACAGGTGGTTTGGTGTCCTGTTGAGATTCTGTAATTAATGGTGGTTGAGAAGGTTTGTTAGGGATGGCCACATGGGAGCCATTGGTAGCAGCTCTTCATTTTTCACTCTACAGTTGCTTTTTCGCTAAGCATCATTTTGAGCATTGTATAGACTTCCTTTCATCTTCTCCTGCGTTGTTTGGTCTTCTACGGGTGCGGAAGTGGAAAATCACTATAAAACCAAGGGAAGGGAACCGAGTCAGTTTTCCTTTATCATTCTGTTAGTGTTTTTCCTAGGGTGCTAGTGCTATTGCTTGTTGGATTTTAATCTCATAAGAGATTAAATCCAATGGGTTTGATTGGTCAATTACATGAGAAATTGCACCTGTACACTTGTTTGAAAAAATCAGTTTTCTCTTACAAAAACCCAGTTTTGAACTTGTCCCACATTGGAAAATTATAAGTTCTGTTTTCAATATTTCAATAGGAGCTGATTTACACTCCTTAGAATTAGTAGAGGAGAGTATGGGGATTCGATACTGTACAATGCGCGCGCACGCATGTGCGCGCGTGTGTGTGGCGCAATGAGGCGCTTTAGAGGCGCACTTTGCTCGCACGCACCTGTGTAACTTGCGATGGGCGGCTCTGGTTTTGGTACATTGATGACCGTTGATCACCATTGATGAGATCAATGGTCACGATTCGATCGGGTGTGATCAAGAGGCACAATTCAAAGTTAACAGTCACCAACTGTTAACAACTTTTTAAAGTCACTAAAGTCACAATGGTTGAAATTGTGACTGTTCAAGGTGCCTTCTCTAAACCAGCACCTACCTTTTCCTCATACCTCTTCACATGTTATTTAAGGAGCATGAATCAGACTCCAAAAACACAATTTCGAAATTCACTATCTCTCTCTCTCTCAGTCCGGTCTGCTACAGTCTCACAGAAGGTTTCTTTGGAGACTCTTCAACTTTGCTGGTTGCAAATTCTCGCCCAAGGCTCTGTTTTATCCTGGGAACGAATTTGCCTGTAACCCAACAGCAAACTCAGTAAAACTGAGTGGGGGCAAATAATGTTCTAAAGACAGTGTCTTCAGACGCGCCTTCAGAACTTCTCCTCCTAAGTTACAGTGACTCCATCTTCCCCAACAATTTTAGAACGTTATTCTGCAATGGAGGCGGAAGCAAACATGACTTCAATCAAAATGATGAACCAAGATCTTGTTCGACTAGACCAGTTCGATGGAGCAAATTTCAGCCGATGGCAAGACAAAATGATCTTCTTTCTGACCACACTAAATCTATACTATCTGTTGGACCCGAATCTGCAATCACTTCTTGAACCCACTGATAAAGACTCTGAGAAACTAAAGAAGAAAAGAGCAAAACGGGAAGAGGACTCACTTCTGTGTCGAGGACACATACTGAATGCCTTATCAGACTGGCTCTACAACTTCTACAATAAACATGCATCTCCAAAAGAAATCTGGAAGGCCCTGAAATTCAAATACAAGGTGCAAGAAGCAGGTACGAATAAGTATCTTATTGCATAATATTTTGACTTCACCATAAACGACCATAAACTTATACTGGAGCAAGTTCATGAACTACAGGTGATAGTCAATAAAATTCGATCCATTAACATCATCCTTCTTGAATCATTCCAAGTGGGAGCAATCATTGCCAAACTTCCACCCTCTTGGAAGGATTACAAGAAGAAGCTTCTGCACAAGGCTGAAGAACTTACCTTGGAGCAAATTCAGCAACACCTTCGTATTGAAGAAGAGTTTCGAATTAGAGACAGTAGGGATAAGACCCTGACCGGTATGCTGAATTCTAAGATAAATTTTGTGGAAAACGGATCTAAGAAGACAAACCCTGCATTACAAGTAAAGAAGAAGGATGAGAACTTCAAAAAGAGCAACAATAAGAAAGGATCCTGCTATCTTTGTGGAAAGAATGGGCATTATGCTCGAGTCTGCCGATATCGGAAAGGCAGAACCAAGTCTGCAAACATGGTAGAAGACAATCTCGTGGCCATGATTACTGAAGTCAACATGGCAGAATCGTCTTCTAGATGGTGGTTTGATTCAGGCGCCACAGTCCATGTTTGTAAGGACAAGTCCTTATTCAAGACATATGAAGAAGTGACTGATGGCCAGGAGGTACAGCTAGGAAACCAAACATGTGCCAAAGTAGTTGGAACAAGCAACGTAGAGTTGAACTTCAGCTACGGAAAGACACTGACTCTCCTGAATGTTCTCCATGTTCCTAACATTAGAAAGAACTTGGTCTCAGTAAATCTTGTTTGTAAGGGGGGATTCAAAATTGTCTTTCTTTGAATCCGACAAACTAATCATATCCAAGAATGGGATGTTTGTTAGAAAGGGATATGGTTGTAATTCAAATTAAGTATTAATGAAGGAAAAGTTTTTGCTTATATTGTTGATTCTTTCTCTTTATGGCATGATAGATTAGCACACTTGAATTTTAAATCCATAAAGAATATGAGCAAACTAGGTATAATTGCTTACAATAATGAATCAATTGGAAAATGTGAAATATGTGTAAAATCTAAAATGGCTAAGAAACCTTTCCCTAGTGTTGAGAGAAATTCTCAACTTCTAGAACTAATCCATTTTGACATCTGTGAACTCAATGGTGTATTAACTAGAGAAGGCAAGAGATACTTCATAACATTTATAGATGACTTTTCTAGGTACACCTATGTCTACCTTATGAGAATTAAGGATGAAGCCTTTGACATGTTTAAATTATATAAGACTGAAGTTGAAAATCAACTAGAAAAGAAAATTAAAATCCTTAGAAGTGATAGGGGTGCTGAATACTTTAAAAATGAGTTTAATTCTTTCTGTGAAGAATTTGGAATAATACATCAGTGTTCTGCTCTCTATACCCCTCAACAGAATGGCCTGGTTGAAAGGAAAAATAGAACACTTATAGAAATGATAAACTGCATGTTGTTAAAAGCTAATGCACCCTTAAACCTGTGGGGGGAAGCACTCCTAACAGCCTGCCATTTACATAACAAAATTGTTTCTAGAGTTAATAACAAATGCCCATATGAATTTTGGACAGGAAGATAACCTAATTTAGCATATCTAAAAGTGTGGGGGTGCTTAGCATATTATAGATTTCCAGATCCTAAAAGAACCAAATTAGGACTCTGAGCTAAGAAAAATATGTTTGTTAGGTATGTAGAACATAGCAATGCCTATAGGCTTCTAGACTTAGAGGCCAATATAATAATTGAAACTAGAGATGTTGAATTCTTTGAAAATAAACTGTGTTCTGAACCTGTAGAAAATGAATCCACAGGAAATGACAGAGAAACTCAGATCTCAATACCTGTTGATAATAATGAGATTAAAAGAAGAAATGACACAACTATAACACCTACAATAGGACTTAGAAGAAGTCAAAGACAAAGAACAGAGAAACACTTAGGTTCAGATTTTATCTCTACTCAGTCAATTGTATTTTTGGTTGAGGCTGATAGAGAGATGATTTTAAATAAAATACCCATTGTCCTAAACATTGAAAATGATCCAAAAACCAATAAAATGTAAATGGGTATTTAGAAGAAAATACAACATTGATGGAACTATGCAAACTTTTAAGGCTAGATTGGTAGCTAAAGGATTTAGTCAATAGGAAGGGATTGATTACTTTGACACCTATGCACCAGTGGCTAGAACAACTTCTATTAGAACACTTATAGCATTAGCATCCATTTATCACTTATATGTTCACCAAATGGATGTTAAAACTAATTTTTTAAATGGTGATTTAAATGAAGAGGTTTACATGGAACAACCAGAAGGATTTGTTCTTCCTGGAAATGAGAAGAAAGTCTGTAAACTAGTTAAATCACTATATGGATTAAAACAAGCACCTAAACAGTGGCATGAGAAATTTGATTCTTGCATTCTAGTTTTTGGTTTTAAACATAATAGTGCTAATAGATGCATCTACTCAAAATTCCCTGAAAATTATGGAGTAATTGTGTGTCTTTATGTGGATGATATGCTTATGGTGGGTACAAATATGGTTGGCATAAATGAAACTAAAAACTACTTATCCTTTGTTTTCAAGATGAAAGATTTAGGAGAAGTAGATACCATCTTGGGAATAAAAGCTAAAAAGCATAGTAGGGGCTATGCACTAAGCCAATCACATTATATTGAGAAAGTACTTGAGAAATTTAAGCATTTAGGTTTTAAAGAATATAGCACCCCATATGATTCTAGTATAAAACTAGTAGAAAATACTGGTAGAGCAATTGCACAACTTGAGTATGCTAGTGCAGTAGGAAGCTTGATGTATGATGTGTTATGTACCAGACCTGATATTGCATTTGTAGTAAGTAAACTCAGCCGGTTTACAAGTAATCCCGGTGCAGAGCACTGGAAGGCAATTGGGAGAGTTCTTGGGTATCTCAAGAGAACCTTGAAACTTGACTTATTTTATTGTGATTATCCAACTGTACTAGATGGGTACACTGATGCAAGTTGGATTACCGGTAATGGAGATAACAAGTCCACATCTGGATGGATTTTTGTCCTTGGTGGGTGTGCGATCTCTTGGGCATCCAAGAGACAAACTTGTATATCTCACTCGACCATGGAATCCGAATTCATAGCCTTAGCAGCTGTTCGAAAAGAGGCTGAATGGATTAGGAATTTATTATTGGATATAAAACTTTGGCCTAGTCCTATGCCTCCAATTTCCATTTACTGTGATAGTGAGGCAACTCTGTCAAGGGCCTACAGTGGTACCTACAATGGTAAGTCCAGACATATAAGTCTGAGACATGAATTTGTTAGGCAACTGATTCAAGATGGAGTCATCACTATAACCTATGTGAGGTCAAGTAAAAACTTGGTTGATCCTCTTACCAAGGGTTTAGCCAAGGAATTGGTAAGAATGACAACCAAAGAGATGGGATTAAAACCCTTTACTTAGTCACCTGTAATGGTAACCCAACCTGAACTGAAAAGCCATCAGTATTGGGTTTAACGGGTAACAACAAGTTACAGCAATGTGACTGTTAGCACTGACATTGAGAAATTTCCCATCACAACATAAACAGTGTTGTCCTTTATGATGAAAGGTTGAGATAAACTCTTAATGAAGTTCTAAAATGTGTCAAATAATGAAGCACATAGTGGAACTTCACCTATGTGAACATAGAAGTGGTGCCGCTTCTCATGAGGGTTTGGGTTTGCTCTCGGGATTGTTCATGAAACCAGGAAAGAAGCACATAGCCATAACAGTGCTGAGCAAAATTTGAAACTCTTGCAGAGACTGAACATTTTTATGTGTATAGGTGTCTCCGGTCTGTCTTGAGAGTAGTTGGTTTAAGGTCTTACCACCAATAACTTTGACAAGGCTCTGAGATAACTATACTAACAAGAGGTTTAAGTTGATAAACACCTTTTGTATGCATAACTGTGTCATAGTAGTTTGGATTGAGAGAGAACTATGTAATTGATCAATCAATGTGGGGGATTGTTGGATTTTAATCTCATAAGAGATTAAATCCAATGGGTTTGATTGGTCAATTACATGAGAGATTGCAACTGTACACTTGTTTGAAAAAATCAGTTTTCTCTTACAAAAACCCAGTTTTGAACTTGTCCCACATTGGAAAATTATAAGTTTTGTTTTCAATATTTCAATAGGAGCTGATTTACACTCCTTAGAATTAGTAGAGGAGAGTATGGGGATTCGATACCACGCACACGTGTGCGCGCGTGTGTGTGGCGCAATGAGGCGCTTTAGAGGCGCACTTTGCTCGCACGCACCCGCGTGGCTTGCGATGGGCGGCTCTGGTTCTGGTACGTTGATGACCGTTGATTACCATTGATGAGATCAACGGTCACGATTTGATCGGGTGTGATCAAGAGGCACAATTCAAAGTTAGCAGTCACCAACTATTAACAACTTTTTAAACAGTCACAATGGTTGAAATTGTGACTGTTCAAGGTGCCTTCTCTAAACCAGCACCTACCTTTTCCTCATACCTCTTCACAAGTTATTTAAGGAGCATGAATCAGACTTCAAAAACACAATTTCAAAATTCACTATCTCTCTCTCTAAGTGCGGTCTGCTGCAGTCTCACAGAAGGTTTCTTTGGAGACTCTTCAACTTTGCTGGTTGCAAATTCTCGCCCAAGGCTCTGTTGTATCCTGGGAACGAATTTGCCTGTAACCCAACAGCAAACTCAATAAAACTGAGTGGGGGCAAATAACGTTCTAAAGACAGTGTCTTCAGACGCGCTTTAGAGCTTTTCCTCCTAAGTTACAGTGACCCCATCTTCCCCAACATTGCTCTCTTGGAGTTCTTTGTGCCTTGAGTTGTTCCTCAGAAAGACTTTTATTTCATGTCTGTACCATCGTCCTTAGTGGTTTCCGTAATGTTTCCTACTCAGATGAAGGTGGAAAAGGTAGTTGGTTGTCCTTTCTATGATTTGTTAGGGTGGTGGATATGGTGGAGTTGTTGCTTGAGAGGGAGGCGGCTATAGCCGCCGAAGGGGAATGGCTTTTGGCCTCTAGTCCCGGTGTCAAGGGGTGTAGAGGACATATTCAATCCCATCCTTGGGAATGAGTTGTTGTGCTTGTGTGGTCAATCCGACCAGTCCATGTCCTACAAATGTCAAGAGCCTAGGACTGATGGTGCAAAATCCCCCAATAGTTATACTACTTGGGTGGAGTTCATTTTCGAAAACCCATTGTACTGCTAGATGTTGTAGGATTCCGGTCTGCTTAGACTTGTAGATTGCTACATGGGTCTTTTTGGTAGGGAGGGGGTCAAGTACGTGGGGCGTTTGTTGGAACACTAGTGCTGCCATACCCACACATTCGTTGGGGCCTTTGAGGAGTTCACCATTAGGGTCGAAGATGTAGCTGCCCTATTGTCCTTACCCATTGGGGGTGTCATATCTGCCTAGCATCTTTAGTATATCACGTTTATTCTTATGGACTATAGGGAGTTATGTGATGAGCTTCTTCATGAGATCGTGGCGTTCAAAGCGCAAGAGAATTGGACCGCTTATCGGGGGAAGATGTCCTTTGACCACTGGTTGGAGTTCTGGTTCGAGTCCCATGGTGCACAGGATGTAATGGTGAGAGGCACAGATAGTCAATGCCATCTCGTAGCCTTCATTCTGTACGTTGCATCTCGCTTTCTTTTCCTTGGTCCCCTCGATTATGGTCTGCGTGCCTCTTTGGTACCACTTGTTCTTGCCGCATCTAGCCATTTGCTTCCTCTAGCCTCGATGTTCTTGGGGTATCTCTATGAGTAGCTGGATGACACTATGCAGCAGTTAGTGGACCCAAGATGTAAGAGGCGTGCCAGTTATGTCTACGTGCCATTTCTTTGGATGTTTTTGTGTGAGCGATTTGATCTCAATGCCACCCCATGCCATATTGCGCGTATCCGGGTCCCCGTTGCTACTCTACGAGGGGAGGAGGTCAAGGAGAAGGTTTTTGACGTTTGTAGAGGAAAACATTGGCTTCAAGCTGCTCATCATAAGAATTTTAAGATGGCTGAAATCAGCATGAGGTTGGCTTCACTAGACGGGTTTGAACGGAGGCCGTATGCTCGCCTAGTTCGCAATGCGGTTCCCTTTTGCGTTGGCATGTTTGTTCCTAGTGGCGGCAATCAGCAGTGCACAGTAGATATCAACAACCCTGCTTTGGGTATAGTGCAATTGGTCACATGGCCTGGGGTGGTGGCTTATCTTGATCGCTCGGGTGAAGCACAACCGGCTGCCTATCGTCCAGATTGGGTGATGCGCCAATTTGGGTATGACGACCTAGGTGGCTAGTTTCTGCAATCTTTGGGAGAAGACGTGTTTTGGGTTCGTCGCCATGATCACGCTTTTTTGGGTGTTTGCGTCTACTGGTTATGGGGTTATCAAGGGTGCAGGGCTGTAGGGCTCTTCAATTTTCTTACCTTTGTGAGCTATTCAAAGGTTTCTAGGAGATGGTCAACTGGACCCCACAACTCTATCATTCTTTTTTTCCTCCAGAGGGTCCCGCTGCGAACTGAAGGGATGCTCCACCTGTTGCTTTATTGTGTTCACCCGAAAAGGCGGGGGATGGGTGTAAGAGGAGGCCATCGGTGCGTGAGGAGGGTGAGAGCAGCCGCTCTCCCATTGAGAAAAGGCCAAGGACTATGAGGGTGTCGCATTGCTTTCAAACTCCATTGATGCCACAGTTGTGTGATTCAAAAGTTGCACCATCGCGCGTTCAGGAGTGCGGCACCAAGCGTCAACAGGAATCTCCAACATCACCTCCTGCGGTGGAGACTGAGGTGGCCATGAAATTATCGGATTTACCGATTGTGGCGCCCTCCTTTGAAGGTGTTATTCTTTGCTTTTCAAATGGTCGAATGAAGAGGAAGGCACCCCCTCGCCTGAAGCAGGGTCTCACAGATAGTGATTCAGTATGTGACTCCTGCTACTATTTTCTACTTTTCCTTTGAATTTGTGTTATCACGCTAAAACTGAGTTAACACTGTTTGCTTTTCCTCCTTGCAATCTGCGGAGGGTGATGGCGCGCAACTGGACACAAAGGTTCTGGTGGTTCCTCTAGAGCAGTCAACGGGGATCCCAGTTAACTCCCCTGATAAGGTGAATGGTGTTTCTAGAAGTTTGTCGTTAACCATTTTGGAACACTAGTTTTAATATTTGTAAGTTCTCCGATTCTCAAAATAACTACAAACGCAATAGAGTCGAAGACCCAGTATATAGGAGGCTTCTCCAAGATCTTTCATTGAGAATTGCTGTAAAAGCCCTACTTTCACCGTAGTCAACATTCCTACATCATTCCCAATGAGTAGAATGTCATCTACATACAGAACCAAGAACGTAACCTTATCTCCACTGTACTTTCTATAAACACAGGGTTCATCCGGATTCTACTCAAAGTCAAACGATTTGACAACAGAGTCAAAACGGATGTTCCAACTTCTAGAAGCTTGCTTAAATCCATAAATGGATCTATTGAATTTACATACCATGTTTTCCTGACCCGCAGCTATGAAACCTTGCGGCTGCTGCATATAGATATCTTTAGTAAGATCTCCATTCAGGATTGTAGTTTTGACATCCATCTACCAAATCTCATTATCATGGTATGCTGCTACAGCTAGCAGGATCCTAATGGATTTAAGCATGGCCACAGGTGAAAAGGTTTCCTCATAATCGATGCCCTCTTTCTGAGTGTACCCTTTCGCCACCAGATGAGCTTTGAAGGTCTTAACCCTACCATCGGGGCCCTTCTTCCTCTTGTAAATCCATTTGCAACCGATTGCTTTTACCCCGGAGGGCGGATCTACTAGAGCCCAGACTCCATTGGTCTCCATTGAGTCCATCTCTGCTCTCATGGCCTCCACCCACTTCTGGGAATCTATGTCCAACATAGCTTCCGCGTAAGTCATGGGATCCTCCTCACTATTCTAGGTTTCCACCAGGTAACTATCCTATTCATAACCAAAATGGACTGGTGGCCTGGATACCCGAGTGGATCTTCTAGTATGGTCACTACCTGGAACTTGTGGGACATCTCCCACTACTCCTGAGCTCTCCTCATCAAGAACAATTTCCTGACGATGGGTGTCCAGGATGTAATCGGTCTCCAAGAATTGGGCATTTCGACTACAGAACACTTTCTGCTCACTTGGGTCATAGAAAATGTAACATATAGAGCCTTTTGGGTAATCAACAAATAGGCAGCGACTGGTCTTGGATTCCAACTTGTCTGCACTCGTTCTTTTAACGTGTGCTGGACAACCCCAAATCTTCAAGTGTCTGACACTTGGTTTCTTTCCAGTCCAAAGTTCATATGGAGTGTTCGGAACCAATTTGGTTGGAACCCAATTCAGCATGTAAATCATAGTCTCTAATGCGTAACCCCAAAAGGATGTGGATTACTCTGAGTGTGTGAGAAGCGACCGGACCATATCCAATAAGGTCCTATTCCTCCTCTCTGAAACATTGATAATTTGTGGTGTATCAGGAGGAGCTAATTGTGATACTATCCCATTGTCTTTTAAGTAGTCCCTTAATTCGTTAGAGAGATACTCGCCACCACGGTCAGATCAAAGGGCTTTAATTTCTCTCCCCAACTGTTTCTCGACCTCTTGTCTAAACTCTTTGAACTTTTCAAAGGATTCAGACTTGTGTCTCATTAGGTACACATAACCATATCGTGAGAAATCATCTGTGAAGGCAATGAAATACATGTGTTGATTTCGTGTCCTAACACTTAGGGGACCACATACATCAGTATGTATTAGGTCAAATATGCCTGTACATCTTTCAGGCTTACCGTTACATGGTTATTTCGTCATCTTGCCTTGTAGGCAAGGCTCACAGGTGGGAAGATCTTCTATAGTTAAAAAATCCATAGGACCATCCTTTACCAACCTTGTGATTTGGTCAACACCGATGTGGCCAAGTCGGTAATGCCACAAACGCGTGGTATTAACTATATCATGGGCTCTCTTCTTGGGGATTTCAGTCGACGTAGTTTCAGTTATGTTAGTTTCTAGAGAAGGATGTAGAACATAGAGACCATTCTCCAGTTCTCCGTATGCAATGAATTTGTTATTTCTTTTAATAGTAATCGTATTACTAAAGAAGACAGAATAACTATCTGCATAAAGTTTTGAAACAGAAATCAAATTACTCCTTTGTACATAAAGACAATCTTTCAGTACAATTATTCCTTCTTTAAAAATTAACTCCACGGTTCTTATTGTCGCGGCTGCAACAATTGCAATAGTCCCCAAGTAGAGTGTAACTTCTTCTTCACTCAACCTTCTACTTACCTTGAACCCCTACAGTGAGTTACACGCATGAGTTGAAGCCCCGGAGTCAATACACCAGGATGCAGAAGCTACCCATAAAATGGTTTCTATAAAACAAGATTCGAAATTAGCTTTCTTGGATTCCAGGTAGGCAGGACAATTCCTTTTCCAGTGGCCAATCTTCTTGTAGAAGTGACAGGCATCCGATGCTTTGTCTTTCTTCTGTTTCTTACCCTTAGTGGCTTTCTTCTAAGGCTTCTTTGCCTTCCTCTTTCTCTTGCCCGTCTTGCTAGCTTCAACGAGCATAGCTACAGGCTCATCCTTTCTAATCAGTTCTTCGGCTCTTTGCAACATATTGCTGAGCACTTGCAAGCTGACATTCAGCTTGTTCATATTATAGATCATGATGAACGGATTAAAGGAAGAAGGCAAAGAATTAAGAATAACATCTATTTGGGTGGAAAGGTCTAACATGGATCCAAGATCCAGTTCGTTGATGTAATCCATCATCCGAAGACAATGGTCATGAACTTCTTGGCGAGTTCGATCTGATCGAACTGCCTCTTATTGGGTTGTCCAAGGAGGCAATGATGTAACACCGGGCAAGGGAGTGTTTCTCCTCCCATTCCTGATAGTCTCTCCTTCGAGCCTCAGAAGCCCTGTCACCCGGGCGCTCCGGGGCAGGATTCTTTGCCACATTGTCTAGCTATTCAGAAGCTAGGACCAACATAAGGTTCCTATACTAGTCGGCATAGTTTGGGCCCTTAAGCTTGTTGTCGTCCAGAAGCTTTGCAAATGATCCGTTTGCCATTTTCTGATAAAAGAGCAAACATCAGTCCACGACCTAATTTGATTCATGTTCATTTCATAGATATAGATTTTAATCTATGATCCATTTCCATTTATTCATCTCTAAGATTTCCCTCCTTTCTCAGTGATGGAGACTACGGTTTGTCTCTGGAAATGTTGGAAATCACATAGGGTGCATGGAGCCAACTATTTCAGCTGCATAACCCCACCACCTTTCTGTGAAGGATCATATCCACTCATCATATGAGTTTTCCCTTTGGCCTCTATCAGACAAGGTTCAGAGCCATTTTCAGGTAAAACTTTCTGTCCAGTGAGTGCTGACCCATCATATTCGTGAACGCCAAGGTACCGTGAGAGAGTTCCCATTTTCTAGTGAAGTCCCTCCCACATCGGTCTATGATGCCCCTATCATCTTATGAAACACTTAGACAAGCCCAACAGCAAATGGATAGCCCATTTTCTAGTGCATTTCCTCATTACTGAAGGACCCATCCTCATGCTAATGATGGAGGGCCTTTAATGAGTTCATCATATGAATCTCCCTATCACGTGCACTGATATTAGCTGGAGGGAACAGTTAATTACATCCTAGTTTGATTTAGGTCAAACCAAAATGGCTCCCACTGACTTTCATAAAGTCAGATTTCGATGGGCCTTAAATCGACTAGGGTTCCGCACGTAACCTCTTGATGAGGTGTGGGGCCCACCACTGCCATCTTTGATCCAAAATAAAATTAAATAGAAATCCTATTTCTATTAATAATTACATCAGATCGAATGCCTATACATTGAGTCTAAAAAAAAATATTTACACACAAAATGTAATAAATAAATTCAAGAAACTGCAAATCTTGCCCATAAATTTTGGGAACAAATTTCCCAAAACCCATATCTGTGCAAATTGGGTAGAACGCCTTCTCCCTATTTGCGCAAGTTCAGATCTGAAATAGAATGGTTCATGATTTGAATCAAGCTCTGATACCACTGAAGGGATAGGAAATCCATCACATGGACGCCCAAAGATTGCGGAATAAGGGGGTGAATTTCAAAAATTTTTCTCTCCCTTCAACTAGGAATCGAATTCCCCATTTAGGAAATCATATTTTCAATGATCATTCTTGAACCATAAACTGAACTAGATCGAAACCAAAATGAGTAGGGAGGGATAATACCTGATACAGAGAAGCAGTATCTACCAATAGAGGTGTTCACACCCAAGGAATGATCCAAAATCTACTCCCACTGAATATGGTACAGTTTAGAATCAACTAGACGGCTTGTGAATACAACTCCCACCAATCTTTTCTCCAAAAGATTGGTATTAAGATCAAATCTTGATTTCTCCCAAGAACTGGAGATCAAACTGCTGTAAACGGCGGCTGCAGGAAGGAGGCAGCAAAAGAGTATTTGCAGGGTGCAGAATTCTCTCTTCAAATAATCTTAGCTCTAAAGACTGTTATACAGCTTTGTATGCCCCTAGCTTCAATCAAAATGATGTATTTTATGAGTTTATTATAAATGAATAAAAGTGCATATTTGATTCATGTTCCCTTAGTATGTTTCTGTGTAATACCCTTAAACTGGATAGCTAATGAGACTCGTGTTATTTAGAATGTTCACAACCAATTGATCGGTCTGGGGAGACCTATCCTGACAAAGCTGACACTGTGGTGCCACCAAGACGGTTGGGGTGTCTTGTCTCAGCTGTCGGGGTGAGACCCTAGGCACTTACAGAGTAAGATTAATTGAATCTTTGAACTGGACCAGATTTCCAGTATTGCCCTGGACCTTGGAGATTGATGGGGAAAACTGAAAAATTATACCCGACCCCTAGACTCGATTATGATACTGCATTGGGTGTCTGATTAGGCTGTCTTTGATGTGCCAATCAGTGAGATCCTTAGCGAGGGTCAAAACCTGGGTATGTTGGGACAGTCTGAGAATTCATCTGAGTGGGTGATCATAGTGACAGGATCAGCCCCTTTGTCAGACAAAGGTAATGATCAGGGATGCACTCTCACTAATGGAAACCAAAACTACCGGCAGCCAATTTCAATCGTTGAGATTTGTTTTGCAAAATATATTTTATATGAGATATAAAAGTTTATAAATTATGGTTTTGAAATGATTTGCAAAAGGTTTTAAATACCGGGATCCATATAAGCAGAGAGTGCAACACTGTTCCTTGCAGCCAAGGGAGAGGTTCTCTCTTGTCGGGTAGTGTATGATCATTATGGGCTGAGAGGTTAAATGTAAAACCATTGAGGAAAATACATGATGGGCTAATCTTACAAGGTGGTTAGGCCCAGGGACCACCTAGGGTAAGTGTTGGGCCCATAGAGCCCATCTGATGGGTTTCCAGGGGGTGCCCTGTCCATAACAGTGCATTCGGCCAGGCCTTGTAACAAAGGCTGGGCCGAACCGATGTGGTTGATGTGTAGATCATTCTTTGTGTCCTACACCATACAAGGAAGCCGAACTGGGCAGTAGTTCGGAAGGCTAAATGAATACATAATCTTAAATGGGCCTTAAGCCCATTTTGAACTAGGCTAATTTGATTAGTCACTTAAGGGGTGAATTCTGAGATGGATCAGCTGATAGGATTGGGCCCAGACCCTATCCACTTAGAGAGTCTGTGGCATTACCGATTTGGCCACATCGGTGCTGACCGAATCACAAGGTCGGTAAAAGATGGTCCTTTGGTATTTCTAACTGCAGAAGATCTTCCCACCAGTGAGCCTTGCCAACCAGACAAGATGACGAAACGGCCATTTAACGGTAAGCCAGAAAGATGTACAGGCACACTTGACCTATTACATACTGATTTATGTGGTCCCCTGAGTGTTAGGTCATGGAATCAACACGTGTATTTCATCACCTTCACAAATGATTTTTCACGATATGGTTACGTGTACCTAATGAGACACAAGTCTGAATCCTTTGAACAGTTCAAAGAGTTTAGACAAGAGGTCAAGAAACAGTTGGGGAGAGAAATTAAAGTCCTTCGATCTGATCGAGGTGGCGAGTATCTCTCTGTCGAATTCACGGACTACTTAAAGGACAATGGGATAGTATCACAATTAGCTCCTCCTGCTACACTTCTCATACAATGGGACAATGGGACCTTATTGGATATGGTCCGGTCACTTCTCATACACTCAGAGTTACCCACATCCTTTTGGGGATACGCATTAGTGACTGCGATTTACGTGCTGAATTGGGTTCCAACCAAATCGGTCCGTAACACTCCATATGAATTTGGACCACAAAGAAACCAAGTGTCAGACACTTGAAAATTTGGGGATGTCCAGCACACGTTAAAAGAACGAGTGCAGACAAGTTGGAATCCAAGACTAGTTGTTGCCTATTTGTAGGCTACCCAAAAGGCTCTGTAGGTTACCTATTCTATGACCCAAGTGAGCAGAAATTGTTCTGCAGTCAAAATGCTCAATTCTAGGAGACCGATTACATCCTGAACACCCATCGTCAGGAAATTGTTCTTGATGAAGAGAGCTCAGGCGTAGTGGGAGTTGTCCCACAAGTTCCAGGTAGTGATCAACCTAGAAGATCCACTCGGGTAACCAGGTCATCAGTCTGTTATGGTTATGACCAGGATAGTTACCTAGTGGAAACCTTGACTAGTGAGGAGGATCCTGTGACTTACGCGGAAGCTATGTTGGCCATAGATTCACAGAAGTGGGTGGAGGCCATGAGAGCAGAGATGGACTCAATGGAGACCAATGGAGTCTGAACTCTAGTACATCCACCCTCCGGGGTAAAAGCAATCGGTTGCAAATGGATTTACAAGAGGAAGAAGGGCCCCGATGGTAGGGTTGAGACCTTCAAAGCTCGTCTGGTGGAAAAAGGGTACACTCAGAAAGAGGGCATCGATTATGAGGCAACATTTTCGCCTGTGGCCATGCTTAAATCCATTAAGATCCTGCTAGATATAGCAGCATACCATGATTATGAAATTTTGCAAATGGATGTCAAAACTGCAATCCTAAATGGAGACTTACTGAAGATATCTATATGCAGCAGCCACATGGCTTCATAGCTGTGGGTAAGGAAAACATGGCATGTAAACTAAATAGATCCATTGATGGACTTAAGCAAGCTTCTAGAAATTGGAACATCCTCTTTGACTCTACTGTCAAATCGTTTCACTTCGAGCAGAATCCGGATGAACCCTGTGTTTACAAGAAGTATAGTGGAGATAAGGTTACCTTCTTGGTTCTGTATATAGACGACATTCTACTCGTTGGGATTGATGTAGGAATGTTAACTACGGTGAAAGTATGGCTTTAACAGCAATTCTCCATGAATGATTTTGGAGAAGCCTCCTATATAATACATCTTCGACTCTATAGAGATAGATCAAAGTAGATAATAGGATGATCCCAATCTTCCTACATTGACAACATAGTCAAAAGATACAGCATGGAAAACTCCAAGAAAGGAAATGTTCCTTTTAGGCACGGAGTCATTCTCTTCAAAAAGATGTCTCCCAAGACTTCTGAGGAGATTGATGGCATGAAAGACGTTCCCTATGCCTCTACCTTTGGGAGCATCACGTATTCCATACTGTGCACTCATCCTGACATTGCTCAGGCAGTGAGTGTAGTAAACATATTTCAGGCCAACCCAGGGCAGGAGCACTGGACTGTTATGAAAAACATACTTAAGTACCTTCGAAGGACAAAAGAGTTTTGTTTAGTATTTGATGGTAATTCATTATAGATCCAAGGGTATACAGATGCCGATTTTCAGTCGGATCCAGATGATAGAAAGTCTAAATCTGGATATGTTTTCACGATAGGATCGTGTGCTATTTGCTGGAAAAGCAGCAAATGGGGGTCCACTACAGACTCGACGGCCGAGGCCGAGTACATTGTCGCAAATGAGGCTGCCAAAGAAGCCGTGTGGATGAAGAAGTCCGTTCACGAGTTGGGAGTAGTTCCATTCAGCACATCACCAATCCCATTTTTGTGTGACAACAATGGAGCTATTGCTCAGGTTAGGAGCCATGATCCCACTCGAAGTCGAATCACATCGAGAGGAAGTACCGTTTATTAAGGGAGATTGTTAGTAGAGGGGACGTCCTGATTCAGGAGGAAGCGTCCGCGAAAAATGTAGCAGACCCATTGACGAAGCCACTATCACAGAAAGTGTTTGAGAAACATGTGGAAAGCATGGGACTCCAGCTAGTACCTGATTGGACCTAAGTGCAAATGGGAGCTCTTAACAGTTTTGTATGCCCTTAGCTTCAATCAAAATGATGCAGTTTATGAGTTTATTGTAAATGAGTAAAATGCATATTTGATTCATGTTCCCTTGGTATATTTCTGTGTAATATCCCTAAATTGGACACTTAATGAGACTCGTGTTAGTTTAGAATGTTCATAGCCAGTGGATCGGTCTAGGAGACCTTTACTGACAAAGCTGACACTATGGCGCTACCAAGTCGATTGGGGTGGTTTGTTTCAGCTACCGGGATGAGACCCTAGGCACATACAGTGTAAAATTAATTGAATCTTTGAACTGGACCAGATTTCCAGTATTGCCCTGGACCTGGGAGATTGATGGGCAAAATTAGAAAGTTACACACCACCCCAAAACTCGATTATGATACAGCACTAGGTGTAGGATTACACTGTCTTTGATGTACCAATCAGTGAGATCCTTAGCGAGGGTCAAAACCTGGGTATGTTGGGATTATCTGAGAATTCATCTGAGTGGGTGATCATAGTGACAGGATCAGCACCTTTGTCGGACAAAGTTAATGATCAGGGATGCAGTCTCACTAATGAAAACCAAGACTACCGGCAACCGATTTCAATCATTGAGATTTGTTTTACAAAATATATTTTATATGAGATATAAAAGGATATAAATTATGGTTTTGAAATGATTTGCAAAATGTTTTAATTCCCGGGATCCATATAAGCAGAGAGTGCAACACTGTTCCTTGCAGCCGAGGGAGAGGTCCTCTCTTGTTGGGCAGTGTATGATCATTATGGGCTGAGAGATTAAGTGTAAGACCATTGAGGAAAATAACTGATGGGCTAATTTTGCATCTACCCACAATCCCTGGGAGTTACAAGGTGGCTTGGCCCAGGGACCACTTATGGTAAATGTTGGGCCCATAGAGCCCATCTGATGGGTTTTCAGGGGGTGCACTGTCCATAACAGTGCATTCGGCCAGGCCTTGTAACAAAGGCTGGGCCGAACCGATGTGGCTGATATGTAGATCAATGTTTGGCTCCTACACCATACAAGAAAGCCGAACTGGGTAGCAGTTTGGAAGGCTAAATGAATATATAATCTTAAATGGGCCTTAAGCCCATTTTGAACTAGGCTAATTTGATTAGTCACTTAAGGGGTGAATTCTGAGATGGATCAGCTGATAGGATTGGGCCCAGACCCTATCCACTTAGAGAGTCTGTGGCATTACCGACTTGGCCACATCGGTGCTGACCGAATCACAAGGTCGGTAAAGGATGGTCCTTTGGTATTTCTAACTGTAGAAGATCTTCCCACCTGCGAGCCTTGCCAACCAGGCAAGATGACGAAACGGCCATTTAACGGTAAGCCAGAATGATGTACAGGCACACTTGACCTAATACATACTGATTTATGTGGTCCACTGAGTGTTAGGTCACGGAATCAACACGTGTATTTCATCACCTTCACAAATGATTTTTCACGATATGGTTACGTGTACCTAATGAGACAAGTCTGAATCCTTTGAACAGTTCAAAGAGTTTAGACAAGAGGTCAAGAAACAGTTGGGAGAGAAATTAAAGTCCTTCGATCTGATCGAGGTGGCGAGTATCTCTCTGTCGAATTCACGGACTACTTAAAGGACAATAGGATAGTATCACAATTAGCTCCTCCTGCTACACTTCTCATACAATGGGACAATGGGACCTTATTGGATATGGTCCAGTCACTTCTCATACACTCAGAGTTACCCACATCCTTTTGGGGATACGCATTAGTGACTGCGATTTACGTGCTGAATTGGGTTCCAACCAAATCGGTCCGTAACACTCCATATGAATTTGGACCACAAAGAAACCAAGTGTCAGACACTTGAAGATTTGGGGATGTCCAGCACACGTTAAAAGAACGAGTGCAGACAAGTTGGAATCCAAGACTAGTTGTTGCCTATTTGTAGGCTACCCAAAAGGCTCTGTAGGTTACCTATTCTATGACCCAAGTGAGCAGAAAGTGTTCTGCAGTCAAAATGCTCAATTCTAGGAGACCGATTACATCCTGGACACCCATCGTCAGGAAATTGTTCTTGATGAAGAGAGCTCAGGAGTAGTGGGAGTTGTCCCACAAGTTCCAAGTAGTGATCAACCTAGAAGATCCACTCAAGTAATCAGGTCATCAGTCTGTTATGGTTATGACCAGGATAGTTACCTAGTGGAAACCTTGACTAGTGAGGAGGATCCCGTGATTTACGCGGATGCTATGTTGGACATAGATTCCCAGAAGTGGGTGGAGGCCATGAGAGCAGAGATGGAATCAATGGAGACCAATGGAGTCTGGACTCTAGGAGATCCGCCCTCTGGGGTAAAAGCAATCGGTTGCAAATGGATTTACAAGAGGAAGAAGGGCTCCGATGGTAGGGTTGAGACCTTCAAAGCTCGTCTGGTGGAAAAAGGTACCCTCAGAAAGAGGGCATCGATTATGAGGCAACATTTTCGCCTGTGGCCATGCTTAAATCCATTAAGATCCTGCTAGCTATAGCAGCATACCATGATTATGAGATTTTGCAAATGGATGTCAAAGCTGCATTCCTGAATGGAGATCTTACTGAAGATATCTATATGCAGCAGCCACATGGCTTCATAGCTGTGGGTAAGGGAAACATGGTATGTAAACTCAATAGATACATTGATGGACTTAAGCAAGTTTCTAGAAATTGGAACATCCGTTTTGACTCTGCTGTCAAATTGTTTGACTTCGAGCAGAATCCGGATGAACCCTGTGTTTACAGAAAGTATAGTGGAGATAAGGCTACCTTCTTCGTTCTGTATGTAGACGACATTCTACTCGTTGGTAATGATGTAGGAATGTTAACTACGGTGAAAGTATGGATTTCACAGAAATTCTCCATGAAAGGTCTTGGAGAAGCCTCCTACATAATAGGTCTTCGACTCTATAGAGATAGATCAAAGTAGATAATAGGATGATCCCAATCTGCCTACATTGACAAAATAGTCAAAAGATACAGCATGGAAAACTCCAAGAAAGGAAATGTTCCTTTTAGGCACGGAGTCATTCTCTTCAAAAAGATGTCTCCCAAGACTTCTGAGGAGATTGATGGCATGAAAGACGTTCCCTATGCCTCTACCATTGGGAGCATCATGTATGCCATGCTGTGCACTCATCCTGACATTGCTCAGGCAGTGAGTGTTGTAAGCAGATTTCAGGCCAACCCAAGGCAGGAGCACTGGACTGCTATGAAAAACATACTTAAGTACATTCGAAGGACAAAAGAGTTTTGTCTAGTATTTGATGGTAATTCACTACAGATCCAAGGGTATACAGATGCCAATTTTCAGTTGGATCCAGATGATATAAAGTCTAAATCTGGATATGTTTTCACGATAGGATCGTGTGCTATTTGCTGGAAAAGTAGCAAACGGGGGTCCACTGCAGACTCGACGACCGAGGCCGAGTACATTTTCGTAAATGAGGCTGCCAAAGAAGCCGTGTGGATGAAAAAGTTTGTTCACGAGTTGGGAGTAGTTCCGTCCTGCACATCACCCATCCCATTGTTGTGTGACAACAATGGAGCTATTGCTTAGGCTAAGGAGCCACGAGCCCGCTCGAAGTCGAAACACATCGAGAGGAAGTACCATGTATTAAGGGAGATTGTTGGTAGAGGGGACGTCCTGATTCAGGAGGAAGCGTCAACGGAAAATGTATCACACCCATTGACAAAGCCATTATCACAGAAAGTGTTTGAGAAACATATGGAAAGCATGGGACTTCGGCTAGTACCTGATTGCACCTAAGTGCAAATGGGAGATCTTAGACAGTTTTGTATGCCCTTAGCTTCAATCAAAATGATGTACTTTATGAGTTTATTGTAAATGAGTAAAAGTGCATATTTGATTCATGTTTCCTTGGTATGTTTCTGTGTAATATCCCTAAACTGGACACTTAATGAGACTCGTGTTAGTTTAGAATGTTCACAGCTAGTGGATCGGTCTAGGGAGACCTTTCCTGACAAAGCTGACACTGTGGCGCTACCAAGTCGATTGGGGTGGCTTGTTTCAGCTACCGGGGTGAGAACGTAGGCACATACAGTGTAAGATTAATTGAATCTTTGAACTAGACCAGATTTCCAGTATTTCCCTGGACCTTGGAATTTGATGGGCAAAACTGGAAAGTTACACACGACCCCAAGACTCGATTATGATACTGCACTGAGTGTCAAATTAGACTATCTTTGATGTACCAATCAGTGAGATCTTTAGCGAGGGTCAAAACCTGGGTATGTTGGGACAGTCTGAGAATTCATCTGAGAGGGTGATCATAGTGACAGGATTAGCCCCTTTGTCGAACAAAGGTAATGATCAGGGATGCACTCTCACTAATGGAAACCAAGACTACCGGCAGCAAATTTCAATCGTTGAGATTTGTTTTGCAAAATATATTTTATATGAGATATAAAAGTATATAAATTATGGTTTCGAAATGATTTGCAAAATGTTTTAAATCCCTGGATCCATATAAGCAGAGAGTGCAACACTGTTCCTTGAAGCCGAGGGAGAGGTCCTCTTTTGTCGGGCAGTGTATGATAATTATGGGCTGAGAGGTTAAATGTAAGACCATTGAAGATAATACCTGATGGGTAATCTTACATCTGCCCACAGTCCCTGGGTGTTACAAGGTGGTTTGGCCCAGGGACCACTTAGGGTAAGTGTTGGGCCCATAGATCCCATCTGATTGGTTTTTAGGGGGTGCATTGTCCATAACAGTGTATTTGGCCAGGCCTTGTAACAAAGGCTGGGCCGAACCCATGTGGCTGATGTGTAGATCAATGTTTGGGTCCCACGCCATACAAGGAAGCCCAACTGGGCATCACTTTGGAAGGTTAAATGAATACATAACCTTAAATGGGCCTTATGCCCATTTTGAACTAGGCTAATTTGATTAGTCAATTAAGGGGCAAATTCTGAGATGAATCAGCTGATAGGATTGGGCCCAGACCCTATCCACTTAGAGAGTCCAAGATCTAAATGAGATTTAGATCTGGAAACCTCATAATTAGATTAGGAGATGGCTGATCTAATCTGTAGATAAGATAAGGGTTATCCTTTATCGTAAATGGACTTTAATCCAAATATGATTTGGGTTATCAACTCCTAATGGGATTACGAGCTGATCTCTTTAAGATTATAAAAGGAGAAGGGGGCGGCAACCTTTAGACATGCAAGCTACCAACTTTTGTCTTCAGAGCTGAGAAAACAGAAGACAGAATTCTGCACCCTGCAAATATTCTCTTGCCGCTTCCATCCTGCAGCCGTCACCTACAGCAGTTCTTGGGAGAAATCAAGATTGGATCTTGATACCAATCTTTTGGAGAAAAGATTGCTGGGAGTTGTATTCACAAGCCGTCCAGTTGATTCTTGCGAAGGGTCAAGTTCTTTTAGAAGAACACCGCTGATTCTGCTCCACCCTACACTGCGCCATCTTCAGTGGGAGCAGATTTTGGATCCTTCATTGGGTGTGAACACCATCTTTGGGAGATACTACTTCTCTGTATCAGGTATTATCTCTCCTTACTCCTTTTGGTTCAGATCTGGTTCAATTTATGGTTCAAGAATGATCATTGAAAATATGATTTTCTAAATGGGGAATTCGATTCCCAGTTGAAGGGAGAGTAAAATTTTTTAAATTTGCCCCCTTATTCTGAAATCTTTGGGCATCCATGTGATGGATTTCCTATCCCTTCAAAGACAAGGATGTCTGGATTGCATTGCTTGTCTAAAGGCTGCCGCTCCCTCTTCCTTTTATAGACTTAAAAATATCAGTTCCTAATCCCATTAGGTGTTGCTAACCCAAATCATATTTGGATTAAAAGTCCCTTTATGTGATAAGGGATAACCCTTATCTTATCTGCATATTAGATCAGCCATCTCCTAATCTAATTAGGAGGTTTCCAGATCTAAATCACATTTAGATCTTGGACTTTCTAAGTGGATAGAGTCAGGGCCCAATCCTATCAGCTGATCCATATCAAAATTCGCTCCTTAAGTGACTAATCAAATTAGCCTAGTTCGAAATGGGCTTAAGGCCCATTTAATGTTATGTATTCATTTAGCCTTCCAAACTGCTGCCTAGTTGGCCTTCCTCTTGTCGCATGGGACCCTAACATTGATCTACACATCAGCCACATCGGTTCAACCCAGCCTTTGTTACAAGGCCTGGTCGAATACACTATTATAGACAGTGCACCCCTTGAAAACCCATCAGATGGGCTCTATGGGCCCAACACTTACCCTAAGTGGTCCCTGGGCCAAGCCACCTTGTAACACCCAGGGACTGTGGGTAGATGCAAGATTAGCCCATCAGGTATTTTCCTCAATGGTCTTACACTTAACCTCTCAGCCCATAATGATCATCCACTGCCCGACAAGAGAGGACCTCTCCCTCGGCTGCAAGGAACAGTGTTGCACTCTCTCTTGTATGGATCCCGACAATTAAAACCTTTTGCAAACTTTTAGAAACCATAATATATATACTTTTATATCTCATATAAAATATATTTTGCAAAAACAAATCTCAACGATTGAAATCGGCTGCTGGCAGTATTGGTTTCCATTAGTGAGAGTGCATCCCTGATCATTACCTTTGTCCGACAAAGGGGCTGATCTTGTCAATATGATCACCCACTCAGATGAATTCTCAGACTGTCCCAACATACGTAGGTTTTGACCCTCGCTAAGGATCTCACTAATTGGTACATCAAAGACAATCCAATCCGACACCTAGTGTAGTATCATAATCGAGTCTAGGGGTCGGGTGTAACTTTTCAGTTTTGCCCATCAATCTCCAAAGTCTAGGGCAATACTGGAAATCTGGTCCAGTTCAAAGATTCAATTAATCCTACACTGTATGTGCCTAGGGTCACACCCCGACAGCTGAGACAAGCCACCCCAACCGTCTTGGTGGCACCACAGTGTCAGCCTTGTCAGGATAGGTCTCCCCAGACCAACCCACTGGCTGTGAACATTCTAAATAACACGAGTCTCATTAAGTGTCCAGTTTAAGGGTATTACACAGAAACATACCAAGGGAACATGAATCAAATATGCACTTTTATTCATTTACAATAAACTCATAAAGTACATCATTTTTATTGAAGCTAAGGGCATACAAAACTGTTTAACATTTATAGTAGAATGATCCATCACTATGGCCTCAAAATGAACCCAACTTTTATAGTAAAATTATCCCTGAGTCCAGCCATCCTATGAAGGCCCAAGGATAATGGACTTAAGTACGATATAGCCCATTAGGTAAACAATCCTTAATGGTTTATTACACTCAACCTCTCAACCCACAATGATCATACATTGCCCGACAAGGAAGGATTTCTCCCTTGACTACAAGGTATAGTGTTGCACTCTCTGCTCAGATGGGTATTGGGAATTAAAACATTTTGCAAATATTTTTATTGAAATATAATATAAATATATTTTGCAAAACAAATCTCACACACAATTGAAATCGATTGCCAGTAGTTTTGGTTTCCATCAGAGAGAGTGCAATCGCGATCATTCACTTTGTTCGACAAAGGGACTGATCCTATCACTATGATCACCCACTAAAGTGAATTCTTAGACTTCCCCAACATGCCTAGGTTTTAACCTACAAAGGATCTCACTAATTGGCATATCAAAGACAGCCCGATCTGACACTCAATGCAATACCATAATCAAGTTTAGGGGTTATGTGTTTTTCAATTTTTCCCATCAGTCTCCAAGGTCCATGGTATAAATGGAAAATGGTCTGGGTTCAGTATTTCAAACAAACACACAGTACGTGTGCTTCATGTCTAACCCTAGCAGTCGAGATAGATTGTTCCAAATTCTTTGGCAACACATTAGTGTTAGCCTTGGCAGGATAAACTCTACAAGTCTATCCAATGGCTGAAAACATTCTAAACTAACACAAGTCTCATAAGTGTCCAGTTTAAGGGGTAATTACATAGAAACACACCAATGATAACATGAAACAATTAGGTACTTTTATTCATTTACAATAAGTGTATCTATACATTAATCTGATTGGATCTAAGGACATACACTATCTAACAGTTGCAAGGGTGCGATGCTCAATTGGGGACCATCTCTCACGCACTCGATATTTTTTTCTCTCATCCCAGAGTTTTTGGTTTTCATTGGGGTCCCACCTATTTGGTGAGACCTCGTGTCCCATAGATTGAAAGTTGACTTTTTCATCGCATCTCACTCATTCACCAAAAAAATATTGGAAAATAGGAATCTTGGACAAATATGCCTATTTTCTCGTTGTACAAACCAAACAAATTGTTAAAATCCAGCCAAGATTGTCCTATAAATATTTTTTGCTTTGTACAACTAAAAAATGGATTGGAAAAAATAATATTTTTATTTTGGAAAAAGCCATGGTATTGGAAAGACACGACACTAGAAAGGATTTGACTAAACCTCCTATGAATTTTGATGACAACCTACTCGATCTTGATTGGTTACCACTTTTATGATGTTGGTTGATTGGTTATAAATTTTCCTAGTATCATGTTTTTCTTACAACATAGTCTGACCTGAGGGGATAGGAAATCCATCACATGGATGCCCAAAGATTGTGGAATAAGGGGGCGAAATTCAAAAAATTTTCTCTCCCTTCAACTGGGAATCGAATTCCCCATTTAGAAAATCATATTTTCAATGATCATTCTTGAACCATAAACTGAACCAGATATGAACCAAAAGGAGTAGGGAGATATAATAGATGATACAGAGAAGTAGTATCCCCCAATGGAGGTGTTCACGCCCAAGGAAGGATCCAAAATCTGCTCCCACTTAAGATGGCGCAGTGCAGGATGGAGCAGAATCAGCAATGTTCTTCCAAAAGAACTTGATCCTTCTCAAAAATCACCTGAATGGCTTGTGAATACAACTCCCACCAATCTTTTCTCCAAAAGATTAGAATCAAGGTCCAATCTTGATTTCTCCCAAGAACTGGAGATCGAACTGCTGTAGGTGGCGGCTACAGGAAGGAGGCGGCAAGAGAGTATTTGTAGGGTGCAGATTCTCTCTTCTTGTGATCTCAGCTCTGAAGACAAGATTCTCTGTATTGCTTGTGATGTCTAAAGGCTGCTGCCCCCTCTTCCTTTTATACACTTAAAGGGATCAGCTCCTAATCCCATTAGGAGTTGCTAACCCAAATCATATTTGGATTAAAAGTCCCTTTAAGTGATAAGGGATAACCCTTATCTTATCTGCATATTAGATCAGCCATCTCCTAATCTAATTAGGAGGTTTCCAGATCTAAATCACATTTAGATCTTGGACTTTCTATGTGGATAGAGTCAGGGCCCAATCCTATCAGCTGATCCATATCAAAATTCACTCCTTAAGTGACTAATCAAATTAGCCTAGTTCGAAATGGGCTTAAGGCCCATTTAATGTTATGTATTCATTTAGCCTTCCAAACTGCTGCCTAGTTGGCCTTCCTCTTGTCGCATGGGACCCTAACATTGATCTACACATCAGCCACATCGGTTCAACCCAGCCTTTGTTACAAGGCCTGGTTGAATACACTATTATGGACAGTGCACCCCTTGAAAACCCATCAGATGGGCTCTATGGGCCCAACACTTACCCTAAGTGGTCCCTGGGCCAAGCCACCTTGTAACACCCAGGGACTATGGGTAGATACAAGATTAGCACATCAGGTATTATCTTCAATGGTCTTACACTTAACCTCTCAGTCCATAATGATCATACACTGCCCGACAAGAGAGGACCTCTCCCTCGGCTACAAGGAACAGTATTACACTCTCTCTTATATGGATCTCGGGAATTAAAACCATTTGCAAATCATTTCGAAACCATAATTTATATACTTTTATATCTCATATAAAATATATATTGCAAAACAAATCTCAACGATTGAAATCGGTTGCTGCAATCTTGGTTTCCATCAGCGCATCCCCGATCATTACCTTTATCCGGCAAAGGGGCTGATCCTGTCACTATGATCACCCACTCAGATGAATTCTCAGACTGTCCCAACATACCCAGGTTTTGACCCCCGCTAAGGATCTCACTGATTGGTACATCAAAGATAGCCTAATCCGACACCTAGTGCAGTATCATAATCGAGTCTAGGGGTCGGGTGTAAATTTCTAGTTTTCCCCATCAATCTCCAAGTTCCAAGGCAATACTGGAAATCTGGTCCAGTTCAAAGATTCAATTAATCCTACACTGTATGTGCCTAGGGTCTCACCCCGGTAGCTGAGACAAGCCACCCCAACCAATTTGGTGGTACTATAGTGTCAGCCTTGTGAGGATAGGTCTCTCGAGACTGACCCACTAGCTGTAACATTCTAAACTAACACGAGTCTTATTAGGTGTCCAGTTAAGGGTATTACACAGAAACATACTAAGGGAACTTGAATCAAATATGCACTTTTATTCATTTACAATAAATTCATAAAGTACATCATTTTGATTGAAGCTAAGAGCATACAAAACTGTCTAACAGCTCCCACTTGCACTTAGGTCCAATCAGGTAGCAGCCGGAGGCCCATGCTTTCCACGTGTTTCTCAAACACTTTCTGTGAAAGTGGCTTAGTCAATGGGTGTACGACATTCTCCGCTGATGCTACCTCTTAATATCATCCTCCCGTAGGTCCAGTGTTGTCATACAACAGTGGAATGGGTGATGTGCTGAATTCCAAATTCAGGAATGAACACCTTCATTCAAAAGGCAACCTCACTTACGGCAATGCGCTAGGGTTGGGTTGTGGACTATTAATTTACTACTCAGGACCCTTGTTTGCTGACATTCAGGAAACATCACACAATCCTATCGTGAAAACATATCCAAATGTATACTTTCTATCATTTGGATCCGATTGGAAATCGCCATCAGTATACCCTTGGATCTGTAGTGAATTACCATCGAATACTAGACAAAACTCTTTTGTCCTTCGAAAGTACCTAAGTATGTTTTTCACAGCAGTCCAGTGCTCCTGCCCTAGGTTGGCCTGAAATCTGCTGACTACACTCACTGCCTAAGCAATGTCAGGACAAGTGCACAGCATGGCATACATGATGCTCCCATTGGCAGAGGCATAGGGAACGTCTTTCGTGTCATCAATCTCCTCAGAAGTCTTGGGAGACATCTTCTTGGAGAGAGTGACTCCGTGCCTGAAAGGAACATTTTCTTTCTTGGAGTTTTCCATATAGGCAGGTTGGGATAATCCTATTATCCACTTCGATCTATCTCTATAAAGTCGAAAACCTAGTGTATAACAGGCTTCTCCAAGATCTTTCATGGAGAATTGCTGTGAAATCCATACTTTCACCGTAGTCAACATTCCTACATCATTCCCAATGAGTAATGTCATCTACATATAGTACCAACAAGGTTATCTTATCTCCACTATACTTCCTGTAAACATAGGGTTCATCCGGATTCTGCTCAAAGTCAAATGATTTGACAACAGAGTCAAAACAGATGTTCCATCTTCTAGAAGTTTGCTTAAGTCCATAAATGGATCTATTGAATTTACATACCATGTTTTCTTGACCTGCAGCAATGAAGTCTTGCGGCTACTGCATATAGATATCTTAGGTAAGATCTCCATTCAAAAATGCAGTTTTGACATCCATTTGCCAAATCTCATAATCATGGTATGCTGCTACAGCTAATAGGATCCTAATGGATTTAAGCATGGCCACAGGCGAAAAGGTTTCCTCATAATCGATGCCCTCTTTCTGAGTGTACCCTTTTGCCACCAAATGAGCTTTGAAGGTCTCTATCCTACCATCGGGGCTCTTCTTCCTCCTTTAAATCCATTTGCAACCGATTGCTTTTACCCCGGAGGGTGGATCTACTAGAGTCCAGACTCCATTGGTCTCCATTGAGTCCATCTCTGCTCTCATGGCCTCCACCCACTTCTGAGAATCTATGTCCAACATAGCTTCCGCATAAGTCACGGGATCCTCCTCACTAGTCAAGGTTTCCACCAGGTAACTATCCTGGTCATAACCATAAGGGACTAGTGGCCTGAATACCCGAGTGGATCTTCTAGGTTGGTCACTACCTGGAACTTGTGGGACATCTCCCACTACTCCTGAGCTCTCCTCATCAAAAACAATTTCCTGACGATGGGTGTCCAGGATGTAATCAGTCTCCAAGAATTGGGCATTTCAACTGTAGAACACTTTATGCTCACTTGGGTCATGGAATAGGTAACCTACAGAGCCTTTTGGGTAGCCTACAAATAGGCAATGACTGGTTTTGGATTCCAACTTGTATGCACTCGTTCTTTTAACGTGTGCTGGACAACCCCAAATCTTCAAGTGTCTGACACTTGGTTTTTTTTCGGCCAAAAGTTCATAGGGAGTGTTCGGAACCGATTTGGTTGGAACCCGATTCTGCACGTAAATTGCAATCTCTAATGCGTAACCCCAAAAGGATGTGGGTAACTCTAAGTGTATGAGAAGTGACCGGACCATATCTAATAAGATCATATTCCTCCTCTCTAAAACACCGTTAAGTTGTGGTGTAGCAGGAGGAGCTATCTGTGATACTATCCCATTGTCCTTTAAGTAGTCCCTAAATTTGTCAGAGAGATACTTGCCACCTCGATCTTATCGAAGGGCTTTAATTTCTCTCCCTAATTGTTTCTCGACCTCTTGTCTAAACTATTTAAACTTTTCAAACGATTCAGACTTGTGTCTCATTAGGTACACGTAACCATATCGTGAAAAATCATCGATGAAGGTGATGAAGTACACGTGTTGATTTCGTGTCCTAACACTCAGGGGACCACATACATCAGTATGTATAAGGTCAAGTCTGCCTGTACATCTTTCAGGCTTACTATTAAATGGCCATTTCATCATCTTGCCTTGTAGGCAAGGTTCACAAGTGGGAAAATCTTCTACAGTTAGAAAATCCAAAAGACCATCCTTTACCAACCTTGTGATTCGGTCAACACCGATGTGGCCAAGTCGGTAATGCCACAGACACGTCGGGTTAACTATATCACAGGCTCTTTTCTTGGGGATTTCAGCCGACGTAGTTTCGGTTATGTTAGTTTCTAGAGAAGGATGTAGAAATAGAGACCATTCTCTAGTTCCCTATATGCGATGAATCTATTATTTCTTTTAATAGTAATCGTATTACTAAAGAAGACAAAATAACCATCTGCACACAGTTTTGAAACAAAAATCAAATTTCTACTTAAATTTTGTACATAAAGACAAATTTTCAGTACAATTTTTCATTTTCTAAAAATTAACTCCACGGTTCCTATTGCCGCGGCTGTAACAGTTGCAGTAGTCCCCAAGTAGAGAGTGACTTCTCCTTCACTCAGCCTTCTACTTACCTTGAATCCCTACAGTGAGTTACACACATGAGTTGAAGCCCCAGAGTCAATACACCAGGACGCAGAAGCTACCAATAAATTGGTTTCTATAACACAAGTTTTGAAATTACCTTTCTTGGATTCCTGATAGACAGGACAATTCTTTTTCCAGTGGCCGGTTTTTTTGCAGAAGTGACAGGCATCCGATGCTTTGTCTTTCTTCTACTTTTACCCTTAGTGGCTTTTTTCTGAGGCTTCTTTGCCTTCCTCTTTCTCTTGCCTGTCTTGCTAGCTTCAACAAGCATAGCTATAGGCTCATCCTTTCTAATTAGTTTTTCAGCTCTTTGTAACATATTGCTGAGCTCTTGCAAACTGACATTCAGCTTGTTCATGTTATAGTTCATGATGAACGGATTAAAAGAAGGAGGCAAGGAATTAAGGATAACATCTATCTAGGTCGCAAAGTCCAGCCCGGATCCAAGAGCCTCCAGTTCGTTGATGTAACCATTCATCTGAAGACAATGGTCGTGAACCTGTTGGCCCTTGGACACTTGTGTGGTCATGAACTGTTTCAAGACCTTTTGTCGAGTAGAACGATTCTACTCTTCATACATCGTCCTCAGACTGTCCAATATGTACTTGGCAAGTTCGATCTGATCGAACTGCCTCTGTATTGGGTTGTCCAAGTAGGCAACGATGTAACACCAGGCAAGGGAGTTTTGCTCCTCTCATTCCTGATAGTCTCTCCTTCGGGCCTCAGAAGCCCTGTCACCCAGATGCTCCGGGGCAGGATTCTTTGCCATTTTGTCCAGCTTTTCAGAAGCTAGGACCAGCATAAGGTTCTTGCACCAGTCGGCATAGTTTGGGCCCTTAAGCTTGTTGTCATCAAGAAGATTTGCAAAAGATCAGTTTGCCATTTTCTGATAAAAGAGCAAACATCAGTCCACAACTTAATTTGATTCATGTTCATTTCATAGATATAGATTTTAATCTACGATCCATTTCCATTTATTCATCTCTGAGATTTCTCTCCTTTCTCAGTGACGGAGACTACGGGTTGTCTCTAGAAATGTGGGAAATGACATGGGGTGCATGGAGCCAACTGTTTTAGCTGCATAACCCCACCACCTTTCTATGAAGGATCATATCCACTCATCATATGAGTTTTCCCTTTTGCCTCTGTTAGACAAGGTTCAGAGCCGTTTTCAGCTAAACCTTTCTGTCTAGTGAGTGCTTACCCATCATATTCGTGAATGCCAAGGTACTGTGAGAGAGTTCCCATTTTCTGGTGAAGCCCCTCCCACATCGGTCTATGACGCTCCTATCATCTTATGAAACACTCAGACAATCCCAACAGCAAATGGATAGCCCATTTTCTGGTGTGTTTCCTCATTACTGAAGGACCCATCCTCATGCTAATGATGGAAGGCCTTTAGAGAGTTCATCATATGAATCTCCCTATCACTTGCACTCATATTAGCTGGAGGGAACAGTTAATTGTGCCCTAGTTTTATTTAGGTCAAACCAAAGTGGCTTCTACTAACTTTCATAAATTCAGATTTCGGTGGACCTTAAATTGGCTAGGGTTTGCACGTAACCTCTTGATGAGGTGTGGGGCCCACCACTGAGGGAGGTCATTCAATGACCCAAAGGGACACAATGGCAATGATGTGCATTCAACCATGGTGTGCGCAAGAGCCACTGTCGAATGAACATGGGCCAAGCACTTATGGCCCATATACGGAGCACATCAAACATCCAAACATCTCATGCAAGGATAAATTGATCCAATCAATTAATTATCTATAAGGCCCATTTGAAGCCCGTTAAAAATCCATAATATTAACCATTAATATTATCTAGGTATATGGGCTGAATTAGGGTTACCCAGTTCGGCCCATATAGCTTTATCCTTTGAAGTGGCTTTTATTAGTTTTAACTATTTAAAACTGGGCCTTTACAGGTTGGGCCTAATTAACCATTTAATTAAATATCAATCCTCAGACCCATTAGTGGGAAAAATAGGGTTGACTTTTAGCCTTGATTAAACCCTAGATTTGGTCCAAACAGTTTTGAACCAATCTTGGTTCGAATGGGTCTAAGGTTTGATCTTTAATTAAATCCTTAATTCAAGAAAATAATCTGAAATTAAATAACTGATAAAAGAAAAATAAGAATCAGTTAATCAGGGCTGTTTGCACACTCCATCTTACAAAACAGATGTTAGATCATAGATTGCAGTTTCACAAACTGCAAATCACAGATAGCGAATGTCCCATCTGCAAAATCTCCTTCTCTGCACTGCCATTTTTTATCCAAAATTAAAATTAAATAGAAATCCTATTTCTATTAATAACTACATCAGATCAAATGCCTATACATTGAGTCTAAAAAAAAAAAAAAAAAGTTATTTACAGACCAAATGTAATAAATAAATTCAAGAAACTACAAATCTTGCAGTTCTCCCTGTGCAAACCAAAAATTCGATCTCCTCTTGTACGAACAGCCCATAAATGAAGAAAATCATATAGAACTATTCTAAACAATAATCAGATTTATATAAAATTAATTTTAGATTATTTGCCCATCAATTTTGGGAACAAATTTCCCAAAACCCATATCTGCGCAAATTGGGTAGAACGCCTTCTCCTTATTTGCACAAGTTCAGATATGAAACAGAATGGTTCTAGATTTGAACCTGGCTCTGATACCACTGAAAGGATAGGAAATCCAACACATGGACGCCCAAAGATTGCGGAATAAGGGAGTGAATTTCAAAAATTTTTCTCTCCCTTCAACTGGGAATCGAATTCCCCATTTAGAAAATCATATTTTCAATGATCATTCTTGAACCATAAACTAAACCAGATCTGAACCAAAACGAGTAGGGAGATATAATAGATGATACAGAGAAGTAGTATCCCTCAATGGAGGTGTTCACGCCCAAGGAAGGATCCAAAATCTGCTCCCACTTAAGATGGCGCAGTGCAGGATGGAGCAGAATCAGCAATGTTCTTCCAAAAGAACTTGATCCTTCTCAAAAATCACCTGAATGGCTTGTGAATACAACTCCTACCAATCTTTTCTCCAAAAGATTAGAATCAAGGTCCAATCTTGATTTCTCCCAAGAACTGGAGATCGAACTACTGTAGGTGGCGGCTACAGGAAGGAGGCGGCAAGAGAGTATTTGTAGGGTGCAGATTCTCTCTTCTTGTGATCTCAGCTCTGAAGACAAGAATCTCTGTATTGCTTGTGATGTCTAAAGGCTACTGCCCCCTCTTCCTTTTATAGATTTGAAAAGATCAGTTCCTAATCCCATTAGGAGTTGCTAACACAAATCATATATGGATTAGAAGTCCCTTTAAGATAAGGGTTAACCCTTATCTTATCTGCAGATTAGATCAACCTCTCCTAATCTAATTAGATAGTTTCCAGATCTAAATCTTATTTAGATCTTAGACTCTCTAAGTGGATAGGGTGTGGGCCCAATCCTATCAGCTGATCCATCTCAGAATTCGTCCCTTAAGTGACTAATCAAATTAGCCCAGTTCGTAATGGGCTTAAGACCCATTTAAGATTATGTATTCATTTAGCCTTCCAAACTGCTGCCCAGTTGAGCTTTCTTGTATGGCGTGAGACCCAAACATTGATCTACACATCAGCCACATGGGTTTAGCCCAGCCTTTGTTACAAAGCCTGGCCAAATACATTGTTATGGACAGTGCACCCCCTGAAACCCATCAGATGGGCTCTATGGGCCCAACACTTACCCTAAGTGGTCCCTGGGCCAAGCCACCTTGTAACACCCAGGGACTGTGGGCAGATGCAAAATTATCCCATCAGGTATTATCTTCAATAGTCTTACACTTAACCTCTCAGCCCATAATGATCATACACTGCCCGACAAGAGATGACATTTTCCTCGGCTACAAGGAACAGTGTTACACTCTCTCTTATATGGATCTTGGGAATTAAAACCATTTGCAAATCATTTTGAAACCATAATTTATATACTTTTATATCTCATATAAAATATATTTTGCAAAACAAATCTCAACGATTGAAATCGGCTGCCGCAATCTTGGTTTCCATCAGTGAGAGTGCATCCCCGATCATTACCTTTGTCCGGCAAAGGGGCTGATCCTGTCTTTATGATCACCCACTCAGATGAATTATCAGACTGTCCCAACATACCCAGGTTTTGACCCCCGTTAAGGATCTCACTGATTGGTACATTAAAGACAGTCTAATCCGACACCTAGTGCAGTATCATAATCGAGTTTAAGGGTGGGTGTAAATTTACAGTTTTGCCCATCAATCTCCAAGGTCCAGGACAATACTGGAAATCTGGTCTAGTTCAAAGATTCAATTAATCTTACACTGTATGTGCCTAGGGTTTCAGCCCGGTAGCTGAGACAAGCCATTTCAACCGATTTGGTGGTACTATAGTGTCAGTTTTGTCAAGATAGATCCTCCAGACCGATCTATTGGTTGTGAACATTCTAACTAACACGAGTTTCATTAAATGTCCAGTTTAAGGGTATTACACAAAAACAAACCAAGGGAAGATGAATCAAATATGCACTTTTATTCATTTACAATAAACTCATAAAATACATAATTTTGATTGAAGGTAAGGGCATACAAAATTGTCTAACACAACCCTATAAAATTTGCTATTTTTTTTGGAAAAAAAAAATTCATACTTGCATAACTACATTTAACAAAACATATAATGTAATTTACATGCATTTTAATCGGGTCTAACCGAAATTGGGTTCAGCCACATCCAAATCCAATCCAAAATTCATGTCTTGGATCGGATTTAAATTTAATCCAAGTCTTTCATTATTGTTATAATAAAATAGAATTAAAAAATAAGAACAATTCATAATTAAGCCCCCACAATGACCCTAGTGGGCCTAGTCTGATAAAATTTAAGGTGATGTTTGGGACTGACACTGATTTTTTAGAAATCGGTGCACATTAGAAATTAAAAAATCATTGCTTATTTTTTCGTTTGGTTGAAATCGGCAGAAATCAATTATTAAAATCTGGTTGATGTGGATTTGTCTTTTCAGACCAATTCTATTTTTTTTTTTATGATGTGGCATCTGAAATGGAAAGTGAGATAATTCCCATAAGGCTCTGTTTGGAAGGAATACAAATGCAAATATGTAAGGTAAAATATATTTTGTATGTATTTACACTGTACATATTTGCATTTGTACTCCCTCTTACTACCAAATAAATTCATAAGCTGAATTTTGAGAAATTCGCTGAAATGAAAGCAATGGTACCAAATAAACAATTTGTCTGAGAAATCAATGATATGATAAATCTCATAAGAGAAATTATCATTGATCCCACTAACCTCCCGGGTTAATTGGGACCCACTTCAGCTTGGGGGTTCCGGCTAAACTGGTCCAAGTTTTGTATTGGTTAGGATTCAGGATCCACTATAGCCGACGGTATGTCATAAGGATTATTAGTACAGAAGAGAAAAGCTTGGCTGTGTGGAAAAAATACAAACTACGGCTTTTTCCGTCTCTCTCCATGAAGTTTCATCAACGAAGGACTTCCCAGTTCCCACTAATTATTTATTTATTTTTCAACGCCCCAGTTCCCACTAATTGAATCCAAACATGGCAGTATTTTTATAGTTGTTGAATGCCATTAAACAATGTATGCTTGGCTGCTTGGCTGCTTGGCTGCTTGGAAAAATTAAGAGATGGCCAGATGGTTGGAGGGAAGTAAAAACATTCAGAGTTGAAGTATGGCCAACCTTTGAAAATAATCCAATGGGAGAACATTTTATTTATTCCTTCCGGTAAAACGCATCAGAATTTGGAAAAAGACTCTTCGCAGAGACGTCCCGTGATGACCATCAAATTAACTGCTGAGAGATCCTAATCCCAACCACGTCGGCTTCTAGCCCTCCAGCTCTCATTGCTTCGTATTTTATCAAAAGCCCTGAACCAAGCCATAACCAACTTGTTTGTTTACACCACTCAGCTCAATATCAACAATGATCTATCTACTTCATAATGTGTTTTGGAACTGTTATTCTTTATGGGTTTTCAATGAGAATACCTTCGTTTTGCTGTAAATTGGTGTTTACAGCAACAGCGTGGTGAGCTATACGAGCTTTAGGCTGCCAGTCATTGGGTTTCCCCATCCATGCCTTCGCATCCCAAACCTCTGCAATGCATCACAGATGAACATACAGAACGTAATGCATATAGACCACTCAATCGGAATCTTGCATACAGGTCTACTTCACAGAGGACATGGAGTGATGTATATAGTAAATACCATAGGTGCTAGGATCGTTGAGGTGCTTAATGTCGAAAATGGCCCCAGTGGCCATGTCTGTGTGCTTCTTGATTTCGTGAGTCTCCACGCTCTCGTACTCCCAGCTCCCATTTTTGTATCCCTCGCTCAAGAATAGCTCTATGTGCCTTGCATCTAATGTCTGCATTGTGCCTGCAAAATACTCATCTTCAATGAATTCTCGTATCTTCTACTACTTTGACCAAGTATCCTGGTGGCCCTCGCCATTCACAAGCCAATTTATTGTAATTTTATTTTTTGGGAAGCCAGGGCTCTTCCCCGTAAATTCATGGATTGTCTCACCTTCGCAAGTGCTAAGGTTGCAGACAGGGCATCTAACGAGCTGCAAATCTGAAAAATTATAACAAAAACATTTAAATGATTGTGTTACATGTTGTTCATTAATATGCAATTATAACATTGCCAAATACAAATGAGGGCGTTTTTAAGTCAATTTACCAGCTAGCCAAATTCCAGTTTTGATGTTTCTCAAGACACAAGAGCCGGTTGTTTGAATCATTATCTCCGCAGTCTCTCTCTGTGGGATTTTGGCAGGAACGCCGAGCTTCTCCGTCAGGAGCGCCACCGGAGAGTCAAAGAAGAAAGCGCCGATTCTCATCCAATCTAAATCATCCACATAGAAGAACAATCTTGTGTTAATAAAAATGATCGAAATTCCTTCCAAATCAAAGATGGAAACCCTACCAATATGCTTCTCAGGCTGACGAAATTGGTAAGAATGACTCCCATCTGCCAGAGATCCAACGGCGAAGAATCAATAACAAACAATAAAATGAGATATACGAAACATGGCAGAATGAAGAGAAATTTTTCATCATTACCGAAAGCAGAACGGTAAAGCTGGTTCCATTTGTAGGCGACATGTTGAGATTCAGGGACTTGGAGATCGCGCAAGCAGACGAACTTCCAGACAGACTCTTCCATGGTGATCCGGTGGAACCACCGGCAAGTAGCTCCGAGCATCACTAGGGATTTTCCGTCCAAGTACTTCATGATTTCTGTCCAGAGATCCGCTTCGTACCTTTCCGCGACCAGTTTCATACATAAGTCAATATTTGAAAAGTGAAAATAAATTACCATCGTAACGAAATAACGACAGGCGTCGATCACGAAAATCACGATTTACAATGTTGATTTCAAATTCACGAATATCACCGGAAAATCTATATTCGCATTTATTGGTGTGTTTATAAAGAGAAGAACAAGACATTCGGAAAAAGAAGCTCTCAGTTCAAATTTGAGAGAGCTACTAGCTATGTTCTGGAGATTTCGATATAGACTTATAGGAAGCTTAGAAAACACTTCGAGATGTAGTTCACTTCACCTTTGGAGCTCAATTTTAAATTCAGAAGATAACTTTGTAAAAGCAAACGATTGAAAGAAAAGAAGGCAGAACATTAAAGTTTCCGATGTCAATGCTAGTTCGCAGAATATTGATTCTAAACAGAGCTGGAATTTGAGATTTACTAAGAGATTTCAGACGAAAAATTTCTTGATCTAATTAATGACATATATTAGTTATGAAATCGATCGGTAGATGAAACTGCTGAAAACATTTAAGAGAATCAAAATAATAAGAAAATAAAAATGCATCGACTTTGCATACAGCAGCAAAAATTCAAGAAAGCCATTGATATGCTTGTCAACAGAGAGAATTTTCTGTAGAATAACCTCGTTGATTCACAATTGAAGAGAGATTAAAAAAATCAAACGAATGTTTGAACTCTATATCAAAATAATTAGCAGATCACCAATGACTATCCATGAGCGAGGATTTTGGCCGATTCCCCATTGTCCTGGCCTTGAAAGTTGAAACCACCGGAATCACCATCACAATCAATGTCAACGATCGAACGAAAATTCCAGTAATTCCAAAAGCTTTTCAAAAATCACTAATAACTCACTCTGAACTGCACCAAAGAGAGATTACCAGGAGAAAACAGAGTGAGGAGCGAGAATGTGCGCTCGCGGAGAAGAGCAACTGCAAATAGTGCTGGTTCTTCTCACTCGTTTTCCCATCTCTTCGTTTCCCCTGAACTGAATTCGGAATTGTGACGCGCAAGAAGGAAAAGTTATTTATAGGCGCGGGAAGTGGGAATTTCAAAACTGGAAGAGAACTTTCGTCCTCACTCGTTTTCCCTGTGCGGCTGTGCTGGTTCTTCTCACTCGTATGTCGTATCCCCATCTCTTCCGGTATGCTACCGGAAGAGAGACTTTCGTCATATGGGCCGGGCCGGGCTAGGTTCAGCACTAATGATAAGGGCTTTTAGCCCGGCCCTACACAGGCCCGGGCCAGGATTATGGGCTTTCCGGGCCTAATGAGAAATGGGTTTTCAATAATAAAACTTTAATTACTTAAATCTTTTTAATTAAATAACATGTAATACATGCAAAAAAATATGGCAGAAGCCCAAGATAAATAGGGCATGGTTGAACTTTGGGCCTATGCAGAAGAAAAAACCATGGGCTTCAATTAATTCCTAGAGTTGGTTTGGCTTGGCTTACCATCTTTTTATAGATGAAGAAGGCCTTCATTTCCATTCATGAGTAATATAGGACTTGGAGCAACATTAGTAGTGACCACCACCATTAAAATTTTTCCACGTCCCATATTGTTTAGGCAATGGGAATAATAAAAGCCTTGCCGTCATCTATATAAGACCTTGCCTAAGAGGGCAATTCACATACTTGAATTGGTTAAAGTATTCACACGTGTTGGAAAGTTTCAATTTATTAGTATATATATAATTCCAATAACATAAAAACTTAAACTTTTAAAATCTACATGGAAAAAATAGTATTTTCATCTAGGTGGTGGTAAGAAATTAAACCATTTTAGGTTGTAGGTGTGTATAACTTGCTTAGACACTTTAAGAGTACACAAACATCAAGAATAACACCATAGAAACAATTACAAGCAGTCCACAGTCAATCCCCACACTGCAATTAACTTATAGTCCATTATAACCGTCACAATTAACCCACAGCATGCTGAATAGAACCACGATAAGCCCATGACCCATCAAACTCAGTCAACGCCCAAACCCAAACAAGCCTCAGAAAGACTCGCTACCCGTGAACCCATTCTAGATAGCGGGTTGAAGAGGACAATGGATCGAGCCCATAGCAAGACCTAGGTTGAAGAGCACTTTGTGGATCGCCACATGGCATTAACGAATACCGACCTCCGGATGGTGGCATCATCGCCTCCACATAGGATTAGTCACGACACGCAAAAGATAGTAGCACACATGAGTAATGAGGGATCTTGGGGATAAGGAAAGCTAATCCTCAAGGATATCTTCATGGACCACATGGCGATGCCCAATAGTGTGCCCAATAATTACCAGCAAACAATATATTCTCTTTCCCGATATGTAGCGAAGATCTTCGTCTCCTACCTTCTAGGATCTTGGTATCTTCTCTATAAACAAATGGTCCTATTCACGATGGGATCATCGAGTCCTAAGCATTTCACTACTGATACCCTCGAGCCCCTGCAACCCTCACATCTTTGGAGGCACTCCTTCGTCTTTTGAGAGAGAGACCACTTCCAATCCAGCCTAACACCTCCCTCCATACAATAGAATCTCTAGTTAGTTCTTTGATCACGAAGGATGGCCTCAAGAAGAATCAATCTCACTACCCATCCAAGCCAACATCGAAATACTAACAAACAAGATATATGGGTTTGAGACTTCCCTTCCTCTTCTCGAAGAAGGCTTCAAGAGGATGGAAAAAAGCATGGAGGAGACGAGAAGCACCCTCCAATATTGCTTAACCGCTCGACCCAGGCTGAGCAAACACTCACTACTACCATTCCTGGCATTCCAAATCCTAATCCAAATCCCAATCGACATACTATTGGTACCATACCCACACTCCCGAGAGCATCGACTCGTGGGGAGAGTTAGCCAAGAAATTCCTATCGAAGTGGTTCACGCTAGAAAGAAAACTGACAAAGGCTAACCTATGGAATGTTGAGTAGGAGCCCGACAAAGACCTTCTAGCCTACGTCTTGAGATTTTAGAAGCTCACCCATTACGTCTTTGATGAGCATGCTATTGAGAAAAGCTTCATTGAACAATGCGTTCAGGGGATGCGACCTACGTACTAGATTGGCATCGAAAACATCGAAGTGGAAACTTTTAGCCAACTCTGGAAAAGTGCGGAGAGGACGGCGCAAATTATCAAAGGTACAACCCCGTACAAAAGGGAAGAAGCATATGCGATCGACAAGAGGCTGAGGAACAATGGGGTAGCCAGACAAGGGCCATACCAGAGAGGCAACACCCAAGGGAAAAGAGATGCACCAGCACCTCCCCTCTGTCCTTATACTAGGGAAGAAGTAATCATGATTATGAACAAGTTAGTAGAAGACAAGGTCATCAATTTGCCGCCACCACCTGAAAGGAGGGAGAGATCCATCATATGGACGCCAAGATTGTAGCGGAAAAAGGTGGGCGAATTTCAAAAATTTCTCTCCTCCCTTCAAATTGGGAATCATATTCCCTGATTTTAGAATACAATATTCAAGGATCTAATCGAACCAAAACTGGATCAGATTGGAACCAGACAGAAAGGGAAGGGTTATACCTGATACGGAGAATCGGTATCTCCCAACGTTGGTGTTCACACCCAAAGAATATCCCAAGAGCCCCTCCCACTGAAGATGACACAGTGATACTGGAATAGAACCAGTAGTGTTCATCCTACGAAACAAATTCTTCACAAGAATTCGATGGAAGCGAAGAGCACCGTACACAATCAGCCTTTCAGCAAAGGCAGATATCAAGAACACATTCTTGATCTTTCCCTGATAGAAAGATTGAACTAGGCAATGAATGGCGGCAGTGGCTGAAAGGGAACTCTAGAGCTGAAGTTGGCATATTTGCTTTTCTTCTCTCTAGGGTTTCTAAGATCCAATCTCGATCTGTAAGAGGAGGTTCTTTTTTTTTAAAAACCCTTGGTTTGAATTCTAGTAATTCAAGACTAGGGTTTCTCCTATTTCTTAGTGATTAAGAAACCTCCTAATCCTATTAGGAGTTATCCCGATCCAAATCTGTATTTGGATAGGGAATTGTCTTAATCCTATCTGCAGATAAGGTCAGCCCACTCCTGATCTCATCAAGAGATTATCAGATTCAAATCTTTATTTGAATCTGAAATTCGCCCCTTTAAGTGGGCAATTAAAACAACCAGTTTGAAATGGGCTTTAAGCCCAATAAGTGTTAAGTGCTCTACAGTCTTCCAAACTGCTGCCCAGTTTGGCTTCTTTGTATGGCATGGGACCCAAGCATTGATCTACACATCAGCCACATGAGTTCAACCCAGCCTTTGTTACAAGTCCTAGCCGAATTCACTGGAAATCCCAGTGAACCCCTTGAGCCCATCACATGAACTCAATGGGCCCAAAACTTACACTAAGTGTGTTATGGACACACTGCCTGGCAGCACACTGCGGCGCAGCCATAGGCAGCAGCACACACAGCGGGCCACATAGTGCGCCACACGCACCGCCCGACAGCGCGTAGTATGCACTGCACGACAACAGCACTAGATAGTAGTACGCACCACACGGCAGTAGCACGCACCTCACGGCAGTAGCATTGCAAGACGCGCTCACCGCCTGACAGCAGCAGTAGGGCGGGGCCCACATGACAACTCATCAAGGTGGGTCCACACTTATCTTACCACATCAGCTCTGCTCGCCAACTCACCACCAGCTACACCATTCCTCATCCCTTATCCTTATCCTTATCTTATCTTATCTTATCTTAAGTAAGAGTTGTGTTACCATTAGGAGTAGGTAATTAGGAGTTTGAGTTTAAGTTGGATTACCCTAGCCTAGCCGAATCCAACAAGGAATTTCCTTCTGTAATTTCCTATTTAAGGAGCTACGAATTGAAATAAAGACATTCAGTTTTCTAGTCAAGAGAAGAGTGAGGAGAGTTCGGGTGGTCTCTTGGACAAATCACCCATTCGGAGAGTTCGGGTGGTCTCTTGGACAAATCACCGATTCAGTTTCTGCAATAGGGTCTGCATGCAAGGGAAGGTGCAAGGGAAAGTAGGTCTTTCTCCCTGTTGACTGACCCATGACGAGATCCTATGCGTGGGCCCATAACATTCTGGTATCAGAGCCAAACGTCATGGGCGATATGGAGCAGCTATCATCCAAGGTCCACGAACTGGAACATAGTCCAGCAGAAACCAGCATAGAGGTTTGTGAAGTCAAGGAAGATGTCAGGGAGCTGCGACGCTTGCTGGAAGCATTCCTTTCCAACAAAGAAAGGAGTTCTGAGGGAATCACCAACACAAACAGTCGTCGTCTGGACTGGGCAGAGGCATCCAATGAATAGCAAATCGCTACCTCGACAGCCGCAGTTATTCCCAAGTATAGCCATTTGGAGTTTCCCTCATACAACAGCAACGATGACCCACTGAGATGGCTGTACCGCTGTGAGCAATTCTTTCGTAATCAGCGCACTGAGGAGAAGGACAAGGTCAGCCTGGCCGCGTTCCACCTAATCGAGGAAGTGCAGCTTTGGTTCTACCAAGTGGAGCAGGAGGAACCAAGTCTTAGTTGGGATCAGTTCAAGTCATACTGCCTCCTTCGATTTGGACCCCCATTAACAAGCAACCCCTTGGGGGAACTCATTAACCTCAAGCAGACCGGGACCGCAGCAGAGTATTAGCGGCAGTTCCAGACCCTTCTTGCTAGGGCCTCTTTAGTACACCCAGACCAGCAGGTGGATATGTTCACAGCTGGTCTAGCCGAACCCCTAAGAGTTGATGTAGAGATGCAAAGCCTGCCTAACTTGGTCACGACAATGAATTTAGCCCGAACCTTCAAGTGCAAACTGCAGATTAGCCGAGGGACGTCCAGCATGGGATGCCTAGCAGTGGCTTGGACAAACCCGAAGCCTACTGGAGGAGGGCCTTCGCTGGTAGCCAATAGGGAACCACTCGGAATGGCTCCATATCTAGCAGCCAGCCCATAACGGAAGCTAGAGACAAGCACCAATTCTAGATCAGCATCCAGTGTGGGGAGCAGCATCAGTACACTCCCTATTAAGCTCTTGTTCAGGGCTGAGATGGTAGAACGCAGGGTGAGGGGGCAATGTTTTAATTGCGATGAACTCTACTCAGTAGGGCACAAGTGCAAGAGACTTTTCTGCCTCCTAGTGAAACAAGAGGAAGATAAGGATGAACCACCTCCATGGGAACCTGATCCAGGAGGGCAAAGCCATTCCACCTATCCAGAATTCCTTTGATGGTGTTTGATAGCTATAAATATATAACCCTAGCACGTGCACTAGTTATCAAGTAGTATAAAATATCGTTCCCACAGGGATTTAACAAAATAAGTATTAGAACCACAAGCTTCCCTAATTATCTGGACAACCGAAATTCAGAATTGAGCAAGGACTATTGAGAATAAAAATTAGCATAAGAAAATAAAAGCAAAGGTGATCACTAATCGAATCTGCAAAGGATGGAATCGCTAGGGCTTTTGGTCCACCTAACCAATGCAATGAATATTTATGGGTTCAATTTACCAAGATTAGTTGTCATTCTCATAAGCTGAAGTCTTTCTAATTTTATTTAATATTCTCTCTCAAGATATACTAAACCTACGGCCATCAGGTAGCCCTTCGATCTCTCGAGTAGAACTCTCAAGATGGGAGTGCATTAAGTCCAAGAAGACCATGAAATTCAGATGAATTATGTATATATATCTCTATATAGCATTCAATTCACACTATGAATTATTCAGTCGATTATGTGAATTCCTCTCTCGATTCATTCACATAACTCAAATCAATTAAGAGGTGGCCAAGCTCTTAATTGCATTAAGCACAATAATTCATAGACTATATGAAAATCACAATCTTGGATAAATCATAAAGATAAAAATATATTCATTAACATAATTAGGCTTTCCTCAGCCCTAGCAAGAAACAAATTTGTTCATTATAAGAGAATTAAAGCAAACAAAGGGAAAGAAAGAACTCTTGAATTTCGTCCATGGTGCTTAGATCTCCTCTTCTTGTCACCACCTTCTTCTTGAGATTTCTTGAATTCTTGATCTCCTTTCCTCTCTTTCATGACTTCCTTTCTCCTCTCTTGACTGATAGCTCGATGCAATTCGTGATCCCCTCCAGAGATTGATTGATACCTAAAGCTGGTCCACCCCCTCCTTTATATAGCTTAAAGGGGAGGGGGTGGTCTCCTACTTCCTCTTGAAGTTGACCTTTACAAGAATAGAAAGTCCTATCTTAATTCTAATCTTATCTTTTTATCTAATGAATTCAATCCTCTTATCTCTCTAATATTATTACATCAAGAATTTAGATCTAGAAGGACTCTTCTCAGTTTCTTGTTCTTGGATTCGTATTAGACCTCCTTTGCGAATTGGGCTTCAGCTGCGGATTGGGCTTTCTTATGAAATTGCCCTGACTTCGGGCCCAGATTTGATTTTGGTGCAGGCCAAATCAGCGAAAGCCCAAAATACAAAAGTTGTGGCTTTTTATCTTATCTTTCCAGTGGATCTAGAATCAGCCCATTCGGAGTTAGGAGACGCGAGTTAGGCCCAGATCGCTGAACGATGTCGAAACTGTGAAAAATCATCCGATTTGTCTTTCTTTGCTCTTGATGCCTTCTTTCAAGCCCTGAACAGAAATATAAGTCCAATTAGGTGTTAATTCAGTATAAAAGATAGAGTAATTGGAGATAAAAAAATGATAAGTTCTCTTCTCATCAGTGTTTTCGACACCCAATTCGAGCTTGAGGACAAGCTCGTAGTCTAGGAGGGGTGTGATGTTATGGACACACCGCCCGGCAACACACTGCGGTGCAGCCATAGACAGCAGCACGCACAGCGGGCTGCATAGCAGCACGCACCGCCCGGCAGCGCCACATAGCAGCCCGGAAGTGCACCACATGCACCGCCTGGCAGCGCCAAGCACACACCGCCTGGCAGCGCGCAGCACGCACCGCACGGCAGCAGCACTAGGCAGCAACACGCACCGCATGGCCGCATCACTAGATAACAGCATGCACCACATGGCAGCAGCACGCACCTCACGGCAGTAGCACTGTGAGACGCGTGCACCGCCCGACAGCAGCAGTAGGGTGGGCCCACACGACAGCTCATCAAGGTGGGTCCACACCTATCTTACTACATCAGCTCTGCTCGCCAACTCACCGCTAGCTACATCATTCCTCACCCCTTATCCTTATCCTTATATTATCTTATCTTAAGTAAGAGTTGTGTTACCATTAGGAGTAGGTAATTAGGAGTTTGAGTTTAAGTTGGATTACCCTAGCCTAGCCGAACCCAACAAGGAATTTCCTTCTGTAATCTCCTATTTAAGGAGCTACGAATTGAAATAAAGACATTTGGTTTTCTAGTCAAGAGAAGAGTGAGGAGAGTTCGGGTGGTCTCTTGGACAAATCACCCATTCAGAGAGTTCAGGTAGTCTCTTGGACAAATCACCCATTCAGTTTCCGCAATAGGGTCTCCACGCAAGGGAAGGCGCAAGGGAAAGCAGGGCTTTCTCCCCGTGAACCGACCCGTGACAAGATCCTATGTGCGGGCCGGGCCTATAACAAAGTGGTCCCTCGGCCAAGCCATGTTATAAAAACCCAGGGACTGTGGACAGATGCAAGATTAGCCCATCAGTTGTAACCCTAAATGGCCTTACACTTAACCTCTCAACCCATAATGATCAAACACTGCCCGACAAGAGAGGACCTCTCCCTCGGCTGCAAGGAATAGTGCTGCACTCTCTACTCACATGGATCCCGGGATCTAAAACCATTTGCAAACATTTTGAAACCATACATATATATATATATCATATATATAATTTTTTCAAAACAAAATTCCAACGATTGAAATCAACTACCGGCAGTTTGGTTTCCATCAGAGAGAGTGCATCCCCGATCATTACCTTTGTCCGACAAAGGGGATGATCCTGTCACTATGATCACCCACTTAGGTGAATTCTCAGACTATCCCAACATACCCAGGTTTTGACCCCCACTAAGGATCTCACTGATTGGCATATCAAAGACAACCCAATCCGACACCTAGTGCAGTGTCATAATTGAGTCTAGGGGTCAGGTGTAACTTTTTAGTTTTTCCCTGTTAGACAGTTTTGTATGCCTTTAGCTTCAATCAAGATGATGTACTTTATGAGTTTATTGTAAATGAATAAAAGTGCATATTTGATTCATGTTCCCTTGGTATGTTTCTATGTAATACCCGTAAACTAGACACTTAATGAGACTCGGGTTAGTTTAAAATGTTCACAGCTAGTGGGTCGGTCTTGGGAGACCTATCCTGACAAGGCTGACACTGTGGTGCCACCAAGTCAGTTGGGGTGGCTTGTCTCAGCTGTTGGGGTGAGACCCTAGGCACATACAGTGTAGGATTAACTGAATCTTTGAACTGGACCAGATTTCCAGTATTGCCATGGACCTTGGAAATTGATGGGTAAAACTGGAAAGTTACACCCGACCCCTAGACTCAATTATGATACTGCATTAGGTGTCGGATCGGGCTGTTTTTGATGTACCAATCAATGAGATCCTTAGCGGGGATCAAAACCTGGGTATGTTGGGATAGTCTAAGCATTCATCTGAGTGGGTGATCATAGTGACAGGATCAACCCCTTTGTCAGACAAAGGTAATGATCGGGGATGCACTCTCACTGATGGAAACCAAGACTGCCGGCAGCCGGTTTCAATCGTTAAGATTTATTTTGCAAAATATATTTTATATGAGATATAAAAGTATATATATTATGGTTTCTAAAAGGTTTGCAAAAGGTTTTAATTCATGGGATCCATAGAAGAGAGAGTGCAACACTGTTCCTTGCAACCGAGGGAGAGGTCCTCTCTTGTCGAGTAGTGTATGATCATTATGGGCTGAGAGGTTAAGTGTAAGATCATTGAGGATAATACCTGATGGGCTAATCTTGCATCTGCCCACAGTCCCTGGGTGTTACAAGGTGTCTTGGCCCAAGGACCACTTAGGGTAAGTGTTGGGCCCATAGAGCTCATGAGATGGGTTTTAGGGGGTGCACTGTCCATAACAGTGTATTCGGCCAGGCCTTGTAACAAAGGCTGGGCTGAACCCATGCGGCTGATCTGTAGATCAATGTTAGGGTCCCATGCCATACAAGGAAGCCCAACTGGGGAGCAGTTTGGAAGGCCAAGTGAATACATAAACTTAAATGGACTTTAAGCCCATTTCGAACTGGGCTAATTTGATTAGTCACTTAAGGGGCGAATTCTGAGATGGATTAGCTAATAGGATTGGGCCCAGACCTTATCCACTTAGAGAGTCCAAGATCTAAATAAGATTTAGATCTGGAAGCCTCCTAATTAGATTAGGAGATGGCTGATCTAATTTGTCGATAAGATAAGGGTTATCCCTTATCACTTAAAGGTACTTCTAATCCAAAAATGATTTGTGTTAGCAACTCCTAATGGGATTAGGAACTGATCCCTTTGAGATTATAAAAGGAGGAGGGGGTGGCAGATGGTTACTCTGTCTTCTTTAGTAATGGGATTAGGAACTCCTAATGAGATTAGGAACTGAAAGATTATCTTTTAATACAAAATTTAAGGAGAAATTTGATTTTTGTTTCAAAATTGTGTGCAGATGGTTACTCTGTCTTCTTTAGTAATACAATTACTATTAAAAGAAATAACAGATTCATCGCATACGGGGAACTGGAGAACAGTCTCTATGTTCTATATCTTTCTCTAGAAACTAACATAGCTGAAACTAAATCGGCTAAAATCCCCAAGAAGAGAGCCCGTGATACAGTTAATCCCACGTGTCTGTGGCATTACCGACTTGGCCACATCGGTGTTGACCAAATCACAAGGTTGGTAAAGGATGGTCCTTTGGATTTTCTAACTGTAGAAGATCATCCCACCTGTGAGCCTTGTTTACAAGGCAAGATGACAAAACGACCATTTAACGGTAAGCCTGAAAGATGTACATGCACGCTTGACCTAATACATACTGATGTATGTGGTCCCCTGAGTGTTAGGACACGAAATCAACACGTGTATTTCATCACCTTCACAGATGATTTCTCACAATATGGTTACGTGTACCTAATGAGACACAAGTGTGAATCCTTTGAAAAGTTCAAAGAGTTTAGACAAGAGGTCGAGAAACAGTTAGGGAGAGAAATTAAGGCCCTTCGATCAGATCGATGAGGTAAGTATCTCTCTAACGAATTCAGGGACTACTTAAAGGACAATGGGATAGTATCACAATTAGCTCCTCCTGCTACACCACAACTTAACGGTGTTTCAGAGAGGAGTAATATAACTTTATTGGATATGGTTTGGTCACTTCTCATACACTTAGATTTACCCACATCCTTTTGGGTTTACGCATTAGAGACTACGATTTACATGCTGAATCGAGTTCCAACGAAATCGGTTCTGAATACTCCATATGAACTTTGGACCGGAAAAAAACCAAGTGTCAGACACTTGAAGATTTGGGGTTGTCCAACACACGTTAAAAGAACGAGTGCGGACAAGTTGGAATCCAAGACTAGCCGTTGCCTATTTGTAAGCTACCCAAAAGGCTCTATAGGTTACCTATTCTATGACCTAAGTAGGCAGAAAGTGTTCTACAGTCGAAATGCACAATTCTTGGAGAATGATTACATCCTAGACACCCATCGTCAGGAAGTTGTTCTTGATGAGGAGAGCTTAGGAGAAGTGGGAGATGTCCCACAAGTTCCAGGTAGTGACCAACCTAGAAGATCCACTCGGGTATCCAGGCCACCAGTCCGTTATGGTATGACCAGGATAGTTACCTGGTGGAAACCTTGACTAGTGAGGAGGATCCCATGACTTACGCGGAAGCTATGTTGGAAATAGATTCCCAAAAGTGGGTGGAGGCCATGAGAGCAGAGATGAATTTAATGGAGACCAATGGAGTCTCGACTCTAGTAGATCCACCCTTCAGGGTAAAAGCAATCGGTTGCAAATGTATTTACAAGCGGAAGAAGGCCCCCGATGGTAGGGTTGAGACCTTCAAAGCTCGTCTGGTGGTGAAAGGGTACACTCAGAAAGGGGGTATCGATTATGAGGGACCCTTTTTGCCTGTAGCCGTGCTTAAATCCATTAGGATCCTGCTAGTTATAGCAGCATACCATGATTATGAGATTTGGCAGATGGATGTCAAATCTGAATTCTTGAATGGAGATCTTACTAAAGATATCTATATGTAGCATTCGCATGGCTTCATTGCTGCAGGTCAGGAAAACATGGTATGTAAACTTAATAGATCCATTTATGGACTTAAGCAAGATTCTAGAAGTTGGAACATCCATTTTGACTCTACTATCAAATCGTTTGACATCGACTAGAATCCGGATGAACTCTGTGTTTACAGGAAGTACAGTGGAGATAAGGTTACCTTTTTGGTTCTGTATGTAGATGACATTCTACTCATTGGGAATGATGTAGGAATGTTGACTACGGTGAAAGTATGGTTTTCACAGCAATTCTCCATGAAAGATGTTGGAGAAGCCTCCTATATACTGGGTCTTCGACTCTATAGAGATAGATCGAAGTGGATAACAGGTATCCCAGTCTGCTTACATTGACAAAATAGTCAAAAGATACAGCATGGAAAACTCCAAGAAAGGAAATGTTCCTTTCAGGCATGGAGTCACACTCTCCAAAAAGATGTCTCCCATGATTTTTGAGGAGATTGATGGCATGAAATACGTTCCCTATGCCTCAGCCATAGGGAGCATCATGTATGCCATGCTGTGCACTCGTCCTGACATTGCTTAGGCAGTGAGTGTAGTAAGCAGATTTCTAGCCAACACAGGGCAGGAGCACTGGACTGCTGTGAAAAACATACTTAAGTACTTTCGAAGGACAAAATAGTTTTGTCTAGTATTCAATGGTAACTCACTACAGATCCAAGGGTATACAGATGCCAATTTCTAGTCGGATTCAGATGATAGAAAGTCTACATTTGGATATGTTTTCATGATAGGATCGTGTGCTATTTGCTGGAAAAGCAACAAACAAGGGTCCATTGCAGACTCCACGATCGAGGCCGAGTACATTGCCACAAGTGAGGCTGCCAAAGAAGCTGTGTGGATGAAGAAGTTCATTCACGAGTTGGGAGTAGTTCCGTCCAGCACATCACCCATCCCATTTTTGTGTGACAACAATGGAGCTATTGCTCAGGCTAAGGAGCCACGAACCCACTATAAGTTGAAGCACATCGAGAGGAAGTACAACGTACTGTAGGAGAATGTTGGTAGAGAGGACATCCTGATTCAGAAGGTAGCGTTAGCGGAAAATGTAGCAGACCCATTGACAAAGCCACTATCACAGAAAGTGTTTGAGAAACACGTGGAAAGCATGGGACTCCGGCTAATACCTGATTGGACCTAAGTGCAAGTGAGGGCTGTTAGACAGTTTTGTATGCACTTAGCTTCATTCAAGATGATGTACTTTATGAGTTTATTGTAAATGAATAAAAGTGCATATTTGATTCATGTTCCCTTGGTATGTTTTTGTGTAATACCCTTAAATTAGACACTTAATGAGACTAGTGTTAGTTTAGAATGTTCACAGCCAGTGGGTCGGTTTGGGGTGACCTATCCTGACAAGGCTGACACTGTGGTGCCACCAAGTCGGTTGGGGTGGCTTGTCTTAGTTGTCGGGGTGAGACCCTAGGCACATACAGTGTAGAATTAACTGAATCTTTGAACTGGACCAGATTTCCAGTATTACCCTGGACCTTGGAGATTGATGGGCAAAACTGGAAAGTTACACCCGACCCCTAGACTCGATTATGATACTGCACTAGGTGTCGGATCGGGCTATTTTTGATATACCAATTAGTGAGATCCTTAGCGGGGATCAAAATCTGGGTATGTTGGGATAATCTAAGAATTCATCTGAGTGGGTGATCATAGTTACAGGATCAGCCCCTTTGTCAGACGAAGGTAATGATCAGGGATGCACTCTCACTGATGGAAACCCAAACTGCCGGCAGCCGATTTCAATCGTTAAGATTTATTTTGCAAAATGTATTTTATATGAGATATAAAAGTATATATATATATATATATATATATATATATATATATTAATATATATATATATTATGGTTTCTAAAAGGTTTGCAAAAGGTTTTAATTCCCGGGATCCATAGAAGAGAGAGTGCAACACTGTTCCTTGCAGCCGAGGGAGAGGTCCTCTCTTGTCGGGCAGTGTATGATCATTATGGGCTGAGAGGTTAAGTGTAAGATCATTGAGGATAATACCTGCTGGGCTAATCTTGCATCTGCCCACAGTCCCTTGGTGTTACAAGGTGGCTTGGCCCAGGGACCACTTTGGGTAAGTGTTGGGTCCATAGAGCTCATGAGATGGGTTTCAGGGGGTGCACTGTCCATAACAGTGTATTCGGCTAGGCCTTGTAACAAAGGCTGGACCGAACCCATGTGGCTGATGTGTAGATCAATGTTAGGGTCCCACGCCATACAAGGAAGCCCAATTGGGCAGCAGTTTGGAAGGCCAAGTGAATACATAACCTTAAATGGGCCTTAAGCCCATTTCGAACTGAGTTAATTTGATTAGTCACTTAAGGGTCGAATTCTGAGATGGATAAGCTGATAGGATTGGGCCCAGACCTTATCCACTTAGAGAGTCTAGAAGCCTAATAATTAGATTAGGAGATGGCTGATCTAATCTGCAGATAAGATAAGGGTTATCCCTTATCACTTATAGGGACTTTAACCCAAATATGATTTGGGTTAGCAACTCCTAATGAGATTAGGAACTGATCCCTTTGAGATTGTAAAAGGAGGAGGGGGCGGCAGCCTTTAGACATGCAACCAATACACTCTTGTCTTGAGAGCTGGGATTTTAAGAAGAAAGATGTTTACACCCTATAAATACTCTCTTGCTGCCTCCTTCCTGCAGCCGCCGCCTCTAGCAGTTCGATCTCCAGTTCTTGGGAGAAATCAAGATTTGATCTTGATACCAATCTTTTGGAGTTGTATTCACAAGCCACCCTGTTGATTCTTGCGAAGGGTCAAATTCTTTTTGAAGAACACTGCTGATTCTGCTTCACCTTGCACTGCGCCATCTTCAGTGGGAGCAGATTTTGGATCCTTCCTTGGGCGTGAATACCTCCATTGGGAGATACTGCTTCTCTGTATCAGGTATAATCCCTCCCTGCTCCTTTTGGTTCAGATCTGGTTCAGTTTGTGATTCAAGAATGATCCTTGAAAATATGATTTTCTAAATAGGGAATTCGATTCTCAGTTGAAGGGAGAGAAAAATTTTTGAAATTCACCCCCTTATTCCGCAATCTTTGGGCATTCATGTGATGGATATCCTATCCCTGCATTCCCATCAATCACCAAGATCTAGGGCAATACTGGAAATCTGGTCCAGTTCAAAGATTCAATTAATCCTACATTGCATGTGCTTTGGGTCTCACCCTGGCAGCTGAGACAGGCCACCCCAACACTTGGCAGCACATCAGTGTTAGCCTTGGTAGGATAAATCTCCCCAGACTTATCCAATGATTGTGAACATTCTAAACTAACACGAGTCTCATTAAGTGTCCAGTTTAAGGGTCTTACATAGAAACATATCACACAAAATGAATCAAACATGCACTTTATTCATTTACATTAAATGTTAAAAGTATATCAAAATTTGATTGGAGCTAAGGGCATACAAAACTGTCTAACAGTTCCCACTTGCACTTATGTCCAATTTGGTAAAGCTGGAGTCCCATGCTTTCCACATGTTTCTCAAACACTTTCTGTGTGAGTGGCTTAGTCAATGGATCTGTCACATTATCTATTGATGGTACCCTCTGAATCAAGATACCCCTCTACCAGCAATCTCCCGCAATACATGGTACTTCCTCTCGATGTTCTTTGACTTCGAGTAGGCTCGAGGCTCCTTAGCTTGAGCGATCGCTCCATTGTTGTCACACAACAATGGGATGGGTGATGTGCTGGATGGAACCACTTCTAACTCGTGAATGAACTTTTTCATCCACAGCTTCTTTGGCATCTTCACTTGCGGCAATGTACTTGGCCTCGATTGTGGAATTTGCCATGGACCCTTGTTTGCTATTTTTCCAGCAAACAGGACACGATCCTATCATGAAAATATATCCAAATGTAAAATTTCTATCATCTAGATCCAACTGGAAATCGACATCATTATACTAGACAAAACTCTTTTGTCCTTCGAAGGTATTTGAGTATGTTCTTCACAGTAGTCCAATGCTCCTGCCTTGGGTTGGCTTGGAACCTGCTTACAACACTCACTGCCTGAGCGATGTCAGGGCGTGTGCATAGCAAGGCATACATGATGCTCCCTACGGTTGAGGGATAGGGAATGCCCTTCATGCCCTCAATCTCCTCAAATGTCTTGGCAGACATCTTCTTGGAGAGAGTGACTCCGTGCCTGAAAGGAATGTTTCCTTTCTTGGAGTTCTCCATGATGTACCTTTTGACAATTTTGTGAATGTAAGCTGCCTGGGAAAATCTAATTATCCGCTTCGATTTATCTCTATAGAGTCGAAGATCCAGTATATAGGAAGCTTCTCCAAGATCTTTCATGGAGAATTGCTGCGAAAGCCACACTTTGACTGAAGTCAACATTCCTACATCATTCCCAATGAGTAGGATATCATCCACATACAACACCAAGAAGGTGACCTTATCCAAAATAGACTTCCTGTAATCACAGGGCTCATCCAGATTCTGCTCAAAGTCAAACGATTTGACTGTAGAGTCAAAACGGATTTTCTAACTCCTAGAAGCTTGCTTAAGTCCATATATGGATCTATTAGGTTTACATACCATGTGTTCCTGACCAGCAGCAATGAAGCCTTGTGGCTGTTGCATGTAGATATCTTCACTAAGATCTCCATTCAGGAACACGGTTTTGACATCCATCTGCCAAATCTCATAGTCATGATATGCTGCTACAACTAGCAGGATCTTAATGAATTTAAGCATGGCCACAGGTGAAAATGTTTGCTCATAGTCGATGCCGTCTTTCTGAGTATACCCTTTCTCCACCAAATGAGCTTTGAAGGTCTCAACCTTGCCATCGGGGCCCCTCTTCCTCTTAAAGATCCATTTGCAACTGATTGCTTTTATCCCGGAGGGCGGATCTGTTGGAATCCAGACTCCATCGGCCTCCATTGAGTCCATCTTGGCTCTCATGGCCTCCACCCACTTCTAGGAATCTATGTCTAACATAGCTTCTGCATAAGTCACGGGATCCTCCTCACTAGTCAAAGCTTCCACCAAGTAACTATCCTGATCATAACCATAACAGATTGGTGGCCTGGATACCCGGGTGGATCTTCTAGGTTGGTCATTACCTAGAACTTGTGGGACATCTCCTACTGCTCCTGAGCTCTCCTCATCAAGAACTATTTCCTGACGATGGGTGCCCATGATATAATCCGTCTCTTAGAACTAGGTGTTTCGACTACATAACACTTTCTACTCACTTGGGTCATAGAATAGATAACCCACCGAATCCTTTGCGTATCCTACAAATAGGCAACGAATGGTCTTGTATTCCAACTTGTCCACACTCATTTTTTTAACGTGTGCAGGACAACCCCAAATCTTCAAGTGTTTGACACTTGGTTTCTTTCCAGTCCAAATTTCGTATGGAGTTTTCGAAACCGATTTGGTTGGAACCCAATTCAGCATGTGGATAGTAGTCTCTAATACATATCCCCAAAAGGATGTGGGCAATTCCGAGCGTGTGAGAAGTGACCAAACCATGTCCAATAATGTCCTATTCCTCCTCTCTGAAACACTATTAAGTTGTGGTGTTGCAGGAGGAGCTAACTGTGATATTATCTCGTTGGCCTTCAAGTAGTCTCTGAATTCGTCAGAGAGATACTCGCTGCCTCGATCTGATCGAAGGGCCTTAATTTCTCTCCCTAACTATTTCTTGACTTACTGTCTGAATTCCTTGAACTTTTCAAATGATTCAAACTTCTGTCTCATTAGGTACACGTAACCATATCGCGAATAATCATCGGTGAAGGTTATAAAGTACACGTGTTGGTTACAAGTTCTAACACTCAGGGGACCACATACATCAGTATGTATAAGGTCAAGCGTGCCTGTTCATCTTTCAGGCTTACCATTAAATGGCCATTTTGTCATCTTTCCTCAGAGGTAAGGCTCATAAGTGGGAAGATCTTCTACAGTTAGAAAATCCAAAGGACCATCCTTTACTAACCTTGTGATTCGGTCAACACTGATATGACCAAGTCGGTAATGCCATAAGCACGTGGGACTAACTATATCATGAGTCCTTTTCTTGGGGGTTTCGACCGACATAGTTTCAGTTAAGTTAGTTTCTAGAGAAGGATGTAGAACATAGAGACCGTTCTTCAGTTCCCCGCATGTGATGAATTTATTGTTCCTTTTAATTGTAATCATATTACTAAAACAGACAGTATATCCATCAGCACAGTTTAGAAACAAAAATCAAATTTCTTCTTAAGTTTTATACATAAAGACAATCCTTAAGTATAAGTATTCCTTCTCTAAAGACTAATTCTATGGTTCCTATCGCCGTAGCTACAACACTTGCAGAAGTTCCCAAGTAAAGTGTCACTTTTCCTTCACTCAGCCTTCTGCTTACTTTGAACCCTTGCAGTGGATTACACGCATGAGTTAATGCCCGGAGTCAACACACCAGGACACAAAAGCAACTAACAAATTAGTTTCCATGACACAAGTTTCAAAAGTACCTTTCTTAGATTCTAGGTAGGCAGGATATTTCCTCTTCCAGTGGTTGGCCTGCTTGCATAAGTGATAGGCATCGAATGCCTTGTCTTTCTTTTGTTTCTTAGATTTAGTGGCCTTTTTCTGGGGTTTCCTCTTTTCCCTCATCTTCTTGCCAGATTTGCCAGCTTCAACAAGCATGACTATCGGCTCATCCTTCTTAATCAGTTCCTTGTCTCGTTGCAACATATTGCTGAGCTCTTGAATACTGACATTCAACTTGTTCATATTATAATTCATTATGAACGGATTGAAGGATGGAGGCAAGGAGTTAAGAATGGTGTCTATCTGTGTGATCAGATCTAGCCTGGAACCAAGGTCCTCCAGCTCGTTTATGTAACCCATCATCTAGAGACAATGGCCATGAACTTGCTGCTCCTTGGTCATCTGTGCGGTCATGAACTATTTCAGGACCTTTTGACGAGTAGAACGATTCTGCTCTTTGTACATAGTTTTCAAACTATCCAATATGTCATTGGTGAGTTTGATCTGATCGAACTGCCTTTGTATTGGGTTATCTAAAGAGGCTATGATATATTAGTGGGCTAGGGAGTTTTTCTCCTCCCATTCTTGGTATTCCCTCCTACGGGTTTCTGAAGCCCTGTCTCCCAAACGATCCGGTGCAGGATTCTTTGCCACTTTATCTAACTTTTCTGAAGTCAGGACCAACATAAGGTTTCTATACCAGTCGCCATAGTTTGGGCCCTTAAGTTTGTTGTCATCAAGCAACTTAGCAAATTGTCTATTTGCCATTTTCTGGTAAAACAGCAAAACGTTAGTCCACAACCTTAGTTTGATTCATGTTACCTACATAGATATGGCTTTTAATCTATGTTCCATTTCTATTTGTTCATCTATGAGATTTCCCTCCTATCTCAGTGATAGAGACGGATAAATGTCTCTGGAAATATGGGAAATCACATAGGGTGCATGGAGCCAACTATTTCAGCTACATAATCCCACCACCTTTCTATGACGAATCATATCCACTCATCGTATAGGTTTCCCTTTGGCCTCTGTTAGACAAGGTTCATAGCCATTTTAGGGTAAACCTTTATGTCTAGTGAGTGCTCACCCATCATATTCAGGTTACACTAAGGTACCGTGAGAGAGTTCCCATTTTCTGGTGAAGCCCCTCCCACATCGGTCTATGACACCCCTATCATCTTATGAAACACTTTGGTAGACCCAACAACAAATCCATAGCCCAATTTTACAGTGCGTTTCCTCATTACTGAAGGACCCATCATCGTGCTAATGACGGAAGGCCTTTAGAGAGTCCATCATATGGATCTCCTTATCACATGCACTCATATAACCGGAGGGAACAAGTAATTATGCTCTAGTTAATTTAGGTCAAACCAAAGTGACTCCCACTGACTTTCATAAAGTCAGATTTCTGGTGGCCTAGTTCGGCTAGGATTTCCGCACGTGACCCCTTTCAAGGTTATGGGGCCCACCATGAATGGAAGGGTCATCTAATGACCATAAGGGACACCATGGCAATGATGTGCATTCAGCCATGGTGTGTGCAAGAGCCACTATCGTATCATCACGGGCCAAGTGCTTATGGCCCATGGTTGCAGCACATCAAACATCCACACATCGCATGTAATGGAAGAATTGATCCAAACAATTACTTGTTATAAAGCCCATTAACAAGCCCATTTATAATCCATAATATTAAAAATTAACATTATCTAGGTATATGGGCTGAATAGCAGTTAGCAATTCGGCCCATATACCTTTTACACAAAAGCGGGCTTTTGCAGTTTTAACCATTTAAAATTGGGCTTTATAGGTTGGCCGAATTGGTCCTTCCAATTAAAGATTTGTTTCAAACCTGAAAGTGGGAGAAATCAGGGCTGAGAACAGCCCCACTCGAACCCTAGATTCAGTCCAATCTGGTCTGAAACGGTCCAAAACCAATTTTTAATTGAAGAAACAATTCAAGAAAGATCTTAAATTAATATTTCTGATTTTAGACAATCAAAAATCAGATATGGACTGTTCGTACCACCTGCAAAACAGATGTTAGTAACCAAGGGCTGTAGTTTCATAAACTACAAAACGCAGAATGCAATATTCCAATCTGCAAATCTCTAGTGCCGTCGCCATCTCCAATCAAGAAAATAAAAACATTACAGAACCCTAATTTTTATTAATTAATTACATTCTTGATTGAATCCTATACATTCAGTATAGAAAAATAATGTAAAATAAAATATTTTACAGACCGAATAGAATAGAAACTGTAAAAAGATTGCGCAGACTATCTACGCCAAATATGCACTTCGATCTCCATGTACAAACAACCCATTAAATCAAGAACAATTCAAAATAAATTTCAGATTTAACAAAATTAATTTCAGATCAATCACCTACATCCAGAAACAATTTCTTGGAATAAAAAACAATAATCTGCGCAAATACAGGTAGAACAGCTTCTGCCCATTTGCGCAGGTTCAGATCTGATTTTCTTGGTTCAAGATTCGAACCTATGGCTCTATTACCACTGAGAGGGAGAGATCCATCATATGGATGCCAAGATTGTAGTGGAAAAGGGTGGGCAAATTTCAAAAATTTCTCTCCTCCCTTCAAATTGGGAATCATATTCCTTGATTTTTTAATACAATATTCAAGGATCTAATTGAACCAAAACCGGACTAGATCTGAACCAGACATAAAGGGAAGGGTTATACTTGATACGAAGAATTGCTATCTCCCAACGTTGGTGTTCACGCCCAAAGAATACTCCCAAGATCTGCTCCCACTAAAGATGACGTAGTGGTACTGGAACAGAACTAGCGGTGTTCATCCTACGAACCAAATTCTTCACAAGAATTCGATGGAAGCAAAGAGCACTGTACACAATCAGCCTTTCAGCAAAGACTGATATCAAGAACACCTTCTTGATCTTTCCCTCTCAGAGAGTTCGAACTAGGCAGTGAATGGCGGCAGTGGCTGAAAGAGAACTCTAGAGCTGAAGTTGGCATATTTGTTTTTCTTCTCTCTAGGGTTTTTTGAAAACCCTTGGTTTGAATTCTAGTAATGCAAGACTAGGGTTTCTCCTCTTTCTTAGTGATTAAGAAACCTCTTAATCCTATTAGGAGTTATCCCAATCCAAATCTGTATTTGGATAGGGAATTATCTTAATCCTATCTACAGATAAGGTCAGCCCACTCCTCATCTCATAAGGTGATTATCAGATTCAAATCTTTATTTGAATCTAAAATTCGCCCCTCTAAGTGGGCAATTAAAACAGCCAGTTCGAAATGGGTTTTAGGCCCAATAAGTGTTAAGTGCTCTATAAGCTTCCAAACTGTTGTCCAGTTGGGCTTCTTTATATGGCATGGGACCCAAGCATTGATCTACATATCAGCCACATGAGTTTGGCTCAACCTTTGTTAAAAGGTCTAGCCAAATTCACTGAAGAGCCCAGTGAACCCCTTGAGCCCATCACATGGACTCTATGGGCCCAACACTTACACTAAGTGGTCCCTGGGCCAAACCATCTTATAAAAACCCAGGGACTGTGGGCAGATGTAAGATTAGCCCATCAGGTGTAACCCTAAATGGTCTTACACTTAACCCCTTAGTCCATAATGATCAAACACTGCCCCGGCAATAAAGGACCTCTCCCTCAACTGCAAGGAACAGTGCTGCACTCTCTGCTCACATGGATCATGAGATTTAAAACCATTTGCAAACATTTTGAAAGCATACATATCTATATATCATATAAATAAATTTTGCAAAATAAAAGTCCAACGATTGAAATCAATTGTTGGCTGTTTGGTTTCCATCAGAGAGAGTGCATCCCCGATCATTACCTTCGTCTGACAAAGGGGCTGATCCTATCAGTATTATCACCCATTTAGGTGAATTCTCAGACTGTCCCAACATACCCAGGTTTTGACCACCGCTAAGGATCTCACTAATTGGCATATCAAAGACAACCAAATCTGACACCTAATGCAGTATCATTATCGAGTCTAGGGGTCAGGTGTAACATTTTAGTTTTGCCCATCAATCACCAAGGTCCAGGGCAATACTGGAAATCTAGTCCGGTTCAAAGATTCAATTAATCCTACATTACATGTGCTTTGGGCCTCACCCTAACAGCTGAGACAGGCCACCCCAACACTTGGCAGCACACCAGTGTCAACCTTGGTAGGACAAAACTCCCCAGACTTATCCAACGACTGTAAACGTTCTGAACTAACACGAGTCTAATTAAGTGTCTGGTTTAAGGGTCTTACACAGAAACATATCACACAACATGAATCAAACATGCACTTTATTCATTTACATTAAATGTCAAAAGTACATCAAAATTTGATTGGAGCTAAGGGCATACAAAACTGTCTAATACCACCCCAAGAGTGGGCCCAGAGAATGGCAAGCACGGTGATAGGTGGTGTAACTATCACCAGACACCACACCACAAGTTGATGGATTGTTTCACCCTCAGGAAGATATTTGTCTAGAAAGTAAAGATAGATAAGCTTGTAACAAAAGAGCCAACTCATGTGGAGACTGATCCCTTGCCAACACACGCCCGAGGAGGTAATGTCAATGTAGTAGGGGCTATAGGACAATACCAAGTCGACATCCTAATACAGAGATTGGAGCAAATTGAAGAATTTCACCAGTTCTTCATTAAGCAGAGAGCGAACACGGCAATGCAAAAATCAGCCATTAGGAAGTTGACAGAAGTGTTCTGATACGCCCTATAGTCATATAGCCGCGGTTGTGGTAGCGTGGAGTTTACGACAGATGACATGCTAGCAGCTGACCCCCTCCATAACCAGCCCTTGGGCAGCAGATTGGAAACTAATTAAACACTGAACACTTAATGGGCCAAAAGCCCATTACGAACTGGGCTGATATGATCACCCATCTGTGGGGCGAATCTGAGATTGATGTTAGTGAAAGGATTGGGCCTTTTACATTATCCACTCTAGGAGACCAAATTCAAATAAGATTTGAATTTGGTAACCTTCTGATAAGATCAGGAGTAAACTAACTTAATCTGTAGATAGGATTAAGATTATCCCCTATCCAAATATAGATTTGGATTGGGATAACTCCTAATTAGGAGGATTTCTTAATCAAGAAGAAAGGAGGAGAAAAGATAGTTCGAATATACTAGATTTCAAACTAAGTTTCTCTAAGAGAGAGAAGAAAGTCTTCTGTAGTAGAGATTTTGATCTCAAGAACTCTAGAGAGAAGAAAAGCTATTAAGCCATCTTCATCCCAGGAGTTCTCCTCCAGCCGCCGCCAACCCCTCTTGCAAGATTCGATCTTTGTAGGAGAAAGAAGTCAAGAAATCAATTCTTGATATCAGTCTTGCCGAAAAGACTGAAAAGGATTTAGTGTTCAGAGTTTCCAATGGGTTCTTGCGAAGGATCTAGTGTGTAGGACGCACCCTACTGGTTCCGTTCCATCATCAGCTGTGTCATCTTCAGCAGGAGCGGATCTTGGCATCTTCTTTGGGCGTGAACACCAACTTTGGGAGATATTGTTTCTCTGGATCAGGTATAATTCTTCTTGTTTCCTTTTGGTTCAGATCTGGTTTGATTATGGTTGAAGTAGAATCCTTGAATATTGTATTCTAAATTTAGGGAATATGATTCCCAGTTGGGAGAAGGTAGGAAATTTTTTGAAATTTGCCCACCCATTCCGCACCCTTCATGGTGTCCATTAGATGGATCCTACCCTTCTTTCAGTGGTATCAGAGCCACAGGTTTGAATCTTGAACCAAAAGAAAATCAGATATGGACCTGCACAGATGGACAGAAGATGTTCTGCCAAGATTTGCGCAGATTGTTTTCTTTATTTCAAGAAATTGTTTCTTGTTAAGGGCGATTGATATGAAATTAATTTCTGTTAAATTCAAAATTTATTTAGAACTGTTCTTTATTTATTTTGATTTAATGGACTGTTCGAACCTGGGGATCGCAGTGCAGATTTGGCGTAGATGGTCTGCGCAACCCTTTTTTCCTTTTCTATTCAATTCGGTCTGTAAATATTTTTTTTTTATTTTTCTAGACTGAATGCATAGGATTTAATCAAGAATGTAATTAATTAATAGAAATAGGATTTCTGTTTTTTTATTTTATTTTCTTGATTAAAGAAGAAGGAAGAAGAAGGCGGCACTGGAGACTTGCAGATGGAGAAATCGTTCTTTGCAATTTGCAGTTTGTGAAACTGCAACCCTAGTCATTAACCTCTGTTTTGCAGGTGGTGCGAACAGTCCATAGTTGTTTTGTGCTTGTCTAAAATCAAAATTATTAATTTCATATCTTTCACGAATTAATTCTTGAATTGAAAATCAGTTTCGGACCATTTCGGACCAGTTTTAAAGGGTTAAAACTGCAAAAGCCCACTCTTGTGAGAAAAGCTGTATGGGCTGAACTGCTAACTACGATTCAGCCCATACACCTAGTAGACATTAATTGTTAATGTTATGGTTTTCATATGGGCCGTTTAATGGGCTTTACAGCAGTTGATTGATTGGATCAATTCTTCCTTTTTCATGTGATGATTGGATGCTTGATGTGCTGCGACCATGAGCCATAAGCACTTGGCCCATGATGATTCATCAGTGGCTCTTGCGCACACCATGGCTGAATGCACATCATTTCCATGGTGTCCCTTAAGGTCATTGGATGACCCTTCCTTTCTTGGTGGGCCCCACAACCCTGAAAAGGGATGCGTATGGAACCCCTAGCCGATTAAGGCCCACCAGAAATTTGACTTTGTAAAAGTTAGTGGGAGCCACTTTGGTTTGACCTAAATTAAAACTAGGGCGTAATTTTGTTCCCTCCAGCAAATATGAATGCATGTGATAGGGAGATCCATATGATGGACTCTCTAAAGGCCTTCCGTCATTAGCACAATGATGGGTCCATCAGTAATGAGGAAACGCACCATAAAATTGGGTTATCCATTTGTTGTTGGATCTGTTAGAGTGTTTCATAAGATGATAGGGGCATCATAGACCGATGTGGGAGAGGCTTCACCAGAAAATGGGAACTCTCTCACAGTACCTTGGCATAACCTAAATATGATGGGTGTGCACTCACTGGATAGAAAGGTTTACCTGAAAACGGCTCTGAACCTTTTTTGACAGAGGAAAAAGGGAAATTCATCTGATGAGAGGATATGATCCGTCATAGAAAGGTGGTGGAGTTATGCAGCTGAAACAATTGGCTTCACGCACCTCATGTGATTTCCCACATTTCTAGAGACATTCTGTCATCTCCATTACTGAGAAAGGAGGGAAATCTCAGAGATGAATAAATGGGAATGGAACATAGATTAAAAGCCATATCTATGTAGGTAACTTGAATCAAACTAAGGTTGTGGACTAATGATTTTGCTGTTTTATCAGAAAATGGCAAATGGTCAATTCGCAAAGCTTCTAGATGATAACAAGCTTAAGGGCCCAAACTATGCTGATTGGTACAAAAATCTTATGCTAGTCCTAACTTCTAAAAAGTTAGATAAGGTAGTGAAAAACACTGCCCTGGAGCGTCCGGGTTATAGGGCTTCTGAGGCCCATAGGAGGGGCTACCAAGATTGGGAGGATAAGAACTCCCTAGCCCGCTGCTTTGTCATTGCCTCACTAGACAACTCAATACAGAGGCAGTTCGATCAAATCGAACTAGCGAAGGACATATTGGACAGACTAAAGAAAATGTATGAAGAACAGAACCATTCTACTCAACAGAATGTCTTGAAACTGTTCATGACCGCGTAGATGTCCAAAATGCAGAAAGTTCATGACCATTGTCTTCGGATGATGGGTTACATTAACGAACTTGAAGCCCTTGGATCCAGGCTAGATCTTGGCATGCAAGTGGATGCCATCCTTAATTCTTTGCCCTCTTCCTTCAATGCGTTCACAATGAACTATAACATGAATAAGCTGAATGTCAGCGTCCAGGAACTCAGCAATATGTTGCAGAGGGCCGAAGATCTACTAAAGAAGGATGAGCTTGTGGTTATGCTTTCTGAAACTAACAAATCGGGCAAGAAAAAGAGAAAGGCAAAGAAGCCCCAGAAGAAAGCTGCCAAACCCAAGAAGCAGAAGAAGAACAAGGCATCTGATGTCTGTCACTTCTGCAAGCAGACCGGCCACTGGAAGAGGAACTGTCCACCTACCTGGAATCTAAGAAAGGTAACGTCGAAACTTGTGTCATAGAAACTAATATGTTAGTTACTTCTGTGTCCTGGTGTGTTGACTCCGGGGCTTCAACTCATGCGTGTAACTCACAGCAGGGGTTCAAAGTTAGTAGAAGATTGAGTGAAGGCAAAGTGACACTATTTTTGGGAACAACTGCAAGTGTTGCAGCTGCGGCAATAGGAACCGTAGAATTAGTTTTTAGAGAAGGAGTGCTTGTACTTAAAGATTGTCTTTATGTACAGAACTTGAGAAGAAATTTGATTTCTGTTTCTAAACTGTGTGCTGATGGATATACTGTTTATTTTAGTAATATGATTACTATTAAATGGAATAACATATTCATCGCATGTGGAGAACTGGAGAATGATCTCTATGTTCTACATCCTTCTCTAGAAACTAACTTAACCAAAACTACGTCGGTCAAAAATTCCAAGAAAAGAAATTGTGATACAGTAAATCTCACGTGCCTCTGGCATTACCGACTTGGCCACATCGGTGTTGACCAAATCACAAGGCTGGTAAAGGATGGTCCTTTGGATTTTCTAGCTGTAGAAAATCTTCCCACTTGTGAGCCTTGCCTTCAAGGCAAGATGACTAAGCGGCCATTTGATAGTAAGCCTGAAAGAGCTACAGGCACACTTGACCTAATACATACTGATGTATGTGGTCCCCTGAGTGTTAGGACACGAAATCAACATGTGTATTTCATCACCTTTATAGATGATTTTTCATGATATGGTTACGTGTACCTAATGAGACACAAGTCTAAGTCATTTGAAAAGTTCAAAGAATTGAGATAGGAAGTTGAGAAACAGTTAAGGAGAGAAATTAAGGCCCTTTGATCAGATCGAGGTGGCGAGTATCTCTCTGATGAATTCTTGGACTACTTAAAGGTCAACGGGATAGTGTCACAATTAGCTCCTCCTACCACACCTCAACTCAACGGTGTTTCAGAGAGGAGGAATAGGACCTTGTTGGTCATGGTCTGGTTACTTCTCGTCCACTCAGAATTACCCACATTCTTTTGGGGATATGCATTAGAGACTATTATCTACGTACTGAATCGAGTTCCAACCAAATCGGTTCCGAAGACTCCATATGAACTATGGACCGGAAGGAAGCCAAGTGTAAGACACTTGAAGGTTTGGGGTTGTCCTGCACACGTTAAAAGAACAAGTGCGGACAAGTTGGAATCCAAAACCAGTCGTTGCCTATTTATAGGCTACCCAAAGGATTCGATGAGTTATCTATTCTATGATCCAAATGAGCAGAAAGTGTTTTGCAGTCGAAACACCCAATTCTTAGAAACCGATTACATCCTAGACACCCATTGTCAAGAAATAGTTCTTGATGATGAAAGCTTAGGTGCAGTGGGAGATGTTCCACAAGCTCTAAGTAGTCACCAACCTAGAAGATCCACTCGGGTATCCAGGCCGCCAGTTCGATATGGTTATGACCAAGATAGTTACCTGGTGGAAGCCTTCACTAGTGAAGAGGATCCCATAACTTATGCGGAAGCTATATTAGACATAGATTCCTAGAAGTGGATGGAGGCCATGAGAGCTGAGATGGACTCGATGGAGACCAATGGAGTCTGGACTCTAGTAGATCCGCCCTCCGGGGTAAAAGCAATTGGTTGCAAATGGACCTACAAGAGGAAGAAGGGCCCCGATGGCAAGATTGAGACCTACAAAGCTCGTTTGGTGGCGAAAGGGTACACTCAGAAAGAAGGTATCGATTATGAGGAGACCTTTTCGCCTGTGGCCATGCTCAAATCCATTAGAATCCTGCTAGCTGTAGCAGCATACCATGACTATGAGATTTGGAAGATGGATGTCAAAACCGCATTCCTGAATGGAGATCTTAATGAAGATATCTACATGCAGCAGCCGCAAGGCTTCATTGTTGCGGGTCAGGAACACATGGTATGTAAACTTAATAGATCCATATATGGACTTAATTAGGCTTGTAGGAGTTGGAACATCTGTTTTGATTCTGCTGTCAAAACGTTTGACTTTGTGCAGAATCCGAATGAGCCCTATGTTTACAGGAAATCCAGTGGGGATAAGATCACCCTTTTGGTGTTGTACGTGGACGATATCCTACTCATTGGGAATGATGTGGGAATGTTGACTTCGGTCAAGGTATGGCTATCACAGCAGTTCTCCATGAAAGATCTTGGAGAAGCTTCATACATACTGGGTCTTCAACTCTATAGAGATAGATCAAAGCGGATAATTGGATTATCCCAGGCTACTTACATTGACAAAATTGTCAAAAGATACAGCATGGAAAACTCTAAGAAAGGAAATGTTCCTTTCAGGCATAGAGTCACTCTCTCCAAGAAGATGTCTCTCAAGACTTCTAGGGAGATTGAGGGCATGAGAGACGTTCCCTATGCCTCTGCCATAGGGAGCATCATTTATGCCATGCTGTGCACTCGTCCGAACATAGCTCAGGCGGTGAGTGTGGTAAGTAGATTCCAGGCTAACCCAGGGTGGGAGCATTGGACTGCTGTGAAGAACACACTTAAAAACCTTCAAAGGACAAAAGAGTTTTGTTTAGTATTCGGTGGTAGTTCACTACAAGTTCTAGGGTATACCGATGCCGATTTCCAGTCGGATCCAGATGATAGAAAGTCTACATCTGGGTATATTTTCACGATAGGATCGTGTGTTGTTTGCTAGAAAAGTAGCAAACTGGAAATCTGGTCCAGTTCAAAGATTCAATTAAAACTACACTACATGTGCTTTGCGCCTCACCCTAACTGCTGAGACAGGCCACCCCAACACTTGGCAGCACTCCAGTGTCAGCCTTAGTAGGATAATACTCCCCAGACTTATCCAATGATTGTGAACATTTTGAACTAACACGAGTCTCATTAAGTGTCCAGTTTAAGGGTCTTACACAGAAACATATCACACAACATGAATCAAACATGCACTTTATTCATTTACATTAAATGTCAAAAGTACATCAAAATTTGATTGGAGCTAAGGGCATACAAAACTTTCTAATACCACCCCACGAGTGGACCCAGAGAAAGGCAAGAACGGCGATAGGTGGTGTAACTATCACCAGACACCACACCACAAGTTGATGGATTGTTTCACCCTCAAGAAGATATTTGTGTAGAAAGTAAAGATAGATCAGCTTGTAACAAAAGAGCAAACTCATGTGGAGACTGATCCCTTGCCAACACATGCCCAAGGAGGTCATGTCAATGTAGTAGGGGCTATAGGACAACACCAAGTTGACATCCTAATAGAGAGATTGGAGCAAATTGAAGAATTGTGCCAGTTCTTCATTAAGCAGAGAGCCAACACGGCAACGCAAAAATCAACCATCAGGAAGTTGATAGAAGTGTTCTGATACACCCTATAGTCATATAGTAGCGATCGTGGTAGTGTGGAGTTCACGGCAGATGACATGCTAGCAGTTGACCCCCTCCATAACCAGCCCTTGTATATCATGGCAAAGATAGGGGGTATGGCATGTGGAGATCGATGGTTGATCCCGAAGGTTCTGTGAATCTTATCATGGTCCACACACTAGAGCTGATGTGCATCCAGAAGGAAGACGTCAAGGGATCCCCACTAGAAGTAACATATTCCAACGGAACCTCCTCAACCACTAAGGGATCTATGGAGCTGCAGGTCATAATCAGGTCATTCAACATAATACAAGAATTTCAAGTAGTCTGAGGAAAAAACCTCTTACCATGTGCTTTTGGGGTGACCGCTGATACACGACCTAGCCCTTGTCCCTTCAACGTACCATCATTGCATCCACCAAATTGCCAACAAAGGATAGAGAGAGACTGATAGCACTCCCAGAAGAGTTTTAGGACGTGTTCGCCTGATCATACGACCAGATGCCAGGACTTGACCTAGAGCTGGTCTGCCACTCTCTCTACATAGACCCAAAATTTTGGCCGGTAAAACAACCAAAAAGAGTCTTTAAACCAGAAGTAACGCTAAAAATCAAGGAGGAAATAGAGTGGCTTCTAAAAGCAAGATTCATCAAGCCCATAGCGCACCACCAGTGGCTAGCCAACCTAGTCCCAATAAAGAGGAAGAATGGGCAATTAAGATGTTGTCAATTTTAGAGACTTTAACAAGGCCTGTCCCAAGGATGAATTCCCTCTCCCTAATATGTAGGTACTAATAGATTCAATGGTGGGGCATGAACTTTTTTCCTTCTTGGACACTTATAGTGGGTATAATCAAATCTTTATGGACCGCAAGGATGCCCCTCACATAGCCTTCAAGACACCCATTGGAATTTTCTACTACAAAATGATGCCCTTCGGGTTAAAGAATGCTGGGGCCACATACCAGAAGACAATGACTAGTGCCTTCCATGATATGATCTGCAAGGAAATAGAGTGCTACGTGGATGAGATAGTTGTCAAAACTAGGAAGTAGGTGGAGCATCCCGAAGTCTTGAAGGAAATCTTTACCAGGTACAGGGAATTCAAACTAAGATTGAACCTATTGAAATGTGCATTCAGAGTACAGTCAGGCAAATTCTTTGTTTACCGAGTAGACCAATCCAGGATACACCTAGACGAGAATAAAGTTAAATCCATCCTAGACTTGCCGCCACCAATAAATCAGTCCCAGCTGAAGACTTTCCTTGGGAAGGTTTCCTATCTAAGGAGATTCATTCCTAGTCTCACACACGCGGCCTTGTTAGATAGTCTTGTATGCCCTTAGCTTCAATCCAAGTTGATGTACTTTTGACATTTAGTGTAAATAAATAAAGTACATGTTTGATTCATGTTGTATGGTATATTTCTGTGTAAGACCCTAAAACTAGACATATATAGAGACTGGTGTTAGTTTTAAATGTTCACAGCCATTGGATAAGTCTGGGGAGATTTATCCTGCCAAGGCTGATGCTGATGTGCCACCAAGTGTTGGGATGGCTTGTCTCGGCCATCAAGGTAAGACCCAAGGCACATGCAGTATGGGATTGCTTGAACCCTTGTACTGGACCAGATTTCCAGTATTGCCCTAGACCTTGGAGACAGATGGACAAAACTCGAAAGTTACACCTGACCCCTGAACTCGATTTTGACACTTCACTTGGTGTCGGATCGGGCTGTCTTTGATATGTCATTCAGTGAGATCCTTAGTGGGGGTCAAAACCTGGACATGTTGGGGCAGTCTGAGAATTCATCTGAGTGAGTGATCATAGTGATAGGATCAGCCCCTTTGTCAGACAATGGTAATGATCGGGAGTGCACTCTCTCTTATGGAAGCCAAACTGTCGACAGTTGATTTCAGTCGTTGGAATTTTGTTTTGCAAAATTAATATATATATATATATAAATGTATATGTATGGTTTCAAAAGATTTTCAAAAGGTTTTAATTCCTAGGATCCATGTGAGTAGAGAGTGCGGCACTGTTCCTTGTAGCCGAGGGAGAGGTCTTCTCTTGTTGGGCAGTGCTTGATCATTATGGGATAAGAGGTTAAGTGTAAGACCATTTAGGATAATACCTAATGGGCTAATCTTACACCTGCCCATAGTCTCCAGGTTTTTATAAGATGGCTTGGCCTAGCGACCACTTAATGTAAGTGTTGGGCTCAAGGGGGTCACTAAGTTTTTTAGTGAATTCGGCTGGGCCTTGTAATAAAGGCTAGGCAGAACCCATGTGTCTGGTGTGTAGATCAATTCCTGGGTCCCACGCCATACAAAGAAGCCCAACTGGGCAGCAGATTGGAAACTAATTAAACACTAAACAATTAATGGGCCAAAAGCCCATTACGAGCTGGGCTGATATGATCACCCATCTATGGGGCGAATCTGAGATTAATGTTAGTGAAAGGATTGGGCCTTTTACCTTATCCACTCTATGAGACCAAATTCAAATCATATTTGAATCTAGTAACCTCCTGATAAGATCAGGAGTAAACTAACTTAATCTACAGATAGGATTAAGATTATCCCCTATCCAAATATAGATTTGGATTGGGATAACTCCTAATTAGGAGGATTTCTTAATCAAGAAGAAAGGAGGAGAAAAGATAGTTTGAATATACTAGATTTTGAACTATGTTTCTCTAAGAGACTGAAGAAAGTCTTTTACAACAGAGATTTTGATCTCAAGAACTCCAAAGAGAAGAAAAGTTGTTTAGCCATCTTCGTCCCAGGAGTTCTCCTCCAGCCGCCGCCGACCCCTCTTGCAAGATTCGATCTTTGTAGGAGAAAGAAGTCAAGAAATCAGTTCTTGATATCAGTCTTGCAGAAAAGATTGAAAAGGATTCAGTGTTCAGAGTTTCCAGTGGGTTCTTGCGAAGGATCCAGTGTGTAGGACGCACCCTGCTGGTTCCGTTCCATCATCAGCTGTGTCATCTTCAGTAGGAGCGGATCTTGGCATCTTCTTTGGGTGTGAACACCAACTTTGGGAGATATTTGAAGGGAATGATAGATTCATTCCATGGACGCCCAAAGATTGCAGAATAAGGGGCGAATTTCAAAAATTTTTCTCTCCCTTCAACTGGGAATCACATTCCCTATTTAGAAAATCATATTTTCAAGGATCAATCTTGAACCTTAAACTGAACCAGATCTGAACCAAAAGGAATGAGAGAGAATAATACCTGATACGGAGAAGTAATATCTCCCAACAAAGGTGTTCACGCCCAAGGAAGGATCCAAAGACTGCTCCCACTAAAGATGGTGCAGTGCAGGATGGAGCAGAATCAGTAGTGTTCTTCCCAAGAACTCTGTCCTTCACAAGAAACAGTAGGATGGAACGTGAGCACAGCTTCCCTTTTCAGTCCTTTCTCAAAGAATTGATGTCAAGATCCAATCTTGACTTCTCCCACAGCTGGAGATCGAACTGGCAAACAGGGCGGCAAGAGCAGGGAGGCGGCAAGAGAGTATTCGCAGGGTGCAGAATTCTCTCTTCTTGATTTCAGCACTAAAGAGGATCCGATGTGTTTCTTGTTCCCTCTCAAGGCTGCTGCCCCCTCCTTCCTTTTGTTAACTTGAAAAGATCAACTCCTAATCCCATTAGGAGGTGCTTATCCAAATCATATTTGGATCAGCCTTCTCTTCTAGTGATAAGGATAAACCCTTATCTTATCTGTAGATTAGATTAGCTTTATCCTAATCTTATCAGGAGGTTTCTAGATCTGAATCACATTCAGATCTGGACTCTCTGAGTGGATAGGATTAAGACCCTATCCTAACTGCTAATCCATCTCAGAATTCGCCCCTTTAAATAACTAAATTAATAGCCCAGTTCGAAATGGGCTTCAGGCCCACTAAGCTTATGTGCTCACTTAACCTTCCTAACTGCTGCCCAGTTGGGCTTCCCTGTATGGCGTGGGACCCAAGCATTGATCTACACATCAGCCACATGGGTTTGGCCCAGCCTTTGTTACAAGGCCTGGTCAAATACAATGTTAAAGACAGTGCACCCCCTGAAACCCATCAAATGGGCTCTATGGGCCCAACACTTACCCTAAGTGGTCCCTGGGCCAAGCCACCTTTTAACACCCAGGGACTGTGGGCAGATGCAAGATTAGCCCATCAGGTATTATCCTCAATGGTCTTACACTTAACCTCTCAGCCCATAATGATCATACACTACCCGACAAGAGAGGACCTCACCCTCAGCTGCAAGGAACAGTGTTGCATTCTCCACTTATATGGATCCCGGGAATTAAAACCCTTTTGCAAACATTTTAGAAACCATAATATATATACTTTTATATCTCATATAAAATATATTTTGCAAAACAAATTTCAACGGTTGAAATCGGCTGCCAGTAGTCTTGGTTTCCAACAGTGAGAGTGCATCACCGATCATTACCTTTGTCCGAAAAAGGGACTGATCCTGTCACTATGATCACCCACTCAGATCCTGTCACTATGATCACCCACTCAGATGAATTCTCGGATTGTCCCAACATACCCAGGTTTTGACCCCCGCTAAGGATCTCACTGATTGGTACATCAAAGATAGCCCGATCCGACACCTAGTGCAGTATCATAATCGAGTCTAGGGGTCGGGTGTAACTTTCCAGTTTTGCCCATCAATCTCCAAGGTCCAGGGCAATATTGGAAATCTGGTCCAGTTCAAAGATTCAATTAATCCCACACTGTATGTCCCTAGGGTCTCACCTCGGTAGTTGAGACAAGCCACACAAACCGACTTGGTGGCACCACAGTGTCAGCCTTGTCAGGATAGGTCTCCCCAGACCGACCCACTGGCTGTGAACATTCAAAACTAACACGAGTCTCAATAAGTGTTCAGTTTAAGGGTAATACACAGAAACATACCAAGGGAATATGAATCAAATATGTACTTTTAATCATTTACAATAAACTCATAAAGTACATCAATTTTGATTGAAGCTAAGGGCATACCAAACTGTCTAACAATATTGTTTCTCAGGATCAGGTATAATCCTTCCTATTTCATTTTGGTTCAGATCTGGTTTGGTTATGGTTCAAGTAGAATCCTTGAATATTGTATTCTAAATTTAGGGAATATGATTCCCAGTTGGGAGAAGGTAGGAAATATTTTGAAATTCACCCATCCATTCCGCACCCATCTTGGTGTCCATTAGATGGATCCTACCCTTCTTTCAGGACTTACCATTAATGAAGCTGATCAAGAAGGCCGTTGAGGTCAAATGGACCTAGGAGCACCAAGAAACTTTTGAACGGTTGAAACAAGCACTGGCCAAAGCACCCACAGTGAGGCCTCCCTGATGGGAATAGAAAGTATCATATCTTTATTCCTAAATATTCATTCTTTTACATTAAATTATCACTTAATTGGACTCATTACTCTGGAATTTCGATTTCGGGCAAGCAAGAAGGTGACAAGAGGAAAACAAGGCTAATCAAACGATTTTGCATAGTTTCGGCACCATTCAGTAATCTGGGCATAACTCTCACATCCGGATTCTGATTGGGATGATTCAAGATGCATTGGAAATATAAGGGATAACTCCACAAATTTTGTGTTATGGATTTTGACATATTTGGTCTGCATCAAGGTCAAAATCGGGCCTGAAGTCAGAGAAAATTCATAAAGAAGCCCAGCCCACAACTGAAGCCCAATTCGTAGAAGAGCCTTATAGCAGCCCAATTTATTGAAAAAGCCCAACTCGAATTCAAGAATAATGAGTCCCATCAGATTTAAATTTCAAATGTAATTCTGGAAGGATAAGAGGATTGAGATTACTAGATAAGAGATATTATAGGATTAGATCAAAATTGATTAGGACTTTCTATTTTTGAGGATAATCTCCTAAGAGGAGTTGGAGAGAACCCCTCCTCCTAAAGCTATATAAAAGGGCCGGGGGGGGGGGGGTAGGACCAGCTTTATCAATGAATCAATCAACAATCCATCAATCAAGCATCAAGCAATTCCATAAAGAAAGATTAATTTGGCCTTGTGAGAATCAAAGCCTAGAGGATTCAAAAATCATGAGCAGCTAAGCTTTTCCTTTCTGGTTCAAGGGGGGAGGTTCGATTGTGCCATCGTGAGGTTCTGTATTTAATTCAAGTTTTTTCTTTTTAATTCAAGTATTCATTGATTCTTGTGCTTATTCTCTATGGATATTAATGTTAATTAGTCTAACAAATTAATTAATGTTGATTTTCCTACTGCTATCCATGGTTCGGTGATCTATAATTGTCACGAATAGTGGTACAAGTAGCAATTAGGTTAATATTTTTCTGAGTCAATTGTTCGTGACATTCTTTGACCAATGTATTGACATGTTTTAACCTAAAGGGAATCAATGGAACAAGATTCGATAATTGTAGCTATCTCAATTATTGTTATTTTGGTTTAACTATTTTCACAAAGTTTAATGCTATCACTAGTTAATATGGAGCCCTATCGTACCTAGTTGATTAGGGATAAGTGTTGATTGAATGCTGGGTTTGGTCAGATGATTTAGCAAAAGACAAGGTTTATTATGGCTATCCTAATAAATCTAAGGTTAAATGCTTGAATTGCAAGACTACCAAAGTCAACCTATAATCGATGACCAATTGACTAACCCAAACCCTTGAATCAGAAATTATTCCCTAGCTCCCTGTGGGATTCGACCTAGTACCACTATGTCGAGCTGGGGAGAGCTATGTCGAGCTCCTTGATGGCGAACTACCTGGGGGAGAGCTATGCCGAGCTAGGGAGAGCTATGCTGAGCTCCCTGATGGCGATCTGCCTAGGGGAGAGCTATGCTAAGCTCCCTAGTGGTGAGCTACCTTGGTGGACTTGTCATTTGATCTGCTCCTATGTGACCTGTAACTCAGAGGATGGTGGAGCTCCCTGGTGTAGCGCAACCTGACTACCCTCTGCATGAGGTGATCTCCTGTCATTTGTAGGTGGCGGGAGTTGAGGGACCTATGAGAACTCCATCTTTTCCTCCTCTTTGTAGGTGGCGGGAGCTAAGGGACTTGCGAGAACTCCACCTTTCCTCCTCTTTGTAGGCGGTGGAAGCTAAGGAACCTATGAGAACTGAACCAGGGGGCCCGGGGGTATTTACCCGGTGGGGACTCTCCGATGCCTAAGTTAGCACTCTGATTGTAGAGAGCTTGAAGATGATATTAGAGGAATGAGAGAGCTAGAGAGCAGGGATTACCTCCATTTTTTCATTCTCTCCCTTTGGCTTTGGGGGTTGGAATCCTTATATAGCGATGCCTGAAAGGATGATAGATGCATCGTATGGATGCCCAAATCTTGCAGAATAAGGTGGGTGAATTTCAAAAAAATTCTCTCCCTTCAATTGGGAATCACATTCCCTATTTTAGAAAAATCATATCTTTCAAGGATTAATCTTGAACCATGAACTGAACCAGATCTGAACAAAAATAGTAGGAGAGGATTATACCAGATACGGAGAAATAATATCTCCCAACAAAGGTGTTCACGCCTGATGGGTTTGCCGAAGCCCTCAAAATTAGTAGTAGTCCCACAATAAGATATTTGTATTAAAAGTGGTACTAGGTCGAATCCCACAGGGAGCAAATCAGTAATCTCTTAGCCGAATAGATAAAGTAAATGAGTGGGAAGATAATTTAAAAGAATAAGAAAACAATAACAAAATAAACAAACAAGAGAAAATCAGTCTTGCCGAATTTTGGTTCAGGGGGGTTGAATCGATTGGCCATTGATCCTAGGTAAATTTCAGCATTCTTGCAATTCAAGCATTTAACCTTAGATTTTTTAGGATAGCCATAATAAACCTTGTGTTTTCCTAATTCAGTTGACCAAACCCAGCATTCGATCAACACTTATCACCACTCAACTGGGTACGATAGTGTTCCATGTTAAATAGTGATAGCATTAAGATTTGCGAAAATGGTTAAACCAAAATAACAATAATTGAGATAGCTGCAATTACTAAATCTTGTTCCATTGATTCCTTTAGGTTGAACCATGTTAAAACATTGGTCAAAGGCTGTCATGAACAATTGATCCAAAAAGATATCAACCGAATTGCTACTTGTACCATTATTCATGACAATTACGAATCACCGAAATCATGGATAGCAGTAGGAAAATCAACATTAATTCAGTTTGTCAAACTAATTAACATCAACATCCGATAAAAATATGCACAAGAATCAATGAATACTTGAATTAAAAAGCAAGAAAATAAATTAACTACAAAACCTCACAATGACACAATCGAACCTCCCCCCTTGAACCAGAAAAAGAAGCTTAGCTGCTCATGATCTGCGCAATCTCCATACTTTGCTTCTCCATAGCCGAACTTCTTTCTTGAGATTCTTAGTCTTCTTGATGATCTCTTGGATCTGGGAGTCAGTGATGCTAGAGCTGGTTCACCCCCCTCTTTATATAGCCAAAGGAGAGGGTTGTTTTCCAACTCCTTCTAGGAGATCATCTTATCTTTAGGGAGTCTTGATCTTCTTTGAACTAATCCTATCTTATCTCTTATCTAATAATCTAATCTCAATCTTCTTATCTCTCTAGGATTACATTCAAGACTTTAGATCTGATAAGACTCTTTCTTTGGAGATTACATTCGAGATTTGGACTCTTGACTCTTGAATTCGAGTTGGGCTGTTTTCAAACTTGGGCTGCTTCAAGGTACTTTTGCGAGTTGGGCTTAAGTTGTGAAATGGGCCTAGTTGCGAACTTGCTCCAACTTCAGGCTCATTTCGTACTCAATGCAGGCCAAATCTATCAAAACCAAAAATATAAAAGTTGTGGGCCCTCCTTTAATCTTTCTAATTCGTTTTGAATTATCGAATTCAGAGTCCGGAATTGAGAGTTAGGCCAAGATTACTGACTGTCGCTGAAACTGTGCAAAATCACCCGATTTGCCCTATTTTCTTCCAATTTTCTTTCATTATTGCCCTGGATCGAAATACAAGAGTAATGAGTCCATTTATGTGCTAAAGTGATTAAAAGATGAAAATTAGGGGACAAAAATAGGATTTTTTTTAGTCTCATCAAATCCCCCCACACTTAAAATTTGCCCGTCCTCGGGCAAGGCAAAACTCAAGCAAAACAAGAGAACCTAACTATTGCAACTCTCTTCTTTTTCTCAATTCGAGGCCTGGTCCAATGCATGCTTCAGTCCAGTCCTGGTAACCTTCCCTCTTCCATCTCTTTCTCCCCTTTTTCTTGTCCAAGAGTGACCGCAAATCATCATTCCTCATGGTCCCAAGTTAAATCGATAGTCAAGGAGACAAGCCTTCCCAAGCTGAAACTCCTTGGACTGCATGGGTGCTCATTGCTTTTAAAAAACCAATTCAGCCAAATTCACTTAACTTTCCTTATTTCTTAAGCCAAAATAAGGTGTGCTTATTGCCATAAGCTTGCTATGTATCACATCTCCACCACTTAGTATGAATTCCTAGGATCTGAAGGTGAGAATGGGGTTGGGGTTCTTGGGTGAATGCATTTTATGCTCCATCTCACCCTTGCCTTCGTTTCAAGATGTTGGTGCATTTTATGCTCTATCTCGCACTTGTTTTCATTTCTAGATGTGAGTGCATTTTATGCTCCATCTCACATTAGTCACGATTTTATTTTCAAACTTTCTTTTTTCACAAAAATCACAGGGTTTCGCCACCTGATCCATGAATTCATTGATCATGGTCTCAATATGCCTAACACAGAAAGTTCTATAATAATCATCCCATGTTTGACAGATAATTATGAGAAAATCAATCAAACCAAACCCTTATGCATCTTGCCTATTGATCGATTAAAATCATGAGGTACCATATGCAGCCAAGAAATATTCAGTTAGTCATGCTTGCATGCTATCCTATCCATTCAGCCTAAGCACATGATTCCTAATAAGTTGAAATCGTTCAAGGATAAGTTTCTAGGGAGCAGAAATTTCAAGAAGGTAAGGTATCCCAAATTTCCATCAGATTTCCCTAATCCCCCCACACTTAAGTTATACATTGTCCCCAATATGTGATTATGCATAAAGTAGAAGGATTTGGGGGTATTTCCCTGTTTTTCTTGTTGGGTTCCTGCTAAACACAAAAATCAAAACCAAACAAAATAGCAAAATTAACTAAACACAATAGGTTGCCTCCCACAAGCGCAATTGTTTAACGTCATTATGCTCAACATCCTCCTTTGCTACTTTAACTCTCGTGGTTGCAGCTTCCGGTGTGCTCCCCTTCCATCCATCATGGGCGGGTTCAAATCTGGAATAGGGGCCTTCATATCCAATTGTGCACTCAATTCTAGCTCCTCATTCATGTCTTTTTCAAAAATTTCATATACAGTTGGATCAATTGTGTCAACCGAATAGATCGAATGGTCTTCATTTGGGTACTTCATAGTTTCAAAAATATTAAATTTAATAGTCTCCCCATCAAACTCGACGGAGAGGGTACCCTCATCCACATCTATTTTGGTCTTGGCCGTTTTCATGAATGGCCTGCCTAATAGAAGTGGGGCAGAACTTGTGAATGTGTCATCCTCCATCTTTAGAATGTAGAAATCAGCCGAAAAGATTAAGTCATTAACCTGCACCAATACATTCTCAACAATCCCTTCTGGGTAGGTGTTAGAACGATCAGCTAATTGGATAACAACTATAGTTTCCCTTAAAGGACCTAATCTCAAAGCATACTAAATCGAGTATGGAATGACATTGATAGATGCACCTAAGTCTAGCATGGCATGCTCGATTCGCTTATTGCCAATCACATAAGGTAGGGTGAACATACCTGGATCAACATGTTTTTCTGGTAAGGTCCTCGTGATCACGACTTAAATGTTCTCTCCAGCTCCTACCTTAATGGGGTTCTCATTTGAGTCCTATACCTCCTCTTCTTCTTGTCCTTTATCTGCCTTCCTTGGTGAGGTGGGTTCTAGCTGCAGTTCCTTCCCACTTCTCAGCACCACTGCACTTACATTCTCCTTGGGGTTGACTACTGTTTGTGATGGTAGTTTCCTAGAGCTCTGTGCCTCCAACTTGCTAATGGAAGTGGCAAGTTGGCTGATTTGATTCCCTAAATTCTGAATGCTGGCTCTTGTTTCTTGCTGAAATTGCTGAGTATTAGTAGCTAGAGCCTTAACTATATCTTCTAATGATGTACCTGAATTCAGGGGTTTGGCCTTGTGCTGTGATGGGTGTTGAAAACTGGGGCTGTCGACTGAAAAAATGGGGCTGATATTGCTGCTGTCCTCCTTGGTTCCCATAGCTTAGATTTGGGTGACCTCTCCACCCTGGATTGTAATAATTGGAGTAGGGATCATACTTTCGTTGGGGCTGCCCTGGGAATCCTCCTTTGGAATTTACTTGCTGCATCGATCCATCTTGTAATGATGGACACCTATCCGTAGGATGACCAGGGATCGAACAGATACCACACACCCTGGCTATTTGTAATTGCCCTACAACAAGTTTCTTAACCAAAGCTATTAGATCTTAAATCTGATTTTCTAAATTGACATGGCTTACCTCATTAACCCGTCTAGTGGTGCCATCTATCCTTGCACCGAACCGTTGTGAATTTTTGGCCATGTTGGAAATTAATTCCCTGGCTGCTTCGGGTGTCTTGTTCACTAGGGCTCCTGCATTGGCTACATCGACCATACTTCTATCCATGGGCTGAAGCCATTCATAGAAGTATTGGATCAAAAGCTGTTTGGGTATTTGGTGATGTGGAAAGCTAGCAACAAGTTGTTTAATCTTTTCCAATATTCATATAGCGTCTCACCACCAAATTGTCGAACTCTACATATTTCTTTTCTTATGTTTGCAGCCTAGGATGCAGGGAAATATTTCTCTAAAAATACCATGTTCATCTCATCCCATGTGCGTATTGAACCGGGAGGAAGAATATACAACCAATCCTTTGCTTTATCACGTAAAGTAAATGGAAAGGCTATGAGTTTTACCTGATTCTCGGTCATACCGTGGGGTTTCAGAACAGACGACATGGAATTTCTTCAGATGCTTATAAGGGTCCTCACCTGGAAAACCATGAAATAGAGGCAATAATTGAATCAAACTAGATTTCAATTCAAAACCTACCTCAAGAGTGGGGTACGTGATGCATAGGGGCTGTTGGTTCATCATTGGTGCAGTTAACTCTCTCAACGTCCTCTCTCTGTTAGCCATTCTTTCTCCTTCGAAAATGGGTAGATCACAAGCTGGTAGATCGAAATCTGAATTCACCCTTTTAGGTGAACGATCCTTCCTTTGTTTTGCCTCCTTCCTTAAACGACGGGTGGTCCTCTCAATTTCGGGGTTGTACTCGAGTTCACCTCGTTGAGAAGCACGAGTCATAAAATAGAAGAGGTTAACAAAGAGAAGGTAATAGCTAAGAAATTAAATTTGCTCCCTAGCAATGGTGCCAAATTTTTGACGGGTTTGTCAAAGCCCTCAAAATTAGTACTAGTCCCACAATAAGATATTTGCAGTAAAAGTGGTACTAGGTCGAATACCACAGGGAGCAAATCAGTAATCTCTTATCTGAATGAATAAAGTAATTGAGTGGGAAAATAATTTAAAAGAATAAGAAAGCAATATTAAAATAAACGAACAAGAGAAAATCAGTCTTACCGAATTCTGGTTCAAGGGTTCGGGTTGAATCGGTTGGCCATCGATCCTAGGTAAATTTTAGCATTCTTGCCATTCAAGCATTTAACCTTAGATTTATTAGGATAGCCATAATAAACCTTGTGTTTTCATAATTCAGTTGACCAAACCCAGCATTCAATCAACACTTATCACCACTCAACTGGGTACGATAGCGTTCCATGTTAAACAGTGATAGCATTAAGAATTGTGAAAACAGTTAAACCAAAATAACAATAATTGAGATAGTTGCAATTACTGAATCTTGTTCCATCGATTCCTTTAGGTTGAACCATGTTAAAACATTGGTCAAAGGCTGTCATGAACAATTAACCCATAAAGATATCAACCTAATTGCTACTTATACCATTATTCGTGACAATTACAGATCACTGAAGTCATGGATAGCACTAGGAAAATCAACATTAATTCAGTTTGTCAAACTAATTAACATCAATGTCCAATAAAAATATGCACAAGAATCAATGAATACTTGAATTAGAAAGCAAGAAATTAAAGTAACTATAGAACCTCACAATGACACAATCGAACCTCCTCCCTTGAACCAGAAAAAGAAGCTTATCTGCTCATGATCTGCGCAATCTCCATGTTTTGCTTCTCCATAGCCGAATTGCTTTCTTGAGCTTCTTGGTCTTATTGATGATCTCTTGGATCTGAGAGTCAGTGATACTAGAGTTGGTTCGCCCCCATCTTTATATAGCCAAAGGAGAGGCCAAATGCACTGTTATGGACAGTGCACCCACTGAAAACCATCTCATGGTCTCTATGGGCCCAACACTTACCCTAAGTGGTCCCTGGGCCAAGCCACCTTGTAACACCCAGGGATTGTGGGCAGATGCAAGATTAGCCCATCAGGTATTATCCTCAATGGTCTTACACTTAACCTATCAGCCCATAATGATCTTACACTGCTCGATAAGAGAGGACTTCTCCTTCGGCTGCAAGCAACAGTGTTGCACTCTCTGCTTATATGGATCCCGGGAATTAAAACCTTTTGAAAACATTTTAGAAACCATAATATATATACATTTATATCACATATAAAATATATTTTGTGAAACAAATCTCAACAATTGAAATCAGTTGCCGGCATTCTTGGTTTCCATAAGTGAGAGTGCATCCCTGATCATTACCTTTGTCCGACAAAGGGGCTGATCCTGTCACTATGATCACCCACTAAGATGAATTCTTAGACTGTCCCAACATACCCAGGTTTTGACCCCCGCTAAGGATCTCACTGAATGTCACATCAAAGGCAGCCTAATCCGACACCCAGTGCAGTATCATAATCGAGTCTAGGGGTCGGGTGTAACTTTCCAGTTTTTCCCATCAATCTCCAAGGTCCAGGGCAATACTGGAAATCGGGTCCAGTTCAAAGACTCAATTAATCCTACACTGTAAGTGCATAGGGTCTCACCTCGGCAGCTGAGACAAGCCACCCCAACTGACTTGGTGGCACCACAGTGTCAACCTTGTCAGGACAGGTCTCCCCAGACCGGCCCAGTCGCTATGAACATTCTAAACTAACATGAGTCTCATTAAATGTCCAGTTTAAGGATATTACACAGAAACATACCAAGGGAACATGAATCAAATATGCACTTTTATTCATTTACAATAAACTCATAAAGTACATCATCTTGATTGAAGCTAAGGGCATACAAAACTGTCTAACAATTGGTACATCAAAGACAACCCAATTTGACACCTAGTGCAGTATCATAATTGAGTTTAGGGGTCGGGTGTAACTTTCTAGTTTTGCCCATTAATCTCCAAGGTCCAGGGCAATATTGGAAATCTGGTCCAGTTCAAATATTCAATTAATTCTACACTGCATGTGCCTTGGGTTTCACCCTAGCGACTGAGACAGGCCCCCCCAACCGACTTGGTGGCACATCAGTGTTAGCCTTATCAGGATTGGTCTCCCTAGACCGACCCCCTGGCTGTGAACATTCTAAACTAACACGAGTCTCATTAAATGTCCAGTTTAAGGGTATTACACAGAAACACACCAAAGGAACATGAATCAAATTTGTATTTTATTCATTTACAATAAACTCATAATGTACATCATTTTGATTGAAGCTATGAGCATACAAAAACTGTCTAATAGCTCCCACTTGCACTTTGGTCCAATCTGGTACAAGTCGGAGTCCTATGCTTTCCACATGTTTCTCAAACACTTTCTATGATAGTGGCTTCGTCAATGGGTCTACTACATTTTTCGCAGACACTACCTTCTGAATTAGGACTTCCCCTTTACCAATAATCTCCTACAGTACGTGGTACTTCCTCTCGATGTGCTTTGACTTCGAGTGGGCTCGTGTCTCCTTAGCCTGAGCAATTGCACCATTGTTGTCACACAATAATGGGATGGGTGATGTGCTGGATGGAACTATTCCCAACTTGTGAATGAACTTCTTCATCCACATGGCTTCTTCGGTAGCCTCGCTTGTGGCAATGTATTCAGCTTCGGCCGTGGAGTCTGTAGTGGACCCCTGTTTGCTGCTTTTCTAGCAAACAACACACGATCCTATCGTGAAAACATATCCAGATGTAGAGTTTTTATCATTTAGATCCAACTGGAAATTGGCATCGGTATACCCTTGGATCTGTAGAGAGCTACCATTGAATACCAGACAAAACTCTTTTGTCCTTCAAAGGTACTAATTATGTTTTTCACAGCAATCCAGTGCTCCTGCCTTGGGTTGGCCTGGAATTTGCTTACCACACTCACTACTTGAGCAATGTTAAGATGAGTGCACAACATGGCATACATGATGCTCCCTACGGTTGAGGCATAGGGAACGTCTTTCATGCACTCAATCTCCTCAGACATCTTGGGAGACATCTTCTTGGAGAGAGTGACTCCGAGCCTAAAAGGAACATTTCCTTTCTTGGAGTTCTTCATGCTGTATCTTTTGACTATTTTGTCAATTATTCGCTTCGATCTATCTCTATACAGTCGAAGACCTAGTATATAGGAGGCTTCTCCAAGATCTTTCATGGAGAATTGTTATGAAAGCCATACTTTCACCGTAGTTAACATTCCTACATCATTCCCAATGAGTAGAATGTCATCTACATATAGAACCAAGAAAGTAACCTTATACTCATTTGACTTCCTGTAAACACAGAGCTCATCCGGATTCTACTTGAAGTCAAACGATTTGACAACAAAGTCAAAATGAATGTTCCAACTCCTAGAAGCTTGCTTAAGTCCATAAATGGATCTGTTAAGTTTACATACCATGTGTTCTTGACCTGTAGCAATGAAGCCTTGCGGCTGCTGCATATAGATATCTTTAGTAAGATCTCCATTCAAGAATGCAGTTTTGACATCCATTTGTCAAATCTCATAATCATGGTATGCTGCTACAGCTAGCAAGATCCTAATGGATTTAAGCATGGCCATAGGCAAAAAGGTTTCCTCATAATCAATGCCCTCTTTCTGAGTGTACCCTTTCTCCACCAGATGAGCTTTGAAGGTCTCAACCCTTCCTCTTGTAAATCCACTTGCAACCAATTGCTTTTAACTCGGAGGGCGGATCTACTAGAGTCCAGACTTTATTGGTCTCCATTGAGTCCATCTCAACTCTCATGGCCTCCACCCACTTCTGGGAATCTATGTCCAACATAGCTTCCGCATAAGTCACGGGATTCTCCACACTACTCAAGGTTTTCACTAGGTAACTATCCTGGTCATAACCATAACGGACTGGTGGCTTGGATACCCGAGAGGATCTTCTTGGTTGGTCACTACCTAAAACTTGTGGGACATCTCCCACTACCTACAATAGCCAATTTCAGTGGTTAATGAAAAAATATGAAATTACACATAAATTGGCTACCCCTTATCACCCTCAAACTAGTGGCCAAGTGGAGTTGTCTAACAGGGAACTCAAAAGAATTATGGAAAAGACTGTAGCATCTGCTAGAAAAGATTGGTCCATTAAGTTAAATGATGCATTGGGGGCATACAAAACTGCATATAAGACACCCATTGGCATGTTCCCCTACAGGTTGGTCTTCTGTAAAGCATGCCATTTACCAGTAGAATTAGAGCACAAGGTCTATTGGGCTCTTAAATTCTTGAATTTTGACATTGAGGCCACAGGGGCTAAAAGGAGGCTACAATTGAATGAGATGGATGAATTCAGACTTGCCACCTATGAAAATGCCGAAGTCTATAAAGAAAGAATTAAAAGATGGCATGATAAGAACTTGTTGAGGCAGGACTTTTATGTTGGGCAGCAGGTATTGTTATATAATTACCGTTTCCACCTATTCCCAGGCAAGCTAAGATCCAGGTGGTCTAGACCCTTCATCATCACTCAGGTTTTTCCCCAAGGGGCTATAGAAATCACCCACCTGGTTCAGGGCACATTTAAAGTAAATGACCAGTGCCTGAAACCATATTTAGTGGGCGGTACTATACCCCCTCCATCCACTGTTTATCTTGACAACCAATGATCTTCTTGTTCATGAATAGGTTAAGGCATCTTTTCTTCATTTTTTTTGGGATATTAGTTAGTAAAATAAAGATCTCTTTTTCAAAATTTCAAATCATTTTTAGCAGAAGAGGCTTCCCACCAAAGTGCCCATTTTATTATCCAGGGAGTCCTCTATTCACCCTTCTCTTTACTTGCTATTGCTTTAGTTGATTTCATTGCCATTCCCTATCACTAGGAACATTGCGGACAATGTTCATCTTAACTGTGGGGGAGTGAGCCTGAGGCTAGGGTGTGGGAGCTAAAACCATGCACCTCATTCACCCTAATACACATATGCAGGCAGTGACATATCCAAGTAGACTGGAACCCCTCAAGTTCATTGATATTTATTAGGTGACTTTTTTTAAGAAGGAATGCAAAGAGTTAAGGGAGACCAATGTAATTGTTAAGTTTTTATTCTTGCGAATGACCCAACTTAGTGTATGCATGAGAAAAAGGGGGAATTGAATATGTCTTTCAACATAACTAGCCTTAACTACCTTCATGTGTATGAAAGTACTTGATTTCATTATTAATGGTCAAGAAAGCTAGTGCACATCTGAATTGCTGATACATGAGGTTCAATAATTGAGCCCAAATTGACTCTGCTATTTTGAACTGAATAGTAAAACTAATAGCTCAGAACATGGGTCTTGTTATTTACCTCAAGCATGTGACCAGTGTAAGATGGAGCATAAAATGCACTCACACCAATAAAAAAAAAAGAGAAGAGAGAGAAAAAGAAGAGTGTGAGATGGAGCATAAAATGCACTCACACTAAAAGAAGAAGAAAAGGGTGAGACAGAGTATAAAATGCACTCACCCCTTGAAATAAGTAAATTTGGTGACAACTGAGGTTCAAAGGGGCATACTAAAGTTGAACTCTCATTAAGATATAGTTACAGATGTGAAACTTAGTGCAATTAGATTATTAACTTTGACAATTAAGGAGCTGATTTATAAATTAATTGGGAGTGAAGGCTGGACTTTGAAGAAATTCATATTCTCCTTTCCTTGGATTTTATACATGTGTTAAATGGTAATTTACAAGAATAAGAGCTGAACACTTACAAAAGTTCCCCGACTACTCAAAGCATTTCTATCTTAAAAATTCATCTTATAATTGGTGAGAATAGAGGGGGGGAATGTTCAGTTTATGGCCGATGTCTTTGCTTGAGGACAAGCAAAAGCTTAAGTGTGGGGGTATTTGATGAACATACAATTTATCTATAATTTATGAGGTCCTTGCATGGATTTTTATGTCATTTTTATTTAATTTTGCCCTAATATAGTTTAATGATAAGAAAGGATTTTTAGGGTATTTAATCCAAGAAAAAGAAAGAAAAAAGGAATGAAAAGAATGTTCAAAAAGATCAATTTCAGCCCAGCCCGGTTGTTGAAGCAAGAGAGAGCACTTTGGTCCAAGAAGAACAAGTTGATTCTTTAAAAAAACCCAAGAAAAGAAAGCCTAGCAAAGAGTAAAATTTAACCCAGTAGAGAAGGTCCATTCTCAGCCTAAAAGAGCAGCCTATAGTGTAGCTATCATGTGCTAAGAGGGAACGTAAGTGCAGGCCAAATAGCAGCACTCTTAGAAGGCTTTCAAGAGAAATCTAGAAAGTTTAAGAAGGGGGTGCAATACACCACATTCTAGAGGCTTCAAGAAGGGGCAAGAGCCCCCTTGAAAATCCTCTAGAAGGGGGGAAGGTGTTCAATTGTTTAAGAGAAAGGCTCTCCCACTCCTAGAGGTTCGAATACCTTGAAGACAAGAGAAGAGAAGAAGGGCTAGGTGCAAAGAAGAAGAAGAAGAAGAAGGGGCTGAAAGAGTTCAAGTCAAACTAACAAGAAGAGAATGTGAGTTCGAAATTGGGGGTTTTTTATTCAGAGATCTATTGTAATCATTCTATTCTAGTTTCATTTTCCTTTGATTTGAATTCATCTTCCTTGTTGTAAATTTTTCTTTCTCCCTCTCCCATTCTTTCTTGATGTATTTCAGTTTGTAAAATTTCAGATCAGCAATAAAATTCTTTTTGATTCATTCGAATGGTCGTGAATTGTACATGAAGTTTCTTGAATAGGGGTTAAATTGTAGATTAATTCGGCCAATTAACTTTCAAAACTCAGATCTGAATTCTCAGATCTGAGATTGCAAGATCAGAATTGCTTGAAAGAGAATTCAGATCTGCAAATTTCAGATTGGCCAAATTAATCTAAAGCTTGGAATTCTTAGAGTGCTTGAGAAAGACTCTAAGAATTCAGATCTACTATTCAAGAACTGAATGGGATGCAAGGTTAGAGATAACTTGCACAATTCATTTTGTGATCAATTCAGATTTGAATTGATGCCTTAGAAGTGTTTGAAGAAATGCATGCATGGGATTAGATCCTTGATAGAGATATGGGGATCATCACTAATGCATAGGATGAACATGCACTCGAAAGAGGTTGTTCATGACCTTGGGGTTTCACCAAACCAAGGCTTAATCACAATCTATTCGAATGATTCAACTTGATTGATTGCTGAATTCTGAGATTAGCACTAAACTGCTTACTCTTCTAACCTGAATTAAAGGCAATTGGGCCAATAATTTAGATAGATTTTAGTTTAGAATTTTGAGCTTTTGAATAAACTTTTGATTTATTGTTGATCAGATAAGAAGTGTCCAGTTTAGTGTTGGTAATTGTTTCCTAAATCCTCATGGGAATGATACTTGACTCGCTACTTTATTACTTGAATAGCTACTGCACTTGCTAGTGTCACAATGAGCCACACACCAAACCTTGCCTTCAGGGTAAGATGATGAACAACCATTTAACGGTAAGCCTGAAAGATGTACATGCACGCTTGACCTTATACATACTGATGTATGTGGTCCCATGAGTGTTAGGACACATAACCAGCACATTTGTTTTATAACATTTACCGATGATTATTCTCGGTATGGTTACGTGTACCTAATGAGACACAAGTCTGAATCATTTGAAAAGTTCAAAGAGTTTAGACAAGAGGTCGAGATGCAGCTAGGGAGAGAAATTAAGACCCTTCGATCAGATCGAGGTGGCGAGTATCTCTCTGACAAATTCATGGACTACTTAAAGGTCATTGGGATAGTATCATAGCTAGCTCCTCCTGCTACACCATAGCAAAATGGTGTGTGAGAGAGGAGGAACCAGACTTTATTGGATATGGTCATATCACTTTTCATACATTCAAAGTTACCCACATCCTTTTGGCGTTATGCATTGGAGACTGCGATATACGTGCTGAACCGGGTTCCAACCAAATCAGTTCTGAAGACTCCCTATGAGCTTTGGACCGATAAGAAACTAAGTGTGAGACACTTGAAGATTTGGGGTTGTCCGACACATGTTAAAAGAACGAATGCAGACAAATTGGAATCCAAGACTAGTCGTTGCCTATTCATAGGCTACCCCAAATGACCCAGGAGAACAGAAGGTGTTTTGTAGCCAAAATTCCCATTTCTTGGAAGATGATTACATCTTGAACAATCATCGTCAGGAAGTTGTTCTTGATGAGGAGAGCTCAGGGGTAGTGGGAGGTATCCCACAAGTTTCAAGTAATGACCAACCTAGAAGATCTACCCAGGTTTCTAGTCCTCCAGTCCGTTTCGGCTATGACTAGGATAGCTACTTGGTGGAAGCCATGACTAGTGAGGAGGATCCCGTGACTAATACGAAAGCTATGTTGGAAATAGATTCTTTGAAATGGGTAGATGCCATGAGAGCAGAGATAGACTCGAGGGAGACCAATGGAGTTTGGACTCTAGTAGATCCGCCCTCTAGGGTAAAAGCAATTGGTTGCAAATGGATCTATAAGAGAAAAAAAGATGGTAAGGTTGAGACTTACAAGGTTCATCTTGTGGTGAAAGGGTACACTCAAAAAGAGTGCATCCATTAGGATTCTGCTAGCTGTAGTAGCATACCATGATTATGAGATTTGGCAAATGGATGTCAAAACTGCGTTCCTAAATGGAAATCTTATTGAAGATATCTATATGTAGCAACCGCAAGGTTTCATAGCTACAGGTCAGGAGCACATGGTATGTAAATTAAATAGATCCATATATGGACTTAAGCAAGATTCTAGGAATTGGAACATCCGGTTTGACTCTACCTCAAAAGGTTTGATTTTGAGCAAAACCCAAATAAGCCCTATGTTTATAGGAAATCCAGTGGGGATAAGGTTACATTCTTGGTTCTATATGTGGATGATATTCTACTCATTGGGAATGATGTAGGAATGTTGACCACGGTGAAAGTGTGGTTTTCACAGCAATTCTCCATGAAAGATCTTGGAGAAGCCTCCTATATACTAGTTTTTTGACTCTATAGAGATAGATTGAAGAGGATAATAGAATTATCCCAATCTGCTTATCACAGCAATTCTCCATGAAATGTTCCTTTCAGGCATGGAGTTACTCTCTCAAAGGCCATGTCTCCCAAGACACCCGAGGAGATTGAGGGCATGAAGGACGTCCCCTATGCCTCTGCTGGGAGCACCATGTATGCCATGTTGTGCACTCATCCTGACATCGCTCAGGCAGTGAGTGTGGTAAGCAGATTCTAGGCCAACCCAGGGCAGGAGCATTGGACTGCTGTGAAAAAACTACTTAGTACCTTCAAAGGACAAAAGAGTTTTGTATGGTATTCGATGGTAGCTCACTACAGATCCAGGGGTATACTGATGCCGACTTCTGGTTAGATCCAGATGATAGAAAGTCTACATCTGTGTATGTTTTCAGGATAGGATCGTGTGTTGTTTGCTGGAAAAGTAGCAAATAGGGGTCCATAGCAGATTCCACAACCAAAGCCGAATACATTGCCATAACTGAGGCTGCCTTATGAATAAAGGTGTTCATTCTGGAATTTGGAATTCAACACATCACCCATTCCACTATTGTGTGACAACTCTGGATCTACGAGAGATTGATGTTAAAAGATAGCATCAGCGGAGAATGTGGCAGACCTATTGACTAAGTCACTGACACAGAAAGTGTTTGAGAAACACGTGGAAAGTCTGGGACTCCGGCTTGTACCCGATTGGACCTAAGTGCAAGTGGGAGCTGTTAGATAGTGTATGCCCTTAGCTCTAATCATAATGATGTACATTATGACATTTAACATAAATGAATAAAGAGAATATTCATTGTGGTGTGTTTCTATGTAATACCCTTAAATTGGACACATTAGAGACTCGTGTTAGTATAGAATTTTCAAAGCCATTGGATAGATCTGGGGAGATTTATCCTGCCAAGGCTGACCCTGATGTGCCGCCAAATTGGTTGGGGTAGGTTGTCTCAACTGCTAGGGTGAGACATGAGGTACATGCAGTGTGGGTTTTCTTGAAACCATAAATCGGACCAGAATTCCAGTATTTCCCTGGACCTTGAAGATAGATAGGCAAAACTGGAATGTTACACTTGACCCATAGACTCAATTATGATACTGCACTAGGTGTTGGATTGGGCTGTCTTTGATATGCCAATCAGTGAGATCCTTAGAGGGGGTCAAAACCTGGGTATGTTGGGACAGTCCGAGAATTCATCTGATTGGTTGATCATAATGACAGGATCAGCCCCTTTGTTAGACAAAGTGAATGATTGGAGATGCACTCTCTCTGATGGAAACCTAAGCTGCCGACAACCGATTTCAATTATTGAAATTTGTTTTACAAAATATATATATATATATATATATATATATTATGGTTTCAAAATGTTGGCAAAAAGGTTTTAATTCCAGGGATACATGTGAGTAGAGAGTGCAACATTGTTCGTTGTAGCTGAGGGAGAGGTCCTCTCTTGTCGGGCAATGTTTGATCATAAGATCATTGAGGGTAATACCTGATGGGCTAATCTTGCATCTGCCCATAGTCCTTGGGTTTTTATAAGGTGGCTTGACCCAATGACCATTTAGTGTAAATGTTGAGCCCATTAAGAGCCCATGGTGATAGACTCAGGGGTTCACTGTTTCCTATAGTGAATTCGGCCAGGCCTTGTAACCAAGGTTGGGCTGAACCCATGTGGCTGATGTGTAGATCAATGTTTGGGTCACACGCCATACAAGGATATCCAACTGGGCAGCATTTTGGGGGATAAGAGAGCACATGGACTTAATGGGCCTAAAGCCCAATTCGAACTAGTTTAATATGATTAATTAAAGAAGGGGCGGTTCTGGGATTTAGATCACCAGATAGGATGAGGAGTTATCCCTATCCACTCAGATAGTCCAGATCCAAATAAAGATTTGGATTAGGAAACTCCTAATAAGATTAGGAGGGCTGATCTCTATATGTAGATAAGGTAAGGGTTTATCCTTATCTGTTAACTAGAGTCCAGGTCCAAATACAAGATTTGGATTAGGAAACTCCTAATGGGATTAGAAAACTCCTAATGAGATTAGGAGAACCTCTCTTTAAAGCTATAAATAGAGGAGGAGGGTGAACCCCAATTCACCCAATCAGATTACTGATACAAGAGAGAAGACACCTGTAGTTGGACTGACGCCATTTTCTGCTCTTGCCTTCTTCTATTGCTGCCACCATTGCCAATTCGATCTCCACCTGTAAGAGCGATCAAGAAATGTTATTGATATCAGTTTTTGGAGAAAAACTGATCTGAAGTCGTGCTCACTCACTCTCCATCAGATTCTTGGTTAAGAATCAAGTTTTTGCTGAAGGACCACCCTATTGATTATGCTCCACCCTACACTATGTCATCTTTAGTTAGAGCAGTCTTTGGAGATCTCCTTAGATGTGAACACCTTCTTTGTGATTCCCATATAGGAGAGAGAGAAATTTTTAAAATTTCACCCAACCTACCTGTAGGGTTCGGCAATCCATATGATGGATCTCTCATCCCTTCAGAGACCTAGTACTCCAACTTGGAGAAAATGGCTCTGTCTCTAGTCACCTCAGCCAAAAAGCTCAAGCTATTCTTTCAGGCCCACAGTATTTGAGTGCTCACCGACCAGCCGCTTAAGCTAGTCCTCCAAAGGCTAAAAGCATCTGGCCACTTGATCAAATGGAACGTGGAGCTGAGTGAGTTCGACATTGAATAAGCACCCCGGCCTGCGATCAAAGATCAATCCCTAGCCGACTTCATTGCCGAATGCACATTCACCACCAAGGATCCTTCCCAACCACTGCAAGTATAGACCCTACACGTAGATGGCTCATCCAATCAGCAAGGCAATGGAGCCGTTCTTATTCTCCTCGGCCCAAATGACATGGTGTTAGAATATGCCCTCAGGTTTGATTTTAAAGCATCCAACAATGAAGCTGAGTATTAGGCCTTGATCACCAAGCTACGCCTCGCCCTAGACATGCGAGCTTGGAGAGTAGAAGCATTCAGTGATTCTCAGTTTGTGGTCAACCAGATCCACGAACAATTTGAAATGAGATTGCCCATGATGACAAGTTATCTATAGAATGTGCAGGTGTTAGACAGTTTTGTATGCCCTTAGCTTCAATCAAAATTGATGTACTTTATGAGTTTATTGTAAATGAATAAAAGTGCATATTTGATTCATGTTCCCTTGGTATGTTTCTGTGTAATACCCTTAAACTGGACACTTATTGAGACTCGTGTTAGTTTAGAAAGTTCATAGCCAGTGGGTCGGTCTGGGGAGACCTATCCTGACAAGGATGACACTATGGTGCCATCAAGTCGGTTGAGGTGGCTTGTCTCAGCTACCGGGGTGAGACCCCAAGCACATACAGTGTGGGATTAATTGAATCTTTGAACTGGACCAGATTTCCAATATTGCCCTGGACCTTGGAGATTGATGGGCAAAACTGGAAAGTTACACCCGACCCCTAGACTCGATTATGATACTACACTAGGTGTCGGATCAGGGTGTCTTTGATGTACCAATCAGTGAGATCCTTAGCGGGGGTCAAAACCTGGGTATGTTGGGACAATCCGAAAATTCATCTAAGTGGGTGATCATAGTGACAGGATCAGCCCCTTTGTCGGACAAAGGTAATGATCGGGGATGCGCTCTCACTGTTGGAAACCAAGACTGCCGGCAGTCGATTTCAACCGTTGAGATTTGTTTTGCAAAGTATATTTTATATGAGATAAAAAAGTATATATATTATGGTTTCTAAAATTTTTGCAAAAGGTTTTAATTCCCGGGATCCATATAAGTGGAGAGTGCAACACTATTCCTTGCAGCCGAGGGAGAGGTCCTCTCTTGTCGGGCAGTGTATGATCATTAAGGGCAGAGAGGTTAAGTGTAAGACCATTGAGGATAATACCTGATGGTCTAATCTTGCATCTGCCCACAGTCCCTGGGTGTTACAAGGTGGCTTGGCCCAAGGACCACTTAGGGTAAGTGTTGGGCCCATAGAGCCCATTTGATGGGTTTCAGGGGGTTCACTGTCTTTAACAGTGTATTCGACCAGGCCTTGTAACAAAGGCTAGGCCGAACCCATGTGGCTGATGTGCAGATCAATGCTTGGGTCCCACGCCATACAAGGAAGCCCAACTGGGTAGCAGATAGGAAGGTTAAGTGAGCACATAAGCTTGATGGGCCTAAAGCCCATTTCGAACTGGGCTATTTATTTAGTTAATTAAAGGGGCGAATTCTGAGATGGATTAGCAGATAGGATAGGGTCTTAATCCTATCCACTCAGAGAGTCTAGATCTGAATGTGATTCAGATCTAGAAACCTCCTAATGGGATTAGGATAAAGCTAATCTAATCTGCAGATAAGTTAAGGGTTTATCCTTATCACTAGAAGAGAAGGCTGATCCAAATATGATTTGGATAAGCACCTCCTAATGGGATTAGGAGCTGATCTTTTAAGTTAACAAAAAGAAGGAGGGGGCGGCAGCCTTGAGAGAGACCAACAAGAAACACATCAGATCCTCTTTAGTGCTGAAATCAAGAAGAGAGAATTCTGCAGCCTGCGAATACTCTCTTGCCGCCTCCCTGCTCTTGTCGCCTTGTTTGCCAGTTCGATCTCCAGTTGTGGGAGAAGTCAAGATTGGATCTTGACATCAGTTCTATGAAAAAGGATTGAAAAGGAAGCTATGCTCACGTACCATTCTACTGATTCTTGCAAAGGATAGAGTTCTTGGGGAAGAACACTACTGATTCTGCTCCATCCTACACTGCGCCATCTTCAGTGGGAGCAGTCTTTGTATCCTTCCTTGGGCGTGAACACCTTTGTTGGGAGATATTACTTCTCCGTATCAAGTATTATTCTCTCCCATTCCTTTTGGTTCAGATCAGGTTCAGTTTAAGGTTCAAGATTTATCCTTGAAAATATGATTTTCTAAATAGGGAATGTGATTCCTAGTTGAAGGGAGAAGAAAAAATTTTTGAAATTCGCCCCTTATTCCGCAATCTTTGGGCATCCATGTGATGGATTTTTCTCATCCTTTCAGTGGTATCAGAGCCCAGGTTCAAATCTTGAACCATTCTGTTTCAGATCTGAGCTTGCGCAATTAGGGAGAAGGCGTTCTACCCAATTTGCGCAGATTTGGTTTTTGGGAAATTTGTTCCCAAAACAAATGGGAAAATAATCTAAAATTAATTTTAAATAAATCTGATTATTATTTAGAATTTTTCTTTATAATTTTCTTGATTTATGGGCTGTTCGTACAAGAGGAGATCGAATTCTTTGTTTGCGTAGGGAACCTGCGATTTTGCAGTTCTTGATTTATTTTGGGTCTGTAAATATTTTTCTTTTTTTCTAGACTCAATGTATAGGTATTCGATCTGATGTAATTATTAATAGAAATAGGATTTCTATTTATTTTTATTTTGGATTGAAGTTGGCGGTGCAGAAAAGGAGATTTCGCAGAGAAGGAGATTTCGCAGATGAGAGAAATGATATCTGCGATTTGCAGTTTGTGAAACTGCATTCTGTGATCTAACCTCTGTTTTGCAGGAAGGATTGTGCGAACAGCCCTGTTTGACTGATTCTTGTTTTTCCTTTTATCAATATTTAATTTTAGATTATTTTCTTGAATTAAGGATTTAAATAAAAATCAAACCCTAGACCCATTCGTACTAAGATTGGTTCAAAACTGTTTGGACCAATTCTAGGGTTTAATCAAGGCTAAAAGTCAGCCCTAATTTCCTACTAATGGGCCTAAGGATTGATATTTAATTAAATGGTTAATTCGGCCCAGCCTGTAAAGGCCCAGTTTTAAATAGTTAAAACTGCAAAAGCCCATTTTATAGGCTAAAGCTATATGGGCTGAACTGGGTAACCCTAATTCAGCCCATATACCTAGATAATATTAATAGTTAATATTATGGAATTTTAACGGGCTTCCAACGGGCCTTACAGATAATTAATTGATTGGATCAATTTATCCCTGCATGTGATGTATGGATGTGTGATGTGCTGTGTACATGGGCCATAAGTACTTGGCCCATGCTCATTCGACAGTGGCTCTTGCGCACACCATGGCTGAATGCACATCATTGCCATGGTGTCCCTATTGGTCATTAGATGACTTCCCTCGGTGGTGGGCCCCACACCTCATCAAGAGGTTACGTGCGGAACCCTAGCCGATTCAAGGCCCACCGATATCTAGCTTTGTGAAAGTTAGTGGGAGCCACTTTGGTTTGACCTAAATCAAACTAGGGAGTAATTTTGTTCCCTCTAGCTAATATGAGTGCATGTGATAGGGAGATTCATATGATGAACTCTCTAAAGGCCTTCCATCATTAGCATGAGGATGGGTTCTTCAGTAATGAGGAAACGCACCAGAAAATGGGCTATCCATTTGCTGTTGGGCTTGCCTGAGTGTTTCATAAGATGATAGGGGCATCATAGACCGATGTGGGAGGGGCTTCACCAGAAAATGGGAACTCTCTCACGGTACCTTGGCGTTCACGAATATGATGGGTAAGCCCTCACTGGACAGAAAGGTTTACCTGAAAACGGCTCTGAACCTTGTCTAACAGAGGCCAAAGGGAAAACTCATATGATGAGTGGATGTGATCCTTCACAGAAAGGTGGTGGGGTTATGTAGCTGAAACAGTTGGCTCCATGCACCCTATGTGATTTCCCACATTTCCAGAGACAACCCGTAGTCTCCGTCACTGAGAGAGGAGGGAAACTCATATGATGAGTGGATGCTCTTTTATCAGAAAATGGCAAACGGATCTTTTGCAAAACTGCTTGATGACAACAAGTTGAAGGGTCCAAACTATGCTGACTGGTATAGGAACCTTATGCTGGTCCTAGCTTCTGAAAAGCTGGACAAAGTGGCAAAGAATCCTGCCCCGGAGCGTCCGGGTGATAGGGCTTCTGAGGCCCGAAGGAGAGACTATCAAGATTGGGAGGAGAAATACTCCCTTGCCCGATGTTACATCATTGCCTCCTTAGACAACCCGATACAGAGGCAGTTCGATTAGATCGAACTTTCCAAAGACATATTGGACAGTCTCAGGACAATGTATGAAGAGCAGAATCGTTCTACTCGACAAAAGGTCTTGAAACAGTTCATGACCGCACAAATGTCCAAGGGTCAACAAGTTCACGACCATTGTCTTCGGATGATGGGATACATCAACGAACTGGAGGCTCTTGGATCCGGGCTGGACCTTGCAACCCAGGTAGATGCTATCCTTAACTCTTTGCCTCATTCCTTTAATCCGTTCATCATGAACTATAACATGAACAAGCTGAATGTCAGCTTACAAGAGCTCAACAATATGTTGCAAAGAGCTGAAGAACTGATTAGAAAGGATGAGCCTGTAGCCATGCTTGTTGAAGCTGGCAAGACAGGCAAGAGAAAGAGGAAGGCAAAGAAGCCTTAGAAGAAAGCCACTAAGAGCAAGAAGCAGAAGAAAGACAAAGCATCGGATGCCTATCACTTCTGCAAGAAGACCGGCCACTGGAAAAGGAACTGTCCTGCCTACCTGGAATCCAAGAAAGGTAACTTCGAAACTTGTGTTATAGAAACCAATTTGTTGGTAGCTTCTGCATCCTAGTGTATTGACTCCGGGGCTTCAACTCATGCTTGTAACTCACTGCAGGGGTTCAAGGTAAGCAGAAGGCTGAGTGAAGGAGAAGTCACACTCTTCTTGGGGACTACTGCAACTGTTGCAGCCGCGGCCATAGGAACCATGGAATTAATTTTTAGAGAAGGAACAATTGTACTGAAAGACAGTCTTTATGTGCAAAATTTAAGGAGAAATTTGATTTATCTCAAAATTGTGTGTAGATGGTTATTTTGTCTTCTTTAGTAATACGATTACTATTAAAAGAAACAACAGATTCATCGCATACGGGGAACTGGAGAACAGTCTCTATGTTCTACATCCTTCTCTAGAAACTAACATAACCGAAACTACGTCGGCTGAAATCCCTAAGAAGAGAGCTCGTGATACAGTTAATCCCGCGTGTCTGTGGCATTATCGACTTGGCCACATCGGTGTTGACCGAATCACAAGGTTGGTAAAGGATGGTCCTTTGGATTTTCTAACTGTAGAAGATCTTTCCACTTGTGAGCCTTGCCTACAAGGCAAGATAATGAAACGGCCATTTAATGGTAAGCCTGAAAGATGTACGGGCACACTTGACCTAATACATACTGATGTAGGTGGTCCCCTGAGTATTAGGACACGAAATCAACACGTGTATTTTATCACCTTCACAGATGATTTTTCACGATACGGTTACGTGTACCTAATGAGACACAAGTCTGAATCCTTTGAAAAGTTCAAAGAGTTTAGACAAGAGGTCGAGAAACAGTTAGGGAGAGAAATTAAGGCCCTTCGATTAGATCGAGGTGGTGAGTATCTCTCTGATGAATTCAGGGACTACTTAAAGGACAATGGGATAGTACCACAATTAGCTCCTCCTGCTACACCACAACTTAACGGTGTTTCGGAGAGGAGGAATAGGACCTTATTGGATATGGTTCGGTCGCTTCTCATACACTCAGAGTTACCCACATCCTTTTGGGGTTACGCATTAGAGACTGCGATTTATGTGCTGAATCGGGTTCCAACCAAGTCGGTTCCGAATACTCCATATGAACTTTGGACCGGAAAAAAACCAAGTGTTAGACACTTGAAGATTTGGGGTTGTCCAGCACACGTTAAAAGAACAAGTGTAGACAAGTTGGAATCCAAGACCAGCCGTTGCCTATTTGTAGGCTACCCAAAAGGCTCTATAGGTTACCTATTCTATGACCCAAGTGAGCAGAAAGTTTTCTACAGTCGTAATGCGCAATTCCTGGAAACCGACTATATCCTGGACACCCATTGTCAGGAAATTGTTCTTGATGAGGAGAGCTCAGGAGCAGTGGGAGATGTCCCACAAGTTCCAGATAGTGACCAACCTAGAAGATCAACTCGGGTATCCAGGCCACCAGTTCGTTATGGTTATGACCAGGATAGTTACCTGGTGGAAACCTTGACTAGTGAGGAGGATCCCGTGACTTACGCGGAAGCTATGTTGGACATAGATTCCCAGAAGTGGGTGGAGGCCATGAGAGCAGAGATGGACTCAATGGAGACCAATGGAGTCTGGACTCTAGTAGATCTGCCCTCCGGGGTAAAAGCAATCGGTTGCAAATGGATTTACAAGAGGAAGAAGGGCCCCGATGGTAAGGTTGAGACCTTCAAGGCTCGTCTGGTGGCGAAAGGGTACACTCAGAAGAGGGCATCGATTATGAGGAAACCTTTTCGCCTGTGGCATGCTTAAATCCATTAGGATCCTACTAGCTGTAGCAGCATACCATGATTATGAGATTTGGCAAATGGATGTCAAAACTGCATTCCTGAATGGAGATCTTACTGAAGATATCTATATGCAGCAGCCGCAAGGCTTCATTGCTGCAGGTCAGGAAAACATGGTATGTAAACTTAATAGATCCATTTATAGACTTAAGAAAGCTTCTAAAAGTTGGAACATTCATTTTGACTCTGCCGTCAAATCGTTTGACTTCAAGCAGAATCCGGATGAACCCTGTGTCTACAGGAAGTACAGTGGAGATAAGGTTACCTTCTTGGTTCTGTATGTAGATGACATTCTACTCATTGGGAATTATGTAGGTATGTTAACTACGGTGAAAGTATGGTTATCACAGCAATTCTCCATGAAAGATCTTGGAGAATCCTCCTATATACTAGGTCTTCAACTCTATAGAGATAGATCGAAGCGGATAATAGGATTATCCCAATCTGCTTATATTGACCAAATAGTCAAGAGATACAGCATGGAAAACTCCAAGAAAGGAAATGTTCCTTTCAGGCATGGAGTCACTCTCTTCAAGAAGATGTCTCTCAAGACTTCTGAGGAGATTGATGGCATGAAAGACGTTCCCTATGCATCTGCCATAGGGAGCATCATGTATGCCATTGATGAGACCAAAAAGAACCCTATTTTTATCCTCTAATATTCACTCTTTTATATTTATTTATCACTTAAATGAACTCTTTACTCTTGTCTTTCGATCTAGGGCAATAAAGAAGGCAATTGGAACAAAATAGGATAAATCGGGTGATTTTGCACAGTTTCGGCGACAGTCAGTAATCTGGGCTTAACGCTCAATTACGGACACCGAATTGGACAATTCAAGAAGCATTAGAAAGATGAAAGGAAGGCCCACAACTTTTATGTTTTTGGTTTTGACAGATTCGGCCCGAATCGCGTACGAAAATGAGCCCAAAGTCGGAGCAAGTTCGCAGCCAGGCCCATTTCACAACTTAAGCCCAACTCGCAGAAGTAATTTGAAGCAGCCCAACTCGAATTCAAGAGTTAAGAGTCCAAATTTCTAATGTAATCTCCAAGGAGAGAGTTTTATCAGATCTAAAGTCTTGAATGTGATCCTAGAGAGATAAAAATATTGAGATTAGAGCATTAGATAAGAGATAGGATAGGATTAGTTCAAGATAAGATCAAAACTCCCTAAGGATAAGATGATCTCCTAGAAGGAGTTGGAAAACATCCCTCTCCTTTGGCTATATAAAGAGGGGGGCGAACTAGCTCTAGCAATCACTCATTCCAAGATCCAAGAGATCATCAAGAAGACCAAGAAGCAAGAAGGCAGTTCGGCTATGGAGAAGAAGAGCATGGAGATTGCGCAGATCATGAGTAGCTAAGCTTCTTTTTCTGGTTCAAGGGGGGAGGTTCGATTGTGTCATTGTGAGGTTCTGTAGTTAATTTATTTTCTTGCTTTTTAATTCAAGTATTCATTGATTCTTGTGCATATTTTTATTGGATGTTAATGTTAATTAGTCTGACAAACTGAATTAATGTTGATTTTCCTACTGCTATCCATGATTTCGGTGATCCGTAATTGTCACGAATAATGGTACAAGTAGCAATTAGGTTTATATCTTTTTGGGTCAATTGTTCGTGACAGCCTTTGACCAATGTTTTAACATGGTTCAACCTAAAAGAATCGATGGAACAAAATTCAGTAATTGCAGCTATCTCAATTATTGTTATTTTGGTTTAACCGTTTTCACAAATCTTAATGCTATCATTGTTTAACATAGAATGCTATCGTACCCAGTTGAGTGGTGATAAGTGTTGATCGAATGCTGGGTTTGGTCAACTGAATTAGGAAAACACAAGGTTTATTATGGCTATCCTAATAAATCTAAGGTTAAATGCTTGAATTGCAAGAATGCTGAATTGTACTTAGGATCGATGGCCAATCGATTCAATCCTTCCTCACCATGTGACAGGTTGTCAAAGTCCTCAAAATTAATGCTAGTCCCACAATAGAATTTTTGTAGTAATAGTACTAGATCGAATCCCATAGGGAGCTGGGGAATAATTTCTTAGCCGAATGATTAATATATTGGAGTGGGAAAATTAAATAATTAAAATTTCTTAAAGAACAAGAAAGCAATTAGCAACGAACAAACAAGAGAAATTAGTCTTACCGAATTCTGATTCAAGGGTTCAGATTGATCAATTGGTCATCGATCATAGGTAGACTTCAGTAGTCTTGCAATTCAAGCATTTAACCTTAGATTTATTAGGATAGTCATGATAAACCTTGTGTTTTCCTAAATAGCTGACCAAACCCAGCATTTGATCAACACTCACCACTAACAGACAAACACCACCTCACGTGGTCTTCATCATTGAGTCCTGCTCCGTGAAAGACCATTCCGCACGCCCCAAGAAGGAAAGGGCAATGCACACCACAGCCCTGGACCAAAGAGATGAAGAGATTCGGGAACTCCTACAGTGCTTAGAAGAGCTAGAGCATAGCCAAAGAAGCATTGCACCGGTTGTAGATCAGCCTGCACCACCGACCGTGCCCATGGCCAAGGAACCACCCTTCACCTAGGAAATTTTGGATGAGGTACCTCCCATAGGATGGCGGGCACCTCAGCTTGACAAGTACGACGGAAACACTGATCCTACCAACCATATCGAGGCATTAAAGGCTCAGTTAATGTTGCACGGATCCTCTAAGGGCTTGACGTGCAAAACCTTAGTGGCAACCCTCACAGGTTCAGCCCTAACCTGGTATTCCTCCCTTCCTCCATGCTCAATAGCGTCATGGGAGTAGTTGGAAACCCAGTTCCGTGCTCTGTTCACAATGAGTCAAAAGCATTGGAAGACCTCGACCAACCTCATGCAGCTGCAATAGAGGAAAAATGAGTCCCTTAGGGACTATCTGGCAAGATTCAACAAGAAAAGCACTACAGGTCAGGAACCTGAACCAGTTCGTGGCCTTCACCACTATTCAACATAGCCACCACCCATCCCCATTCAACTTCAACATCTCCAAGAATCCTCTGCAAACCCTGGCTACACTAATGAGCCATGTGTAGAAGTATATCAACATAGAAGAAGCACAGACAAAACTACAGGATGAGGAAGAGAGGCCTGACAAGAGGAAGAGAGATACTGAGGAGCGAAAGTCAGAAAGGTCAGATCGGGACTGATGAGACCAAAATGAACCCTAATTTTATTCCCTAATATTCACTCTTTTCCATTTATTTAGCACTTAAATGTACTCATTACTCTTGTATTTCGATTCAGGGCAATAAAAAAGGCAATTGGAAGAAAACAGGGCAAATCGGGTGATTTTGCACAGTTTCGGCGACAGTCCGTAATCTGGGCCTAACTCTCAATTCCGGACACCGAATTGGACAATTCAAGAAGCATTAGAAAGATAAAAGGAAGGCCCCCAACTTTTATGTTTTGGGTTTTGACAGATTCGGCCCGCATCGAGTACGAAAACGAGCCCAAAGTCGGAGCAAGTTCGCAGCCAAGCCCATTTCACAACTTAAGCCCAACTCGTAGAAGTACCTTGAAGCAGCCCAACTCGAATTCAAGAGTTAAGAGTCCGAATTTCGAATGTAATCTCCAAGGAGAGAGTTTTATCAGATCTAAAGTCTTGAATGTAATCCTAGAGAGATAAAAATATTGAGATTAGAGCATTAGATAAGAGATAGGATAGGATTAGTTCAAGATAAGATCAAAACACCCTAAAGATAAGATGATCTCCTAGAAGGAGTTGGAAAACATCCCTCTCCTTTGGCTATATAAAGAGGGGGGCGAACCAGCTCTAACAATCACTCATTCCAAGATCCAAGAGATCATCAAGAAGACCAAGAAGCAAGAAGGCAGTTCGGCTATGGAGAAGAAGAGCATGGAGATTGCGCAGATCATGAGTAGCTAAGCTTCTTTTTCTGGTTCAAGGGGGGAGGTTCGATTGTGTCATTGTGAGGTTCTGTAGTTACTTTGTTTTTTTTCTTTTTAATTCAAGTATTCATTGGTTTTGTGTATATTTTTTATTGAATGTTAATGTTAATTAGTCTGACAAACTGAATTAATGTTGATTTTCCTACTGCTATCCATGATTTCGGTGATCCGTAATTGTCACGAATAATGGTACAAGTATCAATTAGGTTGATATCTTTTTTGGGTCAATTATTCATGACAGCCTTTGACCAATGTTTTAACATGGTTCAACCTAAAAGAATCGATGGAACAAAATTTAGTAATTGCAGTTATCTCAATTATTGTTATTTTGGTTTAACTGTTTTCACAAATCTTGATGATATCACTGTTTAACATGGAACGCTATCGTACCCAGTTGAGTGGTGATAAGTGTTGATCGAATGCTGGGTTTGGTCAACTGAATTAGGAAAACACAAGGTTTATTATGGCTATCCTAATAAATCTAAGGTTAAATGCTTGAATTGCAAGAATGCTAAATTGTACCTAGGATCGATGGCCAATCGATTCAACCCGAACCCTTGAACCAGAATTCGGTAAGACTGATTTTCTCTTGTTTGTTTAGTTTGTTATTCTTTTAATTTTAGTTATTTAATATTCCCACACAATTACTTTATCCATTCGGCTAAGAGATTACTGATTTGCTCCCTGTGGGATTCGACCTAGAACCACTTTTATTGCAAATATTTTATTGTGGGACTAGTACTAATTTTGAGGGCTTCGACAAACCCGTCAAAATTTTGGTGCCGTTGCCAGGGAGCAACTTTAATTTATTAGCTATTACCTTCCTCTTGTTAACCTCTTTTCTTTTATGACTCGTGCTTCTCAACAAGGTGAACTTGAGTACAATCCCGAAATTGAGAGGACCACCCGTCGTTTAAGAAAGGAGGCGAAGCAAAGGAAGGATCGTTCACCAAAGAAAGTGAATTCAGATTGTGATCTTCCCATCTTCGAAGAAGTAGAAAGAATGGCTGACAGAGAGAGGACATTAAGGGAGTTGACTGCACCAATTCTGAACCAACAACCTTTATGCATCACGTACCCCACTCTTGAGGTAGCCTTTGAACTCAAATCTGGTTTGATTCAATTATTACCTCTGTTTCATGGTTTCCCAGGTGAGGACCCTCACAAACATCTAAAGGAATTTCATGTCATCTGTTCAAGCATGAAACCCCATGGTATGACCGAGGACCAAGTAAAACTCATAGCCTTTCCTTTTACTTTAAGAGATAAAGCAAAGGATTGGTTTTATATTCTCCCTCCCGGTTCTGTATGCACATGGGATGAAATGAATAGGATATTTTTAGATAAATATTTTCCTGCATCCCGGGCTGCGAATATAAGAAAAGAAATATGTGGAGTTTGGCAGTTTGGTGGTTAGACATTATATGAATATTGGGAAAGGTTTAAGCAACTTGTTGCTAGTTGTCCCCACCACCAAATTCCTGAACAATTGTTAATCCAATACTTCTATGAAGGGCTTCAGCCCATGGATAGAAGTATGGTCGATGCAGCCAGTGGAGGAGCCTTGGTGAACAAGACACCCGAAGCGGCCAGGGAGTTAATCTCCAACATGGCCGAAAATTCACAACAGTTCGGTGCTAGGACAGATGGTACCATTAGACGGGTTAATGAGGTAAGCCATGTAAATTTAGAAAATCAGATTTCTGACCTAACTGCTTTGGTAAGACAACTCGCTGCAGGACAAGTACAAACTGCCAGGGTGTGTGGTATCTGTTCGATTCCTGGCCATCTTATGGACATGTGTCCATCATTGCAAGATGGTTTGATGCAGCAAGTCAATGCCGTAGGAGGATTCCCGGGCTAGCCCCAACGAAAGTATGATCCCTACTCCAATTATTACAATCCGGGGTGGAGAGATCACCAAAACCTAAGCTACGGGAATCAAGGAGGACAGTAGCAATACCAGCCCCATTTTTTCAGTCAACAGCCCCAGTTTTCAACACCCATCACAGAGCAAAGCCAACCCTTGAATTCAGGTACATCATTAGAAGATATAGTTAAGGCTCTAGCTACAAATACTCAGCAATTTCAACAGGAAACAAGAGCCAACATTCAGAATTTGGGGAACCAAATCAGCCAACTTGCCACTGCCGTTAGCAAGTTGGAGGTGTAGAGCTCCGGGAAACTACCATCATAAACGGTAGTCAACCCCAAGGAGAATGTAAGTGCAGTGGTGCTGAGAAGTGGGAAGGAACTGCAGCTAGAACCTACCTCACCAAGGAAGGTGGATAAAAGACAAGAAGAAGACAAGGTGCAGGACTCAAGAGTTAGAGAGAACGTTTCAGCCATGATCAAGAGGACCTTACCAGAAAAACATGCTGATCCAGGTATGTTCACCCTAACTTGTGTGATTGGCAATAAGCAAATCAAGTATGCCATGCTAGACTTAGGTGCATCTATCAACGTCATGCCATACTCGATTTACTATGCTTTGAGATTAGGTCCTTTAAGGGAAACTAAAGCTGTTATCCAATTAGCTGATCGTTCTAACACCTACCCAAAAGGGATTGTTGAGAATGTAATGGTGCAGGTTTACGATTTAATTTTCCCAGCTGATTTTTACATTCTGAAGATGGAGGAGGACACGATCGAAAGTTCAGCCCCAGTTCTATTAGGCAGGCCATTTATGAAAATGGCCAAGACCAAAATAGATGTGGATGAGGGTACCCTCTCCATCGAAATCGGCGGGGAGACTATTAAATTTAATATTTTTGAAGCTATGAAGTACCCAAATGAAGACCATTCGGTTGATACTATTGATCCAACTGTGCAGGAATTTTTTGAAAAAGATATGAATGAGGAGCTAGAATCGAGTGCACAATTGGATACGAAGGCCCCTATTCCATATTTGAACCCGCCCATGATGGATGGAAGGGGGGCACACCGAAAGCTGAAACCATGAGAGCTAAAGTAGCAAAGGAGGACGTCGAGCATAACGACGTTAAACAATTGCGCATGTGGGAGGCAACCCATTGTGTTTAGTTAATTTTGTTATTTCGTTTGGTTTTTGAATTTTGTGTTTAGCAGGAACCCAACAAGACAAACAGGGAAGTACCCCCAAATCCTTCTACTTTATGCATAATCACATACATTAGGGACAATGTATAACTTAAGTGTGGGGGGATTACGAAAATCTGATGGAAATTTGGGATACCTTATCTTCTTGAAATTTTTGCTCCCTGGAAACTTATCCTTGAATGATTTCAACTTATTAGGAATCATGTGCTTAGGCTGAATAGATAAGATAGGATGCAAGCATGACTAACTGAATCTTTCTTGGCTGCATATGGTACCTCATGATTTTAATCGATCAATAGGCAAGATGCATAAGGGTTTGATTGATTTTCACATAATTATTTATCAAACATGGGTTGATTATTCTAGAACTTGCTGTGTTAGGCATATAGAGACCACGATCAATGAATTCATGGATCAGGTGGTGTAACCCTGGGATTCTTGTGAAAAAAAAAAAAAAAAGAGAAAGGGAGTTTGAAACTAAAATCGTGACTAATGTGAGATGGAGCATAAAATGCACTCACATGTAGAAACAAAAAAATAAGTGTGAGACGGAGCATAAAATGCACTCACATCTAGAAATGAAAGCAAGTGTGAGATGGAGCATAAAATGCACTCACATCTTGGAAAGAAGGCAAGGGTGAGATGGAGCATAAGATGCACTCACCTTAGAACCCCAACCCCATTCTCACCTTCAGATCCTAGGAATTCACACTAAGTGGTGAAGATGTGATACATAGCAAGCTTATGGCAATAAGCACACATTGTTTTGATTCAAAGGAAAGTAATTGCATCTGGCTGAATTGGTTTGTTAAAAGCAATGAGCACCCGTGCAGTCCAAGGAGTTTCAGCCCTGGAAGGCTTGTCTCCTTAAAAAGGGGAGAAAGAGATGAAAAGGGAAAGGTTACCAAGTCTGAACTAAATCATGAAATGAACCAGGCCTCATGTAGAGAAAAAGAAAGATTGAAAATCAATAGTTAGTCTCTCTTGTGTTACTTGAGTTTTTGCCTTGCCCGAGGACGAGCAAAGTTTAAGTGTGGGGGGATTTGATGAGACCAAAACAAACCCTAATTTTATCCCCTAATATTCACTCTTTTACATTTATTTAGCACTTAAATGTACTCATTACTCTTGTATTTCGATTCAGGGCAATAAAGAAGGCAATTGGAAGAAAACAGGGCAAATCGGGTGATTTTGCACAGTTTCGGCGACAGTCAGTAATCTGGAACTAACTCTCAATTCCGGACACCGAATTGGACAATTCAAGAAGCATTAGAAAGATGAAAAGAAGGCCCACAACGTTTATGTTTTGGGTTTTGACAGATTCGTCCCGCATCGAGTACGAAAACGAGCCCAAAGTCGGAGCAAGTTCGCAGCCAAGCCCATTTCACAACTTAAGCCCAACTCGCAGAAGTACCTTGAAGCAGCCCAACTCGAATTCAAGAGTTAAGAGTCCGAATTTCGAATGTAATCACCAAGGAGAGAGTTTTATCATATCTAAAGTCTTGAATGTAATCCTAGAGAGATAAGAAGATTGAGATTAGAGCATTAGATAAGAGATAGGATACGATTAATTCAAGATAAGATCAAAACACCCTAAAGATAAGATGATCTCCTAGGAGTTGGAAAACAGCCCTCTCCTTTGGCTATATAAAGAGGGGGGCGAACCAGCTCTAACAATCACTCATTCCAAGATCCAAGAGATCATCAAGAAGACCAAGAAGCAAAAGGCAGTTTGGCTATGGAGAAGAAGAGCATGGAGATTGCGCAGATCATGAGTAGCTAAGCTTCTTTTTCTGGTTCAAGGGGGGAGGTTCGATTGTGTCATTGTGAGGTTCTGTAGTTAATTTATTTTCTTGCTTTTTAATTCAAGTATTCATTGATTCTTGTGCATATTTTTATTGGATGTTAATGTTAATTAGTCTAACAAACTGAATTAATGTTGATTTTCCTACTGCTATCCATGATTTCGGTGATCCGTAATTGTCACGAATAATGGTACAAGTAGCAATTAGGTTGATATCTTTTTGGGTCAATTGTTCATGACAGCCTTTGACAAATGTTTTAACATGGTTCAACCTAAAAGAATCGATGGAACAAAATTCAGTAATTGCAGCTATCTCAATTATTGTTATTTTGGTTTAACCGTTTTCACAAATCTTAATGCTATCATTGTTTAACATGGAATGCTATCGTACCCAGTTGAGTGGTGATAAGTGTTGATCGAATGCTGGGTTTGGTTAACTAAATTTGGAAAACACAAGGTTTATTATGGCTATCCTAATAAATCTAAGGTTAAATGCTTGAATTGCAAGAATGCTAAATTGTACCTAGGATCGATGGCCAATCGATTCAACCCGAACCCTTGAACCAGAATTCGGTAAGACTGATTTTCTCTTGTTTCTTTAGTTTGTTATTCTTTTAATTTTAGTTATTTAATTTTCCCACACAATTACTTTATCCATTCGGCTAAGAAATTACTGATTTGCTCCCTGTGGGATTCGACCTAGAACCACTTTTACTCCAAATATTTTATTGTGGGACTAGTAATAATTTTGAGGGCTTCGACAAACCCATCAGCTATGCTGTGCACTCGCCCTGACATAGCTCAGGCAGTGAGTGTAGTAAGCAGATTTCAGGCCAACCCAGGGTAGGAGCATTGGACTACTGTGAAAAACATACTTAAGTACCTTCGAAGGACAAAAGAGTTTTGTCTAGTATTCGACGGTAGCTCACTATAGATCCAAGGGCATACAGATGCCGATTTCCAGTTAGACCCAGATGATAGAAAGTCTACATCTGGATATATTTTCATGATAGGATCGTGTGTTGTTTCCTGAGTGTCAGCAAACAGGGGTCCTAAGTTGGAAATTAAGAGTCCACAACCCAAGCCGAGCGCATTGCCGTACGTGAGGCTGCCTTATGAATGAAGGTGTTCATTCATGAATTTGGAATTCAGCACATCACCCATTCCATTGTTGTATGACAACACTGGACCTACGGGAGGATGATAGTAAGGGGTAGCATCAGTGGAGAATGTTGTAGACCCATTGACTAAGCCACTGACACAGAAAGTGTTTGAGAAACACGTGAAAAGCATGAGACTCCGGCTAGTACCTATTTGGACCTAAGTGCAAGTGGGTGCTGTTAGACAGTTTTGTATGCCCTTAGCTTCAATCAAAATTGATGTACTTTATGAGTTTATTGTAAATGAATAAAAGTGCATATTTGATTCATGTTCCCTTGGTATGTTTCTGTGTAATACCCTTAAACTGGACACTTATTGAGACTCGTGTTAGTTTAGAAAGTTCATAGCCAGTGGGTCGGTCTGGGGAGACCTATCCTGACAAGGCTGACACTGTGGTGCCATCAAGTCGGTTGAGGTGGCTTGTCTCAGCTACTGAGGTGAGACCCCAGGCACATACAGTGTGGGATTAATTGAATCTTTGAACTGGACCAGATTTTCAGTATTGCCCTGGACCTTGGAGATTGATAGGCAAAACTGGAAAGTTACACCCGACCCCTAGACTCAATTATGATACTGCACTAGGTGTCAGATCGGGGTGTCTTTGATGTACCAATCAGTGAGATCCTTAGCGGGGGTCAAAACCTGGGTATGTTGGGACAATCCGAGAATTCATCTGAGTGGGTGATCATAGTGACAGGATCAGCCCCTTTGTCGGACAAAGGTAATGATCGGGGATGCACTCTCACTGTTGGAAACCAAGACTGCCGGCAGCCGATTTCAACCGTTGAGATTTGTTTTGCAAAGTATATTTTATATGAGATATAAAAGTATATATATTATGGTTTCTAAAATGTTTGCAAAAGGTTTTAATTCCCGGGATCCATATAAGTGGAGAGTGCAACACTGTTCCTTGCAGCCGAGGGAGAGGTCCTCTCTTGTCGGGCAGTGTATGATCATTAAGGGCTGAGAGGTTAAGTGTAAGACCATTGAGGATAATACCTGATGGGCTAATCTTGCATCTGCCCATAGTCCCTGGGTGTTACAAGGTGGCTTGGCCCAAGGACCACTTAGGGTAAGTGTTGGGCCCATAGAGCCCATTTGATGGGTTTCAGGGGGTTCACTGTCTTTAACAGTGTATTCGGCCATGCCTTGTAACAAAGGCTAGGCCAAACCCATGTGGTTGATGTGTAGATCAATGCTTGGGTCCCACGCCATACAAGGAAGCCCAACTGGGCAGCAGATAGGAAGGTTAAGTGAGCACATAAGCTTGATGGGCCTAAAGCCCATTTCGAACTGGGCTATTTATTTAGTTAATTAAAGGGGCGAATTCTGAGATGGATTAGCAGACAGGATAGGGTCTTAATCCTATCCACTCAGAGAGTCCAGATCTAAATGTGATTCAGATCTAGAAACCTCCTAATGGGATTAGGATAAAGCTAATCTAATCTGCAGATAAGATAAGGGTTTATCCTTGTCACTAGAAGAGAAGGCTGATCCAAATATGATTTGGATAAGCACCTCCTAATGGGATTAGGAGCTGATCTTTTAAGTTAACAAAAAGAAGGAGGGGGCAGTAGCCTTGAGAGAGACCAACAAGAAACACATCAGATCCTCTTTAGTGCTGAAATCAAGAAGAGAGAATTCTGCAACCTACGAATACTCTCTCGCCGCCTCCCTGCTCTTGCCGCCCCGTTTGCCAGTTCGATCTCCAATTGTGGGAGAAGTCAAGATTGGATCTTGACATCAGTTCTTTGAGAAAGGATTGAAAAGGAAGCTGTGCTCACATACCATTCTATTGATTCTTGCAAAGGACAAAGTTCTTGGGGAAGAACACTGCTGATTCTGCTCCATCCTGCACTGCGCTATCTTCAGTGGGAGCAGTCTTTGGATCCTTCCTTGGGCGTGAACACCTTCGTTGGGAGATATTACTTCTCTGTATCAGGTATTATTCTCTCCCATTCCTTTTGGTTCAGATCTGGTTCAGTTTAAGGTTCAAGATTTATCCTTGAAAATATGATTTTCTAAATAGGGAATGTGATTCCCAGTTGAAGGGAGAAGAAAAAATTTTTGAAATTCGTCCCTTATTCCGCAATCTTTGGGCGTCCATGTGATGGATCTCTCATCCTTTCAGCAGGAGCTCATCCACCGACTTGAGCACTTCAACATCCAGCAGATTCCTCGAGCCGAGAACATATGAGCCGATGTGCTATCCATGTTAGCCAGCTCCCCGAGAACCGACCTCGGCAAGACGACATGGTTGGACACTTTGGCCCAATCAAGCATCGAGCAGACAGCTCTCCTCATCCTCCCGGTATAGCACAACCCATCCTAGATGGATCCCATAGCACAGTACCTCCGAGAAGGCATACTTCCAGAAGATCGGACATAAGCGAAAAATCTCCATCACAGATCAGCCCAGTAATGCCTTGTCCAAGGTTAGCTCTACCGCCACTCACACACTCTCCCCTACCTGAAATGCCTCTCCCCATCCGAGGTAGACTACGTTCTTAGGGAGATCCATGAAGGTATTTGCGGAGACCATCCTGGTGCATGCACACTAGCACACAAGGCACTCCAGCAAGGTTATTTCTGGCCGACGATGAAGCAAGGTGCATCCCAGTTAGTTCGAAGATTTGACAGTTGTCAACGACACTCCAATCATCATCACTAGCCTGAAGCCAATCACTAGCCCATGGTCATTCGCGCAATGGGCGATGGACATCCTCAGACCCTTCCCCACTGCAATTGCTTAGAAAAATTTCCTCCTGGTGGTGGTGGACTACTTCCCCAAATGGGTGGAAGCCAAAGCTCTAGCACGGATTACTGCACATAATGCCCAAAACATTTTCTGGCAAAGTATTGTCTACCAATTCGGTATTCTGTGCATCCTCATCATAGATAATGAGACACAGTTTACCAACCGAAAGTTCGAGGCCTCTTCTCTGACTTGAAGATCAACCATCGGACCACGGCTGTACACCGACCCTAGAGCAATGGGTAGACCGAGGTGACCAACCAAACCTTGTTGCACAGACTAAAGACCCAGCTAGACCAGGCCAAGGGGAGGTGGGCCGAGGAACTGCCAAGCATACTTTGTGCATACAGGACTACTTAGTGGATAGCCACCGGTGAGACACCCTTCAGCATGGCCTACAGAGCTGAAGCTATGGTACCTGTAGAAATTGGCTCTCTAACCCTCTGGACCAAGCTCTTCAATGAAGACCAAAGAAATGAGGACCTCCACGCAGAGATAGACCTAATCGAGGAAGCCCAAGACTGAGCATATGCCAGAATGGTAGCACAGCAGTAGAGGATGGCGAAGTACTACGACACTAAAGTCAGAAAATGCGAGTTCAAGATAGGTGACCTCGTCCTCCGCAAAGTCATAGTGCCCACGCCTGGAGAAGGAAAGGTGGACCAAACAGGGAAGGGCCGCATAGAGTCACCAAGGTTCTTGGCCTGGGCACATACAGGCTCGAAGACCTGGATGGCCAACCAATATTGAGGAGTTGGAACATCGGAAACCTTTGGATGTACTATCAATGACTAAGTATTAATAAAGAGCACCTTGTTCAAGCAAAATGTTGAGCGCCTGACACACCACATCCGCGCACACCACATGCGCGCACACCACTACACAACTGAGCTACACAACCGTGCTACACGACTGAGCTACACAGCCACGCTACACGACTGAGCTACACAGCCACGCTACACGACCAAGCTACACAACCGTGCTACATGACCGAGCTACACGACTGCATTACACGACCACACATGTGTAGCTCGATATAACCCATAGACTTGGCTAACCTCTGAACGGCTTGAGCCCACAATGCATAGATCAGCAGCATATTGTTGACCTACTTGACTCAGCTGACCTTCGAATGGCCTAAGCCTAAAGTAGAGAAGAACGCCCCCACCCCTCAAGGCTTGAGGACTGTTAATCAAACTCTGCTCACCTATCGACTAACTCGGCTAGAGCTAGCCGAGCAACGGCTAACCCTCAAAGGGCCCCAAAGGCTCCCAAGACCGGAAATTGAGCATCCCAAAGATGAGAGCTCAGAATGCACTCTCGCTTCACTAATAGGAGGCTAAAGATCTTGGCCAAACCAAACCTTAGTCATGATAAGGCTGAGGAAACAAAAATAAAATATATATAAGTTGCATACAAGTTTGGAACAAGAAAATTTCATTAAGCTAAAACAACTGGTACATTAGGCATAAGCTCGGCATACCGAGCCATTACAAGAGCAACAAAAAGAAAAAGAAGGGACTCGTGGTAGTTCAATCCGCATAAGGGAAGTTGGTGGCCTCATCATCCCCATCTTCATCAGCGTTGCCACTTCTGCCTTCCTCACCAACAAGCTCGTCTAAGGCTGGGGGCGTTTCATCATCATAGGCTTCCCAAGTCTCCGCTGGAAGATGTTAAAACCTACTTCGTGGGAAGCCAAGGCATACTGACTGACCCATCTCATGCCGAAGTTCCGCTGAGTTCTTGTACCGTGCCACGGCCTCCTCGGCAGCCTCTTGCTTCAACCATTCCCTCTCTGCCTTGAGTTCGGTGATCTCATGCTTCAAGCCACAGACCAACTCTACTTGCTTAGCCAGCCGAGCCTTCAGCTCGGCCACCTTCTTCTCCAGTGTAGCAGATCACTCCCCAGCCGCCTAAAGCTCGGCCAATTGTGCTTTCAACTACAGGTACGCAGAATGCTCCTTCTCGTACCACCACTGCAGCTCACGAAGGCGATCAACCATAGAAATGGCTGAGCATGCATTCTACGGACACCAGAAGCAATGTTAGCATGAGGAAACACACTAAAATAATGAAGGCACTTAAGTATGCACTTAGCTGAGCTGCAGCCCGGATGAGCAAGCATTCTAATGCGCTGCTCCCAATACTCCTGACCTCTTCAGTGATGTAGGCTGTCATCATTCCACGGAGTAGCTGCTCGGGAACTCCGGGTGTCTCTAACCCATCCCGACTATGAACTGTCCAGCGTGACACATGGATGTCTAAGTTGCTACTCCCCCCTCCCCTCGGACCTGTGTAGGGAAAGTCGTCAAGCGAGCTTCCCCAGGTTCCACGACCACCACGTCCTCATCGTCGTTCCCCCACCGCCGAGCTCTCTTTTGTTGGCAAGGTGCCCTCTTGGAAGACCTCAAGGGAGGAACTACCTTGGCTTGGACCTATGGTACCTCGCCAGCCCAGTTTTGCCTCTAGCGATTCTCCTTTATCCGATGTATGATCTCCTCTTCACTCGCCATCTCTACACCTGCATCATGGAAGAACGACAGTAAGTACAAGAACAAAGAAGCAAAGAAAGTACAAGAAGGTAAAGAAATAAAAAGGACAAACCAGCCACCCTACACATCAACCCACCGAGCATAAGCATCTCCGAGCATGTATACACACTTACGTCTATCTCATGGATCATTCTCAGAGCTGACCTTTCCTCCCAAGTAAGTGCTAACCATTGAGGTTGGGGGACTCTCATTCTTGGCTCTTGTAGCATGGCTGGGAAGGGAAGGTCCCCAGGACAGTGGACAAAGAAGAAAGTCTCCTTCTAGTGCTTCACAGAGGAAGGAGCCCTGACCAACACTTTGGCATTCTTCCTAGTTGAGAAATAGTAATAGCCCTGCTAGTGAGGTTTGAGCTGAAGAAGGAAGCTCACCATACCCAGGGTCAACTCGATATCACGGACGGTGCAGTAGGACAAAAGGCCGACCAAAAACCTAAAGGAGTTTGGCATCAACTGCACCGGCAGTACTCGGAACCATGCAAGTACCTCAGCAACCACTTCGTTTAGAGGGAACCTCAAGTCAGCTTCCAAATTGTTCTCACACACACAAAGTTCATCGGGCCGAGCATCGATGGCCATCTTACTGTGCTATGGGCACCTCATTCAGAAGTCCTTGGGGATGTCATACATAGCTCAGATCCGAGCCATATCCTCGAGTTCCAACGCACAGGGTGTGGTCCCAAACCGGCGACCAGCCCATAGTAGAAGCTTGGCTTCTACACTAGAGGGACCAACCTCGGCCTCCTCAATTTGTTCCTCCTCAACCTCAGCATCCTTGAAAACCCCAACCTCCAATTTGTAATCGGACCCACTAGAACTAAAATAGCTAAAAGTGGAAGAAGAATGGGAAGATGAGGAAGACATCTTACCGAGCTTGAAGCTGAGGAATAAAAAACATAAAGCATTGAGCAATGATGACAACACCCCGCTAAGCTATCCCAACAACTCCTTGTTAGATAGTTTTGTATGCCCTTAGCTTCAATTAGAATGATGTACTTTATGAGTTTATTGTAAATGAATAAAAGTGCATATTTGATTCATATTCCCTTGGTATGTTTCTGTGTAATCCCCTTAAACTGGACACTTAATGAGATTCGTGTGAGTTTAGAATGTTCACAGCCAATGCGTCGGTCTGGGGAGACCTACCCTGACAAGGCTGACACTGTGGTGCCACCAAGTCGGTTGGGGTGGCCTGTCTCAACTGCCAGGGTGAGACCCTAGGCACATACAATGTAGGATTCATTGAATCTATGAACTGTACCAGATTTCCAGTATTGCACTGGACCTTGGAGATTGATGGGCAAAACTGAAAAGTTACACCCGACCCTAGACTTGATTATGATACTGCACTAAGTGTCAGATTGGGCTATCTTTGATATACCACTCAATGAGATCCTTAGAGGGGGTCAAAACCTGGGTATGTTGGGACAGTCTGAGAATTCATCTGAGTGGGTGATCATAGTGACAGAATCGGCCCCTTTGTTAGACAAAGGTAATGATCGGGGATGCACTCTCACTAATGGAAGCCAAGTCTGCTGGCAGTCGATTTCAAACGTTGAGATTTGTTTTGCAAAATATATTTTATATGAGATATAAAAGTATATATATTTAATGATTTCTAAAAGGTTTGCAAAAGGTTTTAATTCCTAGGATCCATATAAGTAGAGAGTGCAACACTGTTCCTTGCAGGTGAGGGAGAGGTCCTCTCTTGTCGGGCAGTGTATGATCATTATGGGCTGAGAGATTGAGTGTAAGACCATTGAGAATAATACCTGATGAGCTAATATTGCATCTGCCCACAGTCCCTGGGTGTTACAAGGTGGCTTGGCCCAGGGACCACTTAGGGTAAGTGTTGGGCCCATAGATCCCATGAGATGGGTTTCAGAGGGTGCACTGTCCATAACAGTGTATTCAGCTAGCCCTTGTAACAAAGGTTGGGCCAAACCCATGTGGTTGATGTGTAGATCAATGTTAGGGTCCCATGCCATACAAGGAAGCCCAACTGGGCAGTAGTTTGGAAGGCTAAATGAATACATAACCTTAAATGGGCCTTAAGCCCATTTTGAACTGGGATAATTTGATTAGTCACTTAAAGGGGCAAATTCTTAGATGGATCAGCTGATAGGATTGGGCCTAGACCCTATCCACTTAGAGAGTCCAAGATCTAAATAAGATTTAGATCTGGAAGCCTCGTAATTAGATTAGGAGATGGCTGTTCTGATTTGTAGATAAGATTAGGGTTATCCCTTATCACTTAAAAGGACTTCTTATCCAAATATGATTTCGATTAGCAACTCCTAATGGGATTAGGAGATGATCCCTTTAAGTCTATAAAAGGAGGAAGGGGCATCAGCCTTTAGACATGCAACACACAACTCTTGTCTTCAAAGCTGAAATCACAAGAAGAGAGAATTCTGCACCCTGTGAATACTCTTTTGTCGCCTCTTTCCTGCAGCCGCCGCCTCTAGCAGTTCAATCTCCTCTTCTCCATAGAAGTAATCAAGATTCGATCTTGATACCAATCTTTTGAAGAAAAGGTTTGTTGGAGCTGTATTCACAAGCCACCCAGTTGATTCTTGCGAAGGGTCAAGTTCTTTTGGAAGAACACTGTTGATTATGCTCTACCCTGCAATGTGCCATCTTCAGTAGGAGCAGATTTTGGATCCTTCCTTGGGTGTGAGCACCTCCATTAGGAGATACTGTTTCTCTGTATCAGGTATAATCCCTCCCTAGTCCTTTTGGTTCAGATCTGGTTCAGTTTATGGTTCAAGAATGATCATTGAAAATATGATTTTCTAAATAGGGAATGTGATTCCTAGTTGAAGGGAGAGAAATTTTTTGAAATTTGCCCCTTATTCCGCAATCTTTGGGCGTCCATGTGATGGATATCCTATCCCTTCAGTGGTATCAAAGCCAAGTTCAAATCTTGAACCATTCTGTTTCAGATCTGAACCTACGCAAATAGGCAGAAGGCGTTCTACCCAATTTGCACAGATATGGGTTTTGGGAAATTTGTTCCCAAAATTGAATGGCAAATAATCTAAAATTATTTTATATAAATCTAATTATTATTTAGAATAGTTCTTTAGGATTTTCTTGATTTATGGGCTGTTTGTACAAGAGGAGATTGAATTCTTAATTTGCATAGGGAAAACTGTGAGATTTGCAGTTTCTTGGTTTATTTATTACATTTGGTCTGTAAATATTTTTTCTTTATTTTTATACTCAATGTATAGGCATTCGATCTGATGTAATTATTAATAGAGAAATAGGATTTCTATTTATTTTTATTTTTGGATCGAAGATGGCAGCGCAGTAAGGGAGATTTCGCAGAGAAGGAGATTTCGCAGATGGGACATTCGCTATCTGCAATTTGCAGTTTATGAAACTACAAATTGTGATCTAACCTCTGTTTTGCAGGATGGATTGTGCGAACAACTCTATTTAACTGATTCTTGATGTTCTTTTATCAGTTTTTTAATTTCAGATTATTTTCTTGAATTAAAGATTTAATTAAAGATCAAACCCTAGACCCATTCGAACCAAGTTTGGTTCAAACTGTTTGGACCAAATCTAGGGTTTAATCAAGGCCGAAAGTCAGCCCTATTTTTCCTACTAATGAGCCTGAGTATTGATATTTAATTAAATGATTAATTCGGCCCAACCTGTAAAGGCCCAATTTTAAATAGTTAAAACTGCCAAAAGCCCACTTCAAAGTATAAAGCTATATGGACCGAACTAGGCAACCCTACTTCAGTCCATATACCTAGATAATATTAATGGTTAATATTATTGATTTAAATTGGGCTTCCAATGGGCCTTACAGATGATTAATTGATTGGATCAATTTATCCCTGCATGAGATGTATGGTTGTGTGATGTGTTGCATACATGGGCCATAAGTGCTTGGCCCATGCTCAATCAACAGTGGCTCTTGCACACACCATGGCTGAATGCACATCATTGCCATGGTGTCCCTTTTGGTCATTGGATACCTCCCTCAGTGGTGGGCCCCACACCTCATCAATAGGTTACATGCGGAACCCTAGCCGATTAAGGCCCACCGGAATCTTACTTTATGAAAGTCAGTGGGAGCCACTTTGGTTTGACCTAAAACAAACTAGGGCGTAATAACTGTTCCCTCCAGCTAATATGAGTGCAAGTGATAGGGAGATTCATACGATGAACTCTCTAAAGGCCTTCCATCATTAGCATGAGGATGGGTCCTTCAGTAATGAGGAAACGCATCAGAAAATGGGCTATCCATTTGTTGTTGGACTTGTCTGAGTGTTTCATAAGATGATAGGGGCGTCATAGACCGATGTGGGAGGGGCTTCACCAAAAAATGGGAACTCTCTCACGGTACCTTGGCATTCACGAACATGATGGGTGAGCATTCACTAGATAGAAAGGTTTACCTGAAAATGGCTCTGAACCTTATCTGACAGAGGCCAAAGGGAAAACTCATATGAAGAGCGGATATGATCCTTCATAGAAAGGTGGTGGGGTTATGCAGCTGAAACAATTGGGTCCATGCACCCTATGTGATTTTCCACATTTCTAGAGACAACCCGTAGTCTCCGTCACTGAGAAAGGAGGGAAATCTTAGAGATGAATAAATGGAAATGGAACATAGATTAAAATCCATATCTATGTAATGAACATGAATCAAATTAGGCTATGGACTGATGTTTGCTCTTTTACCAGAAAATGGCAAATGGATCTTTTCCAAAGCTTCTTGACGACAACAAGCTTAAGGGCCCAAACTATGCCGACTGGTATAGGAACCTTATGTTGGTCTTAACCTCTGAAAAGTTCGATAAGGTAGCCAAGAATCCTGCCCCGAATCATCTAGGAGATAGGGCTTCTGAGGCCCGTAGAAGAGAATACCAAGAATGGGAGAAGAAAAAACTCCCTTGCCCACTACTATATCATTACCTCTTTGGACAATCCAATTCAGAGGCAGTTCGATCAGATCGAACTTGCCAAGGATGTATTGGATAGTCTCAAAACAATGTACAAAGAGCATAATAGTTCTACTCGGCAGAAGGTCTTGAAACAGTTCATGACCGCGCAGATGTCCAAGAGCCAACAAGTTAATGACCATTGTCTCCGAATGATGGATTATATCAATGAATTGGAGGCTCTTGATCCGGGCTAGATCTGGTAATATAGATCGATGCTATTCTCAACTCTCTGCCTCCATCCTTTAATCCATTCATCATGAACTACAACATGAACAAGCTGAATGTCAGCTTATAGGAACTCAACAATATGTTGTAGAGGGCCAAATAATTGATTAAAAAGGATGAGCCCATTGCCATGCTTGTTGAAACTGCCAAATCGGGCAAGAAAAGGAAGGCAAAGAGAAAGCCTCAGAAGAAGGCTGCCAAACCCAGGAAGTAGAAGAAAGACAAAGCATCAGATGCCTATCACTTCTGCAAGAAGACCAGCCATTGGAAAAGGAACTGTCCTGCCTACCTGGAATCCAAGAAAGGTAATTTTGAAACTTGTGTTATAGAAACCAATTTATTGGTAGCTTCTGCGTCCTAGTGTATTGACTCCGGGGCTTCAACTCATGCGTCTAACTCACTACAGGGGTGCAAGGTAAGCAGAAGGCTGAGTGAAGGAGAAGTCACACTCTACTTGGGGACTACTGCAACCGTTTCAGCTGCAGCCATAGGAACCATGGAGTTACTTTTTGGAGAAGGAACTATTGTTCTGAAAATTGTCTTTATGTATAAAATTTAAGGAGAAATTTGATTTCTGTCTCAAAACTATGTGAAAATGGTCATTATGTCTTCTTTAGTAATACGATTACTATTAAAAGAAATAGCAGATTCATTGCATACGGGGAACTGGAGAATGGTCTCTATGTTCTACATCCTTCTCTAGAAACAAACATAACTAAAACTACATCGGCTGAAATCCCTAAGAAGAGAGCCCATGATACAGTTAATCCCACGTGTTTGTGGCATTACCGACTTGGCCACATCGGTGTTGACCGAATCACAAGGTTGGTAAAGGATGATCCTTTGGATTTTCTAACTATAGAAGATCTTCCCACCTATGAGCCTTGCCTACAAGGCAAGATGACGAAACGGCCATTTAACGGTAAGCTTGAAAGATGTACAGACACACTTGACCTAATACATACTGATGTATGTGGTCCCTTGAGTGTTAGGACACAAAATCAACACGTGTATTTCATCACCTTCATAGATGATTTCTCACGGTATGGTTACATGTACCTAATGAGACACAAGTCTGAATCCTTTGAAAAGTTCAAAGAGTTTAGACAAGAGGTCAAGAAATAGTTAGGGAGAGAAATTAAGGCCCTTCAATCAGATCGAGGTGGTGAGTATCTCTCTGATGAATTCAGGGACTACTTAAAGGACAATGGGATAGTATCACAATTAGCTCCTCCTGCTACACCACAACTTAACGGTGTTTTAGAGAGGAGGAATAAGATCTTATTGGATATGGCCCGGTCGCTTCTCATACACTTAGAGTTACCCACATCCTTTTGGGGTTACACATTAGAGACTATGATTTATGTGCTAAATCAGGTTCCAACCAAATCGGTTCCGAATACTCCATATGAACTTTGGACTGAAAAGAAACCAAGTGTTAGACACTTGAAGATTTGGGGTTGTCCAGCACATATTAAAAGAACGAGTGCAGACAAGTTAGAATCCAAAACCAGATGTTGCCTATTTGTAGGCTACTCAAAAGGCTCTGTAGGTTACCTATTCTATGACCCAAGTGAGCAGAAAGTATTCTGCAGTCGAAATGCACAATTCTTGGAGACCGATTACATCCTGGACACCCATCGCCAGGAAATTGTTCTTGATGAGGAGAGCTCAGGAGCAGTGGGAGATGTCCCACAAGTTCCAGGTAGTGACCAACCTAGAAGATCCACTCGGGTATCTAGGCCACTAGTCCATTATGGTTATGACCAGGATAGTTACCTGGTGGAAACCTTGAACAGTGAGGAGGATCCCGTGACTTACGCGGAAGCTATGTTGGACATAGATTCCCAAAAGTGGGTGGAGGCCATGAGAGCAGAAATGGACTCAATGGAGACCAATGGAGTCTGGACTCTTGTAGATCCACCCTTTGAGGTAAAAGCAATCGGTTGCAAATGGATTTACAAGAGGAACAAGGGCCCTGATGGTAGGGTTGAGACCTTCAAAGCTCATCTGGTGGCGAAAGGGTACACTCAGAAAGAGGGCATCGATTATGAGGAAACCTTTTCGCCTGTGGCCATGCTTAAATCCATTAGGATCCTACTAGCTATAGCAGCATATCATGATTATGATATTTGGTAGATGGATGTCAAAACTACTTTCCTGAATGGAGATCTTACTGAAGATATCTATATGCAGCAGCCGCAAGGCTTCATTGCTGCAGGTCAGGAAACATGGTATGTAAACTTAATAGATCCTTTTATGGACTTAAGCAAGTTTCTAGAAGTTGGAACATCCATTTTGACTCTGCTGTCAAATCGTTTGACTTCGAGCAGAATCCGGATGAACCCTGTGTCTATAGGAAGTACAGTGGAGATAAGGTTACCTTCTTGGTTCTATATGTAGATGACATTCTACTCATTGAGAAAGATGTAGGAATGTTAGGTATGGTGAAAGTATGGCTTCCACAGCAATTCTCCATGAAAGATCTTGGAGAAGCCTTCTATATACTGGGTCTTCGTCTCTATAGAGATAGATCGAAGTGGATAATAGGATTATCTCAATCTGCTTACATTGACAAAATAGTCAAAAGATACAGCATGGAGAACTCCAAGAAAGGAAATGTTCCTTTCAAGCATGGAGTCACTCTCTCCAAGAAGATGTCTCCCAAGACTTCTGAGGAGATTGATGGCATGAAAGACGTTCCCTATGCCTCTGCCATAGGGAGCATCATGTATGCCATGCTGTGCACTCGTCCTGACATTGCTTAGGCAGTGAGTATAGTAAGCAGATTTCAGGCCAACCCAGGGCAGGAGCACTGGACTGCTATGAAAATCATACTTAAGTACCTTCGATGGACAAAGAGTTTTGTCTAGTATTCGATGGTAGCTCACTACAGATCTAAGGGTATAAAGATGCCAATTTCCAGTCGGATCCAGATGATAGAAAGTCTACATCTGGACATGTTTTCACGATAGGATCGTGTGCTATTTTCTGAATGTCAGCAAACAGGGGTCCTAAGTAGCAAATTAAAAGTCCACAACCGAAGCCGAACACATTGCCATAAGTGAGGCTGCCTTATGAACTTCATTCCTGAATTTGGAATTCAGCACATCACCCATTCCACTTTTGTGTGACAACAGGAGGTTGATCTTGAGAGGTAGCAACAACGGAGAATGTGGCAGACCCATTGATTAAGCCACTATCACAAAAAGTGTTTGAGAAACACGTGGAAAGCATGGGACTCCATCTTGTACCTGATTGGACCTAAGTGCAAGTGGGAGCTGTTAGGCAGTTTTATATGCCCTTAGCATCAATCAGAATGATGTACTTTATGAGTTTATTATAAATGAATAAAAGTGCATATTTGATTCATATTCCCTTGGTATGTTTTTGTGTAATCCCCTTAAACTGGACACTTAATGAGATTCGTGTTAGTTTAGAATGTTCACAGCCAGTGGGTCGGTCTGGGGAGACTTACCATGACAAGGATGACACTGTGGTGCCACCAAGTCGGTGAAGGGGTAGAAAAATATTTCTCTCCCTTCAATTAGGAATCGAATTCCATATTTAGAAAATCATATTTTCAAGGATCATTCTTGAACCACAAACTGAATTAGATCTAAACCAAAAGGAGTCGGGAGGGATTATACCTGATCCGGAGAAGCAATATCTCCCAATGGAGGTGTTCATGCCCAAGGAAGGATCCAAAATCTCACTAAGGATCTCACTGATTGGTACATCAAAGATAGCCTAATCCGACACCCAGTGCAGTATCATAATCGAGTCTAGGGGTCGGGTGTAACTTTTCAGTTTTGCCCATCAATCTCCAAGGTCCAGGGCAATACTAGAAATCTGGTCCAGTTCAAAGATTCAATTAATCCTACACTGTATGTGCCTAGGGTCTCACCCTGGCAACTGAGACAGGCCACCCCAACCAACTTGGTGGCACCACAGTGTCAGCCTTGTCAGGATAGGTCTCCCCAGACCGACCCACTGGCTGTGAACATTCTAAACTAACACGAGTCTCATTAAGTGCCTAGTTGAAGGGTATTACACAAAAACATACCAAGGGAACATGAATCAAATATGCACTTTTGTTCATTTACAATAAACTCATAAAGTACATCATCTTGATTGAAGCTAAGGGCATACAAAACTGTCTAACAGTCGGTTGGGGTGGCCTGTCTCAGCTGCCAGGTGAGACCCTAGGCACATACAGTGTAGGATTAATTGAATCTATGAACTGGATCAGATTTCTAGTATTTCCCTAGACCTTGGAGATTGATGGGCAAAACTGGAAAGTTACAGCCAACCCCTAGACTCGATTATGATACTGCACTAGGTGTCGGATTGGGCTGTCTTTGATATACCACTCAGTGAGATCCTTAGAGGGGGTCAAAACCTGGGTATGTTGGGACAGTCTGAGAATTCATCTGAGTGGGTGATCATAGTGACAGGATCAGCCCCTTTGTCGGACAAAGGTAATGATCGGGGATGCACTCTCACTAATGTAAACCAAGTTTGCCGGCAGCCGGTTTCAAACGTTGAGATTTGTTTTGCAAAATATATTTTATATGAGATATAAAAGTATATATATATATATATATATATATATATATATATTTAATGGTTTCTAAAAGGTTTGCAAAAGGTTTTAATTCCTAGGATCCATATAAGTAGAGAGTGCAACACTGTTCCTTGCAGCTGAGGGAGAGGTCCTCTCTTGTCGGGCAGTGTATGATCATTATGGGCTGAGAGGTTAAGTGTAAGACCATTGAGAATAATACCTGATGAGCTAATATTGCATCTGCCCACAGTCCCTGGGTGTTACAAGGTGGCTTGGCCCAGGGACCACTTAGGGTAAGTGTTGGGCCCATAGATCCCATGAGATGGGTTTCAGGGGGTGCACTGTCCATAACAGTGTATTCGGCTAGCCCTTGTAACAAAGGTTGGGCCAAACCCATGTGGTTGATGTGTAGATCAATGTTAGGGTCCCATGCCATACAAGGAAGCCCAACTGGGTAGTAGTTTGGAAGGCTAAATGAATACATAACCTTAAATGGGCCTTAAGCCCATTTCGAACTGGGCTGATTTGATTAGTCACTTAAAGGGGCAAATTCTGAGATGGATCAGCTGATAGGATTGGGCCTAGACCCTATCCACTTAGAGAGTCCAAGATCTAAATAAGATTTATATCTGGAAGCCTCGTAATTAGATTAGGAGATGGCTGATCTGATTTGCAGATAAGATAAGGGTTATCCTTTATCACTTAAAGGGACTTCTTATCCAAATATGATTTGGATTAGCAACTCCTAATGGGATTAGGGGCTGATCCCTTTAAGTCTATAAAAGGAGGAGGGGGCAGCAGCCTTTTGACATGCAACACACAACTCCTATCTTCAAAACTGAAATCACAAGAAGAGAGAATTCTGCACCCTGCGAATACTCTCTTGCCGCATCCTTCCTGCAGCCACCGCCTCCAGCAGTTTGGTCTCCTCTTCTCTACAGGAGTAATCAAGATTCGATCTTGATACCAATCTTTTTGGAGCTATATTCACAAGCCACCCAGTTGGTCAAGTTCTTTTGGAAGAACACTGTCGATTCTACTCCACCTTGCACTGCACCATTTTCAGTAGGAGCAGATTTTGGATCCTTCCTTGGGTGTGAACACCTCCATTCGGAGATACTATTTCTCTGTATCAGGTATAATCCTTCCCTACTCCTTTTGGTTCAGATCTAGTTTAGTTTATGGTTCAAGAATGATCCTTGAATATATGATTTTCTAAATAGGGAATGTGATTCCCAGTTGAAGGGAGAGAAAATTTTTTTGAAATTCGCCCCTTATTCCACAATCTTTGTGCATCCATGTGATGGATATCCTATCCCTTCACTTCTCCCAAAAATGGTAGAGAGGCCCACCGAATCAACCAGTTCCCTTGATTTCCTTAGGATGCCCAATAGCATAGGAGGCCTCACTTTGTCCTAGCTGAGCATCCCACTCTTCGACTTCGAAACTGGGGGAGAGGTGCTCAGATCCCAAAATTTTAAGTACAAGTTCCTCAATCGAAGAGCATACCCTCAACTTCGAAGCTCGGCAAACCACAACCGGGCATCATAATAGCTCGACACTGGTGAGGCCCTCAACTTCGAAGCTCAGCAAGCCAAAACTGACCATCACAATAGCTCGGCACCTACGAAGCCCCCAACTTCGAACCTCGGTAGACCACAACCGAGCATCATAATAACTCGGCATCGGTGAGGCCTCCGGCTTCGAAGATCAGCACCTAGAGGCCCTCGAACATCTCAACAGCTCAACACCTGGGGATCCTCAGCTTCGAAGCTCGGCAAGTCATAGCCAAGCATCGCAATGGCCTTAGTTCCAGAGCTCAACACCCTCAAGGGACCCACCTCCGTAACTCAGTGCCCCATGGCCGAGCATCACAACCTCAATTCCGAAACTTAGCCTCTGAATGGCAACAAAAGCCTTTCCTCAGCATATGGTCGAACTAAGCCCTGACTTTGAAAGCTCAGCACATCATGGCCGAGCATCACAGCAGTCTCAACTCCAAAGTTCGGACCCAACTCTAAAGCTCGACGCACCATGGCCAAGCATCCCTACAGCACAAAAGCTCGACTTCCACTGGGAATTAGAGCCATCCCTTAGTTCCACCAGGAGGATGGACCTGGAAGCTCAGTTCAACACCTCCGCTCTTGTTGAGCTACGCAACTATGCAACACTTCAGACCAGGCACTCCCCTACCTCCGCTCCAGAACTGGGGGAGTGGTGTTCGAATTTCGAAGTTAGAGCTCTTAGAGTTCTACAGCTGATGATGGGAAGATTCCTCGGTCACTTTCCATATTGCTTGGTTCTCAAGACTGCGACAGGCGTCGTGGAACACCAAAGGGACTAGACACCCATCCAGACATCAACTTGAAGTTCTTTAGCGAAGAACGAATTGGTCTACATTCTTTGACCTCAGAATTGGGGGAGTGGTGTTTGGGTCATGGTTGAGCTGGCCCTGTGAGACACGTGGCCGCCCAGCTATTGCCCTGCCACATCATCCTAGCTTGACCATGTTGGCATAGCTCAGCCACGTCGATCTAGCTCGACACTGTCGGCCTAGCTCGGCCGAGCTATGCCATTATTGTGCCCCCCCATCTTATCCTTCCAGCCATGTCAACTACATGTCACATGGATGAAGATAACTACGGATAAAGAGGAATAAGGAAGACAACTCCACTGGGGAATGGGAATCTGCCCCAAAAACCTTGGTGGCTAACCTCATTCTGACAACCCTGGAAGCCCACTCCCACCAGAACATGGAACTTCGGCTATAAAAAGTTACTCCACGCTCGAGGTAAGGGATCCCCAACTTCTAAAACCTACACAACTATTCAGCTCGGACCAGCATCGTTATAGCTCGGCCCGACCACCTACCACCTCCTATTGACTTGAGCATTGGAGTACTTAGCTGGGGATAACTCCTTAGGCCTCTAATTCCTCCTTTCTTGATCACAGGTCTTGAGGCACGGCCTTGTCCTTGTAGCTCAGCCCCGCCCTGTCAGTAAGGACTATCTGGTTGTTCTCCTTAGTTCGTGCACCACCTTGGATTGAGTAGCATCAGTAAAAAATCTGCACAACTATGGAAAGCTCAAAATTTATATTTTGGTAAAAATATGGAATTCCCACATCAACTTTTGAAATGACACTTGATCTGACTCTCACATGAAATTAACCTGAATAGTTTATATGGAACTCAAAAAGTCAACCAACATGGCTACAAGGTAGTAGCTCGTAAAAGCCTTCCCAAAATGGCCTAAGAATGGTAACCACATTGTTGATCTTCTGTTGTTAGATTTTAGGATTGTGGATTGTAGAAGACTTAATGTGCACAACAATTGTGTCATCTGTTACAATCCAAGAAGTTGTAATTCGGGGACTCATAAATAGGCAAAAATTTCCACATCTTATTCTTATACAATTTTAGGAATGGCAACAGGCCGGGGTGGGGCGGGGATGGGGAGTCACTTCCATCTTCATTACCATGAAAACCGTATTACCATCCCTATCCCCATTGGCCGATCAAGGTTATTCCCATCCCCGTCCCTACCGTGATCCCCACTCCTCGTGATGTTTTTTATGAAGTCAATCATTTTGTTGTTATTTTTCATTTCATGTAAAAATCAAAAATAAAATTGTTAAAATTTACAATAAAAAAAAAGATCTAAATATATCTAAACATATTCAGTCAAACTTTTAATATATATATATATATATATATATATATATATATATATTATATATATATATATATATATATATATATATATATTGTTCATCTTCCCTTTCATAAACCTGCTAGGCATTAATTTCTAACTTTATTTTGGTTGAAGAGAATAAATCAGCCTTGGGTCTTAAAAATTTTGGTGAAAATCAATTAAATATTAGGCCATTTTTCTTAAGTTTATCCCCTAGCCACTTGGGGCATGTTCATTTACTCTTAACTCTTACATCTTAAAAGGAATCTTACAACCTTAAGAGGTAAATTGGCACTCATTTCCTCTTCTCTCTTATCTCTTAAAAAGAAATCTTACATTTTTTTTTATTTTCTAATGATACCCCAAAAACACAAAACACTTCCTATAACTCAAGGGCCTCATATGAAATAATAATAATTATTAATTAATAATAATTATTATTTTTATTATTATTATTATTATCATTACTAATTAATTAATTAATTAGTTATTATTGATTATTATTAATTATTAATAATAATTATTAACTATTATTTCTTAATTATTACTTATTATTAATAAATAATTGTCATTATAACAATTTTTAACATTATTTTATTTATTACATTACAAATAATTAAGTATTAATTATTAAATAATAAACATTATTATAATTAATAATTATTATTATTAGTTATTAATTTTTAATTATTATAATAAATTTTAATATTATTCTTCTATTGAATTACATAGACAAACATAAATTCTAATATATGGGGTTAAAATGGATATTTGATAATTTTCAGTATTCAAAATTCAGAACAACATTCTCTACATTCAGAGTTTAGAGGAAAGAAAGTTCACCAATACCAGTATACCTCTTAATGTAATTATTGTGCTTTCAAATGTCAAATGTCAGAGCAAACAAACAGGTCCTTAATATATTGTCTTATAATTTTGGGTAACCTTTGATTCTTGTTCGAATAATAAGGATTCAACTTGGGTGAATTGATCTGAGTTTAGGGGCAGACTGTGTTAATTAAGCCATAAGATCAACCTTGGGCTTGGGGCTGGTCCAACCCAAGGCCAATGCTCGAGTTCCCACCCTAAGCCCAACTCAAACTAAACCTAACAGAATTTGAGCTTAGTTATATTGGAAAATTAATCAGGTTTGGAAGGTTTCTTATTTCTAAATGTCACATTACATAACACATACACATACACTTGAATATACATATGCAACGTTTGAAAATTGAAGTATCATAGCATACCACTCATACATATTTGAATATTAGTAGACTATATTCTTTTGAATATCAAAATTTGGTTGTATTTATTAGTTGCCATCTAATTCATTAAACCTCACAATTTACACCTCATTAATCGTGGCTCTATTGCACCATTTAAACCTCATTAATTGTGGTTTTCTGAAATTTGAAATTTCAAAGTTTAAATCTTAAATCCCACCATTACACTATTAATTGTTGTTTCTCAAATCCCACCATTTAATTATGAACGCAGGTTTAAAAAAGCACATGTTATTAGTAAAATATGAACCTGTCTTCCAAAAACGTCTTGATTTATTTCCTACCGTTAGTAGTACATCAGTTATATGTGTCACATGATGAAATGTGTGATTTAAAACTTCTGAAAATATCAAAATTACCTTTTGAAATAAGACATTATTCATCATCTTCTTCTTCAAGAATCAAGATTGAACCAAAGCAATGGTAAACAATATGAAGGACAAGGACATTTGAATTTGGGCATTTGGATGGTTGGTAAAGAAAATTAGATGACACTAGAAGGGCATTTGCATCATTTCACATACCATATAACGGTAGTTAACGATTTTGGACTAAACTAGGATGTTTTGGGAGTTCAAGTACTAGATTGGCACAATTTAAAATTTGGGTACCAACGTGAGACTATGCCCGAAGTACATGGTACTAATATGCAATTTAATTTAGGGTAAAATATAAAAACCTCCCTCGATTTTTTGACAATCTTATAAACCTCCTCTGTATTTTGATCCTAACAAAAACATCCCCTAAAGTTTTGAAAAACATACAAATATGTCCATTCTAATACTTTATTTTTCATTAATGGAAGCACTAAATTTACCAAAATACCCTTCCACTTTTCTTCCTCTTCATCTTTTCTTCCTTTCTTCCTTTGTTCAACACTTTGGCCACCAGGGGACCATGGAACTAGGAAGCTCACTACATCTTCTTCGGTCAAGTCTTTCTAGGTAGACCTTTCAATAGCCCAATAGACAAGAAGACGCAATGAGCTTTTGGGGTATTGTCTTTAAAAACTGGTTCGCACATGGTCTACCAGGCTATTAAAAACAATTGGGAAAGTTATTTTTAGTGCAGAAAGACCAAAAGCTTCATTTGAAGCTTCCCAAATTTTGGTTGTTTTGGTCTTTCAGTCAACATGATACCAAACAACAAAAGACTTTTTACTTTTTTTTTTTTATCATATGAGATTTTTTCAGACCTTTGCTGAAAAGATATGCCCAAGCACCACCACCTTCTTCTTCTTAATAACCATGATAACCAAAATTCCATCGAAAAGACAACTTTAGCTCCTAGGAACTGGCTAAGAAGCATTGTTTCTGAAAACCCAATATTAGATGGTCAGGATTTCATCCTTCTAGTTTGTTTGCATCAATTTATTGCATTCAGTATCATGACTCCATGCGCAACAATGATTTCTCAAAAGGGGAAACATTTGAAAAAGTCATATATGACTATAAGTAGGGGTGGATTCGAGCCGAGCCGATCTAGATAGTACAAGGCTCGAGCTCGAGCTCGGTTTGAGCTAGAACCTTGATCTCAAGCTCGAGCTCAGCTTGGCTAGAGCTTGATTTGAGAAAATTGTTTTATAAAAATAAAAAATTGTATATAAAAAATATTTTTTATTTGGTATTTAAAAAATTAAGAATTATAATATTTTTATTATATATATTGTTTTCTCTCTCTATATATATATATATATTTGAGCTCAGCTCAAAGCTCGGATGAAACCGAACCGAGTCGAGCTTTTCACGAGTCAAGCTCGTGAAGAGCTCAGCTCATTACCACCCCTAAGTGTAAGAGAAGAGGATACACAGGGGAAGAAAATTTGTGAGAAGGGGAAAAGGAATCACATTCCTGTGTGGAGGGGGGGATGGCCATTCCCCATATGGGGGAATCCCATTCCACCTAAAATGTGAATGGAAATCTCAATCTGATCAACCAAATGGTTGGAATCAGAATGGGCCATTCTACCATTTTGATTTGGATTCCGATTCCATGCAATTACTCACACAAACCAAATGCAACTTCAGTTTAGGTTCAATCTTAACTTGAATAAGTTGTAGCCGTAGTTACACTTACCCAAGGTTGCAGTCATATTCATTATAGGGCTAGAGTGATTCTCATAAAATGTTAGTAGGTTGTAGGCTTGCATCCCATCCCATGAGTTGAATTTCTATACTATCATAAAGGAACAATAACATCCATTTTGACTATAATAACTTTTTGATGAATAGATGTATTAAATATGATTCCCACTATGATATTAAAATGGAATGATACCTAAAATGTGCTAATCAATCAAATGGTATCATACAAGTGGAAATCAATCAGATAGTATTGATCAAAATTCACGCGGAAGGGGGAGGGGTTCTGATCTGGCATCATAGAAATTTCTAATCTTTTGAGGCCAAGTAGGGAAGCTTTCTTAAGAAGCAGCTACTCTTGCCACATAGAAGAATCATGTTCCCAATCCAAAGCATCCATCAGAAAGGGGATCCTTTAGACTGGGCATGTCTTCAACACCAAGAATATACATTGGTTCTGTACCTCTTGTATGAGAGTTGGGCCCAAGTGATACTAGTTGTGCTTACATTTTTGCTCAATTTTTACGTTGTCTATATTACCTTTCATAATTTTAGCCACACTTTTAAAACCGTTTGCTAATAAATAAAGATATAGACATTGATTTAGAAGACAAATAAAAGACTAATGCAAATGCCATTTACAATATAAAACAAAACATAAGAAAAGCCATTAAACAAATGGTAATGCATTATCGAATTCATATGTACGTACTAACATTTTTCATAATTAAGAAAAATGACTTAGTTTATACAAAATTTTCTTCATAAAATTCAACCTATGCTTATAGAGCTCAATTTCTTCTAGGCACAAAGAGTCTAGCCCATGCATGCTTTCTATTGATGATGAATTTAGCTTTGTCTTTTCCACCAAGTATAAATGCTATAGTGGAAGGTGAGTAAAATACTAAACGAGCAAATAGAGGTTGCACATCTGATGGGACATCTTGCATGTATATTGCTTCAATGCAATCCCCATAATTCGTATTAAAGAAATCTCTAACTTCTTCTTCTGATAATGGGTACCCCTTAGAGAATGTAAGAAACAAGGTCCTATTATCTGGTGGAATCTCATCTGTTGGTTTCCATGGTTGAGCACTTGGGTTCAAGTCTGATTGCATGCATGAAGTATTGCTGCTTCCTTCTGCCGAAGATGCCATAGGCTTCGTAGCATTTGTTAGTGCCATGTATGCGATATCATCAAATGCCTTAATACATACATCATTTAACATCTTCCTAATTCCACTGGATGCACTAATCCTATTGTTTAAAAAGAAGTTGAGAGATATTTCTTGCTTCAAGAGTTTGAGTGTCAATGGAATGTTAGTATTTGCATAAGGAGGTATCTCTCCCAATTCAATACAGTTTAAACAATTTACTGCTTCATCTGCTAGTGCATTCACTATAGTATCAGGCAATGATAACATTTGATGGATAATATTTGGGTAACCAACATCTTCAAGCCACATCCATAATGCAATAACCTTCATAGACTGTGTTATATCTCTCCAAAAGTTTATGATTAATCGAAAATAAAGTTTCCTATCAATTGTATGAAATGACTTCAACTCTTCAGTGGTAATTGGGAAATTCATGGCCTACTAGTTGTAGTGGATACCTTGATTATCAAAAGACCTAGTGTCAACAAGAAAAAGAAAATTTTAATAAACTTATTAATAATTTATTTGCAATTACATCAAAGAATTAAAAATAAAATGATATGTAGATTTTATAATTTTTAATTGTTTTATGTTATTGAAACACATTAAAAACAATAAGTCATTTAATTTTTGTCCTCTAAATGGCAAAAATCATGGATTTAAATTAATTAAAACATATACTTTTTGGAAAAAAAAATATAAGTAATTCAATTAAACATTTAATTGGACTTGAAGATTTACTAAATAAACAAAAAGAAAAATTAGAAAAAAGAAAATAAATAAATATTTTCTTTTAGGAGAGAATAGATCAGGTTTTGGTTTGTCTTATTATTCAAATTTTGTTTTACTTTACTTATATTTTAAAAAGGTGAAAAAGAATATGAAAAAGAAAATTTACTCTTATTTTATTTTGTTCTTCTTTTTTTTCTATTTTGTCACTTAAACTAGGCATATAATAACCTTTTTAGTTTTTATTGACTTCTATTTTTTTCACAATTAAATGTAGTGTTAAAGAGTAAATACTGCATTTTATTTGCTTCTTTTCTCCACAAGTGAAGTACTTGTCGAGGAAGTCAATGTGGCTAAAGGAGTGAATAAAATTAGAATTTGTTTGTGGTTAAAGTCCTTTTGTTCTTACATATATTTGAAGCCTATTATTCTTTTAAGCTATATATTAAATAAATAGTTATCGGTCATGAATAGACCTATTCATGGGCCAAGGTATTGATAGGCTAGCAAAACTATAAGACAATAATCAAACGCATTCATATTAGATGTTTAATTTAAACAAAATAATAATAATTTTACTTTCAAAGAGTTTATTCTAAACATCAAATAGAATTTTAACAAAAAATGAACATTAGTTCAATTAAATGGTTGATGTAAAAAATTCTACTAATTCTACTATTCACGTACAAGATTAACTATTCAGAAAAGAATTTCCATTTTATTACTTTATTTATTTCCCAAAATTGTCAAATTAAATAAAAAATCTTAATATTAGACTATTTCTAAACACTACTTTGAATTTTGATACAAATAGAACTCTTAATTAAGCCATTACTATACTATTGTATATAACTAAATATTTCTCACAAAATGAGTATCATTAAAATAACTCAATAGATAAATTAAAATTACCTTAAAGAAACATGTTGAGTTATTTTTCAACTAAGGGCATGATCTCTAATAGAACTAATAAATAATTAATCAATATAAAATTATTAAAAATATATATATGAAAAATTACCTAAGAACCATCATTCTCTCATCATAACTCTAGTATAAGGATATAGGTGGTGATTGGAATTTCTTGTAAAGATGTACTTCCAAGTAAAAGAAGCCTAGAGAAAATTGGTTTTTCATAATTACCTAACTCAAGAATAAAATGTCTATAAAAACCTCAAGAATAAAATAAACTAAACAAAAATACTATTTAATATAGAAATCCTTTCTTTTAGTTATTTAAAACCTACAAAACATCCTTTATTTGTAATGAAGTTCTTCTACTAAATAAAAGTAAAGTAGGTTTTATATCAAAGGAAACATTTATAATTAAAAAAAAACCGATGACTCTAAAGAGTAAAAACATTAAACTCTAAAAATAAATTTGTACAGCAAAAGGAAACTACAAAAATATTTATTTAGAAAAAATAATTTTTTAAAAACAAACAATGTTTATTTAAAATAAATTTATAAAAATATTAAGCTTTAAAAAATTTGAACTACTTATTTAACAATAATTATTTATATCATTTTTAAACATCACAAACATATGATGAATATTGGAAAACAATACTAACACTAAAGATTACTGGTAAAACTAACCAAGAATCAAAGAAGTGACTATAACTTACTTTTAGTCTCCAAGCTTTATGTTCTTACTCTTTCTTCTTCCGTCTCTCAAAATATTCTAACCTTGAAAGAAATTCTCAACTATAACTTTCTTTCTTCCTTGACTATGTATTTATATTTTAAATTACACAATTCTATAAACTCAAAATTTCTTATTTTTATTATCAATACAACCTTAATATCATAATTCCATAATATTATTCTTATCATCACAACAAGAAAATTTAATGACTAGGCGGTAAAGGTTGGTATAACTGGATTTTTACATAAATTCTAGAATAACTAAGTTTAGAAAGTTTTTATTATTACTACTATTACTATATTCTTCAAAGACATAATTAAAGAGCCAACACACAAAAAATGTACTTTCTATAAATAGAGTTAATATGGAGAGAGAAAGTTTTATTTTTGGGTTTAATTTTAAAAGTTTTAGTTTAAGTAGTAAAAATACATTAATGAAAAAGTAGTTATTACCCATAAAGAAAAAAAATTAAGCTTTTAAAATAATTTGTTTTAAACAATATTACAAGTTTGTTGGTGTATACAAATGTAATAAAATTTAGATACCATAATTAAATGAATTTCAGCCTATTGATTTTAATTGAATAGTTAAATTTGTTATTTTAAAGCATCGTATGTTTTTAATTAATAAATATTTATTTATATAGAATTTAATAGAATTTGCATGATATGAATTACGTTTTTAGATTTTATAATTATTTAAATTCAAAGCTTAATTATAATTTTAATAGAAAAGTTAAACTAATATATTTTTTAATATGTTATTTTACCTAACCACCTAGCCTACAAAAAAAATTTATAATAAAAATAAACATCATATATTAACAAATCAATGCATGGAATTATTTATTATGCCTAAATCCAATTAACTATGATGCTTAACAATAATCATGTAATTTACAATTTGGTTTGTTTGGACTCTTGTTGACGTTGTTCTTTATTATAATACAATATGAAATAAGTAATCCAATCTATAATCCAAAATTATAAACGAGATGACAAACTGGCAGTATCATTGTCTGATATTGATGTAATTTGATTGCTAGAAATTGAATTTAATAGAATATTTCTTAATTTATCAAGCTTTATAAAATAAATTATAAGTATTCATTCAATTATTAATGATTTGCTTGGAAAACAAAGAACAAGCTTAAAATGTAGTTATCTAATTTTGGCTTTGTTAGATTAATATGGGTTTCTATATGTGAAAAATCTATATTTTACAAATATAGTAAAGGTATTCTAAGAAAAACTAAATTACATTTTTTATGTGGTCATTTAAGTGTTTCTTTGTCATAACTCAAACTTAGAAAGACACACTTTAATTTTTCAGAAATTAACATGTGATTTATGCTCTAACATATCTATTCTTAAAAATACTTTTTTGATTTGAACTTCAAGTCTTTCCTTCTTAAAAGACTAGAAAGTGTGTACAATGCGTTGAACATGCCAATTTCAAATAATCAAAGAATGGTGTACCATTAGATTTATTGTTGTCAGCACCCAGTTTTTGCTCAGTTCATTCACCCTACCTCTTTATACCCTCTTTGAAGACCCCAACACTTGAAAACATAATCAAATCAACTTGAAACTTATTGAACCCAAAATTCCACTTTTCAGTGCAACCCACATGTCAATCATTTAACTAATAAACTAAACCCCTGATTAATAAGGACATTGAGATCAACATTTGACACTATGTAGGCTTTAGTAACCCAATTAGATATGATTCCTAGACTAAGAAAACTATAACTTAGTTACACATTAAATTTCATGACCAAACTCTAAAGATTCACTATTTAACATACTAGCTTCCTCTTTAATGGTCTTGATCTACACAATGTTTTAACCTTAACTCAACAAAATCAAATCCAATACATCCATTTCCACAAGGATACTAAGATATGATCAACCCCCAAATCACACCTCAAATCTAGAATGATCAACATAAAAAATGTCAAGATTCTATTCAACAACCCTAAATGAATATAGCTAAACAACCAAAATCAAGAATCCTTTTGTAGATCTGAACCTTACACCAACTCCTCATCTTAATCCATGCTCACAAGCCAAATTTCAAGTCAAAATTCCCTTGTTTAACCATTCAATCAACAAAGATTCTAACTCGATGCCTATGATTAAAGCACACAAGAAGTCATAGGCTAGGCAATCAAACACTTATTAGTAATTCCAAAATCCTCAAAATAATCCACCCACCCAATTTCAGCCTTAAATTCCTACATTCCAATCCAAATCAAGGAAGATTCAATTTCAAATCTTCTTATTAATTTATAAACCATAAGTTAAAACCTTAATCTGAACCAAAAATGTTTATCCACCAAATTTTATCCCAAAATTCCTTCATTTTACCAACTATCAAGCCAAGCTTACATTTCAACGAATTGTATTGATTAGAATGTACCATTTATATATTTCTACCATTATTAGCACCCGATTTTGCTTGGTCCTTCGTCTGAACCCCTAGTTCACTCTGAACACCCAATCAGACCATTCTGATCTCTTCAAAACATTAAAAAATCCAAAGAACCCAAATTTTAGCCCAAAAAATATTATATCCACCATTAAATTTACCTGACACCATTCTGATGACCCTAATTAACTCCCATTTACACCTTGAGCATTAGATCAAACACCATTAACAGACCTAAGACCTTTTTAATTCCAAATTTCCCCATTTACCCCTCCATCAAGCAAAGATTCTATTTCAAACCCTCTTGTTATCCTAAACACCTATAATCTAGATTCCTCTTAATCCTAACACTATTGAACTACTCAAATCATACCACTAAACTTTGCATATACCAAAATATCTAACCATAAATTTTTAATTCAAAACTGCCCAATTTAGCCCTCCATCAAACTATGATCCTATTTCAAATCATCTAATTGACCTAAATTTTTACGATCTTGATCTCCTTAAGCCAATAAGACATCACCATCAGATCTAGAATTCTAAAAGGCCTAGTCTTATCAAATTTCAACCAAAAATACCATTCTTTACCCCTCCAACACATAAAGGTTCCATTCTAAATGTTTAGATTAACTGAAAAATCTCCATCTAGATCTATCTTCTTTATGCCCAGTTTAGCAAACTTGACTCCACTAATCAATCCAGAATACCCAAAAACCTCATACTACCAAATTTCAGCTAAAAATACCCCTAATTGCCCTTCAATCTAAAAAAAAATTTACCACCATATTCACCATTAAATCTACCTAACATTAATCTAATGACCTTGGTTAGCCCCTATTTACACCTCGACCATTAAATCAAACACTACCAATAGATATAAGACCTCCTAAAATACCTACCCATAAATTTTAATTCTAAATTCCCCCATTTACCACTCTATCAAGCAAAGATTCTATTTCAAACCCTCTTGTTATCCTAAACACCTATAACCCAGATCCCCCTTAATCCTGACAACTTCAAACCAATCAGATTATACCACTAAACTCCGCATATACCAAAATATCTACCCATAAATTTTTCAATTCAAAACTCCCCCATTAGCCCTCCATCAAATTGAGGCTCTATTTCATATCATCTCATCAACCCAAATTTCCATGATCTTGATCCCCCTTAACCAATCAAACATCACCATTAGATCCAGAATTCCAAAAAGCTTGGTCTTATCAAATTTCAACCAAAAATACCCTTCTTTACCCCTTTATCTTATAAAGGGTCCATTTTGAAGGTCTAGATTGATTGAATAAACTTCCTCTAGATTTACTTGATTCGGGCCTAGTTTAGCCAACCTAACCCCCACCAATCAATCTAGAATGCCTAAAAACCTCATGCTACCAAATTTCATCCAAAAATACACCTAATTACCTTTAATCTAAAAAGAATTCATTTCGGCCAATCACATTGGCACACACAGATAAAACCACTATGTATAATCAAACTCATCTCCACCCTCCATTTTTTACCCAAAATTCCCACCATTGGATTAGAATCTCAGTTTGATGCCCTTAGACTTAATTAACCATATTACCCCTAAACTTTCCTAAATTTATAAAAACACCCTTAACCCTACATATAAATATAAATTATGGTTTTCAATTTAGGCTAATTTGAAAACTCTACTATTCATCTTTTACCTCTCGACACCAATCCAATGACTATGAACTCCTCTTCCTTCTCCCCCTTTCTCCCTTTCCCTCTCCCTCTTATCCTTCTTCCCCTTTGTTATCTCCCTTTCCCTCTCCCTCTTATCCTTCTTCCCCTTTGTTATCTCCCTTTCCTTTCCCCTATTTCATCATCACCATTGCAATGTGTTGCAAAAATGGGAGAGGTTGGAGCGCATTGTACAACAACAATGAAATCTCCTCCTCTGTTTCTCTCCCACCTTCTCTCTTTCTCTGTCTTTCTTTCTTTCTCTTTCCCTCCTTCCTATGCTTTTCCTTTCTTCCTTTTCTTGGTCCTGCCATTTCTATACCTTCCTAGTCGTCACTTCAATCACAACAGCAGCGACCAATTTTTAGTCTATCATTCTCTCCTCTTAATCTCACTCAACCTCTTTCCTTCCTTCTTTCTCTCCCTCATTCTGTTTCTCTTATCTCTATCTTTCTTTGGAATGACCCAACCAATCGTGATCCCTTATTGACTACCCCTCTTTGTTGTGAGGTAGCATGCTACAAAACAACAAAGACAAAAGAAGCACATGGGGATTTTTTCAAAGGGTAGGCTTGGAAAAGGAGTGAGAAAAGGATGGTTAAGGCAAAGAAGAAGGGTTCTTGTACAACATCATTCCATCATGTGGAGGCCATTTATTCTTGGCAAAGTGACCTTTCAAACAAGTATGGATGACTTTGTGGTCCAAGGTCAACTATATGCAATAATGTGAGAAAACATGAAATTTAAATAAATAATGTACCAGTGTGGTGAAAAATTCTTGATGTGTTGTCAATAAAAGGAATATTGTAGTTTGTTGTGTGCTAGTGTGACAAAAAAATTAAACTTCTATTCAGCGATGTACATAAATAATTGGTGATGTGCTAAAGGGGCAGAAAACCCATGTGCTATAGGGAAAAGAAATCGGTGATTTGTAATGTGCAATTGAAGTAGAAAATTCATGTGCTGTAGAGTGGAGGATATAGATTATTTGTCATGTGCTAGTGTGGTGAAAGAACCCATGTGTTATTGAGAAGAAAAGCAATGATCCGTTATGTGCAAATGTGGTGGAAACTTTCATGTGCCATAGAGCGGAGATCAGTGCTTTATGATGTGCAAATGTGGTGGAAAATTCATGTGCTATAAAGTAGTGAAAATTATGATTCATGATGTGCTAGAGGGGCAAAAGACTCATGTGTAATGCATCAATAAACTTTTTCATCCATGATGTACCAAAGGGGCAAAAAATTCATATGCTATGAAGCGATGAATGTTTTGATTTGTGATGTACCAAAGGAGTAGAAAATCCATGTGCTATACAACAACAATCTTTTTTATTCATGACATGCTAGAGGGGTGGAAAATTTATATGCTATGCAGCGGAAAACAATTTGATTCATGATGTGACAAAGAGGTGGAAAATCCATGTGCTATGGACCGATAAACATTTGGATTTATGATGTGCTTAAGGGGTGGAAAATCCATGTCAATGCAATGGTGAACATTTTAATTTATGATGTGCCATACAAGCAGAAAATCCATGTGCTTTGCGGTGACAAAAAAATATTGATTCATGATGTGGTAGAGGGGAAGAAAATGTTAGACAATTCATGTCCTTAGCTCTAATTAGATTGATGTAAATAAACATTTATCTGTAAATGAATAAAGTATATTATTGTTTCATGTTAATGATGGTATGTTTTTTGTGAGTTACCCCTTAAACTAGACACACACTAGTTTAAAAATTTCTCAACCATTGGATATACTTGGGTAGTTTATCCTAATAAGGTTGACACTGGTGTGTTGCCAAATAGTTGGAGCAGCTTGTCTTAGCTGCTAGGGTTAAACCCCAAGCACAGGCAGTAGATGTTTGGAAGAAATACTAAACCTAGACCAATTTCCAATCATGTCATGGACCTTAGAGATAGATGGGCAAAACTAGAAAGTTACACATAGCCCCAAACTTGATTATGATGCTATACTAGTTAGTGGACCAGGTTGCCTTTGATGTACCAAATAGTGAGATCCATCATGGGTCAAAATATCTAGGCATGTTGGGGAATTTTAGGAAATTAACTAAGTGGATGAACATAGTGATTGGTTTGACCCCTTTGTTAGACAAAGTGAATATCAGGCTTTGCACTCTCTTTGGTGGTTTGACCCCTTTGAAATCTAGTTTTGTAAAATATATTTATACATTATTATCTTACTATTTTATGAAAAAGGTTTGCAAAAGATTTTAATGCTAAGATCCATCCAAGAAGAGAGTGTAACACTGTATCTTGTAGTTAGGGGAGAGGTCCTTCCCTATGGGCAGTGTACTAATGATTATGAGCCAAGAGGTAAAGCGTAAGATATCATTACAAGATAGATTACCTGATGGGATTTGTATCACATAAGTCCATTATGCTTGGGTATTCATAGGGTGGCTGAGTTTAATGATCATTTAGGTGTAAATGTCGGGCCCTGACTGAGCCCAAGATGATTGGGTCAGGTGTTCACTACCCTGAGTAGTGAATTCAGCTCAACCTCTTTCAAAGGTGGGAAAAAACCCTCATGGACTTGTGTGAGACCTTTGTGGGGTCCCATGACATACAATATCAAGCCTAAAGTGGCCATGCAACACCTAGGGATGTAAGTCTTTGAAGAAAATGGGCCAGAGGCCCATTACTAATGAGATTAGTTAAGCTGTTACATGACGTCTTAAGTTGTCATGTGATTTGGGTCGAAATTAGGCATGGTTCTGGGTATGGAGCACCTATCCTCCTAAGAGGGTAATGTTTATCTTTTAAAATAGTACAAATCCAAGTCAGATTTGGATAATCTCCTAATTAGATCAGGAGAGTGCAAATAGAACTTGTTCTCTTCACTCTCTTGCTCTCTCCTCTTCTCTCTTGTCTCATAGAAACCCTAGTTCAACCTAGGCATTGGAAGAATTGATTTTTATCAATTTTCCCACTCTATTTTTGCAATAAAAATTTTGGGGACATCAGGCTCACAAATTCCAATCGATCCAAGGCAGTTGGATAGCAGTTTTTGTAGAAAATAATGTTGCTAAATCGGTTTCTCATTCACTATGCCATCTTTGGTTGAAAACCAGTTTTTTGGACTGATTTTGAGTGTGAACTATCACTACGGAAGCTGAGATTTTTGGACCCCATATTAGTTACAATTAGTTTTAATTTTGGTTTCAAAACTAGTCTAGTCCAGTGCAAGATCGATCTAGAAATTTTAAATTTCATAATCTCTAGGAAACCAGTTCCTGGGTTGGGTTAAAAAATTTTTAACTCCAGCCAGCCATTAAACCAAGTTCGGCTATCCATATTCTAGATTCTAACTCATCCAATAGTGGTATTAGAGCACTGTGTTCAGTTCTTGAACTAAACTGGATTAGATTTGAAAGAAATATCAAATCGGCAACAACTAGTCTAGCCGATTTGACCTAGTCAACATGAAATCTGAGAATTTGGTTCTCAAATATGGGCCAATGATCTGAATATTTAATTTTTATTTTTTCTAATGTTATTTAGAGTTGTTCTATTTGAAGTCTGATGCTCCATGTACGTTGATCACCACAACTGTGGTGGCACAGAAGGTGCTAAACCCATGCCACAGGAACACCCATGACAAGTTCATAACTCGGCTCACATTCACGATGAGCTCAGAGTCTACATAGACTTGCAATAAGCTCAAAGCATGAAATGAGCTTGTGATGAGCTCAAGACCACCATAGGCCCGTAGTAGACCCGAAACTGCAATGATGAACACAAACTCAGAGCCATCGTGAGCTTGCGATGGGCATAAAGCCATCACGAGGCTGCGATGAGATTAGATCCATCTCAAACTCATGATGAGCACAAAGCCGTCATGAACCTACGATGAGCTCAGAATTTCCGCGAGACAATGATGAGCTCAAAGCCATCGCAGACCTATAATGAGATCAAGTTCATCGTAGGTCAGAAGCGAGCAAAGAAGCACATGATTTACTAACGTCACACATGATAGAGCACCCAACAAGATTAAAAGACATGTAAGATTAATATTGATGTCATTCATGCCACGTTAGTCTAAGAGACTCGCAAAAGGAAGTAGTCTATGTGTATTATGAGATTCCTCATACGAAAAGAAAGCTCATCCATTAGATATCTTATAAGACTCGTGGTAAAACCCTAACGGTGTTCCTTGACAACTGACACCGAATCGAAGATTCCCTTTCCCTAATGGAAGTCAAACACTTTTAGCTTCTTCCTTTCGAGACCTCGGGTTCTCTCCCTATAAATAGAGGTTTAACTCATAATGAGATCACCATTCTATCACCTAGAGCCTTTGGCATATCTCTTTGCCCTCGTCCTTCCTTCGTCTTTCAAGGAGACCCCCATATGTAGACTTACCACCTTATTCACATTAGAATCTCTGGTTATTCCTTGATCACAAAGAATGGTCACCCATAGGATTAACCTTTCAACTATCCCCAAGGAATAGATCAATGAGTGGGAGAACATTGGCTTGGAAACCAGAGACCAAGTTAGACAGGAATCAGCCAAGTAAGTCGACATCGAAATCCTTTCCAGCAAGGTGTATGGTGTGTCCAGAAGCATGTCGTTAAGCACTTTGGAAAACCAGTTTAATATTTATAAAATTTTTCCGATTCTTAAACAAATACTAACGTAGTAAATGGGTGAGAACGAGTCGTATCCATAGGGAAGCGAGGGAAAAATTAATATACACTCAAATCTAGACAAGAGAACACAAGAGGGAAGTGTAGAAATATAAAAATTATTTAATTAAACTGAGAAAAATATAGAATTCAAACAATACTAAAAGTTAAAAGTGCAGAAACATAAATAAATTAACAAAAGAAATGAAATAAAAGTTTGTAATCTGATAAGAGGTAGCAGTCTCTGGATCTCTCCTTTGACCCTTGAACTTCTCGAGCTAGGCCTTCCATCTTAGGTGGCAATGGTAGTGTTGGCGAACTGCAAGTAGGAACCCCTAGGTGTCACGGGGCTAATCGGCGAGGCCCCGTACGACACTCGAGTGGGTCGAGTAAGCCTAAGAAAGCAAGCAAACACACAAAAAAGGCAACAAAGATGGCACACAAATTAGTAAAAAGGCACTTTATATTGCAATAGATGACAAGCACAAGCACACAATTCTGTGTTGAGGGGACCTCATGCTTAACCTTTACACCATCTTGGCACCTCTCAACTACCTACCTCCCCTCAAAGAGTAGCTTAAGCCTTTGGTGCTTTGACAAAAGATTACATGGAAATACTGGAAAATCATACTACATAATTACAATAATTCCATCAGCAATCCCCCTTACAAAAGACATATGAAGCCCCACCCCAGACGCACTAGACAACACTCTGATGGCATGTCGTGAGCATGGCAAAGGCACTTGATGTCACGAAAAAGTTGTCACTTGTGACAGTCTCCCCCACTCAATTCAGGCTTCGTTGTCTCTTGTATGCTTCTTGAGTCTACTACTGGTGAAGGAGGGTTCATCAGATGATCCACGAACTTCTTCACTTCCAAGGCCTAAGAAATTGCTTTGGGGATAGGTTTGTTGTTGCTGAGTGTGATGGGGAAACCTATGGCCAGGTCCTAAGTTGAGTCCTTGGATAGTGACTTGAAGGTAAGTGAAGTGTGGTTTAGTTTGGTTTGCAGTACTAGCTAAGGTAGGGATTGGAGCGAAAGATGAATCTAAGTCAAAAGGATGTTGGATATTAAGGGATGTTCCCTAAGGTTCTCTCCTCACAAGATTACTACGTGGACATAATGGAGGCCGAATGTTGGGATGGTTCCTAGAGCATGTGGGTGGCACTCTCTTCCCAGGATGGTAGGTATGGCTGATGTCGGAGTTGGCCTTGGGTCTTTTCTTTGGCCCATTGGTGGAGGGCGCTGGTGTCTTATGCTGCAGATGCAGCTTCTGTTGACACTGAGATGGCAGCAGCACTGTCTTCTTGCTGGAGATGTCATGATCAGTTCTTGTTGCAGTGACTGTTGTTGCTACTGCTGTGCTCCTCAGAGACTCTTGATATGGGGATGGAAGTTGGAGTTGAAAGGCCAAAACTTGCTTCTTCTTTGTGTCAATAGAAGTAATCATGTCGACCATGCAAGGTGACCACTCATCCATGATCAACAAGGTGTCGAGGTGAGGTGTTGGTGTGGCTTTAGCCCGTGTCAAGAATTCCATGCCAAGGACAACAACGAAGTCATCCAATTGTGCAACGGAGAAGTCAATCTTTTGATTCCAGGTGCCAACTCAGAGTCCAACTCGACGAGCCATCCCTTCAATGGGTTTGGCACTTGTATTGATAGCTTTGGGCCAGCCTGGCTCTCTTGGCCTCTGCAATGGATATAAAATTGTGAGTGGCCCCTGTGTCAACTAGGGCCTGGGTTGGCTTCCCACCAAGGTATATGTCGACGTACCTCAGTCCTCTCTTGACTGAGGTGGGCTATTTGGAGGTAGCCCCTTTTTTCACCATGGAATTGAAAAGTTGTAGGGCACCCACTCTTGGCGCCTAGGTACTCCATTCCCCTCACTCTGCTCATCATCACTTAGTTTGGCAATGAGGGCATTCAACTTCGCTCGCTTTGGGCAATTCCTAGTCAAGTGATCCTCCCCACAAATGTAGCAAGTGGGAGGACGGCTAGGTCTCCCTTGATATCTGTTGTTGTAGTGGCTTCAACTTCCTTGTGGTTGCTTCCCTTTGTGGTGCTCGACTGATTTGTGGTTGAAGGGCTACTTCTCCTTTGGGGAGCCTCGGGCCCACTCGAAGTCAAAGCACATCGAGAGGAAGTACCATGTACTGTGGGAGATCGTTGGTAGAGGGGACGTCCTAATTCAGAAGGTAGCGTCAGCGAATAATGTGGCAGACCCATTAACTAAGCCACTCACACAGAAGGTGTTTGAGAAACACGTGGAAAGTATGGGACTCTGGCTTGTACCAGATTGGACATAAGTGCAAGTGGGAGCTATTGGATAGTTTTTGTATGCCCTTAACTTCAATCAGTTCTGATGTACTTTTGATATTTAATGTAAATAACATGTTTGATTCATGTTATCTGGTATACTTTTGTGTAAAACCCTAAAACTGGACACTTAATGAGACTTGTGTTAGTTTTAAATGTTCATAGCCATTGGATAAGTTTGGGTAGATTTATCCTGTCAAGGCTAACACTGGTGTGCTGCCAACTGTTGGGGTGGCTTGTCTCAGCCGCCAGGGTGAGACCCAAGGCACACACAGTGTGGGATTACTTGAACCCTTGAACCGGACCAGATTTCCAGTATTTCTCTAGACCTTAGACCTTGGAGATTGATGGGCAAAACTGGAAAGTTACAACTGGCCCCTAGACCCGATTATGGTACTACACTAGGTGTCGAATTGGGTTGTCTTTGATATGCCAATCAGTGAGATCTTTAGCGGGGGTCAAAACCTAGGTATGTTGGGATAGTCTGAGAATTCATCTGAGTGGGTGATCATAGCAACGGGATCAGCCCCTTTGTCCGACAAAGGTAATGATTGGGGATGCACTCTCTCTGATGGAAACCAAACTGCTGGCAGTTGATTTCAATCATTGAAATTTTGTTTTGCAAAATTTATATATATGATATATAGATATATATGGTTTCAAAATGTTTGCAAATGGTTTTAAATCCTGAGATCCATGTGAGTAGAGACTGCAGTCTTTGGATCCTTCCTTGGGCGTGAACACCTTCGTTGGGAGATATTACTTCTCCGTATCAGGTATTATTCTCTCCCATTCCTTTCGGTTCAGATCTGGTTCAGTTTAAGGTTCAAGATTTATCATTGAAAATATGATTTTCTAAATAGGGAATGTGATTCCCAGTTGAAGGGAGAGGAAAAATTTTTGAAATTTGCCCCTTATTCCGCAATCTTTGGGCGTCCATGGGATGGATCTCTCATCCCTTCAGTGGTATCAGAGCCCAGGTTCAAATCTTGAACCATTCTGTTTCAGATCTGAACCTGCGCAATTAGGGAGAAGGCGTTCTACCCAATTTGCACAGATTTGGTTTTTGGGAAATTTGTTCCCAAAACAGATGGGCAAATAATCTGAAATTAATTTTAAATAAATCCGATTATTATTTAGAATTGTTCTTTATAATTTTCTTGATTTATGGGCTGGTCGTACAAGAGGAGATCGAAATCTTGGTCGCGCAGGGAACCTGCAATTTTGCAGTTCTTGTTTTATTTTGGGTCTGTAAATATTTCTTTTTAGACTCAATGTATAGGTATTCGATCTGATGTAATTATTAATAGAAATAGGATTTCTATTTATTTTATTTTGGATCGAAGTTGGCGGCTCAGAAAAGGAGATTTCACAGAGAGGAGATTTCGCAGATGAGAGAAATGCTATCTGCGATTTGCAGTTTGTGAAACTGCATTCTGTGATCTAACCTCTATTTTGCAGGAAGGATTGTGCGAACAGCCCTGTTTGACTGATTCTCGTTTTTCCTTTTATCAGTATTTAATTTTAGATTATTTTCTTGAATTAAGGATTTAATTAAAAATCAAACCCTACACCCATTCGAACTAAGATTGGTTCAAAACTGTTTGGACCAATTCTAAGGTTTAATCAAGGTTGAAAGTCAGCCCTAATTTCCCACTAATGGGCCTAAGGATTGATATTTAATTAAATGGTTAATTCGGCCCAGCCTGTAAAGGCCCAGTTTTAAATAGTTAAAACTGCAAAAGCCCATATACCTAGATATTATTAATGGTTAATATTATGGAATTTTAACGGGCTTCCAATGGGCCTTACAGATAATTAATTGATTGGATTAATCTATCCCTGCATGTGATGTATGGATGTTTGATGTGCTGCGTACATGGGCCATAAGTACTTGGCCCATGCTCATTCGACAGTGGCTCTTGCGCACACCATGGCTGAATGCACATCATTGCCATGGTGTCCCTTTTGGTCATTGGATGACTTCCCTCAGTGGTGGGCCCCACACCTCATCAAGAGGTTATGTGCGGAACCCTAGCCGATTCAAGGCCCACCAAAATCTGGCTTTATGAAAGTCAGTGGGAGCCACTTTGGTTTGACCTAAATCAAACTAGGGCGTAATTTTGTTCCCTCCAGCTAATATGAGTGCATGTGATAGGGAGATTCATGTGATGAAATCTCTAAAGGACTTCCATCATTAGCATGAGGATGGGTCCTTCAGTAATGAGGAAACGCACCAGAAAATGGGCTATCCATTTGCTGTTGGGTTTGTCTTAGTGTTTCATAAGATGATAGGGGCATCATAGACCGATGTGGGAGGGGCTTCACCAGAAAATGGGAACTCTCTCACGGTACCTTGGCATTCACGAATATGATGGGTAAGCACTCACTGGACAAAAAGGTTTACCTGAAAACGGCTCTGAACCTTGTCTGACAGAGGCCAAAGGGAAAACTCAAATGATGAGTGGATGTGATCCTTCATAGAAAGGTGGTGGGGTTATGCAGCTGAAACAGTTGGATCCATGCACCTATGTGATTTCCCACATTTCCAGAGACAACCCGTAGTCTCCATCACTGAGAAAGGAGGGAAATCTCAGAGACGAACAAATGGAAATGGATCGTAGATTAAAGTCCATGTCTATGAAATGAACATGAATCAAATTAGGTTGTGGACTGATGTTTGCTCTTTTATCAGAAAATGGCAATTGGATCTTTTGCAAAACTTCTTGATGACAACAAGTTGAAGGGCCCAAACTAGGCTGACTGGTACAGGAACCTTATGCTGGTCCTAGCTTCTGAAATGCTGGATAAAGTGGCAAAGAATCCTGCCCCGGAGCGTCCGGGTGATAGGCCTTCTGAGGCCCGAAGGAGAGACTATCAAGAATGGGAGGAGAAAAACTCCCTTGCCCGGTGTTACATCATTGCCTCCTTGGACAACCCGATACAGAGGCAGTTCGATCAGATTGAACTTGCCAAAGACATATTGGATAGTCTCAGGACAATGTATGAAGAGCAGAATCGTTCTACTCGACAAAAGGTCTTGAAACAGTTCATGACCGCATAAATGTCCAAGGGTCAACAAGTTCACGACCATTGTCTTCGGATGATGGGATACATCAACGAACTGGAGGCTCTTGGATCCGGGATAGACCTTGCAACCCAGATAGATGCTATCCTTAACTCTTTGCCTCCTTCTTTTAATCTGTTCATCATGAACTATAACATGAACAAGTTGAATGTCAGCTTACAAGAGCTTAGCAATATGTTGCAAAGAGCTGAAGAACTGATTAGAAAGGATGAGCCTGTAGCCATGCTTGTTGAATCTGGCAAGACAGGCAAGAAAAAGAGGAAGGCAAAGAAGCCTCAGAAGAAAGCCGCTAAGAGCAAGAAGCAAAAGAAAGACAAAGCATCGGATGCCTGTCACTTCTGCAAGAAGACCGGCCATTGGAAAAGGAACTGTCCTGCCTACCTGGAATCCAAGAAAGGTAACTTCGAAAGTTACACCCGACCCCTAGACTTGATTATGATACTGCACTGTGTGTCAGATTGGGCTATCTTTGATGTACCAATCAGTGAGATCCTTAGCGGGGGTCAAAACCTAGGTATGTTGGGACAGTTTGAGAATTCATCTCAGTGGGTGATCATAGTGACAGGATCAGCCCCTTTGTCAGACAAAGGTAATGATCGGGGATGCACTCTCACTGATGGAAACCAAGACTGCCGGCAGCCGATTTCAATCGTTGAGATTTGTTTTGCAAAATATATTTTATATGGGATATAAAAGTATATATATTATGGTTTGTAAATGATTTGCAAAATGTTTTAATTCCCGGGATCCATATAAGGGAGAGTGCAACACTGTTCCTTGCAGCCGAGGGAGAGGTCCTCTCTTGTCGGGCAGTGTATGATCATTATGGGCTGAGAGGTTAAGTGTAAGACTTTTGAGGATAATACCTAATGGGCTAATCTTGCATCTACCCACAGTCCCTAGGTGTTACAAGGTGGCATAGCCCAGGAACCACTTAGGATAAGTGTTGGGCCCATAGAGCCCATGAGAGAGATGGGTTTCAGGGGGTGCGCTATTCTTAACAGTGTATTTGGCTTGGCCTTGTAACAAAGGCTGGGCCAAACCCATGTGGCTGATGTGTAGATCAATTTTTGGGTCCCACGCCATACAAGGAAGTCCAACTGGGCAATAGTTTGGAAGGCTAAGTGAATACATAATCTTAAATGGGCCTTAATCCCATTTCGAACTGGGGTAATTTGATTAGTCACTTAAGGGGCGAATTCTGAGATGGATCAGTTAATAGGATTGAGCCCAAACCCTATCCACTTAGAGAGTCCAAGATCTAAATGATATTTAGATTTGGAAGCCTCCTAATTAGATTAGGAGATGGCTGATCTAATCTGTAGATAAGATAAGGGTTATCTCTTATCACTTAAAGGGACTTCTAATCCAAATATGATTTGGGTTAGCAACTCCTAATGGGATTAGGATCTGATCCCTTTGAGATTATAAAAGGAGAAGGGGGCAGCAGACTTTAGACATGCAAGCTACACACTCTTGTCTTCAGAGCTGAGATGACTAGAAGAGAGAATTCTGTACCCTACAAATACTCTCTTGCCGACTCCTTCCTGAAGTCGCCGCCTACAGCAGATTGATCTCCAGTTCTTGGGAGTAATCAAGATTTGATCTTGATATCAATCTTTTGGAGAAAAGATTGGTGGGAGTTGTATTCACAATCCGTCCAGTTGATTCTTGCGAAGGGTCAAGTTCTTTTGGAAGAACACTGTTGATTCTGCTCCACCCTGCACGGCGCCATCTTCAGTGGGAGCAGATTTTGGATCCTTCCTTGGGCGTGAACACCTCCATTGGGAGATACTGCTTCTCTGTATCAGGTATTATCCCTCCCTACTCCTTTTGATTCAGATCTGGTTCAGTTTATGGTTCAATAATGATCCATGAAAATGTGATTTTCTAAATAGGGAATTCAATTCCCAGTTGAAGGGAAACAAGCCACCCCAACCGACTTGGTGGCAATATATTGTCAGCCTTGTAAGGATAGGTCTCCCTAGACCAACCCACTGACTGTGAACATTCTAAACTAACATGAGTCTCATTAAGTGTCTAGTTTAAGGGTATTACACAGAAACTTACCAAGGGAACATGAATCAAATATGCACTTTTATTCATTTATAATAAACTCATAAAGTACATCATTTTGATTGAAGCTAAGGGCATACAAAACTATCTAATAGCTCCCACATGCACTTTGGTCTAATCAGGTACTAGCCAGAGTCCAATGCTTTCCACGTGTTTGTCAAACACTTTCTGTGATAATGGCTTTGTCAATGGGTCTGCTACATTTTTCGCTGACGCTACCTTCTGAATCAGGATGTCCCCTCTACTAACAATCTCCCGTAGTACATGGTACTTCCTCTCGATGTGCTTCAACTTCAAGTGGGCTCGTGGCTCCTTAGCCTGACCAATAGCTCCATTGTTGTCACACAACAATGGGATGGGTGATGTGCTGGACGGAACTTCTCCTAACTCGTGAACGAACTTCTTCATCCACACGGCTTCTTTGGTAGCCTCACTTGCGGCAATGTACTCGACCTCGGTCATGGAGTCTGCAGTGGACCCCTATTTGCTGCTTTTCCAGCAAACAGCATACGATTTATCATGAAAACATATCCAGATGTAGACTTTCTATCATTTGGATCCGACTGGAAATCGGCATCTGTATACCCTTGGATCTGTAGTGATGTACCACCGAATACTAGACAAAACTCTTTTCTCCATCGAAGGTACTTAAGTATGTTTTTCACAGCAGTCCAGTGCTCCTGCCTTGGGTTGGCCTGAAATCTGCTTACTACACTCACTGCCTGAGCAATGTTAGGATGAGTGCACAGCATGGCATACATGATGCTCCCTACGGAGAGGGTAAGTGTTGGGCCCATAGAGCCCATCTGATGGGTTTTAGGGGATACACTGTCCATAACTGTGTGTTCGGCCAGGCCTTGTAACACAAGCTGGGCTGAACCCATGTGGCTGATGTGTAGATCAATGTTTGGGTCCCACGCCATACAAGGAAGGCCAACTGGGCAGCAGTTTTGAAGGCTAAGTGAATACATAAACTTAAATGGGCCTTATGCCCATTTCGAACTGGGGTAATTTGATTAGTCACTTAAGGGGCGAATTCTGAGATGGATCAGCTGACAGGATTGGGCCCAGACCCTATCCACTTAGAGAGTCCAAGATATAAATAAGATTTAGATCTAGAAGCCTCCTAATTAGATTAGGAGATGGGTGATCTAATCTACAGAGAAGATAAGGGTTATCCCTTATCACTTAAAGGGACTTCTAATCCAAATATGATTTGGGTTAGCAACTCCTAATGGGATTAGGATCTGATCCCTTTGAGATTATAAAAGGAGGGGGCGGTGGCCTTTAGACATGGAAGCTACACACTCTTTGTCTTCAGAGCTAAGACTACAAGAAGAGAGAATTCTACACCCTACAAATACTCTCTTGCCGCCTCCTTCCTACAGCTGCCGCCTACAGTAGTTTGATATCCAATTCTTGGGAGAAATCAAGATTTGATCTTGATACCAATCTTTTGGAGAAAATATTTGTGGGAGTTGTATTTACATTCCGTCCAGTTGATTCTTGTGAAGGGTCAAGTTCTTTTGGAAGAACACTGTTGATTCTGCTCCACCCTGCACTATGCCATCTTCAGTGGGAGCAAATTTTGGATCCTTCCTTGGGCGTGAACACCTCCATTGGGAGATACTGCTTCTCTGTATCAGGTATTATCCCTCCCTACTCCTTTTGGTTCATATCTGGTTCAGTTTATGGTTCAAGAATGATCCTTGAAAATATGATTTTCTAAATAGGGAATTCGATTCCCAATTGAAGGGAGAGAAATTTTTTTGAAATTCGCCCATTTATTCCGCAATCTTTGGGCGTCCATATGATGGATATCCTATCCCTTCAAGCGCCGCACAACAGCATGCACCGCCTGGCAGCACGCAACACGCACCGTCCGATAGCGCGCAATACACACCGCCTGGCTGTACGCAGCACGCACCGCCCGGCAGCGCGCAATACGCACCGCTCGGCAGTGCCACACAGCAGCACGTAGCATGCACCGCATGGCAGCAGCACCAGGCAGCAACACGCATCGCATAGCACTACAGCAGCACCACGAGACACGCGCACCGCCCAGCAGCAGCAGTAGGGCGGGGCCCACATGACAGCTCATCAGGGTGGGTCCCCACTCTACTCACCAACTCGCCGCTAGCTTCACCATCCCTTATCCCTTATCCCTTATCTTATCTTATCCCTTATCCTTATCTTATTTTATCTTCTTAAATAAGAGTTGTGTTACCATTAGGAGTGGGTAATTATGATTTTTAGTTTAAGTTGGATTACCCTAGCCTAGCCGAATCCAACAAGGAATTGCCCCTATAATCTCCTATTTAAAGAGCTATGAATTGAAACAAAGCATTCAATTTTCAGTCAAGAAAAGAGTGGGGAGAGTTCGGGTGGTCTCTTGGACAAATCACCCCACGGGAGAGTTTGGGTGGTTTCTTGGACAAATCACCCATTCAGTTTCCGCAATGGAGTTTGCACGCAAGGGAAGGCGCAAGGGAAAGCTGGGCCTTCTCCCCGTGGACCAACCCATGACGAGATCCTACGCACGGGCCCTTAACATTTGGTATCATAGCTAAACGTCATGGCCGATATGGAGCAGCTATCATCCAAGGTCAACGAACTGGAACATAGGCTAGCAGAAACCAGCATAGAGGTTCGTGAAGTCAAGGAAGATGTTCGGGAGCTATGATGCTGGCTGGAAGCATTCCTCTCCATCAAAGAAGGGAGTTATGAGGGAATTGCCAACACAAACAGTCACCGTCCGAACTGGGCAGAGGCGTCTAGCAAATAGTAGATTGCTGCCCCTACAACTGCAATTATTCCCAAGGATCAGCACAGAGAGGAGGAAACTATAAAGTCTCCTCTTTTGGCCGAGGACAATGTCACGAACATTATATTGGTACCTACAGAATGCGTTCCTTGGTCGAAGACAGGTGGGCTTGGCGATGTTGCTAGGGCTTTACCGAAGGCTTTGGCTCGACGTGTACATAGAGTTATGGTTGTGGCACCACGGTATGGTAATTGTGCAGAAGCCCAAGAAACAGGAGTGCGCAAGAGAAATAAGGTGGATGGGTAGAATATGGAGGCCGCTCTTGAGGTTCTCTTCTGTAAGCATACCCAGTGCGTTCTTGTGATCCACAACATAGCACACCGGGGTCGTAGTCCAGTACACGAATTTTGTGATGTGGATCTTCCACAAAACTACTTCAAACTATATGACCCAGGAGGTGGGGAACACTTCAATGTCCTTGCGGCTGGCCTGAGTGCAATAGATCGTGTAGTCATTGTAAGCCATGGTTACGCCTGGGAGCTGGAAACTAAAGAAGATGGCTGGGGTCTGCATCAAATAATAAATTAGTTTGATTGAAAGCTGAAGGGCATCGTGAATGTGATTGATGCAAACGAAGGGAACCCACAGTTAGATGTTTACCTAGCATCGGATGGCTACACCAATTACCCTGTGGAGACTCTTTAGACTGGCAAGCCTCAATGCAAAGCAGCTCTACAAAGGGAGCTTGGTCTTCCTCTTCGGGAGAATGTTCCTCTGAATGGGTTCATTGGCAGGCTTGACCATTAGAAAGGTGTTGATCTCGTTGTTGAGTCCATTCCTTGGATGGTGGACCAAGATGTGCAACTAGTCATGTTGGGCACTGGGAGACCTGACCGGGAACAACTTCTCAAACATCTTGAGAGTCAACACCATGACAAAATCAGGGGTTGGGTGGGTTCCTCTGTGCAAATGACCCATCGGATAACTGCTAGTGTAGACATCCTACTCATGCCTTCTTGATTTGAGCCATGTAGACTGAACCAGCTTTATGCACTGAGCTACGGGGCAGTCCCTGTTGTTCATGCTATTGGTGGACTGAGAGATAGTGTAAAGTCGTTTGATCCATTGGTAGAGTTCCAAGCCCTGTATCCGGAATTCGAGCTTGAGGACAAGCTCGTTGTCCAGGAGGGGTGTAATGTTATGGTCACACCAACCGGTAGCACACTGCAGTGCAGTCATAGGCAGCAGCACGCACAGTAGGCCGCACAACGGTAGGCACCGCCTGGCAACGCCGCACAGCAGCACGCACCGTCTGGCAGCACGCAGCATGCACCGCCCGATAGCGCGTAGCATGCACCACTCGGCAGTGCACAGCATGCACCGCCTAGCAGTGCGCAACACGCACCACCCGGCAGTGCCACATAGCAGCATGCAGCGCCCGACAGCATGCAACATGAAGCACGTAGCACACGGCAGCAACACTAGGCAGCAGCACACACCTCACGACAGTAGCACGCACCTCATGGCAGCAGCACGCACCGCTTGGCAGCAGCACCGAGAGAGGGGTGTAATGTTATGGTCACACCAACCGGTAGCGCATTGCGGCGTAGTCATAGGCAGCAGCATGCACAACAGGCTGCACAGCAGTAGGCACTTCCTGGCAGCGCTGCACAGCAGCACGCACCACCTGGTAGCGCCGGACAGCAGCACGCACTGCTCGACAGCGTGCAACATGCACCGCTTGGTAGCGTGCAGCACACACCGCCTGGCAGCATGCAGCATGCACTGCCTGGCAGCGTGCAGCACACACCGCCCAGCACCGGCGCACAATAGCACGCACCACCTAACAACGCGCAGCATGCAGCATGCACCACACGACAGCAGCACTAGCCAGCAGCACGCACCTCATGGCAGTAGCACGCAGCGCATGGCAACAGCACCGTGAGATGCGCAGACTGCCCGACAATGAAGGGATAGGAAATCCATCACATGGATGCCCAAAGATTTCGGAATAAGGGGGTGAATTTCAAAAATTTTTTCTCTCACTTCAACTGAGAATCAAATTCCCTATCTAGAAAATCATATTTTCAAGGATCATTCTTGAACCACAAACTGAACCAGATCTGAACCAAAAGGAGTAGGGAGGGATAATACCTGATATAGAGAAGTAGTATCTCCCAATGGAGGTGTTCATGCCCAAGGAAGGATCCAAAATCTGCTCCCACTGAAGATGGCGCAGTGCAGGGTGGAGCAGATTCATCAGTATTCTTCCAAAAGAACTTCACCCTTCGCGAGAATCAACTGGACGGCTTGTGAATACAACTCCCACCAATCTTTTGTCCAAAAGATTGGTATCAAGATCAAATCTTGATTTCTCTCAAGAAGTGGAGATCGAACTATTGTAGGTGGCAGCTGCAGGAAGGAGGCGACAAGAGAGTATTTGTAGGGTGCAAAATTCTCTCTTCTAGTAATCGCAGCTCTGATGACAAGGATCTCTGGATTGCATTGCATGTCTAAAGGCTGCCGCCCCCTCTTCCTTTTATAGACTTAAAGCATTCAACTCCTAATCCCATTAGGAGTTGCTAACCCAAATCATATTTGGATTAGAAGTCCCTTTAAGTGATAAGGGATAACCCTTATCTTATCTGCAGATTAGATCAGCCATCTCTTAATCTAATTAGGAGGTTTCCAGATCTAAATCTCATTTAGATCTTGGTCTCTCTAAGTGGATAGGGTTTGGGGCCAATCCTCTCTGTTGATCCATCACAGAATTCGCCCCTTAAGTGACTAATCAAATTAGCCCAGTTTGAAATGGGCTTAAGGCCCATTTAAGGTTATGTATTCATTTAGCCTTCCATACTGCTGCCCAGTTGGGCTTCCTTGTATGGCGTGGGACCCAAACATTGATCTACACATTAGCCACATGGGTTCAGCCCAGCCTTTGTTACAAGGCTTGGCCGAATACACTGTTATGGATAGTGCACCCCCTGAAACCCATCAGATGGGCTCTATGGGCCCAACACTTACCCTAAGTGGACCCTGGGCCAAGCCACCTTGTAACACCTAGGGACTGTGGGCAGATACAAGATTAGCCTATCAGGTATTATCCTCAATGGTCTTACACTGAACCTCTCATCCCATAATGATCATACACTGCCCGACAATAGAGGACCTCTCCCTCGGCTGCTAGGAACAGTGTTGCTCTCTCTCTTATATGGATCCCACGATTTAAAACCTTTTGCAAATCATTCAGAAACCATAATATAAATAAATAAATATATATATATATATATACTTTTATATCTCATATAAAATATATTTTGCAAAACAAATCTCAACGATTAAAATTGGCAGTCGACAGTCTTGGTTTCCATTAGTGAGAGTGCATCCCCGATCATTACCTTTGTCCGACAAAGGGGTTGATCCTATCACTATGATCACCCACTCAGATGAATTCTCAGACTGTCCCAACATACCCAGGTTTTGACCCCCGCTAAGGATCTCACTGATTGGTACATCAAAAACAGCCAAATCTGACACCTAGTGCAGTATCATAATCATGTCTAGGGGTCGGGAGTAACTTTTCAATTTTGCCCATCAATCTCCAAGGTCCAAGGCAATACTAGAAATCTGGTCCAGATCAAAGATTCATTTAATCCTACACTGTATGTGCCTAGGGCCTCACCCCGGCAGCTGAGACAAGCCACCCCAACTGACTTGGTGGCACCATAGTGTCAGCCTTGTTAGGATAGGTCTCCCCAGACCAACCCACTGGCTATGAACATTCTAAACTAACACGAGTCTTATTAAGTGTCCAGTTTAAGGGTATTACACAGAAACATACCAAGGGAACATGAATCAGATATTCACTTTTATTCATTTACAATTAACTCATAAAGTACATCATTTTTATTGAAGCTAAGGGCATACAAAACTGTCTAACAACTCCAACTTGCACTTAGGTCCAATCAGGTACTAGCCGGAGTCCCATGCTTTCCATGTGTTTCTCAAACACTTTCTGTGATCGTGGCTTTGTCAATGGGTCTGCTACATTTTCCGCTGACGCTACCTTCTGAATCAGAACGTCCCCTCTACCAACAATCTCCCTTAGTACATGGTACTTCCTCTCGATGTGCTTCGACTTCGAGTGGGCTCGTGGCTCCTTAGCTTGAGGAATAGCTCCATTGTTGTCACACAACAATGGGATGGGTGATGTGCTGGACGGAACTACTCCCAACTCATGAACGAACTTCTTCATCCACACGGCTTCTTTGCCAGCCTCACTTGTGGCAATGTACTTGGCCTTGGTCGTGGAGTCTACAGTGGACCCTTGTTTGCTGCTTTCCCAGTAAACAACACACGATCCTATCATGAAAACATATCCAAATGTAGACTTTCTATCATCTGGATCCGACTGGAAATCGGCATCTGTATACACTTGGATCTGTAGTGAGCTACCATCGAATACTAGACAAAACACTTTTGTCCTTCGAAGGTACTTAAATATGTTTTTCACTGCAGTCCAGTGCTCCTGCCTTGGGTTGGCCTGAAATCTGCTTACTACACTCACTACCTGAGCAATGTCAGGACGAGTGCACAGCATGGCATACATGATGGAGGCATAGGGAACATCTCTCATGCCATCAATCTCCTCAGAAGTCTTGGGAGACATCTTCTTGGAGAGAGCGACTCTGTGCCTGAAAGGAACATTTCCTTTCTTGGAGTTTTCCATGCTGTATCTTTTGACTATATTGTCAATGTAGGCAGATTGGGATAATCCTATTATCCACTTCGATCTATCTCTATAGAGTCAAAGACCTAGTATATAGGAGGCTTCTCCAAGATCTTTCATGGAAAATTGTTGTGAAAGCCCTACTTTCACCGTAGTCAACATTCCTACATGATTCCCAATGAGTAGAATGTCATCTACATACAAAACCAAGAAGGTAACCTTATCTCCACTGTACTTCCTGTAGACACAGGGTTCATCCAGATTCTGCTCGAAGTCAAACGATTTGACAATAGAGTCAAAATGGATGTTCCAACTTCTCGAAGCTTGCTTAAGTCCATAAATGGATCTATTGAGTTTACATACCATGTTTTCATGACCCGCAGCTATGAAGCCTTGCGGCTGCTGCATATAGATATCTTCAGTAAGATCTCCATTCAGGAATGCAGTTTTGACATCCATCTGCCGAATCTCATAATCATGGTATGCTGCTACAGCTAGTAGGATCCTAGTGGATTTAAGCAATGCCACAGCTTTGAAGGTCTCAACCCTACCGTCGGGGCCCTTCTTCCTCTTGTAAATCCATTTACAACCAATTGCTTTTACCCCAGAGGGCGGATCTACTAGAGTCCAGACTCCATTGGTCTCCATTGAGTCCATCTTTGCTCTCATAGCCTCCACCAACTTCTGGGAATCTATGTCCAACATACTTTCCACGTAAGTCACGAGATCCTCCTCACTAGTCAAGGTCTGGTCATAACCATAACGGACTGGTGGCCTGGATTCTCGAGTGGATCTTCTAGGTTGGTCACTACCTGGAACTTGTGGGACATCTCCCATTGCTTCTAAGCTCTCGTCATCAAGAATAATTTCCTGACGATGGGTGTCCAGGATGTAATCGGTAGCCTACAAATAGGCAACGTCCGGTCTTGGATTCCAACTTGTCTGCAGTCGTTTTTTTAACGTGTGTTGGACAATCCCAAATCTTCAAGTGTCTAACACTTGGTTTCTTTCTGGTCCAAAGTTCATATGGAGTGTTCGGAACTGATTTGGTTGGAACTCGATTCAGCACGTAAATCACAGTCTCTAATGCATAACCCCAAAAGAATATGGGTAACTCTGAGTGTATGAGAAGTGACCGGACCATATCCAATAAGGTCTTATTCCTCCTCTCTGAAACACCATTAAGTTGTGGTGTAGCAGGAGGAGTTATATGTGATACTATACCATTGTCCTTTAAGTATTCCCTGACTGTTTCTTGACCTCTTGTCTAAACTCTTTAAACTTTTCAAAGGATTCAGACTTGTGTTTCATTAAGTACACGTAACCATATCGTGAGAAATCATTTGTGAAGGTGATGAAATACACGTGTTGATTCTATGTCCTAACACTCAGGGGACCACATACATCAGTACGTATTAGGTCAAGTGTGCTTGTACATTTTTCAGGTTTACCGTTGAATGGCCGTTTCATCATCTTGCCTTGTAGGCAAGGCTCACAAGTGGGAAGATCTTCTACAGTTAGAAATTCCAAAGGACCATCCTTTACCAACCTTGTGATTCGGTCAACACCGATGTGGCCAAGTCGGTAATGCCACAGACACATGGGATTAATAGTATCACAGGCTCTCTTCTTGGGGATTTCAGCCGACGTAGTTTCGGTTATGTTAGTTTCTAGAGAAGGATGTAGAACATAGAGACCATTCTCCAGTTCCTCGTATGCGATGAATCTGTTATTTCTATTAATGGTAAGCGTATCACTAAAGAAGACAGAATAACCATCTGCACACAGTTTTGAAATAGAAATCAAAATTCTCCTTAAATTTTGTACGTAAAGACAATCTTTTAGTACAATAGTTCCTTCTCTAAAAATTAACTCCATGATTCCTATGGCCGCGGCTACAACAGTTGCAGTAGTTCCGAAGTAAAGAGTGACTTCTCCTTCACTCAGCCTTCTGCTTACCTTGAACCCTTGCAGTGAGTTACACGCATGAGTTGAAGCCCCAGAGTCAATACACCAGGACGTAGAAGCTACCAATAAATTGGTTTCTACAACACAAGATTCGAAATTACCTTTCTTGGATTCTAGGTAGGCAGGACAGTTCCTTTTCCAATGGTCGGTCTTCTTGCAGAAGTGACAAGCATCCGATGCTTTGTCTTTCTTCTACTTCTTATCCTTAATGGCTTTCTTCTGAGGTTAGAAAATCCAACACTGATATGGCAAAGTGGGAAGATTTTCTATGGTTAGAAATCCAAAGGACCATCCTTTACCAGCCTTGTGATTTGGTCAACATTGATATGGCCAAGTTGGTAATGCCACAGGTACGTGGGACTTACTGTATCATGAGTTCTTTTTTTGGGATTTTTGACCAATGTAGTTTCGGTTAAGTTAGTTTCTAGAGAAGCATGTAGAACATAAAGACCGTTCTCCAGTTCCCCGCATGCGATGAATTTATTATTTCGTTTAATAGTAATCATATTACTAAAATAAATAGTATATCCATTAGCACACAGTTTAGAAAAAGAAATTAAATTTCTTCTCAAGTTCTGTAAATAAAGATAATCTTTAAGTACAAGTACTCCTTCTCTAAAGACTAATTCTATGGTTTCTATAGCCGCTGCCGCAACACTTGCAGTCGTTCCCAAGAACAGTGTCACTTCCCCTTCACTCAGTCTTCTGTTAACTTTGCACCCCTGCAGTGAGTTACATGCATGAGTTGAAGCCCCAGAGTCAACACACCAGGATACAGAAGTCACTAACATATTAGTTTCTATGACACAAGTTTTGAAGTTACCTTTCTCAGATTCCAGGTAGGTAGGGCAATTCCTCTTCCAGTTGTCGGTCTGCTTGCAGAAGTGGTAGGCATCAGATGCCTTGTTATTCTTCTACTTCTTGGGCTTGGCAGCTTTCTTCAGGGGCTTCTTTTCCTTTCTCTTTTTCTTGCCCAATTTGTTAGTTTCAACAAGCATAACCACAGGCTCATCCTTCATAAGTAAGTCCTCGATCCTCTGTAACATATTGCTGAGTTCTTGGACGTTGACATTCAACTTGTTCATATTATAGTTCATTATGAACGCATTGAAGGAAGATGGCAAAGAATTCAGGATGACATCTACTTGTGTGCCAAGATCTATCCGGATACAAGGGCTTTGAGTTCGTTAATGTAGCCCATCATCTGAAGACAATGGTCATGAACTTTCTACCCTTTGGACATCTGCGCGGTCATGAATAGTTTCAAGACCTTCTATCGAGTAGAACGATTATGCTCTTCATACTTAGTATTTAGACTGTCCAATATAGCCTTGGCGAGTCCGATTTGGTTGAACTGCCTCTGTATTGAGTTGTCTAGTGAGGTAATGACAAAGCAGCGGGTTAGGGAGTTTTTATCCTCCCAATCTTGGTACTCCCTCCTTTGGGCCTCAAAAGCCCTATCACCCGGACGCTCCGGGGCAGAATTTTTCACTACCTTATCTAACATTTCAAAAGTTAGGACCAACATAAGGTTTTTGTACCAGTCAACATAGTTTGGGCCCTTAAGCTTGTTATCGTCTAGAAGCTTTGCAAATTGACCATTTGCCATTTTCTGGTAAAACAACAAAATGTTAGTCCACAACCTTAGTTTGATTCATGTTACCTACATAGATATGGCTTTTAGTCTATGTTCCATTCCCATTTGTTCATCTCTGAGATTTCCTTCCTATCTCAGTGATGGAGACTATGAAATGTCTTTGGAAATGTGGGAAATCACATAGGGTGCATGAAACCAACTGCTTCAGCTGCAAAACCCCACCACCTTTCTGTGACGAATCATATCCACTCATCGTATGAGTTTCCCTTTGGCCTCTGTTAGACAAGGTTCAGAGTCATTTTCAGGTAAACCTTTATGTTCAATGAGTGCTCACCCATCATATTCAGGTTACGCAAAGGTACCGTGAGAGAGTTCCCATTTTTTTGTGAAGCCCCTTCCACATCAGTCTATGACGCCCCTATCATCTAATGAAACACTCTGACAGATCCAACAGCAAATGGATAGCCCAATTTTATGGTGTGTTTCCTCATTACTGAAAGACCCATCATTATGCTAATGATAGAAGGCCTTTAGAGAGTCCATCATGTGGATCTCCCTATCACATGCACCCATATTTGCTGGAGAGAAAAAAATTATGCCCTAGTTAATTTTAGGCCAAACCAGAGTGGCTCCCACTGACTTTCATAAAGTCAGATTTTTGGTGGGCCTTAATCGGCTAGGGTTTCTGCACGCGTTCCTTTTTAGGGTTATGAGACCCACCATGCAAGGAAGGGGTCACACAATGACCTTAGGGGACACCATGGCAATGATGTGCATTCAGCCATGGTGTGCATAAGAGCCACTAATGATTCATCATGAACCAAGTACTTATGGCTCATGGTCGTAGCATATCATACATCCACACATCACATGTAATGGAAGAATTGATCCAATCAAAATAACTATTGTAAAGCCCATTAATCAGCCCAATTAAAATCCATAACGTTTACAATTAATGTCGATTAGGTATATGGGCTGAATCGCAGTTGGCAGTTTGGCCCATATAGCCTTTCTCACAAGAGTGGGCTTTTTGCAGTTTTAACCGTTTAAAACTGGGCTTTATAAGTGGGCTGAATTAATCCCTGCAATTGAACATCAGATTTGGAACTGCAAGTGTGAGAAAATTGGACTGAAAACAGTCCCCTTCAAATCCTAGATTCGGTCCAATCTAGTCCGAAATTGTCCGAAACTGATATTCAATTCAAGAGTTAATTCATGAAAGATCTGAAATTAATATTTTTTATTTTAGACAATCATAAATCAAATATGGACTGTTCGCACCACCTGCAAAACAGAGGTTAATTACTAGGGTTGCAGTTTCATAAACTGCAAAATGCAGAATGCGATCTCTCCATCTACAAATCTCCAGCACCGCCTTCTTCTTCAATCAAGAAAATAAAAACAGAAAACCTATTTCTATTAATTAATTACATACTTGAATGAATCCTATACATTCAATCTGCACTTTGATCTCTAGGTTCAAACAGTTCATTAAATCAAAATAAATAAAGAACAATTCTAAATAAATATTAGATTTAATAAAAATTAATTTCAGATCAATCACCCTCAACAAGAAACAATTTCTTGAAATAAAGAAAATAATCTATGCAAATCTTGGTAGAACAACTTTTTCCCATCTGCATAGGTTCATATCTGATTTTCTAGGTCCCAGGATCGTAACTTGGCTCTGATACCACTGAAAGAATGGTAGGATCCATCGTATGGATGCAGAAAAGGTTGCGGAATGGGTGGGCGAATTTCAAAAAAAAATTCCTACATTTTTCCAACTAGGAATCATATTCCCTAAATTTAGAATACAATATTCAAGGATCCTACTTGAACCATAACCAAACCATATATGAACCAAAAGACAAAGGGAAGAATTATACCTGATCCAGAAAAGCAGTATCTCCCAAAGTTGGTATTCACACCCAAGGAAGACACCAAGAACCGCTCTTGCTGAAGATGACACAACAATATATAGAACAATACAAGCAGAGTGCATCCTACACACTGAATTCTTCACAAGAATCCTCTAGAAACACTAAGCACCAAATCTTTTCAGTTCCTTCTACAAAACTGATATCAAGAACTCATTTCTTGATTTCTTTTCTCCAAGATCAAATCTTTTCAGAGAATGGCGGCAGCTAGAGGAGAACTCCGGAGGTGAAGATGGCGAATGCTACTTCTCTTCTCTCTGGAGTGTATGAGATCCTATCTCAATTCGTAGAAAGATTTTGAAGGGATAGGATATCCATCACATGGATGCCCAAAGATTGCGGAATAAGGGGGTGAATTTCAAAAAATTTTCTCTCCCTTCAACTGGGAATCGAATTCCCTATTTAGAAAATCATATTTTCAAGGATCATTCTTGAACCATAAACTGAATCAGATTTAAACCAAAAGGAGTAGGGACGGATTATACTTGATATGAAGAAGTAGTATCTCCCAATGGAGGTGTTCACGCCCAAGGAAGGATCCAAAATCTGCTCCCACTGAAGATGGCACAGTGCAAGGTGGAGCAGAATCGACAGTGTTCTTCCAAAAGAACTTGACCCTTCGCAAGAATCAACTAGACGGCTTGTGAATACAACTCCCACCAATCATTTCTCCAAAAGATTGGTACCAAGATCAAATCTTGATTTCTCCCAAGAACTGGAGATCGAACTGCTATAGGCGGCGGCTGCAAGAAGGAGGTGGCAAGAGAGTATTTGCAGGGTGTAGAATTCTCTTTTCTAGTAATCTCAGCTCTGAAGACAAGGATCTCTGGATTACATTTTTAAAGGATGTCGCCCCCTCATCCTTTTATAATCTCAAAGGGATCAGCTCCTAATCCCATTAGGAGTTGCTAACCCAAACCATATCTGGATTAGAAGTCCCTTTAAGTGATAAGAGATAACCCTTATCTTATCTACAGATTAGATCAGCCATCTCCTAATCTAATTAGGAGGCTTCCAGATCTAAATCTTATTTAGATCTTGGACTCTCTAAGTGGATAGGGTTAGGGCCCAATCCTATCAGTTGATCCATCTCAGAATTCGCCCCTTTAAATGACTAATCAAATTAGCCCAATTCGAAATGGGCTTAAGGCCCATTTAAGTTTATGTATTCACTTAGCGTTCCAAATTGCTGCCCAGTTGGGCTTCCTTGTATGGCGTTGGACCCAAACATTGGTCTACACATCAGCCACATGGGTTCGGCCCAGCCTTTGTTACAAGGCCTGGACGAATACACTGTTAAGAACAATGCACCCCCTGAAACCCATCTCATGGGCTCTTTGGGCCCAACACTTACCCTAAGTAGTCCCTGGGCCAAGCCACCTTGTAACACCCAGGGACTATGGGCAGATGCAAGATTAGCCCATCAGGTATTATCCTCAATGGTCTTACACTTAACCTCTTAGCCCATAATGGTCATACACTGCCCGACAAGAGAGGACCTCTCCCTCGGCTGCAAGGAATAGTGTTGCACTCTCTCTGGAATGGATCCTGGGAATTAAAACCTTTTGCAAATCATTTCGAAACCATAATATATATACTTTTATATCTCATAAAAATTATATTTTTCAAAACCAAATCTCAACGATTGAAATTCGACTGCTAGCAGTCTTGGTTTCCATCAGTGAGAGTGCATCCCTGATCATTACCTTTGTCCGACAAAGGGGCTGATCCTGTCACTATGATCACCCACTCAGATGAATTCTCAGACTATCCCAACATACCCAGGTTTTGACCCCCGCTAAGGATCTCACTGATTGGTACATGAAAGACAGCCTAATCTGACACCCAGTGCAGTATCATAATCGAGTCTAGGGGTCGGGTGTAACTTTCCAGTTTTGCCCATCAATCTACAAGGTCTAGGGCAATACTGGAAATTTGTTCTAGTTCAAAGATTGAATTAATCCTGTACTGTATGTGCCTAGGGTCTCACCTTGGCAGCTGAGACAGGCCACCCCAACCGACTTGGTGGCACCACAGTGTCAGCCTTGTCAGGATAGGTCTCCCAAGACTGACCCACTAGCTGTGAACATTTTAAACTAACACGTGTCTCATTAAGTGTCCAGTTTAAGGGTATTACATAGAAATATACCAATGGAACATGAATCAAATATGCACTTTCATTCATTTACAATAAACTCATAAAGTACATCATTTTGATTGAAGTTAAGGGCATACAAAACTGTCTAACAGATTTTCTTGCTCAAAAAAACCCTAGGTTCGAATTTTGTATATTCTCTTTGGATCTCTCCTCTTTCTTCTTGATTAAGAAATCTCCTAATCCTATTAGGAGTTATCCGAATCCAAATCAGCATCTGGATAGGGGATGATCTTAATCCTATCTGTAGATTATGTTAGCTTACTCCTGATCTTATCAGGAAATTACCATATTGAGATCTAATTTGAATTTGGTCTCCTAGAGTGGATTAGGTTAAAGGCCCAATCCTTTTGCTAACCTTAATCTTAGATCCGCCCCATAAGTGGGTGATCAAATCAACCCAGTTCAAAATGGGCTTTTGGCCCATTAAGTAATCAATGCTCAATTGGTTTCCAATCTGCTGCCCAGATGGGCTTCTATGTATGGCATGGGACCCAAGCATTGATCTACACACCAACTACATGGGTTCGGCCCAGCCTTTATTACAAGGCCTAGCCGAATTCACTGGGAAGCCCAGTGAACCCCTGAGCCAATCACATGGACCCTATGGGCCCAACACTTACACTAAGTGGTCCCTAGGCCAAGCCATCTTACAAAAACCCAGGGACTATGGGCAGGTGCAAGATTTGCCCATTAGGTATTATCCTAAATGGCCTTACAGTTAACCTCACAGCCCATAATGAATAAGCATTGCCCGACAAGAGAGGACCTCACCCTTAGCTGCAAGGAACAGTGCTGCACTCTCTTCTTACATGGATCCCAGGAATTAAAACCATTTGCAAACAACTTGAAAACGAAAATACCTATATATCATATATATAAATTTTGCAAAACAAAATTCCAACGATTGAAATCAACTGCCAGTAGTTTGGTTTCCATCAAAGAGAGTGCATTCCCAATCATTACCTTTGTCCGACAAAGGGGTTGATCCTGTCACTATGATCACCCACTTAAATGAATTCTCAAACTATCCAACATACCCAGGTTTTGACCCCGCTAAGGATCTCACTGATTAGAATATCAAAGACAACCCAATCCGACACCTAGTGAAGTATCATAATCGAGTCTAAGGGTTAGGTGTAACTTTCCAGTTTTTCCCATCTGTCTCTAAGGTCTAGGGCAATACTGGAAATCTGGTCCAGTTTAAGGATTCGAGTAATCCCATACTGCATGTGTCTTGGGTCTTACCCTGGTGGCTGAGACAGGCCATCCGAACACTTGGCTTTACACTAGTATCAGCCTTGGCAGGATAAATCTCCCCAAATTTATCCAATGGCTGTGAACATTTAAAATTAACATGAATCTCATTAAGTGTCCAGTTTTTGGGTGTTACACAGAATCATACCATACAACATGAATCAAACATGCACTTTAATTATTGACACTAAATGTCAAAAGTACATTAAATCAGATTGAAGCTAAGGGCATACAAAACTGTCTAATAGCCTGTCACTTCTGCAAGAAGACTGGCCACTAGAAAAAGGAACTATCCTGCATACCTGAAATCCAAGAAAGGTAATTTTGAATCTTGTGTTATAGAAACCAATTTATTGGTAGCTTCTGCATCCTGGTGTATTGACTCTGGGGCTTCAACTCATGCATTTAACTCATTGCAAGGGTTCAAGGTAAGCAGAAGGCTGAGTGAAGGAGAAGTTACGCTCTACTTGGGGACTTCTGCAAGTGTTGCAGCCGCGGCCATGGGAACCGTGGAGTTAATTTTTAGAGAAGCAATAATTGTACTGAAAGATTGCCTTTATGTACAAAATTTAAGAAGAAATTTGATTTTTGTCTGAAAACTGTGTGGATGGTAATTCTTTCTTCTTTAGTAATACGATTACTATTAAAAGAAACAACAGAGAGAATGGTCTCTATGTTCTACATCCTACTCTAGAAACTAACATAACCAAAGCTATGTTAGCTAAAATCCCCAAGAAAAGAGTTTGTGATACAGTTGTTCCTGTGGCATTACCGACATGGCCATATCAGTGTTGACCGAATCACAAGATTGGTAAATGATGGTCCTTTGGATTTTCTAACTGTAGAAGATCTTCCCACTTGTGAGCCTTGCCTACAAGGTAAGATGACAAAATGGCCATTTAACAGTAAGCCTGAAAGATGTACAGGCACACTTGACCTTATACATAGTGATGTATGTGGTCCCCTAATTGTTAGGACACCAAATCAACACGTGTATTTCATCACCTTTACAGATGATTTCTCACTATATGGTGACGTGTACCTAATGAGACATAAGTCTGAATCCTTTGAAAAGTTCAAAGATTACAGACAAGAGGTCGAGAAACAGTTAGGGAGAGAAATTAAAGCCCTTCGATCAAATCGAGGTGGCGAGTATCTCTCTGACGAATTCAGGGACTACTTAAAGGACAATGGGATAGTATCACAATTGGCTCCTCCTGCTACACCACAACTTAACAATGTTTTAGAGAGGAGGAATAGAACCTTGTTGGATATGGTCTGGTCACTTCTCATACACTCAGAGTTGCCCACATCCTTTTAGGGTTACGCATTAGAGACTGCGATTTACGTGCTGAATCGATTTCCAACCAAATCGGTTCCGAACACTCCAGACGAACACTCCATATGAACTGGTGGCTTGTCAGACACTTGAAGATTTGGGGTTGTCCAACACACATTAAAAGAACGAGTGCAGACAAGTTGGAATCCAAGACCAGTCGTTGCCTATTCATAGGCTACCCAAAAGGCTCTATGGGTTACCTATTCTATAACCCAAATGAGCAGAAAGTGTTTTGCAGCCGAAATGCACAATTCTTGAAAATCGATTACATCTTGGACACCCATCATCAAGAAGTAGTTCTTGATGAAGAGAGCTCAGGAGAGTTCCCCTATTACTAATTATAGCTCGTGGAGTGCCAAATCGGGAGAATAGCTTCTTCAGGAAGTGTACCACCCTCCTTGAGCCATTTGTGGGCAAATCCATGGCTTCCTCCCATTTAGATAAGTAATCAATAGCAACGAGGATGTACTTATTCCCAAAAGAATTCAGGAAGGGTCCCATGAAGTCTATACCCCAAACATCAAAGATTTCACAGATTAAAATATTGGAAAGGGGCATTTCATTCTATTGGGAAATGTTTCCCGACCTTTGACATTTGTCACATGTGGACACATACCTATGGGCATCCTTGAATAATGTAGGCCAATAAAAACCTAATTGCAAAACCTTGGCTACAGTGCAGCTAGCTCCAAAATGACCTCCTGCTTCTTTATCATGGAAAAATTGGAGTACCAACTCCATCTCCTCCTTAGGGACACATCTCCTTATGATATGATCTACACATAATTTATATAAAAAGGGTTCCTCCCACAGATAGTATTTTACATCAAAAAGGAATTTCTTCTTTTGATGATATGATAGGTTAGGAGGAATGACTTGTGCAGCTAGATAATTTGCAAAATCAGCATACCAAGGAGATGCGTATTCTTGAACTGAGTATAGCTGTTCATCCGGAAATTCTTATCGGATGTTGCTGGTTATCTCCTCTTCTGAGCTTACCTTGTCTAACCGGGAGAGATGATCAACAGCCAGGTTTGCAGCACCCTTCATGTCTCTAATCTCAATATCAAATTCTTGTAGTAGAAGGATCCACCTGATCAGTCTTGGTTTTGAATTTTTCTTGGTAAGCAAGTGCCATAATGCCGAGTGATCTATGTATACAACAACTTTGGACAATATTAGATATGAACGGAATTTGTCAAGTGCAAAGATTACTGCTAGCAGTTCCTTTTCTAAGGTGGTGTAATTGAGTTAGGGTTCATTCATGGTTCTGCTAGCATAGTAAATTGGCTGAAAATGTTTGTTCACTCTTTGTCCCAAAACAGCCCCTATAGAAGAATCACTCGCATCACACATTAATTCAAATGGGAGGGTCCAATCTGGTGCTACCATGATAGGTGCATGGGTCAATCTGTCTTTCAAGGTGTTGAAAGCATGAAGGCATTCAATTGAAAATTCAAAAGGCACTTCTTTCTGAAGCAAGGTAGATAGTGGTTTGGAAATTTTTGAGAAATCCTTAATAAACCTCCTATAGAAGTCGACATTCCCTAAGAAACTTCTCAAAGAGTGGACAAATGATGGGGGTGGCAATTTTTCAATTGCCTCCACCTTGGCCTTGTCGACTTCTATACCTCTGTGAGAGATCTTGTGTCCAAGCACTATGCCTTCTTGCACCATAAAATGACATTTCTCCCAATTCAACACAAGATGTGTTTCTTCGCATCTAGTAAGCACATGTTCCTGATTATTCAAGCATGCATCAAACGAAGAGCCAAAAACTAAAAAATCATCCATAAAGATCTCAATAAATTTTTCAACCATATCAGAAATTATGGACATCATGCATCGCTGAAAGGTTGCTGGGCCATTGCATAATCCAAAGGGCATCCTTCGATATGCAAAGATATCATATGGGCAAGTAAAAGTGGTCTATTCTTGGTCTTATGGGCAAGTAAAAGTGGTCTATTCTTGGTCTATGCAAAGATATCATATGCAAAGATATCATATGGGCAAGAAACAATAATACTCATGCCCGGCTAGCCTTTCTAACATTTGGTCCATAAATGGGAGAGGGAAATGGTCTTTCCGAGTGGCTTCATTTAACTTTCTATAGTCAATACATACATGCCATCTGGTGACAGTTCTAGTCAGGATGGGTTCATTTTTCTCATTTGGAACAACGGTCATACCCCCTTTCTTGGGCACAACTTGCATGTGGCTTACCCAAGAAATGTAAGAAATAGGATAAATGATCCTGTCATCTAGTAGCTTAATTATTTCAGCCTTTACCACTTCTTTCATGTTGGGATTCAGGCGTCTTTGGGGTTGAATGAAAGGCTTGCTGTCCTCTTCCATCAAAATTCTGTGAGTGCAGATTGATGGATTAATGCCTTTGATATCCTCTACCTTCCAGGCTATAGCATTTTTGTATTCTCGCAACACTCTTAATAATTTTTCTTTTTGTAATGGATTCAGTGATGCGGAAATTATTATGGGGAGAGCTGATGGTTCCTCAAGGAAAGCATACTCTAAATGGAAGGTAATTGCTTCAGTTCAAGGGTGGGGGGTTCTTGGGATGATGGCTTACCTGATGGTCCAGGCAATTTGCCTAAGTTCTCTAATTTGAGAAACCCCTTTCCCTTGAATTGAGGCTTACCATTCAGATATGCTATCATGAGGTTTATTTCTTCATTTTCTCATTTTTCGAGTTCTTCCTACTGGAAGCAGAGTTCAAGAGGATCAGCCATCTTACTTACCTAGAAGCATTCATCAATTGTCATATCAATGGCATCAATCATATAACAAGAATCATCACTAGAGGGTGCATGTTTCATAGCATCAGACATTTTAAAAATTGTCTCCTCATCTTGTATCCTAAGGCTGAGTTGTCCTTGTTGGACATCAATCATTGCTTTCCCAGTAGTCAGGAAGGGTCTCCCTAGGATAAGTGGGACCTCCACATCTTCTTGCATGTTTAACACAATGAAATCAACTAAAAAAATGAATTTGTCAACTTTAACTAAGACATCTTCTAAGATCCCCCTAGGATGTCTAATGGAACTATCAACCAATTGTAATGCCACTCTAGTGGGTTGGGGTTTCCCCAATCCTAATTTCTTGAAGATAGAAAATGGCATTAAATTGATGCTAGCTCCCAGGTCACATAAAGCTTTATAAATTTTTAAATTGCCTATTGTACAAGGAATAGTGAAACTCCCTGGATCTTTGAATTTCTGAGGTAGTTTGTTTAGAAGGATAGCAGAACATTCATCATCTAAAGCAATTGTAGCCACATCTCCCAGTTTCTTTTTGTTTGCCAATAATTCCTTCAAAAACTTTGCATAGTGTGGCATCTAGGCTAAAGCATCAGCAAAAGGAATATTAATGTGTAAACTTTTAAATATTTCAAGAAACTTACCAAATTCCTTCTCCATTTTCTGTTGCTTTAGCTTGTTAGGAAATGGAACTTGTGGCTACTGGAGCATCCCTTGTTGTGCTTCAAGTTGTTTCTTCATCTGCTGTCCAGTCCCAAGGCTTGTTTCTACCTTGAGTTCAGCCCTTTTCTTCTTTTCTACCTCGGGCAACTCTTTTCCACTGCTTAAGGTAATAGCTTGGACCTGCTTTCGTGGATTCACTTCAATGTTGCTTGGAAGAGTTCTCGATAGTCTGGAAGAGATTAATTGTGCCAATTGCACCACTTGGTTTTCCAGGTTCTTGATTGAGGCTTCCTGGTTCTGGAACCTAGTTTCCACACTTGCTATAAATTTTGTCATCAGCTCCTTCAAACTGGATTTTGGTTCAGGCTGATGATAAGTCTGGTGGAAAGGCTTGGAAGTATGCTGATTGGGCCAGGACTGGTTTGGATGCCTCCTCCATCCTGGGTGAAAAGTATGGTGACTCTAGTAACCCTGTTGTCTTGACAAATTGCTGACATAGTTGACTTGTTCAGTAGATGGCCTGAACTGATTGCAAACTTGACAGTTGGTACTGATGTTGCCTCCCCCACACAATTCACAAGTAAGAGGCTACACATGTATGGCAGCTATCTGCATTTCATCAATTTTCTTACTGGGTGCTCCTATTTGTGTAGATAGTGTCGTATAAGTATCAACATTATGTAGGCCATGCTGCTTCCTAGTTTGGGTTTTTTCAGAATGCCATTGATAGTTGTTGGCTGCCATTTCTTCAATGAGTGCATGGGTAACCCTAGGAGTATTATTGTTTATGGACCCTCCGGCCGCAACATCTAGTATGGTCTTATTTGAGTCGGTTAGACCATTATATAAGGTCTGCACTTGTAGCCATATGGGAAGGCCATGGTGAGGAACTCTTCTTAGTAGCTCTTTGTATCATTCCCATGACTCGTATAAAGATTCCCCCTCTTGTTGAAAAAATGTAGTGATATCATTCCTCATTTTAGCAGTTTTAGAAGGGGGAAAATACTTAGAGAGGAAACGGCTGGCCATTTCATCCCATGTAGCTATTGATCCTGCTCATAATGAATTCAGCCATGCTTTGGCTTTATCCTTCAAAGAGAATGGGAATACCTCAACTTAATGGCATCATCACTTACCCCATTGTGTTTGAAGGTGTCACATATTTCTAAAAAGTTAGCAATATGTGCATTGGGATTTTTGTTGGTCATTCCACAAAATTGCATAGTATTTTGAATCATTTGTATAATGGCAGGTTTAATCTCAAAGTTGTTAGCAGCAATAGTAGGCCTGATAATGTTGGAAGAAGCTCCAGTGAGTGAGGGTTTGGCATAATCCATCATGGTTCTCTGTTCAGCCATTTCTTGAGCTTCTTGTTGGACTTGTCTAGCTGCTCTTAGATGGACACGGAGAGTTGTTTCAATTTTCGGGTCGTAGAGGATCTCCTCCAACTCGACTCTGCTTGTCATAAACTGTGAAAGTCAATGCAATAAAAAGGCCAATACAACATAATATAAATCTAAGATTATCATAACTGAGATATGTACAATGATTTACTAATCATAAATAATTTTGATTATTAAAAGGGATCTGAACCAGCAATCTTATTTACATCCATTAATTACAGCATCTGCTTTCAGACCTACAATTCTTTGGGATTGTTGGTTGAGAGGAATTCAACAAGCAATGATAATTGAAATCTGAATTAAAATGCATTGTATACTATTGCACACATCCATTCACATCTGCTAGACTGAGGGTTGCTTATCAAAGATGAATTCTCAAGGTGCCTTTAGGGGACTTAAATTGAGCTATAACCAGACCTGAGCCAGGTTTGGCTTTAGGTTTGTAAGCTATGCAAGTGTATGGCTCATAATCTTGAAGAACTTCTATGACCTGAAATCAGGTGTGCAATGCATACCACCTATATGTGTTGCTGCAATTCGGATTAATGGCAGTAGTTCAACCCATAGTTGATTCAGCCCATATCTTGGTTCAAAATTCTTACAAGTCCATACAAATGCACATCAGCCAACATCATCCATATCAACCCGTAGCTTTCAAGTTTATGTAAAACAAGCCATTCGGTCCACACAACTTTTGCAGAAACCTGAAATCAAGTTTGCATTACATTGTTGCAAATTAGCAGGTTGCAGAGCAGATCTGAGTTCCTGTTCAAATCAGACCTCATATCCATTATCAATAGACATCAGATCTGATCATCATAGAAAGAAAAAAAAAAATTGAAATTAAGGAATATGCAAGAGTGTGTGCGGGTGGTTGAAAGCACAAACCTGACCTAAAATCAGGTTTGCTAACTGTTGTACTATAGCTGCCCTGCAACAGATCTGAATGCTAATAGAATGCACTGCTACTTTTTATTGAATATTTTGAGGCATCACAATTATTCAATCCAAACACACATCCTTAGCTAATTTAGATTGGGTACAAGTGGATAAAGCCAAGAATTCAGTCCACCCAGAATTCAAAATGTGCTCTGTACCAGTTCAGTCCTCAACTACAGTTCAGATCTGTACCAGTTCAGATCTGAATTTTCCTCATTCCTTGCTATCCAATCACCCTTAAAGCAGGTTAGATGTGTCACAGGGTGAATTGGGGTAGAGATGGCACCCAATTCACTTCAATCTTGAACCTTCTTTTCTTGCCTTTTTCTTTCTTTCTCTTTGATTAATTACCCCTGAAATCTTTTCTTATCATTAAACTAAATTAGGGCAAAATTAAATAAAAACAAAATAAAAATCCATGCAAAGACCTCATAAATTATAGATAAATTGTATGTTCATCAGGTTCACAGGTTGGAAGATCTTCTACGGTTAGAAAATCCAAATGACCATCCTTTACTAACCTTGTGATACGATTTATGTTAATATGGCCAAGTCGGTAATGCCACAGGCATGTGGGATTGAGTGTATCACGGGTTCTATTCTTGGGGATGTCATCTGACATAGTTTCGGATATGTTAGTTTCCAGAGAAGGATGAAGAACATAGAGACCATTATCAAGTTCTCCATATGCAAGGAATTTGTTATTTCTTTTAATAGTAATTGTATTACTAAAAATAACAGAATATCCATGTGCACACAATTTTGAAACAGAAATCAAATTTCTTCTCAAATTCTATACATAAAGACAATCTTTTAGTTCAATGGTTCATTCTCTAAAAATTAACTCTACAGTTCCTATAGTTGTAGCTGCAACACTTGCAGAAGTCCCTAAGTAAAGAGTTACTTCTCCGTCACTCAGTTTTCTGCTTATCCTGAACCCCTGCAGTGAGTTACACGCACGAGTCAAAGCCCCGGAGTCAATACACTAGGAAGTAGAAGTTACCAACAAATTGGTTTCTATGACATAGGATTCAAAATTACCTTGTCTCTTGGATTCTAGGTACTGAGGACAGTTCCTCTTCTAATGGCTGGTCTGCTTGCAGAAGTGACAAACAACAGATACCCTGTCTTTCTTCTGCTTCTTAGACTTAGTAGCTTTCTTCTAAGGCTTTCTCTTTGCCTTCTTCTTCTTCTTGCTCGATTTGCTGACTTCAACAAGCATAGCAATGGGCTCATCCTTCTTTATCAGTTCTTCGGCCCTCTGCAACATATTGCTAAGTTCTTGAATGCTAACATTTAGATTATTCATGTTATAGTTCATGATGAACTAATTGAAGGAAGGAGGCAAAGAATTTTGGATGGCGTTTACCTTCGTGACATGGTCAAGCTTGGATCCAAGAGCCTCAAGTTCATTGATATAGCCCATAATCTGAAGACAATGATCATGAACCTATTGGTTCTTGGACATCTGTGCGGTCATGAACTGCTTCAAGACCTTCTAACGAGTAGAACGATTTTCCTCCTCATACATCGTATTTAGACTATCTAAGATATCCTTGGACAATTCGATCTGATCGAACTGTCACTGTATCGAATTATCCAAGGAGGCAATGATATAGTAGCGGGCCAGGGAATTTTTCTCTTCCCATTCCTGGTAGTCACTCCTACGGGCCTCAGAAGCCATATCACCCAGACGCTCCAGGGTAGGATTCTTAGCTACTTTGTCTAACTTCTCTAAAGTAAGGACCAGCATAAGGTTACAGTACCAGTCAGCATAGTTTGGGCCCTTAAGTTTGTTGTCATCCAACAGTTTAGCAAATTGTCTGTTTTCTATTTTTGATAAAAAAAATCATTAGTCCACAACCTAATCTGATTCATGTTATCTACATAGATATGGATTTTAATCTATGTTCCATTCCCATTTGTTAATCTCTGAGATTTCCCTCCTATCTCAGTGATGGAGACTATGAATTATGCCTCTAGAAATGTGAAAAATCACATAGGGTGCATGGAGCCAAATGTTTCAGCTGCATAACCCCACCACCTTTCTATAAAGGATCATATCCACTCATCTATGAGCTTTCCCTTTGGCCTCTGTCAGACAAAGTTCATTGCCATTTTAGGTTAAACCTTTCTGTCCAATGAGTGCTCACCCATCATATTCGTGAATGCCAAGGTACCATGAGAGAGTCTTCCATTTTAGGATAGGCCTCTCCCACCACGGTCTATGGCGCCCTTATCATCTTATGAAACATTCCAACAGATCCAGTAGCAAATGGATAGCCCAATTTTATGGTGCGTTTCCTCATTACTGAAGGACCCATCTTCATGCTAATGATGGAAGGCCTTTAGAGAGTTCATCACATGAATCTCCCTATCACTTGCACCCATATTTCAAGAGGGAACAAAATTATTACGCCCTAGTTGAATTTAGGTCAAACCAAAGTGGCTCCCACTGACTTTCATAAAGCCAGATTTTAATGGGCCTTAAACGGATAGGGTTCCATACAGTTCCTCTTAGGGAGGTGTGGGGCCCACCATAAAGGGAGATCATCCAATGATCTTAAGGACACCATGGCAATGATGTGCATTCAGCCATGGTGTGCACAAGAGCCACTATCATATCTGCATGAGCCAAGTACTTATGGCCCATGAACGTTGCACATCACACATCCATACATCACATGTAGGGATAAAATTGATCCAATCAATTAATATCTGTAAAACCCATTATTAAAACCCATAATTATCCATAGTATTGCTGATTAATATTATCTAGGTATATGGGTTGAATTGCAAAGAGCAGTTCGGCCCATATGGCTTTTATGTAGTGAATGGGCTTAAGCAGTTTTAACACATTAAAACTGGGCTTTACAGGTGTGGGCCGAATTAGATCTTGCAATTAACTATCAATCCCTTGATCCAAGAGTGAAAAATTAGGGCTGAGAACAACCCCCATCGAACCAATAATTCGGTCCAACCAGTTTGGTCCAATTTGGTTCGAATGGGTCTAGGGTTTGATTTTTAATTCAAGATTTGATCTGAAATTAAATTATTAATTAAAGACAATCAAGAATCAGTACTAGGGCTGTTTGCAGATCTTCTACCTACAAAACAGATGTTAGATTACAGTTTGCAGTTTCACAAACTGCAAATCGCAGATAGCGAAACCCTAATCTGTGAAATCTCCTTCTTTTGCGTAATCAACTTCGATCTTGAATAAAATAAAATAGAAAAACCCTAATTTTCTATTAATATTACATCAGATCAAATTCATATACACCCAGTCTAGAAGATTAAAAACAAATAATTACAAACCAGAATGTAAAGAACTACAAATCGCAATTTTCTTGCACCGTTAAAGAATGTGATCTCCACCATATGAACAACCCATAAATCAAGATAAACAAAATGAACAGTTCTAAATATAAATCAGATTTAAAAGATTTAATTTCAGATCAATCGCCCTTAATCTGGAAACCAATTTCCCATAAAATTATTAATCTGCACAAATCGGGTAGAACGCCTTCTACCCATTTGCGTAGTTTCAGATCTGATCAATTTTGGTTCAAGATTTGAACCTGGCTTTGATACCACTAAAGATGGATGGCCGAACCCTATAGGTAAGTTGGGTGAAATTTCAAAAATTTCTCTCTCTCCCATATGGGAATCACATTCTCTATTTTAGAAAACTGCATTTTCAATGATAAATCTTGAACCCTAAACCAGTCTAGTGTTAGACAGTTTTGTATGCCCTTAGCTTCAATCAAAATGATGTACTTTATGAGTATATTGTAAATGAATAAAAGTGAATATTTGATTCATGTTCCCTTGGTATGTTTCTGTGTAATACCCTTAAACTGGACACTTAATGAGACTCGTGTTAGTTTAGAATGTTCACAGCCAGTCGGTCGGTCTGGGGAGACCTATCCTGACAAGTCTGATATTGTGGTGCCACCAAGTCGGTTGGGGTGGCTTGTCTCAACTGTCGGGGTGAGACCCTAGGCACATACAGTGTAGGATTAATTGAATCTTTGAACTGGACCTGATTTCCAATATTGCCCTGGACCTTGGAGATTGATGGGCAAAATTGGAAAGTTACACCCGACCCCTAGTCTCGATTATGATACTACACTAGGTGCTGGATTGGGCTGTCTTTGATGTACCAATCTGTGAGATCCTTAGTAGGGGTCAAAACCTAGGTATGTTGGAACAATCTGAGAATTCATCTGAGTGGGTGATCATAGTGACAGGATCAGCCCCTTTGTCGGACAAAGGTAATGATCGGGGATGCACTTTCACTAATGGAAAACAAGACTGCCGGCAGCCGATTTTAATCGTTGAGATTTGTTTTGCAAATATATATTTTATATGAAATATAAAAGTATATATATTATGGCTTCTAAAAGGTTTGCAAAAGGTTTTAATTCCCAGGATCCATACAAGAGAGAGTGCAACACTATTCTTTGCAGTCGAGGGAGAGGTCCTCTCTTGTTGGGCAGTGCATGATCATTATGGGCTGAGAGGTTAAGTGTAAGACCATTGAGGATAATACCTGATGGGCTAATCTTGCATCTGCCCATAGTCCCTGGGTGTTACAAGTGCCCAGGGACCACTTAGGGTAAGTGTTGGGCCCATAGAGCCCATCTGATGGTTTTTAGGGGGTGCACTATCCATAACAATGTATTCGGCTAGGCCTTGTAACAAAGGCTAGGCTGAACCCATGTGGCTGATGTGTAGATCAATATTTGGGTCCCACGCCATACAAGGAAGGCCAATTGGGCAGTAGTTTGGAAGGCTAAATGAATACATAACCTTAAATGGGCCTTAAGCCCATTTTGAACTGGGCTAATTTGATTAGTCACTTAAATGGCGAATTCTGAGATGGATCAGCTAATAGGATTGGGCCCAGACCCTATCCACTTAGAGAGTCCAAGATCTAAATAAGATTTAGATCTGGAAACCTCCTAATTAGATTAGGAGATGGCTGATCTAATCTGCAAATAAGATAAGGGTTATCCCTTATCACTTAAAGGGAATTCTAATCCAAATATGATTTGGGTTAGCAACTCCTAATGGGATTAGGAGCTGATCCCTTTTAAGTCTATAGAAGGAGGAGGGGGCGACAACCTTTAGACATGCAATGCAATCCACAGATCCTTGTCTTCAGAGCTGAGATTACTAGATGAGAGAATTCTGCACCCTGCAAATACTCTCTTGCCGCCTCCTTCCTGCAGTTGTCGCCTACAATAGTTCAATCTCTAGTTCTTGGAAGAAATCAAGATTCGATCTTGATACCAATCTTTTGGAAGATTGGTGGGAGTTGTATTCACAAGCCGTCCAGTTGATTCTTGCGAAGGGTCAAGTTCTTTTGGAAGAACACTGTTGATTCTGCTCCATCCTGCACTGTGCCATTTTCAGTGGGAGCAGATTTTGGATCCTTCCTTGGGCATGAACACCCCCATTGGGAGATACTACTTCTCTATATCAGGTATTATCCCTCCCTACTCCTTTTGGTTCATATCTGGTTCAGTTTATGGTTCAAGAATGATCCTTGAAAATATGATTTTCTAAATAGGGAATTCGATTCCCAGTTGAAGGGAGAGAAAAATTTTTGAAATTTGCCCCCTTATTCTGCAATCTTTGGGCGTCCATGTGATGGATTTACTATCCCTTCATCCAGATCTGAAACCAAAAGGTAGGAGAGGGATATACCTGATACAGAGTAGTAGTAACTCCCAATGAAGGTGTTCATGCCCAAGGAGATCTCCAAAGACTGCTCCCACTAAAGATGGATCAGAATCAGTAGGGTGGTCCTTCAGCAAGAACCTGATTCTTCACCAAGAATCTGATGGAGAGCGAGTGAGCATGACTTTAGATAAATTTTTCTCCAAAAACTGGTATTAAGAACCTTTCTTGATCTCTCCTACAGGTGGAGATCGAACTAGAAATGGCAGCAACAATAGGAGAAGGTAAGAGCAGAATATGGCGTCAGTCCAACTATAGATGTCTTCTCTCTTGTATCGGTAATTTGATTAGGTGAATTAGGGTTCGCCCTCCTCCTCTATTTATAGCCTTAAAGAGAGGTTCTCCTAATCCCATTAGGGGTTTCCTAATCCAAATCTTGTATTTGGATCTAGACTCTCTTTAATAGATAAAGATAAATCCTTATTTTATCTACAGATAAATATCAGCCCTCCTTATCTTATTAGGAGTTTTCTAATCCAAATCTTTATTTGGATCTGGACTCTCTAAGTGGATAGGGATAACTCCTTATCCTATCTACTGATCTAAATTCCAAAACTGCCCCTTCTTTAATTAATCATATTAAACCAGTTCGAATTGGGCTTTAGCCCATTAGGTTTTACCCTCAATGGTCTTACACTTAACCTCTCAGCCCATAATGACCAAACAATGCCCGACAAGAGAGGACATCTCCATCGGATGCAAGGAATAGTGCTGCACTCTCTACTCACATGGATCCCGGGAATTAAAACCTTTAGCAAACATTTTGAAACCATAATATACATATGTATATCTCTATATAAATATATTTTGCAAAACAAATTTCAACAATTGAAACCGGCTGCCGACAACTTTGGTTTCCATCAGAGAGAGTGCATCCCTGATCATTCACTTTGTCTGACAAAGGGGCTGATCCTGTCACTATGATCACCCACTCAGAAGAATTCTTGGACAGTCCCAACATACCCAGGTTTTGACCCCCTCTAGGGATCTCACTGATTGGCATATCAAAGACAACCCAATCTGACACCTAATGCAGTATCATAATCGAGTTTGAAGGTTAGGTGTAACATTCCAGTTTTGCCCATCTATCTCCAAGGTCCAGGGCAATACTAGAATTCTTGTTTGGTTCAAGGTGTCAAGAAAATCCACATTGCGTGTACCTCAGGTCTCACCTTGGCAGTTGAGACAAGCTACCCCAACCAACTTGACGGCACATCAGTGTCAGCCTTGGCAGGATAAATCTCCCCAGATCTATCCAACGGCTGTGAAGATTCTAAACTAACACGAGTCTCATATGTGTCCAGTTTAAGGGTATTAGACAGAAACACACCATAATAACATGAATCAAATATATACTTTATTCATTTACATTAAATGTCATAGTGCACATCATTTTGATTGGAGCTAAAGGCATACAATGTCTAACACTTTCCACACCACTAAGGACTTTGCTGGTGTAGTAGATCAGCCTCTGTACCCTGTCTTTCTCCTTGACCAGTACTGAGCTGACGACCTCATTTTCGGCTGATAGGTAGAGCAATAGCTCATCCCCTGGGCTCAGCTTGGTGAGGAGAGGCGGCGAGCTTAGGTACCACTTCAGTTCTTGAAAGGACCATTAACATTACTTGGTTCATAGGAAGTCCATTGATTATTTTAGGGCTTTGAAGAAGGGAAAACACCAGTCCGCATATTTGGACATGTACCTACTAAGGACAACTATTCTATTAGTGAGTCATTGCACATCTTTGTAGGTTCGGGGTGAATGCATGTCGAGGATGGCCTGTATTTTCTCTGGATTTGCCTAAATCCCCACTTGTGTCACCATTGAACCCCAAGAATTTACCCGAGCTGACCTTGAAGGCACATTTGGTTGGGTTTAGCTTCATCTTAAACTTCCTAAGGGTATTGAAGACTTCCTTTAGGTCGGCAAGGTGCTGCTCGTGTTAGACAGTTTTTGTATACCCTTAGCTTCAATCAGAATGATGTACATTATGAGTTTATTGGAAATGAATAAAGTACATATTTGATTCATGTTCCTTTGGTGTGTTTCTGTGTAATACCCTTAAACTGGACACTTAATGAGACTCGTGTTAGTTTAGAATGTTCACAACCAGTGGTCAGTCTAGGGAGACCTATCTTGATAAGGTTGACACTAATGTGCCACCAAGTCGGTTGGGGTGGGCTGTCTCAGCCGCCAGGGTGAGACCCAAGGCACATGCAGTGTAGGATTAATTAAATCTTTGAACTGAACCAGACTTCCAACATTGCCCTGGACCTTGGAGATTAATGGGCAAAACTGGAAAGTTACACCTGACCCCTAGACTCAATTATGATACTATACTAGGTGTCGGATTGAGCTATCTCTGATGTACCAATCAGTGAGATCCTTAGCGAGGATCAAAACCTGGGTATGTTGGGACAATTTGAGAATTCTTCTGAGTGGGTGATCATAGTGACAGGATCAGCCCCTTTGTCGGACAAAGGTAATGATCGGGGATGCACTCTCTCTGATGGAAACCAAGACTACCGGCAGCCGATTTCAATCGTTGAGATTTGTTTTGCAAAATATATTTTATATGAGATATAAAAGTATATATATTATGGTTTCCAAAATGTTTGCAAAAGGTTTTAATTCCCGGGATCCATATAAGAAGAAAGTGCAACACTGTTACTTGCAGCCGAGGGAGAGGTCCTTTCTTGTCGGACAGTGTTTGATCATTATGGGCTGAGAGGTTAAGTGTAAGACCATTGACGGTAATACCTGATGGGCTAATCTTGCATCTGCCCATAGTCCCTGGGTGTTACAAGGTGGCTTGGCCCAGGGACCACTTAGGGTAAGTGTTGGGCCCATAGAGCCCATGTGATGGGTTTCAGGGGTGCACTGCCCATAACAGTGTATTCGGCCAGGCCTAGTAACAAAGGTTGGGCTGAACCCATGTGGCTGATGTGTAGATCAATGTTTGGGTCCCACACCATACAAGGAAGCCCAACTGGGCAGAAATTAGGAAGGCTAAGTGAGCACATAACCTTATTGGGCCTAAAGCCCATTTCGAACTGGGCTGATTTGATCAATTAAATAAGGGGCAAATTCTAGGATTGGATTAGCAGATAGGATAGGGTCTTAACCCTATCCACTCAGAGAGTCCAGATCTAAATGTGATTCAGATCTAGAAACCACCTAATGAGATTAGGAGAAGGCTAATCTAATCTACAGATAAGATAAGGGTTTAACCTTATCACTTAAAGGGAATTTGATCCAAATATGATTTGGATCAGCAACTCCTAATGGGATTAGGAGCTGATCCCTTTAACGTTATAAAAGGAGGAGGGGGTGGCAGCCTTTAGAACACACATATTCACATCCTCTTCAGAGCTGAAATCACAAAAGAAAGAATTAAGCAACTCTGCGAAATTCTTTCTTGCCGCCTCCTTCCTACCGCCTTCTCACCTGATAGTTCGACCTTCTGTTCAGTGGGAGAAATCAAGATTCGAACTTGACATCAGTTCCTTGTGAAGGGACTGATAGGAAGCTATGCTCACGTGCCATCCTGCTATTTCTTGCGCAGGATTAGGTTCTTGGAGAGAACACTACTGATTATGCTCCATCCTACACTGCACCATCTTCAATGAGAGCAGTCTTTGGATCCTTCCTTGGGCATGAACACTTTCGTTGGGAGATATTTATTTCTCTGTATCAGGTATAATCCTCTCCTACTGCTTTTGTTCAGATCTGGTTTGATTCATGGTTCAAGATTGATCATTGAAAAATATGATTTTTCTAAATTAGGGAATGCGATTCCTAGTTGAGGGGGGAGAAATTTTTGAAGTTCGCCCACCTTATTCCGCAAGATTTGGGTGTCCATATGATGGATCTCTCACTCCCTTCAGTGGTATGAGAGTGAAGTTCAAGTCTTGAACCAAATTGGATCAAATCTGAACCTGCACAAATGGGCAGAAGGTGTTCTACCCGATTTACGCATATATAATTTTTTTCTGGAAAATTTGATTCCAATTAATGGGCAATTAATCTGAAATTAATTTTGATAAATCTGATTATTATTTAGAACTGTTATTTATAATTTTCTTGATTTTTGGGCTGTTCGTACACATGTAGATCGAAATCTTGATTGGCGCAGGGAACATGCGATTTTGCAATTTCTTGATTATTTTATTACATAAATAATTTTTTTTTAATTTTTAGACTGAATATATAGGAATTCGATCTGATGTAATTATTAATAGAAATTAGGTTTTCTATTTATTTTATTTTGGATCGAAGATGGCGACGCAGAGAAGGAGATTTCGCAAATGGGAGAATCGCTATCTGCGATTTGTAGTTTATGAAACTGCAACCTATGATCTAACCTCTGTTTTGCAGGATGGATTGTGTGAACAACCCTATTTGACTGATTATTGCCTATTCTTTTATTAGTAATTAATTTTAGATTAATTTTGAATTAAATCTTTAATTAAAGATCAAAACCTAGACCCATTCGAACCAGATTGGTCCAAACTGGTTGGACCAAATCTAGGGTTCAATCAAGGCTGAATGTCAGCCCTATTTTTCCCACTAATGGGCTTGAGGATTGATAATTAATTAAATGTTTAATTCAGCCTAACCTGTAAAGGCCCAGTTTTAATTTGTTAAAACTATTAAAGCCCACTTCGTGGATTAAGCTATATGGGCCGAACTGATCAACCCTAATTCAGCCCATATACCTAGATAATATTAATAGTTAATATTATGGATTAAAAATGGGCTTCAAATGAGCTTTACAGATATTTAATTGATTGGATCAATTTATCCTTGCATGTGATGTATGGATGTGTGATGTGCTTCGAAACCATAAGAACTTGGTCCATGCAATTTCGACAGTGGCTCTTGCACACCCATGGCTGAATGCACATCATTGCCATGGTATCCCTTTTGGTCATTGGATGACCTCCCTCAGTGGTGGGCCCCACCCCTCATGGAGAGGATACGTGTGGAACACTAGCCGATTTGGGCCCACCAAAATCTGACTTTATGAAAGTCAGTGGGAGCCACTTTTGGTTTGACCTAGGTCAAACTAGGGCGTAATTACTATTCCCTCCAGCTAATATGAGTGCATGTGATAGGGAGATTGATATGATGAACTCTCTAAAGGCCTTCCATCATTAGCACGAGGATGGGTCCTTCAGTAATGAGGAAACACACCAGAAAATGGGCTACCCATTTGCTATTGGGCTTGTTTGAGTGTTTAAAAAGATGATAGGGGCGCCATAGACCAATGTGGGAGGGGCTTCACCAAAAAATGGGAACTCTCTCACGATACCTTGGCGTTCACGAATATGATGGGTAAGCACTCACTGGACAGAAAGGTTTATCCAAAAATGGCTCTAAACCTTGTCTGACAAAGGCCAAAGGGAAAGCTCATATGATGAGTGGATATGATCCTTCACAGAAAGGTGGTGGGGTTATGCAGCTGAAACAGTTAGCTCCATGCACCCTATGTGATTTCCCACATTTCCAGAGACAACTCATAGTCTCCGTCACTGAGATGGGAGGGAAATCTCAGAGATGAATAAATGGGAATGGAACATAGATTAAAAGCCATATGTATGTAATGAACTTGAATCAAATTAGGTTGTGGATTGATGTTTGCTCTTTTATCAGAAAATGGCAAACGGACAATTTGCAAAGCTTCTTGATGACAACAAGCTGAAGGGCCCGAACTATGCCGACTAGTATAGGAAACTTATGCTGGTCCTAACTTCTGAAAAGTTAGACAAAGTGGGTAAAAATCTTGCCTCGAAGCGTCCGGGTGATAGGGTTTCTGAGGCCCGAAGGAGAGACTATCAGGATTGGGAGGAGAAAAACTCCCTTGCCCAGTGTTACATTATTTGCCTCCTTGGACAATCTAATACAGAGGTAGTTCGATTAGATCAAACTTGCCAAGGACATATTGGACAATCTCAAGCTGATGTATGAAGAGCAGAATCACTCTACTCGACAAAAGGTCTTGAAACAGTTCATGACCGCTCAAATGTCCAAAGGGCAACAAGTTCATGACCATTGTCTTTGGATGATGGTCTACATCAATGTGCTTGAAGCTCTTGGATCCGGGCTGGACCTTGCGACCTAGATAGATGCCATCCTTAATTCTTTGCCTCCTTCCTTTAATCCGTTCATCATGAATTATAACATGAACAAGCTAAATGTCAACTTACAAGAGCTCAGCTATACGTTGCAACGAGCAGAAGAACTGATTAAAACGGATGAGCCTGTAGCTATACTTGTTGAAGCTAGCAAGATAAGCAAGAGAAAAAGGAAGGCAAAGAAGCCTCAGAAGAAAGCCACTAAGGGTAAGAAGTAGAAGAAAGACAAAGCATCAGATGCCTATCATTTCTGCAAGTAGACCGGCCACTAGAAAAGGAACTGTCTTGCCTACCTGGAATCCAAGAAATGTAATTTTGAATCTTGTGTTATAGAAACCAATTTATTGGTAGCTTTTGCGTCCTAGTGTATTGACTCCAGGGCTTCAACTCATGCGTGTAACTCACTATAGGGCTTCAAGGTAAGCAGAAGGCTGAGTGAAGGAGAAGTTACGCTCTACTTAGGGACTTCTGCAAGTATTGCAGCTGCGGCCATAGGAACTGTGGAGTTAATTTTTAGAGAAGAAACAATTGTACTGAAAGAATGCCTTTGTGTACAAAATTTAAGAAGAAATTTGATTTATGTCTCAAAACTGTGTGTGGATGGTTATTCTGTCTTCTTTAGTAATACGATTATTATTAAAAGAAACAACAGATTCATCGCATACAGGGAACTAGAGAATGGTCTCTATGTTCTACATCCTTCTCTAGAAACTGATATAATTGAAACTACGTCGGCTGAAGTCCCCAAGAAAAGAGTCCGTGATACAGTTAATCCCACGTGCCTGTGGCATTACCGACTTGGCCATATCGATGTTGACCGAATCACAAGGTTGGTAAAGGATGGTCCTTTAGATTTTCTAACTGTAGAAGATCTTCCCACTTGTGAGCCTTGCCTACAAAGCAAGATGATGAAACGGCCATTTAACGGTAAGCCTGAAAGATGTACATGCACACTTGATCTTATACATACTGATGTATGTGGTACCCTGAGTATTAAGACAAACAATCAACACGTGTATTTCATCACCTTTATAGATGATTTCTCATGATATGGTTACGTGTACCTAATGAGACATAAGTCTGAATCCTTTGAAAAGTTCAAAGAGTACAGACAAGAGGTCAAGAAACAGTTTGAGAGAGAAATTAAAGCCTTCGTTCAGATCAAGGTGGCGAGTATCTCTCTGATGAATTCAGGGACTACTTGAAGAAAAATGGGATAGTATCACAATTGACACCTCCTGCTACTCCACAACTTAACGGTGTTTCATAGAGGAGGAATAGGACCTTATTGGATATGGTCTGGTCGCTTCTCATATACTCAGAGTTACCCACATCCTTTTGGGGATACGCATTAGAGATTGTGATTTACATGCTGAATCGGGTTCCAACCAAATCAATTCCAAACACTCCATATGGACTTCGGACCGGAACAAAACCAAGTGTCAGACACTTGAAGATTTGGGGTTGTCCAGCACACGTTAAAAGAACGAGTGCAGACAATTTGGAATGCAAGACCAGTCGTTGCCTATTCATAGGCTACCCAAAAGGCTCTGTGGGTTACCTATTCTATGACCCAAGTGAGCAGAAGGTGTTCTATTGTTGAAATGCATAATTCTTGGAAATCAATTACATCCTGGACACCCATCATCAGGAAGTAGTTCTTGATGAAGAGAGCTCAGGAGCAGTGGGAGATGTCCCACAAGTTCCAGTTAGTGACCAACCTAGAAAATCCACTCAGGTATCCAGGCCGCCAATCCATTATGGTTATAACCAGGATAGTTACCTAGTGGAAACCTTGACTAGTGAGGAGGATCTCGTGACTTATGCGGAAGCTATGTTGGACATAGATTCCCAAAAGTGGGTGGAGGTCATAAGAGCTGAGATGGACTCAATGGAGACCTTTAAAGCTCGTTTGGTGGTGAAAGGGTATACTTAGAAAGAGGGCATCAATTATGAGGAAACTTTTTCGCCTGTGGCCATGCTTAAATCCATTAGGATCCTGCTAGTCGTAGCAGCATACCATGATTATGAGATTTGGCAAATGGATGTCAAAACTGCATTCCTGAATGGAGATCTTACTGAATATATCTATATGCAGCAGCCACAAGGCTTCATTGCTGCAGGTTAGGAACACATGGTATGTAAACTTAAAAGATTCATTTATGGACTTAAGCAAACTTCTATGAGTTGGAACATCCATTTTGACTCTGCTGTCAAATTGTTTGACTTCAAGTAGAATCTGGATGAGCCCTGTGTTTACAGGAAAACCAGTGAGGATAAGGTTATTTTCTTGGTTCTGTATGTAGATGACATTCTACTCATTGGGAATGATGTAGGAATGTTAACTACGGTGAAAGTATGGCTTTCACAGCAATTCTCCATGAAAGATCTTGAAAAAGCCTCCTATATACTAGGTCTTCAACTCTATAGAGATAGATCAAAGCGGACAATAGGATTATCCCAATCTACTTACATTTACAAAATAATCAAAAGAAACAACATGGAGAACTCCAAGAAAGGAAATGTTCCTTTCAGGCACGGAGTCACTCTCTCCAAGAAGATGCCTCCCAAGACCTCTGAGGAGATTGAGGGCATGAAAGACATTCCCTATGCCTTAGCCATAGAAAGAATCATGTATGCCATGCTGTGCACTCATCCTGGCATTGCTCAGGCAGCAAGTGTGGTAAGCAGATTCCAAGCCAACCTAGGGCAGGAGCACTGGACTGCTGTGAAAAACATACTTAAGTACCTTCGTAGGACAAAAGAGTTTTGTCTAATATTTGATGGTAGCTCATTACAGATCCAGGGGTATACTGATGCTGATTTTCAGTCGGATCCAGACTATAGAAAGTCTACATCTGGATATGTTTTCACGATAGGATCGTGTGCTATTTGCTGGAAAAGCGACAAACAGGAGTCCACTGCAAACTCCACGACCGAAGCCGAATACATTGCCGCAAGCAAGGTTGCCAAAGAAGCCATGTGGATGAAGAAGTTCATTCATGAGTTGGGAGTAATTCCATCCAGCACATTACCCATCCCGTTGTTGTGTGACAACAATGGAGCAATTGCTCAGGCTAAGGAGCCACGAGCCCACTTGAAGTCAAAGCACATTGAGAGGAAGTACCACATACTGTGGGAGATTGTTGGTATAGGGGACGTCCTAATTCTGATTGAAGCTAAGTGCAAGTGGGAGCTGTTAGACAGTTTTTGTATGCCCTTAGCTTCAATCAAAATGATGTACATTATGAGTTTATTGTAAATGAATAAAGTACATATATGATTCATGTTCCTTTGGTTTGTTTCTGTGTAATACCCTCAAACTGGACATTTAATAAGACTCGTGTTAGTTTAGAATGGAGCCAGTGGGTCGGTCTGGGGAGACCTATCCTGATAAGACTAACACTGATGTGCCACCAAGTCAGTTGGGGTGGCCTACCTTAGCCGCCAGGGTGAGACCCAAGGCACATGTAGTGTAGGATTTATTGAATCTTTGAACCAGGCCAGACTTCCAGCACTGCCCTGGACTTTGGAGATTAATGGGCAAAACTGGAAACTTACACCCGAACCCTAGACTTGATTATGATACTACACTAGGTGTCAGATTGGGCTATCTCTAATGTACCAAATAGTGAGATCCTTAGCGGGGGTCAAAACCTGGGTATGTTGGGACAATATGAGAATTCATTTGAGTGGGTGATCATAGTGACAGGATCAGCCCCTTTGTCGAACAAAGGTAATGATTGGGGATGCACTCTCTCTAATGGAAACCAAGACTGCCGGCAACTGATTTCAATCGTTGAGATTGTTTTGCAAAATATATTTTATATGAAATATAAAAGTATATATATATTATGGTTTCCAAAATGTTTGCAAAAGGTTTTAATCCCCAGGATCCATATAAGAAGAGAGTGCAACACTGTTCCTTGCAGCCGAGGGAGAGGTCCTCTCTTGTTGGGCAGTGTATGATCATTAAGGGCTGAGAGGTTAAGTGTAAGACCATTGAAGATAATACCTGATGGGCTAATCGTGCATCTGCCCACAGTCCCTGGGTGTTACAAGGTGGCTTGACCCAGTGACCACTTAGGGTAAGTGTTGGGCCCATAGATCCCATGTTATGGGTTTCAGGGGTGCACTGCCCATAACAGTGTATTCAGCCAGGCCTTGTAACAAATGCTGGGCTGAACCCATGTAGCTGATGTATAGATCAATGCTTGCGTCCCACGCCATATAAGGAAGTCCAACTGGGCAGCAGTTAGGAAGGCTAAGTGAGCACATAACCTTATTGGGCCTAAAGCCCATTTCAAGCTGAGCTGATTTGATCAGTTAAATAAGGGGCAAATTCTGGGAGTGGATTAGCAGATAGGATAGGGTCTTAACCCTATCCACTCAGAGAGTCCAGATATAAATGTGATTTAGATCTGGAAACCTCCTAATGAGATTTGGAAAAGGCTGATCTAATATGCAGATAAGATAAGGGTTTACCCTTATCACTTAAAGGGAATTATGATCCAAATATGATTTTGATCAGCAACTCCTAATGGGATTAGGAGTTGATCCATTTAAAGTTATAAAAGGAGGAGGGGGCAGCAGCCTTTAGAACACACATATTCACATCCTCTTCAGAGCTGAAATACCAGAAGGAAGAATTAAGCAACCTTGCGAAATTCTTTCTTGCCGCCACCTCACCTGCCAGTTCGACCTCCAGTTCAATGGGGGAAATCAAGATCCGATCTTGACATCAGTTCCTTGTGAAGGGACTAATAGGAAGCTGTGCTCATATGCCATCCTGCTATTTCTTGTGAAGGATTAGGTTCTTGGAGAGAACAATACTGATTCCGCTCCATCCTACACTACGCCATCTTTAGTGGGAGCAGTCTTTGGATCCTTCCTTAGCCATGAACACCTTCGTTGGGAGATATTATTTCTCCGTATCAGGTATAATCCTCTCCTACTACTTTTGTTTAGATCTAGTTTGATTCATGGTTCAAGATTGATCCTTGAATAATATGATTTTTCTAAAATAGGGAATGCGATTCCCAGTTGAGGGGAGAGAAATTTTTGAAATTCGCCCACCTTATTCCACAAAATTTGGCCATCCATACGATGGATCTCTCACTCCCTTCAGCTCATCCTTTTTTCTCTTCACTAGCATGTCGTTGATGTATGCCTCTATGTTTTGGCTGAGTTGATCTTTGAACACCTCATTCACCAGCCATTGGTAAGTGGCACTGGCATTCTTGAGGCTGAAGGGCATAACCTTGTAACAATATAAGCCATGACCGGTGATGAAATCTGTCTTCTCTTGATCATCGAGATGCATTGAAATCTGATTGTACCATGAAAAGGCAACCATAAAGCTCAGGAGTTCATGGCCCACCGTTGCGTCGACAAGTTGTTTGATCCTTGGTAGAGGAAAGCTATCTTTGGGGTAGGCTTTGTTTAGGTTAGTGAAGTTGATGCATATTCTCCACTTCCCATTGGCTTTCTTCACCATTACCACGTCGGCCAACTAGTCAGGGTATTTGACCTCCCTAATGAAGCCAACGTTGAGTAGCTTTTGTACTTCGCCTGTAATCACTTGCCATCGTTTTGTTGTGCAGCTCCTATTCCTCTGCTTGATAGGTCAGTAGCGGGGGTCGTCATTCAAATAGTGTATGATGACCTTGGGGTAGATCCTCGACATATCTACTGCCAACTAGGCAAATACATCAGCGTGGTCCTTCAGTAGCTGTATAAGCTCTTCCCAAAGGCAGTCATCTAGGAGAGAACCAACTTGGATTGTTTGTTTGGGGTCTTCTTCGTTGAGCGGCACCTGGATGAGGTCTTTAATAGGTTGGCTGCATTGTGCTCTCACTTCGTTCATTAAGTCATAAGCTTCTTCCATCAATGTTTCCGCGTCTGGGCGTGGTCCTCGGCAGGAGAGCAAGTTTTACTTCCATGCAGTTCTTTGGTCTCCACGTGCTACCCCTATGCCATACTTGGTGGGGAATTTCATTGCGAGATGGAATGTGGAGACCGTAGCCTACAGAGCATTAAGGGTTGGCCTACCAAGGATGAAATTGTATGAAGAGAGGCAAAGAACCACAATGAAATCTACCATGGTCGCCGCAGTAATGTCACCATCTCTAATCATTAGGGGGAGGGTTATTCTTCCATTGGGCGGGAGGGACTCCCTAGAGAAGCCCATTAGGGGAGTGTTGATGGGGGTGAGGCACTCTTTGTCGATGCCAAGCTTCTCAAATGTGTCCTCAAAGAGTACATTGACGGAGTTACCTATGTCAACCAGGATCCGCCATACCTCGAAGTTGGCCACCTCAACTGTGATTACCAAGGTGTCATCATGCGGTGTCTGAACCCCAAGAGGTCATTGTTGGTGAATGTGATGGTTTGCCCGCACTTTTTCTTGTGCCCCCATTTGTCGATTTCACACAGTCGTGCATACTTCTTACAGCTCAAGCTACTCTTACCTCCTATGGCGATTCCACCTGATATGACGTGGATCACACCAGCAGGGGGAGCTCAAGGCGGCGGTCAAGCATCCTCCGTGTGTTGTTCTTCCTATGTTGGCTTTTCATTCTTGATGAACCAACTGAGGTATCCACACCTGATTAGGTCTTCAATGTGGTTGCATAGCTTGGGGCAGTTCTTAGTGTCGTGGCCATGATCTCTATGGAACTCACAATACTTGTCGCAATTTGTTTTGTTGCTTTGCGTTTTCATCTTCTCGGGCCAATGAACATAGTTGTGGCCGCAGATTTGCATAAGGGCTTTAGACCATGGCATATTGAGCAACATGAAGTTCTGATAGGTCGGCAGAGGTGTCCGCGGTCTGTGGTCGGGTCAGCGATCTTGCCTCTTATGGTCCCTGACGGGTTTGTCGAAGCCCTCAAAATTAGTACTAGTCCCACAATAAAATATTTGCAATAAAAGTGGTTCTAGGTCGAATCCCACAGGGAGCAAATCAGTAATCTCTTAGCCGAATGGATAAAATAATTGTGTGGGAATATTAAATAACTAAAATTAAAAGAATAACAAACTAAACAAACAAGAGAAAATCAGTCTTACCGAATTCTGGTTCAAGGGTTCGGGTTGAATCGATTGGCCATCGATCCTAGGTACAATTTAGCATTCTTGCAATTCAAGCATTTAACCTTAGATTTATTAGGATAGCCATAATAAACCTTGTGTTTTCCTAATTCAGTTGACCAAACCCAGCATTCGATCAACACTTATCACCACTCAACTGGGTACGATAGCATTCCATGTTAAACAGTGATAGCATTAAGATTTGTGAAAACAGTTAAACCAAAATAACAATAATTGAGATAGCTGCAATTACTGAATTTTGTTCCATCGATTCTTTTAGGTTGAACCATGTTAAAACATTGGTCAAAGGCTGTTACGAACAATTGACCCAAAAAAGATATCAACCTAATTGCTACTTGTACCATTATTCGTGACAATTACGGATCACCGAAATCATGGATAGCAGTAGGAAAATCAACATTAATTCAGTTTGTCAGACTAATTAACATTAACATCCAATAAAAAATATACACAAGAACCAATGAATACTTGAATTAAAAAGAAAGAAAACAAAGTAACTACAGAACCTCACAATGACACAATCGAACCTCCCCCCTTGAACCAGAAAAAGAAGCTTAGCTACTCATGATCTGCGCAATCTCCATGCTCTTCTTCTCCATAGCCGAACTGCCTTCTTGCTTCTTGGTCTTCTTGATGATCTCTTGGATCTTGGAATGAGTGATTGCTAGAGCTGGTTTGCCCCCCTCTTTATATAGCCAAAGGAGAGGGCTGTTTTCCAACTCCTTCTAGGAGATCATCTTATCTTTAGGGTGTTTTGATCTTATCTTGAACTAATCCTATCCTATCTCTTATCTAATGCTCTAATCTCAATCTTCTTATCTCTCTAGGATTACATTCAAGACTTTAGATCTGATAAAACTCTCTCCTTGGAGATTACATTCGAAATTCGGACTCTTAACTCTTGAATTCGAGTTGGGCTGCTTCAAGGTACTTCTGCGAGTTGGGCTTAAGTTGTGAAATGGGCTTGGCTGCGAACTTGCTCCGACTTTGGGCTCGTTTTCGTACTCGATGCGGGCCGAATCTGTCAAAACCCAAAACATAAGAGTTATGGGCCTTCCATTTATCTTTCTAATTCTTCTTGAATTGTCCAATTCGGTGTCCGGAATTGAGAGTTAGGCCCAGATTACTGACTGTCGCTGAAACTGTGCAAAATCACCCGATTTGCCCTGTTTTCTTCCAATTGCCTTCTTTATTGCCCTGAATCGAAATACAAGAGTAATGAGTACATTTAAGTGCTAAATAAATGTAAAAGAGTGAATATTAGGGGATAAAATTAGGGTTCGTTTTGGTCTCATCAGTCTCGATCTGACCTTTCTGACTTTCGCTCCTCAGTATCTCTCCTCCTCTTGTCAGGCCTCTCTTCCTCATCCTGTAGTTGTGTCTGTGCTTCTTCTATGTTGATATACTTCTACACATGGCTCATTAGTGTAGCCAGGGTTTGCAGAGGATTCTTGGAGATGTTGAAGTTGAATGGGGATGGGTGGTGGCTATGTTGAATAGTGGTGAAGGCCACGAACTGGTTCAGGTTCCTGACCTGTAGTGCTTTTCTTGTTGAATCTTGCCAGATAGTCCCAAAGGGACTCATTTTTCCTCTATTGCAGCTGCATGAGGTTGGTCGAGGTCTTCCAATGCTTTTGACTCATTGTGAATAGAGCACGGAACTGGGTTTCCAACTACTCCCATGACGCTATTGAGCATGGAGGAAGGGAGGAATACCAGGTTAGGGCTGAACCTGTGAGGGTTGCCACTAAGGTTTTGCACATCAAGCCCTCAGAGGATCCGTGCAACATTAACTGAGACTTTAATCCCTTGATATGGTTGGTAGGATCAGTGTTTCCATCGTACTTGTCAAGCTGAGGTGCCCGCCATCCTATGGGAGGTACCTCATCCAAAATTTCCTAGGTGAAGGGTGGTTCCTTGGCCGTGGGCACGGTCGGTGGTGCGGGCTGATCTACAACCGGCGCAATGCTTCTTTGGCTATGCTCTAGCTCTTCTAAGCACTGTAGGAGTTCCCGAATCTCTTCATCTCTTTAGTCCAGGGCTGTGGTGTGCATTGCCCTTTCCTTCTTGGGGCATGCGGAATGGTCTTTCACGGAGCAGGACTCAATGATGAAGACCACGTGAGGTGGTGTTTGTCTGTCGAGCCTTTCCTTGGCAGGGATCCGCATGGTCTAGTGCATCCTGCTATGAGAGCAGGCGGAGGGGGCTGACCTTTTTGTTGTATCTTGCTTTTCTTGATTGGACTGCGCTATGCCCTTGTCTGCTCAACGCGCTTTGGCATCCTCGAAACGGGGATCATCCTTCGTGCGTGTCGATGCATAAGGGGGGACGGTCTTGTTAGGTGGTGCTGCGGGTCCTAGGTTCTGCATCATTTCGAAGATCTAGTTGACCTTTTCTTGCATTGCTTGGAATTGACTAGGATCAACCACGGATAGCTGGAGGCTATGGAATTTCTTGATGCAGAGGACTGCGGTGGCGAGTCTCCTAAGATGGGGATCGACCTATTGATCGTGTTAGATAGTGTATTCCCTTAGCTCCAATCACAATGATGTACATTATTAATGTAAATGAATAAAGTATTTGATTCATGTTATTATGGTGTGTTTCTGTGTAATACCCTTAAACTGGACACATATGAGACTTGTGTTAGTTTAGAATCTTCACAACTGTTGGATAGATCTGGGGAGATTTATCCTACCAAGGTTGACACTGATGTGCCGCCAAGTTGGTTGGGGTGGCTTGTCTTAGCTGCCAAGGTGAGACCTGCTATCCATGGTTCAGTGATCCGTAATTGTCACGAATAGTGGTACAAGTAGCAATTAGGTTAATATCTTTCTAGGTCAATTGTTCGTGACAGCCTTTGACCAATGTATTGGCATGTTTTAACCTAAGGGTAATCAATGGAAAAAGATTTGATATTTGTAGTTATCTCAATTATTGTTATTTTGGTTTAACTGTTTTCACAAAGCTTAATGCTATCACTAGTTAATTTGGAATGCTATCGCACCTAGTCGATTAGTGGTAAGTGTTAATCAAATGCTGGGTTTGGTCAGCTATTTAGGAAAACACAAGGTTTATCATGACTATCCTAATAAATCTAAGGTTAAATGCTTGAATTGCAAAACTACTGAAGTCTACCTATGATCGATGACCAATTGATCAATCCGAACCCTTGAATCAGAATTCGGTAAGACTGATTTCTCTTGTTTGTTCGTTGCTAATTACTTTCTTGTTCTTTAAGAAATTTTAATTATTTAATTTTCCCACTCCAATATATTAATCATTCGGCTAAGAAATTATTCCCCAGCTCCCTATGGGATTCGATCTAGTACCACTATTACTACAAAAATTCTATTGTGGGACTAGCATTAATTTTGAGGACTTTGACAACCTGTCACATGGTGAGGAAGGATTTTCGAGAAATGATTTTTGTGTGTTTCCCATAGATGACGCTAATCTGATGCTGCTCAATCCGAGGTGGTGCACGAATTGAGGAGAGCAACCAGATAGTCCTTGCTAATAGGGTGGGGCTAAGCTACAATGACGAGGCCGCGCCTCAAGGCCTGTGACCAAGAGAGGAGGAGTTCGATGGCCGAGGAGTTATCCCCGGGGGTAAGTACTCCGACGCTCAAGTTAGTAGCAGTGTAGGTTTTAGAAGTTGGGGATCCCTTACCTCAAGCGTGGAGTACCTTTTTATAGCCAAAGATCCATGTTTTGGTCAGAGTGGGCTTCCAAAGTTGTCAGGATGAGGTTAACCGCCAAGGTTTTCGGGGTAGAGTCCCGTTCCCCAGCAGAGTTGTCTTCCTTATTCCTCCTTATCTGTAGTTGTGCTCATCCATGTGACGTGTAGTTGATGTGGCTTGAAGGATAAGATGGGGGGGGGGGGGGGGCAGCACAATAATAGTGTAGCTCGGCCGAGCTATGCTGATGTGGCCAAGATAGGATGACATGGTAGGGTGATAGCTGGGCGGCCACGTGTCTTGCAGGGTCAGCTCAGACATAACCCGAACATTTACTAAATGGACACTTAGATCCCATTTGGGAGGGCTTCGACATTGGTTGAATTGCATTGATCAAGCCTCTTCAGAGAAGTCACATGAGATATATTCACCAAAAAGTGTATTTTGCCGCTTTATAAGTGTAATTCTAGCTTTCCCGGTTTTTAACAAACATAACCTTCTTGGCATTCCGGGTTTCTAAGCTCAGGGAATAGCAAAAGCTGCTGGGCCAAATAGACACTCAAGGACTTATACAATCAACATTTAGGCTTACTAATAGAAACATGCATGGGATGGCTGAAACTCATTCCAATTCCACATGTATCCACTATATTGTGGCTGATATGTTCTTACCCTCTTCTAATACATGCCCTCATATATTTAAGGCATTTCTCTTTCTTGCTTATTTATAGGCCCATTAATACACCATTAACATGTTGATTCCCTCATTTACCTTAAAAAGCAGTGTTTTCAATTCAACGGTTGAATAGTCCAAACCGTCATGCAGTCATGATTTTGGGTTTAGTTTGGGTAAAACCTGAGATTTGGTTAAAACTCGTTGACTTGATCAAAAGTCATTTGATTTGGAGAGTTAAACCGATTCATTCCACCTGATCAACGGGTCATGGTTGTACATTCAATGTATGTACAAAATTTCAAAGGCCGTAACTTTGTATTCGGATATGTAATTGGGGTGTTTTCATTTTTTTTTTTTTTTTTGGGTAACTTTTTGAAATTTATGCATGACACCTTGACCTATTATTTTTTTTACCAAGAAAAGACCCTTCTCTCTACCGGTGACCTAAACCTGGAGGCCAAAATGGTTCAGCCTTTCTATTATTAGTTATACACTCTCTTGCCTTATTTAGTTCTACCGTCTCTCCTACCTCATTTATAGGCTATTTAATACATTCGTTCTCTCCTTAACTCTTGTATTTAAAGATAAAAATTCGAATTCAGATCAAATGAAATTAAAGTCTCCATTTAAAGTCTTTACAGCCTAACAATTTTTATGAAAAGCTACAAGCAACCGCAAGACCCAAACCGGATTATCAGGTTGAATGCGAGCAAGCCTACCACTACATCACACCTACCTAGCTATTAAATTTTCATTATTTCTAAATATTAAAGTTAAGACATGATACATACCAATACTTCAAACTTTTTTTTCAATTAATGTCAATTGAGTTTCCACTGCCTTTTGATTACTTTTACTGCTTAAAAGATGGAACAAAAGATTTGCAGTAAATAACCAAGATTTTCTTTTGCTGATAAGGCACCTACACCATCTGGTGCAAAACATGGTATTTTAGAAAATTGTGGTACCACACCACAATGGGGCCCCATTGAATCAGTCCAGACCACAAATTTTCATCTAAAATACTTAATGCCCCTTAAATCAGCTTTCATTTGTAAATCTATGTATTTTAGAAATTTTCTCGTTTTTTGGTAGATGTATTCAATGGTTAAGGTATCCATCCATACGACAAGCCCAATACAGGGTGCATCGTATTGGTATCAAAAGGGGCCAATGCTGGATATGCTATGACTAGAAGTGTATCTTTTTAATCATTCATATCGGCCTGATATGCCATGGTAACAATGCCTATCGTATAATATCGACCAATACGGTTTGGCACTCAGCGATACGAAGGCGTATCAAACTACATACTATAGAAATTAAAGGTTTGTGTAATTCAAAAAAAGACTCCAACACCCAACAAATAAACACATCGTTAACCACTAAGCCAACACTCACTTTATGATAATATATGAAATGCATTAACTTTTATTCAATTTAATGTCCACAACCAATTCAAATAAATAACATATATTATATTCAACCACCACAACTATAAATTAAAAAGAATAATATTTAAAATTAGTATTTTATAAACTAATTACTTGAATCCTTGAACCGGACCAGATTTCCAGTATTGCCTGGACCTCGGAGACATATGGGCAAAACTGGAAAGTTACACCTGACCCCTAGACTCGATTATGACACTTCACTAGGTGTCGGATCGGACTGTCTTTGATATATCAATCAGTGAGATCCTTAGCGGGGGTCAAAACCTGGGCATGTTGGGGTAGTCTAAGAATTCATTTGAGTGAGTGATCATAGTGACAGGATCAACCCCTTTGTCAGACAATGGTAATGATCGGGAGTGCACTCTCTCTGATGGAAACCAAACTACCGGCAGTTGATTTCAATCATTGGCATTTTGTTTTGCAAAATTAATATATATAAATGTATATGTACGGTTTCAAAAGGTTTGTAAATGGTTTTAATTCCCGGGGTCCATGTGAGTAGAGAGTGCGGCACTGTTCCTTGTAGCCGAGGGAGAGGTCCTCTCTTGTCGGGCAGTGCTTGATCATTAAGGGCTGAGAGGTTAAGTGTAAGACCATTTAGGATAATACCTGATGGGCTAATATTGCACATGCCCATAGTCCCTGGGTTTTTATAAGATGGCTTGGCCCAAGGACCACATAATGTAAGTATTGGGCCCATAGGGTCCATGTGATGGGCTCAAGGGGTCACAGAGCTTTTCAATGAATTCGGCTGGGCCTTGTAATAAAGGTTGGGCCAAACCCATGTGGCTGGTGTGTAGATCAATGCTTGGGTCCCACGCCATGCAAAGAAGCCCAACTAGGCAGCAGATTCGAAACTAGTTAAATACTGAACACTTAATGGGCCAAAAGCCCATTACGAGCTGGGCTGATATGATCACCCATCTATGGGGCGAATATGAGATTAATGTTAGTAAAAAGGATTGGGCTTTTGACCTTATCTACTCTGGGAGACCAAATTCAAATCAGATTTGAATCTGGAAACCTCCTGATAAGATGAGGAGTAAACTAACTTAATTTGCAGATAGGATTAAGATGATCCCTTATCCAAATATTGATTTGGATTGGGATAACTCCTAATTAGGAGGCTTTCTTAATCAAGAAGAAAGGAGGAGAAAATCAATTCAAAAATATCATATTTCGAACCAAGGGTTTTGCAGTTAGGAAGAAAGTTTTCTGCGTACAGAGATTAGATCTCACAAAACTCCAGAGAGAACAAAAGCTTTTCAGCCATCTTCATCCTAGGAGTTCTCCACCAGCCGCCGCCAACCCCTCTTGCAAGATTTGATCTTTGCAAAAGAAAGAAGTTAAGAAATCAGTTCTTGACATCAGTCTTGCACAAAAGATTGAAAAGGATTCGGTGTTCAGAGTTTCCAGTGGGTTCTTGTGAAGGATCCAGTGTCTAGGATGCACCCTACTGGTTCCGTTCCATCTACAGTTGTGTCATCTTCAGCAGGAGCGAATCTTGGTGTCTTCTTTGGGCGTGAACACCAACTTTGGAAGATACTGTTTCTCCAAATTAGGTATAATCCTCCCTATTTCTTTTGGTTTAGATCTGGTTCGATTATGGTTCAAGTAGAATCCTTGAATATTGTATTCTAAATTTAGGGAATATGATTCCCAGTTGGGAGAAGGTAGGAAATTTTTTTTTGAAATTCGCCCACCCATTCCGCACCCTTCATGGCGTCCATTAGATGGATCCTACCATTCTTTCAGTGGTATCAAAGCCACAGGTTCGAATCTTGAACCAAAAGAAAATCAGATCTGAACCTGCGCAGATGGACAAAAGATGTTTTGCCAAGATTTGCGCAGATTGTTTTCTTTATTTCAAGAAATTGTTTCTTGTTAAGGGTGATTATATGAAATTAATTTCTGTTAAATCCAAAATTTATTTAGAACTGTTCTTTATTTATTTTGATTTGATGAACTGTTCGAACCCTGAGATTGCAGTACAGTTTGGGCGCAGATGGTCTACGCACCCTTTTTTCCTTTTTATTTATTTATTTTATTTAATTCAATCTGTAAATAATTTTCTTTTATTTTTCTAGACTGAATGTATAGGATTTGATCAAGAATGTAATTAATTAATAGAAATAGGATTTCTGTTTCTTTTATTTATTTTCTTGATTAAAGAAGAAGGAAGAAGAAGGCGGCGCTGGAGATTTGCAGATGGAGAAATCGTTCTCTATGATTTGCAGTTTGTGAAACTACAACCCTAGTGATTAACCTCTGTTTTGCAGGTGATGCAAACAGTTCATAGTTGATTTGTGTTTGTCTAAAATCATAATTATTAATTTCAGATCTTTCATGAATTAATTCTTGAATTGAAAATCAGTTTCGGACCATTTCGGACTAGATTGAACCAAAACTATTTGGACCGAATCTGGGGTTCGAAAGGGACTATTATTTAGTCCATTTTTCCTCATACTTTCATTCCAAATCTGATGTTCAATTATAGGGATTAATTTGGTCCACCTGTAAAGCACAGTTTTAAAAGGATTAAAACTACAAAAGCCCACACTTGTGAGAAAAGTTGTATGGGCCGAACTGCTAACTGCGATTCAACCCATACACCTAGTAGACATTAATTGTTAATGTTATGGATTTCAAATGGGCCATTTAATGGGCTTTATAGCAGTTGACTGATTGGATCAATTCCTCCCTTTTTCATGTGATGATTGGATGTTTGATGTGCTACGACCATGGGCCATAAGCACTTGGCCCATGATGACTTGTTAGTCGCTCTTGCGCACACCATGGCTAAATGCACATCATTGCCATGGTGTCCTTTAAGTTCATTGGATGACCCTTCCTTTCTTGTTGGGCCCCACAACCCTGAAAAGGGATGTGTACGGAACCCCTAGCCGATTAAGGCCAACCAAAATTTTGACTTTATGAAAGTCATTGGGAGCCACTTTGGTTTGACCTAAATTAGAATTAGGACGTAATTTTGTTCCCTCTAGCAAATATGAATGCATGTGATAGGGAGATCCATATGATGGACTCTCTAAAGGCCTTCCGTCATTAGCACAATGATGGATCCATCAGTAATTAGGAAACACACCATAAAATTGGACAATCCATTGTTGTTGGATCTGTTAGAGTGTTTCATAAGATGATAGGGGTGTCATAGACCGATGTGGAAGGGGCTTCACCAAAAAATGGGAACTCTCTCACGATACCTTGGCGTAACCTGAATATGATGGGTGTGCACTCACTAGATAGAAAGGTTTACCTGAAAACGGATCTGAACCTTATCTGACAGAAGCCAAAGGGAAACTCATCTGATGAGTGGATATGATCCATCACAAAAAGGTGGTGGAGTTATGCAGTTGAAACATTTGGCTTCACGCACCCCATGTGATTTCCCACATTTCTAGAGACATTTCGTCATCTCTGTCACTGAGAAAGGAGGAAAATCTCAGAGATGAACAAATGGGAATAGAACATAGATTAAAAGCCATATCTATGTAGGTAACTTGAATCAAACTAAGGTTGTGGACTAATAATTTTGCTGTTTTATCAGAAAATGGCAAATGGTCAATTTGCAAAGCTTCTAGATGATAACAAGCTTAAGGGCCCAAACTATGCCGATTGGTACAGAAATCTTATGCTGGTCCTAACTTCTGAAAAATTAGATAAGGTGGTGAAAAATCCTACCCCGGAGCGTCTGGGTGATAGGGCTTCTGAGACCCGTACGAGGGACTACCAAGATTGGGAGGATAAGAACTCCCTAGCCCACTGCTTTGTCATTTCCTCACTAGACAACTCAATACAGAAGCAGTTCGATCAGATCGAACTAGCCAAGGACATATTGGCTAGTCTAAAGACAATGTATGAAAAGCAGAACCATTCTACTAGACAGAAGGTCTTGAAACTATTCATGACTGCGTAGATGTCCAAGGGGCAGAAAGTTCATGACCATTGTCTTCGGATGATGGGCTACATTAAAGAATTCGAAGCCCTTGGATCCAGGCTAGCTCTTTGCATGCAAGTGAATGTCATCCTGAATTCTTTGCCCTCTTCCTTCAATGCATTCACAATGAACTACAACATGAATAAGCTGAATGTCAGCGTCCAAGAACTTAGCAATATGTTGTAGAGGGCCGAGGATCTACTTAAGAAGGATGAGCCTGTGGTTATGCTTGCTGAAGCTAACAAATCAGGCAAAAAAAAAAGAAAGGCAAAGAAGCCCTAGAAGAAAGCTGCCAAACCTAAGAAGCAGAAGAAGAACAAGGCATCTGATGTCTATCACTTCTGCAAGCAGACCAGCCACTGGAAGAGGAACTGTCCTGCCTACCTGGAATCTAAGAAATGTAACGTCAAAACTTTTGTCATAGAAACTAATATGTTAGTTACTTCTTTTTCCTGGTGTGTTGACTCCAGGGCATCAATTCATGCGTGTAACTCACTGTAGGTGTTCAAAGTTAGCAGAAGATTGAGTAATGGCGAATTGACACTATTCTTGGGAACGACTGCAAGTGTTGCCGATGCGGCAATAGGAACCATAGATTTTGTATTTAGAGATGGAGTGCTTGTACTTAAAGATTGTCTTTATGTACAAAACATGAAAAGAAATTTAATTTCTATTTCTAAGCTGTGTGCTGATGGATATATTGTTTACTTTAGAAATATGATTACTATTAAACGAAATAACAAATTCATCGCATGCGGGGAACTGGAGAACGGTCTCTATATTCCACATCCTTCTTCAAAAACTAACTTAACCGAAACTACGTCAGTCAAAAATCCCAAGAAAAGGAATCGTTATACAGTAAATTCCACGTGCCTCTAACATTTCCGACTTGGCCATATCGGTGTTGACCAAATCACAAGGCTAGTAAAGGATGGTCCTTTGGATTTCTAACCGTAGAAAATCTTCCCACTTGTGAGCCTTGCCTTCAAGGTAAGATGACTTAGTGGCCATTTGACGGTAAGCCTGAAAGATTTGCAGGCACACTTGACCTAATACATACTGATGTATGTGGTCCCCTGAGTGTTAGGACACGAAATCAACACGTGTATTTCATCACCTTTACAGATGATTTTTCACGATATGGTTATGTATATACCTAATGAGACACAAGTCTAAATCCTTTGAAAAGTTCAAAGAGTTCAGACAGGAAGTCGAGAAATAGTTTGGGAGAGAAATCAAGGCCCTTCGATCAAATCGAGGTGGTGAGTATCTCTATGATGAATTCAGGGACTATTTGAAGGTCAACGGGATAGTGTCACAATTAGCTCCTCCTGCTACACCTCAACTCAATGGTGTTTCAGAGAGGAGGAATAGGACCTTGTTGGACATGGTCCGATCACTTCTCGTCCATTCAGAATTACCCACATCCTTTTGGGGATATGCATTAGAGACTACTACCTACGTACTGAATCGGGTTCCTGAAAGAATGGTAGGACCTATCTAATGGATGCCATGAAGGGTGCGGAATGGAGGGAAATTTTCAAAAAAAAATTTCCTACCTTCTTCCAACTGGGAATCATATTCCCTAAATTTAGAATACATTATTCAAGGATCCTACTTGAACCATAAACAAACCAGATCTGAACCAAAAGCAAACAGGAAGGATTATACCTGTTTCGGAAAAATAATATCTCCCAAAGTTGGTGTTCATGCCCAAAGAAGAAACCAAGATCCGCTCCTGCTGAAGATGACACAGCTGTGGATGGAACGGAACCAGCAGGGTGTGTCCTACACACTGGATTCTTCACAAGATCCCTCTGGAAACCTTGAACACTGAATCCTTTTGTCTTTCTCGTGAGACTGTTGTCAAGAACTGATTTCTTGACTTCCTATTGCTGCAAAGATCCAATCTTCCAACAGAGAGTGGCGGCGGCTGAAGGAGGAGAAGTTCAGGGATGAAGAGGGCAAAACTATCTCTTCTCTTTGGAGTCTGTGAGAGATCTGATCTCAAATTGTAGGATGTGTTTCTTACTTACTCAAACCCCTAGATTGAAATCTAATATTTCTACTAGGGTTTTCTCCTCTTTCTTCTTGATTAAGAAACCTCCCAATATTTTGAGAGTTATCCCAATCCAAATCAGTATTTGGATAGGGGTTGATCTTAATCCTATCTGTAGTTTAAGTTAGTTAACTCCTGATCTTATCAGGAGGTTACTAGATTCAAATCTAATTTGAATTTAGTCTCTTAGAGTGGATAAGGTTAAAGGCCCAATCCTTTTACTAACATTAATCTCAGATTCGCCCCATGAACAGGTGATCATATCAGCCTAGTTCGAAATGGACTTTTGGCCCATTAAGTGTTTAGTGTTTAACTAGTTTCCAATATGCTGCCCAGTTGGGCTTCTTTGTATGGCGTGGGACCCAAGCATTGATCTACACACCAGCCACATGGGTTCGGCCCAGTCTTTATTACAAGGCCCATCCAAATTCACTGAAAGACTCAATGACCCCCTTGAGCCCATCACATGGACCCTATGGGCCCAACACTTACACTAAGTGGTCCCTAGGCCAAGCCATCTTATAAAAACCCAGGGACTGTGGGCAGGTGCAAGATTAGCCCATCAGGTATTATCATAAATGGTCTTACACTTAACCTCTCAGCCCTTAATGATCAAGCACTGCCCGACAAGAGAAGACCTCTCTCTCGGCTGCAAGGAATAGTGCTGCACTCTCTACTCACATGGATCCCAGGAATTAAAACCTTTTGCAAATCTTTTGAAACCGTACATATACATATTTATATTAATTTTGTAAAACAAAATTCCAACGATTGAAATCAACTGCCGGCAGTTTGGTTTCCATCAGAGAGAGTGCATTCCTGATTATTACCATTGTCCGATAAAGGGGCTGATCCTGTCACTATGACCACTCACTCAGATGAATTCTCAGACTACCCCAACATGTACAGGTTTTGACCCCCACCAAGGATATCACTGATTCACACATCAAAGACAGCCCGATCCGACACCTAGTGATGTGTCATAATCGAGTCTAGGGGTCAGGTGTAACTTTCCAATTTTGCCCATCTATCTCCAAGGTCTAGGGCAATACTGGAAATCTGGTTTGGTTCAAGGGTTCAAGCAATCCCATACTGCATGTGCCTTGGGTCTTACCCTGATGGCCGAAACAAGCCATCCCAACATTTGGTGGCACTTTAATTTATTTCCACTAAATAACAAAAGTACATCAAATCCGATTGAAGCTAAGGGCATACAACATTGTCTAACAGCTCCCACTTGCACTTAGGTCCAATCTAGTACAAGCCGGAGTCCCATACTTTCCACATGTTTCTCAAACACCTTCTGTGTCAATGGCTTAGTCAATGGGTCTGCCACATTATCCGCTATTGCTACCTTCTAAATTAGGACGTCCCCTCTACCAACGATCTCCCATAGTACATGGTATTTCCTCTCGATGTGCTTTGACTTCGAGTGGGCCCGAGGCTCTTTAGCCTGGGCGATCGCTCCATTGTTGTCACACAACAACGGGATGGGTGATGTGATGGACGGAATCACTCCCAATTCGTGTATGAATTTCTTCATCCACACGGCTTCCTTGGCAGCTTCACTTGTGGCAATGTACTCAGCCTCGGTTGTGGAGTCTGCAGTGGACCCCTATTTGCTGCTTTTTCATCAAACAACACACGATCCTATCATGAAAACATACCCAGATGTAAACTTTCTATCATCTGGATCCGACTGGAAATCAGCATCGGTATACCCCAGAACTTGTAGTGAACCACCATCGAATACCAGACAAAACTCTTTTGTCCTTCGAAGGTATTTAAGTATGTTCTTTACAGTAGTCCAATGCTCCTGCCCTGGGTTAGCCTGGAATCTGCTTACCATACTCACTACCTGAGCTATGTCCAGGCAAGTGCACAGCATGGCATACATGATGCTCCCTACGGCTAAGGCATAGGGAACGTCTCTCATGCCCTCAATCTCCTCAGAAGTCTTGGGAGACATCTTCTTGGAGAGAGTTACTCCATGTCTGAAAGGAACATTTCCTTTCTTGGAGTTTTCCATGCTGTACCTTTTGACAATTTTGTCAATGTAAGTAGTCTGGGATAATCCAATTATCTGCTTCGATCTATCTCTATAGAGTCGAAGACCCAATATGTATGAAGCTTCTCCAAGATCTTTCATGGAGAACTGCTGTGATAGTCATACCTTGACCGAAGTCAACATTTCTACATCATTCCCAATTAGTAGGATATCGTCCACGTACAATACCAAAAAGGTAATCTTATCCCCACTGGGCTTCCTGTAAACACAGGGCTCATCCAGATTCTGCTCAAAGTCAAACGTTTTGACGACAGAATCAAAACGGATGTTCCAACTCCTAGAAGCCTGCTTAAGTCCATATATGGATCTATTGAGTTTACATACCATGTGTTCCAGACCAGCAGCAATGAAGCCTTGCGGCTGCTGCATGTAGATATCTTCACTAAGATCTCCATTCAGGAATGCGGTTTTGACATCCATTTGCCAAATCTCATAGTTATGGTATGCTGCTACAGCTAGCAGGATCCTAATGGATTTAAGCATGGCCACGGGCGAAAAATTTTCCTCATAATCGATGCCTTCTTTCTGAGTATACCCTTTCGCCACCAAGCGAGCATTGTAGGTCTCAATCCTACCATTGGGGCCCTTCTTCCTCTTGTAGATCCATTTGCAACGAATTGCTTTTACCCCAGAGGGCGAATCAATTAGTCTAGACTCCATTGGTCTCCATCGAGTCCATATCAGCTCTCATGGCCTCCACCCACTTCTGGGAATCTATGTCTAACATAGCTTCCGCGTAAGTCACAGGATCCTCTTCACTAGTCAAGGCTTCCACCAGATAGGTATCCTGGTCATAACCATATCGGATTGGTGGTCTGGATACCCGGGTGGACCTTCTAGGTTGGTCACTACCTGGAACTTGTGGGACATCTCCCACTACTCCTGAGCTCTCCTCATCAAGAACTATTTCCTGACGGTGAGTGTCCATGATGTATTCGGATTCTATGAATTGGGTGTTTCGACTGTAGAACACTTTCTGCTCACTTGGGTCATAGAATAGATAACCCACTGAATCCTTTGGGTAGCCTATAAATAGGCAACGACTGGTTTTGGATTCCAACTTGTCTACCCTTGTTCTTTTAACATGTGCAGGACAACCCCAAATCTTCAAGTGTCTCACACTTGGCTTCCTTCTGGTCCATAGTTCATATGGAGTTTTCGGAACTGATTTGGTTGGAACATGATTCAGCACGCAGATAGCAGTCTCTAATGCATATCCCCAAAAGGATGTGGGTAATTCTGAGCATACGAGAAGTGACTGGACCATGTCCAACAAGGTCCTATTCCTCCTCTCTGAAACACCGTTGAGTTGTGGTGTGGCAGGAGGAGCTAGTTGTGACACTATTCCATTGTCCTTTAAGTAGTCCCTGAATTCGTCAGAGAGATACTCACCACCTTGATCCGATCGAAGGGTCTTAACTTCTCTCCCTAACTGTTTCTCGACTTCCTGTCTAAACTCTTTGAACTTTTCAAAGGATTCAGACTTGTGTCTCATTAGGTACACGTAACCATATCGTGAAAAATCATCTGTAAAGGTGATGAAGTACACGTGTTGATTCCGTGTCCTAATACTCAGGGGACCACATACATCAGTATGTATTAGGTCAAGTGTGCCTCTAGATCTTTCAGGCTTACCGTCAAATGGCCGCTTAGTGATCTTACCTTGAAGGCAAGGCTCACAAGTGGGAAGATTTTCTACGGTTAGAAAATCCAAAGGACCATCCTTTACCAGTCTTGTGATTCGGTCAACACCGATATGGCCAAGTCGAAAATGCTAGAGGCACGTGGAATTTACTGTATAACGATTCCTTTTCTTGGGATTTTTGACTGGCATAGTTTCGGTTAAGTTAGTTTCTGAAGAAGGATGTGGAACATAGAGACCGTTCTCCAGTTCCCCGCATGCGATGAATTTGTTATTTCATTTAATAGTAATCATATTTCTAAAGTAAACAATATATCCATCAGCACACAGCTTAGAAATAGAAATTAAATTTCTTTTCATGTTTTGTACATAAAGACAATCTTTAAGTACAAGCACTCCATCTCTAAATACAAAATCTATGGTTCCTATTGCCGCATCGGCAACACTTGCAGTTGTTCCCAAGAATAGTGTCACTTCGCCATTACTCAATCTTCTGCTAACTTTGAACCCCTACAGTGAGTTACACGCATGAATTGATGCCCTAGAGTCAACACACCAGGAAAAAGAAGTAACTAACATATTAGTTTCTATGACACAAGTTTTGACGTTACATTTCTTAGATTCCAGGTAGGCAGGACAGTTCCTCTTCCAGTGGCCGGTCTGCTTGCAGAAGTGACAGACATCAGATGCTTTGTTCTTCTTCTGCTTCTTAGGTTTGGCAGCTTTCTTCTGGGGCTTCTTTGCCTTTCTCTTTTTTTGCCCGATTTGTTAGCTTCAGCAAGCATAACCACAGGCTCATCCTTCTTAAGTAGATCCTCGGCCCTCTACAACATATTGCTAAGTTCCTGGACGCTGACATTCAGCTTATTCATGTTGTAGTTCATTGTGAATGCATTGAAGGAAGAGGGCAAAGAATTTAGGATGGCACCCACTTGCGTGCCAAGATCTAGCCTAGATCCAAGAGCTTCGAGTTCGTTAATGTAGCCCATCATCCGAAGACAATGGTCATGCACTTTCTGCCCCTTGGACATCTACGCGGTCATGAACAATTTCAAGACCATCTGTCGAGTAGAACAGTTCTGCTCTTCATACATTGTTCTTAGAATGCCCAATATGTCATTGGCTAGTTCGATCTGATCAAACTGCCTCTGTATTGAGTTGTCTAATGAGGCAATGACAAAGCAGCGGGCTAGGCAGTTCTTATCCTCCCAATCTTGATAGTCCCTCCTACGGGCCTCAGAAGCTCTATCACCCGGACATTCCGGGGCAGGATTTTTCACCACCTTATCTAACTTTTCATAAGTTAGGACCAGCATAAGATTTTTGTACCAGTCGGCATAGTTTGGGCTCTTAAACTTGTTATCGTCTAGAAGCTTTGCAAATTGATCGTTTGTCATTTTTTGATAAAACAGCAAAAACGTTAGTCCACATCCTTAGTTTGATTCATGTTACCTACATAGATATGGCTTTTAATCTATGTTCCATTCCCATTTATTCATCTCTGAGATTTTCCCTCCCTTCTCAGTGATGGAGACGACAGAATGTCTCTGGAAATGTGGGAAATCACATAGGGTGCGTGAAGCCAACTGTTTCAGCTGCATAACCCCACCACCTTTCTGTGAAGGATCATATCCACTCATCATATGAGTTTTTCTTTGTCCTCTGTCAAACAAGGTTCAGAGTCATTTTCAGGTAAACCTTTTTGTCCAGTGAGTGCACACCCATCATATTCAAGTTACGCCAAGGTACTGTGAGAGAGTTCCCATTTTCTGGTGAAGCCCCTCCCACATCGGTCTATGACGCTCCTATCATCTAATGAAACACTCTAACAGATCCAACAGCAAATGGATAACCCAATTTTATGGTGCATTTCCTCATTATTGATGGACCCATCATTGTGCTAATGACGGAAGGCCTTTAGAGAGTCCATCATATCTCCCTATCACATGCATTCATATTTGCTAGAGGGAACAAAATTACATCCTATTTCTAATTTAGGTCAAACCAAAGTGGCTCCCACTGACTTTCATAAAGTTAGATTTCTGGTGGGCCTCAATCGACTAACTGCGCCAAAACCTAAAGCATTAACAATTAATGTCTATTAGGTGTATGGGCTGAATAGCAGTTAGCAGTTCGGCCCATACACCTTTTCTCACAATAATGGGCTTTTGTAGTTTTAACCCTTTAAAACTGGGCTTTACAGTTGGGCTGAATTAACCCCTGTAATTGAACATCAGATTTGGAATAACTAGTGTGAGAAATATGGACTGAAAAACAACCCCCTTCGAATCTCAGATTCGGTCCAAACAGTTTTGGTCCAATCTAGTCCGAAATGGTCCAAAACTGATTTTCAATTCAAGAATTAATTCAAGAGTGATCTGAAATTAATAATTTCAATTTTAGACAATCACAAATCAAATATGGATTGTTCGTATCACCTGCAAAACAGAGGTTAATCACAAAAGTTATAGTTTCATAAACTGTAAATCGCAGTATGCGATTTCTCCATCTGCAAATCTCGAGCACCGCCATCTTCTTCCTTCTTCTTTAATCAAGAAAATAAATAAAAAACAAGAATCCTATTTCTATTAACTAATTACATTCTTAATCAAATCCTATACATTCAGTCTAGAAAAATAAAAAAAAAATTATTTACAGACCGAATTGAATAAAATAAATGAATAAGGGTGCGCAGACCATCTGCGCCAAAACTGCACTGCGATCTCCAGGTTTGATCAATCCATTAAATCAAAAATAAATAAAGAACAATTCTAAATAAATTTTTGGATTTAACAAAATTAATTTCAGATCAAACATCCTTAACAAGAAATCATTTCTTGAAAAATAAAAGAAAGCAATCTGCGCAGATCTTGGCAGAACATCTTTTGTCCATCTGCGCAGGGTCAGAACTGATTTTCTTTTGGTTCAAGATTCGAACTTGTGGCTTTAATACCACTGAAAGAATGGTAGGATCCATCTAATGGACGCCATGAAGGGTGCAGAATAGGGGGCGAATTTCAAAAAAAATTTCCTACCTTCTTCCAACTGGGAATCATATTCCCTAAATTTAGAATACATTATTCAAGGATCCTACTTGAACCATAAACAAACCAGATCTGAACCAAAAGGAAACAGGAAGGATTATACCAGATCCGGAGAAATAATATCTCCCAAAGTTGGTGTTCATGCCCAAAGAAGAAACCAAGATCTGCTCCTGCTGAAGATGACACAGTTGTGGATGGAACGGAACCAGCAGGGTGCGTCCTACACACTGGATTCTTCACAAGAACCATCTAAAAACCTTGAACACCGAATCCTTTTGTCTTTCTTGCAAAACTGTTGTGAAGAACTGATTTCTTGACTTCCTGTTGCTGCAAAGATCCAATCTTCCAATAGGGAGTGGTGGCGGCTGAAGGAGGAGAAGTCCAGGAACGAAGAGGGCAGAACTGTCTCTTCTCTCTGGAGTCTGTGAGAGATCTGATCTCAAATTGCGGGATGTGTTTCTTGCTTACTCAAACCCCTAGTTCGAAATCTGGTGTTTCTGCTAGGGTTTTCTCCTCTTTCTTCTTGATTAAGAAACCTCCCAATATTTTGGGAGTTATCTCAATCCAAATTAGTATTTGGATAGGGGTTACTCTTAATCCTATCTGCAGATTAAGTTAGTTAACTCTTGATCTTATCAGGAGGTTACCAGATTCAAATCTAATTTGAATTTGGTCTCTTAGAGTGGATAAGGTTAAAGACCCAATCCTTTTACTAACATTAATCTCAGATTCGCCCCATGAACAGGTGATCATATCAGCCTAGTTCGAAATGGACTTTTGGCCCATTAAGTGTTTAGTGTTTAATTAGTTTCCAATCTGCTGCCCAGTTGGGCTTCTTTGTATGGCATGGGACCCAAGCATTGATCTACACACCAGCCACATGGGTTCGGCCCAGCCTTTATTACAAGGCCCAGCCGAATTCACTGAAAGACTCCGTGACCTCCTTGAGCCCATCAAATGGACCCTATGGGCCCAACACTTACATTAAGTGGTCCCTGGGCCAAGCCATATTATAAAAACCCAGGGACTATGGGCAGTTGCAAGATTAGCCCATCAGGTATTATCCTAAATGGTCTTACACTTAACCTCTCAGCCCTTAATGATCAAACACTGCCCGACAAGAGAAGACCTCTTTCTCGGCTACAAGGAACAATGCCGCACTCTCTACTCACATGGATCCCGGGAATTAAAACCTTTTGCAAATCTTTTGAAACCATATATATACATACATATATATATATATATATATTAGTTTTGCAAAACAAAATTCCAATGATTGAAATCAATTGCTGGCAGTTTGGTTTCCATCAGAGAGAGTGCATTCCCGATCATTACCATTGTTCGACAAAGGGGCTGATCCTGTCACTATGACCACTCACTCAGATGAATTCTCAAACTGCCCCAACATGTCCAGGTTTTGACCCCCACCAAGGATCTCACTGATTGACACATCAAAGACAGCCCGATCTGACACCTAGTGATGTGTCATAATCGAGTCTAGGGGTCAGGTGTAACTTTCCAGTTTTGCCCATCTGTCTCCAAGGTCTAGGGCAATACTAAAAATCTGGTCCAGTTCAAGGGTTCAAGCAATCCAATACTAAATGTGCCTTGGGTCTTACCCTGATGGCCGAAACAAGCCATCCCAACACTTGGTGGCACATCAGTATCAGCCTTGGTAGGATAAATCTCCCCAGACTTATCCAATGGCTGTGAACATTTAAAACTAACACAAGTTTCTATAAGTGTCTAGTTTTAGGGTCTTACATAGAATTATACCAAACAATATGAATCAAACATGCACTTTAATTTATTTCCACTAAATAACAAAAGTACATCAATGACGGAGACTGCGAACTGTCTCAAGAAATGTGGGAAACCACATATGGTGCATGGAGCCAACTGTTTCAGCCCCACTACCTTTTGTGAAGGATCACATCCACTCATCTCATGAGCTTCCCCTTTGGCCTCTGTCAGAAAAGATTCATTGCCATTTTAGGTTAAACTTTTCTATCTAGTTAGTGCTTACCCATCGTATTCATGAATGCTAAGCTACTGTAAGAGAGTCTTTCATTTTAGGATAGGCCCCTCCCACATCAGTCTATGACGCCTCTATCATCTTATGAAACAATCCAACAGATTCAGTAGCAAATGGATAGACCAATTTTATGGTGCTTCTCCTCATTACTGAAGGACCCATCTTCATGTTAATGATGGAAGGCCTTTAGAGAGTTCATCATATGAATCTCCCTATCACTGCACTCATATTTTAGTGGAGAAAATGAAATATTACACCTTAGTTTTATTTAGGTCAAACCAAAGTGGCTCCCACTGACTTTCTCAAAGTCATATTTAAATGGGCCCTAAACGGCTAGGGTTCCGCATGGTTCCTCTTTGGGAGGAAGTTGATGTGGGTCCCACCAAACCGGAAGATCATCCAATGATCTTATGGACACCATGGCAATGATGTGCATTCATCCATTGTGTGCGAATTAGCCATTATCGAAATAATCATGGGCCAAGTACTTATGGTCCACGTACATCACATGCATAAATTGATCCAATCAATTAAAATATCTATAAAACCCTTAAGTAATTAGATTAAATCAGTATCATCACAACAGAGTCCATAATGTTATCATATAACATTATCTAGGTACATGGGTTGTACTGCAAAAAGCAGTTTGGCCCATGTAGCTAAATTAGGGCTGATTCGGTTTTATCATAATAAATTTAGGTTTTACAGAGGTGGGCTGAATTAAAACTTGAAGTGGACCATCAACTCTCTGGCCTGAATCAAATTAGGGCTAGAAAAAACCAACCCCATCGAACCAACAATTTGGTCCAACCAGTTTGGACCAAATCTGGTGTAAATCGGCCCAAGTTTTGGTGTCCATTTCAAGATTTAATTCAAGAATAGTGATCTGAAAATAAATTAATTGAAGATAATCAAATTATCAAGAAACTAAAATCAGAGGGCTACACTGTGATTTTTTTGGATATCCTACAAACCTGCAAAGAATAGTTAATCGTAGTTTGCAGAATTGATATCTTTAAAATTGTAGATCGTAGAACTTGTTTCTGCGATCTCTAGATGGAAATAGAATAGAGAAACCTAATTTTTCTATTATTACATCAGATCAAATTCCTATACAAATTGTCTAAAAAAAAATTATTTACAAACCAGAATTGAATAGAAGAGAAATCGTAGGGTGTGCCAATATTGGCACCATAAAGATTTGATCTCCATCACATGTGCAGCCCAAAAACTCAAGAAAAATTCACAGAACAAAAATTTCAAAGAATAATAAAGATTTATTTTCCAGATCATCTGCCCATAATCTAGGAACTAATTCCCAGAAAAAAATGCTAACTTTACAAATTGGGTAGAACGCCTTCTGCCTATTTGTGCAGATTCATATCTGTTCTAATTTGGTTCAAGACTTGAACCTGGATCTGATACCACTAAAGGGATTGGAGATCCATCATATGGATGGCCGAACCCCCACAGGAAGGTTGGGTGAAATTTCAAAAATTTCTTTACTCCCATCTGGGAAAAAAACTGCATTTTCAAGGTTTGTTCTTGTAACAAAACCGGACCAAATCTGAAACCAAAATTAGGGAGGGATATACCTAATACAAAATCCATGCAAGAATGCTCCTCCCAACGCAGGTGTTCACACCCAAAGAGTGTACCAAATCCTCCCTCCACTAAAGATGACACATCTTAGGATGAGGTAGAATCAGCGGGTAGTTCTTCACCAAGAACTTGTGATTCTTCAACAAGAATCGAATGGGATAGTGAGTACAACTTCAAAATTGTTTCTTCTGGCAACAAACGATATCAAGATCTAATCTTGATCAAATCCAAGAACTAGAGATCGAACAGGGTATGGTGGCAATAGCAGGAAGAAGAAGAGTAGAAGGCAAAAACAATCTAACTGAGTTATCTTTTCTCTGTATTGAGTGAGTGTGAAATCAAGGTTCGCCTTGCTCTCTTATTTATAGCCTTAAAGAGATAATTTCCTAATCTCATTAGGAGTTTCCTTATCCAAATCTTTTATTTGGATTGTGACTCTTTAAGTGTAAGAATAATCCCTTATCATATCTACATAAAAAGATCAGCCTTCTTAATCAAATTAGGAGTTCTTTTGATCCAAATCTTTGTTTGGATTTGGACTCTTTAAGTGGATAGGGATAATCCCTTATCTTATCTACTGATCCAAATCCCATATCTGCCCCTATTTAATTAATCTAATTAACCCAGTTCGAAATGGGCTTTTAGGCCCATTAAGCTTTCAGGCTCACTTCCACTTTAATGTTGGCTAGCTTGGCTCTCTTTGTATGGTGTGGGACCATGTCATTGATCTACACATCAGCTGCATGGGTTCTGCCTAGCCTCTGTTACAAGGCCTAGGCGTATTCACTATTGAATATAGTGAACCCTTGAGTCCATCACTATGGGCTCTTAATGGGCCCAACATTTACACTAAATGGTCCTTGGGTCCAGCCATCTTATGAAGGCCCAAGGACTGTGGGTAGATGCAAGATTAGCCCATCAGGTATAACCCACAATGGTCTTAAACTTAACCTCTTAGCCCATAATGATCAAACACTGCCCGACATGAGAGGACCTCTCCCTCGGCTGCAAGGTGCAGTGTTGCACTCTCTACTCAAATGGATCCCAGGAATTAAACATTTTGCAAACATTTTGAAACCATAATATATATATATATATATATATATATATATATATATATATATATATGTATGTATGTATATCTCTATATAAATATACTTTGCAAAAACAAATTTCAATGGTTGAAATCAACTACCGGCAGTTTAGGTTTCCATCAGAGAGAGTGCATCCCCGATCATTCACTTTGTCCGACCAAGGGGCTAATCCTGTCACTATGATCACCCACTCAGATGAATTCTCAAACTATCACAATATACCTAGGCTTTGACCCCCTCTAAGGATCTCCTTGATTGGCATATCAAAGACAACCCAATCTGACATTTAATGCAGTATCATAATCGAATCTAGGGATCAAGTGTAACATTCCAGTTTACCCATCTATCTCCAAGGTTTAGGGCAATACTAGAATTTTGGTCCGGTTCAGGGTTTCAAGAAAACCCACACCACATGTACCTCAAGTCTCACCCTGGCAACTAAGAAAAGCTACTCCAACCGACTTGGTGGCACATCAGTGTCAGCCTTGGCAGGATAAATCTCCCCAAATCTATCCAACGGCTATGAAGATTCTAAACTAACACGAATCTCATATGTGTCCAGTTTAAGGGTATTACACAGAAACACACCATAAGGACATGAATCAATTATGTACTTTATTCATTTACAATAAATGTCAAAAAATACATCAATCTTATTGGAGCTAAGGGCATAACTGTCTAACATTTTGTAATTGGGGTATACGTTTAGTACCTTTTAGAAGGTCAATCAAATTCATCTTTTCCTCCTGATTTAGTTTGGCTAAGATGTATAATGTCCTCTTTCCTCCTTCTTAGGTGGCCATGCCAACCTCTTGTGGTGGTTCTTCCACTGCGTTGTTTTAATCTTGCATGTGCTTGGAAGGCGTGCGGATTTCATTATAATATTCTATTGTTTCCTCGAGTTGATCTTATTATAGGTGGGGTTTCAATCATCTATTTATAGTTATTTATTATTTTTCTCTTAGTGAGAGTGAGTGTCGTATTATGTATCTTCTGTTTTGTTGTGCTCTACTATGATGAGTTGTGCTCTTTTTGCGATGTGAGCATAACGGTATTATTGTTTGGTGATCCCAATGACGTGTTTTTCATAAAATAGCTTTGGGTGCTGGAATATGATGTATTTATTGATAGCAAAAGAGAGTACAATGATTATTGAACTTGATGCTTATGCAAATTAATTATAAATCATACCTTGGGAATGGTTTTCTCCATACTCTTTGGCGATCATGTAGAAGCTTTTACCATTTTCATTGGTTACCTTTACACATCTGGATTGCTTCTTCTACTCCATTGCGATGGGAGTCTCGCTCGGCTATTCCAGTAATCACAATGCCTCAACTTTGGCCACTCGGGTTTCTTCATCCTTAGCAAGCTTGTAGTAAATCGTGTCTTAGAGGTGGACTTCTGATTTTTCGAAAGGGACGTGGGTAGCCAAGATTTTGATGCTTCTACCTCTGTACTTGGTTTTGATGCACTGGTGATACATGGATGGGACCAGTGCTAGGCCATGTATTAGTGGATGACCGAGTAAAGCATGGTAGGAAGTCTTTCCAAACATTACTTGGAACTCTTGCTCTATAGAAAAAGGGTCAATGGCTACTGGTAGCATGAGGGAGCCCTCTGTGATGAACACGTTGCTGTTGAAATCGGATACTTCCATTGGTATGCCTTTGACGACATCGTGGGGTATGCTCATCAGTCACAAGGTATGGACATAGGTTATGTTCACAGAGCTTCCCTATTTAACCAAAGATCGTCGCATCTCGTAGCCCCCTATTTTAATTGTTATGTATAAGGGGCAGTTATGGTGCAAGTCCACTACGAGCTTGTCCTCCGGTGTGAATTTTACATTGATAGTGCCCTGATAGTGAGTCTTTGGCAAGTGCCCTGATAGTGAGTTTCTGAACTATGTTATTTGCTCCTTGTTTGTTGAAAAACTATTGGAGCTTTGTGCTTTGCTTGAAGCATTGGATCAACATATCGCTGTCTTCCCTAGCAGGTGCCCTGACCACATTGATGCTGCCCCCATACGAGTGTGTTGGGAGGGGATTAGTCTCTACCTGGGCAGCTTCCTCTTGACATAGTTGTCTAACTTGACTTTTGTGCGAAAAGCCACCACAGGGTAAAACAATCCATGAGGTCATAGTTCGGTGACTAGTGAAAGTTGCACTAGTGGGGTCTGAGTTTTTTTATTAGGGTTGATTCTGGTCGGTGGGGGTGGCAAGTCGATTACGTGATCCTCTACTAGCTTGCTCATAATCATAATCGCCTCACTTTTACTATAAGGGAATGCTGGTGGGAGTGAGTTTCTCCATCAGCTACCACCATGATAATATGGCGTTTGGTTGGGTCCTCTTATGCCGTGATTTTTGCGGCCTACTACATACTATTTTGGCTTAATGTAAGGTAGCTTCTATTGTTTCTTGTGTTGCTCCTCTGGGATAGGAGAAATTTGATTCTTCGGGCAGCCATTCTTTGTGATCAAGGGAAGTATCTAGAGATTCTAATATAAGTGGTGTTGTAAGGCTAAGTGTGGTGGTCCCTTGAAGAATGAAGAAAGGTTGAGGGATATCGAGTAGCAAAGGTGAGCAGGAGTCTCAGAATTGATGGAATCCTCTCGATCATGGCTTATTCCCCCTTTGTATAGGAGAGATCCCGAGGCCCTGAAAGGAATGGGCAAAAAGGGGTTTGATTCCTATTTGGAAAGGGGATCTTTGATTTGATGTCGGTTGTCAGGAGGACAATGTTTGGGGTTCGTCACCAATCACATGGGATCTTTGTAGGATGAAGTTTCCTTTCGTCCGAGGATTTCCGTAGTGCACTTGCGCTACTTCCCCTCGTAGGTCTCCTATATCGAAGTGGCACGGGTGATGTCAGAGTTAATCTGACATGTTTTGCTTAGTTTGCTAGGTGTCCTGTCGTGAACAACATTGGGTCGTTGCAGTCGTTTGATGGACCTTTAGTCCATTGCAGGTTTGTGATAGATTCGAACTCACCACAAACTTGGGATGGGTTGTGGGCTCATCATAGGCCTTCGGTGGCTTCCGTGTCAACGTAGGCATTTTCATCATTATGATTTGATGCCTTCATCGCAATTACGAATGTAGAGAACCACATGTTACACCTAGGAACAGCCCCGGGGTTCCCTCGGCTCCAAATTATTCTGCTACCCTCGGCTCCAATATTGAAAATGTGAATAATACAATGACCTTTTTTAACTTATGGACACGGCCGGCAGCAGTATTCTTCTATGTCACTCAAAACGAGTCCGAATCACCTACTATCGAAAGAGGTTTCAACACCCTTCCAACATGATCACATTGGGACCTGCCATGTATGAAATTGCGGGGTCAGATGAAGTTAGGAGGTATTGGAACGTTTTTGTTGGCAGCTGATCCCATCTCCACCGAAACAGATGGGTTCGTCAAATTCCTGAACTTTGACCTAGGAGTGTTACGCGTGACAAAGTAGTTTGAGAGCCCAAATGGACCCATATGTTCTCGTCAGCCTTTGTTCATGGCGTCGTGATCAGGTATGCACACAAGTTTCTTCCAAGACCGCTGTCAAAATATTTATTGATGTCTCACTGAGTAGTGAGTGCCTACTTAGATCCAGACTTTTGTTCATGGGGCATATTCAGTGCCGCATAAGGCAACACCAAGCGTTTTCTCTCAGGTGATTGAATATATGGCCAACCAGCTCATATACTGCTTTGATTATTACCCCACCATATGAAAAAAACATTGACAAGCTGTATAGGAAAGCTTCCCTGTTATTGACTTGGAGTTTTGAGTTCACATCGTCTGTCTCGTAAGTTTAGTTTGGAAACAGTATAAATACAAATGTATAGTGTAAATATATACAAAATACATAGTTTCTAAAACTAGACTGAAGCGGATGGTCAGACCAGAAAAACTAAGAATTGGTCAGGTAATTGGTTCTATTTTATTCCAGAATTTTTATTTTGCAAAAAAACTGTTGATTTGGTCAATAAACAATTGATTTGGGTGGTTAAACCGTTCAAACCATTCAAACTATCTAACAGTATGTTTTGACTGTTTTTTATTTTTTATCAGAACAGGCTATCCGTTCGGTTGGAACGGTTGGACTGTTCGACCCAGGAATCGAACCCTTGACAAATTCAGTTTTAAAAACCTTGACAAAATATACAAATGTACACTGTAGATATTTGTATATCCTTCCAAACTAAGCCCTAGGGACAAAATTTTTTGTCCTGTACAATTCTATTCGAGCACGCCACCTTCTCCAAATTAATTTGAAGCTGACGGGCTTTTGGTTCTAACGGCAGATGGATGCCCAAATTTTATCAACAACAATTAACCCGAGCTTACCTCTCCTTTCCGCTGTTCTCTTCCCCTCCCTCTCCACCGTCCCTTCACCCTCACAAGACTTCATAGTGTGAAACCCATTCACTCTGACAACGCTAAAACTGAGCCGCTTCCCGTAGTGAAAGGCGACAGTACTAAACCAATGGGCAACTAAGTTGAAACCTGATCTGGGTTCCTCGATTATTTCTAAGATATTAAAACTGCAATCTGATTTGGGCTCCTCCGTTATTTCTAAGATATTAAAGATAAAATCTGGTCTGAGTTCCTCCATTCTTTCCAAGAACTTTCTCCAAACAAATTATCTTTTAGGGATGTTCCACTATAAATATATAAATATGGGCTATTAATAATAGCAAAGATAAACCTAGGGGTGTCAATTGGACTGGATTTGGTCCAATCTGATATAGTTCAATGCGAGTCCATTATATATGGATCAGGTCCAATCCAATCCAATGAATGTTTTGGACTAATTTGGACCTATCCAATTCAATGTTTGGACCGTCTAATCTGTTCAAATTCATTTTGGTTTCAATCCAAACCCAGTCCATTAACACATATATTCTTATCTTATATCAATGGACTAGATATTGGCTTAATCCAACCCAATCTAATATAAATTTGTTACGAACGGACTAGGTCCAATCTAATCTAATAAATATTTTGGATCAAATTAGTCTAATCTAATATATCTTGTTGGTCTATCCAATTTCTCCGAATTAATTTTTAACTGGACGGGGTCTAATTCAAAACCGATCCATTGACACCCTTACATAAACTGACTTTGGACTGCAACACCTGATTCTATTTGAAATATAACTGCAATTTTGCATTTTTGTGACTTTTTGGATTATTAAGCATGCCATGTATGAATTCCATTTAATGGATTAATCAGGCTGAGTTATATAATCCTTATCAAGGAAATACAAAACTGAAGAGTGGCAATGAAGGATTATGTCATTGACAATATAACAACAATAACCACAAACACTTCTACATTTCTTTGGTGACTGTAGGCTTGTTAATGCGGTGTAGTTAACAATTTACCATTTCTTTTAATAAACAAATGGTAAATTGGATGCATGATTCAAGTGTCAGAAATATCACCATGCCAACCGTACGTGGACATCGTGATCAATTATCATCTGGAGCCTGTAACTTAGGCAACTTCTATGGTGCCAGATGGAAGGGTGTGATATCGGAATAATTTGACCAATCGCTGACCCTTAACAGTATTTTTGAATCAAAGTTGGATGGTTGTTTCAATCTTCAATACGCAAACCCAGAATAAAATCAAGTATTAATGGGGAAGGCAGCGATGATGGAGGGTTGCAGAGTCATCTTTGACTATGGGAACCAGCTCAGTTACAGCGTCGACAATATCAACGGCAAGGATGGCAGCTGTCTTTCACTGAGGGAAGTGGCTCAGTTGCAGCTGTTGGATTTTAATCTGATAAGAGATTAAATCTAATAGGTTTGATTGGTGAATTACATGAGAAATTGTAGCTACATACTTAATTGAAAAATTAGCTTTTCTCTTGCAAAACCCAGTTTTGTTTTCAGTGTTTCAATAGGAGCTGATTTACACTCCTTAGAAATAGTAAAGGAGAGTATGGGGGTTTGATACCGTGCAACGTGCGCGCGCGTGTATGCGGCGCAATGAGGCGCTTTAGAGGCGCACTTTGTGCGCACCCGCGTGGCTCGCGAAGGGCGGCTTTGGTTTTGGTGCGTTGCTGACCGTTGATCACCATTGATGAGATCAACGGTTACGATTCGATCGGGTGTGATCAAGAGTCACAATTCAAAATTAATAGCCATTAACTGTTAACTACTTTTTAAACAGTCACAATGTTTGAAATTGTGACTGTTCAAGGTGCCTTCTCTAAACAAGCACCTACCTTTTCTTCATACCTCTTCATAAACTATTTAAGGAGCATGAATCATACTCCAAAGGCACACAATTTTGAAATTCACTATCTCTCTCTCTCTCAGTTCAATCAACTACAGTCTCATAGAAGGTTTCATTGGAGACTCTTCAACTTTGCTAGTTGCAGATTCTCGCCCAATGCTCTATTGTATCCTGGGAACGAATTTGCTTGTAACCCAACAGCAAACTTAGTGAAACTGAGTGGGGGCAAATAACGTTCTAAAGACAGCGTCTTCAGACGCGCCTCAGAGCTTCTCCTCCAAAGTTATAGTGACCCAATTTCTCCAACAATTTTAGAATGTTATTTTGCAATGGAGGCGGAAACAAGCATGATTTCGATCAAGATGATGAACCAAGATCTTGTTCAATTAGACCAGTTCGATGGATCAAATTTCAGCCGATGGCAAGACAAAATGATCTTCTTTCTAACCACACTGAAACTATACTATCTGTTGGACCCGAATCTACAATCACTTCCTGAAACCACTGACAAAGACTCAGAAAAACTAAAAAATGAAAGAGCAAAATGAGAAGAGGACTCACTTTTGTGCCGAGGTCACATACTGAATGCCTTATCAGACCGGCTCTACAACTTCTACAAGGAACTTACATCTCCAAAAGAAATTTGGAAGGCCCTAGAATTCAAATACAAGGTGCAAGAAGCAAGTACGAATAAGTATCTTATTGCATAATACTTTGACTTCACCACGAACGACCATAAACCCATACTGGAGCAAGTTCATGAACTATAGGTGATAGTCAACAAAATTCGATCCCTTGACATCATCCTTCCTGAATCTTTCCAAGTGGGAGCAATCATTGTCAAACATCCACCCTCTTGAAAGGATTACAGGAAGAAGCTTTTACACAAGGTTGAAGAATTTACCTTGGAGCAAATTCAGCAACACCTTCGTATTGAAGAAGAGTCTCGGATTAGAGATAGTAGGGAAAAGACCCTAGCCAATATGCTAAACTCTAAGGCCAATTTTGTGGAAAATGGATTGAAGAAGACTAACTCTGCATTACAAGTAAAGAAGAATGATGAAAACTTCAAGAAGAGCAACAATAAGAAAGGATCCTGCTATGTTTGTAGAAAGAAGGGCATTATGCCTGAGTCTGCCGACATCGAAAAGGCGGAATCAAGTCTGCAAATATGGTAGAAGACAATCTAGTGGCCATGATTACTGAAGTCAACATGGCATAATCATCTTCTGGATGGTGGTTTGATTCAAGCACCACAATCCATGTTTGCAAGGACAAGTTCTTGTTCAAGACATATGAAGAAGTGACTGATGGCCAGGAGGTACAAATGGGAAACCAAACATGTGCCAAAATTGCTAGAAGAGGCAACGTACAGTTGAACTTCACCTCTGGAAAGACACTAACTCTCCTAAATGTTCTCTATGTTCCTAACATTAGAAAGAACTTGGTCTTAGTAAATCTTGTTTGTAAGAGGGGATTCAAAGTTGTCTTCGAATTTGACAAACTAATCATATCTAAGAATGGAATGTTTGTTGGAAAGGGATATGGTTGTAATGGTATATTCAAATTAAGTATTAATAAATGAAATGTTTCTGCTTATATTGTTGATTTTTTCTCTTTATGGCATGATAGATTAGCACACTTGAATCTTAAATCCATAAAAAACATGAACAAACTTGGTATAATTGCTTACAGTAATGAATCAACTGAAAAATGTGAGATATGTATAAAATCTAAAATGGCTAAGAATCATTTCCCTAGTGTTGAGAGAAATTCTCAACTTCTAGAACTAATCCATTCTTACATTTGTGAACTCAATGGTATATTAACTAGAGGAGGTAAGAGATACTTCATAACATTTATAGATGACTTTTCTAAGTACACCTATGTCTACCTTATGAGAACTAAGGATGAAACCTTTGACATGTTTAAACTGTATAAGGCTGAAGTTGAAAATTAACTAGAAAAGAAAATTAAAATCCTTAGAAGTGATAGGGTGTTGAATACTTTAAAAATGAGTTTAATTCTTTCTGTGAAGAATTTGGAATAATACATCAGTGTTCTGCTCCCTATACCCCTCAATAGAATGGCCTGGCTGAAAGGAAAAATACAACCCTTACAGAAATGATTAACTGCATGTTGTTAAAAGCTAATTCACCCTTAAACCTGTGGGGGGAAACACTTTCGACAGCCTGCTATTTACATAACAGAATTGTTTCTAAAGTTAATAACAAATGCCCATATGAATTATGGATAGGAAGAAAGCCTAATTTAGCATATCTAAAAGTGTGGGGGTGCTTAGCATATTATAGAGTTCTAGATCCTAAAAGAACCAAGTTAGGACTCAAAGCTAAGAGAAGTATGTTTGTTGAATATGTAGAACAAGGCTTATAGGCTTCTAAACCTAGAATCCAACATAATAATTGAAACTAGAGGTGTTGAATTCTTTGAAAATAAATTATGTTCTGAATCTATAGAAAATGAATCCATAGAAAATGACAGAGAACCTAAAAGAAAAACTCAGATCTCAATACCTGTTGATAATAATGAGACTGAAAGAAAAAATGACACAACTGTAACGCATACAATAGGACCTAGAAGAAGTCAAAGACAAAGAACAGAGAAGCACTTAGGTTCAGATTTTATCTCTACACAGTCAATTATATTTTTGGTTGATGCTGATAGAGAGAAGATTTTAAATAAGATACCTATTGTCCTAAACATTGAAAATGATCCAAAAACCAATAATGAGGCCATGACCTCTAGAGATGCTGCCTTTTGGAATGAAGATATAAATGATGAAATGGATTCAATAATGTCAAATAACACATGGGTACTAGTAGACATGCCTCTAGGATCAAAACCAATAAAATATAAATGGATGTTTAGAAGAAAATACAACATTGATGGAACTGTACAAACTTTTAAGGCTAGATTGGTAGCCAAAGGATTTAGCCAAAATGAAGGGATTGATTACTTTGACATTTATGCACCAATGGCTAGAACAACTTTTATTAGAACACTCATAGCATTAGCATCCATTTATCACTTATCTGTTCACCAAATGGATGTTAAAACTGCTTACTTAAATGGTGATTTAAATGAAGAGGTTTATATGGAACAACCAGAAGGATTTGTTCTTCCTTGAAATGAGAAGAAAGTCTGTAAACTGGTTAAATCACTATATGGATTAAAACAAGCACCTAAACAGTGACATGAGAAATTTGATTCTTGCATTCTAGTTTTTGGTTTTAAACATAATAGTGCTGATAGATGCATCTACTCAAAATTCACTAAAAAATATTGAGTAATTGTATGTCTTTATGTTGATGATATGCTTATTGTGGGTACAAATATGGTTGGCATAAATGAAACTAAAAACTACTTATCCTCTGTCTTCAAGATGAAAGATTTAAGAGAAGTAGATACCATCTTGGGAACAAAAGTTAAAAAGCATAGTAGGGGCTATGCATTAAACCATCGCATTATATTGAAAAAGCACTTAAGAAATTTAAGCATTTAGGGTTTAAAGAATATAGTATGCCATATGATTCTAGTATAAAGCTAATAGAAAATACTGGTAGAGTAATTGCACAACTTGAGTATACTAGTGCAGTAGGAAACTTGATGTATGATGTGCTATGTACCAGACCTGATATTGCATTTGTAGTAAGTAAACTCAGCCGGTTTACAAGTAATCCCGGTGCAGAGCACTGGAAGGCAATTGGGAGAGTTCTTGGGTATCTCAAGAGAACCTTGGAACTTGGCTTGTTTTATTGTGATTATCCAACTGTACTAGATGGGTACACTGATGCAAGTTGGATTACCGGTAATGGAGATAACAAGTCCACATCTGGATGGATTTTTGTCATTGGTGGGGGTGCGATCTCTTGGGCATCCAAGAGACAAACTTGTATATCTCAGTCGACCATGGAATCCGAATCCATAGCCTTAGCGGCTGCTGGAAAAGAGGCTGAATGAATTAGGAGTTTATTATTGGATATAAAACTTTGGCCTAGACCTATGCCTCAAATTTCCATTTACTGTGATAGTGAGGCAACTCTGTCAAGAACCTACAGTGGTACCTACAATGGTAAGTCCAGACATATAAATCTGAGACATGAATTTGTTAGGCAACTGATTCAAGATGGAGTCATCACTATAACCTATGTAAGGTCAAGTAAAAACTTAGTTGATCCTCTTACAAAGGGCTTGGCCAGAGAATTGATAAGAATGACAACCAAAGAGATGAAATTAAAACCCTTTACTTAGTCACTTGTAATGGTAACCCAACCTGAACTGAAAAAACCATCAATATTGGGTTTAATGGGTAGCAACAAGTTACAGCAATGTGACTGTTAGTACTGACATTGAGAAATTTCCCATCACAACATAAACAATATTGTCTGTTATGATGAAAGGTTGAGTTAAACTCTTAATGAAATTCTGAAATGTGTCAAATAATGGAACACATAGTGGAACTTCACCTATGTGAACATGGAAATGGTGTCGTTTATCATGAGAGTTTGGGTTAGCTCTCGAGATTGTTCATGAAACTAGGAAAGAAACACATGACCATAATAGTGCTGAGCAAAACTTGAAACTCTTGCAGAGACTGGACATTTTTGTGTGTATGGGTGTCTTCGGTCTGCCTTGAGAGTAATTGGTTTAAGGTCTTACCATCAATAAATTTGACAAGGCTTTGAAATAACTATACAAACAAGAGGTTTAAGTTGATAAACACCTTTTGTATGCATAGCTGTGTCATAGTAGTTTGGATTGACAGAGAACTATGTAATTGATCAATCAATGTGGGGGATTGTTGGATTTTAATCTAATAAGAGATTAAATCCAATGGGTTTGATTGGTCAATTACATGAGAAATTGCACCTACACACTTGATTGAAAAATTAGCTTTTCTCTTGCAAAACCCAGTTTTGAACTTGTCCCACAATGAGGCGCTTTAGAGGCTCATTTTGTGCGCACCCGCGTGGCTCACGAAGGGTGGCTTTGGTTTTGGTGCGTTGCTGACCATTGATCACCGTTGATGAGATCAACGGTCACGATTCGATCGGGTGTGATCAAGAGGCACAATTCAAAGTTAACAGTCATTAACTGTTAACTACTTTTTAAACAGTCACAATGTTTGAAATTGTGACTGTTCAAGGTGCCTTCTCTAAACTAGCACCTACCTTTTCTTCATACCTCTTCATAAACTATTTAAGGAGCATGAATCATACTCTGAAGACACACAATTTCGAAATTCACTATCTCTCTCTCTCTTAGTCCGGTCTGTTACAGTCTCATAAAAGGTTTCTTTGGAGACTCTTCAACTTTGCTAGTTGCAGATTCTCGCCCAAGGCTCTGTTGTATCCTGGGAGCGAATTTTCCTGTAACCCAATAGCAAACTCAGTGAAACTGAGGTGGGGCAAATAACGTTCTAAAGACAGTGTCTTCAGACGCGCCTCAGAGCTTCTCCTCCAAAGTTACAGTGACCCCTTTTCTCCAACAGTAGCATCGTTGGAGACGACGGTGAATGGGTTTCATGCTATGAAGTTGGTGAGGGTGAAGGGACGATGGGAAGGGAGGGGAAGAAAGCAACAGAAAGGAGCGGTAGGCTAGGGTTAATTGCTTTTGATAAAATTTTGGTGTGCATCTGCAGTTAGAACCAAAAGTCTGTTAGTTTCAAATTAATTTGAAGAAAGTTACCTGTTCGAATAGGATTAGATGGGACGGAAAATTTTCTGTCCCTAGGGGACAAATGATGTGAGCTCTGGAGTTTTGATTGATGAATATACTTTTGTAGGAAATGCTCCTATTCACCATGGATGTTAATTGAGTTGGAAAAGATTGTTAATAAAGGTTGTGTTGGGGAAGAATGGGGTCACTGTAATTTTGGAGGAGAAGCTCTGAGGCGCGTTTGAAGACATTGTCTTTAGAACTTTATTTGCCCCCACTCAGTTTTACTAAGTTTGTTGTTGGGTTACAAGAAAATTCATTCCCAAGATACAACAGAGCCTTGGGCGAGAATCTGCAACCATCAAAGTTGAAGAGTCTCCAAAGAAACCTTTTGTGAGACTGTAGCAGACCGGACTGAGAGAGAGAGAGATAGTGAATTTCGAAATTGTGTGATTTGGAGTCCGATTCATGCTCCTTGAACAGTCACAATTTCAAACATTGTGACTATTCAAAAAATAGTTAACAGTTGGTGACTGTTAACTTTGAATTGTGCCTCTTGATCACACCCGATCGAATCGTGACTGTTGATCTCATCAATAATGATCGGTGGTGCAAGCAAAGTGCGCCTCTAAAGCTCCTCATTGTGCCGCATACACACGCGCACACACATGCGCACACGTTGCGCAATATCGAATCTCCATACTCTCCTCTACTAATTCTAAGGAGTGTAAATCAGCTCTTATTGAAATACTGAAAACAAAACTTATAATTTTCCAATGTGGGACAAGTTCAATACTGGGTTTTTGTAAGAGAAAAATGGATTTTTAAATCAAGTGTATGGGTACAATTTCTCATGTAATTGGCCAATCAAACCCATTGGATTTAATATCTTATGAGATTAAAATCCAGCTGGTTGTATTTGATACCATTTTTGTTTTTATTAGAAATGTTTGAAATTTCTCAATACAAATTTTTTGAGACATCAAATCTGACGTTTCATGAAGTGGCAATAATACCTGCATGCATTTAGTACTAAAATGGAATTTTTTATATAAACACATTGGCCTATTTTATCAAATTTTTGTATTGATGAACACAGATTTCTCATAGAAGCAGCAACGATACTACACACAACCATGTCTCAAAGGTCTGATCCCTCATACTTGGAATCTCAGGAACATAATCTCACGTTGCTGACAGATGAAGGAAAAGGTGAAAGATAGAGTTTGTTACAGGCACGTGTATTAGGAGGAAAACCAAGCAACGAACTGACTGGCGAGCAAAGGCAAAGAATTCTTTGTCTAGAGGTATCGTTTTTCTCAATTTTTGTACCCTTTTTAGTGATTTAGATTCTATTTTGTTTTGGTGATTTTGTGAGGCGTGTCACCCTCCATAATGTATACAACATTTTGTTTCTATAAATCTATATATATATACCATACACAGCCAAAGTCATGCACAGCTGTTATGGGCTTATGAAGGGTGAAATTGAGTCTGAATGGATTGCAAAGTCATGCACAGCGGCGAACCTGGATCTTTTTGCTAACCACATGTATATACAACATCTACAACCTCATATTGAAAACGGCTCTTCTATGTGACCAGTATTATGTGATCAGCGTATCCACAAATGAACCTTTTTGATTATGATGGAAATCTGTGCCACAGGAATTACATGATACCAAAAGGGCTCTTACCTATCAAAATCCCATGAATTTGATAGATGCTACTTGATTGGTTATTACTTTTATGATACCGTTTTACAATTATAGGGAAAATACATGATTCGTACGTGCTGAAAATAATTGCATCGTTAAAGTGGTGAAAAGGTGATATACATTAAAATTTACCCCGGGGGGCTGATTTGTCAAAGCACTCTTGCATCGTACTTTTAGGGCATCATAGAATTTGGGGTAAATTGCTAAAAACTCTCCTGAAGTTTGATAATTATAATCCTTTCTTCAACATTCAAACATACTTATAAGTAGATCCCCTCTATTAGAATTCTCCCAAATGAGGGTGAAAATGTCAAAATGCCCATGCAGTTATTATTGTTGCTGGTTTCTACATGAAAAAACAATAAAAAAACAAACAAATTTTATAAAAACAATAAGAAAAGAAATTTAAAGTTATAGTACTTTACCTTTGGGTGATTGATATAAAGGGTAAATTTGGAAAATAAATCAATTTTAGACAAGAGATTATAAGGATCTGAGGTATTGATTCATACATAAGGAAAAGTTGAAAAATAAACATTTAGGTCAAAGTAACTCAATAATGGGTATTTCGAATATTTTTAGATTCTAACATAAGGGGTCTACTTATAATTATGTTAGAAAGTTCTAGAGAGGTGATTGTAATTACCAAAATTAGGAAGGTTTCAGCAACAACAAGATACTTTAGGGGAGGTTTCAGCAATTTAAGGTAGGACTTATTCAAGCTAATATTATTATAAAAGTTAAAAGAATTTTCAAAAGAAGGCGGCATGGACTAGCATGGCAATGCTGTCCATTGTCAAAAACACCTTTCCTTTTTTATTCCCTCAAATAGAGGAATGCCATTCCAGCAGGAATGGGAATGAGGTTCTGATTCCATCCAACCAAACAGTTGGAACCAGAATAGCACATTCCAATTTCAATTCCAGACCCCTATTCCCATGAACCAAACAAGGCCTGAGTACTTTGCCTAGTTGGATCAAGTAGAGACTAGAGAGCTTTTGTAGGGCCTTATTTCTATCATTGGCCACCTGTTCAATCCTTCATGGCTTCATCCACTTAAGTTTTATGGCATATAGTGTTTTTCACGAGCAATATTTGCTCTTAAAATTAATATTTTATGTTTAAACTTGTTTAAGAGATGGACTTATTTTGGCAATTGGAAAAGTATTTTGGGCTAAAATTTACCCGTTATAGAGGATATATAGCCGGGTCCTTAGAAGAGTGTATGTGCCATGTTGGGCCTCATATCAAGTTTCCACGTGGAAAACTCCTAGTGATTTAGCCACTCTAAAGCCCGACTAAAACCCTACATTTATATTTATTTCATAACTTGAGCATCAATTTTGTACTTATTTGATGTTTGTGGTTTCGACTTGGGAGTTCAACAACACTGGAACTGGCCGCTTTTTTCCCTCGACAAGGTCAATTTGCATAGACTAGAGCCAATATGAGGTTGGATTTTCAAAACTTTTCTCGAAGAAGTTAACGGTAATAAAATCTTTCCATACAAGGATATTCAAAACTTGGAAGGAATGCAGGAATACCAATCTTTACTTTCTAGACATTAAATTCTCCACGCTGTATTGATAAGCATGACATTAAAAAGTTGATATGTTTTGAAGTTATTGAGTTCAATAACTTAGTTTATAAATAGTTAATCAGAGTAAGGAATGGAGACGACTGCAGTTCAGAGAGCTCTTCTTAAGGCTGGAGGAGAGAGGAGGGGCCGGAGTTACTAGAGGCAGGCAGTAAGTCACTCAGGCTTAGATTTGGTTGCGGTGAAGAAACCCAAAGAGCTTTTATTTGGATCTTGTGCTTCTGGGACTGTTACCCAAAAGAAGTAATTACCTTTCCCAGCTTCTCTTTATCTTGCATTAGTTTCTGTCCCTGTGAAAACATCGAGGATTTGTATTTGGAAATCAGATAAATTACTGGAATTCTTGTTGTTGATAGATGGCATGATTTTGTACATTCATAGTACTGGTTGTTTCCCATACAAAGTTTGATTACTAAATATATAAACATCGAGGATTTGTATTTGGAAATAACATAAAGGGTCCATTCGTTTTTTCAGATTTTGAGGGGATTTTGGGATTTTGGTTCCCATTGATCAGGATATTCATATTCTTTTTTCATATTTATGTGTGTCCTATAAAAAATTTTTTTCCTCGAGTATTCATCTTTCAGGTGGATAAATAACTTTCTCACCTTGAGGAAAATTATCAACACTTGAACGGAACAAAATTGCGTCTTTTTATAATGATTCTTTTATAGTTAGAACAGTATTTATCTGAAAAATAAAAGAACACGAATAAATATTTTCCAAAAAACCGCCAGGTCAAAATTGCAAGAGGTGAGAATTAGGATATATTTCTTATTGTTATGTCTTTAATGTAATTTAAATATGAATGTTTCTGTTCATTGAAACACTGCCGCCTTTCTGATACTACATAGGTTCCGTTGCAACCACTCAGTATGGATTCCCCAGTGACGATTGAAGAGCTCAGATCCTTTCATTCAATTGATCGGGAACTTTATTCTCGACTGGTTATAAAATTGCGGAGAGATATAAGTACATCTATGCAAGTTATTGCTCTATGGATGTGGCTTGAGGACGTCGGCTATCCCAACATCATTCATAAGATGCTGTCATTACCTGACTCGTTGGTGAAGGCACTGGCTGATGAGGCCTTGATCTGCTTGAATTGTATCACAAGCGACAGTAGTCCACCCCCCCCGACAAACAATTGTATCCCATGTACACTTGGCCTTATGAAGCAAGATATATCTCTTCAGTTCTTCCATGATAACAGGCTTAGTGCAATACGTGGGATCACAAAGAAACTCAACAATGTCTGTCTTAGAACATTTGCTGATATAGTGCAGCCAACGTTGGCTAATGTTGTCAAGTAATATGTCAAAGATGTCCATTGTTTATATGTCAGGCCATGTTTGGGAGTGCTTATGTTAAAAATAAGTGTTTATTGAATAAGTGCTTAACAAGTGTTTATTCGAATAAGCATTTATTTGCATTTGGCATTCAACTTTTCAAGTGCTTATTTAAAAAAATAAGCACTTATTTAATATTGGGCATTTGATAGTTTTTTTCTCCAATAAGCACTTAAATAAGCATTTGTGACTATTTTGCCCCTTCATTTTCTTTCAAATTTTCAAAATATACCTTATGAAAGCACTTTTACAAAAAGCACTTTTATAAAAGTACTTTTACAAAAGTACTTTTATGAAAGCACTTTTATGAAAGCACTTTTATGAAAGTACTTTTATGAAGGCACTTTTATGAAAGTACTTTTGTGAAAGCACTTACAAAATGACTTTTTATGGAAGCACTTTCATAAAAGCACTTTTACGGAAGTACTTTTATAAAAGTACTTTTGTGAAAGCACTTTTATAAAAGCACTTTTCCAAAAGCACTTTAATAAAACCACTTTTATGAGGAAAGAAGTTCTATAAAATTCAACTAGGGATAATTTTATAAGTGGTATTTTAAAATTCAATTAGGGATAATTTTATAAGTGGTATTTCAAAATTCAATTAGGGATAATTTTATAAGTGGCACTTTAAAATTCAACTAGGGATAATTGTGGAAGAAAATTTAAGTAAGTGCTTATTGTATAAGCATTTGAAAAAAAAGTTGGAAATTTGAGCTTAAAAAATAAGCCCTTATTTCTAAAAAAGCACTTATTTAGGACTTATTTCCCAAGCACCAATAAGTACTTGATGGTGTGGTCCTGGCCCAAATAAGCATTTATTTTTAAGCACTTCCAAAAATGGCCTTATGCTCTCAAAACCTTTTCTATTTGAACTAATTTATTTCTTTGAGATTATCTTTAGCTAATAAAGTTTTAATAATGTAGCATGGTTTGGTATGGCTTTGAATTGATATGTTCCATTCTCCCCCTCTTCTAGGGAAGGCTGTTTTTACTGTGTGACTTTTGGCTTTGCAAGGTAGCTAGGGCTCACCTAGAAAACCTTAAAATCTCAAAGAACCGTTCAACCTAAAAGCATAAGATGTTAGGTCATGCTCATCAATAGGTTTTTATTCTCAAACACACTCCTTCATGCAAAATCCCATTAGACTTGAAGATGGACAAGCTCAAGCTCAACCATACTTTGTGCTCAAATTGAATGGATTATAATGGAGGTGACAAAAACCGAACATTAGACCATTTGGACAAAAAAGTTTTAATATCATTTCAAGAAACCATTCATCCTAAAAGCTTAAGTTGTTGGGTGAGGTCCCTAAATAGGCTTTTATTCTCTAGCATAAAGCAATGTTTGGTAATAAGAATTTGGAGAGCTAAATATCTACCCTTGAGATAAGTCATTGCAAATGTTTGGTCATCATAGAGATATTTATGCATCCTCCATACAAGCCTCTTCCAATAGCTTCTTCAAGTACTAGGATCTACTGGTTACCTATTATAAGATCCATTGTTGAATCTCCAAAAGGAATGCACCTTCAAGATCACTTGTTACCTATTAACTTGGGAACTAACTTGGTTGGGACCTAATTTAACACATAAATAGAAGTTTCCAATATGTATCCCTAAAAGGATATAGATAACTCCAAGTGGGCAGTAAGTGTTTGGACCTATCCAACAAAGTCTGATTTGTTCTTTTTGATACACCATCAAGTTATGATGTCATAAGAGGAGACAGTTGTGATATAATTTTGTTATTCTTCAAATAGTCTCTAAATTTATCAGAGAGATGCTCTCAGCCTCGATCTGATTTTGAAGTGTCTTGATTTGTCTCCCTAATTATTTCTTGACTTTGTATTTGAATTTCTTGAACTTTTTAAGTGATTCAAACATATATCTCATTAGATACATGTACCTATATTGAGAATAATCATCAATAAATGTTATAAAATATGAACGTATATTACATGCCTTAACATTTAGGGAACTATATGCATTTATGTGTATTAGGTCAAGTGTAATTATACTTCTTTGAAGCTTATCGATGAGTAGCCGTTTTGTCATCTTGTCTTGCAGGCAAGGCTCACAAGTTGGTGGATATTTTATTGTGAGAAAATCTAAAGGACCATCTAACTAATCTTGTAGTGTGTTCTATATTAATGTAACCAAGCCAATAATACCACAAGTAAGTAGGATTAATGTTTTCATGTTTTCTTTTTCATGGGAATGTGTTTTGGAATCATTTTAGTCATATTAGTTTCCATGGAAGAATGAAGTATATAAAGACCATTTCAAATGCTTCATGAATAAGGAACTTGTCATTTAATTTAATTGTAATCTTATTACTAAGTAAAATGGAATAGTCATCATTGCACAATTTAGACACTGAAATTAAATTTCTTCTAAGTTATGGAACATAAAAACAATATTTAAGTATAATGTCTCCTCTAAAATCTAAAGCTATTATTCCTATAGTAGCAATTACAACTGTTGTAGATGTCCCTTTGTAAAGCATAACCTCATCAAACTCAGTTTTTTGCTTTCCATGAATCCTTGTAAAGTATAGCATGTTGAAGGGATGAGAGATCCATCATATGGATAGCCGAACCCTACAGGTAGGTAGGGCAAAATTTCAAAAATTTCTCTCTCTCCCATGTGGGAATCACATTCCCTGTTTTAGAAAATCTGCATTTTCAAAGATCAATCTTGAACCAAGAACCGAACCAGATCTGAAACTAAAAGGTAGGAGAGAGAGGTACCTGATACGAAGAAATAATATCTCCCAATGAAGGTGTTCACACCCAAGGAAAACTCCAAAGACTGCTCCCACTGAAGATGACACATTGTAGGGTGGAGTAGAATCAGCAAGTTCTTCACAAGAACCGAATCCTTCAGCAAGAATTCGATGGAGGGAATGTGAGCACGACATCATATCAGTTTTTCTCCAAAAACTGATATCAAGAACACTTCTTGATCGCTCCTACAATGTAGATCAAACTGGCAATGGCGGTAGCAGGAGAAGGGCGCAAGAGCAGAACATGGCGCAGTCTTACTGTAGTTGTCTTCTCTCTTTCTGTGATCTAAGATCTGATGTGATGAGATGAATAGATGTTCACCCTCCTCCTTCTTTTATAGCCTTAAAGAGAGCTCTTAATCTCATTAGGAGTTTCCTAATCCAAATCTGTATTTGGATCAGGACTTCTCTTTAAGAGATAAGGATAAGCACTTATCTTATCTGCAAATTAGATCAGCCCTCCTAATCTTATTAGGAGTTTCCAAATCTAAATCTATATTTGGATCTGGACTCTCTGAATGGATAGGGATAACTCCCTATCATATGTGCTGATCCAAATCCTAGATTCCCCCCTACTTTAACTAATCAAATTAAAGCAATTCGAATTGGGCTTTAGGTCCATTAAGTCCATGTGCTCACTAACCTTCTAGAATACTACCCAGTTGGGTTTCCTTGTATGGCATAGGACCCAAACATTGATCTACACATCAGTCACATGGGTTCAGCCTAGCCTCTATTACAAAGTTTGGTCGAATTCACTGTTATGGGCAGTGAACCCCTGAGCCCATCACAATGGGCTCTTAACGGGTCCAACACTTACACTAAGTGGTCCTTGGGCCAAGCCACCTTATAAAAACCCAGGGACTGTGGGCAGATGCAAGATTAGCCCATCAGGTATTACCCTTAATGGTCTTACACTTAACCTTTCAGCCTATAATGATCAAACATTACTCGACAAGAGAGGACCTCTCCCTCGGCTACAAGGAACAGTGCTGCACTCTCTGCTCACATGGATCCCGAGAATTAAAACCTTTTGCAAACATTTTGAAACCATAATATATATGTATATCTTTATATAAATATATTTTGCAAAAGCAAATTTCAGTGATTGAAATCGGCTGCCGACAGCTTTGGTTTCTATCAGAGAGAGTGCATCCCCAATCATTACCTTTGTCCTACAAAGGGGCTGATCCTGTCACTATGATCACCCATTTAGATGAATTCTCAGACTATCCCAACATACCCGAGTTTTGACCCCCTCTAAGGATCTCATTGATTGGCATATCAAAAATAGCCAAATCCGACACCTAGTGCATTATCATAATCGAGTCTAGGGGTCAAGTGTAACATTCCAGTTTTTCCCACTAATCACCAAGGTCCAGGGCAATACTGGAATTCTGGTCCGATTCATCGTTTCAAGTAAACCTACACTCATGTACCTCGGGTCTCACCCTAGTAGCTGAGATAGGCTACCCCAACCAACTTGGTGGCACGTCAGTGTCAGCCTTATCAGGATAAATCTCCCAAAATCTATCCAACAGCTGTGAACATTCTAACCTAACATGAGTCTCATATGCGTCTAGTTTAAGGGTATTACACAGAAACACACCATAATAACATGAATGAAACATGTACTTTATTCATTTACAATAAATGTCATAAGGTACATCATTCTGATTGGAGCTAAGGGCATACACTGTCTAACACATGTATGACTAGAAAACCTATAGTCAATACACCGTAATGCAGAATTGACCAACATATTGGTCTCTATGACCTGAGTTTCAAACATGCTTTCTTTTTTCTTCTTAAGGGAGTCTAGATATTGGGGACCAGTTTATTTCCAGTGCCTAATCTGCTTGCAAAAATGACATTCATCGAATGACTTGTTTCTCTTACTTCTTAGGCTTGTCTACTTTCTTCTGAGGCTTCTTTTTGCCTCTTAAATTTCTTATATTAGTCCATATAGATTCGGCCCAAGCAAGAAAGCACATGGGTCGATTTCATTAGGTAACCTAGTAAACCCCTAAGCCTATCGAATTGGGCTCAGTATGGGCCCAACATTTAGGTCTAAATCACCTTTGGTATAAGCCACCTTATAAAGCCCAAGGGTAATGGATTGACATAAAAAATGACCATCAAGATTTAGCCTTTTAATGGTCTTTTACTTTCAACCTCTCAACCCAAATGATCAAACATTACTCACAAGAAAGAAACTCTTCACAAACTAATAAATGTAGTGTCACACACTTCACTTACATGGATCACATAGGATTAAATCCTTTAGTGAACCTCTTTCATAAAATAACATATCATAAATATAAATATATTTTGCAAGGTGATTTCAGAACAAGCCAAAATCCACTACTAGTAATATTAGGTTTCCATTAGAGGAAGTGTTAATCCTGATATTCTTCTCTTTATCTAATAAAAGGTATGATCCTATTACAATGATCATCCACTTAGGTAGTACTCTAAACTACTCCAACATACTTGGTATTTGACCCTAAGAGGATTTCACTGGTTAGCATATTGAAAGCAACACGGTCCAAAACCTAGTTATGTATCATTATCAAGTCTGGGTTAAGTGCAACTTTCTAGGCTTTTTTTTTCATTTGTCTCCAAGGTCTAGGGCACAACAAAAATTTGATTCATATCAGTGTTTCTTACAAACATCCACTGACTATACTTAGGGTTTAATTCTAGCAATTGAGGAAAGTTACTCCCCCATTTCAGCAGTACATCAGTATTAGTCTTGTAAGGATAAACTCCCTAAGTTTATCCAATGGATGAAAACATTTTGAACTATCATAAGTTTCATAAATGTCTAGTTTATGGGGTAACACATAGAAAACACACCAATCACAAACATAAAATAGTAATGGAATGATTTTATTAATTCATAAATCTCAGTATACAAATGTCTTATTGGAGCTCAGGGAATACACTATCTAACACATGTAATAGTCCTTTTATAGCTGAAAAATCTCACCCAAAACAAAAATGTCTTCCACAAATCTTAGGAGTTCTACCATAATCAAGAGAGTATGGTAGTTACAAAAAGAACATTGAAAAGTGGACTCTCTGAAAATTAAAATGTTAAACCGTTATGGGCCTGGGTGTAGGATCTCGTCACGGGTTGGTCCACGGGGAGAAAGCCCTGCTTTCCCTTGCGTCTTCCCTTGTGTGTAGAACCTATTGTGGAAAACCGAATGGGTGATTTGTCCATGAGACCACCCGAACTCTCCTAATGGGTGATTTGTCCAAGAGACCACCCAAACTCTCCTCACTCTTCTCTTGACTGGAAGACTGAATGCCTTTACTTCAATTTATAGTTCCTTAAATAGGAGATTATAGAAAGAAACTTCTTACTGGATTCGGCTAGGCTAGGGTAATCCAACTTAAACTCAAACTCCTAATGGTAACATAACTCTTACTTAAGATAAGATAAGGATAAGGGATGAGGAATGGACTAGCTGACGGCGAGTTGGCGAGCAGAGCTGATGTGGTAAGATAAGTGTGGACCCACCCTGATGAGCTGTCATGTGGGTCCCGCCCTACTGCTGCTATAGGGCGGCGCGCACGTCTCACAATGCTGCTACCGTGCAGTGCATGCTGCGCGCTGCTGGGCGGTGCATGCTGCGCGCTGTCGGGCGGTGCGTGCTGCGCGTTGCCAAGCGGTGTGTGTTGTGTGCTGCCAGGTGGTGCATGCTGTTATGCGGCGTGCTGTGCATGCTACTGCCTATGATTGCGCCGCAGTGCGCTGCCGGGCGGTGTGTCCATAACATGAACACTTCAAGAAAAAATAAAGAGAAGAATGAAAAGGGAACCATAGGCCCGTGCTTGTGGCATAACATGGCTTGACATAGAGAATGGGCACACATTTGTGAGCCTAGTCTAGTTTGGCTTGGTGCGTCCATGCAATAGTACAGGTGCACTCTCTCCACAAGTCCTAAGTCCCACCAACTACACAAAACAATAGATATACCTAAAAGGAGTTCTTTTTCGAGTCCATGTAGGTCTCAAGGCAATTCAAAAACAAACAAAAAAAGAGGAAATGGGTAAATGGATAGGTTTACCTAGAACTAAATCGAATGGACCTTGAACAAACCCTACTCGATCTGTTACAAGGTAGGGTATAGTTCAATATTCTTGGAACCGACCCCCACCTAGGTTAGTTTTAGGGTCTAAAGGTTTACCCTACCCAAACCAACTTGATTAACTAGCCTTGGTTGGCCTTGGTGGAATTGGCCTTGGAACCAAACTTGCTTTTAAATAAACCCCAAAATATTTTTAAGGGTGTGAAGATTTGAGCCCAAGCACTTATGGTTATAAAAATCATGATCTCACTTAACCATCAAGTTACATAAGTGATTTGATCATTTGTTTTCATTTTAATATTTGTATTGAAGGGATGAGAGATCCATCATATGGATAGCCAAACCCTGCAGGTAGGTAGGGCGAAATTTCAAAAATTTCTCTCTCCCATATGGGAATCGCATTCCCTGTTTCATAAAACTACATTTTCAATGATCAATCTTGAATCCTAAACTGAACCAGATCAGAAACCAAAGGTAGGAGAGGGAGGGATATACATGATACAGAGTAATAGTAACTCCCAACGAAGGTGTTCACGCCCAAGGAGATCACCAAAGATTGCTACCACTGAAGATGACACAGTGTAGGGTGGAGCAGAATCAGCAGAGTGGTCCTTCAGCAAGAACCTTATTCTTCACCAAGAATCTAATGGAGGGCGAATGAGCATGACTTTAAATATCAAGAACACTTCTTAGTCACTCCTATTGGTGGAGAACGAACTGGCAATGGTAGCAGCAATAAAAGGAGGCAAGAGTAGAAGATGGCGTCAGTCTTACTCAAGCTTTCTGAGATCTTGTTTGGGTGAAGTAGGGTTCGCCCTCCTCCTCTATTTATAGACTTAAAGAGAACAGCTCCTAAGCTCATTAAGAGTTTCTTAATCCAAATCTGTATTTGGATCTAGACTCTGTTTAAGAGATAAGGATAAGCCCTTATCTTATATGCAGATTAAGATCAGCCCTCCAAATCTAATTAGGAGTTTTCTAATCCAAATCATTATTTGGATTTGGACTCTTTGAGTTGATAGGGATAACTCCCTATCCTATATGCTGATCCAAATCCCAGAACTATCCATCTTTAATTAATCAAATTAAACCAGTTCGATTTGGGCTTTAGGCCCATTAAGTCCTTGTGCTCATTCAGCCTCCAAACTACTACCCAGTTGGGTTTTCTTGTTTGGCATGGGACCCAAACATTGATCTACACATCAGCCACATGGGTTCAACCTAGCCTCTATTACAAGGCCTGGCCGAATTCACTGTAAGAAACAGTGAACCCCTGAGCCCATCACCATGGGCTCTTTATGGGCCCAATGCTTACACTAAGTGGTCCCTGGGTCAAGCCACCTTATAAAAACCCAAGGGCTGTGGGAAGATGCAAGATTAGTCCATCGGGCATTACCCTCAATGGTCTTACAATTAACCTCTCAGCCCATAATGATCAATCATTATTCGACAAGAGAGGACCTCTCCCTCGGCTGCAAGGAATAGTGCTGCATTCTCTACTCACATTGATCCCGGGAATTAAAACATTTTACAAACATTTTGAAACCATAATATATATATATGTATATCTTTATATAAATATATTTTGCAAAAACAAATTTCAACGATTGAAATCGGCTACCGTCAGCTTTGGTTTCCATCAGAGAGAGTGCATCCCCGATCATTACCTTTATCTGACAAAGGGGCTGATCCTGTCACTATGATCACTCACTCAGATGAATTCTCGGACTGTCCCAACATACCCAAGTTTTGACCCCCTCTAAGGATCTCACTGATTGGCATATCAAAGACAGCCCAATCCAACACCTAGTGCAGTATCATAACCAAGTCTAGGGGTCAGGTGTAACATTCCAGTTTTTTCCATCAATCTCCTAGGTCCAGGGCAATACTAGAATTCTGGTCCGGTTTAGGGTTTCAAGAAAACATACACTACATGTACCTCCGGTCTCACCCTGGCAGCTGAGACAAGCCAACCCAACCAACTTGGCGGCACATCAGTATCAGCCTTGGCAGGATAAATCTCCTCAGATATATCCAATGACTGTGAAGATTCTAAACTAACACGAGTCTCATATGTGTCTAGTTTAAGGGTATTACACAAAAACACACCATAATAACATGAATCAAATATGTACTTTATTCATTTACAATAAATGTCATAATATACATCATTCTGATTGGAGCTAAAGACATACACTGTCTAACATGTATATGTATAATTAATAATGTAAAAGATAATATTTATAAAACTTAAATTATAATGACAAATTTTCAACCATTTATAATATATTATGATAATCTACATATTAAATTAATCAATTTAATTAATAAATATAATATAAGTTTAAAACTAAATATTATCATTATTAAAAATCAAGTTTTTGAAGGACATGTTTCATTTTTTTTCTTAAAGGGGGAGAGTAAAGAAAGAATAGGTTCCACGGGTAGGCCCTAGAACTGACCCCAAAACTACCAAGGCCGGAACTAACCCCTATAGTATAGGTTCTATGTTCTTCCATGGAATCAAATCGAACCAACCCATGCTCAATCCACAGCCCTTCTAACATGGCTTAATGGGAAGATTGGATAGGGGAGAGGGAGGAATGAGAAAGAATAAATGAGAGAACATAGATGGGGAAGGAAGGAGAGGTCAATTAAGGAGAATGCAAGGATGGGGAAAGAGAAGCTAGATGATATTGACGACCTTGCTTTGTATACGTGACGTGGGTTTGAAACATTGAATAAAGTTGGGCTTGGAGGTCCAAACAGATTGTTATTAAAAAAACATGGTTGCATGGATTTGGATAAATTATTTCACAATTTGTGATTTCAAAGTGTAAAAGCATAAAATCCAAACTTTAGGCTTTTTTACTGGGGGCTTAAAAAGTATTTTCTCTTATTGCACTACTTTTAAAAGAAACTTTTACGCAAAGATGAACACTATTTGTTCAATATTATTTTGCATAGCCCAAAGCCCTCAAAAGAAAAAGCTAAACCAAACAATGCTATTTTTTTCATTATCAATTTTGATCTTCAGTGGTTAGAAACTTACAATGCACTGATTCTCTTTTGTCTCTAGCCCTTATTCAACCCAAAAGCAATTATGCCATGTTACCAAAATAAACAAGTGGTCATAACTTGTAAAGCAACACCCAATCTAGTAATGCTTATAATTTTTCTTTTCTTTATTTGGTGATTGAAGGTGTGTCATCTAGTGCTCCCTACTGGAGGACAACTCGAACGTCTAGCTGACGAGGTTAACTGGCTGAGCTGCAAGAAGTGCAAGAAGGAAGTAGTCACAGTATCAGGGATGCTTTACCCGAGGTGGGTACTCCGATGCTTAAGTTAGCGAAGAGCTTTGTGAATGCAAGAATGCAAGATATATAGAGGGTTCAAAGAGCTAAATAACACGTACTCTCTCAGGTTGAAGGGGGTGCCTTTATATAGGCGTAGGTAGTCATGAGCTTCACGTAGTGCGTCCGAGATCTCTAAGAGAGTGTGGCTTATCTGCTCGCTATGCTCAAAGGTGGTTTCACATTCAAAGACGGTTTCCAAATAAAGTGGTAGAGCTAATCCAGTTGTAGGTAGGAGGTGTAAGGCACAGTTAGAGGATGGTCTCTTTGAAAGATAGAGAGAGGCCTATGAGTAGGAGGATGAGATCTTCTAGGTTAAGGATGTAAAAATGAGAGATTTGGAGAGAGAGGGAACTCGGGGGTGTTGGGTGACAAATGCTAAGGATTGGATGATTCTCAATACGAAGAGGACCTCTATTTATGGGAGAGGTCCTGAGATATTGAATCTACTGTCAATTATTAAGTGCGCTACTAGGGTTTCGCCACGTGTCTCATGAAGATTTTCTCGAGGATCGGCTTTCCTTTTCCCTGAGATCCCTCATTACTGACGTGTGTTACTTCCTTTCGTTCACTTTATTTTAACCGACATGGCATTTAATGACGTTCCTTTTCCCCGATATCCCTTATCGGTAAACACTTTGTTCTTTTGTATCACAGGTTGTGCAGCATTAGGTCTAGGAATTTTCCTGTTATGCAGCTTTGCATTTACGATGGTGGTTTCTTGCATTCTATAGTTTAGCTATGCTATGCTGTATTTGTATCCCATGTCTTTTGGAAATTTTCCTCCTGTCGATGGTCAATGCTATGCTGTATTTGTGCATTTCAGCCCCCCTGACCATTGATAGTAAGGAAATTGGCAAAAGACGCTGTAAATAACCTTGGTAGATGTTGCTTCTTTGTAGTATAAGTGTTTGTGTTTATTGCATGGTGTTGGTTGATGACGGGTGACTTGTCTGTTGTCACGATTTGTTATTAATGGGTATCCAAATAGGCTATCGGCGGTGACCGTGTGACAACTATTATTATTATTTTCCTCATTTGTTGTAATGTAATGAATGTCACGTGCATCATTTGGATGTTTGGTGTCTAGATGGTGGTAACGAATGTGGTGTTATATCTGAAATTAATGCGCCATTGTGTCCTGCTTTTTTGTAAGGTGTGTTTGTGATTTATTTCCAGTTTCTATTGCATGATGTTTCATCCAGGTGTGCCTGTTCGGCTCCCTCCCTACCTGGTTGTAATTCTTCAGCTTGCGGGATGAGTTGTGTTATAAAAGGTGCAGTATGCATCATTGGTTTCCGCCTTGCCCACTTACTCTTGTGTGCTTACTGCACTTGCTACATTCTTTTATACATTTGGCGATTTTTCCTTTGCTTTTGATGATGGCCTTCGATCAGCAAAGAGCACACGAGGAGACTGGGGTTCCTAATGTCCCTCACATGATGAATGTCAGTGAAGCTATTGGGTCCACAACATCATCTCCGACAGAGTCATCACTTAAGAGACTATCAAACAATTTGGAGCTCGCGTTGGTCCGTGAGCTGCTGTTGAAGTATTATGATGAGAACGGCATAACTCCTTTGGGATATGAGGTTGTGGACTGCATTCTCGTGCAGGGCATCCATTCGAATGATAGGTTTTCGGTGATGAAATTTGTGCAAAATTTGCAGTGGCGATTATTCAAGGTGGCTGATTACCTCCCTTTGAGCTCCCATCCGTCGTCGTAGGTTTGGCTTTAAATATGCTTGCGATGATGATGTGCGATATTATGAATCTCCCTTTTGATAAGTTGTCGTGGTTCGTCTTGCACAATGGTTGAAGACATGTCACTATTTTGCTGCTATTGGTTTTCGCATGGGGTGCATTGTGGAGCATGTTGTCTTGTTGGCGCACATGTTCTGGAAGGCTGGTCTTGGAGGGTCTCCGTTGGTTTTTGGCCAGTCTTTGAGGGACGTGTGTTTCCGTATCAAGGTAGTTGAGGCGAAGCTCACTAAGGCTACCGAGAAGTTAGAGGCCCTCATGGCGGAATGCGCCTATTAGCGCGAGTTGGTAGTAGAATACGTGGCAGAGGTGGGAGAATTGAAGGCATTTTAGGCTCGAAGGCCCCTGCTTGAAAATTTAGTGTCAATGAGGGAGGAGTGGGTTGCTTTGTGATATTTGTACATGTGATTTTTTTGTAATCATTTTTTTAACTGATACTAAGTGATACCAATGGTGTGGTGGCCTTTATCTCAGATTGAGTGACCTTCCTTCCACTGGGCATACTTGTTTATATTGTTGCCCTCTTGGATGTGGGTGTAGCGGTGATTGGCAAAGAACACACTCTATTTGTGAGTTTCAGCCTCCCTGGCTGCTTTGGGTGTGGTAGTTTCACCACCAATCCTTCTCGAATTGCTATTCTGGCAGGAAAGGAAAGGGTTGGCGTTATTGATGGCCTAGTAGGGGAGAACCCCCTCTATGTGATCATTGGATCGGTTTTTTGATGTTTATTTCTTGTCGATAACAGGTGGTTTGGTGTCCTGTTGAGATTCTGTAATTAATGGTGGTTGAGAAGGTTTGTTAGGGATGGCCACATGGGAGCCATTGGTAGCAGCTCTTCATTTTTCACTCTACAGTTGCTTTTTCGCTAAGCATCATTTTGAGCATTGTATAGACTTCCTTTCATCTTCTCCTGCGTTGTTTGGTCTTCTACGGGTGCGGAAGTGGAAAATCACTATAAAACCAAGGGAAGGGAACCGAGTCAGTTTTCCTTTATCATTCTGTTAGTGTTTTTCCTAGGGTGCTAGTGCTATTGCTTGTTGGATTTTAATCTCATAAGAGATTAAATCCAATGGGTTTGATTGGTCAATTACATGAGAAATTGCACCTGTACACTTGTTTGAAAAAATCAGTTTTCTCTTACAAAAACCCAGTTTTGAACTTGTCCCACATTGGAAAATTATAAGTTCTGTTTTCAATATTTCAATAGGAGCTGATTTACACTCCTTAGAATTAGTAGAGGAGAGTATGGGGATTCGATACTGTACAATGCGCGCGCACGCATGTGCGCGCGTGTGTGTGGCGCAATGAGGCGCTTTAGAGGCGCACTTTGCTCGCACGCACCTGTGTAACTTGCGATGGGCGGCTCTGGTTTTGGTACATTGATGACCGTTGATCACCATTGATGAGATCAATGGTCACGATTCGATCGGGTGTGATCAAGAGGCACAATTCAAAGTTAACAGTCACCAACTGTTAACAACTTTTTAAAGTCACTAAAGTCACAATGGTTGAAATTGTGACTGTTCAAGGTGCCTTCTCTAAACCAGCACCTACCTTTTCCTCATACCTCTTCACATGTTATTTAAGGAGCATGAATCAGACTCCAAAAACACAATTTCGAAATTCACTATCTCTCTCTCTCTCAGTCCGGTCTGCTACAGTCTCACAGAAGGTTTCTTTGGAGACTCTTCAACTTTGCTGGTTGCAAATTCTCGCCCAAGGCTCTGTTTTATCCTGGGAACGAATTTGCCTGTAACCCAACAGCAAACTCAGTAAAACTGAGTGGGGGCAAATAATGTTCTAAAGACAGTGTCTTCAGACGCGCCTTCAGAACTTCTCCTCCTAAGTTACAGTGACTCCATCTTCCCCAACAATTTTAGAACGTTATTCTGCAATGGAGGCGGAAGCAAACATGACTTCAATCAAAATGATGAACCAAGATCTTGTTCGACTAGACCAGTTCGATGGAGCAAATTTCAGCCGATGGCAAGACAAAATGATCTTCTTTCTGACCACACTAAATCTATACTATCTGTTGGACCCGAATCTGCAATCACTTCTTGAACCCACTGATAAAGACTCTGAGAAACTAAAGAAGAAAAGAGCAAAACGGGAAGAGGACTCACTTCTGTGTCGAGGACACATACTGAATGCCTTATCAGACTGGCTCTACAACTTCTACAATAAACATGCATCTCCAAAAGAAATCTGGAAGGCCCTGAAATTCAAATACAAGGTGCAAGAAGCAGGTACGAATAAGTATCTTATTGCATAATATTTTGACTTCACCATAAACGACCATAAACTTATACTGGAGCAAGTTCATGAACTACAGGTGATAGTCAATAAAATTCGATCCATTAACATCATCCTTCTTGAATCATTCCAAGTGGGAGCAATCATTGCCAAACTTCCACCCTCTTGGAAGGATTACAAGAAGAAGCTTCTGCACAAGGCTGAAGAACTTACCTTGGAGCAAATTCAGCAACACCTTCGTATTGAAGAAGAGTTTCGAATTAGAGACAGTAGGGATAAGACCCTGACCGGTATGCTGAATTCTAAGATAAATTTTGTGGAAAACGGATCTAAGAAGACAAACCCTGCATTACAAGTAAAGAAGAAGGATGAGAACTTCAAAAAGAGCAACAATAAGAAAGGATCCTGCTATCTTTGTGGAAAGAATGGGCATTATGCTCGAGTCTGCCGATATCGGAAAGGCAGAACCAAGTCTGCAAACATGGTAGAAGACAATCTCGTGGCCATGATTACTGAAGTCAACATGGCAGAATCGTCTTCTAGATGGTGGTTTGATTCAGGCGCCACAGTCCATGTTTGTAAGGACAAGTCCTTATTCAAGACATATGAAGAAGTGACTGATGGCCAGGAGGTACAGCTAGGAAACCAAACATGTGCCAAAGTAGTTGGAACAAGCAACGTAGAGTTGAACTTCAGCTACGGAAAGACACTGACTCTCCTGAATGTTCTCCATGTTCCTAACATTAGAAAGAACTTGGTCTCAGTAAATCTTGTTTGTAAGGGGGGATTCAAAATTGTCTTTCTTTGAATCCGACAAACTAATCATATCCAAGAATGGGATGTTTGTTAGAAAGGGATATGGTTGTAATTCAAATTAAGTATTAATGAAGGAAAAGTTTTTGCTTATATTGTTGATTCTTTCTCTTTATGGCATGATAGATTAGCACACTTGAATTTTAAATCCATAAAGAATATGAGCAAACTAGGTATAATTGCTTACAATAATGAATCAATTGGAAAATGTGAAATATGTGTAAAATCTAAAATGGCTAAGAAACCTTTCCCTAGTGTTGAGAGAAATTCTCAACTTCTAGAACTAATCCATTTTGACATCTGTGAACTCAATGGTGTATTAACTAGAGAAGGCAAGAGATACTTCATAACATTTATAGATGACTTTTCTAGGTACACCTATGTCTACCTTATGAGAATTAAGGATGAAGCCTTTGACATGTTTAAATTATATAAGACTGAAGTTGAAAATCAACTAGAAAAGAAAATTAAAATCCTTAGAAGTGATAGGGGTGCTGAATACTTTAAAAATGAGTTTAATTCTTTCTGTGAAGAATTTGGAATAATACATCAGTGTTCTGCTCTCTATACCCCTCAACAGAATGGCCTGGTTGAAAGGAAAAATAGAACACTTATAGAAATGATAAACTGCATGTTGTTAAAAGCTAATGCACCCTTAAACCTGTGGGGGGAAGCACTCCTAACAGCCTGCCATTTACATAACAAAATTGTTTCTAGAGTTAATAACAAATGCCCATATGAATTTTGGACAGGAAGATAACCTAATTTAGCATATCTAAAAGTGTGGGGGTGCTTAGCATATTATAGATTTCCAGATCCTAAAAGAACCAAATTAGGACTCTGAGCTAAGAAAAATATGTTTGTTAGGTATGTAGAACATAGCAATGCCTATAGGCTTCTAGACTTAGAGGCCAATATAATAATTGAAACTAGAGATGTTGAATTCTTTGAAAATAAACTGTGTTCTGAACCTGTAGAAAATGAATCCACAGGAAATGACAGAGAAACTCAGATCTCAATACCTGTTGATAATAATGAGATTAAAAGAAGAAATGACACAACTATAACACCTACAATAGGACTTAGAAGAAGTCAAAGACAAAGAACAGAGAAACACTTAGGTTCAGATTTTATCTCTACTCAGTCAATTGTATTTTTGGTTGAGGCTGATAGAGAGATGATTTTAAATAAAATACCCATTGTCCTAAACATTGAAAATGATCCAAAAACCAATAAAATGTAAATGGGTATTTAGAAGAAAATACAACATTGATGGAACTATGCAAACTTTTAAGGCTAGATTGGTAGCTAAAGGATTTAGTCAATAGGAAGGGATTGATTACTTTGACACCTATGCACCAGTGGCTAGAACAACTTCTATTAGAACACTTATAGCATTAGCATCCATTTATCACTTATATGTTCACCAAATGGATGTTAAAACTAATTTTTTAAATGGTGATTTAAATGAAGAGGTTTACATGGAACAACCAGAAGGATTTGTTCTTCCTGGAAATGAGAAGAAAGTCTGTAAACTAGTTAAATCACTATATGGATTAAAACAAGCACCTAAACAGTGGCATGAGAAATTTGATTCTTGCATTCTAGTTTTTGGTTTTAAACATAATAGTGCTAATAGATGCATCTACTCAAAATTCCCTGAAAATTATGGAGTAATTGTGTGTCTTTATGTGGATGATATGCTTATGGTGGGTACAAATATGGTTGGCATAAATGAAACTAAAAACTACTTATCCTTTGTTTTCAAGATGAAAGATTTAGGAGAAGTAGATACCATCTTGGGAATAAAAGCTAAAAAGCATAGTAGGGGCTATGCACTAAGCCAATCACATTATATTGAGAAAGTACTTGAGAAATTTAAGCATTTAGGTTTTAAAGAATATAGCACCCCATATGATTCTAGTATAAAACTAGTAGAAAATACTGGTAGAGCAATTGCACAACTTGAGTATGCTAGTGCAGTAGGAAGCTTGATGTATGATGTGTTATGTACCAGACCTGATATTGCATTTGTAGTAAGTAAACTCAGCCGGTTTACAAGTAATCCCGGTGCAGAGCACTGGAAGGCAATTGGGAGAGTTCTTGGGTATCTCAAGAGAACCTTGAAACTTGACTTATTTTATTGTGATTATCCAACTGTACTAGATGGGTACACTGATGCAAGTTGGATTACCGGTAATGGAGATAACAAGTCCACATCTGGATGGATTTTTGTCCTTGGTGGGTGTGCGATCTCTTGGGCATCCAAGAGACAAACTTGTATATCTCACTCGACCATGGAATCCGAATTCATAGCCTTAGCAGCTGTTCGAAAAGAGGCTGAATGGATTAGGAATTTATTATTGGATATAAAACTTTGGCCTAGTCCTATGCCTCCAATTTCCATTTACTGTGATAGTGAGGCAACTCTGTCAAGGGCCTACAGTGGTACCTACAATGGTAAGTCCAGACATATAAGTCTGAGACATGAATTTGTTAGGCAACTGATTCAAGATGGAGTCATCACTATAACCTATGTGAGGTCAAGTAAAAACTTGGTTGATCCTCTTACCAAGGGTTTAGCCAAGGAATTGGTAAGAATGACAACCAAAGAGATGGGATTAAAACCCTTTACTTAGTCACCTGTAATGGTAACCCAACCTGAACTGAAAAGCCATCAGTATTGGGTTTAACGGGTAACAACAAGTTACAGCAATGTGACTGTTAGCACTGACATTGAGAAATTTCCCATCACAACATAAACAGTGTTGTCCTTTATGATGAAAGGTTGAGATAAACTCTTAATGAAGTTCTAAAATGTGTCAAATAATGAAGCACATAGTGGAACTTCACCTATGTGAACATAGAAGTGGTGCCGCTTCTCATGAGGGTTTGGGTTTGCTCTCGGGATTGTTCATGAAACCAGGAAAGAAGCACATAGCCATAACAGTGCTGAGCAAAATTTGAAACTCTTGCAGAGACTGAACATTTTTATGTGTATAGGTGTCTCCGGTCTGTCTTGAGAGTAGTTGGTTTAAGGTCTTACCACCAATAACTTTGACAAGGCTCTGAGATAACTATACTAACAAGAGGTTTAAGTTGATAAACACCTTTTGTATGCATAACTGTGTCATAGTAGTTTGGATTGAGAGAGAACTATGTAATTGATCAATCAATGTGGGGGATTGTTGGATTTTAATCTCATAAGAGATTAAATCCAATGGGTTTGATTGGTCAATTACATGAGAGATTGCAACTGTACACTTGTTTGAAAAAATCAGTTTTCTCTTACAAAAACCCAGTTTTGAACTTGTCCCACATTGGAAAATTATAAGTTTTGTTTTCAATATTTCAATAGGAGCTGATTTACACTCCTTAGAATTAGTAGAGGAGAGTATGGGGATTCGATACCACGCACACGTGTGCGCGCGTGTGTGTGGCGCAATGAGGCGCTTTAGAGGCGCACTTTGCTCGCACGCACCCGCGTGGCTTGCGATGGGCGGCTCTGGTTCTGGTACGTTGATGACCGTTGATTACCATTGATGAGATCAACGGTCACGATTTGATCGGGTGTGATCAAGAGGCACAATTCAAAGTTAGCAGTCACCAACTATTAACAACTTTTTAAACAGTCACAATGGTTGAAATTGTGACTGTTCAAGGTGCCTTCTCTAAACCAGCACCTACCTTTTCCTCATACCTCTTCACAAGTTATTTAAGGAGCATGAATCAGACTTCAAAAACACAATTTCAAAATTCACTATCTCTCTCTCTAAGTGCGGTCTGCTGCAGTCTCACAGAAGGTTTCTTTGGAGACTCTTCAACTTTGCTGGTTGCAAATTCTCGCCCAAGGCTCTGTTGTATCCTGGGAACGAATTTGCCTGTAACCCAACAGCAAACTCAATAAAACTGAGTGGGGGCAAATAACGTTCTAAAGACAGTGTCTTCAGACGCGCTTTAGAGCTTTTCCTCCTAAGTTACAGTGACCCCATCTTCCCCAACATTGCTCTCTTGGAGTTCTTTGTGCCTTGAGTTGTTCCTCAGAAAGACTTTTATTTCATGTCTGTACCATCGTCCTTAGTGGTTTCCGTAATGTTTCCTACTCAGATGAAGGTGGAAAAGGTAGTTGGTTGTCCTTTCTATGATTTGTTAGGGTGGTGGATATGGTGGAGTTGTTGCTTGAGAGGGAGGCGGCTATAGCCGCCGAAGGGGAATGGCTTTTGGCCTCTAGTCCCGGTGTCAAGGGGTGTAGAGGACATATTCAATCCCATCCTTGGGAATGAGTTGTTGTGCTTGTGTGGTCAATCCGACCAGTCCATGTCCTACAAATGTCAAGAGCCTAGGACTGATGGTGCAAAATCCCCCAATAGTTATACTACTTGGGTGGAGTTCATTTTCGAAAACCCATTGTACTGCTAGATGTTGTAGGATTCCGGTCTGCTTAGACTTGTAGATTGCTACATGGGTCTTTTTGGTAGGGAGGGGGTCAAGTACGTGGGGCGTTTGTTGGAACACTAGTGCTGCCATACCCACACATTCGTTGGGGCCTTTGAGGAGTTCACCATTAGGGTCGAAGATGTAGCTGCCCTATTGTCCTTACCCATTGGGGGTGTCATATCTGCCTAGCATCTTTAGTATATCACGTTTATTCTTATGGACTATAGGGAGTTATGTGATGAGCTTCTTCATGAGATCGTGGCGTTCAAAGCGCAAGAGAATTGGACCGCTTATCGGGGGAAGATGTCCTTTGACCACTGGTTGGAGTTCTGGTTCGAGTCCCATGGTGCACAGGATGTAATGGTGAGAGGCACAGATAGTCAATGCCATCTCGTAGCCTTCATTCTGTACGTTGCATCTCGCTTTCTTTTCCTTGGTCCCCTCGATTATGGTCTGCGTGCCTCTTTGGTACCACTTGTTCTTGCCGCATCTAGCCATTTGCTTCCTCTAGCCTCGATGTTCTTGGGGTATCTCTATGAGTAGCTGGATGACACTATGCAGCAGTTAGTGGACCCAAGATGTAAGAGGCGTGCCAGTTATGTCTACGTGCCATTTCTTTGGATGTTTTTGTGTGAGCGATTTGATCTCAATGCCACCCCATGCCATATTGCGCGTATCCGGGTCCCCGTTGCTACTCTACGAGGGGAGGAGGTCAAGGAGAAGGTTTTTGACGTTTGTAGAGGAAAACATTGGCTTCAAGCTGCTCATCATAAGAATTTTAAGATGGCTGAAATCAGCATGAGGTTGGCTTCACTAGACGGGTTTGAACGGAGGCCGTATGCTCGCCTAGTTCGCAATGCGGTTCCCTTTTGCGTTGGCATGTTTGTTCCTAGTGGCGGCAATCAGCAGTGCACAGTAGATATCAACAACCCTGCTTTGGGTATAGTGCAATTGGTCACATGGCCTGGGGTGGTGGCTTATCTTGATCGCTCGGGTGAAGCACAACCGGCTGCCTATCGTCCAGATTGGGTGATGCGCCAATTTGGGTATGACGACCTAGGTGGCTAGTTTCTGCAATCTTTGGGAGAAGACGTGTTTTGGGTTCGTCGCCATGATCACGCTTTTTTGGGTGTTTGCGTCTACTGGTTATGGGGTTATCAAGGGTGCAGGGCTGTAGGGCTCTTCAATTTTCTTACCTTTGTGAGCTATTCAAAGGTTTCTAGGAGATGGTCAACTGGACCCCACAACTCTATCATTCTTTTTTTCCTCCAGAGGGTCCCGCTGCGAACTGAAGGGATGCTCCACCTGTTGCTTTATTGTGTTCACCCGAAAAGGCGGGGGATGGGTGTAAGAGGAGGCCATCGGTGCGTGAGGAGGGTGAGAGCAGCCGCTCTCCCATTGAGAAAAGGCCAAGGACTATGAGGGTGTCGCATTGCTTTCAAACTCCATTGATGCCACAGTTGTGTGATTCAAAAGTTGCACCATCGCGCGTTCAGGAGTGCGGCACCAAGCGTCAACAGGAATCTCCAACATCACCTCCTGCGGTGGAGACTGAGGTGGCCATGAAATTATCGGATTTACCGATTGTGGCGCCCTCCTTTGAAGGTGTTATTCTTTGCTTTTCAAATGGTCGAATGAAGAGGAAGGCACCCCCTCGCCTGAAGCAGGGTCTCACAGATAGTGATTCAGTATGTGACTCCTGCTACTATTTTCTACTTTTCCTTTGAATTTGTGTTATCACGCTAAAACTGAGTTAACACTGTTTGCTTTTCCTCCTTGCAATCTGCGGAGGGTGATGGCGCGCAACTGGACACAAAGGTTCTGGTGGTTCCTCTAGAGCAGTCAACGGGGATCCCAGTTAACTCCCCTGATAAGGTGAATGGTGTTTCTAGAAGTTTGTCGTTAACCATTTTGGAACACTAGTTTTAATATTTGTAAGTTCTCCGATTCTCAAAATAACTACAAACGCAATAGAGTCGAAGACCCAGTATATAGGAGGCTTCTCCAAGATCTTTCATTGAGAATTGCTGTAAAAGCCCTACTTTCACCGTAGTCAACATTCCTACATCATTCCCAATGAGTAGAATGTCATCTACATACAGAACCAAGAACGTAACCTTATCTCCACTGTACTTTCTATAAACACAGGGTTCATCCGGATTCTACTCAAAGTCAAACGATTTGACAACAGAGTCAAAACGGATGTTCCAACTTCTAGAAGCTTGCTTAAATCCATAAATGGATCTATTGAATTTACATACCATGTTTTCCTGACCCGCAGCTATGAAACCTTGCGGCTGCTGCATATAGATATCTTTAGTAAGATCTCCATTCAGGATTGTAGTTTTGACATCCATCTACCAAATCTCATTATCATGGTATGCTGCTACAGCTAGCAGGATCCTAATGGATTTAAGCATGGCCACAGGTGAAAAGGTTTCCTCATAATCGATGCCCTCTTTCTGAGTGTACCCTTTCGCCACCAGATGAGCTTTGAAGGTCTTAACCCTACCATCGGGGCCCTTCTTCCTCTTGTAAATCCATTTGCAACCGATTGCTTTTACCCCGGAGGGCGGATCTACTAGAGCCCAGACTCCATTGGTCTCCATTGAGTCCATCTCTGCTCTCATGGCCTCCACCCACTTCTGGGAATCTATGTCCAACATAGCTTCCGCGTAAGTCATGGGATCCTCCTCACTATTCTAGGTTTCCACCAGGTAACTATCCTATTCATAACCAAAATGGACTGGTGGCCTGGATACCCGAGTGGATCTTCTAGTATGGTCACTACCTGGAACTTGTGGGACATCTCCCACTACTCCTGAGCTCTCCTCATCAAGAACAATTTCCTGACGATGGGTGTCCAGGATGTAATCGGTCTCCAAGAATTGGGCATTTCGACTACAGAACACTTTCTGCTCACTTGGGTCATAGAAAATGTAACATATAGAGCCTTTTGGGTAATCAACAAATAGGCAGCGACTGGTCTTGGATTCCAACTTGTCTGCACTCGTTCTTTTAACGTGTGCTGGACAACCCCAAATCTTCAAGTGTCTGACACTTGGTTTCTTTCCAGTCCAAAGTTCATATGGAGTGTTCGGAACCAATTTGGTTGGAACCCAATTCAGCATGTAAATCATAGTCTCTAATGCGTAACCCCAAAAGGATGTGGATTACTCTGAGTGTGTGAGAAGCGACCGGACCATATCCAATAAGGTCCTATTCCTCCTCTCTGAAACATTGATAATTTGTGGTGTATCAGGAGGAGCTAATTGTGATACTATCCCATTGTCTTTTAAGTAGTCCCTTAATTCGTTAGAGAGATACTCGCCACCACGGTCAGATCAAAGGGCTTTAATTTCTCTCCCCAACTGTTTCTCGACCTCTTGTCTAAACTCTTTGAACTTTTCAAAGGATTCAGACTTGTGTCTCATTAGGTACACATAACCATATCGTGAGAAATCATCTGTGAAGGCAATGAAATACATGTGTTGATTTCGTGTCCTAACACTTAGGGGACCACATACATCAGTATGTATTAGGTCAAATATGCCTGTACATCTTTCAGGCTTACCGTTACATGGTTATTTCGTCATCTTGCCTTGTAGGCAAGGCTCACAGGTGGGAAGATCTTCTATAGTTAAAAAATCCATAGGACCATCCTTTACCAACCTTGTGATTTGGTCAACACCGATGTGGCCAAGTCGGTAATGCCACAAACGCGTGGTATTAACTATATCATGGGCTCTCTTCTTGGGGATTTCAGTCGACGTAGTTTCAGTTATGTTAGTTTCTAGAGAAGGATGTAGAACATAGAGACCATTCTCCAGTTCTCCGTATGCAATGAATTTGTTATTTCTTTTAATAGTAATCGTATTACTAAAGAAGACAGAATAACTATCTACATAAAGTTTTGAAACAGAAATCAAATTACTCCTTTGTACATAAAGACAATCTTTCAGTACAATTATTCCTTCTTTAAAAATTAACTCCACGGTTCTTATTGTCGCGGCTGCAACAATTGCAATAGTCCCCAAGTAGAGTGTAACTTCTTCTTCACTCAACCTTCTACTTACCTTGAACCCCTACAGTGAGTTACACGCATGAGTTGAAGCCCCGGAGTCAATACACCAGGATGCAGAAGCTACCCATAAAATGGTTTCTATAAAACAAGATTCGAAATTAGCTTTCTTGGATTCCAGGTAGGCAGGACAATTCCTTTTCCAGTGGCCAATCTTCTTGTAGAAGTGACAGGCATCCGATGCTTTGTCTTTCTTCTGTTTCTTACCCTTAGTGGCTTTCTTCTAAGGCTTCTTTGCCTTCCTCTTTCTCTTGCCCGTCTTGCTAGCTTCAACGAGCATAGCTACAGGCTCATCCTTTCTAATCAGTTCTTCGGCTCTTTGCAACATATTGCTGAGCACTTGCAAGCTGACATTCAGCTTGTTCATATTATAGATCATGATGAACGGATTAAAGGAAGAAGGCAAAGAATTAAGAATAACATCTATTTGGGTGGAAAGGTCTAACATGGATCCAAGATCCAGTTCGTTGATGTAATCCATCATCCGAAGACAATGGTCATGAACTTCTTGGCGAGTTCGATCTGATCGAACTGCCTCTTATTGGGTTGTCCAAGGAGGCAATGATGTAACACCGGGCAAGGGAGTGTTTCTCCTCCCATTCCTGATAGTCTCTCCTTCGAGCCTCAGAAGCCCTGTCACCCGGGCGCTCCGGGGCAGGATTCTTTGCCACATTGTCTAGCTATTCAGAAGCTAGGACCAACATAAGGTTCCTATACTAGTCGGCATAGTTTGGGCCCTTAAGCTTGTTGTCGTCCAGAAGCTTTGCAAATGATCCGTTTGCCATTTTCTGATAAAAGAGCAAACATCAGTCCACGACCTAATTTGATTCATGTTCATTTCATAGATATAGATTTTAATCTATGATCCATTTCCATTTATTCATCTCTAAGATTTCCCTCCTTTCTCAGTGATGGAGACTACGGTTTGTCTCTGGAAATGTTGGAAATCACATAGGGTGCATGGAGCCAACTATTTCAGCTGCATAACCCCACCACCTTTCTGTGAAGGATCATATCCACTCATCATATGAGTTTTCCCTTTGGCCTCTATCAGACAAGGTTCAGAGCCATTTTCAGGTAAAACTTTCTGTCCAGTGAGTGCTGACCCATCATATTCGTGAACGCCAAGGTACCGTGAGAGAGTTCCCATTTTCTAGTGAAGTCCCTCCCACATCGGTCTATGATGCCCCTATCATCTTATGAAACACTTAGACAAGCCCAACAGCAAATGGATAGCCCATTTTCTAGTGCATTTCCTCATTACTGAAGGACCCATCCTCATGCTAATGATGGAGGGCCTTTAATGAGTTCATCATATGAATCTCCCTATCACGTGCACTGATATTAGCTGGAGGGAACAGTTAATTACATCCTAGTTTGATTTAGGTCAAACCAAAATGGCTCCCACTGACTTTCATAAAGTCAGATTTCGATGGGCCTTAAATCGACTAGGGTTCCGCACGTAACCTCTTGATGAGGTGTGGGGCCCACCACTGCCATCTTTGATCCAAAATAAAATTAAATAGAAATCCTATTTCTATTAATAATTACATCAGATCGAATGCCTATACATTGAGTCTAAAAAAAAATATTTACACACAAAATGTAATAAATAAATTCAAGAAACTGCAAATCTTGCCCATAAATTTTGGGAACAAATTTCCCAAAACCCATATCTGTGCAAATTGGGTAGAACGCCTTCTCCCTATTTGCGCAAGTTCAGATCTGAAATAGAATGGTTCATGATTTGAATCAAGCTCTGATACCACTGAAGGGATAGGAAATCCATCACATGGACGCCCAAAGATTGCGGAATAAGGGGGTGAATTTCAAAAATTTTTCTCTCCCTTCAACTAGGAATCGAATTCCCCATTTAGGAAATCATATTTTCAATGATCATTCTTGAACCATAAACTGAACTAGATCGAAACCAAAATGAGTAGGGAGGGATAATACCTGATACAGAGAAGCAGTATCTACCAATAGAGGTGTTCACACCCAAGGAATGATCCAAAATCTACTCCCACTGAATATGGTACAGTTTAGAATCAACTAGACGGCTTGTGAATACAACTCCCACCAATCTTTTCTCCAAAAGATTGGTATTAAGATCAAATCTTGATTTCTCCCAAGAACTGGAGATCAAACTGCTGTAAACGGCGGCTGCAGGAAGGAGGCAGCAAAAGAGTATTTGCAGGGTGCAGAATTCTCTCTTCAAATAATCTTAGCTCTAAAGACTGTTATACAGCTTTGTATGCCCCTAGCTTCAATCAAAATGATGTATTTTATGAGTTTATTATAAATGAATAAAAGTGCATATTTGATTCATGTTCCCTTAGTATGTTTCTGTGTAATACCCTTAAACTGGATAGCTAATGAGACTCGTGTTATTTAGAATGTTCACAACCAATTGATCGGTCTGGGGAGACCTATCCTGACAAAGCTGACACTGTGGTGCCACCAAGACGGTTGGGGTGTCTTGTCTCAGCTGTCGGGGTGAGACCCTAGGCACTTACAGAGTAAGATTAATTGAATCTTTGAACTGGACCAGATTTCCAGTATTGCCCTGGACCTTGGAGATTGATGGGGAAAACTGAAAAATTATACCCGACCCCTAGACTCGATTATGATACTGCATTGGGTGTCTGATTAGGCTGTCTTTGATGTGCCAATCAGTGAGATCCTTAGCGAGGGTCAAAACCTGGGTATGTTGGGACAGTCTGAGAATTCATCTGAGTGGGTGATCATAGTGACAGGATCAGCCCCTTTGTCAGACAAAGGTAATGATCAGGGATGCACTCTCACTAATGGAAACCAAAACTACCGGCAGCCAATTTCAATCGTTGAGATTTGTTTTGCAAAATATATTTTATATGAGATATAAAAGTTTATAAATTATGGTTTTGAAATGATTTGCAAAAGGTTTTAAATACCGGGATCCATATAAGCAGAGAGTGCAACACTGTTCCTTGCAGCCAAGGGAGAGGTTCTCTCTTGTCGGGTAGTGTATGATCATTATGGGCTGAGAGGTTAAATGTAAAACCATTGAGGAAAATACATGATGGGCTAATCTTACAAGGTGGTTAGGCCCAGGGACCACCTAGGGTAAGTGTTGGGCCCATAGAGCCCATCTGATGGGTTTCCAGGGGGTGCCCTGTCCATAACAGTGCATTCGGCCAGGCCTTGTAACAAAGGCTGGGCCGAACCGATGTGGTTGATGTGTAGATCATTCTTTGTGTCCTACACCATACAAGGAAGCCGAACTGGGCAGTAGTTCGGAAGGCTAAATGAATACATAATCTTAAATGGGCCTTAAGCCCATTTTGAACTAGGCTAATTTGATTAGTCACTTAAGGGGTGAATTCTGAGATGGATCAGCTGATAGGATTGGGCCCAGACCCTATCCACTTAGAGAGTCTGTGGCATTACCGATTTGGCCACATCGGTGCTGACCGAATCACAAGGTCGGTAAAAGATGGTCCTTTGGTATTTCTAACTGCAGAAGATCTTCCCACCAGTGAGCCTTGCCAACCAGACAAGATGACGAAACGGCCATTTAACGGTAAGCCAGAAAGATGTACAGGCACACTTGACCTATTACATACTGATTTATGTGGTCCCCTGAGTGTTAGGTCATGGAATCAACACGTGTATTTCATCACCTTCACAAATGATTTTTCACGATATGGTTACGTGTACCTAATGAGACACAAGTCTGAATCCTTTGAACAGTTCAAAGAGTTTAGACAAGAGGTCAAGAAACAGTTGGGGAGAGAAATTAAAGTCCTTCGATCTGATCGAGGTGGCGAGTATCTCTCTGTCGAATTCACGGACTACTTAAAGGACAATGGGATAGTATCACAATTAGCTCCTCCTGCTACACTTCTCATACAATGGGACAATGGGACCTTATTGGATATGGTCCGGTCACTTCTCATACACTCAGAGTTACCCACATCCTTTTGGGGATACGCATTAGTGACTGCGATTTACGTGCTGAATTGGGTTCCAACCAAATCGGTCCGTAACACTCCATATGAATTTGGACCACAAAGAAACCAAGTGTCAGACACTTGAAAATTTGGGGATGTCCAGCACACGTTAAAAGAACGAGTGCAGACAAGTTGGAATCCAAGACTAGTTGTTGCCTATTTGTAGGCTACCCAAAAGGCTCTGTAGGTTACCTATTCTATGACCCAAGTGAGCAGAAATTGTTCTGCAGTCAAAATGCTCAATTCTAGGAGACCGATTACATCCTGAACACCCATCGTCAGGAAATTGTTCTTGATGAAGAGAGCTCAGGCGTAGTGGGAGTTGTCCCACAAGTTCCAGGTAGTGATCAACCTAGAAGATCCACTCGGGTAACCAGGTCATCAGTCTGTTATGGTTATGACCAGGATAGTTACCTAGTGGAAACCTTGACTAGTGAGGAGGATCCTGTGACTTACGCGGAAGCTATGTTGGCCATAGATTCACAGAAGTGGGTGGAGGCCATGAGAGCAGAGATGGACTCAATGGAGACCAATGGAGTCTGAACTCTAGTACATCCACCCTCCGGGGTAAAAGCAATCGGTTGCAAATGGATTTACAAGAGGAAGAAGGGCCCCGATGGTAGGGTTGAGACCTTCAAAGCTCGTCTGGTGGAAAAAGGGTACACTCAGAAAGAGGGCATCGATTATGAGGCAACATTTTCGCCTGTGGCCATGCTTAAATCCATTAAGATCCTGCTAGATATAGCAGCATACCATGATTATGAAATTTTGCAAATGGATGTCAAAACTGCAATCCTAAATGGAGACTTACTGAAAATATCTATATGCAGCAGCCACATGGCTTCATAGCTGTGGGTAAGGAAAACATGGCATGTAAACTAAATAGATCCATTGATGGACTTAAGCAAGCTTCTAGAAATTGGAACATCCTCTTTGACTCTACTGTCAAATCGTTTCACTTCGAGCAGAATCCGGATGAACCCTGTGTTTACAAGAAGTATAGTGGAGATAAGGTTACCTTCTTGGTTCTGTATATAGACGACATTCTACTCGTTGGGATTGATGTAGGAATGTTAACTACGGTGAAAGTATGGCTTTAACAGCAATTCTCCATGAATGATTTTGGAGAAGCCTCCTATATAATACATCTTCGACTCTATAGAGATAGATCAAAGTAGATAATAGGATGATCCCAATCTTCCTACATTGACAACATAGTCAAAAGATACAGCATGGAAAACTCCAAGAAAGGAAATGTTCCTTTTAGGCACGGAGTCATTCTCTTCAAAAAGATGTCTCCCAAGACTTCTGAGGAGATTGATGGCATGAAAGACGTTCCCTATGCCTCTACCTTTGGGAGCATCACGTATTCCATACTGTGCACTCATCCTGACATTGCTCAGGCAGTGAGTGTAGTAAACATATTTCAGGCCAACCCAGGGCAGGAGCACTGGACTGTTATGAAAAACATACTTAAGTACCTTCGAAGGACAAAAGAGTTTTGTTTAGTATTTGATGGTAATTCATTATAGATCCAAGGGTATACAGATGCCGATTTTCAGTCGGATCCAGATGATAGAAAGTCTAAATCTGGATATGTTTTCACGATAGGATCGTGTGCTATTTGATGGAAAAGCAGCAAATGGGGGTCCACTACAGACTCGACGGCCGAGGCCGAGTACATTGTCGCAAATGAGGCTGCCAAAGAAGCCGTGTGGATGAAGAAGTCCGTTCACGAGTTGGGAGTAGTTCCATTCAGCACATCACCAATCCCATTTTTGTGTGACAACAATGGAGCTATTGCTCAGGTTAGGAGCCATGATCCCACTCGAAGTCGAATCACATCGAGAGGAAGTACCGTTTATTAAGGGAGATTGTTAGTAGAGGGGACGTCCTGATTCAGGAGGAAGCGTCCGCGAAAAATGTAGCAGACCCATTGACGAAGCCACTATCACAGAAAGTGTTTGAGAAACATGTGGAAAGCATGGGACTCCAGCTAGTACCTGATTGGACCTAAGTGCAAATGGGAGCTCTTAACAGTTTTGTATGCCCTTAGCTTCAATCAAAATGATGCAGTTTATGAGTTTATTGTAAATGAGTAAAATGCATATTTGATTCATGTTCCCTTGGTATATTTCTGTGTAATATCCCTAAATTGGACACTTAATGAGACTCGTGTTAGTTTAGAATGTTCACAGCCAGTGGATCGGTCTAGGAGACCTTTACTGACAAAGCTGACACTATGGCGCTACCAAGTCGATTGGGGTGGTTTGTTTCAGCTACCGGGATGAGACCCTAGGCACATACAGTGTAAAATTAATTGAATCTTTGAACTGGACCAGATTTCCAGTATTGCCCTGGACCTGGGAGATTGATGGGCAAAATTAGAAAGTTACACACCACCCCAAAACTCGATTATGATACAGCACTAGGTGTAGGATTACACTGTCTTTGATGTACCAATCAGTGAGATCCTTAGCGAGGGTCAAAACCTGGGTATGTTGGGATTATCTGAGAATTCATCTGAGTGGGTGATCATAGTGACAGGATCAGCACCTTTGTCGGACAAAGTTAATGATCAGGGATGCAGTCTCACTAATGAAAACCAAGACTACCGGCAACCGATTTCAATCATTGAGATTTGTTTTACAAAATATATTTTATATGAGATATAAAAGGATATAAATTATGGTTTTGAAATGATTTGCAAAATGTTTTAATTCCCGGGATCCATATAAGCAGAGAGTGCAACACTGTTCCTTGCAGCCGAGGGAGAGGTCCTCTCTTGTTGGGCAGTGTATGATCATTATGGGCTGAGAGATTAAGTGTAAGACCATTGAGGAAAATAACTGATGGGCTAATTTTGCATCTACCCACAATCCCTGGGAGTTACAAGGTGGCTTGGCCCAGGGACCACTTATGGTAAATGTTGGGCCCATAGAGCCCATCTGATGGGTTTTCAGGGGGTGCACTGTCCATAACAGTGCATTCGGCCAGGCCTTGTAACAAAGGCTGGGCCGAACCGATGTGGCTGATATGTAGATCAATGTTTGGCTCCTACACCATACAAGAAAGCCGAACTGGGTAGCAGTTTGGAAGGCTAAATGAATATATAATCTTAAATGGGCCTTAAGCCCATTTTGAACTAGGCTAATTTGATTAGTCACTTAAGGGGTGAATTCTGAGATGGATCAGCTGATAGGATTGGGCCCAGACCCTATCCACTTAGAGAGTCTGTGGCATTACCGACTTGGCCACATCGGTGCTGACCGAATCACAAGGTCGGTAAAGGATGGTCCTTTGGTATTTCTAACTGTAGAAGATCTTCCCACCTGCGAGCCTTGCCAACCAGGCAAGATGACGAAACGGCCATTTAACGGTAAGCCAGAATGATGTACAGGCACACTTGACCTAATACATACTGATTTATGTGGTCCACTGAGTGTTAGGTCACGGAATCAACACGTGTATTTCATCACCTTCACAAATGATTTTTCACGATATGGTTACGTGTACCTAATGAGACAAGTCTGAATCCTTTGAACAGTTCAAAGAGTTTAGACAAGAGGTCAAGAAACAGTTGGGAGAGAAATTAAAGTCCTTCGATCTGATCGAGGTGGCGAGTATCTCTCTGTCGAATTCACGGACTACTTAAAGGACAATAGGATAGTATCACAATTAGCTCCTCCTGCTACACTTCTCATACAATGGGACAATGGGACCTTATTGGATATGGTCCAGTCACTTCTCATACACTCAGAGTTACCCACATCCTTTTGGGGATACGCATTAGTGACTGCGATTTACGTGCTGAATTGGGTTCCAACCAAATCGGTCCGTAACACTCCATATGAATTTGGACCACAAAGAAACCAAGTGTCAGACACTTGAAGATTTGGGGATGTCCAGCACACGTTAAAAGAACGAGTGCAGACAAGTTGGAATCCAAGACTAGTTGTTGCCTATTTGTAGGCTACCCAAAAGGCTCTGTAGGTTACCTATTCTATGACCCAAGTGAGCAGAAAGTGTTCTGCAGTCAAAATGCTCAATTCTAGGAGACCGATTACATCCTGGACACCCATCGTCAGGAAATTGTTCTTGATGAAGAGAGCTCAGGAGTAGTGGGAGTTGTCCCACAAGTTCCAAGTAGTGATCAACCTAGAAGATCCACTCAAGTAACCAGGTCATCAGTCTGTTATGGTTATGACCAGGATAGTTACCTAGTGGAAACCTTGACTAGTGAGGAGGATCCCGTGATTTACGCGGATGCTATGTTGGACATAGATTCCCAGAAGTGGGTGGAGGCCATGAGAGCAGAGATGGAATCAATGGAGACCAATGGAGTCTGGACTCTAGGAGATCCGCCCTCTGGGGTAAAAGCAATCGGTTGCAAATGGATTTACAAGAGGAAGAAGGGCTCCGATGGTAGGGTTGAGACCTTCAAAGCTCGTCTGGTGGAAAAAGGTACCCTCAGAAAGAGGGCATCGATTATGAGGCAACATTTTCGCCTGTGGCCATGCTTAAATCCATTAAGATCCTGCTAGCTATAGCAGCATACCATGATTATGAGATTTTGCAAATGGATGTCAAAGCTGCATTCCTGAATGGAGATCTTACTGAAGATATCTATATGCAGCAGCCACATGGCTTCATAGCTGTGGGTAAGGGAAACATGGTATGTAAACTCAATAGATACATTGATGGACTTAAGCAAGTTTCTAGAAATTGGAACATCCGTTTTGACTCTGCTGTCAAATTGTTTGACTTCGAGCAGAATCCGGATGAACCCTGTGTTTACAGAAAGTATAGTGGAGATAAGGCTACCTTCTTCGTTCTGTATGTAGACGACATTCTACTCGTTGGTAATGATGTAGGAATGTTAACTACGGTGAAAGTATGGATTTCACAGAAATTCTCCATGAAAGGTCTTGGAGAAGCCTCCTACATAATAGGTCTTCGACTCTATAGAGATAGATCAAAGTAGATAATAGGATGATCCCAATCTGCCTACATTGACAAAATAGTCAAAAGATACAGCATGGAAAACTCCAAGAAAGGAAATGTTCCTTTTAGGCACGGAGTCATTCTCTTCAAAAAGATGTCTCCCAAGACTTCTGAGGAGATTGATGGCATGAAAGACGTTCCCTATGCCTCTACCATTGGGAGCATCATGTATGCCATGCTGTGCACTCATCCTGACATTGCTCAGGCAGTGAGTGTTGTAAGCAGATTTCAGGCCAACCCAAGGCAGGAGCACTGGACTGCTATGAAAAACATACTTAAGTACATTCGAAGGACAAAAGAGTTTTGTCTAGTATTTGATGGTAATTCACTACAGATCCAAGGGTATACAGATGCCAATTTTCAGTTGGATCCAGATGATATAAAGTCTAAATCTGGATATGTTTTCACGATAGGATCGTGTGCTATTTGCTGGAAAAGTAGCAAACGGGGGTCCACTGCAGACTCGACGACCGAGGCCGAGTACATTTTCGTAAATGAGGCTGCCAAAGAAGCCGTGTGGATGAAAAAGTTTGTTCACGAGTTGGGAGTAGTTCCGTCCTGCACATCACCCATCCCATTGTTGTGTGACAACAATGGAGCTATTGCTTAGGCTAAGGAGCCACGAGCCCGCTCGAAGTCGAAACACATCGAGAGGAAGTACCATGTATTAAGGGAGATTGTTGGTAGAGGGGACGTCCTGATTCAGGAGGAAGCGTCAACGGAAAATGTATCACACCCATTGACAAAGCCATTATCACAGAAAGTGTTTGAGAAACATATGGAAAGCATGGGACTTCGGCTAGTACCTGATTGCACCTAAGTGCAAATGGGAGATCTTAGACAGTTTTGTATGCCCTTAGCTTCAATCAAAATGATGTACTTTATGAGTTTATTGTAAATGAGTAAAAGTGCATATTTGATTCATGTTTCCTTGGTATGTTTCTGTGTAATATCCCTAAACTGGACACTTAATGAGACTCGTGTTAGTTTAGAATGTTCACAGCTAGTGGATCGGTCTAGGGAGACCTTTCCTGACAAAGCTGACACTGTGGCGCTACCAAGTCGATTGGGGTGGCTTGTTTCAGCTACCGGGGTGAGAACGTAGGCACATACAGTGTAAGATTAATTGAATCTTTGAACTAGACCAGATTTCCAGTATTTCCCTGGACCTTGGAATTTGATGGGCAAAACTGGAAAGTTACACACGACCCCAAGACTCGATTATGATACTGCACTGAGTGTCAAATTAGACTATCTTTGATGTACCAATCAGTGAGATCTTTAGCGAGGGTCAAAACCTGGGTATGTTGGGACAGTCTGAGAATTCATCTGAGAGGGTGATCATAGTGACAGGATTAGCCCCTTTGTCGAACAAAGGTAATGATCAGGGATGCACTCTCACTAATGGAAACCAAGACTACCGGCAGCAAATTTCAATCGTTGAGATTTGTTTTGCAAAATATATTTTATATGAGATATAAAAGTATATAAATTATGGTTTCGAAATGATTTGCAAAATGTTTTAAATCCCTGGATCCATATAAGCAGAGAGTGCAACACTGTTCCTTGAAGCCGAGGGAGAGGTCCTCTTTTGTCGGGCAGTGTATGATAATTATGGGCTGAGAGGTTAAATGTAAGACCATTGAAGATAATACCTGATGGGTAATCTTACATCTGCCCACAGTCCCTGGGTGTTACAAGGTGGTTTGGCCCAGGGACCACTTAGGGTAAGTGTTGGGCCCATAGATCCCATCTGATTGGTTTTTAGGGGGTGCATTGTCCATAACAGTGTATTTGGCCAGGCCTTGTAACAAAGGCTGGGCCGAACCCATGTGGCTGATGTGTAGATCAATGTTTGGGTCCCACGCCATACAAGGAAGCCCAACTGGGCATCACTTTGGAAGGTTAAATGAATACATAACCTTAAATGGGCCTTATGCCCATTTTGAACTAGGCTAATTTGATTAGTCAATTAAGGGGCAAATTCTGAGATGAATCAGCTGATAGGATTGGGCCCAGACCCTATCCACTTAGAGAGTCCAAGATCTAAATGAGATTTAGATCTGGAAACCTCATAATTAGATTAGGAGATGGCTGATCTAATCTGTAGATAAGATAAGGGTTATCCTTTATCGTAAATGGACTTTAATCCAAATATGATTTGGGTTATCAACTCCTAATGGGATTACGAGCTGATCTCTTTAAGATTATAAAAGGAGAAGGGGGCGGCAACCTTTAGACATGCAAGCTACCAACTTTTGTCTTCAGAGCTGAGAAAACAGAAGACAGAATTCTGCACCCTGCAAATATTCTCTTGCCGCTTCCATCCTGCAGCCGTCACCTACAGCAGTTCTTGGGAGAAATCAAGATTGGATCTTGATACCAATCTTTTGGAGAAAAGATTGCTGGGAGTTGTATTCACAAGCCGTCCAGTTGATTCTTGCGAAGGGTCAAGTTCTTTTAGAAGAACACCGCTGATTCTGCTCCACCCTACACTGCGCCATCTTCAGTGGGAGCAGATTTTGGATCCTTCATTGGGTGTGAACACCATCTTTGGGAGATACTACTTCTCTGTATCAGGTATTATCTCTCCCTACTCCTTTTGGTTCAGATCTGGTTCAATTTATGGTTCAAGAATGATCATTGAAAATATGATTTTCTAAATGGGGAATTCGATTCCCAGTTGAAGGGAGAGTAAAATTTTTTAAATTTGCCCCCTTATTCTGAAATCTTTGGGCATCCATGTGATGGATTTCCTATCCCTTCAAAGACAAGGATGTCTGGATTGCATTGCTTGTCTAAAGGCTGCCGCTCCCTCTTCCTTTTATAGACTTAAAAATATCAGTTCCTAATCCCATTAGGTGTTGCTAACCCAAATCATATTTGGATTAAAAGTCCCTTTATGTGATAAGGGATAACCCTTATCTTATCTGCATATTAGATCAGCCATCTCCTAATCTAATTAGGAGGTTTCCAGATCTAAATCACATTTAGATCTTGGACTTTCTAAGTGGATAGAGTCAGGGCCCAATCCTATCAGCTGATCCATATCAAAATTCGCTCCTTAAGTGACTAATCAAATTAGCCTAGTTCGAAATGGGCTTAAGGCCCATTTAATGTTATGTATTCATTTAGCCTTCCAAACTGCTGCCTAGTTGGCCTTCCTCTTGTCGCATGGGACCCTAACATTGATCTACACATCAGCCACATCGGTTCAACCCAGCCTTTGTTACAAGGCCTGGTCGAATACACTATTATAGACAGTGCACCCCTTGAAAACCCATCAGATGGGCTCTATGGGCCCAACACTTACCCTAAGTGGTCCCTGGGCCAAGCCACCTTGTAACACCCAGGGACTGTGGGTAGATGCAAGATTAGCCCATCAGGTATTTTCCTCAATGGTCTTACACTTAACCTCTCAGCCCATAATGATCATCCACTGCCCGACAAGAGAGGACCTCTCCCTCGGCTGCAAGGAACAGTGTTGCACTCTCTCTTGTATGGATCCCGACAATTAAAACCTTTTGCAAACTTTTAGAAACCATAATATATATACTTTTATATCTCATATAAAATATATTTTGCAAAAACAAATCTCAACGATTGAAATCGGCTGCTGGCAGTATTGGTTTCCATTAGTGAGAGTGCATCCCTGATCATTACCTTTGTCCGACAAAGGGGCTGATCTTGTCAATATGATCACCCACTCAGATGAATTCTCAGACTGTCCCAACATACGTAGGTTTTGACCCTCGCTAAGGATCTCACTAATTGGTACATCAAAGACAATCCAATCCGACACCTAGTGTAGTATCATAATCGAGTCTAGGGGTCGGGTGTAACTTTTCAGTTTTGCCCATCAATCTCCAAAGTCTAGGGCAATACTGGAAATCTGGTCCAGTTCAAAGATTCAATTAATCCTACACTGTATGTGCCTAGGGTCACACCCCGACAGCTGAGACAAGCCACCCCAACCGTCTTGGTGGCACCACAGTGTCAGCCTTGTCAGGATAGGTCTCCCCAGACCAACCCACTGGCTGTGAACATTCTAAATAACACGAGTCTCATTAAGTGTCCAGTTTAAGGGTATTACACAGAAACATACCAAGGGAACATGAATCAAATATGCACTTTTATTCATTTACAATAAACTCATAAAGTACATCATTTTTATTGAAGCTAAGGGCATACAAAACTGTTTAACATTTATAGTAGAATGATCCATCACTATGGCCTCAAAATGAACCCAACTTTTATAGTAAAATTATCCCTGAGTCCAGCCATCCTATGAAGGCCCAAGGATAATGGACTTAAGTACGATATAGCCCATTAGGTAAACAATCCTTAATGGTTTATTACACTCAACCTCTCAACCCACAATGATCATACATTGCCCGACAAGGAAGGATTTCTCCCTTGACTACAAGGTATAGTGTTGCACTCTCTGCTCAGATGGGTATTGGGAATTAAAACATTTTGCAAATATTTTTATTGAAATATAATATAAATATATTTTGCAAAACAAATCTCACACACAATTGAAATCGATTGCCAGTAGTTTTGGTTTCCATCAGAGAGAGTGCAATCGCGATCATTCACTTTGTTCGACAAAGGGACTGATCCTATCACTATGATCACCCACTAAAGTGAATTCTTAGACTTCCCCAACATGCCTAGGTTTTAACCTACAAAGGATCTCACTAATTGGCATATCAAAGACAGCCCGATCTGACACTCAATGCAATACCATAATCAAGTTTAGGGGTTATGTGTTTTTCAATTTTTCCCATCAGTCTCCAAGGTCCATGGTATAAATGGAAAATGGTCTGGGTTCAGTATTTCAAACAAACACACAGTACGTGTGCTTCATGTCTAACCCTAGCAGTCGAGATAGATTGTTCCAAATTCTTTGGCAACACATTAGTGTTAGCCTTGGCAGGATAAACTCTACAAGTCTATCCAATGGCTGAAAACATTCTAAACTAACACAAGTCTCATAAGTGTCCAGTTTAAGGGGTAATTACATAGAAACACACCAATGATAACATGAAACAATTAGGTACTTTTATTCATTTACAATAAGTGTATCTATACATTAATCTGATTGGATCTAAGGACATACACTATCTAACAGTTGCAAGGGTGCGATGCTCAATTGGGGACCATCTCTCACGCACTCGATATTTTTTTCTCTCATCCCAGAGTTTTTGGTTTTCATTGGGGTCCCACCTATTTGGTGAGACCTCGTGTCCCATAGATTGAAAGTTGACTTTTTCATCGCATCTCACTCATTCACCAAAAAAATATTGGAAAATAGGAATCTTGGACAAATATGCCTATTTTCTCGTTGTACAAACCAAACAAATTGTTAAAATCCAGCCAAGATTGTCCTATAAATATTTTTTGCTTTGTACAACTAAAAAATGGATTGGAAAAAATAATATTTTTATTTTGGAAAAAGCCATGGTATTGGAAAGACACGACACTAGAAAGGATTTGACTAAACCTCCTATGAATTTTGATGACAACCTACTCGATCTTGATTGGTTACCACTTTTATGATGTTGGTTGATTGGTTATAAATTTTCCTAGTATCATGTTTTTCTTACAACATAGTCTGACCTGAGGGGATAGGAAATCCATCACATGGATGCCCAAAGATTGTGGAATAAGGGGGCGAAATTCAAAAAATTTTCTCTCCCTTCAACTGGGAATCGAATTCCCCATTTAGAAAATCATATTTTCAATGATCATTCTTGAACCATAAACTGAACCAGATATGAACCAAAAGGAGTAGGGAGATATAATAGATGATACAGAGAAGTAGTATCCCCCAATGGAGGTGTTCACGCCCAAGGAAGGATCCAAAATCTGCTCCCACTTAAGATGGCGCAGTGCAGGATGGAGCAGAATCAGCAATGTTCTTCCAAAAGAACTTGATCCTTCTCAAAAATCACCTGAATGGCTTGTGAATACAACTCCCACCAATCTTTTCTCCAAAAGATTAGAATCAAGGTCCAATCTTGATTTCTCCCAAGAACTGGAGATCGAACTGCTGTAGGTGGCGGCTACAGGAAGGAGGCGGCAAGAGAGTATTTGTAGGGTGCAGATTCTCTCTTCTTGTGATCTCAGCTCTGAAGACAAGATTCTCTGTATTGCTTGTGATGTCTAAAGGCTGCTGCCCCCTCTTCCTTTTATACACTTAAAGGGATCAGCTCCTAATCCCATTAGGAGTTGCTAACCCAAATCATATTTGGATTAAAAGTCCCTTTAAGTGATAAGGGATAACCCTTATCTTATCTGCATATTAGATCAGCCATCTCCTAATCTAATTAGGAGGTTTCCAGATCTAAATCACATTTAGATCTTGGACTTTCTATGTGGATAGAGTCAGGGCCCAATCCTATCAGCTGATCCATATCAAAATTCACTCCTTAAGTGACTAATCAAATTAGCCTAGTTCGAAATGGGCTTAAGGCCCATTTAATGTTATGTATTCATTTAGCCTTCCAAACTGCTGCCTAGTTGGCCTTCCTCTTGTCGCATGGGACCCTAACATTGATCTACACATCAGCCACATCGGTTCAACCCAGCCTTTGTTACAAGGCCTGGTTGAATACACTATTATGGACAGTGCACCCCTTGAAAACCCATCAGATGGGCTCTATGGGCCCAACACTTACCCTAAGTGGTCCCTGGGCCAAGCCACCTTGTAACACCCAGGGACTATGGGTAGATACAAGATTAGCACATCAGGTATTATCTTCAATGGTCTTACACTTAACCTCTCAGTCCATAATGATCATACACTGCCCGACAAGAGAGGACCTCTCCCTCGGCTACAAGGAACAGTATTACACTCTCTCTTATATGGATCTCGGGAATTAAAACCATTTGCAAATCATTTCGAAACCATAATTTATATACTTTTATATCTCATATAAAATATATATTGCAAAACAAATCTCAACGATTGAAATCGGTTGCTGCAATCTTGGTTTCCATCAGCGCATCCCCGATCATTACCTTTATCCGGCAAAGGGGCTGATCCTGTCACTATGATCACCCACTCAGATGAATTCTCAGACTGTCCCAACATACCCAGGTTTTGACCCCCGCTAAGGATCTCACTGATTGGTACATCAAAGATAGCCTAATCCGACACCTAGTGCAGTATCATAATCGAGTCTAGGGGTCGGGTGTAAATTTCTAGTTTTCCCCATCAATCTCCAAGTTCCAAGGCAATACTGGAAATCTGGTCCAGTTCAAAGATTCAATTAATCCTACACTGTATGTGCCTAGGGTCTCACCCCGGTAGCTGAGACAAGCCACCCCAACCAATTTGGTGGTACTATAGTGTCAGCCTTGTGAGGATAGGTCTCTCGAGACTGACCCACTAGCTGTAACATTCTAAACTAACACGAGTCTTATTAGGTGTCCAGTTAAGGGTATTACACAGAAACATACTAAGGGAACTTGAATCAAATATGCACTTTTATTCATTTACAATAAATTCATAAAGTACATCATTTTGATTGAAGCTAAGAGCATACAAAACTGTCTAACAGCTCCCACTTGCACTTAGGTCCAATCAGGTAGCAGCCGGAGGCCCATGCTTTCCACGTGTTTCTCAAACACTTTCTGTGAAAGTGGCTTAGTCAATGGGTGTACGACATTCTCCGCTGATGCTACCTCTTAATATCATCCTCCCGTAGGTCCAGTGTTGTCATACAACAGTGGAATGGGTGATGTGCTGAATTCCAAATTCAGGAATGAACACCTTCATTCAAAAGGCAACCTCACTTACGGCAATGCGCTAGGGTTGGGTTGTGGACTATTAATTTACTACTCAGGACCCTTGTTTGCTGACATTCAGGAAACATCACACAATCCTATCGTGAAAACATATCCAAATGTATACTTTCTATCATTTGGATCCGATTGGAAATCGCCATCAGTATACCCTTGGATCTGTAGTGAATTACCATCGAATACTAGACAAAACTCTTTTGTCCTTCGAAAGTACCTAAGTATGTTTTTCACAGCAGTCCAGTGCTCCTGCCCTAGGTTGGCCTGAAATCTGCTGACTACACTCACTGCCTAAGCAATGTCAGGACAAGTGCACAGCATGGCATACATGATGCTCCCATTGGCAGAGGCATAGGGAACGTCTTTCGTGTCATCAATCTCCTCAGAAGTCTTGGGAGACATCTTCTTGGAGAGAGTGACTCCGTGCCTGAAAGGAACATTTTCTTTCTTGGAGTTTTCCATATAGGCAGGTTGGGATAATCCTATTATCCACTTCGATCTATCTCTATAAAGTCGAAAACCTAGTGTATAACAGGCTTCTCCAAGATCTTTCATGGAGAATTGCTGTGAAATCCATACTTTCACCGTAGTCAACATTCCTACATCATTCCCAATGAGTAATGTCATCTACATATAGTACCAACAAGGTTATCTTATCTCCACTATACTTCCTGTAAACATAGGGTTCATCCGGATTCTGCTCAAAGTCAAATGATTTGACAACAGAGTCAAAACAGATGTTCCATCTTCTAGAAGTTTGCTTAAGTCCATAAATGGATCTATTGAATTTACATACCATGTTTTCTTGACCTGCAGCAATGAAGTCTTGCGGCTACTGCATATAGATATCTTAGGTAAGATCTCCATTCAAAAATGCAGTTTTGACATCCATTTGCCAAATCTCATAATCATGGTATGCTGCTACAGCTAATAGGATCCTAATGGATTTAAGCATGGCCACAGGCGAAAAGGTTTCCTCATAATCGATGCCCTCTTTCTGAGTGTACCCTTTTGCCACCAAATGAGCTTTGAAGGTCTCTATCCTACCATCGGGGCTCTTCTTCCTCCTTTAAATCCATTTGCAACCGATTGCTTTTACCCCGGAGGGTGGATCTACTAGAGTCCAGACTCCATTGGTCTCCATTGAGTCCATCTCTGCTCTCATGGCCTCCACCCACTTCTGAGAATCTATGTCCAACATAGCTTCCGCATAAGTCACGGGATCCTCCTCACTAGTCAAGGTTTCCACCAGGTAACTATCCTGGTCATAACCATAAGGGACTAGTGGCCTGAATACCCGAGTGGATCTTCTAGGTTGGTCACTACCTGGAACTTGTGGGACATCTCCCACTACTCCTGAGCTCTCCTCATCAAAAACAATTTCCTGACGATGGGTGTCCAGGATGTAATCAGTCTCCAAGAATTGGGCATTTCAACTGTAGAACACTTTATGCTCACTTGGGTCATGGAATAGGTAACCTACAGAGCCTTTTGGGTAGCCTACAAATAGGCAATGACTGGTTTTGGATTCCAACTTGTATGCACTCGTTCTTTTAACGTGTGCTGGACAACCCCAAATCTTCAAGTGTCTGACACTTGGTTTTTTTTCGGCCAAAAGTTCATAGGGAGTGTTCGGAACCGATTTGGTTGGAACCCGATTCTGCACGTAAATTGCAATCTCTAATGCGTAACCCCAAAAGGATGTGGGTAACTCTAAGTGTATGAGAAGTGACCGGACCATATCTAATAAGATCATATTCCTCCTCTCTAAAACACCGTTAAGTTGTGGTGTAGCAGGAGGAGCTATCTGTGATACTATCCCATTGTCCTTTAAGTAGTCCCTAAATTTGTCAGAGAGATACTTGCCACCTCGATCTTATCGAAGGGCTTTAATTTCTCTCCCTAATTGTTTCTCGACCTCTTGTCTAAACTATTTAAACTTTTCAAACGATTCAGACTTGTGTCTCATTAGGTACACGTAACCATATCGTGAAAAATCATCGATGAAGGTGATGAAGTACACGTGTTGATTTCGTGTCCTAACACTCAGGGGACCACATACATCAGTATGTATAAGGTCAAGTCTGCCTGTACATCTTTCAGGCTTACTATTAAATGGCCATTTCATCATCTTGCCTTGTAGGCAAGGTTCACAAGTGGGAAAATCTTCTACAGTTAGAAAATCCAAAAGACCATCCTTTACCAACCTTGTGATTCGGTCAACACCGATGTGGCCAAGTCGGTAATGCCACAGACACGTCGGGTTAACTATATCACAGGCTCTTTTCTTGGGGATTTCAGCCGACGTAGTTTCGGTTATGTTAGTTTCTAGAGAAGGATGTAGAAATAGAGACCATTCTCTAGTTCCCTATATGCGATGAATCTATTATTTCTTTTAATAGTAATCGTATTACTAAAGAAGACAAAATAACCATCTGCACACAGTTTTGAAACAAAAATCAAATTTCTACTTAAATTTTGTACATAAAGACAAATTTTCAGTACAATTTTTCATTTTCTAAAAATTAACTCCACGGTTCCTATTGCCGCGGCTGTAACAGTTGCAGTAGTCCCCAAGTAGAGAGTGACTTCTCCTTCACTCAGCCTTCTACTTACCTTGAATCCCTACAGTGAGTTACACACATGAGTTGAAGCCCCAGAGTCAATACACCAGGACGCAGAAGCTACCAATAAATTGGTTTCTATAACACAAGTTTTGAAATTACCTTTCTTGGATTCCTGATAGACAGGACAATTCTTTTTCCAGTGGCCGGTTTTTTTGCAGAAGTGACAGGCATCCGATGCTTTGTCTTTCTTCTACTTTTACCCTTAGTGGCTTTTTTCTGAGGCTTCTTTGCCTTCCTCTTTCTCTTGCCTGTCTTGCTAGCTTCAACAAGCATAGCTATAGGCTCATCCTTTCTAATTAGTTTTTCAGCTCTTTGTAACATATTGCTGAGCTCTTGCAAACTGACATTCAGCTTGTTCATGTTATAGTTCATGATGAACGGATTAAAAGAAGGAGGCAAGGAATTAAGGATAACATCTATCTAGGTCGCAAAGTCCAGCCCGGATCCAAGAGCCTCCAGTTCGTTGATGTAACCATTCATCTGAAGACAATGGTCGTGAACCTGTTGGCCCTTGGACACTTGTGTGGTCATGAACTGTTTCAAGACCTTTTGTCGAGTAGAACGATTCTACTCTTCATACATCGTCCTCAGACTGTCCAATATGTACTTGGCAAGTTCGATCTGATCGAACTGCCTCTGTATTGGGTTGTCCAAGTAGGCAACGATGTAACACCAGGCAAGGGAGTTTTGCTCCTCTCATTCCTGATAGTCTCTCCTTCGGGCCTCAGAAGCCCTGTCACCCAGATGCTCCGGGGCAGGATTCTTTGCCATTTTGTCCAGCTTTTCAGAAGCTAGGACCAGCATAAGGTTCTTGCACCAGTCGGCATAGTTTGGGCCCTTAAGCTTGTTGTCATCAAGAAGATTTGCAAAAGATCAGTTTGCCATTTTCTGATAAAAGAGCAAACATCAGTCCACAACTTAATTTGATTCATGTTCATTTCATAGATATAGATTTTAATCTACGATCCATTTCCATTTATTCATCTCTGAGATTTCTCTCCTTTCTCAGTGACGGAGACTACGGGTTGTCTCTAGAAATGTGGGAAATGACATGGGGTGCATGGAGCCAACTGTTTTAGCTGCATAACCCCACCACCTTTCTATGAAGGATCATATCCACTCATCATATGAGTTTTCCCTTTTGCCTCTGTTAGACAAGGTTCAGAGCCGTTTTCAGCTAAACCTTTCTGTCTAGTGAGTGCTTACCCATCATATTCGTGAATGCCAAGGTACTGTGAGAGAGTTCCCATTTTCTGGTGAAGCCCCTCCCACATCGGTCTATGACGCTCCTATCATCTTATGAAACACTCAGACAATCCCAACAGCAAATGGATAGCCCATTTTCTGGTGTGTTTCCTCATTACTGAAGGACCCATCCTCATGCTAATGATGGAAGGCCTTTAGAGAGTTCATCATATGAATCTCCCTATCACTTGCACTCATATTAGCTGGAGGGAACAGTTAATTGTGCCCTAGTTTTATTTAGGTCAAACCAAAGTGGCTTCTACTAACTTTCATAAATTCAGATTTCGGTGGACCTTAAATTGGCTAGGGTTTGCACGTAACCTCTTGATGAGGTGTGGGGCCCACCACTGAGGGAGGTCATTCAATGACCCAAAGGGACACAATGGCAATGATGTGCATTCAACCATGGTGTGCGCAAGAGCCACTGTCGAATGAACATGGGCCAAGCACTTATGGCCCATATACGGAGCACATCAAACATCCAAACATCTCATGCAAGGATAAATTGATCCAATCAATTAATTATCTATAAGGCCCATTTGAAGCCCGTTAAAAATCCATAATATTAACCATTAATATTATCTAGGTATATGGGCTGAATTAGGGTTACCCAGTTCGGCCCATATAGCTTTATCCTTTGAAGTGGCTTTTATTAGTTTTAACTATTTAAAACTGGGCCTTTACAGGTTGGGCCTAATTAACCATTTAATTAAATATCAATCCTCAGACCCATTAGTGGGAAAAATAGGGTTGACTTTTAGCCTTGATTAAACCCTAGATTTGGTCCAAACAGTTTTGAACCAATCTTGGTTCGAATGGGTCTAAGGTTTGATCTTTAATTAAATCCTTAATTCAAGAAAATAATCTGAAATTAAATAACTGATAAAAGAAAAATAAGAATCAGTTAATCAGGGCTGTTTGCACACTCCATCTTACAAAACAGATGTTAGATCATAGATTGCAGTTTCACAAACTGCAAATCACAGATAGCGAATGTCCCATCTGCAAAATCTCCTTCTCTGCACTGCCATTTTTTATCCAAAATTAAAATTAAATAGAAATCCTATTTCTATTAATAACTACATCAGATCAAATGCCTATACATTGAGTCTAAAAAAAAAAAAAAAAAGTTATTTACAGACCAAATGTAATAAATAAATTCAAGAAACTACAAATCTTGCAGTTCTCCCTGTGCAAACCAAAAATTCGATCTCCTCTTGTACGAACAGCCCATAAATGAAGAAAATCATATAGAACTATTCTAAACAATAATCAGATTTATATAAAATTAATTTTAGATTATTTGCCCATCAATTTTGGGAACAAATTTCCCAAAACCCATATCTGCGCAAATTGGGTAGAACGCCTTCTCCTTATTTGCACAAGTTCAGATATGAAACAGAATGGTTCTAGATTTGAACCTGGCTCTGATACCACTGAAAGGATAGGAAATCCAACACATGGACGCCCAAAGATTGCGGAATAAGGGAGTGAATTTCAAAAATTTTTCTCTCCCTTCAACTGGGAATCGAATTCCCCATTTAGAAAATCATATTTTCAATGATCATTCTTGAACCATAAACTAAACCAGATCTGAACCAAAACGAGTAGGGAGATATAATAGATGATACAGAGAAGTAGTATCCCTCAATGGAGGTGTTCACGCCCAAGGAAGGATCCAAAATCTGCTCCCACTTAAGATGGCGCAGTGCAGGATGGAGCAGAATCAGCAATGTTCTTCCAAAAGAACTTGATCCTTCTCAAAAATCACCTGAATGGCTTGTGAATACAACTCCTACCAATCTTTTCTCCAAAAGATTAGAATCAAGGTCCAATCTTGATTTCTCCCAAGAACTGGAGATCGAACTACTGTAGGTGGCGGCTACAGGAAGGAGGCGGCAAGAGAGTATTTGTAGGGTGCAGATTCTCTCTTCTTGTGATCTCAGCTCTGAAGACAAGAATCTCTGTATTGCTTGTGATGTCTAAAGGCTACTGCCCCCTCTTCCTTTTATAGATTTGAAAAGATCAGTTCCTAATCCCATTAGGAGTTGCTAACACAAATCATATATGGATTAGAAGTCCCTTTAAGATAAGGGTTAACCCTTATCTTATCTGCAGATTAGATCAACCTCTCCTAATCTAATTAGATAGTTTCCAGATCTAAATCTTATTTAGATCTTAGACTCTCTAAGTGGATAGGGTGTGGGCCCAATCCTATCAGCTGATCCATCTCAGAATTCGTCCCTTAAGTGACTAATCAAATTAGCCCAGTTCGTAATGGGCTTAAGACCCATTTAAGATTATGTATTCATTTAGCCTTCCAAACTGCTGCCCAGTTGAGCTTTCTTGTATGGCGTGAGACCCAAACATTGATCTACACATCAGCCACATGGGTTTAGCCCAGCCTTTGTTACAAAGCCTGGCCAAATACATTGTTATGGACAGTGCACCCCCTGAAACCCATCAGATGGGCTCTATGGGCCCAACACTTACCCTAAGTGGTCCCTGGGCCAAGCCACCTTGTAACACCCAGGGACTGTGGGCAGATGCAAAATTATCCCATCAGGTATTATCTTCAATAGTCTTACACTTAACCTCTCAGCCCATAATGATCATACACTGCCCGACAAGAGATGACATTTTCCTCGGCTACAAGGAACAGTGTTACACTCTCTCTTATATGGATCTTGGGAATTAAAACCATTTGCAAATCATTTTGAAACCATAATTTATATACTTTTATATCTCATATAAAATATATTTTGCAAAACAAATCTCAACGATTGAAATCGGCTGCCGCAATCTTGGTTTCCATCAGTGAGAGTGCATCCCCGATCATTACCTTTGTCCGGCAAAGGGGCTGATCCTGTCTTTATGATCACCCACTCAGATGAATTATCAGACTGTCCCAACATACCCAGGTTTTGACCCCCGTTAAGGATCTCACTGATTGGTACATTAAAGACAGTCTAATCCGACACCTAGTGCAGTATCATAATCGAGTTTAAGGGTGGGTGTAAATTTACAGTTTTGCCCATCAATCTCCAAGGTCCAGGACAATACTGGAAATCTGGTCTAGTTCAAAGATTCAATTAATCTTACACTGTATGTGCCTAGGGTTTCAGCCCGGTAGCTGAGACAAGCCATTTCAACCGATTTGGTGGTACTATAGTGTCAGTTTTGTCAAGATAGATCCTCCAGACCGATCTATTGGTTGTGAACATTCTAACTAACACGAGTTTCATTAAATGTCCAGTTTAAGGGTATTACACAAAAACAAACCAAGGGAAGATGAATCAAATATGCACTTTTATTCATTTACAATAAACTCATAAAATACATAATTTTGATTGAAGGTAAGGGCATACAAAATTGTCTAACACAACCCTATAAAATTTGCTATTTTTTTTGGAAAAAAAAAATTCATACTTGCATAACTACATTTAACAAAACATATAATGTAATTTACATGCATTTTAATCGGGTCTAACCGAAATTGGGTTCAGCCACATCCAAATCCAATCCAAAATTCATGTCTTGGATCGGATTTAAATTTAATCCAAGTCTTTCATTATTGTTATAATAAAATAGAATTAAAAAATAAGAACAATTCATAATTAAGCCCCCACAATGACCCTAGTGGGCCTAGTCTGATAAAATTTAAGGTGATGTTTGGGACTGACACTGATTTTTTAGAAATCGGTGCACATTAGAAATTAAAAAATCATTGCTTATTTTTTCGTTTGGTTGAAATCGGCAGAAATCAATTATTAAAATCTGGTTGATGTGGATTTGTCTTTTCAGACCAATTCTATTTTTTTTTTTATGATGTGGCATCTGAAATGGAAAGTGAGATAATTCCCATAAGGCTCTGTTTGGAAGGAATACAAATGCAAATATGTAAGGTAAAATATATTTTGTATGTATTTACACTGTACATATTTGCATTTGTACTCCCTCTTACTACCAAATAAATTCATAAGCTGAATTTTGAGAAATTCGCTGAAATGAAAGCAATGGTACCAAATAAACAATTTGTCTGAGAAATCAATGATATGATAAATCTCATAAGAGAAATTATCATTGATCCCACTAACCTCCCGGGTTAATTGGGACCCACTTCAGCTTGGGGGTTCCGGCTAAACTGGTCCAAGTTTTGTATTGGTTAGGATTCAGGATCCACTATAGCCGACGGTATGTCATAAGGATTATTAGTACAGAAGAGAAAAGCTTGGCTGTGTGGAAAAAATACAAACTACGGCTTTTTCCGTCTCTCTCCATGAAGTTTCATCAACGAAGGACTTCCCAGTTCCCACTAATTATTTATTTATTTTTCAACGCCCCAGTTCCCACTAATTGAATCCAAACATGGCAGTATTTTTATAGTTGTTGAATGCCATTAAACAATGTATGCTTGGCTGCTTGGCTGCTTGGCTGCTTGGAAAAATTAAGAGATGGCCAGATGGTTGGAGGGAAGTAAAAACATTCAGAGTTGAAGTATGGCCAACCTTTGAAAATAATCCAATGGGAGAACATTTTATTTATTCCTTCCGGTAAAACGCATCAGAATTTGGAAAAAGACTCTTCGCAGAGACGTCCCGTGATGACCATCAAATTAACTGCTGAGAGATCCTAATCCCAACCACGTCGGCTTCTAGCCCTCCAGCTCTCATTGCTTCGTATTTTATCAAAAGCCCTGAACCAAGCCATAACCAACTTGTTTGTTTACACCACTCAGCTCAATATCAACAATGATCTATCTACTTCATAATGTGTTTTGGAACTGTTATTCTTTATGGGTTTTCAATGAGAATACCTTCGTTTTGCTGTAAATTGGTGTTTACAGCAACAGCGTGGTGAGCTATACGAGCTTTAGGCTGCCAGTCATTGGGTTTCCCCATCCATGCCTTCGCATCCCAAACCTCTGCAATGCATCACAGATGAACATACAGAACGTAATGCATATAGACCACTCAATCGGAATCTTGCATACAGGTCTACTTCACAGAGGACATGGAGTGATGTATATAGTAAATACCATAGGTGCTAGGATCGTTGAGGTGCTTAATGTCGAAAATGGCCCCAGTGGCCATGTCTGTGTGCTTCTTGATTTCGTGAGTCTCCACGCTCTCGTACTCCCAGCTCCCATTTTTGTATCCCTCGCTCAAGAATAGCTCTATGTGCCTTGCATCTAATGTCTGCATTGTGCCTGCAAAATACTCATCTTCAATGAATTCTCGTATCTTCTACTACTTTGACCAAGTATCCTGGTGGCCCTCGCCATTCACAAGCCAATTTATTGTAATTTTATTTTTTGGGAAGCCAGGGCTCTTCCCCGTAAATTCATGGATTGTCTCACCTTCGCAAGTGCTAAGGTTGCAGACAGGGCATCTAACGAGCTGCAAATCTGAAAAATTATAACAAAAACATTTAAATGATTGTGTTACATGTTGTTCATTAATATGCAATTATAACATTGCCAAATACAAATGAGGGCGTTTTTAAGTCAATTTACCAGCTAGCCAAATTCCAGTTTTGATGTTTCTCAAGACACAAGAGCCGGTTGTTTGAATCATTATCTCCGCAGTCTCTCTCTGTGGGATTTTGGCAGGAACGCCGAGCTTCTCCGTCAGGAGCGCCACCGGAGAGTCAAAGAAGAAAGCGCCGATTCTCATCCAATCTAAATCATCCACATAGAAGAACAATCTTGTGTTAATAAAAATGATCGAAATTCCTTCCAAATCAAAGATGGAAACCCTACCAATATGCTTCTCAGGCTGACGAAATTGGTAAGAATGACTCCCATCTGCCAGAGATCCAACGGCGAAGAATCAATAACAAACAATAAAATGAGATATACGAAACATGGCAGAATGAAGAGAAATTTTTCATCATTACCGAAAGCAGAACGGTAAAGCTGGTTCCATTTGTAGGCGACATGTTGAGATTCAGGGACTTGGAGATCGCGCAAGCAGACGAACTTCCAGACAGACTCTTCCATGGTGATCCGGTGGAACCACCGGCAAGTAGCTCCGAGCATCACTAGGGATTTTCCGTCCAAGTACTTCATGATTTCTGTCCAGAGATCCGCTTCGTACCTTTCCGCGACCAGTTTCATACATAAGTCAATATTTGAAAAGTGAAAATAAATTACCATCGTAACGAAATAACGACAGGCGTCGATCACGAAAATCACGATTTACAATGTTGATTTCAAATTCACGAATATCACCGGAAAATCTATATTCGCATTTATTGGTGTGTTTATAAAGAGAAGAACAAGACATTCGGAAAAAGAAGCTCTCAGTTCAAATTTGAGAGAGCTACTAGCTATGTTCTGGAGATTTCGATATAGACTTATAGGAAGCTTAGAAAACACTTCGAGATGTAGTTCACTTCACCTTTGGAGCTCAATTTTAAATTCAGAAGATAACTTTGTAAAAGCAAACGATTGAAAGAAAAGAAGGCAGAACATTAAAGTTTCCGATGTCAATGCTAGTTCGCAGAATATTGATTCTAAACAGAGCTGGAATTTGAGATTTACTAAGAGATTTCAGACGAAAAATTTCTTGATCTAATTAATGACATATATTAGTTATGAAATCGATCGGTAGATGAAACTGCTGAAAACATTTAAGAGAATCAAAATAATAAGAAAATAAAAATGCATCGACTTTGCATACAGCAGCAAAAATTCAAGAAAGCCATTGATATGCTTGTCAACAGAGAGAATTTTCTGTAGAATAACCTCGTTGATTCACAATTGAAGAGAGATTAAAAAAATCAAACGAATGTTTGAACTCTATATCAAAATAATTAGCAGATCACCAATGACTATCCATGAGCGAGGATTTTGGCCGATTCCCCATTGTCCTGGCCTTGAAAGTTGAAACCACCGGAATCACCATCACAATCAATGTCAACGATCGAACGAAAATTCCAGTAATTCCAAAAGCTTTTCAAAAATCACTAATAACTCACTCTGAACTGCACCAAAGAGAGATTACCAGGAGAAAACAGAGTGAGGAGCGAGAATGTGCGCTCGCGGAGAAGAGCAACTGCAAATAGTGCTGGTTCTTCTCACTCGTTTTCCCATCTCTTCGTTTCCCCTGAACTGAATTCGGAATTGTGACGCGCAAGAAGGAAAAGTTATTTATAGGCGCGGGAAGTGGGAATTTCAAAACTGGAAGAGAACTTTCGTCCTCACTCGTTTTCCCTGTGCGGCTGTGCTGGTTCTTCTCACTCGTATGTCGTATCCCCATCTCTTCCGGTATGCTACCGGAAGAGAGACTTTCGTCATATGGGCCGGGCCGGGCTAGGTTCAGCACTAATGATAAGGGCTTTTAGCCCGGCCCTACACAGGCCCGGGCCAGGATTATGGGCTTTCCGGGCCTAATGAGAAATGGGTTTTCAATAATAAAACTTTAATTACTTAAATCTTTTTAATTAAATAACATGTAATACATGCAAAAAAATATGGCAGAAGCCCAAGATAAATAGGGCATGGTTGAACTTTGGGCCTATGCAGAAGAAAAAACCATGGGCTTCAATTAATTCCTAGAGTTGGTTTGGCTTGGCTTACCATCTTTTTATAGATGAAGAAGGCCTTCATTTCCATTCATGAGTAATATAGGACTTGGAGCAACATTAGTAGTGACCACCACCATTAAAATTTTTCCACGTCCCATATTGTTTAGGCAATGGGAATAATAAAAGCCTTGCCGTCATCTATATAAGACCTTGCCTAAGAGGGCAATTCACATACTTGAATTGGTTAAAGTATTCACACGTGTTGGAAAGTTTCAATTTATTAGTATATATATAATTCCAATAACATAAAAACTTAAACTTTTAAAATCTACATGGAAAAAATAGTATTTTCATCTAGGTGGTGGTAAGAAATTAAACCATTTTAGGTTGTAGGTGTGTATAACTTGCTTAGACACTTTAAGAGTACACAAACATCAAGAATAACACCATAGAAACAATTACAAGCAGTCCACAGTCAATCCCCACACTGCAATTAACTTATAGTCCATTATAACCGTCACAATTAACCCACAGCATGCTGAATAGAACCACGATAAGCCCATGACCCATCAAACTCAGTCAACGCCCAAACCCAAACAAGCCTCAGAAAGACTCGCTACCCGTGAACCCATTCTAGATAGCGGGTTGAAGAGGACAATGGATCGAGCCCATAGCAAGACCTAGGTTGAAGAGCACTTTGTGGATCGCCACATGGCATTAACGAATACCGACCTCCGGATGGTGGCATCATCGCCTCCACATAGGATTAGTCACGACACGCAAAAGATAGTAGCACACATGAGTAATGAGGGATCTTGGGGATAAGGAAAGCTAATCCTCAAGGATATCTTCATGGACCACATGGCGATGCCCAATAGTGTGCCCAATAATTACCAGCAAACAATATATTCTCTTTCCCGATATGTAGCGAAGATCTTCGTCTCCTACCTTCTAGGATCTTGGTATCTTCTCTATAAACAAATGGTCCTATTCACGATGGGATCATCGAGTCCTAAGCATTTCACTACTGATACCCTCGAGCCCCTGCAACCCTCACATCTTTGGAGGCACTCCTTCGTCTTTTGAGAGAGAGACCACTTCCAATCCAGCCTAACACCTCCCTCCATACAATAGAATCTCTAGTTAGTTCTTTGATCACGAAGGATGGCCTCAAGAAGAATCAATCTCACTACCCATCCAAGCCAACATCGAAATACTAACAAACAAGATATATGGGTTTGAGACTTCCCTTCCTCTTCTCGAAGAAGGCTTCAAGAGGATGGAAAAAAGCATGGAGGAGACGAGAAGCACCCTCCAATATTGCTTAACCGCTCGACCCAGGCTGAGCAAACACTCACTACTACCATTCCTGGCATTCCAAATCCTAATCCAAATCCCAATCGACATACTATTGGTACCATACCCACACTCCCGAGAGCATCGACTCGTGGGGAGAGTTAGCCAAGAAATTCCTATCGAAGTGGTTCACGCTAGAAAGAAAACTGACAAAGGCTAACCTATGGAATGTTGAGTAGGAGCCCGACAAAGACCTTCTAGCCTACGTCTTGAGATTTTAGAAGCTCACCCATTACGTCTTTGATGAGCATGCTATTGAGAAAAGCTTCATTGAACAATGCGTTCAGGGGATGCGACCTACGTACTAGATTGGCATCGAAAACATCGAAGTGGAAACTTTTAGCCAACTCTGGAAAAGTGCGGAGAGGACGGCGCAAATTATCAAAGGTACAACCCCGTACAAAAGGGAAGAAGCATATGCGATCGACAAGAGGCTGAGGAACAATGGGGTAGCCAGACAAGGGCCATACCAGAGAGGCAACACCCAAGGGAAAAGAGATGCACCAGCACCTCCCCTCTGTCCTTATACTAGGGAAGAAGTAATCATGATTATGAACAAGTTAGTAGAAGACAAGGTCATCAATTTGCCGCCACCACCTGAAAGGAGGGAGAGATCCATCATATGGACGCCAAGATTGTAGCGGAAAAAGGTGGGCGAATTTCAAAAATTTCTCTCCTCCCTTCAAATTGGGAATCATATTCCCTGATTTTAGAATACAATATTCAAGGATCTAATCGAACCAAAACTGGATCAGATTGGAACCAGACAGAAAGGGAAGGGTTATACCTGATACGGAGAATCGGTATCTCCCAACGTTGGTGTTCACACCCAAAGAATATCCCAAGAGCCCCTCCCACTGAAGATGACACAGTGATACTGGAATAGAACCAGTAGTGTTCATCCTACGAAACAAATTCTTCACAAGAATTCGATGGAAGCGAAGAGCACCGTACACAATCAGCCTTTCAGCAAAGGCAGATATCAACAACACATTCTTGATCTTTCCCTGATAGAAAGATTGAACTAGGCAATGAATGGCGGCAGTGGCTGAAAGGGAACTCTAGAGCTGAAGTTGGCATATTTGCTTTTCTTCTCTCTAGGGTTTCTAAGATCCAATCTCGATCTGTAAGAGGAGGTTCTTTTTTTTTAAAAACCCTTGGTTTGAATTCTAGTAATTCAAGACTAGGGTTTCTCCTATTTCTTAGTGATTAAGAAACCTCCTAATCCTATTAGGAGTTATCCCGATCCAAATCTGTATTTGGATAGGGAATTGTCTTAATCCTATCTGCAGATAAGGTCAGCCCACTCCTGATCTCATCAAGAGATTATCAGATTCAAATCTTTATTTGAATCTGAAATTCGCCCCTTTAAGTGGGCAATTAAAACAACCAGTTTGAAATGGGCTTTAAGCCCAATAAGTGTTAAGTGCTCTACAGTCTTCCAAACTGCTGCCCAGTTTGGCTTCTTTGTATGGCATGGGACCCAAGCATTGATCTACACATCAGCCACATGAGTTCAACCCAGCCTTTGTTACAAGTCCTAGCCGAATTCACTGGAAATCCCAGTGAACCCCTTGAGCCCATCACATGAACTCAATGGGCCCAAAACTTACACTAAGTGTGTTATGGACACACTGCCTGGCAGCACACTGCGGCGCAGCCATAGGCAGCAGCACACACAGCGGGCCACATAGTGCGCCACACGCACCGCCCGACAGCGCGTAGTATGCACTGCACGACAACAGCACTAGATAGTAGTACGCACCACACGGCAGTAGCACGCACCTCACGGCAGTAGCATTGCAAGACGCGCTCACCGCCTGACAGCAGCAGTAGGGCGGGGCCCACATGACAACTCATCAAGGTGGGTCCACACTTATCTTACCACATCAGCTCTGCTCGCCAACTCACCACCAGCTACACCATTCCTCATCCCTTATCCTTATCCTTATCTTATCTTATCTTATCTTAAGTAAGAGTTGTGTTACCATTAGGAGTAGGTAATTAGGAGTTTGAGTTTAAGTTGGATTACCCTAGCCTAGCCGAATCCAACAAGGAATTTCCTTCTGTAATTTCCTATTTAAGGAGCTACGAATTGAAATAAAGACATTCAGTTTTCTAGTCAAGAGAAGAGTGAGGAGAGTTCGGGTGGTCTCTTGGACAAATCACCCATTCGGAGAGTTCGGGTGGTCTCTTGGACAAATCACCGATTCAGTTTCTGCAATAGGGTCTGCATGCAAGGGAAGGTGCAAGGGAAAGTAGGTCTTTCTCCCTGTTGACTGACCCATGACGAGATCCTATGCGTGGGCCCATAACATTCTGGTATCAGAGCCAAACGTCATGGGCGATATGGAGCAGCTATCATCCAAGGTCCACGAACTGGAACATAGTCCAGCAGAAACCAGCATAGAGGTTTGTGAAGTCAAGGAAGATGTCAGGGAGCTGCGACGCTTGCTGGAAGCATTCCTTTCCAACAAAGAAAGGAGTTCTGAGGGAATCACCAACACAAACAGTCGTCGTCTGGACTGGGCAGAGGCATCCAATGAATAGCAAATCGCTACCTCGACAGCCGCAGTTATTCCCAAGTATAGCCATTTGGAGTTTCCCTCATACAACAGCAACGATGACCCACTGAGATGGCTGTACCGCTGTGAGCAATTCTTTCGTAATCAGCGCACTGAGGAGAAGGACAAGGTCAGCCTGGCCGCGTTCCACCTAATCGAGGAAGTGCAGCTTTGGTTCTACCAAGTGGAGCAGGAGGAACCAAGTCTTAGTTGGGATCAGTTCAAGTCATACTGCCTCCTTCGATTTGGACCCCCATTAACAAGCAACCCCTTGGGGGAACTCATTAACCTCAAGCAGACCGGGACCGCAGCAGAGTATTAGCGGCAGTTCCAGACCCTTCTTGCTAGGGCCTCTTTAGTACACCCAGACCAGCAGGTGGATATGTTCACAGCTGGTCTAGCCGAACCCCTAAGAGTTGATGTAGAGATGCAAAGCCTGCCTAACTTGGTCACGACAATGAATTTAGCCCGAACCTTCAAGTGCAAACTGCAGATTAGCCGAGGGACGTCCAGCATGGGATGCCTAGCAGTGGCTTGGACAAACCCGAAGCCTACTGGAGGAGGGCCTTCGCTGGTAGCCAATAGGGAACCACTCGGAATGGCTCCATATCTAGCAGCCAGCCCATAACGGAAGCTAGAGACAAGCACCAATTCTAGATCAGCATCCAGTGTGGGGAGCAGCATCAGTACACTCCCTATTAAGCTCTTGTTCAGGGCTGAGATGGTAGAACGCAGGGTGAGGGGGCAATGTTTTAATTGCGATGAACTCTACTCAGTAGGGCACAAGTGCAAGAGACTTTTCTGCCTCCTAGTGAAACAAGAGGAAGATAAGGATGAACCACCTCCATGGGAACCTGATCCAGGAGGGCAAAGCCATTCCACCTATCCAGAATTCCTTTGATGGTGTTTGATAGCTATAAATATATAACCCTAGCACGTGCACTAGTTATCAAGTAGTATAAAATATCGTTCCCACAGGGATTTAACAAAATAAGTATTAGAACCACAAGCTTCCCTAATTATCTGGACAACCGAAATTCAGAATTGAGCAAGGACTATTGAGAATAAAAATTAGCATAAGAAAATAAAAGCAAAGGTGATCACTAATCGAATCTGCAAAGGATGGAATCGCTAGGGCTTTTGGTCCACCTAACCAATGCAATGAATATTTATGGGTTCAATTTACCAAGATTAGTTGTCATTCTCATAAGCTGAAGTCTTTCTAATTTTATTTAATATTCTCTCTCAAGATATACTAAACCTACGGCCATCAGGTAGCCCTTCGATCTCTCGAGTAGAACTCTCAAGATGGGAGTGCATTAAGTCCAAGAAGACCATGAAATTCAGATGAATTATGTATATATATCTCTATATAGCATTCAATTCACACTATGAATTATTCAGTCGATTATGTGAATTCCTCTCTCGATTCATTCACATAACTCAAATCAATTAAGAGGTGGCCAAGCTCTTAATTGCATTAAGCACAATAATTCATAGACTATATGAAAATCACAATCTTGGATAAATCATAAAGATAAAAATATATTCATTAACATAATTAGGCTTTCCTCAGCCCTAGCAAGAAACAAATTTGTTCATTATAAGAGAATTAAAGCAAACAAAGGGAAAGAAAGAACTCTTGAATTTCGTCCATGGTGCTTAGATCTCCTCTTCTTGTCACCACCTTCTTCTTGAGATTTCTTGAATTCTTGATCTCCTTTCCTCTCTTTCATGACTTCCTTTCTCCTCTCTTGACTGATAGCTCGATGCAATTCGTGATCCCCTCCAGAGATTGATTGATACCTAAAGCTGGTCCACCCCCTCCTTTATATAGCTTAAAGGGGAGGGGGTGGTCTCCTACTTCCTCTTGAAGTTGACCTTTACAAGAATAGAAAGTCCTATCTTAATTCTAATCTTATCTTTTTATCTAATGAATTCAATCCTCTTATCTCTCTAATATTATTACATCAAGAATTTAGATCTAGAAGGACTCTTCTCAGTTTCTTGTTCTTGGATTCGTATTAGACCTCCTTTGCGAATTGGGCTTCAGCTGCGGATTGGGCTTTCTTATGAAATTGCCCTGACTTCGGGCCCAGATTTGATTTTGGTGCAGGCCAAATCAGCGAAAGCCCAAAATACAAAAGTTGTGGCTTTTTATCTTATCTTTCCAGTGGATCTAGAATCAGCCCATTCGGAGTTAGGAGACGCGAGTTAGGCCCAGATCGCTGAACGATGTCGAAACTGTGAAAAATCATCCGATTTGTCTTTCTTTGCTCTTGATGCCTTCTTTCAAGCCCTGAACAGAAATATAAGTCCAATTAGGTGTTAATTCAGTATAAAAGATAGAGTAATTGGAGATAAAAAAATGATAAGTTCTCTTCTCATCAGTGTTTTCGACACCCAATTCGAGCTTGAGGACAAGCTCGTAGTCTAGGAGGGGTGTGATGTTATGGACACACCGCCCGGCAACACACTGCGGTGCAGCCATAGACAGCAGCACGCACAGCGGGCTGCATAGCAGCACGCACCGCCCGGCAGCGCCACATAGCAGCCCGGAAGTGCACCACATGCACCGCCTGGCAGCGCCAAGCACACACCGCCTGGCAGCGCGCAGCACGCACCGCACGGCAGCAGCACTAGGCAGCAACACGCACCGCATGGCCGCATCACTAGATAACAGCATGCACCACATGGCAGCAGCACGCACCTCACGGCAGTAGCACTGTGAGACGCGTGCACCGCCCGACAGCAGCAGTAGGGTGGGCCCACACGACAGCTCATCAAGGTGGGTCCACACCTATCTTACTACATCAGCTCTGCTCGCCAACTCACCGCTAGCTACATCATTCCTCACCCCTTATCCTTATCCTTATATTATCTTATCTTAAGTAAGAGTTGTGTTACCATTAGGAGTAGGTAATTAGGAGTTTGAGTTTAAGTTGGATTACCCTAGCCTAGCCGAACCCAACAAGGAATTTCCTTCTGTAATCTCCTATTTAAGGAGCTACGAATTGAAATAAAGACATTTGGTTTTCTAGTCAAGAGAAGAGTGAGGAGAGTTCGGGTGGTCTCTTGGACAAATCACCCATTCAGAGAGTTCAGGTAGTCTCTTGGACAAATCACCCATTCAGTTTCCGCAATAGGGTCTCCACGCAAGGGAAGGCGCAAGGGAAAGCAGGGCTTTCTCCCCGTGAACCGACCCGTGACAAGATCCTATGTGCGGGCCGGGCCTATAACAAAGTGGTCCCTCGGCCAAGCCATGTTATAAAAACCCAGGGACTGTGGACAGATGCAAGATTAGCCCATCAGTTGTAACCCTAAATGGCCTTACACTTAACCTCTCAACCCATAATGATCAAACACTGCCCGACAAGAGAGGACCTCTCCCTCGGCTGCAAGGAATAGTGCTGCACTCTCTACTCACATGGATCCCGGGATCTAAAACCATTTGCAAACATTTTGAAACCATACATATATATATATATCATATATATAATTTTTTCAAAACAAAATTCCAACGATTGAAATCAACTACCGGCAGTTTGGTTTCCATCAGAGAGAGTGCATCCCCGATCATTACCTTTGTCCGACAAAGGGGATGATCCTGTCACTATGATCACCCACTTAGGTGAATTCTCAGACTATCCCAACATACCCAGGTTTTGACCCCCACTAAGGATCTCACTGATTGGCATATCAAAGACAACCCAATCCGACACCTAGTGCAGTGTCATAATTGAGTCTAGGGGTCAGGTGTAACTTTTTAGTTTTTCCCTGTTAGACAGTTTTGTATGCCTTTAGCTTCAATCAAGATGATGTACTTTATGAGTTTATTGTAAATGAATAAAAGTGCATATTTGATTCATGTTCCCTTGGTATGTTTCTATGTAATACCCGTAAACTAGACACTTAATGAGACTCGGGTTAGTTTAAAATGTTCACAGCTAGTGGGTCGGTCTTGGGAGACCTATCCTGACAAGGCTGACACTGTGGTGCCACCAAGTCAGTTGGGGTGGCTTGTCTCAGCTGTTGGGGTGAGACCCTAGGCACATACAGTGTAGGATTAACTGAATCTTTGAACTGGACCAGATTTCCAGTATTGCCATGGACCTTGGAAATTGATGGGTAAAACTGGAAAGTTACACCCGACCCCTAGACTCAATTATGATACTGCATTAGGTGTCGGATCGGGCTGTTTTTGATGTACCAATCAATGAGATCCTTAGCGGGGATCAAAACCTGGGTATGTTGGGATAGTCTAAGCATTCATCTGAGTGGGTGATCATAGTGACAGGATCAACCCCTTTGTCAGACAAAGGTAATGATCGGGGATGCACTCTCACTGATGGAAACCAAGACTGCCGGCAGCCGGTTTCAATCGTTAAGATTTATTTTGCAAAATATATTTTATATGAGATATAAAAGTATATATATTATGGTTTCTAAAAGGTTTGCAAAAGGTTTTAATTCATGGGATCCATAGAAGAGAGAGTGCAACACTGTTCCTTGCAACCGAGGGAGAGGTCCTCTCTTGTCGAGTAGTGTATGATCATTATGGGCTGAGAGGTTAAGTGTAAGATCATTGAGGATAATACCTGATGGGCTAATCTTGCATCTGCCCACAGTCCCTGGGTGTTACAAGGTGTCTTGGCCCAAGGACCACTTAGGGTAAGTGTTGGGCCCATAGAGCTCATGAGATGGGTTTTAGGGGGTGCACTGTCCATAACAGTGTATTCGGCCAGGCCTTGTAACAAAGGCTGGGCTGAACCCATGCGGCTGATCTGTAGATCAATGTTAGGGTCCCATGCCATACAAGGAAGCCCAACTGGGGAGCAGTTTGGAAGGCCAAGTGAATACATAAACTTAAATGGACTTTAAGCCCATTTCGAACTGGGCTAATTTGATTAGTCACTTAAGGGGCGAATTCTGAGATGGATTAGCTAATAGGATTGGGCCCAGACCTTATCCACTTAGAGAGTCCAAGATCTAAATAAGATTTAGATCTGGAAGCCTCCTAATTAGATTAGGAGATGGCTGATCTAATTTGTCGATAAGATAAGGGTTATCCCTTATCACTTAAAGGTACTTCTAATCCAAAAATGATTTGTGTTAGCAACTCCTAATGGGATTAGGAACTGATCCCTTTGAGATTATAAAAGGAGGAGGGGGTGGCAGATGGTTACTCTGTCTTCTTTAGTAATGGGATTAGGAACTCCTAATGAGATTAGGAACTGAAAGATTATCTTTTAATACAAAATTTAAGGAGAAATTTGATTTTTGTTTCAAAATTGTGTGCAGATGGTTACTCTGTCTTCTTTAGTAATACAATTACTATTAAAAGAAATAACAGATTCATCGCATACGGGGAACTGGAGAACAGTCTCTATGTTCTATATCTTTCTCTAGAAACTAACATAGCTGAAACTAAATCGGCTAAAATCCCCAAGAAGAGAGCCCGTGATACAGTTAATCCCACGTGTCTGTGGCATTACCGACTTGGCCACATCGGTGTTGACCAAATCACAAGGTTGGTAAAGGATGGTCCTTTGGATTTTCTAACTGTAGAAGATCATCCCACCTGTGAGCCTTGTTTACAAGGCAAGATGACAAAACGACCATTTAACGGTAAGCCTGAAAGATGTACATGCACGCTTGACCTAATACATACTGATGTATGTGGTCCCCTGAGTGTTAGGACACGAAATCAACACGTGTATTTCATCACCTTCACAGATGATTTCTCACAATATGGTTACGTGTACCTAATGAGACACAAGTGTGAATCCTTTGAAAAGTTCAAAGAGTTTAGACAAGAGGTCGAGAAACAGTTAGGGAGAGAAATTAAGGCCCTTCGATCAGATCGATGAGGTAAGTATCTCTCTAACGAATTCAGGGACTACTTAAAGGACAATGGGATAGTATCACAATTAGCTCCTCCTGCTACACCACAACTTAACGGTGTTTCAGAGAGGAGTAATATAACTTTATTGGATATGGTTTGGTCACTTCTCATACACTTAGATTTACCCACATCCTTTTGGGTTTACGCATTAGAGACTACGATTTACATGCTGAATCGAGTTCCAACGAAATCGGTTCTGAATACTCCATATGAACTTTGGACCGGAAAAAAACCAAGTGTCAGACACTTGAAGATTTGGGGTTGTCCAACACACGTTAAAAGAACGAGTGCGGACAAGTTGGAATCCAAGACTAGCCGTTGCCTATTTGTAAGCTACCCAAAAGGCTCTATAGGTTACCTATTCTATGACCTAAGTAGGCAGAAAGTGTTCTACAGTCGAAATGCACAATTCTTGGAGAATGATTACATCCTAGACACCCATCGTCAGGAAGTTGTTCTTGATGAGGAGAGCTTAGGAGAAGTGGGAGATGTCCCACAAGTTCCAGGTAGTGACCAACCTAGAAGATCCACTCGGGTATCCAGGCCACCAGTCCGTTATGGTATGACCAGGATAGTTACCTGGTGGAAACCTTGACTAGTGAGGAGGATCCCATGACTTACGCGGAAGCTATGTTGGAAATAGATTCCCAAAAGTGGGTGGAGGCCATGAGAGCAGAGATGAATTTAATGGAGACCAATGGAGTCTCGACTCTAGTAGATCCACCCTTCAGGGTAAAAGCAATCGGTTGCAAATGTATTTACAAGCGGAAGAAGGCCCCCGATGGTAGGGTTGAGACCTTCAAAGCTCGTCTGGTGGTGAAAGGGTACACTCAGAAAGGGGGTATCGATTATGAGGGACCCTTTTTGCCTGTAGCCGTGCTTAAATCCATTAGGATCCTGCTAGTTATAGCAGCATACCATGATTATGAGATTTGGCAGATGGATGTCAAATCTGAATTCTTGAATGGAGATCTTACTAAAGATATCTATATGTAGCATTCGCATGGCTTCATTGCTGCAGGTCAGGAAAACATGGTATGTAAACTTAATAGATCCATTTATGGACTTAAGCAAGATTCTAGAAGTTGGAACATCCATTTTGACTCTACTATCAAATCGTTTGACATCGACTAGAATCCGGATGAACTCTGTGTTTACAGGAAGTACAGTGGAGATAAGGTTACCTTTTTGGTTCTGTATGTAGATGACATTCTACTCATTGGGAATGATGTAGGAATGTTGACTACGGTGAAAGTATGGTTTTCACAGCAATTCTCCATGAAAGATGTTGGAGAAGCCTCCTATATACTGGGTCTTCGACTCTATAGAGATAGATCGAAGTGGATAACAGGTATCCCAGTCTGCTTACATTGACAAAATAGTCAAAAGATACAGCATGGAAAACTCCAAGAAAGGAAATGTTCCTTTCAGGCATGGAGTCACACTCTCCAAAAAGATGTCTCCCATGATTTTTGAGGAGATTGATGGCATGAAATACGTTCCCTATGCCTCAGCCATAGGGAGCATCATGTATGCCATGCTGTGCACTCGTCCTGACATTGCTTAGGCAGTGAGTGTAGTAAGCAGATTTCTAGCCAACACAGGGCAGGAGCACTGGACTGCTGTGAAAAACATACTTAAGTACTTTCGAAGGACAAAATAGTTTTGTCTAGTATTCAATGGTAACTCACTACAGATCCAAGGGTATACAGATGCCAATTTCTAGTCGGATTCAGATGATAGAAAGTCTACATTTGGATATGTTTTCATGATAGGATCGTGTGCTATTTGCTGGAAAAGCAACAAACAAGGGTCCATTGCAGACTCCACGATCGAGGCCGAGTACATTGCCACAAGTGAGGCTGCCAAAGAAGCTGTGTGGATGAAGAAGTTCATTCACGAGTTGGGAGTAGTTCCGTCCAGCACATCACCCATCCCATTTTTGTGTGACAACAATGGAGCTATTGCTCAGGCTAAGGAGCCACGAACCCACTATAAGTTGAAGCACATCGAGAGGAAGTACAACGTACTGTAGGAGAATGTTGGTAGAGAGGACATCCTGATTCAGAAGGTAGCGTTAGCGGAAAATGTAGCAGACCCATTGACAAAGCCACTATCACAGAAAGTGTTTGAGAAACACGTGGAAAGCATGGGACTCCGGCTAATACCTGATTGGACCTAAGTGCAAGTGAGGGCTGTTAGACAGTTTTGTATGCACTTAGCTTCATTCAAGATGATGTACTTTATGAGTTTATTGTAAATGAATAAAAGTGCATATTTGATTCATGTTCCCTTGGTATGTTTTTGTGTAATACCCTTAAATTAGACACTTAATGAGACTAGTGTTAGTTTAGAATGTTCACAGCCAGTGGGTCGGTTTGGGGTGACCTATCCTGACAAGGCTGACACTGTGGTGCCACCAAGTCGGTTGGGGTGGCTTGTCTTAGTTGTCGGGGTGAGACCCTAGGCACATACAGTGTAGAATTAACTGAATCTTTGAACTGGACCAGATTTCCAGTATTACCCTGGACCTTGGAGATTGATGGGCAAAACTGGAAAGTTACACCCGACCCCTAGACTCGATTATGATACTGCACTAGGTGTCGGATCGGGCTATTTTTGATATACCAATTAGTGAGATCCTTAGCGGGGATCAAAATCTGGGTATGTTGGGATAATCTAAGAATTCATCTGAGTGGGTGATCATAGTTACAGGATCAGCCCCTTTGTCAGACGAAGGTAATGATCAGGGATGCACTCTCACTGATGGAAACCCAAACTGCCGGCAGCCGATTTCAATCGTTAAGATTTATTTTGCAAAATGTATTTTATATGAGATATAAAAGTATATATATATATATATATATATATATATATATATTAATATATATATATATTATGGTTTCTAAAAGGTTTGCAAAAGGTTTTAATTCCCGGGATCCATAGAAGAGAGAGTGCAACACTGTTCCTTGCAGCCGAGGGAGAGGTCCTCTCTTGTCGGGCAGTGTATGATCATTATGGGCTGAGAGGTTAAGTGTAAGATCATTGAGGATAATACCTGCTGGGCTAATCTTGCATCTGCCCACAGTCCCTTGGTGTTACAAGGTGGCTTGGCCCAGGGACCACTTTGGGTAAGTGTTGGGTCCATAGAGCTCATGAGATGGGTTTCAGGGGGTGCACTGTCCATAACAGTGTATTCGGCTAGGCCTTGTAACAAAGGCTGGACCGAACCCATGTGGCTGATGTGTAGATCAATGTTAGGGTCCCACGCCATACAAGGAAGCCCAATTGGGCAGCAGTTTGGAAGGCCAAGTGAATACATAACCTTAAATGGGCCTTAAGCCCATTTCGAACTGAGTTAATTTGATTAGTCACTTAAGGGTCGAATTCTGAGATGGATAAGCTGATAGGATTGGGCCCAGACCTTATCCACTTAGAGAGTCTAGAAGCCTAATAATTAGATTAGGAGATGGCTGATCTAATCTGCAGATAAGATAAGGGTTATCCCTTATCACTTATAGGGACTTTAACCCAAATATGATTTGGGTTAGCAACTCCTAATGAGATTAGGAACTGATCCCTTTGAGATTGTAAAAGGAGGAGGGGGCGGCAGCCTTTAGACATGCAACCAATACACTCTTGTCTTGAGAGCTGGGATTTTAAGAAGAAAGATGTTTACACCCTATAAATACTCTCTTGCTGCCTCCTTCCTGCAGCCGCCGCCTCTAGCAGTTCGATCTCCAGTTCTTGGGAGAAATCAAGATTTGATCTTGATACCAATCTTTTGGAGTTGTATTCACAAGCCACCCTGTTGATTCTTGCGAAGGGTCAAATTCTTTTTGAAGAACACTGCTGATTCTGCTTCACCTTGCACTGCGCCATCTTCAGTGGGAGCAGATTTTGGATCCTTCCTTGGGCGTGAATACCTCCATTGGGAGATACTGCTTCTCTGTATCAGGTATAATCCCTCCCTGCTCCTTTTGGTTCAGATCTGGTTCAGTTTGTGATTCAAGAATGATCCTTGAAAATATGATTTTCTAAATAGGGAATTCGATTCTCAGTTGAAGGGAGAGAAAAATTTTTGAAATTCACCCCCTTATTCCGCAATCTTTGGGCATTCATGTGATGGATATCCTATCCCTGCATTCCCATCAATCACCAAGATCTAGGGCAATACTGGAAATCTGGTCCAGTTCAAAGATTCAATTAATCCTACATTGCATGTGCTTTGGGTCTCACCCTGGCAGCTGAGACAGGCCACCCCAACACTTGGCAGCACATCAGTGTTAGCCTTGGTAGGATAAATCTCCCCAGACTTATCCAATGATTGTGAACATTCTAAACTAACACGAGTCTCATTAAGTGTCCAGTTTAAGGGTCTTACATAGAAACATATCACACAAAATGAATCAAACATGCACTTTATTCATTTACATTAAATGTTAAAAGTATATCAAAATTTGATTGGAGCTAAGGGCATACAAAACTGTCTAACAGTTCCCACTTGCACTTATGTCCAATTTGGTAAAGCTGGAGTCCCATGCTTTCCACATGTTTCTCAAACACTTTCTGTGTGAGTGGCTTAGTCAATGGATCTGTCACATTATCTATTGATGGTACCCTCTGAATCAAGATACCCCTCTACCAGCAATCTCCCGCAATACATGGTACTTCCTCTCGATGTTCTTTGACTTCGAGTAGGCTCGAGGCTCCTTAGCTTGAGCGATCGCTCCATTGTTGTCACACAACAATGGGATGGGTGATGTGCTGGATGGAACCACTTCTAACTCGTGAATGAACTTTTTCATCCACAGCTTCTTTGGCATCTTCACTTGCGGCAATGTACTTGGCCTCGATTGTGGAATTTGCCATGGACCCTTGTTTGCTATTTTTCCAGCAAACAGGACACGATCCTATCATGAAAATATATCCAAATGTAAAATTTCTATCATCTAGATCCAACTGGAAATCGACATCATTATACTAGACAAAACTCTTTTGTCCTTCGAAGGTATTTGAGTATGTTCTTCACAGTAGTCCAATGCTCCTGCCTTGGGTTGGCTTGGAACCTGCTTACAACACTCACTGCCTGAGCGATGTCAGGGCGTGTGCATAGCAAGGCATACATGATGCTCCCTACGGTTGAGGGATAGGGAATGCCCTTCATGCCCTCAATCTCCTCAAATGTCTTGGCAGACATCTTCTTGGAGAGAGTGACTCCGTGCCTGAAAGGAATGTTTCCTTTCTTGGAGTTCTCCATGATGTACCTTTTGACAATTTTGTGAATGTAAGCTGCCTGGGAAAATCTAATTATCCGCTTCGATTTATCTCTATAGAGTCGAAGATCCAGTATATAGGAAGCTTCTCCAAGATCTTTCATGGAGAATTGCTGCGAAAGCCACACTTTGACTGAAGTCAACATTCCTACATCATTCCCAATGAGTAGGATATCATCCACATACAACACCAAGAAGGTGACCTTATCCAAAATAGACTTCCTGTAATCACAGGGCTCATCCAGATTCTGCTCAAAGTCAAACGATTTGACTGTAGAGTCAAAACGGATTTTCTAACTCCTAGAAGCTTGCTTAAGTCCATATATGGATCTATTAGGTTTACATACCATGTGTTCCTGACCAGCAGCAATGAAGCCTTGTGGCTGTTGCATGTAGATATCTTCACTAAGATCTCCATTCAGGAACACGGTTTTGACATCCATCTGCCAAATCTCATAGTCATGATATGCTGCTACAACTAGCAGGATCTTAATGAATTTAAGCATGGCCACAGGTGAAAATGTTTGCTCATAGTCGATGCCGTCTTTCTGAGTATACCCTTTCTCCACCAAATGAGCTTTGAAGGTCTCAACCTTGCCATCGGGGCCCCTCTTCCTCTTAAAGATCCATTTGCAACTGATTGCTTTTATCCCGGAGGGCGGATCTGTTGGAATCCAGACTCCATCGGCCTCCATTGAGTCCATCTTGGCTCTCATGGCCTCCACCCACTTCTAGGAATCTATGTCTAACATAGCTTCTGCATAAGTCACGGGATCCTCCTCACTAGTCAAAGCTTCCACCAAGTAACTATCCTGATCATAACCATAACAGATTGGTGGCCTGGATACCCGGGTGGATCTTCTAGGTTGGTCATTACCTAGAACTTGTGGGACATCTCCTACTGCTCCTGAGCTCTCCTCATCAAGAACTATTTCCTGACGATGGGTGCCCATGATATAATCCGTCTCTTAGAACTAGGTGTTTCGACTACATAACACTTTCTACTCACTTGGGTCATAGAATAGATAACCCACCGAATCCTTTGCGTATCCTACAAATAGGCAACGAATGGTCTTGTATTCCAACTTGTCCACACTCATTTTTTTAACGTGTGCAGGACAACCCCAAATCTTCAAGTGTTTGACACTTGGTTTCTTTCCAGTCCAAATTTCGTATGGAGTTTTCGAAACCGATTTGGTTGGAACCCAATTCAGCATGTGGATAGTAGTCTCTAATACATATCCCCAAAAGGATGTGGGCAATTCCGAGCGTGTGAGAAGTGACCAAACCATGTCCAATAATGTCCTATTCCTCCTCTCTGAAACACTATTAAGTTGTGGTGTTGCAGGAGGAGCTAACTGTGATATTATCTCGTTGGCCTTCAAGTAGTCTCTGAATTCGTCAGAGAGATACTCGCTGCCTCGATCTGATCGAAGGGCCTTAATTTCTCTCCCTAACTATTTCTTGACTTACTGTCTGAATTCCTTGAACTTTTCAAATGATTCAAACTTCTGTCTCATTAGGTACACGTAACCATATCGCGAATAATCATCGGTGAAGGTTATAAAGTACACGTGTTGGTTACAAGTTCTAACACTCAGGGGACCACATACATCAGTATGTATAAGGTCAAGCGTGCCTGTTCATCTTTCAGGCTTACCATTAAATGGCCATTTTGTCATCTTTCCTCAGAGGTAAGGCTCATAAGTGGGAAGATCTTCTACAGTTAGAAAATCCAAAGGACCATCCTTTACTAACCTTGTGATTCGGTCAACACTGATATGACCAAGTCGGTAATGCCATAAGCACGTGGGACTAACTATATCATGAGTCCTTTTCTTGGGGGTTTCGACCGACATAGTTTCAGTTAAGTTAGTTTCTAGAGAAGGATGTAGAACATAGAGACCGTTCTTCAGTTCCCCGCATGTGATGAATTTATTGTTCCTTTTAATTGTAATCATATTACTAAAACAGACAGTATATCCATCAGCACAGTTTAGAAACAAAAATCAAATTTCTTCTTAAGTTTTATACATAAAGACAATCCTTAAGTATAAGTATTCCTTCTCTAAAGACTAATTCTATGGTTCCTATCGCCGTAGCTACAACACTTGCAGAAGTTCCCAAGTAAAGTGTCACTTTTCCTTCACTCAGCCTTCTGCTTACTTTGAACCCTTGCAGTGGATTACACGCATGAGTTAATGCCCGGAGTCAACACACCAGGACACAAAAGCAACTAACAAATTAGTTTCCATGACACAAGTTTCAAAAGTACCTTTCTTAGATTCTAGGTAGGCAGGATATTTCCTCTTCCAGTGGTTGGCCTGCTTGCATAAGTGATAGGCATCGAATGCCTTGTCTTTCTTTTGTTTCTTAGATTTAGTGGCCTTTTTCTGGGGTTTCCTCTTTTCCCTCATCTTCTTGCCAGATTTGCCAGCTTCAACAAGCATGACTATCGGCTCATCCTTCTTAATCAGTTCCTTGTCTCGTTGCAACATATTGCTGAGCTCTTGAATACTGACATTCAACTTGTTCATATTATAATTCATTATGAACGGATTGAAGGATGGAGGCAAGGAGTTAAGAATGGTGTCTATCTGTGTGATCAGATCTAGCCTGGAACCAAGGTCCTCCAGCTCGTTTATGTAACCCATCATCTAGAGACAATGGCCATGAACTTGCTGCTCCTTGGTCATCTGTGCGGTCATGAACTATTTCAGGACCTTTTGACGAGTAGAACGATTCTGCTCTTTGTACATAGTTTTCAAACTATCCAATATGTCATTGGTGAGTTTGATCTGATCGAACTGCCTTTGTATTGGGTTATCTAAAGAGGCTATGATATATTAGTGGGCTAGGGAGTTTTTCTCCTCCCATTCTTGGTATTCCCTCCTACGGGTTTCTGAAGCCCTGTCTCCCAAACGATCCGGTGCAGGATTCTTTGCCACTTTATCTAACTTTTCTGAAGTCAGGACCAACATAAGGTTTCTATACCAGTCGCCATAGTTTGGGCCCTTAAGTTTGTTGTCATCAAGCAACTTAGCAAATTGTCTATTTGCCATTTTCTGGTAAAACAGCAAAACGTTAGTCCACAACCTTAGTTTGATTCATGTTACCTACATAGATATGGCTTTTAATCTATGTTCCATTTCTATTTGTTCATCTATGAGATTTCCCTCCTATCTCAGTGATAGAGACGGATAAATGTCTCTGGAAATATGGGAAATCACATAGGGTGCATGGAGCCAACTATTTCAGCTACATAATCCCACCACCTTTCTATGACGAATCATATCCACTCATCGTATAGGTTTCCCTTTGGCCTCTGTTAGACAAGGTTCATAGCCATTTTAGGGTAAACCTTTATGTCTAGTGAGTGCTCACCCATCATATTCAGGTTACACTAAGGTACCGTGAGAGAGTTCCCATTTTCTGGTGAAGCCCCTCCCACATCGGTCTATGACACCCCTATCATCTTATGAAACACTTTGGTAGACCCAACAACAAATCCATAGCCCAATTTTACAGTGCGTTTCCTCATTACTGAAGGACCCATCATCGTGCTAATGACGGAAGGCCTTTAGAGAGTCCATCATATGGATCTCCTTATCACATGCACTCATATAACCGGAGGGAACAAGTAATTATGCTCTAGTTAATTTAGGTCAAACCAAAGTGACTCCCACTGACTTTCATAAAGTCAGATTTCTGGTGGCCTAGTTCGGCTAGGATTTCCGCACGTGACCCCTTTCAAGGTTATGGGGCCCACCATGAATGGAAGGGTCATCTAATGACCATAAGGGACACCATGGCAATGATGTGCATTCAGCCATGGTGTGTGCAAGAGCCACTATCGTATCATCACGGGCCAAGTGCTTATGGCCCATGGTTGCAGCACATCAAACATCCACACATCGCATGTAATGGAAGAATTGATCCAAACAATTACTTGTTATAAAGCCCATTAACAAGCCCATTTATAATCCATAATATTAAAAATTAACATTATCTAGGTATATGGGCTGAATAGCAGTTAGCAATTCGGCCCATATACCTTTTACACAAAAGCGGGCTTTTGCAGTTTTAACCATTTAAAATTGGGCTTTATAGGTTGGCCGAATTGGTCCTTCCAATTAAAGATTTGTTTCAAACCTGAAAGTGGGAGAAATCAGGGCTGAGAACAGCCCCACTCGAACCCTAGATTCAGTCCAATCTGGTCTGAAACGGTCCAAAACCAATTTTTAATTGAAGAAACAATTCAAGAAAGATCTTAAATTAATATTTCTGATTTTAGACAATCAAAAATCAGATATGGACTGTTCGTACCACCTGCAAAACAGATGTTAGTAACCAAGGGCTGTAGTTTCATAAACTACAAAACGCAGAATGCAATATTCCAATCTGCAAATCTCTAGTGCCGTCGCCATCTCCAATCAAGAAAATAAAAACATTACAGAACCCTAATTTTTATTAATTAATTACATTCTTGATTGAATCCTATACATTCAGTATAGAAAAATAATGTAAAATAAAATATTTTACAGACCGAATAGAATAGAAACTGTAAAAAGATTGCGCAGACTATCTACGCCAAATATGCACTTCGATCTCCATGTACAAACAACCCATTAAATCAAGAACAATTCAAAATAAATTTCAGATTTAACAAAATTAATTTCAGATCAATCACCTACATCCAGAAACAATTTCTTGGAATAAAAAACAATAATCTGCGCAAATACAGGTAGAACAGCTTCTGCCCATTTGCGCAGGTTCAGATCTGATTTTCTTGGTTCAAGATTCGAACCTATGGCTCTATTACCACTGAGAGGGAGAGATCCATCATATGGATGCCAAGATTGTAGTGGAAAAGGGTGGGCAAATTTCAAAAATTTCTCTCCTCCCTTCAAATTGGGAATCATATTCCTTGATTTTTTAATACAATATTCAAGGATCTAATTGAACCAAAACCGGACTAGATCTGAACCAGACATAAAGGGAAGGGTTATACTTGATACGAAGAATTGCTATCTCCCAACGTTGGTGTTCACGCCCAAAGAATACTCCCAAGATCTGCTCCCACTAAAGATGACGTAGTGGTACTGGAACAGAACTAGCGGTGTTCATCCTACGAACCAAATTCTTCACAAGAATTCGATGGAAGCAAAGAGCACTGTACACAATCAGCCTTTCAGCAAAGACTGATATCAAGAACACCTTCTTGATCTTTCCCTCTCAGAGAGTTCGAACTAGGCAGTGAATGGCGGCAGTGGCTGAAAGAGAACTCTAGAGCTGAAGTTGGCATATTTGTTTTTCTTCTCTCTAGGGTTTTTTGAAAACCCTTGGTTTGAATTCTAGTAATGCAAGACTAGGGTTTCTCCTCTTTCTTAGTGATTAAGAAACCTCTTAATCCTATTAGGAGTTATCCCAATCCAAATCTGTATTTGGATAGGGAATTATCTTAATCCTATCTACAGATAAGGTCAGCCCACTCCTCATCTCATAAGGTGATTATCAGATTCAAATCTTTATTTGAATCTAAAATTCGCCCCTCTAAGTGGGCAATTAAAACAGCCAGTTCGAAATGGGTTTTAGGCCCAATAAGTGTTAAGTGCTCTATAAGCTTCCAAACTGTTGTCCAGTTGGGCTTCTTTATATGGCATGGGACCCAAGCATTGATCTACATATCAGCCACATGAGTTTGGCTCAACCTTTGTTAAAAGGTCTAGCCAAATTCACTGAAGAGCCCAGTGAACCCCTTGAGCCCATCACATGGACTCTATGGGCCCAACACTTACACTAAGTGGTCCCTGGGCCAAACCATCTTATAAAAACCCAGGGACTGTGGGCAGATGTAAGATTAGCCCATCAGGTGTAACCCTAAATGGTCTTACACTTAACCCCTTAGTCCATAATGATCAAACACTGCCCCGGCAATAAAGGACCTCTCCCTCAACTGCAAGGAACAGTGCTGCACTCTCTGCTCACATGGATCATGAGATTTAAAACCATTTGCAAACATTTTGAAAGCATACATATCTATATATCATATAAATAAATTTTGCAAAATAAAAGTCCAACGATTGAAATCAATTGTTGGCTGTTTGGTTTCCATCAGAGAGAGTGCATCCCCGATCATTACCTTCGTCTGACAAAGGGGCTGATCCTATCAGTATTATCACCCATTTAGGTGAATTCTCAGACTGTCCCAACATACCCAGGTTTTGACCACCGCTAAGGATCTCACTAATTGGCATATCAAAGACAACCAAATCTGACACCTAATGCAGTATCATTATCGAGTCTAGGGGTCAGGTGTAACATTTTAGTTTTGCCCATCAATCACCAAGGTCCAGGGCAATACTGGAAATCTAGTCCGGTTCAAAGATTCAATTAATCCTACATTACATGTGCTTTGGGCCTCACCCTAACAGCTGAGACAGGCCACCCCAACACTTGGCAGCACACCAGTGTCAACCTTGGTAGGACAAAACTCCCCAGACTTATCCAACGACTGTAAACGTTCTGAACTAACACGAGTCTAATTAAGTGTCTGGTTTAAGGGTCTTACACAGAAACATATCACACAACATGAATCAAACATGCACTTTATTCATTTACATTAAATGTCAAAAGTACATCAAAATTTGATTGGAGCTAAGGGCATACAAAACTGTCTAATACCACCCCAAGAGTGGGCCCAGAGAATGGCAAGCACGGTGATAGGTGGTGTAACTATCACCAGACACCACACCACAAGTTGATGGATTGTTTCACCCTCAGGAAGATATTTGTCTAGAAAGTAAAGATAGATAAGCTTGTAACAAAAGAGCCAACTCATGTGGAGACTGATCCCTTGCCAACACACGCCCGAGGAGGTAATGTCAATGTAGTAGGGGCTATAGGACAATACCAAGTCGACATCCTAATACAGAGATTGGAGCAAATTGAAGAATTTCACCAGTTCTTCATTAAGCAGAGAGCGAACACGGCAATGCAAAAATCAGCCATTAGGAAGTTGACAGAAGTGTTCTGATACGCCCTATAGTCATATAGCCGCGGTTGTGGTAGCGTGGAGTTTACGACAGATGACATGCTAGCAGCTGACCCCCTCCATAACCAGCCCTTGGGCAGCAGATTGGAAACTAATTAAACACTGAACACTTAATGGGCCAAAAGCCCATTACGAACTGGGCTGATATGATCACCCATCTGTGGGGCGAATCTGAGATTGATGTTAGTGAAAGGATTGGGCCTTTTACATTATCCACTCTAGGAGACCAAATTCAAATAAGATTTGAATTTGGTAACCTTCTGATAAGATCAGGAGTAAACTAACTTAATCTGTAGATAGGATTAAGATTATCCCCTATCCAAATATAGATTTGGATTGGGATAACTCCTAATTAGGAGGATTTCTTAATCAAGAAGAAAGGAGGAGAAAAGATAGTTCGAATATACTAGATTTCAAACTAAGTTTCTCTAAGAGAGAGAAGAAAGTCTTCTGTAGTAGAGATTTTGATCTCAAGAACTCTAGAGAGAAGAAAAGCTATTAAGCCATCTTCATCCCAGGAGTTCTCCTCCAGCCGCCGCCAACCCCTCTTGCAAGATTCGATCTTTGTAGGAGAAAGAAGTCAAGAAATCAATTCTTGATATCAGTCTTGCCGAAAAGACTGAAAAGGATTTAGTGTTCAGAGTTTCCAATGGGTTCTTGCGAAGGATCTAGTGTGTAGGACGCACCCTACTGGTTCCGTTCCATCATCAGCTGTGTCATCTTCAGCAGGAGCGGATCTTGGCATCTTCTTTGGGCGTGAACACCAACTTTGGGAGATATTGTTTCTCTGGATCAGGTATAATTCTTCTTGTTTCCTTTTGGTTCAGATCTGGTTTGATTATGGTTGAAGTAGAATCCTTGAATATTGTATTCTAAATTTAGGGAATATGATTCCCAGTTGGGAGAAGGTAGGAAATTTTTTGAAATTTGCCCACCCATTCCGCACCCTTCATGGTGTCCATTAGATGGATCCTACCCTTCTTTCAGTGGTATCAGAGCCACAGGTTTGAATCTTGAACCAAAAGAAAATCAGATATGGACCTGCACAGATGGACAGAAGATGTTCTGCCAAGATTTGCGCAGATTGTTTTCTTTATTTCAAGAAATTGTTTCTTGTTAAGGGCGATTGATATGAAATTAATTTCTGTTAAATTCAAAATTTATTTAGAACTGTTCTTTATTTATTTTGATTTAATGGACTGTTCGAACCTGGGGATCGCAGTGCAGATTTGGCGTAGATGGTCTGCGCAACCCTTTTTTCCTTTTCTATTCAATTCGGTCTGTAAATATTTTTTTTTTATTTTTCTAGACTGAATGCATAGGATTTAATCAAGAATGTAATTAATTAATAGAAATAGGATTTCTGTTTTTTTATTTTATTTTCTTGATTAAAGAAGAAGGAAGAAGAAGGCGGCACTGGAGACTTGCAGATGGAGAAATCGTTCTTTGCAATTTGCAGTTTGTGAAACTGCAACCCTAGTCATTAACCTCTGTTTTGCAGGTGGTGCGAACAGTCCATAGTTGTTTTGTGCTTGTCTAAAATCAAAATTATTAATTTCATATCTTTCACGAATTAATTCTTGAATTGAAAATCAGTTTCGGACCATTTCGGACCAGTTTTAAAGGGTTAAAACTGCAAAAGCCCACTCTTGTGAGAAAAGCTGTATGGGCTGAACTGCTAACTACGATTCAGCCCATACACCTAGTAGACATTAATTGTTAATGTTATGGTTTTCATATGGGCCGTTTAATGGGCTTTACAGCAGTTGATTGATTGGATCAATTCTTCCTTTTTCATGTGATGATTGGATGCTTGATGTGCTGCGACCATGAGCCATAAGCACTTGGCCCATGATGATTCATCAGTGGCTCTTGCGCACACCATGGCTGAATGCACATCATTTCCATGGTGTCCCTTAAGGTCATTGGATGACCCTTCCTTTCTTGGTGGGCCCCACAACCCTGAAAAGGGATGCGTATGGAACCCCTAGCCGATTAAGGCCCACCAGAAATTTGACTTTGTAAAAGTTAGTGGGAGCCACTTTGGTTTGACCTAAATTAAAACTAGGGCGTAATTTTGTTCCCTCCAGCAAATATGAATGCATGTGATAGGGAGATCCATATGATGGACTCTCTAAAGGCCTTCCGTCATTAGCACAATGATGGGTCCATCAGTAATGAGGAAACGCACCATAAAATTGGGTTATCCATTTGTTGTTGGATCTGTTAGAGTGTTTCATAAGATGATAGGGGCATCATAGACCGATGTGGGAGAGGCTTCACCAGAAAATGGGAACTCTCTCACAGTACCTTGGCATAACCTAAATATGATGGGTGTGCACTCACTGGATAGAAAGGTTTACCTGAAAACGGCTCTGAACCTTTTTTGACAGAGGAAAAAGGGAAATTCATCTGATGAGAGGATATGATCCGTCATAGAAAGGTGGTGGAGTTATGCAGCTGAAACAATTGGCTTCACGCACCTCATGTGATTTCCCACATTTCTAGAGACATTCTGTCATCTCCATTACTGAGAAAGGAGGGAAATCTCAGAGATGAATAAATGGGAATGGAACATAGATTAAAAGCCATATCTATGTAGGTAACTTGAATCAAACTAAGGTTGTGGACTAATGATTTTGCTGTTTTATCAGAAAATGGCAAATGGTCAATTCGCAAAGCTTCTAGATGATAACAAGCTTAAGGGCCCAAACTATGCTGATTGGTACAAAAATCTTATGCTAGTCCTAACTTCTAAAAAGTTAGATAAGGTAGTGAAAAACACTGCCCTGGAGCGTCCGGGTTATAGGGCTTCTGAGGCCCATAGGAGGGGCTACCAAGATTGGGAGGATAAGAACTCCCTAGCCCGCTGCTTTGTCATTGCCTCACTAGACAACTCAATACAGAGGCAGTTCGATCAAATCGAACTAGCGAAGGACATATTGGACAGACTAAAGAAAATGTATGAAGAACAGAACCATTCTACTCAACAGAATGTCTTGAAACTGTTCATGACCGCGTAGATGTCCAAAATGCAGAAAGTTCATGACCATTGTCTTCGGATGATGGGTTACATTAACGAACTTGAAGCCCTTGGATCCAGGCTAGATCTTGGCATGCAAGTGGATGCCATCCTTAATTCTTTGCCCTCTTCCTTCAATGCGTTCACAATGAACTATAACATGAATAAGCTGAATGTCAGCGTCCAGGAACTCAGCAATATGTTGCAGAGGGCCGAAGATCTACTAAAGAAGGATGAGCTTGTGGTTATGCTTTCTGAAACTAACAAATCGGGCAAGAAAAAGAGAAAGGCAAAGAAGCCCCAGAAGAAAGCTGCCAAACCCAAGAAGCAGAAGAAGAACAAGGCATCTGATGTCTGTCACTTCTGCAAGCAGACCGGCCACTGGAAGAGGAACTGTCCACCTACCTGGAATCTAAGAAAGGTAACGTCGAAACTTGTGTCATAGAAACTAATATGTTAGTTACTTCTGTGTCCTGGTGTGTTGACTCCGGGGCTTCAACTCATGCGTGTAACTCACAGCAGGGGTTCAAAGTTAGTAGAAGATTGAGTGAAGGCAAAGTGACACTATTTTTGGGAACAACTGCAAGTGTTGCAGCTGCGGCAATAGGAACCGTAGAATTAGTTTTTAGAGAAGGAGTGCTTGTACTTAAAGATTGTCTTTATGTACAGAACTTGAGAAGAAATTTGATTTCTGTTTCTAAACTGTGTGCTGATGGATATACTGTTTATTTTAGTAATATGATTACTATTAAATGGAATAACATATTCATCGCATGTGGAGAACTGGAGAATGATCTCTATGTTCTACATCCTTCTCTAGAAACTAACTTAACCAAAACTACGTCGGTCAAAAATTCCAAGAAAAGAAATTGTGATACAGTAAATCTCACGTGCCTCTGGCATTACCGACTTGGCCACATCGGTGTTGACCAAATCACAAGGCTGGTAAAGGATGGTCCTTTGGATTTTCTAGCTGTAGAAAATCTTCCCACTTGTGAGCCTTGCCTTCAAGGCAAGATGACTAAGCGGCCATTTGATAGTAAGCCTGAAAGAGCTACAGGCACACTTGACCTAATACATACTGATGTATGTGGTCCCCTGAGTGTTAGGACACGAAATCAACATGTGTATTTCATCACCTTTATAGATGATTTTTCATGATATGGTTACGTGTACCTAATGAGACACAAGTCTAAGTCATTTGAAAAGTTCAAAGAATTGAGATAGGAAGTTGAGAAACAGTTAAGGAGAGAAATTAAGGCCCTTTGATCAGATCGAGGTGGCGAGTATCTCTCTGATGAATTCTTGGACTACTTAAAGGTCAACGGGATAGTGTCACAATTAGCTCCTCCTACCACACCTCAACTCAACGGTGTTTCAGAGAGGAGGAATAGGACCTTGTTGGTCATGGTCTGGTTACTTCTCGTCCACTCAGAATTACCCACATTCTTTTGGGGATATGCATTAGAGACTATTATCTACGTACTGAATCGAGTTCCAACCAAATCGGTTCCGAAGACTCCATATGAACTATGGACCGGAAGGAAGCCAAGTGTAAGACACTTGAAGGTTTGGGGTTGTCCTGCACACGTTAAAAGAACAAGTGCGGACAAGTTGGAATCCAAAACCAGTCGTTGCCTATTTATAGGCTACCCAAAGGATTCGATGAGTTATCTATTCTATGATCCAAATGAGCAGAAAGTGTTTTGCAGTCGAAACACCCAATTCTTAGAAACCGATTACATCCTAGACACCCATTGTCAAGAAATAGTTCTTGATGATGAAAGCTTAGGTGCAGTGGGAGATGTTCCACAAGCTCTAAGTAGTCACCAACCTAGAAGATCCACTCGGGTATCCAGGCCGCCAGTTCGATATGGTTATGACCAAGATAGTTACCTGGTGGAAGCCTTCACTAGTGAAGAGGATCCCATAACTTATGCGGAAGCTATATTAGACATAGATTCCTAGAAGTGGATGGAGGCCATGAGAGCTGAGATGGACTCGATGGAGACCAATGGAGTCTGGACTCTAGTAGATCCGCCCTCCGGGGTAAAAGCAATTGGTTGCAAATGGACCTACAAGAGGAAGAAGGGCCCCGATGGCAAGATTGAGACCTACAAAGCTCGTTTGGTGGCGAAAGGGTACACTCAGAAAGAAGGTATCGATTATGAGGAGACCTTTTCGCCTGTGGCCATGCTCAAATCCATTAGAATCCTGCTAGCTGTAGCAGCATACCATGACTATGAGATTTGGAAGATGGATGTCAAAACCGCATTCCTGAATGGAGATCTTAATGAAGATATCTACATGCAGCAGCCGCAAGGCTTCATTGTTGCGGGTCAGGAACACATGGTATGTAAACTTAATAGATCCATATATGGACTTAATTAGGCTTGTAGGAGTTGGAACATCTGTTTTGATTCTGCTGTCAAAACGTTTGACTTTGTGCAGAATCCGAATGAGCCCTATGTTTACAGGAAATCCAGTGGGGATAAGATCACCCTTTTGGTGTTGTACGTGGACGATATCCTACTCATTGGGAATGATGTGGGAATGTTGACTTCGGTCAAGGTATGGCTATCACAGCAGTTCTCCATGAAAGATCTTGGAGAAGCTTCATACATACTGGGTCTTCAACTCTATAGAGATAGATCAAAGCGGATAATTGGATTATCCCAGGCTACTTACATTGACAAAATTGTCAAAAGATACAGCATGGAAAACTCTAAGAAAGGAAATGTTCCTTTCAGGCATAGAGTCACTCTCTCCAAGAAGATGTCTCTCAAGACTTCTAGGGAGATTGAGGGCATGAGAGACGTTCCCTATGCCTCTGCCATAGGGAGCATCATTTATGCCATGCTGTGCACTCGTCCGAACATAGCTCAGGCGGTGAGTGTGGTAAGTAGATTCCAGGCTAACCCAGGGTGGGAGCATTGGACTGCTGTGAAGAACACACTTAAAAACCTTCAAAGGACAAAAGAGTTTTGTTTAGTATTCGGTGGTAGTTCACTACAAGTTCTAGGGTATACCGATGCCGATTTCCAGTCGGATCCAGATGATAGAAAGTCTACATCTGGGTATATTTTCACGATAGGATCGTGTGTTGTTTGCTAGAAAAGTAGCAAACTGGAAATCTGGTCCAGTTCAAAGATTCAATTAAAACTACACTACATGTGCTTTGCGCCTCACCCTAACTGCTGAGACAGGCCACCCCAACACTTGGCAGCACTCCAGTGTCAGCCTTAGTAGGATAATACTCCCCAGACTTATCCAATGATTGTGAACATTTTGAACTAACACGAGTCTCATTAAGTGTCCAGTTTAAGGGTCTTACACAGAAACATATCACACAACATGAATCAAACATGCACTTTATTCATTTACATTAAATGTCAAAAGTACATCAAAATTTGATTGGAGCTAAGGGCATACAAAACTTTCTAATACCACCCCACGAGTGGACCCAGAGAAAGGCAAGAACGGCGATAGGTGGTGTAACTATCACCAGACACCACACCACAAGTTGATGGATTGTTTCACCCTCAAGAAGATATTTGTGTAGAAAGTAAAGATAGATCAGCTTGTAACAAAAGAGCAAACTCATGTGGAGACTGATCCCTTGCCAACACATGCCCAAGGAGGTCATGTCAATGTAGTAGGGGCTATAGGACAACACCAAGTTGACATCCTAATAGAGAGATTGGAGCAAATTGAAGAATTGTGCCAGTTCTTCATTAAGCAGAGAGCCAACACGGCAACGCAAAAATCAACCATCAGGAAGTTGATAGAAGTGTTCTGATACACCCTATAGTCATATAGTAGCGATCGTGGTAGTGTGGAGTTCACGGCAGATGACATGCTAGCAGTTGACCCCCTCCATAACCAGCCCTTGTATATCATGGCAAAGATAGGGGGTATGGCATGTGGAGATCGATGGTTGATCCCGAAGGTTCTGTGAATCTTATCATGGTCCACACACTAGAGCTGATGTGCATCCAGAAGGAAGACGTCAAGGGATCCCCACTAGAAGTAACATATTCCAACGGAACCTCCTCAACCACTAAGGGATCTATGGAGCTGCAGGTCATAATCAGGTCATTCAACATAATACAAGAATTTCAAGTAGTCTGAGGAAAAAACCTCTTACCATGTGCTTTTGGGGTGACCGCTGATACACGACCTAGCCCTTGTCCCTTCAACGTACCATCATTGCATCCACCAAATTGCCAACAAAGGATAGAGAGAGACTGATAGCACTCCCAGAAGAGTTTTAGGACGTGTTCGCCTGATCATACGACCAGATGCCAGGACTTGACCTAGAGCTGGTCTGCCACTCTCTCTACATAGACCCAAAATTTTGGCCGGTAAAACAACCAAAAAGAGTCTTTAAACCAGAAGTAACGCTAAAAATCAAGGAGGAAATAGAGTGGCTTCTAAAAGCAAGATTCATCAAGCCCATAGCGCACCACCAGTGGCTAGCCAACCTAGTCCCAATAAAGAGGAAGAATGGGCAATTAAGATGTTGTCAATTTTAGAGACTTTAACAAGGCCTGTCCCAAGGATGAATTCCCTCTCCCTAATATGTAGGTACTAATAGATTCAATGGTGGGGCATGAACTTTTTTCCTTCTTGGACACTTATAGTGGGTATAATCAAATCTTTATGGACCGCAAGGATGCCCCTCACATAGCCTTCAAGACACCCATTGGAATTTTCTACTACAAAATGATGCCCTTCGGGTTAAAGAATGCTGGGGCCACATACCAGAAGACAATGACTAGTGCCTTCCATGATATGATCTGCAAGGAAATAGAGTGCTACGTGGATGAGATAGTTGTCAAAACTAGGAAGTAGGTGGAGCATCCCGAAGTCTTGAAGGAAATCTTTACCAGGTACAGGGAATTCAAACTAAGATTGAACCTATTGAAATGTGCATTCAGAGTACAGTCAGGCAAATTCTTTGTTTACCGAGTAGACCAATCCAGGATACACCTAGACGAGAATAAAGTTAAATCCATCCTAGACTTGCCGCCACCAATAAATCAGTCCCAGCTGAAGACTTTCCTTGGGAAGGTTTCCTATCTAAGGAGATTCATTCCTAGTCTCACACACGCGGCCTTGTTAGATAGTCTTGTATGCCCTTAGCTTCAATCCAAGTTGATGTACTTTTGACATTTAGTGTAAATAAATAAAGTACATGTTTGATTCATGTTGTATGGTATATTTCTGTGTAAGACCCTAAAACTAGACATATATAGAGACTGGTGTTAGTTTTAAATGTTCACAGCCATTGGATAAGTCTGGGGAGATTTATCCTGCCAAGGCTGATGCTGATGTGCCACCAAGTGTTGGGATGGCTTGTCTCGGCCATCAAGGTAAGACCCAAGGCACATGCAGTATGGGATTGCTTGAACCCTTGTACTGGACCAGATTTCCAGTATTGCCCTAGACCTTGGAGACAGATGGACAAAACTCGAAAGTTACACCTGACCCCTGAACTCGATTTTGACACTTCACTTGGTGTCGGATCGGGCTGTCTTTGATATGTCATTCAGTGAGATCCTTAGTGGGGGTCAAAACCTGGACATGTTGGGGCAGTCTGAGAATTCATCTGAGTGAGTGATCATAGTGATAGGATCAGCCCCTTTGTCAGACAATGGTAATGATCGGGAGTGCACTCTCTCTTATGGAAGCCAAACTGTCGACAGTTGATTTCAGTCGTTGGAATTTTGTTTTGCAAAATTAATATATATATATATATAAATGTATATGTATGGTTTCAAAAGATTTTCAAAAGGTTTTAATTCCTAGGATCCATGTGAGTAGAGAGTGCGGCACTGTTCCTTGTAGCCGAGGGAGAGGTCTTCTCTTGTTGGGCAGTGCTTGATCATTATGGGATAAGAGGTTAAGTGTAAGACCATTTAGGATAATACCTAATGGGCTAATCTTACACCTGCCCATAGTCTCCAGGTTTTTATAAGATGGCTTGGCCTAGCGACCACTTAATGTAAGTGTTGGGCTCAAGGGGGTCACTAAGTTTTTTAGTGAATTCGGCTGGGCCTTGTAATAAAGGCTAGGCAGAACCCATGTGTCTGGTGTGTAGATCAATTCCTGGGTCCCACGCCATACAAAGAAGCCCAACTGGGCAGCAGATTGGAAACTAATTAAACACTAAACAATTAATGGGCCAAAAGCCCATTACGAGCTGGGCTGATATGATCACCCATCTATGGGGCGAATCTGAGATTAATGTTAGTGAAAGGATTGGGCCTTTTACCTTATCCACTCTATGAGACCAAATTCAAATCATATTTGAATCTAGTAACCTCCTGATAAGATCAGGAGTAAACTAACTTAATCTACAGATAGGATTAAGATTATCCCCTATCCAAATATAGATTTGGATTGGGATAACTCCTAATTAGGAGGATTTCTTAATCAAGAAGAAAGGAGGAGAAAAGATAGTTTGAATATACTAGATTTTGAACTATGTTTCTCTAAGAGACTGAAGAAAGTCTTTTACAACAGAGATTTTGATCTCAAGAACTCCAAAGAGAAGAAAAGTTGTTTAGCCATCTTCGTCCCAGGAGTTCTCCTCCAGCCGCCGCCGACCCCTCTTGCAAGATTCGATCTTTGTAGGAGAAAGAAGTCAAGAAATCAGTTCTTGATATCAGTCTTGCAGAAAAGATTGAAAAGGATTCAGTGTTCAGAGTTTCCAGTGGGTTCTTGCGAAGGATCCAGTGTGTAGGACGCACCCTGCTGGTTCCGTTCCATCATCAGCTGTGTCATCTTCAGTAGGAGCGGATCTTGGCATCTTCTTTGGGTGTGAACACCAACTTTGGGAGATATTTGAAGGGAATGATAGATTCATTCCATGGACGCCCAAAGATTGCAGAATAAGGGGCGAATTTCAAAAATTTTTCTCTCCCTTCAACTGGGAATCACATTCCCTATTTAGAAAATCATATTTTCAAGGATCAATCTTGAACCTTAAACTGAACCAGATCTGAACCAAAAGGAATGAGAGAGAATAATACCTGATACGGAGAAGTAATATCTCCCAACAAAGGTGTTCACGCCCAAGGAAGGATCCAAAGACTGCTCCCACTAAAGATGGTGCAGTGCAGGATGGAGCAGAATCAGTAGTGTTCTTCCCAAGAACTCTGTCCTTCACAAGAAACAGTAGGATGGAACGTGAGCACAGCTTCCCTTTTCAGTCCTTTCTCAAAGAATTGATGTCAAGATCCAATCTTGACTTCTCCCACAGCTGGAGATCGAACTGGCAAACAGGGCGGCAAGAGCAGGGAGGCGGCAAGAGAGTATTCGCAGGGTGCAGAATTCTCTCTTCTTGATTTCAGCACTAAAGAGGATCCGATGTGTTTCTTGTTCCCTCTCAAGGCTGCTGCCCCCTCCTTCCTTTTGTTAACTTGAAAAGATCAACTCCTAATCCCATTAGGAGGTGCTTATCCAAATCATATTTGGATCAGCCTTCTCTTCTAGTGATAAGGATAAACCCTTATCTTATCTGTAGATTAGATTAGCTTTATCCTAATCTTATCAGGAGGTTTCTAGATCTGAATCACATTCAGATCTGGACTCTCTGAGTGGATAGGATTAAGACCCTATCCTAACTGCTAATCCATCTCAGAATTCGCCCCTTTAAATAACTAAATTAATAGCCCAGTTCGAAATGGGCTTCAGGCCCACTAAGCTTATGTGCTCACTTAACCTTCCTAACTGCTGCCCAGTTGGGCTTCCCTGTATGGCGTGGGACCCAAGCATTGATCTACACATCAGCCACATGGGTTTGGCCCAGCCTTTGTTACAAGGCCTGGTCAAATACAATGTTAAAGACAGTGCACCCCCTGAAACCCATCAAATGGGCTCTATGGGCCCAACACTTACCCTAAGTGGTCCCTGGGCCAAGCCACCTTTTAACACCCAGGGACTGTGGGCAGATGCAAGATTAGCCCATCAGGTATTATCCTCAATGGTCTTACACTTAACCTCTCAGCCCATAATGATCATACACTACCCGACAAGAGAGGACCTCACCCTCAGCTGCAAGGAACAGTGTTGCATTCTCCACTTATATGGATCCCGGGAATTAAAACCCTTTTGCAAACATTTTAGAAACCATAATATATATACTTTTATATCTCATATAAAATATATTTTGCAAAACAAATTTCAACGGTTGAAATCGGCTGCCAGTAGTCTTGGTTTCCAACAGTGAGAGTGCATCACCGATCATTACCTTTGTCCGAAAAAGGGACTGATCCTGTCACTATGATCACCCACTCAGATCCTGTCACTATGATCACCCACTCAGATGAATTCTCGGATTGTCCCAACATACCCAGGTTTTGACCCCCGCTAAGGATCTCACTGATTGGTACATCAAAGATAGCCCGATCCGACACCTAGTGCAGTATCATAATCGAGTCTAGGGGTCGGGTGTAACTTTCCAGTTTTGCCCATCAATCTCCAAGGTCCAGGGCAATATTGGAAATCTGGTCCAGTTCAAAGATTCAATTAATCCCACACTGTATGTCCCTAGGGTCTCACCTCGGTAGTTGAGACAAGCCACACAAACCGACTTGGTGGCACCACAGTGTCAGCCTTGTCAGGATAGGTCTCCCCAGACCGACCCACTGGCTGTGAACATTCAAAACTAACACGAGTCTCAATAAGTGTTCAGTTTAAGGGTAATACACAGAAACATACCAAGGGAATATGAATCAAATATGTACTTTTAATCATTTACAATAAACTCATAAAGTACATCAATTTTGATTGAAGCTAAGGGCATACCAAACTGTCTAACAATATTGTTTCTCAGGATCAGGTATAATCCTTCCTATTTCATTTTGGTTCAGATCTGGTTTGGTTATGGTTCAAGTAGAATCCTTGAATATTGTATTCTAAATTTAGGGAATATGATTCCCAGTTGGGAGAAGGTAGGAAATATTTTGAAATTCACCCATCCATTCCGCACCCATCTTGGTGTCCATTAGATGGATCCTACCCTTCTTTCAGGACTTACCATTAATGAAGCTGATCAAGAAGGCCGTTGAGGTCAAATGGACCTAGGAGCACCAAGAAACTTTTGAACGGTTGAAACAAGCACTGGCCAAAGCACCCACAGTGAGGCCTCCCTGATGGGAATAGAAAGTATCATATCTTTATTCCTAAATATTCATTCTTTTACATTAAATTATCACTTAATTGGACTCATTACTCTGGAATTTCGATTTCGGGCAAGCAAGAAGGTGACAAGAGGAAAACAAGGCTAATCAAACGATTTTGCATAGTTTCGGCACCATTCAGTAATCTGGGCATAACTCTCACATCCGGATTCTGATTGGGATGATTCAAGATGCATTGGAAATATAAGGGATAACTCCACAAATTTTGTGTTATGGATTTTGACATATTTGGTCTGCATCAAGGTCAAAATCGGGCCTGAAGTCAGAGAAAATTCATAAAGAAGCCCAGCCCACAACTGAAGCCCAATTCGTAGAAGAGCCTTATAGCAGCCCAATTTATTGAAAAAGCCCAACTCGAATTCAAGAATAATGAGTCCCATCAGATTTAAATTTCAAATGTAATTCTGGAAGGATAAGAGGATTGAGATTACTAGATAAGAGATATTATAGGATTAGATCAAAATTGATTAGGACTTTCTATTTTTGAGGATAATCTCCTAAGAGGAGTTGGAGAGAACCCCTCCTCCTAAAGCTATATAAAAGGGCCGGGGGGGGGGGGGTAGGACCAGCTTTATCAATGAATCAATCAACAATCCATCAATCAAGCATCAAGCAATTCCATAAAGAAAGATTAATTTGGCCTTGTGAGAATCAAAGCCTAGAGGATTCAAAAATCATGAGCAGCTAAGCTTTTCCTTTCTGGTTCAAGGGGGGAGGTTCGATTGTGCCATCGTGAGGTTCTGTATTTAATTCAAGTTTTTTCTTTTTAATTCAAGTATTCATTGATTCTTGTGCTTATTCTCTATGGATATTAATGTTAATTAGTCTAACAAATTAATTAATGTTGATTTTCCTACTGCTATCCATGGTTCGGTGATCTATAATTGTCACGAATAGTGGTACAAGTAGCAATTAGGTTAATATTTTTCTGAGTCAATTGTTCGTGACATTCTTTGACCAATGTATTGACATGTTTTAACCTAAAGGGAATCAATGGAACAAGATTCGATAATTGTAGCTATCTCAATTATTGTTATTTTGGTTTAACTATTTTCACAAAGTTTAATGCTATCACTAGTTAATATGGAGCCCTATCGTACCTAGTTGATTAGGGATAAGTGTTGATTGAATGCTGGGTTTGGTCAGATGATTTAGCAAAAGACAAGGTTTATTATGGCTATCCTAATAAATCTAAGGTTAAATGCTTGAATTGCAAGACTACCAAAGTCAACCTATAATCGATGACCAATTGACTAACCCAAACCCTTGAATCAGAAATTATTCCCTAGCTCCCTGTGGGATTCGACCTAGTACCACTATGTCGAGCTGGGGAGAGCTATGTCGAGCTCCTTGATGGCGAACTACCTGGGGGAGAGCTATGCCGAGCTAGGGAGAGCTATGCTGAGCTCCCTGATGGCGATCTGCCTAGGGGAGAGCTATGCTAAGCTCCCTAGTGGTGAGCTACCTTGGTGGACTTGTCATTTGATCTGCTCCTATGTGACCTGTAACTCAGAGGATGGTGGAGCTCCCTGGTGTAGCGCAACCTGACTACCCTCTGCATGAGGTGATCTCCTGTCATTTGTAGGTGGCGGGAGTTGAGGGACCTATGAGAACTCCATCTTTTCCTCCTCTTTGTAGGTGGCGGGAGCTAAGGGACTTGCGAGAACTCCACCTTTCCTCCTCTTTGTAGGCGGTGGAAGCTAAGGAACCTATGAGAACTGAACCAGGGGGCCCGGGGGTATTTACCCGGTGGGGACTCTCCGATGCCTAAGTTAGCACTCTGATTGTAGAGAGCTTGAAGATGATATTAGAGGAATGAGAGAGCTAGAGAGCAGGGATTACCTCCATTTTTTCATTCTCTCCCTTTGGCTTTGGGGGTTGGAATCCTTATATAGCGATGCCTGAAAGGATGATAGATGCATCGTATGGATGCCCAAATCTTGCAGAATAAGGTGGGTGAATTTCAAAAAAATTCTCTCCCTTCAATTGGGAATCACATTCCCTATTTTAGAAAAATCATATCTTTCAAGGATTAATCTTGAACCATGAACTGAACCAGATCTGAACAAAAATAGTAGGAGAGGATTATACCAGATACGGAGAAATAATATCTCCCAACAAAGGTGTTCACGCCTGATGGGTTTGCCGAAGCCCTCAAAATTAGTAGTAGTCCCACAATAAGATATTTGTATTAAAAGTGGTACTAGGTCGAATCCCACAGGGAGCAAATCAGTAATCTCTTAGCCGAATAGATAAAGTAAATGAGTGGGAAGATAATTTAAAAGAATAAGAAAACAATAACAAAATAAACAAACAAGAGAAAATCAGTCTTGCCGAATTTTGGTTCAGGGGGGTTGAATCGATTGGCCATTGATCCTAGGTAAATTTCAGCATTCTTGCAATTCAAGCATTTAACCTTAGATTTTTTAGGATAGCCATAATAAACCTTGTGTTTTCCTAATTCAGTTGACCAAACCCAGCATTCGATCAACACTTATCACCACTCAACTGGGTACGATAGTGTTCCATGTTAAATAGTGATAGCATTAAGATTTGCGAAAATGGTTAAACCAAAATAACAATAATTGAGATAGCTGCAATTACTAAATCTTGTTCCATTGATTCCTTTAGGTTGAACCATGTTAAAACATTGGTCAAAGGCTGTCATGAACAATTGATCCAAAAAGATATCAACCGAATTGCTACTTGTACCATTATTCATGACAATTACGAATCACCGAAATCATGGATAGCAGTAGGAAAATCAACATTAATTCAGTTTGTCAAACTAATTAACATCAACATCCGATAAAAATATGCACAAGAATCAATGAATACTTGAATTAAAAAGCAAGAAAATAAATTAACTACAAAACCTCACAATGACACAATCGAACCTCCCCCCTTGAACCAGAAAAAGAAGCTTAGCTGCTCATGATCTGCGCAATCTCCATACTTTGCTTCTCCATAGCCGAACTTCTTTCTTGAGATTCTTAGTCTTCTTGATGATCTCTTGGATCTGGGAGTCAGTGATGCTAGAGCTGGTTCACCCCCCTCTTTATATAGCCAAAGGAGAGGGTTGTTTTCCAACTCCTTCTAGGAGATCATCTTATCTTTAGGGAGTCTTGATCTTCTTTGAACTAATCCTATCTTATCTCTTATCTAATAATCTAATCTCAATCTTCTTATCTCTCTAGGATTACATTCAAGACTTTAGATCTGATAAGACTCTTTCTTTGGAGATTACATTCGAGATTTGGACTCTTGACTCTTGAATTCGAGTTGGGCTGTTTTCAAACTTGGGCTGCTTCAAGGTACTTTTGCGAGTTGGGCTTAAGTTGTGAAATGGGCCTAGTTGCGAACTTGCTCCAACTTCAGGCTCATTTCGTACTCAATGCAGGCCAAATCTATCAAAACCAAAAATATAAAAGTTGTGGGCCCTCCTTTAATCTTTCTAATTCGTTTTGAATTATCGAATTCAGAGTCCGGAATTGAGAGTTAGGCCAAGATTACTGACTGTCGCTGAAACTGTGCAAAATCACCCGATTTGCCCTATTTTCTTCCAATTTTCTTTCATTATTGCCCTGGATCGAAATACAAGAGTAATGAGTCCATTTATGTGCTAAAGTGATTAAAAGATGAAAATTAGGGGACAAAAATAGGATTTTTTTTAGTCTCATCAAATCCCCCCACACTTAAAATTTGCCCGTCCTCGGGCAAGGCAAAACTCAAGCAAAACAAGAGAACCTAACTATTGCAACTCTCTTCTTTTTCTCAATTCGAGGCCTGGTCCAATGCATGCTTCAGTCCAGTCCTGGTAACCTTCCCTCTTCCATCTCTTTCTCCCCTTTTTCTTGTCCAAGAGTGACCGCAAATCATCATTCCTCATGGTCCCAAGTTAAATCGATAGTCAAGGAGACAAGCCTTCCCAAGCTGAAACTCCTTGGACTGCATGGGTGCTCATTGCTTTTAAAAAACCAATTCAGCCAAATTCACTTAACTTTCCTTATTTCTTAAGCCAAAATAAGGTGTGCTTATTGCCATAAGCTTGCTATGTATCACATCTCCACCACTTAGTATGAATTCCTAGGATCTGAAGGTGAGAATGGGGTTGGGGTTCTTGGGTGAATGCATTTTATGCTCCATCTCACCCTTGCCTTCGTTTCAAGATGTTGGTGCATTTTATGCTCTATCTCGCACTTGTTTTCATTTCTAGATGTGAGTGCATTTTATGCTCCATCTCACATTAGTCACGATTTTATTTTCAAACTTTCTTTTTTCACAAAAATCACAGGGTTTCGCCACCTGATCCATGAATTCATTGATCATGGTCTCAATATGCCTAACACAGAAAGTTCTATAATAATCATCCCATGTTTGACAGATAATTATGAGAAAATCAATCAAACCAAACCCTTATGCATCTTGCCTATTGATCGATTAAAATCATGAGGTACCATATGCAGCCAAGAAATATTCAGTTAGTCATGCTTGCATGCTATCCTATCCATTCAGCCTAAGCACATGATTCCTAATAAGTTGAAATCGTTCAAGGATAAGTTTCTAGGGAGCAGAAATTTCAAGAAGGTAAGGTATCCCAAATTTCCATCAGATTTCCCTAATCCCCCCACACTTAAGTTATACATTGTCCCCAATATGTGATTATGCATAAAGTAGAAGGATTTGGGGGTATTTCCCTGTTTTTCTTGTTGGGTTCCTGCTAAACACAAAAATCAAAACCAAACAAAATAGCAAAATTAACTAAACACAATAGGTTGCCTCCCACAAGCGCAATTGTTTAACGTCATTATGCTCAACATCCTCCTTTGCTACTTTAACTCTCGTGGTTGCAGCTTCCGGTGTGCTCCCCTTCCATCCATCATGGGCGGGTTCAAATCTGGAATAGGGGCCTTCATATCCAATTGTGCACTCAATTCTAGCTCCTCATTCATGTCTTTTTCAAAAATTTCATATACAGTTGGATCAATTGTGTCAACCGAATAGATCGAATGGTCTTCATTTGGGTACTTCATAGTTTCAAAAATATTAAATTTAATAGTCTCCCCATCAAACTCGACGGAGAGGGTACCCTCATCCACATCTATTTTGGTCTTGGCCGTTTTCATGAATGGCCTGCCTAATAGAAGTGGGGCAGAACTTGTGAATGTGTCATCCTCCATCTTTAGAATGTAGAAATCAGCCGAAAAGATTAAGTCATTAACCTGCACCAATACATTCTCAACAATCCCTTCTGGGTAGGTGTTAGAACGATCAGCTAATTGGATAACAACTATAGTTTCCCTTAAAGGACCTAATCTCAAAGCATACTAAATCGAGTATGGAATGACATTGATAGATGCACCTAAGTCTAGCATGGCATGCTCGATTCGCTTATTGCCAATCACATAAGGTAGGGTGAACATACCTGGATCAACATGTTTTTCTGGTAAGGTCCTCGTGATCACGACTTAAATGTTCTCTCCAGCTCCTACCTTAATGGGGTTCTCATTTGAGTCCTATACCTCCTCTTCTTCTTGTCCTTTATCTGCCTTCCTTGGTGAGGTGGGTTCTAGCTGCAGTTCCTTCCCACTTCTCAGCACCACTGCACTTACATTCTCCTTGGGGTTGACTACTGTTTGTGATGGTAGTTTCCTAGAGCTCTGTGCCTCCAACTTGCTAATGGAAGTGGCAAGTTGGCTGATTTGATTCCCTAAATTCTGAATGCTGGCTCTTGTTTCTTGCTGAAATTGCTGAGTATTAGTAGCTAGAGCCTTAACTATATCTTCTAATGATGTACCTGAATTCAGGGGTTTGGCCTTGTGCTGTGATGGGTGTTGAAAACTGGGGCTGTCGACTGAAAAAATGGGGCTGATATTGCTGCTGTCCTCCTTGGTTCCCATAGCTTAGATTTGGGTGACCTCTCCACCCTGGATTGTAATAATTGGAGTAGGGATCATACTTTCGTTGGGGCTGCCCTGGGAATCCTCCTTTGGAATTTACTTGCTGCATCGATCCATCTTGTAATGATGGACACCTATCCGTAGGATGACCAGGGATCGAACAGATACCACACACCCTGGCTATTTGTAATTGCCCTACAACAAGTTTCTTAACCAAAGCTATTAGATCTTAAATCTGATTTTCTAAATTGACATGGCTTACCTCATTAACCCGTCTAGTGGTGCCATCTATCCTTGCACCGAACCGTTGTGAATTTTTGGCCATGTTGGAAATTAATTCCCTGGCTGCTTCGGGTGTCTTGTTCACTAGGGCTCCTGCATTGGCTACATCGACCATACTTCTATCCATGGGCTGAAGCCATTCATAGAAGTATTGGATCAAAAGCTGTTTGGGTATTTGGTGATGTGGAAAGCTAGCAACAAGTTGTTTAATCTTTTCCAATATTCATATAGCGTCTCACCACCAAATTGTCGAACTCTACATATTTCTTTTCTTATGTTTGCAGCCTAGGATGCAGGGAAATATTTCTCTAAAAATACCATGTTCATCTCATCCCATGTGCGTATTGAACCGGGAGGAAGAATATACAACCAATCCTTTGCTTTATCACGTAAAGTAAATGGAAAGGCTATGAGTTTTACCTGATTCTCGGTCATACCGTGGGGTTTCAGAACAGACGACATGGAATTTCTTCAGATGCTTATAAGGGTCCTCACCTGGAAAACCATGAAATAGAGGCAATAATTGAATCAAACTAGATTTCAATTCAAAACCTACCTCAAGAGTGGGGTACGTGATGCATAGGGGCTGTTGGTTCATCATTGGTGCAGTTAACTCTCTCAACGTCCTCTCTCTGTTAGCCATTCTTTCTCCTTCGAAAATGGGTAGATCACAAGCTGGTAGATCGAAATCTGAATTCACCCTTTTAGGTGAACGATCCTTCCTTTGTTTTGCCTCCTTCCTTAAACGACGGGTGGTCCTCTCAATTTCGGGGTTGTACTCGAGTTCACCTCGTTGAGAAGCACGAGTCATAAAATAGAAGAGGTTAACAAAGAGAAGGTAATAGCTAAGAAATTAAATTTGCTCCCTAGCAATGGTGCCAAATTTTTGACGGGTTTGTCAAAGCCCTCAAAATTAGTACTAGTCCCACAATAAGATATTTGCAGTAAAAGTGGTACTAGGTCGAATACCACAGGGAGCAAATCAGTAATCTCTTATCTGAATGAATAAAGTAATTGAGTGGGAAAATAATTTAAAAGAATAAGAAAGCAATATTAAAATAAACGAACAAGAGAAAATCAGTCTTACCGAATTCTGGTTCAAGGGTTCGGGTTGAATCGGTTGGCCATCGATCCTAGGTAAATTTTAGCATTCTTGCCATTCAAGCATTTAACCTTAGATTTATTAGGATAGCCATAATAAACCTTGTGTTTTCATAATTCAGTTGACCAAACCCAGCATTCAATCAACACTTATCACCACTCAACTGGGTACGATAGCGTTCCATGTTAAACAGTGATAGCATTAAGAATTGTGAAAACAGTTAAACCAAAATAACAATAATTGAGATAGTTGCAATTACTGAATCTTGTTCCATCGATTCCTTTAGGTTGAACCATGTTAAAACATTGGTCAAAGGCTGTCATGAACAATTAACCCATAAAGATATCAACCTAATTGCTACTTATACCATTATTCGTGACAATTACAGATCACTGAAGTCATGGATAGCACTAGGAAAATCAACATTAATTCAGTTTGTCAAACTAATTAACATCAATGTCCAATAAAAATATGCACAAGAATCAATGAATACTTGAATTAGAAAGCAAGAAATTAAAGTAACTATAGAACCTCACAATGACACAATCGAACCTCCTCCCTTGAACCAGAAAAAGAAGCTTATCTGCTCATGATCTGCGCAATCTCCATGTTTTGCTTCTCCATAGCCGAATTGCTTTCTTGAGCTTCTTGGTCTTATTGATGATCTCTTGGATCTGAGAGTCAGTGATACTAGAGTTGGTTCGCCCCCATCTTTATATAGCCAAAGGAGAGGCCAAATGCACTGTTATGGACAGTGCACCCACTGAAAACCATCTCATGGTCTCTATGGGCCCAACACTTACCCTAAGTGGTCCCTGGGCCAAGCCACCTTGTAACACCCAGGGATTGTGGGCAGATGCAAGATTAGCCCATCAGGTATTATCCTCAATGGTCTTACACTTAACCTATCAGCCCATAATGATCTTACACTGCTCGATAAGAGAGGACTTCTCCTTCGGCTGCAAGCAACAGTGTTGCACTCTCTGCTTATATGGATCCCGGGAATTAAAACCTTTTGAAAACATTTTAGAAACCATAATATATATACATTTATATCACATATAAAATATATTTTGTGAAACAAATCTCAACAATTGAAATCAGTTGCCGGCATTCTTGGTTTCCATAAGTGAGAGTGCATCCCTGATCATTACCTTTGTCCGACAAAGGGGCTGATCCTGTCACTATGATCACCCACTAAGATGAATTCTTAGACTGTCCCAACATACCCAGGTTTTGACCCCCGCTAAGGATCTCACTGAATGTCACATCAAAGGCAGCCTAATCCGACACCCAGTGCAGTATCATAATCGAGTCTAGGGGTCGGGTGTAACTTTCCAGTTTTTCCCATCAATCTCCAAGGTCCAGGGCAATACTGGAAATCGGGTCCAGTTCAAAGACTCAATTAATCCTACACTGTAAGTGCATAGGGTCTCACCTCGGCAGCTGAGACAAGCCACCCCAACTGACTTGGTGGCACCACAGTGTCAACCTTGTCAGGACAGGTCTCCCCAGACCGGCCCAGTCGCTATGAACATTCTAAACTAACATGAGTCTCATTAAATGTCCAGTTTAAGGATATTACACAGAAACATACCAAGGGAACATGAATCAAATATGCACTTTTATTCATTTACAATAAACTCATAAAGTACATCATCTTGATTGAAGCTAAGGGCATACAAAACTGTCTAACAATTGGTACATCAAAGACAACCCAATTTGACACCTAGTGCAGTATCATAATTGAGTTTAGGGGTCGGGTGTAACTTTCTAGTTTTGCCCATTAATCTCCAAGGTCCAGGGCAATATTGGAAATCTGGTCCAGTTCAAATATTCAATTAATTCTACACTGCATGTGCCTTGGGTTTCACCCTAGCGACTGAGACAGGCCCCCCCAACCGACTTGGTGGCACATCAGTGTTAGCCTTATCAGGATTGGTCTCCCTAGACCGACCCCCTGGCTGTGAACATTCTAAACTAACACGAGTCTCATTAAATGTCCAGTTTAAGGGTATTACACAGAAACACACCAAAGGAACATGAATCAAATTTGTATTTTATTCATTTACAATAAACTCATAATGTACATCATTTTGATTGAAGCTATGAGCATACAAAAACTGTCTAATAGCTCCCACTTGCACTTTGGTCCAATCTGGTACAAGTCGGAGTCCTATGCTTTCCACATGTTTCTCAAACACTTTCTATGATAGTGGCTTCGTCAATGGGTCTACTACATTTTTCGCAGACACTACCTTCTGAATTAGGACTTCCCCTTTACCAATAATCTCCTACAGTACGTGGTACTTCCTCTCGATGTGCTTTGACTTCGAGTGGGCTCGTGTCTCCTTAGCCTGAGCAATTGCACCATTGTTGTCACACAATAATGGGATGGGTGATGTGCTGGATGGAACTATTCCCAACTTGTGAATGAACTTCTTCATCCACATGGCTTCTTCGGTAGCCTCGCTTGTGGCAATGTATTCAGCTTCGGCCGTGGAGTCTGTAGTGGACCCCTGTTTGCTGCTTTTCTAGCAAACAACACACGATCCTATCGTGAAAACATATCCAGATGTAGAGTTTTTATCATTTAGATCCAACTGGAAATTGGCATCGGTATACCCTTGGATCTGTAGAGAGCTACCATTGAATACCAGACAAAACTCTTTTGTCCTTCAAAGGTACTAATTATGTTTTTCACAGCAATCCAGTGCTCCTGCCTTGGGTTGGCCTGGAATTTGCTTACCACACTCACTACTTGAGCAATGTTAAGATGAGTGCACAACATGGCATACATGATGCTCCCTACGGTTGAGGCATAGGGAACGTCTTTCATGCACTCAATCTCCTCAGACATCTTGGGAGACATCTTCTTGGAGAGAGTGACTCCGAGCCTAAAAGGAACATTTCCTTTCTTGGAGTTCTTCATGCTGTATCTTTTGACTATTTTGTCAATTATTCGCTTCGATCTATCTCTATACAGTCGAAGACCTAGTATATAGGAGGCTTCTCCAAGATCTTTCATGGAGAATTGTTATGAAAGCCATACTTTCACCGTAGTTAACATTCCTACATCATTCCCAATGAGTAGAATGTCATCTACATATAGAACCAAGAAAGTAACCTTATACTCATTTGACTTCCTGTAAACACAGAGCTCATCCGGATTCTACTTGAAGTCAAACGATTTGACAACAAAGTCAAAATGAATGTTCCAACTCCTAGAAGCTTGCTTAAGTCCATAAATGGATCTGTTAAGTTTACATACCATGTGTTCTTGACCTGTAGCAATGAAGCCTTGCGGCTGCTGCATATAGATATCTTTAGTAAGATCTCCATTCAAGAATGCAGTTTTGACATCCATTTGTCAAATCTCATAATCATGGTATGCTGCTACAGCTAGCAAGATCCTAATGGATTTAAGCATGGCCATAGGCAAAAAGGTTTCCTCATAATCAATGCCCTCTTTCTGAGTGTACCCTTTCTCCACCAGATGAGCTTTGAAGGTCTCAACCCTTCCTCTTGTAAATCCACTTGCAACCAATTGCTTTTAACTCGGAGGGCGGATCTACTAGAGTCCAGACTTTATTGGTCTCCATTGAGTCCATCTCAACTCTCATGGCCTCCACCCACTTCTGGGAATCTATGTCCAACATAGCTTCCGCATAAGTCACGGGATTCTCCACACTACTCAAGGTTTTCACTAGGTAACTATCCTGGTCATAACCATAACGGACTGGTGGCTTGGATACCCGAGAGGATCTTCTTGGTTGGTCACTACCTAAAACTTGTGGGACATCTCCCACTACCTACAATAGCCAATTTCAGTGGTTAATGAAAAAATATGAAATTACACATAAATTGGCTACCCCTTATCACCCTCAAACTAGTGGCCAAGTGGAGTTGTCTAACAGGGAACTCAAAAGAATTATGGAAAAGACTGTAGCATCTGCTAGAAAAGATTGGTCCATTAAGTTAAATGATGCATTGGGGGCATACAAAACTGCATATAAGACACCCATTGGCATGTTCCCCTACAGGTTGGTCTTCTGTAAAGCATGCCATTTACCAGTAGAATTAGAGCACAAGGTCTATTGGGCTCTTAAATTCTTGAATTTTGACATTGAGGCCACAGGGGCTAAAAGGAGGCTACAATTGAATGAGATGGATGAATTCAGACTTGCCACCTATGAAAATGCCGAAGTCTATAAAGAAAGAATTAAAAGATGGCATGATAAGAACTTGTTGAGGCAGGACTTTTATGTTGGGCAGCAGGTATTGTTATATAATTACCGTTTCCACCTATTCCCAGGCAAGCTAAGATCCAGGTGGTCTAGACCCTTCATCATCACTCAGGTTTTTCCCCAAGGGGCTATAGAAATCACCCACCTGGTTCAGGGCACATTTAAAGTAAATGACCAGTGCCTGAAACCATATTTAGTGGGCGGTACTATACCCCCTCCATCCACTGTTTATCTTGACAACCAATGATCTTCTTGTTCATGAATAGGTTAAGGCATCTTTTCTTCATTTTTTTTGGGATATTAGTTAGTAAAATAAAGATCTCTTTTTCAAAATTTCAAATCATTTTTAGCAGAAGAGGCTTCCCACCAAAGTGCCCATTTTATTATCCAGGGAGTCCTCTATTCACCCTTCTCTTTACTTGCTATTGCTTTAGTTGATTTCATTGCCATTCCCTATCACTAGGAACATTGCGGACAATGTTCATCTTAACTGTGGGGGAGTGAGCCTGAGGCTAGGGTGTGGGAGCTAAAACCATGCACCTCATTCACCCTAATACACATATGCAGGCAGTGACATATCCAAGTAGACTGGAACCCCTCAAGTTCATTGATATTTATTAGGTGACTTTTTTTAAGAAGGAATGCAAAGAGTTAAGGGAGACCAATGTAATTGTTAAGTTTTTATTCTTGCGAATGACCCAACTTAGTGTATGCATGAGAAAAAGGGGGAATTGAATATGTCTTTCAACATAACTAGCCTTAACTACCTTCATGTGTATGAAAGTACTTGATTTCATTATTAATGGTCAAGAAAGCTAGTGCACATCTGAATTGCTGATACATGAGGTTCAATAATTGAGCCCAAATTGACTCTGCTATTTTGAACTGAATAGTAAAACTAATAGCTCAGAACATGGGTCTTGTTATTTACCTCAAGCATGTGACCAGTGTAAGATGGAGCATAAAATGCACTCACACCAATAAAAAAAAAAGAGAAGAGAGAGAAAAAGAAGAGTGTGAGATGGAGCATAAAATGCACTCACACTAAAAGAAGAAGAAAAGGGTGAGACAGAGTATAAAATGCACTCACCCCTTGAAATAAGTAAATTTGGTGACAACTGAGGTTCAAAGGGGCATACTAAAGTTGAACTCTCATTAAGATATAGTTACAGATGTGAAACTTAGTGCAATTAGATTATTAACTTTGACAATTAAGGAGCTGATTTATAAATTAATTGGGAGTGAAGGCTGGACTTTGAAGAAATTCATATTCTCCTTTCCTTGGATTTTATACATGTGTTAAATGGTAATTTACAAGAATAAGAGCTGAACACTTACAAAAGTTCCCCGACTACTCAAAGCATTTCTATCTTAAAAATTCATCTTATAATTGGTGAGAATAGAGGGGGGGAATGTTCAGTTTATGGCCGATGTCTTTGCTTGAGGACAAGCAAAAGCTTAAGTGTGGGGGTATTTGATGAACATACAATTTATCTATAATTTATGAGGTCCTTGCATGGATTTTTATGTCATTTTTATTTAATTTTGCCCTAATATAGTTTAATGATAAGAAAGGATTTTTAGGGTATTTAATCCAAGAAAAAGAAAGAAAAAAGGAATGAAAAGAATGTTCAAAAAGATCAATTTCAGCCCAGCCCGGTTGTTGAAGCAAGAGAGAGCACTTTGGTCCAAGAAGAACAAGTTGATTCTTTAAAAAAACCCAAGAAAAGAAAGCCTAGCAAAGAGTAAAATTTAACCCAGTAGAGAAGGTCCATTCTCAGCCTAAAAGAGCAGCCTATAGTGTAGCTATCATGTGCTAAGAGGGAACGTAAGTGCAGGCCAAATAGCAGCACTCTTAGAAGGCTTTCAAGAGAAATCTAGAAAGTTTAAGAAGGGGGTGCAATACACCACATTCTAGAGGCTTCAAGAAGGGGCAAGAGCCCCCTTGAAAATCCTCTAGAAGGGGGGAAGGTGTTCAATTGTTTAAGAGAAAGGCTCTCCCACTCCTAGAGGTTCGAATACCTTGAAGACAAGAGAAGAGAAGAAGGGCTAGGTGCAAAGAAGAAGAAGAAGAAGAAGGGGCTGAAAGAGTTCAAGTCAAACTAACAAGAAGAGAATGTGAGTTCGAAATTGGGGGTTTTTTATTCAGAGATCTATTGTAATCATTCTATTCTAGTTTCATTTTCCTTTGATTTGAATTCATCTTCCTTGTTGTAAATTTTTCTTTCTCCCTCTCCCATTCTTTCTTGATGTATTTCAGTTTGTAAAATTTCAGATCAGCAATAAAATTCTTTTTGATTCATTCGAATGGTCGTGAATTGTACATGAAGTTTCTTGAATAGGGGTTAAATTGTAGATTAATTCGGCCAATTAACTTTCAAAACTCAGATCTGAATTCTCAGATCTGAGATTGCAAGATCAGAATTGCTTGAAAGAGAATTCAGATCTGCAAATTTCAGATTGGCCAAATTAATCTAAAGCTTGGAATTCTTAGAGTGCTTGAGAAAGACTCTAAGAATTCAGATCTACTATTCAAGAACTGAATGGGATGCAAGGTTAGAGATAACTTGCACAATTCATTTTGTGATCAATTCAGATTTGAATTGATGCCTTAGAAGTGTTTGAAGAAATGCATGCATGGGATTAGATCCTTGATAGAGATATGGGGATCATCACTAATGCATAGGATGAACATGCACTCGAAAGAGGTTGTTCATGACCTTGGGGTTTCACCAAACCAAGGCTTAATCACAATCTATTCGAATGATTCAACTTGATTGATTGCTGAATTCTGAGATTAGCACTAAACTGCTTACTCTTCTAACCTGAATTAAAGGCAATTGGGCCAATAATTTAGATAGATTTTAGTTTAGAATTTTGAGCTTTTGAATAAACTTTTGATTTATTGTTGATCAGATAAGAAGTGTCCAGTTTAGTGTTGGTAATTGTTTCCTAAATCCTCATGGGAATGATACTTGACTCGCTACTTTATTACTTGAATAGCTACTGCACTTGCTAGTGTCACAATGAGCCACACACCAAACCTTGCCTTCAGGGTAAGATGATGAACAACCATTTAACGGTAAGCCTGAAAGATGTACATGCACGCTTGACCTTATACATACTGATGTATGTGGTCCCATGAGTGTTAGGACACATAACCAGCACATTTGTTTTATAACATTTACCGATGATTATTCTCGGTATGGTTACGTGTACCTAATGAGACACAAGTCTGAATCATTTGAAAAGTTCAAAGAGTTTAGACAAGAGGTCGAGATGCAGCTAGGGAGAGAAATTAAGACCCTTCGATCAGATCGAGGTGGCGAGTATCTCTCTGACAAATTCATGGACTACTTAAAGGTCATTGGGATAGTATCATAGCTAGCTCCTCCTGCTACACCATAGCAAAATGGTGTGTGAGAGAGGAGGAACCAGACTTTATTGGATATGGTCATATCACTTTTCATACATTCAAAGTTACCCACATCCTTTTGGCGTTATGCATTGGAGACTGCGATATACGTGCTGAACCGGGTTCCAACCAAATCAGTTCTGAAGACTCCCTATGAGCTTTGGACCGATAAGAAACTAAGTGTGAGACACTTGAAGATTTGGGGTTGTCCGACACATGTTAAAAGAACGAATGCAGACAAATTGGAATCCAAGACTAGTCGTTGCCTATTCATAGGCTACCCCAAATGACCCAGGAGAACAGAAGGTGTTTTGTAGCCAAAATTCCCATTTCTTGGAAGATGATTACATCTTGAACAATCATCGTCAGGAAGTTGTTCTTGATGAGGAGAGCTCAGGGGTAGTGGGAGGTATCCCACAAGTTTCAAGTAATGACCAACCTAGAAGATCTACCCAGGTTTCTAGTCCTCCAGTCCGTTTCGGCTATGACTAGGATAGCTACTTGGTGGAAGCCATGACTAGTGAGGAGGATCCCGTGACTAATACGAAAGCTATGTTGGAAATAGATTCTTTGAAATGGGTAGATGCCATGAGAGCAGAGATAGACTCGAGGGAGACCAATGGAGTTTGGACTCTAGTAGATCCGCCCTCTAGGGTAAAAGCAATTGGTTGCAAATGGATCTATAAGAGAAAAAAAGATGGTAAGGTTGAGACTTACAAGGTTCATCTTGTGGTGAAAGGGTACACTCAAAAAGAGTGCATCCATTAGGATTCTGCTAGCTGTAGTAGCATACCATGATTATGAGATTTGGCAAATGGATGTCAAAACTGCGTTCCTAAATGGAAATCTTATTGAAGATATCTATATGTAGCAACCGCAAGGTTTCATAGCTACAGGTCAGGAGCACATGGTATGTAAATTAAATAGATCCATATATGGACTTAAGCAAGATTCTAGGAATTGGAACATCCGGTTTGACTCTACCTCAAAAGGTTTGACTTTGAGCAAAACCCAAATAAGCCCTATGTTTATAGGAAATCCAGTGGGGATAAGGTTACATTCTTGGTTCTATATGTGGATGATATTCTACTCATTGGGAATGATGTAGGAATGTTGACCACGGTGAAAGTGTGGTTTTCACAGCAATTCTCCATGAAAGATCTTGGAGAAGCCTCCTATATACTAGTTTTTTGACTCTATAGAGATAGATTGAAGAGGATAATAGAATTATCCCAATCTGCTTATCACAGCAATTCTCCATGAAATGTTCCTTTCAGGCATGGAGTTACTCTCTCAAAGGCCATGTCTCCCAAGACACCCGAGGAGATTGAGGGCATGAAGGACGTCCCCTATGCCTCTGCTGGGAGCACCATGTATGCCATGTTGTGCACTCATCCTGACATCGCTCAGGCAGTGAGTGTGGTAAGCAGATTCTAGGCCAACCCAGGGCAGGAGCATTGGACTGCTGTGAAAAAACTACTTAGTACCTTCAAAGGACAAAAGAGTTTTGTATGGTATTCGATGGTAGCTCACTACAGATCCAGGGGTATACTGATGCCGACTTCTGGTTAGATCCAGATGATAGAAAGTCTACATCTGTGTATGTTTTCAGGATAGGATCGTGTGTTGTTTGCTGGAAAAGTAGCAAATAGGGGTCCATAGCAGATTCCACAACCAAAGCCGAATACATTGCCATAACTGAGGCTGCCTTATGAATAAAGGTGTTCATTCTGGAATTTGGAATTCAACACATCACCCATTCCACTATTGTGTGACAACTCTGGATCTACGAGAGATTGATGTTAAAAGATAGCATCAGCGGAGAATGTGGCAGACCTATTGACTAAGTCACTGACACAGAAAGTGTTTGAGAAACACGTGGAAAGTCTGGGACTCCGGCTTGTACCCGATTGGACCTAAGTGCAAGTGGGAGCTGTTAGATAGTGTATGCCCTTAGCTCTAATCATAATGATGTACATTATGACATTTAACATAAATGAATAAAGAGAATATTCATTGTGGTGTGTTTCTATGTAATACCCTTAAATTGGACACATTAGAGACTCGTGTTAGTATAGAATTTTCAAAGCCATTGGATAGATCTGGGGAGATTTATCCTGCCAAGGCTGACCCTGATGTGCCGCCAAATTGGTTGGGGTAGGTTGTCTCAACTGCTAGGGTGAGACATGAGGTACATGCAGTGTGGGTTTTCTTGAAACCATAAATCGGACCAGAATTCCAGTATTTCCCTGGACCTTGAAGATAGATAGGCAAAACTGGAATGTTACACTTGACCCATAGACTCAATTATGATACTGCACTAGGTGTTGGATTGGGCTGTCTTTGATATGCCAATCAGTGAGATCCTTAGAGGGGGTCAAAACCTGGGTATGTTGGGACAGTCCGAGAATTCATCTGATTGGTTGATCATAATGACAGGATCAGCCCCTTTGTTAGACAAAGTGAATGATTGGAGATGCACTCTCTCTGATGGAAACCTAAGCTGCCGACAACCGATTTCAATTATTGAAATTTGTTTTACAAAATATATATATATATATATATATATATATTATGGTTTCAAAATGTTGGCAAAAAGGTTTTAATTCCAGGGATACATGTGAGTAGAGAGTGCAACATTGTTCGTTGTAGCTGAGGGAGAGGTCCTCTCTTGTCGGGCAATGTTTGATCATAAGATCATTGAGGGTAATACCTGATGGGCTAATCTTGCATCTGCCCATAGTCCTTGGGTTTTTATAAGGTGGCTTGACCCAATGACCATTTAGTGTAAATGTTGAGCCCATTAAGAGCCCATGGTGATAGACTCAGGGGTTCACTGTTTCCTATAGTGAATTCGGCCAGGCCTTGTAACCAAGGTTGGGCTGAACCCATGTGGCTGATGTGTAGATCAATGTTTGGGTCACACGCCATACAAGGATATCCAACTGGGCAGCATTTTGGGGGATAAGAGAGCACATGGACTTAATGGGCCTAAAGCCCAATTCGAACTAGTTTAATATGATTAATTAAAGAAGGGGCGGTTCTGGGATTTAGATCACCAGATAGGATGAGGAGTTATCCCTATCCACTCAGATAGTCCAGATCCAAATAAAGATTTGGATTAGGAAACTCCTAATAAGATTAGGAGGGCTGATCTCTATATGTAGATAAGGTAAGGGTTTATCCTTATCTGTTAACTAGAGTCCAGGTCCAAATACAAGATTTGGATTAGGAAACTCCTAATGGGATTAGAAAACTCCTAATGAGATTAGGAGAACCTCTCTTTAAAGCTATAAATAGAGGAGGAGGGTGAACCCCAATTCACCCAATCAGATTACTGATACAAGAGAGAAGACACCTGTAGTTGGACTGACGCCATTTTCTGCTCTTGCCTTCTTCTATTGCTGCCACCATTGCCAATTCGATCTCCACCTGTAAGAGCGATCAAGAAATGTTATTGATATCAGTTTTTGGAGAAAAACTGATCTGAAGTCGTGCTCACTCACTCTCCATCAGATTCTTGGTTAAGAATCAAGTTTTTGCTGAAGGACCACCCTATTGATTATGCTCCACCCTACACTATGTCATCTTTAGTTAGAGCAGTCTTTGGAGATCTCCTTAGATGTGAACACCTTCTTTGTGATTCCCATATAGGAGAGAGAGAAATTTTTAAAATTTCACCCAACCTACCTGTAGGGTTCGGCAATCCATATGATGGATCTCTCATCCCTTCAGAGACCTAGTACTCCAACTTGGAGAAAATGGCTCTGTCTCTAGTCACCTCAGCCAAAAAGCTCAAGCTATTCTTTCAGGCCCACAGTATTTGAGTGCTCACCGACCAGCCGCTTAAGCTAGTCCTCCAAAGGCTAAAAGCATCTGGCCACTTGATCAAATGGAACGTGGAGCTGAGTGAGTTCGACATTGAATAAGCACCCCGGCCTGCGATCAAAGATCAATCCCTAGCCGACTTCATTGCCGAATGCACATTCACCACCAAGGATCCTTCCCAACCACTGCAAGTATAGACCCTACACGTAGATGGCTCATCCAATCAGCAAGGCAATGGAGCCGTTCTTATTCTCCTCGGCCCAAATGACATGGTGTTAGAATATGCCCTCAGGTTTGATTTTAAAGCATCCAACAATGAAGCTGAGTATTAGGCCTTGATCACCAAGCTACGCCTCGCCCTAGACATGCGAGCTTGGAGAGTAGAAGCATTCAGTGATTCTCAGTTTGTGGTCAACCAGATCCACGAACAATTTGAAATGAGATTGCCCATGATGACAAGTTATCTATAGAATGTGCAGGTGTTAGACAGTTTTGTATGCCCTTAGCTTCAATCAAAATTGATGTACTTTATGAGTTTATTGTAAATGAATAAAAGTGCATATTTGATTCATGTTCCCTTGGTATGTTTCTGTGTAATACCCTTAAACTGGACACTTATTGAGACTCGTGTTAGTTTAGAAAGTTCATAGCCAGTGGGTCGGTCTGGGGAGACCTATCCTGACAAGGATGACACTATGGTGCCATCAAGTCGGTTGAGGTGGCTTGTCTCAGCTACCGGGGTGAGACCCCAAGCACATACAGTGTGGGATTAATTGAATCTTTGAACTGGACCAGATTTCCAATATTGCCCTGGACCTTGGAGATTGATGGGCAAAACTGGAAAGTTACACCCGACCCCTAGACTCGATTATGATACTACACTAGGTGTCGGATCAGGGTGTCTTTGATGTACCAATCAGTGAGATCCTTAGCGGGGGTCAAAACCTGGGTATGTTGGGACAATCCGAAAATTCATCTAAGTGGGTGATCATAGTGACAGGATCAGCCCCTTTGTCGGACAAAGGTAATGATCGGGGATGCGCTCTCACTGTTGGAAACCAAGACTGCCGGCAGTCGATTTCAACCGTTGAGATTTGTTTTGCAAAGTATATTTTATATGAGATAAAAAAGTATATATATTATGGTTTCTAAAATTTTTGCAAAAGGTTTTAATTCCCGGGATCCATATAAGTGGAGAGTGCAACACTATTCCTTGCAGCCGAGGGAGAGGTCCTCTCTTGTCGGGCAGTGTATGATCATTAAGGGCAGAGAGGTTAAGTGTAAGACCATTGAGGATAATACCTGATGGTCTAATCTTGCATCTGCCCACAGTCCCTGGGTGTTACAAGGTGGCTTGGCCCAAGGACCACTTAGGGTAAGTGTTGGGCCCATAGAGCCCATTTGATGGGTTTCAGGGGGTTCACTGTCTTTAACAGTGTATTCGACCAGGCCTTGTAACAAAGGCTAGGCCGAACCCATGTGGCTGATGTGCAGATCAATGCTTGGGTCCCACGCCATACAAGGAAGCCCAACTGGGTAGCAGATAGGAAGGTTAAGTGAGCACATAAGCTTGATGGGCCTAAAGCCCATTTCGAACTGGGCTATTTATTTAGTTAATTAAAGGGGCGAATTCTGAGATGGATTAGCAGATAGGATAGGGTCTTAATCCTATCCACTCAGAGAGTCTAGATCTGAATGTGATTCAGATCTAGAAACCTCCTAATGGGATTAGGATAAAGCTAATCTAATCTGCAGATAAGTTAAGGGTTTATCCTTATCACTAGAAGAGAAGGCTGATCCAAATATGATTTGGATAAGCACCTCCTAATGGGATTAGGAGCTGATCTTTTAAGTTAACAAAAAGAAGGAGGGGGCGGCAGCCTTGAGAGAGACCAACAAGAAACACATCAGATCCTCTTTAGTGCTGAAATCAAGAAGAGAGAATTCTGCAGCCTGCGAATACTCTCTTGCCGCCTCCCTGCTCTTGTCGCCTTGTTTGCCAGTTCGATCTCCAGTTGTGGGAGAAGTCAAGATTGGATCTTGACATCAGTTCTATGAAAAAGGATTGAAAAGGAAGCTATGCTCACGTACCATTCTACTGATTCTTGCAAAGGATAGAGTTCTTGGGGAAGAACACTACTGATTCTGCTCCATCCTACACTGCGCCATCTTCAGTGGGAGCAGTCTTTGTATCCTTCCTTGGGCGTGAACACCTTTGTTGGGAGATATTACTTCTCCGTATCAAGTATTATTCTCTCCCATTCCTTTTGGTTCAGATCAGGTTCAGTTTAAGGTTCAAGATTTATCCTTGAAAATATGATTTTCTAAATAGGGAATGTGATTCCTAGTTGAAGGGAGAAGAAAAAATTTTTGAAATTCGCCCCTTATTCCGCAATCTTTGGGCATCCATGTGATGGATTTTTCTCATTCTTTCAGTGGTATCAGAGCCCAGGTTCAAATCTTGAACCATTCTGTTTCAGATCTGAGCTTGCGCAATTAGGGAGAAGGCGTTCTACCCAATTTGCGCAGATTTGGTTTTTGGGAAATTTGTTCCCAAAACAAATGGGAAAATAATCTAAAATTAATTTTAAATAAATCTGATTATTATTTAGAATTTTTCTTTATAATTTTCTTGATTTATGGGCTGTTCGTACAAGAGGAGATCGAATTCTTTGTTTGCGTAGGGAACCTGCGATTTTGCAGTTCTTGATTTATTTTGGGTCTGTAAATATTTTTCTTTTTTTCTAGACTCAATGTATAGGTATTCGATCTGATGTAATTATTAATAGAAATAGGATTTCTATTTATTTTTATTTTGGATTGAAGTTGGCGGTGCAGAAAAGGAGATTTCGCAGAGAAGGAGATTTCGCAGATGAGAGAAATGATATCTGCGATTTGCAGTTTGTGAAACTGCATTCTGTGATCTAACCTCTGTTTTGCAGGAAGGATTGTGCGAACAGCCCTGTTTGACTGATTCTTGTTTTTCCTTTTATCAATATTTAATTTTAGATTATTTTCTTGAATTAAGGATTTAAATAAAAATCAAACCCTAGACCCATTCGTACTAAGATTGGTTCAAAACTGTTTGGACCAATTCTAGGGTTTAATCAAGGCTAAAAGTCAGCCCTAATTTCCTACTAATGGGCCTAAGGATTGATATTTAATTAAATGGTTAATTCGGCCCAGCCTGTAAAGGCCCAGTTTTAAATAGTTAAAACTGCAAAAGCCCATTTTATAGGCTAAAGCTATATGGGCTGAACTGGGTAACCCTAATTCAGCCCATATACCTAGATAATATTAATAGTTAATATTATGGAATTTTAACGGGCTTCCAACGGGCCTTACAGATAATTAATTGATTGGATCAATTTATCCCTGCATGTGATGTATGGATGTGTGATGTGCTGTGTACATGGGCCATAAGTACTTGGCCCATGCTCATTCGACAGTGGCTCTTGCGCACACCATGGCTGAATGCACATCATTGCCATGGTGTCCCTATTGGTCATTAGATGACTTCCCTCGGTGGTGGGCCCCACACCTCATCAAGAGGTTACGTGCGGAACCCTAGCCGATTCAAGGCCCACCGATATCTAGCTTTGTGAAAGTTAGTGGGAGCCACTTTGGTTTGACCTAAATCAAACTAGGGAGTAATTTTGTTCCCTCTAGCTAATATGAGTGCATGTGATAGGGAGATTCATATGATGAACTCTCTAAAGGCCTTCCATCATTAGCATGAGGATGGGTTCTTCAGTAATGAGGAAACGCACCAGAAAATGGGCTATCCATTTGCTGTTGGGCTTGCCTGAGTGTTTCATAAGATGATAGGGGCATCATAGACCGATGTGGGAGGGGCTTCACCAGAAAATGGGAACTCTCTCACGGTACCTTGGCGTTCACGAATATGATGGGTAAGCCCTCACTGGACAGAAAGGTTTACCTGAAAACGGCTCTGAACCTTGTCTAACAGAGGCCAAAGGGAAAACTCATATGATGAGTGGATGTGATCCTTCACAGAAAGGTGGTGGGGTTATGTAGCTGAAACAGTTGGCTCCATGCACCCTATGTGATTTCCCACATTTCCAGAGACAACCCGTAGTCTCCGTCACTGAGAGAGGAGGGAAACTCATATGATGAGTGGATGCTCTTTTATCAGAAAATGGCAAACGGATCTTTTGCAAAACTGCTTGATGACAACAAGTTGAAGGGTCCAAACTATGCTGACTGGTATAGGAACCTTATGCTGGTCCTAGCTTCTGAAAAGCTGGACAAAGTGGCAAAGAATCCTGCCCCGGAGCGTCCGGGTGATAGGGCTTCTGAGGCCCGAAGGAGAGACTATCAAGATTGGGAGGAGAAATACTCCCTTGCCCGATGTTACATCATTGCCTCCTTAGACAACCCGATACAGAGGCAGTTCGATTAGATCGAACTTTCCAAAGACATATTGGACAGTCTCAGGACAATGTATGAAGAGCAGAATCGTTCTACTCGACAAAAGGTCTTGAAACAGTTCATGACCGCACAAATGTCCAAGGGTCAACAAGTTCACGACCATTGTCTTCGGATGATGGGATACATCAACGAACTGGAGGCTCTTGGATCCGGGCTGGACCTTGCAACCCAGGTAGATGCTATCCTTAACTCTTTGCCTCATTCCTTTAATCCGTTCATCATGAACTATAACATGAACAAGCTGAATGTCAGCTTACAAGAGCTCAACAATATGTTGCAAAGAGCTGAAGAACTGATTAGAAAGGATGAGCCTGTAGCCATGCTTGTTGAAGCTGGCAAGACAGGCAAGAGAAAGAGGAAGGCAAAGAAGCCTTAGAAGAAAGCCACTAAGAGCAAGAAGCAGAAGAAAGACAAAGCATCGGATGCCTATCACTTCTGCAAGAAGACCGGCCACTGGAAAAGGAACTGTCCTGCCTACCTGGAATCCAAGAAAGGTAACTTCGAAACTTGTGTTATAGAAACCAATTTGTTGGTAGCTTCTGCATCCTAGTGTATTGACTCCGGGGCTTCAACTCATGCTTGTAACTCACTGCAGGGGTTCAAGGTAAGCAGAAGGCTGAGTGAAGGAGAAGTCACACTCTTCTTGGGGACTACTGCAACTGTTGCAGCCGCGGCCATAGGAACCATGGAATTAATTTTTAGAGAAGGAACAATTGTACTGAAAGACAGTCTTTATGTGCAAAATTTAAGGAGAAATTTGATTTATCTCAAAATTGTGTGTAGATGGTTATTTTGTCTTCTTTAGTAATACGATTACTATTAAAAGAAACAACAGATTCATCGCATACGGGGAACTGGAGAACAGTCTCTATGTTCTACATCCTTCTCTAGAAACTAACATAACCGAAACTACGTCGGCTGAAATCCCTAAGAAGAGAGCTCGTGATACAGTTAATCCCGCGTGTCTGTGGCATTATCGACTTGGCCACATCGGTGTTGACCGAATCACAAGGTTGGTAAAGGATGGTCCTTTGGATTTTCTAACTGTAGAAGATCTTTCCACTTGTGAGCCTTGCCTACAAGGCAAGATAATGAAACGGCCATTTAATGGTAAGCCTGAAAGATGTACGGGCACACTTGACCTAATACATACTGATGTAGGTGGTCCCCTGAGTATTAGGACACGAAATCAACACGTGTATTTTATCACCTTCACAGATGATTTTTCACGATACGGTTACGTGTACCTAATGAGACACAAGTCTGAATCCTTTGAAAAGTTCAAAGAGTTTAGACAAGAGGTCGAGAAACAGTTAGGGAGAGAAATTAAGGCCCTTCGATTAGATCGAGGTGGTGAGTATCTCTCTGATGAATTCAGGGACTACTTAAAGGACAATGGGATAGTACCACAATTAGCTCCTCCTGCTACACCACAACTTAACGGTGTTTCGGAGAGGAGGAATAGGACCTTATTGGATATGGTTCGGTCGCTTCTCATACACTCAGAGTTACCCACATCCTTTTGGGGTTACGCATTAGAGACTGCGATTTATGTGCTGAATCGGGTTCCAACCAAGTCGGTTCCGAATACTCCATATGAACTTTGGACCGGAAAAAAACCAAGTGTTAGACACTTGAAGATTTGGGGTTGTCCAGCACACGTTAAAAGAACAAGTGTAGACAAGTTGGAATCCAAGACCAGCCGTTGCCTATTTGTAGGCTACCCAAAAGGCTCTATAGGTTACCTATTCTATGACCCAAGTGAGCAGAAAGTTTTCTACAGTCGTAATGCGCAATTCCTGGAAACCGACTATATCCTGGACACCCATTGTCAGGAAATTGTTCTTGATGAGGAGAGCTCAGGAGCAGTGGGAGATGTCCCACAAGTTCCAGATAGTGACCAACCTAGAAGATCAACTCGGGTATCCAGGCCACCAGTTCGTTATGGTTATGACCAGGATAGTTACCTGGTGGAAACCTTGACTAGTGAGGAGGATCCCGTGACTTACGCGGAAGCTATGTTGGACATAGATTCCCAGAAGTGGGTGGAGGCCATGAGAGCAGAGATGGACTCAATGGAGACCAATGGAGTCTGGACTCTAGTAGATCTGCCCTCCGGGGTAAAAGCAATCGGTTGCAAATGGATTTACAAGAGGAAGAAGGGCCCCGATGGTAAGGTTGAGACCTTCAAGGCTCGTCTGGTGGCGAAAGGGTACACTCAGAAGAGGGCATCGATTATGAGGAAACCTTTTCGCCTGTGGCATGCTTAAATCCATTAGGATCCTACTAGCTGTAGCAGCATACCATGATTATGAGATTTGGCAAATGGATGTCAAAACTGCATTCCTGAATGGAGATCTTACTGAAGATATCTATATGCAGCAGCCGCAAGGCTTCATTGCTGCAGGTCAGGAAAACATGGTATGTAAACTTAATAGATCCATTTATAGACTTAAGAAAGCTTCTAAAAGTTGGAACATTCATTTTGACTCTGCCGTCAAATCGTTTGACTTCAAGCAGAATCCGGATGAACCCTGTGTCTACAGGAAGTACAGTGGAGATAAGGTTACCTTCTTGGTTCTGTATGTAGATGACATTCTACTCATTGGGAATTATGTAGGTATGTTAACTACGGTGAAAGTATGGTTATCACAGCAATTCTCCATGAAAGATCTTGGAGAATCCTCCTATATACTAGGTCTTCAACTCTATAGAGATAGATCGAAGCGGATAATAGGATTATCCCAATCTGCTTATATTGACCAAATAGTCAAGAGATACAGCATGGAAAACTCCAAGAAAGGAAATGTTCCTTTCAGGCATGGAGTCACTCTCTTCAAGAAGATGTCTCTCAAGACTTCTGAGGAGATTGATGGCATGAAAGACGTTCCCTATGCATCTGCCATAGGGAGCATCATGTATGCCATTGATGAGACCAAAAAGAACCCTATTTTTATCCTCTAATATTCACTCTTTTATATTTATTTATCACTTAAATGAACTCTTTACTCTTGTCTTTCGATCTAGGGCAATAAAGAAGGCAATTGGAACAAAATAGGATAAATCGGGTGATTTTGCACAGTTTCGGCGACAGTCAGTAATCTGGGCTTAACGCTCAATTACGGACACCGAATTGGACAATTCAAGAAGCATTAGAAAGATGAAAGGAAGGCCCACAACTTTTATGTTTTTGGTTTTGACAGATTCGGCCCGAATCGCGTACGAAAATGAGCCCAAAGTCGGAGCAAGTTCGCAGCCAGGCCCATTTCACAACTTAAGCCCAACTCGCAGAAGTAATTTGAAGCAGCCCAACTCGAATTCAAGAGTTAAGAGTCCAAATTTCTAATGTAATCTCCAAGGAGAGAGTTTTATCAGATCTAAAGTCTTGAATGTGATCCTAGAGAGATAAAAATATTGAGATTAGAGCATTAGATAAGAGATAGGATAGGATTAGTTCAAGATAAGATCAAAACTCCCTAAGGATAAGATGATCTCCTAGAAGGAGTTGGAAAACATCCCTCTCCTTTGGCTATATAAAGAGGGGGGCGAACTAGCTCTAGCAATCACTCATTCCAAGATCCAAGAGATCATCAAGAAGACCAAGAAGCAAGAAGGCAGTTCGGCTATGGAGAAGAAGAGCATGGAGATTGCGCAGATCATGAGTAGCTAAGCTTCTTTTTCTGGTTCAAGGGGGGAGGTTCGATTGTGTCATTGTGAGGTTCTGTAGTTAATTTATTTTCTTGCTTTTTAATTCAAGTATTCATTGATTCTTGTGCATATTTTTATTGGATGTTAATGTTAATTAGTCTGACAAACTGAATTAATGTTGATTTTCCTACTGCTATCCATGATTTCGGTGATCCGTAATTGTCACGAATAATGGTACAAGTAGCAATTAGGTTTATATCTTTTTGGGTCAATTGTTCGTGACAGCCTTTGACCAATGTTTTAACATGGTTCAACCTAAAAGAATCGATGGAACAAAATTCAGTAATTGCAGCTATCTCAATTATTGTTATTTTGGTTTAACCGTTTTCACAAATCTTAATGCTATCATTGTTTAACATAGAATGCTATCGTACCCAGTTGAGTGGTGATAAGTGTTGATCGAATGCTGGGTTTGGTCAACTGAATTAGGAAAACACAAGGTTTATTATGGCTATCCTAATAAATCTAAGGTTAAATGCTTGAATTGCAAGAATGCTGAATTGTACTTAGGATCGATGGCCAATCGATTCAATCCTTCCTCACCATGTGACAGGTTGTCAAAGTCCTCAAAATTAATGCTAGTCCCACAATAGAATTTTTGTAGTAATAGTACTAGATCGAATCCCATAGGGAGCTGGGGAATAATTTCTTAGCCGAATGATTAATATATTGGAGTGGGAAAATTAAATAATTAAAATTTCTTAAAGAACAAGAAAGCAATTAGCAACGAACAAACAAGAGAAATTAGTCTTACCGAATTCTGATTCAAGGGTTCAGATTGATCAATTGGTCATCGATCATAGGTAGACTTCAGTAGTCTTGCAATTCAAGCATTTAACCTTAGATTTATTAGGATAGTCATGATAAACCTTGTGTTTTCCTAAATAGCTGACCAAACCCAGCATTTGATCAACACTCACCACTAACAGACAAACACCACCTCACGTGGTCTTCATCATTGAGTCCTGCTCCGTGAAAGACCATTCCGCACGCCCCAAGAAGGAAAGGGCAATGCACACCACAGCCCTGGACCAAAGAGATGAAGAGATTCGGGAACTCCTACAGTGCTTAGAAGAGCTAGAGCATAGCCAAAGAAGCATTGCACCGGTTGTAGATCAGCCTGCACCACCGACCGTGCCCATGGCCAAGGAACCACCCTTCACCTAGGAAATTTTGGATGAGGTACCTCCCATAGGATGGCGGGCACCTCAGCTTGACAAGTACGACGGAAACACTGATCCTACCAACCATATCGAGGCATTAAAGGCTCAGTTAATGTTGCACGGATCCTCTAAGGGCTTGACGTGCAAAACCTTAGTGGCAACCCTCACAGGTTCAGCCCTAACCTGGTATTCCTCCCTTCCTCCATGCTCAATAGCGTCATGGGAGTAGTTGGAAACCCAGTTCCGTGCTCTGTTCACAATGAGTCAAAAGCATTGGAAGACCTCGACCAACCTCATGCAGCTGCAATAGAGGAAAAATGAGTCCCTTAGGGACTATCTGGCAAGATTCAACAAGAAAAGCACTACAGGTCAGGAACCTGAACCAGTTCGTGGCCTTCACCACTATTCAACATAGCCACCACCCATCCCCATTCAACTTCAACATCTCCAAGAATCCTCTGCAAACCCTGGCTACACTAATGAGCCATGTGTAGAAGTATATCAACATAGAAGAAGCACAGACAAAACTACAGGATGAGGAAGAGAGGCCTGACAAGAGGAAGAGAGATACTGAGGAGCGAAAGTCAGAAAGGTCAGATCGGGACTGATGAGACCAAAATGAACCCTAATTTTATTCCCTAATATTCACTCTTTTCCATTTATTTAGCACTTAAATGTACTCATTACTCTTGTATTTCGATTCAGGGCAATAAAAAAGGCAATTGGAAGAAAACAGGGCAAATCGGGTGATTTTGCACAGTTTCGGCGACAGTCCGTAATCTGGGCCTAACTCTCAATTCCGGACACCGAATTGGACAATTCAAGAAGCATTAGAAAGATAAAAGGAAGGCCCCCAACTTTTATGTTTTGGGTTTTGACAGATTCGGCCCGCATCGAGTACGAAAACGAGCCCAAAGTCGGAGCAAGTTCGCAGCCAAGCCCATTTCACAACTTAAGCCCAACTCGTAGAAGTACCTTGAAGCAGCCCAACTCGAATTCAAGAGTTAAGAGTCCGAATTTCGAATGTAATCTCCAAAGAGAGAGTTTTATCAGATCTAAAGTCTTGAATGTAATCCTAGAGAGATAAAAATATTGAGATTAGAGCATTAGATAAGAGATAGGATAGGATTAGTTCAAGATAAGATCAAAACACCCTAAAGATAAGATGATCTCCTAGAAGGAGTTGGAAAACATCCCTCTCCTTTGGCTATATAAAGAGGGGGGCGAACCAGCTCTAACAATCACTCATTCCAAGATCCAAGAGATCATCAAGAAGACCAAGAAGCAAGAAGGCAGTTCGGCTATGGAGAAGAAGAGCATGGAGATTGCGCAGATCATGAGTAGCTAAGCTTCTTTTTCTGGTTCAAGGGGGGAGGTTCGATTGTGTCATTGTGAGGTTCTGTAGTTACTTTGTTTTTTTTCTTTTTAATTCAAGTATTCATTGGTTTTGTGTATATTTTTTATTGAATGTTAATGTTAATTAGTCTGACAAACTGAATTAATGTTGATTTTCCTACTGCTATCCATGATTTCGGTGATCCGTAATTGTCACGAATAATGGTACAAGTATCAATTAGGTTGATATCTTTTTTGGGTCAATTATTCATGACAGCCTTTGACCAATGTTTTAACATGGTTCAACCTAAAAGAATCGATGGAACAAAATTTAGTAATTGCAGTTATCTCAATTATTGTTATTTTGGTTTAACTGTTTTCACAAATCTTGATGATATCACTGTTTAACATGGAACGCTATCGTACCCAGTTGAGTGGTGATAAGTGTTGATCGAATGCTGGGTTTGGTCAACTGAATTAGGAAAACACAAGGTTTATTATGGCTATCCTAATAAATCTAAGGTTAAATGCTTGAATTGCAAGAATGCTAAATTGTACCTAGGATCGATGGCCAATCGATTCAACCCGAACCCTTGAACCAGAATTCGGTAAGACTGATTTTCTCTTGTTTGTTTAGTTTGTTATTCTTTTAATTTTAGTTATTTAATATTCCCACACAATTACTTTATCCATTCGGCTAAGAGATTACTGATTTGCTCCCTGTGGGATTCGACCTAGAACCACTTTTATTGCAAATATTTTATTGTGGGACTAGTACTAATTTTGAGGGCTTCGACAAACCCGTCAAAATTTTGGTGCCGTTGCCAGGGAGCAACTTTAATTTATTAGCTATTACCTTCCTCTTGTTAACCTCTTTTCTTTTATGACTCGTGCTTCTCAACAAGGTGAACTTGAGTACAATCCCGAAATTGAGAGGACCACCCGTCGTTTAAGAAAGGAGGCGAAGCAAAGGAAGGATCGTTCACCAAAGAAAGTGAATTCAGATTGTGATCTTCCCATCTTCGAAGAAGTAGAAAGAATGGCTGACAGAGAGAGGACATTAAGGGAGTTGACTGCACCAATTCTGAACCAACAACCTTTATGCATCACGTACCCCACTCTTGAGGTAGCCTTTGAACTCAAATCTGGTTTGATTCAATTATTACCTCTGTTTCATGGTTTCCCAGGTGAGGACCCTCACAAACATCTAAAGGAATTTCATGTCATCTGTTCAAGCATGAAACCCCATGGTATGACCGAGGACCAAGTAAAACTCATAGCCTTTCCTTTTACTTTAAGAGATAAAGCAAAGGATTGGTTTTATATTCTCCCTCCCGGTTCTGTATGCACATGGGATGAAATGAATAGGATATTTTTAGATAAATATTTTCCTGCATCCCGGGCTGCGAATATAAGAAAAGAAATATGTGGAGTTTGGCAGTTTGGTGGTTAGACATTATATGAATATTGGGAAAGGTTTAAGCAACTTGTTGCTAGTTGTCCCCACCACCAAATTCCTGAACAATTGTTAATCCAATACTTCTATGAAGGGCTTCAGCCCATGGATAGAAGTATGGTCGATGCAGCCAGTGGAGGAGCCTTGGTGAACAAGACACCCGAAGCGGCCAGGGAGTTAATCTCCAACATGGCCGAAAATTCACAACAGTTCGGTGCTAGGACAGATGGTACCATTAGACGGGTTAATGAGGTAAGCCATGTAAATTTAGAAAATCAGATTTCTGACCTAACTGCTTTGGTAAGACAACTCGCTGCAGGACAAGTACAAACTGCCAGGGTGTGTGGTATCTGTTCGATTCCTGGCCATCTTATGGACATGTGTCCATCATTGCAAGATGGTTTGATGCAGCAAGTCAATGCCGTAGGAGGATTCCCGGGCTAGCCCCAACGAAAGTATGATCCCTACTCCAATTATTACAATCCGGGGTGGAGAGATCACCAAAACCTAAGCTACGGGAATCAAGGAGGACAGTAGCAATACCAGCCCCATTTTTTCAGTCAACAGCCCCAGTTTTCAACACCCATCACAGAGCAAAGCCAACCCTTGAATTCAGGTACATCATTAGAAGATATAGTTAAGGCTCTAGCTACAAATACTCAGCAATTTCAACAGGAAACAAGAGCCAACATTCAGAATTTGGGGAACCAAATCAGCCAACTTGCCACTGCCGTTAGCAAGTTGGAGGTGTAGAGCTCCGGGAAACTACCATCATAAACGGTAGTCAACCCCAAGGAGAATGTAAGTGCAGTGGTGCTGAGAAGTGGGAAGGAACTGCAGCTAGAACCTACCTCACCAAGGAAGGTGGATAAAAGACAAGAAGAAGACAAGGTGCAGGACTCAAGAGTTAGAGAGAACGTTTCAGCCATGATCAAGAGGACCTTACCAGAAAAACATGCTGATCCAGGTATGTTCACCCTAACTTGTGTGATTGGCAATAAGCAAATCAAGTATGCCATGCTAGACTTAGGTGCATCTATCAACGTCATGCCATACTCGATTTACTATGCTTTGAGATTAGGTCCTTTAAGGGAAACTAAAGCTGTTATCCAATTAGCTGATCGTTCTAACACCTACCCAAAAGGGATTGTTGAGAATGTAATGGTGCAGGTTTACGATTTAATTTTCCCAGCTGATTTTTACATTCTGAAGATGGAGGAGGACACGATCGAAAGTTCAGCCCCAGTTCTATTAGGCAGGCCATTTATGAAAATGGCCAAGACCAAAATAGATGTGGATGAGGGTACCCTCTCCATCGAAATCGGCGGGGAGACTATTAAATTTAATATTTTTGAAGCTATGAAGTACCCAAATGAAGACCATTCGGTTGATACTATTGATCCAACTGTGCAGGAATTTTTTGAAAAAGATATGAATGAGGAGCTAGAATCGAGTGCACAATTGGATACGAAGGCCCCTATTCCATATTTGAACCCGCCCATGATGGATGGAAGGGGGGCACACCGAAAGCTGAAACCATGAGAGCTAAAGTAGCAAAGGAGGACGTCGAGCATAACGACGTTAAACAATTGCGCATGTGGGAGGCAACCCATTGTGTTTAGTTAATTTTGTTATTTCGTTTGGTTTTTGAATTTTGTGTTTAGCAGGAACCCAACAAGACAAACAGGGAAGTACCCCCAAATCCTTCTACTTTATGCATAATCACATACATTAGGGACAATGTATAACTTAAGTGTGGGGGGATTACGAAAATCTGATGGAAATTTGGGATACCTTATCTTCTTGAAATTTTTGCTCCCTGGAAACTTATCCTTGAATGATTTCAACTTATTAGGAATCATGTGCTTAGGCTGAATAGATAAGATAGGATGCAAGCATGACTAACTGAATCTTTCTTGGCTGCATATGGTACCTCATGATTTTAATCGATCAATAGGCAAGATGCATAAGGGTTTGATTGATTTTCACATAATTATTTATCAAACATGGGTTGATTATTCTAGAACTTGCTGTGTTAGGCATATAGAGACCACGATCAATGAATTCATGGATCAGGTGGTGTAACCCTGGGATTCTTGTGAAAAAAAAAAAAAAAAGAGAAAGGGAGTTTGAAACTAAAATCGTGACTAATGTGAGATGGAGCATAAAATGCACTCACATGTAGAAACAAAAAAATAAGTGTGAGACGGAGCATAAAATGCACTCACATCTAGAAATGAAAGCAAGTGTGAGATGGAGCATAAAATGCACTCACATCTTGGAAAGAAGGCAAGGGTGAGATGGAGCATAAGATGCACTCACCTTAGAACCCCAACCCCATTCTCACCTTCAGATCCTAGGAATTCACACTAAGTGGTGAAGATGTGATACATAGCAAGCTTATGGCAATAAGCACACATTGTTTTGATTCAAAGGAAAGTAATTGCATCTGGCTGAATTGGTTTGTTAAAAGCAATGAGCACCCGTGCAGTCCAAGGAGTTTCAGCCCTGGAAGGCTTGTCTCCTTAAAAAGGGGAGAAAGAGATGAAAAGGGAAAGGTTACCAAGTCTGAACTAAATCATGAAATGAACCAGGCCTCATGTAGAGAAAAAGAAAGATTGAAAATCAATAGTTAGTCTCTCTTGTGTTACTTGAGTTTTTGCCTTGCCCGAGGACGAGCAAAGTTTAAGTGTGGGGGGATTTGATGAGACCAAAACAAACCCTAATTTTATCCCCTAATATTCACTCTTTTACATTTATTTAGCACTTAAATGTACTCATTACTCTTGTATTTCGATTCAGGGCAATAAAGAAGGCAATTGGAAGAAAACAGGGCAAATCGGGTGATTTTGCACAGTTTCGGCGACAGTCAGTAATCTGGAACTAACTCTCAATTCCGGACACCGAATTGGACAATTCAAGAAGCATTAGAAAGATGAAAAGAAGGCCCACAACGTTTATGTTTTGGGTTTTGACAGATTCGTCCCGCATCGAGTACGAAAACGAGCCCAAAGTCGGAGCAAGTTCGCAGCCAAGCCCATTTCACAACTTAAGCCCAACTCGCAGAAGTACCTTGAAGCAGCCCAACTCGAATTCAAGAGTTAAGAGTCCGAATTTCGAATGTAATCACCAAGGAGAGAGTTTTATCATATCTAAAGTCTTGAATGTAATCCTAGAGAGATAAGAAGATTGAGATTAGAGCATTAGATAAGAGATAGGATACGATTAATTCAAGATAAGATCAAAACACCCTAAAGATAAGATGATCTCCTAGGAGTTGGAAAACAGCCCTCTCCTTTGGCTATATAAAGAGGGGGGCGAACCAGCTCTAACAATCACTCATTCCAAGATCCAAGAGATCATCAAGAAGACCAAGAAGCAAAAGGCAGTTTGGCTATGGAGAAGAAGAGCATGGAGATTGCGCAGATCATGAGTAGCTAAGCTTCTTTTTCTGGTTCAAGGGGGGAGGTTCGATTGTGTCATTGTGAGGTTCTGTAGTTAATTTATTTTCTTGCTTTTTAATTCAAGTATTCATTGATTCTTGTGCATATTTTTATTGGATGTTAATGTTAATTAGTCTAACAAACTGAATTAATGTTGATTTTCCTACTGCTATCCATGATTTCGGTGATCCGTAATTGTCACGAATAATGGTACAAGTAGCAATTAGGTTGATATCTTTTTGGGTCAATTGTTCATGACAGCCTTTGACAAATGTTTTAACATGGTTCAACCTAAAAGAATCGATGGAACAAAATTCAGTAATTGCAGCTATCTCAATTATTGTTATTTTGGTTTAACCGTTTTCACAAATCTTAATGCTATCATTGTTTAACATGGAATGCTATCGTACCCAGTTGAGTGGTGATAAGTGTTGATCGAATGCTGGGTTTGGTTAACTAAATTTGGAAAACACAAGGTTTATTATGGCTATCCTAATAAATCTAAGGTTAAATGCTTGAATTGCAAGAATGCTAAATTGTACCTAGGATCGATGGCCAATCGATTCAACCCGAACCCTTGAACCAGAATTCGGTAAGACTGATTTTCTCTTGTTTCTTTAGTTTGTTATTCTTTTAATTTTAGTTATTTAATTTTCCCACACAATTACTTTATCCATTCGGCTAAGAAATTACTGATTTGCTCCCTGTGGGATTCGACCTAGAACCACTTTTACTCCAAATATTTTATTGTGGGACTAGTAATAATTTTGAGGGCTTCGACAAACCCATCAGCTATGCTGTGCACTCGCCCTGACATAGCTCAGGCAGTGAGTGTAGTAAGCAGATTTCAGGCCAACCCAGGGTAGGAGCATTGGACTACTGTGAAAAACATACTTAAGTACCTTCGAAGGACAAAAGAGTTTTGTCTAGTATTCGACGGTAGCTCACTATAGATCCAAGGGCATACAGATGCCGATTTCCAGTTAGACCCAGATGATAGAAAGTCTACATCTGGATATATTTTCATGATAGGATCGTGTGTTGTTTCCTGAGTGTCAGCAAACAGGGGTCCTAAGTTGGAAATTAAGAGTCCACAACCCAAGCCGAGCGCATTGCCGTACGTGAGGCTGCCTTATGAATGAAGGTGTTCATTCATGAATTTGGAATTCAGCACATCACCCATTCCATTGTTGTATGACAACACTGGACCTATGGGAGGATGATAGTAAGGGGTAGCATCAGTGGAGAATGTTGTAGACCCATTGACTAAGCCACTGACACAGAAAGTGTTTGAGAAACACGTGAAAAGCATGAGACTCCGGCTAGTACCTATTTGGACCTAAGTGCAAGTGGGTGCTGTTAGACAGTTTTGTATGCCCTTAGCTTCAATCAAAATTGATGTACTTTATGAGTTTATTGTAAATGAATAAAAGTGCATATTTGATTCATGTTCCCTTGGTATGTTTCTGTGTAATACCCTTAAACTGGACACTTATTGAGACTCGTGTTAGTTTAGAAAGTTCATAGCCAGTGGGTCGGTCTGGGGAGACCTATCCTGACAAGGCTGACACTGTGGTGCCATCAAGTCGGTTGAGGTGGCTTGTCTCAGCTACTGAGGTGAGACCCCAGGCACATACAGTGTGGGATTAATTGAATCTTTGAACTGGACCAGATTTTCAGTATTGCCCTGGACCTTGGAGATTGATAGGCAAAACTGGAAAGTTACACCCGACCCCTAGACTCAATTATGATACTGCACTAGGTGTCAGATCGGGGTGTCTTTGATGTACCAATCAGTGAGATCCTTAGCGGGGGTCAAAACCTGGGTATGTTGGGACAATCCGAGAATTCATCTGAGTGGGTGATCATAGTGACAGGATCAGCCCCTTTGTCGGACAAAGGTAATGATCGGGGATGCACTCTCACTGTTGGAAACCAAGACTGCCGGCAGCCGATTTCAACCGTTGAGATTTGTTTTGCAAAGTATATTTTATATGAGATATAAAAGTATATATATTATGGTTTCTAAAATGTTTGCAAAAGGTTTTAATTCCCGGGATCCATATAAGTGGAGAGTGCAACACTGTTCCTTGCAGCCGAGGGAGAGGTCCTCTCTTGTCGGGCAGTGTATGATCATTAAGGGCTGAGAGGTTAAGTGTAAGACCATTGAGGATAATACCTGATGGGCTAATCTTGCATCTGCCCATAGTCCCTGGGTGTTACAAGGTGGCTTGGCCCAAGGACCACTTAGGGTAAGTGTTGGGCCCATAGAGCCCATTTGATGGGTTTCAGGGGGTTCACTGTCTTTAACAGTGTATTCGGCCATGCCTTGTAACAAAGGCTAGGCCAAACCCATGTGGTTGATGTGTAGATCAATGCTTGGGTCCCACGCCATACAAGGAAGCCCAACTGGGCAGCAGATAGGAAGGTTAAGTGAGCACATAAGCTTGATGGGCCTAAAGCCCATTTCGAACTGGGCTATTTATTTAGTTAATTAAAGGGGCGAATTCTGAGATGGATTAGCAGACAGGATAGGGTCTTAATCCTATCCACTCAGAGAGTCCAGATCTAAATGTGATTCAGATCTAGAAACCTCCTAATGGGATTAGGATAAAGCTAATCTAATCTGCAGATAAGATAAGGGTTTATCCTTGTCACTAGAAGAGAAGGCTGATCCAAATATGATTTGGATAAGCACCTCCTAATGGGATTAGGAGCTGATCTTTTAAGTTAACAAAAAGAAGGAGGGGGCAGTAGCCTTGAGAGAGACCAACAAGAAACACATCAGATCCTCTTTAGTGCTGAAATCAAGAAGAGAGAATTCTGCAACCTACGAATACTCTCTCGCCGCCTCCCTGCTCTTGCCGCCCCGTTTGCCAGTTCGATCTCCAATTGTGGGAGAAGTCAAGATTGGATCTTGACATCAGTTCTTTGAGAAAGGATTGAAAAGGAAGCTGTGCTCACATACCATTCTATTGATTCTTGCAAAGGACAAAGTTCTTGGGGAAGAACACTGCTGATTCTGCTCCATCCTGCACTGCGCTATCTTCAGTGGGAGCAGTCTTTGGATCCTTCCTTGGGCGTGAACACCTTCGTTGGGAGATATTACTTCTCTGTATCAGGTATTATTCTCTCCCATTCCTTTTGGTTCAGATCTGGTTCAGTTTAAGGTTCAAGATTTATCCTTGAAAATATGATTTTCTAAATAGGGAATGTGATTCCCAGTTGAAGGGAGAAGAAAAAATTTTTGAAATTCGTCCCTTATTCCGCAATCTTTGGGCGTCCATGTGATGGATCTCTCATCCTTTCAGCAGGAGCTCATCCACCGACTTGAGCACTTCAACATCCAGCAGATTCCTCGAGCCGAGAACATATGAGCCGATGTGCTATCCATGTTAGCCAGCTCCCCGAGAACCGACCTCGGCAAGACGACATGGTTGGACACTTTGGCCCAATCAAGCATCGAGCAGACAGCTCTCCTCATCCTCCCGGTATAGCACAACCCATCCTAGATGGATCCCATAGCACAGTACCTCCGAGAAGGCATACTTCCAGAAGATCGGACATAAGCGAAAAATCTCCATCACAGATCAGCCCAGTAATGCCTTGTCCAAGGTTAGCTCTACCGCCACTCACACACTCTCCCCTACCTGAAATGCCTCTCCCCATCCGAGGTAGACTACGTTCTTAGGGAGATCCATGAAGGTATTTGCGGAGACCATCCTGGTGCATGCACACTAGCACACAAGGCACTCCAGCAAGGTTATTTCTGGCCGACGATGAAGCAAGGTGCATCCCAGTTAGTTCGAAGATTTGACAGTTGTCAACGACACTCCAATCATCATCACTAGCCTGAAGCCAATCACTAGCCCATGGTCATTCGCGCAATGGGCGATGGACATCCTCAGACCCTTCCCCACTGCAATTGCTTAGAAAAATTTCCTCCTGGTGGTGGTGGACTACTTCCCCAAATGGGTGGAAGCCAAAGCTCTAGCACGGATTACTGCACATAATGCCCAAAACATTTTCTGGCAAAGTATTGTCTACCAATTCGGTATTCTGTGCATCCTCATCATAGATAATGAGACACAGTTTACCAACCGAAAGTTCGAGGCCTCTTCTCTGACTTGAAGATCAACCATCGGACCACGGCTGTACACCGACCCTAGAGCAATGGGTAGACCGAGGTGACCAACCAAACCTTGTTGCACAGACTAAAGACCCAGCTAGACCAGGCCAAGGGGAGGTGGGCCGAGGAACTGCCAAGCATACTTTGTGCATACAGGACTACTTAGTGGATAGCCACCGGTGAGACACCCTTCAGCATGGCCTACAGAGCTGAAGCTATGGTACCTGTAGAAATTGGCTCTCTAACCCTCTGGACCAAGCTCTTCAATGAAGACCAAAGAAATGAGGACCTCCACGCAGAGATAGACCTAATCGAGGAAGCCCAAGACTGAGCATATGCCAGAATGGTAGCACAGCAGTAGAGGATGGCGAAGTACTACGACACTAAAGTCAGAAAATGCGAGTTCAAGATAGGTGACCTCGTCCTCCGCAAAGTCATAGTGCCCACGCCTGGAGAAGGAAAGGTGGACCAAACAGGGAAGGGCCGCATAGAGTCACCAAGGTTCTTGGCCTGGGCACATACAGGCTCGAAGACCTGGATGGCCAACCAATATTGAGGAGTTGGAACATCGGAAACCTTTGGATGTACTATCAATGACTAAGTATTAATAAAGAGCACCTTGTTCAAGCAAAATGTTGAGCGCCTGACACACCACATCCGCGCACACCACATGCGCGCACACCACTACACAACTGAGCTACACAACCGTGCTACACGACTGAGCTACACAGCCACGCTACACGACTGAGCTACACAGCCACGCTACACGACCAAGCTACACAACCGTGCTACATGACCGAGCTACACGACTGCATTACACGACCACACATGTGTAGCTCGATATAACCCATAGACTTGGCTAACCTCTGAACGGCTTGAGCCCACAATGCATAGATCAGCAGCATATTGTTGACCTACTTGACTCAGCTGACCTTCGAATGGCCTAAGCCTAAAGTAGAGAAGAACGCCCCCACCCCTCAAGGCTTGAGGACTGTTAATCAAACTCTGCTCACCTATCGACTAACTCGGCTAGAGCTAGCCGAGCAACGGCTAACCCTCAAAGGGCCCCAAAGGCTCCCAAGACCGGAAATTGAGCATCCCAAAGATGAGAGCTCAGAATGCACTCTCGCTTCACTAATAGGAGGCTAAAGATCTTGGCCAAACCAAACCTTAGTCATGATAAGGCTGAGGAAACAAAAATAAAATATATATAAGTTGCATACAAGTTTGGAACAAGAAAATTTCATTAAGCTAAAACAACTGGTACATTAGGCATAAGCTCGGCATACCGAGCCATTACAAGAGCAACAAAAAGAAAAAGAAGGGACTCGTGGTAGTTCAATCCGCATAAGGGAAGTTGGTGGCCTCATCATCCCCATCTTCATCAGCGTTGCCACTTCTGCCTTCCTCACCAACAAGCTCGTCTAAGGCTGGGGGCGTTTCATCATCATAGGCTTCCCAAGTCTCCGCTGGAAGATGTTAAAACCTACTTCGTGGGAAGCCAAGGCATACTGACTGACCCATCTCATGCCGAAGTTCCGCTGAGTTCTTGTACCGTGCCACGGCCTCCTCGGCAGCCTCTTGCTTCAACCATTCCCTCTCTGCCTTGAGTTCGGTGATCTCATGCTTCAAGCCACAGACCAACTCTACTTGCTTAGCCAGCCGAGCCTTCAGCTCGGCCACCTTCTTCTCCAGTGTAGCAGATCACTCCCCAGCCGCCTAAAGCTCGGCCAATTGTGCTTTCAACTACAGGTACGCAGAATGCTCCTTCTCGTACCACCACTGCAGCTCACGAAGGCGATCAACCATAGAAATGGCTGAGCATGCATTCTACGGACACCAGAAGCAATGTTAGCATGAGGAAACACACTAAAATAATGAAGGCACTTAAGTATGCACTTAGCTGAGCTGCAGCCCGGATGAGCAAGCATTCTAATGCGCTGCTCCCAATACTCCTGACCTCTTCAGTGATGTAGGCTGTCATCATTCCACGGAGTAGCTGCTCGGGAACTCCGGGTGTCTCTAACCCATCCCGACTATGAACTGTCCAGCGTGACACATGGATGTCTAAGTTGCTACTCCCCCCTCCCCTCGGACCTGTGTAGGGAAAGTCGTCAAGCGAGCTTCCCCAGGTTCCACGACCACCACGTCCTCATCGTCGTTCCCCCACCGCCGAGCTCTCTTTTGTTGGCAAGGTGCCCTCTTGGAAGACCTCAAGGGAGGAACTACCTTGGCTTGGACCTATGGTACCTCGCCAGCCCAGTTTTGCCTCTAGCGATTCTCCTTTATCCGATGTATGATCTCCTCTTCACTCGCCATCTCTACACCTGCATCATGGAAGAACGACAGTAAGTACAAGAACAAAGAAGCAAAGAAAGTACAAGAAGGTAAAGAAATAAAAAGGACAAACCAGCCACCCTACACATCAACCCACCGAGCATAAGCATCTCCGAGCATGTATACACACTTACGTCTATCTCATGGATCATTCTCAGAGCTGACCTTTCCTCCCAAGTAAGTGCTAACCATTGAGGTTGGGGGACTCTCATTCTTGGCTCTTGTAGCATGGCTGGGAAGGGAAGGTCCCCAGGACAGTGGACAAAGAAGAAAGTCTCCTTCTAGTGCTTCACAGAGGAAGGAGCCCTGACCAACACTTTGGCATTCTTCCTAGTTGAGAAATAGTAATAGCCCTGCTAGTGAGGTTTGAGCTGAAGAAGGAAGCTCACCATACCCAGGGTCAACTCGATATCACGGACGGTGCAGTAGGACAAAAGGCCGACCAAAAACCTAAAGGAGTTTGGCATCAACTGCACCGGCAGTACTCGGAACCATGCAAGTACCTCAGCAACCACTTCGTTTAGAGGGAACCTCAAGTCAGCTTCCAAATTGTTCTCACACACACAAAGTTCATCGGGCCGAGCATCGATGGCCATCTTACTGTGCTATGGGCACCTCATTCAGAAGTCCTTGGGGATGTCATACATAGCTCAGATCCGAGCCATATCCTCGAGTTCCAACGCACAGGGTGTGGTCCCAAACCGGCGACCAGCCCATAGTAGAAGCTTGGCTTCTACACTAGAGGGACCAACCTCGGCCTCCTCAATTTGTTCCTCCTCAACCTCAGCATCCTTGAAAACCCCAACCTCCAATTTGTAATCGGACCCACTAGAACTAAAATAGCTAAAAGTGGAAGAAGAATGGGAAGATGAGGAAGACATCTTACCGAGCTTGAAGCTGAGGAATAAAAAACATAAAGCATTGAGCAATGATGACAACACCCCGCTAAGCTATCCCAACAACTCCTTGTTAGATAGTTTTGTATGCCCTTAGCTTCAATTAGAATGATGTACTTTATGAGTTTATTGTAAATGAATAAAAGTGCATATTTGATTCATATTCCCTTGGTATGTTTCTGTGTAATCCCCTTAAACTGGACACTTAATGAGATTCGTGTGAGTTTAGAATGTTCACAGCCAATGCGTCGGTCTGGGGAGACCTACCCTGACAAGGCTGACACTGTGGTGCCACCAAGTCGGTTGGGGTGGCCTGTCTCAACTGCCAGGGTGAGACCCTAGGCACATACAATGTAGGATTCATTGAATCTATGAACTGTACCAGATTTCCAGTATTGCACTGGACCTTGGAGATTGATGGGCAAAACTGAAAAGTTACACCCGACCCTAGACTTGATTATGATACTGCACTAAGTGTCAGATTGGGCTATCTTTGATATACCACTCAATGAGATCCTTAGAGGGGGTCAAAACCTGGGTATGTTGGGACAGTCTGAGAATTCATCTGAGTGGGTGATCATAGTGACAGAATCGGCCCCTTTGTTAGACAAAGGTAATGATCGGGGATGCACTCTCACTAATGGAAGCCAAGTCTGCTGGCAGTCGATTTCAAACGTTGAGATTTGTTTTGCAAAATATATTTTATATGAGATATAAAAGTATATATATTTAATGATTTCTAAAAGGTTTGCAAAAGGTTTTAATTCCTAGGATCCATATAAGTAGAGAGTGCAACACTGTTCCTTGCAGGTGAGGGAGAGGTCCTCTCTTGTCGGGCAGTGTATGATCATTATGGGCTGAGAGATTGAGTGTAAGACCATTGAGAATAATACCTGATGAGCTAATATTGCATCTGCCCACAGTCCCTGGGTGTTACAAGGTGGCTTGGCCCAGGGACCACTTAGGGTAAGTGTTGGGCCCATAGATCCCATGAGATGGGTTTCAGAGGGTGCACTGTCCATAACAGTGTATTCAGCTAGCCCTTGTAACAAAGGTTGGGCCAAACCCATGTGGTTGATGTGTAGATCAATGTTAGGGTCCCATGCCATACAAGGAAGCCCAACTGGGCAGTAGTTTGGAAGGCTAAATGAATACATAACCTTAAATGGGCCTTAAGCCCATTTTGAACTGGGATAATTTGATTAGTCACTTAAAGGGGCAAATTCTTAGATGGATCAGCTGATAGGATTGGGCCTAGACCCTATCCACTTAGAGAGTCCAAGATCTAAATAAGATTTAGATCTGGAAGCCTCGTAATTAGATTAGGAGATGGCTGTTCTGATTTGTAGATAAGATTAGGGTTATCCCTTATCACTTAAAAGGACTTCTTATCCAAATATGATTTCGATTAGCAACTCCTAATGGGATTAGGAGATGATCCCTTTAAGTCTATAAAAGGAGGAAGGGGCATCAGCCTTTAGACATGCAACACACAACTCTTGTCTTCAAAGCTGAAATCACAAGAAGAGAGAATTCTGCACCCTGTGAATACTCTTTTGTCGCCTCTTTCCTGCAGCCGCCGCCTCTAGCAGTTCAATCTCCTCTTCTCCATAGAAGTAATCAAGATTCGATCTTGATACCAATCTTTTGAAGAAAAGGTTTGTTGGAGCTGTATTCACAAGCCACCCAGTTGATTCTTGCGAAGGGTCAAGTTCTTTTGGAAGAACACTGTTGATTATGCTCTACCCTGCAATGTGCCATCTTCAGTAGGAGCAGATTTTGGATCCTTCCTTGGGTGTGAGCACCTCCATTAGGAGATACTGTTTCTCTGTATCAGGTATAATCCCTCCCTAGTCCTTTTGGTTCAGATCTGGTTCAGTTTATGGTTCAAGAATGATCATTGAAAATATGATTTTCTAAATAGGGAATGTGATTCCTAGTTGAAGGGAGAGAAATTTTTTGAAATTTGCCCCTTATTCCGCAATCTTTGGGCGTCCATGTGATGGATATCCTATCCCTTCAGTGGTATCAAAGCCAAGTTCAAATCTTGAACCATTCTGTTTCAGATCTGAACCTACGCAAATAGGCAGAAGGCGTTCTACCCAATTTGCACAGATATGGGTTTTGGGAAATTTGTTCCCAAAATTGAATGGCAAATAATCTAAAATTATTTTATATAAATCTAATTATTATTTAGAATAGTTCTTTAGGATTTTCTTGATTTATGGGCTGTTTGTACAAGAGGAGATTGAATTCTTAATTTGCATAGGGAAAACTGTGAGATTTGCAGTTTCTTGGTTTATTTATTACATTTGGTCTGTAAATATTTTTTCTTTATTTTTATACTCAATGTATAGGCATTCGATCTGATGTAATTATTAATAGAGAAATAGGATTTCTATTTATTTTTATTTTTGGATCGAAGATGGCAGCGCAGTAAGGGAGATTTCGCAGAGAAGGAGATTTCGCAGATGGGACATTCGCTATCTGCAATTTGCAGTTTATGAAACTACAAATTGTGATCTAACCTCTGTTTTGCAGGATGGATTGTGCGAACAACTCTATTTAACTGATTCTTGATGTTCTTTTATCAGTTTTTTAATTTCAGATTATTTTCTTGAATTAAAGATTTAATTAAAGATCAAACCCTAGACCCATTCGAACCAAGTTTGGTTCAAACTGTTTGGACCAAATCTAGGGTTTAATCAAGGCCGAAAGTCAGCCCTATTTTTCCTACTAATGAGCCTGAGTATTGATATTTAATTAAATGATTAATTCGGCCCAACCTGTAAAGGCCCAATTTTAAATAGTTAAAACTGCCAAAAGCCCACTTCAAAGTATAAAGCTATATGGACCGAACTAGGCAACCCTACTTCAGTCCATATACCTAGATAATATTAATGGTTAATATTATTGATTTAAATTGGGCTTCCAATGGGCCTTACAGATGATTAATTGATTGGATCAATTTATCCCTGCATGAGATGTATGGTTGTGTGATGTGTTGCATACATGGGCCATAAGTGCTTGGCCCATGCTCAATCAACAGTGGCTCTTGCACACACCATGGCTGAATGCACATCATTGCCATGGTGTCCCTTTTGGTCATTGGATACCTCCCTCAGTGGTGGGCCCCACACCTCATCAATAGGTTACATGCGGAACCCTAGCCGATTAAGGCCCACCGGAATCTTACTTTATGAAAGTCAGTGGGAGCCACTTTGGTTTGACCTAAAACAAACTAGGGCGTAATAACTGTTCCCTCCAGCTAATATGAGTGCAAGTGATAGGGAGATTCATACGATGAACTCTCTAAAGGCCTTCCATCATTAGCATGAGGATGGGTCCTTCAGTAATGAGGAAACGCATCAGAAAATGGGCTATCCATTTGTTGTTGGACTTGTCTGAGTGTTTCATAAGATGATAGGGGCGTCATAGACCGATGTGGGAGGGGCTTCACCAAAAAATGGGAACTCTCTCACGGTACCTTGGCATTCACGAACATGATGGGTGAGCATTCACTAGATAGAAAGGTTTACCTGAAAATGGCTCTGAACCTTATCTGACAGAGGCCAAAGGGAAAACTCATATGAAGAGCGGATATGATCCTTCATAGAAAGGTGGTGGGGTTATGCAGCTGAAACAATTGGGTCCATGCACCCTATGTGATTTTCCACATTTCTAGAGACAACCCGTAGTCTCCGTCACTGAGAAAGGAGGGAAATCTTAGAGATGAATAAATGGAAATGGAACATAGATTAAAATCCATATCTATGTAATGAACATGAATCAAATTAGGCTATGGACTGATGTTTGCTCTTTTACCAGAAAATGGCAAATGGATCTTTTCCAAAGCTTCTTGACGACAACAAGCTTAAGGGCCCAAACTATGCCGACTGGTATAGGAACCTTATGTTGGTCTTAACCTCTGAAAAGTTCGATAAGGTAGCCAAGAATCCTGCCCCGAATCATCTAGGAGATAGGGCTTCTGAGGCCCGTAGAAGAGAATACCAAGAATGGGAGAAGAAAAAACTCCCTTGCCCACTACTATATCATTACCTCTTTGGACAATCCAATTCAGAGGCAGTTCGATCAGATCGAACTTGCCAAGGATGTATTGGATAGTCTCAAAACAATGTACAAAGAGCATAATAGTTCTACTCGGCAGAAGGTCTTGAAACAGTTCATGACCGCGCAGATGTCCAAGAGCCAACAAGTTAATGACCATTGTCTCCGAATGATGGATTATATCAATGAATTGGAGGCTCTTGATCCGGGCTAGATCTGGTAATATAGATCGATGCTATTCTCAACTCTCTGCCTCCATCCTTTAATCCATTCATCATGAACTACAACATGAACAAGCTGAATGTCAGCTTATAGGAACTCAACAATATGTTGTAGAGGGCCAAATAATTGATTAAAAAGGATGAGCCCATTGCCATGCTTGTTGAAACTGCCAAATCGGGCAAGAAAAGGAAGGCAAAGAGAAAGCCTCAGAAGAAGGCTGCCAAACCCAGGAAGTAGAAGAAAGACAAAGCATCAGATGCCTATCACTTCTGCAAGAAGACCAGCCATTGGAAAAGGAACTGTCCTGCCTACCTGGAATCCAAGAAAGGTAATTTTGAAACTTGTGTTATAGAAACCAATTTATTGGTAGCTTCTGCGTCCTAGTGTATTGACTCCGGGGCTTCAACTCATGCGTCTAACTCACTACAGGGGTGCAAGGTAAGCAGAAGGCTGAGTGAAGGAGAAGTCACACTCTACTTGGGGACTACTGCAACCGTTTCAGCTGCAGCCATAGGAACCATGGAGTTACTTTTTGGAGAAGGAACTATTGTTCTGAAAATTGTCTTTATGTATAAAATTTAAGGAGAAATTTGATTTCTGTCTCAAAACTATGTGAAAATGGTCATTATGTCTTCTTTAGTAATACGATTACTATTAAAAGAAATAGCAGATTCATTGCATACGGGGAACTGGAGAATGGTCTCTATGTTCTACATCCTTCTCTAGAAACAAACATAACTAAAACTACATCGGCTGAAATCCCTAAGAAGAGAGCCCATGATACAGTTAATCCCACGTGTTTGTGGCATTACCGACTTGGCCACATCGGTGTTGACCGAATCACAAGGTTGGTAAAGGATGATCCTTTGGATTTTCTAACTATAGAAGATCTTCCCACCTATGAGCCTTGCCTACAAGGCAAGATGACGAAACGGCCATTTAACGGTAAGCTTGAAAGATGTACAGACACACTTGACCTAATACATACTGATGTATGTGGTCCCTTGAGTGTTAGGACACAAAATCAACACGTGTATTTCATCACCTTCATAGATGATTTCTCACGGTATGGTTACATGTACCTAATGAGACACAAGTCTGAATCCTTTGAAAAGTTCAAAGAGTTTAGACAAGAGGTCAAGAAATAGTTAGGGAGAGAAATTAAGGCCCTTCAATCAGATCGAGGTGGTGAGTATCTCTCTGATGAATTCAGGGACTACTTAAAGGACAATGGGATAGTATCACAATTAGCTCCTCCTGCTACACCACAACTTAACGGTGTTTTAGAGAGGAGGAATAAGATCTTATTGGATATGGCCCGGTCGCTTCTCATACACTTAGAGTTACCCACATCCTTTTGGGGTTACACATTAGAGACTATGATTTATGTGCTAAATCAGGTTCCAACCAAATCGGTTCCGAATACTCCATATGAACTTTGGACTGAAAAGAAACCAAGTGTTAGACACTTGAAGATTTGGGGTTGTCCAGCACATATTAAAAGAACGAGTGCAGACAAGTTAGAATCCAAAACCAGATGTTGCCTATTTGTAGGCTACTCAAAAGGCTCTGTAGGTTACCTATTCTATGACCCAAGTGAGCAGAAAGTATTCTGCAGTCGAAATGCACAATTCTTGGAGACCGATTACATCCTGGACACCCATCGCCAGGAAATTGTTCTTGATGAGGAGAGCTCAGGAGCAGTGGGAGATGTCCCACAAGTTCCAGGTAGTGACCAACCTAGAAGATCCACTCGGGTATCTAGGCCACTAGTCCATTATGGTTATGACCAGGATAGTTACCTGGTGGAAACCTTGACCAGTGAGGAGGATCCCGTGACTTACGCGGAAGCTATGTTGGACATAGATTCCCAAAAGTGGGTGGAGGCCATGAGAGCAGAAATGGACTCAATGGAGACCAATGGAGTCTGGACTCTTGTAGATCCACCCTTTGAGGTAAAAGCAATCGGTTGCAAATGGATTTACAAGAGGAACAAGGGCCCTGATGGTAGGGTTGAGACCTTCAAAGCTCATCTGGTGGCGAAAGGGTACACTCAGAAAGAGGGCATCGATTATGAGGAAACCTTTTCGCCTGTGGCCATGCTTAAATCCATTAGGATCCTACTAGCTATAGCAGCATATCATGATTATGATATTTGGTAGATGGATGTCAAAACTACTTTCCTGAATGGAGATCTTACTGAAGATATCTATATGCAGCAGCCGCAAGGCTTCATTGCTGCAGGTCAGGAAACATGGTATGTAAACTTAATAGATCCTTTTATGGACTTAAGCAAGTTTCTAGAAGTTGGAACATCCATTTTGACTCTGCTGTCAAATCGTTTGACTTCGAGCAGAATCCGGATGAACCCTGTGTCTATAGGAAGTACAGTGGAGATAAGGTTACCTTCTTGGTTCTATATGTAGATGACATTCTACTCATTGAGAAAGATGTAGGAATGTTAGGTATGGTGAAAGTATGGCTTCCACAGCAATTCTCCATGAAAGATCTTGGAGAAGCCTTCTATATACTGGGTCTTCGTCTCTATAGAGATAGATCGAAGTGGATAATAGGATTATCTCAATCTGCTTACATTGACAAAATAGTCAAAAGATACAGCATGGAGAACTCCAAGAAAGGAAATGTTCCTTTCAAGCATGGAGTCACTCTCTCCAAGAAGATGTCTCCCAAGACTTCTGAGGAGATTGATGGCATGAAAGACGTTCCCTATGCCTCTGCCATAGGGAGCATCATGTATGCCATGCTGTGCACTCGTCCTGACATTGCTTAGGCAGTGAGTATAGTAAGCAGATTTCAGGCCAACCCAGGGCAGGAGCACTGGACTGCTATGAAAATCATACTTAAGTACCTTCGATGGACAAAGAGTTTTGTCTAGTATTCGATGGTAGCTCACTACAGATCTAAGGGTATAAAGATGCCAATTTCCAGTCGGATCCAGATGATAGAAAGTCTACATCTGGACATGTTTTCACGATAGGATCGTGTGCTATTTTCTGAATGTCAGCAAACAGGGGTCCTAAGTAGCAAATTAAAAGTCCACAACCGAAGCCGAACACATTGCCATAAGTGAGGCTGCCTTATGAACTTCATTCCTGAATTTGGAATTCAGCACATCACCCATTCCACTTTTGTGTGACAACAGGAGGTTGATCTTGAGAGGTAGCAACAACGGAGAATGTGGCAGACCCATTGATTAAGCCACTATCACAAAAAGTGTTTGAGAAACACGTGGAAAGCATGGGACTCCATCTTGTACCTGATTGGACCTAAGTGCAAGTGGGAGCTGTTAGGCAGTTTTATATGCCCTTAGCATCAATCAGAATGATGTACTTTATGAGTTTATTATAAATGAATAAAAGTGCATATTTGATTCATATTCCCTTGGTATGTTTTTGTGTAATCCCCTTAAACTGGACACTTAATGAGATTCGTGTTAGTTTAGAATGTTCACAGCCAGTGGGTCGGTCTGGGGAGACTTACCATGACAAGGATGACACTGTGGTGCCACCAAGTCGGTGAAGGGGTAGAAAAATATTTCTCTCCCTTCAATTAGGAATCGAATTCCATATTTAGAAAATCATATTTTCAAGGATCATTCTTGAACCACAAACTGAATTAGATCTAAACCAAAAGGAGTCGGGAGGGATTATACCTGATCCGGAGAAGCAATATCTCCCAATGGAGGTGTTCATGCCCAAGGAAGGATCCAAAATCTGCTCCCACTGAAGACGGTGCAGTGCAGGGTGGAGCAGAATCAACAGTGTTCTTCCAAAGAACTTGACCCTTCGCAAGAATCAATAGGATGGCTTGTGAATACAGCTCCAATCAATCTTTTCCCCAAAAGATTGAGATCAAGATCAAATCTTGATTTCTCTCAAGAACTGGAGATCGAACTGCTGGAAGCGGTGGCTACAGGAAGGAGGCGGCAAGAGAGTATTCGTAGGGTGCAGAATTCTCTCACCCCCACTAAGGATCTCACTGATTGGTACATCAAAGATAGCCTAATCCGACACCCAGTGCAGTATCATAATCGAGTCTAGGGGTCGGGTGTAACTTTTCAGTTTTGCCCATCAATCTCCAAGGTCCAGGGCAATACTAGAAATCTGGTCCAGTTCAAAGATTCAATTAATCCTACACTGTATGTGCCTAGGGTCTCACCCTGGCAACTGAGACAGGCCACCCCAACCAACTTGGTGGCACCACAGTGTCAGCCTTGTCAGGATAGGTCTCCCCAGACCGACCCACTGGCTGTGAACATTCTAAACTAACACGAGTCTCATTAAGTGCCTAGTTGAAGGGTATTACACAAAAACATACCAAGGGAACATGAATCAAATATGCACTTTTGTTCATTTACAATAAACTCATAAAGTACATCATCTTGATTGAAGCTAAGGGCATACAAAACTGTCTAACAGTCGGTTGGGGTGGCCTGTCTCAGCTGCCAGGTGAGACCCTAGGCACATACAGTGTAGGATTAATTGAATCTATGAACTGGATCAGATTTCTAGTATTTCCCTAGACCTTGGAGATTGATGGGCAAAACTGGAAAGTTACAGCCAACCCCTAGACTCGATTATGATACTGCACTAGGTGTCGGATTGGGCTGTCTTTGATATACCACTCAGTGAGATCCTTAGAGGGGGTCAAAACCTGGGTATGTTGGGACAGTCTGAGAATTCATCTGAGTGGGTGATCATAGTGACAGGATCAGCCCCTTTGTCGGACAAAGGTAATGATCGGGGATGCACTCTCACTAATGTAAACCAAGTTTGCCGGCAGCCGGTTTCAAACGTTGAGATTTGTTTTGCAAAATATATTTTATATGAGATATAAAAGTATATATATATATATATATATATATATATATATTTAATGGTTTCTAAAAGGTTTGCAAAAGGTTTTAATTCCTAGGATCCATATAAGTAGAGAGTGCAACACTGTTCCTTGCAGCTGAGGGAGAGGTCCTCTCTTGTCGGGCAGTGTATGATCATTATGGGCTGAGAGGTTAAGTGTAAGACCATTGAGAATAATACCTGATGAGCTAATATTGCATCTGCCCACAGTCCCTGGGTGTTACAAGGTGGCTTGGCCCAGGGACCACTTAGGGTAAGTGTTGGGCCCATAGATCCCATGAGATGGGTTTCAGGGGGTGCACTGTCCATAACAGTGTATTTGGCTAGCCCTTGTAACAAAGGTTGGGCCAAACCCATGTGGTTGATGTGTAGATCAATGTTAGGGTCCCATGCCATACAAGGAAGCCCAACTGGGTAGTAGTTTGGAAGGCTAAATGAATACATAACCTTAAATGGGCCTTAAGCCCATTTCGAACTGGGCTGATTTGATTAGTCACTTAAAGGGGCAAATTCTGAGATGGATCAGCTGATAGGATTGGGCCTAGACCCTATCCACTTAGAGAGTCCAAGATCTAAATAAGATTTATATCTGGAAGCCTCGTAATTAGATTAGGAGATGGCTGATCTGATTTGCAGATAAGATAAGGGTTATCCTTTATCACTTAAAGGGACTTCTTATCCAAATATGATTTGGATTAGCAACTCCTAATGGGATTAGGGGCTGATCCCTTTAAGTCTATAAAAGGAGGAGGGGGCAGCAGCCTTTTGACATGCAACACACAACTCCTATCTTCAAAACTGAAATCACAAGAAGAGAGAATTCTGCACCCTGCGAATACTCTCTTGCCGCATCCTTCCTGCAGCCACCGCCTCCAGCAGTTTGGTCTCCTCTTCTCTACAGGAGTAATCAAGATTCGATCTTGATACCAATCTTTTTGGAGCTATATTCACAAGCCACCCAGTTGGTCAAGTTCTTTTGGAAGAACACTGTCGATTCTACTCCACCTTGCACTGCACCATTTTCAGTAGGAGCAGATTTTGGATCCTTCCTTGGGTGTGAACACCTCCATTCGGAGATACTATTTCTCTGTATCAGGTATAATCCTTCCCTACTCCTTTTGGTTCAGATCTAGTTTAGTTTATGGTTCAAGAATGATCCTTGAATATATGATTTTCTAAATAGGGAATGTGATTCCCAGTTGAAGGGAGAGAAAATTTTTTTGAAATTCGCCCCTTATTCCACAATCTTTGTGCATCCATGTGATGGATATCCTATCCCTTCACTTCTCCCAAAAATGGTAGAGAGGCCCACCGAATCAACCAGTTCCCTTGATTTCCTTAGGATGCCCAATAGCATAGGAGGCCTCACTTTGTCCTAGCTGAGCATCCCACTCTTCGACTTCGAAACTGGGGGAGAGGTGCTCAGATCCCAAAATTTTAAGTACAAGTTCCTCAATCGAAGAGCATACCCTCAACTTCGAAGCTCGGCAAACCACAACCGGGCATCATAATAGCTCGACACTGGTGAGGCCCTCAACTTCGAAGCTCAGCAAGCCAAAACTGACCATCACAATAGCTCGGCACCTACGAAGCCCCCAACTTCGAACCTCGGTAGACCACAACCGAGCATCATAATAACTCGGCATCGGTGAGGCCTCCGGCTTCGAAGATCAGCACCTAGAGGCCCTCGAACATCTCAACAGCTCAACACCTGGGGATCCTCAGCTTCGAAGCTCGGCAAGTCATAGCCAAGCATCGCAATGGCCTTAGTTCCAGAGCTCAACACCCTCAAGGGACCCACCTCCGTAACTCAGTGCCCCATGGCCGAGCATCACAACCTCAATTCCGAAACTTAGCCTCTGAATGGCAACAAAAGCCTTTCCTCAGCATATGGTCGAACTAAGCCCTGACTTTGAAAGCTCAGCACATCATGGCCGAGCATCACAGCAGTCTCAACTCCAAAGTTCGGACCCAACTCTAAAGCTCGACGCACCATGGCCAAGCATCCCTACAGCACAAAAGCTCGACTTCCACTGGGAATTAGAGCCATCCCTTAGTTCCACCAGGAGGATGGACCTGGAAGCTCAGTTCAACACCTCCGCTCTTGTTGAGCTACGCAACTATGCAACACTTCAGACCAGGCACTCCCCTACCTCCGCTCCAGAACTGGGGGAGTGGTGTTCGAATTTCGAAGTTAGAGCTCTTAGAGTTCTACAGCTGATGATGGGAAGATTCCTCGGTCACTTTCCATATTGCTTGGTTCTCAAGACTGCGACAGGCGTCGTGGAACACCAAAGGGACTAGACACCCATCCAGACATCAACTTGAAGTTCTTTAGCGAAGAACGAATTGGTCTACATTCTTTGACCTCAGAATTGGGGGAGTGGTGTTTGGGTCATGGTTGAGCTGGCCCTGTGAGACACGTGGCCGCCCAGCTATTGCCCTGCCACATCATCCTAGCTTGACCATGTTGGCATAGCTCAGCCACGTCGATCTAGCTCGACACTGTCGGCCTAGCTCGGCCGAGCTATGCCATTATTGTGCCCCCCCATCTTATCCTTCCAGCCATGTCAACTACATGTCACATGGATGAAGATAACTACGGATAAAGAGGAATAAGGAAGACAACTCCACTGGGGAACGGGAATCTGCCCCAAAAACCTTGGTGGCTAACCTCATTCTGACAACCCTGGAAGCCCACTCCCACCAGAACATGGAACTTCGGCTATAAAAAGTTACTCCACGCTCGAGGTAAGGGATCCCCAACTTCTAAAACCTACACAACTATTCAGCTCGGACCAGCATCGTTATAGCTCGGCCCGACCACCTACCACCTCCTATTGACTTGAGCATTGGAGTACTTAGCTGGGGATAACTCCTTAGGCCTCTAATTCCTCCTTTCTTGATCACAGGTCTTGAGGCACGGCCTTGTCCTTGTAGCTCAGCCCCGCCCTGTCAGTAAGGACTATCTGGTTGTTCTCCTTAGTTCGTGCACCACCTTGGATTGAGTAGCATCAGTAAAAAATCTGCACAACTATGGAAAGCTCAAAATTTATATTTTGGTAAAAATATGGAATTCCCACATCAACTTTTGAAATGACACTTGATCTGACTCTCACATGAAATTAACCTGAATAGTTTATATGGAACTCAAAAAGTCAACCAACATGGCTACAAGGTAGTAGCTCGTAAAAGCCTTCCCAAAATGGCCTAAGAATGGTAACCACATTGTTGATCTTCTGTTGTTAGATTTTAGGATTGTGGATTGTAGAAGACTTAATGTGCACAACAATTGTGTCATCTGTTACAATCCAAGAAGTTGTAATTCGGGGACTCATAAATAGGCAAAAATTTCCACATCTTATTCTTATACAATTTTAGGAATGGCAACAGGCCGGGGTGGGGCGGGGATGGGGAGTCACTTCCATCTTCATTACCATGAAAACCGTATTACCATCCCTATCCCCATTGGCCGATCAAGGTTATTCCCATCCCCGTCCCTACCGTGATCCCCACTCCTCGTGATGTTTTTTATGAAGTCAATCATTTTGTTGTTATTTTTCATTTCATGTAAAAATCAAAAATAAAATTGTTAAAATTTACAATAAAAAAAAAGATCTAAATATATCTAAACATATTCAGTCAAACTTTTAATATATATATATATATATATATATATATATATATATATATATATATATATATATATATATATATATATATATTGTTCATCTTCCCTTTCATAAACCTGCTAGGCATTAATTTCTAACTTTATTTTGGTTGAAGAGAATAAATCAGCCTTGGGTCTTAAAAATTTTGGTGAAAATCAATTAAATATTAGGCCATTTTTCTTAAGTTTATCCCCTAGCCACTTGGGGCATGTTCATTTACTCTTAACTCTTACATCTTAAAAGGAATCTTACAACCTTAAGAGGTAAATTGGCACTCATTTCCTCTTCTCTCTTATCTCTTAAAAAGAAATCTTACATTTTTTTTTATTTTCTAATGATACCCCAAAAACACAAAACACTTCCTATAACTCAAGGGCCTCATATGAAATAATAATAATTATTAATTAATAATAATTATTATTTTTATTATTATTATTATTATCATTACTAATTAATTAATTAATTAGTTATTATTGATTATTATTAATTATTAATAATAATTATTAACTATTATTTCTTAATTATTACTTATTATTAATAAATAATTGTCATTATAACAATTTTTAACATTATTTTATTTATTACATTACAAATAATTAAGTATTAATTATTAAATAATAAACATTATTATAATTAATAATTATTATTATTAGTTATTAATTTTTAATTATTATAATAAATTTTAATATTATTCTTCTATTGAATTACATAGACAAACATAAATTCTAATATATGGGGTTAAAATGGATATTTGATAATTTTCAGTATTCAAAATTCAGAACAACATTCTCTACATTCAGAGTTTAGAGGAAAGAAAGTTCACCAATACCAGTATACCTCTTAATGTAATTATTGTGCTTTCAAATGTCAAATGTCAGAGCAAACAAACAGGTCCTTAATATATTGTCTTATAATTTTGGGTAACCTTTGATTCTTGTTCGAATAATAAGGATTCAACTTGGGTGAATTGATCTGAGTTTAGGGGCAGACTGTGTTAATTAAGCCATAAGATCAACCTTGGGCTTGGGGCTGGTCCAACCCAAGGCCAATGCTCGAGTTCCCACCCTAAGCCCAACTCAAACTAAACCTAACAGAATTTGAGCTTAGTTATATTGGAAAATTAATCAGGTTTGGAAGGTTTCTTATTTCTAAATGTCACATTACATAACACATACACATACACTTGAATATACATATGCAACGTTTGAAAATTGAAGTATCATAGCATACCACTCATACATATTTGAATATTAGTAGACTATATTCTTTTGAATATCAAAATTTGGTTGTATTTATTAGTTGCCATCTAATTCATTAAACCTCACAATTTACACCTCATTAATCGTGGCTCTATTGCACCATTTAAACCTCATTAATTGTGGTTTTCTGAAATTTGAAATTTCAAAGTTTAAATCTTAAATCCCACCATTACACTATTAATTGTTGTTTCTCAAATCCCACCATTTAATTATGAACGCAGGTTTAAAAAAGCACATGTTATTAGTAAAATATGAACCTGTCTTCCAAAAACGTCTTGATTTATTTCCTACCGTTAGTAGTACATCAGTTATATGTGTCACATGATGAAATGTGTGATTTAAAACTTCTGAAAATATCAAAATTACCTTTTGAAATAAGACATTATTCATCATCTTCTTCTTCAAGAATCAAGATTGAACCAAAGCAATGGTAAACAATATGAAGGACAAGGACATTTGAATTTGGGCATTTGGATGGTTGGTAAAGAAAATTAGATGACACTAGAAGGGCATTTGCATCATTTCACATACCATATAACGGTAGTTAACGATTTTGGACTAAACTAGGATGTTTTGGGAGTTCAAGTACTAGATTGGCACAATTTAAAATTTGGGTACCAACGTGAGACTATGCCCGAAGTACATGGTACTAATATGCAATTTAATTTAGGGTAAAATATAAAAACCTCCCTCGATTTTTTGACAATCTTATAAACCTCCTCTGTATTTTGATCCTAACAAAAACATCCCCTAAAGTTTTGAAAAACATACAAATATGTCCATTCTAATACTTTATTTTTCATTAATGGAAGCACTAAATTTACCAAAATACCCTTCCACTTTTCTTCCTCTTCATCTTTTCTTCCTTTCTTCCTTTGTTCAACACTTTGGCCACCAGGGGACCATGGAACTAGGAAGCTCACTACATCTTCTTCGGTCAAGTCTTTCTAGGTAGACCTTTCAATAGCCCAATAGACAAGAAGACGCAATGAGCTTTTGGGGTATTGTCTTTAAAAACTGGTTCGCACATGGTCTACCAGGCTATTAAAAACAATTGGGAAAGTTATTTTTAGTGCAGAAAGACCAAAAGCTTCATTTGAAGCTTCCCAAATTTTGGTTGTTTTGGTCTTTCAGTCAACATGATACCAAACAACAAAAGACTTTTTACTTTTTTTTTTTTATCATATGAGATTTTTTCAGACCTTTGCTGAAAAGATATGCCCAAGCACCACCACCTTCTTCTTCTTAATAACCATGATAACCAAAATTCCATCGAAAAGACAACTTTAGCTCCTAGGAACTGGCTAAGAAGCATTGTTTCTGAAAACCCAATATTAGATGGTCAGGATTTCATCCTTCTAGTTTGTTTGCATCAATTTATTGCATTCAGTATCATGACTCCATGCGCAACAATGATTTCTCAAAAGGGGAAACATTTGAAAAAGTCATATATGACTATAAGTAGGGGTGGATTCGAGCCGAGCCGATCTAGATAGTACAAGGCTCGAGCTCGAGCTCGGTTTGAGCTAGAACCTTGATCTCAAGCTCGAGCTCAGCTTGGCTAGAGCTTGATTTGAGAAAATTGTTTTATAAAAATAAAAAATTGTATATAAAAAATATTTTTTATTTGGTATTTAAAAAATTAAGAATTATAATATTTTTATTATATATATTGTTTTCTCTCTCTATATATATATATATATTTGAGCTCAGCTCAAAGCTCGGATGAAACCGAACCGAGTCGAGCTTTTCACGAGTCAAGCTCGTGAAGAGCTCAGCTCATTACCACCCCTAAGTGTAAGAGAAGAGGATACACAGGGGAAGAAAATTTGTGAGAAGGGGAAAAGGAATCACATTCCTGTGTGGAGGGGGGGATGGCCATTCCCCATATGGGGGAATCCCATTCCACCTAAAATGTGAATGGAAATCTCAATCTGATCAACCAAATGGTTGGAATCAGAATGGGCCATTCTACCATTTTGATTTGGATTCCGATTCCATGCAATTACTCACACAAACCAAATGCAACTTCAGTTTAGGTTCAATCTTAACTTGAATAAGTTGTAGCCGTAGTTACACTTACCCAAGGTTGCAGTCATATTCATTATAGGGCTAGAGTGATTCTCATAAAATGTTAGTAGGTTGTAGGCTTGCATCCCATCCCATGAGTTGAATTTCTATACTATCATAAAGGAACAATAACATCCATTTTGACTATAATAACTTTTTGATGAATAGATGTATTAAATATGATTCCCACTATGATATTAAAATGGAATGATACCTAAAATGTGCTAATCAATCAAATGGTATCATACAAGTGGAAATCAATCAGATAGTATTGATCAAAATTCACGCGGAAGGGGGAGGGGTTCTGATCTGGCATCATAGAAATTTCTAATCTTTTGAGGCCAAGTAGGGAAGCTTTCTTAAGAAGCAGCTACTCTTGCCACATAGAAGAATCATGTTCCCAATCCAAAGCATCCATCAGAAAGGGGATCCTTTAGACTGGGCATGTCTTCAACACCAAGAATATACATTGGTTCTGTACCTCTTGTATGAGAGTTGGGCCCAAGTGATACTAGTTGTGCTTACATTTTTGCTCAATTTTTACGTTGTCTATATTACCTTTCATAATTTTAGCCACACTTTTAAAACCGTTTGCTAATAAATAAAGATATAGACATTGATTTAGAAGACAAATAAAAGACTAATGCAAATGCCATTTACAATATAAAACAAAACATAAGAAAAGCCATTAAACAAATGGTAATGCATTATCGAATTCATATGTACGTACTAACATTTTTCATAATTAAGAAAAATGACTTAGTTTATACAAAATTTTCTTCATAAAATTCAACCTATGCTTATAGAGCTCAATTTCTTCTAGGCACAAAGAGTCTAGCCCATGCATGCTTTCTATTGATGATGAATTTAGCTTTGTCTTTTCCACCAAGTATAAATGCTATAGTGGAAGGTGAGTAAAATACTAAACGAGCAAATAGAGGTTGCACATCTGATGGGACATCTTGCATGTATATTGCTTCAATGCAATCCCCATAATTCGTATTAAAGAAATCTCTAACTTCTTCTTCTGATAATGGGTACCCCTTAGAGAATGTAAGAAACAAGGTCCTATTATCTGGTGGAATCTCATCTGTTGGTTTCCATGGTTGAGCACTTGGGTTCAAGTCTGATTGCATGCATGAAGTATTGCTGCTTCCTTCTGCCGAAGATGCCATAGGCTTCGTAGCATTTGTTAGTGCCATGTATGCGATATCATCAAATGCCTTAATACATACATCATTTAACATCTTCCTAATTCCACTGGATGCACTAATCCTATTGTTTAAAAAGAAGTTGAGAGATATTTCTTGCTTCAAGAGTTTGAGTGTCAATGGAATGTTAGTATTTGCATAAGGAGGTATCTCTCCCAATTCAATACAGTTTAAACAATTTACTGCTTCATCTGCTAGTGCATTCACTATAGTATCAGGCAATGATAACATTTGATGGATAATATTTGGGTAACCAACATCTTCAAGCCACATCCATAATGCAATAACCTTCATAGACTGTGTTATATCTCTCCAAAAGTTTATGATTAATCGAAAATAAAGTTTCCTATCAATTGTATGAAATGACTTCAACTCTTCAGTGGTAATTGGGAAATTCATGGCCTACTAGTTGTAGTGGATACCTTGATTATCAAAAGACCTAGTGTCAACAAGAAAAAGAAAATTTTAATAAACTTATTAATAATTTATTTGCAATTACATCAAAGAATTAAAAATAAAATGATATGTAGATTTTATAATTTTTAATTGTTTTATGTTATTGAAACACATTAAAAACAATAAGTCATTTAATTTTTGTCCTCTAAATGGCAAAAATCATGGATTTAAATTAATTAAAACATATACTTTTTGGAAAAAAAAATATAAGTAATTCAATTAAACATTTAATTGGACTTGAAGATTTACTAAATAAACAAAAAGAAAAATTAGAAAAAAGAAAATAAATAAATATTTTCTTTTAGGAGAGAATAGATCAGGTTTTGGTTTGTCTTATTATTCAAATTTTGTTTTACTTTACTTATATTTTAAAAAGGTGAAAAAGAATATGAAAAAGAAAATTTACTCTTATTTTATTTTGTTCTTCTTTTTTTTCTATTTTGTCACTTAAACTAGGCATATAATAACCTTTTTAGTTTTTATTGACTTCTATTTTTTTCACAATTAAATGTAGTGTTAAAGAGTAAATACTGCATTTTATTTGCTTCTTTTCTCCACAAGTGAAGTACTTGTCGAGGAAGTCAATGTGGCTAAAGGAGTGAATAAAATTAGAATTTGTTTGTGGTTAAAGTCCTTTTGTTCTTACATATATTTGAAGCCTATTATTCTTTTAAGCTATATATTAAATAAATAGTTATCGGTCATGAATAGACCTATTCATGGGCCAAGGTATTGATAGGCTAGCATTCAAGAGTATTTACTTTATATGGTACCATATTAGCCTAATAGATGACAAATACAAATAAATACATAGATAATGGAGATCTCAAAAATTGATTTTTCATGAAGAGTTTTAATAAACACACCCATGCATGTTATACTATTAGAGATCGGTAGAACCTAATGTAAATCATTTAGGAAATTATTATAAACTATATAATGAAATAGGATCTAAAAACTATAAGACAATAATCAAACGCATTCATATTAGATGTTTAATTTAAACAAAATAATAATAATTTTACTTTCAAAGAGTTTATTCTAAACATCAAATAGAATTTTAACAAAAAATGAACATTAGTTCAATTAAATGGTTGATGTAAAAAATTCTACTAATTCTACTATTCACGTACAAGATTAACTATTCAGAAAAGAATTTCCATTTTATTACTTTATTTATTTCCCAAAATTGTCAAATTAAATAAAAAATCTTAATATTAGACTATTTCTAAACACTACTTTGAATTTTGATACAAATAGAACTCTTAATTAAGCCATTACTATACTATTGTATATAACTAAATATTTCTCACAAAATGAGTATCATTAAAATAACTCAATAGATAAATTAAAATTACCTTAAAGAAACATGTTGAGTTATTTTTCAACTAAGGGCATGATCTCTAATAGAACTAATAAATAATTAATCAATATAAAATTATTAAAAATATATATATGAAAAATTACCTAAGAACCATCATTCTCTCATCATAACTCTAGTATAAGGATATAGGTGGTGATTGGAATTTCTTGTAAAGATGTACTTCCAAGTAAAAGAAGCCTAGAGAAAATTGGTTTTTCATAATTACCTAACTCAAGAATAAAATGTCTATAAAAACCTCAAGAATAAAATAAACTAAACAAAAATACTATTTAATATAGAAATCCTTTCTTTTAGTTATTTAAAACCTACAAAACATCCTTTATTTGTAATGAAGTTCTTCTACTAAATAAAAGTAAAGTAGGTTTTATATCAAAGGAAACATTTATAATTAAAAAAAAACCGATGACTCTAAAGAGTAAAAACATTAAACTCTAAAAATAAATTTGTACAGCAAAAGGAAACTACAAAAATATTTATTTAGAAAAAATAATTTTTTAAAAACAAACAATGTTTATTTAAAATAAATTTATAAAAATATTAAGCTTTAAAAAATTTGAACTACTTATTTAACAATAATTATTTATATCATTTTTAAACATCACAAACATATGATGAATATTGGAAAACAATACTAACACTAAAGATTACTGGTAAAACTAACCAAGAATCAAAGAAGTGACTATAACTTACTTTTAGTCTCCAAGCTTTATGTTCTTACTCTTTCTTCTTCCGTCTCTCAAAATATTCTAACCTTGAAAGAAATTCTCAACTATAACTTTCTTTCTTCCTTGACTATGTATTTATATTTTAAATTACACAATTCTATAAACTCAAAATTTCTTATTTTTATTATCAATACAACCTTAATATCATAATTCCATAATATTATTCTTATCATCACAACAAGAAAATTTAATGACTAGGCGGTAAAGGTTGGTATAACTGGATTTTTACATAAATTCTAGAATAACTAAGTTTAGAAAGTTTTTATTATTACTACTATTACTATATTCTTCAAAGACATAATTAAAGAGCCAACACACAAAAAATGTACTTTCTATAAATAGAGTTAATATGGAGAGAGAAAGTTTTATTTTTGGGTTTAATTTTAAAAGTTTTAGTTTAAGTAGTAAAAATACATTAATGAAAAAGTAGTTATTACCCATAAAGAAAAAAAATTAAGCTTTTAAAATAATTTGTTTTAAACAATATTACAAGTTTGTTGGTGTATACAAATGTAATAAAATTTAGATACCATAATTAAATGAATTTCAGCCTATTGATTTTAATTGAATAGTTAAATTTGTTATTTTAAAGCATCGTATGTTTTTAATTAATAAATATTTATTTATATAGAATTTAATAGAATTTGCATGATATGAATTACGTTTTTAGATTTTATAATTATTTAAATTCAAAGCTTAATTATAATTTTAATAGAAAAGTTAAACTAATATATTTTTTAATATGTTATTTTACCTAACCACCTAGCCTACAAAAAAAATTTATAATAAAAATAAACATCATATATTAACAAATCAATGCATGGAATTATTTATTATGCCTAAATCCAATTAACTATGATGCTTAACAATAATCATGTAATTTACAATTTGGTTTGTTTGGACTCTTGTTGACGTTGTTCTTTATTATAATACAATATGAAATAAGTAATCCAATCTATAATCCAAAATTATAAACGAGATGACAAACTGGCAGTATCATTGTCTGATATTGATGTAATTTGATTGCTAGAAATTGAATTTAATAGAATATTTCTTAATTTATCAAGCTTTATAAAATAAATTATAAGTATTCATTCAATTATTAATGATTTGCTTGGAAAACAAAGAACAAGCTTAAAATGTAGTTATCTAATTTTGGCTTTGTTAGATTAATATGGGTTTCTATATGTGAAAAATCTATATTTTACAAATATAGTAAAGGTATTCTAAGAAAAACTAAATTACATTTTTTATGTGGTCATTTAAGTGTTTCTTTGTCATAACTCAAACTTAGAAAGACACACTTTAATTTTTCAGAAATTAACATGTGATTTATGCTCTAACATATCTATTCTTAAAAATACTTTTTTGATTTGAACTTCAAGTCTTTCCTTCTTAAAAGACTAGAAAGTGTGTACAATGCGTTGAACATGCCAATTTCAAATAATCAAAGAATGGTGTACCATTAGATTTATTGTTGTCAGCACCCAGTTTTTGCTCAGTTCATTCACCCTACCTCTTTATACCCTCTTTGAAGACCCCAACACTTGAAAACATAATCAAATCAACTTGAAACTTATTGAACCCAAAATTCCACTTTTCAGTGCAACCCACATGTCAATCATTTAACTAATAAACTAAACCCCTGATTAATAAGGACATTGAGATCAACATTTGACACTATGTAGGCTTTAGTAACCCAATTAGATATGATTCCTAGACTAAGAAAACTATAACTTAGTTACACATTAAATTTCATGACCAAACTCTAAAGATTCACTATTTAACATACTAGCTTCCTCTTTAATGGTCTTGATCTACACAATGTTTTAACCTTAACTCAACAAAATCAAATCCAATACATCCATTTCCACAAGGATACTAAGATATGATCAACCCCCAAATCACACCTCAAATCTAGAATGATCAACATAAAAAATGTCAAGATTCTATTCAACAACCCTAAATGAATATAGCTAAACAACCAAAATCAAGAATCCTTTTGTAGATCTGAACCTTACACCAACTCCTCATCTTAATCCATGCTCACAAGCCAAATTTCAAGTCAAAATTCCCTTGTTTAACCATTCAATCAACAAAGATTCTAACTCGATGCCTATGATTAAAGCACACAAGAAGTCATAGGCTAGGCAATCAAACACTTATTAGTAATTCCAAAATCCTCAAAATAATCCACCCACCCAATTTCAGCCTTAAATTCCTACATTCCAATCCAAATCAAGGAAGATTCAATTTCAAATCTTCTTATTAATTTATAAACCATAAGTTAAAACCTTAATCTGAACCAAAAATGTTTATCCACCAAATTTTATCCCAAAATTCCTTCATTTTACCAACTATCAAGCCAAGCTTACATTTCAACGAATTGTATTGATTAGAATGTACCATTTATATATTTCTACCATTATTAGCACCCGATTTTGCTTGGTCCTTCGTCTGAACCCCTAGTTCACTCTGAACACCCAATCAGACCATTCTGATCTCTTCAAAACATTAAAAAATCCAAAGAACCCAAATTTTAGCCCAAAAAATATTATATCCACCATTAAATTTACCTGACACCATTCTGATGACCCTAATTAACTCCCATTTACACCTTGAGCATTAGATCAAACACCATTAACAGACCTAAGACCTTTTTAATTCCAAATTTCCCCATTTACCCCTCCATCAAGCAAAGATTCTATTTCAAACCCTCTTGTTATCCTAAACACCTATAATCTAGATTCCTCTTAATCCTAACACTATTGAACTACTCAAATCATACCACTAAACTTTGCATATACCAAAATATCTAACCATAAATTTTTAATTCAAAACTGCCCAATTTAGCCCTCCATCAAACTATGATCCTATTTCAAATCATCTAATTGACCTAAATTTTTACGATCTTGATCTCCTTAAGCCAATAAGACATCACCATCAGATCTAGAATTCTAAAAGGCCTAGTCTTATCAAATTTCAACCAAAAATACCATTCTTTACCCCTCCAACACATAAAGGTTCCATTCTAAATGTTTAGATTAACTGAAAAATCTCCATCTAGATCTATCTTCTTTATGCCCAGTTTAGCAAACTTGACTCCACTAATCAATCCAGAATACCCAAAAACCTCATACTACCAAATTTCAGCTAAAAATACCCCTAATTGCCCTTCAATCTAAAAAAAAATTTACCACCATATTCACCATTAAATCTACCTAACATTAATCTAATGACCTTGGTTAGCCCCTATTTACACCTCGACCATTAAATCAAACACTACCAATAGATATAAGACCTCCTAAAATACCTACCCATAAATTTTAATTCTAAATTCCCCCATTTACCACTCTATCAAGCAAAGATTCTATTTCAAACCCTCTTGTTATCCTAAACACCTATAACCCAGATCCCCCTTAATCCTGACAACTTCAAACCAATCAGATTATACCACTAAACTCCGCATATACCAAAATATCTACCCATAAATTTTTCAATTCAAAACTCCCCCATTAGCCCTCCATCAAATTGAGGCTCTATTTCATATCATCTCATCAACCCAAATTTCCATGATCTTGATCCCCCTTAACCAATCAAACATCACCATTAGATCCAGAATTCCAAAAAGCTTGGTCTTATCAAATTTCAACCAAAAATACCCTTCTTTACCCCTTTATCTTATAAAGGGTCCATTTTGAAGGTCTAGATTGATTGAATAAACTTCCTCTAGATTTACTTGATTCGGGCCTAGTTTAGCCAACCTAACCCCCACCAATCAATCTAGAATGCCTAAAAACCTCATGCTACCAAATTTCATCCAAAAATACACCTAATTACCTTTAATCTAAAAAGAATTCATTTCGGCCAATCACATTGGCACACACAGATAAAACCACTATGTATAATCAAACTCATCTCCACCCTCCATTTTTTACCCAAAATCCCCACCATTGGATTAGAATCTCAGTTTGATGCCCTTAGACTTAATTAACCATATTACCCCTAAACTTTCCTAAATTTATAAAAACACCCTTAACCCTACATATAAATATAAATTATGGTTTTCAATTTAGGCTAATTTGAAAACTCTACTATTCATCTTTTACCTCTCGACACCAATCCAATGACTATGAACTCCTCTTCCTTCTCCCCCTTTCTCCCTTTCCCTCTCCCTCTTATCCTTCTTCCCCTTTGTTATCTCCCTTTCCCTCTCCCTCTTATCCTTCTTCCCCTTTGTTATCTCCCTTTCCTTTCCCCTATTTCATCATCACCATTGCAATGTGTTGCAAAAATGGGAGAGGTTGGAGCGCATTGTACAACAACAATGAAATCTCCTCCTCTGTTTCTCTCCCACCTTCTCTCTTTCTCTGTCTTTCTTTCTTTCTCTTTCCCTCCTTCCTATGCTTTTCCTTTCTTCCTTTTCTTGGTCCTGCCATTTCTATACCTTCCTAGTCGTCACTTCAATCACAACAGCAGCGACCAATTTTTAGTCTATCATTCTCTCCTCTTAATCTCACTCAACCTCTTTCCTTCCTTCTTTCTCTCCCTCATTCTGTTTCTCTTATCTCTATCTTTCTTTGGAATGACCCAACCAATCGTGATCCCTTATTGACTACCCCTCTTTGTTGTGAGGTAGCATGCTACAAAACAACAAAGACAAAAGAAGCACATGGGGATTTTTTCAAAGGGTAGGCTTGGAAAAGGAGTGAGAAAAGGATGGTTAAGGCAAAGAAGAAGGGTTCTTGTACAACATCATTCCATCATGTGGAGGCCATTTATTCTTGGCAAAGTGACCTTTCAAACAAGTATGGATGACTTTGTGGTCCAAGGTCAACTATATGCAATAATGTGAGAAAACATGAAATTTAAATAAATAATGTACCAGTGTGGTGAAAAATTCTTGATGTGTTGTCAATAAAAGGAATATTGTAGTTTGTTGTGTGCTAGTGTGACAAAAAAATTAAACTTCTATTCAGCGATGTACATAAATAATTGGTGATGTGCTAAAGGGGCAGAAAACCCATGTGCTATAGGGAAAAGAAATCGGTGATTTGTAATGTGCAATTGAAGTAGAAAATTCATGTGCTGTAGAGTGGAGGATATAGATTATTTGTCATGTGCTAGTGTGGTGAAAGAACCCATGTGTTATTGAGAAGAAAAGCAATGATCCGTTATGTGCAAATGTGGTGGAAACTTTCATGTGCCATAGAGCGGAGATCAGTGCTTTATGATGTGCAAATGTGGTGGAAAATTCATGTGCTATAAAGTAGTGAAAATTATGATTCATGATGTGCTAGAGGGGCAAAAGACTCATGTGTAATGCATCAATAAACTTTTTCATCCATGATGTACCAAAGGGGCAAAAAATTCATATGCTATGAAGCGATGAATGTTTTGATTTGTGATGTACCAAAGGAGTAGAAAATCCATGTGCTATACAACAACAATCTTTTTTATTCATGACATGCTAGAGGGGTGGAAAATTTATATGCTATGCAGCGGAAAACAATTTGATTCATGATGTGACAAAGAGGTGGAAAATCCATGTGCTATGGACCGATAAACATTTGGATTTATGATGTGCTTAAGGGGTGGAAAATCCATGTCAATGCAATGGTGAACATTTTAATTTATGATGTGCCATACAAGCAGAAAATCCATGTGCTATGCGGTGACAAAAAAATATTGATTCATGATGTGGTAGAGGGGAAGAAAATGTTAGACAATTCATGTCCTTAGCTCTAATTAGATTGATGTAAATAAACATTTATCTGTAAATGAATAAAGTATATTATTGTTTCATGTTAATGATGGTATGTTTTTTGTGAGTTACCCCTTAAACTAGACACACACTAGTTTAAAAATTTCTCAACCATTGGATATACTTGGGTAGTTTATCCTAATAAGGTTGACACTGGTGTGTTGCCAAATAGTTGGAGCAGCTTGTCTTAGCTGCTAGGGTTAAACCCCAAGCACAGGCAGTAGATGTTTGGAAGAAATACTAAACCTAGACCAATTTCCAATCATGTCATGGACCTTAGAGATAGATGGGCAAAACTAGAAAGTTACACATAGCCCCAAACTTGATTATGATGCTATACTAGTTAGTGGACCAGGTTGCCTTTGATGTACCAAATAGTGAGATCCATCATGGGTCAAAATATCTAGGCATGTTGGGGAATTTTAGGAAATTAACTAAGTGGATGAACATAGTGATTGGTTTGACCCCTTTGTTAGACAAAGTGAATATCAGGCTTTGCACTCTCTTTGGTGGTTTGACCCCTTTGAAATCTAGTTTTGTAAAATATATTTATACATTATTATCTTACTATTTTATGAAAAAGGTTTGCAAAAGATTTTAATGCTAAGATCCATCCAAGAAGAGAGTGTAACACTGTATCTTGTAGTTAGGGGAGAGGTCCTTCCCTATGGGCAGTGTACTAATGATTATGAGCCAAGAGGTAAAGCGTAAGATATCATTACAAGATAGATTACCTGATGGGATTTGTATCACATAAGTCCATTATGCTTGGGTATTCATAGGGTGGCTGAGTTTAATGATCATTTAGGTGTAAATGTCGGGCCCTGACTGAGCCCAAGATGATTGGGTCAGGTGTTCACTACCCTGAGTAGTGAATTCAGCTCAACCTCTTTCAAAGGTGGGAAAAAACCCTCATGGACTTGTGTGAGACCTTTGTGGGGTCCCATGACATACAATATCAAGCCTAAAGTGGCCATGCAACACCTAGGGATGTAAGTCTTTGAAGAAAATGGGCCAGAGGCCCATTACTAATGAGATTAGTTAAGCTGTTACATGACGTCTTAAGTTGTCATGTGATTTGGGTCGAAATTAGGCATGGTTCTGGGTATGGAGCACCTATCCTCCTAAGAGGGTAATGTTTATCTTTTAAAATAGTACAAATCCAAGTCAGATTTGGATAATCTCCTAATTAGATCAGGAGAGTGCAAATAGAACTTGTTCTCTTCACTCTCTTGCTCTCTCCTCTTCTCTCTTGTCTCATAGAAACCCTAGTTCAACCTAGGCATTGGAAGAATTGATTTTTATCAATTTTCCCACTCTATTTTTGCAATAAAAATTTTGGGGACATCAGGCTCACAAATTCCAATCGATCCAAGGCAGTTGGATAGCAGTTTTTGTAGAAAATAATGTTGCTAAATCGGTTTCTCATTCACTATGCCATCTTTGGTTGAAAACCAGTTTTTTGGACTGATTTTGAGTGTGAACTATCACTACGGAAGCTGAGATTTTTGGACCCCATATTAGTTACAATTAGTTTTAATTTTGGTTTCAAAACTAGTCTAGTCCAGTGCAAGATCGATCTAGAAATTTTAAATTTCATAATCTCTAGGAAACCAGTTCCTGGGTTGGGTTAAAAAATTTTTAACTCCAGCCAGCCATTAAACCAAGTTCGGCTATCCATATTCTAGATTCTAACTCATCCAATAGTGGTATTAGAGCACTGTGTTCAGTTCTTGAACTAAACTGGATTAGATTTGAAAGAAATATCAAATCGGCAACAACTAGTCTAGCCGATTTGACCTAGTCAACATGAAATCTGAGAATTTGGTTCTCAAATATGGGCCAATGATCTGAATATTTAATTTTTATTTTTTCTAATGTTATTTAGAGTTGTTCTATTTGAAGTCTGATGCTCCATGTACGTTGATCACCACAACTGTGGTGGCACAGAAGGTGCTAAACCCATGCCACAGGAACACCCATGACAAGTTCATAACTCGGCTCACATTCACGATGAGCTCAGAGTCTACATAGACTTGCAATAAGCTCAAAGCATGAAATGAGCTTGTGATGAGCTCAAGACCACCATAGGCCCGTAGTAGACCCGAAACTGCAATGATGAACACAAACTCAGAGCCATCGTGAGCTTGCGATGGGCATAAAGCCATCACGAGGCTGCGATGAGATTAGATCCATCTCAAACTCATGATGAGCACAAAGCCGTCATGAACCTACGATGAGCTCAGAATTTCCGCGAGACAATGATGAGCTCAAAGCCATCGCAGACCTATAATGAGATCAAGTTCATCGTAGGTCAGAAGCGAGCAAAGAAGCACGTGATTTACTAACGTCACACATGATAGAGCACCCAACAAGATTAAAAGACATGTAAGATTAATATTGATGTCATTCATGCCACGTTAGTCTAAGAGACTCGCAAAAGGAAGTAGTCTATGTGTATTATGAGATTCCTCATACGAAAAGAAAGCTCATCCATTAGATATCTTATAAGACTCGTGGTAAAACCCTAACGGTGTTCCTTGACAACTGACACCGAATCGAAGATTCCCTTTCCCTAATGGAAGTCAAACACTTTTAGCTTCTTCCTTTCGAGACCTCGGGTTCTCTCCCTATAAATAGAGGTTTAACTCATAATGAGATCACCATTCTATCACCTAGAGCCTTTGGCATATCTCTTTGCCCTCGTCCTTCCATCGTCTTTCAAGGAGACCCCCATATGTAGACTTACCACCTTATTCACATTAGAATCTCTGGTTATTCCTTGATCACAAAGAATGGTCACCCATAGGATTAACCTTTCAACTATCCCCAAGGAATAGATCAATGAGTGGGAGAACATTGGCTTGGAAACCAGAGACCAAGTTAGACAGGAATCAGCCAAGTAAGTCGACATCGAAATCCTTTCCAGCAAGGTGTATGGTGTGTCCAGAAGCATGTCGTTAAGCACTTTGGAAAACCAGTTTAATATTTATAAAATTTTTCCGATTCTTAAACAAATACTAACGTAGTAAATGGGTGAGAACGAGTCGTATCCATAGGGAAGCGAGGGAAAAATTAATATACACTCAAATCTAGACAAGAGAACACAAGAGGGAAGTGTAGAAATATAAAAATTATTTAATTAAACTGAGAAAAATATAGAATTCAAACAATACTAAAAGTTAAAAGTGCAGAAACATAAATAAATTAACAAAAGAAATGAAATAAAAGTTTGTAATCTGATAAGAGGTAGCAGTCTCTGGATCTCTCCTTTGACCCTTGAACTTCTCGAGCTAGGCCTTCCATCTTAGGTGGCAATGGTAGTGTTGGCGAACTGCAAGTAGGAACCCCTAGGTGTCACGGGGCTAATCGGCGAGGCCCCGTACGACACTCGAGTGGGTCGAGTAAGCCTAAGAAAGCAAGCAAACACACAAAAAAGGCAACAAAGATGGCACACAAATTAGTAAAAAGGCACTTTATATTGCAATAGATGACAAGCACAAGCACACAATTCTGTGTTGAGGGGACCTCATGCTTAACCTTTACACCATCTTGGCACCTCTCAACTACCTACCTCCCCTCAAAGAGTAGCTTAAGCCTTTGGTGCTTTGACAAAAGATTACATGGAAATACTGGAAAATCATACTACATAATTACAATAATTCCATCAGCAATCCCCCTTACAAAAGACATATGAAGCCCCACCCCAGACGCACTAGACAACACTCTGATGGCATGTCGTGAGCATGGCAAAGGCACTTGATGTCACGAAAAAGTTGTCACTTGTGACAGTCTCCCCCACTCAATTCAGGCTTCGTTGTCTCTTGTATGCTTCTTGAGTCTACTACTGGTGAAGGAGGGTTCATCAGATGATCCACGAACTTCTTCACTTCCAAGGCCTAAGAAATTGCTTTGGGGATAGGTTTGTTGTTGCTGAGTGTGATGGGGAAACCTATGGCCAGGTCCTAAGTTGAGTCCTTGGATAGTGACTTGAAGGTAAGTGAAGTGTGGTTTAGTTTGGTTTGCAGTACTAGCTAAGGTAGGGATTGGAGCGAAAGATGAATCTAAGTCAAAAGGATGTTGGATATTAAGGGATGTTCCCTAAGGTTCTCTCCTCACAAGATTACTACGTGGACATAATGGAGGCCGAATGTTGGGATGGTTCCTAGAGCATGTGGGTGGCACTCTCTTCCCAGGATGGTAGGTATGGCTGATGTCGGAGTTGGCCTTGGGTCTTTTCTTTGGCCCATTGGTGGAGGGCGCTGGTGTCTTATGCTGCAGATGCAGCTTCTGTTGACACTGAGATGGCAGCAGCACTGTCTTCTTGCTGGAGATGTCATGATCAGTTCTTGTTGCAGTGACTGTTGTTGCTACTGCTGTGCTCCTCAGAGACTCTTGATATGGGGATGGAAGTTGGAGTTGAAAGGCCAAAACTTGCTTCTTCTTTGTGTCAATAGAAGTAATCATGTCGACCATGCAAGGTGACCACTCATCCATGATCAACAAGGTGTCGAGGTGAGGTGTTGGTGTGGCTTTAGCCCGTGTCAAGAATTCCATGCCAAGGACAACAACGAAGTCATCCAATTGTGCAACGGAGAAGTCAATCTTTTGATTCCAGGTGCCAACTCAGAGTCCAACTCGACGAGCCATCCCTTCAATGGGTTTGGCACTTGTATTGATAGCTTTGGGCCAGCCTGGCTCTCTTGGCCTCTGCAATGGATATAAAATTGTGAGTGGCCCCTGTGTCAACTAGGGCCTGGGTTGGCTTCCCACCAAGGTATATGTCGACGTACCTCAGTCCTCTCTTGACTGAGGTGGGCTATTTGGAGGTAGCCCCTTTTTTCACCATGGAATTGAAAAGTTGTAGGGCACCCACTCTTGGCGCCTAGGTACTCCATTCCCCTCACTCTGCTCATCATCACTTAGTTTGGCAATGAGGGCATTCAACTTCGCTCGCTTTGGGCAATTCCTAGTCAAGTGATCCTCCCCACAAATGTAGCAAGTGGGAGGACGGCTAGGTCTCCCTTGATATCTGTTGTTGTAGTGGCTTCAACTTCCTTGTGGTTGCTTCCCTTTGTGGTGCTCGACTGATTTGTGGTTGAAGGGCTACTTCTCCTTTGGGGAGCCTCGGGCCCACTCGAAGTCAAAGCACATCGAGAGGAAGTACCATGTACTGTGGGAGATCGTTGGTAGAGGGGACGTCCTAATTCAGAAGGTAGCGTCAGCGAATAATGTGGCAGACCCATTAACTAAGCCACTCACACAGAAGGTGTTTGAGAAACACGTGGAAAGTATGGGACTCTGGCTTGTACCAGATTGGACATAAGTGCAAGTGGGAGCTATTGGATAGTTTTTGTATGCCCTTAACTTCAATCAGTTCTGATGTACTTTTGATATTTAATGTAAATAACATGTTTGATTCATGTTATCTGGTATACTTTTGTGTAAAACCCTAAAACTGGACACTTAATGAGACTTGTGTTAGTTTTAAATGTTCATAGCCATTGGATAAGTTTGGGTAGATTTATCCTGTCAAGGCTAACACTGGTGTGCTGCCAACTGTTGGGGTGGCTTGTCTCAGCCGCCAGGGTGAGACCCAAGGCACACACAGTGTGGGATTACTTGAACCCTTGAACCGGACCAGATTTCCAGTATTTCTCTAGACCTTAGACCTTGGAGATTGATGGGCAAAACTGGAAAGTTACAACTGGCCCCTAGACCCGATTATGGTACTACACTAGGTGTCGAATTGGGTTGTCTTTGATATGCCAATCAGTGAGATCTTTAGCGGGGGTCAAAACCTAGGTATGTTGGGATAGTCTGAGAATTCATCTGAGTGGGTGATCATAGCAACGGGATCAGCCCCTTTGTCCGACAAAGGTAATGATTGGGGATGCACTCTCTCTGATGGAAACCAAACTGCTGGCAGTTGATTTCAATCATTGAAATTTTGTTTTGCAAAATTTATATATATGATATATAGATATATATGGTTTCAAAATGTTTGCAAATGGTTTTAAATCCTGAGATCCATGTGAGTAGAGACTGCAACACTATTCCTTACAGTCGAGGGAGAGGTCCTCTCCTGTCGAGCAGTGCTTGATCATTATGGGTTGAGAGGTTAAGTGTAAGGCCATTTAGGATAATACCTGATGGGCTTATATTGCATTTGCCCACAATCCCTAGGTTTTTATAAGATGGCTTGGCCCAAGGACCACTTAGTGTAAGTGTTGGGCCCCATAGGGTCCATATGATGGGCTCATGGGGTTCACTGGGTTTTCTAGTGAATTCGGCTAGGCCTTATAACAGAGGCTGGGCTGAACCCATGTGGCTGGTATGCAGATCAATGCTTGGGTCCCATGCAATACAAAGAAGCCCAACTGGGTAGCAGTTTGGAAGACTATTGAGCACTTGATTCTTATTGGGCCTAAATTACATTTCAAACTGGGCTGATTTGATCAATCACTAAAAGGGGGCGGATCTGAGATTAGGATGAGCCCCAAAACTTGTTTAATCTATAGATAAGATTAAGAAGAGTCCTAATCCAAATACACATTTGGGTAAGGACAACTCCTGATATGATTAGGAGGTTTTCTTAAACATTAAGCAAGTGGAGGAAACCCTAATTTCAAATTACTTGAATTCGATCCCTAGAGAAGAAATAGCAGTTCACCACCTTCTTCTCTAGCATTCTCCCCTAGCACCAACCACCATCTTTTCTACCAGTTCGAGTACTCAATTTGAGAAAATCAAGAAAGGTTCTTGATTGTATGTGTGGTGCTCACAGTATTTCATCGAGTTCTTCAGAAGAACCTGGTTCGTGGGACGAACACTGCTGGTTTGGCTCCTCCATCACAGTGTCATCTTCAGTGGGAGCTGATCTTGGTGTCTTCTATGGGTGTAAACACCAACTTTTGGAGATATTACTTTTCTAGATCTTGTATAATCACTCCCTTATCTTTTGGTCAAATTTGGTCTGTTTTGGTTCAAGTAGAATCCTTGAATATGATTCTAAAATCAGGCAATGTGATTCCCAGTTAGAAGGAAGGTAGGAAATTTTTGAAATTTGCCCACCCATTCCACAACAGTTTTGGCATCCATATGATGGATCCTACCATCCCTTTCAGCAACATTGTTCCTTGCAGCCGAGGGAGAGGTCCTCTCTTGTTGAGCAGTGTTTGATCATTATGGGCTGAGAGGTTAAGTGTAAGACCATTGGGGGTAATACCTGATGGGCTAATCTTGCATCTGCCCATAGTTCCTAGGATTTTATAAGGTGACTTGGCCCAGGGACCACTTAGTGTAAGTGTTGGGCCCGTTAAGAGCCCATGGTGATGGGCTCTGGGGTTCACTACCCATAACATTGAATTCGGCCAGGCCTTGTAACAGAGGCTAGGCTGAACCCATATGGCTGATGTGTAGATCAATGTTTGGGTCCCACACCATACAAAGAAGCCCAACTGGGCAGCAGTTTAGACCATTTCAAACTAGTCTAATTTGATTAGTTAAAGAGAGGGGCAGATCTAGGTTTGGATCAGTGAATAGAATATGGAGTTATCCTGTCCACTCAAAGAGTCTAGATCCAAATAGAGATTTGGATCTGGAAGCCTCCTAATGAGATTAGGAGAGCTGATCTAATCTGCAGAAAAGATAAGGATCTATCCTTATCACTTAAAGAGAGTCTGGATTCAAATAAGGATTTGAACAAGGAAACTCCTAATGGGATTAGGAGCTGATCTCTTTAAGTCTATCAAAGGAGGAGGGGGTGAACCATTCAATTTATCTCATCACATCAGATCTTAGATCACACAGAGAGAGGACAACAACAATGTGACTGCGCCATCTTCCCTCTATGTTCTCCTCTAGTTGTTGCCAATTGCTAGTTCGATCTCCATACTTGTAGGAGCGATCAAGAAAAGTTCTTGATATCAGTCTTTGGAGAAAGGCTGATTTGAAGTTGTGCTCATAGCCTCCATCAAATTCTTGCTGAAGGATTCGGTTCTTGGGAAGAACACTGTTGATTCTGCTCCACCCTAAACTGTGTCATATTCAGTGGGTGCAGTATTTTGAGATTTCTTTGGGCGTGAACACCTTCATTGGATGATACTATTTCTTCGTATCAGGTATCTTCCTCTCCTACCTTTTGGTTTCAGATCTGGTTCGGTTCTTGGTTCAAGATTGATCATTGAAAATGCAGATTTTCTAAAACATGGAATGTGATTCCTAGATGGGAAAAAGAGAAATTTTTGAAATTTTGCCCAACCTACCTACAAGGTTCGGCCATTCATATGATGGATCTCTCATCCCTTCACTTCACACACCCCCATCGGGTGTATCTTTGTCCCTATCAATCCTCATAACATCCACACATACTTCTGTAGTCTTTAGACCACCACCTCAACCAACAGCCCTATCCCACCAATCATCAGTTCAAGGGTGTTCATCTGGTGCACTTATAATGGCTAAGAAACCTCTTATCATTTTGGCCCCACTTCATATATAACTCCATTCTATGCATCATCTTCCAAGCCAGCATTACACATATTATCACCTGCTCCAGCCCAAATGGCTCAAAATGGCTAACCATCCTAGAAGAAGGAGAAAAGGGTCCTCACCCATTTAACGTGCCTTCATAGTTAACTATTACCCTTCCTTGTTTTGAAGGGATACCTTCGACTACTGACCTGCAAACCTCTACAGGAGCCCACACCTAGAAATTGTGATGAAAATGTTCATATGACTATCACTAGGGACTAGGACATACAACTGATCATTGTTGGCAACTAAAGTTTGCTATTCAAGATCTCGTTGATGGAGGTGTATTTGATTCAACCAGGGAAATTCTAGACATCACACCACCAATGCCTAAGAATCTAATTCGTTAGAAGATCTCATCAGTTTTGTTTTGTTGAATTAAGACCTTTTCTTAGTTAGTTATTCCTTTCTGTTCCGCTTCTATCTTTTATAACTTGGGAAATGAACATAATCACTAAACAACTCATCTTTTGCATTAGTGAAAGTTTTTACTTAGTTGTTTCATTTTGTTGTTCTTCCTTTTGTGCTTCCAATAAAACAATAAGTTTTAATAAGGGGACTCACCAAATTTGGAAATAGATAAAATCTCCACTTCCCTTTAGGAGGATTGTGCGAGCATGACTATCTTGAATCACAGACTTGGAATAAGCCTCAAAGGCATAACCATGTGAAATAATGATTAATGATCAAAAGTCCATGGCTAGAAACACCTTAAGGGTAGGCAATCCTATCAAACCAAAATAGTAATATCCATTCACAAGTTTATTCATAGATAAACCTACCATTGATAGCTAAAATTAGGGCAATTGATGAACTTACAATTTATCTATAATTTTTGAGGACTTTAGCATGGATTTTTATACCGGTTTTATTAATTTTTGCCTTAATTTAGCTTGATTGCAAGAAAGATTTCAGGGGGAGCCAAATCAACAAAAAGAAGGCAAAAGCAAGGAAAAGAAAACCCAAAATTTATCAAGTTCAGCCCGGCCCAGCCATGAGAGCAAGAGAATTTCATTCGGCCCAAGAAAAGCAAGTGAAATTCTTTGGAAAATCCAAGGGAAGAAGCCTAGCAAGAAGGAAATTTTGGCCCAGCCCATTTTTAGCCCAAATAACAGCCTAGAGTGTAGCCCACATGAGCTCAAAAGCAAGCTAAGTTGTAGCCCAAATAGCAGCCCAAAGGGAGCTAGGGGCGGCAACTTCTAAGTGTTTCTTGAAGAGAAGGAGGGAGCACTCTAGAAGGTTCATGAGGGGTGTAATACACCCCATTCTAGAGGCTTCAAGAAGGGGCAAGAGCCCCCTTGAAAAACTATATAAGGAGGCCTCTAGGAGGGGAGAAAGTTGTTCAATTGCTTGAGAGAAAGGCTCTCCCACTCTTAGAGGTTCGGCCACCTTGAGAGAAGAGAAGAGAAGAAGGCTAGGCGCAAGGAAGAAGAAGAAGAAGGGCTGAAGGAAGTTCAAGACAAGCAAGATAGAAGAAGAAGGTGAGTTTGAATTGAGGGTTTGTGATTCAAAGATCTTTTGTAATAAATCATTTGTAGTTTCATTCTCTTTTGATTTGAATTCAGTTTCTTAGTTATATGTTCTTTCTTCTTTCTCCTTGTTTCCATTCTTCCTTGATGTATTTCAGCTTGTAAAATTTCAGTTCAGCAATCTAATTCTTTTTGATTCATTCAAATGGTCATGCATTGTACTTGAAGTTTCTTGAATAAGGGTGCGATTGTAGATTAATTCGGCCAACTAACCTTCAAAACTCAGATCTGAATTCTCAGATCTGAGATTGCAAGATCTGAATTGCTTGAAAGAGAATTCAGATCTGCAAATTTCAGATTGGGCGTATTAATCTACAGCTTGGAATTCCTAGAGTGCTTGAGAGAGACTCTAGGAATTCAGATCTACTATTCAATAACTGAATTGAGTGCAAGGTTAGAGATAACTTGCACAATTCAGTTGGTGATCAATTCAGATTTGAATTGATGCCTTAGAAGTGTTTGAAGAAATGCATGCATGGGGATTAGATTCTTGCTAGAGATAGAAGAACCGTCACTCATGCATAGGATGAACATGCGCTTGAGAGAGGCTGTTCATGACCTTGGGGTTTCACCAAACCAAGGCTCAATCATGATTCATTCGAATGATCCAAATTGATAGATTGCTGAATTCTGAGATTGACATTTACTGCTTACTCTTCTAACCTGATTTAAAGGCAATTGGACCAATGATTTAGATAGATTTTAATTTAGGATTTCTTAGCTTTCATTAGAGTTTGGATTTATTTGTTGATCAGATAAAAAGTGCTCAATTTAGTATTGGTAATTGTTTCCTAAATCCTCGTGGGAATGATACTTCACTCTCTACTTTATTACTTGAACGACTAGTGCACTTGCTAGTGTCACAATGAGCAACACATCAAGTTTTTGGCGCCGTTGCCGGGGATTTAGAGAAACAATATTAGGAAACATTGAACATTCTTAATCTGATCTCATTCAGCATTGCATTCATAGTTGGGTTAATTTGCTAACTTTTTCATTTCAGCTTGGACTGCAACTGTTGTACTACTGTAGTTATGTTTCTTCTTTCTTAAGTAGATTACTTTCTTTTTCTGGTTTCAGTTTCATTTTAATAAAGGCATATTTGATTTCTATTCAATCTTGATGTTGTTCCCTTCAAAAAGAAAAAAAAAAAAAGAAAAAATTCACATAAACATGAGTGTTGCAGATCTGAGTTGCATTCGGCACTCAGATCAGCAGATTTCAGATCTGCAGCACTCAGCCGAAAAGAGTTGCTTGTGTTTCAGACTTTATTATTATTTTTTCTTTCATTACAAAAAGAAAAAAAAACAAATGAAAAAAAAAGGGGAGATCTTTTGAACAACAAGAGGAGCAATTGAGAATTCGGATCAGAATTCAGATTTGAATTCAGATCTTAATTCTGCTATTGCAGATCTGCAACAGTTCAGATCTGAGTTCACCACCCCAATTCACCCTAGGGCACTTCTGCTATTCCCCAAAAACAATTTGGTAGCAATAACTGAAGGTAAGGCAATTGAGAATTCAAATCCAAACTCAGACTTGAGTTTAGATCTGAATTCTGCTGTTACAGATCTGCTCAGTTCAGATCTGAATTCCTCTGAACTCAGATCTGAACCGATGCAAGTTTGAGGTGAATTGGGTGCCATCACTACCCCAATCCACCCTATGATACATCCAACCTGCCTCAAGGGTGAATGGATAGCAAGGAATGAGAGAAATTCAAATCTGAAATGCAGTTGATATGATGTGAGGACTGAACTGATACAGAGCATACTATGAATTCTGGGTGGACTGAATTCTTGGCTTTACCCACTTGTAACCGAGCTACATTAGCTAAGGAGGTGTATGTTTGGATTGAATAATTGTTATGCCTAAGATATTTAAGAAAAATTAGCACTTTCCAAGTATTTCTATTAGCATTCAGATCTGTAGCAGGGCTGCTATAGTGCAACAGTTAGCTGACCTGATTTCAGATTTCTACAAAAGTTGTATGGACCGAATAGCTTGCAATACCAAACATTGCAGACCCAATTTTCAGGTCTTAGCAAGTGTTTGATATGCATCAGCTATACAGGTTTGAGCTTCAATTGTAAAGTTTAAAATCTTTAACCCAAGCCTAACTCAAGACTGGTTTTAGTTTATTTCAGATCCTTTTAAATTATTATTTTTTTTTTCAGATCAGATCTGATTTCAGCCCTAAAGCATCATAGAATTGATTCCAACCTTAATGGATGTATATTGTAGTGTATACCAATGAGTGTGTATGAGATATACAGCTCAGATCTGAATTATTATTTATTAATTTCTCTAGACTAACAATACCAAAGACTTGTAGATCTGAACTCAGATCTAAATTGGGTCCGAATTCAGATGTTGCAATCGATGGATGTAGATAAAGGAACCTTGAATAAGATGATTGGTTTAAATCTGCTTTTAGTATAATCGGCTTCATTTATTCATGATAGGATGTAGGTTTTGTATTCCAATACTTCACTTTACATTTTCAGTGTGATAAAATTAGTTATTTATTTTCTTTTGTGAATATTGGCATTTTTATTGCTTTGACTTTAACAGTTTATGACAAGCAGACCTGAACTGGAAGAGATCCTTTACGACCTGGAGATTGAACGGACTCTCCGTGTCCGTTTGAGAGCTGCTAAGCAAGTCAGACAAGAAGCACAAGAAATGGCTGAACAAAGAACTATGATGGATTATGCCAAGCCCACCCTCACCGGGACTGTCTCTAGCATTATCAGGCCAACTATTGCTGCCAATAACTTCGAAATTAAACCGGCCATAATCCAAATGATACAAAATATGGTTCAGTTTTGTGGTATGGCCCATGAGGATCCGAATGCCCATATTGCTAACTTCTTGAAAATCTGTGACACCTTCAAACACAATGGGGTAAGTGATGATGCCATCCGGCTGAGGTTATTCCCATTTTCTTTGAAGGATAAAGCCAAAGCTTGGTTGAACTCATTACCGGCAGGATCTATAGCCACATGGGACGAAATGGCCAGTCGTTTTCTCTCTAAATATTTTCCCCCTTCTAAAACTGCTAAAATGAGGAATGACATCACTACTTTTTTCCAGCAAGAGGGGAAATCTTTATATGAGTCATGGGAACGATACAAGGAGCTGTTAAGGAGAGTTCCTCACCATGGCCTCCCCATTTGGCTGCAAGTGCAGACTTTCTATAATGGTCTTACTGACTCAAATAAGACCATATTAGATGCTGCAGCCGGAGGATCCATAAATAATAAAACTCCTGAGGTTGCCCATGCACTTATTGAGGAAATGGCAGCCAACAACTATCAATGGCATTCGGAAAGGACTCAAACTAGGAAGCAGCAAGGCTTGCATAATGTTGACACTTATACAGCACTAGCTGCACAAATAGGAGCACTCAGTAAAAAAATAGATGAAATGCAGATAGCTGCCATGCATGTGCAGCCTCTTAATTGTGAATTGTGTGGGGGAGGCCACATCAGTACAGACTGCTAAGTTGGCAATCAGTTCAGACCATCTACTGAACAAGTTGACAATGTCAGCAATTCGTCAAGACAGTAGGGTTACCAGAGTCACCATACTTTTCATCCAGGATGGAGGGGACATTCAAACCAGTCCTGGCCAAATCAGCATATTTCCAAGCTGTTCCACCAGACTTATCATCAGCCTGAACCAAAATCCAATTTGGAGGAACTGATGACAAAATTTATAGCAGGTGCAGAAACTAGGTTCCAGAACCAGGAAGCCTCAATCAAAAACCTGGAAAACCAAGTGGGGCAATCGGCACAATTAATCTCTTCCAGATTGTCGGGAACTCTTCCAAGCAACACTGAAGTGAATCCACGAGAGCAGGTGCAAGCTATTACCTTAACAAGTGGAAAAGAGTTGCCTAAGGTAGAAAAGAAGAATTGGGCTGAACCCAAGGCAAAAACAAGCCTTGGGACCGGACAACAGAAGACGGAACAACCAGAAGCACAACAAGGGATGCACCAACAACCACAAGTTCCATTCCCTAACAGGCTGAAGCAACAAAAATTGGAGAAGGAATTTGGTAAGTTTCTTGAAATATTTAAAAGTTTACATATTAATATTCCTTTTGCTGATGCTTTAGCCCAGATGCCACACTATGCAAGGTTTTTGAAGGAATTATTGGCAAACAAAAGGAAACTGGGAGATGTGGCTACAGTTGCATTAAATGAGGAATGTTCTACTATCCTTCTGAACAAGCTGCCTCAGAAACTCAAAGATCCAGGGAGTTTCACTATTCCTTGTACCATTGGCAGTTTAAAAATTGAAAAAGCTTTATGTGACCTGGGAGCTAGCATCAATTTAATGCCATATTCTATCTTCAAGAAATTGGGGTTGAATGAACCCCAACCCACTAGAGTGGCATTACAATTGGCTGATAGATCCATTAGACATCCTAGGGGGATCATAGAAGATGTGTTAGTTAAAGTTGATAAATTCATTTTTCCAGTTGATTTCATTGTGTTAGACATGCAAGAAGATGTGGAGGTCCCGCTTATCCTAGGGAGACCTTTCCTGGCTACCGGGAAAGCAATGATTGATGTCCAACAAGGACAACTCAGCCTTAGGATACAAGATGAGGAGATAATTTTTAAAATGTCTGATGCTATGAAACATGCACCCTCTAGTGATGATTCTTGTTTTATGATTGATGCCATTGAATTGACAATTGATGAATGCTTCCAGGTAAGTAGAATAACTGATCCTCTTGAACTCTGCCTCTAGCAGGGAGAACTTGAAGAAGCAGAAAATGAAAAAATAAACCTCATGATAGCATACCTGAACGATAAGCCTCAATTCAAGGGAAAGGGGTTTCTTAAATTAGAGAACTTAGGCAAATTGCCCGGACCATCAGGTAAGCCAACACCCCAAGAACCCCCCACCCTTGAACTGAAGAAATTACCATCCCATTTAGAGTATGCTTTCCTTGAGGAACCATCAGATCTCCCCGTGATAATTTCCGCAGCGCTGAATCCCTTACAAAGAGAAAAATTATTAAGAGTGCTGTGGGAACACAAAAATGCTATAGCTTGGAAGGTAGAAGATATCAAAGGCATTAATCCATCAATCTGCACTCACAGAATTTTGATGGAAGAGGACAGCAAGCCTTCCGTTCAGCCCCAAAGGCGCATGAACCCCAACATGAAAGAAGTGGTAAAGGATGAAATAATTAAGTTGTTAGATGCTGGGATCATTTATCCTATTTCTGATAGTTCTTGGGTAAGCCCTGTGCAAGTTGTGCCCAAAAAAGGGGGTACGACTGTTGTTCCAAATGAGAAAAATGAACTCATCCCTACTAGAACCTTTACCGGATGGCGTGTGTGTATTGACTATAGAAAATTAAATGAAGCCACCCGGAAGGACCATTTCCCTCTCCCATTTATGGATCAAATGTTGGAGAGGCTAGCCGGGCATGAGTATTATTGTTTCTTGGATGGATATTCAGGGTATAACCAGATACCAATTGCACCAGAAGATCAAGAAAAGACCACTTTTACTTGCCCATATGGAACCTTTGCATACCGAAGGATGCCCTTTGGGTTATGCAATGCCCCAACAACCTTTCAGCGATGTATGATGTCTATATTTTCTGATATGGTTGAAAAATTTATTGAGATCTTCATGGATGATTTTTTAGTTTTTGGCTCTTCGTTTGATGTTTGAATAATCTGGAACAGGTGCTTACTAGATGTAAAGAAACACATCTTGTGTTAAATTGGGAGAAATGTCATTTTATGGTGCAAGAAGGCATAGTGCTTGGACACAAGATCTCTCAAAGAGGTATAGAAGTCGACAAGGCCAAGGTGGAGGCAATTGAAAAATTGCCAACCCCAACATCTGTTCGTTCTTTGAGAAGTTTCTTAGGACATGTCGGATTCTATAGAAGGTTTATTAAAGATTTCTCAAAAATTTCCAAGCCATTATCTACCTTGCTTCAGAAAGAAGTGCCTTTTGAATTTTCAACTGAATGTCTTCATGCTTTCAACATCTTGAAAGACAAATTGATCCATGCACCTATCATGGTAGCACCAGATTGGACCCTCCCATTTGAATTGATGTGTGATGCGAGTGATTTTGCTATAGGAGCTGTTTTAGGACAAAGAATGAACAAACATTTTCAGCCAATTTACTATGCTAGCAGAACCTTGACTGGACCCCAACTCAATTACACCACCACAGAAAAGGAGCTGTTAGCAGTAATATTTGCACTTGATAAGTTTCGTTCATATCTGATATTATCCAAGGTTGTTGTCCACACAGATCACTCGGCATTAAGGCACTTGCTTACCAAGCAAAACTCAAAACCAAGACTGATCAGGTGGATCCTTTTATTGCAAGAGTTTGACATTGAGATTAGAGACCTGAAGGGTGCTGCAAACCTGGCTGCTGACCATCTCTCCCGGTTGGACACGGTATGCTCAAAAGAGGAGATAACCAGCAACATTCGAGAAGAATTTCCGGATGAGCAGTTGTACTCAATACAGAAATACTCATATCCTTGGTATGCTGATTTTGCTAATTATCTAGCTGCACAAGTCCTTCCTCCTAACCTTTCATATCAACAGAAAAAGAAATTCTTTTCTGATGTAAAATACTATCTGTGGGAGGAACCCTTTTTGTATAAATTGTGTGCAGATCAGATCATAAGGAGATGTGTCCCCGAGGAGGAGATGGAGTCGGTACTCCAATTTTGCCATGATAAATAAGCAGGAGGTCATTTTGGTGCTAGTCGCACTGTAGCCAAGGTTTTGCAATCAGGTTTTTATTGGCCCACACTTTTCAAAGATGCCCATCGGTATGTGTCCACATGTGACAAATGCCAAAGATCGGGAAACATTTCCCGACGGAATGAAATGCCCCTTTCCAAAATTTTAATCTGTGAAATCTTTGATGTTTGGGGTATAGATTTCATGGGACCTTTCCCGAATTCTTTTGGGAATAAGTACATCCTCGTTGCAGTTGACTATGTATCCAAATGGGTAGAAGCCATGGCTTTACCCACAAATGACTCAAGAAGGGTGGTACACTTCCTAAAGAAGCTATTCTCCCGATTTGGCACTCCGCGAGCTATAATTAGTGATAGGGAAACTCACTTCTGCAATAGCCAATTTGAGAGGTTATGCAGAAATATGGAATTACACATAAATTAGCTACCCCTTATCACCCTCAAACCATTGGCCAAGTGGAGTTGGCTAACAGGGAACTCAAAAGAATTCTGGAAAAGACCGTAGCATCCGCCAGAAAAGATTGGTCCATCAAATTAGATGATGCATTATGGGCATACAGAACTGCATTTAAGACACCCATTGGCATGTCCCCCTACAGATTGGTCTTTGGTAAAGCATGCCATTTACCAGTTAAATTGGAACACAAGGCCTATTGGGCTCTTAAATTCTTAAATTTTGACATTCAGGCCACAGGGGCTAAAAGGCGGTTGCAATTGAATGAATTGGATGAATTCAGACTTACCACCTATGAGAATGCCAAAGTTTATAAAGAAAGAATAAAAAACTGGCATGATAAGAACTTGCTGAGACGGGACTTTTATGTAGGCCAACAGGTATTGTTATATAAATCCCGTCTCCGCTTGTTTCTAGGTAAGCTGAGATCCAGGTGATCTGGACCCTTTACCATTTCACAGGTTTTTCCCCATGGGGCTATAGAACTCACCCACCCGGTTCAGGGCACGTTTAAAGTAAATGGTCAGCGCCAGAAACCATATTTAATGGGCAGTACTGTACCCCCTCCATCCACTGTTTATCTAGATAACCAATAATCTCTTATGCTTGCTCATGAACAAATTAAGGAATCTTTTTGTCATTTATCTTTTTAGAATATTAGTTAGTAAAATAAAGATCTTTTTCTCAAAATTCCAATTCTTTAAGGACTCAGTTCATCATTTTCTTTTCTTCAGTTTGCTTTAGCAAGTGTGACTCCCTAACACTAGGAACATTGAGGACAATGTTCATCTCAAGTGTGGGGGAGTGAGCTCGAGGTTAGGGTATGGGGGCTGAAACCATGCACCTCATTCACCCCAACACACATATGCAGGCAATGACATAACCAAAAAAATAAAAAATAAAAAAAAGACTGAAACCCCTCAAGTTCATTACTATTTATTTGATGATTTTTAAGAAGGAATTCAATGAGTTGAGGGAGACTGATGTACTTGTTAAGTTTTTATTCTTGTGAATGACCCAATTTGATATATGCATGAGAAAAGGGGAGCTGAATATGCTTTTCAGCATGACTAGCCCTAACTATCTTCATGTGTATGGAAGCCCTTGATTTCATGGTTAATGGTCAAGAGAGCTAGTGCACATCTAAAGTGCTAATTCTTGAGGTTCAATAATTGAAAAGAAGGACAAAAGCCCAAATTGACTCCGCTATTTTGAGTTGAATAGTAAAACTAGCAGCTCAGAACATGAGTCCTACCTCAAGTAAGTGACCAGTGTGAGATGGAGCATAAGATGCACTCACACCAAAAAAAAAAAAAAGGAGAGAAAAATGTGTGAGATGGAGCATAAAATGCACTCACACCCAAAAAAAAAAAAAAAAAAAAAAAAAAAAAAAAAAAGAGAAGAAGAAAAGGGTGAGATGGAGCATAAGATGCACTCACCCTTAGAAATAAGTAATTGTGGTGACAACCGAGGTTCAAAGGGGCACTCTAAAGTTGAACTCTCATTGAGATTTAGTTACAGATGTGAAACTTAGTGAAATTTGATTATTAACCTTGACAATTAAGGAGCTGATTTATATATGAATTAGAGTGAAGGCTAGACTATGATGAAATTCATATTCTCCTTTCCTTGGATCTGATACATATCTTAAATGGTAATTTACAAGAATAAGAGTTGAGCACTTACAAAAGTTCCCCGACTACTCAATGCATTTCTATCTTAAAAAGTTCACCAGGTAAATGGTGTGAACAGAAGGGGGGAATGTTAAGTTTATGGCTGATGTCTTTGCTTGAGGACAAGCAAAAGCTTAAGTATGGGGGTATTTGATGAACTTACAATTTATCTATAATTTTTGAGGACTTTAGCATGGATTTTTATGCCGGTTTTATTAATTTTTGCCTTAATTTAGCTTGATTGCAAGAAAGATTTCAGGGGGATCCAAATCAACAAAAAGAAGGCAAAAGCAAGGAAAAGAAAACCCAAAATTTATCAAGTTCAGCCCGGCCTAGCCATGAGAGCAAGAGAATTTCATTCGGCCCAAGAAGAGCAAGTGAAACTCTTTGGAAAATCCAAGGAAAGAAGCCTAGTAAGAAGGAAATTTCGGCCTAGCCCATTTTTAGCCCAAATAACAGCCTAGAGTGTAGCCCACATGAGCTCAAAAGCAAGCTAAGTTGTAGCCCAAATAACAGCCCAAAGGGAGCTAGGGGCGGCAACTTCTAGGTGTTTCTTGAAGAGAAGGAGGGAGCACTCTAGAAGGTTCATGAGGGGTGTAATACACCCCATTCTAGAGGCTTCAAGAAGGGGCAAGAGCCCCCTTGAAAAACTATATAAGGAGGCGTCTAGGAGGGGAGAAAGTTGTTCAATTACTTGAGAGGAAGGCTCTCCCACTCTTAGAGGTTCGGCCACCTTGAGAGAAGAGAAGAGAAGAAGGCTAGGTGCAAGGAAGAAGAAGAAGAAGGGCTGAAGGAAGTTCAAGACAAGCAAGCTAGAAGAAGAAGGTGAGTTCGAATTGAGGGTTTGTGATTCAAAGATCTTTTGTAATAAATCATTTGTAGTTTCATTCTCTTTTGATTTGAATTCAGTTTCTTAGTTATATGTTCTTTCTTCTTTCTCCTTGTTTCCATTCTTCCTTGATGTATTTCAGCTTGTAAAATTTCAGTTCAGCAATCTAATTCTTTTTTATTCATTCAAATGGTCATGCATTGTACTTGAAGTTTCTTGAATAAGGGTGTGATTGTAGATTAATTCGGTCAGAGATTGCAAGATCTGAATTGCTTGAAAGAGAATTCAGATCTGCAAATTTCAGATTGGGCGAATTAATCTACAGCTTGGAATTCCTAGAGTGCTTGAGAGAGACTCTAGGAATTCAGATCTACTATTCAAGAACTGAATTGAGTGCAAGGTTAGAGATAACTTGCACAATTCAGTTGGTGATCAATTCAGATTTGAATTGATGCCTTAGAAGTGTTTGAAGAAATGCATGCATGGGGATTAGATTCTTGCTAGAGATAGAAGAACCGTCACTCATGCATAGGATGAACATGCGCTTGAGAGAGGCTGTTCATGACCTTGGGGTTTCACCAAACCAAGGCTCAATCATGATTCATTCGAATGATCCAAATTGATAGATTACTGAATTCTGAGATTGACATTTACTGCTTACTCTTCTAACCTGATTTGAAGGCAATTGGACCAATGATTTAGATAGATTTTAATTTAGGATTTCTTAGCTTTCATTAGAGTTTTGATTTATTTGTTGATCAGATAAGAAGTGCTCAATTTAGTATTGGTAATTGTTTCCTAAATCCTCGTGGGAACGATACTTCACTCTCTACTTTATTACTTGAACGGCTAGTGCACTTGCTAGTGTCACAATGAGCAACACATCAGCAATTATAAGGTTGAAATCATTACGATGAGATATACACTCATTTGGATCTATTTTCTAAGCCAACGTAGAATTAATGTATCATAACAACCTAGTGCCTTGTTGATCAATTTGGGAAAGGACTAGAAGCCATTATTAATCATTTTTATTCCCCCCAAACTCCTTGCCATTGTCAATATCTCTAGTTAACCCATTGAGCTGATTCATTAGAATGCTTTCTTTATTAAACCCACCAAATTTCCAAGATGCCTCTTCCCAAAGGGCTAGGAAAAGGGTAAAAAAAGAAAAAAAAATAGAAAAGAAGAAAGAAAAAAGAAGAAAAAAAAGAAGAAAAAGAGAGAAAGGAAGATGAAGAAGGGAAAAGAATCACTTTCATTTGGGTAACATCAAAATTTCCAAATGTTTAAGTTGTTAAATGACAAAAATACTCTTGAGTCAACTCGAACTGTTCTTGACATGCACTTCTTCCCAATGTATTATGCATTTAATAGAGAAATGGGAGGCTCTCTTTCGGTCATTTGCTTTATCCCTTTTCATCAAACCCTCTCTATTAATCGTTCCACTAGTTATCCCTTTAAGCCTTTGTAGTAACCATTTCTTCAAATAAACCCTCCTAAGAGGTGGATGTCAGATGTTCAATTTTGCGTGTGAACCTCAAACAATTAAGAGGAAACAAAAAGAAAGAAATGAATATGAAAATTAGAGCAAATATGCAAATTTAAAAAAATGGGCAAAGAAAAAGAAAGAAACAAAAAAAAAAGGAGGTTGCAAAGATAAACTGGGGCAGCCAATTGTTGTCAGAAAATAAGAGAATTGTAAGTAAGAAAAACTGGGGGAGATATGATGATGAAATCGATAAAATATTGTCTAACAATGACATCCATTATAGGTTTTTTATTTCAGCCTTTCCTATTTTACATTTCATCCTATAATGAAGCCCTCCTAGATCATCTAGATGCATAACACATATTATTTAAAGACATGAAAAACACTTTATTTTATGACTATCAGAGTGTTTAATTGAGGAAAAGTAAAAGCATAATCTTAAGTAAAGCCCTAAATTGATTCAAGCATCTAATACCCATTATGATTTAAGTTTAATGAGCCTTTTATCCTTTGCTTCATAACCCAAGTCGTAGGTCACGTTTTGTCTAAGTCAAAAGTCCTCCTCGATCCCTGATACTTTGGCAATTAGCATGGAATAGACCCAAGTAGGCTAGCATGGAAAGAATTCACCAATAGAGGAAAAAGAATCAAGCCTGATGATCCTCTAAAGTTAGGGGCAAAATGGTCCAAACGGAGAATCTCCTTGTTACAAGTACCATGCATCAGAAAGTTAAGTAATCAAGCAAGCAATCAATCACATAAAGTGTGACCGGACTACCAACAACCTAGTCTTGAGAAAATTTAGCTTCATCCCTCATTTGAAACATGGGATAAGCGCCCATTTTGAAAATCCCCTTTGTGAGTGATCCTTCTTAATTAACCCAAATAGGGGCAAGCCCCCCTTCTAATGGGTATTTCTTGATGTGAATCTTTGATCGACAATCATTGCATATCCAATGTTTATTTCTTTGAGATTTGAAATATGTTGATCATTACTTTCAAATGATGAGGTGGCTACTTTTATCTTTTATTCAAGTCTGGCAAAAACCCCCAATATAACTATATTTTTTTAGTCTCCATTGCATCGAATCATCTAAATGCAGCATTACATATTATATGTTATCTTTGATATAGTTTTCTTAGCGACATGTATGCCCTGATTCCATAAGGTTTCTAATACCTAGGAGGAGTTGCTTTTTTTAAAAAGGGGTAAATATTTTCACATTAATTATGAGTTGTTTTTTATGTGGTTCTTTTTAGTGTCAAGTATACCATAATTCCATAAGGTTTTTGATACCTTGGAGGGGTCTTTTTTTTCCAAAAATATTAACAATTGGCACACTATGAGTTGTCTTTAATATGATTTTCTTAATGACATGTATATCCAAATTTTGTAAGGTTTCCAATGCCTAAGAGGGGTCATTTTTCATAAAAAAGTATAAACAGTTTCACATTATGAGTTGTTTTTATGTGGTTCTTCTTAGTATCAAGTATACCCTAATTTTGTAAGGTTTCTAATACCTAAAAGGGGTCATTTTTCAAAAAGGTTAAACAATTTCTCACCTTCAAAGCACAAAGATCAATAATCTTTTAAATAAACATCATTAGCTTCTCACATTAATCATGTTTCAGTTAAATATTGTTAACAACTTCCCAAAGTCGTTCGTGGCATCAAAGTCCCTTATGGCATTAAAGTTCCTTGTGGCAGAGAAAATGATATTAGTTTATCACCTTCAACCATAGAAATCAATAATATTTTAGGTAAAAATCATTAGCTTCTCACATTAATCATGTTTTATTTAAAAGTTGTTAAAAATTTTCCAAAGTCCCTTGTGGCACCAAAGCCCCTCGCAACAATAAAGTCACTTGTGGCATCAAAGTCCTTTAAGGCATTAAAGTCCCTTGTGGAAAAAAATCCTTAACCTTTCAACTAATCATGTTTGATCAGTTAATGTATTTGTCCCAAAGTCCGTTACGGCAACAAAGTACCTTATGGCACTGAAGTCCCTCACAGCAACAAAGCCCCTTGTGGCACCAAAGTCCTTCACGATAGCAAATCCCCTTGTAGCACCAAAGTCCCTTAAGGCACCAAAGTCCTTTAAGGCGTCAAAGTCCCTTGTGGCAAAGAAATCCTTAACCTTTCAACTAATCATGTTTGGTTAGTTAATGTATCTGTCCCAAAGACCGTTATGGCAACAAAGTCCCTTATGGCACCAAAGTCCCCCGCGGTAGCAAAGTCCCTTGTGGCACCAAAGTCCTTTAAGGCATCAAAGTCCCTCCTCGCAAAAAAATCCTTAATCTTTCAACTAACATGTTTGATCAGTTAATGTATTTATCCCAAAGTTCATTACGGTAACAAAGTCCCTTGTGGCACTAAAGTCCTTTGTTAGAATCGACAATACAAGGGTATTTTGGTCTTTTGTCTATCTAATTGAGAGTGAATAGTCTATTTTATTCAAGTTTAAGTTATGTGTCCCATCTTTAATGAGGGACAATACTGTCTATTGCATTTCAGCTTATACATTACAAATACGAAGTGGGTTGGCTGGTTAGAGAGACTTTTTCTCTTCTGGCTGAACCCTTCTCTTCTTCTTATTATTACATACTCCGAACCTAGAACTGAATAGGATTAATCTACCTATTTACATGGTATCAGAGCAATAAGAAACCAGTTTGATTTTTTAATCTTCTCTCATTGCCCTTCGCCTTCTTGGGATCGCCGCCATATCAATATTTTTTTAATATTTCATAGACAAATTGGAAGTTCGGTAAGGAGCCAAAAAGGAGTGTTTGTTTTTCTGTTCCTGGAGGTATATATGCCTCCAGTTGTTGTGGTGGTGTACTAAATACCCTTTATTCAATGGTACAAAAAGGGCTGGCTGTGGACAGGTGTGAACAGAAATTCTTATTCGGTTAGTAGTGGATTGTGGCTGCTTCCTTTTGGTCTAGATTTCATTTATGTAGTAGTGTGGATTGGTAGGTATGCATATGAACCTCTTTTCCTTCTGTTTATACTTGGATATGTGAATTGAAAGAAGGGTTTTCGAATGCTGAATTCATGACAACAACAATGTGGTCATAATTATATTTTGTTGAGTAGTGTGTAGTGTGGTGTTGAATAGTAGAAGGTGACTACTTTGTTTATAATAGTGGTTTCTTTGTGAAGTGAGGTGAATCAGTTACGGTGGCATCAACTGGAGATGGTAGTGACAATAAGGCAGGTGTTATGATTTTTCCCGATTACTTAAATGTTCAAATGACCTCAATTAAGTTGAATGGTGAGAACTATCTTCATGGGTCAAATCTGTGGATGTGTTTTTAAAAGCCAAGAAAAAGGTAAAACATGTGAGAAAAGAACCCCCTGATTCTCTAGGGTTTAGTCATTGGGAACAGGAGGATGCACAAATTATGACCTAGTTATGAATTAGCAGGGAACCTAAAATTAGTGTTAATTTTATGTTCCGAGATACAACTAAGGAAATCTAGGACCATGCTATGAAATTTTATTCCGGCCAAGATAATACCACTAGAGTATATCAGCTTTACCAAGAGTACTTTAATCTAAAGCAAAGTAACCAAAGCTTGTAGGAATACTATGCAAGCATGAGAAATCTCAGTAATGAGCTTAATGTATATCATCCTTTGACACTAGATGTTCAAGTTCAGCAACAACATCAAGAGCAACTTGATGTGATAAGGTTTATAGTGGGTCTGAAGGCTAAATATGAACCTATTCGAGCAAAAATACTGGAAGGGTCTTCTCTCCCCTCTCTTGAAGAAGTGTTTGCCCATCTTCGGAGGATTTCTATTGATTCTACAAAGTCTTCTTCTCTATCAGACAAACATAGTTTTGTAGTGACTAGAAGGGGAGGTCATGGCAATAGAGGTGGTGGAAGTGGTGGTCGTAGGTTTCCAGGAAACTGAGGTGGTCCAATGTTTAATCATTCTAGTGGCTGCAATGGAGGTCAAGAGTCAAGGGAGGTTGTGGTAGAGGAAGAAGTAATGGAACCAGAAAATGCACATATGTGGATTAGAGGGACATACTGTTAATTTTTGTTATGATTTACATGGTCCACCAACACTTGGGCTAACCATGCTGTGACTAGTAGTAGTGATATTGGTACTAAAAATCAGCAGACTGATCAGACCCCCTCCACATCTACTAGTGCTTCTAGGAAGGAAATGGTGAGTACTCCATGTGAGGTATATGAGAAGTTCCTTCAAACATCAACTCAGTAGAATACAACTACTCTTGCTCATTCAGGTATGACTTGCTTGGCTACCCTCACACTGGATCATTGACTTTGGAGCCTCGAAATATATGTATGGGACTCCAAATGTGTTTTCTTCACTTTCTCAATCTTCTACATCCCAAACAGTTACCCTTGCTAATGGTTCTTCCTCTTTCATTTGTGGTGTTGGTGATGTTGATCTTACCTCCTTATCGTTATCCTCTGTTTTATATGTACCCAAGTTCTCTTTTAACCTTATGTTTGTTAGTAGATTAACCAAGTCACTTATTGTTCTATAACCTTTTATCCCTATTCTTGTGTGTTTCAGGATCTCAAGACGGGATGAAGATTGGTGGAGGGCATGAAGTAGGTGGATTATATTATCTTGATGGTGGTGGCCTGCCAGTAGCCTTTCAGTCATCTCTTACTCCTCTCCAATGGCACTACAGAATTGGTTATCCATCTCTTAAGGCTTTGAAATTGTTGGTTCCATCCTTAAGTCATCTTCCATTGTTGGATTGTGAGTCGTGTCAACTTGGGAAACACCATAGAGTCTGCTTTAGTCCAAGAGTTGATAGTCATGTCTTGAGTCCTTTTTCTTTAAATCATTCAGATGTTTGGGGTCCAAATAAAGTGGTGTTGTGCAATGGTAATAAGTATTTTGTAATTTTTGTTGATGACGCTTCAAGGATGACATGGCTCTATCTTATGAAAGATCGAAGTGAATTATTCTCTATTTTTCAAAAAATTTATTTTGAAATATGTACCCAATTTGGTGTTCATGTTAAGATTCTCCGCTCAGATACTGCAAAAGAATACACCTCAACACCATTTCAGAAATACTTAGAGCATCATGGGATAACTCATCAAACTTCTTGCTCTTATACCCCACAATAGAATGGAGTGGCTGAATAGAAAAATCGACACTTACTTGAAACTGCTTAGTCCATTATGCTTGATATGAATGTCCCAAAGCATTTTTGGAGTGATACTGTCCTGACATCATGTTTCCTCATCAATCAGATGTCCATGTCCATCCTGAGAAGTCAATCACCTTTCTCAGTCTTGTACCCTACTCCTTCTCCGTTCCCTCTTACTCCTAGAGTCTTTGATTGTTTTGCTTTGTTCAAAATTTAGGACCTTTGTTTAGACAAGTTAGATGCACGTGCTGCCAAATGCATCTTCCTTGGATATTCTAGGACCCAAAAAGGGTATAAATGTTATAACCCTAGCTTTCATCAGTCCTTTATGTATTCGGATGACACTTTCTTTATGTCAGTCCCATTTTTCTTGAGTATTGAGATTCCTATTCCTGTTCTTGTGCTTCCACTTCTTGTTCCAGTTGATGACCCCCTTCCCATGGTTCCTGTTCCGATTGCAGATCCAGTTCTCGTGGTTCCATCCCCACCTTCTCCAATGTAGGTTACTGATGTGAATAAAATTTATCATATTCTTATCTATGAAAATTCAGTCTTTCTACACTTAATTTACATTTAAATGGACTCATTACTCTTGTATTTCGGTTCAAGGCATCACAGTTTCGGCACCGATCAGTAATATGGGCCTAATTCTCGTATCCGATGTCCGATTGGGCTGATTCAAGACTCACTGAAAAGATAAGAGAGAAAGCTACATTTCATGTTTTGGGATTTCTCAGGTTCAAACTACATCAAAGTCAAATCCTGGGCCAAAGTCAGAGAAAATTCATAGGAAGGCCTAATTCACAGCTGAAGCCCAACTAGTAGAAAAGACTTACAGCAACTGAATTCACAAAGGAAGCCTAATACGAATACAAGAACAAGAAACTGAGAAGAGTCCTACCAGATTTAATTTTTTTATATAATTCTAGAAAGTTAAAGATTGAGATCATTAGATAAGAGATAAGATAAGATAGGATAGGATGAGTTTAACCTGGATTATCTATTCTAGAGATAACTCCAAGTGGTTGTAACAGCCTCCCTCCCTAAACTATATCAAGGGTTGGGCGAACTATCTTTGGGCATCTGTCAATCAATAATTGAATTAATCAATTACTGAAGTCCCTCTGAAGTGAATCAAGAAGATCATCAAGAAACTTCAAGAAGGAGATCAGCAAATCAAGAAAGCTTCAAGAAGGAGGTGGTGGAAAGAAGAAGAGGAGATCTCAACACCATGGGCGAATTCATGAGTTCTTTCTTTCCTCTTGTTTGCTTTATTTCCTTTGTCATGAACTGATTTGTTTTTAGCTAGGGTTGTGGAAAGGTTAACCATGATAATGAATATATTTTTATCATTATGATTTATCCAAAATCATGATTTCCCTATAGTCTATGAATTATTTGCTTAATGCGATTAGGAGTGGCCATTTCTTAATTGATTCGGTTTATATGAATGAATCGGGAGAGGAACTTATATATTCGACCACATAATTCATGGTGTGAATTGAATGGTATATAGGGATATATACACATGATTCATTTGAATATATGAGTTTTTCTTGCACTTAATGCATTCCTATAATTGAGAACTCTAGTCAAGGGATCAAGGGGTTACTTAATAGAAATAGGTTTAATATATCTTGGGAAAGAATATTAAATAAAATTAGAAAAAACTTCATCTTATGGGAATGACAAATGATCTTGGTTAATCATAACCATTAATATTCATTAGAATGGTTAGGTGGACCAATGGTCCTAGCGACTTCACTCATTGCATATTCAGTTATTGATTGCCTTTGCTTTTATTTTCTTTTTCTATTTTTATTTTACTCTTAATTCTGAATTTTGATTGTCCAAATAATTAGGGAAGACTATAGTTCTAATACTTATTTTGTTAAATCCCCTTGGGAACAATATTTTTATACTACTTGATAACTAGTGCATTTGTTAGGGTTATAATTATAGCTATCAGTTACTACTGAGAGGCCACCAATCAGAAAAGTGTACACTCACAATAGAGCATCGACCCCTCCTCTAGTCCAATCCTCATTGGCAGATCCTGTGGTTGTACCTCCTCCATCTAACCTTGGTCTTCCTATTGCATTGTGCAAAGGTAAGCGTAGTCTCTATCTGACCTTGGTCTTCCACTCCCAAGACTGTTCAGGAAGCCCTTACCTCCCCAGGGTGGTAACAAGCAATGGAAGAGGAATTGTCTACTTTACAACACAATCAAACATGAGGACTTACTACTCTCCCTCCTGGTAAGCACGTTGTTGGGTGTAAATGGGTCTACCTAGTGAAGTATCTTTTAGATGGCAGTGTGGAACGGTTAAAGGCTAGGTTAGTGGCTAAGGGCTATTCTCAGTTATATGGTGTTGACTATATAGAGTCATTCTCTCCTAATGCTAAAATTGGCTCAGTTTGGGTATTAATTTCATTAGAAGCAATGTATGATTGGCCTCTCTTGCAATTAGACATCAAGAATGCCTTTCTGCATGGTGATCTGAATAATGAAGTATATATGGAGCAACCACTAGGGTTTGTTGTTTAGAGGGAGGATGGTAAAGTTTGTAGACTTAAAAAGGCAATCTATAGCTAAAACAATCTTCATGTGTGTTGTTTGGTAGATTCAATGAAGTAGTGAAGAACTTTGGGATGAAATAGTGTTAAATAGATCATTCTATGTTCAGTCGTGATTCAAAAGATGGAAAAATCTTGCTAGTGGTGTATATGGATGATATTGTCATAACTGGCAGTGACAACAATGAGATTGACATATTGAAAAACTTCCTACATGATCACTTCCACATAAAGGATCTTGGTAAGCTGAAATACTTCATTGGAATAGAAGTTATAAGGTCAAGGCATGGAATTAACTTGTGTCAAAAGAAATATGTCTTTGACCTACTTGAAGAAATAGGGTTGTTAAGTGCCAAACTAGCCAAAACACCTATGGAACTGAATGCTAAGTTGGGTATTGATGTAGGTGAAGAGTTTGATAATCCTGGAAGGTACAGGAGGTTAGTGGGAAAATTGAACTATCTGACTATCACACAACCAGATATATCATTTGTTGTAAGTATAGTGAGTCAGTTTATGCAACATCCTTGAGTTCCACATTGGGAAGCAATTCTAAGAATAGTTAGGAATTTGAAAGTGCTTCAGGTCGTGGTCTATTATACAAAATTGGAGGAACTCTTGAGATAGAAGGGTATACAGATGTTGATTAGGCTAGTTCTGTGTTAGATAGAAGGTCAACTACAGGATATTGTAACTTCCTTGGTGCCAATCTGGTAACTTGGAAGAGCAAGAAACAAATAGTGGTGGCAAGGAGCAATGTAGAAGCTGAGTATAGGGCTTTGGCTCATACTACATGTTAACTAGTTTGGCTGAAGAATTTGTTACAAGAGATGGGGTTCTTAATTGACAGACCCATGAGGTTATACTGTGATAATCAAGTTTTTGTAAACATTTCTTCTAGTCTAGTCTTCCATGAGAGAACAAAGCATATTAAAATTGAATGCCATTTTGTAAGAGAAAAAGTGATCGGTGAAGTGATAACTACAGCTCATGTAAGTTCAAGAAACCAATGGGCAAATCTATTTACAAAGTGGTTGTCTCAGGGTAGCGTAGATGAAGGGATGAGATATCCATCGTATGGATGCCCGAATCTTGCGGAATAGAATGGGCAAATTTCAAAAATTTCTCTCCATCCTACTGGGAATCATATTCCCTATTTTAGAAAAATCATCTTTTTCAAGGATCAATTTTGAACCATAAACTGAACCAGATCTGAACAAAAGCAGTAGCAGAGGGATATACCTGATATGAAGAAATAATATCTCCCAATGAAGGTGTTTGCACCCAATGAAGGATCCAAAGATTGCTCGCACTAAAGATGACGCAATGCAAGATGGAGCAGAATCAATTGTGTTCTTCCAAAGAACCTAATCCTTCACAAAAATTAGTAGGATGGCACATGAGCACAACTTCCTATTAGTCCATTCACAAGGAACTGATGTCAAGATCCAACCTTGACGTCTCCCATTGAACTAGAGATCGAACTGACAGGTGAGGTGACGACAGGAAGGAGGCAGCAAGAGAGAGTTTTCGCAGATGTACTGAATTCTCTCTTCTGTGATTTCAGCTCTGAAGACAGGTGATGAGCTTGTGTGTCAAAAGGCTGCCGCCCCCTCCTCCTTTTATAACCTTAAAGGGATCAGCTCCTAATACTATTAGGAGTTTCTAATCCAAATCATATTTGGATTAGAATTCCCTTTAAGTGATAAGGGTAAACCCTTATCTTATCTACAGATTAGATCAGCTTTCTCCTAATCTCATTAGGAGGTTTCCAGATCTAAATCACATTCAGATCTGGACTCTCTAAGTGGATAGGGTTAAGAACCTATCCTATCTGCTAATCCAAACCTAGAATTCGCCCCTTATTTAACTGATCAAATCAGCCCAGTTCGAAATGGGATTTAGGCCCATTAAGGTTATGCACTCACTTAGCCATCCAAACTACTGCCCAGTTGGGCTTCCTTGTATGGCGTGGGACCCAAACATTGATCTACACATCCACCACATGGGTTCAGCCCAGCCTTTGTTACAAGGCCTGGCCGAATACACTATTATGGACAGTGCACCCCCTGAAATCCATCACATGGGCTCTATGGGCCCAACACTTACCCTAAGTGCTCCCTGGGCCAAGTCACCTTGTAACACCTAGGGACCGTGGGCAGATGCAAGATTAGCCCATCAGATATTACCCTCAATGGTCTTACACTTAACCTCTCAGCCCAAAATGATCAAACACTGCCCGACAAGAGAAAACCTCTCCCTCGGCTACAAGGAACAATGTTGCACTCTCTACTCATATGGATCCCGGGAATTAAAACATTTTGCAAACATTTGGAAACCATAATATATATACTTTTATATCTCATATAAAATATATTTTGCAAAATAAATCTCAATGATTGAAATTGGCTACCAGCAGTCTTGGTTTCCATCAGAGAGAGTGCATCATCGATCATTACTTTTGTCTGACAAAGGGGTTGATCCTGTCACTATGATCACCCACTCAGATGAATTCCCGAACTGTCCTAACATACCTAGGTTTTGACCCCGCTAAAGATCTCATTGATTGGCATATCAAAGACAACTCAATCTGACACCTAGTGAAGTATTATAATCAAGTCTAGGGGTCAGGTGTAACTTTCCAGTTTTGCCCATCAATTTCCAAGGTCCAGGGAAATACTGGAAATCTGGTCCGGTTCAAAGATTCAATTAATCCTACACTGCATGTGCCTTGGGTCTCACCTTGGTGGCTGAGACAGGCCACCCCAACATTTGACAGCACACCAGTGTCAACCTTGGCAGGATAAATCTCCCCAGACTTATCCAACGGCTATGAACATTCTGTTAGACAGTTTTGTATGCCCTTAGCTTCAATCAAGATGATGTACTTTATGAATTTATTGTAAATGAATAAAAGTGCATATTTGATTCATATTCCCTTGGTATGTTTCTGTGTAATACCCTTAAACTGGACACTTAATGAGACTCGTGTTAGTTTAGAATGTTCACAACCAGTGGGTTGGTCTGGGGAGACCTATCCTGACAAGGCTGACACTGTGGTGCCACCAAGTTGGTTGGTGTGGCTTGTCTCAGCTACTGGGGTGAGACCCTAGGCACATATAGTGTGGGATTAATTGAATCTTTGAACTGGACCAGATTTCCAGTATTGCCCTGGACCTTGGAGATTGATGGGCAAAACTGGAAAGTTACACCTGACCCCTAGACTCGATTATGATACTGCACTAGGTGTCGGATTGGGTTGTCTTTGATGTACCAATCAGTGAGATCCTTAGCGGGAGTCAAAACCTGGGTATGTTGGGACAGCCTAAGAATTCATCTGAAGGGGTTATCATAGTGACAGGATCAACCCCTTTGTCGGACAAAGGTAATGATCGGGGATGCACTCTCACTGATGGAAACCAAGACTGCCGTCAGCTGATTTCCATTGTTGAGATTTATTTTGCAAAATATATTTTATATGAGATATAAAAGTATATAAATTATGGTTTCAAAATGATTTGCAAAAGGTTTTAATTCCCGGGATCCATACAAGAGAGAGTGCAACACTGTTCCTTGCAACCGAGGGAGAGGTCCTCTCTTGTCAGGCAGTGTATGATCATTATGGGCTGAGAGGTTAAGTGTAAGACCATTGAGGGTAATACCTGATGGGCTAATCTTGCATCTGCCTACAGTCCCTGGTGTTACAAGATGGCTTGGCCCAGGGACCACTTAGGGTAAATGTTGGGCCCATAGAGCCCATCTGATGGGTTTCAGGGGGTGCACTGTCCATAACAGTGTATTCGGCCAGGCCTTGTAACAAAGGCTGGGCTGAACCCATGTGGCTGATGTGTAGATCAATGTTTGGGTCCCACGCCATACAAGGAAGCCCAACTGGGCAGCAGTTTGGAAGGCTAAATGAATACATAACTTAAATGGACCTTAAGCCCATTTCGAACTGGGCTAATTTGATTAGTCACTTAAGGGGCGAATTCTGAGATGGATCAGCTGATAGGATTGGGCCCGCACCCTATCCACTTAGAGAGTCCAAGATCTAAATAAGATTTAGATCTGGAAACCTCCTTATTAGATTAGGAGATGGTTGATCTAATCTACAGATATGATAAGGGTTATCCCTTATCACTTAAAGGGACTTCTAATCCAAATATGATTAGGGTTAGCAACTCCTAATGGGATTAGGAGCTGATCCCTTTTTGGTCTATAAAAGGAAGAGGGGGTGGTAGCCTTTAGGGAAGCAATGCAAGCAATACACATTCTTGTCTTCAGAGCTGAAATCACAAGAAGAGAGAATTTGCACCCTGTAAATACTCTTTTGCCGCCTCCTTCCTGCAGTCGCCGCCTACAGCAATTCGATCTCCAGTTCTTGGGAGAAATCAAGATTGGATCTTGATACCAATCTTTTGGAGAAAAGATTAGTGGGAGTTGTATTCACAAGCCATCCAGGTGATTCTTGAGAAGGGTCAAGTTCTTTTGGAAGAACACTGCTGATCTACTCCACCCTGCACTACACCATCTTCAGTGGGAGCAGATTTTGGATCCTTCCTTGGGCATGAACACCTCCATTGGGAGATACTACTTCTCTATATCAGGTATTATCTCTCCCTACTCCTTTTGGTTCAGATCTGGTTCAGTTTATGGTTCAAGAATGATCCTTGAAAATATGATTTTCTAAATGGGGAATTTGATTCCCAGTTGAAGGGAGAGAAAAATTTTTTAAAATTCACCCCCTTATTCCAAAATCTTTGGGCGTCCATGTGATGGATTTCCTATCCCTTCACATTCTAAACTAACACGAGTCTCATAAGTGTCCAGTTTAAGGGTATTGCACAAAAACACACCACAGGAACATGAATCAAATATGTACTTTATTCATTTACAATAAATTCATAATGTACATCATTCTAATTGAACCTAAGGGCACACAATTGTCTAACAATAGATTACATATGTGACAAGCTGTGACTATATGACATTTATTCTCTAGCTTGAGGGGGAGTGTTAGAGTCGACAGTGAAAGGGTATTTTGGTCTTTTGTCAAAGTAATTGAGAGTGAATAGTCTGTTTTATTCAAGTTTAAGTTATGTGTCCCATCTTTAATGAGGGACAATACTGACTTTCATAATTCAGCTTATACATTATAAATACAAAGTGGGTCAGCTGGTTAGAAAGACTTTTTCTCTTCTTGTCGAACTTTGAACCTAGAACTGAATAGGATTAATCTACCTATTTACATCTTTAAGGCATCAAAGTCCTTCATGGAAAAGAAATCCTTAACCTTTGTCCTAAAGTCCGTAAGGATTAATCTACCTATTTGTCCCAAAGTCCATTAAGGCAACAAAGTCCCTTGTAGCACCAAAGTCTATCGTAGTAGCAAAGTCCCTTGTTGCACCAAAGTTTTTTAAGGCACCAAAGTCCCTCGTGGCAAAGAAAACCTTAATCTTTCAACTAATCATGTTCGATCAGTCAATGCATTTTCACCAAAGCCCCTCATGGCATCAAAGCCCTTCTCGGCATCAAAGTCCCTTGTGATAAAGAAATTAACATTGTTTTGCATCATTACATAACATAAATCTTGCTGATTTCTGAATTTACAACAGATTAATATTTGAGTCGCGGCATAACACACATCTTTATCAATGTTTCTATATCAAAATGCAACACAACAACCTTCACTTCTAAGCATGTGGTAGCATGTCCAGAAATCTCACAATCTTTGACAATCTCATCCTTATCGAAACATCCCTCTATACCCCCTCTGGACCAATAGAGCGGCACTCGGGTGACTTATGCCCTTTGATGAGGGGCTGCAAAGACTTCAAATCCTCTACTAAGTGCCTGATTACCGGTGCCACCGAGACATCTATAAAACTTACACCGCAAAATCCTTATGACAAAGCAAACAAGTTATGATCAGAACAAGTAAACATAACATATGCAAGAAACAAGCAAACAGCTAAATTACACATACCTCTTCGCCCACAATCTCCTCTGACACAACTTGTGGGATATCAGCTTTGGGGTGAGCCTCACTAGCATCTACCCACTTCTACACAAATGACTACAATAGCACAATTAGTACATAATAGCATAAGAAATAATAAGTTTAAACATAAATCGAAAGAATCATATAAGCTTACCAATTCAGAACTTTCTAACTCCTTCCTCCGAGGATGGGGAGCCATCTTCTTCACTCACCCATTGGTGATTGTAATGGTGACTACAACAGCAGGAGGAACCAGGACCGTTGGTTGCTCCAATTCTGTATTTGCCCCCTCCCGAACTTCAAGAGAAGAAAATGGGAGATCCTGCGCAGCTTCCTCAAAATTCTCTTGTCCAACACTTCCAACTAGTTGCTTCTATGCCCAGGGCACTGAGACGTTGGAAAGAGACCATTATTCACCAACTGGCCCTGGTACTAATGGCCAGAAAGACCTAGGAATCCTTGCTGATCTATGCCTCTTCTGAGTAGAGGGATGACTTCATTCACCCTCTTCAACAGTGGGGTGCTTACCCTTATGGACAGTGCCCAAGAACTCCTGCCCATCTGCATCAAGTTGAAGGACACTGGATCAGGAAGGGGCTTCCTCTTGCCCCTGTTCAGCTACATGGGCCGACAATGGGGCCATTACATGACAAGGGCAGGGATCAGAAACCATGAATAGTTGCAGCCCACCAAGAAGAGAGCATAAATAACCACATCGAAGAGACTTGCATACCACAACCCTCTTGATACCAGCCTTGAATGAATGAGTAACACCCGAAAATGCCATATCATTCCAGCGACTCCAAAACACATCTTCACTGCCCTCCTGCAGAAACTGCGAGCCCATGTCATCATGGACAAATTGGCACAGTAGCCGGTCAGGTTGGTAGACGGTCCTCTGAGCCTCTCCGGCACAATCCAAATGGATGGTGCAGTTATAAAGACCTAAGAATAATGGACTTATGTAAGATATGTTGGAGTAGAGTTAGAAACCATCAAATGGATGGCTGAACCATGCTAGATGGCTGGCCAGAATTTCAATTTTTTTAACCATTTTGGGAACCAAATTCTCAATAAATTTGAAATATGAAATATTAGTATTATTCTTGCATTGAGCCAAACCATATTTGAAACTAAGGAGAAGGAAGATTATACCTGATACAGAGGCCACAAATCGTAGCTCCCAATGTGGTAGTTCAAGCCCAATATCAGTCCTAAAACCAGCTTCCTACTAAAAATGCATGGTGTACAGAGAACCAATTCAGCAACACTGGATTTCAGCAAATTTACTTTCCAACTTGTGTGAATCAAGTAAAGTAATTTAGCCTACTATTCTTCTGCATATTCTTGCAAAAAGAAAGAAGAAAAGTTATCTAAACTAGATCTTGAAAGCCTAGGGTTTCTTGGGAGACAAAAGAGAAGAAGAAAGAACAAGAGTGAGAAGTGGTATAGTCTTGTTTGTCATCTTCTCCTTTTATCTCTTAATGGAGCACACTCCTAATGTAATTAGGAGATTATCCAGATCCAAATTGGATTTGTACTCTTTTAACAATTAAACATTATCTTCTTAAGAGGATAAATGCTTCATACCAAATACCAAACCTAGATTTGACCAAATCACATGATAGCTTAATTAATATTATTAATATTAGACCTTTGGTACATGGCCACTTTAGGCCTGATATTGTATGCCGTGAGACCCTATAAAGGTATCACTCAAGTCCATAAGAGTCTGGCCCCACCTCTAAAAGAGGTTAGGCTGAATTCACTATTTTTGAGCAATGAACCCTTCAGCCAATCAACATGGGCTCAATCTGGGCCCAATATTTACACATAAATGATCATTGGTTTCAACCACCCTATGAAGACCCAAGGATAATTAACTTAAGTGATCTAGCCCATCAGGTAATCAGCCTTGTAATGGTCTCTTACACTTAACCTCTCAGCCCATAATTATCAAAACACTATTCGACAAGAAAGGACCTCTCCCCTGACTACAAGGTGCAATGCCACACTCTCTACTCAAATGGATCCTGGAAGTAAAACCTTTTGCAAAACTTTTTCATCAAATAGTAATATATAATGTATAAATGAAATCCACTGTGAGTAGTTTAAATTTCCATTAGAGATAGTGTAACTCTAATATTCATTGTCTAACAAAGGGTTGATCTTATCACTATGATCACCCACTCAGGTGAATTCCTAAACTTCCCCAACATGCCTAGGTATTGACCCTTGATGGATCTCACTAATTGCCAAAGACAACCTAGTCTCATGCTTAGTGCGGTACCATAATCAAGTATAGGGTTATGTGTAACTTTCAATTCTTGCCCGTCTATCTCCAAGGTCCAAGGAATAATTGGAAATCAGTTTGGGTTCAGTGTTTCTTCTAAACACACACTGCATATACTTAGGGTCTAACCCTAGCAATTGAGACAAGTTGCTCCAACTGTTTGGCAACACACCAGTGTCAACATTGTGAAGATAAACTCCCCAAGTTTATTCAATGGGCAAGAACATTCTAAATTAACACGTCTCATAAGTGTCCAGTTTAAGGGGTAATACACAAAAACATACTGATGAGGGGTAATTTGGTCTTCCTAATCATATAGCGACACGTGGCTTAGCCTGGAGCACCTTGCTAAGGTCGACCTCCACCTCAGCAAGGTCGAGTTGGTAGACTCCATAAGATTATAATGACTTGTTATAGGATTTGGCCAAGCCGAGATGCCTAAGGTGACCTGCGAGGAATAGCTCGCTAACCATCCCTAGTACTTTGCTACCAAAGGCGCTGATAGCGCGATCATTAGAATGGCTCACCATGTCATGCACCTCAACCTTACCTAGACAGATTGTAACCCTTGCAAGGATCTCGCAACTGACACATTAATGTGCCAGAAAAGAAGGAAACAACTCCTCAAAGAGCTCTATCTCATTTCCAAGGAGACCTTAAGCACTAAGGCCTATAAAAGGCACTTATTTCCTAAGAGAAGGTATGTGTGATACAAGCTCTCAAAATCTCTCACTTTCTAAAATACTTTCAAAACACTCTTTGACTTAAGCATCAGTGTGCCCTCCCCGGGTAAAGACACCTGGCCACCCTAACTCGATTTCTCTTGTAGAACAAAATAGCTCGGCCTAGACAAGGGAACCATCCAAATCAGCTTCTGAGTCATCAGTCAGCAGGAGAGTTGCCAGATCGTGCATCATCACATACCAATATCAACATGAAACAATTAATGCATTTTATTCATTTACAAATAAATGTTTATGTACGTTAGTTTGATTGGAGCTATGGGCATATGCTATCTAACAAGATAAAGCCCATCAGATGATCAATCATGTAATGCTCTTTTACACCTAACCTTGGAAACCCCTCTACGACAATCAAGGAAGACCAATGCCCCTAGCACTTCCTGTAGTAGCAACCGCACCAAACTCAGCACTCCCATTACCCCAGGCAGTCACACTGATACTTCATGTGAACGCCCCTCTTTCTCGCGGTAGATCCATCAATGGTTCCCAATGGGATTGAAGCGCGATAGTTTTATGAGCTGAAGCATGGATCTCCAGAAGTGGACATGGGAGGAGAAGTTCAGCACATTCAAACAATAATCATAAGAAGAATGACCTCAACAACTAGATGTCCGATGACAGGCACCTCTGAGTAAGGCCGCCCCTGCAGGTTGAGCCCTTCATGGCTCCCGTGGGAGTTGATGGCCAATAGACCGAGCAGCTCTGCCGACCTTAGTTCAGATTGGATGAGCCTCATCAGCTCTCTTTGTGAGGTCTACCTACAGGTTAAGCTCTTCGCAACTCCCATGGAAGTCAGCAGCTTACGGACTATGCAAACGCCCTTGGGGTAGAGCCTTTCAAGACTCCCGTGCAAGTTCGCAAGCTATAGTTAGTAGAGCTGCCCCCACAGGTCAAGCTCCTTGTGGCTTCTCATAAGAGTAGACGACCAACATCTCTGAGGGCTGATGTAGTGGAGCCATGGAATCAACCTACCATCCAACATAGAGAGTAACGTACATATAAACAAAACTCACAAGTAGAACAGAAATGAACAACCAGCCCTGATGAGCCTCAGCGATCTAACCCAGACTGTCTCCAGCCCAAACTACGAAGCCTCACTGCTGATCGAGCTCTTCATGGCTCCCCTGAGAGTTGGAAGCAAGCTGAATGTGAAACTGGCCTCATAGGTCCAGCCCTTCATGGTTTTCATGAGAATAGGCGACCCACAGACAATAGAGCTAACCCCTTAAGATAAGCCTCCCATGACTCCAGTAGGAGTGAGTAGCCAGCATTTCTAGGAGCACCTACCTAGGGAAGCCAATCTCAAAGTGACAAAATAGAAGCATTCACATTTAAGATTACAATAGAATGACTATCTGCCTCGACGACCTGCTCAAACTGAGTCCTAAGGGAAAGCTATACTGCATTTAGCTAAAGCCTCCTCAGGCCGACCTCGAAGCATGACAACAACACCAAAACTGATCCAAGCAGGTCGCCCCCCTATTTATCTATCTCGGAAACACATGTAAATCGATCTCAAAGGATATTGGCATCTCACCACTAACTTAAAAGAAAAAGAAAAAGAAAAAAAGAAAGAGAGAGAAAAAGAAACAAATGAAAGTCTAATTCGCTTTCAGCACTGATGAGAATAAAAATTATCATATTTTTATCCTTTAATATTCAGTCTTTTACACTTATTTAGTACCTAATTGGACTCACTATTCTTGTATTTTAATTTAGGGCACGAAAGAAGGTGATAGGTAAAAAACAAGGCTAATCGGGTAATTTTGCACAGTTTTGGCGCCGTGTGGTAACCTGAACATAACTCTCCCATCTAGACTCTGATTGAGATGATTCAAGATGAACTGGAAAGATATGGAAAAACTATACAGCTTTCATGTTTTGAGTTTTGATAGATTTGGACTTCATCAAGGTCAAAATCAAGCCTGAATTCTAAGCCAATTCGTAGAGAAGCCCAGTTCGCAGATAAGCCCAATTCACAGAGAAGCCTTGTAGTGGCCCAATTCGTTGAGAAAGTACGATACAAATTTAGCATGCATGAATAAGAATCATCAAAGAGTCCTATCAGATTCAATTTTCTGCTATATTTCTAGAAAGATAAAAGAAATTAAGATTACCATTTAAGAGATAGGAGTAGATTAGATCTAATCTAGGAGAACTCCTTAGAGGAGCAGGAGACAGCTCCCTCCTAAGTCTATATAAAGGGGGCGGACTAGCACCCAAGGGCACAATCAAATCCTCCAAGAGAGCTTCAACCTTCAAAGAGAGCAATCAGCAACCAAGGAGGAAGAAGCAGGACTCACCCCCTCTCATTTGGAAGCTGCAATTTCATCATAAAGTGTTTGTAAGGATTTATTTTCTAGTTGAAGGGTTAGGGAAGCTTTGATTCTATAAACATTGTGAGATCTAATTGATTTTATTTTAGTTCATTATTTATGGCTATTCATATGTTTTTTGCGATTTCCTATTACGATTACTTTTATTGATTAAGCAAGAAGGGCCCCTTGCTCATTCAATGAGAATAATCTATGGCCGATGGAACCTCCAATTTCGTATATGATTGGTAGGTTTAATCATGGTGGCAACTAACATAAATTGATTGCAAAAAAGTTTTTGATCTATCTTAGGAAAATATATGATCTGGTTTAAACAGTCTGAGCTTGTGAGATCGCTTACCACAATTGGATCTCTCCCCTCTTAATGCTATTAATAGATTAAATCCAAAGAGCTTGTTTAGGATTGTCTATTAATAAGAGAAGCAATCAAAGAGCTTGTTTTGGTTGTCGAATAATACGAGTAGAGGCTGGCTGTTAGAGCTTGTTAATGGCTATAACCAATTTATTCATATCCTATGAATTCATCCTTGCATTGAAGATCAATGATAAAAATCAAAGCTGAACTTGTCCCTTCAATCCGAAGCTATCTCCCATCGATTTGATCCTTGCTTTCTGTTATTTTTTTTTATTTCATCTTATTTTCCTTAACTCAACAACCCCCTACTACGTATACATGGAAATAAATCCACCCAATCCCTGTGGAGACGACCTTGCTCATTACTAAATACAAATTATTCACTTTGAGCAAGACTTTTTATTTTTGGTTGGATTTGACACCCACCAAGCACTGTGGCAAATGCAAACCTGGTCAGTCTCTTCACAGCCGACCAGAATTGATTGCAAAAAAGTTTTTGGTCTATGTTAGGAAAATATATGATCTGGTTTAAACGGTCCAAGCTTGTGAGATCGCTAACCAGAATTGGGTCTCTCCCCTCTTAATGCTATTAATAGATTAAATCCTAAGAGCTTGTTTAGGACTAGGTGGGCGAATTTCAAAAATTTCTTACCTTTCTTCCAACTAGGAATCATATTCCCTAAATTTAGAATACAGTATTCAAGGTTCTGACTTGAACCAAAACGGAACCAAATCTGAACCAGAAGAGAAGGAAAGGGATATACCTAATCCGAAGAAATAGTATCTCCCAACGTCAGTGTTCACGCCCAAAGAAACTTCCAAGAACTGCTCCCACTGAAGATGAAATAGTGATAATTAAACAAGAACTAGCAGTGTTCGTCCCACGAACCAGGTTCTTCTATAGAATTCGATGGAAGTAATGAGCACCACACACAATCAACCTTTCAGCAAAGATTGATATCAAGAACCTTTCTTGATCTTTCCCTTATAGAGAAAATGAACTAGCAGTAGATGGTGGTTGAAACTAGAGGAGAGAGCTAGAGCAGAAGATGGCGAATAGCTTTCTTCACTCTAGGGTTTTCTCTGAGATCCCATCTCAAGTTGCAGTGTGTTCAACGAATACCCTTAGGGTTCGAATTCTTGTAATTCAAAATTAGGGTTTTCTCCTCCTTACATAGTGATTAAGAAACTTCCTAATCTCATTAGGAGTTATCCTAATCCAAATCTGAATTTGGATAAGGAGTCTTCTTAATCCTATTTGCAGATTAGATCAACTCACTCCTGATCTTATCAGGAGGTTACCAGATTCAAATCCTATTTTGAATTTGGTCTCCATGAGTGGATAGGATTAAGATCCAATCCTTTTGGCTTAACCTAATTCTCAGATCCGCCCCTTTAAGTGACTGATCAAATCAGCCTAGTTCGAAATGGGCTTTAGGCCCAGTATGCATCAAGTGCTCAATAGGCTTCCAAACTAATGCCCAGTTGGGCTTCTTTGTATGGCATGGGACCCAAGCATTGATCTACACATCAGACACATTGGTTCGGCCCAACCTCTATTACAAGGCCTAACCGAATTCATTGGAAAACCCAGTGAACCCCTTGAGCCCATCACATGGACTTGTGGACCCAACACTTACACTAAGTGGTCCCTGGGCCAAGGCATCTTATAAAAACCCAGGGACTGTGGGCGGATGCAAGATTAGCCCATCAAGTATAACACTAAATGTCTTTACACATAACTTCTCAGCCCATAATGATCCAAAACACTAGCCAACAAGAGAGGACCTCTCCCTCGACTGCAAAGCACAGTGCTGCACCCTCCTCTAGGATGGACCCTAGGGATTAAAACCTTTTTGCAAACGAGTTGAAACTGTACATATATATTATATCACTATAAATATATTTTGCAAAACAAAATTCCAATGGTTGAAATCGACTACCGGTAGTCTTGGTTTCCATCAAAGAGAGTGCATCATCGATCATTACCTTTGTCCAACAAAGGGGATGATCCTATCACTATGATCACCCACTCAGATGGGTTCATGAACCATCCCAACATACCCAGGTTTTGACCCCCTCTAAGGATCTCACTGAATGGCATATCAAAGATAGCCCAATCCTCCACCTAGTGCAGTATCATAATCGAGTCTAGGGGTCAAGTGTAACTTTCTAGTTTTTCCCTCTCATCACCAAGGTCTTGGGCAATACTAGAAATCTGGTCTGGTTCAGGGTTTCAAGTTGAACCCTCACTACATGTACCTCGGGTCTCATCCTGGCGGCTAAGGCAAGCCTCCCCAACCAACTTGACGGTACATCAGTGACAACCTTATCAGGATAGGTCTCCCCAGACTGACACACTGGCTGTGAACATTTTAAACTAACACGAGTCTCATTAAGTGTCCAGTTTAAGGGTCTTACACAGAAACATACCACACAACTTGAATCAAACATGCACTTTATTCATTTACACTAAATGTCTAAAGTACATCAAAACTGATTGGATCTAAGGGCATACAAACTGTCTAACAGCTCCTACTTGCACTTAGGTCCAATCTGGTACAAGCCAGAGTCTCATGCTTTCCACGTGTTTCTCAAACACTTTCTGTGTGAGTGGCTTAGTCAATGGGTCTGCCACATTATCCGCGGATGATACCCTCTGAATCAAGACGTCACCTCTTCCAACAATCTCCTATAGTACATGGTACTTCCTCTCGATGTTCTTTGACTTTGAGTGGGCTCGAGGCTCCTTAGCTTGGGTGATCACTCCATTGTTGTCACACAACAACAGGATGGGTGATGTGCTAGACAAAACCACTCCTAATTCGTGAATGAACTTTTTCATCCATATGGCTTCTTTAGCAGCTTCACTTGCGGCAATGTACTCAGCTTCGGTCGTGGAGTATGCCGTGGACCCCTGTTTGCTGCTTTTCCAGCAATTAGCACACGATCCTATTGTGAAAACATACCTAGATGAAGACTTTCTATCATCTGGATCCGATTGGAAATTGGCATCAGTATACCCTTGGGTTTGTAGTGAACTACCATCGAATACTAGACAAAACTCTTTTGTCCTTAGAAGGTATTTGACTATGTTCTTCACAGCAGTCCAACGATCATGCCTTGGGTTGGCTTGGAACCTGCTTACCACACTCACCACCTGAGCAATGTCAGGGTGAGTGCACAGCATGGCATACATGATGCTCCCTATGGCTGAGGCATAGGGAACGTCTTTCATGCCCTCAATCTCCTTAGGAGTCTTGGGAGACATCTTCTTGGAGAGAGTGACCCCGTGCCTGAAAGAAACGTTTCCCTTCTTGGAGTTCTCCATGCTGTACCTTTTGACAAATTTTTCAATGTAAGCAGCCTGAGATAATCCTATTATCCGCTTCGATCTATCTCTCTAGAGTCGAAGACCCAGTATGTAGGAGGCTTCTCCAAGACCTTTCATGGAGAATTTCTGTGAAAGCCACACCTTGGCCAAAGTCAACATTCCTACCTCATTCCCAATGAGTAGGATATCATCCACATACAACACCAAGAATGTAACCTTATCCCCACTAGACTTCCTATAAACACAGGGCTCATCCTGATTCTGCTCAAAGTCAATTGATTTGATGGCAGAGTCAAAATGAATGTTCCAACTCCTAGAAGCTTGCTTAAGTCCATATATGGATCTATTAAGTTTACATACCATGTGTTCCTGACCAGCAGCAATGAAGCCTTGCGGTTGTTGCGTGTAGATATCTTCACTAAGATCTCCATTCAGGAATGCAGTTTTGACATCCATCTGCCAAATCTCGTAGTCATGGTATGCTACTACAACTAGCATGATCCTAATGTATTTAAGCATGGACACGGGCGAAAAGTTTTCCTCATAGTCGATGCCCTCTTTCTGAGTATACCCTTTCACCACCAAACGAGCTTTGTAGGTCACAATCTTGCCACTAGGGCTCTTCTTCCTCTTATAGATTCATTTGCAACCAATTGCTTTTACCCCGAAGGGTGGATCTACTAGTGTCCAGACTCATTGGCCTCCATCGAGTCCATCTCGACTCTCATGGCCTCTACCCACTTCTGGGAATCTATATCCAACATAGCGTTCGCGTAAGTCACAGGATCCTCCTCACTAGTCAAGGCTTCCACCAAGTAACTATCCTGGTCATAACCATAATGAACTTGTGGGACACCTCCCACTACTCCTGAGCTCTCATCATCAAGAACTATTTCTGGATGATGGGTGTCAAGGATGTAATCGGTCTCTAAGAACTGGACATTTTGACTGCAGAACACTTTCTGCTCACTTGGGTCATAGAATAGATAACCCACCGAATCCTTTAGGTAGCCTACAAACAGGCAACGGCTAGTCTTGGATTCCAACTTGTCTGCACTCGTTCTTTTAATGTGCGCAAGACATTCCCAAATCTTCAAGTGTTTGACTCTTGGTTTCTTTCTAGTCCAAAGTTCATATGGAGCTTTCGGAACCGATTTGGTAAGAACCCGATTCAGCACATAGATAGCAGTCTCTAATGCACATCCCCAAAAAGATGTGGGTAACTCCGAGCGTGTGAGAAGTGACCGGACCATGTCTAACAATGTCCTATTCTTCCTCTCTGAAACACCGTTATGCTGTGGTGTAGCAGGAGGAGCTAACTGTGATATTATCCCATTGGCATTCAAGTAGTCCCTGAATTCGTCAGAGAGATACTCGCTACCTCAATCTGATTAAAGGGACTTAATTTCTCTCCCTAACTGTTTCTCAACTTCTTGTCTGAACTCTTTGAACTTTTCAAAGGATTCAAACTTCTATCTCATTAGGTACACGTAACCATACCATGAGTAATCATCGGTGAAGGTGATGAAATACACGAGCTGGTTATGAGTCCTAACACTCAGGGGACCACATACATTTGTATGTATAAGGTCAACCGTGCCTGTACATCTTTAAGGTTTACTGTTAAATGACCGTTTTGTCATCTTACCTCGGTGGCAAGGCTCACAAGTGGGAAGATCTTCTACGGTTAGAAAATCCAAAGGACCATCCTTTACCAGCCTTGTGATTCGGTCAATACCGATATGGTCATGTCGGTAATGCCATAGGCACGTGGGACTAACTATATCACGAGTTCTTTTCTTAGGGATTTTGACCGACGTAGTTTCGACTAAGTTAGTTTCTAGAGAAGGATGTAGAACATAGAGATCGTTCTCTAGTTCCCAACATGCGATGAATTTATTGTTCCTTTTAATAGTAATCATATTACTAAAATAAACACTATATCCATTAGCACATAGTTTGGAAACAGAAATCAAATTTCTTCTTAAGTTCTGTACATAAAGACAATCCTTAAGTACAAGAATTTCTTCTCAAAAGACTAATTCTACGGTTCCTATCGCCGTAGCTACAACACTTCTAGAAGTCCCCAAGTAAAGTGTCACTTCACCTTCACTCAACCTTCTGCTTACTTTGAACCCTTGCAGTGATTTACATGCATGAGTTGAAGACCCAGAGTCAACACAATTATACACAAAAGTAACTAACAGATTAGTCTCTATGACACAAGATTCGAGATTACCTTTCTTAGATTCTAGGTAGGCGGGACAGTTCCTCTTCCTGTGGCCGGCCTACTTATAGAAGTGACAGGCATCAGATGCCTTGTCTTTCTTTTGTTTCTTAGATTTGGTGGCCTTTTTCTAGGGCTTTCTCTTTGCCATCCTCTTCTTGCCAGATTTGCCAGCTTCAACAAGCATGGCTATCGGCTCATCGTTCTTAATCAGTTCTTCGACACGTTGCAACATATTGCTAAGCTCTTGCAAGCTGACGTTCAGCTTGTTCATGTTAAAATTCATGATAAACGAATTGAAGGACGAAGGCAAGGAGTTAAGAATGGTGTCTATCTGTGTGACCGGAACTAGCCCGGAGCCAAGGGCCTCCAAATCATTTATGTAACCCATCATCCAGAGACAATAGTCATGAACTTGTTGCCCTTTGGTCATCTACTCGGTCATGAACTTCTTTAGGTCCTTTTGGTGAGTAGAACGATTCTGCTATTCGTACATAGTCTTTAGACTATCCAATATGTCTTTAGCGAGTTCGATCTGATCGAACTACCTCTATATCGGATTATCTAGAGAGGCTATGATATAGTAGTGGGCTAGGGAGTTTTTCTCCTCCCACTCTTGGTAGTCCCTCCTGTAGGCTTCTGAAGCCCTGTCTCCCAGACATTCCGGTGCAGGATTCTTTGCCACCTTATCTAACTTTTCTAAAGTCAGAACCAGCATAAGGTTTCTATACCAGTCGGCACAGTTTGGGCCCTTAAGCTTATTATCGTCGAGAAGCTTTGCAAATTGACCGTTTACCATTTTCTGGTAAAACAACAAAATGTTAGTCCACAACCTTAGTTTGATTCAAGTAACCTACATAGATATGGCTTTTATCTATGTTCCATTTCTATTTATTCATCTCTGAGATTTCCCTCCTATCTCAGTGACGGAGATGGCAAAATGTCTCTAGACATGTGGGAAATCACATAGGGTGCATGGAGCCAACTAGTTCAGTTGCATAACCCCACCACCTTTCTATGAAGGATCACATCCACTCATCATATGAGTTTTCCCTTTGGCCTATGTTAGACAAGGTTCATAGCCATTTTAGGGTAAACCTTTCTGTCCAATGAGTGCTCACCCATCATTTTCGAGTTATGCCAAGGTACCATGAGAGAGTTTCCATATTCTAGTGAACCCCTCCCACATCGGTCTATGATGCCCCTATCATCATAAGAAACACTCTGACAGATGGATAGCCCAATTTTATGGTGTGATTCCTCATTACTAAAGGACCCATCGCCATGCTAATGACGGAAGGTCTTTAGAGAGTTCATCACATGAATCTCCCTATCACAAGCACTCATATTGCTGGAGGGAACAAAATTTATGCCCTATTTAATTTAGGCCAAACCAAAGTGGCTCCCACTGACTTTTATAAAGTCAGATTTCTGGTGGACCAAATTGGCTAGGGTTTTTGCACGCGACCCTTTTTAGGGTTGTGGGCCCACCACGAAGGAAGGAGTCATCCAATGACCATAAGGGACACCATGGCAATGATGTGCATTCAGCCATGGTGTGCGCAAGAGCCACTATCGCATCATCATGGACCAAGTGCTTATGGCCCATGGTCGCAGCACATCATACATTCATACATCACATGCAATGGAAGAATTGATCCAATCAACCACTTGTTGTAAAGCCCATTAATAAGCCCATTTAAAAGTCCATAATATTAATGATTAACATTATCTAGGTATATGGGCTGAATAGCGGTTAGCAGTTCGGCCCATATAGATTTCACACAAAAGTGGGCTTGTGCAGTTTTAACTCCTTAAAAATGGGCTTTACAGGTTGGGCCGAATTGATTCTTACAATTAAACATTAGTTTCAGACCTAAAAGTGGGAGAAAATGACTGAAAACAGTCTCCTTCGAACCCTAGATTCGGTCCAAACAGCTTTGGTCCAATCTGGTCCGAAATGGTCCAAAACTAATTTTCAATTCAAGAATCAATCTCAAGAAAGATTTGAAATTAACAAATCTGATTACAGACAATCATAAATCAGATATGGGGCTGTTCATACTAAATCCACCTGCAAAATAGAGATTAGAACACAAGGTTGTAGTTTCACAAACTGCAAAAACGTAGATTGCGATAGCGATATCTGCGAATCTCCAGCACTGCCGCCAATTTCAATCAAGAAATAAATAAAAAAATAGAAAACCTAATTTCTATTAAATAATTACAACTTGATTGAATCCTATACATTCAGTCTAGAAAGAAAAAAAAATTAATTACAGACCGAATGAATAGAATACTACTAAAAGAATGCATGGACATTCTGCATTGAAACTGCTCTTCGATCTCCATGTACAAACAGCCCAATAAATCAAGAAATAAATAAAGAATAGTTCTAAATCAATTTCAGATTAATAAAATTAAATTCAGATCAATTGCCCCATATCTAGAAACAATTTTCTAGAAATAAAAACAATCTATGCAAATTCGGGTAGAACACCTACTGCCCATTTGTGCAGGTCCATATCTGATTTTATTTGATTAAAGATTCGAACCTGGCTCTGATACCACTGAAAGAATGGTAAGATCCATCATATGGACGACAAAAGGGCGCGGAATGGGTGGGCAAATTTCAAAAATTTCTTACCTTTCTACCAACTGGGAATTATATTCCCTAAATTTAGAATACAGTATTCAAGGATCTGACTTGAACCAAAACCGAACCAGATCTAAACCGAAAGAGAAGGGAACGGATATACCTGATCCAGAGAAGCAGTATCTCCCAACATCGGTGTTCACACCCAAAGAAACTTCCAAGAACTGCTTCCACTGAAGATGACATAGTGATAATGAAGCAGAACCAGTAGTGTTCGTCCCACGAACCAGGTCCTTCTGTAGAATTCGATGGAAGCAATGAGCACCACACATGATCAACCTTTCAGAAAAGATTGATATCAAGAACCTTTCTTGATCTTTCCCTTATAGAGAAATTGAACTAGCAGTAGATGGCGGCTGAAACTGGAGGAGAGAGCTAGAGCAGAAGGTGGCGAATAGCTTTCTTCTCTCTAGGGTTTTCTCTGAGATCCTATCTCAAGTTATAGTGTGTTCTACGGATACCCTTAGGGTTCAAATTCTTGTAATTCAAAATTAGGGTTTTCTCCTCCTTACTTAGTGATTAAGAAACTTCCTAATCTCATTAGGAGTTATCCTAATCCAAATCTGTATTTGGATAAAGAGTCTTCTTAATCTTATCCGTAGATCAGATCAACACTCCTAATCTTATCAGGAGGTTACCAGAATCAAATCCTAATTTGAATTTGGTCTCCATGAGTGGATAGGATTAAGATCCAATCCTTTTGGCTTGACCTAATCCTCAGATCCGCCCCTTTAAGTGACCGATCAAATCAGCCTAGTTCGAAATGGGCTTTAGGCCCAATATGCATCAAGTGCTCAATAGGCTTCCAAACTGCTACCCAGTTGGGCTTCTTTGTATGGCATGGGATCCAAGCATTGATCTACACATCAGCCACATGGGTTCGGCCCAGCCTCTGTTACAAGGACTAGCCGAATTCACTAGAAAACCCAGTGAACCTCTTGAGCCCATCACATGGATTCTGTGGGCCCAACACTTACACTAAGTGGTCCGCCAAACCATCTTATAAAAACCCAGGGACTATGGGTAGATGCAAGATTAGCCCATCAGGTATAACCCTAAATGGCCTTACACTTAACCTCTCAGCCCATAATGATCCAAAATACTGGTCGACAAGAGAGGACCTCTCCCTCAATTGCAAAGCACAGTGCTGCACTCTTCTCTAGGATGGACCTCGGGGATTACAACCTTTTTGCAAATGAGTTGAAACCATACATATATATTATATCATTATAAATATATTTTGCAAAACAAAATTCCAACGGTTGAAATCGGTTGTCAGCAGTCTTGGTTTCCATCAGAGAGAGTGCATCCTTGATTATTACCTTTGTTCGACAAAGGGGCTGATCCTATCACTATGATCACCCACTCAGGTGGGTTCATGAATCATCCCAACATACCCAAGTTTTGACCCCGAGTCTAGGGGTCAGGTGTAATTTTGCAGTTTTGCTCACTCATCACCAAGGTCCAGGGTAATACTGGAAATCTAATCCGGTTCAAGGTTTCAAGTTGAACCCTCACTGCATGTACCTCATTGCTCACCCTGGCGGCTGTTACAAGCCTCCCCAACCAACTTGGCAGCACATCAGTGACAGCCTCATCAAGATAGGTCTCCCTAGACCGACCCACTAGCTGTGAACATTTTAAACTAACATGAGTCTCATTAAGTGTCCAGTTTAAGGGTCTTACATAGAAACATACCACACAATTTGAATCAAACATGCACTTTATTCATTTACACTAAATGTCTAAAGTACATCAAAACTGATTAGAGCTAAGGGCATACAAACTGTCTAACAAATACCTCACATGCAGCTCGACCACCACGTGATAATTCCTAGGAGCTCACCACAGTACCCTGCATTTTTCAGGATTGTGATTTATAACAGCTATATTAGATCACCCACTCCCCGATTTAGGCGGAAATGGGCCACCTTACCAGTTGGTGGCTTTATCCCCACCTAACACGAAAGCAGGTCCCATCATAGCGGGAATCCAAAAATTGCTTCACCAAACCCACGAGGACTCTAGTTTATAAAGGCCTCACCCCATAGGGGCGAGGGGGAGATGGTAGCCCCTGCTCTCTAGCTCTCTCATTCTCTAATATCATTCTCAGCTCAGTACTGAGTGTTGACTTAGCCATCGAAGTAACATCGCCGGGTAAACAGCCCCGGTTTCTCTGGTTCAGTTAATGTAGGTCCCTCAGTTCCCACCGTCTACGAAGATGAGCAGATCATCTCCACCAGGAAGTAGCCGGTTCAGTTCTCGTCATTGTTGTTAGCTAGATCACCTCCTATAGGGAGCAGCCGGGTTGCACTACACTAGGAAGCTCCACTTCAGCCCCTGAGTCATTGGCTACTTGGGAGCAGACTGGATGATGAGGTACTTAGCCAAAAAATGATACGTGATCGGAAACTGTTACATCACTTACCATGGAATTTGATGGTGAAATTATCAAGTTTAATATCTATGATGCCATGAGATATCCTAACGATGTGCATTCTATTTTTCTATAGATATTACTGACTCTTTAGTGTAGCAAACTTTTGAACTAGAAGTTTGTGCTGAAATCTGAATTGCAAAATTTGACTGTTGAGCTAGACTCTCTAGAAATTATAACTCATAATGCGTCTTTTATTAATTTACCTCCATCTCACACAAAACTCCTTCCATCTATTGTGCAGGCACCTCAGTTGGAGTTGAAATCATTGCCAAGGCATCTGAACTATATGTTCTTGGGCAAGGGAGAGACACTTCCTGTAATAATCTCCTCCAAACTAGATGAATTAGAAGAGAGGAAACTAATTCAAGTACTCAAGGGATGCAAGGAAGCAATTGGATGGATTGTAGCTGATATCATGGGAATAAGCCCATCTACTTGTATGCACAAAATACTTTTGGAAGAAGACTCTAAACCTACAATAGGAGCCCAACACCAATTAAACCCACCTCTAATGGAGGTGGTGAAGGAAGAAGTTTTAAAACTTCTAGATGCTAGAATAATCTATCCGATTTTAGATAGTAAGTGGATAAGTCCGGTACAGGTGGTTCCGAAGAAAACAGGTATAATCGTGGTTGAAAATCAAGACAGTGAGTTATTGCCTACCCGAATTCAAAATGGGTGGCGGGTGTGTAAAGATTACTGGTGGGTGCCGAACCCAACCAAAGATAAATAGTCTTGCTCTAGGTCAATAATTTGCAGATAGTGATGAGCAAGGTCATTCTCTACAGGGATTAGGTGGATTTATTTCCAAGTAGATGGATTAAAGGGGGTTTGTAAAGCTAAGGAAAACCAGTAAATAAAAGAAAATAACAAAAAACAAAAGATTAAATCGATGGGAGAAAACTTCCAGTTGAAGGGACAAGTTCAGCTTTGATTCGTAGCATTGATCCTTGATGCAAAGAGAGATTCATATATTTATGAATAAATTGGTTATAGCTATTAACAAGCTCTAATAGCGAGCCTCTACTCTTATTATTCGACAACCAAAATAAGCTCTTTCATTGCTTCCCTTATTAATAGGCAGTCCTAAACAAGCTCTTAGGATTTAACCTATTAATAGCATTAAGAGGGGAGAGACCCAATTCTGGTCAGCGATCTCACAAGCTCAGACCGTTTAAACTAGATCATGCATTTTCCTAACATAGATCGAAAACTTTTTGCAATCAATTTATGTTAGTTGCCACCATGATCGAACCTACCAATCATATACGAAACTGGAGGTTCAATCGGTCATAGATTATTTTCATTGAATGAGCAAGGGGCCCTTCTTGCTTAATCAATAAAAATAATCCTCACAGTTAATTCGAAGAAAACATATGAATACCCATAAACAATGAACTGAAATAAAAATCAATTAGATCTCACAATGCTTACAGAATCAAAACTTTCCTAACCCTTCAACCAGAAATAAAAACTTACAGACACTTCATGATGAAATCGCAGCTTCCAGATGAGAAAGGAGGGCGAACTCTTGCTTCTTCCTCCTTGGTTGCTGATTTCTCTCTCTAAAGACTGAAGCTCTCTTAGAGGAATTGATGCCTTGGGTGCTAGTCCACCCCCCCTTAATATAGATTTGGGGAGAGGGCTGTTCTCCAACTTCCTTTAGGAGATTATCCTCAAAACTGAAAAGTCCTAGCCTAATCTAAACTTATCGTATCCTAACTCTTATCCCAATCTCTTATCTTTCTGGGATTATAATTTGAAAATTTAAATCTGATAAAACTCTCTTTATTGAGATTACATTCAACTTCTATTCTAATGGGACTCTTGGTTCTTAAATTCAAGCTGGGCTTCTTTAACAATTCGGGCTGCTTCAAGGCTCTTTTGTGAAGTGAGCTTCAGTTGTGAAATGGGCCTTGCTGCTAAATTACTCCAACTTTAGGCCCAAATTCTTCTTCAATGCGGATGGATTCTGCTAAAACCCAAAACATAAAAGTGTGGGTCTTTTCCTTTTCTTTCCAGTGATTCTTGAATTGTCCAAATTGGAGTCCGGAATTGAGAGTTATGCCTAGATCACTGAACAGTGCCGAAATTGTGTAAAATCATCCGATTAGCCTTGTTTTCTTCCAATCGCTTTCTTGCTTGCCCTGAATCGAGATACAAGAATAATGAGTCCAATTAGGTATCAATTAAGTGTAAAATACTGAATATTGAGGGATATAGATATGACAAATTTTATTCTCATCAAATCCCCCCACACTTAAACCTTGCCCGTCCTCGGGCAAGTCAAAATTCAAGTAAAAATAGAACAAGAACAAACTAGCTATCCCACCAATTTTTAAACTCAACTCTCCTTCATCTTTTTTTTACAAATATTCTAGAATAATTATTGTGAACCTATAAATTAGCACAACCAAGTCATACACAACTCATCCATCAGTCAATCCAATTTGTGCTACTACAAACCAGGTAGTAAACTAGGGAAAACATCTTTCTCTTCTCTCTCTTTTTGTTTTCTTTGTCTTTCTTCTGAAGAAGTGAGTGCATTTTATGCTTCATCTCACTCTTGGATTACTTGGTCAGTAGGTGCATTTTATGCTCCGTCCTACTATTAGATGACTTGGCTGGTAGGTGCATTTTATGCTCCATCCTACCAATTATAGCAATGGTAAAGTAATTGCCCTATTTACTTAAACCTGAATTTAGGACTAGCTAAAAAGGAGATGGCTTCAGATAGGTCGTATACTTCTTAATTGTACCTCATTACTAGGTCCACAAGAATTTTCCCAGAATATTGTTTCAATCGATATCAAAAGATTTGAGTTTTTTTTTGGACGAAAATAAATACTACTTATCAGATCTTTTACTCCCCCCCCCACACATAATCTATGCATTATTGAAATGTAAAGAAAAGGGGAAATAACTAAACTATAGATGCAAAAAAAGAAGAAAAAGAAAAACCAAACTTCCTTATTTTTAATCATCATAAACCGGATCCTCTAACTTTTGTAGTTGCAACTTTTGATGTCTTCCCCTTTCATCCATCATGGGTGGGTTCAAATCTAGAATAGGAGCCTGCAAAACAGAGGGTAAAAGTTTCCTGTCAGAAATCGGTAATATAATATAAGGAGCATTACCTAACTGTTGTAGCTCTGGAGAACCATACAATGATGCAACGATTTCCTACAATTTAGCACTCAAGGTTGACTCCTCTTTCTCAGGATGCTTAGTAATGGAAATTTCGAATCCCTCATTCCCACCAAGTTCAAAAACTTCCTCCTTCTCTAGCTCCTCCTTCTTGGATTTTGCAAAGTGGCTAGGAAAGGGTGGAGTTGTCACTATGGCTTGGGGTTGTTCACTGCTTGCATCTTGAGTTTGGGGTGGAGGTGCTTCCTTTTCTATTTCTTCTTTAATTGTATTCTTAGGTACTTCCTTGCTAGGCCTATTTAGCTCCCTTCCGCTTCTTAAAGTGATTGCACTAGCATTCTACTTGGGATCGACCATGGTCTAGGAGGATAGCCTTCCTGATTCTTGAGATTCCATTCGATTCATAGCAGTTGCCAATTGGCTGACCTGATTCTCCAAGTTTTGGATGCTTGTCCTTGTCTCCCATTGAAATTGTTGAGTGTTAGTTGCAAACGCTTTAACAATTTCATCTAGAGATATACCTAGGTTAGCCGATGAATATTGTGGATCCGGTGGTCTAGACTGATATTGTTGGTGGAAGCCGAAGGGCTTGGCTCCGTAGCTAAGGTTAGGATGATCCCTCCATCCTGCATTGTAGGTATTTGAGTAGGGATCATATCTCTTTTGTGGGAAGCCTCTAACAGCATTGGCTTGTTCATAGGGTTCATCTTGAAGTGTAGGGCACATGTCGGTTGGATGTCCCGTAGATGAACAAATCCTGCAAGCCTTCACTGTTTGCATGTTATGTACAACCATTTGATGGACAAGAGAGGTCAGACTTGTAATTTGTTGTTCTAGGGAAGAGATGTTTACCTCATTAGTGTGGTTTGCTGGAGGGTTGAGCCTATAGCCGAACTGTTGAGAGTTGGCCGCCATGTTTTCAATCTCAGGATCGTATTGGTGCTCACCTACACGAGAAGAACAAGGCATAAACCAAGAAAAAGGAAATAAATCTACTTAGGACACCAATCCCCGGCAATGGCACCAAAATTTAGTGGGTGTCGAACCCAACCAAAGATAAATAGTCTTGCTCTAGGTTAATAATTTGCAGATAGTGATGAGCAAGGTCATTCTCCATAGGGATTGGGTGGATTTATTTCCAAGTAGATGGATTAAGGGGGTTTGTAAAGCTAAAGAAAACCAGTAAATAGCAGAAAATAATAGAAAACAAAAGATTAAATTGATGGGAGAAAACTTCTGATTGAAGTGACAAGTTTAGCTTTGATTCGAAGCATTGATCCTTGATGCAAAGAGAGATTCATATGTTTATGAATAAATTGGTTACAGTTATTAACAAGTTCTAATGGCCAGCCTTTACTCTTATTATTCGACAACCAAAACAAGCTCTTTCATTGCTTCCCTTATTAATAGGCAGTCCTAATCAAGCTCTTAGGATTTAACCTATTAATAGCATTAAGAGGGGAGAGACCCAATTCTGGTCAGCGATCTCACAAGCTCGGACCGTTTAAACCAGATCATGCATTTTCCTAACATAGATCAAAAACTTTTTTGCAATCAACTTATGTTAGTTGCCACCATGATCGAACCTCCCAATCATATACGAAACTAGAGGTTCAATCGGCCATAGATTATTTTCATTGAATGAGCAAGGGGCCCATCTTGCTTAATCAACAAAAATAATCCTCACAGTTAAGTCGCAGAAAACATATGAATACCCATAAACAATGAACTGAAATAAAAATCAATTAGATCCCACAATGCTTACAGAATCAAGGCTTCCCTAACCCTTCAACTAGAAGTAAAAATTTATAGACACTTCATGATGAAATCGCAGCTTCCAGATGAGAAAGGGGGGCGAATTCTTGCTTCTTCCTCCTTGGTTGCTGATTTCTCTCTCTGTAGACTGAAGCTCTCTTGGAGGAATTGATACCTTGGGTGCCAGTCCACCCCCCCTTAATATAGATTTGGGGAGAGGGCTGTTCTCCAATTTTCTTTAAGAGATTATCCTCAAAACTGAAATATCCTAGTCTAATCTAAACTTATCCTATCCTAACTCATATCCCAATCCCTTATCCTTCTAGGATTACAATTTGAAAATTTAAATATGATAAAACTCTCTTTTCTTGAGATTACATTCAACTTCTATTCTAATGGGACTCTCGGTTCTTGAATTCGAGCTGGGCTTCTTTAACAATTCGGGCTGCTTCAAGGCTCTTCTGCGAAGTGGGCTTCAGTTGTGAAATGGGCCTTGCTACTAAATTGCTCCGAATTTGGGCCAGAATTCTTCTTCGATGCGTACCGATTATGCCAAAACCCAAAACATAAAAGTTGTGGGCATTTTTCTTATCTTTCTAGTTCTTCTTGAATTGTCCAAATCGGAGTCCTGAATTGAGAGTTATGCCCAGATCACTGAACAGTGCCGAGATTGTGTAAAATCATCCGATTAGCCTTGTTTTCTTCCAATCGTCTTCTTGCTTGCCCTGAATCGAGATACAAGAGTATTGAGTCCAATTAGGTACCAATTAATTATAAAATACTGAATATTGAGGGATAAAGATATGATAAATTTTATTCTCATCAATTACCGAAGCTAAATTCGTTAACTAGAAAAGATCACTTCCCACTTCCTTTTATTGATAAAATTCTTGAAAGATTAGCTGGCAAATCTCATTATTGTTATCTTGATGGTTATTCAGGGTTTCATCATATTCTAGTTGTGCCAAAGGACCAAGAGAAGACTACCTTCTCATGTCCCTTTGGTACATTCGCTTACCACCGCATGCCATTTGGTCTCTGCAATGATCCCGCCACATTCCAAAGATGTATTGTTAGTATATTTTTAGATTATGTGGAAAGCATTATAGAGGTATTTATGGATGATTTTACAGTTTAGGGAGACTCTTTTGATTCGTGCCTATCTAACCTTACAAAAGTGCTTGAATGGTGTATAGAAAAGAACTTTGTGCTGAATTATGAAAAATACCATTTCATGGTCGATCAAAGCATCATTTTGGGGTACGTAGTCTCTTCTAAGGGAATCAAAGTTGATAAAGCCAAGATAGATGTTGATGCAGCACGATCCAGACACTCCTAGATGGCTGCAAATTGGCTCCTTGCTTGCAATGAATGACACCTGAGAAGACGAAGAAGAAGGATTCCAGAGGATTTGTCCAACGGGAATACTCCAAAGCTTAAGTTAGAACACTGGGGAGGAAGAAAAGAGTGGAAAAGGCTAAAAGTGTAGGTCGCACTAGATCACTGTGTCTCAAGATTAGCTTGTGAGCAAGTAAGATAATTCAAGTGCAGATGATAATCCGAGAGTGTGAGGGTCAATATGAGAGTGTCCTCTCCCCTTCGCCTAAAAGGCTTTTACAGGGGCATTCTTGTCAAATCGGGCATAACCACCACTGAGCTCCTGTCGCAGCCGTTACCTGCCAGGTCTGCGCAGGTGATCATTATAATTTACTATCCGCTTGGGTGAGTGACACATCCCATAGGGGCAGGCACACCTCCATCTGTCGATAGACGTGGGTGCAAATTGTCGAAAGGACAAGGGCTGTGTTGTCAGTCAAGAAACATGGCACAGATTGACCGGTACAGTCTTGTCAGATAGAAGCTTCCCGAGAATGTCACATTGCTCAATTGTAAGCTACTTCATAGCGAGCTATCCTTGCCTGCAGGCTACTTTGTAGCAAGCTCTTAGGGGTACTTCGAGGTAACCCTTATCAAGGTTGGTCCTTGGGGCAGTTCTTCTGCCTAAGTGCTAGGGCGAGCTGGTTTCCTTAGCTCACGGGCTAAAATAGTCTTGGAGTATTCCCTTCTTAGTAGCTCGGGGGACCTGGAGCTTGCGTTGTAGCGAGCTCCCCCCTCAGCGAGCTATGACGTAGAGAACTGCTTTACAGGCTCGTTACTTAGTCATGGTCAGGCCATAATGCTGAGTTTTCGCTCGTGCTGAGTCAGGTCCACGCGTCATCGTCTCAGTAGGTTGGGTCAAATCATCCTCCATCAATTTTCCTCCACTCCTCGGGCTAAGAGTGCTGCCTTAGCGTGAAAAGTCCATGAAGTGTGATGGGTTAATTTGACCGAAATTCAAACTTGATTGACTGCTCATATTAAATGCGTGCACGGGAATCAGGGGATTTCTGACTTTTTGAATACCAAAAAAATGTGTTGAAGTGGCTCTTAACTCTGGATGTCGTGTTTCCGTCATTACCTCAATCATGGGAGACGTGCAGCCAGTCACATTTCGGTTTCAGAAGGCATGCGGTCAGCTTGACTGTGAACCGTCAGATTTGCCTTAATCTAGGCCATTGATTCTAAGGCACAGAGACTATAAATAGGAGGGCCCCCTAGGCCTCATTTCCTTTCATGCTATCTTGCTGTCTTCGGATTCTAATGTCGCGTGCCCATCTAGTCTACCCGAGCTCTTTCATTCACTTAATTTGGTCATTTCCGGTGAGTCTCGTGAAGGGATGAGAGATCCATCGTATGGACGCCCAAATCTTGCGGAATAAGATGGGCGAATTTCAAAATTTTTTCTCTCCCTTCAACTGGGAATCACATTCCCTTTTTAGAAAGTCATATTTTCAAGGATCAATCTTAAACCATAAACTAAACCAGATCTTAACAAAAGCAGTGGGAGAGAATTATACCTAATACGGAGAAGTAATATCTCCCAATGGAGGTGTTCATGCCCAAGGAAGGATCCAAAGACTGCTCCCACTGAAGATGGCGTAGTGCCGGATGGAGTAGAATCAATAGCGTTCTTCTCCAAGAACATATTCCTTCACTAGAAACAGTAGGATGGCATGTGAGCATAGCTTCCTGTCAGTCTTTTCACAAAAACTGATATCAAGATTAGATCTTGACTTCTCCCACAACTAGAGATCAAACTGGCAAGGTGGGCGGAAAGAAGGAGGCGGCAAAAATGAATTTTGCAAGGTTGCTTAATTCTTCTTTCTGTGATTTCAGCTCTGAAGAGGTTGTGTGTATGTGTCTCCTAAAGGCTGCCACCCCTTCCTTCTTTTGTAACCCTAAAGAATCAGGTCCTAATCCAATTAGAAGTTGCTGATAATATTTGGATCAGACATCCATTTAGGTGATAAGGATAAACCCTTATCTTATCTGCAAATTAGATCAGCCTTCTCTTAATCTCATTTGGAGGTTTCTAGATCTGAATCACATTCAGATATGGACTCTCTGAGTGGATAAGGTTAAGACCCTATCTTATTTGCTAATCCATCTCAGAATTCGCCCCATATTTAACTCATTAAATTAGCCTAGTTTGAAATGGGCTTAATGCCCATTAAGGTTATGTGCTCAATTAGTCTTCCTATCTGCTGCCCAGATGGGCTTCCTTGTATGGCATGGGACCCAAGCATTGATCTACACATTAGCTACATGGATTCGGCCCAACCTTTGTTACAAGGCCTGGCCGAATACACTGTTATGGACAGTGCACCCCCTGAAACCCATCAAATGGGCTCTTTGGGCCCAACACTTACTTTAAGTGGTCCCTGGGCCAAGCCATCTTGTAACACCCAGGGACTGTGGGCAGATGTAAGATTAGCCCATCAGACATTTTCCTCAATGGTCTTACACTCAACCTCTCAGCCCATAATGATCAAACACTGCCCAACAAAAGAGAACCTCTCCCTCGGCTACAAGGAATAGTGTTGCACTCTCTACTTATATGGATCCCGGGAATTAAAACCTTTTGCAAACATTTTAGAAACCATAATATATATACTTTTATATCTCATATAAAATATACTTTGCAAAAAATAAATCTCAACGATTTCAATCGGCTGCCGGTAGTCTTGGTTTCCATCAGTGAGAGTGCATCCCCGATCATTACCTTTGTCTGATCGCTTGGAACCAAAAGGATGCGGGTAACTGTATGAGAAACAACTGGACCTTTCCAATAAGGTCCTATTCCTCCTCTCTGAAACACCGTTAAGTTGTGGTGTAGCAGGTGGAGCCAATTGTGATACTATCCCATTGTCCTTTAAGTAGTCCCTGAATTCGTCAGAGAGATACTCACCACCTCGATCTGATCGAAGGGCTTTAATTTCTCTCCCTAACTGTTTCTCGACCTCTTGTTTAAAATCTTTGAACTTTTTAAAGGATTTGGACTTGTGTCTCATTAGGTACACGTAACCATATCGTAAGAAATCATCTATGAAGGTGATGAAATACACATGTTGATTTCAGGTCCTAACACTCAGGGACCACATACATCAGTATGTATAAGGTCAAGTGTGCATGTACATCTTTCAGGCTTACCGTTAAATGGCCGTTTCGTCATCTTGCCTCGTAGGCAAGGCTCACAAGTGGGAATATTTTCTACAATTAGAAAATCCAAAGGACCATCCTTTACCAACCTCGTGATTCGGTCAACACCGATGTGGCCAAGTCGGTAATGCCACAGGCACGTGGGATTAACTATATCACGGACTCTTTTCATGGGGATTTTAGCTGACGTAGTTTTGGTTATGTTTGTTTCTAGAGAATGATGTAGACATAGAGACTGTTCTCTAGTTTCCCGTATGCGACGAATCTGTTATTTCTTTTAATAGTAATCGTATTACTGAAAAAGATAGAATAACCATCTGCAGACAGTTTTGAGACAGAAATCAAATTTCTTCTTAAATTTTGTACATAAAGACAATCTTTCAGTACAATAACTCCATCTCTAAAACTTAACTCCACGGTTCCTATGGCCGTGGCTGCAACAGATGCAGTAGTCCCCAAGTAGAGCGTGACTTCTCCTTCACTCAGCCTTCTGCTTACCTTGAACCCCTACAATGAGTTACATGCATGAATTGAAGCCCCGGAGTCAACACACTAGGATGCAGAAGCCACCAATATATTGGTTTCTATAACACAAGATTCAAAATTACCTTTCTTGGATTCCAGGTAGGCAGGACAGTTCCTTTTCAAGTGGTCGGTCTTCTTGCAGAAGTGACAAGCATACGATGCTTTGTCTTTCTTTTGTTTCCTGGGTTTGACAGCCTTCTTTTGGGGCTTTCTCTTTGCCTTCCTTTTCTTGTTCGATTTGCTAGTTTCAACAAGCATGGCAATGGGGTCATCCTTTTTAATCAATTCTTTGACCCTCTGCAACATATTGCTGAGTTCCTGCAAGCTGATGTTCATCTTGTTCATATTGTGATTCATGATGAATGGATTAAAAGATGGAGGCAGAGAGTTGAGAATAGCATCGATCTGTGTTACCAGATCCAGCTCGGATCCAAGAGCCTCCAGTTCGTTGATATAATCCATCATCCAGAGACAATGGTCGTGAACTTGTTGGTCCTTGGACATCTGCGCGGTCATGAACTGTTTCAAGACCTTCTGCCGAGTAGAATGATTCTGCTCTTCATACATTGTCTTGAGACTGTCCAATACGTCCTTAGCAAGTTTGATCTGATCGAAATGCCTTTGAATTGGGTTGTCCAAAGAGGCAATGATATAGCAGTGGGCAAGGGAGTTTTTCTCCTCCCATTCTTGGTATTCTCTTCTCTGGGCCTCAGAAGCCCTATCTCCTGGATGATCCGGGGTAGGATTCTTGGATACCTTGTCCAATTTCTCAGAGGTTGAGACCAACATAAGGTTCCTGTACTAGTCGGCAAAGTTTGGGCCCTTCAGCTTGTTGTCATCAAACAGCTTTGTAAATTGTCTGTTTTCCATTTTTTGATAAAAAAGCAAACATCAGTCCACAACCTAATTTGATACATGTTCATTACATAGATATGGATTTTAGTCTATGTTCCATTCCTATTTATTCATCTCTGAGATTTTCCTCCTTTCTCAATGATGGAGACTACGAGTTGTCTCTATAAATGTGGGAAATCACATAGGGTGCATGGAGCCAATTGTTTCAGCTGCAAAACCCCACCACCTTTCTGTGAAGGATCATATCCACTCATCATATGAGTTTTCCCTTTGGCCTTTGTCAGACAAGGTTCAGAGTTGTTTTTAGGTAAACTTTTCTGTCCAGTGAGTGCTTATCCATCATATTCGTGAACACCAAGGTACCATGAGAGAGTTCCCATTTTCTAGTGAAGCCCCTCCCACATCGGTCTATGACACTCCTATCATCTTATGAAGCACTCAGACAAGCCCAACAGCAAATGGATAGCCCATTTTTTGGTGCGTTTCCTCATTACTGAAGGACCTATCCTCATGCTAACGATGGAAGGACTTTAGAGAGTTCATCATATGAATCTCCCTATCACATGCACTCATATTAGCTGGAGAGACCAATAAATTATGCCCTAGTTTGATCTAGGTCAAACCCAAGTGGCTCCCACTGACTTTCATAAAGTCAGATTTCAGTGGGTCCAATTCACCTAGGGTCCCGCACGAAACCTCTCCATGAGGTATGGGGCCCACCACTGAGGGAGGTCATCCAATGACCAAAAGGGACACCATGGCAATGATGTGCATTCAGCCATGGTGTGCGCAAGAGCCACTGTCGATTGAGCATGAGCCAAGCACTTATTGCCCATGTACGCAGCACATCACACATCCATACATCACAAGCAAGGATAGATTGATCCAATCAATTAATTATCTGTAAAGTCCATTTGAAGCCCATTTTGAATCCATAATATTAACCATTAATATTATCCAGGTATATGGGCTGAATTAGGGTTGATGGGTTCGGCCCATATAACTTTAAGTCTTAAGTGGGCTTTTAGTAGTTTTAACTATTTAAAACTGGGCCCTTATAGGTTGGGCCAAATTAACTATTTAATTAATTATCAAGCCTCAGGCCCATTAGTGGGAAAATTAGGGCTGACTTTCAGCCTTGATCGAACCCTAGATTCTGTCCAAACAATTTGAACCAATCTTGGTTCGAATGGGTCTAGGGTTTGATCTTTAATTCAAGAAAATAATCTAAAATTAAATACTGATAAAAGAAAAGCAATAATCAGTCTCATAGGGCTATTTGCACACTCCATTCTATAAAACAGAGGTTAGATCACAGGTTGCAGTTTCATAATTTGCAAATCGCAGATTACAATTCTCCCATCTGCGAAATCTCCTTCTCTGCGCCGCCATCTTTGGTCCAAAATAACATAAATAGAAATCCTAATTTCTATTAATAATTACATCAGATCGAATACCTATACATTCAGTATAAAAAATTAAAAAAAAATTTACAGACCAAATGTAATAAAATAATCCATACACTGCAAAATCGCAGGTTCTCTACGCAAATCAAGAATTCGATCTCCTCTTGTACGAACAACCCATAAATCAAGAAAATCATAAAGATCAAATCTAAATAATAATCAGATTTATGTAAAATTAATTTCATATTATTCACCCATAAATTTGGGAACAAATTTCCCAAAACCTTTATCTGCGCAAATCGGGTAGAACGCCTTCTACCCAGTTGTGCAGGATCAGATATGAAACAAATTGGTTCAGGATTTGAACCTGGCTCTGATACCATTGAAGGGATGAGAGATCCATTGTATGGACACCCAAATCTTGCAGAATAAGGTGGGCGAATTTCAATAATTTTTCTCTCCCTTCAACTAGGAATCACATTCCCTATTTAGAAAATCATATTTTCAATGATCAATCTTGAACCATAAACTGCACCAGATCTGAACAAAAGCAATGGGAGAGAATTATACCTGATATAGAGAAGTAATATCTCCCAATGGAGGTGTTCACACCCAAGGAATGATCCAAAGACTGCTCCCACTGAAGATGGCGCAGCACAAGATGGAGCAGAATCAGCAGTGTCCTTCTCTAAGAACCTATTCCTTCACAAGAAATAGTAGGATGGCAGGTGAGCACAACTTCTTGTCAGTCCTTTCACAAAGAACTGATATCAAGATCAGATCTTGACTTCTCCCACAACTGGAGATCAAACTAGCAAGGTGGGTGGCAAGAAGAAGGAGGCGGCAAAAAAGAATTCTGTAAGGTTGCTTAATTCTTCCTTCTATGATTTCAGCTCTAAAGATGATGTGTGTGTGTGTCTCCTAAAGGCTGCTGCCCCATCCTATTTTTGTAACCCTAAAGGATCAGGTCCTAACTAATCCAATTAGAAGTTGCTGATCCAAATCATATTTGGATCAGACATCCCTTTGGGTGATAAGGATAAACCCTTATCTTATCTGCAGATTAGATCAGCCTTTTCCTAATCTCATTAAGAGGTTTCTAGATCTGAATCACATTCAGATCTGGACTCTTTGAGTGGATAAGGTTAAGACCCTATCCTATTTGCTAATCCATCTCAGAATCTGCCCCATATTTAACTCATTAAATTAGCCCAGTTTGAAATGGGCTTAAGGCCCATTAAGGTTATGTGCTCACTTAGTCTTCCTATCTACTGCCCAGTTGGGCTTCCTTGTATGGCGTGGGACCCAAGCATTGATCTACACATCAGCCACATGGGTTTGGCCCAGCATTTGTTACAAGGCCCAGCCGAATGCACTGTTATGGACAGTGCACCCCCTGAAATGTTAGACAGTTTTGTATGCCCTTAGCTTCAATCAAAATTGATGTACTTTATGAGTTTATTGTAAATGAATAAAAGTGCATATTTGATTCATGTTCCCTTGGTATGTGATGAACTTACAATTTATCTATATTTTATGAGGTTTTTGCATGAAATTTTATAATGGTTTAATTAAATTTTTGCCGTATTTTAGCTTGATTGCAAGAAAGATTTCAGGGGGAGCCAAATCAACAAAAAGAAGGCAAAAGCAAGAAAAGAAAACCCAAAAATTTATCAAGTTCAGCCCGGCCCAGCCATGAGAGCAAGAGAATTTCATTCGGCCCAAGAAGAGCAAGTGAAACTCTTTGGAAAATCCAAGGGAAGAAGCCTAGCTATGAGGAGAATTCGGCCCAGCAAGGAAGGCCCATTTTTAGCCCAAATAACAGCCTAGAGTGTAGCCCACATGAGCTCAAAAGCAAGCTAAGTTGTAGCCCAAATAGCAGCCCAAAGGGAGCTAGGGGCGGCAACTTCTAGGAGTTTCTTGAAGAGAAGGAGGGAGCACTCTAGAAGGTTCATGAGGGGTGTAATACACCCCATTCTAGAGGCTTCAAGAAGGGGCAAGAGCCCCCTTGAAAAACTATATAAGGAGGCCTCTAGGAGGGGAGAAAGTTGTTCAATTGCTTGAGAGAAAGGCTCTCCCACTCTTAGAGGTTCAGCCACCTTGAGAGAAGAGAAGAGAAGAAGGCTAGGCGCAAGGAAGAAGAAGAAGAAGGGCTGAAGGAAGTTCAAGACAAGCAAGCTAGAAGAAGAAGGTGAGTTCGAATTGAGGGATTGTGATTCAAAGATTTTTTGTAATAAATCATTTGTAGTTTCATTCTCTTTTGATTTGAATTCAGTTTCTTAGTTATATGTTCTTTCTTCTTTCTCCTTGTTTCCATTCTTCCTTGATGTATTTCAGCTTGTAAAATTTCAGTTCAGCAATCTAATTCTTTTTGATTCATTCAAATGATCATGCATTGTACTTGAAGTTTCTTGAATAAGGGTGTGATTGCAGATCAATTCGGCCAACTAACCTTCAAAACTCAGATCTGAATTCTCAGATCTGAGATTGCAAGATCTGAATTGCTTGAAAGAGAATTCAGATCTGCAAATTTCAGATTGGGCGAATTAATCTACAGCTTGGAATTCCTAGAGTGCTTGAGAGAGACTCTAGGAATTCAGATCTACTATTCAAGAACTGAATTGAGTGCAAGGTTAGAGATAACTTGCACAATTCAGTTGGTGATCAATTCAGATTTGAATTGATGCCTTAGAAGTGTTTGAAGAAATGCATGCATGGGGATTAGATTCTTGCTAGAGATAGAAGAACCGTCACTCATGCATAGGATGAACATGCGCTTGAGAGAGGCTGTTCATGACCTTGGGGTTTCACCAAACCAAGGCTCAATCATGATTCATTCGAATGATCCAAATTGATAGATTGCTGAATTCTGAGATTGACATTTACTGCTTACTCTTCTAACCTGAATTGAAGGCAATTGGACCAATGATTTAGATAGATTTTAATTTAGGATTTCTTAGCTTTCATTAGAGTTTTGATTTATTTGTTGATCAGATAAGAAGTGTTCAATTTAGTATTGGTAATTGTTTCCTAAATCCTCGTGGGAACGATACTTCACTCACTACTTTATTACTTGAACAGCTAGTGCACTTGCTAGTGTCACAATGAGCCACACATCAAGTTTTTGGCGCCGTTGCCGGGGATTTAGAGAAGCAATATTAGGAAACATTGAGCATTCTTAATCTGATCTCATTCAGCATTGCATTCATAGTTGGGTTAATTTGCTAACTTTTTCATTTCAGCTTGGACTGCAACTGCTGTACTCATGTAGTTATGTTTCTTCTTTCTTAAATAGATTACTCTCTTTTTCTGGTTTCAGTTTCATTTTAATAAAGGCATATTTGATTTCTATTCAATCTTGATGTTGTTCCCTTCAAAAATAAAAAAAAAAAGAAAAAAAAAATTTTTAAACATGAGTGTTGCAGATCTGAGTTGCATTCGGCACTCAGATCAGCAGATTTCAGATCTGCAGCACTCAACCGAAAAGAGTTGCTTGTGTTTCAGATTTTATTATTCTTTTCTTTCATTACAAAAAGAAAAAAAAAAAAAACAAATGAAAAAAAAAAGGGGGAGATATTTTGAACAACCAGAGGAGCAATTGAGAATTCGGATCAGAACTCAGATCTGAGTTCAGATCTGAATTCTGCTATTGCAGATCTGCAACAGTTCAGATCTGAGTTCCTCTGAACTCAGACCTGAACTGATGAAATTTTGAGGGGAATTGGGTGTCATCACCACCCCAATTCACCCTAGGGCAATTCTGCTATTCCCCAAAAACAATTTGGTAGCAATAACTAAAGGTAAGGCAATTGAGAATTCAGATCCAAACTCAGACTTGAGTTCAGATCTGAATTCTGCTGTTACAGATCTGCTCAGTTCAGATCTGAATTCCTTTGAACTCAGATCTGAACCGATGCAAGTTTGAGGTGAATTGGGTGCCATCACTACCCCAATCCACCCTAGGATACATCCAACCTGCCTCAAGGGTGAATGGATAGCAAAGAATGAGAGAAATTCAAATCTGAAATGCAGTTGATATGATGTGAGGACTGAACTGATACAGAGCATTCTATGAATTCTGGGTGGACTGAATTCTTGGCTTTACCCACTTGTAACCGAGCTACATTAGCTAAGGAGGTGTATGTTTGGATTGAATAATTGTTATGCCTCAGATATTTAAGAAAAATTAGCACTTTCCAAGTATTTCTTTTAGCATTCAGATCTGTAGCAGGGCTGCTATAGTGCAACAGTTAGCAGACCTGATTTCAGATTTCTACAAAAGTTGTATGGGCCGAATAGCTTGCAATACCAAACATTGCAGACCCAATTTTCAGGTCTTAGCAAGTGTTTGATATGCATCAGCTATACAGGTTTGAGCTTCAATTGTAGAGTTTTTAACCCAAGCCTAACTCAGGACTGGTTTTAGTTTATTTCAGATCCTTTTAAATTTTTTTTTTTAGATCAGATCTGATTTCAGCCCTAAAGCATCACAGAATTGATTCCAACCTTAATGGATGTATATTGTAGTGTATACCAATGAGTGTGTATGAGATATCCAGCTCAGATCTGAATTATTATTTATTAATTTCTCTAGACTAACAATACCAAAGACTTGTAGATCTGAACTCAGATCTAAATTGGGTCTGAATTCAGATGTTGCAATCGATGGATGTAGATAAAGGAACCTTGAATAAGATGATTGGTTTAAATCTGCTTTTAGTATAATCGGCTTCATTTATTCATGATAGGATGTAGGTTTTGTATTCCAATACTTCACTTTACATTTTCAGTGTGATAGGATTAGTTATTTATTTTCTTTTGTGAATATTGGCATTTTTATTGCTTTGACTTTAACAGTTTATGACAAGCAGACCTGAACTGGAAGAGATCCTTTACGACCCAGAGATTGAACGGACTCTCCGTGTCCGTTTAAGAGTTGCTAAGCAAGTCAGACAAGAAGCACAAGAAATGGCTGAACAAAGAACTATGATGGATTATGCCAAGCCTACCCTCACCGGGACTGTCTCCAGCATTATCAGGCCAACTATTGCTGCCAATAACTTCGAAATTAAACCGGCCATAATCCAAATGATACAAAATACGGTTCAGTTTTGTGGTATGGCCCATGAGGATCCGAATGCCCATATTGCTAACTTCTTGGAAATCTGTGACACCTTCAAACACAATGGGGTAAGTGATGATGCCATCCGGCTGAGGTTATTCCCATTTTCTTTGAAGGATAAAGCCAAAGCTTGGTTGAACTCATTACCGGCAGGATCTATAGCCACATGGGACGAAATGGCCAGCCGTTTTCTCTCTAAATATTTTCCCCCTTCTAAAACTGCTAAAATGAGGAATGACATCACTACTTTTTTCCAGCAAGAGGGGGAATCTTTATATGAGTCATGGGAACGATACAAGGAGCTGTTAAGGAGAGTTCCTCACCATGGCCTCCCCATTTGGCTGCAAGTGCAGACTTTCTATAATGGTCTTACTGACTCAAATAAGACCATATTAGATGCTGCAGCCGGAGGATCCATAAATAATAAAACTCCTGAGGTTGCCCATGCACTTATTGAGGAAATGGCAGCCAACAATTATCAATGGCATTCGGAAAGGACTCAAACTAGGAAGCAGCAAGGCTTGCATAATGTTGACACTTATACAGCACTAGCTGCACAAATAGGAGCACTCAGTAAAAAAATAGATGAAATGCAGATAGCTGCCATGCATGTGCAGCCTCTTAATTGTGAATTGTGTGGGGGAGGCCACATCAGTACAGACTGCCAAGTTGGCAATCAGTTCAGACCATCTACTGAACAAGTTGACTATGTCAGCAATTCGTCAAGACAGCAGGGTTACCAGAGTCACCATACTTTTCATCCAGGATGGAGGGGACATTCAAACCAGTCCTGGCCAAATCAGCATATTTCCAAGCCGTTCCACCAGACTTATCATCAGCCTGAACCGAAATCCAATTTGGAGGAACTGATGACAAAATTTATAGCAGGTGCAGAAACTAGGTTCCAGAACCAGGAAGCCTCAATCAAAAACCTGGAAAACCAAGTGGGGCAATTGGCACAATTAATCTCTTCCAGACTGCCGGGAACTCTTCCAAGCAACACTGAAGTGAATCCACGAGAGCAGGTGCAAGCTATTACCTTAAGAAGTGGAAAAGAGTTGCCTGAGGTAGAAAAGAAGAATTGGGCTGAACCCAAGGCAGAAACAAGCCTTGGAACCAGACAACAGAAGACGGAACAACCAGAAGCACAACAAGGGATGCACCAACAACCACAAGTTCCATTCCCTAACAGGCTGAAGCAACAAAAATTGGAGAAGGAATTTGGTAAGTTTCTTGAAATATTTAAAAGTTTACATATTAATATTCCTTTTGCTGATGCTTTAGCCCAGATGCCACACTATGCAAGGTTTTTGAAGGAATTATTGGCAAACAAAAGGAAACTGGGAGATGTGGCTATAGTTGCATTAAATGAGGAATGTTCTGCTATCCTTCTGAACAAGTTGCCTCAGAAACTCAAAGATCCAGGGAGTTTCACTATTCCTTGTACCATTGGCAGTTTAAAAATTGAAAAAGCTTTATGTGACCTGGGAGCTAGCATCAATTTAATGCCATATTCTATCTTCAAGAAATTGGGGTTGAATGAACCCCAACCCACTAGAGTGGCATTACAATTGGCTGATAGATCCATTAGACATCCTAGGGGGATCATAGAAGATGTGTTAGTTAAAGTTGACAAATTCATTTTTCCAGTTGATTTCATTGTGTTAGACATGCAAGAAGATGTGGAGGTCCCGCTTATCCTAGGGAGACCTTTCCTGGCTACCGGGAAAGCAATGATTGATGTCCAACAAGGACAACTCAGCCTTAGGATACAAGATGAGGAGATAATTTTTAAAATGTCTGATGCTATGAAACATGCACCCTCTAGTGATGATTCTTGTTTTATGATTGATGCCATTGAATTGACAATTGATGAATGCTTCTAGGTAAGTAGAATAACTGATCCTCTTGAACTCTGCCTCCAGCAGGGAGAACTTGAAGAAACAGAAAATAAAAAAATAAACCTCATGATAGCATACCTGAATGATAAGCCTCAATTCAAGGGAAAGGGGTTTCTTAAATTAGAGAACTTAGGCAAATTGCCCGGACCATCAGGTAAGCCATCACCCCAAGAACCCCCCACCCTTGAACTGAAGCAATTACCATCCCATTTAGAGTATGCTTTCCTTGAGGAACCATCAGATCTCCCCGTGATAATTTCCGCAGCACTGAATCCCTTACAAAGAGAAAAATTATTAAGAGTGCTGCGGGAACACAAAAATGCTATAGCTTGGAAGGTAGAAGATATCAAAGGCATTAATCCATCAATCTGCACTCACAGAATTTTGATGGAAGAGGACAGCAAGCCTTCCGTTCAGCCCCAAAGGCGCCTGAATCCCAACATGAAAGAAGTGGTAAAGGCTGAAATAATTAAGTTGTTAGATGCTGGGATCATTTATCCTATTTCTGATAGTTCTTGGGTAAGCCCTGTGCAAGTTGTGCCCAAAAAAGGGGGTACGACTGTTGTTCCAAATGAGAAAAATGAACTCATCCCTACTAGAACCATTACCGGATGGCGTGTGTGTATTGACTATAGAAAATTAAATGAAGCCACCCGGAAGGACCATTTCCCTCTCCCATTTATGGATCAAATGTTGGAGAGGCTAGCCGGGCATGAGTATTATTGTTTCTTGGATGGATATTCAGGGTATAACCAGATACCAATTGCACCAGAAGATCAAGAAAAGACCACTTTTACTTGCCCATATGGAACCTTTGCATACCGAAGGATGCCCTTTGGGTTATGCAATGCCCTAGCAACCTTTCAGCGATGTATGATGTCTATATTTTCTGATATGGTTGAAAAATTTATTGAGATCTTCATGGATGATTTTTCAGTTTTTGGCTCTTCATTTGATGCATGTTTGAATAATCTGGAACAGGTGCTTACTAGATGTAAAGAAACACATCTTGTGTTGAATTGGGAGAAATGTCATTTTATGGTGCAAGAAGGCATAGTGCTTGGACACAAGATCTCTCAAAGAGGTATAGAAGTCGACAAGGCCAAGGTGGAGGCAATTGAAAAATTACCATCCCCAACATCTATTCGTTCTTTGAGAAGTTTCTTAGGACATGTCGGATTCTATAGAAGGTTTATTAAAGATTTCTCAAAAATTTCCAAGCCATTATCTACCTTGCTTCAGAAAGAAGTGCCTTTTGAATTTTCAACTGAATGTCTTCATGCTTTCAACATCTTGAAAGACAAATTGATCCATGCACCTATCATGATAGCACCAGATTGGACCCTCCCATTTGAATTGATGTGTGATGCGAGTGATTTTGCTATAGGAGCTGTTTTAGGACAAAGAATGAACAAACATTTTCAGCCAATTTACTATGCTAGCAGAACCTTGACTGGACCCCAACTCAATTACACCACCACAGAAAAGGAGCTGTTAGCAGTAATATTTGCACTTGATAAGTTTCGTTCATATCTGATATTATCCAAGGTTGTTGTCCACACAGATCACTCGGCATTAAGGCACTTGCTTACCAAGCAAAACTCAAAACCAAGACTGATCAGGTGGATCCTTTTATTGCAAGAGTTTGACATTGAGATTAGAGACCTGAAGGGTGCTGCAAACCTGGCTGCTGACCATCTCTCCCGGTTGGACACGGTAAGCTCAAAAGAGGAGATAACCAGCAACATTCGAGAAGAATTTCCGGATGAGCAGTTGTACTCAATACAGAAATACTCATATCCTTGGTATGCTGATTTTGCTAATTATCTAGCTGCACAAGTCCTTCCTCCTAACCTTTCATATCAACAGAAAAAGAAATTCTTTTCTGATGTAAAATACTATCTGTGGGAGGAACCCTTTTTGTATAAATTGTGTGCAGATCAGATCATAAGGAGATGTGTCCCCGAGGAGGAGATGGAGTCGGTACTCCAATTTTGCCATGATTAAGAAGCAGGAGGTCATTTTGGAGCTAGTCGCACGGCAGCCAAGGTTTTGCAATCAGGTTTTTATTGGCCCACACTCTTCAAAGATGCCCATCGGTATGTGTCCACATGTGACAAATGCCAAAGATCGGGAAACATTTCCCGACGGAATGAAATGCCCCTTTCCAATATTTTCATCTGTGAAATCTTTGATGTTTGGGGTATAGATTTCATGGGACCTTTCCTGAATTCTTTTGGGAATAAGTACATCCTCGTTGCAGTTGACTATGTATCCAAATGGGTAGAAGCCATGGCTTTACCCACAAATGACTCAAGAAGGGTAGTACACTTCCTAAAGAAGCTATTCTCCCGATTTGGCACTCCGCGAGCTATAATTAGTGATAGGGGAACTCACTTCTGCAATAGCCAATTTGAGAGGTTAATGCAGAAATATGGAATTACACATAAATTAGCTACCCCTTATCACCCTCAAACCAGTGGCCAAGTGGAGTTGGCTAACAGGGAACTCAAAAGAATTCTGGAAAAGACTGTAGCATCCACCAGAAAAGATTGGTCCATCAAATTAGATGATGCATTATGGGCATACAGAACTGCATTTAAGACACCTATTGGCATGTCCCCCTACAGATTGGTCTTTGGTAAAGCATGCCATTTACCAGTTGAATTGGAACACAAGGCCTATTGGGCTCTTAAATTCTTAAATTTTGACATTCAGGCCACAGGGGCTAAAAGGCGGTTGCAATTGAATGAATTGGATGAATTCAGACTTACCACCTATGAGAATGCCAAAGTTTATAAAGAAAGAATAAAAAACTGGCATGATAAGAACTTGCTGAGACGGGACTTTTATGTGGGCCAACAGGTATTGTTATATAATTCCCGTCTCTGCTTGTTTCCAGGTAAGCTGAGATCCAGGTGGTCTGGACCCTTTACCATTTCACAGGTTTTTCCCCATGGGGCTATAGAACTCACCCACCCAGTTCAGGGCACGTTTAAAGTAAATGGTCAGCGCCTGAAACCATATTTAATGGGCAGTACTGTACCCCCTCCATCCACTGTTTATCTAGATAACCAATAATCTCTTATGCTTGCTCATGAACAAGTTAAGGAATCTTTTTGTCATTTATCTTTTTAGAATATTAGTTAGTAAAATAAAGATCTTTTTCTCAAAATTCCAATTCTTTAAGGACTCAGTTCATCATTTTCTTTTCTTCAGTTTGCTCTAGCAAGTGTGACTCCCTAACACTACGAACATTGAGGACAATGTTCATCTCAAGTGTGGGGGAGTGAGCCCGAGGCTAGGGTATGGGGGTTGAAACCATGCACCTCATGCACCCCAACACACATATGCAAGCAATGACATCACAAAAAAAAAAAAAAAAAAAAAAAGACTGGAACCCCTCAAGTTCATTACTATTTATTTGATGATTTTTTTTAAGAAGGAATTCAATGAGTTGAGGGAGACTGATGTACTTGTTAAGTTTTTATTCTTGTAAATGACCCAATTTGATTTATGCAGGAGAAAAGGGGAGCTGAATATGCCTTTCAGCATGACTAGCCCTAACTTCCTTCATGTGTATGGAAGCCCTTGATTTCATTGTTAATGGTCAAGAGAGCTAGTGCACATCTGAAGTGCTAATTCTTGAGGTTCAATAATTGCAAAGAAGGACAAAAGCCCAAATTGACTCCGCTATTCTGAGCTGAATAGTAAAACTAGCAGCTTAGAACATGAGTCCTATTTACCTACCTCAAACAAGTGACCAGTGTGAGATGGAGCATAAGATGCACTCACACCAAAAAAAAAAAAGAAAAAAAAAAAAAAAAAAAAAAAAAAAAAAAAAGAGAGAAAAGTGTGAGATGGAGCATAAAATGCACTCACACCGAAAAGAAAAAAAAAAGAAAAAAAAAAAAAAAAGGTGAGATGGAGCATAAAATGCACTCACCCTTAGAAATAAGTAATTGTGGTGACAATCGAGGTTCAAAGGGGCACTCTAAAGTTGAACTCTCATTGAGATTTAGTTACAGATGTGAAACTCAGTGAAATTTGATTATTAACCTTGACAATTAAAGAGCTGATTTATATATGAATTAGGAGTGAAGGCTAGACTATGATGAAATTCATATTCTCCTTTCCTCGGATCTGATACATATCTTAAATGGTAATTTACAAGAATAAGAGTTAAGCACTTACAAAAGTTCCCCGACTACTCAATGCATTTCTATCTTAAAAAGTTCACCAGGTAAATGGTGAGAACAGAAGGGGGGAATGTTAAGTTTATGGCTGATGTCTTTGCTTGAGGACAAGCAAAAGCTTAAGTGTGGGGGTATTTGATGAACTTACAATTTATCTATATTTTATGAGGTTTTTGCATGAAATTTTATAATGGTTTAATTAAATTTTTGCCGTATTTTAGCTTGATTGCAAGAAAGATTTCAGGGGGAGCCAAATCAACAAAAAGAAGGCAAAAGCAAGAAAAGAAAACCCAAAAATTTATCAAGTTCAGCCCGGCCCAGCCATGAGAGCAAGAGAATTTCATTCGGCCCAAGAAGAGCAAGTGAAACTCTTTGGAAAATCCAAGGGAAGAAGCCTAGCTATGAGGAGAATTCGGCCTAGCAAGGAAGGCCCATTTTTAGCCCAAATAACAGCCTAGAGTGTAGCCCACATGAGCTCAAAAGCAAGCTAAGTTGTAGCCCAAATAGCAGCCCAAAGGGAGCTAGGGGCGGCAACTTCTAGGAGTTTCTTGAAGAGAAGGAGGGAGCACTCTAGAAGGTTCATGAGGGGTGTAATACACCCCATTCTAGAGGTTTCAAGAAGGGGCAAGAGCCCCCTTGAAAAACTATATAAGGAGGCCTCTAGGAGGGGAGAAAGTTGTTCAATTGCTTGAGAGAAAGGCTCTCCCACTCTTAGAGGTTCAGCCACCTTGAGAGAAGAGAAGAGAAGAAGGCTAGGCGCAAGGAAGAAGAAGAAGAAGGGCTGAAGGAAGTTCAAGACAAGCAAGCTAGAAGAAGAAGGTGAGTTCGAATTGAGGGATTGTGATTCAAAGATTTTTTGTAATAAATCATTTGTAGTTTCATTCTCTTTTGATTTGAATTCAGTTTCTTAGTTATATGTTCTTTCTTCTTTCTCCTTGTTTCCATTCTTCCTTGATGTATTTCAGCTTGTAAAATTTCAGTTCAGCAATCTAATTCTTTTTGATTCATTCAAATGATCATGCATTGTACTTGAAGTTTCTTGAATAAGGGTGTGATTGCAGATCAATTCGGCCAACTAACCTTCAAAACTCAGATCTGAATTCTCAGATCTGAGATTGCAAGATCTGAATTGCTTGAAAGAGAATTCAAATCTGCAAATTTCAGATTGGGCGAATTAATCTACAGCTTGGAATTCCTAGAGTGTTTGAGAGAGACTCTAGGAATTCAGATCTACTATTCAAGAACTGAATTGAGTGCAAGGTTAGAGATAACTTGCACAATTCAGTTGGTGATCAATTCAGATTTGAATTGATGCCTTAGAAGTGTTTGAAGAAATGCATGCATGGGGATTAGATTCTTGCTAGAGATAGAAGAACCGTCACTCATGCATAGGATGAACATGCGCTTGAGAGAGGCTGTTCATGACCTTGGGGTTTCACCAAACCAAGGCTCAATCATGATTCATTCGAATGATCCAAATTGATAGATTGCTGAATTCTGAGATTGACATTTACTGCTTACTCTTCTAACCTGAATTGAAGGCAATTGGACCAATGATTTAGATAGATTTTAATTTAGGATTTCTTAGCTTTCATTAGAGTTTTGATTTATTTGTTGATCAGATAAGAAATGTTCAATTTAGTATTGGTAATTGTTTCCTAAATCCTCGTGGGAACGATACTTCACTCACTACTTTATTACTTGAACAGCTAGTGCACTTGCTAGTGTCACAATGAGCCACACATCAGTATGTTTCTGTGTAATACCCTTAAACTGGACACTTATTGAGACTCGTGTTAGTTTAGAAAGTTCATAGCCAGTGGGTCGGTCTGGGGAGACCTATCCTGACAAGGCTGACACTCTGGTGCCATCAAGTCGGTTGAGGTGGCTTGTCTCAGCTACTGGGGTGAGACCCTAGGCACATACAGTGTGGGATTAATTGAATCTTTGAACTGGACCAGATTTCCAAGTATTGCCCTGGACCTTGGAGATTGATGGGAAAAACTGGAATGTTACACCCGACCCCTAGACTCGATTATGATACTGCACTAGGTGTCGGATCGGGGTGTCTTTGATGTACCAATCAGTGAGATCCTTAGCGGGGGTCAAAACCTGGGTATGTTGGGACAATCCGAGAATTCATTCATGAGTTGGGAGTAGTTCCGTCTGACACATCACCCATCCCATTGTTGTGTGACAACAATGGAGCCATTGCTCAGGCTAAGGATCCACGAGCCCACTCGAAGTCAAAGCACATCGAGAGGAAGTACCACGTACTGTGGGAGATTGTTGGTAGAGGGGACGTCCTGATTCAGAAGGTAGCGTCAGAAAAATTTTTGAAATTCGCCCCTTATTCCGCAATCTTTGGGCGTCCATGTGATGGATCTCTCATCCTTTCAGTGGTATCAGAGCCCAAGTTCAAATCTTGAACCATTCTGTTTCAGATCTAAACCTGCACAATTAGGGAGAAGGCGTTCTACCCAATTTGCGCAGATTTGGTTTTTGGGAAATTTGTTCCCAAAACAAATGGGCAAATAATCTGAAATTAATTGTAAATAAATCTGATTATTATTTAAAATTGTTCTTTATAATTTTCTTGATTTATGGGCTGTTCGTACAAGAGGAGATCGAATTCTTGGTTTGCGCAGGGAACCTGCGATTTTGCAGTTCTTGATTTATTTTGGGTCAGTAAATATATATATTTTTTATTTTCTAGACTCAGTGTATAGGTATTCGATCTGATGTAATTATTAATAGAAATAGGATTTCTATTTATTTTTATTTTGGATCAAAGTTGGCAGCGTAGAAAAGGAGGTTTCGCAGAGAAGGAGATTTCGCAGATGAGAGAAATGATATCTGCGATTTGCAGTTTGTGAAACTGCATTCTGTGATCTAACCTCTGTTTGGCATAAAGGATTGTGTGAACAGCCCTGTTTGACTGATTCTTGTTTTTCCTTTTATCAGTATTTAATTTCAGATTATTTTCTTGAATTAAGGATTTAATTAAAAATCAAACCCTAGACCCATTCGAACCAAGATTGGTTCAAAACTGTTTGGACCAATTCTAGGGTTTAATCAAGGCTAAATGTCAGCCCTAATTTTCCACTAATGGGCCTAAGGATTGATATTTAATTAAATGGTTAATTCGGCCCAGCCTGTAAAGGCCCAGTTTTAAATAGTTAAAACTGCAAAAGCCCATTTTAAAGGATAAAGCTATATGGGCCGAACTGGGTAACCCTAATTCAGCCCATATACCTAGATAATATTAATGGTTAATATTATGGAATTTTAATGGGCTTCCAACGGGCCTTACAGATAATTAATTGATTGGATCAATTTATCCCTGCATGTGATGTATGGATTTGTGATGTGCTGCGTACATAGGCCATAAGTACTTGGCCCATGCTCATTCGACAGTGGCTCTTGCACACACCATGGCTGAATGCACATCATTGCCATGGTGTCCCTTTTTGGTCATTGGATGACTGCCCTCAGTGGTGGGCCCCACACCTCATCAAGAGGTTACGTGCGGAACCCTAGCCGATTCAAGGCCCACCAAAATCTGGCTTTATGAAAGTCAGTGGGAGCCACTTTGGTTTGACCTAAATCAAACTAGGGCGTAATTTTGTTCCCTCCAGCTAATATGAGTGCATGTGATAGGGAGATTCAAATGATGAACTCTCTAAAGGCCTTCCATCATTAGCATGAGGATGGGTCCTTCAGTAATGAAGAAACACACCAGAAAATGGGCTATCCATTTGCTGTTGGGCTTGTCTGAGTGTTTCATAAGATGATAGGGGCGTCATAGACCGATGTGGGAGGGGCTTCACCAGAAAATGGGAACTCTCTCACGGTAACTTGGCATTTACGAATATGATGGGTAAGCACTCACTGGACAGAAAGGTTTACCTGAAAATGGCTCTGAACCTTGTCTGACAGAGGCCAAAGGGAAAACTCATATGATGAGTGGATGTGATCCTTCATAGAAAGGTGGTGGGGTTATGCAGCTGAAATAGTTGGCTCCATGCACCCTATGTGATTTCCCACATTTCCAGAGACAACCCGTAGTCTCCATCACTGAGAAAGGAGGGAAATCTCAGAGATGAATAAATGGAAATGGATCGTAGATTAAAATCCATATCTATGAAATGAACATGAATCAAATTAGGTTGTGGACTGATGTTTGCTCTTTTATCAGAAAATGGCAAACGGATCTTTTGCAAAACTACTTGATGACAACAAGTTGAAAGGGCCCAAACTATGCTGACTGGTACAGGAACCTTTTGCTGGTCCTAGCTTCTGAAAAGCTAGACAAAGTGGCAAAGAATCCTGCCCTGGAGCGTCCGGGTGATAGGGCTTCTGAGGCCCGAAGGAGAGACTATCAAGAATGGGAGGAGAAAAACTCCGTTGCCCGGTGTTACATCATTGCCTCCTTAGACAACCCGATACAGAGGCAGTTCGATCAGATCGAACTTGCCAAAGACATATTGGACAGTCTCAGGACAATGTATGAAGAGCAGAATCATTCTACTCGACAAAAGGTCTTGAAATAGATCATGACCGCACAAATGTCCAAGGGTCAACAAGTCCACGACCATTGTCTTCGGATGATGGGATACATCAACGAACTGGAGGCTCTTGGATCCGGGCTGGACCTTGCAACCCAGATAGATGCTATCCTTAACTCTTTGCCTCCATCCTTTAATCCGTTCATCATGAACTATAACATGAACAAGCTGAATGTCAGCTTACAAGAACTCAGCAATATGTTGCAAAGAGCTGAAGAACTGATTAAAAAGGATGAACCTGTAGCCATGCTTGTTGAAACTGGCAAGACAGGCAAGAGAAAGAGGAAGGCAAAGAAGCCTCAGAAGAAAGCCGCTAAGAGCAAGAAACAGAAGAAAGACAAAGCATCGGATGCCTGTCACTTCTGCAAGAAGACCAACCACTTGAAAAGGAACTGTCCTACCTACCTGGAATCCAAGAAAGGTAATTTTGATACTTGTGTTATAGAAACCAATTTGTTGGTAGCTTCTGCTTCCTGGTGTATTGACTTTGGGGCTTCAACTCATGCTTGTAACTCACTGTAGGGGTTCAAGGTAAGCAGAAGGCTGAGTGAAGGAGAAGTCACACTCTTCTTGGGGACTACTGCAACTGTTGCAGCCACGGCCATAGGAACCGTGGAATTAATTTTTAGAGAAGGAACAATTGTACTGAAAGACTATCTTTATATGCAAAATTTAAGGAGAAATTTGATTTCTGTTTCAAAACTGTGTGCAGATGGTTATTCTGTCTTCTTTAGTAATACAATTACTATTAAAAGAAACAACAGATTCATCGCATACGGGGAACTGGAGAACGGTCTCTATGTTCTACATCCATCTCTAGAAACTAACATAACCGAAACTATGTCGGCTGAAATCCCTAAGAAGAGAGCTCGTGATACAGTTAATCCCACGTGTCTGTGGCATTATTGACTTGGCCACATCGGTGTTGACCGAATCACAAGGTTGGAAAAGGATGGTCCTTTGGATTTTCTAACTGTAGAAGATCTTCCCACTTGTGAGCCTTGCCTACAACGCAAGATGACGAAACGGCCATTTAACGGTAAGCCTGAAAGATGTACGGGCACACTTGACCAAATACATACTGATGTATGTGGTCCCTTGAGTGTTAGGACACGAAATCAACACGTGTATTTCATCACCTTCACAGATGATTTTTCACGATACGGTTACGTGTATCTAATGAGACACAAGTCTGAATCCTTTGAAAAGTTCAAAGAGTTTAGACAAGAGGTCGAGAAACAGTTAGGGAGAGAAATTAAGGCCCTTCGATCAGATCGAGGTGGCGAGTATCTCTCTGACGAGTTCAGGGACTACTTAAAGGACAATGGGATAGTATCACAATTAGCTCCTCTTGCTACACCACAACTTAACGGTGTTTCGGAGAGGAGGAATAGGACCTTATTGGATATGGTCCGGTCGCTTCTCATACACTCAGAGTTACCCACATCCTTTTGGGGTTACGCATTAGAGACTGCGGTTTATGTGCTGAATCGGGTTCCAACCAAATCAGTTCCGAATACTCCATATGAACTTTGGACCGGAAAGAAACCAAGTGTCAGACACTTGAAGATTTGGGGTTGTCCAGCACACGTTAAAAGAATGAGTGCAGACAAGTTGGAATCCAAGACCAGCCGTTGCCTATTTGTAGGCTACCCAAGTGGCTCTGTATATTACCTATTCTATGACCCAAGTGAGCAGAAAGTGTTCTGCAATCGTAATGCGCAATTCTTGGAAGCCGACTATATCCTAGACACCCATCGTTTGGAAGTTGATCTTGATGAGGAGAGCTCAGGAGCAGTGGGAGATGTCCCACAAGTTCCAGGTAGTGACCAACCTAGAAGATCCACTCGGGTATCCAGGCCACCAGTCCGTCACGGGTATGACCAGGATAGTTACCTGGTGGAAACCTTGACTAGTGAAGAGGATCCCGTGACTTACATGGAAGCTATGTTGGACATAGATTCCCAGAAGTGGATGGAGGCCATGAGAGCAGAGATGGACTCAATGGAGACCAATGGAGTCCAGACTCTAGTAGATCCGCCCTCCGGGGTAAAAGCAATCGGTTGCAAATTGATTTACAAGAGGAAGAAGGGCCCCGATGGTAAGGTTGAGACCTTCAAGGCTCGTCTGGTGGCGAAAGGGTACACTCAGAAAGAGGGCATCGATTATGAGGAAACCTTTTCACCTGTGGCCATGCTTAAATCCATTAGGATCCTGCTAGCTATAGCGGCATACCATGATTATGAGATTTGGCAAATGGATGTCAAAACTGCATTACTGAATGGAGATCTTACTGAAGATATCTATATGTAGCACCCATAAGGCTTCATAGCTACGGGTCAGGAAAACATGGTATGTAAACTTAATAGATCCATTTATGGACTTAAGCAAGCTTCTAGAAGTTGGAACATCCATTTTGACTCTGCCGTCAAATCGTTTGACTTCGAGCAGAATCCGGATGAACCCTGTGTCTACAGGAAGTACAGTGGAGATAAGGTTACCTTCTTGGTTCTGTATGTAGATGACATTCTACTCATTGGGAATGATGTAGGTATGTTAACTACGGTGAAAGTATGGTTATCACAGCAATTCTCCATGAAAGATCTTGGAGAAGCCTCCTATATACTGGGTCTTCGACTCTATAGAGATAGATCGAAGCGGATAATAGGATTATCCCAATCTGCTTATATTGACAAAATAGTCAAGAGATACAGCATGGAAAACTCCAAGAAAGGAAATGTTCCTTTTGAGGCACGGAGTCACTCTCTCCAAGATGTCTCCCAAGACTTCTGAGGAGATTGTTGGCATGAAAGACGTTCCCTATGCCTCTGGCGTGGGGAGCATCATATAAGACATGCTGTGCACTCGTCCTAACATAGCTCAGGCAGTGAGTGTAGTAAGCAGATTTCAGGCCAACCCATGGCAGGAGCATTGGACTGCTATGAAAAACATACTTAAGTACCTTCAAAGGACAAAAGAGTTTTGTCTAGTATTTTACGGTAGCTCACTACAGATCCAAGGGTATACAGATCCCGATTTCCAGTTAGACCCAGATGATAGAAAGTCTACATCTGGATATGTTTTCATGATAGGATCGTGTGTTGTTTCCTGAATGTCAACAAACAAGGGTCCTAAGTTGCAAATTAATAGTCCATAACCCAAGCCGAGCGCATTGCCGTAAGTGAGGCTGCCTTATGAATGAAGGTGTCCATTCATGAATTTGGAGTTCAGCACATCACCCATTCCATTGTTGTATGACAACACTGGACCTATGGGAGGATGATAGTAAGAGGTAGCATCAGCGGAGAATGTGGTAGACCCATTGACTAAGCCACTGACACAGAAAGTGTTTGAGAAACACGTGGAAAGCATGGGACTCCGGCTGGTACCTGATTGGACCTAAGTGCAAATGGGAGTTGTTAGACAGTTTTGTATGCCCTTAGCTTCAATCAAAATTGATGTACTTTATGAGTTTATTGTAAATGAATAAAAGTGCATATTTGATTCATGTTCCCTTGGTATGTTTCTGTATAATACCGTTAAACTGGACACTTATTGAGACTCGTGTTAGTTTAGAAAGTTCACAGCCAGTGGGTCGGTCTGGGGAGACCTATCCTAACAAGGCCGACACTGTGGTGCCATCAAATCGGTTGAGGTGGCTTGTCTCAACTACCGGGGTGAGACCCTAGGCACATACAGTGTGGGATTAATTGAATCTTTGAACTGGACCAGATTTCCAAGTATTGCCCTGGACCTTGGAGATTGATGGGCAAAACTGGAAAGTTACACCCAACCCCTAGACTCGATTATGATACTGCACTAGGTGTCGGATCGGGTTGTCTTTGATGTACCAATCAGTGATATCCTTAGCGGGGGTCAAAACTTGGGTATGTTGGGACAATCCGAGAATTCATCTGAGTGGGTGATCATAGTGACAGGATCAGCCCCTTTGTCGGACAAAGGTAATGATCGGGGATGCGCTCTCACTGTTGGAAACCAAGACTACCGGCAACCGATTTCAACCGTTGAGATTTGTTTTGCAAAGTATATTTTATATGAGATATAAAAGTATATATATTATGGTTTCTAAAATGTTTGCAAAAGGTTTTAATTCCCGGGATCCATATAAGTGGAGAGTGCAACACTGTTCCTTGCAGCCGAGGGAGAGGTCCTCTCTTGTCGGGCAGTGTATGATCGTTAAGGGCTGAGAGGTTAAGTGTAAGACCATTGAGGATAATACCTGATGGGCTAATCTTGCATCTGCCCATAGTCCCTGGGTGTTACAAAGTGGCTTGGCCCAGGGACCACTTAGGGTAAGTGTTGGGCCCATAGAGCCCATTTGATGGGTTTCAGTGGGGTGCACTGTCTTTAACAGTGTATTCGACCAGGCCTTGTAACAAAGGCTGGGCCGAACCCATATGGCTGATGTGTAGATCAATGCTTGGGTCCCACGCCATACACGGAAGCCCAACTGGGCAATAGTTAGGAAGGTTGAGTGAGCACATAAGCTTAATGGGCCTAAAGCCCATTTCGAACTGGGCTATTTATTTAGTTAATTAAAGGGGTGAATTCTGAGATGGATTAGTAGATAGGATAGGGTCTTAATCCTATCCACTCAGAGAGTCCAGATCTGAATGTGATTCAGATCTAGAAACCTCCTAATGGGATTAGGAAAAAGCTAATCAAATCTGCAAATAAGATAAGGGTTTATCCTTATCACTAGAAGAGAAGGCTGATCCAAATATGATTTGGATAAGCACCTCCTAATGGGAGTAGGAGCTGATCTTTTAAGTTAACAAAAAGAAGGAGGGGGTGGCAGCCTTGAGAGAGACCAACAAGAAACACATCAGATCCTCTTTAGTGCTGAAATCAAGAAGAGAGAGTTCTACAACTTGCGAATACTCTCTTGCCGCCTCCCTGTTCTTGTCGCCCTATTTGTCAGTTCGATCTCCAGTTGTGGGAGAGAAGTCAAGATTGGATCTTGACATCAGTTCTTTGAGAAAGGATTGAAAAGGAAGCTGTGCTCACGTACCATTCTACTGATTCTTGCGAAGGACAGAGTTCTTGGGGAAGAACAATGCTGATTCAGCTCCATCCTGCACTGCGCCATCTTCAATGGGAGCAATCTTTGGATCCTTCCTTCGGCGTGAACACCTTCGTTGGGAGATATTACTTCTCTGTATCAGGTATTATTCTCTCCCATTCCTTTTGGTTCAGATCTGGTTCAGTTTAAGGTTCAAGATTTATCCTTGAAAATATGATTTTCTAAATAGGGAATGTGATTCCCAGTTGAAGGGAGAGGAAAATTTTTGAAATCCACCCCTTATTCCGCAATCTTTGGGCGTCCATGTGATGGATCTCTCATCCTTTCAACTGGACTGATGATTAGACCATCAGTCCCTAAAACCCATTAAATGGGCTCTATGGGGCCAACACTTACTTTAAGTGGTCCTTGGGCCAAGCCACCTTTTAACACCCAGGGACTATGGGAAGATGCATGATTAGACCATTAGGCATTATCCTCAATGGTCTTACACTCTGCCTCTCAGCCCATAATGATCAAACACTGCCTGACAAGAGCGGACCTCTCCCTCGACTACAAGGAACAGTGTTGCACTCTCTGCTTATATGGATCCTAGGAATTAAAACCTTTTGCAAACATTTTAGAAACCATAATATATATACTTTTATATCTCATATAAAATATACTTTGCTGAAAACAAATCTCAACGATTGAAATCGGCTGTCGGTAGTCTTGGTTTCCATCAGTGAGAGTGCATTCCCGATCATTACCTTTGTCCGACAAAGGGGCTGATCCTGTCATTATGATCACCCACTCAATAAATTCTCAAACTGTCCCAACATACCCAGGTTTTGACTTCCACTAAGGATCTCACTGATTGAAACATCAAAGACTACCAAATTAGACACCTAGTGCAGTATCATAATCGAGTCTAGGGGTCGGGTGTAATTTTCCAGTTTTGTCCATTAATCACCAAGGTCTAGGGCAATACTAGAAATCTGGTCCAGTTCAAAGATTTAATTAATCCTACACTACAAGTGCCTAGGGTCTCGCCCTAGTAGCTGAGACAGGCCACCCCAACCAACTTGGTGGCACAACAGTGTCAGCCTTATCAGGATAGGTCTCCCCAGACCGACCCACTGGCTGTGAACATTCTAAACTAACACGAGTCTCATTAAGTGTTCAGTTTAAGGGTTTTACACAGAAACATATCAAGGGAACATGAATCAAATATGTACTTTTATTCATTTACAATAAACTCATAATGTAGATCATTCTGATTGAAGCTAAGGGCATACAAAACTGTCTAACATCTCGATCACTGTCAATCATGTCTGGGAACCAGTACCATACTTATTACCGGGATGGTATCTTGGATGACGACACTCCCTCGAGTATGGGGGGAGCTTGGGGACAGGTTCAGGAGGCTCAGGAGTCTTCCGGTGACATGGCCTCTACTTCTTGGGGGAGGGAGCCTGACACTTTTAGTCCTTCCTCCATGATGGCAGAGAGACTCAGGTCTCTGATCCGCTATTTTCACCTTCCCGGGGACCTCGTCTATAGTCTCCCTACTGGTAACTTCCCTTGGGAGCATGGTCCCAATGATACTATCGCTCAGCTTCATCCCAACGCTATCTAAAACATGGTTGGGATCATTTCTTTATGTTATTAGTATTGTCTCCCCTTGGACTTGGACATTTTTGCTTCTATTCTCTGTATCAAAAACGCCACTCCCGGGGCTCCTCTGGAGAGGCGTTTTTACAACCTCTCTCACAATCGTGGCTATAAGCTCTTATACGAGCTACCAAACAAGATTACCGCCTGGAAGTAGGATTATTTTGTGGTATGTAACTCTAAGGGCTGGCCCTTACCAACTTCTTGGAGGGGCGCCATCTAGGACCTCTAGGCCAAGCTAGACCTTGAAATTCGAAAAATGATGTTGTCTTGGGCATCATTAGGCTTCCTCTATTCGGACAACTTGACTGAGGAGAAGCTCGCGCAGGCTGGCTTGAGCCTGGGTAGGTTGCATTTTTAGGTCACGTAGTGCCTTGTAACAATATTGTGTATACATGCATTTTGTTTCTTACCGAACTAATACCTTGTTTTTTTTTGGCAGCCATCATGTCTAGTGTTAACGCCCGCCCATCTTCTTTCGAGCAACCAAAAGTGCCCAGACCCGTACCTCTGGGGATACTGAGTTCGGGTCTGCTGAGCCAGACTTCACTTCTCCACCGCCTGAAGTTTCGCTGCCTCCATCTGAAGGAGGTGCTAGCGGAGGTAGCCTCAAGAACGGCGAGCTCCCGCAGCAAGGGGTGGTTCCCCCTGGTCCTTCCTGTCCATTTCCCTACCCGCGTTTCCTAGTGAGGAACTGGGAAGGTGTTAATGATTATGTTGTGGCTAAGCAGAAGAGACGAAGGGCGATCTGCAACGAGGAGATCGCTAAGTGGGGGGAGATGAAGCCTAGGGAGCTCATCGCGCTCACTGCCTCTCATTGTATGGTGGTAAGTAGTCTTTTTCTTTCTCTTCTTGTTTTTTTTTTTTGATGTCTCCTGACCTTAGTCTCTTGTTGGCAGGTGAACTCCGCCATCCACGCCATGGCCCTCCAGACAAACATCCACTCCGACGATGCTCGCAACTAGAGGGTCATCGTTCAGAAGCTCCAGGGCAAGCTCGACCAGACTCGGGGCGAACTCCTTCACACTCGCAAGGGGAGCGAGTCCCAGGAGCTGCTCGTCCGAGACCAGGAGGCACAGATCGCCAAACTTGCTGAGGAGAGCGTGCGCTACAGGGAGGAGGAGTCGAGGGTGGCAGCGTAGAGGGAGCTCCTTCATCAATAGGTTCGGGACTTGGAGTGCACTCTTCTGGACTGAACTCGGAACTTTGACAACATGGTGGAGGTCGAGCGAGAGAAGGCAGTCTGGGACTTCAAGGACTCCTAGCAGTATCACGACTTCCAAGTGGAGTATGGCTTGAGTTCGTACTGCTCTGAATTCAAGCTCTGCCGCTGGTTGGTCCGAAAGAAATTTTCTGGGCTCAACCTTGACGGCATCACCATGAAGGGCCTATCTCTCGAGATGGTGGACCAGGCAGAGGAGGAAGAGCCTGACTCCCCGGAGGACGAGGACGAGGTGGAGGAGGTGGACCCCTGAGGATGGCAGCTCCAATTTTTCTGCTCTGATTTCTGGTGGCTCCCGGGTACCATAACCCGGTCATGAAAAGATCTTGTTGGGCGGTTGTGCCCTTTTTACCTCTTGTTAAACTTTCTTGAGCTATTTAGCTCGGCTTTTCTTTTAAATGGTAATGAAATTTCTTTTTTTTTCTTCAAAGTATGGTGTGCTCCTTTTATTTTTGCTAAAGCGATCTCATTACTCGTGCTATTAGAGCTACGTACCCGAAGTAGGACTTTTTAGTAGTCGTTATCCCGAGCTGTCCCTTAACGTTTAAGGCATCGCTATGGTATACCGTGAAGTGATTACCATGTAAGCTCGAACTATACGCTTGTTGGTGATTCCTTAGTTCAACCAACGTACTGAGATGAGCTAGCTTCGTGGGGTTTAAACCAGAGCTGCTTACGCCTCTGATACTTAGTACTTCACCTTTACCACCGAAGTGGCTAAGTCTTTCATGATGTCGAGATCGTAATTAGCTCGGTGCTTAGGCCCTTAGGCAAAGGGAGTGACTTATAGTCTGCCCTTGGAGTTTGCCCATGCCAAGGAGGCGATTGGGTCTTATTCCACCGAGGTCGTGTTAGCTTGGCATTTTGGCCCTTAGGCTCTGAAGTGACTCATGGTCTACTCAGTAGTTCGCCCATGCCATAGAGGCAACTGGATCTTATTGTACTGAGGTCATGTTAGCTCGGCATCTTGGCCCTTAGGCTTTGGGAGTGACTCATGGTCTACTCAATAGTTACAGGTAATATTGCCTTAAGTTAACAATATTCCACGCCCGAGGTACTTGTTTCCCTTCAAGGGTTTTGAGCTCGTATGTTTCTTCCCCGAGCACCCATCCCACTCGGAAGGGTCCTTCCCAATTCGGTCCGAGCTTGCCAGCGCCAGGTACCATAACTTTATGAAGGACCAAGTCGCTGATGTGGAGGTTCCGCTTCTTGACCCTGGCATTATAGTACCGAGCTACTCTTTGCTGGTAAGCTGCGGTCCTGATATATGCGAGGTCCCTTACTTTGTCGAGTAGGTCGAGGTTGGTATGTAGCTCGTCTTCATTTGCCTTGTCGTCATATGCTTCCAGTCATAGCGAGGGGACCTTGATTTCAGCTGGGATGACTACCTTAGTGCCATTGGCGAGGTTGAAGGGAGTCTCTCCTGTGGCAGTCTTCTCTATGGTTTGGTAAGCCCATAGGACACTGGGTAGCTCATCTGCCCACAATCCTTTAGCTCGGTCTAGGCATGCCTTTAGTCTACGGAGAATAGCTCTGTTTGTGACCTTTGCATGACCGTTTGCTTGAGGGTGTGCAACTGATGTGAAGTTCTATCGGATCCCCATGTCTTGGCACCAGTTCTAGAATTTTATGTCCTTGAACTACTTGCCATTATCAAAAATTAGTACCCGAGGTAACCCAAAGCGACATACTATATTCTTCCAAAAGAAGTTCTGAAGGTTTTGGGCTGTGATCGTTACAAGAGGTTTGACTTCTACCCACTTGGTTAAATAATCCACTGCTACCACTAGAAACTTCCTCTAGCCTATTGCTGGTGGAAACAGTCCAAGTATATCGATGCCCCATTGCGCGAAAGGCCATGGGCTGGTGAGATACTTAAGATCGGCAGCGGGCTGATGTTGGACATTGGCATGCTTCTAGCACTTGTCACACTTTCTGACGAGCTCAATAGCGTATGCTTTCATTGTTGGCTAGTAGTATCCCTGTCGTAGTGCTTTTTGGGCGATGGCCCTGCCCCCCAAGTGTCCACCGCACAGGTCCTCATGAGTGTTGTGGAGTATGAGCTTGGCTTTGGAAGGTCGCAAGCAACACAGGTAGGGGAGCGTGTAGGATCTTCGGTACAGCCATTCATCTATCATGACGTATTTGGCCGCCTGACGCTCTACCCTTCTGGTGGCATTACAATCTGTAAAGAGAGTCCCATGTAGCAGGAAGCTCGCGAGCAGGTCAATCCAGCTCAGTTCTGCTTGAACGACAAGAGTGACCTCCTCTGCCCCCCCCGTGAATGCTAGGCCGAGGCAGGTTCTCTATGTACACGGTTCTCATGGTGTTATTACTGGTTCTGGCTAACCGAGACAGGCCTCAGCATTCTGAGATCTCGGGACTTGCCTGATAAAGTGTGACTGGAAGTTGGGTAGAACCTCTCTTACTTTGGCTAAGTAGGCAATCATAGTCAATTCGTGAGCTTCGTATTCTCCTGTGACCTGATTGACCACGAGCTGGGAATCATTGCAGATGATAATGTGCTTGTCTTTCATTTCTTTTGCTAGAGCTAGCCCGGCTATCAACGCTTCATACTCTGTGTCATTGTTGGATGTTGCGAACTCAAAGCGTAGTGCGTACTCCAGTTTCGTGTCGCTTGGGCCGTGCAAAACTATTCTGGCTCCACTGCCCTGCTGGTTCGAGGAGCCATCTATGTGAAGGATCTAGGGCTCCTCTTACCAGTTAACGCTTGGCCTAACTAGGAGAGATTCTGCCCTGGCTGCTACCTCACGGTGCTCGAACTCAACCGGCCTGGGAGCTCCGGGCTCGCCCGAGCTGGGGGCCTCATGCTTAACCAGCCTAGGGACTTCAGAGCTGAAATTGTACTCTACAACGAAATCTGCTAAGGCTTGGGCCTTAATAGCAGTTCATGGCTTATATTGGAGGTCGTACTCTCTAAGCTCAACAGCCCACTTCGTCAATCAACCAGAGACCTCGGGCTTGAGTAAGACTTGCCTCAGAGGTTTGTTGGTGAGGACGATAACAATATGAGCTTGAAAGTACGGATGGAGTTTTGGGCTGCAATGACCTGCGCATATGCCAGTTTATCTATCTCTAGATATCTTGTTTCTACTCCCTGCAACACTTTACTAACATAGTAGATAGGTCATTGGACATGATCTACTTCTTTTATTAATACCGAGCTGACCATTTCATCACTTGCTGAGAGGTACAGCTCTAAAACATCGCCCTCTTCGGGCCGGGTTAAGACCGGTATACCAGCGAGGTATTTTTGAGCTCGTCAAATATGAACTGACAATCTTGCCATTCAAACCCTTTGCTTTTAATTGCTTTAATGAAAGGTAGGCAGTGATCTGTTGACTTGGACATGAAGCGGCTCAGGGCGATTATTCGGCCATTCAGCCTCTGAACCTCCTTCATTTTCTGGGGTGGTCTCGTATCTAAGATGACCTTTATTTTGTCTGGGTTGGCTTCGATATTGCACTAGTTTATGATGTATCCCAGCAATTTACCCGAGGTGACACCAAAGGCACACTTATTCGGGTTTAGCTTCATATTGAATCTGCCCAAGATTTCAAAAACTAAATTCAAGTCTTGTATTAAATCACATGAGAGCTGGGTTTTGACATCCATGTCGTCTACATAACATTCTACTTTTTGCCAATTAGTGGGTCAAACAGTTTGTTTACAAGTCTTTGAAAGGTCGCCCTGGCATTTTTTAGCCCAAAGGGCATGACCTTGTAGCAATGTATGCCAAGCTCGGTTATGAAGGCAGTCTTTTCTTCATCCGTCAGGTCCATCCTGATCTGATTGTAGCCCAAATAGGTGTCTAGAAAGCTCAACAACTCATGCCCTGAGGTTGCGTCCACCAGATGATTGATTCTGGGGAGTGGAAAGCAGTCCTTTGGGCAAGCTCGATTCAGGTCGGTGTAGTCGACGCACATGCGCCATTTACCGTTAGCCTTTTTCACTAGAATGGGGTTGGCCACCCAGCATGGGTACTGGACTTCCCTGATAAAATCGGTTGCAAGGAGCTTACCGACCTCCTCGTCGACTGCCCTCCATCGCTCTGGGGCTAGGTTGCGTTTCTTCTGTCTAAGGGGCCTAACTACAGGATCAGTATTAAGTTTATGAGTTATGATGCTGGGGTCTATGCGGGACATTTCTACCACATACCATGCAAAAACATCTAAATTTTCATGTAAAAAGCATACCAATTTAGATTGCAGAGGCACCTCAATGGAAGCACCAATCTGAAGAGTTTGAGCTGGGTCCTCTGCCGAAGTTGGGATGGAGATGGTCTCTTCTATGGGTGCAGCTCGCTCCTCGCTCTGCTCTATAGGTCACTCCAACTCGAGGACATCAGCCACCTTTGCTTTTCCCTTGAGGGTGGTGACGTAGCATGAAGTCCGTGGGGAACTTCATGGCCAAGTAGTAGGTGGACATCACAGCCCATAAGGCATGGGGTAATCGGCCGACCTACTATGGCATTGTATGGGGAGGGGTTGCGACCACTAAGAAATCATGGTTGAGCCTCACTATGCTAGGCCAGGTGCTGACTTCCACAGTTACTGTTACCCTTCCCAAGGGTCGAACTTCCTCTCCACTGAAGCCTACCAGGGGAGTATTCGCGGGCTTTAGGTCGCACTCCTGAAGCTGGAGTTGGTCGAAGGCCGCTTTGAAGAGGATGTCTGCCAAGCTTCTTGAATCAACAAGGACGCGCCTGACTTTGAAGTCATCGATCTTCACCTTTATGATGAGCGCGTCATCATGGGGGTAGTGGACCCTGCGCGCATCATCTTCTATGAAGAAGATTGGATCTTCCAACCTTGGCCACTTTGGGGGGTTCTGCTCTTCCTTGGCAGCTTCGCAAGCTGATGCGCGAGCTGTAGCTAAGGTACAACCTACCACAATCGAGCCTCCAACTATGACATGGATGGTCCCCCAAACTGGTCTCTCTTTGGGGGGCTGCTTTTGCGGCTGTTCTGCTTGTCTGTTGGACTCAGGAGCATCTCTACTCGGCTCCCCTTATTGATCTACTTTATTATTATTATTACTTTATGCAAAATTTCTCAAATATCCACGACAAATGAGTTCTTTTATCTCATCATGGAGGTTTTTACAACTTTCAGTACTATGACCGTGATCTTTTTGAAAGCTACAATACAAATTTTTATTCCTGGCATTAGGGTCGGCCTTCAGTCGAGTGGCCACTTCACGTACGGAGCATTCTTGATCGCCATGAGGATCTCGGCCCACTTCGCGTTGAGGGGTTTATAGTCCCTTTTTGCTGCTAGGGCTCGGAAAGGCTGATTTGGCTTTGCCCCCCGAGTTTGGTCCTTCTTCTTCCTGCTGTCTCCCTAAGACGGAGGCTCTAGTTCCCTCTTTCTTTTTTCTGGGGCCTGTTTACCCTTCTGGTTGATTTCCTCCTTTGTTCCTATGAACCGATCCACGAGCTTGAGGAACTCAGTCATGGTTTTGGGTTGATCGACAACTATGTGCCACTTGAACTCTTTGTGGGTGATACCTCACTTGGCTGCAGTGAGGAAAACTACAGGATACAGGTCGGGTATCTACAAGCAAGCATTGTTGAACCGCTTTATGTAGCTCCGAATGGACTCCCCTTCCTTTTGGACTATGCTGAGGAGGCTTTCTTGAGTTCGCGAGCACCTTTTGCTGGTGACGAAGTGGGAGGTGAAAACTTGCATGAACTATGCCCAACTTCTCATCGAACCAAGCATGAGGTTTCAATACCAAGTGCGGACTACTCCTTTGAAAGTGGTGGAAAAGGCCATGCACATGCAAGACTCACTGGCTCTTGCCAGGTGCATCTGAGACTAGAAAGCGTTCACGTGGTCATTTGGATCGAAGGATCCACCATACTTGTCCAGTGGAGGGAGCTTGAAGTCCCTTGGCATGGGGACAACAAAGAGTTCTAGAGATAATAGGGAAGAAACTGAGAGGAGAGGGGTAGCTACCACTTCACCTAAGCATACCCCCTCTTTTCACTTGAGCTCGGGACAGACTCGAGTGGTAGTTCGGTGAACTCGCCAGCGTCTCTATTGCTGCTTCGCTAGCTCAGCGTTGGTGCTTGACGCTTAAGTATCACCAAGCTCGATAGGTGATGAGACTGAAAAGAACCCTATTTTTGTCCCCCTAATTTTCATCCTTTTACATTACTTTAGCACTTAAATGCACTCATTACTCTTGTATTTCGATTCAGGGCAATAAAGAAGGCAATTGGAAGGAAACAGGCCAATTCGGGTGATTTTGCACAGTTTCGGTGACAGTCAGTGATCTGGGCCTAACTCACAATTCCGGACTCCGAATTGGGAAATTAAAGAGGCATTAGAAAGAAGAAAGAAAGGTCCACAACTTTTATATTTTGGGTTTTGACTGATTCGGTACACATCGAGTACGAAACAGGGCCTGAAGTCAGAGCAAGTTCGTAGTCAGGCCCATTTAACAGCTGAAGCCCAACTCGCAGAAGAACCTGGAAGCAGCCCAAGCAGAGAAGCCCAACTCGGATGCAAGAGTCTAGAGTCCTAATTCGAATGTAATCTCCCAAGAGGGAAAGAGTCTTATTAGATCTAAACTTTGAATGTAATCCTATAAGGATAAGAAGGTTGGGGATTAGATAAGAGATAGGATAGGATTAGTTCAAAGAAAATCAAGACTCTCTAAAGATAAGATGATCTCCTAGGAGTTGGAAAACAGCCCTCTCCTTTGGCTATATAAAGAGGGGGGTGAACCAGCTCTAGCATCACTCATTCCAAGATCCAAGAGATAATCAAGAGGACAAGAAGCTCAAGGAAGCAGTTCGGCTATGGAGAAGAAAGGTGTGGAGATTGTGCAGATCATGAGTAGCTAAGCTTCTTTTTCTGGTTCAAGGGGGGAGGTTCGATTGTGTCATTGTGAGGTTCTGTAGTTATTTTATTTTCTTGCTTTCTAATTCAAGTATTCATTGATTCTTGTGCATATTTTTATAGGATGTTGATGTTAATTAGTTGGACAAACTGAATTAATGTTGATTTTCCTATTGCTATCCATGATTTCGGTTATCCGTAATTGTCACGAATAATGGTACAAGTAGCAATTAGGTTGATATCTTTTTGGGTCAATTGTTCATGACAGCCTTTGACCAATGTTTTATCATGGTTCAACCTAAAGGAATCAATGGAACAAAATTCAATAATTGCAGTTATCTCAATTATTATTATTTTGGTTTAACTGTTTTCACAAATCTTAATGCTATCATTGTTTAACATGGAATGCTATCGTACCCAGTTGATGGTGATAAGTGTTGATCGAATGCTGGGTTTGGTCAAATGAATTAGAAAAACACAAGGTTTATTATGGCTATCCTAGTAAATCTAAGGTTAAATGCTTGAATTGCAAAAATGCTGAATTGTACCTAGGATTGATGGCCAATCGATTCAACCCAAACCCTTGAACCAGAATTCGGTAAGACTGATCTTTCTCTTGTTTGCTTAGTTTGTTATTCTTCTAATTTTAGTTATTAAATTTTCCCATACAATTACTTTATCCATTTGGCTAAGAGATTACTGAATTGCTCCCTGTGGGATTCGACCTAGTCCCACTTTTACAACAAATATTTTATTGTGGGACTAGTACTAATTTTGAGGGCTTCGACAAACCCGTCAAAATTTTGGCACCGTTGCCGGGGAGCAACTTTAATTTCTTAGCTATTACCTTCCTCTTGTTAACCTCTTTTGTTTTATGACTCATGCTTCTCAACGAGGTGAACTCGAGTACAACCCCGAAATTGAGAAGACTACCCGTCGTTTAAGGAAGGAGGCGAAACAAAGGAAGGATCGTTCACCAAAGAAGGTGAATTCAGATTGTGATCTACCTATCATCGAAGGAGAAGAAAGAATGGCTGACAGAGAAAGGACATTGAGAGAGTTAGCTATGTCAATTATGAACCAACAGCCCCTATGCATCACGTATCCCACTCTTCAGGTAAGTTTTGAATTGAAATCTGGTTTGATTCAATTATTACCTATTTTTCATGGTTTTTTAGGTGAAGACCCTCATAAGCATCTAAAGGAATTCATGTCATCAATTTGAGCATGAAGCCCCACGGTATGACCGAGAACCAAGTAAAACTTATAGCCTTTCCATTTACTTTACGTGATAAAGCAAAGGATTGGTTGTATATTCTTCCTCCCGGTTCAATACGCACATGGGATGAGATGAATAGGATATTTTTGGATAAATATTTCCCTGCATCCCGGGGTGCAAATATAAGAAAAGAAATATGTGGAGTTTGGAAATTTGGTGGTGAGACGCTATATGAATATTGGGAAAGATTTAAACAACTTGTTGTTAGCTGTCCACACCACCAAATACCCGAACAACTTTTGATCCAATACTTCTATGAATTGCTTCAGCCCATGGATAGAAGTATGGTCGATGCAGCTAGTGAACAAGACACCCGAAGCGGCTAGGGAATTAATTTCCAACATGGCCAAAAATTCACAGCGATTCGGTGCAAGGACAGGTGGTCCCATTAGGCATGCAAATGAGGTAAGCCATGTAAATTTAGAAAATCAGATTTTGGACTTAACTACTTTGGTTAGGCAACTAGCTGTAGGACAATTACAAACTGCTAGGGTGTGTGGTATATGTTCAATCCATGGTCATACTTTCGTGAACGCCAAGGTACCGTGAGAGAGTTCCCATTTTCTGGTGAAGCCCCTCCCACATCGGTCTATGACGCCCCTATCATCTTATGAAACACTCAGACAAGTCCAACAGCAAATGGGTAGCCCATTTTCTGGTGCATTTCCTCATTACTGAAGGACCCATCCTCATGCTAATGATGGAAGGCCTTTAGAGAGTTCATCATATAAATCTCCCTATCACATGCACTCATATTAGTTGGAGGGAACAAATAATTATGCCCAAGTTTGATTTAGGTCAAACCAAAGTGGCTCCCACTGACTTTCATAAAGCCAGATTTTGATGGGCCTTAAATCGGCTAGGGTTCTGCACGTAACCTCTTGATGAGGTATGGGGCCCACCACTGAGAGAGGTCATCCAATGACCAAAAGGGACACCATGGCAATGATGTGCATTCAGCCATGGTGTGCGCAAGAGCCACTGTCGAATGAGCATGGGCCAAATACTTATGGCCCATGTACGCAGCACATCGCACATCCATACATCTCATGCAGGGATAAATTGATCCAATCAATTAATTATCTGTAAGGCCAATTGGAAGCCTGTTAAAATTCCATAATATTAACCATTAATATTATCTAGGTATATGGGCTGAATTAGGGTTACTCAGTTCGGCCCATATAGCTTTATTCTTTAAAGTGGGCTTTTAGCAGTTTTAACTATTTAAAATTGGGCCTTTACAGGTTGGGCCGAATTAACCATTTAATTAAATATCCTCAGGCCATTAGTGGGAAAATTAGGGCTGACTTTCAGCCTTGATTAAACCCTAGATTTGGTCCAAACAGTTTGAACCAATCTTGGTTCGAATGGGTCTAGGGTTTGAATTTTTTAATTAAATCCTTAATTCAAGAAAATAATCTGAAATTAAATAATTGATAAAAGAAAAACAAAAATCAGTTAATCAGGGTTGTTCGCACACTCCATCCTGCAAAACAGAGGTTAGATCATAGATTGCAGTTTCTCAAACTACAAATCGCAGATATCGAATCTCCCATCTACGAAATCTCCTTCTCTGCATCGCCATCTTCGATCCAAAATTAAAAATAAATAGAAATCCTATTTCTATTAATTATTACATCAGATCGAATGCCTATACATTGAGTCTAAAAATAAAAAAAAAATTTACAGACCAAATGTAATAAATAAATTCAATAAACTGCAAATCTTGCAGTTCTCCCTGCGCAAACCAAGAGTTTGATCTCCTCTTGTACGAAGAGCCCATAAATCAAGTAAATTATAAAGAACTATTCTAAATAATAATCAGATTTATTTAAAATTAATTTTAGATTATTTTCCCATCTGTTTTGGGAACAAATTTCCCAAAACCCATATCTGTGCAAATTGGGTAGAATGCCTTCTCCCTATTTGCGCAGGTTCAGATCTGAAACAGAATGGTTAAAGATTTGATCCATGGTTCTGATACCACTGAAGGGATAGGAAATCCATCACATGGATGCCCAAAGATTGTGGAATAAGGGGGCAAATATCAAAAATTTTTCTCTCCCTTCAACTGGAAATCGAATTCCCTATTTAGAAAATCATATTTCCAATGATCATTCTGGAACCACAAACTGAACCAGATCTGAACCAAAAGGAGTAGGGAGAGATAATACCTGATCCAGAGAAATAATATCTCTCAATGGAGGTGTTCACACCCAAGGTAGAAACCAAAATCTGCTCCCACTGAAGATGGCACAATGCAAGGTGGAGCAGAATCAACAGTGTCCTTCCTAAGAACTTGATTCTTCCCAAGAATCACCTGGACGACTTGTGAATACAACTCTTACCAATCTTTTCTCCAAAAGATTGGAATCAAGATCCAATCTTGATTTCTCCCAAGCAATGGAGATCGAACTGCTATAGGTGGCGGCTGCAGGAAGGAGGCGGTTAGAGAGTATTTGCAGGGTGCAGAATTCTCTCTTCTGTGATCTCAGCTCTGAAGACAAGACTTGAGTCTGTTGGATGTTGTTTTTGGATGTCTAAAGGCTGCCGCCCCCTCTTCCTTTTATAGACTTAAAGGGATCAGCTCCTAATCCCATTAGGAGTTGCTAACCCAAATCATATCTGAATTAGAAGTCCCTTTAAGATAAGGGATAATCCTTATCTTATCTGTAGATTAGATCAGCCAATTCCTAATCTAATTAGGAAGTTTCCAAATCTAAATCTCATTTAGATCTTGGACTCTCTGAGTGGATAGGGTGTGGACCCAATCCTATCAGCTGATCTTATTTCAGAATTCGCCCCTGAAAGACTAATCAAATTAGCCCAGTTCGAAATGGGCTTAAGGCCCATTTAGGGATATGTATTCATTAAGCCTTCCAAACTGCTGCCCAGTTGGGCTTCATTGTATGGCGTGGGATCCAAACATTGATGTACACATCAGCCACATGGGTTCAACCCAGCCTTTGTTACAAAGCCTAGCCGAATACACTGTTATGGACAGTGCATCCCCCTAAAACCCATCAGATGGGCTCTATGGGCCCAACACTTACTGATGTGTTGCTCATTGTGACACTAGCAAGTGCACTAGCCGTTCAAGTAATAAAGTAGAGAGTGAAGTATCGTTCCCACGAGGATTTAGGAAACAATTACCAATACTAAATTGAGCACTTCTTATCTGATCAACAAATAAATCAAAACTCTAATGAAAGCTAAGAAATCCTAAATTAAAATCTATCTAAATCATTGGTCCAATTGCCTTCAAATCAGGTTAGAAGAGTAAGCAGTAAATGTCAATCTCAGAATTCAATAATCTATCAATTTGGATCATTCGAATGAATCATGATTGAGCCTTGATTTGGTGAAACCCCAAGGTCATGAACAGCCTCTCTCAAGCGCATGTTCATCCTATGCATGAGTGACGGTTCTTCTATCTCTAGCAAGAATCTAATCCCCATGCATGCATTTCTTCAAACACTTCTAAGGCATCAATTCAAATCTGAATTGATCACCAACTGAATTGTGCAAGTTATCTCTAACCTTGCACTCAATTCAGTTCTTGAATAGTAGATCTGAATTCCTAGAGTCTCTCTCAAGCACTCTAGGAATTCCAAACTGTAGATTAATTCGCCCAATCTGAAAATTGCAGATCTGAATTCTCTTTCAAGCAATTCAGATCTTGCAATCTCAGATCTGAGAATTCAGATCTGAGTTTTGAAGGTTAGTTGGCCGAATTAATCTACAATCACACCCTTATTCAAGAAACTTCAAGTACAATGCATGACCATTTGAATGAATCAAAAAGAATTAGATTGCTGAACTGAAATTTTACAAGCTGAAATACATAAAGGAAGAATGGAAACAAGGAGAAAGAAGAAAGAATATATAACTAAGAAACTGAATTCAAATCAAAAGAGAATGAAACTACAAATGATTTATTACAGAAGATCTTTGAATCAAAAACTCTCAATTCGAACTCACCTTCTTCTTCTAGCTTGCTTGTCTTGAACTTCCTTCAGCCCTTCTTCTTCTTCTTCCTTGCGCCTAGCCTTCTTCTCTTCTCTTCTCTCAAGGTGGCCGAACCTCTAAGAGTGGGAGAGCCTTCCTCTCAAGCAATTGAACAACTTTCTCCCCTCCTAGAGGCCTCCTTATATAGTTTTTCAAGGGGGCTCTTGCCCCTTCTTGAAGCCTCTAGAATGGGGTGTATTACACCCCTCATGAACCTTCTAGAGTGCTCCCTCCTTCTCTTCAAGAAACACCTAGAAGTTGCCGCCCCTAACTCCCTTTGGGCTGCTATTTGGGATACAACTTAGCTTGCTTTTGAGCTCATGTGGGCTACACTTTAGGCTGTTATTTGGGCTAAAAATGGGCTGGGCCAAAATTTCCTTCTTGCTAGGCTTCTTCCCTTGGATTTTCCAAAGAGTTTCACTTGCTCTTCTTGGGCCGAATGAAATTCTCTTGCTCTCATGGCTGGGCCGGGCTGAACTTGATAAATTTTGGGTTTTCTTTTCCTTGCTTTTGCCTTCTTTTTATTGATTTGGCTCCCCCTGAAATCATATTTGCAATCAAGCTAAATTAAGGCAAAAGTTAATAAAACCGGCATAAAAATCCATGCTAAAGTCCTCAAAAATTATAGATAAATTGTAAGTTCATCAAATACCCCCACACTTAAGATTTTGCTTGTCCTCAAGCAAAGACATCAGCCATAAACTTAACATTCCCCCCTTCTGTTCACACCATTTACCTGGTGAACTTTTTAAGATAGAAATGCATTGAGTAGTCGGGGAACTTTTGTAAGTGCTCAACTCTTATTCTTGTAAATTACCATTTAAGATATGTATCAGATCCAAGGAAAGGAGAATATGAATTTCATCATAGTCTAGCCTTCACTCCTAATTCATATATAAATCAGCTCCTTAATTGTCAAGGTTAATAATCAAATTTCACTAAGTTTCACATCTGTAACTAAATCTCAATGAGAGTTCAACTTTAGAGTGCCCCTTTGAACCTCGGTTGTCACCACAATTACTTATTTCTAAGGGTGAGTGCATCTTATGCTCCATCTCACACTGGTCACTTACTTGAGGTAGGACTCATGTTCTGAGCTGCTAGTTTTACTATTCAACTCAAAATAGCGGAGTCAATTTGGGCTTTTGTCCTTCTTTGCAATTATTGAACCTCAAGAATTAGCACTTCAGATGTGCACTAGCTCTCTTGACCATTAACCATGAAATCAAGGGCTTCCATACACATGAAGATAGTTAGGGCTAGTCATGCTGAAAAGCATATTCAGTTCCCCTTTTCTCATGCATAAATCAAATTGGGTCATTCACAAGAATAAAAACTTAACAAGTACATCAGTCTCCCTCAACTCATTGAATTCCTTCTTAAAAAAAATCATCAAATAAATAGTAATGAACTTGAGGGGTTCCAGTCTTTTTTTTAGGTTATGTCATTGCCTGCATATGTGTGTTGGGGTGCATGAGGTGCATGGTTTCAACCCCCATACCCTAGCCTCGGGCTCACTCCCCCACACTTAAGATGAACATTGTCCTCAATGTTCGTAGTGTTAGGGAGTCACACTTGCTAGAGCAAACTGAAGAAAAGAAAATGATGAACTGAGTCCTTAAAGAATTGGAATTTTGAGAAAAAGATCTTTATTTTACTAACTAATATTCTAAAAAGATAAATGACAAAAAGATTCCTTAACTTGTTCATGAGCAAGCATAAGAGATTATTGGTTATCTAGATAAACAGTGGATGGAGGGGGTACAGTACTGCCCATTAAATATGGTTTCAGGCGCTGACCATTTACTTTAAACGTGCCCTGAACCGGGTGGGTGAGTTCTATAGCCCCATGGGGAAAAACCTGTGAAATGGTAAAGGGTCCAGACCACCTGGATCTCAGCTTACCTGGAAACAAGCGGAGACGGGAATTATATAACAATACCTGTTGGCCTACATAAAAGTCCCGTCTCAGCAAGTTCTTATCATGCCAGTTTTTTATTCTTTCTTTATAAACTTTGGCATTCTCATAGGTGGTAAGTCTGAATTCATCCAATTCATTCAATTGCAACCGCCTTTTAGCCCCTGTGGCCTGAATGTCAAAATTTAAGAATTTAAGAGCCCAATAGGCCTTGTGTTCCAATTCAACTGGTAAATGGCATGCTTTACCAAAGACCAATCTGTAGGGGGACATGCCAATGGGTGTCTTAAATGCAGTTCTGTATGCCCATAATGCATCATCTAATTTGATGGACCAATCTTTTCTGGCGGATGCTACGGTCTTTTCCAGAATTCTTTTGAGTTCCCTATTAGCCAACTCCACTTGGCCACTGGTTTGAGGGTGATAAGGGGTAGCTAATTTATTTGTAATTCCATATTTCTGTATTAACCTCTCAAATTGGCTATTGCAGAAGTGAGTTCCCCTATCACTAATTATAGCTCGTGGAGTGCCAAATCGGGAGAATAGCTTCTTTAGGAAGTGTACCACCCTTCTTGAGTCATTTGTGGGTAAATCCATGGCTTCTACCCATTTGGATACATAGTCAACTGCAACGAGGATGTACTTATTCCCAAAAGAATTTGGGAAAGGTCCCATGAAATCTATACCCCAAACATCAAAGATTTCACAGATTAAAATATTGGAAAGGGGCATTTCATTCCGTCGGGAAATGTTTCCCGATCTTTGGCATTTGTCACATGTGGACACATATCGATGGGCATCTTTGAAAAGTGTGGGCCAATAAAAACCTGATTGCAAAACCTTGGTTGTAGTGCGACTAGCTCCAAAATGACCTCCTGCTTCTTTATCATGGCAAAATTGGAGTACCGACTCCATCTCCTCCTTGGGGACACATCTCCTTATGATCTGATCTGCACACAATTTATACAAAAAGGGTTCCTCCCACAGATAGTATTTTACATCAGAAAAGAATTTCTTTTTCTGTTGATATGAAAGGTTAGGAGGAAGGACTTGTGCAGCTAGATAATTAGCAAAATCAGCATACCAAGGATATGAGTATTTCTGTATTGAGTACAACTGCTCATCCGGAAATTCTTCTCGAATGTTGCTGGTTATCTCCTCTTTTGAGCTTACCGTGTCCAACCGGGAGAGATGGTCAACAGCCAGGTTTGCAGCACCCTTCAGGTCTCTAATCTCAATGTCAAACTCTTGCAATAAAAGGATCCACCTGATCAGTCTTGGTTTTGAGTTTTGCTTGGTAAGCAAGTGCCTTAATGCCGAGTGATCTGTGTGGACAACAACCTTGGATAATATCAGATATGAACGAAACTTATCAAGTGCAAATATTACTGCTAACAGCTCCTTTTTTGTGGTGGTGTAATTGAGTTGGGGTCCAGTCAAGGTTCTGCTAGCATAGTAAATTGGCTGAAAATGTTTGTTCATTCTTTGTCCTAAAACAGCTCCTATAGCAAAATCACTCGCATCACACATCAATTCAAATGGGAGGGTCCAATCTGGTGCTACCATGATAGGTGCATGGATCAATTTGTCTTTCAAGATGTTGAAAGCATGAAGACATTCAGTTGAAAATTCAAAAGGCACTTCTTTCTGAAGCAAGGTAGATAATGGCTTGGAAATTTTTGAGAAATCTTTAATAAACCTTCTATAGAATCCAACATGTCCTAAGAAACTTCTCAAAGAACGAACAGATGTTGGGGTTGGCAATTTTTCAATTGCCTCCACCTTGGCCTTGTCGACTTCTATACCTCTTTGAGAGATCTTGTGTCCAAGCACTATGCCTTCTTGCACCATAAAATGACATTTCTCCCAATTTAACACAAGATGTGTTTCTTTACATCTAGTAAGCACCTGTTCCAGATTATTCAAACATGCATCAAACGAAGAGCCAAAAACTGAAAAATCATCCATGAAGATCTCAATAAATTTTTCAACCGTATCAGAAAATATAGACATCGTACATCGCTGAAAGGTTGCTGGGGCATTGCATAACCCAAAGGGCATCCTTCGGTATGCAAAGGTTCCATATGGGCAAGTAAAAGTGGTCTTTTCTTGATCTTCTGGTGCAATTGGTATCTGGTTATACCCTGAATATCCATCCAAGAAACAATAATACTCATGCCCGGCTAGCCTCTCCAACATTTGATCCATAAATGGGAGAGGGAAATGGTCCTTCTGGGTGGCTTCATTTAATTTTCTATAGTCAATACACACACGCCATCCGGTAACGGTTCTAGTAGGGATGAGTCCATTTTTCTCATTTGGAACAACAGTCGTACCCCCTTTTTTGGGCACAACTTGCACAGGGCTTACCCAAGAACTATCAGAAATAGGATAAATGATCCCAGCATCTAACAACTTAATTATTTCAGCCTTTACCACTTCTTTCATGTTGGGGTTCAGGCGCCTTTGGGGCTGAACGGAAGGCTTGCTGTCCTCTTCCATCAAAATTTTGTGAGTGCAGATTGATGGATTAATGCCTTTGATATCTTCTACCTTCCAAGCTATAGCATTTTTGTGTTCCCGCAGCACTCTTAATAATTTTTCTCTTTATAAGGGATTCAGCGCTGCGGAAATTATCACGGGGAGATATGATGGTTCCTCAAGGAAAGCATACTCTAAATGGGATGGTAATTGCTTCAGTTCAAGGGTGGGGGGTTCTTGGGGTGATGGCTTACCTGATGGTCCGGGCAATTTGCCTAAGTTCTCTAATTTAAGAAACCCCTTTCCCTTGAATTGAGGCTTATCGTTCAGGTATGCTATCATGAGGTTTATTTTTTCATTTTCTGCTTCTTCAAGTTCTCCCTGCTGGAGGCAGAGTTCAAGAGGATCAGTTATTCTACTTACCTGGAAGCATTCATCAATTGTCAATTCAATGGCATCAATCATAAAACAAGAATCATCACTAGAGGGTGCATGTTTCATAGCATCAGACATTTTAAAAATTATCTCCTCATCTTGTATCCTAAGGCTGAGTTGTCCTTGTTGGACATCAATCATTGCTTTCCCGGTAGCCAGGAAAGGTCTCCCTAGGATAAGCGGGACCTCCACATCTTCTTGCATGTCTAACACAATGAAATCAACTGGAAAAATGAATTTGTCAACTTTAACTAACACATCTTCTATGATCCCCCTAGGATGTCTAATGGATCTATCAGCCAATTGTAATGCCACTCTAGTGGGTTGGGGTTCATTCAACCCCAATTTCTTGAAGATAGAATATGGCATTAAATTAATGCTAGCTCCCAGGTCACATAAAGCTTTTTCAATTTTTAAACTGCCAATGGTACAAGGAATAGTGAAACTCCCTGGATCTTTGAGTTTCTGAGGCAGCTTGATCAGAAGGATAGCAGAACATTCCTCATTTAATGCAACTGTAGCCACATCTCCCAGTTTCCTTTTGTTTGCCAATAATTCCTTCAAAAACCTTGCATAGTGTGGCATCTGGGCTAAAGCATCAGCAAAAGGAATATTAATATGTAAACTTTTAAATATTTCAAGAAACTTACCAAATTCCTTCTCCAATTTTTGTTGCTTCAGCCTGTTAGGGAATGGAACTTGTGGTTGTTGGTGCATCCCTTGTTGTGCTTCTGGTTGTTCCGTCTTCTGTTGTCTGGTCCCAAGGCTTGTTTCTGCCTTGGGTTCAGCCCAATTCTTCTTTTCTACCTCAGGCAACTCTTTTCCACTTCTTAAGGTAATAGCTTGCACCTGCTCTCATGAATTCACTTCAGTGTTGCTTGGAAGAGTTCCCGACAGTCTGGAAGAGATTAATTGTGCCAATTGCCCCACTTGGTTTTCCAGGATTTTGATTGAGGCTTCCTGGTTCTGGAACCTAGTTTCTGCACCTGCTATAAATTTTGTCATCAGTTCCTCCAAATTGGATTTTGGTTCAGGCTGATGATAAGTCTGGTGGAACGGCTTGGAAATATGCTGATTTGGCCAAGACTAGTTTGAATGTCCCCTCCATCCTGGATGAAAAGTATGGTGACTTTGGTAACCCTGCTGTCTTGACGAATTGCTAACATAGTCAACTTGTTCAGTAGATGGTCTGAACTGATTGCCAACTTGGCAGTCTGTACTGATGTGGCCTCCCCCACACAATTCACAATTAAGAGGCTGCTCATGCATGGCAGCTATCTGCATTTCATCTATTTTTTTACTGAGTGCTCCTATTTGTGCAGCTAGTGCTGTATAAGTGTCAACATTATGCAAGCCTTGCTGCTTCCTAGTTTGAGTCCTTTCTGAATGCCATTGATAGTTGTTGGTTGCCATTTCCTCAATAAGTGCATGGGCAACCTCAGGAGTTTTATTATTTATGGATCCTCCGGCTGCAGCATCTAATATGGTCTTATTTGAGTCAGTAAGACCATTATAGAAAGTCTGCACTTGCAGCCAAATGGGGAGGCCATGGTGAGGAACTCTCCTTAACAGCTCCTTGTATCGTTCCCATGACTCATATAAAGATTCCCCCTCTTGCTGGAAAAAAGTAGTGATGTCATTCCTCATTTTAGCAGTTTTAGAAGGGGGAAAATATTTAGAGAGAAAACGACTGGCCATTTCGTCCCATGTGGCTATAGATCCTGCCGGTAATGAGTTCAACCAAGCTTTGGCTTTATCCTTCAAAGAAAATGGGAATAACCTCAGCCGGATGGCATCATCACTTACCCCATTGTGTTTGAAGGTGTCACAGATTTCCAAGAAGTTAGCAATATGGGCATTCGGATCCTCATGGGCCATACCACAAAACTGAACCGTATTTTGTATCATTTGGATTATGGCCAATTTAATTTCGAAGTTATTGGCAGCAATAGTTGGCCTGATAATGCTGGAGACAGTCCCGATGAGGGTGGGCTTGGCATAATCCATCATAGTTCTTTGTTCAGCCATTTCTTGTGCTTCTTGTCTGACTTGCTTAGCAGCTCTCAAACGGACACGGAGAGTCCGTTCAATCTTCGGGTCATAAAGGATCTCTTCCAGTTCAGGTCTGCTTGTCATAAACTATTAAAGTCACAGCAATAAAAAATGCCAATATTCACAAAAGAAAATAAATAACTAATCCTATCACACTGAAAATGTAAAGTGAAGTATTGGAATACAAAACCTACATCCTATCATGAATAAATGAAGCCGATTATACTAAAAGCAGATTTAAACCAATCATCTTATTCAAAGTTCCTTTATCTACATCCATCGATTGCAACATCTGAATTCAGACCCAATTTAGATCTGAGTTCAGATCTACAAGTCTTTGGTATTGTTAGTCTAGAGAAATTAATAAATAATAATTCAGATCTGAGTTGTATATCTCATACACACTCATTGGTATACACTACATTATACATCCATTAAGGTTGGAATCAATTCTGTGATGCTTTAGGGCTGAAATCAGATCTGATCTGAAAAAAAAAATAATTTAAAAGGATCTGAAATAAACTAAAACGAGTCCTGAGTTTGGCTTGGGTTAAAGATTTTAAACTCTACAATTGAAGCTCAAACCTGTATAGCTGATGCATATCAAACACTTGCTAAGACCTGAAAATTGGGTCTGCAATGTTTGGTATTGCAAGCTATTCGGTCCATACAACTTTTGTAGAAATCTGAAATCAGGTCTGCTAACTGTTGCACTATAGCAGCCCTGCTACAGATCTGAATGCTAATAGAAATACTTGGAAAGTGCTAATTTTTCTTAAATATCTGAGGCATAACAATTATTCAATCCAAACATACACCTCCTTAGCTAATGTAGCTCGGTTACAAGTGGGTAAAGCCAAGAATTCAGTCCACCCAGAATGCATAGTATGCTCTGTATCAGTTCAATCCTCACATCATATCAACTGCATTTCAGATTTGAATTTCTCTCATTCCTTGCTATCCATTCACCCTTGAGGCAGGTTGGATGTATCATAGGGTGGATTGGGGTAGTGATGGCACCCAATTCACCTCAAACTTGCATCGGTTCAGATCTGAGTTCAGAGGAATTCAAATCTGAACTGAGCAGATCTGTAACAGCAGAATTCAGATCTGAACTCAAGTCTGAGTTTGGATCTGAATTCTCAATTGCCTTACCTTCAGTTATTGCTACCAAATTGTTTTTGGGGAATAGCAGAAGTGCCCTAGGGTGAATTGGGGTGGTGATGACACCCAATTCCCCTCAAAATTGCATCAGTTCAGGTCTGAGTTCAGAGGAACAAAGATCTGAACTGTTGCAGATCTGCAATAGCAGAATTCAGATCTGAACTCAGATCTGAATTCTGATCCGAATTCTCAATTGCTCCTCTTGTTGTTCAAAAGATCTCCCCCTTTTTTTTTCATTTTTTTTTATCTTTTTGTAATGAAAGAAAAAAAAATAAAGTCTGAAACACAAGCAACTCTTTTCGGCTGAGTGCTGCAGATCTGAAATCTGCTGATCTGAGTGCCGAATGAAACTCAGATCTGCAACACTCATGTTTATGTGAATTTTTTTTTTTTTCTTTTTGAAGGGAACAACACCAAGATTGAATAGAAATCAAATATGCCTTTATTAAAATGAAACTGAAACCAGAAAAAGAAAGTAATCTACTTAAGAAAGAAGAAACATAACTACAGTAGTACAGCAGTTGCATTCAAAACTAAAATGTAAAGTTAAGCAAATTAAACCAACTATGAATGCAATGCTGAATGATACCAGATTAAGAATGCTCAATGTTTCCTAATATTGCTTCTCTAAATCCCCGGCAATGGCGCCAAAAACTTGATGTGTTGCTCATTGTGACACTAGCAAGTGCACTAGCCGTTCAAGTAATAAAGTAGAGAGTGAAGTATCATTCCCACGAGGATTTAGGAAACAATTACCAATACTAAATTGAGCACTTCTTATCTGATCAACAAATAAATCAAAACTCTAATGAAAGCTAAGAAATCCTAAATTAAAATCTATCTAAATCATTGGTCCAATTGCCTTCAAATCAGGTTAGAAGAGTAAGCAGTAAATGTCAATCTCAGAATTCAACAATCTATCAATTTGGATCATTCGAATGAATCATGATTGAGCCTTGGTTTGGTGAAACGCCAAGGTCATGAACAGCCTCTCTCAAGCGCATGTTCATCCTATGCATGAGTGACGGTTCTTCTATCTCTAGCAAGAATCTAATCCCCATGCATGCATTTCTTCAAACACTTCTAAGGCATCAATTCAAATCTGAATTGATCACCAACTGAATTGTGCAAGTTATCTCTAACCTTGCACTCAATTCAGTTCTTGAATAGTAGATCTGAATTCCTAGAGTCTCTCTCAAGCACTCTAGGAATTCCAAGCTGTAGATTAATTCGCCCAATCTGAAAATTGCAAATCTGAATTCTCTTTCAAGCAATTCAGATCTTGCAATCTCAGATCTGAGAATTCAGATCTGAGTTTTGAAGGTTAGTTGGCCGAATTAATCTACAATCACACCCTTATTCAAGAAACTTCAAGTACAATGCATGACCATTTGAATGAATCAAAAAGAATTAGATTGCTGAACTGAAATTTTACAAGCTGAAATACATCAAGGAAGAATGGAAACAAGGAGAAAGAAGAAAGAACATATAACTAAGAAACTGAATTCAAATCAAAAGAGAATGAAACTACAAATGATTTATTACAGAAGATCTTTGAATCAAAAACTCTCAATTCGAACTCACATTCTTCTTCTAGCTTGCTTGTCTTGAACTTCCTTCAGCCCTTCTTCTTCTTCTTCCTTGCGCCTAGCCTTCTTCTCTTCTCTTCTCTCAAGGTGGCCGAACCTCTAAGAGTGGGAGAGCCTTCCTCTCAAGCAATTGAACAACTTTCTCCCCTCCTAGAGGCCTCCTTATATAGTTTTTCAAGGGGGCTCTTGCCCCTTCTTGAAGCCTCTAGAATGGTGTGTATTACACCCCTCATGAACCTTCTAGAGTGCTCCCTCCTTCTCTTCAAGAAACACCTAGAAGTTGTCGCCCCTAGCTCCCTTTGGGCTGCTATTTGGGCTACAACTTAGCTTGCTTTTGAGCTCATGTGGGCTACACTTTAGGCTGTTATTTGGGCTAAAAATGGGCTAGGCCAAAATTTCCTTCTTGCTAGGCTTCTTCCCTTGGATTTTCCAAAGAGTTTCACTTGCTCTTCTTGGGCCGAATGAAATTCTCTTGCTCTCATGGCTGGGCCGGGCTGAACTTGATAAATTTTGGGTTTTCTTTTCCTTGCTTTTGCCTTCTTTTTGTTGATTTGGCTCCCCCTGAAATCTTTCTTGCAATCAAGCTAAATTAAGGCAAAAATTAATAAAACCGGCATAAAAATCCATGCTAAAGTCCTCAAAAATTATAGATAAATTGTAAGTTCATCACTTACCCTAAGTGGTCCCTGGGCCAAACCACCTTGTAACACCCAGGGACTATGGGCAGATGCAAGATTATCCCATCAGGTATTATCCTCAATGGCCTTACACTTAACCTCTCAGCCCTTAATGATCATACACTGCCCGACAAGAGAGGACCTTTCCCTCGGCTGCAAGGAACAGTGTTGCACTCTCTCAATTATGGATCCCGGGAATTAAAACCTTTTGCAAATCATTTCGAAACCATAATTTATATTCTTTTATATCTCATATAAAATATATTTTGCAAAACAAATCTCAACGATTGAAATCGGCTACCGGCAATCTTGGTTTCCATCAGTGAGAATGCATCCCCGATCATTACCTTTGTCCGAAAAAGGGGCTGATCCTGTCACTATGATCACCCACTCAGATGAATTCTCAGACTGTCCCAACATACCCAGGTTTTGACCCCCGCTAAGGATCTCACCGATTGGTATATCAAAGACAGCCCAATCCTACACCTAGTGCAGTATCATAATCGAGTCTAGGTGTCGGGTGTAACTTTCCAGTTTTGCCCATCAATCTCCAAGGTCCAGGGCAATACTAGAAATCTGGTCCAGTTCAAAGATTCAATTAATCCCACACTGAATGTGCCCAGGGTCTCACCCTGGTAGCTGAGACAAGCCACCCCAACCGACTTGGTGGCACCACAGTGTCAGCCTTGTAGGTCTCCCCAGACCGACCCACTGGCTGTGAACATTCTAAACTAACACGAGTCTCATTAAGTGTCCAGTTTAAGGGTATTACACAGAAACATATCAAGGGAACATGAATCAAATATGCACTTTTATTCATTTACAATAAATTCATAAAGTACATCATTTTGATTGAAGCTAAAGGCATACAAAACTGTCTAACAATTAAGGCTCTAGCTACTAATACTCAGCAATTTCAACTGGAAACAAGAGCCAGCATTCAGAATTTGGGGAACCAAATCAGCCAACTTGACACTTCCATTAGTAAGTTGGCGGCGTAGAGCTCCGGGAAACTACCATCACAAACGGTAGTCAACCCTAAGGAAAATGCAAGTGCAATGGTGCTGAGAAGCGGGAAGGAACTGCAGCTAGAACCCACCACACCAAGGAAGGCGAAAAAGAGACAAGAAGAAGAGGAGGTACAGTACTCAAACGAAAGCCACATTAAGGTAGGAGTTGGAGAAAATGTTTCAGTCGTGATCAAAAGGACCTTAGCAGAAAAACATGCTGATCCAGGTATGTTCACCCTACCTTGTGTGATTGGCAATAAGCGAATTGAGCATGCCATGCTATACTTAGGTGCATCTATCAATGTCATACCATACTCGATTTACTATGCTTTGAGATTAGGTCCTTTAAGGGAAACTAAAGTTGTTATCCAATTAGCTGATTGTTCTAACGCCTACTCAGAAGGGATTGTTGAGAATGTAATGGTGCAGGTTAACGATTTAATTTTCCCAACTGATTTTTACATTTTGAAGATGGAGGAGGACACGATCGAAAGTTCAACCCCACTTCTATTAGGTAGGCCATTCATGAAAATGGCCAAGACGAAAATAGATGTGGATGAGGGTACCCTCTCCGTCGAATGTAATGGAGAGACTGTTAAATTTAATATTTTTGAAGCTATGAAGTACCCAAATGAAGACCATTCGATCTATTCAGTTGACACTTTTGATCCAACTATGTAGGAAATTCTTGAAAAAGATATGAATGAGGAGTTAGAATCAAGTGCAAAATTGGATACCAAGGCTCCTATTCCAGATTTGAACCCGCCCATGATGGATGGAAGGGGAGCACACCGAAAGCTGCAACCACGAGAGTTAAAGTAGCAAAGGAGGACGTCGAGCATAACGACGTTAAACAATTGCGCTTCTGGAGGCAACCCATTTTGTTTAGTTAATTTGTTATTTTTGGTTTTGATTTTGTGTTTAGCAGGAACCCAACAAGACAAACAGGGAAGTACCCCCAAATTCTTCTACTTTATGCATAATCACATACATTGGGGACAATGTATAACTTAAGTGTGGGGGGATTAGGGAAATCTGATGGAAATTTGGGATACCTTACCTTCTTAAAATTTTTGCTCCCGGAAACTTATCCTTGAACGATTTCAACTTATTAGCAATCATGTGCTTAGGTTGAATAGATAAGATAGGATGCAAGTATGACTAACTGAATCTTTCTTGGCTGCATATGGTACCTCATGATTTTAATCGATCAATAAGCAAGATGCATAAGGGTTTGATTGATTTTCACATAATTATCTGTCAAACATGGGTTGATTATTCTAGAACTTGTTGTGTTAGGCATATAGAAACCACGATCAATGAATTCATGGATCAGGTAGTGAAATCCTATGATTCTTGTGAAAAAAAAAGGGGGGAGTTTGAAAATAAAATCGTGACTAATGTGAGATGGAGTATAAAATGCACTGACATCTAGAAATGAAAGCAAGTGTGAGATGGAGCAAAAAATGCACTCACATCTTGAAAAGAAGGCAAGGGTGAGATGGAGCATAAAATGCACTCACCCTAGAACCCCAACCCCATTCTCACCTTCAAATCCTAGGAATTCACACTAAGTGGTGGAGATGTGATACATAGCAAGCTTATGGCAATAAGCACACCTTGTTTTGATTCAAAGAAAAGTAATTGCATCTTGCTGAATTGGTTTGTTAAAGTAATGAGTACCCAACCAGCCAAGGATGCTTCAGCCGGGAAGGCTTGTCTCCTGGACTATCGATTTAACCTGGGACCATGGGGAATGGTGATTTGTGATCACTCTTGGACGAGAAGAAAGGGAGAAAGAGATATAAAGAGGGAAGGTTACCAAGTCTGAATTAAAGCATGCAATGAACCAGGCCTCGTGTAGAGAAAAAGAAAGATTGAAAATCAGTAGTTAGGTTCTCTTGTTTTGCTTGAGTTTTGCCTTGCCCGAGGACGGGCAAAGTTTAAGTGTGGGGGGATTTGATGAGACTGAAAAGAACCCTATTTTTGTCCCCTAATTTTCATCATTTTACACTACTTTAGCACTTAAATGCACTCGTTACTCTTGTATTTCGATTCTAGGCAATAAAGAAGGCAATTGGAAGGAAACAGGCCAATTCGGGTGATTTTGCACAGTTTCGGCAATAGTTAGTGATCTGGGCCTAACTTATAATTTTGGACTCCGAATTGGGCAATTCAAGAAGCATTAGAAAGAAGAAAGAAAGGCCCACAACTTTTTATGTTGGGTTTTAACTGATTCGGTTCACATCGAGTACAAAACCGGGCCCGAAGTTGGAGTAAGTTCACAGCCAGGCCCATTTAACAACTGAAGCCCAACTCGCAGAAGAACCTGGAAGCAGCCCAAGTAGTAGAGAAACCCAACTCGGATGCAAGAGTCTAGAGTCCTAATTCAAATGTAATCTCCCAAGAGGGAAAGAGTCTTATTAGATCTAAACTTTGAATGTAATCCTATAAGGAAAAGAAGGTTGGGGATTAGATAAGAGATAGGATGGGATTAGTTCAAAGAAAATCAAAGACTTTTCCAAGATAACTCATCCCTTATGTAAATTTCTCCAGAAAGATGTGATGTTTGATTTGATGAAGCATGCAAGGTAGCATTTTATAAGTTAAAGGAATCGTTGACCTCAGCCCTAGTTTTTCAGCCACCGAATTAGAGTCTCCCTTTCAAAATTATGTGCGGTGCAAGCAACTATGTTGTTGGTGCCATTCTTGGACAGAGGGTTGGAAGAGCTGCTCATGCGATATACTATGCTTCGAGAACCCTTGATGATGCCCAATGCAATTATTCAACAACAGAGAAAGAACTCCTAGCTGTAGTCTTTGCCCTAGAAAAATTCCGTTCATATTTATTGTGTACTAAAGTGATTGTTTATTTTGACCATGCAGCCCTAAAATATCTGCTCGCCAAGAAGGAAGCAAAACCAAGGCTCATCCGTTGGACTCTTCTACTACAAGAATTCAACCTAGAAATCCGTGACAAGAAGGGTGCAGAAAATTTGGTTGCAAATCACCTTAGTAGACTGACCACGAGCGAAGAGGCAACACCTTTGAAGGACGAGTTCCCGGATGAGCACCCTTTTACAATTCAAGAAGAAACTCCATGGTACGGGGACATTGTTAACTATTTGATTACTAGAACCATACCAGGAGAATTATCAAGAGCCCAAAAAGATAAGGAAAAAAGCGATGCCAAATACTACATCTAGGATGACCCATATTTATGGAAACAATGCTCTCATTAGATCCTTCGGATGTGCATGACCGACCCCAAAATCCCTTCCATTCTTTAGTTTTACCATTTGTATGCCTATGGGGGCCATTTCGGTCCAAAAAGAACAGCACGAAAGATATTGGAGTGCGGATTATTTTGGCCTACAATGTTTCATGATGCTTATATGTTCTACAAGTCCTATGAACAATGCCAAAAGATGGGCAACTTAAGTCATAAAAATCAAATGCCGCTTACCCCTATACTTGTATGTGAAATATTTGATGTATGGGGTTTAGATTTAATGGGCCTGTTTCCTTCCTCTTTTGGTAATGTTTACATTCTACTAGCTGTGGATTATGTTTTGAAATGGGTAGAAGCTAAAGCTACCTGAACTAACCATGCTAAAGTTGTTGTAGATTTTGTCAAGTCCCACATTTTTTCCAGGTTTGGAATGCCCAGGGCGATAATAAGTGACCAAGGCACTCATTTTTGTAACCGGGTGGTAGAGGCTTTATTCAAGAAATATAACATCACCCATCGAATCCCCACTGCATACCACCCCCAAACAAGTGGACAAGCTAAGGTATCCAACAGGGAGATCAAGTCCATACTTGAAAAAATGGTTGACTCTAGAAGGATTGGAGTTTGAGACTCAACGATGCACTATGGGCTTAACGCATGGCCTAGAAAACTCCTATAGGTATGTCTCCCTACCGCTTAGTATTTGGCAAACCATGTCATCTCCCTGTCGAACTGGAACATAAAGCATACTGGACGGTCAAGCAATGCATCATGCACATGGATGAAGTGGGAGAACAAAGAAAGTTGTAGCTGCAATAACTTGAAGAGTTTCGCAATGACGCTTATGAGAGCTTTCAAATCTACAAGGAAAAGACAAAATCCTTCCATGACAGAATAATTTCAAGGAAAGATTTCTCAGTTGGTCAAAAAGATCTTCTTTTCCATTATACGCTTAAACTCTTTCCTGGTAAGTTGTGATCTCGGTGGGTTGGGCCTTTCATTGTTACTAATGTTTTATCTTATGTAGCAGTTGAAATTCAAAGTCCAACCACAGCTAAAAGGTTCAAGGTAAATGGGCACCATCTAAAACCTTTCTATGAAGGATTTCAGGTATACAATATGGAAGAAGTATCTCTCGAAAGCCCAAATTATACAAAGTATGGCATGAAATTTTGTCCTCCTCACCCACCTTCCACCGCATCAGGGAAGACCCCTTATCTTTATAATTCTACAAGCTTTATGAAATTAAGTGTGGGAGGGGAGTATAGGTTTTAATTGTTTTTTATTTAAAAAAAATTAAAAACTCAACTCTTTTGAAGTCAATCGAAACAATATTCTGGGAAAATTCTTGTGGACCTACCTGCCAAGTCATCTGATGGTAGGATGGAGCATAAAATGCACCTACCAGCCAAGTCATCTGATAATAGGACAGAGCATAAAATGCACCTACTGGCCAAACAATCCAAAAGTGAGATGGAGCATAAAATGCACACTTCTTCAGAGGAGAAAAAGGAAATAAAAAGATAAAGAAGATAAAGATGTTTTCCCTAGTTTACTACCTCGTTTGCAGTAGCAAAAATTGGATTGACTGATTTTTGAGTCGTGTATGACTTGGTAGTGTTGATTTAATGGTTTGCAATATTTAACCTAGAATATTTGTGGAGAAAGATGAAGGGGAGTTGAGTTTAAAAAAAAAAATCAATAGGATAGTTAGTTTGTTCTTGCTTGAATTTTGTCTTGCCCGAGGACAGGCATGGTCTAAGTGTGGGGAGATTTGATGATAATAAAAAATTTCATATTTTTATCCCTTAATATTCAGTCTTTTACACTTATTTAGTACTTAATTGGACTCACTATTCTTGTATTTCGATTTAGGGCACGAAAGAAGGCGTTTGGTAAAAAATGAGGATAATCGGATAATTTTTCACAATTTTGGCGTTGTGCGGTAACCTGGGCATAACTCTCCCATCCAAACTCCGATTGAGATGATTCAAGATGCATTGAAAATATAAGGAAAAACTCTACAGCTTTAATGTTTTTAGTTTTGATAGACTCGGACATCATCGAGGTCAAAATCGATCCCAAAGTCTAAGCCAATTAGTAGAGAAGCCCAGTTCGCAGCAGAAGCCCAGTTCGCAGAGAAGCCCATTTCATAGAGAAGCCTTGCAATGGCCCAATTCATTGAGAAAGCCCAATATGAATTTAGCATGCATGAATAAAAACCATCAAAGAGTCCTATCAGATTCAATTTTCTGTTGTCTTTCTAGAAAGATAAAAGAGATTAAGATTACCAGTTAAGAGATAGGAGTAGATTAGATCTAATCTAGGTATTATCTATTAGAGAACTAAACTCCCAATGAAGAAAGAAATCGTTAGAGGAGCAGGAGACAGCTCCCTCCTAAGTCTATATAAAGGGGGCGGACTAGCACCCAAGGGCACCATCAAATCCTCTAAGAGAACTTCAACCTTCAAAGAGAAAAATCAGCAACCAAGTAGGAAGAAGCAGAGTTCGCCCCCTCTCATCTGGAAGCTGCAATTTCATCATTAAGTGTTTGTAAGGTTTTATTTCTTGGTTGAAGGGTTAGGGAAGCTTTGATTCAATAAACATTGTGAGATCTAATTGATTTTATTTTAGTTCACTGTTTATGGGTATTAATATGTTTTCTGTGATTTCCTGTTAAGATTACTTTTATTGATTAAGCAAGAAGGGCCCCTTGCTCATTCAATGAGAATAATCTATGGCCGATTGAACCTCCAATTTCATATATGATTGGTAGGATTAATCATGGTGGCAACTAACATAAATTGATTGCAAAAAAGATTTCGATCTATCTTAGGAAAATATATGATCTTGTTTAAACGGTTTGAGCTTGTGAGATCGCTTACCAGAATTGAGTCTCTCCCCTCTTAATGCTATTAATAGATTAAATCCTAAGAGCTTGTTTAGGACTATCTATTAATAAGAGAAGCAATCAAAGAGCTTGTTTTGGTTGTCGAATAATACGAGTAGAGGCCGGCTGTTAGAGCTTGTTAATGGCTATAACCAATTTATTCATATCCCATGAATTCATCCTTGCATCGAGGATCAATGAAAAGAAACAAAGCTGAACTTGCCCCTTCAATCGGAAGCTATCTCCCATCGATTTGATCCTTGCTTTCTGTTATTTTCTTTTATTTCATCTTATTTTCCTTAATTCAACAACCCCTTACTTTGTATACTTGGAAATAAATCCACCCAATCCCTGTGGAGATGACCTTGCTCATCACTATATACAAATTATTCACTTCGAGCAAGACTTTTTATTTTTGGTTGGATTCGACACCCACCAAGCACCGTGTCAAATGCAAATCTGGTTGATCTCTTCACAGTCGACCTCCACCTCAGTTTTAGGCTCCACAATGACCTTGTTGGCTACCCTTTCGAGAACTGACTCAAGGGACATTGTGTTGTAGTCTACTTGGGTGGAACAACCTGGCGAGACAGTCATGTAGTTAGAAGCCCCTCTTGAAGGCGACAAGGTGAACTTCGCTCTCAGGATCCATGTGAGTAGAGAGTGCAGCATTGTACCTTGTAGCCGAGGGAGAGGCCCTCTCTTGTCAGGCAGTGTTTGACCATTATGGGCTGAGAGGTTAAGTGTAAGACAATTAAGGGTTATACCTGATGGGCTAATCTTGCATCTGCCCACAGTCCATGGGCCTTCATAAGATGGCTGGACCCAAAGACCATTTACTGTAAATGTTGGGGCCATTAAAAGTCCATGGTGATAGACTCAGGGGTTCACTGTGTCCTATAGTGAATCCAGCCAGGCCTTATAACTAAGGCTAGGCTGAACCCATGTGGCTGATGTGTAGATCAATGATAGGGTTCCATGCCATACAAATAGAGCTAAACTAGCCAGCATTAAAGTGGAAGTGAGCCTAAAAGCTTAATGGGCCTAAAGCCCATTTCAAATTGGGTTAATTTGATTAATTAATTAGGGGCAAATCTGGGTATGGATCAGCAGATGAGGATAAGAGGATAATTCTTATCCACTTAAAGAGTCTAGATCCAAATAGAGATTTGGATCAAGGAACTTCTAATTTGATTAATAGTAGTTGATTTTGATCTGCAGATAACATAAGGGATTATCCTTATCACTTAAAGAGTTCAGATCCAAATAAAGATTTGGATCAAGAAACTCCTAATCAGATTAGGAGATTATCTCTTTAAGGGTTATACTAAAAGAGTAGGGCAGACCTGAAAAGAGTAACACAGTTTAATTGTTTTTGCCTCCAGTTTTCTCTCTCTGCTCTTGCCGCCCTACCCTATTCGATCCATTTCTTGGAACTGATTAAGATTTGATCTTGATATTCTTTCTTGTTAGGAGAAACAATTCTGAAATTGTGCTCACTACCCCATTCGGTTCTTGCTGAAGAATCAGGGGTTCTTGGTGAAGAACTACTTGTCGATCCTGCCTCATCCTAAGACGTGTCATCTTCAGTGGAGTGAAGATTTGGTACACTCTTTGGGCGTGAATACCTACACTAGGAAGAACAATTTTGCATGAATTCCGTATCGGGTATACCTCTCCCTATTCTTGGTTACAGATTTGGCCTGCTTTGGTTACAAGAACGAATCATGAAAATGCAATTTTCTAAATTGGGAATACGATTCCCGGATGGGAGTAATGAAATTTTTGAAATTTTGCCCAACCTTCTTGCAGGGTTCCGCCATCCATATGATGGATATCCCATCCCTTCATCTTAATGGCTGCATCCTTGGTACGGTAGATGTCCTTAGAGTGCTTGCTTCGCCTCTCCTTGAGCGGATGAATTCTCCCTTGTGCCCCGATAATCAAGATGGTGAGATCCTGCGTAAGGCTGCACTCAACACTTAGACTCTTCCAACCTAGGGAGCAAAACTAGAATTACACCAACGGCTACAAGCTCATCAAATTAGTCACTCTTGGTCAAATAAACAAGCTACTCCCGTCGCCGAGTGATCTCAACTTGGGAGTGGGGGCCAATTGATGAGGGTGGAATTGGCCCTCTAGTTACATCATGACACATGGCATCTCAGAATAGCTGGATGACACCCCAACACCACATAGGCGATGACTTGTCTTAACCAAAATGATAGAGCCCGACTTGGCGTCCTGCCTCTACTGTCAACCTTGTGAACTGCCTCTGTCGTCGACCTGGTGAAAACCTAGCTGGTGACCTCATCCACAATTTAGGGCAGCTTGTAACTCCCCATCCAGGGCAGACCAGTGGCACCTCATCACTAGCTGAAGTGACCTCGACATGAGGAGTGACCTCCTTCGAGGGCTTGCCAACCTGATTGAGGTCTAGGTGGTGACCTGCGAGACGTGCTCGCTGACCCATTCTGCATGTGCATCCCATCACTTGGGCTTATCAAAAGTTGGACCCTGCACCGAATGTTTTGGAGGAAACCAAACAAGGCTCAAGACTAGTCTACATGCACGGCTACCTCTGAGGATTTTAGACCGGTCAGGCATGACCTTCTGGAGATCTCGAATGCAATGTGTAAAGCCCACACCAAGCAATGCTTATAGATAGGCCTCACCTCCAACCTTACATGGGAGAGAAAGTATGTGTGATTAGACTTGTTCATGGATCGGGCTTCGGCTTGCCTTTTGTCAAAATTCTAATGGGCCTGGCCCAAAACCCGAGCCCGAGGCAGTGCAAAGTTGGGCCCAAAGCCTGGCCCGTGAACAGGTCTACGCGCGATTATTGGCTCAATAGCTTACAAGCATACAATAATTCAGCTTGCACACAAAGAGTATTGACTTAAGCATTGGAGCGACCACACCGGGTAAGCAACCCCGGGTCCTTTGACACTAATTCCTTGTAGGTCTCTCTAAAGAGCTACACAATTCACCTATGTACCTAGCTCGACACCCAAACAAACTCCTGGTTCTGCCTAATCCGCTCGACATCCAAGCCACCTTCCAGCAGGATATCTCTAGCTCAACTTCAAAGTCATAAGCCAACAGGGGAGCTGCCAAATCGTACATCATCAATGGGAACCATCTCTGGGAACACGCTATAAAAGCTAAGTTCTCTATTACTGTCTTTACAGGTTAAGAAGTGGCATCCTCAAGCAATCAACTAGCCAGTAACAACAACAATGATAATGGACAAATCCCCACCATTACTATTGGACAAATCGACGTTCCTCTACACCCTGTTCCCATACCAGAAAATGTGAATGCACCTCCTCCTACAGTAGAGCCCGCAACGGCTTCTGTGGCAATTGATGCGTGCCAGTTCTATGACCTGGTGCATTGCATGAAGGGAATGAGCGAGCAACTCAAATCTTGGGAAAACAAGTTCAGTTTTGTTCGCCAATATGTTCACCAGCCAATTCGCCATCAGTAGAAGGCACTCAAAGTCTACAACCTGCCTACTCAATGTAGTCCAGAAATTGAATGAGACACTGTAGGAATATGGAACGCCTATAGATTCCAGATTTGGACCCAGCCATACAATTGACAGCAGAAAAAATGGTGTATGCCATCCCAAACTGTGTTGGGAAATGGAGTTGAACCCACCAGCAACTATGGAAAAGTTCCTCATTGTGGCAAATCAGTTCATGAAAGTAGAAGAAGTCATTGGGTTAAAGTCTAAGCAGATTGGAAGAGAAAGCGAGCAGAAGAAGAAACAAGTAGCAACAAGACCAAAAGGAGAAGCAAGTCTCCTAAGAGAAGTAGATTGCCGTTCTTCATGCTACTGAGACAAGCTATCTAGACATAGAGAAGCTCGCCTTCGTAGTGGTGCTAGTAGCCCAAAAACAAAGGCCTTGAAGGGATGGGAGATCCATCAAATGGATGGTCGAACCCTGCAGGAAGATTGGGCAAAATTTAAAAAAAAAATCATTACTCCCATCTAGGAATCCTATTCCCATTTTAGAAAACTGCATTTCCAAGGTTCATTCTTGTAACCAAAACAAACCAGATCTGAAACCAAATTAAGGGAGGGTATACCTGATACGGAATCCATGCAAGAATGCTCCTCCCAATGTAGGTGTTCAAAACCAAAGAGTGTACCAAATTCTCCCTCCACTAAAGATGACACAGCTTAGGATGAGGCAGGATTAGCAGGTAGTTATTCACCAAGAACTAGTGATTCTTCAGCAAGAATCAAATGGGACAGTGAGCACAGCTTCTAAATTGTTTCTTCTAGCAAGAAACAATATCAAGATCGAATCTTGATCCAATCCAAGAACTGGAGATCAAACAAGGTAGGGTGTAGGAAGAAAAATAGTAGAAGGCAAGATCAGTCTAACTGTGTTGTCTTCTCTCTGTATTCAATGAGTGTGATTTGAAAGTTTGCCCTGCTCTCTTATTTATAGAATTAAAGATAAAATTTTCTAATCTCATTAGGAGTTTCTTGATCCAAATCTTTTATTTGGATTGGGACTCTTTAAGTGCTAAGGATAATCCCCTATCTTATCTACAAATAAAGATCAGCCTTCCTAATCAAATTAGGAGTTCATTTGATCCAAATCTTTATTTGGATCTGGACTCTTTAAGTGGATAAGGATAATCCCTTTTCTTATCTGCTGATCCAAATCCCAAATCCCCTATTTAATTAATTTAATTAACCCTAGTTCGAAATGGGCTTTTAGGCCATTAAGCTTTCAGGCTCACTTCCACTTTAATGTTGGCTAGCATGGCTCTCTTTGTGTGGTGTGGGTCCCTATCATTGATCTACACATCAGCCACATGTGTTCAGTCTAGCCTCTGTTACAAGGCCTGGCCAAATTCACTACTGAATGCAGTGAACCAATGAGTCCATCACCATGGGCTCTTAATGGGCCCAAAATTTATACTAAATGGTCCTTGGGTCCAGCCATCTTATGAAAGCCCAAGGACTGTGAGCAAATGCTATATTAGCCCATCAGGTATCATCCTGAATGGTCTTACACTTAACCTCTCAGCCCATAATGATCAAACACTACCCGACAAGAAAGGACCTCTCCCTCAGATGCAAGGTGCAATGCTGCACTCTCTACCCACATGGATCCTGGGAATTAAAAACTTTTGCAAACATTTTGAAACCATAATATATATATAGGTATATCTCTATATAAATTTATTTTGCAAAAACAAATTTCAACGGTTGAAATCAACTGTCGGCAATTTAGGTTTCCATCAGAGAGAGTGCATCCCCGATCATTCACTTTGCCCGACAATGGGGCTGGATCCTGTCACTATGATCACCCACTCAGATGAATTCTCGGACTGTCCCAACATACTCAGGTTTTGACCCCCCTTAAGGATATCATTGTTTTGCATATCAAAGACAGCCCAATCCGACACCTAGTGCAGTATCATAATCGAGTCTAGGGGTCAGGTGTAACATTCAAGTTTTTCCCATCTATCTCCAAGGTCTAGGGCCATAATAGAATTTTGGTCTAGTTCAGGGTTTCAAGAAAACTCACACTACATGTACCTCAGGTCTCAATCCTGGCAGCTGAGACAAGCCACCCCAACCAACTTGGTGGCACATCAGTGTTAGCCTTGGCAGGATAAATCTCCCCATATCTATCTAATGACTGTAAAGATTCTAAACTAACATGAGCCTCATGTGTGTCCAATTTAAGGGTATTACACAGAAACACACCATAATAACATAAATCAAATATGTCATTTATTCATTTACAATAAATGTCATAATGTACATCATGTCGATTGGAGCTAAGGGCATACACTATCTAACGGCTCCACTTGCACTTAGGTCCAATTGGGTATAAGCTGAAGACCCATACTTCCCACGTGTTTCTTAAACACTTTTTGTGTTAGTAGCTTTGTCAAAGGTTTTGCTACACTTTACGCTGATGCTACTTTCTGAATCAAGGCGTCCCCTCTTCCAACTATCTCCTGTAGTACATGGTACTTCCTCTTGATGTGCTTTGATTTCGAGTGGGCTCATGGCTCCTTAGCCTGAGCAATGGCTCTAGTGTTGTCACACAACAATGGAATAGATGATGTGCTGGATGGAACTACTCCTAACTCCTAGATGAATTTCTTCATCCATACGGCTTCTTTGGCAGCTTCACTTGCGGCAATGTACTCGGCATCGGTTGTGGAATCTACAGTGGACCCTTGTTTGCTGCTTTTCCAACTTACTACACAAGACCCCACCGTAAAGATATATCCAGGTGTAGACTTTCTATCATCTAGGTCTGACTAGAAATTGGCATCGGTATACCCAAGGATCTGTAGTGAACTACCATTAAATACTAAACAAAATTCTTTTGTCCTTCAAATGTATTTCAATATGTTTTTCATAGTGGTCCAATGCTCTTGTCCTGGGTTAAATTCGTATCTACTTACCGCACTCACGGCCTGAGCAATGTCTAGCCAAGTGCACAACATGGCATACATGATGCTCCCTACAGTAGAGGCATAGGGAACTTCCTTCATGCCCTCAATCTCCTCAGGTGTCTTAGGAGACATACCCTTGGAGAGAGTGACACCATGCCTAAAATGAACACTTCCTTTCTTGGAGTTTTCCATACTATATCTCTTGACTACCTTGTCAATATAAGTAGATTGGGATAATCCTATTATCCTCTTTGATCTATCTCTATTGATTCGAAGTCCCAAGATATAAGAGGCTTCTCCAAGATCTTTCATGGAGAATTGTTGCAAAAGCCATACTTCACCATAGTCAACATTCTTACATCATTCTCAATGAGTAGAATGTCATCTATATACAGAACCAAGAACGTAACCTTATCCCCACTAGTCTTCCTGTAAACACATGGCTCATCTGGATTCTGCTCAAAGTCAAACTATTTGACAGTAGAGTCAAACCAAATGTTCCAGCTCTTAGAAGCTTGCTTAAGTCCATATATGAATCGATTAAGTTTACATACCATGTGTTCCTGACCTACGGCTATGAAACCTTGCGGTTGTTGCATATAGATATCTTCAGTAAGATCTCCATTCAGGAACACAATTTTGACATCCATTTGCCAAATCTATCATGGTATGCTGCTACAGCTAGCAGGATCCTGATGGATTAAGCATGGCCATGGATGAAAAGGTTTCCTGATAAGATTCCTTCTTTCTGACTGTACCCTTTCGCCACAAGACGAGCCTTGTAGGTCTCAACCTTACCATCGGAGCCCTTCTTCCTCTTATAGATCCATTTGAAACAAATTGCTTTTACCCTAGGGGGCGGATCTACCAGAGTCCAGACTCCATTGGTCTCCAATGATTCCATCTTAACTCTCATGGCATCTACCCACTTTAAGGAATCTATGTCCAACATAGTTTCCATATAAGTCATGGGATCCTCCTCACTAGTCGTGGCTTCCACCAAGTAACTTTCTCGGTCATAGTCGTAACGAACTGGAGGCCTAGATGCCTGGGTAGATCTCCTAGGTTGGTTTTTAACTGGAGCTTGTGAGATATCTCCCGCTATTCCGGGGCTCTCCTCATCAAGAATAACTTCCTAATGATGATTGTTCAGGATGTAATCTTCCTCCAAGAAATGGGCATTTCGACTACAAAACACCTTCTGCTCTCTTGGGTCATAGAATAAATACCCTACAGAGCCTTTTGAGTAACCTACAAATAGGCAACGACTGGTTTTAGATTCCAATTTGTCAGCACTTGTTCTTTTAACATGTGCTAGACAACCCCAAATCTTCAAGTGTCTTACACTTGGTTTCTTATTGGTCCAAAGCTCATAATGAGTCTTCAGAACATATTTGGTTAGAACTCGGTTCAGTACGTATATCACAGTCTCCAATGCGTAATCCCAAAAGGATGTGGGTAATTTCGAGTGTACAAGAAGTGATCGAACCATATCTAATAAAGTTTGGTTCCTCCTCTCTGACACACTGTTTAACTGTGGTGTAGCAAGAGGAGCTAGTTGTGATACTATCCCACTTTCCTTTAAGGAGTCCCTGAATTCACTAGAGAGATATTCGCATCGATCTGATCGAAGGGCCTTAATGTGTCTCCCCAACTGTTTCTCAACCTCTTGCTCGAACTCTTTAAAATTTTCAAAGGATTCAGACTTGTGTCCCATTAGGTACACCTAACCATACCGAGAGTGATCATCAGTAAATGTTATGAAATAAACATGCTGGCTATGTGTCCTAACATTCATGGGACCACATACATCAGTATGTATAAGGTCAAGCGTGTTTGTTGATATTTTAGGCTTACCGTTAAATGGTCATTTCGTCACCTTACCCTGAAGGCAAGGTTCACAGGTTGGGAGATCTTCTACAATTAGAAAATCCAAAGGACCATCCTTTACCAACCTTGTGATAAGATTTATGTCAATGTGGCCATGTCGGTAATGCCACAGGCACGTGGGATTAATTGTATCACGGGTTCTTTTCTTGGGATTATTTTACGACGTAGTTTCAATTATATTTGTTTCCAGAGAAGGATGGAGAGCATAGAAACTATTCTCAAGTTCTCCATATGCAAGGAATTTTTTATTCCTTTTGATAGTAATCACAATACTAAAGAGAATAGAATAATCATCCACACACAGTTTTGAAACAAAAATCAATTTTTTTCTCAAATTGGGTGCATAAAGATAATCTTTTAATGTAATTATTCCTTCTCTGAAATACAATTCAACAGTTCCTATGGATGTAGTTGCAGCACTTGCAGAAGTCCCCAAGTAAAGAATCACTTCACCATCACTCAGTCTTCTACTTGTCTTGAACCCCTGAAATGTATTACATGCATGAGTAGAAGCCTTAGAGTCAATACACCAGGAAGCAAAAGTGACCAACATATTAGTCTCTATAACAGAGGATTTGAATATACCTTGTTTCTTGGTCTCCAGGTACTAAGGACAATTCCTCTTCCAATGGTCGATCTGCTTACAAAAGTGGCAGGCATTTGATGCCTTGTCCTTTTTCTGCATTTTAGGCTTGCTAGTTTTCTTTTGAGGTTTCTTCTTTGCCTTCCTCTTCTTCATGTCCAATTTTCCATGTTCAGCAAGCATGGCAATGGGCTCATCCTTCTTTATCAGTTCTTCGGCACTCTACAACATATTGTTGAATTCCTGAAGGTTAACATTTAGCTAGTTCATATTGTAATTCATTATGAACCGATTGAAGAAAGGAGGCAAAGAGTTCAGGATGGCATCAACTTTGGTGACATGATCTACCCCAAATCCAAAAGCCTCCAGTTCATCGATGTACCCCATCATCTTAAGACAATGGTCATGAACTAGCTGGTTCTTGGACATTTGTGCGGTCATAAACATCTTTAGGACCTTCTGACAAGTAGAACAATTCTACTGCTCATACAATGTCCTTAGACTATCCAAGATATCTTTGGACACTTCGATCTAATCGAATTGTCGTTGTATCTGGTTGTCTAAGGAGGCTATGATATAGCACCGAGCAAGAGAGTTTTTCTCTTCCCATTCTTTATATTCCCCCTTGCGGGTCTCAGAAGCCCTATCACCCGGACGATCCAGAGCAGGGTTCTTAGCAACATTGTCCAATTTCTCGAACATCAGAACCAACATAAGGTTACGATACCAGTCAGCATAATTTGGGCCCTTAAGCTTATTGTCGTCCAACAGTTTGGCATATTGTCTGTTTGCCATTGTTGATAAAAGGCAATGCAAATATTAGTCCACAACCTAATTTGATTCATGTTATCTACATAGACATGGCCTTTAATCTATGTTCCATTTCTATTTATTCATCTTTGAGATTTCCCTCCTATCTTAGTGACGGAGACTACAAATTATGTCTCCAAAAATGTGGGAAACCACATAGGGTGCATGGAGCCAAGTATTTCATCTACATAACCCCACCACCTTCTATGAAGGATCGCATCCACTCATCTCATGAGTTTTCCCTTTGGCCTCTGTCAAACAAGGTTCATTGCCATTTTAGGTTCAATCTTTTTGTCTAGTGAGTGCTTACCCATCATATTCATGGACGCCAATGTACCATGAGAGAGTCTTCTATTTTAGGATAGGCCCCTCCCATATCGGTTTATGATGCCCCTATCATCTTATGAAACAATCCAACAAATCTAGCAGCAAATGGATAGCCCAATTTTATGGTGCATTTCATCATATGAATCTCCTTATCACATGAACTCATATTTTAGTGGAGGGAACGAAATATTACGCCCTAGTTTTATTTAGGTCAAGCCAAAGTGGCTCCCACTGGCTTTCTTAAAGCTAGATATAAATGGGCCCTAAATGGCCAGGGTTTCGCATGGTTCCTCTTGGGGAGGAAGCTGAATTGAGCCCCCCAAATGGGAACATCATCCAATAATCTTATGCACACCAAGGCAATGATGTGCATTCAGCCATGGTGTGTGAAAGAGCCACTATCAAAATAATCATGGGCCAAGTACTAATGGTCCATGTACGTAGCACATCACACATCAATACATCACATGCATGAAATAAATGAAGGGATAGGAAATCCATCAAATGGATGCCCAAGATTGTGGAATAAAAGGGGGCGAATTTCAAAAATTTTTTTCCCTTCAATTGGGAATCGAATTCCCTATTTAGAAAATCATATTTTCAATGATCATTCTTGAACCATAAACTGAACCAGATCTGAACCAAAAGGAGGAGAGAGAGATAATACCTGATACAGAGAAATAGTATCTCTCAATGGAGGTTTTCACGCCCAAGGTAGAAACCAATATCTGCTCCCACTGAAGATGGCGCAGTGCAAGGTGGAGCAGAATCAACAGTGTCCTCTCTAAGAACTTGATTCTTCCCAAGAATCACTTGGATGGCTTGTGAATATAACTCCTACCAATCTTTTCTCCAAAAGATTGGAATCAAGATCCAATCTTGATTTACCCCAAGGAGTGGAGATCGAACTGCAATAGGCGGCGGCTGCAGGAAGGAGGTGGCTAGAGAGTATTTGTAGGGTGTAGAATTCTCTCTTCTGTGATCTCAGCTCTAAAGACAAGACTGTTGCTGGTGAGTCTCTTGGATATCTAAAGGCTGCCGCCCCCTCTTCCTTTTATAGACTTAAAGGGATCAGCTCCTAATCCCATTAGGAGTTGCTAACCCAAATCATATCTGGATTAGAAGTCCCTTTAAGATAAGGGATAATCCTTATCTTATCTGCAGATTAGATCAGCCAGCTCCTAATATAATTAGGAAGTTTCCAAATCTAAATCTCATTTAGATCTTGGACTCTCTAAGTGGATAGGGTGTGGGTCCAATCCTATCAGCTGATCTTATCTCAGAATTCACCCCTTAAAGACTAATCAAATTAGCCCAGTTCAAAATGGGCTTAAGGCCCATTAAGGGTTATGTATTCATTAAGCCTTCCAAACTGCTGCCCAGTTGGGCTTCCTTGTATGGCGTGGGACCCAAACATTGATCTACACATCAGCCACATGGGTTCAGCTCAGCTTTTGTTACAAGGCCTGGCCGAATACACTGTTATGGGCAGTGCACCCCCTGAAAAACACATCAGATGGGCTCTATGGGCCCAACACTTACCCTAAGTGGTCCGTGGGCCAAACCACCTTGTAACACCTAGGGACTATGGGCAGATGCAAGATTAGCCCATCAGGTATTATCCTCAATGGCCTTACACTCAACCTCTCAGCCCATAATGATCATACACTGCCCGACAAGAGAGGACCTCTCCCTCGACTGCAAGGAACAGTGTTGCACTCTCTCAAGTATGGATCCCGGGAATTAAAACCTTTTGCAAACATTTCGAAACCATAATATATATATACTTTTATATCTCATATAAAATATATTTTGCAAAACAAATCTCAATGATTGAAATCGGCTGCCGGCAGTCTTGATTTCCATCAGTGAGAGTGCATCCCCGATCATTACCTTTGTCCGACAAAGGGGCTGATCCTGACACTATGATCACCCACTCAGATGAATTCTCAGACTGTCCCAACATACCCAGGTTTTGACCACCGCTAAGGATCTCACTGATTGGTATATCAAAGACAGCCCAACCCGACACCTAGTGCAGTATCATAATCGAGTATAGGGGTCGGGTGTAACTTTCCAATTTTTTCCATCAATCTCCAAGGTCCAGGGCAATACTGGAAATCTGGTTCAGTAAGATCTCCATTCAGGAATGTAGTTTTGACATCCATTTGCCAAATCTCATAATCATGGTATGCTGCTACAGCTAGCAGGATCCTAATGGATTTAAGCATGGCCACAGGCGAAAAGGTTTCCTCATAATCGATGCCCTCTTTCTGAGTGTACCCTTTCACCACTAGACGAGCTTTGAAGGTCTCAACCCTACCATCGGGGCCCTTCTTCCTCTTGTAAATCCATTTGCAACCAATTGCTTTTACCCCGGAGGGCGGATATACTAAAGTCCAGACTCCATTGGTCTTCATTGAGTCCATCTCTGCTCTCATGGCCTCCACCCACTTCTGGGAATCTATGTCCAACATAGCTTCCGCGTAAGTCACGGGATCCTCCTCACTAGTCAAGGTTTCCACCAGGTAACTATCCTGGTCATAACCATAACGGATTAGTGGCCTGGATACCCGAGTGGATCTTCTAGGTTGGTCACTACCTGGAACTTGTGGGATATCTCCCACTGCTCCTGAGCTCTCCTCATCAAGAACAATTTCCTGACGATGGGTGTCCAGGATATAATCGGTCTCCAGGAACTGAGCATTTCGACTGTAGAACACTTTCTGCTCACTTGGGTCATAGAAAAGGTAACCTATAGAGCCTTTTGGGTAGCCTACAAACAGGCAATGACTGGTCTTGGATTCCAACTTGTCCACACTCATTCTTTTAACGTGTGCTGGACAACCCCAAATCTTCAAGTGTCTGACACTTGGTTTCTTTCTAGTCCAAAGTTCATATGGAGTGTTCGGAACCGATTTGGTTGGAACCCGATTTAGCACACGTATATCGCAGTCTCTAATGCGTAACCCCAAAAGGATGTGGGTAACTCTGAGTGTATGAGAAGTGACCGGACCATATCCAATAAGGTCCTATTCCTCCTCTTTGAAACACTGTTAAGTTGTAGTGTAGCAAGAGGAGCTAATTGTGATACTATCCCATTGTCCTTTAAGTAGTCCCTGAACTCGTCAGAGAGATACTCACCACCTCGATCAGATCGAAGGGCTTTAATTTCTCTCCCCAACTGTTTCTCAACCTCTTGTCTAAACTCTTTGAACTTTTCAAAGGATTCAGACTTGTGTCTCATTAGGTACACGTAACCATATCGTGAGAAATCATCTGTGAAGGTGATGAAATACACGTGTTGATTTCGTGTCCTAACACTCAGGGGACCACATACATCAGTTTGTATTAGGTCAAGTGTGCCTGTACATCTTTCAGACTTACCGTTAAATGACTGCTTCGTCATCTTGCCTTGCAGGCAAGGCTCACAAGTGGGAAGATCTTCTACAGTTAGAAAATCCCAAGGACCATCCTTTACCAACCTTGTGATTCGGTCAACACCGATGTGGCTAAGTCGGTAGTGCCACAGACACGTGGGATTAATTGTATCACGGGCTCTTTTCTTGGTGATTTCAGCCGACGTAGTTTCGGTTATGTTAGTTTCTAGAGAAGGATGTAGAACATAGAGACCGTTCTCTAGTTCCCCGTATGCGATGAATCTGTTATTTCTTTTAATAGTAATCGTATTACTAAAGAAGACAGAATAACCATCTGCACACAGTTTTGAAACAGAAATCAAATTTCTTCTTAAATTTTGTACAAAAAGACAATCTTTGAGTATAATTTTTCGTTCTCTAAAAATTAACTCCATGGTTCCTATTGCCGCGGCTGCAATAGTTGCAGCAGTCCCCATGTAGAGAGTGACTTCTTCTTCACTCAGCCTTCTGCTTACCTTGAACCCCTGCAGTGAGTTACACGCATGAGTTGAAGCCCCGGAGTCAATACATCAGGACGCAGAAGCTACCAATAAATTGGTTTCTATAACACAAGTTTTGAAATTACCTTTCCTGGATTCCAGGTAGGCAGGACAATTCCGTTTCCAATGGCCGATCTTCTTGTAGAAGTGACATGCATCTAATGCTTTGTCTTTCTTCTACCTTTTGCCCTTGGTGGCTTTCTTCTGAGGCTTCTTTGCCTTCCTCTTTCTCTTGCCCGTTTTGCTAGCTTCAACAAGCATAGCTACAGGCTCATCCTTTTTAATCAATTCTTTAGCTCTTTGCAACATATTGCTGAGCTCTTGCAAGCTAACATTCAGCTTGTTCATGTTATAGTTCATGATGAACGGATTAAATGAAGGAGGCAAAGAATTAAGGATAGCATCTATCTGGGTTGTGAGGTCTATCCCGGATCCAAGAGCCTCCCGTTCATTGATGTAACCCATCATCCGAAGACAATGGTCATGAACTTGTTGGCCCTTGGACATTTGAGTGGTCATGAACTACTTCAAGACCTTTTGCTGAGTAGAACGATTCTGCTCTTCATACATCATCTTCAGGCTGTCCAATATGTCCTTGACAAGTTCGATCTGATCGAACTGCCTCTGTATCGGGTTGTCCAAAGAAGCGATGATGTAACACCGGGCTAGGGAGTTTTTCTCCTCCCATTCCTGATAGTCTCTCCTTCGGGCCTCAGAAACCCTGTCTCCCGGATGCTCCGGGGCAGGATTCTTTGCCACTTTGTCTATTTTTTCTGAAGCTAGGACCAGCATAAGGTTCCTGTACCAGTCGGCATAGTTTGGGCCCTTAAGCTTGTTGTCATCAAGAAGCTTTGCAAAAGATCCATTTGCCATTTTCTGATAAAAGAGCAAACATCAGTCCACAACCTAATTTGATTCATGTTCATTCATAGATATGGATTTTAATCTACGATCCATTTTCATTTATTCATCTCTGAGATTTCCCTCCTTCTTCAGTGACGGAGACTACGGGATGTCTCTAGAAATGTGGGAAGTCACATAGGGTGCATGGAGCCAACTGTTTCAGCTGCATAACCCCACCACCTTTCTGTGAAGGATCATATCCACTCATCATACGAGTTTTCCCTTTTGGCCTCTGTTAGACAAGGTTCAGTGCCATTTTCAGGTAAACCTTTCTGTCCAATGGGTGCTTACCCATCATATTCGTGAACGCCAAGGTACCATGAGAGAGTTCCCATTTTCTGGTGAAGCCCCTCTCACATCGGTCTATGACGCCCTTATCATCTTATGAAACATTCAGACAAGCCCAATAGCAAATGGATAGCCCATTTTCTAGTGCGTTTCCTCATTACTGAAGGACCCATCCTCATGCTAATGATGGAAGGTCTTTAGAGAGTTCATCATATGAATCTCCCTATCACATGCACTCATATTAGCTGGAGGGAACAAAATTACGCCCTAGTTTGATTTAGGTCAAACCAAAGTGGCTTCCACTGACTTTCATAAAGCCAAATTTCGGTGGGCCTTAAATCGGCTAGGGTTCCGCACATGACCTCTTGATGAGGTGTGGGGCCTACGACTGAGGGAAGTCATCCAATGACCAGAAAGGGACACCATGGCAATGATGTGCATTCAGCCATGATGTGCGCAAGAGCCACTGTCAAATGAACATGGGCCAAATACTTATGGCCCATGTACGCAGCACATCACACATCCATACATCACACATTCATTTTCTAGTGTAAATAGGCCCAAGTTTTGGTGGCCAGTTCAAGATTTAATTCAAGAATAATGATCCAAAAATAAATTAATTCAAGATGATCAGATTATCAAGAAACTAAAATAGAGGGCTACACTGTGATTTTTCTTGGATATCCTGCAAACCTGCAAAGAAAAGTTAATCACAAATTGCATAATCGATATCTACAAAATCACAGATCGCAGAACTTGTTTCTATGAAATCTTCTTCTCCTCTATTGCACGCTCTAGCAATCTCCATATGGAAATAAAATAGAAAAACCTAATTTTTCTATTATTACTTCACACCGAATTCCTATACAATTTGTCTAAAAATAAAAAAAAAATATTTACAAACCAAAATTGAATAAAAAAGAAATCGCAAGGTGCACCAATCTTGGCACCAAAAAGGTTCGACCTCCATCACATGTGCAGCCCAAAAATTCTAGAAACATTCACAGAACAATTCTATAAATATCAAAGAATAATAAAGATTTATTTTCTAGATCATTTGCCCATAATCTGGGAACCAATTCCCAGAAAAAATGCTAACTGCGTAAATTGGGTAGAACACCTTCTGCCCATTTGCACAAATTCAGATCTGTTCTAATTTGGTTCAAGACTTTAACCTGACTCTGATACCACTGAAGGGATGGGAGATCCATCATATGGATGGCCGAATCCTACAGGAAGGTTGGGCAAAATTTCAAAAGTTTCTTTACTCTCATCCGGGAATCCTATTCCCATTTTAGAAAACTGCATTTTCAAGGTATATACCTGATACGGAATCCACGCAAAAATTCTCCTCCCAATGTAGGTGTTCACGCCCAAAGAGTGTACCAAATCCTCCCTCCACTAAAGATAGCACAGCTTAGGGTGAGGTAGGATCAGTAGGTAGTTCTTCACCAAGAACTAGTGATTCTTCAGCAAAAATTGAATGGGATAGTGAGCATAGCTTCTAAATTGTTTCTTCTGGCAAGAAACAATATCAAGATCGAATCTTGATCCAATTCAAGAACTGGAGATCGAATAGGGTAGGGCAGCAAGAGTAGGAAGAAAAAGAGAAGAATGCAAGATCAGTCTAACTGTGTTGTCTTCTCTTTGTATTCAGTATGTGTGATTTGAAACTTCACCCTACTCTCTTATTTATAGCCTTAAAGAGACAATTTCCTAATCGCATTAGGAGTTTCCTGACCCAAATCTTTTATTTGGATTGGGACTCTTTAAGTGCTAAGGATAATCCCTTATCTTATCTTTAGATAAAGATCAGCCTTCCTAATCAAATTAGAAGTTCCTTTGATTCAAATGTTTATTTGAACCTGGACTTTTTAAGTGGATAAGAACAATCCCTTATCTTATTTGTTGATCCAAATCCTAGATCCGCCTCTATTTAATTAATCTAATTAACCCTAGTTTGAAATGGGCTTTTAGGCCCATTAAGCTTTCAGACTCACTTCCACTTTAATGATTGATCTACACATCAGCCACATGGGTTCAGCCTAGCCTCTATTACATGGGACCCTATCATTGATCTACACATCAGCCACATGGGTTCAGCCTAGCCTCTATTACAAGGCCTGGCCGAATTCACTATTGAATGAGTGAACCCCTGAGTCCATCACCATGGGCTCTTAATGGGCTCAAAATTACACTAAATGTTCCTCAATGGTCTTACACTTAACCTCTCAACCCATAATGATAAAACACTGCCCGACAAGAAAGGACCTCTCCCTCGGCTGTAAGGTGCAGTGTTGCACTATCTATTCACATGGATCCCAAGAATTAAAACCTTTTGCAAACATTTTGAAACCATAATATATATATGTATAACTCTATATAAATTTATTTTGCAAAAACAAATTTCAACGGTTGAAATCAACTGCCCGAAGTTTAGGTTTACATCAGAGAGAGTGCATCCTGATCATTCACTTTGTCCGACCAAGGGGCTGATCTTATCACTATGATCACCCACTCAAATGAATTGTCAGACTGTCTCAACATACCCAGGTTTTGATGCTCTCTTAGGATCTCACTGATTGGCATATCAAAGACAGTCCAATCCGGCACATAGTGCAGTATCATAATCGAGTCTATGGGTCAAGTGTAACATTCCAGTTTTATCCATCTATCTCCAAGGTCCAGGGCAATACTGGAATTTTGGTCCAGTTTAAGGTTTCAAGAAAACTCACACTACATGTACCTCAAGTCTCACCCTGGCAGCTGAGACAAGCCACCCCAACCAACTTTGTGGTACATCAGTGTCAGCCTTGGCAGGATAAATCTTCTCAGATCTATCCAATGGCTATGAAGATTCTAAACTAACATGAGTCTCATATATGTCAAGTTTAAGGGTATGATGAGACTAAAAAGTACCCTATTTTTATCCCCTAATATTCACTCTTTTACATTTATTTAGCACTTAAATGGACTCATTACGCTTGTATTTCGATTCAGGGCAAGAAAGAAGGCAATTGGAAGATAACAGGGCAATTCGGATGATTTTGCATAGTTTCGGCAATAGTCAGTAATCTGGGAATAACTCTCAATTCCGGACTCCGAATTGAACAATTAAAGAGGCATCGGAAATATAAAAGAACCACAAATTTTATGTTTTGGGTTTTGATACATTCGTTCCGCATCGAATACAAAACCGTGCCCGAAGTCGGAGCAAGTTCGCAGCCAGGCCCATTTCACAGCTGAAGCCCAACTCGTAGAAGAGTCTTGTAGCAACCCAAGTTTTTTAAGCAGCCCAACTCAAATTCAAGAGCCTAGAGTCCCAATTTTGAATGTAGCCTCCAGAAAGAGAGTCTTATTAGATTTAGACTTTTGAATGTAATCCTATAAAGATAAGAAGATTGGATTAGATCACTAGATAAGAGATGGGAAAGGATTAGTTCAAAACATATCAGGACTTTCTAACTTGAGGTTAATCTCCTAGAAGGAGTTGGAGAGAGCCCCTCCTCCCAAAGCTATATAAAGGGGTGGGGTGGGGTGGAGGATCAGCTCTAGCATCACTCAATCAATCCAACAATCCATCAATCAAGAAATCAAGCAATCAAGCAATCAATCAAGCAAGCAGTCCATCCATCTTGGAAGCAAAGCAAGAAGGAAACAACAACTATGAGCAGCTGAGCTTTTCTTTTCTGATTCAAGGGGGATTGTTGATTTGATTGGGTCATCATGAGGTTATGTGTTTAATTTAATTTCTTGCTTTTAATTCAAGTATTCATTGATTCTTTTGCATGTTCTTATGGAAGTTAATGTTGATTAGTTTGACAAATTAATTAATGTTGATCTTCCTACTGCTATCCATAATTCGATGATCCGTAATTGTCATGAATAGTGGTACAAGTAGCAATTAGGTTAATATCTTTTTGGGTCAATTGTTTGTGACAGCCTTTGACCAATGTATTGGCATGTTTTAACCTAAAGGGAATCAATGAAACAAGATTCGATAATTGAAGCTATCTCAATTATTGTTATTTTGGTCTAACTATTTTCACAAAGTTTAATGCTATCACTAGTTAATATGGAGCACTATCGTACCCAGTCCATTAGTGATAAGTGTTGATCGAATGTTGGGTTTGGTCAACTGATTTAGGAAAACACAAGGTTTATTATGTCTATCCTAATAAATCTAAGGTTAAATGCTTGAATTGCAAGACTGCCAAAGTTTACCTATGATCGATGGCCAATTGATTAATCTGAACCCTTGAATCAAATTTCGGTAAGACTGATTTATCTTGTTTGGTGTTGCTATTGCTTTTTTGTTCTTTTAGAAATTTTAATTATTTAATTTTCCCACTCTATTATATTGTGCATTCAGCTAAGAATTTACTATTAGCTCCCTGTGGGATTTGACCTAGTACCACTTTTACTGCAAATATTTTGTTGTGGGACTAGTACTAATTTTGAGGGCTTCGACAACCTGTCAAAATTTTGGCGCCGTTGTCGGGGAGCAACTTTAATTTCTTAGCTATTGCCTTCTTTTGTTAACCTTCTTGTTTTATGACTCGTGCTTCTCAACGAGGTGATCTTGAGTACAGCCCTGAAATTGAAAGGACTACTCGTCATTTAAGGAAGGAGGCAAAGCAAAGGAAGGATCGTTCACCTAAAAGGTTGAATTCAGATTTCGATCTACCAACTTGTAATCAACCCATCTTCGAAGAGGAAGAAAGGATGGCTGATAGAGAGAGAGCATTGAGGGAGTTGGCTGCACCGATTATGAACCTACAGACCCTATGCATAACATATCCAACTCTTGAGGTAGATTTCGAACTAAAATCTGGATTAATACAATTATTGCCTATTTTTCATGGTTTTCCAGGTGAGGACCCCCATAAGCATCTAAAGGAATTTCATGTTGTCTGTTCGAGCATGAAGCCCCAAGGTATGACCAAGGACCACGTAAAACTTATAGCTTTTCCATTTACTTTACGAGATAAAACAAATTATTGGTTATATATTCTTCCTCCCGGTTCAATACGCACATGGTATGTGATGAACAAAATATTCTTAGATAAATATTTTTCTGCATCCCGGGCTGCAAACATTAGGAAGGAAATATGTGGAGTTTGGCAGTTTGGTAGTGAGACATTATATGAGTATTGGGAAAGGTTTAAACAACTTGTTGCTAGCTGTCCACACCACCAAATACCCGAACAACTGTTGATCCAATACTTCTATGAAGGGCTCCAGCCCATGGATAGAAGTATAGTAGATGCAGCCAGTGGAGGAGCCTTCATGAACAATGTTAGACAGTTTTGTATGACCCTAGCTTCAATTCGATTTGATGTACTTTTGATATTTAGTGTAAATAAATAAAGTGCATGTTTGATTCATGTTGTTTGGTATAATTCAATGTAAGACCCTAAAACTGGACACTTATAGAGACTCGTGTTAGTTTTAAATGTTCACAGCCATTGAATAAGTTTGGGGAGATTTATCCTGCGAAGGCTGATACTGGTGTGCCACCAAGTGTTGGGATGGCCTGTCTCGGTCACCAGGGTAAGACCCCAGGCACATGCAGTATGGGATTACTCGAGTCCTTGAACCAGACCAAATTTCCAGTATTACCCTGGACCTTAAAGATAGATGGGCAAAACTGGAAAGTTACACCTGACCCCTAGACTCAATTATGACACTTTACTAGGTGTCGGATTGGGCTATCTTTGATATGCCAATCAGTGAGATCCTTAGCGGGGATCAAAACCTGGGTATGTTGGGACAGTCTGAGAATTCATTTGAGTGGGTGATCATAGCGACAGGATCAGCCCCTTTGTCGGACAAAGGTAATGATCGGGAATGCACTCTCTCTGATGGAAACCAAACTGGCGGCAGTTGATTTCAATCATTGGAATTTTCTTTTGTAAAATTAATATACATATATATACTTGTACGGTTTCAAAAGTTTGCAAATGGTTTTAATTCCTGGGATCCATGTGAGTGGAGAGTGCGACACTGTTCCTTGCAGCCGAGGGAGAGGTCCTCTCTTGTCGGGCAGTGCTTGATCATTAAGGGCAGAGAGGTTAAGTGTAAGACCATTTAGAATAGTACTTGATGGGCTAATCTTGCACCTGCCCACAGTCCTTGGGTTTTTATAAGATGGCTTGGCCCAGGGACCACTTAATGTAAGTGTTGGGCCCATAGGGTCCTGAGCCTTTTTCAGTGAATTCGGCTGGGCCTTGTGATAAAGGCTGGGCCGAACCCATGTGGCTGGTGTGTAGATCAATGCTTGGGTCCCATGCCATACAAAGAAACCCAACTGGGCAGCAGATTGGAAACTAGTTAAGCACTTAACACTTCATGGGCCAAAAGACCATTTCGAGCTGGGCCAATATGACCACCCATCTATGGGGCATATCTGGGATTAAAGTTAGAAAAGGATTGGGCCTTTAACCTTATCCACTCTGGGAGACCAAATTCAAATCAGATTTGAATCTGGTAACTTCCTAATAAGATCAAGAGTAAGCTAATTTAATCTGTAGATAGGATTAAGATCATCCCCTATCTAAATACTGATTTGGATTGGGATAACTCCTAATTAGGAAGTTTCTTAATCAAGAAGAGAAGAGGAGAAACCCTAAGAGAGAAACCTAGGGTTGTGTGCAAGCAAGAAAGCATCCTGTGAATTGAGATAGGATCTCATACACACTCCAGAGAGAAGAGAAGCAATTCAGCCATCTTCGTCTCAGGAGATCTCCTCCAACCGCCACCATTCTTTCTGACAAGATTTGATCTTTGAAGAAGAAAGAAATAAAGAAATCAGTTCTTGACATCTGTTTTGCAGAAAAGACTGAAAAAGATTTGGTGCTCAGAGTTTTCCAGATGATTCTTGCGAAGGATCCAGTGTGTAGGACGCACTCTGTTGGTTCCGTTCCACATACAACTGTGTCATCTTCAGCAGGAGCGGATCTTGGTGTCCTCTTTGAGCGTGAACACCAACTTTGGGAGATATTGCTTCTCTGAATCAGGTATAATTCCTCCCTTCCCTTTTGGTTCAGATCTGGTTCGATTATGGTTTAAGTAGGATCCTTGAATATTGCATTCTAATTTAGGGAATACGATTCCCAGTTGGAAGAAGGTGGGAAAATTTTTGAAATTCGCCCACCCATTCCACAATCTTTTTGGCATCCATTAGATGGATCCTACCATTCTTTCAGTGGTATCAGAGCCATAGGTTCGAATCTTGAACCAAAAGAAAATCAGATCTGAACCTATGCAAATGGACAGAAGAAGTTCTGCCAAGATTTGCGCAGATTGTTTTCTTTTTTTTCAAGAAACTATTTCTTGTTAAGGGCAATTGATCTAAAATTAATTTTTGTCAAATCTAAAATTTATTTAGAACTATTCTTTAATTGTTTTGATTTAATGGACTATCAGAACCTGGAGATCGCAGTGCAGATTTGGCACAAATGGTCTCCACACCCTTTTAATTTTATTCATTCAATTTGATCTGTAAATAATTTTTTTTATTTTCTAGACTGAATGTATAGGATTTGATCAAGATTGTAATTAATAGAAATAGGATTTCTGTTTTTTATTTTTATTTTTTTCTTGATTGAAGAAGAAGGAAGAAGAAGAAGGCGCTGGAGATTAGTAGATGGAGAGATCGCTTTCTGCAATTTGCAGTTTGTGAAACTGCAACCCTAGTGATTAACCTCTATTTTGCAGGTGGTGCGAACAGTCCATATTTGATTTATGATTGTTGAAAATCAAAATTATTAATTTCAGATCTTTCATGAATTAACTCTTGAATTGAAAATCAGTTTCGGACAATTTCAGACTAGATTGGACCAAATATGTTTGTACCGAATCTAGGGTTCGAAGGGGACTGTTTTCAGTCCAATTTTGTCACACTTGCTGTTCCAAATCTGATGTTCAATTACAGGGATTAATTCAGCCCACCTGTAAAGCCCAGTTTTAAAAAAGCCCACTCTTGTGAGAAAAGCTGTATGGGTCGAACTGCTGACTGTGATTCAGCCCATACACCTAGTTGACATTAATTGTTAATGTTATGGATTTTAAATGGGCTGTTCAATGGGCTTTACAGCAGATAATTGATTGGATCAATTCTTCCTTTACATGTGATGTTTGGATGTTTGATGTGTTGCAACCATGGGCCATAAGAACTTGGCCCATGATGACTCGTTAGTGGCTCTTGTGCACACCATGGCTGAATGCACATCATTGCCATGGTGTCCCTTAAGGTCATTGGATGACCCCTCCAAACTTAGTGGGCCCCACAACCCTGAAAAGGGATGCGTACGGAACCCCTAGCCAAATAAGGCCCACCAGAAATCTGACTTTATGAAAGTCAGTGGGAGCTACTTTGGTTTGACCTAAAATTAGAACTAGGGCATAATTTTGTTCCCTCCAGCAAATATGAGTGCATGTGATAGGGAGATCCATATGATGGACTCTCTGAAGGCCTTCCGTCATTAGCACAATGATGGGTCCTTCAGTAATGAGGAAACGCACAATAAAATTGGGCTATCCATTTGCTATTGGATCTGTTAGAGTGTTTCATAAGATGATAGGAGCATCATAGATCGATGTGGGAGGGCTTCACCAGAAAATGGGAACTCTCTCATGGTACCTTGGCGTAACCTGAATATGATGGGTGAGCACTCATTGAACAGAAAGGTTTACCTGAAAATGGCTCTGAACCTTTTCTGACAGAGGCCAAAGGGAAACTCATTTGATGAGTGTATATGATCCGTCACAGAAAGGTGGTAGGGTTATGCAGCTGAAACAGTTGGCTTCACGCACCCCATGTGATTTCCCACATTTCCATAGACATTTCATCGTCTCTGTCACTGAGAAATGAGGGAAATCTCAGAGATGAACAAATGGGAATGGAACATAGATTAAAAACCATATCTATGTAGGTAACATGAATCAAACTAAGGTTGTGGACAAACGTCTTTGTTGTTTTATCAGAAAATGGCAAACGGTCAATTCACAAAGCTTCTAGACAATAACAAGCTTAAGAGCCCAAACTATGCCGACTAGTACAGAAATCTTATGCTTGTTCTAACTTCCAAAAAGTTAGATAAGTGGGTGAAAAATCTTGCCCCGGAGCGTCCGGGTGATAGGGCTACTGAGGCCCATAGGAGGGACTACCCAGATTGGGAGGATAAGAACTCCCTTGGATCCGGGCTAGATTTTGGTACGCATGTGGATGCCATCCTGAATTCTTTGCCCTCTTCCTTCAATGCGTTCACAATATACTACAACATGAATAAGATGAATGTCAGTGTCCAGGAACTCAGCAATATGTTGCAGAGGGCCGAGGATCTACTCAAGAGGGATGAGCCTGTCATTATGCTTGTTGAAGCTAAAAAATCGGGCAAGGAAAAGAGAAAGGCAAAGAAGCCCCAGAAGAAAGTTGCCAAACCCAAGAAGTAGAAGAAGAACAAGGCATCTGATGTCTGTCACTTTTGCAAGCAGACCGACCATTGGAAGAGGAACTGTCATGCCTCCCTGGAATCTAAGAAAGGTAACGTCAAAACTTATGTCATAGAAACTAATATGTTAGTTACTTCTGTGTCTTGGTGTGTTGACTCCAGGGCTTTAACTCATGCGTGTAACTCACTGCAGGGGTTCAAAGTTAGCAGAAGATTGAGTGAAGGTGAAGTGACACTATTCTTGGGAATGACTGCAAGTGTTGCAGCTACGACAATAGGAACCGTAGAATTAGTCTTTAGAGAAGGAGTGCTTGTACTTAAAGATTGTCTTTATGTACAAAACTTGAGAAGAAATTTAATTTCTGTTTCTAAACAGTGTGCTGATGGATATACTATTTATTTTAGTAATATGATTACTATTAAATGGAATAATAAATTCGTTGCATGCGGGGAACTGGAGAACGGTCTCTATGTTCTACATCCTTCTCTAGAAACTAACTTTACCGAAACTACGTCGGTCAAAAATACCAAGAAAAGGAATCATGATACAGTAAATCCCACATGCCTCTAGCATTACCGACTTGGCCATATCGGTGCTGACCGAATCACAAGGCTGGTAAAGGATGGTCCTTTGGATTTTCTAACCGTAGAAGATCTTTCCACTTGTGAACCTTGCCTCCAAGGTAAGATGACTAAGCGGCCATTTGACAGTAAACCTGAAAGATCTGCAGGCACACTTGACCTAATACATACTAATGTATGTGGTCCCCTGAGTGTTAGGACACGAAATCAACACGTGTATTTCATCACCTTTACAGATGATTTTTCACGATATGGTTATGTGTACCTAATGAGACACAAGTCTGAATCCTTTGAAAGTACAAAGAGTTGAGACAAGAAGTCGAGAAACAATTAGGGAGAGAAATTAAGGCCCTTCGATCGGATTGAGGTGGCGAGTATCTCTTTGACGAATTTAGGGACTACTTAAAGGTCAATGGGATAGTGTCACAATTAGCTCCTCCTGCTACACCTCAACTCAACGGTGTTTCAGAGAGGAGGAATAGGACCTTGCTGGACATGGTCCGGTCACTTCTCGTACACTCAAAATTACCCACATCCTTTTGGGGATACGCATTAAAGACTGCTATCTACATGCTGAATCGGGTTCCAACCAAATCGGTTCTGAAAACTCCATATGAACTATGGACCAGAAGGAAGCCAAGTGTGAGACACTTGAAGATTTGAGGTTATCCTACACACGTTAAAAGAACAAGTGCAGACAAGTTGGAGTCCAAAACCAGTCATTGCCTATTTATTGCTACCTAAAAGATTCGGTGGGTTATCTATTCTATGACCTAATTGAGCAGAAAGTGTTCTGTAGTTGAAACGCCCAATTCTTAGAAATCGAATACATCCTGGATACCCATCGTCAAGAAATAATTCTTGATGAGGAGAGCTTAGGAGCAGTGAGAGATGTCCTACAAGTTTCAGGTAGTGACCAACCTAGAAGATCCACTCGGGTATCCAGGCCACCAGTCTGATATGGTTATGACCAGGATAGCTACCTGGTGGAAGCCTTGACTAGTAAGAAGGATCCCGTAACTTATGCAGAAGCTATGTTAGACATAGATTCCCAGAAGTGGGTGGAGGCCATGAGAGCTGAGATGGACTCGATGGAGACCAATGGGGTCTGGACTCTAGTAGATCCGCCCTCCGAGGTAAAAGCAATTGGTTGCAAATGGATCTACAAGAGGAAGAAGGGCCCCAATGGCAGGATTGAGACCTACAATGCCCGTTTGGTAGTGAAAGGGTATACTCAGAAAGAAGGCATCGATTATGAGGAAACCTTTTCGCCCGTGGCCATGCTTAAATCCATTAGGATCCTGCTAGCTGTAACAGCATACCATGACTATGAGATTTGGCAGATGGATGTCAAAACCGCGTTCCTGAATGGAGATCTTAGGGAAGATATCTACATGCAGCAGCCGCAAAGCTTCATTGCTGCTGGTCAGGAACACATGGTATGTAAACTTAATAGATCCATAAATGGACTTAAGTAGGCTTCTAGGAGTTGGAACATCCTTTTTGATTCTATAGTCAAAATTATTGACTTTGAGCAGAATCCGGATGAACCTTGTGTTTACAGGAAGTCCACTGGGGATAAGATCACCTTTTTGGTGTTGTACGTGGACGTTATCCTACTCATTGGGAATGATGTAGGAATGTTGACTTCGGTCAAGGTATGGCTATCACAGTAGTTCTCCATGAAAGATCTTGGAGAAGCTTCATACATATTGGGTCTTCAACTCTATAGAGATAGATCGAAGCAGAAAATTGAATTATCCTAGGCTGCTTACATTGATAAAATTGTCAAAAGATATAGCATGGAGAACTCCAAGAAAAGAAACGTTCCTTTCAGTCATGTAGTCACTCTCTCCAAGAAGACGTCTCCAAAGACTTCTGAGGAGATTGAGGGCATGAGAGACGTTCCCTTTGCCTCAACCATAGGGAGCATCATGTATGACATGCTGTGCACTCGCCTGGACATTGCTCAGGCGGTGAGTGTGGTAAGCAGATTCCAGTCCAACCCAAGGCAGGAGCATTGGACTACTGTGAATAACATACTCAAATACCTTCGAATGACAAAAGAGTTTTGTCTGATATTCAATGGTAGTTTACTACAAGATCTAGGGTATACTGATTTTGATTTCCAATCGGATCCAGATGATAGAAAGTCTACATCTAGGTATGTTTCCACGATAGATCATGTGTTGTTTGCTAGAAAAGCAGCAATCAAGATGATGTACATTATGAGTTTATTGTAAATGAATAAAAGTGCATATTTGATTCATGTTCCCTTAGTATGTTTCTATGTAATACCCTTAAACTGGACACTTAATGAGACTTGTGTTAGTTTAGAATGTTCACAGCCAGTGGGTCGGTCTAGAGAGACCTATCTTGACAAGGCTGACACTGGTGTGCCACCAAGTCAGTTGGGGTGGCTTGTCTCAGCTACCGGGGTGAGACCCTAGGCACATATAATGTAGTATTAATTGAATCTTTTAACTAGACCAGATTTCCAATATTGCCCTGGACCTTGGAGATTGATGGGCAAAACTAAAAAATTACACCCGACCCTTAGACTCAATTATGATACTGCACTAGGTGTTAGATTAGGTTGTCTCTGATGTACCAATCAGTGAGATCCTTAGTAGGGGTCAAAACATGGGTATGTTGGGACAGTCTGAAAATTCATCTAAGTGGGTGATCATAGTGACAGGATCAGCCCCTTTGTCGGACAAAGGTAATGATCGGGGATGCGCTCTCACTGATGAAAACCAAGACTGCTGGCAGCCGATTTCAATCGTTGAGATTTTTTTTGTAAAATATATATTATATGAGATATAAAAGTGTATATATTATGGTTTCTAAATGATTTGCAAAAGGTTTTAAATCCCGGGATCCATATAAGAGAGAGTGCAACACTGTTCCTTGTAGCCGAGGGAGAGGTCCTCTCTTGTCGGGTAGTGTATGATCATTATGGGCTGAGAGGTTAAGTGTATGACCATTGAGGATAATACCTGATGGGCTAATCTTGCATCTGCCTACAGTCCCTGGGTGTTACAAGGTGGCTTGGCCTAGGTACAACTTAGGGTAAGTGTTGGGCCCATAGAGCCCATGAGATGGGTTTTAGGGGGTGCGTTGTTCTTAACAGTGTACTCGGCCAGGCATTGTAACAAAGGTTGGGCCTAACCCATGTGGCTGATGTGTAGATCAATGTTTGGGTCCCACACCATACAAAGAAGCCCAACTGGGCAGCAGTTTGGAAGGCTAAGTGAATACATAACCTTAAATGGGCCTTAAGCCCATTTCGAACTGGGGAAATTTGATTAGTCACTTAAGGGGCAAATTTTGAGATGGATCAGCTGATAGGATTGGGCCCAGACCCTATCCACATAGAGAGTCCAAGATCTAAATAAGATTTAGATCTAGAAGCCTCCTAATTAGATTAGGAGATGGTTGATCTAATCTGCAGATAAGATAAGGGTTATCCCTTATCACTTAAAGGGACTTTTAATCCAAATCTGATTTGGGTTAGCAATTCCTAATGGGATTAGGAGTTGATCCCTTTGAGATTATAAGAGGAGGAGGGGGCGGCAGCCTTTAGACATGCAAACTACACACTATTGTCTTCAGAGCTGAGATTACTAGAAGAGAGTCTGCACCCTGCAAATATTCTCTTGCCGCCTCCTTCCTGTAGCCACCGCCTACAACAATTCGATCTCCAATTCTTGGGAGAAATCAAGATTTGATCTTGATACCAATCTTTTGGAGAAGCGATTGGTGGGAATTGTATACACAAGCCATCCAGTTGATTCTTGCGAAGGGTCAAGTTCTTTTGGAAGAACACTGCTGATTCTGCTCCACCTTGCACTGCGCCATCTTCAGTGGGAGCAGATTTTGGTTTCTACCTTGGGCTTGAACACCTCCATTGAGAGATATTGTTTCTTTGTATCAGGTATTATCTCTTTCTCATCCTTTTGGTTTAGATCTGGTTCAGTTTATGGTTCAAGAATGATCCTTGAAAATATGATTTTCTAAATAGGGAATTCGATTGCCAGTTGAAGGGAGATAAAAATTTTTGAAATCCGCCCCCTTTATTCTGCAATCTTGGGTGTCCATGTGATGGATTTCCTATCCCTTCAATGGTATCAGAGCCATGGTTCAAATCTTGAACTATTCTGTTTCAGATCTGAACCTACGCAAAAAAGGAGAAGGCGTTCTACCTAATTTGCACAGATATGGATTTTGGGAAATTTGTTCCCAAAACTGATGGGAAAATAATCTAAAATTAATTTTAAATAAATTTGATTATTATTTAGAATAGTTCTTTATAATTTTCTTGATTTATGGGTTGTTCGTACTAGAGGAGATCGAAATCTTGGTTTGCAAAGGGAGAATTGGAAGATTTGCAGTTTATTGAATTTATTTATTACATTTGGTCTGTAAATATTTTTTTTATTTTTAGACTCAATGTATAGGCATTCGATCTGATGTAATAATTAATAGAATTAGGGTTTTTATTTATTTTAATTTTGGATCGAAGATGGCGGCGCAGAGAAGGAGATTTCGTAGATGGGAGATTCGCTATCTGCGATTTGCAGTTTGAGAAACTGCAATCTATGATCTAACCTCTATTTTGCAGGATGGAGTGTGCGAACAGCCCTGATTAACTGATTATTGTTTTTCTTTTATCAGTTATTTAATTTCAGATTATTTTCTTAAATTAAGGATTTAATTAAAAATCAAACCCTAGACCCATTCGAACCAAGATTGGTTCAAACTATTTGGACCAATTCTAGGGTTTAATCAAGGCTGAAAGTCAGTCCTAATTTTCCCACTAATGGGTCTGAGGATTGATATTTAACTAAATGGTTAATTCAGCCCAACCTGTAAAGGCCCAGTTTTAAATGGTTAAAACTGCTAAAAGCCCATTTTAAAGGATAAAGCTATATGGGCCGAACTGGGTAACCCTAATTCAGCCAATATACCTAGATAATATTAATGGTTAATATTATGCAATTTTAACGGGCTTCCAACGGGCCTTACAGATAATTAATTGATTGGATCAATTTCTCCATGCATGAGATGTATGGATGTGTGATGTGCTGCGTACATGGGCCATAAGTACTTGGCCCATGCTCATTCGACAGTGGCTCTTACACACACCATGGCTGAATGCACATCATTGCCATGGTGTCCCTTTTGGTCATTGGATGACCTCCCTCAGTGGTGGGCCCCACACCTCATCAAGAGGTTACGTGCGGAACCCTAGCCGATTTAAGGCCCACCGAAATCTGGCTTTATGAAAGTCAGTGGGAGCCACTTTGGTTTGACCTAAATCAAACTAGGGCATAATTATTTGTTCCCTCCAGCTAATATGAGTGCATGTGATAGGGAGATTCATATGATGAACTCTCTAGAGGCCTTCCATCATTAGCATGAGGATGGGTCCTTCAGTAATGAGGAGACGCACCAGAAAATGAGCTATCCATTTCCTGTTGGGCTTGCCTGTGTGTTTCATAAGATGATAGGGGCGTCATAGACCGATGTGGGAGGGGCTTCACCAGAAAATGGGAACTCTCTCACGGTACCTTGGTGTTCACGAATATGATGGGAAAGCACTCACTGGATAGAAAGGTTTACCTGAAAACGGCTCTAAACCTTGTCTGACAGAGGCCAAAGGGAAAACTCATATGATGAGTGGATATGATCCTTCACAGAAAGGTGGTGGGGTTATGCAGCTGAAACAGTTGGTTCCATGCACCCTATGTGATTTCCCACATTTCTAGAGACAACCTGTAGTCTCCATCACTAAGAAAGGAGGGAAATCTCAGAGATGAATAAATGGAAATGGATCGTAGATTAAAAGCCATATCTATGAAATGAACATGAATCAAATTAGGTTGTGGATTGATGTTTGCTCTTTTGCAAAGCTTCTTGATGACAACAAGCTTAAGGGCCCAAACTACACCGACTGGTACAGGAACCTTATGCTGGTCCTAGCTTCAGAAAAGCTAGACAAAGTGGCAAAGAATCCTGCCCCGGAGCGTCCCGGTGACAGGGCTTCCAAGGCCCGAAGGAGAGACTATCAGGAATGGGAGGAAAAAAAACTCCCTAGCCCGGTGTTATATCATCGCCTCCTTGGACATCCCAATACAGAGGCAGTTTGATCAGATCGAACTTGCCAAAGACATATAGGACAGCCTGAGGATGATGTATGAAGAGCAGAATCGCTCTACTCAGCAAAAGGTCTTGAAGCAGTTTATGACCACTCAAATGTCCAAGGGCCAACAAGTTCACAACCATTGTCTTCGGATGATGGGTTACATCAACGAACTGAAGGCTCTTGGATCCGGGCTAGACCTTGCAACCCAGATAGATGTTATCCTTAATTCTTTGCCTCCTTCCTTTAATCCATTCATCATGAATTATAACATGAACAAGCTAAATGTCAGCTTGAAAGAGCTCAGCAATATGTTGCAAAGAGTTGAAGAACTGATTAAAAAGGATGAGCTTGTAGCTATGCTTGTTGAAGCTAGCAAAACGGGCAAGAGAAAGAGGAAGGCAAAGAAGCCTCAGAAGAAAGCCACCAACGGCAAAAGGCAGAAGAAAGACAAAGCATCGGATGTCTGTCACTTCTGCAAGAAGACCAGCCACTGGAAATGGAATTGTCTTGCCTACCTGGAATCCAAGAAAGGTAATTTCGAAACTTGTGTTATAGAAACCAATTTATTGGTAGATTCTGCATCCTGGTGTATTGACTCCAGGGCTTCAACTCATGCATGTAACTCACTGCAGGGGTTCAAGGTAAGCAAAAGGCTGAGTGAAGGAGAAGTCACTCTCTACTTGGGGACTACTGCAACTGTTGCAGCCGCGGCAATAGGAACCGTGGACTTAATTTTTTGAGAAGGAAAAGTTGTACTGAAAGATTGTCTTTATGTACAAAACTTAAGAAGAATTTTGATTTCTGTTTCAAAACTGTGTGCAGATGGTTATTCTGTCTTCTTTAGTAATACGATTACTATTAAAAGAAATAACAAATCCATCGCATACGGGGAACTGGAGAACGGTCTCTATGTTCTACATCCTTCTCTAGAAACTAACATAACTGAAACTACGTCGGCTGAAATCCCCAAGAAGAGAGTCTGTGATACAGTTAATCCCACGTGTCTGTGGCATTACCGACTTGACCACATTAGTGTTGACCGAATCACAAGGTTGGTAAAGGATGGTCCTTTGGATTTTCTAATGTAGAAGATCTTCCCACCTGTGAGCCTTGCCGGCAAGGCAAGATGATTAAACGGCCATTTAACGGTAAGCCTGAAAGATGTACAAGCACACTTGACCTAATACATACTGATGTATGTGGTCCCCTGAGTGTTAGGACACAGAATCAACATGTGTATTTGATAAGAATAAAATTTGTCATATGTTTATCCCTCAATATTCAGTATTTTACACTTAATTGGTACCTAATTGGACTCATTACTCTTGTATTTCGATTCAGGGCAAGCAAGAAGGCGATTGGAAGAAAACAAGGCTAATCGGATGTTTCTGTATAGTTTCGGCACCAATCAGTGATATGGGCCTAACTCTCAATTCCTGACTCCGATTTGGATATTTCAAGAAGCACTGGAAAGATAAGGAAAAGGCCACAACTTTTATGTTTTGGGTTTTGGCAGAATCGGTCCGCATCGAAGATGACTTCGGGCCCAAAGTCAAAGCAATTTCGCAGCAAGGTCCATTTCACAAGCTGAAGCCCATTTCGCAGAGAGTCTTGAAGCAAGCCCGAATTGTTAAATAAGCCTAGTTTGAATTCATGATCCAAGAGTTCCATTAGAATAGAAGTTGAATGTAATCTCAATAAAAGAGTTTTACCAGATTTAAATTCTCAAATTGTAATCCTATAAAGATAAGAGATAAGAGTTAGATAGGATAAGTTCAAATTAGACTAGGACTTTCCAATTTGAGGATAATCTCCTTAAGGGAGTTGGAGAGCAGCCCTCTCCCCAAATCTATATAAAGGGGGGGCGGACCAGCACCCAAGGCATCAATTCCTCCAAGAGAGCTTCAGTCTTCAGAGAGGGAAATCAGTAACCAAGGAGGAAGAAGCAAGAGTTTGCCCCCCTTTCTCATCTAGAAGCTGTGTCTTCATCATGAAGTGTCTGTAAGTTTTTATTTCTGGTTGAAGGGTTAGGGAAACCTTGATTCTATAATATTGTGAGATCTAATTGATTTTTTTTATTTTAGTTCATTGTTTATGGGTATTCATATGTTTTCTGCTAATTAACTGTGAGGATTATTTTTGTTGATTAAGCAAGAAGGGCCCCTTGCTCATTCAATGGAAATAATCTATGGCCGATTGAACCTCCAGTTTTGTATATGATTGGTAGGTTCGATCATGGTGGCAACTAACATAAATTGATTGCAAAAAAATTTTTTTGATCTATGTTAGGAAAATATATGATCTGGTTTAAACGATCCGAGCTTGTGAGATCGCTGACCAGAATTGGGTCTCTCCCCTCTTAATGCTATTAATAGGTTAAATTCTAAGAGATTGTTTAGGACTGCCTATTAATAAGGGAAGCAATCAAAGAGCTTGTTTTGGTTGTCTAATAATAAGAGTAGAGGCTGGCTGTTAGAGCTTGTTAATAGCTATAACCAATTTATTCATAAACATATGAATCTATCTTTGCATCAAGGATCAATGCTATGAATCAAAGTTGAACTTGTCCCTTCAACCGGAAGCCATCTCCCATCGATTTAATCTTTGTTTTCTGTTATTTTCTACTATTTTCTTATTTTCATTAACTTTACAACCCCCCTTAATCCATCTACTTGGAAATAAATCCACCCAATCCCAGTGGAGAACGACCTTGCTCATCACTATCTGCAAATTATTAACCCAGAGCAAGAATTTTATCTTTGGTTGGGTTCGGCACCCACCAGTATTTCATCACCTTCACAGATGATTTCTCATGATATGATTATGTGTACCTAATGAGGAACAAGCCTGAATCTTTTGAAAACTTCAAAGAGTTTAGACAAGAGGCCGAAAAACAGTTAGGGAGAGAAATTAAAGCTCTTCGATCTGATCGAGGTGGCAAGTATCTCTCTGACGAGTTCAGGGACTACTTAAAGGACAATGGGATAGTATCACACTCAGAGTTACCCACATCCTTTTGGGGTTACACATTAGAGACTACGATTTACGTGCTAAATCGGGTTCCAACCAAATCGGTTCCAAACACTCCATATGAACTTTGGACCGGAAAGAAACCAAGTGTGAGACACTTGAAGATTTGGGGTTGTCCAGCACACGTTAAAAGAATGAGTGCAGACAAGTTGGAATCCAAGACCAGTCGTTGCCTATTTGTAGGTTACCCAAAAGGCTATGTAGGTTACCTTTTCTATAACCCAAGTGAGCAGAAAGTATTCTGCAGTCGAAATGCCCAGTTCTTGGAGACCGATTATATCCTGGACACCCATCGTCAGGAAATTGTTCTTGATGAGGAGAGCTCAGGAGCAGTGGGAGATGTCCCACAAGTTCCAGGTAGTGACCAACCTAGAAGATCCACTCAGGTATCCACGCCACCAGTCCGTTATGGTTATGACCAAGATAGTTACCTGGTGGAAACCTTGACTAGTGAGGAGGATCCTGTGACTTATGCGGATGCTATGTTGGACATAGATTCCCAAAAGTGGGTGAAGGCCATGAGAGGAGAGATAGACTCAATGGATACAAATGGAGTCTGGACTCTAGTAGATCCGCCCTCCGGGGTAAAAGCAATCGGTTGCAAATGAATTTACAAGAGGAAGAGGGGCCCTGATGGTAGAGTTGAGACCTTCAAAGCTCGTCTGGTGGCGAAAGGGTACACTCAGAAAGAGGGCATCGATTATGAGGAAACCTTTTCGCCTGTGGCCATGCTTAAGTCCATTAGGATCCTGCTAGCTGTAGCAGCATACCATGATTATGAGATTTGGCAAATGGATGTCAAACTGCATTCCTGAATGGAGATCTTACTGAAGATATCTATATGCAGCAGCCGCAAGGCTTCATAGCTGTGGGTCAGAAAAACATGGTATGTAAACTTAATAGATCCATTTATGAACTTAAGCAAGCTTCTAGAAGTTGGAACATCCGTTTTGACTCTGCCGTCTAATCGTTTGACTTCAAGCAGAATCCGGATGAACCCTGTGTTTACAGGAAGTACAGTGGAGATAAGGTTACCTTCTTGGTTCTATATGTAGATGACATTCTACTCATTGGGAATGATGTAGGAATGTTGACTACGGTGAAAGTATGGCTTTCGCAGCAATTCTCCATGAAAGATCTTAGAGAGGCATCCTATATACTGGGTCTTTGACTCTATAGAGATAGATCGAAACGGATAATAGGATTATCCTAATCTGCCTACATTGACAAAATAGTCAAAAGATACAGCATGGAAAACTCCAAGAAAGGAAATGTTTTTTTCAGGCACGGAGTCACTCTCTCCAAGAAGATGTCTCCCAAAACTTCTGAGGAGATTGATGGAATGAAAGGCGTTCCCTATGCCTCTACCGTAGGGAGCATCATGTATGCCATGCTGTGCACTCGCCCTGACATTGCTCAGGCGGTGAGTGTAGTAAGCAGATTTTAGGCCAACCCAAGGCAGGAGCATTGGACTGCTGTGAAAAACATTCTTAAGTACCTTTGAAGGACAAAAGAGTTTTGTCTAGTATTCGATGGTAGCTCACTACGGATCCAAGTGTATGCAGATGCCGATTTCTAACGGATCCAGATGATAGAAAGTCTACATCTAGATATGTTTTCACGATAGGATCGTGTGTTGTTTGCTGGAAAAGCAGCAAACAGGGGTCCACTACAAACTCCACGACCGAGGCCGAGTACATTGCCGCAAGTGAGGCTGCCAAGGAAGCCGTGTGGATGAAGAAGTTCGTTCATGAGTTGGGAGTAGTTCCATCGATGGCCAATTGATTAATCCGAACCCTTGAATCAGAATTCGGTAAGACTGATTTCTCTTGTTGGGTATTGTTATTTCTTGCTTGTTCTTTTAGAAATTTTAATTATCTAATTTTCCCACTATTATATTGCATATTCGGCTAAGAAATTGCTATTAGCTCCCTGTGGGATTTGACCTAGTACCACTTTTACTGCAAATATTTTGTTGTGTGACTAGTACTAATTTTGAGGGTTTTGACAACCCGTTAGGGTATTACATAGAAACACACCATAATAACATGAATCAAATATGTACTTTATTCACTATGATCACCCACTCAGATGAATTGTCAGACTATCCCAACATACCCAGGTTTTGATGCTCTCTAAGGATCTCACTAATTGGCATATCAAAGATAGCCCAATCCGACACCTAGTGCAGTATCATAATCGAGTCTAGGGGGTTAAGTGTAACATTCCAGTTTTACCCATCTATCTCCAAGGTCCAAGGCAATAGTGGAATTTTGGTCTGGTTTAGGGTTTCAAGAAAACTCACACTGCATGTACCTCAGGTCTCACCCTGACAGCTGAGACAAGCCACCCCAACCAACTTGGTGGTACATCAGTGTCAGCCTTGGTAGGATAAATCTCCCCAGATCTATCCAATGGCTGTGAAGATTCTAAACTAACACGAGTCTCATATGTGTCCAGTTTAAGGGTATTACACAGAAACACACCATAATAACATGAATCAAATATGTACTTTATTCATTTACAATAAATGTCATAATGTAAATCATGCTAATTGGAGCTAAGGGCATACACTGTCTAATAGGCCCTACTTCCAGGCCCATACCATTGTAATCCTGATCAGTCGACCTCTGAGGCAGATTCTACAAAAGTCAGAGGTCTTAGGGAGACTAATGAATAGAGCTCAGTGAATACGATAATCGTTGAGTCGCGACCAGTGATAAAAGCATAGGTTCTGGTAGACTTCATTGCTCAATGCACCTTCAGGTCACCAGCCTCTGAAGTAATCAAGCTTGTGACCACATCGGAGGCGTCAACCAGCCCCAGATTGCAAGCTGGGATGAGGAGCCCTGGATACTTCATGTGGACGGCATGTCTAACCAAAGTGGAAGCAGAGTTGGGTTGATACTCTATGGACCTAGTGAGGTGAAACTGGAATACATGCTTTGGTTTTTGTTTCGAGCTTCAAACAATGAAGCTAAGTCTAAAGCACATATAGCCAAGCTGGCACTATCGAAGGAAATGCAACACGGCTTATAGAACGGCAAGTAGCTCGCTACATGATAGTAAGCGAGCAACTCTATAGATGATCCTTCACTCTACCATATCTATGATGCCTACGCCGAACTAAGGCAAATCAGGTGTTATACAAGATCCATGAAGGGCTTTGTGGAGGACACTTGGAAGGCCAGGCTCTAGCTCAGAAAGCCTTACGACAAAGGTACTACTGGCCCACCATGAAAGCAGATGCAATCGAGCTAGTCCTAAGATGTGATAAATGCCAGCGACACGCCAACATCCTACACCAACCAGTGCACTGTCCCTTCTTTCCCTATATTTATGATTGAAGAAGAAACGGCGGCGCACCCAGCCTCAGACCAAGCTAATTAAGCAAGTGACTGAAGAACCAGTTGGACCACCCTTACTAAGAGTTACTCTCTCCGCCGAGCTAACGTTGGCTTGAGAGCGGGGAGCAATTGATGAGGGGTAATTTGGTCCTCCCAATCATACAATGATGCATGGCTTCCGGATGACACCTCGACGCTGAGTTAGCAGACTAGCTCGATAAGTTAGCTTGAAGCACCTCGCTCAGGCCGACCTCCGTAAGATTACGACAACCTGTTCTAGGAGCCAGCCGAGCTAAGAGGCCTAAGGCAACCTTCGAGGAAGAGCTTGCTAACGATCGTTAGAACAACTCACCGTGTCGCACACCTCGACTTTACTTAAACAGATCATAACCCCCACGAGGATCTTGCAACTGACACATTAACATGCCAAAAAAGAAGGAAACGACTCCTCAAAGAGCTCAAGCCCGTTTCCAAGAAGACCCTGAGCACTGAGGCCTATAAAAGGCACTTATTTCTTGAGAAAAGGTATGCATGATTACAAGCTCTCAAGCTCTCTCACTTTCTAAAATACTTTCAAATCACTCTCTGACTTAAGCATTGGAGTGCCCTCCCTAGGTAAAGACACCCAGACAATCTAACTATGTCTCTCTTGCAGAACAAAATAGCTCGGCCCACTCCAACTCATCTAATATTATTTCCCTACAGGTTTCTCAGAAAATTACACAACTCTCTGTTATATAGCTCGGACATCTCTAGCTCCCAGACAAGGGAACCATCCAAATCAGCTTTTGAGTCATCAGCCAGCAGGGGAGCTGCCAGACCGCGCATCATCACATACCAATATCAACATGAAACAATTAATGCATTTTATTCATTTACAAATAAATGTTTATGTACGTCAGTTTGATTGAAGCTAGGGGCATATGCTATCTAACAAGATAAAGCCCATTAGATAATCAATCCTATAATGTACTTTTACACCTAACCTCTCAGCTCATAATCTTCAAAACACTTCCCATAGGGAAGGACCTCTTCCCTGACTACAAAATACAATGTCACACTATGCTTTGATGGATCCCGGGATCAAAACCTTTTTGCAAACGTTTTTCGTAAAATAGTAATATAACATAAAAATATATTTTGCATGTCAAATTTCAAATACAATTGAAATCCACTACAAGCAATTTAGGTTTTCATCAGAGAGAGTGTAAAGCTTGATATTCACTTTGTTTGGCAAAGGGTCGATCCTATTACTATGATCACTCACTTGAATAATTTCACAAATTTCCTTAACATGCCTAGGTATTTGACCCCCTTAAGGGATCTTACTAGTTGATACATCAAAGGCAGGTCAGTCCAATCCCTAGTGCAATCAAGTTTATGGTTAAATGCAACTTTTCTGTTTTGCCCATCTATCTCCAAGGTCTAGGGCATAGATAGAAATTGGTTTGGGTTCAATGTTTCTTCTAAATACCCATTGGTTGTGCTTGGGGTCTAACCCTAGCAACTGAGATAAGCTGCTCCACTAGCTTGACAGCACACTAGTGTTAGGCTTGTTAGGATAAACTCCTTAAGTCTATCCAACGTCTAGAAATATTCTAAACTTACACAAGTCTCATAAGTGTCTAGTTTAAGGAATAATTCATTGAAAACATACAAATTAGAACATGAAACAATAATGTACTTTATTCATTCACTAATAACATTTTATGTGCATCAATCTAATTGGAGGTAAGGGCATACATTGTCTAACAAAAACATCATCCACGACTTGCAATGATGAGCATATAGGTCGTGAATGATTCTAGTTATGGTTGAATATTGATCGAATATTCACTGTTGTTAAATTCTTGGCATCTCGCAAACATTTTTCTCTACTTAACTGTTGTATTTATCACAAATGGGATTTCTTCATGTGGCTCTTATTGTAAAATCTATGATATTGAACTACATATACTTACAATCATAAATATCATGGTATTTGATGGAGGACGATTTGACCCAACCTATGAAACGATGATACATGGACACTGACCCAGCACGAAGCGACAACTCAACGTTGTAGCCTGGTACGACCAAGTGACTGGCCCACGAAGCGGCTCGCTACATTATAGCTCATGAAAGAAGCTCGCCACAGTGCGAGCCTGGGTTCCCCGAGCTACCTTTGAAGAGATACTTCGAGGCAACTTTAGCTCACGAGCTAAAGTTATTTGCTCATCCAAGCTCCCAAGCAGACAAGTCATCCCAAGGACCAATCCTACTAAGGGTAGTCCTAGAGTGTTCCAAGCTTGCTACAAGATAGTCTGCGAATGACCCGCATGAGCGCTTCCTCAGGAAACTTCTAACTGACTAACCGTACCAGTCAGACTGCGCCATGTCCCTTACTGATGGTGCAGTTTTAGTCCTTTCGATAGTCTGCATCCATGTCTCTCAGCAGGCAAAAGGCGTGCCTTCCACTTCGGAGACCTGTCATAAACCCGAGTGAGATGTACGCCACAACGGCCACCTGCGTAGTCCTGACAGGTAACGGCTATGGCAGGAGCCCAATGACGGTTATGCCCGACCTGACGTGAATGTCCCCATAAAAGCCCTCAGTGCAGAAGAGAAACTTCTTCTTGAGACCTCTAATCTCTCGAGTATAGTGAGAACGCGCTATCTGCACTCTTAGCCTTTGTCTCCTTCTTGCTTCTCCTACAGAGTACTAACTTAAGCATCGGAGTATCCCCACCGGGTAAACTCCATGGGGATTCTTCTTCTTCTTCATCTCAAGTACCTTCCAGGAGCCACGTGAGTGCCAACTACGAGTGACCGGATCGCGCTACATCATTTGGCGTCGTCTGTGGGAAAGACTTTGAAAAGCCTTTCTCTAAACTTTCAAATCTCTTTACTCTTCAAAAACTCAATACTCATGGCTTCCTCTAGCAGCATCGGATGAAGCATGGATATGCATAACTCCAGGGAACAGCCCCAGCTTCCTACTGTCTACATCAGACAGTTCACCATCCCCCTCTCAACAGACGGGATCCCTAGTTTGAACGTGCCTCTTGCAGGGGCACCCGTCGTTGCTCCACTCCCTACCACAGTCGGAACAACCTTCACTGAACCCACGGTTGTGCCCCCAGCAGCCAGCCTGAACCAGCTGGAAGATTTGGTGCAGTGCATGCGGGCCATTAAGGCTCAAATGTAACAAATTCAGCAGTTTTAGATCTATCAACAACACGTGCTGCACCAGGTCTCCCAGTACCAGTACCAGCAGCAATTTCCCCAACTACCACAGCCTCAGCATCAACAATCGCAGCTCCCTCCTCGGCACCCAGCCTCACAATGGGCTAGGTCCCATAATCAAGAGGAGCACCTTTCTCACCAAGAAAAGACCCCCGTGAAGCCCCAAGGAGCCAAGCCTCCTCCTGTAGCAGGCAGGAAAGACCGGCCACTCTGGCCTCACCACGGGTAGTCAGGTCGGAAGGACCCCAACTCTCTAAGTCCACATCGTCTCAGCCCTCCAAGCCCGATACCCCATTCTTAGAGAACTGGTTCGAGATTCTGGCCACAGGCTCTAAGTAGGATCCCTTTGTACGCAGTCATCACCAGCGGCCTGAGCTACTTCCTGCACACACCATCCCGGATAGCACGGAGGTGAGCAGTACAAATGCCGAGCCTGCTAAGAAACAGAGATGTCGCCGCCGAGCTCGCCGGTCTGCCACCCACGACCTGTCCGAGCTCGGAGGCAAAGAAGAAGTAAGCTCGGGCAAAGTCCTGAGCCGTACCCCATCCTTTCAGTTCAATCCCCCTATCTCCCGAGCTCTTGGTAGTCCCAATGCCTAAAGACTTTAAGCTCCCCCCTCTTGACAAGTACGATGGGTTGTTCGACCCAAATGATCACATAGATGCCTTCCAATCGCAGATGCACCTAGCAAGAGCCAGCAAATTGTGCATGTGTGTGGCCTTCTCCACCGCTTTTAGAGGAGCAACCTGTACATGGTACCAGAACCTGGCACCTAGACTGGTAAAAAGTTGGGTGCAGTTTGCGCAACCCTTCATGTCCCACTTCGTCACTAGCAAGCAGTGTCCATGAACTGAAGAGAGTCTCCTCAGCATAGTGCAGAGAGAGGGAAAACCCGTCCAAAGTTATATCGAGCGGTTCAATGATGCGTGCATGCAGATACCGCGCCTGGACCCTGTCGTGCGCCTCGCAGCAGCCAAGAAAGGCGTAACGCATAAAGAGTTCAAATGCACATGGTCGTCAACCAACCAGTGACCATAACTGAATTTCTTAAGCTCGCGAACAAATTCATAGCCACCGAAGAGGAGATCAACTAGAAGGGCGAGGGCGCACCCAAAAAGAGGAAGAGGGAAGGAGGGCCTTCCAGTCAAGGGGACAGCCGAAAGAAAAAGGATGCAGCTCAGGGGGCAAAGTCGGGTCAGTCGTTTTGAGCTCCTGTAGCAGACCAAATTGATTACACCTCGCTGAACGCGAAGCGAGCCAAAATCCTGATGGCGATCAAAGACGCGTATGTGAAGTGGCCACCCCGTTTGAGGGGAAACCCCAATGAGAGAAATGAGAATATGTACTGTAGTTTTCACAGAGATCACGGTCACAGTACCGAGAATTGTAAAAACCTCCACGATGAGATAGAGGAGCTCATCCGTCGCGGATATTTGAGGAACTTTGTACAAAATAGTAATAGTAATAACAAAGCAGGTCGACAAGGGGAGCATGGTAAGGATGCTCCCGAGTCCATTAGCAAGCTGGCCGAATAGCCACAGAGTCAGCCTCTGGAAGAGAGGCTGGTACAGGGGACCATCCACATGATAGTGGGAGGTTCGATCGTCGCGGGTTGTACTTCAGCAGCAGCTCGGACGTCAGTTCGTGAGGCCACCGAGAAGAGCAGAATCCTCCAAAGTGGTCGAGTATAGAAGAGACAATTTTCTTCACAAAAGATGATGCACGAGGGGTCCACTACCCCCATGATGACGCAATCGTAATAAAGCTGAGAGTCAATGACTTCGAGGTCAGGTGTGTACTCGTTGACTCAGGCAACTAGGCCGACATCCTCTTAAAAGCTTCATTCGACTAGCTTCAGTTGCATAGAAGCAGCCTAAAGTCTGCGAGCACTCCATTGGTGGGCTTCAGTGGAGAAGAAGTCTGGCCCCTTGAGAAAATAACAGTACCTATGGAAGTCATCACATGGCCTTCGTAGTTAGATTCAAACACAGCTTCAGCGGAGAAGAAGTCAGCACAGCACCACGATCACCCATGTCCTGTGGGCGGTGTTTCCACCCATCATTTTGCTATGAAGTTCCCAACAAACTTTAGTGTGGGGGTAGCACGGGGCAACCAGCTCAAGTCCCGCAAGTGCTATGTCGCCACCCTAATGTTAGACAGTTTTGTATGCCCTTAGCTTCAATCAAAATGATGTGCTTTATGAATTTATTGTAAATGAATAAAAGTGCATATTTGATTCATGTTCCCTTGGTATGTTTTTGTGTAATACCCTTAAACTGGACACTTAATGAGACTCGTGTTAGTTTAGAATGTTCACAGCCAGTGGGTCGGTCTGGGGAGACCTATCCAGACAAGGCTAACACTGTTGTGCCACCAAGTCGGTTGGGATGGCTTGTCTCAGCTACCAGGGTGAGACCCTAGGCACATACAATGTGGGATTAATTAAATCATTGAACTGGACCAGATTTCCAATATTACCCTAGACCTTGGAGATTGATGGGCAAAACTGGAAAGTTACACCCGACCCCTAAACTCGATTATGATAATGCATTGGGTGTAGGATTGGGCTGTCTTTGATATACCAATCAGTGAGATCCTTAGTGGGGGTCAAAACCAGGGTATGTTGGGACAGTCTGAGAATTCATCTGAGTGGGTGATCATAATGACAGGATCAGCCCCTTTGTTGGACAAAGGTAATGATCGGGGATGCACTCTCACTGATGGAAACCAAGACTGCTGGTAGCCGATTTCAATCGTTGAGATTTGTTTTGTAAAATATATTTTATATGAGATATAAAAGTATATATATTATGGTTTCGAAATGATTTGCAAAAGGTTTTAATTCCCGGGATCCATATTGGAGAGAGTGCAACACTGTTCCTTGCAGCCGAGGGAGAGGTCCTCTCTTGTGGGGCAATGTATGATCATTATGGGCTAAGAGGTTAAGTGTAAGGCCATTGAGGATAAAACCTGATGGGCTAATCTTGCATCTGCCCACAGTCCCTCGATGTTACAAGGTGGCTTGGCCCAGGGACCACTTATGATAAGTGTTGGGCCCATAGAGCCCATCTGATGGGTTTCAGGGGGTGCACTGTCCATAACAGTGCATTCGGCCAGGCCTTGTAACAAAGGCTGGGCCGAACCCATGTGGCTGATGTGTAGATCAATGTTTGGCTCCTACACCATACAAGAAAGCCGAACTGGGTAGCAGTTTGGAAGGATAAATGAATATATAATCTTAAATGGGCCTTAAGCCCATTTTGAACTAGGCTAATTTGATTAGTCACTTAAGGGGTGAATTCTGAGATGGATTGGGCCCAGACCCTATCCACTTAGAGAGTCTGTGGCATTACCGACTTGGCCACATCGGTGTTGACCAAATCAAAAGGTCGGTAAGGGATAGTCCTTTGGATTTTCTAACTATAGAAGATCTTCCCACTTGTGAGCCTTGCCTACCAGGCAAGATGACGAAATGGCCATTTAACGGTAAGCCGAAAAGATGTACAGGCACATTTGACCTAATACATACTGATTTATGTGGTCCCCTGAGTGTTAGGACACGGAATCAACACGTGTATTTCGTCACCTTCACAAATGATTTTTCATGATATGGTTACGTGTACCAAATGAGACACAAGTCTGAATCTTTTGAACAGTTCAAAGAGTTTAGACAAAAGGTCAAGAAACAGTTGGGGAGAGAAATTAAAGCCCTTCGATCTGATCGAAGGGGCGAGTATCTCTCTGACAAATTCACGGACTACTTAAAGGACAATGGGATAGTATCACAATTAGCTCCTCCTGCTACACTTCTCATACAATGGGACAATGGGACCTTATTGGATATGGTCCGGTCACTTCTCATACACTCAGAGTTACCCACATCCTTTTGGGGTTACGCATTAGTGACTGTGATTTACGTGCTGAATCGGGTTCCAACCAAATCGGTTCGTGACACTCCATATGAATTTGGATCACAAAGAAACCAAGTGTCAGACACTTGAAGATTTGGGGATGTCCAGCACACGTTAAAAGAACAAGTGCAGACAAGTTGGAATCCAAGACTAGTTGTTGCCTACTTGTAGCCTACCCAAAAGGCTCTGTAGGTTACCTATTCTATGACCCAAGTTGGAATCCAATGTCCAGTATTGTCCTGGACCTTGGAGATTGATGGGCAAAACTAGAAATTTACACCCACCCCTAAACTCGATTATGATACTGCACTAGGTGTCGGATTAGACTGTCTTTAATGTACCAATCCATGAGATCCTTAACGGGGGTCAAAACCTGGGTATGTTGGGACAGTCTGAGAATTCATCTGAGTGGGTGATCATAATGACAAGATCAGCCCCTTTGCCGGACAAAGGTAATGATCGGGGATGCGCTCTCACTGATGGAAACCAAGATTGCGGCAGCCGATTTCAATCGTTGAGATTTGTTTTGCAAAATATATTTTATATGAGATATAAAAGTATATAAATTATGGTTATGAAATGATTTGCAAATGGTTTAATTCCTGGGATCCATGTAAGAGAGAGTGTAACACTGTTCCTTGCAGCCGAGGGAGAGGTCATCTCTTGTCGGGCAGTGTATGATCATTATGGGCTGAGAGGTTAAGTGTAAGACCATTGAAGATAATACCTGATGGGCTAATTTTGCATCTGCCCACAGTCCCTGGGTGTTACAAGGTGGCTTGGCCCAGGGACCACTTAGAGTAAGTGTTGGGCCCATAGAGCCCATCTGATGGGTTTCAGCGGGTGTACTGTCCATAACAGTGTATTTTGCCAAGCCTTGTAACAAAGGCTGGGCTGAACCCATGTGGCTGATGTGTAGATCAATGTTTGGGTCCCATGCCATACAAGGAAGCCCAACTGTACAGCAGTTTGGAAGGCTAAATGAATACATAACCCTAAATGGGCCTTATGCCCATTTCGAACTGGGCTAATTTGATTAGTCTTTGAGGGGCGAATTCTAAGATAAGATCAGCTGATAGGATTGGGCCCACACCCTATCCACTCAGAGAGTCCAAGATCTAAATGAGATTTTGATTTGGAAACTTCCTAATTAGATTAGGAACTGGCTTATCTAATCTGCAAATAAGATAAGGATTATCCCTTATCTTAAAGGGACTTCTAATCCAGATATGATTTGGGTTAGTAACTCCTAATGGGATCAGGAGCTGATCCCTTTAAGTCTATAAAAGGAAGAGGGGGCGGCAGCCTTTAGACATCCAAAAAAAAACAACATCCAACAGACTCAAGTCTTGTCTTCAGAGCTGAGATCACATAAGAAAGAATTCTGCACCCTACAAATACTCTCTAGCCGCCTCCTTCCTGCAGCCGCCACCTATAGCTGTTCGATCTCCATTGCTTGGGAGAAATCTAGATTGGATCTTGATTCCAATCTTTTGGAGAAAAGATTGGTAGGAGTTGTATTCACAAGCCGTCCAGGTGATTCTTGGGAAGAATCAAGTTCTTAGGAAGGACACTGCTGATTCTGCTCCACCTTGCACTGCGCCATCTTCAGTGGGAGTAGATTTTGGTTTCTCCCTTGGGCGTGAACACCTCCATTGAGAGATATTATTTCTCTGTATTAGGTATTACCTCTCTCTCCTCCTTTTGGTTCAAATCTGGTTTAGTTTATGGTTCAAGAATGATCCTTGAAAATATGATTTTCTAAATAGGGAATTCGATTCCCAATTGAAGGGAAAGAAAAATTTTTGAAATTCACCCCCTTTATTCCGCAATCTTGAGCGTCCATATGATGGATTTCCTATCCCTTCAGTGGTATTAGAGCCATGGTTCAAATCTTGAACCATTCTATTTCAGATCTGAACCTGTGCAAATAGGGAGAAGGCGTTCTACCCAATTTGTGCAGATATGGGTTTTGGGAAATTTTTTCCCAAAATAGATGGGCAAATAATCTGAAATTAATTTTATATAAATTGGATTATTATTTAGAATAGTTCTTTATAATTTTCTTTATTTATGGGATGTACGTACAATAGGAGATCAAACTATTGGTTTGCGCAAGGAGAACTGCAAGATTTGCAATTTATTGAATTTATTTATTACATTTTGTCTATAAATAATTTTTTTTATTTTTAGACTCAGTGTATGGGCATTCGATCTGATGTAATAAAAAATAGAAATAGGATTTCTATTTAGTTTTAATTTTCGATCGAAGATGGCGGCGTAGAGAAGGGGATTTCGCATATGGGAGATTCGATATCTACGAATTGTAGTTTGAGAAACTGTAATCTGTGATCTAACCTCTGTTTTGCAGGATAGAGTGTGCGAACAGCCCTGATTAACTGATTTTTGTTTTTCTTTTATCAGTTATTTAATTTCATATTATTTTCTTGAATTAAGGATTTAATTAAAAATCAAACCCTAGACCCATTCGAACCAAGATTGGTTCAAACTGTTTGGACCAAATCTAGGGTTTAACCAAGGCTGAAAGTCAGCCCTAATTTTTCCACTAATGGGCCTGAGGATTGATATTTAATTAAATGGTTAATTCGGCCCAACTTGTAAAGGCCCAGTTTTAAATAGTTAAAACTGCTAAAAGCCCACTTTAAAGAATAAAGCTATATGGGCCGAACTGGGTAACACTAATTCAGCCCATATACCTAGATAATATTAATGGTTAATATTATGGAATTTTAACAGGCTTCCAAAGGGCCTTACAGATAATTAATTGATTGGATCAATTTATCCATGCATGAAATGTATGGATGTGTGATGTGCTGCGTACATGGGCCACAAGTACTTGGCCCATGCTCATTCGACAGTGGCTCTTGCGCACACCATGGCTGAATGCACATCATTACCATGGTGTCCCTTTTGGTCATTGGATGATCTTCCTCAGTGGTGGGCCCCACACCTCATCAAAAGGTTACATGCGGAACCCTATCCGATTTAAAGCCCACCGAAATCTGGCTTTATGAAAGTTAGTGGGAGCCACTTTGGTTTGACCTAAATCAAATTAGGGCGTAATTATTTGTTCCCTCCAAATAATATGAGTGAATGTGATATGGAGATTCATATGATGAACTCTCCAAAGGCCTTCCATCATTAGCATGAGGATGGGTCCTTCAATAATGAGGAAACGCACCAGAAAATGGGCTATCCATTTGTTGTTGTGCTTGTCTGAGTGCTTCATAAGATGATAGGGGCGTCATTGACCGATGTGGGAGGGGCTTCACCAGAAAATGGGAACTCTCTCACGGTACCTTGGCGTTCACGAATATGATGGGTAAGCACTCACTGGACAGAAAGGTTTACCCTAAAATGGCTCTGAACCTTGTCTGACAGAGGTCAAAGGGAAAACTCATATGATGAGTGGATATGATCCTTCACAGAAAGGTGGTGGGGTTATGCAACTGAAACAGTTGGCCTCATGTACCCTATGTGATTTCCCACATTTCCAGAGACAACCCATAGTCTCCGTCACTAAGAAAGGAGGGAAATCTTAGAGATGAATAAATGGAAATGAATTATAGATTAAAAGCCATATCTATGAAATGAACATGAATCAAATTAGGTTGTGGACTGATGTTTGCTCTTTTATCAGAAAATGGCAAATGGATCTTTTGCAAAGCTTCTTGATGACAACAAACTTAAGGTCCCAAACTACGCCGACTGGTACAGGAATCTTATGCTGGTCCTAGCTTCAGAAAAGCTAGACAAAGTGGCAAAGAATCCTGCCCCAGAGCATCCGGGAGACAGGGCTTCTGAGTCCCGAAGGAGAGACTATCAGGAATGGGAGGAGAAAAAACTCCCTATCCCGGTGTTACATCATCGCCTCCTCGGACAACCCAATACAGAGGCAATTCGATCAAATCGAACTTGCCAAGGACATATTGGACAGCTTGAGGATGATGTATGAAGAGCATAATCATTCTACTCAGCAAAAGGTCTTGAAGCAGTTCATGACAACTCATATGCCCAAGGGCCAACAAGTTCACGACCATTGTCTTCGGATGATGGGTTACATCAATGAACCGGAGGCTCTTGGATCCGGGCTGGACCTCGCAACACAGATAGATGCTTTCCTTAATTCTTTGCCTCCTTCATTTAATCCGTTCATCATGAATTATAACATGAACAAGCTGAATGTCAGCTTGCAAGAGCTCAGCAATATGTTGCAAAGAGTTGAAGAACTGATTAAAAAGGATGAGACTGTAGCTATGCTTGTTGAAGCTAGCAAAACAGGCAAGAGAAAGAGGAAGGCAAAGAAGCCTCAGAAGAAAGCCACCAAGGGCAAAAGGCAAAAGAAAGACAAAGCATCAGATGCTTGTCACTTCTGCAAGAAGACCGGCCACTGGAAACGGAATTGTCCTGCCTACCTGGAATCCAAGAAAGGTAATTTCGAAACTTGTGTTATAGAAAACAATTTATTGGTAGCTTCTGCGTCCTGGTGTATTAACTCCGGGGCTTCAACTCATGCGTATAACTCACTGCAGGGGTTCAAGGTAAGCAGAAGGCTGAGTGAAGGAGAAGTCACTCTCTACTTGGGGACTACTACAACTGTTGCAGCCGCGGCAATAGGAACCGTGGAGTTAATTTTTAGAGAAGAAAAATTTGTACTGAAAGATTGTCTTTATGTACAAAACTTAAGAAGAATTTTAATTTCTGTTTCAGAGCTATGTGCAGATGGTTATTCTGTCTTCTTTAGTAATACGATTACTATTAAAAGAAATAATAGATTCATCGCATATGGGGAACTAGAGAACAGCCTTTATGTTCTACATCCTTCTCTAGAAACTTACATTACCGATACTACATCGACTGAAATCCCCAAGAAGAGAGTCCGTGATATTGTGTCTGTGGCATTACCGACTTGGCCACATCGGTGTTGACCGAATCACAAGGTTGGTAAAGGATGGTCCTTTGGATTTTCTAACTGTAGAAGATCTTCCCACCTGTGAGCCTTGCCTGCAAGGCAAGATGATGAAACGGCCATTTAACGGTAAGCCTGAAAGATGTATAGGGACACTTTACCTAATACATACTGATGTATATGGTCCCCTGAGTGTTAGGACACAGAATCAACACGTGTATTTCATCACCTTCACAGATGATTTCTCACGATATGGTGATGTGTACCTAATGAGACACAAGTCTGAATCCTTTGAAAAGTTCAAAGAGTTTAGACAAGAGGTCGAGAAACAGTTGGGGATAGAAATTAAAGCCCTTTGATCTGAACGAGGTGGCGAGTATCTCTCTAACAAGTTCAGGGACTACTTAAAGGAAAATGGGATAATATCACAATTAGCCCCTCCTGCTACACCACAACTTAACAGTGTTTCAGAGAGGAGGAATAGGACCTTATTGGATATGGTCTGGTCACTTCTCATACACTTAGAGTTACCCACATCATTTTGGGATTACGCATTAGAGACTGCGATTTACGTGCTGAATCGGGTTCCAACCAAATCGGTTCCGAACACTCCATGTGAACTTTGGACTGGAAAGAAACCAAGTGTTAGACACTTGAAGATTTGGGGTTGTCCAGCACATGTTAAAAGAATGAGTGCAGACAAGTTGGAATCCAAGAACAGTTGGGGATAGAAATTAAAGCCCTTCGATCTGAACGAGGTGGCGAGTATCTCTCTAACAAGTTCAGGGACTACTTAAAGGAAAATGGGATAATATCACAATTAGCCCCTCCTGCTACACCACAACTTAACGGTGTTTCAGAGAGGAGGAATAGGACCTTATTGGATATGGTCTGGTCACTTCTCATACACTCAGAGTTACCCACATCTTTTTGGGATTACGCATTAGAGACTGCGATTTACGTGCTGAATCGGGTTCCAACCAAATCGGTTCCGAACACTCCATGTGAACTTTGGACTGGAAAGAAACCAAGTGTTAGACACTTGAAGATTTGGGGTTGTCCAGCACATGTTAAAAGAATGAGTGCAGACAAGTTGGAATCCAAGACCAGTCGTTGCCTATTTGTAGGCTACCCAAAAGGCTCTGTACATTACCTTTTCTATGACCCAAGTGAGAAGAAAGTGTTATGCAGTCGAAATGCCCAGTACTAGGAGACCGATTATATCCTAGACACCCATAGTCAGGAAATTGTTCTTGATGAGGACAACTCGGGAGCAGTAGGAGATGTCCCACAAGTTCCAGGTAGTGACCAACATAGAAGATCCACTCGGGTATCCAGGCCACCAGTCCGTTATGGTTATGACCAGGATAGTTACTTGGTGGAAACCTTGACTAGTGAGGAGGATCCTGTGACTTACGCGGAAGCTATGTTGGACATAGATTCCCAGAAGTGGGTAGAGGCCATGAGAGCAGAGATGGACACAATGGAGACCAATGGAGTCTGAACTCTAGTAGATCCGCCCTCCGGGGTAAAAGCAATCGGTTGCAAATGGATTTACAAGAGGAAGAAGGGCCCAGATGGTAGAGTTGAGACCTTGAAAGCTCGACTGGTGGCGAAAGGGTACACTCAGAAAGAGGGCATCGATTATGAGGGAAGCATTTTCGCCTGTGACCATTCTTAAATCCATTAGGATCCTGCTAGCTGTAGCAGCATACCATGATTATGATATTTGGCAAATGGATGTCAAAACTGCATTCCTAAATGGAGATCTTTCTGAAGATATCTATATGCAGCAGCCGCAAGGCTTCATAGCTGCGGGTCAGGAAAACATGGTATATAAACTTAATAGATCCATTTATGGACTTAAGCAAGCTTCTAGAAGTTGGAACATCCATTTTGACTCTGCCGTCAAATTGTTTGACTTCGAGCAGAATCCGGATGAACCCTGTGTTTACAGGAAGTACAGTGGAGATAAGGTTACCTTCTTGGGTCGGTATGTAGATGACATTCTACTCATTGGGAATGATGTAGGAATGTTGACTACGGTGAAAGTATGGCTTTCACAGCAATTCTCCATGAAAGATCTTGGAAGGCCTCCTATATACTAGGTCTTCGACTCTATAGAGATAGATCAAAGCGGATAATAGGATTATCCCAATCTGCCTACATTGACAAAATAGTCAAAAGATACAGCATGGAAAACTCCAGAAAGGAAATGTTCCTTTCAGGCACAGAGTCATTCTCTCCAAAAAGTTGTCTCCCAAGACTTCTAAGGAGATTGATGGCATGATAAACGTTCCCTATGCCTCTACCATAGGGAGCATCATGTATGCCATGCTGTGCACTCGCCCTGACATTGCTCAGGCAGTGAGTGTAGTAAGCAGATTTCAGGCCAACCCAGGGCAGGAGCATTGGACTGCTGAGAAAAACATACTTAAGTACCTTCGAAAGACAAAAGAGTTTTGTCTAGTATTCGATGGTAGCTCACTACAGATCCAAGGGTATACAAATGCCGATTTCCAGTCGGATCCAGATGATAGAAAATCTACATATGGATATGTTTTCACGATAGGAATGTGTGTTGTTTACTGGAAAAGCAGCAAACAGGGGTCCACTACAGACTCCACGACTAAGGCCGAGTACATTGCCACAAGTGAGGCTGCCAAGGAAGCCGTGTGGATGAATAAGTTCATTGACGAGTTGGGAGTAGTTCAATCCATCACATCACCCATCCCATTGTTGTGTGACAACAATGGAGCTATTCCTCAAGCTAAGGAGCCACGAGCCCACTCGAAGTCGAAGCACATCGAGAGGAAGTACCATGTACTGAGGGAGATTGTTGGTAGAGGGGACATCCTGATTCAGAAGGTAGCGTCAGCGGAAAATGTAGCAGACCCATTGACAAAGACACTATCACAGAAAGTGTTTGAGAAACACGTGGAAAGAATGGGACTCCGACTAGTACCTGATTGGACCTAAGTGCAAGTGGGAGCTGTTAGACAGTTTTGTATGCCCTTAGCTTCAATCAAAATGATGTACTTTATGAATTTATTGTAAATGAATAAAAGTGCATATTTGATTCATTTTTCCTTGGTATGTTTCTGTGTGATACCCTTAAACTGGACACTTAATGAGACTCGTGTTAGTTTAGAATGTTCACAGCCAGTGGGTCGGTCTGGGGAGACCTATCCTAACAAGGCTGACACTGTGGTGCCACCAAGTCAGTTGGGGTGGCTTGTCGTAGCTACCAGGGTGAGACCCTAGGCACATACAGTGTTGGATTAATTGAATCCTTGAACTGGACCAAATTTTCAGTATTACCCTGGACCTTGGAGATTGACGGGCAAAACTGGAAAGTTACACCCGACCCCTAGATTCGATTATGATACTGCATTGGGTGTAGGATTGGGCTGTCTTTGATATACCAATCAGTGAGATCCTTAGCGGGGGTCAAAACCTTTATATGTTGGGACAGTCTGAGAATTCATCTGAGTGGGTGATCATAGTAACAGGATCAGCCCCTTTGTCGGACAAAGGTAATGATGGGGGATGCACTCTCACTGATGGAAACCAAGACTGCCGGCAGCCAATTTCAATCGTTGAGATTTGTTTTGCAAAATATATTTTATATGAGATATAAAAGTATATAAATTATGGTTTCGAAATGATTTGCAAAAGGTTTTAATTCCTGGGATCCATAATTGAGAGAGTGCAACACTGTTCCTTGCAGCCGAGGGAGAGGTTCTCTCTTGTCGGGCAGTGTAGGATCATTATGGGATGAGTGGTTAAGTGTAAGGCCATTGAGGATAAAACCTGATGGGCTAATCTTGCATCTGCCCACAGTCCCTCGGTGTTACAAGGTGGCTTGACCCAGGAACCACTTATGGTAAGTGTTGGGCCCATAGAGCCCATCTGATGGGTTTCAGGGGGTGCACTATCCATAACAGTGTATTCAGTCAGGCCTTGTAACAAAGGCTAGGCTGAACCCATGTGGCTGATGTGTAGATCAATGTTTGGGTCCCATGCCATACAAGGAAGCCCAACTGGGCAACAGTTTGGAAGGCTTAATGAATACATAACCCTAAGTGGGCTTTAAGTCCATTTCAAACTGGGCTAATTTAGTTAGTCTTTAAGGGGCGAATTCTGAGATAAAATCAGCTGATAGGATTGGGCTCACACCCTATCCACTCAGAGAGTCCAAGATCTAAATGAGATTTTGATTTGGAAACTTCCTAATTAGATTAGGAACTGGCTGATCTAATCTGCAGATAAGATAAGGATTATCCCTTATCTTAAAGGAACTTCTAATCCAAATATGATTTGGGTTAGCAACTCCTAATGGGATTAGGAGTTGATCCCTTTAAGTCTATAAAAGGAAGAGGGGGTGGCAGCCTTTTGACATCCAAAATAAAAACAGCATCCAACAGACTCAAGTCTTGTCTTCAGAGCTGAGATCACAGAAGAGAGAATTCTGCACCCTGCAAATACTCTCTAGCCGCCTCCTTCTTGCAGCCGCCACCTATAGCAGTTTGATCTCCATTGCTTGGGAGAAATCAAGATTGGATCTTGATTCCAATCTTTTGGAGAAAAGATTGGTAGGAGTTGTATTCACAAGCCGTCCAAGTGATTCTTGGGAAGAATCAAGTTCTTAGGAATGACACTGTTGATTCTGCTCCACCTTGCACTGCACCATCTTCAGTGGGAGTAGATTTTGGTTTCTACCTTGGGCATGAACACCTCCTTTGAGAGATATTATTTCTCTGTATCAGGTATTATCTCTCTCTCCTCCTTTTGGTTCAGATCTTGTTCAGTTTATTGTTCAAGAATGATCTTTGAAAATATGATTTTCTAAATAGGGAATTCGATTCCCAGTTGAAGGGAAAGAAAAATTTTTGAAATTTTCCCCCTTCATTCCACAATCTTCGGTGTCCATATGATGGATTTCCTATACCTTCACCTGAAGGGAAAGACCAAGGTGGCCGACGACCTCAATCTGGAATGGCTTATGGAGCAAGGCGAAGAACGCACTGTGCCCACGGAAGAAATAGTCGTAGTCTCGACCTCAATAGCCGACCCAGCTCGGACGCTTCAGATCGATGCTTCCATCCAGGAACCTCTACATTCCAAACTAGTAAGCTTTTTACTTCAAAATTTAGATATTTTAGCATGGTCCACAGCAGAGATGTCTGGTATAGACCTCGACCTTATGACACATAAGCTAAATATTGATCCTGTAGTTAGGCCCATTAGACAAAAGAAATGCAACCTAGCCCCGAAGCGGTGGAAAAATATCGACGAGGAGGTCGAGAAGCTCCTTGCAGCTGACTTCATAAGAGAAGTCCACTATGCTAGTTGGGTAGCCAACTCCATCCTAGAAAGATGGCCAACGGCAAGTGGCGCATGTGCGTCGACTACACCGACCTAAACCAGGCTTGCCCAAAAGACTAGTTCCCACTCCCTAGAATTGACCGCTTGGTGGATGCGACTGTAGGGCACGAGTTGCTATGTTTCAAGGATGCCTATTCGGGCTATAACCAAATCAAGATGGACCCGACGGATGAAGAAAAGATTGCCTTCATCATAGAGTTTGATCTATACTGTTACAAGGTTATGCCCTTCGGGTTGAAAAACGCAGGGACAACCTTTCAAAGGCTTGTAAATAAGTTGTTTGCGCCACTAATTGGCAGAAAAGTAGAATGCTATGTAGACGACATGATCATCAAAACTCAATTTTTACATGAATTAATACAAGACCTGCATTCTATTTTTGAAATTTTGCGTAAGTTTAATATGAGATTGAACCCAAATAAGTGTGTATTCGGTGTGACCAGCGCGGCATTGAGGCCAACCCAGACAAAATTAAGGCAATCTTAGATATGAGACCACCCCGGAAGTTGAAGGAGGTTCAGAGGTTGAATGGCCGCATAGCCGCCCTGAGCCACTTCATGTCCAAGTCGGCGAACCGCTATCTGCCATTCTTTAAGGCAATCAAAAGCAAAGGGTTCAAATGGACCCATGACAGTAAGCTCGTGTTTGACGAGCTCAAGAAATACCTCGCTAGTGTGTCGATCTTAACCCTGCTCGAGGAGGGTGATACTTTAGAACTGTACCTCTCGGCAAGCGACGAAGTGGTCAGTTCGGTACTAATAAAAGAAGTAGATCGGGTCCAATGACCCATCTATTATGTTAGTAAAGTATTGCAGGGAGCAGAGACGAGATACCCAGAGATAGAAAAGTTGGCTTACGCATTGGTAATTGCAGCCCAGAAGCTCCGCCCATACTTTCAGGCTCACACTATTATTGTTCTCACTGATAAACCTCTGAGGCAAGTCTTACATAAGCCCGAGGTCTCTGGTTGGTTGACGAAGTGGACCATTGAGCTCAGCGAGTATAACCTCCAGTACAAGCCATGAACTGCCATTAAGGCCCAAGCCTTAGCAGATTTCATAGTCGAATGCACATTCAGCTCTGAAGTCCCTAGGCTAGTTGAGCACAAGGCTCCCAGCTCGGGTGAGCCCGAAGCTCCCAAGCTGGTCGAGTCCAAACCCCGTGAGGTAGCAGCCAGTGTGGCATCTCTCCTAGTTTGCCCAAGCGCGAGCTAGGATGAGGAGCCCCGGATCCTTCACGTAGATGGCTCCTCGAACCAACGGGGCAGAGGAGCAAGAATAGTTCTGCACGGCCCAAGTGGCATGAAACTGGAGTACGCACTACGTTTCGAGTTTGTGGCATCTAACAATGAAGTGGAGTACAAGGAATTGATAGCTGGACTAGCCCTAGCCAGAGAAGTAAAAGCAAAGTACATCGTTATCTGTAGTGACTCCCAACTCGTGGCCAACCAGGTCACCGTCGAGTACGAAGCTCGCGAGCCAACCATGATAACTTACTTAGCCAAAGTCAGAGAGGCCCTGTTCAACTTCCAGTCACACTTTGTCAGGCAAATCCCAAGGTCGGAGAACACTGAGGCCGATGCCCTGTCCAGATTAGCCAGCACCAGCGACATCACAATGAGAACCGTGTACATAGAAGACTTGCCTTGGCCTAGCATTCTCGGGGGGGCAGAGGAGGTCGCTCCCATCGTTCAAGCAGAGCCAAGCTGGATTGACCTGCTCGTGAGTTTCTTGCTACACGGGACCCTCCCTGCAGATCGCAATGCAGCCAAAATGGTGCAGCGCCAAGCAGCCAAATATGTCATGATAGACGAACGGCTATACCGAAGATCTTACACGCTCCCCCACATGCGTTGCTTGCGACCTATCGAAGCCGAGTTCGTACTTCGTGACACTCATGAGGGATTGTGCGACGGACACTTGGGGGGCAGGGTCCTCACCCATAAGGCACTTTGACAGGGGTATTATTGGCCAACATTGAAGGCAGCCGCCATTGAGCTTGTTAAAAAATGTGACAAATGCTAGAAGCACGCCAATATTCGCCATCAACCTGTCGTCGATTTCAAGTATCTCACCAGCCCATGGCCCTTTGCACAATGGGGCATCGATCTACTCGGGCCATTTCCGCCAGCAACGGGTGGGAGGAAGTTCTTAGTATTAGCAATGGACTATTTCACCAAGTGGGTAGAAGTTGAACCCCTTGTAACGATCACAGCCCAAAACGTCCTAAACTTCTTTTGGAAGAACATCGTGTGCCACTTCGGGTTACCTCAGGTATTGATTTCTGACAACGGCAAGCAGTTTGAGGACATCAAATTCCAAGACTGGTGCCAAGACATGGGAATCCGATAGAGTTTTACTTCAGTCACACACCCTCAAGCAAACGGTCAGGCAGAAGTCACAAACAGAGCCATCCTCCGCGGACTAAAAGCACGGCTGGATCAGGCTAAATGGTTGTGGGTAGATGAGTTACCTAGCGTCCTATGAGCATACCGGACCACGGAGAAGACCGCCATGGGAGAACCATCCTCCAACCTCACCTACGGTACCGAAGCAATTATCCCCATAGAGATCAAAGTCCCTACGCTACGACTAGAAGCATACAATGATCAGACGAATGAAGATGAGCTTCGTACCAACCTCGACGAAGTAAGGGACCTCGCGTATATCAGGACTGCAGCCTACCAGCAGAGAGTAGCTCGGTACTATAACACCAGGGTCAAGAAGTGGAACCTCCACATCGGTGACCTGGTTCTTTGAAAGGTTATGGTACCTGAGCCGGCGCTGGCAAGCTTGGGTCTAACTAGGAAGGACCTTACTGAGTGAAATGAGTACTCTGGGAAGGAATGTACAAGCTCAAGACCCTCGAAGGGAGACAAGTACCTCGGGCATGGAATATTGTCAACTTAAGACAATACTATCTGTAACAACTGAGTCGGCCATGAGCCACTCCCAAAGCCTAAGGGCCAAAATGCCAAGCTAACACGATCTCGGCGCAATAAGACCCAATCACCTTTGAGGCATGGATGAACTTCAAAAGTGAACTATAAGTCACTCCCAGATCCTAAGGGCCAAAATGCCGAGCTAACACGATCTCGGCACAATCAGACCTAGTTGTCTTCATGACATGGGTGAACTTCAAGTGAGGAGTGTAAGCAGCTCGGGCTTAAACCCCACTAAGCATAGCTTGTTCTAGTACGATGATCGAACTACAGAATAACCAATGAGCATATATTTCAAGTACACGTGGTAATCACTTTGTCGTGTACCATAAAGATTCCTTAAATGGTTTAAGGAACAGTTCAAGATAACAATTTTCGAGGAGTCCTACTTCGGGTATGTAGCTCTAATAGCTTGGGTGTTGAGATCGCCTTAGCAAAGATAAAGAGAGCACATCATACTTGGAAGAAAAAAGGGAGAACTTTCATTGTCATTTCCAAAAAAAAAAAGAAGGAGAGGAAAGAAAAATGACAATGTGATAACCGAGCTAAACAACTCAGGAAAGTCTAACTATCACAGGGCACAACCGCCCAACCAAAGACCTTTGAAAGACTGGGTTTATGGCACCCAGAAGCCACCAGAAGTCCAGAGAAACACCACCTCAGGGATCCGTCCCCTCATCCTCTGGAGAGTCAAGCTCCTCTTTCTCCGCTTGGTCCGCCGTCTCAGGAGACAGACCCTTCATAGTGGTGCCGTCGAGGTTGAGCACAGAGAACTTCTTCTAAACCAGCCACGGTAGAGCTTAAACCCAAAGTGGTATGAACTCGAACCTACACCATATGAACTCGAAAATACACCATCTGCCCAAGGAGCTCCCTCTCCGTCGCCATCCTCGATGACTCCTCCATGTAACACACGCTCTCTTCAGAAAGATGGGCTATTTGAGCCTCCTGGTCATGGACGAGCAGCTCTTGAGACTCGCTCCCCTTGCGAGTGTGATGGAGCTTGCCCCAGATCCGGTCGAGCTTGCCCTGGATCTTTTTGTTAGCAGTCCGCTGGTCGATGGCAATGACGCGGTGGATGCGCATTTAGAGAGCCATGACATGGATGGAAGAATTCACCTTCTGACAGAAGAGAAGATCAGAGGATAGTGGAAAGGAGAAAAATGAGAGAAGAAAAAGGAAATGAGTCACTTACCACCATGCAGTGGACGGAGGCGAATGCGGCGAGGTCCCCGGGCTCCATATTTCCCCAGTGAGCGACCTCATCATTACTAATCGCCTTCCGGCTACTCCAACGAGCCATGAGGTAGTCGTTCACCCCTTCCCAGTTTCCCACTAGGAACCGGGGGTAAGGGCGTGGCTAGAGGGGGTTACAAGGAGCCTCCCCCTACTGAGGGAGCTCATCCCCTCCGAAATCGACCCCACTAGTTCCCTAAGGTGGGGGCGCCAAAATCTCAAGTGGAGGGGAGGATAAAACCAGCTCAGTGAACCCGAACTCAGTACCTCCTGAGGGGGGAGTCTGGTCGGGGCATGTCCTCTTCTCATGGCGCCTCTAGCTGTTCGAGAGAAGGTGGCGCGAATTGGCACTAGACATGATGGCTGCCAAGAAGAACATCAGTGTTAGTTCAGCAAGAATGAAATATATGCATGCAAATGTGAGTACGATGTCGTTAGAGAAACCACGCAACCTAAAAAGACAACCTACCCGGGCTTAGGCCGGCCTGCACGAGCTTCTCCTCGGCTAAGTAGTTCGAGCAAAGGAAGCCTACTGATGCCCAAGACAGCATCATTTTCTGAGTTTTGGGGTCCAACTCGGCCCCAGGGTCCTGGACGGTGCCCCTCCAAGTAGTCGGGAAGGGCCACCCCTCTAGGTTGTGGACCACAAAGTAATCTCGCTTCCAAGTGGGAATCTTATTCATTAGCTCATACAAGAGCTTATAGCCACGACGAGGAGAGAGTTAGTAAAAGCGCCTCTCTGGAAGAACCCCAGGAGCAGCATTTTTTATTCAGAGGATAGAGGAAAAAATATCAAGGTCCAGAGGAAGACAGTACTCATAACACAAAGATATAGTCCCAACCATGTTTCGAATGGCATTGGGATGAAGTTGGTCAATGGTGACGTTAAAGTGATTTAGCACCTCCACTATCAAGGGGTGCAAGGGGAGACGCAAGCCAGCCTCGAGTTGTTCCTGGAAGATTACTATGTCATAGGGACCATGCTCCCACGGGAAGTTGCCAGTAGGGAGGCTGTAGACCAGGTCCCCAGGGAGGCAAAACTAGCGGATTAGAGACATGAGTCTCTCCGCTGTCATGGAGGAAGGGCCAAAAGTGTCAAGATCCCTCCCACTAGAAGTAGATGCTACATCATCGGAGGCCTCCCGAGCCTCCGGGATCTGCTCCCAGGCTCCCCCCGAGCTCGAGTGAGCATCGTTGTCATCCTATCGCCCCAGTGGTAGGTGTGGTATGGGTACCCAAACATGGGTGATAGTGATTGGAACTCACCAGAAGAGACGGAATGAAGCAAACTAAGGAATTCGGGTAGACTAGATGAAGTGTGCGACCTCAGAATCCAAAGACAGCAAGATGGCATGGGAGAAAAAGAAGCCCAGGAGGCCCCCCTATTTATAGTCTCCACCCTCCCAAATCGGCAGCCCGGATCAAAGCAGATCCAACGGCTCGCGAGCACCCTAACCGCACGCCTTTTGTAAACTAAAGAAGATTGGCGGCATGTCCTCTATAATTAAGGTAATTGCGACCGCATGACATTCAGAGATAAAATCCACTTCATCACATTTTCATAATCCGAAAAGTCAGGAAAGTCAGAAAATCTCTTGATTCCCACGAATGCATTTAATGTGGGCATTCAAATCAAGTTTTAATTTCGGTCAAATCAGTCCATCGCGCTTCATAAACTCCCCGCACTAAGACAATGCCCTTAGCCCGAGGAGTGGGGGGCAATTGATGGAGGACGATTTGACCCAACCTATGAAATGGTGACACATGGACACTGACCCAGCATGAAGCGATAGCACAGCGCTATAGCTTGGTATGACCAAGTAACAGGCCCACAAAGCAACTCGATACATTGTAGCTCATGAAAGAAGCTCACCGCAGTGCGAGCCAGGGTTCCCCAAGCTACCTTTGAAGAGATACTCTGAGGCAACTTTAGCTCGCAAGCTAAAGTTATTGGCTCATCCGAGCTCCCAAGCAAACAAGTCATCCCAAGGACCAATCCTACTAAGGGTAGTCCTGGAGTGTTCCAAGCTCGCTACAAGATAGTCTGCGAATGAGCCGCATGAGCACTTCCTTAGGAAGCTTCTAACTAACTGACCGTATCGGTCAGACTGCGCCATGTCCCTTACTAACGGTGTAGTTCCAATCCTTTCGATAGTCTGCATCCATGTCTCTCAGCAGGCAAAAGGCGTGCCTTCCACTTCAGAGACGTGTCATTCACTCGAGCAAGACGTACGCCACAACGGCCACCTGCGCAGCCCTGGCAGGTAACGGTTGTGGTAGGAGCCCTGTGGTGATTATGCCCAACCTGACGTGAATGTCCCTATAAAAGCCCTCTGGGTAGAAGAGAAACTTCTTCTTGAGACCTCTAATCTCTCGAGTATAGTGAGAACGCGCTATCTGCACTCTTAGCCTTCGTCTCTTTCTTGCTTCTCCTTTGGAGTACTAACTTAAGCATCGGAGTATCCCCACCGGGTAAACTCCCCAAGGATTCTTCTTCTTCTTCATCTCAGGTACCTTTCAGGAGCCACGTGAGTGCCTGCTAGTAGTGACCGGATCGTGCTACATCAGTATTGAATCACATATATTTGGTGATCCCTTTCCCGAATCACTTATACTTGTTTTAAGTACGTATTTGGGTGAAGATGCTTAGCGAATCATTTCTCCAAATCGTGTAAATATTTATAAATAAGTAACTATTTGAATAGTACTTATTATTAATATTTGGGATCCCTTTTCCAAACCACTTATACTTATTTTAAGTAATTATTTGGATGAGGATGTTTGACAAATAACTTTTCCAATAAGTCGTTAATTTTAGGGAAAAGTACGGGCAGGCCCATTGCAGAATTTTGAACACTAGGCCAGCCCATACAAAATTTACAATCACTCTCGAATTCAACTTTTGAAATTATAAGACTGATTCCCATGCCATTTAAGCATCACACTTTTACCTATGCTTTTCCTATGAGGTGGTAATCCAACTTGGATTATATGTCATAATAACATTTATTTAAAATTTTATTTTGAAATTTACCCTTAAATTGTAAAGACTAAAATGGCCCTGTTAGGGCCACAGTCATTGTTCTCTCCTGCCTTCCCTATTCTCTCTCTTTCATTCTCTCACACTCAACTCTCATCATGTTTCTTCTTGCAACTTTTCCCTCTTCTCTCACTATCTTTCGATGTTCTCACAGTCTCAGCTCTCTTCTCTTCTGCTGTTTCATTGCAACTGCAAGTTCTCCTCCCTAGTGGTGCCCCTCATTCTCACTCTCATTTTCTCCTCCCTCACTCCCCCCTGTCTCTAGTTCTCAATCTCTCTTGCTCTCACTTTCTCCCGTTCTTGCTATCCCTTTTTCACACTCTCATTTTCTCCTCCCTCACCCCCTCAGTCTTGCTCTCCCTTTGTTGCGCCCTCACTCTCTCCCTCTATCAGTCTCTCTCGCTCTCGCTTTCTCTCGTTCTCTCTCTCCCTCTCTCCCACCCTCCCTCCCTCTCGTATCACTTTCACTCGTTCTCCCTCTGTCACGCTCTCCCTCTCTCCTATTCTCCCTCCTCTCTCTCTCTCTATAACTCTCTCCCATTCTCCCTCTGTCTCACCCCCACTCTCTCTCTCTCCCAGTCTCCCTCCCCCTCTATCTCTCTCCAGCGCTCCCTCCATCTCATTGTCCCTCTCTTGCAAATTTGTGGTCGAGGTCAAATCTAGAGGCATTGGAACTTGTCAGCTGGAGGCCATTTCTTGTTGTTACATAAGTTGAATTTTCCAAGTAGCATTGTTGCTTTTTTCACTTCTATTCCTGTCTCAATATATACCAGGTGAAGGACCATCTTAATTGTTTTTGTTTCAGGCGCAGCATTTGTCACTGCTCCATCATTTTCTCTACCTTATCCATCAAACTAAAGTTTTGGCCAATACATTGAGGCCTTCCCTAATCGGAGGAAGGTATCATTTTTAACACTTGTGTCACTAACAGGTATTTGATAATTTCTTTGTATGATAGTTGAATTTGTTATAGTCAATCAAAAAGTCCTTTCAAATAAATTTGATTTTTGGTTCTTTTTGCATTTCTATCACAGTAAATAGGCTGTAATTTTTATATAAAAAAATTGTTAAGTTGTGTTTAATGCTGATTCATTCTTGTTGAATGTGCATTGGAGAACGAGTGTACATTAGTTTACACATGGAAAAGAAGATCAAGCAAGTGTGTGTTTGTAAAATTTCTTCTATGGAAGGTCAATCTACTTTGGTTATGAAAATGTCTCTCCAAAATTAAGATGATAGTTTAGTGATAATCACTCATAACAAACATTAATAATCACATATTGTTTTGTTGTAAACTCTAGGAGGGTGTTTGCCTTCTTAGCATGCTATTCAAATTCCTATTATAAAGAGCCAAATTGAGTTAATGAGAAACACTAATTTGTATGTTGAATGTCCTCAAATCAAAGAAACCTAAATTTTCTTACATAAGGTGAGAATTCTGGCTAAAATTAAAATAGTAATTAAAAGTGATGTAGGAAAAACTTAAATGGGAATTGATGAAGGAGAATTCGGCCCAACCTCATGATAGGGGAACACATGGATGTGACCCGGCATAAGCGATAACTCGACATGGTCAGATTGGCATGTGGACATGACTCAACTTGAGCGACAGCTCGCTACAAAGAGAGCTCGGGTAGGTAGGTACCCCGAACTAAAGTAACTTCGAGCTAAGATCGTCTCGGTACTAAATCGCAACAAAATGAAACCAAGTTCATTACAGATTGTACCCAGACCAATGGATCACCTTGGTCCAAGGGCACTTCGGCATTCATGTCCGAGTAGACCTAAGGAGCACAAGCTCGAGGAGCTCGCTACCAGTCATCTTGCCAACGAACAGCTCGATATCCTACAAGCAACTCACCTACCGTTCGGACCTCTGAATGGAAACCTCGAGGAGCACACCCCAGTACTCTGTATCCCACAGGGTCGTACCTCGTAATGGTCACATTGGTTCACCAACTCCCCAATTCTAACGGGAAGGGACAGTATTACCGTTTGATGGCATTTTGCCCACATAACAGGCAAGCAAGTCCCATCATAGCTGGGATCCGATAACTGTTCCACCAACCCGCATGGACCCCAATATATAAAGAATCCCCCCTAGGGGCGAGTTACGTTCTATTATTATATCCAATAGGGAGCAGCCAGATTACGCCACATCAATTGGCGACGTCTTAGGGAAGCTTGTTACTAAAAGCCTTTTTATCTCCATTTCAAAAACCCCAAACTCAAAAACCAAACCTATGGCTTCTTCCAGTAACGCCGGATAGCACAGAGGAGCAAACATCTTTGGGGGGCAACCTCAGTACCCAACTATCTGTGTAGGCTAGTTCACCATACCGCTCCCTGCAGGCGGCATCCCAGCACCTATTGTGCCTCAACCAATTGAGCCTATGAATGCCCCATTTCCCCTTGTAGTGGGGACAACCTCTGTTGAACCATCCATAGTCCCCCCACGAGTAGGACAAAACTGAAGGGATGAGAGATCCATCACATGGACGCCCAAAAGTTGCGGATTAGGGTGGGCGAATTTCAAAAAATTTCTCTCCGTTCAACTGGGAGTCATATTCCTTATTTCAGAAAAATCAAAATTTTCAAGGATCACTCTTGAACCATGAATTGAACCAGATTTGAAATGAAAAAGTAGGAGAGGGATATAGCGGATACAGAGAAATAATATCTCTCAATGGAGGTGTTCACGCCCAAAGAAGATCACCAAAGACTGCTCCCACTGAAGATGACACAGTGGATGGAGGAGCAAAATCAACAAGGTTCGTCCTACAAACCGAATTCCTCAACAAGAATCCAATGGAGGCAGTGAGCACAACTTCCTATCAGCCTTTCAACAAAGACTGATGTCAAGATCCAATCTTGATCACTCCTACAATGTTGGAGAATGAACTAGCAGTATGGCAATGGTAGGAAGGGATCACAAGGAGAAGGCGTAGTCACATTGTGTATTCTTCTCTCTATAATTCGAGATCTGGTATCTCGGGAATTTCTGGGATGATTTGGATGGTTCACCCCCTTCCTGCTTTACAAGTTTAAAGAGGCTAGCTCCTGATCCTATCAGGAGTTTTCTAATTCAGATCATTATCTGAATTTGGACTCTCTTTAAGTGATAAAGATAACACCCTTATCTTATCTATGGATTAGACCAGCCTTCTCCTAATCTTATCAGGAGGTTTCCTTATCTGAATTCATATCTGGTCTCTCTGAGTGGATACAATGGATTCTATCCCATCAGCTGATTTAATCCCAGATCCGCACCCTCTATTTAACTAATTAAAATAGGCCAGTTCGAAATGGGCTTCAGGCCCAATAAGTCTATGCGATCAAAAACTGCTTCCAAACTGCTGCCCAGTTGGGCTTCTCTGTATGGCATGGGACCCAAGCATTGATCTACACATCAGCCACATGGTTTCAGCCTAGCCTTTGTTACAAGGCTTGGCCAAATACACTGTTGTGGGCAGTGCACCCCCTGAAACCCATCACATGGGCTTCTATTGGGCCCAGCACTTACATTAAGTGGTCCCTGGGCCAAGCCACCTTATAAAAACTGAGGGACTATGGGCAGATGCAAGATTAGCCCATCAGGCATTACCCTCAGTGGCCTTACACTTAACCTCTCAGCCCATAATGATCAAACATTGCCCAACAAGAAAGGACCTCTCCTTCAGCTGCATGGAATAGTGTTGCACTCTCTGCTTTAATGGATCCCAAGAATTAAAACCTTTTTGAAAACATTTTAGAAACCGTAATATATATACTTTTATATCTCATATAAAATATATTTTGCAAAAAAAATCTCAATGATTGAAATTGGCGACCAACAGTCTTGGTTTCCATTAGAGAGAGTGCATCCCCGATCATTACCTTTATCCGACAAAGGGGCTGATCCTGTCACTATGATCACCCACTCTGATGAATTCTTAGATTGTCCCAACGTACCCAGGTTTTGACCCCTGCTTAGGATCTCACTGATTGGCATATCAAAGATAGCCCAATCCGACACCTAGTGCAATATCATAATCGAGTCTAGGGGTCAGGTGTAACTTTCCAGTTTTGCCCATTAATCTCCAAAGTCCAGGGCAATACTAAAAATCTGGTCTAATTCAAAGATTTAATTAATCCTACACACATGTGCCTTGGGTCTCGTCCTGGCGGCTGAGACAGGCCACCCCAACCGACTTGGTAGCACATCAGTGTCAGCCTCATCAGGATAGGTCTCCCCAAACTGACCCACAGACTGTGAACATTCTAAACTAAAACGAGTCTCATTAAGTGTCCAGTTTAAGGGTATAACACAGAAACAAACCACAAGAACATTAATCAAATATGCACTTTATTCATTTACAATAAACGTCAAAAGTACATGATTCTGATTGAAACTAAGGGCATACAAAGACTGTCTAACAGCTCCCACTTGCACATAGGTCCAATCTGGTACAAGCCGGAGTCCCATGCTTTCCACGTGTTTCTCAAACACATTTTGTGATAATGGCTTCTTCAATGGGTCTATTACATTTTCCACTGACGCTACTTTCTGTATCAGGACGTCCACTCTACCAACAATCTCCCGCAGTACATGGTACTTCCTCTCGATGTGCTTTGACTTCGAGTGGGCTCGTGGCTCCTTAGCCTGAGCAATTGCTCCATTATTGTCACACAACAACAGAGTGGGTGATGTGCTGGATGAAACTACTCCCAAGTTGTGAATGAACTTCATCCACACAGCTTCTTTAGCAGCCTCGCTTGTGGCAATGTATTCGGCTTCGGTTGTGGAGTTTGTGGTGGACCCCTGCCTTGCACATGATCCAATAGTGAAAACATATCCAGATGTAGTCTTTCTATCATCTGGATCCGACTAGAAATCGGCATTAATATACCCTTGCATCTATAGTGAGCTACCATCAAATACAAGACAAAACTCTTTTGTCCTTCGAAAGTACTTGAGTATGTTTTTCACAGCAGTCCAGTGCTCCTGCCCTAGGTTGGCTTGGAATCTTCTTACCACACTCACTGCCTGAGCAATGTCAAGGCGAGTGCACAGCATGGAATACATGATGCTCTCTACAGAAGAGGCATAGGGAATGTCCTTCATGCCCTCAATCTCCTCAGAAGTCTTGGGAGACATCTTCTTGGAGAGAGTGACTCCATGCCTGGAAGGAACATTTCCTTTCATGGAGTTCTTCCTTGTTGTATCTTTTAACTATTTTGTCAATGTAAGCAGATTGGGATAATCCTATTATCTGATTCGATCTATCTGTATAGAGTCAAAGACCTAGTGTATAGGAGGCTTCTCCAAGATCTTTCATGAAGAATTGCTGGGAAAGCCATACTTTCACCGTAGTCAACATTCCTACATCATTCCCAATGAGTCGAATGTCATCTACATACAAAACCAAGAAAATAACCTTATCCTCACTGGACTTCTTGTAAACACATGGCTCATCTGGATTCTGCTTGAAGTCAAACAATTTGACAGCAAAGTCAAAATGGATGTTCCAACTTCTAGAAACTTGCTTAACTCCATAAATGGATCTGTTAAGTTTACACACCATGCGATCTGACCAGCAGCAATGAAGCCTTGCGACTGCCAAATCTCATAGTCAGGAATGCAGTTTTGACAACCATTTGCCAAATCTCATAGTCATGGTATGCAGCTACAGTTAGCAGGATCCTAATGGATTTAAGCATGGCCACAGGCGAAAAGGTTTCCTCATAATCAATGCCCTCTTTCTGAGTGTACCCTATCGCCACCAGATGAGCTTTGTAGGTCTCAACCCTACCATCGGGGCCCTTCTTCCTCTTGTTAATCCATTTGCAACCAATTGCTTTTACCACAAAGGGCGGATCTACTAGAGTCCAGACTCCATTGGTCTCCATTGAGTCCATCTTGCTCTCATGACCTGCACCCACTTCTAGGAATCTATGTCCAACATAGCTTCCGCGTAAGTCACGGGATCCTCTTCACTAGTCAAGGTTTCTACCAGATAACTATCCTGGTCATAACCATAACGGACTGGTGGCCTAGATACCCGAGTGGATCTTCTAGGTTGGACACTACCTGGAACTTGTAGGACATCTCCCACTGCTCCTGAGCTCTCCTCATCAAGAACTACTTCCTGACGATGGGTGTCCAGGATGTAATCGGTTTCCAAGAATTGTGCATTCCGGCTGCAGAACACTTTCTGATCACTTGGGTCATAGAATAGGTAACCCATAGAGCCTTTCGGGTGGCCTACAAATAGGCAACGGCTGGTCTTGGATTCCAACTTGTCTGCACTCCTTCTTTTAACGTGTGCGGGACAACCCCAAATCTTCAAGTGTTTGACACTTGGTTTCTTTCTGGTCCAAATTTCATATGGAGTGTTCGGAATCGATTTGGTTGGAGCCCGATTCAGCACATAAATCGCAGTCTCTAATGTATAACCCCAAAAGGATGTGGGTAACTTTGAGTGTATGAGAAGTGATCAGACCATATCCAATAAGGTTCTATTCATCCTCTTTGAAAAACCGTTAAGTTGTGGTGTAGCAGGAGGAGCCAACTGTGATACTATCCCAATGTCCTTCAAGTAGTCCCTAAATTCGTCAGAGAGATACTCTTCACCTCGATCTGATTGAAGGGCTTTAATTTCTCTCCCTAACTGTTTCTCGACCTCTTGTTTGAACACTTGGAACTTTTCAAAGGATTCAGACATGTGTCTCATTAGGTACACGTAACCATATCGTGAGAAATCATTGGCAAAGGTGATGAAATTCACGTGTTGATTACGTGTCCTAACACTTAGGGGACCACATACATCACTATGTATAAGGTCAAGTATGCTTGTACATCTTTCAGGCTTACTGTTAAATGGTCATTTCGTCATCTTACCTTGTAGGCATGTTTGATTCATGTTGTTTGGTTTAATTCTGTGTAAAACCCTAAAACTGGACATTTATAGAGACTCGTGTTAGTTTTAAATGTTCACAGCCGTTGGATAAGTCTGGGGAGATTTATCCTGCCAAGGCTGATACTGGTGTGCCACCAAGTGTTGGGATGGCCTGTCTCAACAACCAGGGTAAGACCCGAGGCACATGCAGTATGGGATTACTTGAATCCTTGAACCGGACCAGATTTCCAGTATTGCCCTAGACCTTGGAGACAGATGGGCAAAACTGGAAAGTTACACCTGACCCCTAGACTCGATTATGACACTTCACTAGGTGTTGGATCAGGCTACCTTTGATATGCCAATCAGTGAGATCCTTAGCGGGGATCAAAACCTGGGTATGTTGGGGCAGTTTGAGAATTCATCTGAGTGGGTGATCATAGTGACAGAATCAGCCACTTTGTCGGACAAAGGGTAATGATCGGGAATGCACTCTCTCTGAAGGAAACCAAACTGCCGGCAGTTGATTTCAATCGTTGGAATTTTGTTTTGCAAAATTAATATATATATATATATATATATATATATATATATATATATATATATATATATATATATATATATATATATGTACGGTTTCAAATTGTTTGCAAATGGTTTTAATTCCCGGGATCCATGTGAGAGGAGAGTGCAGCACTGTTCCTTGCAGCCGAGGGAGAGGTCCTCTCTTGTCGGGCAGTGCTTGATCATTAAGGGCTGAGAGGTTAAGTGTAAGACCATTGAGGATAATACCTGATGGGCTAATCTTGCACCTGCCCACATTCCCTGGGTTTTTATAAGATGGCTTGGCCTAGGGACCACTTAATGTAAGTGTTGGGCCCATAGGGTCCATATGATGGACTCAAGGGGTTCATTGAGTTTTTCAGTGAATTCGGCTGGGCCTTGTATTAAAGGCTAGGCCGAACCCATGTGGCTGGTGTGTAGATCAATGCTTGGGTCCCACGCCATACAAAGAAGCCCAACTGGGCAGCAGATTGGAAAGTAATTAGACACTGAACACTTAATGGGCCAGAAGCCCATTTCGAGGTGGGCTGATATGATCACCCATCCTTGGGGCGAATCTGAGATTAATGTTAGTAAAAGGATTGGGCCTTTACCCTTATCCACTCTTGGGGACCAAATTCAAATTAGATTTGAATCTGGTAACCTCCTGATAAGATTAGGAGTAAGCTAACTTTATCTGCCGATAGGATTAAGATTGTCCCCTATCCAAATACTGATTTGGATTGGAATAAATCCTAAAAAGGAGGTTTCTTAATCAAGAAGAAAAAAGGAGGAGAAACCCTAACCAAAAAAGAAAGAGAGAAATTCAACAGATTTCGAATCAAGAAAAATCGCAAGAAAGGTTCCTACGAATTGAGATCAGATCTCATACTCCAAAAAAAAAAAAGGCAGTTCAACCTTTTCGCCTTTAGAGTTCTCCTCCTGCCGCTGCCATCTCCTTTGCAAGATTAGATCTTTGCAGAAAAGAAAGTCAAGAAATCTATTCTTGACATCAGTCTTGCAAGAAAGACTGAAATAGATTCAGTGTTTAGTGCTTCCAGAGGATACTTGCGAAGGATCCCGTGTGTAGGACGCACCCTGCTGGTTCTGTTCCATCCACAGCTATGTCATCTTCAGCAGGAACGGATATTGGAGCATTCTTTGGGCGTGAACACCAACTTTGGGAGATAGTGCTTCTCCGGATCAGGTATATTCCTCCCATTTGTCTTTTGGTACAGATCTGGTTTGATTATGGTTCAAGTAGGATCCTTGAATATTGTATTCTAAATTTAGGGAATATGATTCCCAGTTGGGAGAAGGCGGGAAAATTTTTAAAATTCGCCCACCCATTCCACAACCTTTATGGCGTCCATTAGATGGATCCTACCATTCTTTCACCCCTTGTACAAGTATGATAAGTCTTTCGACCCAAACAACCACATAGATAACTTTCAGTCCCAGATGCATCTCACCGGGGCAAACGAAGCATGCATGTGTGTTGCCTTCTCCACAACTTTCAAAGGGGTAGCCCACACATAGAAACATCGCACCCGGTACAGTTAAAAGTTGGGCACAGCTCATACAATTGTTCACCTCGCACTTCATCACTAGTAAGAAGTGTCCGAGGTCGCAAGAAAGTCTTCTTAGTATAGTCTAGAGGGAAGGAGAGTCGATCCGAAGCTACATCAAATGCTTTGACGACACTTGCCTACTTATCCCAGACTTAGACCCGGCCATGAGACTCACGGCAGCAAAAAAGGGGATTATTCACCGAGAATTCAAGTGGCTTATGGTGGCGAACAAACCCAAAACATCACAGAGTTCCTGAAGCTCGCCGATCAGTTCATCGAGACCGAGGAAGAGATGAACCAATGAACTGAAGCCCCAACAAATAAAAGAAAGAGGGAGGACCACAGTTCGAACAACGGTGGCAGCAAGAGAAAGAAAAGCAAGTCCCCCACCATGGGAGGGAATAGGTCAGATTTTCATCCCCAAGCTCCCTCAATTGAAAAAACAAGCTTCACACCCCTCAACATAAAGCGAGGGGAAATTCTCCTGGCTATCAAGGACGTTTCCTTTGTGAAGTGCCCCCCCCCCGGTTGAGAAGCGATCCGACCCATAGAAATAAAAATGTATATTATCATTTTCACAAAGACCACCGTCATAGCACCGGAAACTGTAAAAACCTCCGCAACGAGATTGAAGAGCTCATCCGTCGCGGGTACCTAAGAAACTTTGTATAGAAAAATAATAAAGGCAAGATAGATCTGCGAGGGGAGCAAAAGAAAGATGCTCCCGAGTCCAGCAATAGGTCGAGTGAATAGAGACAACTGCCTAAAGAAAGACCAGTTCGCGGGATAATCAATACGATCACCAGCGGGTCGGTTGTCGTTGGTTTTTCCATAGCAGCAGGAAAGACTTCAATTTCTGATTTAGAACGCGAAGAGCAAAACCCTCCAAAGCGGTCGTAGCCTGAGGACCCTATATTCTTCACCGAGGATGACGTAGGCGGGATTCAGTACCCCCACGATGATGTGCTGGTCATAAGAATGAAGTTCAACGACTTCGAAGTCAGGCGCATCCTGGTAGATTCAGGGAGTTCGGCTGATATCCTGTTCAAAGGCACCTTCGACAAGCTACAGCTCTGGGAAAGTGACCTCCAGCCCACAAATACTCCCTTAGTGGGCTAAAGCGGAGAAGAAGTCAAGCCTCTCGAGTGAATCTCTTTACCCATAGAGGTCGGTACGTGGGCCAACATCGTGAGGTTTGAGCATGCATTTCCCGTGCAATGCCATTGTGGGATGGCCCATCACTCTCATGCTTCGCGGTGGTATCTACTTACTACCTGGCCATGAAGTTCCCCATAGACTTTGGAGTAGGGGTAGCTCAAGGTGACCAACTCAAGTCCCAGAAGTGCTATGTTGCCGCTCTCAAAGGGAAGGCCAAGCTGGCAGATGACCTAGAGTTAGAGTGACCTATGGAGTACATCGAGGAGCGAGCCACACCAACTGAAGGGACAATCCACATCTCAAACACAGTGGAAGATCCAGCTAGAACTCTCCAGGTTGGAGCTGCAAACGAAGAGCCTCTCCACTCTCGGCTGGTAAGTTTTCTACTCAAGAATTTAGATGTGCTTTTCTGGTCCATGGCAGAAATGCCCAGTATAGATGCTAAGGTTATAACTCACAGGTTGAACATTGTTCCTTTAGTCAGGGAAGATAGTCGAGAAACTCCTCACAGTCAATTTCATCAGGGAGGTGCACTACCCGAGCTGGGTGGCTAACCCCGTTCTGGTAAAAAAGGCCAATGGTAAATGGGACAGGTGCGTCGATTACACCGACCTGAATCGAGATTGCCCAAAGGATTGTTTCCCTCTCCCTAAGATCAACCATCTAGTGGACGTGAACTCAAGGTATGAGTTGCTGAGTTTTTTGGATGCATACTTGGGCTATAACTAGATCAAGATGGACCCCACTGATGAAGAAAAAACTGCATTCATAACCGAGCTAGGACTGTACTGTTACAAGGTTATGCCCTTCGGACTAAAAAATTATGGGGCAACCTTTCAAAGGCTTGTCAATAAACTTTTTGAGCCATTGATCAGCGATAAAGTTGAATACTATGTAGACGACATGGTCATCAAAACCCAATTCTCATACTGTTTAATAAGAGACTTGCAATGTGATTTTGAAATTCTGTGCAAGTATAGTATGAAGTTAAACCCTAGTAAGTGTGTCTTTGGTGTCACCTCGGGTAAATTATTGGTTTACATAGTTAACCGGTGGGGCATCAAAGCAAACCCCAAAAAAATCAAGGCTATCCTAGAAATGAAGCCACCTCGCAAGTTGAAAGAGGTTCAAAGGCTGAATGGTCGCATGGTCACCTTAAGCCGCTTCATGTCCAAGTCGACAAATCGTTGCCTGCCCTTTTTTAAGGCAATCAAGAAAAGTAAAGACTTCAAATGGACTAAAGAGTGTCAGCTCGCCATTGACAAGCTAAAGAAGTACCTAGTTAGTATCCCGGTTCTGACCTGATCCAAAGAGGGCGATGTTTTAAAGTTGTACCTCTCCGCGAGTGATGAGGTGGTCAGCTCGGTACTGATAAAAGAAGTAGATCAGGTCCAATGATCTATCTACTATGTGAGTAAAGTTTTGTAGGATGCAGAAACCAGGTACCCAGAGATCGAGAAGCTGGCGTATGCAGGTCACGACAGCTCAGAAGCTTTGTCCGTATTGCCAAGCCCACACTATCATAGTCTTCACAAACAAACCTCTGAGCCAAGTCTTACTCAATCCCAAGGTATCTGGCAGATTGACGAAGTGGGCCATCGAACTCAGCGAATACAACCTTCAGTACGAGCCTCGAACGGCGATTAAGGCCCAAGCCTTAGCCGACTTTGTAGCAGAATGTACCTTTACCACCATAGTCCCTGAACTGATGAAGCTCGAACACAAAGAGGCGGCTTCAACCAGTACAACACCAGTCCTGATTGAAGAAATACCAACTTGGGACGAGGAGCCCGGGATCCTCCATGTAGACAACTCATCCAATCAACAAGGAAGCAAAGCAGGCGCTGTTCTACACAGACCAAGCGGGGTGAAACTGGAGTACGCACTTCGATTTGAGTTCGTAGCATCCAATAACGAAGCTGAGTATGAAGCACTACTTGCTAGGCTCACATTGGCGAAAGAGGTACAAGCAAAGCACATCGTCATCTGTAGTGACTCCCAACTCATGGTCAACCAGGTCACTAGAGATTATGAAGCCCGCAACCCCACCATGGCCGCTTATTTGGCCAAGGTCAAGGAAGTTCTACAAAGCTTCCAGTCATACTTCATCAGGCAGATTCCAAGGTCCGAGAACGCTGAGGCAACACCATGAGGACCATGCACAAAGAGAACCTACCTCGGCCCAACATTCTCAGGGGGGCAGAAGAGGTTGCTCCCGTTACACAAATAGAGTCGAGCTGGATTGACCCACTCGTGAGCTACCTACTTCACGAAACTCGACCCACAGATTGCAATGCAGCTAGATGGGTAGAACGATAAGTATCCAAGTACATCATTATAGATGGATGGTTGTACCGAACATCCTACACACTCCCCTACCTGTGCTGTTTGCGACCTTCAGAGGCTAAGCTCGTCCTCCATGACACCCATGAAGGCCTATGCGGCAGACACTTGGGGGGCAGGGCTCTCACCCAGAAAGCGCTACGGCAAGGATACTACTAGCCCACGATGAAGGCGGACGCACTCGAACTCGTCAAGAAATGCGACAAATGTCAAAGGTGCGCCAACATCCATCACCAACCTGCTGCCAATCTGAAGTATCTCACCAGCTCATGGCCCTTCGCACATTGGAAGATCGACCTCCTTGGACCATTCCCGCCAGTGACATGACAGAGGAAATTCTTAGTAGTAGTAGTAGATTACTTTACAAAGTGAGTAGAAGTAGAACCCCTAGCAACAATCACAGCTCGAACCGTGCAAAACTTCTTTTGGAAAAACATAGTGTGCCACTTCAGATTGCCTCGGGTACTCATTTCTGACAATGGTAATTAGTTCAAAGACATCAACTTCCAGAACTAGTGTGCTGAGATGGGGATACAGCAGAACTTCACTTCGGTAGCACACCCCTAGGCGAACGGACAAGCAGAAGTCACGAACAGAGCCATACTCCACGGACTAAAAGCCCGCTTATCCCAAGCTAAGGGGCTATGGGAGGAAGAGCTGCCCAGCGTACTATGGGTTTACCGAACTACCGTCAAGACTGCCACAGGAGAAACCCCCTTCAACCTCACCTACAGCATGGAAGAGGTAATCCCAACCAAAATCGAGGTACCTTCATTACGCCTAGAAGCCTACGATGATGAAGGAAACGATGACGAGCTCCGCACCAACCTCGACCTAGTAGAAGAGGTATGGGACCTCGCGTACATCTGAATTGCAGCCTACCAGCAAAGAGTAGCCTGGTATTATAACGCCCGAATCGGGAAGCGACACTTTCGTGTAGGGGACCTATTCCTCTAGAGAGTTATGGTACCTGAGCCCGGTGTAGGTAAGCTCGGACCAAACTGTGAGGGTCCCTACTGAGTGAATCGGATATTCAGGGAAGTTACGTACGAGCTCAAAACCGTGAGTACCTCGGGCATGGAACATGAACAATCTTAGGCGATACTACCTCTGATTACGAATTGAAAAGGCACCAGCCCCAGAAACAAGTATGCAAGCTCTAACTCTCAGATTATGATTTCTAGCTTGCAGTCTACTATGAGAGTACTAACTTATCCATCGGAGTGACCTCACTGGGTTGGCCACCTGGGTCCTCTGATATTTAGTTCCTTATAGGTCTCTAAGGAGCAACAAAGTTCAGGAGCAGACTACGGGTCCCTCTCAAAGCCTAAGGTTCAATACTGCTGAAAGATCCAATTACCACTTCGGCATGGGCGAAACTCAAAAGCAGACTATGGGCCCCTCCCAAAGCCTAAGGGCCAATACTGCTATAAGACCCAGTTGCCACTTCGGCGTGGACAAATCTCAGGAGCTGACTATGGGTCCCTTCCAAAGCTTAAGGACCAATACTATTGAAAGACCCAGTTGCCACTTCGGCGTGGGCAAAATTCAGGAGCGGACTACGGGTCCCTCCCAAAGCCTAAGGGCCACAAGACCCAGTTGCCACTTCGGTGTGGGCAAAATTCAATAGAAAACTACAGGTCTCTCCTGAAGCCTAAGGGCCAAAAATGCTGAACTGACAAAGACCTAGGTGCTGCATAAGACCTAGTTACTTTGCTGGCATAAGCAAGCTACTTCAAAAGCCTAAGATAAAGACAGCTCGGGTATAAACCCTATGGTGTATATTTCACCCCAGTTATCCTTACTCACAACCAGGTCAGCACCTCGACAGGCCAGGTAACCTACACATTAAATTGCCCATCTCGGAACTCACTCAAAATTATTTTCCACTCAGGATTACTCAAAAAACTATATATTTCATTAGTAAAAAGGTTCAAGTACAAAAATTTTACTAAAACCCGAGCTCAACAGCCCAGGAGAGTACATCCACAATTCAAAGAAAAAAAAAGGAACAAGAAGCCATCACACAGAAGGATCCACCACTTCGATCTCTTCATCACTTTCCTCCCCTGAAGAGTCTGGCTCCTCATCCACCGCCTTGGCCACCTCGGGGTCTAAGCCTATCATCGTGATGCCACCGAGGTCAAGATCGAGAAACTTCTGTCAAACCAAGTACTGCCACATCTTGAATCCAAATCAATAGGAGTCTGAGTCGTAATCAATCTGCAGGGCCTCAAACTCTGTGGACTCCTTAAAACTCTCGACAATCTTGTTCCTTTCTTCTGCAATGGAGGCCTCAAGGATCGCAATCTCTCGCTCAAGTTGTGTCTTCTCCTCAGTCAGCAAAGAGATCTGCCCATCCTGGGTCAAGATCAGCTCCTTTTGGGCCTCAAACCCTTCTTCGCTCTAAGTACCTCACCCCGAGTCAGGTCCAGCACATGGTGGAGTCTCTACACCTCCGCCCTAGCCTCGTGAGCTTCCTTTATGAGGATCACTAATTGACAAGCTAGCGCATGGCCAGCAGAGTTAGCCTACCAAAAGAAAATGGGGGTTAGTAAAAAAAAGAAAAAAAAGGGGGAGAGAGGGGAAGAGAAAAGCAAAACGCTTACCACCATGTTGTGACTACCGACTATGCCCATAAGCCGGCCTGGGGACATCTCTGCCCACTTTGAGATTTTGTCCTAAAAGACGGCACCCTACCTCTTGCGCATGGCCTATGCAGATGAACTTTTTGGCTCCGAAGCAATAACCGCCCCTGGAGCAATATCCGCCCCCGCGGGCATGGATGAACTTTCTAGCTCCTGGGAGCGAGCTCCCTCGTGATGAACCTCGTCCATGACGGCCTCGGGGCAGCAGATCAGGCCTCTTCCTGGGGAGGCGCAGTGGAGGCTGGCTCCACGATTACAACTTTAGGAGAGAGATCGACCTCCTACCATGATCTCTTCGCGGTCCTCTTCTTTCCCTGGAGCTCCTCAAAAGACTCTCTGCGTTGACCGGCATGGTAGCTGCAAAAAACAGAAAGTAAGATTAGCCACGAACTAATCAGAATCTTAAAAAAGCAAAATCCCAAGGCAACCTACCAGGACTCAAGCCGGCCTGCACGAGCTTGTCTTCAGCAAGGTAGTCCGACCAGAGGAAATCGAGCTCCACCCAAGACTTGAGCGTCTCCCTTGTCTTCAGGCCCAGTCTAACACCAAGAACCTGAATTGTCGGCCTCCAATGGGTTGGGAAAGGCCACCCCTCAGGGCTACGAACCACGAAGTAATCTAGTTTCTAGGCCTGGATCCTGTTGGGGAGTTTGTGTAACAACTTATAGCCCGGGCGAGGAGACAAGTAATAGGTTCTCCTATGCTCAAGAAAAGCACAGGAAGAGTTTTTCTTTATTGACAAAATGGTAGAAAAGATATTGAGGTCAAGGGGAAGATAGTACTCATGAAAAAGTGAAATGGTCCCTACTACGTTGCGAATGGAGTTCGGGTGTAACTGGTCTATGGAAATGTCAAAAGACTTCAGGACCTCTATGATTAAGGGATGCAAAGGAAGGCGGAGGCCAGCCACGAGCTGCTCTTAAAAAATCACGATCTCATTATGATCGTGTTCCTAGGGGAAGTTACCAAAGGGAAAACTATAGGAGAATTCTCTTGGAAAGTTATACCAGCATACTAAGGCCTGAAGATAGTCCAAGGTCATTGTCAAAGGGCCAAAGTGGTCTGGCACCCGACCTTGGTGAGAAGTGGATGCCTAACTACCCGAGGCCTTTCATCCCTCCTAGGGTGCCTGTACCTCGGGAAGGCCACAGACTACCTCTAAACCCGAAATAGCCTCATCTCGACTACCGACCTGGCCCGAGGTACCCGCCTTGGCCCCATCTAGAAGACTACCAAAGCTAGAGGAAGACATGAAACTAAACAGAACTGAAAAGAAAAGCGAAGGAAGACTCACCAAAGAGAGACGGCTGGATTAGAAGGAAATGGCGAACTAGAAAACATAAGCTAAAGAAGCAAAGCGTGACCTCAGATCGAAGACTAGTAAGCTTGTGGCGAAGGAAATGAGCCTTGGGTCCCCCTATTTATAGCCACTATATCAAAGAAGCAACGGTCGGGATCAAAGCAATCCGACGGCTCCTAAGAAAACCGGTTGCACGATCCTCAAGATCGAAATTAGTTTAGCGCATTTTTTGGCATCCGCGAAGCCTATAGGTCACTTGATGCCCGCGCGTAAACCGCACGTGATCCATCTGACAGAGCACCTAGACCTTGAGCCAAATCCACTTGGTGTAACCGTGAACTCCCCGAATGAGTTCAAGACCCCTAGCTCGAGGAGTGGGGGACAATTGATGAAGGAGAAATTGGCCCGACCTCATGATAGGGGGACACATGGATGTGACCCCGCATAAGCGACAACTCAACATGGCCAGATCAGCACGTGGACGTGACTCAACTCAAGCGACAGCTCATCATGAATCAGCTCGCTACAAAGCGAGCTCGGGTAGGCAAGTACCCCAAACTAAAGTCACTTCGAGCTAAGATCGTCTCGGCACTAGGTCGTGACAAAATGAAACCAATTTTGTTACAGATCATACCCGGACTGATGGATCACCTCAGTCCAAGGGCACTTCGGCATTCATGTTAGAGCATACCTAAGGAGCACAAGCTCGAGGAGCTCGCTACCAGTCAGCTTGTCATCGAACAGCTCGAAATCCTATAGGCGACTCGCCTACCATTCGGACCTCCGAATGGCAACCTCGAGGAGCACACCCCAATACTCTGTATCCCATAGGGTCGTACCTCGTAATGGTCACATTGGTTCACCAACTCCCCGGTTCTTACGGGAAGGGATAGTATTCCTGTTTGATGGCGTGTGACAGAATTACCGTTTGACAGCGTATGATAGTATTACCGTTTGACGGCATTTTGCCCACCAAACACGCAAGCAAGTCCCGTCATAGCTTGCATATGGTAACTATTGCACCAACCCGCATGGACCCCAGTATATAAAGGCTCCCCCCCTCGGGGCGAGGTACGTTCTAATATTATTGTTGTGTATGTAATCTTCACTCTCTAGCTCTCTCACTGTTATCATCTTCAAATTCTCTACTATCATTGTGATCGAACTTAGCAATCTGAGTATCCTCGCCGGGTGAGCCACCCCGGGATCTCTGACTCATTTCTTTTAGGAACCCAATTCTCATCATTGCTGGCAACCAGATCATATCCAGCAGGGAGCAGCCGGATTATGCCACATCAAGAATAATAACCTTATAACCTTAATATGGAAGGATGGTAAAGTAATTACAATGAAGGACAACACTAAGCATGGAATAAAGCAAACAAATATGTTTTGAATAGAGGAAAAGAAATTTATGATAAAAATAAATTTATAACAAATAGGTAGTAACCATGGAACAAAGCAAATCAATGGAAAAAAAATTATACAAACAAAAGTTTGAGAACAAAACAGAAGTTTATTCCATCACACCATTCGTAACCTATTGTCATTCCCAAACGACAACCAAAGAGTGTGACGCAAAATGAAGATAACTTATAGATTGAGAATGAAGACACATTGGCATGAAAATCCAGAAATTGAGATATGTGACTGATGAAATACCAAGGTTAAGAATCTCCTCAACCCAAACCTTACCATCCCCATGGGATACAGAGAACTAAATAAGGGAGAGTATTGCAGTGTATATTACACTGAATTGAATCTTGGTTTTCGTATTCCAGACATAAGTTCTTATCCAACCATCCAATAAAGGGACTACCTTATGATGTGTGGCTCATTGTGACACTAGCAAGTGCACTAGCCATTCAAGTAATAAAGTAGTGAGTGAAGTATCGTTCCCACGAGGATTTAGAAAACAAGTATCAATACTAAATTGAGTACTTCTTATCTGATTGACAAATAAATCAAAACTTTAATGAAAGCTAAAAATCCTAAATTAAAATCTATCTAAATCATTGGTCCAATTGCCTTCAAATCAGGTTAGAAGACTAAACAGTAAATTTCAATCTCAGAATTCAGCAACCTATCAATTTGGATCATTCGAATAAATCATAATTGAGCCTTGGTTTGGTGAAACCCCAAGGTCATGAACAGCCTCTCTCAAGCACATGTTCATTCTACGCATGAGTGACAATTCTTCTATCTCTAACAAGAATCTAATCCCCATGCTTGCATTTCTTCAAACACTTCTAAGGCATCAATTCAAAACTGAATTGATCACCAACTGAATTGTGCAAGTTATCTCTAATCTTGCATCCAATTCAGTTCTTGAATAGTAGACCTGAATTCCTAGAGTCTCTCTCAAGCACTCTAGGAATTCCAAGCTTTAGATCCATTCGGCCAATCTGAAAATTACAGATCTGAATTCTCTTTCAAGCAATTCAGATCTTGCAATCTCATATCTGAGAATTCATATCTGAGTTTTGAAGGTTAGTAGGCCGAATTAATCTACAAAAACACCCTTATTCAAGAAACTTCAAGTACAATTCATGACCATTCGAATGAATCAAAAAGAATTAGATTGCTGAATTGAAATTTTATAAGCTGAAATACATCAAGGAAGAATGGAAGAAGGAGAAAGAAGAAAGAAAATATAATAAAGAAACAGAATTCAAATTAAAGGAGAACGAAACTACAATTGAGTTATTACAAATGATCTTAGAATCACAAACCCCCAATTTCGAACTAACCTTCTCTTCTAGCTTGCTTGTCTTGAACTTCCTTCAGCCCTTCTTCTTCTTCTTCCTTGCGCCTAACCTTCTTCTCTTCTCTTCTCTCAAGGTGGCCGAACCTCTAAGAGTGGGAGAGCCTTCCTCTCAAGCAATTGAACACCTCTCCCCCCTCCTAGAGGCCTCCTTATATAGTTTTTCAAGGGGGCTCTTGCCCCTTCTTGAAGCTTCTAGAATGGGGTGTATTATACCCCTTTCTTGAGCTTTCTAGAGCTCTCTTGAAAGCTTCCTAAGGGCTGTTAATTGGACTGCACTTAGGCTCTCTCTTAGCACATGATAGCTATACATCGAGCTGCTCTTTTGGGCTGAGAATGGGCCTTCCTTGCTGGGCCAAATTCTACTCTTAGCTAGGCTTTCTTTTCTTGGGTTTTCTCAAGGAATCCATTTGCTCTTCTTGGGTCGAAGTGCTCTCTCTTGCTTCCACAACCGGGCTGGGCTGGATTTGGTCTTTTTGAACCTTCTTTTTTTGCCTTTTTCCTTCATTTTCTTGGATTAATTACCCCTGAAACTTATTCTTAGCATTAAGCTAAATTAAGGAAAAAATTAATAAAACCGGCATAAAAATCCATGCTAAATTCCTCAAAAATTATAGATAAATTGTAGGTTCATCACCTTACAATGATCCCAAGGCTTGGCATTCCAAAATTAAGTCCTAATCTTTTGGCAGTTTTGGACAAGACTGAAGCTAGCGTTCTCTTGCTTGTCATTCCAGGACATTACCATTGTAGCGCCAATGGCCCCCTCATACAACCAATTCAATGGCTTGGACTAAGCAACAACTTTTAAGTTCAATCATTTCTTGGAGCTAGATTTTCCACAAAGTAAATGAAATAATATCTTAGATGATGGTTACCAAGATGGCACATTTGCCCATATCTTCCAATGGGCCATTAAGATTTTTTTTTTTGAAAAATACGATAAAATTCATTTGGAAAAAGAATACATTAGGAAGGTGATAAAGCATCACCCAAAGTGGAAATAAACACAAGAGCCCAACTTTGATCTTACAGATCTCATACTAATACTAGTAGAATCAAATGGCAAAATGTTATAATCTTTTCTCCAAATAACCTTTATCATAGTCCAATAAAACAAACTGAGATCTTCCTTTATTATCAACTGATATTGCTTGTTTGCAATGGCTTTTGCAGCTCCTTATGTTAAAATTTGTCATTTTAATTGCATTTTGGTAATTTTTTACCAATTTAGATGATGCTTACCAAGTTGGCACATTTTACCCTATATTTTCCAAGGGGCCATTAAGATTTTTTTTTGAAGAATAAGATAAAATTCATTAGGAAAGTGATAACGCATCACCTAAATAAGAAATAAACCCAAGAGCCCAACTTCGATCTCACAGATCTCATACTAATACCCCTAGAACTGAATGTCAAAATCTTATAATCATTTCTCCAAACAACCTCTATCATTGTCCAATAAAACAATCCAAAATACTCTGTAATTTATTATCAAATGATTTTGCTTGTTTGTAATGGCTTTTGGAGGTCGTTATATTAAAAATTGTCATTTTAAGTCCATCTTGGTAACTTCTTATCAAATTAGTTCATGGTTAACAGGTTGGCACATTTAGCCCCATATCTACCAAGAGGCCATTAAGATTTTTTTTTTGAAAAATAAGATAAAATTCATTAGGAAAAAGAACACATTAGCAAGGTGATAAGGCATCACCCAAGCAGAAATAAACCCAAGAGCTTACTAATGATCCCACTGGTCCCATATTAGTACCCCTACAACTGAATGGCAAAATCTTATAATCTCTTCTCCAAACAACCTCTATCACAATACAGTAAAACAAACCAAGATATTCCTTTATTGTCAAATGATATTGCTTGTTTGCAATGGCTTTTGCATTCCTTTATATTTAAAATTGTCATTTTAATTCCAGCCTCGTAAGTTTTTACCAAGTTAGTTGATGCTTACCATGTTGGCACATTTGGCCCTATATCTGCCAAGGGGCCAATAAGATATTATTTTTTGTTTTTTGAGAAATAAGATAAAATTCATTAGGAAGGCGATAAGGCATCACCCAAAGAGGAAATAATTCTAAAAGCCCAACATTGATCTCATAAATTCCATACTAATACCTGTAAAACCGAATAGCAAAATCTTATCATCTTTTCTCTAAACAACCTCTATCACATGATATTGCTTCTTTTCTATGGGTTTTGCTTGCCTTTATATTTCAAATTGTCATTTTAATTCTATCCTGGTAAAGTTTTACCAAGCTAGATGATGCTTACCAGGTAGGCACATTTGGTCCCGTTTCTGCCAATGGGCTATTAAGAATTTTTTTTTTTTGAAAAATAAGATAAATTTCATTTAAAAAAAGAATACCTTAGGAAGGTGATAAAGCATCACCCAAAGAGGAAATAAACCCAAGATCCCCACAATCATCCCACTGGTCCCATACTAATACCCCTAGAACCGAATGGCAAAATCTGATAACCTTTTCTCCAAACAACCTCTATCATAGTCCAATAATACAAACCAATGTATTATTTTATTGTCAAATGATATTGGTTGTTTGTAATGGCTTTAGGATGTCTTTATATTAAAAATTATCATTTTAACTCCATCTTGGTAAATTTTTACCAAGTTAGTTGATGGTTACCAGGTTTGCACATTTGGCACCTTATTTGCCAATGGGCCATTAAGATTTTTTTTTTTTTTTTGTAGAAGAATAAGATAAAATTCATTAGGAAAAAGAATACATTAAGATGGTGATAATCCATAAAAATTCCAAAAGCCAAATTTTGATCTCACAGATCTCGTACTAATACTCGTATAACCGAATGGCAAAATCTTATAATCTTTTCTCCAAACAACCTCTATCACAGTCCAAAAAACAAACCAAGATATTCCTTTATTGCCATATGATATTGCTTCTTTCCTATGGCTTTTGTATGCCTTTATATTTGAAATTGTCATTTTCATTCCATCTTGGTAAATTTTTACCAATCTATTTGATGGTTACCAAGTTGGCAAATTTGGGTCCATAACTGCCAAGGGGCCATTAACATTTTTTATTAAATAAGATAAAATTCATTAGGAAGGTGATAAGGCATTACCCAAGTGGAAATAAACCCAAGAGCCTAGTAATGATCCCATTGCTCTCATATTAATACCCCTACAATCGAATGGCAAACTCTTATCATCTTTTCTCAAGAAAACCCCTATCACAATCTAAGAAAACAAACCAAGATGTCCCATCATTGTGAACTAGTATTGCTTGTATAAAATGGCTTTTGGAGGTCTTTATATTAAAAATTGTCATTTTAACTCTTTATTGGTAAATTTTTACCTAGTTACCAGGTTGGCACATTTGGCCCCATATTTGTCAATGGGCTATTAAGATATTTTTTGTTGAAGATTAAGATAAAATTCATTAGGAAAAAGAATACATTAGGATGGTGATAACACATCACCCAAAGAGAAAATAATTCCAAAAGCCCAACTTTGATCTCGTGGATCCCATACTAATACCCATAGAACCGAATGGCAAAATCTTATAATATTTTCTCCAAACAACCTCTATCACAGTCCAATATAGCAAACCAATGTTTTACTTTATTGTCAAATGGCATTGCTTGTTTGCAATGGCTTTTGGAGGTCTTTATATTAAAAATTGTCATTTTAACTCCATCTTACTAAATTTTTATCAAGTTAGTCGATGGTTACCAGGTTTGCACATTTGGCACCATATCTGCCAAGGGGCCATTAAGATGTTTTTTGTTGAAGAATTAAGATAAAGTTCATTAAGAAAAATAATACATTAAGGTGGTGATAAATCATCACCCAAAGAGGAAATAATTCTAAAAGCCTAACTTTGATCTCACAGATCTCATACTAATACCCATAAAACTGAATGGAAAAATTTTATAATCTTTTCTCTAAACAACCTCTATCACAATCCAAAAAACAAACCAAGATATTCCTTTATTGTCAAATGTTATTGTCTTTTTTTATGGCTTTTGTATGCCTTTTTATTTAAAATTGTCATTTTAATTTTGTCATGTTAACACATTTGGCCCCGTCTCTACCAATGGGCCATTAAGATTTTTTTTTTGAAAAATAAGATAAAATTCATTTGAAAAAAGAATACCTTAGGAAGGTGAGAAAGCATCACCCAAAGAGGAAATAAACCCAAAAGCCCCACAATTATCCCACTGGTCTCATACTAATACCCCTAGAACCGAATGGCAAAATCTGATAATCTTTTCTCCAAACAACCTCTATCACAGACCAATAATATCAAATAAGATATTCCTTTATTGTGAAATGATATTGCTTTTATGCAATGGCTTTTGGAGGTCTTTATATTAAAAATTGTCATTTTAAGTCCATCTTGATAAATTTTTACCAAGTTAGTTGATGGCTACCAGGTTGGCACATTTGGCACCATAACTACCAAGGGGCCATTAAGATGTTTTTCGTTGAAGAATAAGATAAAATTCATTAGGAAAAAAATACATTAGGATGGTGATGAACCATCACCCAAAGAGGAAATAATTCCAAAAGCCCAACTTTGGTCTCACAGATACCATACTAATACCTGTAAAACCGAATGGAAAAATCTTATAATCTTTTCTCCAAACAACCTCTATCACACTCCAAAAAACAAACCAAAATATTCTTTTATTGTCAAATGATAGTTTTTTATCTATGGCTTTTGCATGCCTTTAGAGTCATGTCCTTCCCCACCGTCACCTCCTTCCCCCACCCCCCTTTCAACCTTTGTAATCCCTCATGGGTATTCACTCTGAACTTTAAAACAACAAGCTCACCAGAGTTGTTGGTCCCATCTCCTCCCCCTACCTTCCCCTATCTAATTTCAAAGCAATTTAATTCATTAAAATATTTTGATTCTTTTTGCAGTTTGATCTAATCTTTATATGGTTTGCCATGTTAACAAATCATTTATTGAGATGTACATCTCCTCCCCCTACCTTTTGCAGTTTGATTTAATATTGTTAGGTAATGAATTAAACGTGGACTATTACACATATTGGTGTCAATTACACTTCCATCATGTTATCACAATTTCCTTAAATGCCAAACTGATAAATATTTACAAATATGAGTGTAAGGCATTAATTAAGTTTATTGATGTGGATATAACCATCCGCAATTGGAATTAATGTCCCAGCATCAATATTTGAGTTATGTCACTTAATTCAATTCCTTCCTTTGGGTGACCAATATATATTTTAATCCCTTCCTATTGCCTATCTTACCAATAATGTAATAGTGTTTTACTTATCATGTTTCATCATATCTAAGTATGTTTTTAATGAATTAAATTGTTTTTCTCCATCACCGATGTGTTTAAGAAGGTGCATATCACCGAAATTGACATGAGGTTGTTTGGTTGCATAGTAATTGTTATTCCTTTTTTTTCTCTTAGTGAATGGTGTGTCAATTTGTTTGAGTTTTAATTAGATAAAAGAGGAAACTTTATACAATTGGTTTTATCTCAAATCGATATACTTGCCACTATAAATTCTTCATTATTTCTTTATGTATATATACCTGTTTCAAATGACCTTGATTATTTTCTGTAGATATTTACAATGCAATATGCAAATATACACTAGAAATAGTATCACCCATTTGGTGAAGTTTATTTCATCACTTAACTTTTCTAGCCATAAGGGTGTTGAAGATGTCATGGGACAAACACCATTTGCACATTTTCTTGACTCCCCAAATGTAATGTTTGAGAAGTCACTTCTATGTGCACTTGTGAAATGTTGGGACATGCAGTCAGCTTCGTTTAGGTTAGGGAGAAAGCTTGTCACATTCACAGCCTCTAATGTATCTTTGATTTTATGTTTGCCTACGAGGGGAAAATTTGTAGATTTGTACATGGCCCACATACATTACATCTGAAAATGAAAATCTTTGGGAAAAAAATGTGATATAATGGGGTGATTTAGAAGAAAAAATTAGGGAGTTGTTAAGAAACAAGAAGACAAAAAGGAAATATGTCCCAAAGTTGCTTATTGTCTATATATTGGGTCAATTCCTTTTTACAAAAACCTACTATGACATTGACTATAAATGGTTTGAATACGCTGATAAGCTTGAAGAATTAAGAGATTATGAGTGGGCTGGTGTTGTTCATAGAGAACTAAATAGTTTGAATGAATTATCTATGTCAATGATGAAAGAGGCACCACCCAAATCTAGGTGGCTATGTAATTGTGCTATTGTACTCATCGTAAGTTTACATTTTGTATAAAAATTAATTCCATTTAATAAATCATGTATGCTAACATTGAGTGAGTTCTTCTTATCTTGTCACCTACAGATTTGGTTGTTTAAGCATTCCACTATATGGATTCCTTCCATGATTGATGCATTTCAAAGAATTATAAAATGGTCTAGCTCCATTTATCGTCGAAGGAGAACATATAGTGATGCTATTGCCATTCTTGTGGATGATGAGGTAATATAATAGGATTTTATCTATACTATCAATCTTCTAGCATAGATTATTGTTCTAAAACATTTTTGTGCTGCATTTTTTTAAGGTTCTTCAAATTTTAGTTCCTACCTCCAGTGAAAAAGTGGCTATGTTGGAAAATGGAGAAGATGAGGAGGATGGAGCCTCCTCAAATCAAGAATTGGTTGTGGAAATTAGAAGTCTTAAGTCAAAGGTTGCACAATTAACCAATGAGAACATTTATCTTCGGTCCTTGTTACTGATGTGTGGCTCATTGTGACACTAGCAAGTGCACTAGCCGTTCAAGTAATAAAGTAGTGAGTGAAGTATCGTTCCCACGAGGATTTAGGAAACAATTACCAATACTAAATTGAACATTTCTTATCTGATCAACAAATAAATCAAAACTCTAATGAAAGCTAAGAAATCCTAAATTAAAATCTATCTAAATCATTGGTCCAATTGCCTTCAATTCAGGTTAGAAGAGTAAGCAGTAAATGTCAATCTCAGAATTCAGCAATCTATCAATTTGGATCATTCGAATGAATCATGATTGAGCCTTGGTTTGATGAAACCCCAAGGTCATGAACAGCCTCTCTCAAGCGCATGTTCATCCTATGCATGAGTGACGGTTCTTCTATCTCTAGCAAGAATCTAATCCCCATGCATGCATTTCTTCAAACACTTCTAAGGCATCAATTCAAATCTGAATTGATCACCAACTGAATTGTGCAAGTTATCTCTAACCTTGCACTCAATTCAGTTCTTGAATAGTAGATCTGAATTCCTAGAGTCTCTCTCAAGCACTCTAGGAATTCCAAGCTGTAGATTAATTCGCCCAATCTGAAATTTGCAGATCTGAATTCTCTTTCAAGCAATTCAGATCTTGCAATCTCAGATCTGAGAATTCAGATCTGAGTTTTGAAGGTTAGTTGGCCGAATTGATCTGCAATCACACCCTTATTCAAGAAACTTCAAGTACAATGCATGATCATTTGAATGAATCAAAAAGAATTAGATTGCTGAACTGAAATTTTACAAGCTGAAATACATCAAGGAAGAATGGAAACAAGGAGAAAGAAGAAAGAACATATAACTAAGAAACTGAATTCAAATCAAAAGAGAATGAAACTACAAATGATTTATTACAAAAAATCTTTGAATCACAATCCCTCAATTCGAACTCACCTTCTTCTTCTAGCTTGCTTGTCTTGAACTTCCTTCAGCCCTTCTTCTTCTTCTTCCTTGCGCCTAGCCTTCTTCTCTTCTCTTCTCTCAAGGTGGCTGAACCTCTAAGAGTGGGAGAGCCTTTCTCTCAAGCAATTGAACAACTTTCTCCCCTCCTAGAGGCCTCCTTATATAGTTTTTCAAGGGGGCTCTTGCCCCTTCTTGAAGCCTCTAGAATGGGGTGTATTACACCCCTCATGAACCTTCTAGAGTGCTCCCTCCTTCTCTTCAAGAAACTCCTAGAAGTTGCCGCCCCTAGCTCCCTTTGGGCTGCTATTTGGGCTACAACTTAGCTTGCTTTTGAGCTCATGTGGGCTACACTCTAGGCTGTTATTTGGGCTAAAAATGGGCCTTCCTTGCTGGGCCGAATTCTCCTCATAGCTAGGCTTCTTCCCTTGGATTTTCCAAAGAGTTTCACTTGCTCTTCTTGGGCCGAATGAAATTCTCTTGCTCTCATGGCTGGGCCGGGCTGAACTTGATAAATTTTTGGGTTTTCTTTTCTTGCTTTTGCCTTCTTTTTGTTGATTTGGCTCCCCCTGAAATCTTTCTTGCAATCAAGCTAAAATACGGCAAAAATTTAATTAAACCATTATAAAATTTCATGCAAAAACCTCATAAAATATAGATAAATTGTAAGTTCATCAGTTACCATCACAAGTATGGGAAGAAAAACAAGGTGATTAAGAAGATCAACCTGAAGAAGGTGGTAGGAAGATTCACTCTATGTGAGAAAGAAAGAAAGCTCCTATTTTGTATTCACCATTTGTTAACGAATGAGCAAAGAGGATTGAGAAAATGCACATGATTGATGCAGATAGTACAACATCACCATCAAATAAGGAGGTATATTTCCATATCGTATCTATTAAATATGATGGGTTGGCAAAACAAGTTAAATAACCTAGCAACATTTTATATTTCAGGTCATCGATGGAAAGAGACTGTGGACATCCTGCAACTTCAAATGCCAGTTACCTAAGAGCCAACAATCAACTATTAGACGGTTTCTATCAGCTCCAATTACTAGGTTGATTACACATGCATTAGACATTGGTAAATAGAACACCCCTGATTTATCGAGTTATTAATATAGTTTCCACATATGTAATGAAATTATTGGACCGATGGGACCAACAGCTTGGTTGGGGTACACTTGTACTCACTATTTGATGGTGGCCTGATATGGGATGATGTATGTAAATCTTGCAGTAGATTTTCCACCTATAATAATTATATATTTGTTATAATTTGTATATAACTATTGGGCAACCTTTATTTTTATTTTTTTTTGTAGGCCATAAATGCGTATGGACGTCTTTTAATTGAAAGGGAGCGGCAGAAATTGGGTAATTCTAAATGTGAGAGGTTTTTCTATATTAGCACATTTGTGCAGGTATTGGGTTTTAACCCTTTTTATTTCATTTATTATGTACTCATATATTGAATAATCTATTTTTTCCTTTTCAAATACATATATCAAGAAATGATTAAAACGGGTGATGATGATGCAATAGATTCCTATATTGGCCCTCTTCTAAGGCAACGATATAGCAAAGTATTTATACCCTTGCAAAGTAATGGGCATTGACATCTTTTGGTAGTAAATGGGGATAGCAATTGCATTGAATGGTATAGTTCAAACCAGCCAGTTATATATAAGCAATTTGCCAGAACAATGGTATGCGTCTATGCACTGCAATATTTTCATGTGCAAGTGTTTTTATATTAATCCACGATCATCATTGACTTTGTAATCAATATTTGTCTTAGTCCAACTACTATAGGAGTAAACTCTTGGGAGTGGGGTTTACAAGAAAATGGGGATTTAAATTATGCAAGGATGCTCCATCCCAACATGCCAATGGGTATGATTATCACGTTGTTTACCATCAATCTTTATTATACCGATTACGTATCTTAAGTATTGCAAAGTAACTTCGCCATACGTGTTGTACAAGACCGAATGTGGGCTTTTTGTAATGAAGTGCATGGATTGTTTATGTTGAAGTGCCCCATGGGATTTTGCCTTCAATAATACAAAAATTTTACGATGGAAAATTGGCGCACAAATATTGCAATCCCAACTAGAGTAAACCATCACTAACTCATTCAGGTCATCCACCCCATCTATACAGTTGTGTGTGTTACAATGGAGTAGTGTATTAATTATATTAATTATCTATGATGTATTACTTGTGGTGTATGAGTTACAACAGTATGGTTTAGAACTTTTTCCATTTGCTTTTCTATCGACACCAATCAATTCTTGAATAGAGGGGGTGCAAAACTTGCTTCGTGTAAGGTCTCAATGGAAATAGAAATGGAATTTCAGGCTATGCCAAAAAACTAAGCCAATACTCATCTTGGTTACATCTTATCAATATTGCTATCAAGGCAAGTGGTGCTATTAAGGTATGAGTTAGAAAGATTGAGACCCTTTCTTGTTCATAGTGTTTAAATAGTGAACTTTATATAAGTGAGTCTGAATACTATATGAGACATCAGAACTACCTACATAAGAACCTTCATTCTTAAACTTATAAGCATTATAAGCTAGTAGATGGGCATATGAATTTGACAGTCTAGATATATTATGTACATACTCAAAATAATTAATTAGGTTCAGAGTGGAATCTTCAAAATTCTTCATTGACCAGCCCACCTCCATGTCTTCGACAGTTGCATATGTAATACTAGTAGAGTTGCAAAAAACTATCATATGCTTTACTCTCCATCTCTTGGCTTTCATTAAACCATCAATTACGGCCCTTCATTTAGATTAAACTGCAACAGATTCTTCTTCCGTTTGTATAGACAGAAGACAAGTCTTCATACATTATTATAAAACCAATCCCTCCAACCTTAGTTGTTGGCACGTGAGACCCATTTGTAAACATTAGGACCTGAAGCATGATAACATAATTGAAATGGGGTTTACTTGGTCTAGAATATTTCCCATAGTGCTGGTAATGAATATTTCACATTTGCTACAAGCTGAGTTGGGCCGGGCAAAGGCTTTTTGTGCAATTCTGCATTTTTTGGCATCTCATATCAATCTTATTATAATTAGAAACTTTTTCAATAATAGTTGTACCTCCTACCTTTGGTAGGTGAGATAATTTAACAATAACTTATTGGTTAAGGTTGGATGGGGACTCGAACTAGATCTTTCACCTACATATCCTACATTCATGTCTTTATTCACATTAGCCCAAGTTGCTGATCTGCTAAGTTTGTTTCAATACCAAACAACTAACCTTTCATCTTATGGACTAATTTCAGATACAACCCATCTACAAACTATCTAGTATCATCTCAAGGATTTCTTTAATATAAGGGTAACATGGTGTAGAAGGTGATGGTTAAGTATGAGTATGAGTATGAGTTTGTAAGCATCTTAGGTGGGATTTGCATAGGCATGTTATAGATATGGATATGTGATGGTTGAGTATGAATTTGTAATAACTAAGTATTAGGTTATGAAAGTTAATTTGGTATGCTAATGGATATCATTCAATGCAATTCATATACATACTTGTTGTACTTTATTTTGTGCCTTGCTGAATTATGTACTAATTCATTTCTCTGTATTAGTTGTAAAGAAAGATTGGGAACTACTTTCAGTTGCTCGTATATTGATGCTAATCAAATTTTATTGGTCACAGGTGGTGGTGCTCTATGGAATGTATCAAGTGACTTGGAAAGGGAGCTTCAATCTACCTACAAAACTTGGTTCTTCCCGATGGTGGTGGATGCAAAAGCAATATCTTACTTTCAGATGTAGCATTTATTTTGATCTCTCTTAATGGCGAACAAAGATCACGTTCGGTGTTTTTTGGATAGATATATCATATCTACTAAGGATGATTTTTTGAATTTATTTTTCTAAATTCATATGTATAGTAATTACTGTAAATACCAAAAAAAATTGTCATAAGGACTATTATGGTGTTGGTTAAATATTTTTGGACGATGGAGTTATTACTCGCAATGTTTTCAACAATGGCGTGATTGTTAGTTCCACATCAGACTACGATTCAATATTGGCTTGATGGGCTAAAATGCCCAACTTGATATATATTTATGTAGATGAATGTGAAGTGTTGAATGAAAAAGTAAGACATGAGACCATGCTCACCCCCTCCTAAATGAACATTTATCAAATAAGGAAGTTATGTAGGTGGATGTGAAGGCTTGATGGGCTCAAATGCCCCACTTCATTCACGTAATGGTCATACATGCCTTAATAACCACCTTTGTAAAGATTTACTAAGATGGAGTTGGAGGTTGGTTAAGTTTATCTGAGAGAACATATCATCCGCAATTGGAACATCTGTTTCGTATGAATTAACTGATAACAAATGGTGAAATAGTGTCTATTATTATGTGTTTACCCATCCTTTAATGGCCAGTTTCCAATGACCCCATTAAATTGAAATTTACCAGGTTGGCTCATATGACCACAAGTTGCCAAATAGACATCTAGCAAGAGATGTTGATCATGGCATCAACTACCCCCATCCCTCAATGGCCACAAAAAAGAGTAACTAAATAGTTTTGCTAGTAGTGCCCCATCCTGGGACTGTTATCCTAATTCCATTCAATGCCAAGAAAGCTTTGCTAGATGTTGGGGAGTAAGCGGTTGAATTCACCACAGTGGAAACAAAGGAAGGCACTATGGTGATCGAAAACTGGCTCTTAGGGTGAAACCATTTGATTATATTCCACTTTACTGACCTCTGCTGCAATAAGCATGAAAGGTAAGCAAAAAACAGGTTTATAAAGTTGAACTACAACTTCGATTTTAAAAAAAAAAATAGCATTTGACATAAAAATTGTGGTCTAATTTTGGTATTATGTTTTTGCTTTCACTTTTTTTGAAATTGACACATTGGTAAAAAACCAAACATCAAAATGCTGGTTTTGAACCTTGTCTTTGAACCTTGCCTTTGTTTAGAACCTTGTTTTTAAACCAAACAATTCATGTGTTATCATGAATTTGTTTGGAACATTGGCAATAGTACATTGTTTTTTAACCTTGTCTTTGTTTGGAAAAGCAAGAACAATTTGGTTTTGTTCCAAAAACAATTCATGTTTTTGAAATCATCAAAATACTGGTTTTTAGACAAAAATAACTCTTGGAATACAGATATTGTATAATTTATAAGATATACTTTTTAAATCTCTTGATTTTTTAAGGCAAAAAAGATCATTCTATTAGCTTATGAAAGTGATGTACATGAAGACTCATATTCAATATATAGGGCTCTTTCAGCCCTTTGACAAGCTGCATAAGCTAGAACATGCGATAGTTGGTTGTTTTCTCTATTGACACACATAATATTTGCATCCAAAAAAAATACTTAACTAAGTATATACTCTAGAATATGTTTATATTGCCAAAAGAGTCCTGAGGATGATGGATTGAGTTGACTACTACTAAGGTATCAGAATAGGGCAAAATAATGTTGAGTCTTTGATTTTTAGCATGCATCAATACTTCAAGGATACCTCTCCATTTAGCTTTTGTTGGTTCAGAGTTTATGTGAACTTTAGCTACTGTAGCAGTTACAAAGTTATTAGAATCCACAATAACGTAAGATGTTGCTGCTACTTCTAAGTGTGGATCATCATAAAAGCCAACATCATATATGGAGAAAGTATGTGAGGTATTAATTTGTGTGCTGCAATATTGCTTTAATTGGTCAATGGTGCCTACTATTTCAAAGAAGAGATACGACTTTATTAACTCCAAAATCTGTATTGGCTATAGACAATCATTGTTATGCATGGTCCTATTTATTTGATCCCATATGAGTCCAAGCACAATGAGGAATTTTTGCAAGCATATAATTGCTGCTTACCAGATTTTGGTGGATGATTCAATTTGGTTGACCATCAATTTGAGAAGATTTTGTGTAATTCTAGGTTTGTTGTGTCCTCTAAGTTGATGCCTGTGTGCAATGACATCCAAATTGCTTTTGAAAATGAACATGTGAAAAAAAAAGTGGTCAAAAGTTTCCTGTGGGTGTTGCTCCCTAGACAACTTTCAAGAAAAACATGTGGAGATTAAATGGCACTTATGCTTTCTAGATTAAATGGCACTTATCCTTTGTTTGAATTCCTCCCTAGACAGCTTTCAAGAAAAACATGTGGAGATTAAATGGCACTTATGCTTTCGAGATTAGGTACCAATTTAGGAGAGCAGAGAGCAGATGATGTGGAGAGTTGGTTCTGATTATAGGAAATATAGACCAACTTAACTGTGAATTTACAGTTTTTCATTGGCTTTCACAGAATTTGGTATTGACCTAAAAGAGGATTTGGCAGTCTTAAGTATACTTTGGTTACTACTTGTGGAATAAATAGTAAGTGAATCAAGTCCTTTCTCCAAGTACCATTATCATTTAATAGAAGTTGAACTTTCCATTACCTTACTAGGGGTCTTTTAGGTTTTAAACCCATGTTGTAAACATTACCTATAGTAAGACTGATTTTTAATGCTCAAATGCATTATTTATTCATATTCTAGAGCATATAATTACCCGTCATATGTCATTATCAACCTAACTACCTATTCTTCTAGTCTATTTTGAAATTGTAATACCTCAGGTTATATTCTAGAAATTTGCTTCCCTAAAGTCGAGCACATTTTACTTTTAGTTTAAGACCACTTTCTTAACAATGAACACTCAAAGTCTAACAAAATGAGGCATTGGAAATCAAATCGAGTAAACTTCCATTTACTAGCATGAACCCACTGTAGATGACATCCAAGAAGATGCAAGCTTTGAGTGACAGGTGATTCTAGGTTTAATTTATACTATAGATTATGCTGCTTGCATATTCTTGGTAACAGCTTTATGCTATTCAAATACCCATGTTATCAAATTGATGATGGGATTGAATATGTTGTTACTCAACTAAAATTAACTTTTAAGGGATCAACCCAAAAGTTGGTGCAAGTTTCTCACATGGTGGCACAATAGGCATGTTTCTAAAGAAAGATCAAAATCAGAGGTACAAGAGGGTTCTAAAAGCAGCTTGACTCTCCCAAATGACTTAACTTCCGGACTGACGTCTCACACTTATAAATCCAACATTATCTTCAAATGTTATCAAATGGCCCCTAAGAAAACTATTAATCAGACCTAGTTTGCTCTTTATCAATGTTTTGCCACATCACTAAATCTTGAAACAGGTCAAGCCACAACCACTAGTGGAAGATAAAGCTGGTGTTTTCACTGTTAATTCCAAGTTCTATTTTTAGCACAACTTGCAAAATATTATACCACTACTTACAAAAAATACAATTACTATACAAAAAATTCAAAGTGTAAGACATGTACAGTACCAAAAGACAAGACAAAAACATGTACATGTGGTTATAATACTTGGGAATGCATCCAACTAATCGATTGCAGCTCGACAGGTGCATCAGTAGTGACCACTTTCTCCACACTGACTACAATGGACTTCCCTTCTTTCAATTGGTTGTGATTCAATTCTTTTAGTCCTAGGTCAACCAGGTTGACGTTTTTGCTTTGGTGGCAACAAATTCACAACATTATGATTAACACCACTACTCATAAAAGAAATCGACTCATTATTGAAATCAGGCATATCTGAATTAGGCATCGCATGTATGTGCTCGGAGTAAATTGCCTTTTGAGTTTCTTTCAAATAGCACTCTTCAACAGAATCATAAATGTTTAGGCCCAATAGACCAATGGCATGACATGCATGCACACATGGTAATCCAACCATTTTCCATGCCTTACATGAACAACTTCTAGAAGTCAGGTGCACATTTCTTGTTTTCCCTTATAGCGAATTTCAAATTCATCAGCCCCACATTGTGTGTACCCTAAATTTATGGACTCTGATATGTTAAACTTAAGAAAATCCTTTATATTAGGGCCCACTGACTGTTTATATCATTTACCTTCACATTGCCTCCTAAATATCAATTATGTCATTTTCAAGCGAACTATGTTGACTAAGGACATGATAGGTTGTTCTCATGCCTCTAACACCCATGCATTAAATGACTCTACAAGATTATATGTAAATTTATCATACCATCTACCCTTGAATAGAGAATTTGCCCAATGTGGTGGATCACTATCCATTATCCAACCATAGATATCTATATTCTGATTATGTATTTTACTGAGGTAGAGATCAAACTTCACGGTATCCCTTGTATAAATTAATTGATTCACATAATCCTCGATTACCTCTTTTTCAGCCTTTAATAAGCGAAGACGGCACATGTATCCCTTAAGGTTCTTCATCAAATGTCTTGAACAAAAAGTATGATATTCAGAGTCAAACACAGTTTCTACTGCATGGCGAATGCTAGCATTACAGTTAGAAACAATTATTAGCTTCCGATCATCATTCAATGCAATTTTCAAATTCTCTAAAAACCAAGTCCAATAAGGAATTAACTTAGATGAAACAACTGCAAACGCAACTGGAAACATTTGATTATTTGCATCATATGCATTGGCAACTAATAATTGACCTTGATAGTTACCCTTTAAATGGGCTACACCAATGAATAGCATTGGACGACAACCAACTCGAAAGCCATGTAAGGATAAATGGAAAGCAACAAATAATTGACTAAACCTACTTTAATAATCAATGGTAAAAGTAGTAATTATTCCTGAATAAACCTACCAACTTTTTGCGCAACCAAGGAATAAGCTTATACGAATCATTTGCAGACCCATTAAGCAATTATTTAGCTCTCTCTTTCCCTCGCCATGCTTGTTTATAAGTCAGTGAAATGGCATGATCACGACTAAAATCCTTTATTATATCTGATGGAAGATACTTAGGAGAATCACGAAGCTTTTCCAACAAAATGACACTTATGAATTTATTTGATATATGAAGTTGACAACTTGATTCATCACCAACTGAATGTGTATGTACGAGACTATATTTATACACCCTATATGTTGATCCGCCACTAACTACACTTGCTCGGATTTCCCATCCACAAGTGTTGACAGCACATCTACATTGTATGTATTCTCTATCATTCTTTAGAAACTTATATGCAAATTTTCCAACAATGGAAAAATTATTTAATGCATTTCGAAAATCATCTCCACTGTCAAATGTTTGCCCCACTCCAATTATCTCGTGCTCCCAAACTAGTAACAAATTGGCATGATTGTTGATGTTTAAGCTCAGTTGTTGGTTGTTTAGAAGATGTTGCCAAATCATGTACAATATATGCATGAGGACTTGGCTGAGTTTCAACATTAATTTGTTCTATGCCCTTCCAAAACACATGCACCTTTGCACTCTCATTATTAAACTCCAACATATTTGAAAGGTCACGTGGCCCATTTAGTGGCAAGAAGCATGTTTTATATAATGTAAGCTCACGCTATTAGCATGAACGTTTAAACCACCACACACTTCATCAACAAATTCATTAAAATCTGTTTGGCTGTCAATATGAACCCCAATTATAGTATCCTCAAAAGTGCAATAACATAATAAGACATTGGGTGGAGTTGTTGCCATTTCTACACAATAAATAATATGAAAACTTTTTCATAAATCATAATAAAGACATGAACATATAAAGTTAAATAAAGAGGCTATGTGATCTTGTAAATATTACGAATCATGTATCTAATTTTATCACTGTGAATTATTCAATCCATATTAATCTTTTATCCCATCATTTTCCTTTATACATATTTCATAGTACAGTATAAAATGTGTTAATTATGATGCTCAAACATCTATTGGACAACGTGATGATGGTTGTAGGGATGTGAATCATTAATCATCATAATAAATATGCTTAAACTATAATTTATTAAAAAAAATGTTCCCGTTAAAAAAAAGCCACATACTTTGCATTTCAACATTTAAATTCTCTTCAAATATGATTTCTAAGGTAGATAATTTATAAATTGGAAAAGGAAAAGCATTATCATCATTCCCTTCATTTCTTTAATATATAATATATACATACTTTGTATATTTCAGCATTTGCACTCTCTTTATTTGTTGCATTTTGCTGATTTAATGTGGGAATATTGGAATTCAAGCAGGTCTGAAACAAGAAAAAAAATGTTGCAATCAAAATTAGTCTTGTCCAATCTAAAATTTAAGTGTTGAATGTGAATTCTATATCTGGAACCTTGTACAAGAGTCTTGTACTTACATGGTTCAGAGTTCTTGAGAATGCCAACCTTGGAATCAACTGGAATATATTCCAAAAAGTTGCATTGATATTCTAACATGTCCTTAGGTACATCATTATTTGTAAAATGAACATAATGAGTTGTGTCCTTCTCAGTGCCAAATTTGGTTATGAATGGTGAGAATGATTACAAAATTTCTATGGTTATAGGATGTAAGTTTTAGTGAAATTCCATTTGCTAAGAGTCCCTTTATAATTTCCTAATAGTTCTTATTAATGATGACAGAACCTAGCTTTGGTATTTATTGTCATCTTAATCTAACACTTGCTAAAAATTATTTTTATTCTAAAGAATATTTCCATTAGAAAGTTTGGGTCTTCCAAGGACATTGCAGCTCTGTTCATGGAGATCCCATGTAAGTTTCATTTCAACCTTTTATTGACATTTTCAGAGAAATAACATCAGTGTTTTAATTGGATTTGTGTAGTTAATAGAAATAATTATTTTAGGAATTAACAAATCTTTCAGATTAAGATTTGTCATTGGATAGGTTATACTAGTATATATGAATGAATGGTACAGGTTTGATAGAATTTACCAGCTCTTAAACTCTTTAAATTGATCTATTGAATAGGTTTATCTAGTGGTGGATATTACTAGCTCTTTAACTATTTGAATTAGTGCATTAGATAGGTTATAGAAATTTTTTTAACTTTAGCTTCACCCACTTCTAATGTAAAAATAGTTTAGAAAATGGTGTTTCCCAGACCACTTGAAAGGAGATTTTTCTTTTATTTTCTGGCCTTTGAGTTAGCCTATTCAATTGAAGTGGCAAGGGTAATCTATCAAAAAAAGTAGCAACACGTATTCTATTAAATAATCTAAATAACTTCTATACAACATCTAGCCTAGGTCCTCAGCATAGGCCTTTGAGTAGATCTTCTAGTTAGTCAAAGGGAATAGTCTCAAAAAGAGAAGTTTGCATATGTTTATATGATTAACCTTAAGACTTAATTTGAACCATTTAACAATAAGAACTTTCCATTAAGGATGTTAGTTAGATTTAGGTACTGAGAACAAATGACCATACAGTGAGGAAAAAAATAGCATTAGAATTAAATTATAATTTCCTGTTCCTAATCATATGCACAAGCTTAATAATATGCATAATGTCAAATACTTCAAAATTATTTGGTTCTTTCTAGGAATAAGATCATTTTAATACTTGTGGAACTGAAGTTAGCCCTTTTCATTTACATACTAAACTCCATGGCTTATGCCATTAAGATCAGCCCTAACCAACCCACCATGCTTGAATTTTAAATCAAGCCTGAGAAGGTGGAGTCTTTTGGTCAACAGTGCTAGACAAGATCCTAACAAAGTAGAATCTAGTTAAAAAGATGTCTGCAAGTGGCAGATTTGGATTGCCTCTTATGCAATGGTAATGTGGAGTCTTCTAGTCACTTACTGATTCAATGAGAATTGAATTTAATCATTGGAGTTGGTTAAGGATATAAGGTGTTTTCGATGCCAAATGGTGCTTCCTAGCTGCAGTGAAGGGTCTCATTGAGGCATGGCATCTAGAAGGTTTAAGTAGAGCTGGAAATGTAGCATGGAGCATACTTCCTTCAGCAATGTTATGTGTTGTGTGTAGTGAAAGAAACAGGAGATTGTTTGAAGGGATTCAGGCTTCAAAGGAAGAAATCCTATGTAAAATTCTGGGGAAGGCTCATTCTTGGTTGGTAGTTCACCCTTTGTTTAAAAATAGACAACCTAGTTCTTTCTTTGTTTCACCCTTTGTTTAGAAATATACATCCACATTGTAATGTATTATACAGGGTTTACTTATAATTTTTTTTCAAAAACAAAATCAACCACATTGTCAAACACCCCCATAATTTATTAATGACTTTCTCGGAATGCGTCATGGCGACTTTTTATAACCTCCAAAACTAAATCATTGGTGGTCTAATTTTTTACACCACTTTTATGATATGACCCATTAACCAATAGATTGATGTGTCTATTGACCTACTTTTTCTCCTATGATTTCAGATCTAGAGTTAAATAAGTAATTTGTTCTACATATTAGGAAGATGGTAGTTGCTTCCACACTTCAAAACCCATTGCTGAGTATGAATCATGAGAACAATGGTTTTTTTTTCACAAGTAAAAAAGCTCGGATAGTCAAAAAGGACATGGGCAAAAGTAGTAAGAAATGATTTAAACACCAATAATTCAATAGTGAATATGGCTTTAAATAGAAGGGATTTACGAAATGGAATTCATATAGCCGGTCTCATATACTTGGGATAAATCATGGATGATCATGATGATGACATTGAAGTAGAACTCCCTGTTAATGAAAATCTGAACTGGAAAAAAAGATTGGTTATTTTGGTTTGAGAACAGTTAAACTTGCAATGCCCTTGAAGCTGTCATACCTCCAAGGACAGGGGTTGATGGGTAGGCTGGCCAGAGGAGCAGTATTTTTCATTTGTGGCCCTTTTATTGCCTCAGTACCTAATTCCATTTTCAATTTACAATTAAAAAGTATACTTTATTGGTTCTTCTTGGGTGCATGCTCAACATTTTGTCCCTTTGTTTAATGTGATTTTTTCCTATTATTCTTTTCTTAGGTTAGGTTCCATAGACTTGGATCAATTTTATAGGTTACTTGTTCTTTTGCACTATATCTGAATTATTAATGCCTTTGACTTGAGATTTTATTCTTTATTTGTGGTTTCTTTTATTTAATTTTTGAAGCCTTGTGGTATTCCTGTAATCTTAAATCAATAAGATGGTTCAAGGGAATAGATTAGTTTTCAAATCAACTGAAAATGGTTCTATAGTCATATATATGCAATTTCCCTTCATCCATGTTTTTGCTTTAATGAATCATGACCATTTTGATCAAATGAACCCAACCATTGAAGATTTCAGGTTGGGAATTTTGTCTGATGAAATCTAGAAGTATGAAATTGTGAAGTAAGAATCATCTTTATGTCATTTGTCACTTTTCTGGGCAAATGATGGTAAGGCTTTATTTAATTATGGTTTGTAGTTTTTATAGCTTTAAATTTAGTTGATTTTTTATTCTCATCATTCTGGTTCAAAAGATTCAAAACTGGGTCACACCAAGAAATATTTAATTTTTTCTTCTCAGAGTGTCATTTGCAAGGTTTCTTAGTAAACCTTCAAAGTTCTTTTTACTTTTTCTTGTTGTTTGTTCATGTGCTTGTGGGACTTGGATCAAAGTTTAATGCTTTGTATTTGTACTGCTTGAACATGAGACAGATACTGTAGAGTTATAGACTGATACTTATGTCATCTAAATTGGACTGAGGACACCATGAATTAAGTTTTAGAGACAACCTAGTCCTCAATGTTCTGCTAATAATAGTAAAACAAGTTAGTGTATTTGAATTCACAATTAATAAATGAATAATGATTTGTCCAGTTTAGCCTGAGAAAGATTTGATGTTTCACAACAATCCAAAAATATCTTCTACTTCTCTAAACTGGTAAATGGGTACCAATATAGGTTAGCTCATATCATTGTCATGCATCCCTCACTCATACCTAATTTAACGAAACTATTAGATTTGGGAATTTGGCCCATTTCAGATTTGACAATTCCACGCCAACTAACCAATGTTAGAAAGTGAATTAAAAACAGCTGTCCATTTAATACAACAGGCATGCAAGGAGAATCAACAAACAAATGTATTGAATGGACTTCTTCATAAACTAAAACAAAAAGAATTATGTACAGAGAAATTATCAAATACCTATTAATATGCTTCTTCTGTAAGGATTGTCTTCAACGCATTGGGAAAAACCATTGAAGGAGAGGGAGAGCAGCTGCAGTTCAGTCAAGGATCAATCAAAGGCCATGGGAAAAGTTGCAGGGAAAAACAGTAAGAGAAGAGAAGCACTGGGGGAGCAAGGGAGGAGAAAATGAGAGTGAGAAAGAGAAGCACTGTTAGGGAGGAGAATTTGCAATTGCAGTTGTAGAAGCAGTTAAAGAGAAGAGAGTTGAGAGTGTGAGAGAACGAAAGTTGTAATTGCAGAAGCAGTCGAAGAGAAGGGAGTTGAGAATGTGAGAGAACGAAAGAGAGAGAATAGGGAGGGCGGGAGAGAACAATGACTGTGGGCCCTAATAGGGTCATTTTAGTCTTTATAATTTAAGGGTAAATTTCAAAAAAAATATTTAAATAAATTTTATTGTAACATATAATCCGAGTTGGATTGCCACAGGAAAAGCATAGATAAAAGTGTGACACTTACATGGCGTGGGAATCGGTCTTATTGAATTCGAGAGTCATCGTAAATTCTGTATGGGCTGGCCAGGTGTTTAGATTTATGCGATGGGCCTATCCGTACTTTTCCCTTAATTTTATTAAAATGCTACAGCAGATAAGTGCTTGTTATTTGAATAATTACTTATATCGAACAATACCTATAGAATCAGAGCTTTTGTCTGTCCGAGACTCCGAGTCTTCCATTCTCATGGCGTCTGCAGGAGGTAACACAGTTGTAGAATGGCACCAGAGACCTCCAAACCCTAAAAACCCAATCGTATTCTTCGACGTCACGGTCGGAACCATCCCCGCGGGAAGAATCAAGATGGAGCTCTTCCATGATATTGCTCCAAAAACCGCCGAAAACTTCAGGTACTTTAGGACCCTATTCGCACTGGAGATTTTAAAACCCCAGAAGTCTCTTGAGTGTCGTTATACTGTTCTTCTCATTTTGTTAGAGATGTCCAAGTATGAACGTGGTTGAGCATTAGCTGAACTACGACTGGATCAGTATTTTAAATTTTGTACATCAGTTGCATCAAGCTTCAAAGATAGGGTCTTTGGTTGTGTGAAAATGCTTGTGCCTACGTCATTGCTTACAGGGTTTCTGTTGTTCATCCTATTGCTTTGTATAAGCGTTATAGGTAGTTGGGTAGTCGATCAAGTCATGGACATTGGCTTACGGCTTACCTGAAAGGATCTCTTGAGCATATTGTTTTATTTGCAAAGGGTCTCTGATCTTTGTGGACTTCCTTTGTTGCATATTTCCATACACATGTGGCCATGTGGGCCCATTTAAGAGAATTTCAATCACAAAGAACGGATCTTTTGAGCATGTTATTTCATTTGCAAATTTCCTCTTTTATTTTGAGTTGCAACCAGAGTTATAAAATGATATACTTTTGTGTACTTGGTTTGAGGTTCTCGTTTTCTGGTATTGTTTTTGAAGGTAAAAGTAAAACTTAAATGGGATTTTTTTTGATGAATGAGTTTGAATGGGATTTGCTCCAAATTGAAACATTTGGTTACCTAGACGTGGATGCATGTGCCAGTCCCAGGACACAAGGTTTTCACCATGCCTGTGCTAGTTAGCCCAGAAAGCTAGTGTTGTGCCAATGTTGGGGGTAAATTCTTGGATATTATCTCTACCATCTTCGTTCACCAAAGCTCACACCACAAATTTACCAAAACACAGTAAGAGAAGTTTTAGCTCAAAAAAACTCCTGTTCTTTCATGATGACATTAGTTGTAAGATAGTTATTAATTGACTGAATCAACATCACCTTCAGTAGTGCTGCTGCACTTCATTGGGAATCAGCAGTAGGCTATTTCTTGGACTTTCCTCATCCCTGATTGAAGAATGCTTTTGGGGAATTAAGGGATAATCAATTTGTTCTATTACTCCCTTCTTTTTATTCAAAGTATACCCAATAGTGCAATTACAGTAATTCCCTCTTTTATTATGTTTCAATCTCTTATAATAGTAGCTAGTCCCAATGCCTTTCACAATACTCCCCCTCAATCTGGTGCATATATGCAAGACATGCCTAGCTTGTTAATAATAATGGACAACTGAGACTTTTTTCTGTTTTCTTTGTTTTTGATTAGTGAAGAATTGCATTATATAACTTGGGATGTACAAAGTTAATGCCTGCCTTGTCCAGTACCTTACTGTGCGAGGACTGTGATACATGTTTTGTTAATTAATGAGACACTAAAAAAAATGAAACACTTTACCTTTCTCCCAAAAAGCTAGGGAGAGGGCCCCTCACCCACTGTACAAAATAGGGTATTTTTTTGTGCAAAAAATCCTGTTATCAGGTTCCATGAATAAGCTGGTGCCTGTGATTCGTGAAGTGATCTGTGATCCATGTTGGCTTATTCAAAAAACTTCAGGCACTCCATCCACCTAATAATCTGCCATTCAATCTTCTTAATCAGAGCCTTCTCTGGTAGAAATTTGGACTCACAAATGTGTGAGTTTCTTTCTTTCCATAAAGCCCAACAAATGGCCAAAGGGATAGTGTTCCACAAAGATTTACCTCTCTCGGACAGCCCTCCCTGCTTCCTGGCCGAATATAAGATTTGTAAATCTGATGGGGTAACCCTGTGGACGTCAAAAAGTCTCACAAAATGTATCCACACATTGGCCAGGGTTATCTCCCACTCCCTACAGATGAGCTAATCTATGGTGAGTTATCTGCTCCATGATTGCAGACCACACAAAAAATCAAATTTTAGAGGGGAAATGGGTTTTCCATATCCATTGCCACTGAACAGAGCTTTCAGATGTAGCAAGATTAGCAGATAAGATATCTGGCCTTCTGCCCTTCCAAAACAATGGAATCCCCCAAAGTATGCTGCATGTAATCCAATGATAAACTAGCCAACATCTCCTCCAATGTCTCAATTTCCCAATCATTGTGGTTACGTTTGAAGTCTGAAATGTGGTGACAATACAATCTGAAATCCCAAAATTTCATAATTCTCCTTCACAGAATTCACACAGTGGCCTGTTCCCACATCAAACATCATCCCTGAAATGGATATAATCACTCAGACTAGGTCTGAAGCCAGCATGGATCCTAATTCTTGCTTTCCAAGGGATGCATCCATAAGGTTGAGAAGGGTTTAGAGTATCCCAATCCATAGCAGACCTACCAAACTTCCCTGTAATTGCCCCCTCAACAACTGACCCTACTGACAACCAAATCTCCACTACCATTTAGGCAGCTATGCCCTATTCATGGTCTGAAGCTTCCTAAATCCTGTCCCACCCTGGACTTTTGGCTCACATACACTTTTCATAACAGCATTAGTTAGGGCCAGTGTTTTAAATTCCAACCGGAGGTCAACCTGGTTTTCTATCTAGTGTTGGTTATCTGCCTTTGGATGGGAATATCTTATATATTCGGTTCTACAGTTTGTAAAATGAAAGAGAGAAAGAGAGACCAACCAAGAAGGGATTATTGCTACCATTGCCACCTCGTGTTGCTGTTAACTTTCGTTCATTTGTCCACTTCACAGGTAGATCCCTTCCTTCTTCTTCTCTCTCTCTCTCTCTATTCCATTGGCGTGATTGGATCTCTCCCCTTGTCACCCTCGCTGACTTTCACCATCTCTCCCATGCCATTGGTCAACTAAATATCTCTCTCTCTCTCTCTCTCTCCTCCAATGCTGTTGGCTAGATTTAATGTTTTAAATGTTGCATTTAGGGCACAAAGGTAAGGTTGTTTGTGGTGGTCAGATCCAAGGTTCAAAATATCGTTATGTATTGGCCCGTATTGGTCGATACGTATCGTATCGGGGCCTTCCCGACACACCCCTACAGGGGGTGTATCAGGTCAGGCCATGGTTCAGAGGGTAGCCGGGACTTAAACCAACCCCTCTGAACTGGTTTTGAAAAAGAAAAATAAAACATAAAAGAAGCATCGATACACTGACGTATCGACCTGTATTGATATTTAGAACCTTGGTCAGATCTGATGTTTACAGTGTCGATGTCGATGGAAATGTTGGTCGTTCAAATACAGGAAACATGTTGGAAATGTTGGAAACACCATATGGAAATATTTGTAAAACAGTAAAAATTATAGACATGGTGGAAACATTGCGAAATATGGACTTCTCATATTTCGAATGAAAATTATAGACACAGCCCAAGCATGTATCTGTGGGAAGTCCAACTCCTTTTGTCACTGGGGCATATCAACTTTTCATAAGAACTTGAGGATGAGTTCTTTTGACAGGGGGGAGGATGATGCCGGAGCTAAAGAGTCAAAAATGGAATTTTATGTATTTCTGTATTTTGGATAGTAGGGGTATTATTATTATTTTGCAATTTTCTGTGGGATTTAAGGATGGGGTTTAATTTGTCTTGTTATAGTTTGTTTATGTTAAAACTTTGAAGTCATTGAATAAGTAGGATCTATAGTAATAATTGAGTCTTTTTTGAATTGAAATAGGATATGACAGTTTAGTTTGAGTTTTGTTTAATATGAAATCTAACAGTTAAACTCCTAGGATTATTATGAGTTTAGTCTATAAATATGTATGAACATTTAACACAAAAATCAATGAAATTTATTGACTTTTCTTAAGCTTATGCTAGTTATGGTGAGTGATTCCAGGTATTATCTCTCTTCTTTTTCTTTATATTTTTTGATCAATCTTCTTTTTCTTTATTTCCTAGATGGCTTGATCTGTGGGCATGTCTATGAGGTTCATTCACACATGGGTTCATGTGTACATGGATTTTCTAAGCTAGCAAATCACAAATAAATGTGGAGAGGATTCTAGGGCTCCATATATGGCTAAAATATTACCAAGATGGAGACATCATTGATTCATGTTGATGTAAGAAAGGTGGGAAAGATGGAAGAGAGGATGAGAGTGTTGAAAACAAGTTTAGTAGGGATGTTTGTGGGTTTTTTTTTTATCAATAACTCTGAAAAATTTCATTAATTAAGATGCTTTAATATACAACAAGAAGTTACAAAGAAATCAGCATAGAAGCTGACCCAAGACAGAATTACAAATGTGCTCAAAGCAATCTGTTCTTTGAACCCCTTGCTTTGCTAAGCTATCAGTCAAGCTGTTGGCCGATCTCCTAACCCAACCCACCTAAATAGACATATTTCTTGACATCCATTTGAACCATCTGAAATCATTCTTCAGCTGCCAGGTCACTCCTCCTTTTTGCAACCATTTTATCACAGTTTTTGAGACTCCCTCGATGATCAGTCTATTAATCCCCAGCTCTTTGGCCTTTTCAACCCCATATACTGCAGCTAGAAACTCTGCCCTAGCTACATCACCCTCCTCCACAGGACCGGAGAACAAAGCAATAATGGAACCATTTTCATTTCTAACCCCCCAATACCTGAAGGGCCTGGGTTACCCACACAACTCCCATTGAAATTCAGCTTCATCCAACCCTCTGTTGGAGGGGACCAGGTCTCACAAACCTGTTGCCTCATAGTTGATGAAGCAGCAATAAGTCCCAAAACCCTGAAGAAGTCTTCAACTTTAAAATCTGAGAACTGCTTTAAACTTTTTACCCAATGTGCCACCCTCAATGTTATTTTTTCCACTAGAGCCTCCTTGCATTTTTCCTTACTTTCAAATATTCTATCATTTCTTTCCTTCCAAATGGTCCAAAGTATTGCTTCTCTAGTGCACCTCTAGAGAATCCTTCCCCTCCTTGTCTTACCACTACAATCATTAGGGTTGAATAAACCTTCCAACCAGTCAGGAGAATACCACCTGCACCCAAAAAGGGAAGTATACCAATTCCAAATAAAGCTGACAAAAGGGCATGATAAAAAAAAGGTGGATAGCAGTCTCACCATTCAACTTACACAGGACACACTAGTTAGGGGACAAGCACCAATTTGGCCTTTTCCTTTGAAGTACATCAAAGGTATTAATACAACCATGAAAGACTTCCCAACAAAAAACATTAATTTTAGGGGGAATAGGATGGCACCAAATTTCTTTGAGTGGAAATTAAAGAGAAGACTGTGTGGCAACCATCGAATGAAGAAAGGATTTACAAAAAAAAGATCCATCAGAATTAGGACCCCAAATTATAGAATCTGGCCCACCTTCCCCCAAGAAAACTGAATTCAACAATCCTAACAACTTAGAGACTACAAGTAGTTCAGACTCTCTAAGATTCCTAATAAAACCAAGGTTCCAATTCAATCCTGGAAGATGAGAATGATGGTTTAGGAAATCAGAAATAGGCTTACCCTTGAACCTAGACAGATCACAAAGAGAAGGAAATTTCTCTCCTAAAAGAGAATCACCAATCCACAAATCCTCCCAATCTCAATGATAGAAATCAAGTTTTCCCTTCTACCATGAGCTAGAGAGTGAAAGAACTTAGTATTTCCATCTCCATCCGTCAACCACTTACACCTTGATTTCTATCTCCAAGAAATCTCTTATTTTCTCTCCTCCAATTCCACCTTCAAATTCCACCTTCCTGTTCTTTCCTCCAAGTTACACTCTCTTCTGGCTTCCTTTTCATCTAGTTCCTCTATTCTCTCTGCAATTCTGTCCTTTGTTTTTTCAGTCTCCCAAATTCCTCCTTATTCTATTCTTTGATCCTTTCTTTCAGTCTCTTAAGCTTGTTTATAAATCTCACCCCCTTCTTCCTAGGGGTCACTTTCCGCCCACCAAATTTTTATTTTTTTCTTGAAAGCTTGATCTTCCAGCCACATATTTTCAAACTGAAAAGGTATAGGGCCCCCAAGAAAGGTCTCTGGACTTAAGGTCAAAGGTTAATGATCAAAGGTTACTCAAGGGAGAGCTTTTAGGACCTAATTTCCCCACAAATATTCCTAGTCAACTGAGTTAAAAAGCTATCCGGTTTGGAACAGATTGGTATTTCCTAAAAAATTGGTCAGGGATGCTTGCAATAGGTGGGTTCCTTAAGCTCTAAGGAATCAATCAACTCATTGAACTTCCTTATACCAGTAGTTATGGTTTGATTTGGGTTATTTGTCTCATTTTTGTATCTTATTACATTGAAATCACCACCCAAACATCAAGGTCCCTCCCATAAGCCCTTGATTGATGCTAATTCTTCCTAAAACAATCTTCTGTCTCTATATGAGTAGGTCCATACACATTTGTTAAAATTCATCCCCTTCCATCTCCCACTTTTTTTAACTTTTCTTTTGAGACCGAGTATTGTCGAATCAGCTTCTCCATACTCTCCACTTTCTCGTTTCTCCAAATTGTCAGGCTTCCCCTTGATGCACCCCAAGATGGGGCGTAGAACCAGCTCAAACTTCCAATGCCTTAATACTTCTTATCCACCTTCTATCTGCTTCAGAGGGCTTTGTTTCTTGTAACATTAGAATGTTCGGTCGCTCTTTCGTTAAAACGTTTCTAATAATCCTCTGTTTTTTTGAATTTCCTAAACCCCTTATATTCCAGCAAAGGATCTTCATTTCAGCTTTCAGTTCAACCAATTTTATACCACCCCTAAAAATCCCCTTTTTTTTCTCCCTCTTGCAATTTCCAACCTTATCATAATGATAGTCCACATACTAATTTCTCCACTCCATTCACCTTCTTCTTCCTCTTTTTATTACCAACTATTTGCTTCCTGCTTTAAACTTTCAGCTTAGAATTCGAAGGGTGAAGGATGGAGGGGAATGTGTAGTGTGAGGAAGGGTAGGTAAAGAGGCGAGTGAAAAAAGGGAGGGAGGCAAAAAAGGTTGGGATGTAGAAGGTGGTGGATTGACAGATAAGTGAAGTGGAGTCCACATTAAGAAGGGAAAACCTACAGGCGTTTTCTGGTTAGGGGTTGCAAAAAGCAGGGGTATAGTTGGAAAAAGAAAAATAAAAATGGGAAAGCTGAGGAGATTGAAGAAATCAAAGGAAGACTGGGTTTGGGTGGTAACAAGGTTTGAGGGGAAAGATGTTGATGGTGCTGAGAACAGGGAGAGGAGCCAAGAAGGTTGTATGGGATAGCAGTTCAAACCAAGAAAGCTTAGAGAGGCGAGAGTGGCAAATCAAGGATCAACAAGGAAGAGAGCAGGAAGACTTGAAGAAGGTGGGAGTGTGTCCAGTGATGATATAGGTGGACCAAACCCAACAAGCAGGGTGTCTCCTAGTCTTTTAGAGACTGGAATGGTGGAGGAGATGGGAACAGTAGAGAAAGCGGGAGAAGAGACTTTACATGAAAAGGAGATCAATGGTGACTTCCACAATTATGAGGTAAATACAATCATTCCACTCACCTCTGACACATTCTGAGTCGAGAAAAGAAGTAGAGGAGAGAAGGAAGGGAATAGGGGTAGAAGAGGAGAGGAGAAGCGGGGGTAAGAGAAAGTGGTAGTCTGGGATGGAAGGGGGTGGCTCACAAAGCAGGGTGTATTATAGGAGGCTGTTGGGGTCTTTTGTGGGAACAATTGGGGTGAAGGGGGAGGATTGGGAGAAGGCAAAGAGATAGAGGAAGGGGAAAATGAGCATGGGAAATAGGTAGGAGGAAGGGGGGAGAGTGTTCAAGATAGTATAAAAGCAATTCAGAATGGGGAAGTGGAGAGTGCTAAGTTGGTGGAAAAGGAGGTAATAATAGGAAAATCCCTCAAATTTTCTTCTGGGTGGCTTTGTGAGGATTGCTTTTGAACAATTTGAAAACAAAAGAGAAGAGAAAAAAATAAAAAAAAGAAAGGTCAGAGGAGGACAAAGGTTGGGATGAAGAAGGGGGAGAAAATGAGTGTAAGGAACTGTATCTCCTTTGCAGTATGTTGGACAATATGGAACAAAAGGAATAGAAGGCTGTTTGAAAACAACATATTAGCTTCAGTGGAAAGCTTGTAATAGATTAGGCTTTTGTTCTTCCAGAATTTGAGAAAGTTAACAGATCTGATCTGACAGAAAGTTTTTGGGATGTCCTTGAACTGCAAGCATGTAATGTAGATCTTTTCATTTTGACTAGTTATATTGGTGTGTCATCTTGACACCCGTTTAGATTGTAATGCTTTCTCGTTTATTTTTAATGAAAATTTTACTCTTTATTCTTCAAAAAAAAAAAAAAAAAAAAGAAAAGAAGCCATAACAGCCATCAACGGCCATAAATTTCTGATCTAAGAAGACCATTGAACATTCTCTAAGGACTGGAATTGAGCTTGTCCTACATCACCTCATGGACTCGTATCCTTATTTGAAGATTTTTTATAGTACTGAATTTTCTTTTTACTCCATTTCTTGGGATTAATTTTCTTTCTTTGATTTGGCAGGCAGTTCTGCACTGGTGAATATAGGTAGGTGGATTCTCTCATTTCAATGAACTCAAAAGGTGATGACATTTTGGAACTGGGTTATTCATTTAATGTTTGTAAGCACTCTTCAAGTATTATTGAAGGTAACCTGGCAGTTGAGTATATGTGTTAACATAAGTAATAGTTGCATTTGGCAATATATTTTTCCTAGAACTAACAATTTCAGCTCTAAATTTCTGTGTTTTAACTGAGATCTCAGCCTGGTGAGATTGGTTAAACCCTAGGTAGGAGAGCTTCAGAAATTTGGCAAGGGGATACAATTTCCTTTTCATTTTATTTTTTTGATCAATAAGGTGGTAAAATTCTCCCAAGAATAAAACTTTCGAGTTTTTCCCAAAATATTTGCTGTCTTGCAGTTTTTTGTTTAGCCAATTTGTGTTGCAGTCCTTTTCATTTTATTTCTATCAGTAAATTGAACACTGATTCATGCCAGTACTAATAATAAAAAAAAAACAATGATTCATGCCAGTTCTTCATGAATTTGCCAAATTGGTGGTCAGTGGTAAAGGTGATCATGGGTATCTATGTAAGATCATGATTCATGAGGTGCATCTGTGAGGTATGGGTCTAGTGCAGATGACGTCGTTAAGCAAGATCATGATTCATGAGGTGCATCTGTGAGGTATGGCCATGGTACTCAGTTGTGAAGCATGCTCGTGAGGCGAGCAAGGCACACGGGTAGGATGAGGTTGTTGTGCTGTGACGGGGAGAAACCAAAATCAAGCACTGTTGCAACAATCTTGTGATGTGGGACGTGTTGAGGGGATGCGGCCGGAGGCTGTAACATAGTGCACCATCACGGAGTCCCGTGATGAGACCTATGAGGACAACGAGCATATTTATGGGAAACAACTGCACTGGGAACTCGACGTTACTGTCCTAATATCTCATTGCACTACTGTTACTCATGCAGTGGCTACTTATGTAGCCTCGCTATTGTGTCATTCATCATAGTGTTGAAAGGATTGATTTGAGCCCAAAAAAATCGAATCTTGCTGGGTTTTGCAGGTGCAAAATTAAATCTTTTGTCAGCCCAAGAATAGAGAATTTGAAATTCTCATGGAGAAACAATTTTCTCATAGGATCAATCTAGGGTTAGATGACCAAATTTGATGTCCAGATTAATGTTGGAATCATGCTTGATGCGGATTCCACAATTGCAGCTCCCAAAGTGGTAGCTCACGCCCAAGACCCAATCTAGTCTTCTATTGCGAATTGATGTGCACTCAAATGACTTTGAATGCAGCTGTTAATAACTTGAATGTACTGTGCTTTTGCGGGAAAAACTCAGAGAGAAAATACTCCCCTAAGCCTTGGTCAAACTAGAGTTTGGAGGTTGAAGAATGAGAGATTGTGTCTTTTTTTTGATCAAAAACAGAATTTTGTTAGAATTATAATAAAACAATTACAAGAATAGGAGAGGTACACTCTCATAACTCTCCACATAAGAATTTTGCTATTACAATTGAGTCCAAAACAATTGATTCCTTCCCATCCCTTGTTTTGCTAATACATTAGCAAACCCATTTGCAATTCTTTAACCCAACTGAATTTCACATGCATATTTTGTGTCAGCCACTTGAATCTCTTCTTTTCATTATTAAAAACCCAAAATCCTTGTTCTTCCTTTTGCAACCACACCACTACTAGCTTTAAATCGCCTTTTATGATCAACTTTCTTACATTCAGGTCCTTTGCCTTTTGCAATCCCTCCATGACATCCATAACTTCATCCCTTAATGAATTGCCTACTCCAATTGGGCCTGAAAGTAGACCAACAATTCTGCCTTCACTATCTCTAATCACCCCTCCAATACCAGAGGGACCCGGATTACTTGCACTGTTTCCATCGAACTTTAACTTGATGTAGGTAGTCATTGGTGGATACCAAATAGGGCTTGTATTGGACTTATGGTAATCAGAACTAGCCACTTCCTTACAATTTCTCATAATATCATCTATTGAGCAAGCAACAAACATCTTCATAGATTTTACCCAATGTATAACTCTCACCATGGTTGTTTCAATGAGTGTTGAAAGCATTTTTTTAATCCAAATAATATTTAAATAAATTAGAACGTGGGTTGTCTAGTCTGCTAGCCAAATCATTAAAACTATAAAAAAGTATCCCGTACAGGAGTTCCCTCTCTTTGAGTGGGGAGTTCCCTCTCTTTAAGTGAGGAGTTCCCTCTCTTTAAGTGGGAGGGACAGGTGTCCTTCCTAGGAGGAGGTAGTTACATAACTACCCCATTCCCTATTTAAGCTCCTTAAGGGGAAATCTAGACACACAGAGAGACTCTTCAGAGAAAAATTTCACAAGAGGTTCTTAAGAAAAGCAAAGCTAAGGAGAGAAGAAAAGAGAAGTGCTCAAAGGAAGGCAGGGAAGGAAAAGTCTCACTAATACAGGTAGAAAAAATAAAGTCCTCTCTGTGAATACTTCCTATATATGTCTTCTGCTTTGTATCCTTACTCTCTCTTTTATTTTCACTTTTGAGAAAGGAAATAGAGTGAAATAAACCATCTACAACCAGGTGCCTCTACTTGGTTGATTATGGACCCTCTTTCAAGACAAAGTTAGGGATTAAACCATCTATAGTCTAATTCTCGAAGACTGATTATGGTTCTCCTCAAATGTAAATGAAGAGTAGAAGGGAATAAACCATCTATAACCAGGTGCCTCTATTTGGTTGATTGTAGTCCCTCTTTCAAGACAAAGTTAGGGATTAAACCATCTACAGTCTAATTCTTGAAGGCTGACTATGGTTCCTTTCAAATGAAAATGAAGAGCAGAGGGATGGAAATCGTCTACAATCAAATATTCAGTTTGATTGACTATGGTTCCCTTCTGTATGGAAATCGTCTACCAACAGACAACTTCTCTAGTTCTTTCCTTGCCTGAAAACAGTCTTGCATTCCTTTTTTCCCAAATGGTCCAACTTACTTCTGCCCTCACACATTTCCATAGCACTCTTCCCCTTTCCTTTGCCACCTCAAAAAAATAGAAGCACAAACTTTGCACTTTCGTCGGATGAGGCCACCTACACTGAAACAAAGAGAAAAACCATTCCCAAATAAAAGTTACAAAGAGGCAAGTGATTAATAAGTGAAAGCAAGTCTCCATTGGCCTTACACATAGCACACCAATGGGGGGCATAAACACCAATTAGTTCTTTTCTTTGGAGTAAATCGCATGTATTGATTCTTTTTAGAAAGACTTCCCTACAAAATCCTCCAACTCTTGGAGGGATGGGATTGCCCCACACCTTGTTAAGTGGAAAAGGTGATCCCAAAAAATCAAAAGGTTGAGTAAGAGCCTTGAAAAAGGAAGCATAGGAATAGACACTAGAAGATGAAAGGGTCCCTCTCCTCCCTTCTTAAACCCAAAACCCAATCAAAGACAATTCTTGAATTTGAAGAAATCAAGAAAGAAGACATGTTTAGTTTTATATCTTGAAAGGGAAAAGACAAACGAAAATTTATCTTTCAAGGAGAGATTATCCACCCAAACGTGTTCCCAAAATTTTATAAGATTGCCAAAACAAAGGTTATAGTTAACAAATGGCAAGAAAGAGGGGAGAATGACATGGATGGCCTTCCAAGGGAAATCTCTGGTAGTTGCAATCAATAAACCAACATCCCAACCATCAGCTACAAGCCCATGAATGCTTACCACTATCTTAGTCCAAAGCTTATCCTTATCCCTAGGTAGTCTTCAAACCACTTCCCAACAAAGTTACACTCTTTTATAGATTGTAATAAAAATTTAATGAATAATAAATCTGTAAAGAAAGAGGTGTTTCTTGTCAAAGAAGAGAAAGTGGAGAAGAAGTTGAAAAAGAAAGAAAGAGCAAATTAGATTTGACCACCCTCTCCATTAGTATTTATTCTTTAATAAAAAATGAGAGCACAATGACTAATATGCCCTTATAGGGCGACTAACTGTCCCCCTTTCCCAACAATGATAATATGAGAACCATTTGTTGTGGAGAGTTTATCTCTACCAGAACACAACTGGTAAGAACTAAAAATGGTAGACATATTGGTTGTGTTCAGATGCTCTTGAGTTTATAATCTAGGGAGGTCCCTCCTTACCTAAGGTGGATGCATAATTTGCAACTGTATATGAATTACCTATATGAGCAAAGAAAGTAGTGTGATTAGCTATTGGGATTTCTGCACTTTGCCGCTAGCTTGAAGAACTAGAACTAGCCGAATCCTTCTTACTCATTAAACTAGGCCCCCGGTTTCCTATACTTTCCTTTGCAGTATTAGCCCCCCAAAAAAAAATACCAATGTGAGGTAACATAGAATTACACAACCACATCACCATGTAATTCTCCTATACCCACTAGAAGGAATCTGTATCGGGTTTCTTCTCCTCCCTAGTGATACTCCAATCTCCCACAAGCACCATACCCACTTGCTTCCAATTAGAGGGGCATCTGGAGGGGCAAGAACCATGTCCCAAGTATCATTATCAATAAGAGCTTAAAGCTCAGTATCCATGGCATCTTTCCAATGCGGGACAGTCATAGCCTTTCGGTATGATGTGGGAATATCTGTGACAGACAAAACAACAGAGAAGGAGATATTGTTTGAAGGAAAACCATAGTGGTCAAGAGGGCGAGAAACTCGAGATGAACGACATAAAGGAAAATTAGAGGATGGTTGAGGATCATGGATAGGTGCAGGTATACTTACAGGATTAAGAGAAGAAGAAGAACCCATGGCTAGAGATGATGGATTAGCTTCTGGTGATGAAGGGGGCAGAGCGATAGGAGTCGGAGCAGCTAGCCTCTTCCTAAAATAGGCATGGAGCAATTCTGGAATAGGAGGTGAATCAGAAGAACCTGCAGAGTCAAAAGAATATAGCATCGAAATGGAAGTAGCAAGCAACTTAACAATGTGGACAAAAAAGGAAATGTTTTTAAGAAAGATGACATTGCGGGATACACGAACTCGACGGGACTTAGGATCATAGTAAAGGAAGCCCTTATGATCAGGGCTATACCCCACAAAAGCACACATTGCTGATTGGAGAGTAAGCTTTGTACACTCATGTGGTGGAAGGTGAACAAAACACACACAACCAAAGACATGAAGAGTAGAAAAATCATGTGAACGGTGAAACGAACTTTGAAAAGGAGAGGTATTATGCAAGACAAATGAAGGAAGAATGTTAATAGGGTACACAACAATGATGGCCGCCTCCACCCAAAATGAAGTAGGAGCATGGGAATTATGAAGAAGGGTCCGACGTATGCTCAAGATATGTATGTTCTTGCGCTCGCCACTCCATTTTGTTGTGGAGTGCCAAGACAAGATCTCTGGGATTGAATTCCATTCTCTCAAAAAATTTTGAAAGTCTCCATCAAGCTATTCACCCCCCGAGTCTGAATGAAGAACTCCAATGTTTGTGTCAAATTGGTTTTTGATCTTTGCTAAGAAAGATCTAAAGGTAGAAAAAACTTCAGATTTGTTCCTCAAAAAATATATCCAGGTAATGCGAGTACAATCATCGATAAATGTAACAAAATATTTATATCCCAACCTTGGAACAATTGGAGACGACAAAAAATCACTATGTACTAGTTTAAAAGGAACAAAAGCATGCTCAACAACTGAAGGAAAAGGTAATACATGGCTCTTACTCAAGCAACATGAAATGCAAGCCTTATTAGCATTATTAAAAGAAGTAGCTTTAGAAGAAAAAAATCCATCACGAAACAAAGACTCAAGTTTATTTGCATAGGGGTGACCAAGTTGCCTATGCCATAAGTGCCATACATTATTTTTGCAAATAACTTCAGTACTAGGGGTAGTAGTAAGCAAACAGGATGTGGAGGAAGGCCCCAATGTCTTTTCAAATTTCAAGGCAAATAGCCAATCCACTCTACGCTCCTTCCCTTTCACCATCCCAATGTGCTGGTCCTGTATCAAACAACCATCATGGGAAAAGGAAACAATGTTACCATCCTCAACTAGCTGACCGACTAGGATCAAATTTGTTGTAAGTTTAGGAACAAAGAGAGTTTTAGGTAGATGAAAGCAAGAATTGACAAATGTAGTCAAAGACAAATCATTTCATCCAACAACATCCAATTTCTCTCCATTAGCAGTAATAATATGTTTATTCAAATATTTGAGTTTAACAAACTGACCAATGTGTGCCCTTGTCATATGGTTAGTGTGAGATAACATGTCCATATTCCTTGCATTCATAACACTGTACTCGGGACAAGTGCTTCTTGGGCTTGGATTTGTTTATCAAAAATGCCGTCTCTGTTCCAGAATCAGATTTCTACCTCAAGGTCGATTGAGTATGAGTCTAGTTTCTTCTTTGAGAAGCTCCCCCAAAACTGTGTCAAATGTGGGAGGAGTGCCCCTACTGAGAATGTTTTACCTTACAATCTCATATTCAGGTCTTAGAAGCATCAGAAAATGTGTGATCTTCCTCCTATCAAAATGTTCTTTCAGATTTTTGATGCAGCAATCTGAAGTGGATTCACCCATGTGAACTAATTCATATTCTGTCCTCAAATTCACAAAGCCAGCATAGTACTCCTGTATTTTCTTCTCACCCTGACTGTAAGAAAAAATCTGTCTCAATCTGATACTAACGAGAGATGTTGGACTGTTGGTATACCTTTTCCATGTAGGTGAACATCTCACTGGCAGTTCGATAACTTTTCATTGGAATAACAATCTTAGTTTCAACGGAGCCAAGAAGCCAAGACACTACTTAGGCATTGTCGATCTTCCACTGTTTCTGCCCCTTGGAATCAGATACATTGGGTTGTTTTGTGGAACCATCCACAAATCCCCATAGGCCATTTCCCTCAACATCGAACTGGAAATGGAATTTCCAGAAGGCATAGTTTATCCCATTGAACTTTACCGGTAGAATGTCCCTTTTCTCCATGGCTATTTCAACAATGAATAAACAAAAATCTAAGAAAGTAGAGCAGCCGAAGGTCCAAAAGAAACCAAAACTTGATGGAATATGTGTGTCCAATCACACACCACAAGGAGGAAGCAAAACCCAATAAAAAAAAAGCCACACAAAGTTTTTGAACTGATAACAGTCCAAAAAAGGTAAGTTTCCTGGACTGTCGAACAAGAAGAGTGGCAAAACACCCTTCAAATGTAATCTGAACCAGAACTAAATTATAGATCTATATAAATCTGACCTGGGCGACTTCAGATCTGAAATTTCACGGTGTTTCAAGTAGCCGAGTGAGAGAAAGAGAAGAAACCCTATTACTGATGGCGATCTTCCGGAGAATGAACAACAGAGTTGTGCTGATTAGTACAGCAACCTAAGAGATCCAAAATTGAAATAGATGGGTCGATCTTACAGGCCTAAACAGATTTCAATCAATAACAGGTTGAAAACACCTGCTTTGATACCATCTCAACTCAGTTCAAAACAGAGAAGAACTAAGAAATGAAAGGGTGTGTTCACCTTCATCACATGCCCAGAAATGATCAACTTATATATGAAAGAGTACAAGGTTAAGGAAAGGACAGTTATGCCCTTCTCTTACAAGAAAGAATAAAATAAAGAAATAGTGTACATAAGTTACAACATAAAAGAGTGGTCCCAAGAGCCAAAAAAGGAAAGAAGATGTAAGCGACATAAATCAGTCTCTACACATTGCAGGTCCAGTGGTGGTTACCTTTGCATTATTATGACCCTCATCGCCGGTTTTGCGATGGTTATCTCCATGTACTTACTCCGTGTACTTAAAAAAGACTAAGCATTAGGCCTATCTCTAAGGGTGTGAACTTAACATCTCAGAATCATGCCTTTTCTAACTTTATAGCTATTTTTCTATGTCTATATATGTGTATATATATGCTAAGACAATTTTCGTGTTTGAGAGCTCTCAAACTTTTCCAACCCACTCTAAATTTTCTCCTTTTTTTGGGAATTAAAAAAACTGGGAAATAATGAAAACAATAGTGTGAAATCACATGCATATGTAAATTTTTATAGGATTATCAGAAAAGAAAAAGAACTTTTCATAGTTTTCCCTTAAAAAAAAGCATGCCACTCTTACAAACCCAGTTCTGCGCTTTCAATTGGCCTACTCTTTCTCAGGTTCAATCATATCCAATTAAAAAGTGGGTCCCGTTTTTTCCTTTCTCTCTTGTAAACTCTTGTTCTTCCTCAATATCCCTCTTTAATTAGAAAGAAATAAAATAAAAGTAAAGATATATAGAATGAAATTAACTTTGAAACAAAAATATAAACGTTTAGAATATTGCTTTTTATAAAGAAATTCATTGGAGAATTGCTTATGTTGGAAACCACTTCTTCATGTAAAAAGCTCACCACACAAACCATCCAACAGTATAATCTAAAGGAAAATTGAAGACAAAAAATAGAAAAGAACAATTCAAGATTTTCCTTGGAGGAAAAAAAATTCTATTCTAGATGGTGATATCTATTAGGTAATAGCAAGAGTATCAACAATTCAACCATTTTCACCATTAAATTCAAAACCCATTGATAGGCAGCAGGTACTCACATATACAAAAAATAATGCGATAGACAAAAAGGATAGCACAAGTCCATGCATTACACAGGTCACTGCTAGGAGATGAATGTATACAAAATAGTAACTAATATTATTTGTAATTTGTTCCACCAAATAGTGGCAGCTTTAGCCCTGGTCTTGTACTTTTTCCTCATTAATAGAAACAAATGAATATCCTATTCGGACTTGAAAACTTATTTCAACATCTTCTTGAAACTTTCATCTCTTTTTGTAAAGTCATTTGATATGCTTTTGAGGTTCACACCTCCTAGTGGCATGGAAAAGTTGCATTGCTTATTATAAGTATCACACCAGAATCTGTATAGTTTTAGGACTTGGGAATCCAGCATTTGTTCAACACTAAGTTGTTTGTTTGGAAAAGCCCATGCAACCAATCCATCCCCTATTGACATTTAGTTAAGTTTGGGTTTCCCAGGATGAGGATGCAAAGTAGATTTGAAATAAGACCAGTTAATGGTTTGCTATTTGGTTTGTACTGTTGGATTTCAGTGTGCAATAATTTAATACAGCTTACCTTAGTTTGTAGCCTGTTTTTAGCTACTCTATTCTCTCAATGAACTAGTCTTTTTCTTGCTCATTGTAGCTGATTCAAGTCATCTAAGTCTCTGGCTGACTCCAAATCCACTCTGAGTTTCTATTTCCAACTCAATGTCCAGCCTTAGCTTCTGCGCATTTTTCTCTACTAGATATCTATCTGTGATGAATGAACTAAGACCTGTCTGACCACCTTTATTATTGGATTGTAAATGTTTATGGGATGTAAATCTAGGTAGTTGACAATTATAAATTTAGAGCTGTCTTGAATAAGTTTTGTAATGTAGTAGCTAGTTTTCTTTTCCTTCCTTTCTTTTGCTTATTTGGTCCAAATTATCATTGAATTGTTTAACTAGAAATAAATGGATGTGCCCATGTCATGAAGCCTGAATATACTTAAATCTATATATTTTCCTTTGAAGAAAAATTTTGTTATGTTCATAGTTCTGTTTTTTTTCATTTATTGGATGGAATGGGCAGAAAAGCAGGAATTCCAGTAGGATACAAGGGATGCCAATTTCACAGGGTGATCAAGGATTTTATGATACAAGCCGGAGACTTTGTTAAGGTTGGTCCTCCTACTCTGATATATGATTTTCCCTCCTTTTCCCTGATTTTCATCTAGGCTTGCCTGGTTATGGGCTTATCAAATTGCGGGCTTATCAAATTGCTCAACTGGTTTTTTTTTTGTGTATAATTATCTTTGTGAATTTTTTAATTTGAATTATCTAGTAAGTATCAACTGGCCAGTCCTCTCACGGAATGTTTAAACCTTAATTTGAAAGTATTTGAAAACAAAATTTTCCTTGCATGTCATTGGCTCCATAACAGTGGTGGGGAGAGTAATTTATCAAAAAAAAAAAAAAACAGTGGTGGGGAGTGTAAATCCATTGAAGTAATATGATTGGCTCCATGTGTTTTGTTTATTCAAGTTAATTTTATGTTAAGAAGAGCAATTCAAAGTATACAAATTTGTTTTCGTCTATGCCTTACAAATGCATTTGTACACCATGCATCTGGATCAATCTCATTTCAACAAGATGAAATGTACATGTATTCTGGATGTCTAGTGTAAGATAGATATGTAAGGCAGGCCAATCTTCATTCGGGTGGTAAGGTGGTTTTTAGGGATAAAGATGGGATTATATTAGACATTTTCTTGGGTCCTATTGGCCTAGGAGATTCCATTAGAGCTGAATATCTTGTCGTACTTTGTGGGCCCAAATAACAAAAGAGTTAAATTTGGGAAGGTTGGTTATTGAAGAGTACTCTCAACTGGTGGTATATGAAGGAAGGTGAAATCCATCACATGGCTGGCTGAACCATGCTAGATGGTTGGGCGAAACTTCAAAAATTTCTTTCAGCCTTCTGGGAATCTCATTTCCTAGTTTCAGAAAACTGCATTTTTCTAGGATTGTTCTTGCACTAAAATTTGATCAGATTTGAAACCAAAAGGAGGGAGATGTATACCTGATACGGATTCCACAGATGTAGCTCTCAAAGTGGTAGTTCACACCCAAATTGAATCCCAAAATCAGCTTCCGCTGAAGATGGCACAACTTGGAATGAAGCCGGTTCAGCAACACAGTTTTCAGCAAAACTGCAATTCAACTGTATGGATCGAACAAGGGAGGTGAGCACGGTTTTTCTCTGCAATTTTCTTGCAAAATTCAGAGACGGAACTGATCAAGATCAGTCCCAAGACTTGGAGGTCGAACTAGGGTTTTTGGGCGGCAAGGGCAAAGAGAGTGAACTGAAAGCAGAGTTATCTAGAGCAGTTCAATCTCCTCTTCTCTTAATCCTTAAGGAATGCCTCTCCTAATCGAATGGGTGCTCTAGACCCAGATCCAGACCCATATTCGCCCATGTCACATGATTGCTTAAGCTGTCATGTGACATCTTGATTAATCTTATTAATCATGGGCTTTAGGCCCATTAATTAAGTGGCTCACGTCCCAAGAGAGTTGTTGGCCCATTTAGATTCAGTTTGTATGGCGTGGGACCCCAACAATGACCTCACATAAGCCTACATGGGTTCAGCCCAGCCTTTGTGAAAAGGCCAAACCGAATTCACTGCCAAATGTAGTCAACCCCTGAGTCCATCACTATGGGCTCAAATTGGGCCCAACATTTACAATTATTTGATCCCTGAGTCTAGCCATCCTATGAAGGCCCAAGGGTAATCAACTTAAGTAAGATATAGCCCATCAAGTAAACAACCCTTAATGGTCTCTTACACTCAATTTCTCAACCCACAATGATCAAGCATTGCCGAACAGGGAAGGACTTCTCCCCTGACTGCAAGGTGCAGTGTTGCACTCTCTACTCGGATGGGTCCCGGGAATTAAAACCTTTTTGCAAACATTTTTCTTGAAACATTATATATATATTATCATATAAATATATTTTGCAAAACAAATCTCCAACACGATTGAAATCGACTACCGACAGTTTTGGTTTCCATCAAAGAGAGTGTAGTCCCGATCATTCACTTTGTCTGACAAAGGTGCTGTTCCTATCACTATGATCACCTACTAAAGTGAATTCTCAGACTGTCCCAACATACCCAGGTTTTGACCCACAAAGGATCTCACTGATTGGAATATCAAAGACAACCCGATCCGACACTTAGTGTAATACCATAATCAAGTCTAGGGTTATGTGTAACTTTTCAGTTTTGTCCATAAGTCTCCAAGGTCCAGGGCATAACTGGAAAATAGTTCGGGTTTAATGCTTCCAACAAACACACTGCGTGTGCTTCGGGTCTAACCCTAGCAGCTGATACAAGCTGCCCCAACTTCTTTGGCAGTACATCAGTGTCGGCCTTGGCAGGATAAACTCCCTGAGTCTATCCAACGACTGAGAACATTCTAAACTAACACGAGTCTCATAAGTGTCCAGTTTAAGGGGTAATTACACAAAAACACACCAATGATAACATGGAACAATTATGTACTTTTATTCATTTACAATAAATGTATCTGTACATCAATCTGATTGGAGCTAAGTGTTACGGTTCAAAGCAGGCTTAGCCTTGCCTACGCTTGGCAGGCTTACGTTAGGGACATGCCCGTCATTTTCGCCTGTAAGATTTTTGGGAGAACTGATGTCATCTTCAGGCAGACCACCAAAAGCTTAACGTACTCTTTGAGGAGGGGTGGTCGACCTCCTTGGGTGCCTAACCTTGGCACTCCTAGACCTTCATCCCCTTGCGGGGCGGCCCTGGTTAACGGCTAGCATGGCTACCAGGGTTCCTCATGGGCGCACACTTGCTCCTGGGGACAGTGTTGGACCGGCACTGCGCTACCGATACTCAAGGGAGGCTTGGCACGTGGGCCTGGCTCAAGCATGTCCCTTCACCTCGCCAGCCCTTTGCCCAAGCTGATTGAACTATCCCGTTGCCCCTAGCGCACGGGTGTGTTCCGGCCCAAGCGGTTGCCTATCATCATGGCACACAGGTGCCTGTCATCATCGGCATACAGGAGACCCTACACATCGGTGCCAAGTCACCTCATCGGCGCATGGTCGCCTTCCATTATGGTTGTCCCCCCTTTAGCACGTAAGCGGCGCCTCCCATGGACCGGTCTGAGCCAGGAGAGTGCCCCGGCCATTGGACTTGAGGTCATGATCCAGTGCTACTGACGTTGGTGGAGCCATCCCATCGGGCAACTCCTAGCCTCTAAGTGCACAAAGGCTTGTCCTGGCCTGCCTTGGCCAGGACGCCGCACGGGTTTCTTCCGCTGTAGAATTATCCCCGTGACAGTTGGTATCAGAGCAAGTTGGCCAGTTGCAACCGCAGTTGGTTTTTAGCAGATTAGCCCAGAGCCAGTTGAAGCGGTCATTTCGACAAGCAGCATTTTGTGGGGTGCGGTCCCTAGTCACCTCCACCCAGGATCGAGCAGATTTCAAATCAGGCCTGGCAAGAGGCCATTTCATAGTTTGTGTCCCCATTCCAATGACACTAAAACAGCTTCCCTTGCGGTTGCAGACGCTTTGGTTGTTGTCCTCATGCGGTGGCAGACACGTGAGCCTTGATAGGAATGTGGGCACACTGCCCGAGCAGATTGTTTATTAGGCCTATCAAGAGGCCATTCAATGTTCGCGTTCCCATTCCAATGACCCTAAAACAGCTTCCCTTGCGGGTGCAGACGCATTGGTTGTTGTCCTCATGCGGGGGCAGACGCGTGGGCCTTGTTAGGAATGTGGTTACGCTAGCCGTTGGAGCATGGCGGCCCTACACCGGCAAAGTATCAGGTGGACATGCTCAGTTTTCAGGTTGAACACTTGCAGCAGCAGAAGCTTATCACAAGGCGAGTGCATGTTCGGCAACTCATGGGTAAAAGTTGCCACACTCGCGTTTGAAGCGGTCATGTCTCCTTGAGGCAGCAGCAGTGGGGCCCCCTCGGAGTGAAGATGTAGCCCGAGTCGGCGAGGCGAAGCGTAGTTTCGAGGGCCCAGAGAGCATAAGCCATGTCTAGGTTTGAGTAACCCGCACAGGGCGAGGTGAAGACCGCAGGCCAGCATGGTGAAAGGGTACACCCAACATCCATCGCCGACAGCAGGAGTAGACCTATCAACGTGTTCGGTAGCATCACTGAGAAGCTACCAAGAAGACGGTTGAGCCTTGAGGTAAGATGATACATGGGGCGGACCTCCGCGAAGTACCACACACATTTCTTCGAGGGCCCTTCTTTCTCAATTCAACGGCACAGCCATTGTGCGGTTTGAGTAACCTCGACACTGGGGGTGAAGTCCAGGCAGGCCGGCATGGTGAAATGGTTCTGTCCCCATAAATGGACACCAATATAGGCAAGACCCGGGCTAGCCAGACGAGCCCTGGAACTGGCAAGGAAGTGGATGGCACGGGACACAGACGCCCATTCACGAGGAAGACCCATTGTCGAGGACGACAATGGATTGAGTGGGGGAGCCTGTTACGGTTCAAAGTAGGCTTAGCCTCGCCTACGCTTGGCAGGCTTACGTTAGGGACATGCCCGTCATTTTCGCCTGTAAGATTTTTGGGAGAACTGATGTCATCTTCAGGCACGTACTCTTTGAGGAGGGGTGGTCGACCTCCTTGGGTGCCTAACCTTGGCACTCCTAGACCTTCATCCCCTTGCGGGGCGGCCCTGGTTAATGGCTAGCATGGCTACCAGGGTTCCTCATGGGCGCACACTTGCTCCTGGGGACAGTGTTGGACCGACACTGCGCTACCGATACTCAAGGGAGGCTTGGCACGCGGGCCTGGCTCAAGCATGTCCCTTCACCTCGCCAGCCCTTTGCCCAAGCTGATTGAGCTATCCCGTTGCCCCTAGCGCACGGGTGTGTTCCGGCCCAAGCGGTTGCCTATCATCATGGCACACAGGTGCCTGTCATCATCGGCATACAGGAGACCCTACACATCGGTGCCAAGTCACCTCATCGGCGCATGGTCGCCTTCCATTATGGTTGTCCCCCCTTTAGCACGTAAGCGGCGCCTCCCATGGACCGGTCTGAGCCAGGAGAGTGCCCCGGCCATTGGACTTGAGGTTATGATCCAGTGCTACTGACGTTGGTGGAGCCATCCCATCGGGCAACTCCTAGCCTCTAAGTGCACAAAGGCTTGTCCTGGCCTGCCTTGGCCAGGACGCCGCACGGGTTTCTTCCACTGTAGAATTATCCCCGTGACATAAGGGCATACACTGTGTAACAACCCCCACTTGCACTTAGGTCCATTCTGGTACAAGCCTCAATCCCATACTGTCCACGTGTTTACAAACACTTTCTGTGTCAATGGCTTAGTCAACGGGTCTGCCACATTCTCCGTTGATGCTGCCTTCTGAATATGGATGTCCCCTCTACTAACAATCTCCCGTAGTATGTGATACTTCTTCTTGATGTGCTTGGACTTCGAGTGGGCTCTTGGCTCCTTATTATTAGCATTGATTCTAGTGTTGTCGCACAACAGTGGAATGGGTGATGTGTTGGATGGAACAACTCCTAATTCATGGATGAACTTCATCCAAACTGCTTCATTGGTAGCTTCACTTGTGGCAATGTACTCGGTCTCGATCGTGGAATCTGCTGTGGACACTTGTTTGTTGCTTTTCCAACTAATTGCATAGGACCCCATCGTGAAGATGTGACCAGATGTAAACTTTCTATCATCTGGGTTTGATTGGAAGTCGACATCAGTATACCCGACCATCTGTAGTGACTACCATCGAAGACAAGACAATATTCTTTAGTCCTTCGAAGGTATTTGAGTATGTTTTTCACAGTGGTCCAATGCTCCTACCCTGGGTTTGATTGGTATCTACTTACCACACTCATAGCCTGAGCAATGTCTGGCCGAGTGCACAACATGGCGTACATGATGCTCCCTACGACAGAGGCATAGGAAACCTCTCTCATGTCCTCAATCTCCTCAAGGGTCTTAGATGACATACCCTTGGAAGACAAAAGAGAAGAGAGAACAAGAGAAAGTGATGTTCTAGTCTGGTTCACCCTCTTCTTTTATGTCTTTATGGAGCACTCTCCTAATCAAATTATGAGATTATCCAAACCTAATTTGGATATGAACTTAGATAAGCCTTATCCTCCTAAGAGGATGGGTGCTCCATACCCATTTCCAAACCTAGATTTTGACCCAGAGCACATGGAAACTTAAAGTTGTAATGTGACAGCATACTTAATCTTTTTAATTATGGGCCTTAGGCCCATTTCCTTCAAAGACTCATGACCCAAGATGTTGTATGGCCAAATTAGGTCTGATTTGTAATGTGTGGGACTCCACAATGACCTCACACAAGTTCACATGGGTTCAACCCAACCTCTATGAAAAGGCTTAGCCAAATTTACTGCTAAACACAATGAACCCTTGAGCACATCACTACGGGTTCAATATGGGCCCAACATTTACAACTAAATGATCATTGAATTCAATCATCCTATGGAGACCCAAGGATAATGGACTTAAGTAAGATAATGCCCATCAGGTAATCAGCCCTGTAATGGTCTCTTACACTTATCCTTTTGGCCCATAATGATCACAACACTACCCAACAGGGAAGGACCTCTCCCCTGGCTACAAAGTACAGTGCCACACTCTGGATGAATCTAGAGAATTAAAACCTTTTGCAAACATTTTTCATATATATATATATATATATATATATATATATATATATATATACAGGGAAGGACCTCTCCCCTGGCTGTAAAGTAAAGTGCCACATTCTCTGCTTGGATGAATCCAGAGAATTAAAACCTTTTGCAAACATTTTTCATAAAACATTAATATATATACATATAAATATATTTATATGTATATATATATTTTACAAAACCAAATCTCAAACATAGTTGAAATACACTGTCGTCAGTTCAGGTTTCCATCAGAGAGAGTATAAGCCCTATCATTCACTTTGTCTGACAAAGGGGCCAATCCTATCACTATGATCACTCACTCAAGTGAATTCTTAGATTGTTCCAACATACCTAGGTTTTGACCCTTAATGGATCTCATTGATTGACATATCAAAGACAACCCAATCCAACACCTAGTGCAGTAACATAATCAAGTGTAGGGGTTATGTGTAATTTTTCAGTTTTGCTCATCAATCTCCAAGGTTTAGGGCATAATTGGAAAATGGTTCGAGTTTAGTGTTTCATCCAAGCACGCCCTACATGTGCTTTGGGTCTAACCCTAGTAGCCGAGACAAACTACAAATTCTTTGGTAACACATCAGTGTCAACCTTGTCAGCCTTAGAATGGGTGATATGGTGGGATTTCAAATTCCAAGATGATTTTTTTTTTCATCCATATTTAATTAGGCAACCTCACTTACGGCAATGTGCTTGCCCTCAGTTGTGGACTATTTTCTTATTGCATAGGGTCCCAAAGTATCAATTAGACAAGGTTCATTGCCATTTTAGGTTAAACCTTTCTAATTGGTAAGTGCAGACCTATCATATCGGAAGCCCCAAGGTACCGTGGAAGAGTTTTCCATTTTAGGATGGGCCCCTCCCACTAGTCTATGATGCTTTTATCATCTCATGAATTAATCCCACTGACTGTCTCAGTGAAATGGATAGCCCAATTTTATGGTGCATCTCCACCCACCAATTCAGCCTGTTTTCATGCTAATGACGGAAGGCCTTTAGAGATATCATCTTATGATATTCTCTATGTCATTGCACTTATATTAATCATGGGGGAACGTGTATATCAATCCCTAGCTCAGATTTAGGTCATACGTAGTGGCTCCCATTGATTTTCATAAAGTCATATTCAAATGGGCCGTTAATGGGATAGGGTTTCCGCGTGATTCCTCTTGGGGAGGGGGGCCCATTAGAAAAGGAGATCATGCAATTATCCATGTCCATCATGGCAATGATGTGCATTCAACCATGATGTTCATGGAGAGCCACACAATTGAATACATGGGCCAAAAACTTATGGCCCATAAACGAATCACATCTATTCAGCACATCATACACGTATATAATTGATTCATATCAATTCAAAACTTGTAAAACCCATATACATTCATATTAATACATGATCAACCCATCAATGAACCAAATTATCCAATAATTTTATTTTGCCATATGGACTAAACTACAAAAAACAGTTCGGCTCATATAGCAGTCCATGCTGAAATGGGGTAGTCTTGCTTTAATCTAACATAAAACGGTTTTTCAAGTATGGGCCGAATTGGCAATACCTCCTAAGGTTGGTAGTTTTTGTTGGGAAGCCTATTTGGAAAGAATCAACACCGGCGATCTACTCCAAAAGAAGAAGCCCAATACTTGCTTGTCACCTCAATGGTGTGTTCTGTGTAAAGTGGATGGGGAGACTGGTTTTCACCTACAGGTGTCTTGCCATTTTGCGAGGTCAATGTGGGATTGGGCTTTCTCCCTATTTGGATGTAGCTGGAATCCCCCATCTGACTTGCAGGGCCTTTTTTCACCTTTTTTCAGGTGGTGGATAAAAGGGGGAAGGACAATGTGGAGGGGACTAAGGACTGCAGTATGTTGGACACTTTGGGAAGAAAGAAACTCCAGGATATTCTCAGAAGCTCAGAGAGGAGCAACAGATCTGAAGGCTATCATACATATTAGGGCGGTACAGTGGCTGAAATCTTTGGAACTATTCACAGATTACACTGTGGATGACACGTTGAGGAAGTGGGGTGAAATTGCTAATTGCACACAGACCAAGTCAATAATGAATGTTGCATGGACCCCTCCACCTAGTGGATTCTTGAAATTAAACTTTGATAAGTGTAGTAGGGGAAATCTGGGACAATCGGGGATTGGGAGTGTTTTTAGGGATGAAAATGGGGTCATTTCTGCCATGTTCTTGGGCCCAATTGGAGTGGGTGACTCCCTTAGAGCTGAGATCTTTGCAGTTATGGAAGGAGTCCAGAGAGCAAAGGAATTAAAATCAAGAAACTCTTAATTGAAGGGGATTCAGAGGTGGTGATAAGGTGGCTGATTAAAGAGCACAATGGTTTATGGAAGTACAATAATGAGAAGAGGAAATTCAAGTGGTTGGTGTGAGAGATGGAAGTTAAGACATGTTGGGTTAAAAGATCGGAAAATTCCCTGTGTAGATTCTTCTTCAAACCGTCAATCTCATTTAGGTCATTTCCTGTGACAACAATATCATCAACATAAACAATTAGGATTGACACCAAGGATCTGCTCCGCTTCACAAACAAGGTATGGTCAGATTGAGTCTGAGTGTAGCCAAAAGCAACCAAGGCCTTCCTGAACCTGTCAAACCATGCTCTGGGAGACTACTTTAAACCATAAAGTGACTTCTTAAGTCTGCATACCTTCCCCTTTTCAGCATCACTATAGAAACCAACAGGAAGATCCATATACACTTCCTCTTGCAAATCTCCATTTAGAAAAGCATCTTTCACATCAAATTGAAATAGGGGCCAAGAGTATGTGGCAGCAAGAGAAAGAAGCATCCGAACAGAAGTCATCTTTTCACCTGGTGCAAAGGTCTCCAAATAATCAATGTCATAGGTCTGTATGTACCCTTTTGCAATAAGTCTGGCCTTATACCTTTCTATACTTCCATCCGCCTTTTATTTGACTGTGTAAACCCATCTGCATCCAACAGTCTCCTTGCCCTCTGGTAGATTCACAATCTCCCATGTCTGATTCTTAATTAAGGCTTCCATCTCTTCCTGCATAGTTGTCTTCTACTCAGGTTTTGAGAGAGCCTCACTGACACCCTTGGGTATAGACACTGAGTCGAGAGAGGAAAGGAAAGCACGGTAGGAAGGAGAAAGTCCATTGTAGGATAGATACTGTGAAATACAATGAGCAATACACTTTCTTTTCCCTTTTCTGAGAGCAATAGGAAGGTCAAAGTTATTTGTAATGGGATTAGTAGAATCAATGGGAACCAAAACAGTAGAGAGATCAAGAGGAATACCTGAATCCGTGTCAGCAGAATTTGGAATCTCCAAGGAACCGACAGGAAGTGATGTAAGTTCTTCTGCAGTGGAATCAACCTCCCTGTGAAGTCTTTGTCATGAGTAACACTGAGAAGCAGGACGAAAAGAAGGTGATAAGGTAGGTGACATAAGAAGATCAGACACAGGAGTGGACACAGGAACTGGAACTGGAAGAGGATTAGACTGTTCACTCACTTCCCCAATACACTCCCCCTGAGAAGGATTTTTCGAAAAGAAGGATGTGGACTCAAAAAAGGTGACATCCATAGTAACATACCGACTCCTAGAAACTGGATCATAGCAGTAGTACCCTTTCTGATTTTCTGCATATCCAAGCAAGGCACACTTCTTTGACTTCGGATCAAGCTTCGAGCGGTGAGGACTAAGAATATGCACAAAGAAAACACACCCAAACACCCTGAGAGGAATATGGAACATCTCCCCCTCAGGAAAAAAGAGACTAAATGATGTGCTGAATCCAAGTATACGGGAGGGCACCCTATTAATCAAAAAGACTGTTGTGAGAACTGCATCACCCCAAAACCGAACTGGAACAATAGCTATGATCATCATGCTTCTTGCAATCTCAACAATGTGTCTATTCTTCCTCTCTGCAACACCATACTGCTGTGGACTGTAGGAGCAACTGCTCTGATGGACAACACCATATTCTAACATATACGAAGCAAGGTGCTTTTCAAAATATTCCCTGGCATTGTCTGATCTGAACACCTTAATTCGTATCCCAAATTGTGTTAGCGTCATCTAATGAAATTGTCGAACCAAGGATGGTACCTCATCTCAATATCTCATCAAATAAATCCAAGAATATCGAGAAAAATCATCCACAAATAAGAGAAAATATCGATAGCCACCCATAGAAGGAACATAATATGGTCCCCACACATTAGAATGAATAACATCAAAAGGAGATGAACATCTTTTATTACTAGCTTTAAAGGAATGTCTACAATGTTTTCCAAGTTGACAACCTTCACACTCCAGACTGGACAAATTAACAAACTCAAAAAGCTTTGGAAATAAGAAACTCAAAGAAGAAAAAGACAAATGACCCAAACGATTATGTCAAAGCATAATCTGACTCACTATCCCTACTGACATGATGATCCTGATGATGAGGAAGCACATCCAGGAGGTAGATTCCATTCACTTTACGACCACTCCCAATTGTCCTCTTTGAATCCAGATCCTGCAAGACACAATGATTGGGAGAAAAAATTACTGAGCAATTCAGGTTCTTAGTCAAACTACTAACAGATAACAGGTTAGTACTTAATCTGGGAACATGAAGGACAGAGGGAAGGGAAATGGAATCATTAATCTTGACAGACCCCTTCCTAGCAATGGGAACATGAGATCCATCAGCTGTAGAGACTTTGTCTCTACCAGAACAGAGCTGGTAAGAAGAAAAAATAGTGGAACTATGGGCCATGTGATCTGAGGCTCTAAAATCTATAATCCAAGGAGGTCCCTCCTTACCTGTAGTAGAAACATAATTTGCAGTGACATGTGAACTACCTGTGTGAGCAAAGGAAGTAGAGTGTGCTCCACCAGAACTACTGGTACCTACCCGTCCACCTGTTACTGAATTAGGACTGACTGTACCCTACTGATTCAAGAACTGCCCATAAGTCTCAAGTTCGGCCCTCACTACAGCAGCTGCAACAGACTCCAGATGAGTTGTAGGAGGGGTCAGTATGTCACCAGTGACTGCCATGTGAGCATTTCCCTTCTTGTTTTCGAGTCTATTTGGCACAAGATGTGAATGAAGTTTCCAACAAGTATCTCTTATGTGTTTAGGCTTCTTACAGTAGTCACAAATCAAATCCTTTTTGTCTTCCTTCCTGATTTCACTGCCACCTTGGTCTCCAACTTGTTTAGGTTTCACAGTGCTAACCATGGCTGATTGATCAAAACCAGAATTTTTCATCATCACATTTCTCCTGCTCTCTTCCCCTGATACAAAGGCATATGGCTGGGATAGAGTAACATTGTCCCTGGAAAGAATTTGTCCTGCAATACAATACTCGGGATTAAGGCTAGCAAGAAATTCAAAAACCCTATACTTCTCTAGGAGCTTCTGGTAGGCAGCTGCATCCTTAGTGATTTACCAAACAACTGTCTCCAGATGGTCAATCTCCTGCCATAGGGTTTGAAGGGCTGAAAAGTAAACAGCAATAGGTCTATCTCCCTGCCTTGTAGCAATAATATGATTCCTCAACTGATAGGTCCTAGCAACATTCTCACTCTGTGAATAGGTTTCTGCAACCCCATCCCATATTTCCTTAGTTGTATTTGCCCACAAAAAAATCTTACTTATATGGGGCAGCATCGAATTACACAGCCAAGCCATCACCATATAATTTTCCTGTACCCACTAGGAGATGTTAGTTTCGGGTTTCACTTCCTCACCAGTGATATACCCTAACTTCCCGCGAGCATAAATGGCCATATTTGCAGATTGTGACCATTCTAAGTAATTTGAACCATCCAACTTAACTGTAGTAATGGTCTCAGCCCCGAAAAGGTCTCCGACACCTCCCACAGGTCTCATTTCACTCCTAGGTTTGTTTTCAACTCCGTTACCCTCCATAATTCTCAAAGAGAGGTTAGATGGTTACTGTAAAACGAAAAAATATCAAATAAATCATTTCTGGTACAACCGACACCCTTTTGGTGCCCTAGATGATCTTCCCACAAAAGATTCCTATTTTGCGGGATGGGAGAAAAGAGAGAAGAGGCAGCCGCTCTCTCCAAAGACCTCCAAAACAGGCAAGACTTGAACCGCCCCCTTCAGAAAACTCCAAGGAACCCTAAAAAATTAGGGCATCACTTCCTAGGTCAAAATTGAAGAGTCCAACAGAAACAGGACTCTCCCCCTTTCTCCAATTTTTCCTGAATTTGATGGGAAACCCTAGACCAGCTACAAGGCAAAACAGATCCACCAAAAAATCCAAAAACTAAGCTTACCTGAGGTCTTCGATCAGCCTCTCGAATCACCATGCAATCGCCAATCTAGGGCTGCATGATAGAACAGCTCAAGGAACCTTTGACCTGCTCTGATACCAAGTAGAAATCATAAATTGCAATTTTTGATGAATTCCTTGTGAAGAAAAAGAAGAAGATGAAGAGTTTCAACATTAGAGAGAAGAGAGGAGAAAAAAATGAGTGGAATGTCAACCAGAATTGAATTAGTTCTGGCCGCCAACCCCTCTTTGCATTATATACTCAAATTAAAAGAATAAGAAATTACAAGAATGCCCTTAGTAGGGCAGCTACTTAAGTAGCTGAACAGTCACAACTTAAAAAACATATAAACTAATGGGCCTAAAGCCCAATAACTTCCGAACTTAACAACTCAAAAATAAAAGATAAATAACTGGGCCCAATAACTAGAAATCGGCCCAACTCAACATGAACCAAATCTCAAATCGGGAAGAACTAGTCTAGTTGATTTGAGCAGTTAGAAGAAAACTCTGAGAATTCGGTTCTCACAGTGGGCCAATGATCTGAAATCTTTATAGACATTCTAATATATTATAGAATTGTTCTATTATGGATTCTTGAAATCTTGGGCTGAAAGTGATGGAAATTGAAATCTTGGTGGCAAGATCTGTGCACACCAAATTTATTAATTTGATTAGTTGGTCTGAGGATGTCCAAGAGCCTCTTACCTCACCAGGGTGGTGTAAAGCTATGGAAGAGGAACGCTCTGCCCTTAATCATAATCATATGTGGGAACTCGCCAATCTTCCCCTAGGTAAGCATGTTGTTGGTTGTAAATGGGTGTATACTGTTAAATATCTACCAGATGGGAGAGTGGAACAACTAAAATCCTGTTTAGTTGCCAAAGGATATTCTCAACTATATGGTTTAGATTATGTCGAAACCTTTTCTCTTATTGCTAAGATTGGCTCAATACATGTGTTGATTTCCTTAGCAGTCATGCATGATTGGCCTCTGTTGTAGCTCGACATTAAAAAATCCTTCCTCCATGGTAATCTTCTAGAGGAAGTGTACATGGAGCAACCACTAGGGTTTGTTGCTCAGGGGGAGGATGATAAGGTGTGTAAGCTCAAGAAGACAATCTATGGGCTCAAACAATCTCCCTGTGCTTGGTTTGGCAAACTTAGTGAAGTATTGAAAGAGTTCGGAATGAGACAATGTCAAGTTGACCACTCAATGTTTAGCTATGATTCTGAAGCTGGGAAGATCTTGCTAGTGGTTTATGTGGACGAAATAGTCATCACTGGCAGTGATAGACTTGGGATTGATAGACTGAAGGTCTTTCTACAAGATCACTTCCAGACAAAAGATCTTGGGAAGTTGAAGTATTTCTTGGGTATAGAAGTTGCTAGATCGAAGCAAGGTATAAACCTATGTTAGAGGAAATATGTTTGTGACCTTTTGAAAGAAATAGGGCTATTAGGTGCTAAGCCAGCTGAAACTCCCATGGAACCAAATGTGAAGTTGGGCAGTGATACATGTGAATTATTTGATGGCCTCGGAAGGTATAGAAGACTAGTGGGAAAACTGAATTACTTAACTATCACTAGACCAGATATCTCATTTGTTGTCAGTGTTGTAAGCCAATTCATGCAAAGTTCTCGAGTTCCCCATTGGGATGTAGTCCTTAGAATTGTGCGGTATTCGAAGGGGGCTCCAGGCCGTGGGTTGTACAGGCTAGGAGGTCGTCTCAAAATAGTTGGCTATACAGATGCAGATTGGGCAGGCTCAGTTTCTGATAGGAGATACACTACAGGTTATTGCACCTTTCTTGGAGGAAATCTAGTGACATGGAAGAGCAAGAAGCAAACTGTTGTAGCAAGGAGTAGTGCAGAAGCAGAATACAGGGCCATGTCACACACTACATGTGAACTAGTGTGGTTAAAAAATCTTTTGCAGGAAGTCGGGTTCTCAATAAGCAAACCCATGAAACTATACTATGACAATCAAGCTGCAATTCACATCTCATCCAATTCAGTTTTTCATGAGAGGACTAAACACATAGAGGTGGATTTTCGTTTTGTAAGGGAAAAAGTCCTTGATGGTGTCATAAGTACAGAGCATGTGAGAACAGGTGATCAGTGGGCAAACTTGTTCACAAAAGGGTTGAGTTCGGGAAGAGTGAACTATATATGTAATAAGTTGGGACTATATGACATATATTCTCAGGCTTGAGGGGGAGTGTTAGAGTCAGCTAAGGAAGGGTATTTCAGTCTTTTCATCATAAGTTAATATGTTTTGTTTGTTTCGTACTGTGTTAAGTCACATGTCCCATACTTAAGTGGGGGCATATATATTAAAACAAGGTACAATGTCAAATATGCCCCCACATAAGTATGGGACATGTGACTTAACACAGTACCAAACAAGCAACACATCTTAACTTATGATGAAAAGACTGAAATACCCTTCCTTAGCCGATGGTTCTTCCTTCTCTTTTCTTCTCCTTCTCTCTTTCTCTCTTTCTCTCTTCTCTATATCTGAAACTGGTTCAACAGAACTATTGTCACAGTTTGGGATAAGGCTCCCAAGGGGTTGCTAGGGTTTCTCTTTGAACGTCGAGGTGTCCCCTCTTCTTAAAGCGGCTCTCTATATATACGCTCTTGTTCCTTGGAGATCATGAGATCTTCCATCACTGGGAAGTTCCCTCTTACGCAACATGGTTGGCATATTGATCTCTAGAAGTTCATGATCATGTTGATCTATTTCCCCTTTTAGGCTAGTTAGGGACTTGCTACTTGGCTTTTTGGGGTTTTGGTAATCAGGCTCTCCCTTTTCTTTCCATGTGTCCTTGAGCACATTGGCTACAATATCCTTCCTTATGTTCCTGTTTGGCATTTACCTGTCGTAGCGTTCTGTGACATGTAACAAGACCTCATGAGGCTAAGTGGGACCAAGCCTCGTCTAGTTGTGGGAAAATCCTCATGAGGCAGAACCACATGAATCTAGTGTGAATGGAATTCTAGCTCACCAACTCGTCAACCTTGTGAAGTTGCTTATCCTTGTGGGGCTGGATGAAGTTCTCAATATTTATAGGCTGACAACTCAATGGCCTTGTGGCCATATTCTACCTCGTGGTTGCATTTGATCTTGCAAGGCCAAGTTAGAGCCTTACACTTGGGTGCTGTTGTGAGATTGTCAGACATGTGATCCTTGCCCCAAGAAAACCACGTTTGACTATATCCGGTAACCGTGTTGACACACATCAATCTCTCAGAGAGCCTTGTGGTCATGCTTTAACAACCTTGTGGTTCTCATGGACATGTGTCCTTCCTTGGAGGAGGGAATGATGGGATCTGTTTTCTCAGCATTGATTGAGACTGAGAATATTCCAGCTTTTATACCTCCGTGCACATAGCTTGTTCCCTTGCTTTTTAAATAGGAGAGCAAGCAAGGCATTGGGGAGAATGAATCCTTAACCAACTGCCTACAATCCCTTATGTGTTCCAAACTCTCACCCAGACTTGGCCACTTTCCCAAATCATCTACCGTCTTACCCTCTATCTATATGTTTTAGAGGCATTTCTCAATCTGCTTTCGAGACGCTCAAACTATCCTTATCCCTATTGGCTAACACATACAAAGAATTATTGAAAATTTTAAAAGATAGAAAAACTTAGAAACAACTCTAATATTATATATTAATTCTATTAAACAAAAAAAGTGTGATAAATAAGAATTACTTTTATTAATGATGTAAGTGAAATACAGAATTTAAAGTCAGTCTAAAAATGAAATCATTTTCCTATATAGGTAGCAGGTTAGTAGTAATCTTCTAGGTCAAATGGTCAACCCATGATGTCATAATTGAATAATAAATATTTAAGAAAGGTAAAATTATGAAATATAAAAAGAACATAAATTTTATAGGAAAATTTAAGCACATCTGTAATATTATATATCCATCTTACTAAAAAAATAAATGTGATAAATAAAAATTATTTTTCTTATTGATGGAAATAGAATACAAATATTAAGAAAAAAGAATTAATTTCTAACCCATGACTCCACTATTGGTTTAATGGTTCAATTAGCTAGACCATCATGTTATTGACCAAGCCAATGGTTTTTACAGGCAGACAACTTGGTGGTAAATGGACCCAAAATGCCGATCGAGTTATAGGACCAATCTGACTAGTTTATTTGACTACAAGATAAAAAAGCATTGTTATAATGATGATGATTAGAATGGAACCACATTTCCCTCTCAGTTAGACAAGTCAACTTCTGGTGTCATAAATTATACAAGTGTTATTGTTATAATGATTATCATATATTAAACAAAAATATAGATTATATATTATTTGTTTAGCATTTCTTTAATATTATATATTCATCATATTGAACGAAAATATTTGCAAAAAATGAGGATTATTGTAATTAGTGACGGAAATGCCTAAAATACCAAAAAGAAAAGAAACAGCAGGTCAACCAATAAGGTCATCTGGTTGTTGACCAAGCCAATATCTTTTTTTTTTCAAAAATGTGATTTGGCATGTCAATATCAGTTTGTTGACCATCTACTTCAACCATATGGTTAAAACATTGATGTAAACTACAAATCAGATGATTTTAAGCTAGGTCTTTAGGTTAAAAGGGCAATAATCCACCAATACATCGTGCTTCAATTACTTACCTTCGTGTTACTGAACTTATTGCCTATAATCGTATTTTCTTTATTTTATTTTCCTTTATAAAAAAAAAGTGTCATACTGCATGGAGGTTATCTTTTCCCTGCCATTTAACAGTTTTTATTGTTTTGCAGGGAGATGGTAGTGGGTGTGTATCAATTTATGGAAGTAAGTTTGAAGATGAAAACTTCATTGCAAAACACACTGGTCCTGGCCTGTTGTCAATGGTACATGTTTTGCCTCTCTAAACTCATTACAAAGAAAAGGGGCGGGTTGGAGAGGGGGCTCTCAATTAAGTCTGGATGTGTTAAAATGTTGGTCTATTTTCATTTTCTTCATTTGTTTAAGCAGTTGCTTTCCAGTTTTTTTTTTCTTCTTTTTTAATCAAATTCACATAAATTGTTTACATTTACATTCATGGAATATTCCCATGCTTTTTATATTTTAATGGTAGCTAGATGAATCTAATGTGGAGTCATGTGAAAACTCAATATGTCTATCAATTTAAGCATGTTTACCTTTGATGTTTTGGGACCTTTTTACAGGTTTCCTGAAATTGATAAATTAGGAGGATAGTTGAATTCTTAATGCATTTACTATGTTTCCCATGTAGTAGTATAGTTCTAACAAGGCTGACATAATTTAGTCTGAAATATCTGCTCCTTTTGCATTGAAACAAATGGAGCTTAATGTAATTTCCTGGTGAATAAGATGTTTAATACTAGAGGCAGGGAAGAACATCATTATGTTCTACTAGGAAAAAGAGAAATAATATAAGAAAACAAAAAGAAAACAGCTCGTACTTTTCTTATTGTACCTTTGTATGTTATAATTTATTTCCGGAAAATTGGAATCATTAGTGTTGCAGCACCTATTTCCAGGACTGATAGATGAATTGATATTGTTTCCCTCGTCTTATTGCAGGCAAATAGCGGACCAAATACTAATGGTTGTCAGGTAATACTTTAAATGGCATCATGATTAAATGTATTTAATTTGATTCTGTGCCTGTACTTCCACAATAGTGGTGGCAATTGGGTTGCTTGGGTTTGGTTGAGCTTCAAGCCTTCAACTCATCCATCAAACCTATTAACCCATTAATGACCAAGATTCAAAGTATTATCGAAAATGCCAAGTGTATCGGAAAGGCAATTTTAAGAGACGTATTGGGATATGCCTTGGATACACGTGTATTGGAGAAAAATTAAGATACACATAGATATGCGTGGAAACACTATAAATACTTCGATAAATCATAAAAATACATCAATGACACTAAATATAAGGCCTCAATGAGAGGTGTACATACATTAAGTTAATATATTTTAATGGTTTTTGAAGAAATACATCATTGTCAATTATAATTTTATTGAAAAACCCTATGCTTAACTATTATTTATAAATTGTAGTTCTTAAGTTCTAGGGGATGGGAAAACCTAACTATCCTATCCAACCATAAAACATGCATTTGCACAATTTCTAAGTGCAAATATAATTAATAATTATTTTTTATTTTCAAAAAATATAAAACTCAAAAATAAAATATGATAGCTCATCCCTAGATCTATAATCTAATCAATACTTGGATTAGATCATAAAATATAATTAATTATTAATTATTTTTATTTCTAAAAATATAAAAATATAAAAAAATTATTGAACAAGAAATTGCAATTGCTCTATGGATATGAAGTTTCCATATATCTAAAACATAATCAGTCTTTCTAGGTAGATAAAAATGTACGTTTTCAATTCTTTTGTTTTTTTATATATTTTTCCAAACCTCTTCATAAAGTTTCCATAAATTTACTCATAACACATAAAAAAGTGATTTTGGACATATTTAGTGTAGATTAACATAGATTTAAATATTTTCAAGCATTCAAGGGAAAAATCATAAGATATTATGAAAATTTGAAAAAAGTTACCTACTTCTGTAATATTTTTCAAAACTTGAAAAAAAAATTCAATAACATTAATGATTCACACGTGCTTTTTTGCGTTTTTTTTTTGCATATCTAGCACTTTATGAATGAGACTTGGGAGTTTTAGAGTCATTTAGGGGGTGAAAGAAGGCTTGTTTCAAGGGAAAGATGCATTCTTTCCACTTTTATTTTTTATTTTTGCTTTTTGCCCATATCTTTTTTTTAGCGTACTGATACGCCTGATATATCCCCTGATACGGTGGCAAAAAGATGATACAATCGATTTTCCACCGTATCTTGTATCAGAATTTGAAAGATACAATATGATACACCCTGAATCGGGCGTATCGTGTTGAAATTTGAAACCTTGTATATATCAGACAAGTGCATCTTTTCTCAAGAAAGAGCATCTCAGAAGTGGTTACTCCCACTTTCAAACAAAAGCTTCCTTCCTTGGGTAGTTAGCTCCACTAAAAAGAAAAAGAGAAAAGTAAAAACTCATTTCAAATAATGTAGGATCCATAAAGTGGGTTATTCTTTAGAAATAAAACTTAATTTAATCTCTTAAATTGAATAGAAAATTTTTATATAAGAATTATCAAATAAATAATCTAAATTTATCACATGAAAAATAGGTTTCAAACAAAATTTATCAGAATACACGAATAAGGGTCCCTATGCCATGCTAATGACGGCTACATTATTGTTGATAAATTTGTTGGCTCATATATATATATATATATAAAGGTGATATACTGCATTATATTTTAGTTAGCAACAAGATCATAGATTCTATAGAGGGAATAACTCTCTTAGATGTGATTCTATTTTTTAAATCTGATATTAATTTCTGATTACAACAAGAAAAAGGAAGAAAGAAAAGAAGAATACAACAAAGAGAAAGGAGAAGAGAGTTCAATGATGTTCTCTCCTCTCTCACTAATCTTTTATTAATCCAACTTAATTAGGATTAATTACAAGTAAACCTTAAGTGGGCGGCCAATTCATCAATAACTTAAAAGAAGTTAAAAAGAAGTTAACATGCCCATAAAGAAAAGGCCTATTAACAAAATAAGAATAAAAAGAACACTACTTAACAAAATACAAGTACTAGGCCCATTCGGCCTAGTCTCTCTACACTCCCTCTCAAACTGATCATAGATATCAATCATGCCCAACTTGCTTATATAGTATATCAATTTCCCTTTTGGAGCACCTTTGATTAAGACATCACCCAATAGAACAACAAGCAAACTTCCCTTGAAGAAACTCTCTTGTATAAAATGTCGATCAACCTCTATGTGCTTAGTTCTATCATGCTGGATGGGATTATGTGTAATGTTGACAGTTGTCTGGTTGTCACAATATAGCATCATTGGCTTCTCACAGTCAATACCCAACTCTCCCAAAAGTGATCTAAGCCACAATAATTCTAAAACTCCATGTGCCATTGCCCTAAACTTTACTTTAGTTTAAGATCTAGCTACTACAGACTACTTAGTCCTCCATGAGACAATGTTCCCTACCACCAAAGCATAATATCTTAAGGTGGATCCCCTATCATCAATACATCCGGCCCAGTCAGTATCAGTGTATGTTTCCAACTTCATATGTCCCTACTTGGCAAACAAAATACCTTTTTCCTTAGAGTGCCTTTCAATTAACACAAAATCTTCTTTGTAGCTGCTAAATGTGTATCTCTAGGTGAATACATGAACTGACTAATGACACTCATTGCATACGAAATATCTGGCTGAGTTGTGCAAAGATATAACCTTCCAAGCAGTTTTTGGAACACTCCCCTATCAAACAACAGTTCATCAAATAGCAGAAAGCTTGTGGTTTAAGTCTATAAGGGTGGAGGCTGGTTTAACACTATGTTTTCCAGTCTCTGCAAGTAGATCAATGACACATGCATTGAGAAATGAAGATACGATCCTTAGATCTAACAACTTCAATTCCCAAGAAATAGTTGACAACTCCCAATGTCATTACTGGTAACCACAATGTCATTAACATAAACAATCAAAATAGTCACCAAGGAATTACTCCTCTTAACAAATAAACAAGGGCAACTTGAAATCTCTCAAACCAAGCTCTAGGAGATTGTTTGAGTTTAAGCTATAGGAGTCTGTGTGTAAGAACAATAATTCTAATGAACAACCCCAAAGGCATCAAAATAGGATGAAAGGTTCTCAAAATATTCTTTGGTGTTATCGAATATTTTGGTCCGAGTGTTAAACTAGGTAAGAATAAGTTTATGAAACTTTTGCACAATAGCATAGTTGTCAAGGCGACACCCTGGCAGGCGCCTAGGCAACTAGGCACTTTTCAAAGAGCGCTTCGCCTAAACACCAAGAAATATATGTTAGACGCATGCTTAGGGGACTGAAACACATATATAATACATAATATTGATTAAATAAAAATAGATATAAAATATATAATATTTTATTGGTTGGTTTTAATTTTTATAAGTTGCCTAGTAGGACTGCAATCAGTCCTGGTTATAATGTATAATAAACAAAAAGAAGTTCGAGAATGAGAGAAGAAAAGAAGGAGAAGACAAAGAGAAGAAGTCAAAAAGAGTGGGTTATGACTTGAATTGTCGCCCCACTCAACCAACTATATTAATAATTAAAATAGGGGAAAAACCTGAATTACCCCTACTACTTACACAAACAAAGAAATAAGAAATAACTACCAACTACCACTAACATAAATAAACAAATAGTAGTGGGGACCACATACAAACATAGTGGGGACCACATTAATATTCTCTACACTCTTCAAGTTGGGAATAGATGTTTGCCATTCCCAACTTGCATAGTTCTGCCTCTAACTTTGTCTTAGAAACTGCCTTAGTGATGAGATCTGCAAGTTGCATGTTGGAGGTGATATATGGAAGACACATTTCTTGTGAAGCAACTCTCTCTGATAAAGTGTCGGTCCACTTCAATGTGCTTAGTCCTGTCATGTTGTACCGGATTATGGGCTATATTAATAGCAACCTGATTATGTACAAGAGCATTAGGGGCTTCTCACAAGTAATACCCAACTCCTCAGATATGAATTTCATTCGCCATGGACCTATATTCAACTTCAGCATTGGAGCGAGTAACAACATTTTGTTTCTTAATCCTCCAAGAAACAAGATTCCTCCCTATAAAGGCATAACATCCAGAGGTAGACCTCCTATGATCAACACATCCAGCCCAATCAACATCTGTGTAAACTTCTATCTTCATGTTAGCATTATTTTTGAATAGTACACTTCTGCATGGACATCTCTTCAAATATGCCAGTATCCTCTCAACTGCAAGTAGGTGAGTAGTTCTAGGAGAATGCATATATTGGCCAATAACATTGATTGCATAACTGATGTCTGGTCGTATGATACGGAGAAGTTTTCCAACTAACTATTGGAACATAACTTCATCTTCAAGGGGCTCTGGGTCTCTCCATGTTCTACACTAATCTTGTGATTTTGTTTTCAATAGGTGTGTCAACAATTTAACACCTAGTTTCCCTGTTTCTTCCAACAAATCAATAACATACTTTATTTGGAAAACAAAAATCCCATGCTTAGATCGTGCTACCTCAATACCCAAGAAATATCGTAGCTCTCCCAAGTCTTTGACCTCAAATTCTGTGAAGGAGTTGCTTAAGAGAGCTAGTCTCACGGGTATCACTCCCTGTCACTACGATATCATCCACATATACAGCAAACAGTGTTAAAGAGGAAACCACTTTCTTAATAAAAAGAATCTGATCTGACTGGGCTTGCATATAGCCAAATTTCTCAAGAGCTTGTCTAAATATATCAAACTAGGCTTTGGGAGACTGTTTCAGTCCATATAAGGCCTTATTCCAGGAGGCAACTGTATGTACACTTTTTCTTGCAAGTCACTATTGGGGAAGGTATTTTTAACATCCATCGGAAACAAAGGCCATGAGGAATTGGCTGCAAGAGATAATATTGAAGGGATGAGAGATCCACCATATGGATGGCCAAACCCTACAGGAAGGTAGGGCGAAATTTCAAATATTTTCTCTCCCATCTGGGAATCACATTCCTTGTTTTAGAAAACTGCTTTTCAAGGATCAATCTTGAACCAAGAACCGGACCAAATCTGAACAAAATCAGTAGGAGAGGGATATACCTGATACGAAGATGTAGTATCTCCCAATGAAGGTGTTCATGCCCAAAGAAAAAACTCCAAAGACTGTTCCTGCTAAAGATGACACAACGAATGGTGGAGCAGAATCAGTAGGGTTCGTCCAACGAACCGAATTCTTCAGCAAGAATTCGGAGGAGGCGGTGAGCACGATTTCTGATCAACCTTTCTCCAAAGACTGATATCAAAACTCTTCTTGATCTCTCCTACAATGGAGATCGAACTGGCGGTATGGCGGAAACTGGAGGAGAACGCAAGAGCAGAAGATGGCGTAGCTGTCTTCTCTCTTGGTGATCTGAGATCTGATCTCTGAATTCTTGGATGGGTCTGGGATGATAAGAATGGTTCACCCCACTCCTCCTTTTATAGCCTTAAAGAGAGCTCCTAATCTCATTAGGAGTTTCCTAATCCAAATCTGTATTTGGATAAGGAGTTCTCTTTAAGAGATAAGGATAAGTCCTTATCTTATCTGCAGATTAGATCAGCTCTCTCCTAATCTTATCAAGAGGTTTCCAGATGCAAATCCTTATTTGAATCTAGACTCTCTGAGTGGATAGGGATAAGACCCTATCCTATCTACTGATTTAATCCCAGATCTGCCTCCTTATTTAACTAATCAAATTAAGCCAGTTAGAAATGGGCTTTAGGCCTAATAAGTCTAAGTGCTCAGAATGCTTTCCAAACTTCTGCCCAATTGGACTTCTTTGTATGGCGTGGAACCCAAATATTGATCTACACATCAACCGCACGGGTTCAACCCAGTCTCTGTTACAAGGCTTGGCCGAATTCACTAAAAAGACAGTGAACCCTCTGAAGCCCATCATATGGGCTCCTAATGAGCCCAACACTTACACTAACTGGTCCCTGGGCCAAGCTACCTTATAAAAACCCAGGGACTGTGGGCAGATGCAAGATTAGCCCATCAGGTATAACCCTCAATGGCCTTACACTTAACCTCTCAGCCCATAATGATCAAACACTGCCTGACAAGAGAGGACCTCTCCCTCGGCTGCAAGGAACAGTGTTGCACTCTCTACTCACATGGATCCCAGGAATTAAAACCTTTTAGCAAACGTTTAGAAACCGTAATATATATATATATATATGTGTGTGTGTGTGTGTGTGTGTATCTTTATATAAATATATTTTGTAAAAACAAATTTCAACGATTGAAATCAACTGCCGGCAGTTTTGGTTTCCATCATAGAGAGTGCATTTCTGATCATTACCTTTGTCCGACAAAGGGGCTGATCTTGTCACTATGATCACCCACTCAAATGAATTCTCAGACTGTCCCAACATACCCAAGTTTTGACCACCTCTAAGGATCTCACTGATTGGCATATCAAAGACAGCCCAATCCGACACCTAGTGCAATATCATAATCGAGTCTAGGGGTCAGGTGTGACATTCCAGTTTTGCCCACTAATCACCAAGTTCCAGGGCAATACTGGAATTTTGGTCCGGTTCAGGGTTTCAAGAAAACCCGCACTGCATGTACCTCAGGTCTCACCCTGGCAGCTGAGACAAGCCACTCCAACCAATTTGGCGGCACATCAGTGTCAGTCTTGGCAGGATAAATATCCCCAGAATTACCCAACAACTGTGAAGATTCTAAACTAACACGAGTCTCATAAGTGTCCAGTTTAAAGGTATTACACAGAAATACACTTCAATAACATGAATCAAATATGTACTTTATTCATTTACAATAAATGTCATAATGTACATCAATCTTATTGGAGCTAAGGGCATACACTGTCTAACAACTCCCACTTGCACTTAGGTCCAATCTGGTATAAGCCGGAGTCCCAGATTTTCCACGTGTTTCATAAACATTTTCTATGTCAGTGGCTTAGTTAATGGGTTTGCCATATTCTCCGCTGATGCTACCTCGTAACATCAGTCTCCCGTAGGTCTAGTTTTGTCGCACAATAGTGGAATGGGTGATGTGCGGAATTCCAAATTCCATAATGAACACCTTCATTCATAAGGCAGCCTCACTTACGGCAATGTGATCGGCTTGGGTTGTGGACTGTTATTTTTGCTACTTAGGACCCCTGTTTATTGACTTTCAGGAAACAAAACACGATCATATCGTGAAAACATACCCAGATGTAGACTTTCTATCATCTGGATCCGACTAGAAATCGGCATCAGTATACCCCTGGATCTGTAGTGAGCTACCATCGAATACCAAACAAAACTCTTTTGTCCTTCGGAGGTATTTAAGTATATTTTTCACAGTAGTCCAGTGCTCCTGCTCTGGGTTGGCCTGGAATCTGCTTACCACACTCACTGCCTGAGCAATGTTAGGACGAGTGCACAGCATGGCATACATGATGCTCCCTACGGCTGAGGCATAGGGAACGTCCTTCATGCCCTCAATCTCCTCAGAAGTCTTGGGAGACATCTTCTTGGAGAGAGTGACTCCGTGCCTGAAAGGAACATTTCCCTTCTTGGAGTTCTCCATGTTGTATCTCTTGACAATTATGTTAATTTAAGCAGATTGGAATAATCCTACTATCCTCTTCGATCTATCTCTATAAAGTCGAAGACCTAGTATATAGGAGGCTTCTCCAAGATCTTTCATGGAGAATTGCTGTGAAAGCTATACTTTCACCGTAGTCAACATTCCTACATCATTCCCAATGAGTAGAATGTCGTCTACATACAGAACCAAGAACGTAAAATTGTCCCCACTGAACTTCTTGTAACATAGGGCTCATCCGGATTCTGTTCAAAGTCAAACTTTTTGTTAGTAGAGTCAAACTGGATGTTCCAACTCCTAAAGTTTGCTTAGGTCCATATATGGATCTATTTAATTTACATACCATGTGTTCCTGACCCGCAGCTATGAAACCTTGCGGTTGTTGCATATAGATATCTTCAGTAAGATCTCCATTCAGGAACGCAGTTTTGACATCCATTTGCCAAAGCTCATAGTCATGGTATGCTGCTACAGCTAGCAGGATCCTAATGGATTTAAGCATGGCCATCGGCAAAAAGGTTTTGACATCCACTATCAAGTTTTGACATCCATTTGGGTAGCTTATGAATAGGCAATGACTGGTCTTGGATTCCAGTTTGTCCGCATTCATTCTTTTAACGTGTGCTGGACAACCCCAAATCTTCAAGTGTCTGACACTTGGCTTCTTTCCGGTCCAAAGTTCATATGGAGTATTCGGAACCGATTTGGTTGGAACCCGATTCAGCACGTATATCGCAGTCTCTAATGCGTAACCCCAAAAGGATGTGGGCAACTTTTAGTGCACGAGAAGTGACTGGACCATGTGAGTTCCCTCCAACTTCACTATCTTCCCCATGTGAGTTCCCTCCAAATAGTTAGATTCCATTCGTCTCTTGGCCAATCCCAATCACCTTCCTTGTCTCCAAAGCCCAAAAAGCACATCAATCAAGAAAAAATGTCACTGAACAATTTTGGGTTTTAGTGATGCTATTGATTAAAAACAAATTAGTACTATGTTTAGGAACATGTAAAACTGAAGACAAAGAAATGTCATTAGACAATTTGATGTCTCCCTTGCCAGAAATGAGAACAAGAGAGCCATCAGCAATAGACACTTTGTCTTTGCCAGAGGATAAGTGATAGGTAGAAAACAGTGAGGACAAGCTAATCATGTGATCAGATGCACCTGAATTTATCACCCAACAAGGTTCAACGTTACCTGGGCTTGAGGCATGATAAGCTAAGGCCCGTGTACCTGAATGAGCAAATGCTGAAGTGGGAGTAGCAGATGTTGTGATTGATGGTTGAGATAATGGTGCTGAATTTCCAACTTTACTCTCCAACCGAGTCTGAGCAGCCCGGACAATAACTAAGGTGTCTAGGGATGTGGCTCTTGTGCTTGATGAGGATGCACCATCAGTAGTAACAGCAACATTGGCATTTCCCTTTTTGTTTTTGAGCTTTATTGGAACTAGGTGTGAATGTAACTTCCAACAGGTGTCTTTAGTATGTTTTGGTTTGTTGCAATGTTCACATACTAGCTCCCTCTCTTTATCACCTCCAAACATTGGTTTGATTGTGGCCAAGGCTGATTCAAAAGGTTGATGTTACAACATAACCTTTGTCCTACTTTCTTCACTATGCACTAAGGAGTAGGCTTGTTATAAGTCACACTTTCTCTCGTGAGAAGTTCTCACAATATCATATTCAAAATTTAGACCAGCTAGGAATTCAAACACCCTATTAGTTTCAACTTGTTTTCTGTAACTTCATGCATCATTCTGACTTTCCCATTCAATTGTCTCTAGGTGGTCAATTTCATGCCACAAAGATTTCAAGGTGAAGTAAACTGAGACTGGTTTCTCTCATTTCTTAAGGTTGTTTACTTCACATTTCAGCTCATAGGCCCTAGCAACATGAAGAGATTGGGAGTAGGTTTCTTTCATGATGTCCCAAATTTCCTTAGCTATTTTTACCCACAAGTAGTTGTGGTTGATGTGAGGCTGCATGGAGTTGCACAACCATGTCATAACCAAATAGTTCTCCTGAACCCTTTTGGCATAGGTTGAGTCCTCCTTAGTTGGTTCCTTCACATCCCCCAACAAATAGTTCAGTTTTCCTCTACCCCCCAATAGCCATCATGGCTAATTGGGTCCATTCCAAGTAATTTGATCCGTCAAACTTGACAGTGGTAATCTGAAATGTGTTCTCAGACATGTTACCAGAACCACTATCCCTCAAAACACCTTCTCTTTGATTCTTAAACTCCATTCCTGTCAGCCCCTTTTAAGATATTGGTCAAAAAACACCCTTTTTAGTACTGAAATAGGTTTAATTGCACCCAGAACTTGCTAACAGCTGACCTAGAAGGGTGAAATAGGTTCAGCAACCACCCAGAATTATTGAAACAGGTCTGTTAGTTTCCCAGAAAACAATATCTCTTAGTCTGGAATGCTTTAACAGGTCTAACTATTGTCCCAGAATTGGCAACAGTCACAAACTTAGGGTTTTAGTCCTAGAACTGATCATAGGTCAAGAAAGAAACCCTAAAACTCAGGAGAAAAAAAGAGAACTCCAAGCCACACCTCCTAGAATACTCAAAAAGGATTTCTTTTAAGATCGATCTCAAGAACAAACACCAACTTACTCAGAAAAGTCTGGCTGCCACCTTCAAACCAAGGTCTAAACCCTAACCTTGAGGTTTCTTCCCTTCTTCTAATTCTTCCTAATCATTGGACACTCTCCAAGGCTCTACGATCCCTTGGGCATCAGCTGCACAATTCTAGCAACCTCCAAGAATCAGCCGATGGTCTTATGTCTACTGGAACTTCCAACCCTAGGAAGATCTCATGTAGTCGGCCTGATTAGACCAACATGAGAAGCCCTAGGTTGGCTTTGATACCAAGTTGTCTAGTAGGACTGCAATTTCGAGAATGGGAGAATGAGGGAAGAAAAGAAGAAGACGAAGAGAAGAAGTCAAAAAGAGTGTGGGTTATGACTTGAATTGTCGCCCCACTCAGCTATTTATATTAATAATTAAAATAGGGGAAAAACCTGAATTACCCCTACTGCTTACATAAGCAAAGAAATAAGAAATGACTACCAACTGAAAATAACTACCAACTACCACTAACATAAATAAACAAACAGTAGTGGGGACCACATAACAAACATAGTGAGGACCACATTAATATTCTCTACATTATAATAAAACCTGTTGGATGTTATCATGTTTTTGTTGTGAGCAAAGTAAAAACAAAATAATCTTTGAGGGGTTCACTTTGACAAAAGAATCAAACCGAGGAAGAGGAGAGAACAACTCTCCATCGTTCCCACACAATTCTCTAAGGTAAGGTGAATTAATCAGTTTCCTTATTCTCTTCATTTTGTTCTTTGTTTCCTGCTTTAGAATAGTGGTTACTCCCCTTTTATCTATTTCATTTTCTATCTTTTCCCCAAGTTTTTTGAATAATTTTGTTGGACTAAAATAGGGGCTCTGCCCCCTAGGTCAAATTCGGCCTAGGTTTGGTGTCCAAAACAATATGCAATTTCAAGAACATGATCTGAAAACTAATTACAGCCGAAGAAGACAATCAAAATCAGCAAGAAAATAAATCAAAGGGTTGTAGTGTGATGTTCTTGGACAATCTGCAAACCTGCAAAACAAAGGTTAATCGCAGGTAGCACATTCAATGTCAAGACTGCTGAAACAGACCAACAGAAGGCAGTTAAGCAGTTTTACAAGAGGAGGCCACGTCAGCACAACTAACCGTCCACTTGTAACAACTTCCTTGTAACAACTATAACAAACAAGATTGTAAAACTATAAGTAGTAGAGCAGGAAAGGGAATAAGACATTGATTGTTTCAGCATTAATCTCTCTCTCTCTCTCTCTTTTCCTCTCTCTTCTTCCAAGAATTCAGGAGGTTGGGCCCTCGAAGAGCCCTGAGTTAGGCAGGTTCCTAACAATTTGGTATTAGAGCCAGCCTGACCAACTCAAGAAACATGTCAGTAGACACCGAATGGATCAGATGGAGGTAGAGATCCATCGAATGTCTTCAGGTCTCAAAGAAATGAAGGAAAGCTTCACTGCTCTCCTCCTTTGACTGGAGCAGGGGGCAACGAACACTGACAGAGGAACAGAGGAAGCCAAGAAGAGTGCGGCAATGAAAACAACCGTAGAACAGGGGCGGCAACAAGAATAGCCAAAATTGACTTCCCCATCTTCTCAGGCGGTGACCCAACTCCCTGGATTCTCAGAGCCGAAAGGTATTTCGATTACCATGAAACACTGGGGCAAGATAGGGTAGCTCTGGCTTCTACGCATCTTGAAGGGGAAGCTATCCTCTGGTTTCAATGGTACAGAAGGGGGCACCCTCGTCAAACCTGGGCAGACTTCACGGACACCATGACTGTCTGTTTTGGATCATTTGGGTTCGAAGATCTTGATGAAAATTTGGCAAAGTTGCGGTAGGTGGGATCAGTAAAAGAATACCAGATGGAGTTCGAAAGGCTAGCTGTGAGAGTCCAAGGGTGGATGGAGAAGGCATTGGTGGGAAGCTTCGGCGGCGGCGGCCTAAAAGAGGAATTGCGACTGGAAGTGAAAGCGATGCAGCCCACTTCGGTCATCAGTACAGCAGCACTAGCCAGATAGTATGAGGACAAGTTCAGTCGAGCAAGAGAGGTGCAGCGACCATGGGGTCCTGGAGCAAGAAGGGAGCAAGAAAGGATGACAGCACCAGACAAGGAGGAAGGAGTACTGGGCCCAGGCCCACTGGTTCCTTTCAAACAGCTGACCTAGGTAGAGATTTAAGCTCGTAGAGACAAAGGTCTCTGCTACAACTGCGAAGAGAAATTTGGGCCGGGACATCGCTGCAAGAAACAACAAGCGTTTCTCCTCCAAACAGATGCCGAAGAGGAAGACGACATCATCGGTTGCAGAGAGTCTAATCCAGGGTGGGAAATACAACCCAATCGCACGCCTGAAATATCCTTACAAACCCTTACGGGACTTGCGTCTCCTCAGACAATGAGAGTTGTAGGGCTGATTCTAGGGCGCCAAGTGTCAATCCTCATAGATAGTGGCAGCTCTCTTAACTTCATAACTCAAGTCTTGGTGGATAAAATGGAACTTCCGGTTCAACCCACAACGGCCTTTACAATTCATGTGGCCAATGGTAACAGCCTATCTTGCAATAGCATTTGCATGGGCCTACCACTAAAGATTCAAGGTCATCAGATTGCGATGGACCTATATCCTCTCCATCTTAGTGGAGCGGACGTGGTGCTAGGCATTCAATGATTAAGATAGCTAGGACCCATGGTTTGCGACTGGGCTCGTCTCACCATGGACTTCACATCAGAAAACTCTACAATCCATCTACAAGGGCAAACATGCAAGGGCCCAAGGCCCATCAGTCTTGCAACACTAACAAAGCAAAGAGGAGATCCAGATCAACCCATATTCATGCACATGGACTCAAATTGGACCAGGCCATCCTTAGCTAACAGCAGCCCAGATGGGCCTAGAGACTTCCAAAGCCACCATCAACTCCTTCAGCACTATGGCAACGTGTTCAAAGAACCCCAAGGACTGCCACCGCGCCGGGAGCATGACCACCGCATCCCCCTCATGCCGGGATCAGCCCCGACCAATGCAAGACCCTACCGATACCCTTACTTTCAGAAATCTGAAATCGAGAAGCAAGTTCAAGATATGCTTAAGCAAGGGATAATACAGCCTAGTCACAACCCTTTCTCGTCACCGTTACTATTACTCAAGAAAAAGGATGGGATGTGGCAGTTTTGTATTGATTACAGAGCCCTTAACAACATCACCATTAAAGACCGATTCCCGATACCAATCATTGATGAGCTGCTTGATGAACTCAGTCAAGCCACCTAATTCTCAAAACTGGATTTATGAGCTGGGTATCATCAAATAAGGGTACATAGGGAGGATGTTCACAAAACAACTTTCAGGACACATGATGGCCGCTGAGTTTCGGGTCATGCCTTTTGGGCTGACCAATGTTCCAGCCACATTTCAAGCCTTGATGAATGGCATATTCCGGCCATATTTATATAAGTTCATCCTTGTTTTCTTTGACGACATATTGGTCTACAGCCCCAATTGGGAGGAACATCTGAACCATCTACAGGTCACCCTTGCAACACTTGACGCCCACCAGCTATTCGCTAAAGAGTCCAAGTGCTCCTTTGGACAAAACCAAGTTCACTACTTGGGACATGTTGTAGAAAAGGGGACTGTAGCGGCTGACCCAGATAAAATCTCCAGTATACTGGGCTGGCCACAACCCAAATGTGTGAAAGAATTGAGGGCCTTCTTGGGACTGTCCGGGTACTACCGCCGCTTCATAAAAAACTACGGCCTAATAGCTACCCCATTGACCCAATTGCTGAAACAAGACACTTTTAACTGGTCAAACCAGGCCCAACAAGCTTTTGAGCAATTGAAACAAGCAGTTGTGAGCCCTCCAACATTAGCACTGCCCGATTTCACAAAGGATTTCATCATTGAGTGTGATGCCTCGGGTCAAGGTGTTGGGGCTGTTCTCATGCAAGAGGGGCGACCACTAGCCTTTTTCAGCAAGGCCTTAACATCACAAAAGTGGGGTATGACTACAGAACAACAACGCTGGATATCCAAGCTACTGGGGTACGACTACAGAATCGAATACAAAGCAGGGACTGCTAACCGAGTGGTGGACGCCCTCTCACGGCACCCATAGTCATTTCAATTACTAGTATCTTCCCCAACTTCTCCACTCCTGGATCTACTGCGAAAAGAAGCCCAACCCCATAAGGAGTTATAGTAGTTGAAGGCCCAAGTATTGGCAAATCCCTCACTGCACCCCGGGTACATAATTAAGAATGATCTACTCTTCTTCAAAGGATGCCTGGAAATCCCGGCAACCTTTGCTTATCTCAGAAAGCTCCTGAAATTATTCCATGCCTCACCCACGGGTGGCCACTCTGGCATCCTACAAACACAAAAGCTCATTGCCACACAATTTCATTGGAAAGGCATGTGTACATCTATCCAGAACTTCATAGCCGAGTGTGCAGTATGCCAACAAAACAAGTCAGCCACTACAACACCAGCAAGCCTCTTGCAACCACTCCCAATACCAACCCAAGTATGGGATGATATATCAATGGATTTCATCATGGGATTGCCCATTTCTACTGGCAAAATAGTTATCCTTGTGGTAGTAGATAGACTGACAAGATACAGTCATTTCCTACCTCTATCACACCCATTTACAGCAGCCACAGTTGCTGAATTATTCCTCCGGGAAATTGTGCGCCTACATGGGCTCCCCAACTCAATTGTATCAGACAGGGACCCTATCTTTATGAGTCGTTTCCAGGCTGAGCTTTTCCGCCTACACGGGGTTAAACTATTCAAGTCAACTAGCTACCACCCCCAATCTGATGGACAGACAAAGGCGGTTAACAAGAGTCTTGAAACATATCTGAGATGCTTCGTGGGAGATCGACCAAGACAATGGGTGAAGTGGATCCACTGGGCCGAACGGTGGTACAACACCACTTTCCATAGCGCTGCGGGGATGACACCCTTCAGAGCTTTATATGGTCGGGACCCTCCCCCTCTACTTCCTTATGAAAAAGGAACCACCATAGTAGTGGTCGTTGAAGAACAGCTAACGCAACGGGATGAGGTGCTAAGGGAACTGAGACATCATCTCTTATAGGCACAGCAATGGATGAAGCACACCTGTGATAAACACCACAAGAATGTCCAATATGAAGTATGTGGGTGTTTCTCAAATTACAACCCTTTAGGCAGATTTTGGTTGCAAGCCGACAGTGGAACAAACTCAGCCCGCTCTATTTTGACCCATTTAAAATCCTGGAGAGAATAGGATCAGTGGCCTACAAACTGGACCTCCCGGCAACATCCAAACTGCACCCTGTATTCCATATCTCCTTACTGAAGAAGGGGCCGAAATCAGGAGTCATTACAAGTGTGACCTTTCCCATATTTTCAGAAGAAGGACAAGTGCAGACTGAGCCAACCCGCATCATTGATTTCAGATGGGTGCGCTGGGGAGGCAGAGTCATACAAGAGTCATTAGTTGTTTGGTCTAACCTTCCGGAAGAGGATGCAACCTGGGAATCCTACTTAGATCTCAATCTAATTTTCCTACATTAGACCTTGAGGGCAAGGTCGCTCTAAAGGAAGGGGGGTTTGTCAAGACCGCTAGAGCATACCAACAGAAGGCAGTTAAGCAGTTTTACAAGAGGAGGCCACGTCAACACAACTAACCATCCACTTGTAACAACTTCCTTGTAACAACTGTAATAATCAAGATTGTAAACTATAAGTAGTAGAGCAGGAAAGGGAATAGGACAGTGATTGTTTAAGCATTAAACTCTCTCTCTCTCTCTCTCTCTCTCTCTCTCTCTCTCTCTCTCTCTCTCCTTCCAAGAATTCAGGAGGTTGGCCCCTCGAAGAGCCCTGAGTTAGGCAGGTTCTTAACATTCAATATCTTCAAATCGCAGGTTGCAGATCTTGTATTTGCGAAATGTCTTCTCCTCCATGCGAACCAACACTTCTTCCAATGTAAAAAAAAAATAGAAAACCCTAATTTTCTATTAATTACATCAGATCAAATCCTATACATTTTGTTTAGAAAATAAAAGAAAAAATATTTATAGACCAAAATAATAGAATAGAAAAATGCAGGGTGTGCAAATCTTGGCGCCATTAAAGATTTCGATCTCCATCACACATACAACCCACACATCCACGAAATAATCACAGAACCATTCCCTAATTAAATCAGAATAATAAAAAATTAAATTTCAGATTATACGCCCCATTATTGAGAACCAAATTCTCAGAAAAACATCAATTTGCGCAAATAAGGTAGAATCGATTATGCCCATTTGTGTAGGTTCAAATCAGGTTTGATTTGGTTCAAGATTTAAACCATGGCTCTGATACTACTGAAGGGATGGGAGATCCATCATATGAATGGCCGAACCATGTAGGATGGTTGGGCGAAATTTCAAAATTTCCTTCTCCCATCCAGGAAGCGTATTCCCTGTTTTAGAAAAACTACATTTTCAAGGTTCGTTCTTGAAACAAAACGGACCAGATCTGAAACCAAAAGAGGGAGAGGGATATACCTGATATGAAATCCATGCAAGTAGCTCCCAACGTAGGTATTCACGCCCAAAGAGGTCACCAAAACCCACCTCCACTGAAGATGACACAACTTATGGTGAGAAAGGATTAGTAAGGAGGTTATTCAGCAAGAGCCCTAACTCTTCAGCAAGAATCACGCAAGGTGTGAGCACGACTTCAGATTGGGTAGGGGCGGCAAGAGCTGAGGGAGAAAACTACAGAAGAAGAATTCACCTGTTGAGGAATTTGCCCCCTTATTTATAACCCTTTTAGGATCAGCTTCCTAATCCAATTAGGAAGGAGTTTGTTAATCCAAATCTGTATTTGGACTCTGGACTCTTAAGTTGATAAGATTTATCTTATCGTAGTGCTGATCCTAATCAGATTATAAACCAGATTCACCCCTTTTTAATTAATCTAATTAAACCCAATTTGAAATGGGCTTTAGGCCCATTAAGTCATATGGCTCACTTTCCCTTTTAAATGTTGGCTAGTTTGACTCTCTTTGTATGGTGTGGAACCTTAGTATTGATCTCTACAAAAGTCATATGGGTTCAGCCTAGCCTCTGTTACAAGGCCTGGCAAAATTCACTGTTGAAGACAGTGAACCCCTGAGCCCATCAGTATGGGCTCTTAGTAGGCCCAACATTTACACTAAATGGTCCCTAGGTCCAGCCAAGGTTTAAAATGTCGATGTTGATGGAAATGTCTCTTACCAAAATATAGGACATATGTCGGAAATGTCGGAAATGTTGAGGGGAAATATTGTAAAAATTAGAGACATTGTGGAAATATTATGAAATGTGGAAATATGCAATGATATTTTGTAAAATGATAAAAGAAGTATTAATACACATTTCTAGACTATTATCTTATTCTCAACCATTATATAAAGCTAAGAAAGTAAGATCAATAACAAATTAGTAAATGACGATTTACTGATTTATTATGCATTTTGATGTTTTTACAAGGTTATTTGATATTTTCTTTTCTTATTTTTAATTCTAATTTATTATAAATTCTAATATATTTGTTTCACATTAATAAATAGAAATACATTTATTCTAATTTTTAAATATTAAAGTTATAATACATTATGCTTTATTATAAATTTAATAAACTGTTTCTCATTTTTGTAGTATTAAGATTATGATAAATTCTGATTTCTTATAAAACTTGATGAATTTATTATGATTTTTAATACTAAACTTATAATAAATTATGATTTAGTATAAAATTTAATAAATTTATTCTGATTTTTTATATTAAATGTAGAATATGATTTATTGTAAAATTTAATAAACATTTTTTTATTTTAATAAATATTTTAAAAAATACTAATTAGTTAATATTTTATTACTTGAAAAATATTTTATGTTTTATATTAAAAAGTAATTAATTTATTCTTTTGTTTTGATATTTTGTTAATTCTTTTTTATAAATATTTTATTTGAAATATTAAATAGAAATTATTAATGGAATAATTTATATTAATATATTGTATTATACCAATATAATATACTAATATATATTATTAATGTACATTAGTCGACATCCTGTTGACATTATCGACATCCTATCGACATAATAGGAAAAGTTAGCTTTTTTTTTGTTATTTGGACCGATTTGGTCGACATTTCTGAAATATAGGAAATGTAAACCGAAATAATGTAATTTTTATATTACCATCCATTTTCATGTCGGTGAGCCTCGACATTGACATATGTTGGGCGACATTAGCGACATTTTGCGACATTTGAAACCATGGGTCCAGCCACCTTATGAACTAATGTGATATTAGTCCATCGGGTAAAAACCCTAAATTGTCTTACACGGTCAAACACTGCCCGACAAGAGAGGACCTCTCCCTCGGCTGCAAGGTACAATGTTGCACTCCCTACTTATACGGATCTCAGGAATTAAAATATTTTGTGAAACCATAATATATATGTATTTCTCTATATAAATATGTTTTGCAAAACAAATCTCAACAAGTTTGAAATCAACTGCAGGTAGTTTAGGTTTCCATCAGAGAGAGTGCATTTCCCGATCATTCACTTTGTCTAACAAATGGGCTAATTCTGTCACTATGATCACCCACTTAGGTGAATTCTCAAACTGCCCCAACATACCCAAGTTTTGACCCTTCGCTAAGGATCTCACTGATTGGCATATCAAAGACAGCCTAATCCAACACCTAGTGCAGTACCATAATCGAGTCTAGGGGTTAGGTGTAATTTTCCAGTTTTGTCCATCTGTCTCCAAGGTCCAGGGCATAACTGGAAAATGGTCTGATTCAGAATTTCAATCAAACCCACACTACATGTGCTTCAGATCTCACCCTGGCAGCTGAGACAAGCCATTCCGACCTTCTTGGCAACACATCAGTGTTAGTCTTGGCGAGATAAATACACAAATCTTATAATTGTTCAGTTTAAGAGTATTACATAGAAATACACCATAATAAAATGAATTAATTATGTACTTTATTTATTTACAATAAATGTCAGTAAGTACATCAATTTGATTGGAGCTAAAGGCATAACTGTCTAACATTATCTTCTTTCACATGTTTCACCTTCCTCTATGCCTTGAGAAAAACTTCCACTGACTTGGCCCATGACACATAATTTTCCCCATTAAGTTTAATTGAAGTCATTTGCACACCTATATTGTCTAAAGGATCATCACACCAGATTTCTGATCACTACCACCATTTCTAGTTGCTGCCATTGTGTCCCCCAATACTATTTCTAATTCTGAATTATCAGCCACCAAACAAATACTGCTGTCAACTCAACACTACAGCAGTCTCCGAATCACTTATAACGGTCTCTCAACTAGTCACAATCAACAAACTTGATGTAAACTACCATTCAAATAAAAAAACTTGATGTAAACTACCATTCAGACACATTTGGCCACTCTTTCAGCCCATTTTTTTTTCTTTTCACACCACTACTGATAACTGATAACTAATCACCATGATTGTAACTCAAACAACCACCAAGAACCCTCTTGAAACTGTTCAATAGAGGGTCAACACAAACACCACCACACGACTACTAGGGTTGTCACTCATGGTGACAGTAGTATTAAAACTGATATTATAGGTCTGTTGCACCTTCCTAACACCTGTAATAAGGACTGGGGCAGTCCTAGGGAAAAGAAACTATTGCCGCATCCACTTAGTTGTGTACCTTAGATTGCACAGCCCAGAGAAGTACAAAAGAGGAGAGATCGCAGGTCATAATACTTGAAGCCGCAGCCTTTTCCTTTGTTTAGTGCTTTGATACCATGTTTTAGTGATTCGAACCAGTCCTGTTCTAAGAGAAAAAGAGAGAGTAGGAGAGGAAGCTGTCGAACTAGAGAGTGTAAACCCTACTAGTCAACCATAATCTGTATTATATTGTAATTAGAGTACAAGGTCAAAACTGCCCCTACTCAAGTATGGGACAAGTGAACTGCAAAAGTAAAACCAGAATTGCCACATCATCATATAACTTAATCATAATGAAAAGACTAATCTACCTTCAACCGACCAACTCTAACGCTGACTTATGTGAGGATGCATAGAATTGAGTAACCATCCCATCACTATGTAGTTCTCTTGCATCCAGTTTTCATATGTAGAATAAGTCTCTGTAGGCTTCTCCTTCACCCAGTTTACCTCTACTACAAACATAAATTCGTATAGACTATGCCCAGGCTAAGTAATTTGTTCCATCTGGAGTTTAATTGTAGTCACACCAGTCAAAAAAGAATCTGTTGGACCAACCCCAAATACTGAAATTTGATTCATCTCACTTCCAGATTGCTCCATTGACCAAGCAAAATCCAAAAAATTAGTTTTTTAGTCTTTATGAACCTAATTGAGGTCAGTCCAGAACCTGAAGGTTCAAAATCTAGGGTTTCACTACACCCGATTACCTGAGAGAAGGGGAGAAGTCATTCCTACCAGAGCTCTCCAAACTTCTTCTGGCCTCAACCACCCCTTTTTGGAGATCAAAAGGAACCCCCAAGCCCTGAGTACCACACCCAATCCTTCTCTTTAACCTATAACTGAAAATCTCTCCAGCCAGCTAGGGTTTTGGGTGAAAAACAACAGCTTTGCTTCTTGGTGATCTACAGCCAGATTTTGACTCTCCAAACCCTCTACCAACTAGGCAAAATATCCTCTGATCAATCATAAACTTCTCTCTTCATACACTCTTCTAATCGAAGGGTGTATGGGAAAATAAGGACAACAAAAATGGAGGGCGGGCTGCTCTGATACTAAGATGTGATTCTGTCCTCTAAATCTGAAATTAATTTCTGATTACAGCAATAGAAATGAAGGAAAAGAGGAATACAACAGAAAAGAAGATTGTGAAGAAGAGAAAGGAGAAGTGAGTTTGATGATGTTCTCTCCTCTCTCACTAATCTTTTATTAATCTAACTTAATTAGGATTAATTACAAATCTGTCCTTAAGAGGGCGGCCAGCTCATCAACAACTTAAAAGAAATTAAAAAGAAGGGTAATGCCCTTCTCTAATTTTATTATTTGGTGTACCATTCAAGAAAAAATTGTTCTTTGATATTGTTCCCTCACTGTCCCTCCCCAGGCACTGCATTAGCAGGGGAGCCTTGTGCACTGGGCTGCACTTTTTATATTTGTTCCTGCATTCTAATCAGAATTTTATATCTTTTCCTGTTTGTAGTTCTTTATAACATGCTCGAAATGTGATTGGCTTGATAATAAGCATGTTGTCTTTGGGGTATGTTTCTCAACTTCTTTACTTCTTTTGGCTTCTATCTATCTGATTACTATATTTGCCAGAAAAAGCAGTATTCATAGCACTTGGTGGTATGTAATACAGGCTCTATAGCATGTCTGAATGGTTTTTATTTTTCACCATCCTAACTACTAATATCGTGGTTGCTTGCACTTGCAGAGAGTGCTTGGGGAAGGTCTCCTGGTTGTGAGGAAGATAGAGAACGTGGCAACTGGACCTAACAACCGGCCTAAGCTTGCCTGTGTTATAGCTGAATGTGGGGAAATGTAAAAGACTTGACACCAAAACAACTGTATAAGTGTACTGTTAGTACATCTATTTTCCTGTCCATTATCTTTAATAGATGAGTCCCAAATAGTGGTGGCAATTGGGCGGGTTGGGTTGGGTTGGGTTTGGTTTGGGTTGAGTTTAACGCAACCCATTTAACCCGCCAACCCATTAATGACCTAATTATTTAAAATTAAATGGGTTGGGTTCAACCCAAACCCGCTTTAACCCAATCCAACCCGCCCAAACCCATTAATCTTATATTTATGTACTTAAAACAAAAAACTAACTCCATTCTAATAAATAAGTTGGTTGTAGCTTAGCGGTAATAGTAGTTGTTATTTACACAAGTGGTGAAGGTTCAAATCACATTACATGCATTATTTTTACATAAGCAGCAAAGCCATTTAACTATGTTTGGACTTTGATTTTGACAAACCACTTAGGTTCAAACCGATTAGACCAACTTGAACTATCTAATTGTATTGTCTTTGAGCTAATCACATCAAGAGTGGTTGAACTGTTTGGATCTGGACCCGTCCGACTAGACCAGGTCTCGATCGAACTGATTCGGACCAGACCTGAACAGATTGGATTTAGTTCAGTCGGGGCCACACCTGACTGGGCTAGTTCAACACGGTCGGGCAGACCTCGGTTGGACTGGATCACTTAGGTCAGACCGGGTCGAGTCGGATTCGGGTCGGTCCCAGGCTAGAGGCTCCAAAGGATATAGGTCAGCTAGCATTGTTGACCCAGGCCAGATTCGGGTCGAATTGTATGGATACGAGCTGAACCAATGATCCGAACCGGGCAAAGCAAGGGGTGGTTTAGTGTTTGGACATCACCCAGTCCGACTTGCTTCGGCTTTGGGTCGACTTGGATTAGCTTGTGTGAATAATGGTTGGACTGAATGACCCAAACTGGGCAAAGCAAGGGATACCGAGCCACCCCGCTTGAGGTCTATTTCAAATTCGAGTTGACCCAGATCAGTATATGTTGGATCGGGTTAGACTGCGTTGAACTGAATCGGACTTGGGTGAAATTGATTTGGATTTATGTTCAGTGAAGTGTGTTGATTCAAGACAAAACTAAATTTAGTCAACAATTAATAGAAAATTAATGCATTAATTATAAATTATTTAATTCAAATAAAGAAAATAAAAAAAAGGCTAAGGAATTAATACTTATGTTTGTAATGGTTGACCCAACGGTTATCCATAACCCAACCCAACCCAACCCATTTAAATGGGTGGATTGGGTGATGGGTTGATCACACAACCTGCTAAGTAAATGGGCAGGTTGGGAGGGTTAGATTCTAGGTGGATTGGGCGGGTTCAGCGGGTTGGGTGAAAAATTGTCACCCCTAGTCCCAAAGATGAAAAAATTAGAAGGTACATTGCCATAAGAAGCCTTCCATGGCATTAGGAAGTACCAAGTTCTCTCTCTCTCTCACTGTCTACCCTGGTTCTACAGATTTAATAGGAACAGACTCCTTAGTGCCTTGACAGCATACAAGTTTTGGTTATTCCTCTAGGCATACACTACATTATCAAAGGCCATCCCGTTTGGCCTCACATTTTGTTGAGGAAACTTTAGGGCCGGGAACAAGGCCATAAGTTGGTTGGATTTGATTCAGATCTACCTAGATTTGAATTTGATCCAATGAATTAGATTCTGTCAGAGTTTGATTGGATCTGAACTGTATTTAGATATTATATATTATTAATAAATTAAACTGTAAATCGACCAAAATATTTTATTTTATTAATAAAATGAATTAGATATGACTTAAATATACCTTAAATCCTTTCGAAGAGGAAGTTTTTGCAGTGAGGGTCTGTCCTTGATTCGGAATCCAGAGTGTAGTGTGATAGTGGTAGAGGAGAGCGACAACTCAAACTTAATTGTATTCACACACGGGAACATCTCCCACACTTCTATATTGTCATTCATGGGGAGACATCAACCTCACAACAATTGCAACTGCATGAAAATCATGGGGAGATCAGAGATGTTTCCGATGTGGGGCTGCAACATGCCGTGAGGTTGGTGTGAGGAGAATCTGGGTTTCTTCTCACAGCACTTGCAGCTGTGGATTGGGACGCGCTCCGTGAGGATCTGATCTGGGTTCGGCCAAAAGACTTGTCTTTTTGCTTAATGATATTAGTCTCACAAGGAACTATCTTTTTGCTAGAGGTCCTTTTGGGAGGGCTTCAACATTGATTGAGCTCCTTCAGAGAAAATGTCAAAATAAAAAAAATAAAATAAACAGAAGCTGTCAAAATTAGCTCCACTGGAAAACTGATTCTCAGCTCAATTGCCTAATGTAATTTTATACATACCTGGGCTTTCCATGTTTTTCACCAAATATAGCGTCATGGCGTTAGTAGTGTCAACAGTTTTTAGACTCCCGTTGTTTGGCCATGGTTCAACGTACTTGTACGTTGTTTTTAACATATAATACTCTCCTTATATTTTTTGTTTGTTATATTAACAAATAACCACTATACCATGAATATTATCATTTAAACGTGTTAAAAGGTCCTAATATCCAATAACTAGCATATCACTGACCTTGAAATACGTTATGATAACTCACTGATGTGTAGGTTGCGATATTTTGAACCTTGTTTTTTTTTTTTTTTTTTTTTCACTTTGTCCGAATCTATTTGCATTTTGTGGTTTACAAAAAAAAAAAAAAAAAAAAAAAAAAAACATTGGTATGGTTCTGGAGCCATGCCATCCTTTCCTAGAAAATTAGAACCATGAACCCAATACTTTTGAGTCCAGCCCAACATCGATATACAGGTCCCATTTGGGAGGCTTGTGGTGGAGATAGCTTTGATTCGGCTAAGCTATGTTTGTTGACAACTGACTTATCTGTCCAAGAAAGAAGTCAGATAATCTACGTCCTTTCAACTGGCACATCAACACAACTCCGGATCTCTTATCCACGACAACTCTGCCCACACCTACGGCCTACCCATAAAACATTACCCCCATGCATTGGGAACATCTCCTCATGCATAACACCATGTAAGGGCATGAAATGTTCTCCATGTATGGTTGCGATCTCATGAGTAGAGTTGTGGGTAGGAGATCTGGACTCTGGCAACATACATTTTGGCTTTTCAGACTTTTCACCAACATAGCTTATAGCTGTCCATGTGAGCCCAACACACAGACAGAAGCCACTGCACTTTAAACCTCCCAAACGGGCACATAATAGTTGTTGGTTCAAAAGGATTTTCACGTAATACATCTCTGTCTTCCGAGACAGCCAAATTATCAAATTGCCTGTATTAAGGTGAGATGAAAAATTTACTGAGGATCCGTTGACGGGAGAAATCATTGATTGTTGTTCCTACTGCTATTTCAACATGAGTCATTCTTATTGATCAGGACCCTTTAAATGTAAAATTGACTGCAACCATTTGCAGGCTAATTTTCTATGAAAACGAGGAATTGATAAAATAGAAAAAAAAAAAAAAAAACTGGAACCATATGGAAAACCAAATACTACCCAAAAATTAAAATGTCCTCATGGATTTTAATTAGAGACAATTTATACGGAAGGCTCAATTGGAAGGAGTACAAATATAAATATATAGTGTAAAACCTTGTGTTATGTGTAATTTTGTATGTATTTGCACTCTTTCTTTGATTAAGGCTCAGTTTGGAAGGAGTACGAACACAAATATGTACAGTGCAAATACATATAAAATAATACAAAATACAAGGTTTTGTACTCTACAAATTTGTATTTGCACAAGCTACAAATACAAATATGTACGGTACAAATATATACAAAATAATATAAAATGTAAGGTTTTATACTGTACATATTTGTATTTGTACTCTTTCCAAACTGACCAAATTACAATCTTGTAAGACAAATTTAGTAAATGGTATATGTTTTAGAGGCATGAAACAAGCAAACAACAAAATGGAATGGCGAAACAGGATTCATGATTCATATAGCTGACCGGCCCAACCCATATGGTTGGGATAAGGCTTTGATAATGATGATGAACAAAGAAACGTCATATCAATAGTAAAAGAAATCCAATAAATAAAACAAAATAAAAATAGAATTGGCGTAAAAAGTGGCTGTATAACTTGGATAGGCTCGGGTTGGGTTTTTGTCAAAATTTTAATGGGCTGGTATGATGGCTGAGCCCTAATCAGTATGCTAACTGGGGCCAAACCGAGTTCCCTAATATGAAAAATGTGAGATCATAGAGATGACCAAATATTTAAAGCATCAGACCTAAGTCTAGCTAGAAAAACGGACTTAGTGCAGAGGTCATTGGTTGAATATTTAGAAGCAAACAAAATAAATCAAAAAGGAAACATGGACTAGGAAAAGAGATAGAGAAGTCTTAGGCCATGTTTGGGAGTGCTTAAAAATAAGTGCGTATTCAAAATAAGTGCTTATTTGGGCCATTAAGCACTTATTGATATTTGGTAAATAAGCCCGAAATAAGTGCTTATTTTAAAAATAAGGGCTTATTTTTTAAGCCCAAATTTCCAGTTTTTTTTAAGTGATTATACAATAAGCACTTATTCAATTTTTTTTCTTCCAAAATTATCCCTAGTTGAATTTTAAAATACCACTTATAAAATTATCCCTAGTTGAATTTTATAAAAGTACTTTCGCAAAAGTTCTTTTATAAAGTATTTTCATAAAAGTGCTTTTATGAAAGTAGTTTTATAAAAGCACTTATGAAAGTACTTTTATGAAAGTGCTTTTATGAAAGCATTTATATGAAAGTACTTTTACAAAAGTGCTTTTGTAAAAGAACTTTTATGAAAGTATTTTTATAAAAGAACTTTTATGAAATCTCTTTTATGAAAGTACTTTTATGAAAACACTTTTATGAAATATGAAAGTACTCCAATGAAAGTACTTTTACGAAAGCATAAAAGTACTTTCGTAAAACTGTTTTTGTAAAAGTATTTTCTTAAAAGTGCTTTCGTAAAAGTACTTTTATAAAGTGCATTTTTAAAAGTGCTTTAATAAAAGTGCATTTTTAAAAGTGCTTTCATAAAAGTGCTTTCTTAAAAGTGCTTTCATTAAAGTATTTTTATAAATGTGTTTTCAAAGAGTATAGTTTGAAATTTTGAAAGAAAATAAAGGACAAAATAGTCACAAATGCTTATTTAAGTGCTTATTAGAGAAAAAGACTACCAAATGCCCAATATGAAATAAGTGTTTAATTTTTAAAGGATAAATTTCTTAAACTTCCCTTATGGTTTAGCTAATTGACTAAGTGTACCCTTACCATTTGAAAATTGACTAACACTACCCCTACTGTTTATGACAATTGACTAATACTTTATTTACTGTTAGCATCCGTTATTATTTCATCAAAACCCATATACACGTGAGACCACGTGGTGTTTAAAAATCTTTTAAAACCCAATATTACCCCTCCCTCATTCCAAATTCATTTTCAATAGAACTGGAAAACACACTATTCATTGTCTCTTCCCTGGTGCCCACAAATTTGGAATTCTTTAACAAAGTAGTGATCAATTGTGCTTGAAAGATATTGAAGAAGAGGAAGAATATCGCTATCCCCAGTGGAATGAATTGTCGAAGTAGGCCATCCGATGAGTTTTCTTACAGTTCATATCAGAGATTACTTCATCTGTTTAGCACAAAGTTCCAACTCAATTGGATTCACCTCTAACGTCAAGAAAATTGAAGATCACGATGGCAGTCCTATGAAAACACCAAAGGCCAATTTCCCACATATGATCTGTACCCTTGTGCACCTGTTGCTCGGACCTAATGCTTATACTTCTCTGAAATCTTTTATAAATTATTTTCAACAACTTTATGGAAATAGACAACGATCCGTTCAACTAGTTCCACTTCCACTCATCAAAGATTTGATTTTATAGCTCATGTGATTGAAACCATGGGAACCGATAACGTATAACTTCAGAGTTCATGGAAATGCACACAAGGAAAAAGAAAAATCAGAGAGGAGAGGGGAGGATAGGGAAGGAAAACACATCAGTCGCTACTGAAAGAAGGATGAATTGGAACGAAGAAATGGAATTTTACCTTGTCGAGGGGAAGTTGAGGCAATAGGTGTTTGCTCTGCCCGGACAAGAAAAGGAGAGCCTCTTCTAGAGTGAAGGAAGAATACTGGCTTTTTAAGCCCCAACTAAGATAGTAGCCAATAATTGCAGATTAAGTAATTTAACCATTTTGAATGGATAAGTGCAACAAGCACTCTACTAAAGAGTAAGACTAAGATAGAGGGAACCTGAGAAGCACTCAGAAATGATGTCTGATGAGTGGCCAATAATCTTTGTAGAGATGACGTTTTTCTGCTCATGAGTCGTGAATTGCAAGAAGGAAAGAAGAATTACACATGAAACAAGGGTTTTTATTTTTCTTCTACAAAGAATTCTAAACATCCAGTAGAAGTAGCTTGGTATCTTTGTCTTGTGGACACCATCTTATCCTTCTTTCCAAGCAGCAGCGGCAAATCGACATTGACCCCCTTCACCTTCAGCCAGGTCCCTTCTCCGATCTCTCTCTCCTCTTCCTTCTTTCTTTCCCCCTCTTATTCTTCTTCTCTTTCTCCTTCTTCATCTTCTTCTCCTTCCTCCATCTTCATCTCTGTTCATCGTCTTCTTGATGGTGAACAGAGAACTACCACCGGTGAAGGGACCTGGCCGGACGATCAGACCATATTCATCCCCGATTTTCAACGACGAAATCACTGCCATTGCTGCAACTTTCAACAGAGGCGATGATTTCTTCCTCCACCCCTTTTTCCTCTTTGTTCTCCCTCTACACCCCTCCACCTCTAACTAGGTCCCTTCCCTGATCTCTCTCTCTCTCTCTCTCCTCTTACCTCATTCTTCCCCCTCTTCATCTTCTTTTTCTCTTTCTTCATCTTCTTCTCCTTCCTCCATCTTCATCTTTGTTCAGTGTCTTCTTAACGGTGAACAGAGAACTACCTCTAGCGAAGGGACCTGGTCGAACGATCAGGCCATATTCATCCCTGATTTCCGATGACAAAATCGTCACCGCTACAACTTCCAACAACAGTGGTGATTTCTTCCTCCACCCCCTTTTCCTCTTCATTCTCCCTCTCCACTCCCCCATATCAGAATTTCTTCCTCTGCCAATAGAAGGATAAAATAGTCTTTTTATCTTGTTGTTAATGGAATATTCAAAGATATTAATGGTAAGGGGAGTATTAGTCAATCTGACAGCCCAACATACCCAGGTTTTGACCCGCTAAGGATCTCACTGATTGGCATATCAAAGACATCCCAATCTGACACATAGTGCAGTATCATAATCGAGTTTAGGGGTCCGGTGTAACTTTCCAGTTTTGCCAATCAATCTCCAAGGTCCAGGGCAATGCTGGAAATCTAGTCTGGTTGAAAGGTTCAATTAATCCTACACTACATGAACCTCAGGTCTCACCCTGGTGGCAGAGACAGGCCACCCCAACCGACTTGGCGGCACATCAGTGTCAGCCTTATCAGGATAGTTCTCCCCAGATCGACCCACTGGCTGTGAACGTTCTAAACTAACATGAGTCTCATAAGTGTCCAGTTTAAGGGTATTACATAGAAACACACCACAGGAACATGAATCAAATATGCACTTTATTCATTTACAATAATTGTCATAAGTACATCAAACTAATTAATGCTAAGGGCAAACAAAATTGTCTAACAACTCCCACTTGCACTTAGGTCCAATCTGGAATAAACCGGAGTCCCATACTTTCCACGTGTTTCTCAAACACTTTCTATGTGAGTGGCTTAGTCAATGGGTCTGCAACATTCTCCACTGAAGCTACCTTCTGAATCAGGACATCCCCTCTACCAACAATCTCCTGCAGTACGTGGTACTTCCTCTCGATGTGCTTGGATTTCGAGTGGGCTCGTGGCTCCTTGGCTTGAGTAATGACTCCATTGTTGTTGCATAGCAACGGGGTGGGTGATATGTTGGATGGAACTACTCTCAACTCTTGGATGAGCTTCTTCCCAAATGGCTTCCTTGGCAGCCTCACTTGTGGCAATGTATTCGGCTTCGGTTGTGGAATCCACCATGGACCCCTATTTGCTGCTTTTCCAGCAAACAGTACACGATCCTATCGTGAACACATAACTAGATGTAGACTTTCTATCATCCGGATCTGATTGGAAATTGGCATCAATATACCTTGGATCTATAGTGATGCACCATCGAATACTAGACAAAACCCTTTTGTCCTTTGAAGGTACTTAAGTACGCATTTCACAGCGGTCCAATGCTTATGCCCTGTGTTGGTTTGAAATCTGCTTACTATACTCATCACGTGAGCAATATCGGGGCGAGTGCACAACATGACATACATGATGCTCCCGACGACAGAGGCATAGGGAACATTTTTCATGTCCTTGATCTCCTTAGATGTCTTAGGAGACATCTTCATGGAGACAGCAACTCCATGCCTGAAAGGAACGCTTTCCTTCTTGGAGTTTTTCATGTTCTACCTTTTGATGATTTTATCAATGTAAGCAGATTGGGATAATCCTATTATCCGCTTTGATCTATCTCTATAGAGTCGAAGACCCAGTATATAAGGCGCTTCTCCAAATCTTTCATGGAGAATTACCGTGAAAGCCATACTTTGACCGAGGTTAACATTCCCACATCATTCCCAATGAGTAGGATATCGTCCACATACAAAACCAAAAACGTAACCTTATCTCCACTGGTCTTCCTGTAAACACAGGGCTCATCCAGATTCTACTCAAAGTCAAACGTTTTGACAATAGAGTCAAATCGGATGTTCCAACTCATAGAAGCTTGCTTAAGTCCATATATGGATCTATTTAGCTTACATACCATGTGTTCTTGACCCGCAACTATGAAGCCTTGCGGCTGCTGCATATAGATATCTTCAATAAGATCTCCATTCAAGAACGCGGTTTTGACATCCATTTGTCAAATCTCATAGTCATGGTATGCTGCTATTGCTAACAGGATCCTAATGGATTTAAGCATGGCCACAAGCGAAAATGTTTCCTCATAATCGATGCCCTCTTTCTGAGTGTACCCTTTCACCACCATACGAGCTTTGTAGGTCTCAACCTTGCCATCGGGGCCCTTCTTCCTCTTATAGACCCATTTGCAACCAATTGCTTTTACCCTAGGGGGTGGATCTACCAGTGTCCAGACTCCATTGGTCTCCATTGAGTCCATCTCAGCTCTCATGGCATCTACCCACTTAAGGGAGTCTATGTCCAACATAGCTTCCGCGTAATTCACGAGATCCTCCTCACTAGTCAAGGCTTCCACCAGGTAACTATCCTGGTCATAACCATAACGGACTGGTGGCCTGGATACCCGGGTAGATCTTCTAGGTTGGTCACTACTTGGAACATGTGGGACATCTCCCACTACTCCTGAGCTCTCCTCATCAAGAACAATTTCCCGACGATAATTGTTTAGGATGTAATCCTCTTCCAAGAAATGGGCATTCCAATTACAGAACACCTTCTGTTCTCCTGGGTCATAGAATAGATAGCCCATAGAGCTTTTGGGGTAGTCTACGACTAGGCAACGATTGGTTCGAGTTTCCAATTTGTCTGGGCTCGTTCTTTTAACGTGTCGGACAACCCCAAATCATCAAGTGTCTGACACTTGGTTTCTTTCCACTCCAAAGTTCATATGGAGTGCTTGGAACCGATTTGGTTGGAACCCTATTCAGCACGTAAATCGCAGTCTCTAATGCATATCCCCAAAAGAATGTGGGTAACTCCGAGTGTGCGAGAAGTGACCGGACCATATCAAGTAATGTCCTATTCCTCCTCTCCGAAACACCGTTAAGTTGTGGTGTAGCAGGGGGAGCTAACTGCGATACTATCCCGTTGACCTTTAAGTAGTCCCTGAATTCGTCAGAGAGATACTCGCCACCTCGATCGGATCAAAGGGTCTTAATTTCTCTCCCCAACTATTTCTCGACCTCTTGTCTAAACTCCTTGAAGTTTTCAAAGGATTCAGACTTGTGTCTCATTAGGTACACGTAACCATATCATGAATAATCATCAGTGAAGGTGATGAAGTATATGTGTTGGTTACGACTCCTAACATTCAGGGGCCCGCATACATCACTATGTATAAGGTCAAGCGTGCCTATACATCTTCCAGGCTTGCCGCCGAAAGGCCGTTTTGTCATCTTACCACGAAGGCAAGGCTCATAGGTAGGAAGATCTTCTACAGTTAGAAAATCCAGAGCACCATCATTTACCAACCTTGTGATTCAGTCAATACCGATATGGCCAAGACGGTAATGCCACAGGCACGTGGGACTAACGGTATCACGAGTTCTCTTGGGAACGTTAACCGACGTAGTTTCGGCTATGTTGGATTCTAGAGAAGGATGTAGAACATAGAGACCATTTCCAGTTCCCCACATGCGATGAATTTGTTGTTTCTTTTAATAGTAATCGTGTTACTAAAGAAAACAGAATATCCATCAGCACACAATTTTGAGATAGAAATCAATTTTTTTCTTAAATTCTGTACATAAGTACAAGTGATCCTTCTCTAAAAAACAATTCTACGCTGCCGATGGCCATAACTATAACGCTTGCAGAAGTTCCCAAGAAGAGCGCTGCCTCTCCCTCACACAGTCTTCTACTTATTCTGAAACACTGCAATGTGTTACATGCATGAGTCGAAGCCCCGGAGTCAATACACTAAGATGCAGAAGTAACCAACAAATTGGTTTCTATGACATAGGATTCGGGATTACCTTTCTTGGATTCCAGGTAGGCAGGACAGTTCCTTCTCCAGTGGCAGGTCTAGTGACAATGGTGACAGACATTTGATGCCTTGTCCTTCTTCTATTTCTTTGATTTGTTGCCTTTTTCTAGGGTCTCTTCTTATACCTCCTCTTCTTGCCATGCTTCCCTGCTTCCATATGCATGGCGACGGGCTCATCCTTACGAATCAGTTCCTCAGCTCGTTGCAACATATTGTTGAGCTCTTGTAAGCTGACATTCAGCTTATTCATGTTATAATTCATGACAAACTGATTGTAGGATGGAGGTAAAGAATTTAGAATGGAGTCTACCTTGGTGAAGTGGTCTAGCCCGGACCCTAGGGCTTCAAACTCATTTATGTAACCCATCATCCGAAGACAATGGTCATGCACTTACTGTCCCTTGGTCATTTGAGCGGTCATGAACTGCTTCAAGACCTTCTGCCGAGTAGAACGATTCTGCGCTTCGTACATAGTTTTCAAACTGTCCAATATGTCCTTGGCCAGTTCGATCTAATCGAACTGCCTCTGTATTGGATTGTCCAGAGAATCTATGATATAGCAAGGGGCTAGGGAGTTCTTTTCCTCCCACTCAAGGTAGTCCCTTTTGCGGGCTTTAGAAGCCCGATCACCCGGATGCTCCAGGGTGGGTTTTTTGGCAACTTTATCCAGTTTTTCAGAAGTTAGTACCAACATAAGGTTACGGTACTAGTCAGCGTAATTAGGGCCTTTAAGTTTATTGTCATCAAGAAGCTTGGTGAATTGTCCGTTAGCCATTTTCTGGTAAAATAGCAAAAATTAGTCCACAACCTAATTTGATTCATGTTCATTACATAGATATGGCTTTTAATCTATGTTCCATTCCCATTTGTTCATCTCTAAGATTTCCCTCCTATCTCAGTAACGAAGATAGCGACTTGTCTCTGGAAATGTGGGAAACCACATAGGGTGCATGGAGCCAACTGTTTCAACTGCAAAACCCCACCACCTTTCTGTGAAGGAACATATTCACTCATCATATGAGTTTTCCCTTTGGCCTTTGTCAAACAAGGTTCAGAGTTGTTTTCAGGTAAACCTTTATGTCCAGTGAGTGCTCACCCATCATATTCGTGAACGCCAAGGTACCGTGGGAGAGTTCCCATTTTCTGGTGAAGCCCCTCCCACATCGGTCTATGGCGCCCCTATCATCTTATGAAACACTTAGACAAGCACAACAGCAAATGGATAGCCCATTTTCTGGTGCGTTTCCTCATTACTGAATGACCTATCCTCATGCTAATGATAGAAGACCTTTAGAGAGTTCATCACATGAATCTCCCTATCACATGCACTCATATTTGCAGGAGGGAACGAAAAATTATACCCTAATTTGATTTAGGTCAAACCAAAGTGGCTCCCACTGACTTTCATAAAGCTAGATTTTGGTGGGCCAAAATCGGCTAGGGTTCCGCACATATCGTCTTCCGGAGGTGTAGGGCCCGCCACTGAGGGAGGTCATCCAATGACCAGTAAGGACACCATGGCAATGATGTGCATTCAGCCATGGTGTGCACAAGAGCCACTATCGAATCAGCATGGGTCAAGCACTTATGGCCCATGAACATAGCACATCACACATCTATACATCACATGCAGGGAAGAATTGATCTAATCAATTAATATCTGTAAAGCCCATTTTAATGCCCATAATATTAACCATTAATATTATCTAGGTATATGGGCCAAAATTAGGGTTAATCAATTCGGTTCTTATAGCTTTATTTGCGAAGTGGGCTTTTAGCAGTTTTAACAATTTAAAACTGGGCCTTTACAGGTTGGGCTGAATTAAACATTCAATTAATTATCAATTCGTATGCCCATTAGTGGGAGAAATATGGTTGACATTCAGCCTTGATCAAACCCTAGATTGGTCCAACCAGTTTGGACCAATTTGGTTCAAATGGGTCTAGGGTTTGATCTTTTAATTAAAGATTTAATTCAAGAAATTAATCTGAAATTAAATGCTGATAAAAGAAAATCAAGAATTAGTCAGATAGGGTTGTCCGCACAATCCATCCTGCAAAACAGAGGTTAGATCACAGTTTGTAGTTTCACAAACTGCAAATCACAGTTTAAAAAATAAAAATAAATAGAAAACCTAATTTCTATTATAATCACATCAGATCGAATGCCTATACATTCAGTCTAAAAAATAAAAAATATATATATATATATTTTACACACCAAATGTAATAAAATAAATCAAGAAACTGCAAAATCGTAGGTTCCCTGTGCCAATCAAGATTTCGATCTCCAAGTGTACGAACAACCCATAAATCAAGAAAATTATAAAAAAAAAATCTAAATAATAATCAGATTTATAAAAATTAATTTCAGATTAATCGCTCATTAATTGGAAACAAATTTTCCAGAAAAACCTTATATCTGTGCAAATCGGGTAGAACGCCTTCTGCCCATTTGCACAGGTTTAGATGTGATCCAATTCGATTCAAGACTTGAACCTAGCTCTGATACCACTGAAGGGATGAGATATCCATCTATGGACACCCGAATCTTGTGGAATAGAATGGGCGAATTTCAAAAACTTATCTCCATCCTACTGTGAATCATATTCCCTATTTTAGAAAAATCATATTTTTCCAAGATTAATCTTGAACTAGGAACAAAACCAGATCTGAACAAAAGTAGTAGGAGAGGGATATACCTGATACGGAGAAACAATATCTCCCAATGGAGGTGTTCACGCCCAAGGAAGGGACCAAAGACTGCTCCCATTGAAGATGGCGCGGTGTAGGATGGAGCAGAATCAGCAGTGTTCTTCCCAAAAACCTGATCTTTCGCAAGAATCAACAGGACGACACATGAACACAGCTTCCTATCAGTTCCTTCACAAGAAACTGATATCAAGATCCAATCTTGATTTCTCCCACTTAACTGGAGATCGAACTGGCAGGTGAGACGGCGGCAGGAAGGAGGTGGCAAGAAAGAATTTGCGCAGAGGTGTTGAATTCTTTCTTTTGTGGTCTCAGCTCTGAAGAGGATGTGAATATGTATCTCATCTAAAGGCTGCTGCCCCCTCCTCCTTTTATAAACTTAAAGGGATCAGCTCCTAATCCCATTAGGAGTTGCTGATCCAAATCATATTTGGTTCAGAATTCCCCTAAAGTGATAAGGGTAAATCCTTATCTTATCTACAGATTAGATCAGCCTTCTCCTAATCTTATTAGGAGGTTTCCAGATCTGAATCACATTTAGATCTGGACTCTCTGAGTGGATAGGGTTAAGACCCAATTCTATCTGCTAATTTAATCTCAGAATTCGCCCCTGATTTAATTGATCAAATCAGCCCAGTTCGAAATGGGCTTTAGGCCCAATAAGTTTATGTGCTCACTTAGCCTTCCAAACTGCTGCCCAGTTGGGCTTCCTTGTATGGCATGGGACCCAAACATTGATCTACACATTGGCCACGAGGGTTCAGCCCAACCTTTGTTACAAAGCCTGGCCAAATACATTGTTATGGATAGTGCACCCCCTGAAACCCATCACATGGGCTCTATGGGCCCAACACTTACCCTAAGTGGTCCCTGAGCCAAGCCACCTTGTAACACCCAGGGACTATGGGCAGATGCAAGATTAGCCCATCAGGTATTACCCTCAATGGTCTTACACTTAACCTCTTAGCCCATAATGATCATACACTACCCGACAAGAGAGGACCTCTCCCTTGACTTTAAGGAATAATGCTGCACTCTCTACTCACATGGATCCTGGGAATTAAAATCTTTTGCAAATGTTTAGGAACCGTAATATATACTTTTATATCTCATACAAAATATATTTTACAAAACAAATCTCAACGATTGAAATCAGTTGCCGGTAGTCTTGGTTTCCATCAGAGAGAGTGCATCCTCGATCATTACCTTTGTCCTACAAAGGGGCTGATCCTATCACTATGATCACCCACTCAGATGAATTCTTAGACTGTCCCAACATACCCAGGTTTTGACCCTGCTAAGGATCTCACTGATTGGCATATGAAAGACAACCCAATCCAAACCTAGTGCAGTATCATAATTGAATCTAGGGGTCAGGTGTAACTTTTCAGTTTTGCCCATCAATCTCCAAGGTCCAGGGCAATGCTGGAAATCTGATCCGGTTGAAAGGTTCAATTAATCCTACAGTGCATGTACCTCGGGTCTCATCCTGGTGGCAGAGACAGGCCACCCCAACCGACTTAGTGGCACATCAGTGTCAGCCTTGTCAGGATTGGTCTCCCCAGGCCGACCCACTGGCTGTGAACGTTCTAAACTAACATGAGTCTCATAAGTGTCCAGTTTAAGGGTATTACATAGAAACACACCACAGGAATATGAATCAAATATGCACTTTATTCATTTACAATAAATGTCATAAGTACATCAAACTGGTTGGTGCTTAGGGCATACGAAACTGTCTAACACCATTCAGGTCAACCGGTTCAAGTGTCTCATCCTACCATTTGGCCAAAGCGGGTAGGATGAAAATAAATGTTAAGAGAAAAATGGGATAAGAATGAGAGTTAGAGGAGGGCTTTGTCAGCTCAAAGAAGGGAAAGAAAGAAGGCTGAGATAAAAAAAGAAAATGGAAGCATAGATGTGGGTGATCTCTAGCGGTGATGACAATGGCAACCTACATGGTGATGGCAATGGCGACCTACAAAGGCAACGATAACGGTGACCTATAGTGGCGATGGATCTCTCTCCTATAGATCTATAATCCGAGATCTCTATTATAAGATCTCATCTTTGAACCTAAGATCTCTCATATATCCCTCGAATCCCTCTCTCTCTCTCTTAGATCTTAGATCTAAGATATCTAAGATTGATCTTGTTTCTCTCTATTTTTCTCTATATGTTTGTTATTTCATTTTTTTTGAAAATTTTAAATAAAGTAGATTAGACTGCAAACCATTGCTCGTGTCAAATGGTTCAATAGTCAAATTGTCCCCAATCAATGGTGTAAGTACATGTAGATCAACATTGTAGGGATTGCGATGAGGATCATAATGATACAAAGATGATTATCATAACACGTGCGATGAGTATTGTGTTTGTGAAAATTTACCAAGAAAACACAACCGTAAACCTTTGTGCTGATCAGGAATTACTCTAACATGACGAACACAATAATATATGCCTGTGATGTCCTATATTCTTCACCCATGGCCACTTGAATCTCTAGTAAGCACCTCATGCTTATGGTCTCCTATGACAACTCACCTTATTAGACTAAGCCATGTCATGAAACATGTCATCACCTATAGAAATTTACCCCTAACACATGACCACAAGTAGGCGTGAAAGGGTTGTAGCAAAAAATGTGCCATGTGCGAGTTATAAGGGAAGGGGAATCACATTACCAAAAGATACTCATTGGATATGTTGGGAAACCCCAACAAGGCTTACCTACTAGGTACATAGAGAATAATGGTTCACTTTCCTAATGAGAAAAATTCTTATCTGTTCATTTCTCATTATAGCTTTAGTGGTTTATCTATAAAAGGGAGAGACTTTAAGACCTCCACATCAGATTAATCTCAAGAGCCTTAAGAGAATCCTAGCTGTAAGTACATATGTTTCCCTACAACGGTGATCATGATAAAGGCATCAAACCAGTCCTGCTTTAGACTTGTAGCCATCATGGAGGCCATCGCGAACCTGGGATGAACCCATAACTCGGCATACACTTGTGATGAGCTCGAAGCCATCATAGACCTGCGGTGGACAAAAGTACCTTGACACGATTACAATGAGCCAAAGTCACTGATGATAGGGCACCTAGTAGACTAAACGGAACACATTAAACTAACTCTGACGTCACCTGCAACCCATCGATATAGGAGACCCACAAAGTAAAGTAGCGCACTTGGACTATGAGAATCCTTAGCTGAAAGGAAACTTCATCCTTGGAAAATCTTGTGTGATATGTGGCAAACCCCCAGCAATGTCCTCTTGATAACCAACACTGAAACAAAGATACGCTTTCCAAATAGGAGTCAAACCACTTTTTGGCTCCATCCCTTAAGGGCATTAGGATCTCCCCTTATAAAAAGGGGGTGTAGACCATAACAAATATGAAGGAAGGTTAGGATCCATCACATGGATGGCCGAACCATGCTAGATGGATGGGAGAAATATCAAAAAATTTCTTAACATTTAGGGAATCGAATTCTCTACATTTTCTAGAACTGATCATGCACTAAAATCAGACCAGATTTGAAACCAAACCAAGAGAGAAATGTATACCTGATACGAATACCACAAGTGTAGATCCCAAGGTGGAAGTCATCATCCAAATCAGTCCCTAAAATCAGCTTCCACTTAATATGGCACAACTTGATATTGAAACCAGTTCAGCTACGCAGTTTTCAACAAAATTACAATCTAACTGCTTGGATCGAACTAGGGAGGTGAGCCCAAAATTTCTATGATTTTTTCTTGAAAAAATCAAAGAAAGAACTGATCTTTATCAGTTCCAAAGTCCATAGTCGAACTAGGGTTTCTTGGGAAACAAAAGAAGAAAAGAGAGAGCAGAATTGACAAGTGTTCTAGAGTAGTTCACCCCATTCTTCTTTTATCTTTTTATAGAGCACTTATCCTAATCAAATTAGGAGATCATCCAAATCTTTATTTGGATCTAGACTTAAGCAGTCATATGACATCTTAGTTAATCATATTAATTATGGGCTTTAGGCTCATCAGCTATATGGAGCATATGACCCAAGAGTGTTGCTTGGGCAATTTAGGTTTGATTTGTATGGCGTGGGACCCCACAATGACCTCACATAAGCCCACATGGGTTCAGCCCAACCTCTATGAAAAGGTCTGGCCAAATTCACTACTAAATGCAGTGAACCCCTGATCACATCACTATGGGCTCAAAATGGTTATAACATTTACAATTAAATGATCATTTTATCCAACCATCCTATGAAGACCCAAGGATAATGGACTTAAGTAAGATAAAGCCCATCAGATAATCAGCCCTTAATATCTCTTACACTTAATCTCTTGGCCCATAATGATTAAACATTACCCGACAGGGAATGACCTCTCCCCTAGCTGCAAGGTGTAGTGTCACACTCTCTACTCAGATGGATCCCAGGAATTAAAACATTTTGCAAATATTTTTCATAAAACAATATCTATATATAACAATATTCATTATATAAATATATTTTGCAAAACCAAATCTCAAACATAGTTGAAATCCACTGCCAACAGTTTAAGTTTCCATCAGAGAGAATGTAAACCATATAATCCACTTTGTTCGACAAAGGGGCCAATCCTATCACTATGATCACCCACCTAGATGAATTCTTAGACTGCCCCAACATACCCAGGTTTTGACCCTTAAAGGGTCTCACTGATTGGTATATCAAAGACAACCCAATTTGACACCCAATGCAGTACCATAATCAAGTATAGGGATTATGTGTAACTTTCCAGCTTTGCCCATCAATCTCCAAGGTGTAGGGCATAACTGGAAAATGATCTGGGTTCAGTGTTTTAACCAAATACACATTACATGTGATTTGGGTCTCACCCTAGCAATTAAGACATCCTACTCCAACTTTTTTGGCAACACATCAGTGTCAGTAGGGATGGCAATTTTACCCATAAAACTAGGCCCCGATTTAACCCACCCCGAATGGGGCAGATTTTCCCTGGTTACAAATGTATATTGGTAGGGTTCGAGGATTTTTCTTTTGTCCCAAATCAGAGATGGGACAAGGATGGGGTTTGCTTGTAAATCCCCAAACCCGCCCCAACCCTGGTTATGAATTATAAAAATACCCTTTTATATATACGGCATTAGGTCAGGATGGTTTTGAGAATTTGGGTCTTTTGAGTTTTGGGTTTTTACGTTTTGCCTTGCCTACCAACTAGAGAGAAGAGGAACCACTAATTGCCGAGCGCCGCCGCTGTCGTAGCATAGAGGAACTGGCGACTGCAGGGCATTGTAGTGATTCACTCTTTGCCTTTGAGACTTCCTAGTCTTCCTTTGATCTTCATAGTGAATCGATGATTCACTCTTCATTCTTCCTCTCTCCGTTCGTCCGTTGACCAATGGGCACCACCGCTGTCGTAGCAGAGCCTGAGTTGTACATAGAGTTTTCATGGATCTCAGTATCTTGTGGGTCATCTATACTATCACATTACAGAGCCCGAATTGTTTACTTTGGATAAGAATTTTTTTGTACTGGTTGACCTGTCTTCGTGGGATTCAGTGTTATTAGATACCATTTTTGTTGTTTCTCCTAGTTCTGTAGTTTTCAATTTATCTTGTAATTTGTAAAATCAAGCTGCTTTTGAAGATCAAAGAAAACCATATAAGTTGTAAAACTCCACAAATTCTTGCAACTTGCAAGTTTAAAGAAAAAGAAAAGGATGAAAGTAAAAGGTGATGAAGCCCAAAAGAGGAGAGAAGAGTTTTCGCTGGTTAAGTTTCCATATTGGGGCAGGGATGTGTCGGGGATTAACCATCCCCAATTTCAGTGGTTGTAGGGTGAGGACATGTTGGGGATTCCCCATCCTCGATGGGGTCGGGGATGGGGGTTAAATCTTTACCTGATACAGAGGACGAGGTGTGGACGGGTTAGGGGATTTTAGCCACAAGGTAGGGATGGGGAGGGGGTTCCCCACCCCATACCCTTCCCGTTGCCATTCCTAAGTATTAGCCTTGGTAGGATAAATTCCCTAGGTCTATCCAATGGCTAAGAACATTCTAAAATAACACGAGTTTCATAAGTGTCTAGTTTAAGGGCTAAACCACAGAAACATACCAATGTTAACATGAAACAATAATGTACATTTATTCATTTACAATAAATGTATCTATATATCAATCTGATTTAAGCTAAATGCATACATTGTCTAATAGCTTCCACTTGCACTTAGGTCTAATCAGGTACAAGCCTTAGTCCCATATTGTCTACGCGTTTCTCAAACACTTTCTGTGTCAGTGGCTTAGTCAATGGGCCTGCCACATTCTCCACTAATGCTACCTTCTGAATCTGGACATCCCCTCTACCAACAATCTCTCATCTCTCGTAGTATGTGATACTTCCTCTCGATGTGCTTAGATTTCGAGTGGGCTCTTGGCTCCTTAGCCTGGGCAATGGCTTTAGTGTTGTCACATAATAGTGGAATGGGTGATGTGCTTGATGGAACAACTCCTAATTCATGGATGAATTTCTTCATCTATACTTCTTCCTTGGTAGCTTCACTTACGACAATGTATTCGGTCTTAGCCATGAAATCTGTTGTGAACCCTTGTTTGTTGCTTTTTCAGCTAAACTGCATAGGACCCCATCATGAAGATGTATCTAGATGTATACTTTCTATCATCTGGGTCAAACTGGAAGTCAGCATTAGTATACCCGATCATCTGTAGTGAACTACTATTGAAGACAAGACAATAGTCTTTAGTCCTCCATAGGTATTTTAGTATGCTTTTCATAGCAGTCCAATGCGTCCTGGGTTTGACTGGTATCTACTTACCACACTGATGGCCTGTGCAAGTTTGTCTGAGTGCACAACATGGCATACATGATGCTCCCTACGGCTAAGGCGTAGGGAACCTCTTCTATGCCCTCTATCTCCTCTGAAGTCTTAAGTGACATGCCTTTCGAGAGAGTGACTCCATATCTGAAAGGAATGAATTCCTTCTTAGAATTATCCATGTTGTACCTGTTGACGATCTTGTCAATGAAAGATTGGGATAATCCTATTGTCCTTTTCGATCTACCTCTATAGAGTCAAAGTCCCAAAATATTGTAGGCTTCTTCAAGATCTTTCATGAAGAATTGCTATCAAAAGCCTACATTCACCGTAGTTAACATCCCTACATCATTCCCAATGAGCAGAATGCCATCTACATACAAAATCATGAAAGTAACATTTTCTCCCACTATCTTTTCGTAAACACAGGGTTCATCCGAACTCTGCTCAAAGTCAAACTGATTAACCGTTGAGTCAAAATGGATATTTCAAATTCTGGAAGCTTGCTTCAACCCATAAATGGACCTGTTCAATTTACACACCATATGTTCTAGACCCGAGGCATCAAAGCCTTGTGGCTATTGCATATAGATATCTTCAGTAAGATCTCCATTCAAAAATGCGGTTCTGACATCCATATTCTAAATCTCATAGTCATAGTGTGCAACTAGAGCTAACAAAATTCATATGTACCCTTTCGTTGCAAGTCGAGCTTTATAGGTCTCAACCTTTCCATCAGGGCCCTTTTTCCTCTTGTAGATCCATTTGTAACCGATTACTTTCACCCCAGGGGATAGGTCTATGAGAGTCTAGACTTCGTTGGTTTTCATCAAGTCATCTTGACTTTCATGGAATCTACCCACTTCAAGGAGTCCATGTCCAACCTAGCTTCCATATAAGTCATGGGATCTTCCTCACTGTTCGTAGCTTACATCAAGTAACTTTCTTGATCATATCCATAACGAACTAGAGGTCTAGAAACCTAGGTAGATCTTATAAGTTAGGTATTATTATCTGGAATCTGTGGATTATCTCCCACTACTCCTGAGTTCTCTTCATAAAAAACAAATTCTTGATGATGATTGTTCAGGATATAGTCTTCTTCCAAGAAGTAGGAACTTCTATTAACAAACAATTTTTGTTCTCTTGAGTCATATAAAAGATACCCTATAGAGCCTTTAGAGTAGCCTACAAATAGGTAACAATTGGTTTTGGATTCCAATTTGTCCGCACTTGTTCTTTTTAACGTGTGCTGGACAACACCATATTTTCAAGTGTCTTACACTTGGTTTCTTTCCGATCCATAGCTCATAAGGAGTCTTAGGAACTGATTTGGTTGAAACCTGGTTCAACACGTATATTGTAGTCTCCAATGCATGCCCCTAAAAGGATATGGGTAACTCATAATGGATGATGAATGGTCGTACCATATCTAATGGAGTCCGATTTCTTCTCTCTGATACACTATTTAATTGTAGTATAGAAGGAGGAGACAATTGTGATATAATCATATTGTCCTTTAAGTAGTCATTGAATTCGTCGGAGAGATATTCACCCCCTTAATATGACTGAAGGGTTTTGATCTGTCTCCTCAATTTTTTTTGACTTCTTGTCTTATATCCTTGAACTTTTCAAAAGATTCAGACTTATGTAGCCATACAAAGAGTAATCATCGATGAAAGTTATGAAATAACAGTGTTAGTTGTGTGTCCTAACATTCATGGGACCACATACATCTCTATGTATCAGGTCAAGTGTGCCTGTAGATCTTTCAGGCTTACCTGTAAATGGCCTTTTTGTGATCTTGCCTTGGAGGCAAGGCTCACAATTTGGTAGATTTTCTACAGTGAAAAAATCTAGAGGACCATCATTCACCAATCTTGTGATATGTTCTATATTTATATGGCCATGTCGGTAACGCCATAGCCACATGGGATTAACTGTATCACGTGTTCTTTTCTTGGGGATGTGTTCCAATGTAGTTTTAGTTATATTTGTTTCTAGAGAATGATGGAGGACACAAATACCATTCTCAAGTTCTCCATGAGTAAGGAATTTGTTATTAAATTTAATTGTAATCTTATTACTAAATAAAATAACCATCATTACATAACTTAGAAACTGAAATCAAATTTCTTCCAAGTAATGGTACATAAAGACAATCTTTTAAAGTAACAACTCTTTCTCTAAAATCAAATCTATTGTTCCTATAGCAGTAGCCACAACAGTTGAAGTTGTCCCCAAGTAAAGCACATCTTTATCATTTAGCTTTCTTCTTTCCTTGAACCCCTGCAATGTGTTACATGCATGAGTGGAAGCCCACGAGTCAATACACCAAGATGTAGAAGTGACCAGCATATTGGTCTTTATGACAAGAGATTCAATTTGTTGAAGGAGGGAATATCAAGAATGGAAACAAAGGATGAAAGAGGGAATATCAAGGCTTCCACTCAACTAATTAGTGTTGCCTTTCAATTTGTTGTCGTCTAACAATTTAGCAAACTGTTCGTGTGTCATTTTCGATAAAAGCCAACACTAATTATTCCACGACAATAATATTATTTTATGTTTTCTTACATAGAATGAACTTTTATCTATGTTCCATCTCAATTTCTTCATCTCTGAGATTTTCCTCCTATTTCAGTGATGAGGACACCGTTCATGTCTTTGGAAATGAGAAAAATCACATAGGTGCATGGGGCCAACTGTTTCAACTGCATAACCCCACCACTTTTTGTGAAGTATCACATATCCACCCATCCAATGAGCTTTCCTTTTGGCTTCCATTAGACAAGGCTCATTGCCATTTTAGGTTAAAGCTTTCTATTTGGTAAGTATAGACTCGTCATATCACGATCCCCAAGGTACCGTGGAAGGGTCTTCCATTTTAGGATAGGCCCCTCCCACTTAGTCTATTATGCCCCTATCATCTTATGAAACAATCCCACTAATTGCATCATTAAAATGGATAGCCCAATTCTATGGCACATCTGCACCCACTAATTCAACCCGTTTTTATGCTAATGACAGAAGACCTTTAAAGAAATAATCCTATAATATTCCCTATCTCATTGCACTTATATTAATCTGGAGGGAACATGTAAAACAGTCCCTATGTCTGATTTAGGTCATACCACAGTGGCTCCCACTGACTTTCATATAGTCAAATTTGAATAGACCCATAATAGGCTAGGGTTCCTCTTGGGGAGGAAGCTAGATAGGGGCCCATAGAAAAAGGGAGATCATGCAATGATCTATGACATCATGGAAATGATGTGCATTCAACCATGATGTTCGCAGATAGTCACATAATTCTATACATGGGCCAAGCACTTATGGCCCATGAACAAATCACATCCATTCAGTGCATCACAAGCACACACAAAAATTAATCCAAATCAATTCAAAGACTTGTAAATCCCATAGCCATTTAAATTAACACATAATCAGCCCATCAATGGACCAAAATTATCTAATAACTTTATCTTGGTATATGGGCTAAACTGCAAAAGGAAGTTCAACCCATAGAGTAGTCCATGCTGAAATGGGTTGGTCTTGCTTTAATCTAACATAAAAGGGGTTTTCAAGAGGGCCGAATTCGTCCATGCAATGGGCCATCAAACCCCTGGCCCAAAACCGATTTTAAGTCACTTAAAATGTGATCCAAGGGGCTGTGACTAGACCCCAAAGAACCATAGGTTCGTCCCAACTAGTTTGGACCAAAACTAGGTCAAATCGGCCTAGGGTTTGGTGTCCAAAACATGTAGCAATTCACAAAACTAGTTATCTGAAATTTTCAGTAAAGATTCACAATCAAGACAATAAAACAAGAAATAATAAAGCTAGGGCTGATAGTGTGATGGTCTAAATCCGACCCGGACAAAACTGCAACCCTACAAAAAATTGCAATTTGCAGATTGATCTCTATCTACAAATCTTGTCTTCTCCGCGTGCTCTAGTGATTTTTTTTATGTAAAAAAATATAAAAAAACTGTAATTTATATTACTTACATCCGGAAAAACCTAATACAATTTATCTAAAAAGGAAAAAAAATGATTACAAACCAAATTATCAAAACAATGAATATTGAGTACATCAAATTTGGCACCACAAAGATTTCGATCTCCATCACAATTTCAGCCCAAGAATTCAAGAATTCACAATAGAAAAGTTATGAAATATATTAGAATATAATCACAAAAATTTTAGATCAATTTGCCCAATTCTGAGAACCGATTTCTCAAAAAAACTGCTAACTACTCAAATCGGTTAGACTAGTTCTTGTCGTTTTAAGTTTTGGTTTAAAACTGATTTGGTTTAGTTCAAGGCTGAACCTGATGGTCTAATGCCACTGAAGGAAGGTTAGGATCCATCATATGGATGGCCGAACCATGCTAGATGGCTGGGCAAAATTTCAAAAAAATTATTAACCTTCCAAGAATTGAATTCCCTACAAATCGAAAAACTGCATTTTTTCTAGGATCGATCTTGCACTGAAACCGGACCAGATTTGAAGCCAAACCAAGACGGAAATGTATATCTGATACGGATACCACAAGTGTAGATCCCAAGGTGGAATTTCAGGTCCAAATCAGTCCCTAAAACCAACTTCCACTGAAGATGGCACAGTTTGATGTTGAAGTTGGTTCAACAATGCAATTTTCAATAAAACTACAATCCAACTGCTTGGATCAAATTGGGGAAGTGAGCATGAAATTTCTCTGAATTTTTCTTGAAAAAAAAAACAAAGAAAGAACTGATGTTTATCAATCCCAAAATCTGTAGTCGAGCTAGGGTTTCTTGGGAGACAAAAGAAGAAGAGAAAAAGCAAAATTGACAAGTGTTCTATAGCAATTCACCCTCTTATTCTTTTATCTCTTTATGGAGCACCTCTCCTAATCAAATTAGGAGATTATCCAAATCTTTATTTGGATCTAGACTTTATTAAGAGATAAGGCTTATCCTCTTAAGAGGATAGGTGCTCCATACCCATTTCCAAACCCAAATTCGCCCCATGTCACGTGATAGCTTAAACAGTCATCTGACATTTTAATTAATCATATTAATTATGAGATTTAGGCCCATTAGCTATATGCCTCATGATCCAAGAGTGTTGCTTGGGCAATTTAGGTTTGATTTGTATGGCGTGGGACCCCATAATGACCTCAAATAAGCACACATGGGTTCGGCCCAACCTTTGTGAAAAGGCCTGGCTGAACCCCTGCTAAATGCAATGAACCCCTAAGCACATCACTATGGGCTCAAAATGGGCCCAACATTTATAGTTAAATGATCATTGAATCTAACCATCCTATGAAGACCCAAGGATAATGGACTTAAGTAACATAAAAACCATAAGGTAATCAACCCTTAATGGTCTCTTACACTGAACCTCTCGGCCCATAATGATCAAACACTGCCCGACAGGGAAGAATCTTTCCCCTGGCTTCAAGGTGCAGTGTTACACTCTCTGCTCAGATGGACCACAGGAATTAAAACTTTTTGCAAACACTTTTCATAAAACATAATATATATACATATATTGCAAATTCAAATCTTAAACACAACTGAAATCCACTACTGGTAGTTTAGGTTTCCATCAAAGAGAGTGCAAACCTTATCATTCACTTTGTCCGATAAAGGGGTTAATCTTATCACTATGATCACCCATTCAAATGAATTCGTAGACTGGCCCAACATACCCATGTTTTGACCCTTAAAGGATCTCACTGATTGATATATCAAAGACAACCCAATCTAATACCTAGTGCAGTACCATAATCAAGTCTTAAGGTTATATGTAACTTTTCAATTTTGCCCATCAATCTCTAAGGTCCAGGGCATAACTGGAAAAGGGTCTGGGTTCAGTTTTTTAACCAAACACACACTACATGTGCTTCGGATCTCACCTTTGTAGTTGAGACAAGTTGCCCCAACTTTTTTGGCAGCACATCAGTGTCAGCCTTGGCAAGATAAATTCCTAAGTCTATCCCATGGCTGAGACCATTGAGCCACGTCTGCTTGTACCCGATGTCGACCGTGTACTCCGTTGGCTTGACACATTACATAGGTCCTCCAACACTAGCATTGTGATGAACCGTGAGCCATTCCATATTAGTTGGTGCAAGCAATGAAACACCGAATGTGGACTACGCTAGGCCGCACATAATGCTACCATAATACACGTTCACTGCTTTCGTCCATGTCCACCCGAGACCACGGCTAAATGGGCCCGAGTTGGCCTCAGCCGTCCATTGGGACCTCTGGCACAAAAATTGAGACGAGCGGTGGACAAGAATGAAACCAGTAAAGGAAAATAACGGATAAGGTCAATAGTATCGTGGACAAGGCTATTTGTTGGGCGCTTGAACCACATTGAAAAGGGTACTAAGCGTATATGTTATATTGGGCGATGGTTGGTGGTCTTAAAATGGAGCACTTTGTTTGCTTCTCCAATGAAAGGAAGTACACATGCTCGATGTTCGTTTGGTGACATATCAATCACCCATATACACTGCCTTATAGGTTAGCAATAAACCACTTTTAATCATGCACGTAATTTATTAGTAAAGCTATAATTGTTATGGTACTCTATCATTTATTCAGAAAATTAGCTGCTAATTTTTAGTAACAGACAATAGCTGTTAGAGGATTATATGTTATGACAGAATCTCACGTTTCAATGCAAGATTTTCTCTCCTTACCTCCTATAGTTCAGCTTTCCATTCAAGGCAAATGCGTTGGTATTCTTTCATGGCATCGAAGTTTGCATCCCTTATGTTGATGCATTGGCGTGATTTCAGATATTTGACGGCCACTCTGACATCCTATTCAACCGATGCATTGGACGTATCAGTTATATCCTCATAGAAGGTTCTCACTTTGCCCCAAGCGGTCACAGTGACGATCACATAAAATGTTTCGTCCATCGTATTTACAATCCATCTTGGGCATAGGAGGTGGTAGGCAATGGAAGTTTGCCTGATATACTTCGACCTCAAAGGGTTCCTCCATTCGAAACAACTAAACAAAAGAAGAGAAAAGTGAGAGTGGAAATATTTGCAAGACAATTATGTACTATTTTGATAATCTACGCCATGAATATTAGACCATTGGAAAGGTTGAATAAAAAAGCATAGAACACATAACCTGCACAAGGATTACTTGTATTAGAGTTCAACGCCTAGATAACTTCGACCTTAGATGTCGTTATTGGACCCAAGCTTCGACACAAAAAGAAACAGTTCTATAGCTACATGAGGTTTAAGCCTTTAAGGAGCAATTGGTTAATAATAGAAATGGCATAGTGCGCTCATGAAGATGCACGCTAGTCCAAGAAGCCCACCATAGTATCCAGTTTAGGGGATATGCTCACTCATGATTCAGTTATTAACTCATCCTTGTAAGAAACCAACTTTTTAGTGCAACCACACACTGGTGAGATAAATTGGGATCAATCCCATTGTTTGAAATCAGTCGTGAACATAGTCTACTACTTTCTTTACCCCAGTGTGCGTGGATACCAATTTAGCTAGATAGATCAACATCATCCTGCATGCATTGCTTGACAAGATGACATTGTCGACCCCTGTCTATTACCATGTATAACAATACAAAATACATTGGATCCAGATATTAAAACTTGTTCAAACATAAGGTTCACCAAAGATAGCCATTACATGACCACTCACTTCTAGCTCTTAAGTATGTACGAAAATAGAAATACAACAACACATGATCTTCCAACAGTATTTCTTGAGATGCCACAATAGACCCCATTTGTCTATGACAATCAAACACCCCACTCTCCAGCTCAAGAAGGCGGTTGCCGATATTCCTCCAAGTGTCACCGGCGAAGTAGCTTCATCATCTGGTCCAATGGGAGTTGCCCAACGAAAATAGTTGCAACGACCTTCCATGTGTGCCTCTGTGTGAGGATGGTTCGACTGCCTAAGAAATGCCAAGTTGCCCTGTTCACATCGGGAGCAAAAAAGGTCAATAGACTCAATACGAGTGTTAAACCTTCAAATATATTTGGTAATATTATTATTTACCTCAAGATTTCCAGGGCAAGTGTAGAAAATCCTATTGGGATTACATGGAGTTTCGGAGGCCCGGATAATACATTTCCTCCGGTACTTACAATACTTAACCTCATACTTAAGATAGTTGTGGGAGGAGAAACCTCATATTGACTGCAAACTCATGACTCTCCAACAAGAAACGTATTACTAGGCTGGTAGACATATACAAATAATAAAAAAACAAACCTTTCGTCACCATGTAGGTTATTACACATTATCAAACAAAGGAATACAAAAGAACAAAAAAACAAATAATCCAACTTCTTTCATACAAAACAAAAGGAAACAACATGCGAGGATAACCAAGGGGCTAGAACGGCCGATTACTTGTTAGAGACATTGCTAAAATCGCCGGAGATCGGAAGAACTGAATAAGGACGTTCGTTCAATCGGAGGCTAGAATGAAAGTGAATAGGGAGGAGAGAGAAAAATTAAAGAGTTACATTTACCGCAAGAGGTTAGTTGAGGGTATTTTGTAACAAGGGCAAAAGTCATAGGGTAAAAGGGGCATTTTGGGTATTTCAAAATAATGTTACAAGATTAGGATGATGTGGATGTGAGACAGTCGAGTAAATGGAGATTTAGAATTTAAAAGAAAAAAATGCATATTTTTTAAATGAGGTAAATTTCTTAAACTACCCTTACGTTTAGTTAATTGACTGAGTGTACCATTACTGTTTAAAAATTGACTAACACTACTCCTATCATTTCTAACAATTGACTAATTCTTTTTAAGCCTTAACATTCATCAATAGAGATATGAGAAAGACTATTTTAACCTCCACTATAGATTACCCAGATCTCTCCCTCTCTCTTTCATTTTCTTCGCCGGAACTATCGGAACAACGGATAATGGCCGGATTTGGGTTCCTTGCAGATCTGAGAGATACTCAGATATGGATTGACCTTATATGCAGCAAGAAGCCCTAGGGCTTTGGTCTAATTCAAAGTAAAAACAAAATGGGCATTGTTCTTGAAAACTTCACAAAGACATTAGTCCACTACAACACTATCCCCATGGAATTGTCCAAGCAGTGATGCCTCCAGCCCTTGTACGCATCCTCTTAACTATCGTAACTAGTAGAACGAAGGCCAAAGGAAAAATTGAAGCTCCCCAACCTCTTAACTACCATAACCAGTGGAACATTTAGAGTGTCAACCTCTACATTTGCAGCCAATTCCGGAGAAGAGAACAAGAGGGGCACCGACCTCTGTAGTTGCAGCGATTCTAGAGAAGAAAACGAGAGGGGTGCCAACCTCTGCGATTCTGGAGAAGAGTGGCGGTTCCAAAGAAGACAATATATTGCTAGACTTGAGGTCACGGTGCAGTACCACCTAGTCCCACCCATGATGTAGGTAGTTCAAGCCCTCTACTACATGGATGAGCACACTTGGCCGTCCTTCCCACCCCAACAATTAGTTTGGCTTGTCAAAGATCCAACTGTTGAGGCTGCCATTAGGCATGTAATCGTAGACCAACATCAACTCATTGCCTTTCCTGCACCACCCTCTCATGTGGACTAAGTTCTTGTGTTGCAGCCTACCCATGCTTGAGATCTCGACCATGAACTCTCTCAATCCCTGCTTGGAATCATGGTTGACGCATTTGATTGCAACCTTGTGTTGTTGGGTAGAATTCCTTTGTATACTTTGCCAAAACCACCGAACCCTAAAAGATTTTCTTTTGAAAATTCATTTGTTACTTTGTTAAGCTCTTGGAAGGAGACCCGGTGGGGCCAGTACTCAAGCTCCCATTCTTCAATGTTGTTCTCCTCTTTGCTTTTCCTCTTCCTTCGCCAAAACCAATAAGAACTAGAAAAGATTAAAATTATAACAGCGAAAAAAGAAACAACAATTCTTAATATAGCTCCCACAAAATATGACGATAGCGAATGTGGAAGACGTGGTGTAAAACTTGGCAATTTCGTTGTGTTTATGTCAGGAAAAGAGTCACCTTTATTACTAAAGCTCCAAGCTAAGATCCTCGGTGCTTCTCTTGAAGTGTCCTTTGATGCAGAGAACCCAACAAACATCTTGTTGGATATGTACTCACCTATTTCATTGGCATAATAATTGAACAGAGTTTTAGATGGTTGAGAAACACTTGCAGGAGCAAAATGTTACACAATGTTAGCATCCGACCTCTGTAGCTCTGGCGGTTCCGGTGATTCCAAAGAAGAGAACGAGAGGAAAAAGGAAAAGGGGGAAGGTCGTAACTGCGATTCCCCTATAACATTCAACATCTACAGTTATGACAATTCTTGAGAAGAGAATGAGAGCAAATGGGAGAGATCAAAGATCTATAGTGAAAGAGGGGGAGGTCGGAGGTGGAGGGTAAAATGAAAGAGGGCGAAGTCGGTGGTGGGGGCTAAAATTGGATTTTTAAAAAATTACATGTCATGTGCCTATGAGTTTTGACGGAATATTAACATAATCTAATGGTAAGGGTAGAATTAGTCGATTGTCAGAAAGAGTAAGAGTAGTGTTGGTCAATTTTGAAACAGTAAAGATATACTTAATTAATTAACTAAACCATAAGAGCAGTTTAAAAATTTACTCTAAATTTTTATACCCAATCTTAACGATAAATTTGCCTATGAAAGAGAAAAACCTATTATTTTTGTCAACTAGTTTTATCCTAATTCGCTATATTAGAGCCTAAAAAATTTCCCTGTTTTAAGGAAAATAGCATTTGGAGAGTCATCTCTTTTTCACTCGGTTCCCAATCCCCTGGGTTTCACTATAATTTCCTTTTTGAAATTCATTGATTTGAATTAATAGATTTTTCTTTTTTCCACTGTATTTCCAAAGACAAATTTGTTTCATTTTTCGATTTTCAAAATTCCCCCCCTAGTTTTTTAATCAATTGCATTCCCTTTTGATCTGTTGTCCATTCCATTCCAAGCATTTTTGCCAATATCATATTGAGATCATCACATTTATTATTCCACATAACTTGAAATTTAAATGGACTAATTCAGACTTGAGACCTTGAGACCGGAGGGAATGTTTAGGTTGTTGGCATGACCTAAGCCAGAGGCATCATTTAATTGGATTCTCTCGGGCCGAACGCTGCAGCGATGTTGGTTGTTGTTCAACGAGACAGAGACACGGTAGCAAAACAACCGGACATCCTCGTTTATGTCGCTTTAATTAATTAATAGAAATACAATTTAAATATTAAATTGCAAATTTAAAAGCAACACAGCAGAAATAGAAAGTAAAGTTAGCGAAAAGAGAATAGTGGAAACTAGTTTATGCTTAATAAAATCTCTTGTTTCTCTCTCCATGGTCTAGAGGACCAGTAGTTGAACGAGAGATTTTTCTTCATTCGGCGGTTTTTCCTCTTCGTGTTTCTAAACGTTCTCTCTTGGAAGACAGGGTCGTTGTCTGTTGTCTTCATCTTCATCTGTAAGTATTCAATGAAACCGATAGAAGAAACCCTTGTTTCTCTTTTTTTTTTTTTTTTCAATTTTCTTTTTTTTCCCGATTTATTGCTCTCTTGGGTATTAACAACTCAAAATTTCTTTGCCTACTAGTGGGTGGGTTTTATGAAAAGTAAATTCATATTTTTCATCGCATATTTCATGATTTATGGGCATCATTCTGTTCAAGTATCTCTCTTCTTTCCATTTTATCTCAAACTAGTTTTAGCTGATGATTTGGATATTAATTTTTTATTTCTCTTTTGGGAGGAAGAGGGCTGGTTCTAGCACGATTTTCTTTCCTCTGTTTATTTGGTTGTTTCGAAGAATCTATTTTTGCTAATTGATCTTTTCAAAAACAGTTTTCCCCCACCTGCAGCCGTAAGAAAAAAACCGTTCTCTTTTTATCATTAGTTGTTTCATGGTAATCATGTTTGAAGATGCCTCATCGAACTTGAAGAGGGATTCTTCAAGAAGGTTTTATTTTTGATGGGTATCAAGAAGCTAATTTATTGAACTGTTTTGAATTCTTAATTTACTTATGTTTCATATCTTACTTTTTGTTTTTGTGTTTTTCACATGAACCTTGATCAGAACCATGCAAGCAAAAGCCAAGAGGAGAGTCGTTAATGAGAATGGGGATGGTGGAGAAGACTTGGTCCTTGCCACTTCAATTGTGAAAGGGGAGGATTTGGGTCCAATTGTTAGGCATGCATTTGAAATGGGAAGACCTGAGGCCCTGTTGTATCAACTTAAGAATGTTGTAAAGAAGAAGGAAGTTGAAATCGAGGAACTCTGCAAGCTCCACTACGAGGAATTTATTCTTGCTGTTGATGAACTCCGAGGAGTCTTGGTTGATGCTGAAGAGCTGAAAAGTGAACTCTCAAGTGATAATTTTCGTCTCCAGGAGGTTGGGAGTTCCCTATTGTTGAAACTTGAGGATCTCCTTGAGTCATACTCAATCAGGAAGAACATTAATGAGGCTATAAAAATGTCAAAGATCTGCATTCAAGCCCTTGACCTCTGTCTAAAGTGTAACGACCATGTAAAGGAAGGTCGGTTTTACCCTGCTCTTAAGACTCTTGATCAAATAGAGAGAAATTTCTTGCAGAATGTCCCTGTAAAGGCCCTGCAAAAGGTAATTGAAAAGAGAATACCATCAATAAAGTCACATATTGAGAAGAAAGTATGTAGTGAGTTCAATGAATGGCTGGTTAACATAAGGAACAAGGCTAGGGAAATTGGCCAGATAGCCATAGGACAAGCTGCATCAGCTCGTCAAAGGGATGAAGAGATGAGGAATCGCCAGAGGGAGGCTGAGGAGCAGAGCAATTCAGGATTAGGTGATTATGTATACACTCTAGATGTCGAGGAAGTTGATGAAGGTTCAGTTTTGAAGTTTGATCTCACACCTGTCTATCGTGCATATCACATCCATACTTGTCTTGGGATCCAAGAAAAGTTCCGAGAGTGTTACTATAAGAATCGATTGTTACAGCTTAATTCGGACTTACAAATATCCTCAGTACAGCCATTTCTTGAATCCCATCAGACATTTTTTGCTCAAATTGCAGGGCACTTCATAGTGGAGGATCGAGTCCTACGGACTGCTGTGGGGATTTTGTCTACTAATCAAATGGAGACAATGTGGAAAATGACTGTTGTAAAGATGACATCAGTGTTGGAGGAACAATTTTCCTGTATGGATGTTGCAAGCCATTTACTTCTGATTAAGGACAATGTCACTCTTCTTGGTGCAACACTTAGACAATATGGGTACCAAGTAGGTCCCTTGCTGGAGCTTCTTGATACTAGCAAAGATAGATACCATGAACTCCTATTAGAGGAGTGCCGTCGTCAAATGACTGATGCTTTTGCAAATGAAACTTATGAGAAGATGGTAATAAAGAAAGAATTTGAGTACAACAAGAATGTTTTGGCATTACATCTCCAAACATCAGATATAATGCCAGCTTTCCCCTATATTGCTCCTTTCTCCTCCAGTGTTCCTGATGTTTGCCGCATTGTTCGAACATTCATTGAGGACTCTGTCAATTATTTGTCTTATGGGGGGCGCATGAACTTCTATGATGTTGTGAAGAAATACCTCGACAAACTCTTGATAGAAGTGTTGAATGAAGCTCTACTGAAAGTAATTCATAGTTCCACAACTGGTGTTTCTCAAGCCATGCAGATTGCTGCCAACATAACTGTTCTTGAGCGAACTTGCGATCTCTTTGTGCAACAGGCAGCTCAACACTGTGGGATCCCTGTGCAATCCATTGAGAGGCCTCATGCAAGTTTATCTGCCAAGGGGGTTCTAAAGACATCACAGGATACTGCATATAATGCTTTAATGAACCTTATTAACTTTGCATTGGATGAGTTTATGGCACTAACCCAAAATATCAATTGGACAGCAGAGGAGATACCACAAGATGGAAATGACTATGTACATGAAGTGGTGATATACCTTGACACTGTGATGTCCACAGCTCAGCAGATCTTACATTTGGATGCGTTATTTAAAGTTGGTAGTGCTGCCCTTAAACACATCTCCAACTCAATTGTGACAGCTCTCCTAAGTGACAACGTGAAAAGGTTCAATGTGAATGCGATCATGAGCCTTGACAATGATCTAAAGATATTAGAAAATTTTGCAGATGGGAGGCTTCACAGCATGGGCCTGAGTAAGGAGAATAGTTTAAGAGATTGCTTGATTGAAGCTCGACAATTGATTAACCTATTATTAAGCAGCCAACCAGAGAACTTCATGAATCCAGTGATAAGGGAGAAAAACTACAATTCACTGGACTATAAAAAGGTTGCTAGTATCTGTGAAAAGTACAAGGATTCACCTGATAGGCTGTTTGGAAGCCTTTCAAGCCGGAATTCAAAGCAAAATGCCCGGAAGAAGTCAATGGATGTGCTAAAAAGAAGACTAAGGGATTTCAATTGAGAAAGCTTGAAGTGTGCTTTTTGATTCTTACTCCTATTTCTGTTTCTTTATTTGCATCCTTCACTGTAATTTACAGTGACATGGGCAAGGACTGGTATTTATTGGAAACATGGGCATGGTACTGGTATTTATTGCAGACTTATGATTTTGAATTTCCTAGTGTTTTATAGATATCTTTTTGGATTATTAAATTGAAGAATGATAATATTTATTTGGAGGAAAACGACATTGTGAATCACTGTTTGACTTGCTTTATACTTGATTAATCTTGATGCGGAAGTTTTATTGGTAAATTTTAAAATGGAATATACAATTCCATTAAGCTTTGTCCCAACTATAAGAGGTCGGTTACATGAATCCTTTTCTGCCAGTAATCTCTATTCAATGCCATATCTGTTGTTAAATTAAAATGAAATATCTATTATCATATTCACTTAAACAAAGCAAGTCCTTTGTTTCTTCTGGTACTTCCAGACCAATATTGCCATGTTCCTTTTAGTTATGTTGCATTACCAATATCAATTTACCTTTTATCTTACAGGACTCTAGGGGTAAAATGGATTTAATCTCAACTTCAAGCTTTATAAGCCCTGTAATCTTTGTTTTGAATTTTCTCTTTAGTTTATAAACTATTTAGTGTAGATCCCAGTCTATAATTTTCTTGGCTTGGCTGTGCTCCCTTCTGAAGGTAGGTAGATGAACTTTTGTCCAGATCCCGTGCACTTCATAAAATCTTGGCCTTATAATGCACCAAATTCTAATAATTTTGTTGGAACATTGAATCTTCAATTTGTCCAAAGTTCTTATCTCAACCATTTTATTACAAGTCTTTCTGCATAGTGCTAACAAGTTTGACTTATCATGGAAAAATGGTATACATATATTATTGCTATTTAGCAATTTTTATCTAATAGCTTATAATAACTTCTATGAAATTATTTTTCACAGATTAGATACTACTCTTTTTGCTGTATACTTTGCTTTTCTGCTCTAGGAGTAAGATTTGTAAACCTTGATCCTGTGTTAAGTGAAATTGTTTAGGGGCTGTGTATCTTTGTTATGTTCTTTATTTATGTTCCTTTTTATACTGTTGCCTAACTAAAGAAAAGGAAACTTAATGAAATTATGAAGTTTGCTTGTGCCGAAATGTTGAAATTGGAAAAAAGAAAAAAGGGTAGAACCAGAGGCCATTTGTCAGATAGTTATTATGTCATGATCCGTGGACAATAATTGTTGTTGGTAATGAAGAGATCTAGATGGTCTTCTAATGCATATGCTATGATTTTTTCTGACAAGTAGCAGGGATCAGCTACAGTTTTTAGCTTACAACAAGCTAAAGTGGCAGTAACTATTATCAATGAGTGAAGCAGAAAGCTTGCAGGAAAGAAATCAACACCATCTCTATTTTAGTGAGCCACATCAAGGGCAGAGTCTGATTTAAAATGTCTAAATTTATGTGGTCATGGTAGGTATGGCAGAATCTCATGAGAGTATATATATATATATATATATATATATATATATTAAAACAAAGTAGTAAAGAAAAACTCTCCTTTTTTTGATCTTTTGATTTTTTTATTTCATATCATTTTTTTAAAAAACCAATGAGATGCTCTCATTCCTCAAAAAATTATCTAAAATCTCTTTCTTACCCATTGTTCCCAACAATCTCCTCTCCTAAAATTTATCTTAATACCTCCCTCACTTTCTCCTAAATCATCTCTATTTATCTCCTAACTTATCTCTAATTTATTACAACATTTCTCTCCAAATTATCTCTAATAAATTTTAAAATAATTATTTAAAATACAAAAAATAATTATAATAGATTTAATAATATTTATATTATTAATAGTTTTATATTTCTACAAAATTCATCACGAAATTATGTACTAACAATATAAATTATGATTTCCTTGATTATTCAAATTAAATGTTATTCAAATAATAGAAATTTAACATTAAAAAACAACCAATGAGATGCACTTTTCCAAAAACCTAAATAATCTCTTCTTATGAAATATCTCCTAAACTACCTCCCCCACTATCCTCCAGTTTTTCCAAAATTATCTTTAATTCCTTTTTATCTTCTAAATTATCTCTAATTCCTATTTATCTCCAAAATTCTCTAATTTACCAAAGTGTTTATCTCCTAAATTATCTCCAAGTCCTATTTATCCTCTCCCTGAAAGTTTGGATTAAAAAAGTTAAGAATAATTTAAATATTCTAAAAATTATATAATAACTTTAAAATATATATTAAAAGCATAAAAAAATAATTTTATATTTTTACAAAATATATCACGAAGTTATGTACTAGCAATTTAAATTATGTATTTCCTGATTATTAATTTAAATGTTTTTCAAATATTTAATAATATTTAAAATAACAAAATTATGTAATAAATTTAAAAAAATTCTTCAAAGTAGACAAATAATTATAGCATAATATTGAAATCAATAATAATTTAATATATTACAAAATTAATAATGAAATTATGTAGTAATAGTATAAATTATGATTTTATGGATAATTAAATTCAATAAATAATTGATATTTTAAAATTTAAATATTTTACATATTATTTTAGTATTTAAATAGCTAAATATTTAAAATAACTAGATTTTAAATAGTTGAAATAAAGAAATTATGTAATAAAATTAAAAAAGGTCAGCGGTTTGTTGATCAAATCAATGCTTTTGGGCAAATTAATGGTTTTGGGGTAAAACGGAACTGGTCACATCTCGGTTTTTTTTACCCGACCATCCAATTCGGTTCGGTTTTGAAAACCATGTTTATTGTATTTTTGTTATAACCTATTGATTAATATTTATTAGAGATTAAACTTATACTATTTATTGACTAAGTTAATATATTTTTAGTACTTATTGTATTTTTTGTAATTATTGTATTTTTTCATTATCAATAAGTTTCCAATAATTGTGTAATTTTGCTATAAATTTTTAATAATCATTGGAGATTAAACTATTGTTCTTTGTCATATATGAGACTATTAATTTAGTTGAAATTATGAGTGCTCATGAGTTGGCCCGGTTCGGCTGTAGGTTATTTGGCCAACTAAATGACATGGTCAGGTTGGGGAGTTAGTTAGTTGAAATCGACTGACATTTTGTAAAATCCGATACACTCAAGTTGTATTGATTTGAGTCAATTTTTTGGTTTGGTTAGTCGGTTCAAAAGATTTAAACTTAAAAGTTAAATTTAATTTAAAAAATTATAATACAATTATTAAAAATAAATTTAAAAATTAAATTTATGATATAAAACATTTTACACTAAGAAATATGGGAATTTTTTTATTTTTCCATATTAAGAATTATATTTAAAATATAAAATATTAATATATATCCATGGTTAGGTCGTTTAATTTTGATCGGTTTACAAATAGCCAAAGTGAAGCTGATCCAACTTGGTCCAATTGGGAAATTTTTGAAACAAATCCAACCTAAAATACTAGAAAAGTGACCAACTCGGGTCGAGTTAATCGGGTTGGTCAATTTCATTAGTTTGATGAATAAACCTAACTAAAATTAATTATTGTTATTTTTGTATTATAAAAAATTATTAAAAGTAGTATAAAAAATATGAATAATTATTAATTATTTAAAAAATTGAAAATATAAAACAATCGTATACTCTTATGTGTTTCTATTAGGGTCATTTACTAGAACACACCTTATAGTTTTACATATTTACTTAAGCCTATCTTATAGTTTTACATATTTACATCCCATATATTTTGCAACTTATTTACTTAATCAACATTTCATTAAGGAGTATTTATTTTATTATTAGGCCCATGATTTTTTATTCTAAAAATATCTTTGACACTTTTTTGTACAGAAAACAAAATTGACCAAATATAACCAACATAATAGTTGTCTGTGTCTTATTAAGGGCAAAAATGGTATTTTTATTTTTATTTTCTTTTGATTAAATTTTTTTAAATGAACATTAGGATCAATACTGTCATTTTTTACTGTCATCTAATGGAAAATTTATTTAATCCATTGCAAATTAGAAGTGGTGTTTTAGTAGAATGTTAACTATAGGTAGATTTTAGTAAATCCATGAAACTATAAGGGATATTTAAGTAAATGAACATTTCTATTATTTAGCTTTGGCTTAATAAATCCCATGCATCACATAGGTCCCCACTAGTTTTTATTGATAAAATGTTCCTCGTTACATGTCTACATATGCTAATAACTCTGCCGAATTGTTATCTAAGTACTTTAGCTTCTTTTTTTTTTTTTTTTTGATATACTCTTAAGTTCTTTAACATTGTAAAGTGAATATTATATGCACCAATATGAGTTCCTATTAACCACATGTTTGGGGGTTTTGAACTTTTGACATGCTTGAGTATAAAGTATCACGTGTGAGTGACATGTTCTTGATTTATTTTAGTAGGTGGCTCTTTCCCTTTTTCTTTTCTATTATCCATAATGCAATTATCAGAACATGTTTTTCACAATCCTCTAGGGCAGTTGGAGCATATTAATATATCTGAAGATTTGCATTAGAGATGTAAACATGTTTTTGATTTATTTAAGGGTCGTTCATTGAAACATCTCCTATAGTTTCATGAATTTACTAAAATCTACCATATAGTTTGTGTTTTACTAAAATATCCCCTATACTTTGCGATCAATTTACTTAATCGACCTTCTATTAGATGAAAGTAGGAAATTAATTATAATTTTAACCCTAACATCCATTCAAATAAATTTAATCAAAAGAAAATAAAAACAAAAATATCATTTTGGCCCTAATAAAACATGGACAATCACACTTTTTCTCTATTTGATCAATTTTGTTTTCTATACAAAAAAAAATGTTATGGGTACTTTTGGAATAAACAACCATAGATATATACCCTTAAACATTTTTCACTCAGTTTAGGGGTATTTTTGGAATAAACAATCATTGATTCATGCCCTTGAACATTTTCCACTTAGTTTAGGTGATCATGTTAATATTTTCAGATAGCAAAAGGAATAGTTTTTAATGAAAGGTCGATTAAGAAAATAAGTTGCAAATTATAAGGGGTGTTTTAATAAAATGCAAATTATAGTATAAGTGTAAAATTTAAACAAATCTATAAAACTATAGGGGGTGTTCTAGTAAATGACCCTTTATTTAAATAGGTGGCTTTTTACTCCCTTTTCTTTTCTATATCTCGAATGCAATTACCAAAACATGTTTTTTCAAATCCTTCATGCAGTCAAAACATATTAACATATCTATAGGTAGTAAGCTTTAGAATGCTTTCCAAATGTTAAACAAAACTGTTAGATAGTGTATGCCCTTACCTCCAATCAGATAGATGTACAGATACATTTATTGTAAATGAATAAAAGTACATTATTGTTTCATGTTGATATTGATATGTTTCTATGAAATTTATTCCTTAAATTGAGCACTTATGAGACTCATGTTAGTTTAGAATGTTCTCAGTCGTTGGATAAACGTGCGAGTTTATCCTACCAAGGCTGACACTAATGTGCTACCAAAGAAGTTGTGGCAGCTTGTCTTAGTTGCTAGGGTTGGTTGAAATACTGAACCCGAACCATTTTTCAGTTATGCCCTAAACCTTGGAGATTGATGGGCAAAACTGAAAAGTTACACATAACCCCTAGACTTGATTATGGTACTATACTAGTGTTGGACTGAGTTGTTTTTGATATGCCAATCAATGAGATCCACTGTGGGGGGTCAAAACCTAGATATGTTGGGGCAGTCTGAGAATTCACCTAAGTGGGTGATCATAGTGATAGGATCGGCCATTTTATCGGACAAAGTGAATCATAGGGTTTACACTCTCTCTGATGGAAACCTAAGCTGTCAGCAGTGGATTTCAACTGTGTTTGAGATTTGGTTTTGCAATATATATATATATATATATATATATATATATATATATATATATATATATATATTGTTTTACGAAAAATGTTTGCAAAATGTTAATTCCCAAGATCCATCCGAGCAAAGAGTGTGACACTGCACTTTGCAGCCAGGGGAGAGATCCTTCATTGTCGGTTAGTGTTTAATCATTATGGGCCGAGAAGTTAAGTGTAAGAGATCATTACAGGGTTGATTACCTAATGGATTTTATCTTACTTAAGTCAATTTTCCTTGGGTCTTCATAGGATGGTTGAATTTAATGATCATTTAAGTGTAAATGTTAGGCTCATTTTGAGCCCATAGTGATGTGCTCAGGGGTTCACTGTGTTTAGTAATGAATTCGGCCAGGCCTTTTCACAGAGGTCGGGCTGAACCCATATGGACTTATATAGGGTCATTGTGGGGTCCCACACCATACAAATCGGGCCTAAGTTGGCCATATAACACCCTTGGGTCGTGAGCCTTATAGTTGATGGGCCTAAAGCCCATAATTAATATGACTAATTAAGCTATCACATGACAGTTTAAGTTGTCATGTGACTTGGGGTGAATCTAGGTTTGGATCTAGGTATGGAGCACCTAATCTTATAAGAAGATAAGGTATATCTCTAATTAGAATCCATATCTGATTTAGATTTGGAATATCTCCTAATTAGATTATGAGATAGCTCCATAAGATATTATAAAAGAGGAGGGGCGGACCAGTCCAAGATAGCTTCATATTTTTGCAATTTCCGGTTCTCTCTACACCCTTTTGTCTCCCAGCTTTTTCTTAGATACTACATCTTATTTAGGACTAATAGAAATCAGTTTTCCTCTGACTTTTGCAAGAAAAATCCAGAGGAATTTTGTGCTCACCTCCCCAGTTCGAATCAAGCAGTTGGATTGCAGTTTTGTTGAAAACTACGTTGCTGAACCGACTTCAGGAATACACTACGCCATCTTCAATGAAGGCTAGTTTTAGGACTGATTTGGGCATGAATTTTCACCTAAGGATCTGCCTTTGTGGTATCCATATCAAATATACATTTCCCTCTTTGTTTGGTTTCAAATCTGTTTCGGTTTAGTACAAGACCAATCTTGAAAAATGCTATTTTTCAAAACGTAGGGAATTCGATTCCTGAAAGGATTAGGAAATTTTTGAAATTTAACTGAGCCATCTAGCATGATTCGTCCATCCATATGATGGATCCTAACCCTTTCTTTAAAAACTTTATCGTATTAAATAACCTCTTCTCTACAATGATGTGCAAGTTACTCATGGTTGTTCTATTTCTTCTATCTCATCCCTCTACTATTCTAGAAACAAGTCTAGTAGCTGTTTTGACTTTTTAATCGACCATCAAGTCTATTGGTTTATAAACAGTGCATGGATGAAAAATACATACTTTTAGAACATTTTCTTATAAAGCGTTCGTTGTCCTGCTTTTTAGACATTAGAGGCTGTGAAGGTTGTGAAGAGGGGGCATTGCTAAGTGCAATTGTAAAATCTTGGCCCCTTTTAGGAGGTTCTGAAGATAAATAGATCATTTTAGCTTAGGGTAGAACGTTGATGGTTATACAAGGATTCAATGATCTTCAACCAGTTTGGCTTAGAAAATTTAGTTGAAAAAGACTAAGATCTGGGGTGAGAGTGGTAGTCCCAATAATAGTGGATCCTTTTTAGAAGTCTGAAATATATGTGAGAGAAAGTTATGGCTCACAAGAGATAATTTTAAAACCAAGGAAATTTATGACTTGGATTATGTACTCTCCTATCCCATCTCTCCTTGGGCAATTAGAAACCTGTCTTTTGCTTGTCTTTTTCTAAAGGGATGCCACATGTAGAAAATATGACATAGGTAGCGTTGGTGGATATTATCCATACCATTTAAACAATTAAATCCAATTCGAATATAACCTAATTCGATTCGATAAATATTTAGATTCAATTGATATATAATATGCAAAATATTTAAATATTTTATACAATTTATATATATTAACTAAATTATATAAATAATTTATTTATATAAAATAAATATTTTATTTATATAAAGAATTTATTTTATCATTTTATTAATTACCTAAAATAATTAATCGATTGAATTCGAATCGAATAAAATATTTGAATATTAAATTGAATTAGAATTCAAACATTAATTTTCATTATCTACTAGATATTGAATTGAATTCAGATATCAAATTTTCTAATCAGTTTTGAATTCAGATATTGTTTAATTCGATTTGCATTCAATCCATTCACACCTTGTTGGAAGGGTTAGAATTCAGGTTTGACATCTCCAAACCAGGTTTGGTGGCTAGTCGAATTTACAAAAATTTTCTAACATAACCCAGGAATTGATTTCCCTGTAACTTTGAAATTTGAAATTTATGGATCGATCTTGCACTGAACTGGATCAAATTTGAAATTCAAATTAAAACTAATCATACTTGATACAGAGACCATAAAATTCAGCTCCCAAAGTTGTAGTTTACACCCAATATTAGTCCCAAAATCAACCTCCAACTAAAGATTTAGTGTGTATGTGAAGCTGATTCAACAACAACATTTCAACAAATATTATTCTCTAACTTACTTGGATCGAATTGGCTTTGTGAACCTAATGTACCTTGATGTTTTTCTTACAAAAACATAGTGAAGGAATGATAGAAATCAGTCCCTAACAATGCTAGGTCAAATTAGGGTATCCGGGAGGCAAGGGAGAAGAGGAAAGAACAAGAGAGTGGAGAGAATTAGTTGAATTGGACTCTCCCCTCTTTCTCCTTTATATAGAGTACTCTCTTAATTTAATTAGAAACTGATCCAAATCAAATTTGGATTAGGACTCCATCTTTAATTGATAAGCATTATCCTCTTAAGAGGATAGGTGTTCTATACCTAGATCTATGCCCATTTTCAAGTTGTCATGTGATCACTTAACCAATCATATTAGTAATGGGCCTTAGGCCCATTTTATCTAATGGTTCACGTCCCAAGGTGTTGCATGGCCACTTTGGGCCTGAATATTATATGGTATGGGACTTGCAAAAGTTTCGCACAAGTCCATAAGAGGTCAACCCTATCTCTAGAAGAAGTTATGCCGGATTCACTGCTTAGGGTAGTGAACACCTGACCTAATAAGCTTGGACTTAGTTTGGGCCCAACGTTTACACCAAAATGATCATTGGATTTAGCCACCCTATGAAGACCCAAAGATATTGGACTTATGTAAGATAAAGTCTATCAGGTAATCAACCCTGTAATGGTTTCTTATACCTGTCATCTTGGCTCATAATCATTAGAACAATGTCAACAGGGATAGACTTTTTCCCTAACTGCAAAACACAGTGTCATACTCTTTGCTTAGATGGATCTTGAGATTAAAACATTTTGCAAACCTTTTACGTAAAATAGTAATATAAAATATAGATACATTGTTCAAATAAGATTTCAAATACAGTTGAAATCCACTACTGACAGTTTAGGTTTCTATAAGAGTGTAAAGCCTGACATTCACTTTGCCTGACAAAGGGATTGATCCTATTACTATTATCACCCACTCAAGTAATTTCTCAAATTACCCTAACATGCCCAAGTATTTAACCCTTGATGGATCTCATTGGTTGGCACATCAAAGGCAGCTTAGTCCAATACCTATTACAATATCATAATCAAGTCTAGGGTTAAGTGCATCTTTTCAATTTTGCCCATCTATCTCTAAGGTCCTGGGCATAATTGAAAATTGGTCTGGGTTTAGTGCTTTTTCTAAACACTCATTGTATGTGCTTGGGGTCTAACCCTAGCAGCTGAGATAAGCTGCTCCACCAGTTCGACAACACACCAGTGTCAACTTTGTTAAGATAAACTCCCAAATTCTATTCAATGGCTAAGAACATTTTAAACTAACATGAGTGTCGTAAGTGTGCAGTTTAAGGAATAATTCATAGAAAACATATCGATTAAAACATGAAAAAATAATGTACTTTATTTATTCATTAATAATATTTTATATACATCAATTTGATTAGAGCTAAAGACATATACTGTTTAACAACCCCTGAGTCTAGGTGGATAAGGGTAACTAATAGGGATCTACACAGATCAAAATTGAAGTGAATCAAGATATATCTAAATTTGAATTTGATTGGATAAATAAGGTTTTGAATTTGATTCAATATCCGTAGAATATTTAAAATCATTAATAGGATTCAAATTCAGGTGAATAATCGAATGTTCAACTTATTCAAATTCAACCGTTTAGGTTTGGCAACAAAAACATAAAATTTTAATCCTAATAAAAATAAAGAAATTGGAGATAAATGGAAGATGAGCATCTTGAACCAAAATCTTGTTGTTCCAAACCCAAAAAAACAAGCAAGGCTACCTATTTCTATTTGTGAATTAAAATACAAAAATATTTCTTATAATCAAAATATAATGGCTACAATTTTGACAAATTTGAACCTAAACCGGAAACCATTCCCACGGTAAAGAGTACACAAAAGAAGAAATAAAAGCTGTACACAAGAAAAATTATAGATGAGAAAGCAAAAAGAACAAGTAGGAATCTGACCTTAGTTGATATGCCGTGCCACTAATGCTCCTCGTCATCCATGATAAGTCATTGGAAATCTCTTGCCTTTGGGCTTAAAAGTCATCAATTTTTGGAAATCTCTTGCCTTCGGGCTTAGAAATCATCTGCTTTTTGAAATATCTTGCCATCAGTCTTAGAAATCATCAGCTTTTGAAATCTTTTGCCTTAAGGCTTAGAAATCATCAGTTTTTGAAGTATCTTGCCCTCGGTCTTAGAAATCATCAAATTTTTGAAATCTCTTGCCTTTGGTCTTAGAAATGATTAGTCTCTTGCTTTCAGGCTTAAAAATCATCAATTTTTTAAATCTCTTAACTTTGGGCATAGAAATCATTTGTTTTTGAAATCTCTTGGCTTAGGACTTAGAAATCATCAGCTTTTGGAAATCTCTTGTTGTTGGGCTTAGAAATCATCAGTTTGTGAAATCTCTTGCCTTAGGGCTTAGAAATCACCAATTTTTTAAAATCCCTTATCTTAGGTTTAGAAATCATCAGTTTTTGGAAATCTCTTGCCTTCAGGCTTAGAAATCATTAGTTTTGTAAATCTCTTGCCTTTAGGCTTACAAATCATTAGTCTTTGAAATCTCTTGCCTTAGGGCTTAGAAATCATTAGTTTTTTAAATCTCTTGCCTTTGGGCACAAAAATCATCAGTTTTCAAAAATCTCTTACCTTTGGGCTTAGAAATCATCTATGTTTAAGTTAAAACTCATTAGTTTCATGTCAAATTTCAGTTAACAATCATTCACTTGAAATATGCTTACAACGAAGTCCCTCATGGAAACAAAGTCCCATGAGGTAATAAAAGTTCCTCGTGGCTAAGATATCAGTGTTTTATTGCTTATTTCCCAATATACCGTGGATTGTTATTTGCACTATGGCATAAAGCATATTAGATATAAAAATCATCTGCTTTAGTTAAGAAAAAAACATTAATTTCTTGTTTAAATTATATCTTTTTGGGAGCTATTATGGTGCTAAAGTCCCTTGTGGCACTAAAGACCCTTGCGGAATCAAAGTCCATTGTGGAGAAGAAATTGGCATTGTTTTGCATCATTGCATAGCATAAATCTTGTTAATTTCCTACCTTACAGCGGATTGTTATTTGTACTGCAATATAATGCACATTTTTATCAATGTTTTTATTTTCAAAACATATCATGATTAAAAATGAAAAAAAAAAAAAAAACGAAGATAGAAATGATGATAATAAAAGCTTGATAACTGGTCAACCACCTTTCTCTAAACTAGTGGCAGCATGTCCAGAATTTACAAATTACCCATCATCCAAAAGGAGCATATGTGAGAATACTATCTTGAAAGATCATGTTAATTATGCATTGGCATCTTAATGTCACTGCCATGCACTTGAAAGTGCAACGTTTTACACCCTCATCATATTTATCAAGTGTTTTACTTGGAGTTTTCAAGCGTAGTTTGCTCTATTATGGAATCGGTTACGCTAGATCAACCATCGGACCTCTGTCAAGTTTTTGGAATGTTTTATTAAAAAGCTTTTAAATTATAGTATGAAGAATATCTACAATTATGATTTGCGATGAACTTAAATATCTTGTTCTTGAACTGCTTTCAGTGTTGTGTTTTCCTTGCTTTTAATGCTTTTCTTTATGGTAAATATACATTGATTCCGTAAGGTTTTTGATACCTAGGTGAAGGAATGAGAGATCCATCATATGAATGGCTGAACCCTACAGGAAGGTATGGCGAAATTTAAAAAATTTCTCTCTCTCATGTGGGAATTGCATTCCCTGTTTAGAAAAACTACACTTTTCAATGATCAATCTTGAACCAAGAACCGAACCAGATCTGAACCAAAACAGTAGGAGGGGCATATACCTGATACAAAGATGCAATATCTCCCAATGAAGGTGTTCATGCCCAAAGAAAGACTCAAAAGATTGCTCCCATTGAATATGACACAGTGAATGGTGGATCAGAATCAGTAGGGTCCATCCAACGAACCGAATTCTTTAGCAAGAATTCAATGGAGGCAGTGAGCACGACTTCTGATCAACCTTTCTTCAAAGATTGATGTCAAGACACCTCTTGATCGCACCTAGAAAGGATGGAGATCGAACTAGCAGCATGGCGGCAACTGGACGAAACTCAGGGAGAAGATGGCGTAGTCACACTGTTGTTGTCTTCTCTCTGGGTGTTCTAGATATCTGATCTCTAGATGCTTGGGAACTGATTGGGATGAACTTAATGGTTTGCCCCCTCCTCCTTTTATAGGCTTAAAGCTACCAGCTCCTAATCCCATTAGGAGTTTCCTGATTCAAATCCTTATTTGAATCTAAACTCTCTTTAAGAGATAAGGATAAGCATTTATCTTATCTACAGATTAGATAAGTTGTTATGGACACACCACCCGGCAGCGCAATGCGGCGCAGTCATAGGCAGCAGCACGCATAGCAGGCTGCCCAGTAGCTCGCACCGCCCGGTAGCGCCGCACAGTAGCAGCACGCACCGCACGGCAGCAGCATGCACCACACGACAGCAGCACTGTGAGACGCGCGCATCGCTCGGCAATAGCAATAGGGCGGGACCCACACGATAGCTCATCAAGGTGGGTCCGCACTTATCTAACTACATCAGCTCTGCTCGCCAACTCGCCACCAGCTACTCCATTCCTCATCTCATCTTATCTTATCTTCTTAGTAGGAGTTTTGTTCTTACTTATCTAGTTCTGTTCTTATCTATTAGAGACAAGAACTAAGTACTGTTAGAAGTCTGTTAGAAGTAGGAGTTTGATTTAAAGTTGGATTGTCCTAGCTTAGTCGAATGTCCCTCTTGTAAAGGTATTCAGTTTTCCAGTCAAGAAAGAGAGTGAGGAGAGTTCGGGTGATCTCTTGGACAAATCACCCATTAGGAGAGTTCGAGTGATCTCTTGGACAAATCACCCACGCGATTGCCACAATAGGGTCTGTACGCAAGGGCAAGGGCAAGGGAAGACAGGAGTCTCTCCCAGTAGACCGACCCGTGATGAGATCCTACGTGCGGGCCCATAACATTTTGGTATCAGAGCCAAACGTCATGGGCGATATGGAGCAGCTGTCTTCCAAGGTCCACTAACTGCAACACAAACTTGCAGAGACCAGCATGGAGGTACGTGAGGTCAAGGACGATGTCCGGGAGATTCGACGCTTGCTAGAGACATTCTTAGCCAATAGGGAAAGAAACTTAGAAGGAACTGCCACCAACAACAGCCGCAGACTGGACTGGGCAGAAATGCCTGCCGATCATCAAACGGCCACCCTGACTACCGCTGTTATCCCCAAATACAGTCAGCTAGAATTTTTGTCCTACAACGGCGCGGGAGACCCACTGGGGTGGTTGGACCACTGCGAACATTTCTTCCGCAACCAGCGCACCGATGACAAAGACAAGGTCAGCCTGGCCGTGTTTCACCTGACCGAAGAAGCATAGCTCTGGTTCTACCGAGTGGAGCAGGAGGAACCAGGTCTTAGTTGGGGGTAGTTCAAGTCGTATTGCCTCCTTTGATTCGGACCCCCACTAACAAACAACCCCTTGGGGGAACTCATTAATCTCAAGCAGACCGGTACCGTAATAGAGTACCAGTGGCAGTTCCAAACCCTTCTTGCTAGGGCCTCTTCAGTACGCCCAAACCAGCAGGTGGATATGTTCATAGTTGGTCTAGCCGAACCCCTGAGAGTTGATGTAGAGATGCAGAGCCCACCTAACCTGGTCTTGGCAATGAATTTAGCCTGAGCCTTCGAGCGCAAACTGCAGATTAGCCGAGGGCCGTTCAACATGGGATGCCCAGCAACGGCTTGGACAAACCCGAAGCCTACTGGAGGAGGGTCTTCGCTGGTAGCCAACAGGGAACCACTCGGAATGGCTCCATATCCAACAGCCAGCCCAGAATGGAAGCCACATACGAGCATCAATTCCAGATCAGCATCTAGTGTGGGGAGCAGCAGTGGTACACCCCCTATTAAGAACTTGTCTAGGGCTGAGATGGCAGAACGCAGGGCAAGGGGGCAATGTTTTAATTGCGATGAACTCTACTCAGCAAGGCACAGGTGCAAGAGACTTTTCTGCCTCCTGGTGAAACAAGAGGAAGATGAGGATGAACCCCCTCCATGGGAACCCAATCCAGAAGGGCGAAGCCATCCAAGATTCCTTTGAGGGTGTTTTCGACACCCAATTCGAGCTTGAGGACAAGCTTGTAGTCCGGGAGGGGTGTGATGCTATGGACACACCACCTGACAGTACAATGCGGCGCAGTACGCACAGCGGGCCACCTAGTAGCACACATTGCCCGGTAGCGCCGCACAGCAGCAGCACCGGGTAGTAGAACGCCCCGCACGGCAACAGCACGCACCACACGGCAGTAGCACTGTGAGACGCGTGTGCCGCCCGACAGCAGTAGTAGGGCGGGACCCACACGACAGCTCATCAGGGTGGGTCCGCACTTATCTAACCACGTCAACTCTACTCGCTAACTTGCTGCCAGCTACTCCATTCCTCATCCCTTATCCTCATCTCATCTTATCTTATCTTCTTAGTAGGAGTTCTGTTCTTACTTATCTAGTTTTGTTCTTATCTATTAGAGATAAGAACTGAGTACTGTTAGAAGTCTGTTAGAAGTAGGAGTTTGATTTAAAGTTGGATTGTCCTAGCTTAGTCGAATGTCTCTCTTGTAATCTCCTATTTAAGGAGCCACGAATTGAAATAAAGGCATTCATTTTTCCAGTCAAGAAAGAGAGTGAGGAGAGTTCGGGTGGTCTCTTGGACAAATCACCCATTAGGAGAGTTCGGGTGATCTCTTGGACAAATCACCCATGCAATAGCCACAATAGGGTCTGTATGCAAGGGCAAGGGCAAGGGAAGAGAGGAGTCTCTCCTGGTAGACCGACCCATGACGAGATCCTATGCGCGGGCGCATAACATAAGCTCTCTCCTAATCTCATTAGGAGGCTTCTAGATTTGAATTCAGATCTGGTCTCACTGAGTGGATAGGGTAAGACCCTATCATATCTACTAATTTAATCCCAGATCCACCCCCTTTATTTAACTAGTCAAACTAGGCCAGTTCAAAATGGGCTTTAGGCCTAATAAGTCTAAGTGCTCAAACTGCTTCCAACCTACTGCCAGTTGGGCTTCTTCGTATGGCGTGGGACCCAAACATTGATTTATACATATCAACCACATGGGTTCAGCCCAACCTTTGTTACAAGGCCTTGCCGAATACACTGAAAAGAAAGTGAACCCCCTAAAGCCCATCACATGGACTCTTAATGGGGCCAACACTTATACTAAATGGTCCCTAAGCCAAGCCACCTTATAAAAACCCAAGGACTATGGGCAGATGCAAGATTAGCCCATCAGGTATTACCCTCAATGGTCTAACACTTAACCTCTAAGTTTTGACCCCCAAGATTAACCCAAGGATTGTCCTAACATACCCAAGTTTTGACCCCCTCTAAAGATCTCACTGATTGGCATATCAAAGACAACCCAATCCGACACCTAGTGCAGTATCATAATCAAGTTTATGGGTTAGGTGTAACTTTCTAGTTTTGCCCATCAATCTCCAAGGACCAGGGCAATACTGGAAATCTAGTATGGTTCAAGGTTTCAAGTAAACCTACACTACATGTACCTCGGGTCTCACCCTGGCAGTTGAGACAAGCTACCCCAACACTTGGCAGCACATCAGTGTCAACCTTAGGAGGATAAATCTCCCCAGACTTATCCAACAGTTGTGAACATTCTAAACTAACATGAGTCTCATTAAGTGTCCAGTTTAAGGGTATTACACAAAAACACACCATAATAAAATGAATCAAATATGTACTTTATTCATTTACAATAAATGTCATAATGTACATCAACATGATTGGAGCTAACTGCATACACTGTTTAACAACTCCCATTTGCACTTAGGTCCAATCTAGTATAAGCCGGAATCCTAAACTTTCCATGTGTTTCTCAAATACTTCTTGTGTGAGTGGCTTAGTGAATGGGTCTACTACATTCTCCGCTGACATTACCTTCTAAATCAGGATGTCCCCTTTACTAACAATCTCCCACAGTACGTGGTACTTCCTCTCGATGTCCTTCAACTACGAGTGGGTTCATGGCTCCTTAGCCTGAGCGATAGCTCCATTGTTGTCACACAACAACGGGATGGGTGATGTGCTGGACAAAACTAATCCTAATTCATGAATGAACTTTTTCATCCCCATGGCTTCCTTGGCAGCTTCACTTGCGGCTATGTATTCGACTTAGGTTGTGGAGTCTGTCGTGGACCCCTGATTGCTGCTTTTCTAGCAAACAGCACACGATCCTATTGTGAAAACATACCCAGATGTAGGCTTTCTATCATCTGGATACGACTGGAAATCAGCATCAGTATACCCCCGGATCTGTAGTGATCTACCATTGAATACCCAACAAAACCCTTTTTTCCTTCGAAAGTACTTGAGTACATTTTTCACAGCGGTCTAGCGCTCCTGCCCTAGGTTGGCCTGGAATCTGCTTATCACACTCACTCCCTAAGCAATGTTAAGACGAATGCACAAAATGGCATACATGATGCTCCCAACGGCTAAGGCATAGGGAATGTCTTTCATGCTTTCAATCTTCTCATAAGTCTTGGGAGACATCTTCTAGGAGATAGTGATTTCGTGTCTGAAAGGAACATTTCCCTTCTTGGAGTTCTCCATGCTGTATCTCTTGACAATTTTGTCAATGTAAGCAAATTAAGATAATCCTATTGTCCGCTTCGATCTATCTCTATAGAGTCGAAAACCCAATATATAGGAGACTTCTCCAAGATCTTTCACGAAGAATTGCTGTGAAAGCCATACTTTCACCATAATCAACATTCCTATATCATTCCCAATGAGTAGAATACCCTCTACATACAGAACCAGGAATGTAACCTTATCCCCACTGGACTTCCTGTAAACACAGGGCTCATCCGGATTCTGCTCAAAGTCAAACTTTTTGATAGAAGAGTGAAACCGGATGTTCCAACTCTTAGAAGCTTGCTTAATTCCTTATATGAATCTATTTAATTTACATACCATGTATTCCTGACCTGCAGCTATGAAACCTTGCGGTTGTTGCATATAGATATCTTCAGAAAGATCTTCATTCAGGAATGTAGTTTTGACATCCATTTGCCAAATCTCGTAGTCATGGTATGCGGCTCTAGCTAGTAGGATCCGAAAGAATTTAAGCATGACCACGGGTGAAAAGGTTTCCTCATAATCGATGCCTCTTTCTGAGTATACCCTTTCGCCACCAAACGAGCTTTGTAGGTTTCAACCTTACCATTGGGGCCCCTCTTACAGATCCATTTGCAACCTATTGCTTTTACCCCAGGGGGCGGATCTACTAGAGTCTAGACTCCATTGGTCTCCATTGAGTCCATCTCAGCTCTCATGGCATCTACCCACTTCAAGGAATCTATGTCCAACATAGCTTCCATATAAGTCACAGGATCCTCCTCATTGGTCGTGGCTTCCACCAAGTATTTTTCTAGAGCTGATCGGGGACCACATACATCAGTATGTATAAGGTCAAGTGTGCCCGTACATCTTTTAGGCTTACCGTTAAATGGTGCCCATATCATCTTATGAAAGACTCTGACAGATCCAGTAGCAAATGGATAGCCCAATTTTATAGTGTGTTTCTTCATTACTGAAGGACCCATCTTCATGCTAATGATGGAAGGCCCTTAGAGAGTTCATCATATGAATCTCCCTATCACATGCACTCATATTTCAGGAGGGAACAAATGTTACGCCCTAGTATAATTTAGGTCAAACCGAAGTGGCTCCCACTGACTTTCATAAAACCAGATTTCTGGTGGGCCCTAAACGGCTAGGGTTCCGCACGTATCCTTTTCAGGGGTGTGGGGTCCACCACTGAGGGAGATCATCCAGTGACCTTTAGAGACACCATGGTAATGATGTGCATTCAGCCATGGTGTGCGTAAGAGCCACTGTCGTATCTGCATGGGCCAAGTACTTATGGCCCATGTACGTAGCACATCACACATCCATACATCATATGCAAGGATATAATTGATCCAATCAATTAATATTTGTAAAGCCCATTATTAAAGCCCATTTTAATCCATAATATTACTAATTAATATTATCTAGGTATATGGGATGAAAAGTTGTTAGCAGTTCGGTCCACATAGCTTTCCTGCAAATAGTCGGCTTTTGTAGTTTTAACACCTTAAAATTGGGCCTTACAGGTGTGGGCTGAATTAAGTCCCTTAATTTATCATCATTCCCTCAACCCAAAAGTGGGAAATTAGGGCTGACATCAGCCTCCATCGAACCACATATTCGGTCCAACCAGTTTGGGCCAATGTGGTTCGTATGAGTCTAGGGTTTGATTTTTAATTAAAGATTTAATTCAAGAAAATGATCTGAAATTAATTACTAATAAAAGAACAAGCAAGAATCAGTCATAGGGCTGTTCGCACACCTCCATCCTGCAAAACAAATGCCAGATCCCAATTTGCTGTTTCACAAATTGCAAATCGCAGATAGCGATCTTGATATCTATGAAATCTCTTTCTGCGCCGCCATCTTCGATCAAGAAAATAAAATAAATAGAAAACCTAATTTCTATTAATATTACATCTGATTGAATCCTATACATTCAGTCTAGAAAATAAAAAAAAAAAATTATTTACAGACCAGAATGTAAAAAACAAAAACTACAAATCGCATGTTCATTGCGCCAATCAAGATTTTGATCTCCATTTGTACGAACAACCCATAAATCAAGAAAATAATAAAGAACAATTCTAAATAAATTCCAGATTTATAAAAATTAATTTTAGATCATTTTCCCTTTAACTAGGAATCGATTTCCCAAAAAAACCTTAATCTGTGCAAATAAGGTAGAACGCCTTCTGCCCATTTGTGCGGGTTCAGATCTGATTTAATTTGGTTCAAGATTTGAACCATGGCTGTGATACCACTGAAGGGATGAGAGATCCATCATATGGATGGCCGAATCTATAGCAATGTAGGGCGAAATTTCAAAAATTTCTCTCTCTCCCATGTGGGAATTGCATTCCCTGTTTTAGAAAAACTACATTTTTCAATGATCAATCTTGAACCAAGAATCGAAGCAGATCTGAACCGAAATAGTAGGAGAGGGATATACCTGATATGAAGATGCAATATCTCCCAACGGAGGTGTTCACGCCCAACGAAAGACTCCAAAGACTGCTCCCACTAAAGATGACAGTGAATGGTGGAGCTGAATCAGCAGGGTCTGTCCAACGAATCGAATTCTTCAGCAAGAATTCGATGGAGGCAATGAGCACGATTTCTAATCAGCCTTTCTTCAAAGACTGATATCAAGACACCTCTTGATCGCTCCTACAAAGGATGGAGATCGAACTAGCAGTGTGGCGGCAACTAGAGGAAATGCAGGGAGAATATGGTGCAGTCACACTATTGTTGTCTTCTCTCTAGGTGTTCTAGAGATCTGATCTTTGGATGATTGGAATGAACTGAATGGTTCACCCCCTCCTCCTTTTATAGGCTTAAAGAGATCAGCTCCTAATCCCATTAAGAGTTTCCTGATTCAAATCCTTATTTGAATCTAGACTCTCTTTAAGAAAAAAAGGATAAGCCCTTATCTTATCTACAAATTAGCTCAGCTCTCCCCTAATCTCAGTAGGAGGCTTCCAGATCTGAATTCAGATCTAGAATCTCTGAGTGGATAAGGTAAGACCCTATCATATCTGTTGATTTAATCCTAGATCCGCCCCATTTATTTAACTAGCCAAACTATGCCAGTTTGAAATGGGCTATAGACCCAATAAGGCTAAGTGCTCAAACTACTTCCAACCTGCTACCCAGTTGGGCTTCTATATATAGCGTGGGACCCAAACATTGATCTACACATTAGCCACATGGGTTCAACCCAGCCTTTGTTATAAGGTCGGGTCGAATACATTGAAAAGACAGTGTATTCACCCCCTGAATCCCATCACATGGACTCCTAATGGGCCCAACACTTACACTAAGTGGTCACAAGGCCAAACCACCTTATAAAAACCCAGGGATTATGGGTAGATGCAAGATTAGCCCACCAGGTATTACCCTCAAAGGTCTTACACTTAACCTCTCAGCCCATAATGATCATACACTACCCGACAAGAGAGGACCTCTCCCTCGACTGTAAGGAACAGTGCTGCACTCTCTACTCACATGGATCACAGGAATTAAAACCTTTTGCAAACATTTTGAAACTATAATATATATTTATATCCGTATGTAAAATATATTTTGCAAAACAAATTTCAATGATTGAAATCGGCTACCGGCAGTCATGGTTTCCATCAGAGAGAGTGCATCCCCGATCATTACTTTTGTCCAAAAAAAGGGGTTGATCCTGTCACTATGATCACCCAATCAGATGAATTCTTGGATTGTCCCAACATACCCAGGTTTTGACCCCCTCTAAGGATCTCACTGATTGGCATATCAGGGATAGCCCAATTCGACACCTAGTGCAGTATCATAATCGAGTCTAGGGGTCAGGTGTAAGTTTCCAGTTTTTCCCATCAATCTCCAAGGTCCAGGGCAATACTGGAAATCTGGTCCGGTTCAGGGTTTCAAGTAAACCTACACTGCATGTACCTCGAGTCTCACCCCGACAGCTGAGACAGGCCACCCCAACACTTGGTAGCACATCAGTGTCAGCCTTAGTAGGATAAATCTCCCTAGACTTATCCAATGACTGTAAACATTGTATACTAACAGAAGTCTCATTAAGTTACCCTAAACCCTCCATTCACTTTGAAGTTTCCTTGAAAATCCCCCCTTTTATAATAGGAGGCTTTATTCCCAAAGCAAGGAGGTTGGATGAGAATGGGAGGTTGAATAGAATAAGAGTGGTCAAGTAGAATAAGTCCGGTGAAATATGTATAGGAGTACCTCAATTAAATGAGAGGGATAGAGGAGACAAAAAGAAGAGGTCACTTGTTTTTTTCTCGAATAGGAGAATGAAAGAATCACTTAGATAAAAAGGAGAGGAAAGAGGTCTCTTCAAAGAGAAATAGAGGGAAATATTGACATTGTAAAGTCTCAATTTGATCTAGTTGTGATTCCAAGTTTTAAGGTTTAAAAGGAGGGTACGAAGAGGTAGGGTGAAGGGACAGAGCAAAAATTGGGTGTTGAAAGTTGTCCCTCTTTGTTGGATGTAGCAAGCTGATGAACAACAAAGAAAAAGAAGCACACAAAGATTTTTGTAAGGGACAACAAGTTAGAGGAGGAAATTTTGCTATTGGAATTTTAGTTAAGGTTTAATTTGATGTAGTACAAAGCCTTTTCTTGTAAGATATAGTACCACCCCAAGCCCTAGAAGGCAACTGCAGTTGTCATACAAACATGAGAAAAACATAGTGGTGCCATCCCAAAAATAACTAGTATTAGTTGATGTTTTACTTTTACTTTTGATTAATTCTTGCATTAGTGATTTGTGTGTCGATTTGAAGGGTTTGATAGAGTTTAGAAACTTGTTCTTTGATGTAGTTTATTAAGTTTTATGGAGTTTTGGATTTTGATTTTTGGGTAGTTGGTGTTATGAAGTTCAAATTAGTAAATTGATGAAAGCTTATAGATTTTGGTTTCTGATATCTGATAAGAGATTATTGAGTTTATATGGGTTTTGAATTTTGATAGTTGATGTTGGAGTTCAAATTAGTAGTTTGATAAAAGCTTATGAGTTTATATGGATATTGAATTTGTTATTTGATTAAGTTTAACAAGTTTATATGTTCAAATCAATTATTTGATTCCAATATTTGATGGAATATTACTAAGTTAAAATGAATTTTGATATTTGGTGTTTGATGTTGAAAACATTTTAGAAACCACTTTGAAAACTTAACCAAGGTCCTGTGATTGTTGTTGTGCATACTATCGCTCTGATAGATGACAAGTGCCCTTTAGGTGGGAGCAGCTTATGTGTCAAAACATCGACAAGTAAAACGATGAAAACTATGCAGTGCAAGTGTATGGTGCTAAAAATTTTTGAACATGGTAGTCTAGTTATATGATATCAAACTTTCTATACTTCTGGACATACCGTGCATTGGAAACAAAATATTTTTGAACTCTATAATTGATTTTAGGAATGTGCCTGAACTGAAAGATTTTTTTTTGCTTGCTTATAATTATGTACAAATGGGAAAGCTATTGATTGATTTTCTCGAAGGCAGCTCACATAGGGTGGTAGATTTTTGCATTTTTTTAAATTAGGATTTTTGGATTATGCCAAGTGAATACTTTTGATTGATCTCATGATTATGCCCGAAGGTGAGTCATACAATGCGAGAGATTTTGATGAATTTTGGATTATGCTCGAAAGCAGACCACATGAAGCGAAAGCTTTAGATTGATTTTAGTTTATATCCAAAGGCAAATCACACGAAGCTAATGCTTTTGATGAATTTGATTTCGGATTATGCAAAAAGTAAGAGATTTTGAAGAATTTTTTATGGATTTTAGATTATTCCGAAAGTCAGATTGCAAGAAGCGAAAGCTTTTAATGGATTTATATGCATTTTAGAATATGCCTAAAGGAAAATTGCACGAAGTGAGAGTCGCATGAAACAAAAGCTTTTGATGGATTTTGGATTATGCATGAAGTGAGAGATTTTAAAGAGTTTTGGATGGATTTTAGATTCTGCCCAAAGGCAAAATGCATAATGTGAAAACTTTTAATGAATTTTAGATTATGCCCAAAGGCAAATCACACGAAGAGAAAGCTTATTATGAATTTTTTTATTGATTTTAGATTATGACCAAATGTGGATTGTACAAAGTGAAAGTTTTTTATGAATTTTGATGAATTTGTGATGGATTTTAAATTATGCCTGAATGTGGATCGCACGAAGCGAGAGCTTTAGATGAATTTTGATGGATTTTAGATTATGCCCGAAGACGAATCACATTAAGTGAATGTTAGACAGTTTTGTATGCCCTTAGCTTCAATCAGAATGATGTACTTTATGAGTTTATTGTAAATGAATAAAAGTGCATATTTGATTCACATTCCCTTGGTATGTTTCTGTATAATACCCTTAAACTGGACACTTAATGAGACTCGTGTTAGTTTAGAATGTTCATAGCTAATGGGTCGGTCTGGGGAGACCTATCCTAACAAGGCTGACACTGTGGTGCCAACAAGTCGGTTGGAGTGGCCTGTCTTAGCTGCAAGGGTGAGACCCTAGGCAGATATAGTGTAGGATTAATTGAATCTATGAACTGAACCAGATTTCCACAATTGCCCTGGACCTTGGAGATTGATGGGCAAAACTAGAAAATTAGACCCGACACCTATACTCGATTATGATACTGCACTAGGTGTCAGATTGGGCTGTCTTTGATATACCAATCAGTGAGATCCTTAGCGGGGGTCAAAACCTGGGTATGTTGGTACAGTCTGAGAATTCATCTAAGTGGGTGATCATAATGACAGAATCAGCTCCTTTGTTGGACAAATGTAATGATAAGGGATGCACTCTCACTGATGGAAACCAATACTGCCAGTAGCCAATTTCAATCATTGAGATTTACTTTACAAAATATATTTTATATGAGATATAAAAGTACATATATTATGGTTTTAAAATGTTTGCAAGAAGGTTTTCATTCCCGGGATCCATATAAGCAGAGAGTGCAACACTGTTCCTTGCAGCCGAGGGAGAGGTCCTCTCTTGTCGGGCAGTGTATGATCATTATGGGTTGAGAGGTTAAGTGTAAGACCATTGAGGATAATACCTGATGGGTTAATCTTGCATCTGACCACAGTCCCTAGGTGTTACAAGGTGGCTTGGCCCAAGGACCACTTAGGGTAAGTGTTGGGCCCATAGAGCCCATTTGATGGGTTTCTGGGGGTGCACTGTCCATAACAGTGTATTCGACCAAGCCTTGTAACAAAGGCTGGGCCGAACCCATGTGGCTGATGTGTAGATCAATGCTTTGGTCCCACGCCATACATGGAAGCCCAACTGGACAGCAGTTGGGAAGGTTTGACCCTATCCACTCAGATGGATTATCTGATAGGATAGGGTTTGACCCTATCCACTCAGAGAGTACAGATCTAAATGTGATTCAGATCTAGAAACCTCCTAATGAGATTAGGAGAAAGCCGATCTAATCTTCAGATAAGATAAGGTTTATCCTTATCACCTAAAGAGAAGGTTGATCCAAATATGATTTGGATAAGCAGCTCTTGATTGGATTAGGAGATGATCTTTTAGGTTAACAAAAGAAGGAGGGGGCGGCAGCCTTGAGCATAATTCATTCATATCTTCTTTAGTGCTGAAATCAAAAGAAGGAAGAACTAAGCATCCCTGCAGAATTCTTTCTTGCCACCTCCCTGTTCTTGCCGCCCTGTTTGCCAGTTCGATCTCCACTTGTGGGAGAAGTCAAGATTCGATCTTGACATCAGTTCTTTGATAAACAATTGATAGGAAGTTGTGCTCACGTGCCATCCTACTGATTCTTGCGAAGGACAAAGTTCTTGGAGATGAACACTACTGATTTTGCTCTATCCTACATGGCGCCATCTTCAGTGGGAGCAGTCTTTGGATCCTTCCTTGGGTGTGAACACCTTCATTGGGGGATACTATTTCTCCTTATCAGGTATAATCCTCTTCTACTTCTTTTTGGTTTAGATCTGGTTCAGTTTATGATTTAAGAATGATCCTTGAAAATATGATTTTCTAAATAGAGAATGTGATTCCTAGTTGAAGGAGAGAAAATTTTTTTGAAATTCGCCTCCTTATTCCGCAATCTTTGGGCATCCATACGATGGATCTCTCATCCCTTCAGTGAAAGCTTTTGATGAATATTGATGGATTTTTAGTGGATTTTAGATTATACCCAAAGGTGGATTGCATAAAGTGAAAGCATTTGATGAATTTTGGTGGATTTTTGGTTGATTTTAAATTATGCTCGAAGGCAGACTGCATTAAGCGAAAGTTTTTTATGAATTTTGATGGATTTTAGATTATACCCGAAGGAGGATCACACAAAGCAAAAGCTTTTGATGGATTTTGATAGAATTTGGATTATGCCCAAAGCCAGGTTGTAGGAAGAAAAAGCTTTTGATGAATTTTTATGTATTTTAGGTTATGCCTGAAGGTGAATTGTACAAAGCAAAAGATTTTGATGGATTTTAGATTATTCTTATAGGCGAATTGTATGGAGTGAAAGATTTTAATGAATTTTGATGGATTTTATATTTTGCCCAAAGGTATATTGCACAAAACGAGAAATTTTGATGAATTTGGATCAGTTTTAGATTATGCTCGAAGGCAAATTGCACGAAACGAAAGCTTTTAATGAATTTTGAAGGATCATTGGTGGATTTTAGATTATGCCTGAAGGCGGATCGTATGAAGTGAAATTTTTATGAATTTGGGTGGATTTTTAGATTATGCTCGAAGGTAGATCACACAAAGCGAAGGTCACACAAAGAGAAAGTTGCACAAAACAAAAGTTTTTGAAGAATTTTGATGGATTTTTTATTATGCCCAAAGGCATATTGCACGAATTGAAAGCTTTTGATGAATTTTGATAGATTTTAGATAATGCCCGAAGGCAGGTTCCACGAAGCAAAGCTTTTGATGAATTTTTTGAATTATGCATGAAGGCAGAACGCATGAAGTGAAATCGTTTGATAAATTTTGATGGATTTTAGATTATGCCCGAATGAGGATTTGATTCATTTTAGATTATGCCCGCACGAAGTGGGAGAATTCATTGATTTTTGGATTATGCCCAGATGACGATGAAGCAGAAGAATTCAATGAGTTTTGGATTTGGATGATGCAAAGAGCTTTAGGTGAGGTATATGCCAAAATACGGATAATTTTTAGATAATTTTGGATTTGGAAGATGCCAAAAAATTTAGAGGAGGTGTATGCTAAAATCTGGATGAAAGAAAATTTGATGAAAGATTTTGGATAATGAAGGAAATTTGTATGAAAAAATTTAGATTCTTTGGATGGAAGAAAATTGGATGATTTGGATTTGGATGCGAGATTTTTAAATAACTTTGGATTTGGAAAATATTTTTGGAAATTTGGATGCGGTTGAACTTTTCATTTTCTTTGTTTTTTCTTTTTTTTTTTTTTTGAATTTAACAAACAAGGATTAGTCGGATGGTTAAAGCTTACTTTCAATAAAACAATGGCATTCAGAAGTATTCATTTACTCTTTTAATGGTGTAAGAGACTTGACAATAGAAGCACTACTAGTTTTTGAGATACATGTCTTAGAAATATTATATGATAATTGAAAATTCATTTTAGGAAATATTCGAGCAAGTGGTAGCTTGCCCTTCTGCGTAGAAATTGAATCCTAACGACTTGCTGAAAAAGTATTGCATTTTGTTGTGATTTGAATGCTGAGTCAAACAACTTGAGTTCTGATACACTTGCCCCAAATTTGGAACATATTTGTTTTTTTTTTTTTTTTGCCTCTTTTTCCCAAGTTTAGTGTTTCTAGGTCTAGTTTCTTTTTTCCTTCTTTGTTTTCCCTATTTTCTATTTCTTTCTTTTTTTTTTCTAGAGTGCTTGTACTTGATTCTGTCATTGTCAACGGAAAAAGGTTTATCTGAAGGGATGATAGATCCATCATATGGATAGCCGAAACCTGCAGGAAGGTGGGCAAAATTTCAAAAATTTCTCTCTCTCTCTCCCATCTAGGAATTATATTCCCTATTTTAGAAAATGGCATTTTCAAGGATTAATCTTGAAACAAACCAGACCAGATCTGAAACGAAAAAGGGAGGAGAGGGATATACCAGATATAGAGTAACAATAACTCCCAATGAAGGTGTTCACACCCAAGGAGAAAACCAAAATTTGCTCCCACTAAAGATGACACGGTGTGAGGTGAAGCCGAATCAGTAGGATAGCTCTTCAACAAGAACCAAATTCTTTAGCAAGAATGTAGTAAATGGCTGGTGAGCACAACTTCAGATTGCCTCTTCTAGCAAAAAGCAATATCAAGAACAATTCTTGACCACTCCCATAGGTGGAGATCGAACTAGGTAGGGATGGCAAAATAGGAAGAAAAGAGCATAAAACAGGAGCAGTCAAACTGGGTGTTGTCTTCCCTCTTAATTCAGTAGATTGTGAGTGTGTTTGGAGGTCCGCCTGCTCTCTTGTTTATAGCCTTAAAGAGAGGTTCTCCTAATCCCATTAGGAGTTTCCTAATCCAATTCTTATATCTGGATCTAAACTCTTTTAAAGAGATAAGGATAACTCATAATCTTATTTGCAAATAAAGATCAGCCTTCCTAATCAAATTAGGAGTTTCCTGATCCAAATCTTTATTTGGATCTGGACTCTTTCAGTGGATGGGGATAATCCCTTATCCTATCAGCAGATCTAAATCCCAGAATCGCCCCTTATTTAATTAATCTTATTAAGCCAGCTTGAATGAGCTTTAGGCCCATTATGTTTACGTGCTCATTTAACATCTTAACCTGCTGCCCCAGTTGGCTATCCTTGTATGACATGGGACCCAAACATTGATCTACACATCAGCCACATTGGTTCAGCCCAGCTTTTGTTACAAGGCCTAGCCGAATTGACTGTAAGAGACAGTGAACCCCTGAGTCCATCACCATGGGCTCTTAATGGGCCCAACATTTACAATAAATGGTCCTTGGGTCCAGCCATCTTATGAAAACCCAAGGAATGTGGGCAGATGCAAGGTTAGCCCTAGATCTGTAGTGAACTACAACCGAATACCAGACAAATCTCATTAAGGGATAAGGATAAGCCCTTATCTTATCTATAGATTAGATCAGCTCTCTCCTAATCTCATTAGGAGGTTTCCAAATCTGAATCTGTATTCAAATCTGGACTCTCTAAGTAGATAGGGTAAAACCCTATTCTACCTGTTGATTTAATCCCAAATCCACCCCTTTATTTAATTGACCATATCAGCCGAGTTCGAAATGGGCTTTTAAGCCCATGAAGTCAAAGTGCTTGACTGCTTCCAAACTGATGCCCAGTTGGGCTTCTTAGTATGGTGTGGGACCCAAACATTGATCTACACCTCAGCCACATGGGTTCAGAACAGCCTCTGTTACGAGGCCTGACTGAATTCACTGAAAAGACAGTGAACACCCTGAAGCCCATCACATGAACTCTTAATGGGACCAACACTTACACTAAGTGGTCCTTGGGCCAAGCCACCTTACAAAAACCCAAGGACTGTGCGCAAATAATGATCATACACTGCCCATAATGATCATACACTGCCCGACAAGAGAGGTCCTCTCCCTCGGCTGCAAGGAATAATGTTGCACTCTCTGCTCACATGAATCCCAAGAATTAAAACATTTTGCAAACAATTTGAAATATATATATATATATATATATATATATATATATATATATATATATATATATATGTTTATATTCATATATAAAATATATTTTGCAAAACAAATTTTAACGACTGAAATCGATTGTCGATAGTCTTAGTTTCCATCAGAGAGAGTGCATCCCCGATCATTACCTTTGTCTGGCAAAGGGGCTGATCCTCTATGATCACCCACTCAAATGAATTCTCAGATTGTCCCAACATACCCAGGTTTTGACCTCTGCTAAGGATCTCACTGATTGGCGTATCAAATATCATAAATATCATAATGAATTCTCAGATTGTCCCAACATACCCAGTCTTAGTTTCCATCAAATATGTACTTTATTCATTTACAATAAATATCATAATGTACATCAATCTCCTTCGAATAAGTCATATGGAACGTCCTTCATGCCCTCAATCTCCTCAAAAGTCTTACGAGACATTTTCTTGGAGAGAGTGACTCCGTGCCTGAAAGGAACATTTCCCTTCTTGGAGTTCTCCATGCTGTATCTCTTGACTATTTTGTCAATGTAAGCAGATTGGGATAATCCTATTATTCACTTTGATCTATCTCTATAGATTCGAAAACATAATATATAGGAGGCTTCTCCAAGATCTTTCATGGAGAATTGTTGTGAAAGCTATACTTTCACCGTAGTCAACAGTCCTACATCATTCTCAATGAGTAGAATATCGTCTACATACAAAATCAGAAACGTAACCTTATCCCTAGTGGACTTCTTGTAAACACATGGCTCATTCAGATTCTACTCAAAGTCAAACTTTTTGATGATAAAGTCAAACCGTATGTGTCCAACTCCTTGAAGCTTGCTTAAGTCCATATATTGATCTATTTAACTTACAAACCATGTGGTCCTGACCCATAGCTATGAAACCTAGCGGTTGCTGCATATAGATATCTTCAGTAAGATCTCAATTCAGGAACGCAGTTTTGACATCCATTTGCCAAATCGCGTAGTCATGGTATACTGCTACAACTAGCAGGATCCTATTGGATTTAAGCGTGGCCATGGGCGAAAAGGTTTCCTCATAATCAATGCCCTATTTCTGAGTATATGCTTTCGCCACCAAACGAGCTTTTTAGGTCTCAACCTTACCATCGAGGCCCTTCTTCCTCTTATAAATTCATTTGCAACCAATTGCTTTTACCTCGGGGGGCGGATCTACTAGAGTCTATACTCCATTGGTCTCCATTGAGTCCATATTGGCTCTCATGGCATCTACCCACTTCAGGGAATCTATGTCCAACATAGCATCCGCATAAGTTACGGGATCCTCCTCACTAGTCATGGCTTCCACTAGGTAACTATCCTGATTATATCCAAAGCGGACCGGTGGCCTGGGAACCCAGGTAGATCTTCTAGGTTGGTCAATACCTGGAACCTGTGGGATACCTCCCACTGCTCCTGAGCTCTCCTCATCAAGAACTACTTCCTGACGATGGGTGTCCAGGATGTAATCATTTTCCAAGAACTGTGCATTTCGACTACAGAACACCTTCTGCTCACTTGAGTCATAGAATAGGTAACCCATAGAGCCCTTGAGGGAGCCTACAAACAGGCAACGACTGTACTTGGATTCCAATTTGTCCACACTCATTCTTTTAACGTGCATAGGACAAGCCCAAATCTTTAAGTGTCCGACACTTGGTTTCTTTCCGGTCCAAAGTTCATATGGAGTATTCGGAATTGATTTGGTTGAAACCCGATTCCACACGTATATTGCAGTCTCTAATGTGTAACCCCCAAAGGATGTGGGTAACTCTGAGTGTACGAGAAGTGACCGGACCATATCCAATAAGGTCCTATTCCTCCTCTCTGAAACACCGTTAAGTTGTGGTGTAGCAGGAGGAGCCAACTGTGATATTATGCCATTGACCTTAAAGTAGTCCCTGAATTTGTCAGAGAGATACTCACCACCTCGATCCGATCGAAGGGTCTTAATTTCTCTCCCTAATTGTTTCTCAACCTCTTGCTTGAACTCTTTGAACTTTTCAAAGGATTCAGACTTGTGTCTCATTAGGTACATGTAATCATACCGAGAATAATCATCGGTAAATGTAATGAAATACACATGCTGGCTACGAGTCCTAACACTCAGGGGATCACATACATCGATATGTATTAGGTCAAGCATGCCAGTACATCTTTCAAGCTTACCGTTAAATGGTTGTTTTGTCATCTTACCCTGAAGGCAAGGCTCACAAGTGGGAAGATCTTCTATAGTTAGAAAATCCAAAGGACCATCCTTTACCAACCTTGTAATATGATCAATGTTGATATGGCCAAGTTGGTTATGCCATAGGCACGTCGGATTAACTGTATCGCGGATCCTTTTCTTGGGATATCAGCCGACGTAATTTTGGCTATGCCATAGGCACGTGCGATGAATATGTTGTTTCTTTTAGTAGTAATCGTATTACTAAATAAGACAGAATAACCATCCACACACAGTTTTGAGATAAAATCAAATTTCTTCTTAAATTCTGTACAAAAAGATAATATTTGAGTACAATAAATCCCCAAGTAGAGCGTTACTTCTCCTTCACTCAGCCTTTTGCTTACCTTGAACACTTGTAGTGAGTTATACGCATGAGTTGAAGCCCCAGAGTCAATACATTAGGACGCAGAAGCTACCAACAAATTGGTTTTTAGGACACAAGATTCTAAATTACCTTTCTTGGATTCCAGGTATTGAGGACAGTTCCTCTTCCAATGGCTGACCTGATGGCAGAAATGACTGGCATCCAATGCCTTGTCTTTCCTCAATTTCTTGGGTTTGGTGGCCTTTTTCTGGGGCTTTCTCTTTGCCCTCCTCTTCTTGCCCTTCTTGCCAGCTTCAACAAGCATGGCTAGGCGCTCATCCTTCTTAATCAGTTCTTCGGCCCTCTGCAACATATTACTGAGTTCCTGAATGCTGATATTCAATTTATTCATATTGTAGTTCATTATGAACGGATTGAAGGACAGAGGCAAAGAGTTGAGAATGGTGTCTATCTGGGTCATGTGATCCAGCCCGGATTCAAGAGCCTCAAGCTCATTGATGTAACCCATCATCCGAAGACAATGGTCATGAACTTGTTGCCCCTTGGACGTCTGTGCGGTCTTGAACTGTTTCAAGACCTTCTGCAAAATAGAACAATTATGCTCTTCATACATTGTCTTTAACCTATCCAATATGTCATTGGCTAGTTCGATCGATCGAACTACCTCTGTATCGGATTGTCCAAAGAGGCAATGATGTAACACCAGGCGGGAGAGTTTTTCTCTTCCCATTCCTGATCGCCCTTCTCCGTGCCTTAGAAGCCCGATCTCCCGGATGTTCCGGGGCAAGATTCTTGCCCACCTTGTCCAGTTTTTCAGAGGTCAAGACCAGCATAAGATTATGACACCAATCAGCATAATTTGGGCCCTTAAGCTTGTTGTCATAAAGAAGCTTTGAAAATAGTCCATTTTCCATTTTCTGATAAAAGAGCAAACATCAGTCCACAACCTAATTTGATTCATGTTATCCACATAGATATGATTTTTAATTTATGTTCCTTCCCATTTATTCATCTCTGAGACTACCCTCCTATCTCTATGACGGAGACTGCAAATTGTCTCTGAAAATGTGGGAAACCACATAGGGTGCAATGGAACCAACTTTTTCAGCTGCATAACCCCACCACCTTTCCGTGAAGGATCATATCCACTCATCATATGAGCTTTCCCTTTAGCCTTTATCAGACAAGGGTCAGAGCCATTTTAGGTTAAACCTTTCTATCCAGTGAGTGCCCACCCATAATATTAGTGAACGCCAAGGTACCGTGAGAGAGTTTCCATTTTCTGGTGAAGCCCCTCCCACATCGGTCTATGATGACCCTATCATCTTATGAAACACTCCGACAGATCCAACAACAAATGGATAACCCATTTTCTGGTGCATTTCCTCATTACTGAAGGACCCATCTTCATGCTAAAGATGGAAGGCCTTTAGAGAGTTCATCATATGAATCTCCTTATCACATGCACTCATATTTCAGGAGGGAACAAAAGTTGCACCCTAGTTTAATTTAGGTCAAACCAAAGTGGCTCCCACTGACTTTCATAAAACCAGATTTCTGGTGGGCCCTAAACGGCTAGGGTTCCAAACGTATCCTTTTTCAAGAGTGTGGGGCCCACCATTTGAGGGAAATCATCCAATGATCTTTAGGGACACCATGGCAATGATGTGCATTCAGCCATGGTGTGCGCAAGAGCCACTGTCGTATCTGCAAGAGCCAAGTACTTATGGCCCATGTACGTAGTACATCACACATCCATACATCACATGCAATGATAGAATTGATCCAATCAATTAATATCTGTAAAACCCATTAATAAATCCCATTTTAATCCATAATATTACCAAATAATATTATCTTGGCATATGGACCGAATAGGGTTAGACAGTTCAAAACATATAGCTTTCCTACAAAAAGTGGGCTTTTGTAATTTTAACACCTCAAAACTGGGCCTTACAGATGTGGGCCAAATTAAGTCTCTTAATTAACCATCAATCCCTTGACCCCAAAGTGGGAAATTAGGGCTGACAATCAGCCTCCATCGAACCATAGTTTCGCACCAACCAGTTTGGACCAACCTGGTTTGAATGGGTCTAGGTTTTGATTTTTAATTAAAGATTTAATACAAGAAACGATCTAAAATTAATTTACTGATTAAAGAATAAGCAAGAATCAATCATAGGGCTGTTCGCACACCACCAACCTGCAAAACAAATGTCAGAACCCAGTTTGCAGTTTCACAAAACACAAATCGCAGATAGCGATCTTGAAATCTGTGAATTCTCCTTCTACGCTGCCATCTTCAATCAAGAAAATAAAATAAATAGAAAACCTAATTTCTATTAATATTACATCTGATCGAATCCTATACATTCAGTCAAGAAAATAAAAAAAAAATATTTAAAGACCAGAATGTAAAAAGAAAACTACAAATCGCAAGTTCACTGTGCCAATCAAGATTTTGATTTCCAGTTGTATGAATAACCCAAAAAACAAGAAAATAATAAAGAACTGTTCTAAATAAATTCCAGATTTCTAAAAATTAATTTCAGATCATTTTCCCTTTAACTGGGAACCGATTTACCAGGAAAACCCTAATCTACGCAAATCGGGTAGAACGCCTTCTGCCCATTTGCGCAGGTTCAGATCTGATTTAATATGGTTCAAGATTTGAACCACTGCTCTGATACCACTGAAGGGATGAGAGATCCATCATATGGATGGTCGAACCCTGCAGGATGGTAGGTCAAAATTTCAAAAATTTCTCTCTCTCCCATGTGGGAATCGCATTCCCTGTTTTAGGAAAACTGCATTTTTCAATGATCAATCTTGAACCAAGAACCGAACCAGATCTGAACCAAAAAGTAGGAGAGGGATATACCTAATACGAAAAAATAGTATCTCCCAATGAAGGTGTTCACGCCCAAAGAAAATCTCCAAAGACTGCTCCCACTGAAGATGACATAGTGTAGGGTGGAGTAGAATCAACAATGTTCTTCCCAAGAACCGAACCCTTCACAAGAATTCGATGGAGGCAGTGAGCACAACTTCAAATCAGACTTTCTCCAAAGACTGATATCAAGATCTGATCTTGATTACTCCTAAGACTGGAGAACAAACTAGCAATATGGCAACGGTAGGAGGAGAATGCAGGGAGAAGGCATAGTCACATTGTATTCGACTTCTCTCTATGCTCTGAGATCTTGTATCTCTGAGATTTTTGGATGCTGAGGGTGGAGAAGAATCAACAGTGTTCTTCCCTATAACCGAATCCTTCACAAGAATTTGATGGAGACAGTGAGCACAACATCAAATCAGTCTTTCTCCAAAGACTGATATCAAGATCTGATCTTGATCACTCCTAAGACTGGAGAACAAACTAGCAGTATGGCGGCGGCAGGAAGAGAATGTAGGGAGAAGGCATAGTCACACTGTATTCGACTTCTCTCTATGCTCTGAGATCTTGTATCTCTGAGATTTTTGGATGCTGAGGATGAACTGAATGGTTTGCCCCCTCCTCCTTTTATAGGCTTAAAGACAACTCCTAATCTCATTAGGAGTTTCCGATTCCAAATCTGTATTTGGATTACGAGTCCTGTTTAAGCGATAAGGATAAGCCCTTATCTTATTCGCAGACTAGATCATCTCTCTCCTAATCTCATTATGAGGTTTCCAGATTTGAATTTGTATTCAGATCTGGACTCTCTGAGTGGATAGGGTCTTACCCTATCCAGTCAGCATAGTTTGGGCCCTTCAACTTGTTGTCATCAAGCAATTTTGAAAATGATCCGTTTGTCATTTTCTGATAAAAGAGCAAACATCACTCCATAACCTTATTTGATTCATGTTCATTACATAGATATGGATTTTAATCTACGTTCTATTTCCATTTATTAATCTCTGAGATTTCCCTCCTTTCTCAGTGACGGAGACTACGGGTTGTCTTTGGAAATGTGGGAAATCACATAGGTGCATGGAGCCAACTGTTTTAGCTGCATAACCCCACCACCTTTCTATGAAGGATCATATCCACTCATCATATGAGTTTTCCCTTTGGCCTCTGTCAGATAAGGTTCAGAGTCATTTTCAGGTAAACCTTTCTGTCCAGTGAGTGCTTATCCATCATATTCGTGAACGCCAATGTACCGTGAGAGAGTTCCCATTTTCTAGTGAAGCCCCTCCCACATCGGTTTATGATGCCCCTATCATCTTATGAAACACTTAGAGAAGCCCAACAGCAAATGGATAGCCCATTTTTTGGTGCATTTCCTCATTACTGAAGGACTCATCCTCATGCTAATGATGGAAGGCCTTTAGAGAGTTCTTCATATGAATCTCCCTATCACATGCACTCATATTAGCTGGAGGGAACAGTTATTACGCCCCAGTTTAATTTAGGTCAAACCAAAGTGGCTCCCACTGACTTTCAGAAAGTCAGATTTCGATGGGCCTTAATCGGCTAAGGTTCCGCACGTAACCTCTTGATGAGGTGTGGGGCCCACCACTGAGGGAGGTCATTCAATGGCCAAAAGAGACACCATGGCAATGATGTGCATTCAGCCATGGTATGCGCAAGAGCCACTGTCGATTGAGCATGGGCCAAGCACTTATGGCCCATGTACGTAGCACATCACACTTCCATACATCTCATACAGGGATAAATTGATCCAATCAATTAATCATCTATAAGGCCCAATTGAAGCCCATTTTAAATCCATAATATTAACCATGAATATTATCTAGGTATATGGGTTGAATGGTTCAGCCCATATAGCTTTATGTGTTAAGTGGGCTTTTAGCAGTTTTAACTATTTAAAATTGGGCCTTTACAGGTTGGGCCGAATTAACCATTTAATTAAATATCAATTCCCAGGCCCATTAGTGGGAAAGTTATGGCTTACTTTCAACCTTGATTAAACCCTAGATTTGGTCCAAATAGTTTGAATCAATCTTGGTTCAAATGGTTCTAGGGTTTGATCTTTAATTAAATCTTTAATTCAAGAAAATAATCTGAAATTAAATACTGATAAAAGAAAATCAAGAATCAGTCAATAGGGTTGTTCGCACAGTCCATCCTGTAAAACAGAGGTTAGATCACAGTTTGCAGTTTCATAAACTGCAAATTACGGATTGTAGTTCTCCCATCTGCGAAATCTCCTTCTCTACGACGCCATCTTCGATAAAAAATAGAAATCCTATTTCTATTAATGATTTCATCAAATCGAATACCTATACATTCAGTCTAAAAATTAAAATATATATATATATATATATTTTACAGACCAAATGTAACAAAATGATCCAAAATCTGCAAAATCGCAGGTTCCCTGCACAAATCAAGATTTTGATCTCCTCTTGTACAAACAACCCATAAATCAAGAAAATCATAAAGAACAGTTCTAAATAATAATCAGATTTATATAAAACTAATTTCATATTATTCACCCATTAATTTTGGGAACAAATTTCCCAAAGCCCATATCTGCGCAATCTGTGACGACGGTGTAGTCGCTCTTCCCGTCGTCGCCGGTTACTCGCACACACCCAGTTCTTTTCTTCTTTTCCGCTACCACTGAGGGCTTACATCGTGCAAGGTCTGGTAGCTACAATCCTTCTACCTTGGCTATCCTCATTTCCTCTTTGTCTGCCAGCTCCGTATAATAAGTTGTGCTTGTAGGCAGGCTTCCAATTTGTCGAAAGGGACCTTGGGGTTCGGGATCCTTATTACGCGTCCCTTGTGCTTGGCTTTTATGCATTAGTCATATTGAAGGGATGGGAGATCCATCATATGGATGGCCTAACCCTACAGGAAGGTTGGGCAAATTTAAAAAAAAAAAAATCTTTACTCCCATTCAAGAATCATATTCCCAATTTAGAAAACTACATTATCAAGGTTTGTTCTTGTAACCAAACCAGACCAAATCTGAAACCAAGATTAGGGAGGGATATACCCGATATGGAATCCACGCAAAAAGCTCCTCCGAAAGTAGGTGTTCACGCCCAAAGAGTGTACCAAATCCACCCTCCACTGGAGATGACACAACTTAGGATGAGGTAGGATCAGCAGGTAGTTCTCCCCCAAGAACTTGTGATTCTTCAGCAAGAATCGAATAGGGTAGTGAGCATAGTTTCAAAATTGTTTTTTCCAGTGAGAAACAATATCAAGATCAAATCTTGATCAGATCCAAGAACTGGAGATCTAATAGGGTAGGGCGGCAAGAGCAGGAAGAAAAAGAACTAAAAGGCAAGATCTGAAGGGATGAGAGATCCATCGTATGGATGCCCAAAGATTGCGAAATAAGGGGGAAATTTTCAAAAAAAAATCTCTCATTCAACTGGGAATCACATTCACTATTTAGAAAATCATATTTTCAAGGATCATTCTTGAACCATAAACTGAACCAGATCTGAACCAAAAAGGAGTAGGAGAGGATTATACCTGATACGGAGAAATAGTATCCCCCAACGAAGGTGTTCACGCCCAAGGAAGGATCCAAAGACTACTCCCACTGAAGATGGCGCAGTGCAGGATGGAGCAGAATTAGCAGTGTTCTTCTCCAAGAACACTATCCTTCGTAAGAATCAGTAGGATGGCATGTGAGCACAGCTTTTTATCAATTATTTCTCAAAGAACTGGTGTCAAAATTGAATCTTGACTTCTCCCACAACTGAAGATCGAACTGGCAAACAGGGCGGCAAGAAAGAATTCTGCAGGGATGCTTAATTCTTCCTTCTTTTGATTTCAGCACTAAAGAAGATTTGAATGAATCATGCTCAAGGCTGCCGCCCCCTCCTTCTTTTGTTAACCTAAAAGATTAGCTCCTAACACGAGTCTCATTAAGTGTCCAGTTTAAGGGTATTACACAGAAACATACCAAGGGAACATGAATTAAAACATTTTGCAAACATTTTGAAACCATAATATATATAAGTATATCTATATATAAATATATTTTGCAAAACCAAATATCAAAACATTTAAAATCCAATGCCGGTAGATTAGGTTTCCATTAGAGAGAGTGCATTTTCCCAATCATTCACTTTGTCCAACAAAGGGGCTTATCATGTCACTGTGATCACCCCACTCAGATGAATTCTCGGACTATCCCAAAATACCCAAGTTTTGACCCCCTCTAAAGATCTCACTGATTAGCATATCAATGACATCCCAATCCGACACCTAGTGTAGTATCATAATCGAGTCTAGGGGTCAGGTGTAACATTTCAGTTTTGCCCATCTATTTCAAAAGTTTAGGACAATACAGGAATTTTGGTCTAGTTCAAGGTTTCAAGAAAGCCCACACTGTCTAAAACATATGTTGATGGGACCAGGGCTAGACCGTGTATTTGAGGTCGCCCTCAGAGGACATGGTGGGCGGTCCTTCCGGAGATGACCTGGAACTCCTACATGATGGAGAATGGTCCAATCGCTACCTGTAACTCAATAGACCCCTCTGTGACATATGCATTCCCATTAAAGTCTATTACCTCCATGGGCAGGTCTTTGACGGTTTCCTGTTGTATGCTCATTAGCTTCAACGTGTGAACAAATCAGATTGAAAGAACTCCCAGGATCGATCATGGACCTTCTCATTTCGAAACCCCCCACTCTTGTTGAAACATAGAAAGGCCGGTTGTGGTGAGGGTCAACAGCCAGCATGTCTTCCGGTGTGAATTCCACACTAGTGCGATCGGTAAGGTTCTAATGGTCTCTTCAAGTCTTCTGCTAGCACTTTGATAGCCAATTTCCTTGTCGAACTGATTTCCCCTGCTTAGTGAGGAAGTGTTGGAGCTCATGGCTTTGTGCAAGCCTTTCTATTAGTGCTTCAGGTTGGTATTGACCCGAGGCCCCAACAAAGTTGACACTCCCCCCTTAGACGTGAACTGGGAGGGGATCAATTTCCACCTGTGTTGGGTCTCTTTTCATGAACTCATCTATTTTACCTTTTGTACAAATAGCCTTCTTAAAGAAAAGTAGTCCATTAGATCATGATGTGATGATTGGTGCTAATTGCACAACCTCCCACCGCACCTATCCTTCTATGGGTCTACTCTTGCTAGCGGCAGTGGCAAATTGATTACCCTATCTTCAACTAGCGTGTTCATTACCATGATCACCTCCTCCCTTGTACAGGGGAAAGGAGGGATCAGTAGGTCATTCCTCTTTCCTTGGACAGCATTGTGATAGTAGGGCCCCTGCCTTGGTCCCCCATTGTTCTGGGGCTTCTGATCAACTACATAAGCTTCGTTTCTTCCATATTGCCCTTGAGTTGGTGTATATTGGATTAAAGTGTTCTTGACTGTGCGCATTGTTCTCTTCATGCACATCCATAGCTAACTGAATGTTTCTACTTCCACATTCTCAATACTTATCCTGTAGGCATGTTGCATCCCTTGCACACATTGTTTGACAAAGCTTTTCTCCGTGGCGTGTTCGTCAAAGACAGAATATGTCAATTTCTGGAACCTTATGACATACACCAATAGGTCTTCTCCCAAACACAGCTTTGTATTTCTTAAATCAGCCATTGTTAGCTTCCTCTCCAGAGTGAACCATTTTGACAAGAATCTTCTCGCCAATTCAACCCATGAGTCGATACTCCTAGCAGTAAGGTTGACAAACCAGGGGTATGTCGAACCGGTCAAGGATTTTGAGAACTCACAAACTTTGAGATCCCTATCAAGAATGAAGGATACCAAGACGTCCTCAAACTTTCTTATGTATTCCTGCGAGCTCCTCTACTGCCCGTCATACTGCGGCCCCAGAAAAGAGTTTTGTGGGGTAGTGCGTGCAAGGGATGCACCCAGCCTATAGAATAGGGAACGAGAATGTTGAATTCGAAACCTCCGTCAAACAATGGAAGTGCACAGAGAGAATATCGCACACCATTACCAACCCAACATCAACAGTGTCATAGTATGCAAGGAATGAAATATATGTCATTGTTCATAGACCCCATAACACCAAGGGATCTAACCAGGGGCCTTACTATCACAACGACAACCAGAACCGATGGAATGGCCCACTACCACCACCCGAAATCAACCCCGAGAAATAAAGACATGGAAGGAGGTGGTGTAACTACCATCAATCACAACACCATGATTTAAGGGACCGTTTCACTCTCCGGTAACTTTTCGGGCAAGAGGTAAAGCTAGATGATGTTGTTAAGAGAAAGCCGACCCATGTGGAGACCGACCCCCTCCTTGCACACTTGCAAGGGGATAGCATAAATGAGGTTGGGACATTAGGAGGTGACCGCCCAGACATGCTGAACCTCATTGCATGGGGGTAGCATAAACGGTTCGAGCAGAGCCCAGACTTACAAGAGTTCCTTAGTAAACAAGGGGCTACTATCACGACGCGACAGCTTGCCATCAAGGCACTAGTGGAAGCTTTCAGAAGGCCACTGGAACCTCATCGCATGGACAAATCCCATGTAGAGTTCACCCTGGATGACATGTTGGCCACAGATCCCCATCACAACCGGCCTCTATACATCATAGCGAAAATAGGGGATATGAGATGTGACGCTTGTTGGTTGACCAAGGAACCTCGATGAGTTTGATCTCCCTCCACACACTAAAGCTTATGAACATATAAGAGACTGTTATAGGGCTACCCATGGAGGTCATAGACTTTAATGGAAATGCTTCTGTCATGAAAGGGTCGATTGATTTATCGATGGCTATCGGACCATTCTACATCAACTAGGAGTTCCAAGTGATTTCTAGAAAAATGACATACCATGCCCTATTGGGGTGGCCCTTGATACATGGCATGGCATTTGTTTGGTCCACCTACCATCAATGCATAGAAGCCAAGCACAAAGGTCGAACCATCAGGATCCTAGACACTCGTGTCCTGTTTGATAGAACAAAGACCCACCTACAGGATGCAATATACTATATGGAGTTTGTCGAGGAAGGGGAAACCAAAGAGGCCAAAGTAGAAAGTGTCCAACTACCGAACCCAGTGAGTGAGCCTCTGATGGCCCCAAAAAGGAAGAAAAGGTCCAAGTGTGTGCGGGTGACTGACGAGAATGAGGAGAGCTACTATTTGATCGTGGAGTATGAGGACCCTGACATCCCGACCATGAAGAAGGCCATCCCAGAGGTATCTATATTTATATCTATATCTATATCTATATCTATCTATCTATATATCTACCTATCTATCTATCTATCTATCTATATATATATATATACATAACATAGCTCTCCTTTAAGAGAAGCTATTTATCTATTATCTCCATTTTTTGTATTATTTCTTATTTTCTTTTGTTATAAAAATATAAAACAGTAATCATTGCTTATCTTGATTAGATTAAACAACCAATGAGATGCACTTTCCCAAAACCTAAATAATCGCTTCTCCTAAAATTTCTCCTAAACTACCTCCCCCACTTTCTCCAAAATTATCACTAATTCCTATTTATCCACAAAATTATCTCAAATTCAGTAGAGAGTTCCTCTCCTAAATTATCTCTAATTCCTATTTATCCTCTCCCCAACTCTCTATCTATATCTAAAGAAAGTTTGGATTAAAAAATTTAAGAATTATTTAAACATTCTAACAAATTATATAATCTTTAAAATATTTACTAAAAACACAAAAAAAAATATTTTTATATTTTTATAAAATATATCAAGAAATTATGTTTTTTTGGAATATCAATTTATATGATTTTCAAATATTTAATAATATGTAATATCTTTCACGAGATTATTTTTTTTGAGAAAATAACTTTCAAAAATATTAATATTTATTAATAATGATTTTAAACTCTTAATCTATATTTATTATATAAATATATATATATACTAAGATTAATATTTATTGTATTTTAGTAATTATTTATTGTTTTTTGTGATAAATGTATTTTCAATGATTATGTATAAATTTATTTTTTTTATTTGAATGAAAATTTTCAATAATTATTGGAGATTAAACCAAGGTTTTGAAAAGTGACCCAAAGAATGAACTGGTTAGGAGTTTAGTTCCCGGGTTGAACAGTCAAATTGTTCTGACAAAAAAAAATTAAAAAAAATAAAGATGGTCAAAATCATTTGAACAATTCGAACGGTTAACCGCCCGGGTCAACAGTTTGTTGACCAAAATCAATGGTTTTGAGGAAAACGGAACCGGTCACCTAAGCGGTTCCCGATTTTTCAGTCAGACCGTTTAGTCTAGTCTGGTTTTGAAAACCATGGATTAAACTATAATATTGAATTTTTTAAATTTAATTTGTTGTACTTATTGTATTTATTCTATTTTTTTATAACTTAATGATTAATTAATATTTATTAGATATTAAACTATTATTTGAGATTATACTATTTATTGACTAAGTTAATATATTTTTAGTACTTATTGTATGTTTTCGCTATAAATTTTTAATAATTTTTGGAGATTAAACTATTGTTATTTATCAGAGACAAGACTATTAATTTATCTAAAATTATGAGTGTCCATGAGTTGGTTTGGACCAGTCGTAGGCTATTTGGCCAACCAAATTGACCTGGTTAGGTTGGGGAGTTGGTGAGTTGAACCCAATTGACCTTTTGTGAAAACTAACTGGTGTGTTGTCGTAGGCACCCAAAAATAATACCTATACTCCTAAAAATAAATGCAGTAGTGCGAGTAAGGATCGTTCCCACAGAGAGTATCTGACCAATTTTGTGTGTTGCGTGAACAAAGATGGAGGGGGTTGTATGTAACGAATCAGAATTAAAAAGAACGAAAATCAAATGAGAAACAATGCAATTCAAAGTACTGAAATTAATCAAAAGAATGAGTCTTGGTCTAAGTCAACATTCACCATCAAAACAATGCAATTCAGAGTACTGAAATTAATCAAAAGAATGAGTCTTGTTCATCGATGCAAAGATAAATCAATTCAAACTTCAAATATTCTTCGTAGGAATTATTTTTCTACATCTCCCTAATCTCAGTTAATCAAAAAACAAGTGATCCTCTTAACCCTTACTACTGAACAACTCCTAAACAAGCGTTAAAGATTTAATCCAGCAGTAGCCTTAAGATTTAGAGATCGATGAAGCTAAACAACACAAGCACAAGCGGTTGCATTTAATTTAGTTGAGTGTTCTTCCTATGATCTAACAATTTCTGATGCAACAAATGATTAAACCCTAGTTGCTTCACAGATTAGAGGGATCAAACAAATACAAATCTGGTATCTAACCTACCAGTAGATTGCAACGAATAATAAACTAGTAGGCCTCCTAGCAATCAAACGAAACAATCATAAACATGAACATAGAGGAACATTCGATATACAAAGCATAAATCAAACAATAAAAATCAAATTAGACATCATAGTTTTGTTGATTCTGAGGCTTTTGTTTCCTTTGACCAAGTATCAGAGTTTAGCCATGCATGATCATAGTGAAAACTCAAGAAAAATCAGAGAAGAGAGAAGAGTAGAGAGGTGCAACAGCCCTAGGTCTGATTATTTTCTTTCTTTCTTTTCCTCTTCTTTTCTTTCTCTATACTTCCCCCAAGAGAAGCCTACAAAATCTCCAAGTCTGACTTATCAAGAAAAATATCAAAGATAAGATAAAACAAAGTTCTAATGCAAGTGGGAGAGTGGTGATTTCGCATATGAAAACTTGCAGGCGAAGGAATGTTTCCAGCACGTCAGTAGTGCAGTTTCAGCTCTTTCGGGCCCAATTTCGATCTCGATGCAATCAGTTTCTATCAAAATTCAAAACATGAAAGTTGTATAATGTTTCCTTATCGTTCCAACGCATCTTGAATCATCTAAATCGGAATTCGGATGAAAGAGTTATGCCTAAATTATGATGTGGTGCCGAAACTGTCGAGAATTATCCGATTAGACTTGTTTTTCACTTAATGCCTCTATTTGTGCCCTAAATCAAAATATAAGAATAATGAATGCATTTGGGCATCAAATAAATATAAATGACTAAATATTAAGGAAGAAAATATGATATTTTTCATTCTCATCACTAACCCACTCAAGTTGTATGGGTTTTGGCCTATTTTCACAAAAGGTTATTCGGTTCAAAAGATTTAAACTAAGAAATTTAATTTAATTTGAAAAAATAGTAAATTATAGTGCAATTGTAGGTAGAGGTGTAAATCGGGTTGTGCCGCTCGCAGCACGGCACGAAATTGGATCGGCCCGGCACGACGATCTGCGGGTCGTGCCAGGCTCATCACGAGCATGCAGGCCTAGGGTTTTAGGTCCATGGGCCAGCACGGCATGGCACGACAGAGCGGAAAGTGCTGCCCGCGGGCCAACACAACATATATATATTATATATATCTATATAATATTATATAAATTATAATTATATAATAATATATAGTATATATAATATATTAATAAAATAAATATTTTTAAATTTTATTATACTAATTTATTTAATTATTGTATATATAAACAATTTTATACCCAAATTTCATATAAAATTAAAATTTTAAGTTTTTTATCAATTTTTTAAATAAATAGATTTGGCTCAATGCACAACCCGATCTAGCCCAAGGCTCGACGCACGGGCCAGCCCGGCCCATGACACCGGCCTGGATGGGCTTGGGCTGTGGGCCATGCCGGGCCGACCCCCAAATTTTTCACCTGGGTGGGCGGCACAGCCCGTGACAGCCCGCGAGCCAGTACAACACGGCCCGCACTTTACACCTCTAATTATAGGTACATGGTGGTCACTTATCAAAACAAAGGTGTCAAACTAATAATATGCGAATGCATGTAATGAGTCCATAACTCATCACACATCTTAGCGGAAACAAGTTGCGATGAACTTTGTACTCATGCAGACTTGCAATGAGTTTAAATCTATCGCAGTACCGCGGTGAGCTCCGGAACCACGCGGACTTGCGATGAGTTTAAAGTTATTACAAAATCGCGATGAGCGCAGACTCACCACAAATCAGAAACAAATAATATAAACACATGTGTCGTTAAGTAACGCACATGATGGGACACCCCGTGAACCTAACGAGGGTGCGCAAACTAAATAATGACGTCACACATACCACATCTTTTTAAAGGGATTACAAACGGAAGTAGCACATGTGTATCATGAGAATCCTCAAATGAAAGGAAAGTTCATCCTTGAAATTGAAGGAATGAAATATCCATCGTATGGACGCCCGGATAAAAAGGAATTGAATGGGTGAATTTCAAAACTTTCTTTCCTTCCTACAACTGAGAATCGCATTCCCTATTTTAGAAAATTAATTTTCAAGCATCAATCTTGAATCAAAAACTGAACCAGATCTAAACAAAATAGTAGGAGAAGGAAATGCCTAATACAGATAATTAGTATCCCTTAACGAAGGTGCTCACGCCCAGAAAAGTCACCAAAGACTACTCCCACTGAACATGGCGCAGTGTAGGACAGAGCAGAATCAACAATGTTCTTCACAAGAACTAGATCCTTCGCAAGAACCCACTGGACGGCAGGTGAGCACAACTTCTTTTCAATTCTTTCACAAATAACTAAAATCAAAAATGCTTCTTGATGACTCCCACGTGAATGGAGATGAACTACTAAAGGCGGCGGTGGAAGGAAGGAGGTGGTAGGGAGAAATTGGTACAGTCTCACCGTATGATGATTTCTCTCTTCTATGTTGTATCTATATCTGGGATGAGTGTGTTTAGAGGCTGCCGCCCCCACCTCCTTTTATAATCATAAAGGGATCATCTCCTAATCCTATTAGGAGATGTTGATCCCTTTAAATGATAAGGCAGAGTCCTTATCTAATCTGTAGATCATGATCAACCCTCCTAATTTGATTAGGAGTTTCTAGTTTTGAATCATATTCAAATCTGGACTCTTACTGAGTGGATAGGGACTTTCCCTTATCCTTTAAAGCTGGTCCATATCTCAGATTCTCCCCATTCAAGCTAATCTAATTAGCCCAACTCATATTGGGCTTTTGGCCCATTAAGTGTATGTGCTCACTTAAGCCTTCCAAATTGCTACCTAGTTGGGCTTTCTCTGTATGGCGTGGGACCCAAATGTTGATCTACACATCAGCCACAAGGGTTCAACCCAACCTCTATCACAAAGCCTAACCGAATTCACCGGAAAGCCCAGTGAACCCTTTGAGCCCAACATATGGACTATATGGGCCCAACACTTACACAAAGTGGTCCTTGGGCCAAGCAACCTTGTGACACCCAAGGACTGTGGGCAGATGTAAGATTAGCCCGTCAGGTTTAACCCTCAATGGCGTTACACTTAACCTCTCAGCCCATAATGATCAAACACTGCCCGACAAAGGAGAACCTTTCCAACAACTGCAAGGTACAGTGCAGCACTCTCCTCTTACATGAACCCCGGGGGTTAAAACCTTTTGCAAACAATTTTGGAAACCTATAATATATATAGTATATCGCATAAATATCTTTTGTAAAACAAAATTTCAACGATTGAAATCAACTACCGGCATTTTTTGCTTTCATCAGAAAGAGTGCATTTCCCCGATCATTACCTTTATCCGACAAAGGGCCTGATCCCATCACTATGATCACCCACTCATATGGGTTCAAGAACCATCTCAACATACCCAGGTTTTGACCCCCTCTAAGGGTCTCACTGATTGGCATATAAAAAATGGCCCAATCCACCATCTAGTGCGGTACCATAATCGAGTTTAGGGGTTAGGTGTAACATTCCAGTTTTGCCCACTAATCGCCAAGGTCCAGGGCAATACTGGAATTCGGGTCCGGTTCAAGGTCTCAAGTTGATCCCACACTGCATGTACCTCGAGTCGCACCCTGGTGGCATAGACGGGCCACCCCAACTGATTTGGCAGCACATCAGTGTCAGTCTTATCAGGATAGGTCTCCCTAAACCGACCCACTAACTGTGAACGTTCTAAACCAACACAAGTCTCATAACTATCCGGTTTTAAGGGTATTACACAGAAACACACCACATAACATGAATCAAATATGCACTTTATTCATTTACAATAAATGTCATAAGACATCAAACGGATTGGAGCTAAGGGCATACAAAATTGTCTAACAACTCCCACTTGCACTTTGGTCCAATATGGAATAAGCCTAGTCCATACTTTCCACGTGTTTCTCAAACACTTTCTGTTTGAGTGGCTTAGTCAATGGGTCTGTAACATTCTCCACTAATGCTACCTTCTGAATCAAGAGGTCCCCTCTACCAACAATCTCCCGTAGTACGTGGTACTTCCTCTTGATGAGCTTGGACTTCGAGTGCGTTTGTGGCTCCTTAGCCTGAGCAATGGCCCCATTGTTGTCGCACAGCAACGGGATGGGTGATGTATTGGATGGAACTACTCCCAACTCTTTGATGAACTTCTTCATCCACACGGCTTCCTTACCAGCCTCACTTGCAGCAATGTATTCGGCTTCGGTTGTGGAATCCACCGTAGACCCCTGTTTGCTGCTTTTCCAACAAACAACACACGATTCTATTGTAAATATGTAACCAGATGTATACCCTTGGATCTGTAGTGATGTACCATCGAATATTAGATAGAACTCTTTTATCCTTCGAAGGTACTTAAATATGCATTTCACAGCAGTCCAATGCTCATGCCCTAGGTTAGTTTGAAATCTGCTTACTACGCTCACCGCGTGAGCAATATCAGGGCGAGTGCACAACATGGCATACATGATGCTCTGCACGGCTGAGGCATAAAGAACATTCTTCATGTCCTCAATCTCCTCAGATGTCTTGGGAGACATTTTCTTAGAGAGAGTAACTCCGTGCCTAAAAGGAACGTTTTCCTTCTTGGAGTTTTCCATGTTGTACATTTTGATGATTTTGTCAATGTAAGCAAATTGGGATAATCTTATTCTCTGCTTTCATCTATCTCTATAGAGTCAAAGACCTAGTATATAAGACGCTTCTCCAAGATCTTTCATGGAGAATTGTTGTGAAATTCATTCTTTGACCAAGGTCAACATTCCCACATCATTCCCAATGAATAGGATATCATCCACATACAGAACCAAGAACATAACCTTATCCCCATTGGACTTTCTGTATACACAGGCTCATTCGGGTTCTGCTCAAAATCAAATGTTTTGACGGCAGAGTCAAACCGGATGTTCCAACTCCTAGAAGTTTCCAAATCTCATAGTCATGGTATGCTGCTACAATTAGTAGGATCTTAATGGATTTAAGCATGGTCATGGGCAAAAAAGTATGACTCCTAACCATACCGCGAATAATCATCGGTGAAGGTGATGAAGTATACATGTTGGTTATGACTCCTAACATTCAGAGGCCCGCATACATCACTATGTATAAGGTCAAGCATGCCCGTACATCTTTCAGGCTTGCCGTTGAATGGTCGTTTTATCATCTTACCATGAAGGCAAAGCTCACAAGTGGGAAGATCTTCTACAGTTAGAAAATCCAAAGGACCATCATTTACCAATCTTGTGATTCGGTCAATACCGATATGGCCAAGACAGTAATGCCACAGGAACATGGGACTAACGGTATCACGAGTTCTCTTGGGAACATCAACCGATATATTTTTGGCTATGTTGGTTTCTAGAGAAGGATGCAGAACAAAGAGATCGTTCTCCAGTTCCCCGTATGCGATGAATTTATTGTTTCTTTTAATAGTAAACGTATTACTAAAGAAAACAGAATATCCATCAGCACACAATTTTGAGACAGAAATCAAATTTTTTCTTCAATTCTGTCCATAAAGACAATCTTTAAGTACAAGTGATCATTCTCTAAAAAACAATTATGCGGTTCCGATGGCCATAGCTGCAACGCTTGCAGAAGTTCTCAAGAAGAGAGTCACCTTTTCCTCACTCAGTCTTCTGCTTATTTTAAAACCCTGCAATGTGTTACATGCATGAGTCGAAGCCCCGGAGTCAATACACCAGAAATCAGAAGTAACCAACAAATTGGTTTCTATGACATAGGATTCAAGATTACCTTTCTTGGATTCCAGGTAGATAGGACAGTTCCTTCTCAAGAATGCAAGTAATTTTATGCATGAAAGAGGGTGATTGTCATAAAGGATTCTTCTCTCAAATGATTTAACCCTCCCATTCTCAATTCGGGTGTGGGAAACCCTTAAAGGAGCAAAAGATTTGGCAACAACATGCCACTCTCCTTCTTTGTCCAAGGTTCCCCTCATTCCTACCAAACAAATGGGAAAGGGAAAGCACAAGTGATTCAATCTCCAATGAAAATCCCTTCCAATTGTTTTTTCCAATATAAAAAAAAATCAAGAAAAAAATCATTCAACCTAGACTAAATCAAATTGAAAAATTATGAAAGTGAATAGATTTCAAAAATGAAACAAATTCAAATTCAGCCAAAATAAAACACTATAAGACAAGGGATATTCATTCAAAGTGATTAAAAAAGTGTTCTAATGCTTCCTACATCTATCCACCCTGAAAAACTACTCAAAATAATGACATAATATCACATACATGAAAAGGGTTACATGCTGAAATTAGAGATACCTAGGATACCAATAAAGTTCAAGAAAAAATGTATAGAAAAAGAAAAAAAATGAGATGAGAAGCTCACATCTTTGTGGCCTTTTGACAAACAATTAGTGATGGATGATACGAGCTGAAATGTTGATGGTGCTGAAATGCTTGATGGTCTTCTTTGCTTGGGCCGAAATCTAGTTTTCTTCTTCCTTTTACTCCTTCACATGGCTAACCCTCTTTACCATTGCCCTTGCTTCTCTCTTGGTCGAATGGCTTGTCTTGGCTTCTCTTGGTCGAATGAGATGGTTTCCCTAAGATTTTGGTTGTGAGATGGTGGTGGATAGGAGACTTTGGTAATAGAGTGAGAAGGGAGATAAAGAAATTTCGGTTTTGCTTTGGGTGTGAGAAAGGTTAAGGGAGAAAGGAAATGGGGATTTTGGTTCAGGTTAGAATGTGTGAGAGAGAGAGGAGGAAGAGGGAGGAAGGTAGAGATTTCAACTATGATGTTGTTGGTTGAAGGTGGATGAAGGTTTTCTTAGTAAAGTTTGGTCAGGAAGATTGGGAAGGATGGGGAGGAGAGTTAGGAGAGATGGTGAGGTTCGATTAGGGTTTCTTTACCGGGCCAAAATTGAGGAGATCTTCTCCTTCTCTTCTTCCTTCATCATCTTTCTTCTTCTTTCTTATTCCTCCTTCATTTACATGAAAATGGGATGTTCTCTCCCCCCCCCCTTTTTTTTTGAGGGGCTGAGATCGAATAGGGGTTAGAGATGGAGGAGAATGGGGGAGTGATTGAGAGAGGAGGAGGAGGGTAGGGTTTTTGGTTGTTGGGTATGAAGGAGAAGAGATGAGAGCCAAGGAGTTCGGTGGTGGAGGAAGGAGGTTGAGAGAGAGGAGGAAGGTGGAGTTCGGTAGGAAGAGTCTTGAGGAGAGAAGACCGAATGTGAGAGAATCCCTCTTCAAAAAAGATGGTTTTTTTTACTTGTCTTTAGGGTTTTTTTATTGGGATAGGGTGTGCTAGGTTGATTCGGTTAGGGACTGGTTTAATCTCATTAGAACAAAACTAGACTTAGTTTGGTTAGGTTTGGACTGAATTGGAAAGGGTTTATGGTCTAGTTTGGTTTAAGAAAGAATGGTCAGGGTTTTAGGGTTTTGGGTAAACTCTCAAAATGATGGATGGCTAAGATGATTTGGTTCCCATCTAATGGCTAGGAGGATTGCCACATATATTTTTCTTTTTCTGTCATGGGCTCTCTCTCCTTCTTTGACTAAATTTAAGACTAAGGGACAACATACCTTGAAAGCCCCCCCCCCCCCCTTGTCTCCCTTATTTATGGCTAAAATGTGGGAGATCTAAATTTAAAATTTAAACTTAAAATTTGAAATTTGAAAATCAAATTTGAAAGGTAAATATGAAGGGAGGCAATTAGGGTTTTGAAATTTAGGGTTTTTGGGGTGTGGAAGTTAAGGTTAGGCTGATCCTATGGTGGTGAAGCAAGGGGGCTCAAACCTAGGGCTAGGAATGATTCTAGGTTTAGTGGGGGGTTTAGATGAATTCCTAGGAATGTGTAGGGACTTAAATGAAAAATAGAAGGTGGATTTTTGCAATGAGAAGGCAAGTCCAAGGGGGTATGATGTGCAGGATTCAAGGGCTGAGATTAAACTCAAGATGTTAAGGTTTATCTCTAATAATGAGATCGCACAAATTGGAATCTTCATATATGAAGGGATAAAATGGGGAATTTTGTAATGAAAATTTCCAACGGAGTTCTAAGGTGTTCGAAAAGGGTGATGATAGGTTTCATGGCCTTGGGAGTGCACCAGAGTGATAAATCAAGATTTGGAGTGTGTCGAGCAATAGGGGGCGTTAAATCAGGATTTTTCTTGATGAAAGGGTAAAATGGCCATTTTGGGTCTAAAAGTGGATAAGGGTTTATCCAAGTGTTTAGGAAGGTGATGGTGTAGTTGGTGGGTGCCGAACCCAACCAAAGATAAATAGTCTTGTTCTGAGTTAATAATTTTCAGATAGCAATGAGCAAGGTCGTTCTCTACAGGGATTGGGTGGATTTATTTTCAAATAGATGGATTAAGGGGGTTGTAAAGCTAAGGAAAACCAGTAAATAGCAGAAAATAACAGAAAACAAAAGATTAAGTCAATGGGAGAAAACTTCCTTGATGCAAAGATAGATTCATATGTTTATGAATAAATTGGTTACAGCTATTAACAAGCTCTAACAGTCAGCCTCTACTCTTATTATTCGACAAGAAAAACAAGATCTTTGATTGCTTCCCTTATTAATAGGCAGTCCTAAAGAAGCTCTTACGATTTAACCTATTAATAGCATTAAAAGGGGAGAGACCCAATTCTGGTCAACGATCTCACAAGCTCGAACCGTTTAAACTAGATCATGCATTTTTCTAACATAGATCAAAAACTTTTTTGCAATCAATTTATGTTAGTTGCCACCATGATCGAACCTACCAATCATATATGAAACTAGAAGTTCAGTCGGCCATAAATTATTTTCATTGAATGAGCAAGGGGCCCTTCTTGCTTAATCAACAAAAATAATCCTCGTAGTTAATTCGCAGAAAACACATGAATACTCATAAATAATGAACTGAAATAAAAATCAATTAGATCTCTCAATGCTTACAGAATCAAGGCTTCCCTAACCCTTCAACCATAAATAAAAACTTACAGACACTTCAGATGAGAAAGGGGGGGTGAACTCTTACTTCTTCTTCCTTGGTTGCTGATTTCTCTCTCTGAAGACTGAAGCTCTCTTGGTGGAATTGATGCCTTGGGTGCTGGTCTGCCCTCTTTTATATAGGTTTGGGGAGAGGGCTGCTCTCCAACTCCCTTAATGAGATTATCCTCAAACTGGAAAGTCCTAGTCTAATTTGAACTTATCCTACCTAACTCTTATCTCTTATCTTTCTAGGATTACAACTTGCGAATTTAAATCGATAAAACTCTTTTATTGAGATTAGATTCAACTTCTATTCTAATGAGACTCTTGGATCTTGAATTCGAACTGGGCTTCTTTAACAATTCGGGCTTGCTTCAAGACTCTTCTGCGAAATGGGCTTCAGCTTGTGAAATGGGCCTTGCTGCGAAATTTCTCAGACTTTGGGCCCAAATTCGTCTTCGATGCGGACCGGTTCTGCCAAAACCCAAAACATAGAAGTTGTGGGCCTTTTCCTTATATTTCCAGTGCTTCTTGAATTGTCCATATCATAGTGTGGAATTGAGAGTTATTCCCAGATCACTAATTGGTGCCGAAACTGTGCAAAATCATCCGATTAGCCCTGTTTTCTTCCAAATCGCCTTCTTGCTTGCCCTGAATCGAAATACAAGAGTAATGAGTCCAATTAGGTACCATAAGTGTAAAATACTGAATATTGAGGGATAAAGATATGACAAATTTTATTCTCATCAAATCCTTCCACACTTATAACCTTGCCCGTCCTCGGGCACGTCAAAATTCAAGTAAAAATAGAACAAGAACAAACTAGCTATCCTACCAATTTTTAAACTCGACTCTCTTTCACCTTTCTCCACAAATATTTTAGGTTAATTATTGCGAACCTTTAAATCAGCAAAACCAAGTCATACACGACTCATCCATCAATCAATCCAATTTTTGCTGCTACAAACCAGGTAGTAAACTAGGGAAAACATCTTTTTCTTCTCTCTGTTTTTGTTTTTTTTGTTTTTTTTTTTTTGTCTTTCTTTTGAAGAAGTGAGTGCATTTTACGCTCAATCTCACTCTAGGATTACTTGGTCAGTAGGTGCATTTTATGCTCCATCCTACTGTTTGAATTGCTAGCTAGTAGGTGCATTTTATGCTTCGTCCTACTATCAAATGACTTGGCTAGTAGGTGCATTTTATGCTCCATCCTACCATCGGATTACTTAACCGGTAGGTGCATTTTATGCTCCATCCTACCAATTGTAGCAATGTTTGCCCCATTTACTTAAACCTGAATTTAGGATTAGCTTCAAAGGGAATGACTTTAGATAGGTTGTGTACTTCTTAATTGTACCCCATTTACTAGGTTCACAAGAATTTTTCAAAATATTGTTTCAATTGAATTCAAAATAGTTGAGTTTTTTTTTTGAACTAAAATAAAACGGTTAAAGCCTGCACTCCCCCCCCCCCCCCCACATACTTAAAACTTAATAAAAGGTGGAAATGACTAAATGATAAATGCAAAAACAAGAAAAGAACAAACTTCCCTGTTTTTAATCATAAACCAGATCCTCCAGGTCTTATAGTTGCAACTTCCTATGTTTTCTCCTCTCATCCATCATGGGTGGGTTCAAATCTGGTATAGGGACCTGCACAATAGATGGGAGGAGTTTTGTGTGAGCCAGAGGCAAACTAATGAAAGCAGAATTATGAGCAAATTCAAAAGAATTCAGTTCAGAAGTTAAAGTTTGCAGTTCCGAATTCAGCATGAACTTCTACTCTGCTCATTACAGTCGATCAGGCCCATTGTTAAGTGCAACTCTCAGTGTGTCTTCGTCATCTAGCTCAAAAGTTTGTTGCACTAAAGAGTCAACAACGTCTATAGAAAAAATGGAATGCGCATCATTAGGGTATCTCATGGCATCATAGATATTAAATTTAATAATTTCACCATCGAATTCCATGGCAAGTGTCCCCTTATGCACATCGATTTTTGTTTTGGACGTCTTAAGAAAGGATCTTCCCAGCAAAATTGGAGACGAGTTGGAAGAATTATCTTCTTCCATGTCGATCACATAAAAATCGAATGGAAAGACCAAATTATTAACTTGGACTAGAACATCCTCCAAGACTCCCTTCGGGTATGTAGTAGATCGATCAGCAAGTTGTAAGATCATGCTCATTTCTTTTAATGGTCCGAGATTCATGGTTGTGTAAATAGAATGGGGCATGACATTTATCGAAGCTCCTAGGTCTAGCATAGCTTTTTCGATCTGGACATTTCCTATTTTACAGGGAATGGTGAACATACCTGGATCCTTGCATTTAGGGGGTAGTCTTTTCTGGAGAATAGCTAAAACATTTTCTCCTATATGGATTTTCTCATCGCCTTTCAGCCTTCTCTTAGTAGTGCACAGCTCCTTGAGGAATTTGGCATAGCGTGGCACTCGCTTAATTGCATCAAGGAGGGGGATGTTTACCTCAACTTTGCGGAATGTCTCGAGATTGTCCTTATCTTGCTCCTACTTGGATCTCGTGAATCGGCTAGGAAAAGGTGGAGTGATGACTATGGCTTGGGGTGGCTTTCCACTTGAATCCGTTTGGGGAGATGGTGTCTCCTTTTTGGTTGTATCATTGATGCTTCTTGATTGGGTTCATCGGATCGAGGTGGCGAGTATCTCTCTGACGAATTCAGGGACTACTTAAAGGACAATGAGATAGTGTCAGGGTTTGATTTGGTCCAAACAGTTTCAGGGACTACTTAAAGCCCATTTCGAACTGGGCTAATATGATCACCTATTCATGGGCTGATATGATCACCTTAGATTTGGTCCAAATAGTTTGAACCAATCTTGGTTCGAATGTGTGTAGGGTTTGATTTTTAACTAAATCCTTAATTCAAGAAAATAATCTAAAATTAAATAACTGATAAAAGAAAAACAAAAATCAGTTAATCTGGGTTGTTCGCACACTCCATCCTGCAAAACAAATGTTAGATCACAGATTGTAGTTTCTCAAACTGCAAATCGTAGATAGCGAATCTCCCATCTGCGAAATCTCCTTCTCTGCGCCGCCATCTTCGATCCAAAATTAAAATAAACAAAAATCCTATTTCTATTAATTATTACATCAGATCGAATGTCTATACATTGAGTCTAAAAATACAAAAAAATATTTACAGACCAAATGTAATAAATAAATTCAATAAACTACAAATCTTGCAGTTCTCCCTACGCAAACCAAGATTTCGATCTCCTCTTGTACAAACAGCCCATAAATCAAGAAAATTATAAATAACTATTCCAAATAATAATCAGATTTATTTAAAATTAATTTCAAATTATTTTCCCATATGTTTTGAGAACAAATTTCTCAAAACCCATATCTGCGCAAATTGGGTAGAATGCCTTCTCCCTATTTGCACAGGTTCAGATCTAAAAAAGAATGGTTCAAGATTAGAACCTGGCTCTGATACCATTGAAGGGATAAGAAATCCATCACATGGACGCCCAAGATTGTGGAATAAAGGGGGCGGCGAATTTCAAAAATTTTTCTTTCCCTTCAACTAGGAATCGAATTCCCTATTTAGAAAATCATATTTTCAATGATCATTCTTGAACCATAAACTGAACCAGATCTGAACCAAAAGGAGGAGAAAGAGATAATACCTGATACAGAGAAATAATATCTCTCAATGGAGGTGTTCACGCCCAAGGTAGAAACCAAAATCTGCTCCCACTGAAGATCGCACAGTGCAAGGTAGAGCAGAATCAGCAGTGTCCTTCCTAAGAACTTGATTCTTCCCAAAAATCACCTGGATGGCTTGTGAATACAACTCCTACCAATCTTTTCTCCAAAAGATTGGAATCAAGATCCAATCTTGATTTCTCCCAATGAATGGAGATCGAACTGCAATAGGCAACGGCTATAGGAAGGAGGCGGCTAGAGAATATTTGCAGGGTGCAGAATTCTCTCTTTTGTGATCTCAGCTCTGAAGACAAGATTGTTGCTGGTGAGTGTGTTGGATGTCTAAAAGCTACTGCACCCTCTTCCTTTTATAGACTTAAAGGGATCAGTTCCTAATCCCATTATGAGTTGCTAACCCAAATCACATATGGATTAGAAGTCCCTTTAAAATAAAGGATAATCCTTATCTTATCTGCAGATTAGATCAGCCAGCTCCTAATCTAATTAGGAAGTTTCCAAATCTAAATCTCATTTAGATCTTGGACTCTCTGAGTGGATAGGGTGTGGGCCCAATCCTATCAGCTGATCTTATCTCAGAATTCGTCCCTTAAAGACTAATCAAATTAGCGCAGTTTGAAATGGGCTTAAGGCCCATTTAGGGTTATGTATTCATTAAGCCTTCCAAACTGCTGTCCAGTTGGGCTAGTGAGTGTGTTGGATGTCTAAAAGCTACTGCACCCTCTTCCTTTTATAGACTTAAAAGGATCAGTTCCTAATCCCATTATGAGTTGCTAACCCAAATCACATCTGGATTAGAAGTCCCTTTAAAATAAAGGATAATCCTTATCTTATCTGCAGATTAGATCAGCCAGCTCCGAATCTAATTAGGAAGTTTCCAAATCTAAATCTCATTTAGATCTTGGACTCTCTAATTGGATAGGGTGTGGGCCCAATCCTATCAGCTGATCTTATCTCAGAATTCGTCCCTTAAAGACTAATCAAATTAGCCCAGTTTGAAATGGGCTTAAGGCCCATTTAGGGTTATGTATTCATTAAGCCTTCCAAACTGCTGCCCAGTTGGGCTTCCTTGTATGGCGAATACATTGGTCTACACATCAGTCACATGGGTTCAGCCCAACCTTTGTTACAAGGCCTAGCCGAATATACTGTTATGGACAGTGCACCCCCTGAAACCCATCAGATGGGCTCTATGGGCCCAAAACTTACCCTAAGTGGTCCCTGGGCCAAGCCACATTGTAACACCCAGGGACTGCGGGCAGATGCAAGATTAGCCCATTAGGTATTATCGTCAATGGCCTTACACTTAACCTCTCAGCCCATAATGATCATACACTGCCCGACAAGAGATGACCTCTCCCTCGGCTGCAAAGAACAGTGTTGCACTCTCTCATATATGGATCCTGGGAATTAAAACCTTTTGCAAACATTTCGAAACCATAATATATATATATATATATATATATATACTTTTATATCTCATATAAAATATATTTTGCAAAACAAATCTCAACGATTGAAATCGGCTACAGGCAGTCTTGGTTTTCATCAGTGAGAGTCCATCCCCGATCATTACCTTTGTCCGACAAAGGGGCTAATCCTGTCACTATGATCACCCACTCAGATGAATTCTCAGACTGTCCCAACATACCTAGGTTTTGACCCCCGCTAAGGATCTCATTGATTGGTACATCAAAGACAGCCCAATCCGACACCTAGTGCAGTATCATAATCGAGTCTAGGGGTTGGGTGTAACTTTCCAGTTTTTCCCATCAATCTCCAAGGTCCAGGGCAATATTGGAAATCTGGTCCAGTTCAAAGATTCAATTAATCCCACACTGTATGTGCCTAGGGTCTCACCCTGGTACCTAAGACAAGCCACCCCAACCGACTTGGTGGCACCACAGTGTCAGCTTTGTCAGGATAGGTCTCCCCAGACCGACCCACTAGTTGTGAACGTTCTAAACTAACACGAGTCTCATTAAGTGTCCAATTTAAGGGTATTACACAGAAACATACCAAGGGAACATGAATCAAATATGCACTTTTATTCATTTACAATAAATTCATAAAGTACATCATTTTGATTGAAGTTAAGGGCATACAAAACTGTCTAACAAAGAGAAGGGAAGGATTATACCTAATCCAAAGAAGCATTATCTGCCAAAGTTGGTGTTCACGCCCAAAGAAGATCCCAAGATCAGCTCCCACTGAAGATGACGCAATGATGATGGAGCCGAACCAGCAGTGTTCTTCCCATGAACTAGGTTCTTCTGAAGAACTCGATGGAAGATTGTGAGCACCACATGAACAATCAAGAACCTTTCTCGATTTTCTCTAACTGAGAACTCGAGCTGGCAGAAGGGGTGGCGGCGACTACTGGAGAAGAATGCTAGAGAAGAAGATGGCAAACTGCTATTTTCTTCTCTAGGGTTATCTGAGATCCTATCTCAAGAATGCAGAGTTGTCTATTGAAAACACCCTAGGGTTCGAATTCAGTAATTCGAAATTAGGGTTTTCCTCCTCTTTCTTAGTGATTAAGAAAACCTCTTAATCATTTCAGGAGTTGCCCTTATCCAAATCTGTATTTGGATTAGGACTCCTAATCTTATCTGTAGATTAGATCAGCTTTTGGGCTTAACCTAATCTCATATCCGCCCCTTTAAGTGACTGATCAAATCAGCCCAGATCGAAATGGGCTTTAGGCCCAATATGTATTAAGTGCTCAATAGTCTTCTAGACTACTGCCCAGTTGGGCTTTTTTGTATAGCGTGGAACCCAAGCATTGATCTACACATCAGCCACATGGGTTCGGCCCAACCTCTGTTACAAGGCCTAGCCGAATTCACTAGAAAGCCCAATGAACCCTCTGAGCCCATCACATGGACCCCATGGGCCCAACGCTTACACTAAGTGGTCCCTCGGCCAAGCCATCTTATAAAAACTGAGGGACTATGGGCATATGCAAGATTAGCCCATCAGGTATTATCCTAAATGGCCTTACACTTAACTTCTCAGCCCTTAATGATCAAGCACTGCCCGACAAGAGATGACCTCTCCCTCGGCTGCAAGGAATAGTGCTGCACTCTCTACTCACATGGATCCCGGGAATTAAAATAATTTGCAAACATTTTAAAACCATATGTAAGTATATATCATATATATAAATTTTGCAAAACAAAATTCCAACAATTGAAATCAACTACCAACAGTTTGGTTTCCATCAGAGAGAGTGCATCCCTGATCATTACCTTTGTCCGACAAAGGGGTTGATCTCGTCACTATGATCTCCCACTTAGATGAATTCTCAGACTGTCCCAACATACCCAGGTTTTGACCCCCGCTAAGGAAGTCACTTATTGGCATATCAAAGACAGCCCAATCCGACACCTAGTGTAGTACCATAATCAGGTCTAGGGGTCAGGTGTAACTTTCCAGTTTTGCCCATTAATCTCCAAGGTCTAAGGCAATACTGGAAATTTGGTCCGATTCAAGGGTTCAAGTAATCCTACACTGCGTGTGCCTTGGGTCTCACCCTGGTGGCTGAGACAAGCCACCCCAATAGTTGGCAGCACACAGTGTCATCCTTGACAGGATAAATCTCCCCAGACTTATCCAACAGCTGTGAACATTTAAAACCCACACAAGTCTCATTAAGTGTTCAGTTTTAGAGTCTTACACAGAAGCACACCACACAACATGAATCAAACATGTACTTTATTTATTTATATTAAATATCAAAAGTACATCAAAATTGATTGAAGCTAAGGGCATATAAAATTGTTTAATAGATGGAGTATCTCGAATTAGGAGAGTAGTGGCTAATGATGATCGTCTATTTGGGATCTTCTTGGGTAAAGGGTAAAATGGGTATTTTTGGGTCTAACATTTGTCAGATGGTCAATCAGGTGATTGATGATTTTTTTGTGAGGTTTGGGTGAATTTGGGAATGGTGTTATGATCGAGATCTAAGATTTCGAGAGTAAAGAGTAACGAGAGTTATCAATTTGGAATCTTTGTGTATGAAGGGCAAAATAGGGATTTTTGGATCTAAAATTTGCGCTGTGGGTATCCTGGGGTCTTTGGAGTCTAATGGAAGTGCCCAATGGCTTTAGAGGTGTGGGAATCGTAAGGATCTATGTTATGAGTATTTTGGCCAACGAAGGGTTCAAAATGGAATCTTGGTTTGATGTATGGGTAAATAAGGGTATTTTTAGTTGGAATTTGGTGATGTGGCATGGATTTTGAATTATGAGGCTGTTAGGAGGGTTTGATCATGTTGGAAATGTGTGGATGGTAGGTTTTGGGTTTTAAAAAGTGGCATAGTGTCAGATGTGTTGAAATGGAATCTCTAATGGATGAATGGTGAAATGAAGTGATTTAGAGCTAAAATTTGGTGTGATTGGTTGATAAATAGATTTGTTTCATGTGATGGAGTTTGGTTGGGTAACAGGTGTGGTGGTGTGGCATAATCGTGACCATTAGTAGGGAATCTTGTTGATTTAAAGGTGGATTTAGGGGTATTTAACTTGAGATTCGGTTTCTTAAAGTTTTGGCATGTTTCGAGGAAGTTGTGAGGTCTGATCAGGCATCTGGGGGTGCAAAAAGTGGGTTAGAGAGGGAACTGAACAAAAATTGGGTGTTAACTACGTTACTTAAGTATTCACTTTGCATCGATCCCAAGTTTAAGCTCGTGAAACAACCACAAAGAATCTTCAAACAACAAATAGCTTTAAAGATCAAAGAGGAAGTCGATTGACTCCTGAAAGTAAGATTCATAAAGCCAATTGCTCACCCACAATGGTTAGCCAATGTCGTCCCAGTCAAGAAGAAAAATGGCCAACTAAGTTTAGTACCTAGATCCTAACATGTTAGTTATTTACTATCAATAAAGGACTAGTGCACTAACACGTTAGTTCATGACTATCAGCAAACCACCATAGAACTCTAGCCATTAACCATCGCAAAACAAATATAGGAAAATGAAAGAAAACAAAGTAGCTGAAATTGAAAGAGTTAAGAGAGATTGTGAGGAAGGAAATGAGAGAGATGATAGAAAGGAAAGGGACCAATTGATGGGGAGGAGAGAAGAGAGAGAAATGACAAGCCCATATATTAAAAAAGCCACATGTTAAGAAAAAAGAGGAAAAAATAAGTGGGGAGAGAAAGAGAAGAGAGGGACACATATCACAATTGCGCATGTATCTTAGAAGGGCACACATCACATGAATGGCACAATAGCTACTAAAAAGAGAATGCTCGATGGTACACCTTCTTTATGAAACCACTAACTTATTGATTTTAGGCGAGTGATTATTGGACTACAAAAATCCAAGACAACGGCTCATTGGATTGAGGAGCTATCTTTGTTTCTAATTAATAGCTAGGTCCAAGAGCTTTCTTTGTTAATTATTTATTATTTTTTATTAGTCATTAGTTATTTTTATTAATTTTAATTGCGTTACTTATTATTTATTAATTTATTATTCTTTATTTGTATTATTTCAATATTATTTTGAATTTCATAAATTATTTGATATGAAATAGTGCAAATCGAACTCAAATTTATCAAATAGTCTGCTCTGGGGTAAAATAGTAAAATCAGGGAACTTCAGATGTTGAATGGTTGATCCAACACAAACAACTTTATCTATTCAGAGCATCTAAAAAGTAGAAAAGCATCATACCTCTTTTCAGATTTCAAACACTTTTAACATCTTTTTAACTTTCCTGATTTCAATTTCAGAATTATCAATGTCACCTTAAAGCGATGTCATAAACTACCTTTCACTTAATAGAGATTGCATAGGTCTCAACTAGTTCATAACAAGACAACCATTTTATTGCATTGGCTGACTATACATTTTTTACTAGCCAATCCATCCATAAGGGATGCAATTTTCCCCATCCCTGGCTGACTTAATGGAGATTGCCTTGGCAAGGGAGAGGATTAATAGGGATCCCCAAACTAGGATGGGGAGTGAAGTCCCCGCCTCACCTTGACCCTAGTTTTATATATTAAGTTTTATTTACTTTAAATTATTATACTATATATAATATTATTTATAACAATATTTATATTATATATATCAAAATATATTTAAAATATTATTTGTATTTAAAAGATTTCTTTATTCTAAGTAAATATATTTCCAAAAGTGCTTTTATTTTAAAAAAACCAGGGATTGGATCCTTGCTCTCCATTAGGGATATCAGATGGAGGGCAACTTATATCGCCAACAAAGGTCAGGATTGGGATAGGGAATATGGCCCCTACCTTGAGCTTGCCCAATTGCCATTCCCTGCCATATATATCCATATATATACATTAAAAGGGAATGCGCCAATCTAGCACTTTCCTACTTTCTAGTTGTTTTTTGAAAGGCACTTATCTTTTTCTTTTTTTTTTTTTAATTTTCTAATTTTAAGATTGAACAAAATAACTCCAAGTGGCCAATCAGCTTTAACACTTTTTATCTCCTCTCATTAACTCACCATTAATTCTCTCTCCTCTCCATTACTTCATTAAATTACCTAAAATTCATTAACTTTTTCAATATCCATAGCCATTTAATTTAACTATAACTTTATATATATTAGATATATTTATATTAAATTATAACTATTAATAAAAAATAATCATATTGAAATGGAGATGCTCAATGATATATTGTTAGGCTACATAATCTACTTCCATTTGAAAGATAACTAATTTTTAAGTTAATTAATAATGTAATTTGCATTTCACAAAAAATATTATTTACTTCACTCAACAAATAAAACCAATGCTTTAGAAAACTAGCTTGGAGTCTAAATAGTTATTACCTCTAGGTTATGAGCCAACATTTTAACTATCCAAGTTGTAAGAGTCAAACAATGACACATCATCCATTTATATATATATAACATGATATAATATAATTACATTTTGTATGTATACGTGTATGTATGTATGTATGTATGTATGTATGTATGTATGTGTGTGTGTGTGTATGTGTGTATGTATGTATTTATGTATGTATTTATGTATGTATATTATTTTAGGTCTAATTTGTACTTTTTATTTTAGTTTTAACTTTTTTATAACAAAAAAGAGACAAAAATTGAAATTTGAGGCCACAAAATAAGTTTTTTTGTATAGTGGGATTGCAAAGATCACGAAAAGTTACCCAAAATAAAAAAAAAAAAAAAGATCACCCCAATCAAATAACTAAGCACAGAGTTAAGTCCTTTAGAAGTTTTCATTACATTGTATATTGTAACCCTGACCTAATGTCTAGGTCAAAAAAATTAGTGGTTCAACCACATAGGCAGAACGGGTTTCAGCCAAATCAACGGTTTTTGAATTAACAAATTTTAGGAAAACAAGAATTAGAAATAAGCGGTGATGGTTCAAATGGTTTAACTGTTTGAGTCAATAACAAGTTTAAAACATTGTAAAAATTATAATCCATTTATATTTCATTTGAAAATAATAAAAATTAATCGACCATAGTAAAAATAATTTATTAAAGTACTTAAATAAAATATAAATAATTATTAGAAAATGTTATTATTGATAACAATATTTTATTAATACAATAAAAATAAATTGTTTAATAAAAAGTAACAAGATAAATTAAAACTAATATCTATTTAAAATTAATATAAAACCAATTCAAAATTATCTAACAATTATTAGTTTTGAAATTAAACTTAATAAAGATTAATATAAGTAAAAATTAATAAAAATTAATCTTAAATATAGTTTAATTAATTTTTTGGTAAGAAAATATAGTTTAATTAGTTTAACAATCTTATGAACCTCTCCTGTGTTTTGACATTAACAAAAACCTCCCATATTGTTTTGAAAAAAGGTGTAAATACCATCCATCTATTAGCATTTGAAATAGAAAATGTTGATGTAATGTATTAATATCTTTAAATACCAAATTTACCCTTAACCAACATCTTAGGATGTAAATTTACTAAAATGCCTTCTTTGTCCAAGAAGAGTAGAGAGATTTATTCTTTAAAGTTGTTAGGCAAAACAAATTAGTGGAAAGGTAAATTTGAAATTTCAATGTCTTTGTTACTAAAAAGCTAAGGGAGATGAGGTGTTTGCATTTTTTTTTTCAAAATTAGAGGGGTCAAAACACAAGGATGGTTTATAAAATTGTTAATTACCTAAAATTAATTCAAAATAATTATATATCAATAAAATTTAAATTTATTAAAATGATTTAGCATTAAAATACAAAAAATAACATAAATATATCTAGAGCATAGGAAGTTAAACACTATCACCACAATGCAACTTGAATTATAATGAAATAAACTGCACATAACCCATCTTGAATGGAACATGTTTAATTGGAAACTAGCAGGGACCAATGCACGGAAAATATGAAAGATTTAATAATTATATTTACATATAATGTTGATTTATAAAAAATAATATTGCTAATTGAATATGAACACACATTTTTTAATAAAATTGTGTAATTATTTGTTCAAATTATAGTTTTCCATTTCCCATAGTGATTTATCTTTAATAATTTTCAATAATTTGCAATGAAAACTATATAAATTTTCAGTGGTTTTCCAAAATCTATAAAATATAATAAATTTTCCTAAAATTTACAAAAATATTCTAATAATATTGTTATTTAGTTATTGAAATAATATTGTTATTTAAATTCTTAAAATATTAATTATTGCTATTTTTCTACTTTTATTTTTTTAATTTATTACATAATTTTGTTATTTTAACTATTTAAAATTTTGTCATGTTAAATATTTTGTTATTAAAATATTTAAATAATATATAAAATATTTAAAAATTTTCATCATTTGAATTTTATTTATTTTATTATTATTACATCATGTTAAATATTTTTTTATATTATTTAGCTATTTTTATTGTTTTTATTTAAGTTTTTTAGTTATTGAAATATTTAAATAATGTTTTATTTTTTAATGTTAAATTTTTATTATTTGAATAACATTTAAATTGAATAATTCATAAAAATATAATTTATATTATTACTACATAATTTCATGATGAATTTTGTAAAAATATTTAATTATTAATAATATGATTATTATTAAATATATTAGTTTTTTGTGTTTTAAATAAATATTCTAAGTTTAGTATATAATTTCGTTATAACATTTGAATAATTTTGAATTTTCTTAATTGAAACTTTCTTTACATAGATATAGATAAAAAGTGGGGGAGAAGATAAATAGGAATTAGAGATAGTTTAGGAGGGAATTAGAGATAATTTAAAAGATAAATAAGAGTTAGAGATAATTTAAGATATAAACAGGAACTAGAGAATTTAGGATGAAGTGGGGGAAAGTGTTGCCATGAAAAGCAAATCTCTCTTTCTTTATGGTTGTTAGAAATAGTTAAGCATATGTGATTTCTTTATTAGTTTGTTTAATGGATAATTTGGTGGATTAAAAAAATAAAATATTCAAAAAAATAGAAAATTAAGAAGGGGGTTTAGGAAAGCTATGCTGACATGGGAGAATCAGTTTTAATATATATATTCGATTTTTTCTAACTAAACCGTGCATCGCACGGGTCCTGACTAATATATTGAAACGAGATAATCAACTGACCGGGTTAGGCCTTGGGTTTTCTTGGTGGATCGTTTAGTCTCAATCGATACGAACCTGCACGCTACTGGGCGCGCTGACAAGTGACAACCTTCCTCTTCCAGCAGACATTCTTCTATCTTAAACCGAACGCTTCCTCTGAGAGTCTCTTCCTCAGAAGACGCCGGAGACTGCGGCCAACCGCCAACCCGGTATTGTCTAAGATTTCTCTCCTTTTTTTTTTCTTTGTTTGATACTTGTTATTTGATTGTTCTCCGTGGGTTTTTTGCCTTGTTGGAAACATCTTTTTTCTCTCGCTATAGATCTTATGTGCTTTACGTTTCTGGAACTGTAAGAGATTTTTAGGGTTGAAGATGAGGATTTGGAGGTGGATTAGATGGGAATTGCGAAATGTACCTTTTCAACTGATTTAATTTGCAATTTCTTGGAGTTTAAGGAATAGGCGGGATGGAAGAACTAATATAATCAGTTCAAAGCTTCAACCATCAAACGGTGTATGTGAAGATCATTTAATAAAGCGGGGAACATTTTTATTTATTTCTTTTGCTTTTGGTGTCTTCCAATTTTCAAATGGATTTAGGGATAATTCTTATATTTGTAGAATGAAACATATATTTTGGTCTTCCCCAATTCTGTATGGTACATTATCCTGTTCGTGTAGATTATATATGCATTTAGTTTCTGCCTCTTTCTTGAGGGAAGTCTTTGGAGAAAGAGAAAGACTTTTTGCGATCAAATAAAAAAAATGTTGGATGGTAAATCATTTCCTACTACATTTCTCCTCTCTTATAGAGTCTGAAATTATTTCCTTTGTAGTAATGCATCTGCTCCTGTCAGGAAGCATAAGAGATATGGTGCCAGATTGAGTATCATTATTTAGCCGTAGGGGAAGAATATTATGGAGATTACGGCTTTTTATGGTATGCTGGGGACTCTAAAACGAATGAAATGCACTATTTTCTGAAGGGGTACAAGAAGAAGGCAAAGTAATGACAGCTGAAATACACTCTATTTGTGGGACTGCTATCTTGAAGAACTTTGAGACTATCAGATTCTGTGATTTTGTGTGTTGCTGGGAGTAACTAATTTATATCTCACATATGCTTTGGTTTCTCTTTCTCTCTTCAATTTTTTTAGTGTACAAAGGCCTATACTTGATGGATATCATGCAATGGAATAATTCTTTTTATGACATTAATGCATAATTTACTTTCCAGATATAATTTGGTTAGCTTTCACGGTTTCACCTGTGGATATAGTACTTGATCCTCATGACTTTACTCATTGATATATTAGGTTTAATATCAATCCTATACTTAGGGGGTCATTGCTTGGTGCAATGGCTTACCTTGGGATGACAAGCATAAATGCAGGTTTCAGTCTGATAGTGCCCACTTTCTGCAAAAAAGCTAAATTTAGGTCCTTATCTAGCTTACTCTTCCCAAGATCCCAAATAGCCAGGTTTGATGCTGATTGCTCTTTTAATGTTATCCCTTTTTATTAATGTCAATTCTAAACTTAATGTTAATTTTGTGATTGGTTTTTATTTAAGTGTTTTCCTTTTCTTTTTATGAAAGTTAGTTGTGGGCATTGGATTATATCTTATTTATATTTTTGAATTTTGGGGTCTTCTCATTTTGATGTTATTAGTCTTTTCATTTAAACTCTACTTTCCTTTCGCTACCAGTCTGCCACTAAATTGTATTAGTTTTTCTCATTTTAGATTTGCCCACCTAATTCTTGGGCACCTATTTTCTACTTTATTTTTCTTTCATTTTTTAATACACACTTCTGCCATCATTAATCTATATTGTGTGGTCAAGCTTTTCCTTGGAACAACTTTGCAATTTTTACGCATTATTCATTCTATTCTCCTTACTACCAAAGTACTTGGTACCAAAGTGGTCAAGCTTGTGTGGTCAAAGCTTTCTATATATATAGAGAGAGAGAGAGAGAGGGAGAGAGAAAATAACTATAGAAATAAGGGGCCTTCCTTTTCTTTTTTTGTTTGAATGAAAGAGATGAGGGCACACAAAAACATGCAGGGTACTGATGGTAAGATGGTTACGTATATATTTTCGGCTTTCACAAGATTGTTAAGGGCCTAAAAGCAATGGCCAACTTACCCAACAGATAAAGGAGTGAATCCAAAACCCAAATGGAAGAGATATACTTTTCAAAGTTCCTGAAACTATCTTCCTATTCAACTATGATGCGTTTTCTGAATACCCAATCCTTTGGGTTGGTGACCTCTAGGGGTGGATTTGAGCCGAGCCAAGCTGGATATTACGAGGCTCGAGCTCGACTCGAGACTATTCTACAAGGCTTGAGCTCGAGCTCAACTCGAGTAAAAAATTCATAAGCTCGAGCTCAGCTTAGCTTGAGCTCGGCTCAGCTCGAGCTCGATTTTGAGAAATAATATTTTATAAAAATAAAAAATTATATATAAAAATATTTTTTATTTGATATTTAAAAAATTAAGAATTATAATATTTTATTATATATATATTATTTTCTATAATTTTATTATATATATTATTATATATATTATATATTAAATATCAAATATATATATTTGAGACGGATCGCGAGCCTCACGAGCTGAGCTCTAGTAGGCTCGAGCTCGGGCAGCTCGTGAAAAGCTCGTCTCGTTGCCACCCCTAGTGACCTCAAGCTTTTTTGGATTCAGCTATGACATAATTTCTCGGGCCTCTTGATAGTTCGTGTGTCATCGATGAGTAGCAATGTTCAAAACGGGCTTTTAGGCTCAGTGCTTCAGTTGCAGGAAATGAAAACAACAATTTAAATCTGAACTATAATCCCAAGAAACCTTTTTGTTATTTGCCCCTATGCTATGCTCTATGATTTGAGTTAGCGGCTGGTTCAGGAGGTTGGATGGCTGATGTGGAACTGAAAGACAGGGTAGAGAGAGGCTGCTTACAGACTGTGGTGTCTTTAGCTTGGTTGCAGCAGTAGAGAAAATAAAGAAACAAAGGGAAGAAGAACGAGAAGAAAAAACGAAGAGAGAGTGAAGAGAGAGGGGAACAACGAGAGTGGAAAATAGATTGGGGTGTGACGGCTATAGTTAATGTTCTGTTGCTGAGAACAGAATTGGGGCAGAAGGGGAAGGAAGAAAGAAGTAAAAGAGAAGCAAAGAAGAAAAAGATTGGAGAGAAGAAAGAGAGTGAGGTGGTGATTGTTGTAAGGTTTGATTGTAGATTAGAGGGAAGAGAAAAAAAAGAAGAGAAGAATAATAAGAAAAGGAAAAGGGAAGGGGTGGTGGTGAGCTGCTACCTGGTTCAACCAAGAGTTGGGAAGATGAAGGAGATTAATGGTAACTAGTGGAGGTGTGGTTCAGGCTCTGATACCTAACTGATGCAGCACCACCTGTTAGAAGAAAAGAAGAAACAACAAGAAGAGTAGTAGTATAGAGAGGAGAACAGTTGAAGGTGAGAAGAATTTGAAAATTTCAATTTCTCAAAATGTAACATAACCCTAATACATAATGTTAGGCTTTGTAAGAAACTTAAAATTGAAAATTATAAGTAAATCCCTACTAAATATAAAATAACAAATAACCCCTTACTAAAAAGAAATATTACAAATTAATTTAACAAAGAAAAGAAGCTTTACAAGTGAACCCAAATCCTACATTAAGTTGGTTTTTGATGGGAGTAGCCAGGGCAACACAGGGCCCTCTGGAATGGGAGGTGTATTGAGAAATGAGTTTGGAGAGGTTATTCTTCTCTAATTAGGTCCTTTGTGCTTTGGGAATTCTGTTAAGGCAGAATTACTAGCTGCCATACAAGGAGAGTATCATGCAAATGAATTGGGTAGTGGTGTAGTGGTTGAAGAATCCTGAGGATGTTGTGGTTCTACAAGAATGAATTAAAGAAATTCAAGTGGCTGACAAGGAATATGTCTATAACAATACAGTGGGTGGGGAGATCAACAAATGCCTTTGCTGATTGATTGGAAAAATAAGGGGAAAATAGGGAAGCTTTGTTCTGGGCTCCACTATAATGTTGTATTAGTCTTCATCTATTTTATGCTTTAATTTTTATGTAATCTATTTGGAGAGGCGACAACCTCTGCCTCTCCAAGGGGCTTTCATGTAATTTGGAGAGGTGACAACCCACGCCTCTAGTGACAATTTTGATAGTATATGTTGACGACATTATTGTCACAAGCAGTGATCTGGAGGAGATAGATGTGCTCAAGAAATCCGTGTAGTAGGACTGTAGGAGTTTGAAATCAAGGACTTGGGAGAACTAAGATACTTCCTGGGAATAGAAGTCGCAAGGTTTGGACTTGGTACAACGGAAATATGTTCTCTAGATCTGTTGTAGGAGATAGGAAAACTTGGGGTGAAACTTGTAGATACACCCATTGATTAGAATCATAGAATTAGTGCATTAGATGGTGAACTAGTTAAGGATGTATGGGGGTATTAGAGATTAGTGGGCCGATTGTTATATCTCTACATGGCACACCCAAATGTTTCCTGTAGTGTGGTTAGTTAGTACATGCATGCCTCATTGGCTACTCATTGGGAAGCTATTGATAGGATCCTTGTCTACTTAATGAATCATCTTGGTCGAGGTGTGTGATGTGCTAATCATGAACATGTGAAGCTGGAGGCATATACAGATATAGATTGGGTAGGATACTTGGATGACAAGAGATCTACATGTTAGACAGTGTATGCCCTTAGCTCCAATCAGACTGACGTGCATAAACATTTATTTATAAATGAATAAAGTACATTGTTGCTTCATGTTTATATTGGTATATTTTTTTGTGTATTACCCCTTAAACTGGATACTTAAGAGACTCATGTTAGTTAAGAATGTTCTCAACCATTGGATAGACTTGGGGAGTTTATCCTGACAATGCTGATATTAATGTGTTGCCAAATAGTTGGAGTATCTTGTCTTAACTGCTAGGGTTGGACCTAAAGCACAGACAGTGGGTGTTTGAAAGAGACACTGAACCCGAACCAATTTCTAGTTATGCCCTGGACCTTGGAGATAGATGGGCAAGACTGGAAAGTTATACATTACCTCGGACTTGATTATGGTACTGCACTAGGTGTTGGGCTGGGTTGTCTTTGATATGCCTAACCAGTGAAATCCATCAAGGGTCAAATACCTGGGCATGTTGGGGTAGTTTAGGAAATCTCCTGATTGGGTGACCATAGTGATAGGATCGACCCCTTTGTCGGACAAAGAGGATATCAGGGTTTACACTCTTTGATAGAAACTTAAACTGCCGGCAATAGATTTTAACTTTATTTGAAATTTGATTTTGGAAAATGTATTTATATGTTATACTACTATTTTATGAAAAATGTTTTAATCTTGGGATCCATCTGAACAAAGAGTGTGATACTGCATCTTGCACCCAGGGGAGAGGTCTTTCCCTGTCGGGCAGTGTTGTGATCATTATGGGCTAAGAGGTTAAGTGTAAGAGATCATTACAGGGCTGATTACCTGATGGGCTTTATCTAACATAAGTTTATTATCCTGGGTCTTCATAGGGTGGTTGAATCCAAGGATCATTTAGGTGTAAATGTTGGGCCCAAACTGAACCAATGCTGATTGGGTCAGGGGTTCACCGCCCTGAGCAGTGAATTCGGCCTAGCCTCTTTCAGGGGTAGGGTTGGACTCTTATGGACTTGTGTGAGACATTTGTGGGGTCCCATGCCATACAATATCAAGACCAAAGTGGCCATGCAACACTTAGGGATGTGAGCCTTTAAGAAAAATGGGCATAAGACCCATTACTAAATATTAATATGATTAGTTAAGTGGTCATATGACAACTTAAGTTGTCATGTGATTTGGGTTGAAAGCTGGGTATGGAGCACCTATCATTTTAAGAGGATAATGCTTATCAATTAAGAAAAGAAAAGTTCTGATCCAAATCATATTTGAATCATCTCCTAATCAGACTCGGAGTTTGCTCCATTAAGAGCACCTATCTTCTTGTTCTCTACTCCTCTATTGTCTCTTAAGAAACCCTAATTTGACTTAGGCTTTCAAGAATTGACTTATGTTTGTTTTCTTCTGTGTTTTTGCAAAAAAAAAAAAAATGAAGAAATTCAGGCTCACATATCCCACTTGATCCAAACAAGTTGGATAGAAGAATTTCTAGAACAAGTGTTGCTGAACTGGTTTCTTCAATCTTGGGAGCTGTAATTTATGTTCTCCATATCAAGTATAATTTGCTTTCAATTTGGTTCCAAATCTGGTCTGGTTCAGTGCAAGATTGATTCAAAAAATTTAGTTTTCAAAATCATCAGGAAATTGGTTTTTGAAATTCTCCCAACCATCTAGCATGGTTCGGCCATCCATATGATGGATTCTAACATTTTCAACACTACATTAGGCTTTTGTACATTTGTTGGAGCCAATTTGGTTTCACGGAAGAGTAAGAAACAAATCGTGGTGGCCAGATCTAGTCCAAAAGCAGAGTATAGGTCCATGGCTCATGGTGTTTTGGAACTTCTCCGGCTTAGATCTCTATAAAGTGAGATTGGTATCAATGTAGAGCAGCCTATGATGCTATAGTGTGACAAGTTATTGTTAATATTGCATACAACCCGTTTTAGCATGTGTTAAGACTGCTGAAACAGAACGACAGAAAATAGTTAGCCAGTTTTACAAGAGAAGGCCACGTCAATAGCCTAATTAACTGACCATCCACTTGTAGTGGTTTTAACAGAAAAAGAAATTTAAGAATATTAGTGAAGGGAATTCTGTAAAACAATATAAATAATCAAAGACAAGGGAAATAAGGGGGGGACCTTTCAGCATCATTCTCTCACTCACTCTCACATACTCTCTCTCTCTCTAATTCAAGAGGTTGGCTCCCTCGAAGAGCTCTGTGTTAGATAGGTTCCTAACAAGTTGGTATTAGAGCCAACATGACCAACATGAGAACAACCCAAGTAGATGCTCGGGTGGATTAGATGGAGGTAGAGATCCATTGGATGTTAATAGACCTCAAAGAAATGAAGGAAGGATTCACCGCTCTCCTCAATCGACTGGATCAAATGTCACCAAACAACGACAGGTAAAGTCAAGAAGAGCGTAGCAATGAGAATAGCGGTAGAACAAGACTTGGAGCAATGGGAGCAACAAGAATAGACTTTATTGTTTTCTTAGGCGGCGATCCGACTCCTTTGATTCTTAGAGCAGAGCGCTATTTCGATTACCATGAGACATCCGGGCAAGATAGGGTGGCTGTAGCTTCTATGCATTTGGAGGAGAAGCTATCTTATGGTATCAGTGGTACTGACGGGGGCACCCTCGCCAATCTTTGGGCGGATTTTATCGACGCCTTGACCATCCGCTTTGGATCATGTGGGTTCGAGGATCACGATGAAAATTTGGAAAAATTGCGACAGGTGGAATCAGTTAAAGATTACTAGATGGAGTTCGAGAAGCTGGCCGTGTGGGTCCAAGAGTGGATGGAAAAAGCTCTGGTGGGAAGCTTTGTCGGTGGCCTGAAGGAAGAACTACGACTTTAAGTAAAGGCGATGTAGCCTACTTCGGTCATAAAAGCAGCAACTCTGACAAGACTGTATGAAGACAAGTTTGCATGAGCAAGAAGGATTCATCGGCCATGGGGGCAATCAACCAGACCGATAGCGCTGAACAAAGAGAATGGGATACTGGGCTTAGGCCCAACCATCCCATTCAAACGATTGACCTGGGCCGAAATGCAAGCCCGTAGAGATAAAGGCCTGCGCTACAATCGCAAAGAAAAATTCAGACCGGGCCATTGGTGCAAGATACAACAATTGTTTCTCCTCCAAACAGAGACTAAGGAGGAAGACGACTGCACCGGTTACGGAGAATCTGAACTTGGATGGGAAATACAGCCGACTGGGACAGCCAAAATATCCCTGCAAGCCCTCATGCGACTTGTGTCTCCACAGACAATGAGAGTATCCGGGTTAATCCAGGGACGCCACGTGTCGATCCTATCTTAGATTTTGTGGATAAATTGGGACTTTTGGTTCAACCAACAGAGGCCCTTTACAATACATGTAGCCAACGGTAATAGCCTATCTTGCAACATTATATGCTTGGGCTTGCCCATGAAGATTCAAGGGCATCTATTCTCCGTGGACCTATATCCCCTTAATCTCGGTGGAGAAGACATGGTGCTATGTATCCAGTGGTTAAGGCAATTAGGGCCCGTGGTTTGTCATTGGGCTTGCCTCACCATGGACTTCACATCGGGTGATTCTATAGTCCATTTACAAGGACAAATGTGCAAAGTCCCAAGGCCCATCATTCTTGTAGCATTAACAAAACAAATGGGGGATCCTGATCAGCCCATATTCATGCACATTGATTTGAATTGGGCCAGCCTATTCTTAGATAAAAGCAACCCAAGTGGGCCTGGAGACTACCACAGCTACCTACAACAACTCCAGCAATATGACGTGTTTGGAGAACCCCAAGAGCTTCCTCCACCCTGGGAACATGACCATCACCCTCTCGTGCCAGGAGCCACTCCAACAAAATGTAAGACCCCACTGATACCCTTATTTTTCAAAAATTTGAAATTGAGAATCAAGTTCAAGATATGCTTGAGAAAAGAGTAATACAGCCTAACCATAGCCCATTCTCTCACCGGTATTACTAGTTACTAGTTAAAAAGAAGGATGGGACTTGGCGATTTTGCATTGATTATAGGGCCCTTAACAATATCACCATTAAGGACCGATTCCCAATACCGGTCATTGATGAACTACTTGATGAACTCAATCGGGCTACCATATTCTCAAAGTTAGATTTACGGGCCGGGTATCACCAAATAAGGGTACATATGGAGGATATTCACAAAACGACTTTTAGGACACATGATGGCCACTATGAATTCTTGGTCATGCCATTTGGATTGACCAATGTTCCAACGACATTTCAAGCCTTAATGAATGACATATTTCAACCATATTTACGTAAGTTCATTCTTATATTCTTCGAGAACATATTGGTATATAGCCTCAATTGAGAGGAACATCTGAACCATCTGCAGGTTACACTTGCAACACTTAAGGCCCATTCGCTGTTTGTACAATCTCAAGTATATTATCTGGGACATGTAGAAAATGGGACTGTAGCTGTGGACCCAGATAAAATCACTAGTATAGTGGGCTGGCCGCAACCAAAAAATGTGAAAGATTTGAGGGCCTTCTTGGGCCTGACAGGTTATTATCGCTGCTTTGTCAAAAGCTACAGCCTAACATCTGCCCCCTTGACCCAGTTACTAAAACGGGATGCTTTCCACTGGTCAGCCCAGGCCCAGCAAGCCTTTGAGCAATTGAAACATACAGATTCGACACCACCCACATTAGCATTACCTGACTAAACAAAAGATTTCATCATTGAATGTGATGCATCCAGTCAAGGTGTTGGGGCTGTCCTCATGCAAGAAGGCCAACCAGTAGCCTTTTTCAGCAAGGCTTTGACATCACAAAAGTGGGCCAAGTCAGTTTATGAACGGGAACTAATAGTAGTGGTTCTAGCAGTGTAGCATTGGCGATCTTACTTGCTTGGTAGACGATTCGTCATCAGGACCGACCATCAAAGTTTGAAGTTCTTGTTAGAACAGACGATCCTATCACCTGAACAACAACGATGGCTGCCCAAATTACTAGGGTACAACTATACAATCGAGTACAAAGCGGGGCCTACTAACCGCATGGCCGATGCCCTCTTACGGCACCCACAATCATTTCAGTTACTCGTGTCATCCCCAACCTCTCCACTCATGGATCAGCTTCAAAGTGAAGCTCACTCCCATGCTGGATTACAACAATTGAAGACCCAAGTATTGGAGAAGCCGTCACAACACCCATGGTATACTGTCAAGGATGGTCTACTTTTCTTCAAGGGTCACCTGGAAATCCTAGCAGATTCTGCCCATCTTTGGAAGCTCCTTGAACTACTTCATGGCTCATCCACAGGTGGTCACTCCGGTGTCCTACACACTCAGAAACGCATTGCCACACAATTCCATTGGAATGGCATGCGTTCCTCGATCCAAAATTTCATAGCTGAATGCATTGTGTGTCAACAGAATAAGATAGCTACTACAACACTAGCAGGCCTCTTGCAACCACTTCCAATTCCAACTCAAGTTTGGGATGATATATCAATGGACTTCATCACTGGGTTGTCTGTTTCCACCGGTAAAACTGTTATCCTTGTGGTGGTTGATCGATTGGTTAAATACAGTCACTTTTTACCTTTATCACATCCATTTACAGCAGTCACAGTTGCTGAAGTGTTTCTCCGGGAAATTGTACGTCTTCATGGGCGTCCCAGGTCAATTATGTCTAACGGAGACTTTATTTTCATGAGCCGTGTCTGGGCTGAACTTTTTCATCTACATAGGGTTAAGCTCTTCAAATCAACTAGCTACCACCCCCAATCTGATGGACAGACCGAGGTGGTTAATAGGAGTCTTGAAACATATCTCAGATGTTTTGCTGGAGATCGACCAAGGCAATGGGAGAAATGGATTCAATGGGTTGAATGTGGTACAACACCACTTTCCATAGTGCCACCGGGATGACTCCCTTCAGAGCTCTATATGGTCGGGACCCTCCTCTACTTATGAAAAGGGGACTACGACAGTGGCAGCCCTAGAGGAACAATTAATACAACGAGAAATCATCTCCTACAAGCACAATAGTGGATGAAGCGCAGTTACGATAAGCATCACAAAGATGTCTACTATGCAGTGGGTGATTGGATGTGATGCTACGCAATCCGAGCACTCCTAGCTAGTAGCTGGCTGGCTTCTGGCTGGCGACGGACGGTACCTGAGAAGAAGACAGTGAAGGATTCCCGGGGGACTTGCCCGATGGGAATACTCCGATTCTTAAGTTAGAATGCTGGAGAAAGTAATAAAGAGTGCAAAGAAGGCTAAGAGTGCAGGTCGCACTGGATCACTGAATGTTCGAGATTAGCTCGAGAGAGAGTTCAGATATATTCCAGGTGTTCAAGATACCTTTTCCCCTTCGACCAAGGGGCTCTTAAATATGGGCGTTCTTGTCAAATCAGGCGTAATCACCACTAGACCTCTGTCGCAGCCGTTATCAGTCAGGGCTGCGCAGGTAACCGTTGTAGAGTACTACCCAATCGGATGAGTGACACGTCCCGGAAGGACAGACACGCCACCATCTGTCGAGAGACGTGGGTGCAGTCTGTCGGGCTGGCAGGGACAGCGCCGTCAGTCAGGAGACGTGGTGCAGTCTGACGGGTACGGTCTTGTCAGATAGAAGCTTTCTGAAAACTTCGTGTCGCTTAGTAGCGAGTTGCCTTGTAGCGAGCTGCCTTGTAGCAAGCTATTTTGTTGCGAGCTACCTTGTAGCGAGCTCCTAGGGGTACTTCGAGGTGATTCCTCTTGAGGTTGCCCTTAGGGCAGTTTTTCTGCCTAAGTGTTCGAGCGAGTTGGTTATCTTAGCTCGCGAGCTGGGATGGACTTATCTTGGAGTATTCCCTTTCAGTACATCGGGGGTTCTCAAGCTCGTGCTATAGCGAGCTGTCCTGCGGGCTTGTTACTTAGTCACGGTCAGGCTGTGGTGCTGAGCTGTTACTTGTGCTGAGTCATGTCCACGTGTCACCGTCTCAGGGGGTCGGGTCAAATAACCCTCCATCAAGTGCCCCCCACTCCTCGGGCTAAGGGTGCTACCTTAGCGTGAGGAGTTCATGAAGTGTGACGGGTGGATTTGACCCGAAGTTCAAACTTGATTGACTGCTTGCATTAGATGAGCGCGCGAAAGTCAGGGGATTTTTGAACTTTTTGAATGCCGAAAAAACGCGCCGAAGCGGCTCTTAATTCCGGAAGTCGTGCAGCCGTCATTACCTTAATCATGGGAGATGTGCAACCAGTCACGTTCGGTTTCAGAAGACGTGCGATCAGCTTGACTGCGAACCGTTAGATTTGTCTTAATCCGAGCCGTTGATTTGAGGGCACAGTGGCTATAAATAGGAGGGCCCCAGGCCTCATTTTCTTTTACACTAACTTGCCTTGTTTTCGGATTCTGAGGTTGCGTCTCCATCTAGCTGCCCGAGCTCTTCTTCTGCTCATGCCGTCTCTTCGACTCATCTCTTTCCTGGTGAGTCTTATGATTTTGTCAGTATGTCTAGGTATCCGTACCACGTCTTCTCCCGGGGTGATGACCAAGATGACGCCCCCTCGAGCTCAGGGGGAGCCTGGGGGCAGGCTCCGAAAGCTCGGGAGGCTTTTGGTGAAACTGCTTCTACTTCTCGGGGTAGGGAGCCAGATAGCTTTGGTCCTTCCTCCATGTCAGTGGAGAGACTTAGGACCTTGGTTCTCCAATTTAACCTCCCCAGAGACCTTGTCTATAGTCTCCCCTCTGGTAACTATCCCTGGGAGCACGGTCCTGATGAGATAGTGATCTTCCAGGAGCAGCTCATCGCTGGCCTCCGTTTTCCTCTACATCCTCTGATAGTGGAGGTTTTGAATCACTTCAACGTGACTGTTGACCAGCTTCACCCCAACTCCATCCGAAATGTAGTTGGAACCATCTCTTTATTTTATGAGTACTGTCTTCCCCTTAACCTTGACATCCTTTCCACTATTCTGTGCATTAAGAATGCTTCTCCCAGAGCGCCTTCAGAAAGGCATTCCTACTATTTTTCTCCCCGCTACGGCTTCAAGCTCTTATATGAGCTGCCGAACAGGATCCCGGCCTGGAAGTGGGACTATTTTGTAGTTTGCAACCCCGAAGGGTGGCCCTTCCCAACTTACTGGAGGGCCGCCATCCAGGATTCAGGGGTTGACTTGGACCCCAAAGTTCGGGAAACGTTGCAATCCTGGGCAGCGGTTGGCTTCCATTGGTTGGACTACTTGACCGAGGACAAGCTCGTGTAGGCCGGCCTAAGCCCTGGTAGGTTGCCTTTTAGGTCGCGTAGTGCCTTGCAATTTTTTTTTTTACTGGACTAATACCTTGTGATTTTTGGCAGCCATCATGTCTGGTGTAGACGCACGCTGCCTTCTATCCAGCAACCAGAAGCGCAAGGCGAAGAAGTCGCGTCCTGACCGAGCTTCCACTTCTCGGAGCGCTGAGTTCGAGGCTGCTGATCCGGCCTTCGCTTCCCCACCGCCCGAGGTCTCATTGGTCCCACTCGCGGGAGTTGCCACGGAAGGTGGCCTTGAGGAGGGCGAGCTCCCGGGGTAAGGGCAATTCCCTCCGTCTAGGCCATCCTGCTCCTTCCCCTTCCCGCAATTCCCTACCGGGAATTGGGAGGGTGTTAATGACTTCATCGTGGCTGCGCGAAAGAGCCCAAGGGCGGTCTGCCATGAGGAGGTCACCAGTTGGGGAGAGATGGACCCCAAGGAGCTTGCCAAGCTAGCCTCCGCTCACTGCATGGTGGTAAGTGGCCTTTTTCTTCCTTCTCTTTCTTTTCTCTCCTTTTCTCTTTTCTGACCTTAGTCTTTTGTTGGCAAGTGAACTCCGCCATCCAAGCCATGGCCCTCCAGACCAACATTCACTCCGGTGATGCTCGTGCTCAGAGGTCAACCGTGCAGAAGCTCCAGGGCGAGCTCGACTAGGCCTGAGGTGAAGTCCTCCAGGCTCGAAAGGGGAGCGAGGCCCAGGAATTGCTCGTTCGGGACCAAGAGGCGCAGATCGCCCGACTATCTGAGGAGAGTACTCGCTACTAGGAGGAGTCGTCGAGGGTGGTAGCGGAGAGGGAGCTTGCCAGTAGGTTTGAGACTTGGAGTCCACGCTTCAAGACCGAACTCGGAACTTCGACTCCATGGTGGAGGCTGAGCAGCTTGACATTTTTGGCCCTTAGGCTCTAAGAGTGACTCGTGGTCTACTCAGTAGTTATAGGTAATACTGCCTTAAGTTGACAATATTCCATGCCTGAGGTACTTGTTTCCCTTCTAGGGTTTCAATCTTGTATATTCCTTCCCCGAGCACCCGTTTTACTTGGTAGGGTCTTTCCCAATTCGGTTTGAGCTTGCCAACACCTGGCTTAGGTACCATAACTTTACGAAGGACCAGGTCGCCGACGCGGAGGTTTTGCTTCTTGACCCTGGCGTTATAGTACCGAACTACTCTTTGCTGGTAGGCTGCGGTTCTGATATATGCGAGGTCCCTTACTTCGTCAAGCAGGTCAAGGTTGGTACGTAGCTCGTCTTCATTTGCCTTGTCGTCATACGCTTCTAGTTGTAGCGAGGGAACCTCGATCTCGGTTGGGATGACTGCTTTAGTGCCGTAGGTGAGGTTGAAGGGAGTTTCTCTTGTGGTGGTCTTCACTGTGGTTCGGTAAGCCCATAGAACACTAGGTAGCTCGTCTGCTCATAGTCCTTTAGCTCGGTCTAATCAGTCCATGGAGGATAGCTCTGTTCGTAACTTCTGATTGACCGTTTGCTTAAGGGTGTGCGACTGAAGTGAAGTTTTGTCGGATTCCCATGTCTTGGCACCAATTTTGGAATTTAATGTCTTCGAACTGCTTACCGTTATTAGAAATCAGTACTCGAGGTAACCCGAAGCGGCACACTATATTTTTTCAAAAGAAGTTTTGTACGTTTCGAGCTGTGATTGTCACGAGAGGTTCAACTTCTACCCACTTGGTGAAATAATCAACTGCTACCAGTAAGAATTTCCTCTGGCCTGTTGCTGGTGGAAACAGTCCGAGTATATCGATGTTCAATTGTGCGAAGGGCCACAGGTTAGCACTTGTCACACTTTCTGACGAGCTCAATAGCATTTGCTTTCATTGTTGGCTAGTAGTACGTACCCCTGTCGTAGCGGCTTTTGGGTGAGGGCCCTTCCTCCCAAGTGTCCGCCGCACAGGCCCTCATGAGTGTCGTAGAGCACGAGCTCAGCTTCGGAAGGTCGCAAGTAGCGCAGGTAGGGGAGCGTGTAGGATATTCGGTACAGTCGTTCGTCTATCATGACGTACTTGGTCGCCTGACGCTCTACCCTTCTGGCGGCATTGTGGTATGGTGGGAGGGTCCCGCGTAGCAGGAAGTTCGCAAGTGGGTCAATCCAGCTCGGCTCTGCTTGAACGATAGGAGCGACCTCCTCTGCCCCCCCCCGAGAATGCAAGGTCGAGGCAGGTTCTCTATGTACACGGTTCTCATGGTATTATCACTGGTGCTGGCTAACCGGGACAAGGCGTCAGCCTCAGCTTTCTTCGACCTCGAGATTTGCCTGATGAAGTGTGACTGGAAGTTGAGCAGAGCCTCTCTTACTTTGGCTAAGTAGGCAATCATAGTTGGTTCGCGAGCTTTGTATTCACCTGTGACTTGATTGACCATGAGCTGGGAATCGCTGCAGATGACGATGTGCTTGGCTTTCACTTCTTTGGCTAGAGCTAGCCCGACTATCAACGCCTCGTACTCCGCTTCATTGTTGGATGCTACGAACTTGAAGCGTAGTGCGTACTCCAGTTTTGTGCCGCTTGGGCCGTATAGAACGATTCCGGCTCCGCTGCCTTTCTGGTTTGAGGAGTCATCTACGTTAAGGATCCAGGGTTCTTCATCCGAGTTCGTGCTTGGCCTAACTAGGAGAGATGCCGCACTGGTTGCTACCTCACGGTGCTCGGACTCAACTAGCCTGGGAGCTTCGGGCTCGCCCGAACTGGGGGCCTCGTGCTCAACCGGCCTGGGGACTTCGGAGCTGAAAGTGCATTCCGCGACGAAGTCTGCTAAGGCTTAGGCCTTGATAGCAGTTTGCGGCCACCCCAACTGACTTGGAAACACATCGGTGTTAGCCTTGTCAGGATAGGTCTCCCCAGACCGACCCACTGGCTGTGAACGTTCTAAACTAACACAAGTCTCATAAGTGCCTAGTTTAAGGGTATTACACAGAAACACACCACAAGAACATGAATCAAATATGTACTTTATTCATTTACAATAAATGTCATAAGTACATCAAATTGATTGGAGCTAAGGGCATACAAATCTGTATAACAACAACTTCAATGCCAAAGAAATACCGAAGGTCTCCCAAGTCTTTGATTTCAAATTCAGAATTGAGAAATCCTTTTAGTTTCCTGGCCTCTTCAATGTCATTACCCGTGACCACAATATCATCAACATAAACAATCAAGAAGGTCACCAGAGTGTTATTTCTCTTCAAGAACAATGTATGATCAGATTGTGTTTGAATGTAGCCAAAGGAGACAAGAGCAGCCCAAAATCTCTCAAACCAAGCCCGAGGAAATTGTTCGAGACCATAAATGGATTTGTGTAGTTTACACTCCTTGCATTTCATTTCTTTCCCGTACACCCTTGGAGGTAGAGACATATAGACTTCATGCAGATCTCCATTCAAAAAAGCATTTTTAACATCAAACTGGTGTAGGGGCCAGTCAAAGGTAGTTGCTAGAGAAAGCAAGACCCTGACTGAAGTCATCTTAGCTACAGGAGCAAAGGTCTCAAGATAGTCAATACCATACATTTGGGTGTAACCCTTGGCAACCAACCTAGCCTTATACCTCTCAACCGAGCCATCAGAGTGATATTTAATGGTAAACACCCATTTACACCCCACTGGTTCCTTCCCTTCCGGCAAGTCCACAATATCCCAGGTATGGTTCTTATATAATGCTTCAAGTTCAGTGGAAACAACCTGCATATGTCTGAATCTCCGCCTTTGGTAACACCAGTGGAAGAGGTGGACACCCCATGATCAGACTCACACGGGATGGGAAGAGGAACAACTGGAGACATAGCAAAGGGTTCATCAGATGTCTCCCCTTCTGGAGGAATACTAAAGAAAAGAGCCAACTCTGCAAAGGTGACATCCCGAGATACAAAGCGGGTGCCACAAATTGGATCAAAACAACAATAACCCTTTTGTGTAGAGGCATATCCCAGAAACACACATGAGCCTTAGGTTCAAATTTATGCCTTTGGTGATTATGAATATGCGCATAACAAGTACTCCCAAATACACAAAGAGGGAGAGAAAAGAGATCCTCATCCGGGAAGAGAAGACTAAAGGGGGTTTTAAAGCCAAGGACCCGGGAGGACATACAGTTGATTAGGTAGGTAGCAGTATGAACAACATCTCCCCAAAACCTTACAGGAACATGGGATGCAAATAAAAGGGATCTGGCAACCTCAACCACATGTTTGTTCTTTCTTTCCGCCACCCCGTTTTGTTGTGGAGTATAGGAATAAGAACTTTGATGAATAACCCCAAAAGTTTCAAGATTGGTGGAGAGGGTTTTCTCAAAATACTCCTTAGCATTGTCAGAGCATAATATTTTGATACGGGTATTAAACTGGGTGAGGATGAGTTCATGAAAATTTTTCACAATAATTGGTACTTCACCTCGGGATTTCATGAGATAAATCCAAGTATAACGAGAATAATCATCAATAAAAAGGATAAAATACATGTAGCCCCCATGGTTGGCATATGATATGGCCCCCACACATTAGAGTGAACAATATGGAAAGGAGAAAGAGATCTTTTATTACTGATTGATTAGGAATGTCTACAATGCTTTGCTAGCTCACATGACTCACAACAAAGACTAGATAAAGGCACTCCTTTAAACATATATGGGAATAGATGACTTAAAGCAGAAAAAGACAAATGACCAAACCGAAAATGACATAACAAAATTTTGTTAACAGACTCTGACACAATTGACTCTAAAGAAACTCCATGAGATGGTTCCAAGGCTTGATCTGGTGTGTCCAGCAGGTATATTCCGTTCGCCTCATGGCCACTCCCAATCGTCATCTGAGACTGCAGGTCCTGAAAAACACAATGAGTGGGAAAGAAGGTTATGCTGCAGTTCATGGACTTTGTTAAGCTACTAACAGATAAAATGTTTGTTTTAAGCTTAGGAACATGGAGAACAGAAAATAAGAACATGGTGTCAGAGGTCTTTATATCTCCTTTACCAGAGGTGGGGGCAAGTGACCCATCGACAAGGGATATTTTCTCTTTCCCAGAGAGGAGATTATATGAACATAAAAGGTTAGATAGGCTGGTCATATGGTCTGATGCACCGGAATCTATAATCCAAGGGAGTTTATGATTACCTGAAACTGAAGCATGATTTGCTGAGGCATATGTACCTGAGTGAGAAAAGGCCGATGAAGAGGATGTACTGTTGGAAGGGTGGGATGAAGAAACTGTAGCTTCCAGGTGATTTAGGAGCCTCCCATACTTCTCAAAGTCTAACTTCATTGCAACCAACTGCTCAATGGTTGATGTTTTCTCACTTTCCTTACTTCCCCCTTCAGGTACTGTAGTAGCATTAGTAGCCTTGAGTTTTCCCGCTTGACTGCCCTTCCTTTCCAGCAGGTGTCCTTGGTATGCCGTGGTTTCTTGCAATATTCACACACCTACTCCCCCTTTTCAGTAGGCCCCTTAGATTTCATTCCTGCATGTGCAAAGTGTTTTGTAGGTGGACTCTACAACTGAACCTGTCGTCTACTTTCCTCACTACTTATCATGGCATATGCCTGTGATAGAGTAACCTCATCTCTGGCCAAAATATTCTGTTTGATAATATCAAACTCAGGGTTGAGTCCAGTGAGAAACTCGAACACCCTATTCCTCTCCACCAACTTTCTGTACATTTCAGCATCCTTTTTACTCTCCCATACCACAGTTTCCATAACATCAATTTCATGCCATAGGGATTTTAGTATAGAATAGTAGATTGCTACACTCTTCTCCCCTTGTCTCAGGTTCTTCACATCACTTTTCAATTTGTACGCTCTGGCTACATTCGGTTTCTATGAATAAGTCTCAGTTACACTGTCCCATATCTCCTTAGCAGAAGACATCTAGAGATAGTGCTAGCTTATATGAGGTTGCATAGAGTTAACTAACCATCCTATAACGGTATAGTTCTTTTGCATCCATCTCTCAAATTCAGGATTTGTCTCTTCGGGTTTCACCTTACTGTCTGTGAGATACCTGGGTTTTCCTCTACTACAAACATAAATTTTTATAGACTGTGCCCAGGCAAGATAGTTCGTCCCATCTAGCTTAATCGTGGTAACACCAGTCAAAACGGAATCTACTGGAGCAGGTCCAGAAACCGGCACCTGCTTGAACTCACTTCTGTATGTCTCCATTAATCAAATGGAAATCAAAGAACTGAAATTTTAACTATGCAAACTTACTTGAAGTCAAACCAGAAATAGGGTGCTTGAAAAACTAGGATTTTGCTCTGTCCAGCAGATGAGAGGAAGAGAGAAGATGGTGCCGCACCAACCAGACTGACCCAAACTCTTCCTAACCTGAATCGCCCTCCTTTAGCAGTCACAAGACACCTTCCAAGCACAAAGCGCCACAACCAAGCTTCACCTTTCTTGGTAACCTCGAAAATCTCTAGTTGGCTAGGGTTTCGGGCAGCAACAAAACAACATCACTTGGCAAAATTCGGCCAGAACTTAAATCTCCAAACCCTTCTAGCAACTGGGAAAGTGATTCTCTATACTATAGAGAATCTATCTCTCCATACACTCTCTTGATTTTAGAGTGTACAGGAACGAAGAAAAAGGAAGAAAGAAGAACTGTACCCGCTCTGTTACCAAGATGCGAATCAGTCTTCTAATATCAGGTTTAAAATCAGTAATTAACAGTGCAAATCAGATCTGAATAATAGTGCAAGAGCTGTGTATGTCGAAGAGAAGAGGTAAGAGAAGAAGAAGTCGAATGAATCACCCTTCTCCTCTAACCCTATTTTATTAATCTCCAAAAACTAATGATGACAAGTATGTCCTTAAATGGGCGGCTAGCTTGGCAATTACATAAAGAAAATAAAACAAGAACAAATAACAGGCCCATTAAGTGAGGCCCATCAACATAAAATAAAAGATAAAAATAAAGGATATCACACAAGCAGCTGTTAGGGCCCATTCGACCCAGTCTCTTTACACTCCTTACTGAAGAAAGGGCCTAAGCTAGGAGCCAATACAAGTGCTACCCTACCCACATTTTTAGATGAAGGACAAGTGCAGACTGAGCCTGCCCGCATCATTGACTTCAGATGGGTGCGCTGTGGCGGTAGAGTCATTTCAGAAGCACTAGTTGTATGGTCTAAACTTCCAGAGGGGGATGCCACCTAGGAGCCTTAGGGCCTGTTTGATTCCTCTTAACTCTTATCTCTTAAGAGGAATCTTTTAACTTTAAGAGAAAAATGGTTGTTCGTTTCCTCTTATCTCTTATCTCTTAAAGTGCAATCATACAATTTTTTGTTTTCTAATGATACCCCCAAAAAGACAAACAAAAATTCTGATATATGGGATCAAAATGGATATTTGATAATTTTCAGAATTCAGAATTTAGAACAACATTCTCTGCATTCAGAGTTCAGAGGAAAGAAAAGTTCACCAATACCAATATACCTCTTAATGTAATTATTGCACTTTCAGATGTCAGACTGACTTCAGAGCAAATGAACAGGCCCTTTCTTGGATCTGCAAACCAACTTTCCCACTTTAGACCTTTAGGGCAAGGTCTCTCTAAAGGAGGGAGGGATTGTTAAGACCGGTGAAACAGAACAACAAAAAATGGTTAGCCAGTTTTACAAGAGGAGGCCATGTCAACAGTCCAACTAACTGACCATCCAGTTGCAGTGGTTTTAACAGAAAAAGAAATTAAAGAATGTAAGTGAGGGAAACTCTGTAAAACAGTGTAAATAATCAAAGACAAGGGAAATAGGGGGGGACCTTTCAGCATCATTCTCTCTCTCTAATTCAGGAGGTTGTCTCCCTCGAAGAGCTGTGTTAGGCAGGTTCCTAACAGCATGATAGGAGAATAGGACCAAACACATCGAGGTTGACAGATACTTTATCAGGGAGAGGCTGTCCTTAGGTGAGGTGTGTTTGCCTTATGCCACATCACAGTTGCAGTTAGAAGATGTCTTCACTAAAGGAGTTGCAAAGCACAAGCTTGAACATGATCTATGCGAGTTGGGAATGATTTACATCTTTTCCCAACTTGAGGGGGAGTTTTGACAGTTCAGCTACTGGGCCAACAACTCTATGAGCCCAATTATCTTTTATATTTTTATTACCTATTATGTTTCTTTTAGTTGTTGTGCCTAAGCCCTCTTGTTCTTTTAATTTTTAAGGGGTGTTTAGTCTTTGTACTACATCAATTAAATATAAATACAATTAGAGGAGGCGACTAGAGAACATTTTGCCTCTCTCCTCATCTTTCTCTCATTCTTTTTCTCTTCTTTGTCCTTCTTCACAAAACCATTGTTCTTTTAATTTTTTAGGCAATATTTCTTTGATATTTCAGTTTCTACTATCCCATTCTTTCTCGACAATCAAACAGATCATTATTTTAACTTAATTTCTAGTGACCAAGACATTTCGTCAAGGCTTTAATTACTGTACACTTGATTTCTTCCTCTTAATGCTTTATATATTAAATTTACTATCCTTTACCACACAATGACTTTACTTTTTGATGTTTAATTATTATTCATATGTGAATTTTATTGCTTCTATTTAGATGTTGCTTATTTCCTTTTATAGGTTAAGCCATAATGGCAGGGAGAAATCACATGGCTCGTCATATTCCTGAAGTTCCATATGCTCGAGGTCCTGTGCCTCGACCACCCCATTCTGCATTGTTGGAGGAAGAACTTGAGATGCAGCATATTGAAATCCAGCGGCTCTTGGCTGACAACTGGCGGTTGTTTGAAGATCGTCTGGCACTGCAGCAGGAGCTAGGTGCTGTAAAGGAGGAGCTTCATTGCTTGAATATTGCCATCGCAGACATCCATGCTGGGAAAGAAGCACATTCACAGGAACTGATTGAGAGGGGTTTGAAGCTGGAAGTTGATCTTCGGGCAACTGAGCCTTTGAGAAATGAAGCTGTCCAATTACGAGCAGAAGTTCAGAAATTGAATTCTGTTAGGCAGGATCTGGCTGTGCAAGTTCAGAGCCTTACACAAGATTTAGCAAGGTTTCAAGCCGATAATCAACAAATTCCCCTCTTGAGGGCAGAATTAGATGGTTTACATCAGGAGGTTATGTGTGCTAGGTAATAATCAACAATATTGATTGAATTGCTTAGTTTTTTTGTTGACTTGTTTTATTTTTTCCATCTTTCCTGGTCATTTTTCTTCACTGCACTTTCTGTACTGTATTACCTTGTTAAACAACTCTAAAAGCACTATTCTTTTATAGGACTGCTTTTGAATATGAGAAGAAGGCAAATTCTGAGATGGTGGAACAGAGGCAAGCAATGGAGAAGAACTTGGTTTCCATGGCTCGTGAAGTTGAAAAACTTCGTGCAGACCTTGCAAGTGCTGATGCCAGACCATGGGCTGCTGGTATATCCTGTCTTTCACCCCTTTATATTTTCTCCACTATTAGCATGTATATTCTTTATTGATATTCCTCATTCTTCCAATCCATATTTCAGATTGAGTATTTCTACTTATAGGGGTTTTACTGTTTCTGTTTTTATCCTAATACTTTATCATTCATGTTCTGGTTTCTCAAGGTGGTTCTCCTGGAATTAAACTTAGTAGCCCTGAAGGGCGCTTCCTTTCTTCCTATGGGGATGGATATGGGCTTCACTCGGTATGTCTGATTATCTTATTTGCCTTTTCGCTAATTACCAGTCAAATTGTGAACATGTACCAACTTTAGGAATGAACTATTGTATCTTGTCAGTTTCTTGAGATTTTGGTTTGCTGCTTCACAGGGTGTTGCTGACAAGGGTCCATTGTATGGTGGTGTTAGATCTGGTTCATGGAGTGCATTTGACAAGTCACGCCTTGCACATCGCTGAGATCTGAAAGATATGCAGTTTGAAATGAAAAAGCATGACCTAGACCTTTTTCTTGGCTGTTTACTTGGCAATATTCAATGGTTAAGGGTTAGGTTCAACAATTTCACAGCACAGTGATCTTTGATCTCAATATTGTTAGACATAATAACCTGACTTATTATTACAAGACTTGTTATGTACCCTTTACTTGTATCTACTAAACACTATGGTACTAGTTCAACCTTTTGTTTTGGACATTCTTGTCTATTTCTATCTGAAGGTATTCTTCTTTTTCTAAGATCTTATTTATTTGTGCCTTGTGCTTTGAGTGGTCCTCTTCTGAATTGGAGATCCTATTGAAGTAGGTAATGTCTTAATTTCATTGAATATTTTTGATCATAAATGGTGTTCCAGATCCCCCATCTGTTCTTTTATTATTGTTAGCTTTCCAGATCCCACATCTGTTCCACTCTTGACCATAAGTATTTGGTTACATATCGACGATGCTGTTACAGGGTGAAATGGTCGAACAGTATTTGTATTGCTGACTCAAATAGTAGAAATGAGGTTTTGTTAAGTTGATTTGAGTTGAGTTGGTTGGCTGTGACATATGGACAGAAATGCCAGTGGTATATGGAGACCGAAGTGCCAGTAGTAGATACTGTATGCAGCAAGCATTTGATGTTCTGACCTCTCTGTGATGCATTCCAATATGAAAGCTCATCTCCTTAAGCAAACATGAGACTATTTTTGAACTTTGAGTAGTGAGTATATAAGTATATTGTACCTCTTGAAGGGTTGAGAGATCCATCAGATGGATGCCCAAAGATTGCGGAATAAGGGGCGAATTTCAAAAATTTTTCTCTCTCTTCAACTGGGAATCACATTCCCTATTTAGAAAATCATATTTTCAAGGATAAATCTTGAACCTTAAACTGAACCAGATCTGAACCAAAAGGAATGGGAGAGAATGATACCTGATACGGAGAAGCAATATCTCCCAACGAAGGTGTTCACGCCCAAGGAAGGATCCAAAGACTGCTCCCACTGAAGATGGCGCAGTGCAGGATGGAGCAGAATCAGCAGTGTTCTTCCCCAAGAACTCTGTCCTTCGCAAGAAACAGTAGGATGGAACGTGAGCACAACTCCCTTTTCAATCTTTTCTCAAAGAATTGATGTCAAGATCCAATCTGATCCTGTCACTATGATCACTCACTCAGATGAATTCTCAGATTGTCCCAACATACCCAGGTTTTGACCCCCGCTAAGGATCTCACTGATTGGTACATCAAAGATAGCCCGATCCGACACCTAGTGCAGTATTATAATCGAGTCTAGGGGTCGGGTGTAACTTTCCAGTTTTGCCCATCAATCTCCAAGGTCTAGGGCAATACTGGAAATCTGGTCCAGTTCAAAGATTCAATTAATCCCACACTGTATGTGCCTAGGGTCTCACCCCGGTAGCTGAGACAAGCCACCCCAACCGACTTGGTGGCACCACAGTGTCAGCCTTGTCAGGATATGTCTCCCTAGACCGACCCACTGGCTGTGAACATTCAAAACTAACACGAGTCTCAATAAGTGTCCAGTTTAAGGGTAATACACAGAAACATACCAAGGGAACATGAATCAAATATGTACTTTTATTCATTTACAATAAACTCATAAAGTACATCAATTTTGATTGAAGCTAAGGGCATACAAAACTGTCTAACACCTCTCTATAAGCTTGTCTACTTATATGTGCGATGGTCCATCACATGGTTTGGGCTTTGTTATGGTTTGCTGGATTTCAGAATGAAGTGTGAACTTCTGGATATCATGTGCAGTATAAAGAAAAGCTGTTCAAAACATATTACTAGTGTTGTAGTTATGTGAGATCCACCATTAGAGGTGGTTCTACTAATTTGGTGCAAAGACTTTTAAGAAAGCAGTGAAATGAGAAAAAAAATTCTATTTCAAGACGTACTTCTCCAAGATATTCAATATTGTCAAAATGTGTAGTGCATCACGGTATTTCCTTGGCTGCATAGAAGAAATCTTGTGCATTATTTCGGGGGCAGTGTTCATCTCTATATTATAGCTAGCATCTAATAGAGGACAGTTTCGTATTCTTGTTGGATGTAGTCACTTGAGTATTTTCTTGCACACTTATATGATAATTGAAATTTAGGGGGCAGATGGCATGTAAAAGTGCATGATGTGGATGATTGTGGTGTTAAAGCATATGAACATGTGAGTTCTCATTTATGTACTGGATATGGATAACTGATTTACTGGTTGAAGGTGCATGCATTTACTTGGAGTTGTTTGGGTATTACCCAACATTGATACCTGCTATCTGGGATCTTAGGAGGGGTGGACTGGATAAGGACCTGACCTTTGGATTTTAACACAAAGTGGCCTCTCTCAGACTCAGGTGTCCGGGGAATGGGGTACACCATTTGACTGTTAAAGTGGACTGTTGTCTCTAGGGATGAATGGTAGTCTGAAAATAATCTGTTTGCATCTATTTTTTATCTCAGATGTTTATATGTTCTGTTGATGTTATATTTTAGCAGTATATTTGAAGTTTTGTTCTCTAATTTTGAGATCTAATCTTATATTTGTTTGAGGTTTCTTGGATGAGGCATATTTTAACTTGGGATCATTTCATGTTAGATTCATGGCAATTACTGTTCATTGTGTAACTTGTTTTCTCTTCACAGCTCTGGTCCATTTATTAGGTGCAGTATAAGCTCAAAATTAAAGCTCCATTTTGTTTTGACCTTATGGATGAAGAAGAAACATAGATGATTGAGATTGTGGATGTATGTCACGACGTTCTGGGTCTCAGTATGCCTTCATTTTATTATGTTGTGGGAGATTAAATAGTGACGTATTTATCTCTCTTATTTGCATGCTGATTAGAATTGGGAATGCTATTTCCTTAAAGTGGGCTTGTTTGGTTAAAGGATCAGTTAGATTTTGGTGGTTAGTGGAGCATTAGTGGCATAACAGAGGAGATATAAATTGTTGTTTATCTAGTTCTTTCATAGAGAGTAGTCATTGAAATTGATCATTGTCTTTTTTTTAATTGTAAACCATATGAGTGGATTGAATGGTGGCATATGGTACTTGTAATAAATTAAGTTCAAGAAGTGGTCCTTTATCTCTCTTTTTCCTATTCATTTAATCTTTGTCTTTTTCACTCTAGATTTATTTTTGTTATGAATTCCTAATTTTTAATTTGTTTGGTTTGCCATTTCCTTATAATTAAATGGCTATATAGACTGGATACCTACAAGAAAAAAACTAACATTATCCACTTTAAGTTGAGATGCTCCTGGAATATCTGAGGAGATATTTTTAGTCTTGCAGTGAGATGATCAGTTCACTACATGCCAAATCAGCTCCTCCAGGATCTCCGAAGCATACCTACTCCTTCCATCCCTTAGTCATCATCTGTTTAGGAGCTTGACAAGAATACTAGGAATTTATTTGATTGTCTTCCATCTTTCCGATATCTCCCACTGATGCTGCTGATTTATCTGACTCATTTATATTCTTTTTGCTGAAGATTGAAGTCAGTTAGGGTAGAATGGCCTTGTGAGTCTTAAGTATGCATTCCATTGTTGTTTTGTTGTTTTATCAGTCATGCTTGTAATGTTTAAGGCTCGTGTTAGTGTCATCTATGCTCTGCTTTGGTTTTGAATGGTTGTTTCTGTTCTAAAAAGTGGACTAAACAATCTACGGCTTTCCAGATTGAAACTTAAGAGTACAAAATTCATCTGTAGACTACCGACAGTGAAACATAGTTGGGACTGATGGCCAATGTGGGTTTTTTTTTAATCACCGGAACTCATTAATTATCAATTGGATTTGTGTAAATAAAATTAAGACAATAATACCATAAAAGAGATGCCTGGGAAGGATAGGCATAAAGAAGATACGAAGGGGTTGGGGTGATTCCTTTGTTTGTAAGTTCCAAACAAGAAGAGCACTCGATAGAGAAAGTAATAATAAAAAAGATAAAAAACTAAAAATAATAAATAAACAATAAACACATTGGGCAAGGTAAAGTGGGGAGGCTAGTTCAACAAGCTTGGACGAACTTAGGTGGTAGGAGAGAACTACTGAACAGGGAATGGTAAAAAATATAAAATATATAAAAATAAAAGAATTAAAAAATGTATAAAAAAGATTAAAAAATTAGAAAGTAAAAAAATAAAAGATAATAAAAATTAAATGGGGTTTCATAGGATATGGCACAAATAATTGATTAAATAAATTAAAGAAAAACAAATGAAAGCATAAAAAATCAAACAATAGAAAAGAAACAAAAATAAAATAAATTAATGAAATATAAAAATATATAAAAAATAAAATAAATAATAATATTTAGGGAAACTTTCTTGTTATGTTTTGTTTTGTTATACTCTTATTCCATTGAATAATTGTTTATTTGCATTCATGCTTGAGACACCATGTGGACCCCACCTATTGGACGCGGGAGAGGGGTGCCTAACCTCTTCCCTCTCCCATCTGAGTCTTACCCGTGTAGAGAACACTAATGTGGACCCCACTAGTGTGGTCCCCACATCACTATGTTCGTATGTCAGCAATTAGTTATGATTAGGATTGGTCTATTAGTTATGATTAGGATTAGTATTTCAAATTTATCTTATCTTATCTTATCTTGCCATGTAAGCAATTCAGTCGTTTTACAATTATGACACTAGGTATATAAATTTAAGAGTGGGGCGGCTGTTTTTAATGCAACCTCTCTCTCTTTTCTCAGAAATCTTTGTCGAGTTCTCTCCCCTCTTCTCCTCTTTTCTTCTCTTCTTTTAGTTTCTCTTCAAAACCTAAGACTAGTTGCAATCCTGTACGACTACTTGGTATTAGAGCACTCGATCTAGGGTTTGTCATGTGGAATTAATTCAGCCAACCACATGAGAATTATTTAGGGCTGGAAGTTTAGAAAGATCCTTCATTTGGCTGATTCTTGGATGTTACAAGAAGTCTTCAGCAACTGCCCAAGGACTGGAGAGTGCTCCTTGTAATCAGGAAGAATCAGAGAAGAATCGAGTGATCAAGATTAGTTCTTTGATCAAGATTAGAGGTGCCGATCAGATTTTTTTCTGGTTCTTTGATCAAGATTTAAGCTTTCTAAGAGGATTTTCTCATGATCAGTTTGTTTTCAGAATTTTCTAGGGTTGATTAGAATCAAGATCAGTTTTTGGAGCAAGACTGAAGGTGGCGATCAGGATTTCCAAAGGACTTTTGGATCAAGATCAGTTTTTTCAGAAATTTCTGGGTAAGATTTCATTCCTTCTTGAGGTCGGCAGCAAGGATAGCTTAATCTGAGAGGTACGACTATTAAAACATTACCTTTTTTAAGTTTGGTTGGCATCAGATTTCTCTTCTCTATTTAGGTGTTCTATTCTTTGTATTTAAAAACCTAGTACTGCTGAATCTAATTTCTGTTTCTAGGCCGACTGTTATTAGAACCGGCTGACTGACTGATACAGTGATTTAAGTTTGTTTCTGTTCTCTATTTCAAAGACCCAATATTGCTCAATCTGATAACTGCTTCTAGACCTACTGTTATTAGTTTCAGACCCAGTAGGCTGACTGTTTCAGTGATTAAAAGGTGTTTTTGATTAACCCCTAGCCAAGAATGGAGTTTAAGAGCCAAAGGGAGGGTGTTTTTGGGACTGGTTCAGGTAACATGATTGAGAACACTTTCCAGATTACAACAATTAAGTTTGATGGATCAAACTACTTAGAATGGACCCAGTCAGCCATGATGGCCATTGGGGGTAGAGGAAAACTGAATTATTTGTTGGGAGATATGAAGTGTTTGCTGGAATGAAACTGCCGAAGGAGAAGAGAAGAAGAAGAAGAAGGAGAGTTGAGAATGGCGACAATAATCTCACAGCCGGCCCTACTCTTAATAAGTGTATTACATAATGTTACACAAATAGACTAGAATGCCCCTGATTAGTGATGGGACACCTAGACAAATAAAAAACACTAAATAAGATTGGGCCCAATAACTAAGGCCCAATAACAAAAGACTAAGGATCCAACAGAGATAAATAAACATATTAAGACAACTGAACCAACACTCTCCCTCAAGCTAAGCATGGATGTCAATCATGTTTAGCTTGCCAAGCAAGTCCAAGAATTTTACTATAGCTAGCCCTTTGGTTAAAACATCTGTGATCTGCATTTCGGAGGGAGTATAAGGAATGCATAGTTCTCCTGAGACTATTCTTTCTCTGACAAAGTGGCGGTCTATCTCAATATCTTTCGTTCTATCATGTTGCACTGGGTTATTTGCAATGTTAATGGCAGCCTTGTTGTCACAGTACAACCTGAGAGGGCACTCGATCCTTATTCCAAGTTCACCAAGAAGGATCTTAAGCCACTTTAGTTCAGCAACGCCATGAGCCATAGCTTGATATTCAACCTCTGCACTTGATCTAGCAACCACATTTTGTTTTTTACTCCTCCATGTAACTAGATTTCCTCCAACATAGGTGTAGTACCCGGAAGTGGACTTCCTGTCCCCAACAGAGCCAACCCAATCTGCATCAATATATGCTTCAACTTCAATCTTATTGTGTTTTCTGAACAAAATCCCTTTCCTCGGGCAAGACTTCAAATATCTAAGAATCCTTTCCATAGATTTCATGTGAAGGACCGTAGGAGTGTGCATGAATTGACTGACAACATGTACAACATTAGCAATGCCAGGGCGAGTGAAGGACAAATTGATCAATTTCCCCACCAGCTTTTGGTATCTTTCTTATCAAGGTAGTCATCTTCTACTGATTCTTGTAGGCCATGGTTCTGTTTTGTTGGAGTATCTGCTGGCCTACACCCCATCATGCCTGTCTCTTGTAGAAGATCAGGGACATATTTCCGCTGACATATGTAGATGCCCTCTTTTGATCTAGCAACTTCAATCCCAAGGAAGTATCTCAGCTAACCCAGGTCTTTGATCTCAAATTCAACAGCCAAGAACTCCTTTAGTCTTTTAATCTCTTCCAGATCATCCCCTGTAATCACCATATCATCCACAGACAATAAGTGCTGTAAGTTTTCCATTTCTCTTACTTATGGACAAGGTATGATCTGCCCCACTTTGAGTATAACCACCTTTCTTCATGGCCCCACAAAGCTTCTCAAACCAAGCTCGAGGAGACTGCTTAAGACCGTATAGTGCTTTTCTCAATCTGCACACCTTCTTGCCAAACCCATAACCTGGTGGAGGATCCATGAATACCTTTTCGTGTAGGTCACCATTTAGGAAGGCATTCTTCACGTCCAACTGATGTAGCTCCCATGAGAAATTTGCAGCTAATGACAATAGAACTCGGATTGTGTTGAGTTTTGCTACTGGAGCAAAGGTTTCTTTGTAGTCTATCCCTTCTTTTTGAGTAAACCCTTTTACTACAAGTCTGGCCTTATACCTTTCAATGGACCCGTCCTCCCTATGCATTACAGTGAACACCCACTTGTATCCAACAGTGCTTTTCCCTTTCGGTAGATCCACTAATTCCCAAGTCCTTGCTTTCATTAAGGCTTTCATTTCTTCACCCATAGCCTCTTTCCATCTTGGGTTGGATATTGCCTCTGAATACCTAGTAGGAACATGCACAAAAGAGATAGCAGACACAAAAGAACAATAACGGGGAGACAAATGTGAGTAAGACACAAAATCAGCAATGGGGTGTCGGATAGTACAAGAACGGGTAGGCTTATGAAGGGCAATGGGAAGATCCAAGTCAGAGGGATGTGTGGTAGGATTACATGGGGTTGCTGAGACAGGTTGATCCGAGTCCAATTGGTTGCTGTCATGAGTTGGAGGATCATTTTTCCTTCTGTTGTATGTGATTCTTATATCGTTCTTCTGTCTTCTGGAGTCTTCAGTAACATCTGCAACATCACTAGTAGTAGCTGGTACAATGGGAGCCTCATTAGATTCACCCGGGATACCACAACTAGGAGGATCAGGAGGAGAAGGTGGAAGGTCCAAGGCAGAAAGAGGCACAAAGGAGGGAATAGAAGAATCCTCTTCCATCCCGCTAGTCACCCCCTGAAGAGGATTCTGGGAAGAAAGAAAATAGGATTGAGACTCAAAAAAAAAACCACATCCTTTGTGGCATTTTTTCTTGGTGACTGGATGATAACACTTGTAACCTTTCTGTGTAGGAGAGTACCCCAAAAAGATTCCTTTCGTAGCCCTAGGATCCAGTTTGGTCTTCTTTGGATCCATTACATGTATAAAGCATACAAACCCAAGATTCTTGGTGGAAGAGAAAAGTCTAGAAGATGAGGGCAAAGGATAGAGAAAGGAGTTTTCACCCCCAATACCTTGGATGACATTCGATTTATCAGATATGATGCAGTAAGGACTGCTTGAGACCAATAGTTTTGGGGAACCTTGTGCTGAAATAGTAAGGTAGGTGTCTATTCTTGCGCTCAACAACCCCATTCTATTGGGGTTTACTAGCACAAGATGACTGATGGATCATTCCAACATCCTCCATAAATAGATTCAAGGACCTTTCAAAGTATTCAGTTGCATTATCAGACCTGAATTGTTTAATTTTCTTGTCAAATTGTGTTTCAATCATTTTGTTAAACGCCATGGTTACCCCGTGGCACTTCATCGCGTTCTTTTAACAAGTAGATCCATGTGCATCAAGAGTAGTGATCAATAAAACTGATAAAGTACCAAAAGCCATCAACAAAAATAATGGGTGAAGGGCCCCAAACATCAGAGTGGACTAAATCAAAAGAAGCTTGAATTTCATTACTAGAAATTGGATAAACAGTTCTACATTGTTTTGATAACTGACAGACTTCACAAACTAAATTTTGACTTGAAACACCTTTGAATAATTCTGGAAACAACACTTTTAATGATGAAAAAGGTAAATGACCTAGCCTAGCATGCCACAGATGTAACCTAGCTATTGACTCCACATTGGACTGACTACTAGTAGCAGATGTTTGTAAGGCTGAACTGATGTCTGCATCAAGGTAGTAGAGGCCTCCACACTCATGACTGCTCCCAATTGTTCTCTTCGTCAATCTGCCTTGAAAGACACAATGAGTAGGAAAAAAAGTTATTATACAATTCAAATTCTTGGTAAGCTTTGAAACAAATAAGAGATTTGAAGAAAGATTGGGAACATGCAGGATAGATTTGAGTGAGAGGCCCTTGCTTAGGTCAACCACCCCTTTCCCAGCGATGGTAGAGAGGGAACCATCAACAACCCTCATCTTATATTGGCCAGACAGTAAATGATAGGAAGAAAATAGAGAAGACATATGCGTCATGTGGTCAGTTGCACTGGAATCAATAATCCAAGAAGCAGGATCAATAGAACTAGTTGCACTAAAAGCAAAGGTAGTACATGATCTGGCAAGGGAGGTGGAAGCAAGAGAATTGGTCCTTAGACGGGCTAGTGCCCGGCTAAGTACCTCTGCCTCATCGACAGTGAGACCCAAGGACCCGTGTTCGGGGGAATTAGCAATCTGTCCCATGGAAGAGGAAGCAACTGTGGATGAGTGTTTTGAGCCATCACCATTGTGACTGGCAACCAGATTCCCAATTGCAGCTTGACCCTTCTGATGCTTTTTATCTTTCTTCAAAGCAGCTGGTTTCAGATGTGGATAGAGAACCCAACAAGTCTCTTTCACATGCCTTTCTCCTCCACAGTGGGTGCACTTCAGATGTCTCTTGTCCGAGTACTTATTCCCCTTTTGATTTGTAGAAATTAGGGCCGAATGTTCCATAGACTTTTCAGCTGTCTTAGTTTGAGTATCAACTTGCATCTCTTTTCTCCTAACCTCTTCATTCCTCACGAGGTAGTAGACATGATGTAACTTTGGCATTTCATCCCTTCCCAGAATTTGGGACCTTATGCTCTCATATATTGGATCTTGGCCAGCCAAAAATTTAAATTCTCTGCCCTCTTCAATTTGTTTGTCATGCCTTTCCTTGTCTCTGGCATTCGTCCAATCAAGAATGAGGTGATGATCTAGCTCTTCCCATAGTCCTTCTAAGGTAGCAACATATGTTGCAATAGTCATATCCCCTTGCCTTGGCAGCAATGCCTTGATTCAATCTATAAATTCTGGCAATATTTTTTCTTTGCCCATAAGTTTTAGACACTTTCTCTCATATGTTGGCAGCAGTGGAGAAATGTTGAACAGTCCTAGCTACCCTTGGAGTCATTGAAGCAAGTAGCCAGGACATAACTGTAGCATTCTCCTTACGCCAAACTGCATAATCAACACTACCCACTTCAGGTTCCTTATTTTGCCCGTCCAAATAACCAGTGAGTTCCCGGGATGTGATGAAGAACATGGCTGAAGTAGACCATTCTCTGAAGTTATACTCATCCAACAACACATTAGTAATCTGCAGGCTGTGCAGGTTTGGATTCTCCAGATTAGGGGACCTCCCACCAGTCCTAACATCTCTAGAAGACACTTCCCTGGATATAGAAGATATCTTCTCCTACTTGCAAAGATCAAAACTATAAACACAATATACAGAGAACTGTTTCAGACTTACGGAACTTGCTGCACTGCAAACTCTGTCCAGAGAACCCGTAACAGAGTTGAAACCACGAGCACCACACTGCTGCACTGTGCTCTAATTACTGCTGTTGCAAATTGTAATCAGTCCAGACTTCTGTTGTGCTCTAATCACTGCTGTCGCAGCCTGTAATCTCTGCCACGACCAGTTCTAGGACTGCCGAGATTAGTCCTCCCACCTAGATCTGTTCCACACAGATCTCTCTTAGCCGAATGGCTACAATCTACTGTACTAAGTCTATTAGGGCATCAACTTCTGGGACTAACTCCCCTTGGGCCCTACAACCAAGGGAAACCCTAGATGTAGGTCTGGCTGTGTTCTACGACCAACCCTAGGGTTTCTTTGCAGCAACCAAGATAGAAAAGAGGAAGAAAGAGAGTTGGATACGAGTAGAAGATGAAGCGGCGGCTGTAACCAGGTGAAAGATTAGATCTCTGATACCATGTTTGCTGGAATGAAGCTGCCGAAGGAGAAGAGAAGAAGAAGAAGAAGAAGAAGGAGAGTTGAGAATGGCGGCAATATTCTTTCAGCCGGTCCTACTCTATTATTCATAAGTGTATTACATAATGTTACACAAATAGACTAGAATGCCTCTGATTAGTGATGGGACACCTAGACAAATAAAAAACACTAAATAAGATTAGGCCCAATAACTAAGGCTCAATAACAAAAGACTAAGGACTCAACAGAGATAAATAAACATATTAAGACAGCCGAACCAACATGAAGCAACCAACTAAGGAGGATCCCACTTATGCTAAGTGGATTCAGGAGAATTATTTGGTGATGACATGGCTGTGCAACTCTATGCAACCACACATCAGTCGAAACTACTTATGGGCAAAAACAACTAAGGAAATATGGGATGTTGTGAAAGAAACATACTCTCAGCCCCTTAATGTTGCTAGGGCTTATGAGCTGAAATGTGAGGTTTAAAATCTCAAGCAAGGAGAGAAATAGGTCTGTGTTTATTTTTCAACATTGAAATCCTTGTGGCATGAAATTGAGCACCTTGAAACAATTGAATGAGAGTTAGAAGGACACACAAAGTTACAGAAAGCAGGTTGAAACTAATAGTGTTTGAGTTCCTAGCTGGTCTAAATTCTGAATATGATATTGTGAGACAATAGTTGACAAGAGGCAGTGTAACTCTATCCCAAGCCTATTCCCTAGTGCATAGTGAGGAGACTAGGAGAAAAGTTATGCTACAACAACAACCTTTCGAATCAGCACTGGTAGTAGTTAGGCCCAAATCTGGGGGTGATAAGGACAGGGATATGAAGAAGGAAGCTAAGAAGGACCTAGTATGTGAGCATTGAAAGCATAGTTGTCTAGGCAACTGGGCACTTTTTAGAAGTCGCCTTGCCCAACGCCCAATTGTTTTTGTTTTAGGCGCTCACCCATATCCCATATATATGTTATAATATTTTTTTGAATGTGCATATGTATTAATTATATCATTTTATTGGTTTGTTTTATCTTATTAGAATACACCCTGTTGTATATTATCATTTTTTTGTTAAAGTAATTCTCTTTTACATTTAAACTACGAAAGTTTCTTTAGGTTTGAGACTTTGAGTTTTGAACCGAGAGCTGAGAAGAGAAAACGATGACTGAGAGGTTTCCATTGTTCGGTCCAAGTAGTCCAAGACCTCCATGTACGTTTTTCCCTTCTTCTTCTTGAAATATTTTTGGGATGAAACAGGGGCTCTGCCTCCTCCTTCTTCCTAAACCACACTGGTACTCCTTTCTTACATTCAACAATCCTCCATTTTTTTTTTAGCCTGAAACAGGGTCTCCACCCCCTTAAACACAGTCCACATTGTCCTCTTTGACAACTTATGTTGGGAACGAAACAGGGACTCCGCCTCCCTTATTTTTCACTCTTTTCTTGTCTGCAATCCCCCATTTTTTGTTGGCTTGGATGCTAGCTATGGCATTTTATGTTTTATTCGAATGATTTTATTGCTAATAGTTAGCATACAGGTATGTTGATTAGTATATAAAACCAGTAAAGTAGCTTAGAATATATATTTTATTACTTTCAAATTCCATTGCTTAGCCACCTACTTAGTTGCCTAGGCGACTGAGCGCCTTGTGGGCACCTTGACAATTATGATTGCAAGAAACCTAAACATACTAAAGACAAGTTGCATCCACATCTAGTTCTAGTAAAACTCAGAAATAAAAAGGGGAATGCAAATATGGCTGTTAACACTGATAGTACAACCTCATTTGGCACAAGAGGCACTCCTCTAGACACCCTAGCTGCTGTCCGAGCTGCTCTAACTCAGCTGGAAAATGAATTTGGTACTTTAACTTCACCTCCTCAGACACCATCAGCTCCTCCTACCTCAATTTTTGCTCATTCAGGTAATTGGGCCTCAACTCACCATGCCTCCGCTACAAGTGATACAGAACATTCTTAGATAATAGATTCAGGAGCATTTGAGCATATGACTGGCTTGCCATCACTGTTTACTACCTATCACTTATCTTCCGGCAGAGACAAAGTGTCCATTGCTGATGGCTCCCTTGTTCCTATTTCTGGCAAGGGAGACATCAAGTTGTCTAATGCCATTTCCTTATCTTTGGTTTTGCATGTTCCTAAACTTAGTATTAACTTGCTTTCAGTTAGTAGCATCACAAAAAACCAGAATTGTTCAGTACCTTTTTTTCCTGATCGATGTGTTTTTTAGGACCTGGAGACAAGGAAGGTGATTGGGACTGGTCGTGAGATGAACGGAATCTATCTTCTTGGAGGGAGTTCTCATTGGGAAGATAGTAAAACTAAGAGGTCTTTTGTTTCTCCGTCTATTGATCAGATTATGCTAATAGAACTGTAGATGGAGGGGGAGAGAGGATTCAGAACTGTAGGAAGATGGAGAGCTGAGGTGTCGATTGAAGCTAAGTTTGAAGAGGAACGGGTAAGAGGTAAGGAAGCACTAAAGATAAGAGAGAACAACAGGGCAACAATACTGGTTCTAAATGAAGTCATTGTATGGATGAAAGGATTTGTAGATGGGGCTATCAACTCTGGCAAGGTGAATGGATGGAGAAACTCAATGTCAGTTCCAGGCAAGAAGTATGTAATAGAACTGAAGAGGAATTGGAAAGGGTGGTTCATCACAGTGGAGGGTCTACGTATCGGAAGGGAGAATGCAGAAAGGATGGAAGGTCTTTGTGAAGGTGCTGCAGTCCTTTCTTGAAGCATTGGAAACTAGAAAGATGGAAGTAGTGGAGGCAATTGGTCAAAACTTCAAAGACTAGTGGCGGAGACAGGAGTCAGTGTCATTTGGAACTACTGGAAGTGCAGAAGTCCAAAACCTTCAGACCTCCGAAGTGGTGGTGGCTTGTTCATCTATACATCGACGTATTCTGGTGGGAGCAGGGAAGGATGCTTGGAAGAAAAGAATGGTTCTAGTGGCTGATAAAAAAGTGAAAGATTGGAAGGTCCTGGAGGTTGCTAGTGAGATAGGTGTTGGAGATGAAGCAACACTGGTTCCATTTGCAGATACGAAGGCTGCGTTGGATGTGGGCAATTAGGAACTGAGCTTTAAAGCTTTAGTAGTGGACGGGGGCCTTATACAGGTCCAAAACTGGAGCCCCATCTGCTATGAAGTTGCAGTCAAGACGGGTGTGTTAGGTTGAAACTTGTAGGTCTCCCATTCCACCTTTGGTGCGAATCTGTTCTTGAACACATTGTACAGAGTCTAGGAGGAGTCTTGGTGGAAGTTGATAAACGAAACTTGGTTGCCGTTGAGGTACAAGTGGCAGGCATCAAACATGAGAATATGTCGAGGTTTTTTGAGGTTTGTTCAGATGATGTGTGGTACAAAGTCTGGGTAGCTGCGGAACTTGAACAAGCGTGGTGGGGAGGAGGATCCAAGGTTGAAGATGATGAGTCAGTGGGGTGGTGGACACATGGAAGGAAGAAAGTGGGCAGTGAGAAAGGGGTGCGAGTGGACATTAAAGGAAGGATTAATGGGTTGGCTAGGGTAGCCCAAACGACAGGCCTATTGTTTAAAGAAATTAATTAAAAAAATTTTGAATGAAATAATCTTAAGGTGGGCTCATTAAGTTATGCTGATATGGAAAGGAACCTGAATGGACCAGGGGGCAGACTGGCTCGGTCCGAGCCGGTTGAGGAGATAGGAGGGTTGGGTGGGCCGATGAGTAAACCGGGGCCTTTTCTAAGTGACCCACGTGACAACTTAAATGGTCATGTGGGTCGGGGTAAGGGGAGTTTACCACGAAGGATGATAGACGCTGGTATCGGTCTATCATTGTCCCAAAAGAGAGGAGGGTTGGAAAACTTACTAGCAGCCGCGCGCGAATAGGTCGGGGGATCTACAGTGGGTCCCTTGCCGGAACAGAGAAGAGGGGAGCTCCGGACGACAACTTTCAGAGAGGCCAAACCTGAGATACTCTAGGGAGAGAGCTGAAAGAGAGGAGGCGGATGAAGGTTGGGTGATGTGCAGTGGCGATGAAGACGAATCAGATGAAGGGGTAGAGGATGGCACCCGTATCGGTAGTGTGGATGAAGAATATGGTTACGGTACAGATGATAGGGGATAGTGGGACATTGCGAAGATATTCCGGGACAACTCAGAGGAGGACGAGAGGTGTGTAAGAGGAGGAGGCTAGGAAGGTCAGACAGAGGAAGCAAGAAGCTTGGGACCCCATGAAACAAGCAAGACTGAAGTTCTGAAGTGGGAAAACCTATACCCAAGACCTTATGTTGTGTAAGGCACAAATGAAAGGGGCGAATCAGGAGAGCTTGAAGCAAAGCTGGAACATACCAATCAGGGGTGAATTAGGGTACAGAGAAGAGATCACCATGTTGACCAAAGGACAGGACTCTCCCACCAACCCAGGGAGACAGATATTGACCAACTTCGGGAACTAGAAAGGGAGGCCAGGAACAATCCTAATCCATTTTCCCTCTCACACCCAGGTAATCAAGTGAATTCGGATTTTGTTACTAATGCTTTTTCTGTGTCCTTTGTTACAAGTTTTGCTTCCGATCCATGTCTTGATGCCCTTGTATGTGCAGTCAATCAAGAGGGTGGGGTTTCAGAGGTGTTGGAAAGGGAGGTGAAGTACAACGGAGAGGAGTGGGAAGGGAGATATAGAAAAGAGAAAGTGTGGGTAATTTTTAAGAGGGTATTCAAAGGGGTGGAAGGAAATATAATATGGAGAAGGGGTGAAGAACAGAGAAGAGGGGAGGGTTCACTGGAGAGAAGGGAAGAACAGGAGGGTAGGGAAGGAAAGGATAATGTGGAGTGCACAGTGGAGGAGGGAGGAAATGTGGTAAGGGTGAGGGATGGAGAGGAGAGAGGAGGGGAGAGATTAGAGGAGAGGAGGATAGGGCCGAAAAGGAATGTGGATGAAGGTCAGTGGGGGAGGAACCTAGGCAAGAGGATTAATAGCAGATTTTGTGGGGAAGTTGGGATGCAGATTAGAAGATTTGAATGTGCTGAAGGAGGGGTTATAGAAAAGGAGGGAGGTTAGAACAAAAAAGAGAAAGTTGAGTGAAGTTGAGAGATTGAAAAGAGACGTGGAAGGTGATAAGACGTTTGGGGCAAAAGGGGAAAGGAGCAAAGGGGGAAAGTAGTGGGTAGGTGTAGAAGGGAATTAAGGAAAGAGTGAGAATGAAGATACTAAGCTGGAATGTGAGGGGAATAGGAAGTGCGAGGAAAAGAGCAACAATAAAAGAGATAATAAAGAGGTATGACCCAAACATCGTAATGTTACAGGAGTCCAAGAGGATGGAGTTTAATGATAGATGGGCAAGGAGTGTATGGAAAGCGAGGGGGATCAGATGGGTAGTAGCTCCCTCCTGGGGTGCTTCAGGGGGGATAGTGACTATGTGGAAGAGGGATGTGGTAGAGGGGTTGGAGGAACTGATTGGAAAATTCTCAATTTCCATGAAGTTCAAACAAGAGGATGGATATGTGTGGGTGCTCACAAATGTTTATGGGCCAAATGATTATAGAGAGATAAAGGAATTGTGGGAGGAATTGGCTGATGTAAGAGAACTGTGGGATTGGCCTTGGTGTGTGGGTGGAAACTTCAATGTGATTAGATACTCAGAGGAAACAAATAAGACCACTTAGAGGGTGACAACTAGCATGAGGAAGTTTAACAGGTTTGTGGATGCCTTTGAGCTTAAGGAGATACCTCTAGCCCAAAAGATTTTTACTTGGTCAAATCTCCAATCTAGACCCATTTGCTCTAAGTTGGATAGGTTCTTGTTTTCTTTGGATTGGGAAGAACACTAGGGGAACTTGGCGTCTAGAGCCCTACCTAGGGTGACCTCGGATCATTGGCCCATAGTGATTTGCAAGGAAGAGAGGAGTGGAGGACCTGCTCCTTTTAGATTTGAAAATATGTGGTTACTCCATCCCGGGTTTACAAATAGGTAAGGGAGTGGTGGAATGAGTGTAACCAAGTGGTGGAATGGGAGGGGATGAGGTTTCATAAGAAGCTACAATTCCTGAAAGCTAAGATCAAGGAGTGGAATATCTTGGAGTATGGGAGGCTAGAAGAAAGGAAGAGAACTCTGATGGACAAAATTGAAAGCCTTGATTTCAAAGAAGAAAGGGGGGAATTTGGGGAGGGGGACAATGAACTAAGAAGAGTCTTGAGAAGACAACTAGAGGATTGCCTACATAAGGAGGAAGTTAGCTGGATGCAGAAATCTAGGCGTAAATGGTTGCAAGAGGGGGACAGATATACTAGGTACTTTCACTCTTTAGTAGATGGACGGAGAAGGAGAAATTTCATTTCCAAACTGGTTGTGGATGGAATTGAGTTAACTCAACAAGAGGAGATAGCTGGGGCATGTGTAGAACATTTTAAATCCATTCTAAGAAGGCCTGTTAGTGGAAGGGTGTGGGTGGAAAGATTGGATTGGCCAGATGTAGGGGGGGATAACAGGAGAAGTTTGGAGAGGAGGTTTGGCTTGGAAGAGATTAAGGAAGCTGTATTTTCTATGGATAGAACAAAAGCTCTAGGGCCGAAAGGTTTTATAATTGCTTTCTATCAGGATTGTTGGGATTTTCTGAAAGAGGACCTTCTACGGGTTTTTGAAGAGTTTCATAGGATAGGAATTATTAATCCAGGGGTGAACTCCACTTTCATTGCTCTGATTCCCAAAAAGAAAGAAGCCTCAAACCAAGGGACCTTAGACCAATTAGTCTAGTCAATAGCCTGTACAAGATCATTGCATAAGTGTTATCTTTGAGACTGAAGAAGGTATTGTCAGACTTAATTGAACAAAATCAGGGTGCCTTTGTGAGTGGAAGATAGATTATAGAGTCCTCATTGCCAATGAGAGTGTGGAGAGTGTCAAGAATGATAAAAAGAAGGGGGTGGTTTGTAAACTGGATTTGGAGAAGGCATATGACATGGTGGATTGGGAATTTTTGGGGAAAGCCATGACCAAATTGGGGTTTGGGGCTAGATGGCGTGAATGGATCATGGGGTGTGTTCCGAATTGTCATTACTCAGTACTAGTGAATGGGACAATGGTAGGTTTTTTCCTAGCCACTAGGGGTATAAGATAGGGTGACCCCCTATCCCCTTTTTTGTTCTTACTTGTTGCTGATGTGCTGGGAAGGTTGATTCACAGAGCAGACTCTAGGGGCCTCATTAGAGGATGGAGGGTTGGTAGGGAGGACATCCCACTCACTTGCTTACAGTAATGCGAGGTTCATCAGGAATTTGAAATTAGTGATTCAACTTTTTGAGCAAATGTCAAACTTGAAAGTGAACTTCGGGAAGAGTTGTGTAGTGGGTGTGAATATGGAGGAGGGAGAGGTTAGGGAGAATGCAGAAGTGCTTGGGAGTGAAGTCTCAGGTTGGCCTTTGAGTTATTTAGGTTTGCCCCTAAGTGATAATCCCAAGAGAGAGTGTTTTTGGAGCCCGGTGGTGGAGAGATTTGAAAAAAGGCTTGCTTCTTGGAAAAAGAATTATCTCTCCCTTGGTGAAAGGACTATACTGGTCAAGGCTACGCTAGCAAACTTACCCATTTATTTTCTTTCAGTGTTCAAAATTCTAGTGAAGGTTTCCAGTAGGTTGGAGAGATTAATGAGAGATTTCCTTTGGGAGATGGGAGAGGACAAGAGGGACCATAGAGTTAGCCGGAAAATGGTGACCAGGAGTAAAGCTTGTGGAGGTTTGGGGCTCAGGAATATCGGTAAAAGGAACTCGGCCCTCTTGGGAAAGTGGTTGTGGAGGTTTCCTTTGGAGTAGGAGAAGCTGTGGGCTAAACTAGTGGCAAGCATACATGGGATGGAGCAGAAAGGATGGGATGCTGGAATCAGAGCAAGGCCCACAAGCAATTCACCTTGGAAAGCCATTTATGATTTGCTTCCAGTCTTCTCCCCACTTGTCAAGTATGATTTGAATTCTGGCACTTGCATAAAATTCTGGGAACAAACTTGGGTGGGGAATGTTCCACTTAAGGACCAGTTTCCTTGTATGCCCTCTTTGAGTTTAAAAATAAGCCAATTTCTTTTTTCATCACCCCTTCCTCCTCAAGTTATGGGTTTGGGTGGAACCTGGGATTGGGGAGGGCTGTGAGGGACTCTGACCTCCATAGTGTCTTGGGCCTCCTTGACCTTCTAGATAATCTCTTCATTGACCCCTCTAAGGTGGACTCTAGAACTTGGACCCCAACCCCCACGGGTTCTTTTTCTTGTTCTTCCTCTTTCAAAGTCTTATGTTAGTCCACCAGTCCTGCAACCTCCCCTTTCCCGGTTAATGAGGTTTGGTGCAGACCAATTCCTCCTAGGGTTGGTAGTTTTTGTTGGGAAGCCTATCTGGAAAGATTCAATACTGGTGATTTGTTTCAAAAGAAGAGACCTAATACATGCTTATCACCTCATTAGTGTGTTCTATGCAAAGCGGATGGGGAGATTGGTTTTCACTTACTAGTGCCGTGCCAATTTGCAAAGTCAATTTGAGAATGGGCTTTTTCTCTCTTTGGGCGCAGGTGGATCCCTCCTTTAGATCTGCAGAGCCTTTTTCTCCTTTGTTCAAGTGGCGTGTGAAAAGGGGAAGGACTATGTGGAAAGGACTGAGGGCTGCAGTATGTTGGTCTTTATGGGAAGAAAGAAATCTTAGAATCTTCTCAGATGAAGAGAGAGGGGCTGAACAATTGAGGGTTGTGATCCATATCAGGGTTGTACAGTGGATGAAATCTCTAGAGCTATTCATAGACTACACAGTGGATGACATGTTGAGGAAGTGGGGTGAGATTGTAAGCTGTATGAAGTTCAAATCAGTTGTGAAGTTGTCATAGACACCCCCACCTGCTGGATTCCTAAAATTGAACTTTGATGGGAGTTGTAGGGGGAATCTTGGACATTTAGGGATTGGGGGTGTTTTTAGGAATGAGAACAGGCTTATTTCAGCCATGTTCTCAGGTCCAATTGGAGTGGGGGATTCTCCTAGAGCTGATCTTGGCAGTTATGGAAGGAGTTCAGAAAATGGACGTTAGAAAACTCATAATTGAAGGGGACTCGGTGGTGGTGATAGGGTGGTTGAAGAAAGACAACTGTGGATTATGGAAGTACAACAGTGAGAGAAGAAAGTTCAAGTGGCTGGTGCGGGAAATGGAAATCAGGATGAGTTGGGTTAAAAGATCAGCCGACTCTATAGCTAATGGGCTAGCTAAACAGGGGATAGAAAGGGATGTAATGCTTTGGGCTAAGTTGTAACTAAATTGCTTCTTTTTTCTTCCTTTTCTTTCTTTGAGGACTTAAGTTGTTTTTGGAAGATAAGAGTGCTTGTCTTCCTTGCTGCAACTATTCTTGTGATATTTTAATAAAATTGCTAAAGTTATTGATAAAAAAAAAATCGGTTGGGTCATTTATCTTTTCGGGCTTTAAGTTTGTTTCCTAGTTTGTTTGAATCCATCCAGATGTCCAATTTGAGATGTGAAAGTTGTGAGCTTGCAAAGCACTATAGGACAATTTATTCATTAAGTAACAGTAGAAGCAGTATTCCTTTTGAAATTGTGGATACCGATGTTTGGGGACCTTACCATATCACTGCCATGGGAGGGTATGGATATTTCCTGCTGTTTGATGATTATTATACTCGGTTTTCTTGGGTCTATCTTATGCGTTCTCGAGATGAGGTTCTAGCATTGACTCGGATCTTTCATCAAATGATTTTAACCCAATTTGGGGTCAAAATCAAAATTTTTAGATCCGATAATGCGAAATAATATTCTGCAAACCCATTAGCCTCTTATTTGCTTGACCATGGGATTTTCCATCAGAGTAACCTCTCGTACACCACAATAGAATGGGGTTGTTGAGAAAGAATATACACATATTTGAGGTGGCCAGAAGCATTATGTTTACATCCATTGTGCCTATACGTTTCTGGGGTGATGCTATTCTTACAACGGTATATCTCATCAATTGAATTCCTTCACGGGTTCTTGACATGAAACCTCCTTTTAACCCTTTTATATCCTGATAAAGTGTTATTTACCTTTGGGTATATTTGCTTTGTTCAGATTCTTGGACCTCATCATTCCAAATTTGATCATAAGGCCTCAAAATGTATATTCCTTGGTTATGCACAAATTCAAAAGGGATATTGCTGTTATGTACCAACTTCTGGGAGGAGATTTGTCTCTATCGATGTCACATTCTTTGAGGATGTACCCTATTATCCGAAGGTTTCTCCTTAGGGGGAGAGTAGTGAGGTTAGGATTAACTCATTAGAAGTTCCTTTACCTGTTCCATTAAGTGAAGAGGGATGTAACGGGGAGGGTTGTTAGAGGTGCAAGGATGTGAGAGTCTATCACAGATAGTGGAGGCAGGTTAATTTTGGTTATCAGCAGTCCATGCCAACCCTAGTTCCTTCTGTAGATCCAGATCCAGGTACCACAGTCCCTTTACCAGATATTATAGATGAGATACCTTCCACCATTGAGCCTTCACCTTCATTGGATGACCTTGACCTTACCATTGTAGTCCGAAGGCAAACGCCATTGCACAACATGCACAACTCACTGCATTTCCCAATTCTTGTCCTATGATCATTTGTCTCCCTCCTACAGGTATTTTCTTGCATCCATTTGCTGATATTCTCATTCCTAGAACAGTACAGGAAGCCTTGTCAGTTCCTGACTGGAAAGATTCAATAAAAGTATAAATGGATGCCTTCATCAGAAACAATACCTGGGAGATAGTTGATCAACCTAAAGGGAAGAAACCGGTTGGATGTAGATGGGTGTTCACTGTGAAATATAATGCTGATGGTTCCGTTGAAAGGTATAAGGCTTGATTAGTTGCAAAGGGATTTACTCAGACATATGGTATTGACTACTTGGAAACTTTTGCACCAGTAGCAAAGATGACCACTATTAGAGTCATATATCTCTTGCAGCGAGTTACTCTTGGCCATTGTATCAGATGGATGTTAAAAATGCCTTCCTCAACGGAGACTTGCAGGAAGAAGTTTACATGTAGTTGCCTTAACATGAAAGATGGTTTGCCGATTGAACAAAGTCTTGTATGGACTAAAACAGTCCCAGAGCTTGGTTTGATAGATTTAGACAAGCCCTTGAAAGGTTTGAATATGTGCAGGCCCAATCTGACCACACCTTGCTTATTAAGAGAGTGGATTCTTCCTTAACCTTTCTTGTTGTATATGTTCATGATATTGTAGTAACAGGGAGTGATAATAGTGAGATTGAGTCCCTTAAGCAACTCCTTCATCAAGAGTTTGAGGTGAAAGATCTGGGAGAGCTATGATACTTCTTGGGCATTAAGGTAGCTAGGGCCAAGCATGGGATTTTTTGTTTATCAAAGAAAGTATGTTTTCAATCTGTTGGAAGAAACTGGAAAGTTGGGTGTTAAGCCTGCTGGCACACCTATTGAACGGAACCACAATATTAGTGCAGAGGGTGGAGAGCCTCTTGAAGATAAAACTATGTTCCAACGGTTAGTTAGAAAACTTCTCTTTCTTTGTCTCACACGACCCAACATCAGTTATGTAGTCAGTGGTGTTAGTCAGTATATGCACTCTCCTAGAACTATTCACCTCCTTGCAGTTGAGAGGATATTGGCATATTTGAAGAGGTGCCTAGGCAGAGGCATTTTGTTCAAGAATAATGATCACATGAAGATAGAAGTTTACATTAGATGCTGATTGGGCCGGGTGTGTTGATGATAGAAGATCTACCTTTGGATATTGTTTTTTTGTAGGAGGTAATCTTATCTCTTGGAAGAGTAAGAAACATGATGTTGTTTCTCATTTCAATGCTGAAGCTGAATATAGGTCCATGGCAAATGGTGTGGCTAAGATTCTATGGTTGAGATCATTATTTAAGGAGTTGTGTATTGTTTACGAGAAGCCCTTAATGCTGTACTGTGATAATCAGGCTGCCATTAATATAGCCCATAATCTGGTACAGCATGACAGAACTAAGCATCTTGAAGTGGACCGACATTTTACCAGAGAAAGGGTTACATCTCAAGATGTATGTTTTCCGTACATCACCTCCGTCATGCAGCTCGCAAACCTTCTCACCAAGGTTGTTTCAAGGAAGAAGTTAGAGGCAGATCTATGCAAGTTGGGAATGCCAAATATCTATTCCCAACTTGAGGGGGAGTGTAGAGAACACTAATGTGGACCCCACTAGTGTGGTCCCTACACCACAGTGTTTGTATGTCAGCAATTAGTTATGATTAGGATTAGTCTATTAGTTATGATTAGGTCCTTTGGATTAGTATTTCAACTTTATCTTATCTTATCTTGCCATGTAAGCAATTCAGTCCTTTTACAATTATGATACTATGTATATAAATTTAAAAGTGGGGCGACTGTTTCTAATACAACCACTTTCTCTTTTCTCATAAATCCCTCTCGAGTTCTCTGTCTCCTTCTCTCTTCTTCTATTTTCTTCTTTTCTTTTAGTTTCTTTTCAAAACCTAAGACTAGTTGCAATCTTGTACGACTACTACCTGGACTGGCTTAGCGCCAAGCCTTGGGATGTTGGAGTCAGTATTAAAACAAAATGGTTTTGAAAATCATTCTCCGAGGTAGTTGATGGGTGGTAACTCCAATTCAGCCCAAGTGAGCCATTTCCTGATGCTCACTGGGGGGTTGTTCTTCTAGAGTTTGATGTAGCTAATCTTCGGGTGGCAAAGATTAAAATCGTTGGAGGGAAGCTTGAGAGTGTTCCTTGCTCAATTGACATCCTAGTTAATGGTTTTTGGATCCAAGTCTAGTTGGTGATGGAACCTGAAGAGTCACTTTGGAGATTTGGAGAGAAGGGTTAGAGGTTGAAGATGAAATTGACCTAGCAACTTGGAGTGCACGTGGCGGTAGAGGAGAGGAGAAAAAAATAATTGAAAGGCTTGTTTAATATGGAATGGGAACAATTGAACTAAGGGGCCCAAATCAAGATGGACCTTGAGAAAGAAAATATTTCAAAAAATTTGAATTTAATTTTAAAATGCTAGCGTTAAATCTTATGATGAAATTGCTAAAGTTTGGACTGAGTTGACTAGTGATTTAAAAGGCGTGCCTAGGCACACAGGCGAGTCGCATTTTAGGGTAGGCGCCTCACCCAGGTCCTAGGCGTAGCCCTTTCAAAAGGCGCACGCCTGATGCGCCCCGTGCCTCAGCCCAGTCGTGTGCCTTTTGAAAGTTCGATGCGTTTTTGCTTTTTTTTGAACCTAGCGGCTGCGCCCCTGGACCCCCTGCCACACCCCTTAAGGCAAGCCCAAACAAGTCCATGTTAGGATCCTAAATTCTTTCGAGAACCTCCTATTTGGTAATGTTGTTCATTCATTCATCCTACTAAAATATCTTCTTAAAAAGCAATTAAAATTATAAAATCATTATTTTTTGTGTGAGAACAAAGAATCTAGGACCCTAACATGGACTTGTTTGGGCTTGCCTCAAGGGCTGTGGCACAATGGCGGCTTGTAGAATTAGGAATGTAATATGTTTTACATCACATTAGCTACTTGAAGTAATGCAATTGAGGAAAAAAAGAGATTGTTGGGTTTTGCATGCTTGAAAATGTTTTATATGTTTGATTTTATTTTTAAATTTTCATTTGAATACACTTTACATTTTATGTATTTTAATTTTAGATAATAGGTTTTTTAAAACATTTATTTTAAAATTTAAGTCATATTTTTTATTAATATTTATGTTTAATATTTGTTATTTTTTTTCATTTTTTGAATTATTTGGAAATTTTTTTAATTTTCTGACATTTTTTTTTATTTTTTAGCATTGTTTTTGTATTTTTGCACCTTGCTTCAAAAAGGTACGCACCTCACCTTGTGTTTTTAAAACATTGGAGTTGACCAAGTCTAACCCTACTAGGGGCCTAACCCATTTAAAGATGAAGATTAGGAAAGTTTTGGACCCAACTACTTTGAACCTAGTGGGTGGTATCTCAGGCCGTGTTGTGGGTTCGTTTATAAATTTTAGCGAGTCTGAGCAGGTTGGTCATGTGCAGCATGACTTACAATCGACTAGGGACCTTAACCAATGTGTATCATTATCCCAAACCAATGGAACTGCTTGCTTGAAGCCTTTTTCTCGCCTAAAGACTTTACTCCTGTGGATCCCAAGACCAAAGGCAACATTCATTATCTCTTCTGAGGCAGTGGTTGATTGGTCAAACCCCAACTATGTCAGTAATTGATTAGAGGACAAGGGAATCGAGGATAATGGTTGTTTGGACTATAATTAGTTGGAGGATGATGTTTGAAACTCTGATACAAAGCTTGATTTTTTGGTGGACAACGTGGTTCATGGACAAACTATTATGGAAGACTTGAAGGTTGAGTTGAATATAGACATTCTGTTTACTTAAGCAGAGGAAGCTACGAAGGAAATCCCATTTTTTAATCTGCTGGCAATTGGTAATGGCCTCATTCAGGTGGAGTACAATGAGATGTTGGGGTGGGAAACTGAAGTCCGAACAAGGGGTTACTGGAATCAAATGTACAATTTAGGCAAGGTGTCCGTAAGGGTTTGACAGAGTACATATAGGGTTAGAAATGTTACAGAAAGCTCCCTAGCAGTTGCCCCAGTTGGGAAAGATAGCAAGCCCCAATTTGTCAATCAGGAAAAGATATTGCCCTTTCCTAATGTGTCTAAACCCTCCCATATAGTTAAATTGGGTATATTTTTTATTCTGTTTTAGCTACTAACTGTTGTTCTGTGCCTGAAGCTTTCATTTCAGCTTCCTGGGAGACCATCTTGTTGCAAGATGAGATTAGAATAGTGGGGAAGGAGATTAATAGGGAGGGTGGAGTTTGTGCAGAAGAGGAGGATTTGGGAGATGATAAAAGGTTTCTTTGAGGATCTGAAGAGAAAAGAATTAGGGGTGGGAAATATAACAGAGGTGGAGGATGTAGGAAACAGGGATGAGGTTTGTGGAGAGGATTTTGGTGTGTCAAATATGAAAGAGGTTAAATTTGTGGAGGATTAGGCAGGGTTAGGAAAAGAGCCACTAAAGCACTATTGAGGAAAGAAAGGCCAGATACTCTTGATACAAGAATCTAAACTTCTTGTTTTTATAGTCATTGGGCAAAAAGCATTTGGTAAAGTAGGGGTCTCAAAAATGCCACCCTTGTCTTGTGACTTGTGGCCGGGAATACTGTTCACCATAATTACAAGAATGCCACTCCTTGTCTTGTGCATCAAGAAACACAATAGCTTTCTATCTACTAATGCAAATAAACTGAAAATTGAAAGATAGGCCTTACTAAACTAGATGAACAAAGATGTTATAGCCTAGGCCCCACACAGGACTAGTTAAAATGACAAAAATACCCATACTGTCCAAATATACAAAAATACAGAATATTTAAGAAAATTCCAAATTTGATTCTTCAGCTCCTGTATTATTCTCCCCTAGTTAAAACTCGTCCTCAAGTTTTGAAGAACTTGAGGATGAAAAGTTGATGTACCCAATGACAAAAGGAGTAGTAATTCCCAAATCTACTACAACCAACACTTTTGCATCTTGCACCTGAATTTCTTCAACATGCTCCATTTCTATCTCTTCTTGATCGTTAGCCTCAAGCTGACCATGGGTGTTGGAAGTTCCTTCTTCAACAATTCTAATATTTCCCTGGCCAGCACCCTTTTGATCTTTAATGTTTACAACATCTATAAGTTGAAATTCTTCATTCACAACTTTAGGTCTAGGACGGGCATCAATATGCAAGAAATCATCTTCTTTATCTTCAACTTTGTACTTTCTTCTCATTGGCTTCAAATTCTTTGTTGTAGCCAGTTGCTTCTTCTCTATCTTGAGAGCCAATTCAAAGGCATGATCTGAGTCATAAATCTGAATTGTAGACAATTCATTCTTGATATCATCCCTTAGTCCATTCATGAAATAAACTTATTTGTGCCTTTCACTTTTTGTAATGTCACATCTAATATATAATTCATCAAACTTATGCATATATTGAACTACAGATAGCGAACCTTGCTTGAGATTAGTCAACTCCTCGTATAGATCATCATGGAAGTATTGTGGAATGTACTTTTCTTGCAAATACCTCTTCATCTTTGCCCATGTGGTAATAGGATATACACCTCTATTTTCTAGTCGTTACTCAAGAGTTCTTCACCATACATTAGCAATACATGCAAGCTTCATGCGTGCAAATCTAAAACTTTGGTTTTCAGACATATCATGCCAATCAAAATATTATTCTAGTATAGCAATCCAATCAAAGAATGTTTGCCGGTCTTCATCTCCCTTGAAAGTAGGCACTTCTCTTTCTCTCCTAACATTCTTGAAAGCCTTACTAGGATGTCAATCGAGCAAGGAACATTCTCAGTTGATTGAGACATTTGAAGTGGTGACCTGTCCATGTGGTGGGAAAAGTGGTTCATCATGCTCCGAGTCAGGTTTTAAACATTATCTAGTCATACACCAAAATCAAGAGGTTGTTTGGTACTGTGGCCATTTATTGAAGAAACATTTTGTACTGGATTAAAAATGAGAATAAACGTTTATTTATTGTTCTTTGACAGTTAGGTGACATTAGACACCATTAGGTGCCACATAAGCTGAATTGTAAATAAACAGCTGGGTGTTGGGGGAACCATTAAAAATGGTGTTTTCTGAACAGTTGGTTCAACCATAAACTTAGACAAGCGATTATCTAATAAATGTCTTACTAAATAGAATTTTGGAATAAATGCCTATGTGGTGATGAGCTGGTACCGTTTTTCAAATAAACGGCTATAGAACCAAACACAATCCAAGTCAAAGGGATAATTTTGATCTTTAAAAGTAGGCTTCAAGAACAAGAAGAATATAGAACCTATAACATCAACTTTTCAAAGATCTAAGAAACTCTTCTGTGAAATACCTTGAACTATTTTGACCCTAGTGTAACTGGATTTATTCTTATGACACCAAAAAACCATAAGATAAAGCTTTTTCAAGAATAAAAAAGACTCAAATATTATGAATCACTACTGGATCAGGATTTATGATTTCTTTCTCTTCTATGATTTCTCTCTTCCATGTCAGTATTGATCATTACTTGCTATACATTCATTTTGGCATCTTGAGAATTCTAAAATTTTTAGATATGTGAGGATCATTTGGTCTCTATATGATTGAATTGCATTTCTTAAAATATTAGACCCATTGACTTAGCTTTCCTTTTCTGTTATTTTATTTTCAAACAAAGTTTCTTATAGTTTGAAGTTAGTCCTACAGTATAAATGCAACTGCCATGGATCTTATTGCATTTGTCTTGAATTGTGTTGGCACTGGTATTCTTTGCGGCTTTGAACTTTTGATCCTTGGACAACAGCATCTGTTAAACAGTATATCTTTATTATTTTTCTTGCTGGTGTGATCTGTGGATGTTCTAATGGTCACTATATCATTATCACATTCCATAATCTTAAACTGATAAAGCTGCCAATAACGGATTTTACTGAGGTCCTTTTTCCTTATTTTGCAGATTGAAAGGCATCCTCAACTTCCGAGAGTATTGAAAAAGCAGCACTAGATTTCCTCAAATTGGCAGATTGAAGGAAAAAGGTAAATTTACGGTCTGCAGATTTATCAGATGACCATCCGTTTAATATTTTATGGGGCATGGTTCAGAGGTTACACTAGTTCCTCCACTTGTTTAAGCAGGGGAGACATCAGAGGAGCATTGCATGGAGGATTAAGTAAACAATATGATTGACTTCTTGGTTCCCTTGCCAGCCACTGTTCCTATCTACAAAAGGGATTATTTGTGGCAGGAGAGAAGGAAAATCAAGTGGAGGATTGTGGCAGAAGGAACCAAAAGATGACGTTTATGTGCGGTCCACATGTGCAAGGTCACTGGGCAAAAGGAATTGATGCCACTGCTGGAATTTTCCATCGATGGAATTAATGTCAAATGACAATGTAGTTCTGTTATCTTGAAGGTTCTTTTCTGGGTCTGCAAATCAGTCTAGACATTGATTCTAGGTTACAGTTTACGTGATCCTGCTTGTTGCTGAATTATATCTCTGCACCCTTTAAGGTGTTGACTTATTTTGGTTCTTTTAATTTCGTTGAACATTCCATGTGCATTAGGGGGCCGTTTGATGACAGCTGAAACTGAAATAGGTGCTGAAAAGATTCCACACTAGCTCAAAATCAGGGGTACTGCTCTGGCATATAATAAAACTTTGGAAAAGCAATGTCGAGAGATGTAGTAAGATTAGCAAGCTTTGGAATGTGCAAATGCATGGTTATTGATGAAAAAATTAAGATATGCATGAATATACTATAATGGTGTGTACAAACCTTGTATGGGTTTTTCTAGCTTTCTCTTCCTTTCCCTACCTATTCTTTCGAATCAAATACAGCTTAAAAGTCTTAAGGTATTAATGACATTTTCGAAAAAGGGTGTACCGCAACCATTTCTAATGATTGTCACATGGCAAGGGTGCAATTGGCTTAGTGCCCATTCATTCCTCACATGCTGGTTGTCATTAACTCATTGTGTATCGTGCTGTATCAATCGTGAGTTCGGATTTCCTCACAAAGTTGCTCCTCATGCCCACCTCACAACCCTTGCAGTTGCCTTGGGAACATTTCATGGGATGATGTTTCCAATGCACGGTTACAAGTGTTGTGGGGTGAGTGAGGAAATCTCTAACTTGTAGAAAAGATGGGTATGGATTGACAGATTGATAAAGATCACGTGCTGGTTGCATAATTTATGTTTTCTGGTTTTAGGTTTCTCACATTCTTGAGTGTCTGCCAAACCACTTGAGATCTTGCATTGAAAACCGGAAAAAAGCTCATTAGAATTGAGAATAAGAGGATTTGCTTGTCTTAGTAGATTCATGGATCTTTACAAAAAGTTAGAGAAATAAAAAAAGCATAAGAAAACTATTTTAAATAGAATAAGTATTTTTGTAAAGATCATTAACCCTATAGACACAGCGATGGGGTTGAGTTACAGCCCCAATGCTTCAAAACCCAAGCTCCCAATGCTTGAAAACCTTAGATGGGGTTGAGTTACAGTTTAAACAAGAGAGAAAGAACTAAAGAGACCCCTAACAAAACAACCCCCTTATCTTTTATAAGACTCACTAGCTTGTTGGACAAGCTAATTAAAATATTTACACATAAGCCCCCAGAATATTTTCTTCTCACCAACAGTTCCTTAAGAATAAAATTAAGTTCAACTTCAATGAACTCTTAAAAGATAACTTTTGCTACAAAAAGATCCAATTGCCCTTGACCAAGAAATGGCTTATAAAATAATGAAAATACCCCTGGTCCCAAACTATCAACAAAGCTACCCAAAAACAAACAACAGTTTGGGATCCCACTACAAGAAAAACATGCAAAACAGAATACATACACACATTTTTTCTTTTTTTCTTTCTTTCTTTTTTTCCTTCTTTTTTCTTGCCTATTCATTCTTGCCGAGTTAAAAAGGGCTTGACCCCGTGCGAGTAGCAATTTTAGCAGCCTTACACATATTTCCATCTAGCTTCATAAACTCCTCTTCACTAATCCAAGAGTTATCAATTGATGGTTTTCCTTTCCACTTGACCAAGAACCTAAAATAGGCCCTATTTCGAGTGTTGGTGACTCGGGCATTTTCTACACCCTCTACTTGTTAAAACTCATTAGAACTATTGGCCCTTTATGCTTGTCCTTGCCTATCCTTTGTTGTTGGTCCTAGGTCCCCATGGTAATCAAAGAGGTCTGCTACATTAAAAATGGGTGAAATGGACAAATCAGTTGGTAGCTCAATTTCGTATGCATTGTCACCAAACCGTCTCAACACTTGACATGGACTAATCTTTTTATGCTTCAACTTATGGCAAGTCCCAACAGGAGACCTCTCATGTTGCAAATAAACCATGACTAGATCGCTCTCATGAAACTCTTTCACCTGAAATGCTTATCCTTAACTTCTTTATACATTTGGTTGCTTTCTTTCAGCTTTTGTCGCACATTCTCTTGAATCCCTCGAATGGATTTAGCTAAAGCTTCGGCATCATCACTCACTCGTCGCAACCCTCTTATAGGAGTTAGGTCAACAACACTTTTAGGTGATCGACCGTACACAACCTCAAAAGGAGTCTTACTTGTAGACCTATTAATTGAATCGTTGAAGACAAATTCAGCTTGTGGTAGGATAAGATCCCATTGCTTTAAGTAGTCTCTAACTAGGCTCATCAAAAAGTTTCCTAGACTTCGGTTAACCACTTCAATTTGTCCATCTATTAGTGGGTGAAATGTACCGTTATATTGTAGGGTAGTACCCATACGCTTCCATAAAATTCTCTAGAGATGGCTAAGGAATCTTGTGTCACAACTTGATGTAATAGATCTTGGCAATCCATGCAACCGAACAACTTCTTCGAAAAACAAGTTAGCTACATGAGAAGCATCAAAATTCTTTTAGCAACCAATGAAGTGGGCCATTTTAGAGAAACGATCAGTCATAACAAAAATAGAATCATTACCCCTAGCAGTTCTTGGCAACCCTAATACAAAATCCATAGTAATATCAGTCCATGGTGCTTCTGGTATGGGTAAGGGAAGATACGAACTTGTATTTTGATGCTGCCCCTTAGATGTTTGGCACTTGTGACATCTATCAACATAATAGAACACATCCTTTTGTAGCCTTGGCCAAAAATACCTTTTGAAGATCATTTCAAGTGTCTTTTTGCGATCAAAATGTCTATTGCAATGCAAATCAACAATGAGTAATGCCCTCAAGGATCCTGATGGATTACATAACCTATTGCCCATGAATAAGTAACCATCATTCCACACAAACTTAGCTTGAGTATCCTTGTCACCTGCTATATAGCTTCTATAAATAGGGCCAAAATAAGGGTCATCTTGGTATTAGTCTTTGATGGAGCTGAATCCCACAACATTAGTAGACATTGTTGACACCAAGTGAACTCTCCTACTAAGAGCATCAGCTACCCGGTTTTGTTGTCCAGTCTTATGATTCAAAACAAAATTATATTGTTGTAGAAAGTCAACTCATTTAGCATGTCTTCCCCTTATTTTCTGTTGGAAGTTAAGGTGTTTAAATGTTTCATGTTCTGAATACAAAACAAACTCATGGTGGATAAGAGAATGCCTCCAAAACTTCAATGCTTGTACAATGGCATAAAACTCAACATCATTAGTGGAATACCTCATTCTAGCATCATTGAGTTTCTCACTAAAGTAAGCAATTGGATGGCCTTCTTGGCTAAGGACAGATCCAATCCCAACATGGGATGCATCACATTCAACTTCAAAGAGCTTGTTAAAATCAGGTAAAACCAATACTAGAACCTTCGTCATCATCATCTTTAGCTCTTGGAAGCTTTTCTCAATTGTGGGAGTCCAAGTAAACTCACCTCCTTTCAAGCATTCAGTAATGGGTGCCACAATAGTGCTGAAATTCTTATAAACCGACGATAAAATGTTGTTAGCCCATGGAAACTACGAATTTTAGTTAAGGTTTTTGGTGTTGGCCACTTTTGAATAGATTGAACTTTTTCTCGGTCCACCTCAATTCCCTTGGCTGAAACAACATACTCCCAAAACACCAATCGATTTGTCATGAAATTACACTTCTTCAAAATTATATATAGCTGATTTTGTCTCAAGACTTCTAGGATTGCTCTCAAGTGTTATAAGTGGTTGTCATGATCTTTACTGTGGATGAGTATGTCATCAAACTAAAATACCACAAACTTCCCCATGAACGGTCTTAAAACTTGGCTCATGAACCTCATAAAGGTGCTAGAGCATTAGACAACCCAAAAGGCATAACCAACGATTCATAAAGACCTTCCTTAGTCTTGAATGCAGTCTTCCACTCACCCCCCTTTTGGATACGAATTTGATGGTATCCACTCTTCAGATCTATCTTTGAGAAGACTTGTGATCCAGCCAATGTGTCTAACATGTCATCAAGGTAGGGTATGGGAAACATGCATTTAATTGTAATCTTGTTAATGGCATGACTGTCAACATACATACACCAATTACCATCTTTCTTTGGTGTAAACAAAGTTAGTATAGCATATGGGCTTAAACTCTCATGGATCAGCCCCTTCTTCAACAACTCTGTTACTTGTCTTTGGAGCTCCTCATGCTCCTTAGGGCTCATTCTATAGTGGGGTAGGTTAGGTAAGGTTGTTCTCGGCATTAAATCTATATGATGTTGTACATCTCTTAGGGGAGGAAGGCCATCGAGTAGTTCGTTAATCATCACATTAGCATACTCATGAAGTAGCTTCTTCACCAACTCTGGAACAGGTGTTTCTTTGCTAACTTCTTTTGCAACCAGCATGTAAACAACATCCAAATTCCCATATTCTCGAACCAATTTATTTGAGGTGAAGAGAGTAGCGGTTGGCTTTGTTTCCTTTTTTGGAAATGAATCAAGTTGCATTAGTTTATGAGTTATCTTCTTATTTCCTTTTGCAAGTTGCATTGGTTTAAGAGTTATCTTCTTTTTGTCCCCATCATGAGTGGTCTTATGGTCATATTGCCATGGGCGACCCAGGACAATTTGGCATGCATCCATTGGGACAACATCATACCATACCGATTCTTCAAATGTATTACCAATAGAAAAATTAACTAGGCATTTAGAAGAAACTCTTACCTCATTTCCTTTGTTGAACCACGAAATACGATATAGTCAGGGGTGTTGAATAATCTTGAGCTGTAATTTATCCACAATTTCTTGAGAAATAAGATTCTCGCTACTCCCACTGTCAATAATCAAGTTACACAACTTACCACCAGCTGTACAACATGTTCTAAAGATATTCTTTCTCAACCAGTCCCCTAGTAGTGGTTCTTGAGATGCAACCATAGAGTGTCGTATCACTAGATCCTCACCATCAATATCCCCATCCAAATTTTCTTCCTCTAAAGCATTAGATCTAGTAGTTTTAGCCACTTACCCATCCTCAATATGGCCTATATCATCTTGTTGTTCATTAGTGACTTCATCAACCAGATGTGTTTTTTCTTCAATCCTTTTATTAGGAAATTCATTTGAATGATGTCCCAACTCCATACACCTAAAACATCTAATCGTAAGCTGTCCTTAATTGCTCTTTGTTGCATTTGAAGTCCCTTGGACTGTAGGGCATGTTTAGTTGATCACACGATCCCTACCAGCCCCAACACTTTGACCTACTGATGAAGATGTAGCTTGTACAACACTTAGCCTCCGCCCTGAGCTCCCACTCAATTGAGCTTCAACCTTTAGAGCTAGCTGATATGCATCATTTATCTTATATGGGAAATGTAGGCTGACTTGATCTTGTATTTGCAACCTCAAACCATTGATATATCTACTAACCTTTTGCTGTTCAGTTTTTGACATATTACTCCAAAGAGTTAATCTATTAAACTCTTTTTTTGTACTCCTTTACACTCTTTTCCCGTTGCCTTAAATTCTACACCCTTTGATAAAGAGCTTGCTCATAGTCTGGTGGTAAAAATTGGGATTTCAACTTCTCTTTCATTCTTCCCCAGAAACTAACATTTCTTTTCCCCTTCTTTTCTCTATCCCTGTGGTAAATTTTCCACCAATCTAAGGCTATCCCATGCATCTTTGCTGTTACAAGCTTCACTTTTCTTTCTTCATTCATTTCTTTCTAATCAAAATAATTTTCAATATTGTCAAACTAATTTAGAAGCTCTTCGGGTTTCAACTCACCATCAAACTCGGAAATATGAAGTTAAACACCATGACCTTGATTAGATTGTAAAGCTGGCACTATTCAGTTTTCCTACCGCTGGTTGTTATTCCTTCCATGTTGATCACCTTTAGGTTGCTCAATGTCTTCACTTGATTCTTTACTAATAATGTCAATGAGTTGATCATCAACTCTAAGGAGCTTGTCTTCTTCTTCCTAGCCCTAAATCATTCGTTACATCACCATCCCTAGTAGCATTTTGAGTTACAAGTTGAGCAAGATGTTCAATCTATTCTTGCAGTCCTCTTATAGCCTCTTGGAAAACCTCTATAGTGACATGTTGTGGTCTTCTACCACCCCTACCATCTCCACCCATTGCAGCCATGATAATATAGAAAACACAAGAAGGAGATGAACTTTGAAGCAAATGATACCACTTGATGTGGACAGAAAGACAAGCTACATGCAGTACAACAATAAGCACAAGAAACACCAAATTGGAAACAACAAAATAAGTTGGATTTTTAGGGATTTCAGACCTGAACTTGAAGTAGAACTCTTCTTGGAACAGTTCCACTATAATAACAATGGCAGCAAACTGACCTCCCACGTGGATACGCAGCGATGGAGGGATTGGAAGGTGCCAAAATGGGTCGACTTCTCAAAACCCAAACTCCCAATGCTTGAAAACCCTACCTGGGCTGAACTATATCTCATATAAGAGAGAAGAACTAAAAATATGCCTATACAAATAGCCCCCTTCTCTTTTATAAGACTCACTACCTTGCTGGACAAGCTAGTTTACACATAAGCGCCCAAAATGTTTCCCTTTCACCAACAATTCCTTAAGAATAAAACTAACTTCAAATGAACCCCTAAAAGATAACTTTTGTTACAAAAAGACCCAAGAGACCAAAACCGAACAGAAATGCACCCAACTGCCCCTGACCAAAATCTGGCTTATAAAATGACAAAAATACCCCTAGTCCCAAATTATCAACAAAGCTACCCAAAAACAACAATTTGGGATCCTACTACACGAAAAACATGCAAAATAGAATACATACACACATTTTTTTCTTTCTTTTTTTTCTTCTTTTTTTTCTTGCCTCATCAATTGAATTATACAATTGTTATGTATTTATACTTTCTTCATAGTTATTTCAAACTTCAATTTTGTATCAATAATATATTTATTGATTTGATCTTTCTACCATATCCATGCCTGCCCAAAGTGTATCAAGATAGCCATTTCCAAGCCTTTTGATATGCAACCTTGATGCTGTAGAAATTCAAATACATCGTCAAAATACATTAGTAACATTGAATTTGATCTTGAAATAAGGTATAGACTTAAGAGGGTAACCATGATAGAATTTTCTATGGAATTTGCAATCTTCTTCCTTATGAATAATATATGAGTCTATTTCTATCGGTAAAAGAATAACATATGATATTCATGCATTTTTAGTTTATTTTATTCATGTTATGTAACATCTGAATTCAATAGGAACGTTAATGGATAATTGGCCCAACCCCACATATTTTCTTTTGATTTGTAAAGAATATATATTAATATAAAACTCATATCGAACTCATTCATTGTAGAAAACCTAAGACTAGATATCCAAGAAATAGAAGAAATTAAGTCTTTGTTTCTTTGTTGAGAGCATTAACATTGCCTACCTAAAGAGTTGAAACTATGTATAACATCATTCGTACCTAGTAGGGTAGATCAAGGTTGTCTATTAAACTAATTCTTAGGGATGAGTTGTATTGGGGTTCTAATTTATTATGATGTTTCCTTTTCTTCTTTGTGCATGCTTGGCGGATGCCCCAATAGTTGAGATGGTCATCATTTAGGTGGCGTTTGATTGTATTTTTTAGAGGTTTGAATCTGAAAATGCTATTTTTCAAAACTCACCCCTTGTTTGGTTGTACTTCTTAAACTGGGTCTGAAGTTGATTTTCAGATCTAAAAATCATAGACCTTGGGCCGACTCTTAACGTTTCAGAGCTGGCCCAATGTCCAAAATATCTTTACAATTTTTTGTAAATGACCCAAGTTACCCTTGATAACTCCAAAACCTAGAAAACCTAAACATTTTTGTGTTTACGAATGATCCCAAAGCGCCACTAGTGAGTCAAGCTCGAGGAAGAACGCTGCTGTCCAAGCTCCAGGAAGAACACCTCTGTCCATGCTCTGGGCTCCAGGTAGTCATTCTTCTTCTGATTCGTTTGATTTGTTTTTGTTTGATTTATTTATGTTTGTTTTTTTATTTTTTTGGAAGATGAACCGTTGTTTGTTTTCTTTGATGATTTTTGGAAGATTGCTTTGTTGAACGGGAGAAGAACTGTTGTTGTTTGTTTGCTTTTACGTATGTTTTTTTTCCTCTTTGCTTTGGCTTTCGGAAGATGAACTGTTGATGATTTATTTACGTGTGTTTTTTTAAGTTCCCACATTTTTATTCGCCTTAGTTATTCCATTGTTGATGATTTATTCTGGCACATTTTTATTCGCCTTAGTGAAGAGTAATATGAAGACGCTTTAGGACGATATTTTTTGTTTTTTTTTTCTTTAAGGAAACACGAACTTCATACACTAGGATCTGTAACAAGAAGGTGATACAGATTTTGCCACATTCTAAACATAAGAGAAACAGAAAGAAAATAAGGCCAGTTATCTAATATCATTACCAATGAATTTTCCTCCTGAATCCCAAGAAGGACTTCTTAATGATACTGCGCTTCTGGTTTATACTTCCATTCTCACACCAGTACTCTGGAAAGTAATCCAAAAATGTTTTGCTTCCTAGTGTATCAACTCCATTGAAAAGGAAGCTTCTGATCAAACCTTCGCATGACTCTCTCCAATCAACTTCTTCAGAACTTGATTACCTGGATCCTTCTCTGCTCTCCATGATAGACATTTATGCTGTGCTTCACGATTACAGATAACCTGAGAAGCATCCATCTCCTTTGATGCTTGGTCCATCAAAGGAGATGGATGCTTGGTCAATGAATCCAGAATATAAATATTATGTTTGTCTTGGCTTGATGTGAACTTGGTCCATATCACAATTGGTGAGAAAAATCTCAATGACTCACTTGTAATCTTCCCTCCCCATGGTAAAATATTGGTATACTGGAGACCAAGAGGCATTGAGTTTTTGTAGTACTTGTTGGATTTTAATCTCATAAGAGATTAAATCCAATGGGTTTGATTGGTCAATTACATGAGAAATTGCACCTGCACACTTGGTTGAAAAATCAGTTTTTCTCTTACAAAAAAAACCCAGTTTTGAACTTGTCCCACATTGGATAATTATAAGGTTTCTTTTCAGTATTTCAATAGGAGCTGATTTACACTCCTTAGAGTTAGTAGATGAGAGTATGGAGATTCAATACCACGCAACGCGCGTGCGTGCGTGTGTGTGGTGCAATGAGGCGCTTTAGAGGTACATTTTGCTCGCTCCCGCGTGGCTCGCGATGGGCGGCTTTGGTTTTGGTGCGTTGATGCCCGTTGATCATCATTGATGAGATCAACGGTCACGAATTGATCGGGTGTGATCAAGAGGCACAATTCAAAGTTAACAGTAACTTTTTAAACAATCACAATGTTTGAAATTGTGACTGTTCAAGGTGCCTTCTCTAAACCAGCACCTACCTTTTCCTCGTACCTCTTCACAAATTATTTAAGGAGCATGAATCAGAGTCCAAAACACACAATTTCGAAATTCACTATCTCTCTCTCTCTCTCTTAGTTTGGTCTGCTACAGTCTCACAGAATGTTTCTTTGGAGACTCTTCAACTTTGCTGGTTGCAGAATCTCGCCCAAGGCTCTGTTGTATCCTGGGAACAAATTTGCCTGTAACCCAACAACAAACTCAGTAAAACTGAGTGGGGGCAAATAACGTTCTAAAGACAGTGTCTTCAGACGTGCCTCAGAGCTTCTCCTCCAAAGTTACACTGGCCCTATCTTCTCCAACAATTTTAGAATGTTATTCTACAATGGAGGCGGAAGCAAGCATGACTTCAATCAAGATGATGAACCAAAATCTTGTTCGACTAGACCAGTTCGATAGAGCAAATTTCAACCGATGGAAAGACAAGATGATCTTCTTTCTAACCACACTGAAGCTATACTATCTGTTGGACCCGAATCTGTGATCACTTCCTGAACCCACTAACAAAGACTCTGAGAAACTAAAGAAGGAAAGAGCAAAACAGGAAGAGAACTCACTTCTGTGCCGATGACACATATTGAATGCCTTATCAGATTGGCTCTACAACTTCTATAAGGAACTTACATCTCTAAAAGAAATCTGGAAGGCCCTGAAATTCAAATACAAGGTGCAAGAAGCAGGTACGAATAAGTATCTTATTACAGAATACTTTAACTTCACCATGAACGACCATAAACCTATACTGGAGCAAGTTCATGAACTACAGGTGATAGTCAATAAAATTCGATCCCTTAACATCATCCTTCGTATTGAAGAAGAGTCTCGAATTAGAGACAGTAGGGATAAGACCCTGACCGGTATGCTGAACTTTAAGGTAAATTTTGTGGAAAACGGATCAAAGAAGACTAACCCTGCATTACGAGTAAAGAAGAAGGATGGGAACTTCAAAAAGAGCAACAATAAGAAAGGATCCTGCTATGTTTGTGAAAAGAAGGGGCATTATGCCCGAGTTTGCCGACATCGGAAAGGCGGAACCAAGTCTGCAAACATGGTAGAAGACAATCTCGTGACCATGATTACTGAAGTCAACATGACAGAATCGTCTTCTAGATGGTGGTTTGATTCAGGTGCCACAATCCATGTTTGTAAGGACAAGTCCTTATTCAAGACATATGAAGAAGTGACTGATGGCCATGAGGTATAGATGGGAAATCAAACATGTGCCAAAGTTGCTGGAAGGGGCAGCATAGAGTTGAACTTCACCTCCGGAAAGACACTGACTCTCCTGAATGTTCTCCATGTTTCTGACATTAGAAAGAACTTGGTCTCAGTAAATATTGTTTGTAAGAGGGGATTCAAAGTTGTCTTTGAATCCAACAAACTAATCGTATCCAAGAATGGGATATTTGTTGGAAAGGGATATGGTTGTAATGGTATGTTCAAATTAAGTATTAATGAAAGAAAAGTTTCTGCTTATATTGTTGATTCTTTCTCTTTATGGCATGATAGATTAACACACTTGAATTTTAAATCCATAAAGAACATGAGCAAACTATGTATAATTGCTTATAGTAATGAATCAAGTAAAAAATGTGAAATATGTGTAAAATCTAAAATGGCTAAGAAACCTTTCCCTATTGTTGAGAGAAATTCTCAATTTCTAAAACTAATTTATTCTGACATCTGTGAACTCAATGGTGTATTAACTAGAGGAGGCAAGAGATACTTCATAACATTTATAGATGACTTTTCTAGGTACACCTATGTCTATCTTATGAGAACTAAGGATGAAGCCTTTGACATGTTTAAAATATATAAGATTGAAGTTGAAAATCAACTAGAAAAGAAAATTAAAATCCTTAGAAGTGATAGGGGTGCTGAATACTTTAAAAACGAGTTTAATTTTTTTTTTTGTGAAGAATTTGGAATAATACATCAGTCTTCTGCTCCTTATACCCCTCAGCAGAATGACTTGGCTGAAATGAAAAATAGAACACTTACAGAAATGATAAAATGCATGTTGTTAAAAGCTAATGCATCCTTAAACCTGTGGGGGGAAACACTCCTAACAGCCTGCCATTTACATAACTGAATTGTTTCTAGAGTTAATAACAAATGCCCATATGAATTATGGACAATAAGAAAACCTAATTTAACATATCTAAAAGTGTGGGGGTGCTTAACATATTATAGAGTTCCAGATCCTAAAAGAACCAAATTAAGACTCAGAGCTAAGAAAAGTATGTTTGTTGGATATGCAAAACATAGCAAGGCCTATAGGCTTCTAGACTTAGAGTCCAACATAATAATTGAAACTAGAGATGTTGAATTCTTTGAAAATAAACTGTGTTCTGAAACTGCAGAAAATAAATCCACAGAAAATGATAGAGAAACTCAGATCTCAATACCTGTTGATAATAATGAGACTGAAAGAAGAAATGACACAATTATAACACCTACAATAGGACTTAGAAGAAGTCAAAGACAAAGAATAGAGAAACACTTAGGTTCAGATTTTATCTCTACTCAGTCAATTGTATTTTTCGTTGAGGCTGATAGAGAGAAGATTTTAAATAAAATACCCATTGTCCTAACCATTGAAAATGATCCAAAAACCTATAGTGAGGCCATGGCATCAAGAGATGCTGCCTTTTGGAAGGAAGTTATAAATGATGAAATGGATTCAATAATGTCAAATAACACATGGGTACTAGTAGATCTGCCTCTAGGATCAAAACCAATAAAATGTAAATGGATGTTTAGAAGAAAATACAACACTGATGGAACTGTGCAAACTTTTAAGGATAGATTGGTAGCCAAAGGATTTAGTCAAAATGAAGGGATTGATTACTTTGACACCTATGCACTAGTGGCTAGAACATTTATAGCATTAGCATCCATTTATCACTTATCTGTTCACCAAATGGATGTTAAAATTGCTTTCTTAAATGGTGATTTAAATGAAGAGGTTTACATGGAACAACTAGAATGATTTGTTCTTCCTGGAAACGAGAAGAAAGTCTGTAAACTGGTTAAATCACTATATGGAATAAAACAAGCACCTAAACAGTGGCATGAGAAATTTGATTCTTGCATTCTAGCTTTTGGTTTTAAACATAATAGTGCTGATAGATGCATCTACTCAAAATTCACTAAAAATTATAGAGTAATTATGTGTCATTATGTGGATGATATGGTTATTGTGGGTACAAATATGGTTGGCATAAATGAAACTAAAAACTACTTATCCTCTGTTTTCAAGATGAAAGATTTAGGAGAAGTAGATATCATCTTGGGAATAAAAGTTAAAAAGCATAGTAGGGGCTATGCATTAAGCCAATCACATTATATTAAGAAAGTACTTGAGAAATTTAAGCATCTAGGGTTTAAAGAATATAGCATGCCATATGATTCTAGTATAAAGCTAGTAGAAAATACTGGTAGAGCAATTGCACAACTCGAGTATGTTAGTGCAGTAGGGAGCTTGATGTATGCTATGCTTTGTACCAGACCTGATATTGCATTTACAGTATGTAAACTCTGTCGATTTACAAGTAATCCCGATGTAGAGCACTGGAAAGCAGTTGAGAGAGTTCTTGGGTATCTCAAGAGAACCTTGGAACTTGGCTTGTTTTATTTTGATTATCCAATTGTACTAGAAGAGTACACTGATGCAAGTTGGATTACCAGTAATGGAAATAACAAGTCCACATCTGGATGAATTTTTGTCCTTGGTGGGGGTGCGATCTCTTAGGCATCCAAGAGACAAACTTGTATATCTCACTCGACCATGAAATCTGAATTCATAGTCTTAGCAGCTGTTGGAAAAGAGGCTGAATGGCTTAAGAATTTATTATTAGATATAAAACTTTGGCCTAGTCCTATGCCTCCAATTTCCATTTACTGTGATAGTGAGGCAACTTTGTCAAGGGCTTACAGTGGTACATACAATGGTAAGTCCAGACATATAAGTTTGAGACATGAATTTGTTAGGCAACTGATTCAAGATGGAGTCATCACTATAACCTATGTGAGGTCAAGTAAAAACTTGGCTGATCCTCTTACCAAGGGTTTAGCCAGAGAATTGGCAAGAATGACAACCAAAGAGATAGGATTAAAACCCTTTACTTAGTCACCTGTAATGGTAACCCAACCTGAACTGACAAGCCATCAGTATTGGGTTTAATGAGTAACAACAAGTTACAATAATGTGACTGTTAGCACTGACATTGAGAAATTTCCCATCACAACATAAATAGTGTTGTCTGTTATGATGAGAGGTTGAGATAAACTCTTAATGAAGTTCTGAAATGTGTCAAATAATGGAGCACATAGTGGAACTTCACCTATGTGAACATCGAAGTGTTGTCGTTTCTCATGAGGGTTTGGGTTTGCTCTTGGGATTGTTAATGAAACTAGGAAAGAAGCACATGGCCATAACAGTGCTGAGCAAAATTTGAAACTCTTGCAGAGACTGAACATTTTTATGTGTATAGGCGTCTCCGGTCTGTCTTGAGAGTAGTTGGTTTAAGGTCTTACCACCAATAACTTTGACAAGGCTCTGAGATAACTATACTAACAAGAGGTTTAAGTTGATAAACAACTTTTGTAGGCATAACTATGTCATAGTAGTTTGGATTGAGAGAGAACTATGTAATTGATCAATCAATGTGGGGGATTGTTTGATTTTAATCTCATAAGAGATTAAATCCAATGGGCTTGATTGGTCAATTACATGAGAAATTGCACCTGCACACTTGGTTGAAAAATCAGTTTTTCTCTTACAAAAAAAACCCAGTTTTGAACTTGTCCCACATTGGATAATTACAAGGTTTGTTTTCAGTATTTCAATAGGAGCTGATTTACACTCCTTAGAATTAGTAGAGGAGAGTATGGGGATTTGATACTGTGCAACACGCGCGTGTGTGTGGCGCAATGAGGCGCTTTAGAGGTGCACTTTGTTCGCTCCCGTGTGGCTCGTGATGGGCGGCTTTGGTTTTGATGCGTTGATGCTCGTTGATCACCGTTGATGAGGTCAACGGTCACGATTCGATCGGATGTGATCAAGAGGCACAATTCAAAGTTAACAGTCACCAACTGTTAACAACTTTTTAAACAGTCACAATGTTTGAAATTGTGACTGTTCAAGTTGCCTTCTCTAAACCAACACCTACCTTTTCCTCATACCTCTTCACAAATTATTTAAGGAGCATGAATCAGATTCCAAAACACACAATTGTAATCACTGTGGTTCATAACATCGAAGGGAGAATTAAGGTCCAAGACAACTATATTCATGTTAGCTGTTGTGAAAAAGTTGGCACAAAATATAGGTAGATCAAGCTCAGGTTCAGGTAAAACAGCAAGATCCAAAATCTGCATTGTTTCACTCTCTTCAATGCTGACTGCAGAGGAGTTTGATATTGGGAACTTGAAAAGCTAGCATCTATAGCTCTGTTTTTACATCCATGGCCTTCATGGAATTGAATTTCTCTTGTAAAGGCGAAGGAACCAAATGGGTTCGTCGTTTTGTTTCTTCCAGAGTGAAGCCAACAAACTTCTGGTAAGAGAATGCTGAGACTTCCACAGAAGGCCAATTGAATAAAATTTTGGTTGTAGAAAATCCGAATATCGCAACCACTCGAGGAAGAGATGGCACTTGGATGCAGCGTGCATCATTTATATGCAATGTCATCCAATTTATTATTATTGTCATTTTAATTTTTTTTGTTTATTATTGTTGTTGCAGTTGCATAGGGTAGTTAAGGGAGATATGAACAAATGCTAGTGGTTAGGATAAATATATGTATGATGTATGGGCATGTAGATGATGACAATCGCTTTATTATGTATTTAATTATTTTTATTTGATTATTTTAATTTTTATTAAACTTTAATTTGTATTTGTTGTTGAAGATATTTTTAATCAATATTATTAATTATTAATTAGTAACCATTGATTTTTTTTTAAAATTTTAATCATTTTATTATTTTTAATAGTAAGTAATTATTTTTATCATTTTAATTACGTTATTTATTAATTAATTATTATTTTTCGTAAATATTATATATTTAATTATTTTTTTATTCACATTAGTTCAATATTATTATAACTATTAATTTTTATTAAATTTTAATCATTTTATTATTTTTTAATAGTCAGTAATTATTTTTTATTATTTTAATAACATTATTTATTACTTATTAATTATTTTTCGTAATTATTATGTATTTAATTTTTTGTTATTTGCATTAGTTCAATATTATTATAACTATTAATTTTTATTAAATATTAATCATTTTATTATTTTTTAATAATGAGTAATTATTTTTTATTATTTGAAATATGTTATTTATTAATTATTAAATTTTTTTTTGTAATTATTATGTATTTAATTAATTTTTATTCGCGTTAGTTCAATGTTATTATAACTATTAATTTTTATTAAACTTTAATCATTTTATTATTTTTTAATAGTGAATAATCATTTTTATTAATTTAATTACGTTATTTATTATTTATTAATTATTTTTCATAATTATTATGCATTTAATTGTTCTTTGTTCGTGTTAGTTCAATATTATTATAACTATTAATTTTTATTATTTTATTATTTTTTAATAGTGAGTAATTATTTTTTATTGATTTAATTATGTTATTTATTAATTATTAATTATTTTTCGTAATTATTATATATTTTATTAATTTTTTGTATGATTTCAATATTATTTTTGAATTTGATAAATTATTTTATATGAAATAGTACAAATTGAGCTCAAATTTACCAAATAGTCTACTCTAGGGGTAAAATAGTAAAAACAGTTCATTTCATATGTTAAAAATTTGGTCCAACACAAACAAGCTAAAGCATTTCAGATTTATCAAACGCCACCTTAGTGTTAGGGGTGACAATTTCTAAGCCGACCAACTTAACCCATCCATCTATCATGTGTGTTAATAGGGGAAAATGGTTAGTTCATGGGTACCCATAGGATTGTCACCACTCAATTTTTGCTCAATTTTTTCTCAAATCCCCCAATCCATGCCCTAAGCACCTGATCACACCTTAATGTTTTTCTTGAAAGGACTAAAAACTCTAGAAACCCAATCACCAAACTTGCACAATCTTTATCTGATTACCTTGATCAAGCTCCATCTTACACTCTTACTAGCATCTCAAATCAAACCATCTAGTTTAAAACCCTAGCATACTTGTTCAAGCCAAATTCTAGATCTAAAGTCCTAGGTCTTATTGCCCATTGAGTAAAGATTAAAAGCCATCTGGGAATGTCAACAACTATTGCGACTATATCTATTACAGTAGTAAAGTTAGCTTTTGGGCAAGAAATGTTAGTTTTGAAAGCTTGTCTTTACATTTGGTAGTTAAGAAGAGATTTTATTTGTCTCTAAACTTATTAGTGATGGATATTCTTTTCTTGTCGGTAATATGATTACTATTAAATTGAATTGTAAAGTCATAGTTAGTGGAGAAATAGAGAATACCTCTACATACTACATCATTCCCTAGAAACTAATGTTATTGAACAAACAATAGTCACTGTTTCAATGAAAAGAACTCGTGAAACTGTTAACCCTACCTATTTGTGGCACTTCAGATTTGGCCATATTAATAAAGAAAGGATCAGAAGACTAATTAAGGATGATCATTTAGATTTTCTAAACTTATGAGAATTTTATAGACTATGAACCATGCCTACAAGGAAAAATGACTAAAAGGCCATTTACTAGAGAAGCTCATAGATCCATAGGTGCATTAGATTTGATACGGATAAATGTATATGGTCCTATGAACGTAAGGTACGTGCTGGATAAGTTTACCTTTACTAATGATTCTTATGGTATGGGTACATATGCTCGATGTGACACAAACCTAAATCGTTTGAGTTCAAGTGTAAGGGGATGAACTTATATAATACTAAAGCGTCACCATGGGCTGTCAATAGTAACAAGACTAGTTTTTATGGTTATTTAGTTAGTAGTACTCACCTAAGGAGGGCCATAGACTCTTCTTGTAGAGGGCAGCCACAGATGCTCTTTACCGCTAAACCTTGAATTGTAGATACCTTTCGTAAAATGCAAAACAAAAACGAATAAAATAAATTATAGTTTAGGGAGAAAATAACTAAAAAGTTTATCATATGGTCGATATTGTTTCCCCTGAGATGACACAAAGTAGGAGCTCGTGGGCATGGAAAACAAAGTGAATATGTTCTCTACATTGTAGCCGAATATGTATCATCATCAGAGAAACCTAAGGACTTAAGCCCTTAACCACCTGGAGAATATTCTAGAATTCTTAAGTCATTAACCGTTTAGGGGATGCTCTAAAATTCTTGCCTATGCATGAGGTGAGCCCTATTCTTGTCTATAAATAGTAGGGCTCATGACGTGAAAAGGAACTTCTATCATTCTGACCATTCTATCATTCATCTTTCCACCATTTGGTTCCATTTGCTTTGTCCAGACTTAAGTCATTCCCTAAGCTTTCTAACCCTAGCATCATCTTGCCCTTTATTACCTAAAATTTTCATTTTCACTTAAACAAACTAGTATCATCTCTGATGCCGTTAGTATTTCCAGCATCCTAGTCACTATCTCCAGAACTTGGGTCATCTTTATAGTGCCATACCTACACAAGTAATTCAAACAAGACGTTAAGAAGCAATTGGATAAGGAGATCAAAGTCCTTGGTCAGATTGAGGAGGTGAGTATCCCTTTGATGAATTCAAGAATTACCTTAGGGAAAGCAAAATACTTTCATAGTTAACCCCTCTAGCTACACACAATTAAATAGTGTATCTAAAAGAATGAATTGAACATGATTAGATATGATTCGATCTATACTCGTTCACTGTGAACATCCCAATTGAGTTTGGGGTTCACTCCATGGCTGAAATGGTATAGAGCCACCACCCATTAATGCAAGGAACATGGGAGTGACGTGCCTCCCAAGTTCAAAAAACAGAACAAGACTCTCATGTGCCCAAAGTAAGGTTATTCTAGGTACTTTTTAGGGGAGAGAGGGAAGGTGTTAGGCATCCCTCTCCTATATTCAACATGTAGTATCATTCCCTTAATTAAGTAAAAAAAAAAAAAAAACCTAGAATGGATTAAGCCAACAAGAATGCTAGTGAGTTTGCCTACCAAAGAGGATGGTCACTGTGGGGTTGTTTCCCAAGTGATTCAACTACACGGCACCCTCCCTCTTTATCCAAATTTCCTTACACTCCTACTAAGAAGATGAAAGAGGCCAAATCACAAGGGGTTCAATCCCCCATGTGCAACCTCTCTAAAGCAGTTCTCAACCCAAAAAGTAAACAATCATGATAGCCAAAAAAAAAAAAAATTCGAATTAGGATGAGAACAGAATTAATAACACCAATAAATATACATTCTTTCATTCAAAAAAAAAAAAATCTAAAATGCATGTCCACTTAACTAATCACAACCGAATTGGACCCCAATTAATATAAGTTGATTTCAGCACTGTTTTTTGGTTCAAAACATGCCCAATAAACACTAAAAGAGCATGGGATAATGATACGTGCATGCATGCAGCAGCCGAAGACCCGGTCAAAGTGGATAGCAGCAGAAGACACGGTCATGTTAGCTCTTAGTTGGGATAAGCCTTATCCATTCAGTTTTAATTCTGTTAGAATAGATAAGTCTTCAATTCTGTTCCTAGATAAGTGCATTCTGTTTCCTAGATAAGTGCATTCTGTTTTTTTTGTTGATAAGCTCCTAAGATTAAGGGGCAGTAGTTCCTATTTCTACTCCTAGTTTGTAGCACCATAAGGCTATAAATATAGCCTGAATGAATGGAGTTGGATTGGCTTTTCTACAAACAAACTCTCTCTCTCTCTCTTCTCCTTATTCTAGATCCTTCTCCCTCTTGTTAGATAACTTGAGCGTATCATTGGTATCAGAGCCGGTTCGACAATGGATACCCGTGGAAAGACTAACGCGGAGTTCCGCAATGAGGTCAATGAAACCTTAGCACGACATGAGTCGAGCTTCGACCAAATGAACACTGTCTTACAAGCAGTGTTAACTGAACTCCAAGCCCTTCGAGCCTCACGAACCACTCCCAATACCACTCCCGAGACCAACCCCTTCGCCCATGAAGAATCCTCACACCCCCATACTTCCCACTCAAGCTCCACCCATGACCACCCTCATCAACACGTCAAGCTGTCATTCCCAAAATTTAATGGGGATGATCCGAGCGGTTGGATTTACAAGGCGGAGCAGTATTTTGAATTTCAAAATATTATTCCGGACCAACAGGTGCAGCTAGCTTCCTTCCATTTGGAAGGCATCGCCTTACAGTGGCACAGGTGGTTGACCAAGCATCGCGGACCGCTCACATGGGAAGAACTCTCCAAAGCGGTGTTACAACGGTTCGGCCCCACCGACTACGAGGACCCATCAGAGGCATTAACCCGCCTAAAGCAAACCACCACTGTGACGGCTTATCAAGAAGCCTTCGAGAGGCTCTCTCACCAAGTTGACGGCCTGCCCGAGAGCTTTCTCATTGGCTGTTTCATTGCAGGACTTCGTGATGACGTTCGTTTAGATGTGAAGATCAAGTAGCCTCGAACTTTGATAGAGGCGATTGGAGTGGCCCGGTTAATTGAGGAACGAAATCACTTACAGCGGAGAGCTAGCCAACCGATTCGATCCCCATCAGCCATGACAACCCAGAAGGTGTCGCCCAACCCCATGGCCGGTGTACTTGGGCCTCCACCAAGCTCGCGCGCGAACCAGGTTTTCAGTGCTCCTTCCCCAACATTCCGGCGACTCACCAACCAGGAGGCGCGAGAACGTCGTGAGAAGGGGCTGTGTTACTACTGTGATGAGAAGTTCACCTCCGGCCACCGTTGTGCACGTCCACAACTGTTCATGATTGAGGATCTGGAACCGGCGGACGCGGAGACTGTCGAATCAGAGGAGGAAAACCAAGAAGCCATCCCTGAAATCTCCTTCCACGCTATTGCAGGAGCTGAGCAGCCGCAAACCATACGTGTTTTTGGGAAACTGAAAAACAAGAACGTGACCGTATTAATTGACGGCGGCAGCACCCACAACTTCATTGATCAAGCCATCGTCTCCAAGCTTGGGTTGCCAGTGAACCGAGACAAGAAATTTCAAGTTATGGTGGCCAATCGTGAAAAGATCGAGTGCATGGGGCAGTGCCGATCTCTCACCCTCGCCATTCAAGGACACCCCGTTACCGTTGACTATTATGTTCTTCCCGTCGCAGCATGCCAGTTGGTGTTGGGAGTACAGTGGCTAGAGACGCTTGGACCCGTCGAGATGGATTACAAACAACTAACCTTGACGTTCAAAAAGGAGGGACTCTCTTGCACCTTCCAAGGATTGGGACGAGCCAGCATCGAAGCGTTAACCAACAAAGAATGCAATGGGTTACAAGGTACGGGATTTTTTTTTCAAATAGTTCCTTCACATAGCAGCGTCCAACCAGGTTTTCTTCCACCCGAGATGGACCACATTCTCACTGAATTTTCCCATGTGTTTGAGCCGCCCACAAGCCTGTCTCCTAAACGACCACATGACCACCGGATTGCACTGCTTCCCGACAAAGGACCGGTGAGTGTGAGGCCATACCGATACCCGTATTACCAGAAGACCGAAATAGAGAAGATGGTGAAGGAGCTTTTGCAGACAGGGCTGACAAGACCAAGCAATAGCCCATTCTCATCGCCGGTTTTGCTAGTGAAGAAGGCTGATGGAGCTTGGCGGTTTTGCGTGGATTACCGAGCACTGAACGAAATCACTATTAAAAACAAGTATCCCATTCCCGTGATTGATGAATTATTAGATGAGCTCTACGGCACCAAATTTTATTCCAAACTAGATCTACGGTTGGGATACCATCAGATTCGAGTGCAAGAAGAAGGCGTTCCTAAAACGGCTTTCCGAACACATGAAGGGCATTACGAGTTCTTAGTGATGCCGTTCGGCTTGACGAATGCACCTGCAACTTTTCAAAGCCTCATGAACGACCTCTTCCGCCCATACCTCCGGAAATTTATTTTGGTCTTCTTCGACGACATTCTGGTTTATTCTAAATCATGGGAAGACCACCTATCTCATTTGAGAGTTGTTCTAACTGTATTATCCTCTAACAAATTATTTGCAAAAATGTCAAAATGTCAATTTGGGGTTTCGCAGGTCGAGTACTTGGGTCATGTGATTTCAGAACAAGGCGTGTCCGTTGATCCAGCCAAAATACAAGCTATTCTCGCATGGCCTACACCGACATCAGCAAAGGGGGTCCGTGGCTTCCTCGGGTTAGCAGGATATTACCGGAAGTTCATCCGCGACTTCGGAAGCATTGCAGCTCCCTTAACCCAACTGTTGACCAAAGGGGGATTTCAATGGAACGAGGCAGCAGAGCTGGCCTTTCAGCAATTGAAGAAGGCACTCACTTCACCGCCAATCCTACGTCTACCAGATTTCTCCCAACGGTTTGTGATTGAATGTGATGTGAGTGGAACCGGGATTGGCGCCATCCTTATCCAGCAAAACCGACCGGTGGCCTACTTCAATGAAGCATTGAAAGGTTCAGCCTTGGCATTATCCACCTATGAGAAGGAGATGTTAGCTATTGTCAAAGCCGTTAAGAAATGGCGCCCATATCTGCTTGGGAAACCATTCACAGTCCGCACCGACCAAAAAAGTCTTAAATATTTACTCAAGCAGAGGATAACCACATCGGCACAAACGCGGTGGCTGCCAAAGATACTGGGCTACGACTATGAGATCGAGTATAAAAAAGGGGCTGAGAACCAAGGTGCGGATTCCTTGTCACGTATGGCTGAATTTCAGTTTCTTTCCATCTCTATACCACACGCAGACTGGTGGCCGACGCTACAAGAAGAGGTCAAACAAGACACCTTTTATGGGGAATTGATGAAAAAGCGACCCTCCCACAAGTTGCTTCAACGGGATGGGGTATGGTTCAAGGGGGACAAGATTTATTTGAGCCCCGCCTCCACCTTGATTTCAAAGGTGGTGGCGGACTGCCACTCATCCCCTGTAGGGGGACACTTTGGGTTTCATAAGACCCTCTCTCGCATCAAGCACAGCTTCCTTTGGCCCCACATGCGTCGGATGGTGAAGGAGTTCTTGCAACAATGTGACGTATGTCAGCGCTTCAAAACAGATTGCATGAGACCAACGGGATTGCTTCAGCCATTACCAATTCCTACTCAAATGTGGACAGACATCTCCATGGACTTCATCGAAGGATTGCCTTCCTCCAATGGGTACACGGTTATCATGGTAATTGTGGATCGGTTGACAAAATATGCCCACTTCATTCCCTTAAAACACCCATTCACTGCCACCACAGTCGCGAAGGCATTTGTTGCCAACGTTGTCCGCCTACACGGAGTACCAACATCCATTGTTAGCGACCGTGACAAGGTATTCATCAGCTCATTCTGGCAGACACTTTTTCAAATGCATGGGACGAAATTGTGTATGAGCTCCAGTTACCACCCCTAAACCAATGGGCAAACCGAAGTTGTTAACCGGACGTTGGAGCAATATCTACGGTGCTTTGCAGGTGACCAGCCGCGAAAATGGGTAGAGTGGGTTCCTTGGGCAGAATACAACTACAACACCTCCACTCACTCTTCCACCAAAATGACACCCTTCGAAGCAGTCTACAGAATCCCACCCCCTAGTCTCCTGACCTATGTACCGAGTACAGCTCGAGTAGGGGCAGTTGACGAATATTTGCGTGACCGGGACATCATCCTACGCGAGCTACAACATAACCTCCAGGTAGCCCGGAACCGGATGAAATGTCAAGCGGACCAGTACCGACGAGAAGTCTCGTTCGTAGCAGGTGACTTCGTGTATGTGAAGCTACAGCCTTACCGGCAGACCTCGGTGGCGTTTCGGCGTTCCATGAAGCTCGCCCCACGTTATTTTGGGCCGTACCCAATCATTGAGAAGATTGGTCCAGTAGCCTACCGCTTAGCCTTGCCCCTCGGCTCTCAAATCCACAATGTGTTTCATGTCAGTTTGCTGCGGAAGCACTTGGGACCCATCACCCCTACTTCCACTCAACTTCCTCCAATCTTGGATACTTCGACCATCCTACCCCAACCGGAAGCAATCCTGGATCGTCGTATTATTCACAAGGGCAAATACCGCCCAAAATCCGAAGTCTTGGTCAAATGGATTGGGGCGCCAGCTGAGGATGCAACCAGGGAGAATGAATGGCGCTTCAGAAAATCTTATCCCGACTTCCTTGCGGACAAGGGTCCTTCAGGGGGGGAGGAGAATGATACGTGCATGCATGCAGCAGCCGAAGACCCGGTCAAAGTGGATAGCAGTAGAAGACCCGGTCATGTTAGCTCTTAGTTGGGATAAGCCTTATCCATTCAGTTTTAATTCTGTTAGAATAGATAAGTCTTCAATTCTGTTCCTAGATAAGTGCATTCTGTTTCCTTGATAAGTGCATTAGATAAGTCTTCAATTCTGTTCCTAGATAAGTGCATTCTGTTTTTTTTGTTGATAAGCTCCTAAGATTAAGGGGCAGTAGTTCCTATTTCTACTCCCAGTTTGTAACACCATAAGGCTATAAATATAGCCTGAATGAATGGAATTGGATTGGCTTTTCTACAAACAAACTCTCTCTCTCTCTCTTCTCCTTATTCTAGATCCTTCTCCCTCTTGTTAGACAACTTGAGCGTATCAGATAATCATTGAAAGCTATCAACAAACTATCCTAATTTTTCCTACATCTAGTCACAAGAGAACTAAACTTCAAGAAAATTGCATAACAACATTCAATAAATAAAATAGACAAATCTGAAATAAGGGACTACCTAGAATATTAGTATAAGAATAAACAAACAAGTAGCTCAAATCGGCATGTTTCACTTAACTTAGACAAAATCAAATTAAAAAGCTATGGAAATGAACAAATTTCAGCACTGAAATAAATTCAAACTAAGCTAAAATAAACACTATAATACATGGGATATTCATTTAAATTGATTAACAAAATGCTCTAATGGTTCATACATCTAACCACCATATGGTCAACTAAAGATAATGCATGAAATTATCATATAAGCAGACAATGAAGTTTTGAAAAAAATAAAACTAACTACAAAATCAATAGGATGCATAAGGAAAAAAATAATATTAAGAATTAAAAACAAAAATGAAAAGAAAAAAAAATGAGTGAAGTGAGAAGATCAACTTTTTTGTGGCCTTTGATCAAATGGATAGTGGGGGGATGCAATGGACTGGATTTTTTCCTCCAGATTTGCACAAATATTGTAGAGGAATCCCCTTTCTAGTTTTCTTCTTGGGATTGTTTTGCTCCCAAGATCCTTGGACTGGATGTCTTCCTTCTTCCTTCTTGCTTTTCTTTTCTTTTCTTTTTTTTTTTGTGTTTCTACCTTAGTGGAAATGTACTAAGTTTTCCACACAAGCTCTCTCTCCTTTTTGTTTTGTTTGGGGTTGCTTGGACTAAATGAGAAGGATGAAGGTAGTGGGGGTTCATTGGTTGAGGTGGTTCAGTGGAAGGAAGAAGAAGAGGGTGAGTTCGGTTGGGTTATGTGGGGGTAAAGGTTTGAGAGAGAGATCAATGGCTCAATCCAAAGGGGAGGAGAGTTCTTGAGGGTTCGGTGGTGATGGAAAGGAAGAGAATGAAGCTAGGTTTTGTTGTGAGAGGAAAAGGATGGAAGGTAGGAGAATGAGAGCTAGAGAGAGAGAGATCAATTGGTTCAGATCATACCTAGGCTGAAAAGGGTGAAGGCCCTCCATCTTCTTTTCTTTCTTTCTTTTGTTTTCTTATTCTTCTCTCTCTTATTCTCTTATCCTTTCTTCTTTCTTTCTTCTTGGCCGAAAATCCCTGTTGATGTTTTCTTTTTCTTCATTTTTTGATGGAAATGGAGAAGTAAGAAGATGGTATTCGGTGGTGTTTTTGATGGAGGTTAAAGGAGATGGAGATGGGGGATAGGAAGTAGGAGGCATTGTGAGAGGGAGAGATCTTGAGAAGGGTTCGATGGTGGAAGGTTTTGATGGCTGGTTTCATGTTATGGAGGTTTATTCATGGAGGACTTGGGAGAGGGAGCCATACCTTGAATTCCCAAAAATGTTCTCAACATAGAGGCCTTAGCTTTAACAGCATAGGCCAAAGTTAACTCATAAAATGCCATATAAATACCGAAATATTCGCAATGCACGGTTGTAAAAGGCTGTGCAATGGGTGTGGTCAGGGTCTTCGCACGGGTATTTCTGTCATAAAATGCCAAACAACATCTACTTTCCCAAAAGAGAGCCGTTACTTTTCCATACTGAACGGGTATTTCTGTCATTATGCAGAGTTCCTGATTTCTCACCACTGAGAGGATTTGTTATCGTCTCGGAGAGAAGTGTATCACTGGCTCACTGCCTCGTCATCTATTTGAAAACTCAATTTCCCTCCCCATAGAGCAGAGAGAAAGACGAGCAGCAATAATGGCGCTTTGCTCGTCCTCTCTTCAAATTCCTCTCCTCTCAATTCAATCAAGAAGACGCCAACCACTTCCAATTACACTTTCTCAGGATAAAATCTTCAGATCGTTCCAGTTCACATCGCCTTCTCGACCAATTTCTCCTTTTCGAACCCTAACGTGTTTCTCGCAGAGGCAACCCACCGAAAAATTTGAGAGGCTGTTTTCTAACTTGAATCAAGCAACATTGAAGAGGGAGCCGGGTCAGTTTTCAAGTTTCTATTGAATTTGAACTTCAATGCCTCCATAATTCAAATTTCTCCGCATTTTTTGTTTTTGATCAACAGCAATGTCTCCTGCGTTTCTTTTACCATTTTTTTCTGTTTTTATTTTTTCTTATTTTTTGAGAAATTAGGTGTCCTTAAGAATGATGAGTGAGTTGGGCATTAAATAGTTTCTGTTGTTTTTTGTTTTTATTTTTCAGGTAGCCTTTCTAGTGGAATTTTTCTGGTTGCAGGAACCACGGTATGATTTCCTCGTTAACGGATTTCATACAGAGGTCAATGCTCACAGATATGCTTAGATGACTGCTGACGTTCTATACATAGAAACGCTATTGCGTATACATACTTTCGTACTAATGCTTCTCTAGGTGGTAAATATTTTTTTAAAGTTAATACAGTAAATGTATTCATTCAAGCATATGGCTTGCATATATTCTCTTATTTGTATTCGCTAACATGCTTATAACCGTAAGAGTTCATGCTTTTAAGTTCATGGTTGTACTTGCATGACACATTCATACATCTATTTCATATTGCACATAATCATTTTGCCAGCATTGATATGGTGCTGATAGGATAAACTTAGGTAGGTGAAAGCGCGTATTTGACATACACTGATACAAGCTCAACTGTAAACAGACCTGGGGTTTTCTGGTTTGAGATATAAAATTAGATCTTTTTAATCTGCAACTGAACAATTGACCAATAATAATTGATAAATTGGCTAGTATATGAGCCTTAACATGGGTTTTGGAGAACCTTTTGTTGATAAAAAAAATTTCAGATCCAACCTTGTTTACAAAACATTGCAGTTTTATATGTAAATGCATTCATGCAAGTAAACATTCACTTACCTCAATACCGTTGCATTTTAGGAAGACATTGGATATGTCTTTTGATTCATAAATTACATATCTAGTTAGCTAATAATGAAAACTAACACCTATCTTAATCTAAAAATAGGACTATATTATTGATTAATCTGCTTTATTTGCTTTAACATTCTCATTTCCAAATTCTTTTAAATTTTATAGGTAGGTGCAGGTATCCTTGCAATCCCTGCAGTGACACAAGAAGCAGGATTTCTGGCCTCTGCAATTACATGCATCATATGCTGGATTTATATGGTAATAGTTAGGTTGAATGGTATTATTCACAGAGCTGTTTGTTTATGAGTGATTACTCCATCCCTTTCTGTTTTCTTTTTCAATTGTGCATTACCTTTTTTGATGAGTTATTTACAACCCAAAAAAAATAGAGAAAAAAAGACATGAGAAGAAAAAATTCAAGTGGCTGGTGGTATATTGGCTGAAGGGAGACAAAACTGGCATGTGGATGTACAGAAATGAGAAGAAAAAATTCAAGCGGCTGACAAAAGACATGGAAGTTAAAGTAGCTTGGGTTAAGAGATGTGCAAACTCCTTTGCTGATGGGTTAGCAAAGCAAGGGGTGAATAGGGGAGAACTTGTTTTGGGCTCAACTGTAATTTTTCTGCAATATTTCTTGTTTGGGGGAGATAAGAGAGGTTTTTTTAGCAAGTGTACAGCCCAAAATAAATCATTCCTTCCCACCCCTTGTTTAGCAAGTGTATCGGATGCAGAATTTGCTTCTCTTTTGACCCAATTACAAGACACCTCTACCCCTTATAGCAGTTTAGCAGCTTTCCTCTTCTCATGAATGTAGCACCACCATCCCTCATCTTCCTTTTTTTGGAGCCAACTAATTCCAAGCTTCGAGCCACCTTCTATTACCAGCTTCCTGATATTCAGCTCTTAGCCTTCTGAATCCCTTCCATAACAGCCATAATTTCAGCTCTTAGGCTATGTTGGTTTGAAGGAAAAGGTAGGGAAAGGAAGGGAAATTTGTAAAGGTTTCCCTATCTTTCCCTTCCTTTCCCTACCTTTTCCTTCAAACCAAACATAGCTTTAAGGAATCTCCTTCACCAATTGGGCCTGAGAATAGTGCAATGATGTTTCCTTCTTCTTTCCTAAAAACTCCTCCTATACAATAAGGGCTAGGATTACCTTCACTACTACCATCAAAGTTAAGTTTAATGGAACCACTAGAGGGTGGGGACCATAAAGGCCTAACCACCTCCTTAACTGGAGCAGAATCAGCCACCTCCCTCCACTTTCTCACACCTCAATGCCAGAAATATCTCTAAAAATCTCCAATGACTTTACCCAATGGACTGCCTTTATGGTGATAGCTTCAATGACAGCTTCTTTACTTGTTTTTCCATGGAAGAGTCTTTGATTCCTCTTCTCCCAAATTGTCCAACACACTGCAGCCCTTGTGCATTGCCACAATATTCTTCCCCTCTTCTTTGATCAGCTTAGGAAATTGGAAGCGGATAGGCTTTGTACACTAGGAGGAGGGTTCCACCTGCACCCAAACAAAGACAAGAACCATTCCCAAATTGAAGAAGAAAAAGGGCAGGAAATTAATAAGTGATAGCAATTCTCATCATTAGCTTTGCAAAGGGAGCACCAATGAGGGGAAAGGCACCAATTGGGTCTTTTTCTTTGTAGTAATTTACAAGTATTAAATCTTTCCAAATACATTTCCCAGCACAAACCACCCATCCTGAGAAGAATAGGTTTAAACCAAATCTCTTCTGAAGGAAAGGAAGGCACTTGGCCATCACTGGATGAATAAAGGCTGAAAAAAGGAACCATGAGAAAAGGAACCCGAGGGTGAAGGCGTCCAAATTCTCCTATCCCTTCCAAACACATCCCTTCCAATTTCTGAAGAAGGTCAATGACAATGTTCATTTCATGATCATATGGTCCTCTTCTGAAACCCAAGTCCCGATCATTTTCTAATTAATGAAATCCTTTATGATAAAAAATAATAGCATGGAATCCACTCAAAGAACTCCTAACTTGGCTCTGATACCAAGTAGAATTCTGCAACCCAGGAAAACAGAGAAAGATCTATGCAACAATAGATTTTCAGCAGTTGGGAAGAAGAGGAGAAGGGAAAGAGAAGAATAGAAGAGAACGAAGGGGGAGCCAAAAGTATCCATTCAACTTGTATTTATATTTTTGTCAAAAAGTATATACACAAGGACCAATATGCCCTTAGAAGGGCAGCTGTTAAAGAACACTAATAAAAACTTAAAACAACTATGGGCCAAGGCCCGTCAACTACACAAAAAGAATTGGATGAAAATAAAAGGCCCATGTGGGGCAACTGTGAAGTGGCGAAACCACCATTCATTATGGTATTTTATTTAGTTAAGAAAAGTGAAGTGCTCATTATTAATTCTTCTAATAACTGGAGAGGTTTTTTTTTTTTTTTCTTTTTATTTTCCTCTTTCTGAAGTATCAAATAAGTAAAAAAAAAGACAAATATTATATAGCTAACTAAGTTAATGCAGGTTGTTACTGGATTGCTCATTGCCGAAGTAAATGTAAACACCATGTGTGAACTTGGTTCTGGTGGCGTCTCTCTGGTAAGTTGTTTTTGCTCTCTAACTGCTTAAGACAATGATTAAAAACATACAGTATTTTGTTTTACACTAAATTGACATCAGAAGACCTGTAGGTGACTAATATGTGCATTCTTTAACCATTTTGGTTGAGTACATAAGTTTATTCTTATATGTTTATAAACTATACATTTGGATTTTGGAATGCCTTGTGAGAAGATGATGAGAATTATAGTTTCATTGCTAAAAAGAGGAATTCTTGGTATAGATTAAAATCAAGAAGAAAAGGAAAAAGGTGTTGGTCTAGGGGATCTAAGCAGCCTTCTATAATGAAGGAAAAATCAGAAAATATAGTGTTCTTAAGAACTAAGGGATTTCAGAAGGATCTTGATGAGGGAAAAATTGGGATCCTACTCCAGGGCCTCAAGTTGATGGCTTCACTGGGTATTGAGGAGGTAGAAGTGGAGAGCACCTTGCAGGTGGTTTGGAAATGGTGTTGTGGAGGATCATGGTCTATTGCTAGAGGTAGATAGCTTCCAGGTAAAAATTCCATTCACCTGGATTCTGAGATCAGCTAACTTTGAGCCTAATGGTTTTGGGTGGCTGGAGATGGGGGGTGGTGATATCAGCTTCACTGAGTGTATTGAGCAGGTAGAGGTGGAGGGCACTCCCAGGTGGTTTGTTGGATGGTTTAGAAACGAAGTTGATGGATCATGGGCTAGATCTAGCTTCCAAAATAAACATTTCATTCAACTAGACTTTATGATCAGTGAACTCTAAGCCTCTATTGCACTGAGAAGATTTAGAAGATGGAAAACCAATCAAACGATGCAAGTCTCAAAAACTTTTGCCAGGTTAATGTTGGGATGTTTGGGACGGGACTAAAGAAGAAGGGGCAGAAGACAAAGAAAGTTTCTCAGACGAGCATTGAGAGCTATGCTTCAGACAATGAATACACAGAGAAAATGGATAAAGCTTGAGTTGTGTTTTTCATTGGAAATGGATGGTGGGGATCGAGGTGTTTTCTTCTGTTTTTTTTTTGGCAGGGGTTGGAAGGGTGTCGGACCTGCAGTTTCCCGCTTATCTATTCCAGTGATTGGTGGGAGGGGTATACATGATATTTGTTTGGGGTTTTTGCAGTTGTATCTGGGTTTGGATTTCTGAGGGTGTACTAGACTTTGTAGGGCTGGTTTTCTGTTTTAGTTTTTTTTTTCTTTTTTTTTTTTTTGTTTTTGGGTGGGCTTGTTTTGCTGAGTGATTTCTTATCACCCTGTTGTATCCTCTCTAACTCACTTTCCTTTTTTCATTAATGAAGTTTATTTTTTATCTTCAAAAAAAAAAAAAAGAATCCTTCCCTTCATGACTTATTGTATTACTGTTTCATGATCATTTTATGTTGAGATTCTTGGTTTGCATTTGTAGTCTCTTAGCAAATGGAGAGAAAAATTTTTGATGATAGAAAAATGGAGGGAAAAATTTTATTAAAAGAGAAAGGAGGGTATGTAAAGAGAGAAAGGGTGATGATCAGATCAACAAAGCTTTTACTGACATTTCTGAAGTAGACCAAAAACAAGATCTGACAGTCTCTTTCGACATTATTTATAAATAAGGAGTCTCTTTGGAAGGGAAATGAAGCCCAATGTTTGTTTAAGAGTCCACCCTTCCACCTGAAAATCTTTGGGTCATTTCTTTATTCCCATTGGTGCAATTGTGCAAGAACAATCTCGTAGTCGTTTTTGTAGAAACTGTAAAGATTGTTTCCTACCATTATGAGTTACATCAACATCAATATCCAATGCTTGTTTAGGAGTTCACATTTCTACCTGAAAAGCTTTGGGTTATTTCTTTATTTCCATTGGTGCAAGAACAATCTCGTAGTCCTTTTTATAGAAAATGTAAGGATTGTTTCCTACCATTGTTAGTTACATCATAATGAAATTGCCAAGGTCTACCAAGAATAATGTGGCTAACATCAATATCCATAACATCAAATATGAGCTCATAAAAATATACATCATCAGTAGAGAAGGTCACCTTGGATTGTTGTGAAAACCTTTTCCAGTTTAATTTTTCTTCACCAAACCAGCAATAAATGGGTTGGTGCTAGGTTTGGTTGGCAAGCTGAGAGTTAGAGGGAAAAGATTAGGGTCCATTGACCTACTATCAAAGAAGTTAAGTATGGTCTAAATTTGTTAAATTCAATTTCTTAGTGTTGCCCATGTTGTGCATCCACTGGAGACATGTATCAATTCATATATCATGGATACTGTTTCTAGGTGCACATTATATGATTCTGATCCTTTGTCCTTAATTTCAGGTGTCAATGGCCATGCGAACGCTTGGAAAAATTGGAATTCAAATTGCTTGGTGAGTTAATGTATAATCTTTCATTCAAATTTTTAATAAGTATTGTCAAATCAATTATATTGTTAATTGCTCATGTTTTTGATAATATTGTTCAATGGTGATTTATTACTTTGTGAAGAAAGAAATTTATTAGTGGATATTGAAGGCTTATGATCATGTGGATTGGTGATATCTACAGTGGGTGAGTAAGAGAATGGTGTACGAAGAAGATTTTTCATCAACAACGAAGTGGAGAAGGGAAGTGGATATTGAAGCTAAGAGGTTTTGGTTTGAAGAAGGCAGAAACAAAGTAAGTGGACATTAAAGATTAGAGAAGAAAAAAGAGGCACCATTCGTGTAACTGAGGTGATTGGATGGCTGAAGGGATTCATGGATGGGACAACATTCCCCATTAAAAGACAAGGTTGGAAGAGTGCAGTGGGAGCAGATGGGAAAAGGTTTGAAGTTGAGATAAGGAGAAATGTGAACTGAGGTGATTGGATGGCTGAAGGGATTCATGGATGGGACAACATTCCCCATTAAAAGACAAGGTTGGAAGAGTGCAGTGGGAGCAGATGGGAAAAGGTTTGAAGTTGAGATAAGGAGAAATATGAAAGGTTAGTTTGTTGTGATCATGGAAATATTTGGTGATAACAGAAAACATATGCTATGTGTACCAGAGGGTAGAAAGAGAACAGGTGGAGATCGTTTGCAGATTTATTACAGGAGTTTTTGCTGAAAGTGGAAGGAAGACAAACTCCAAAACATTGCAATGGTTCAGAGGTCTGCAATAAGCAGAGCGGCAATGAGAATTTGAAGGAAGAAAAATAAAAATAAGGAGATCCATAAGCTTAGTGTGCAGAAAAACTAAAAGTTCAAAGGTGCTATTAGATGGGGAGAAAGGAGTTTGGGAAAAGAAAGTAATTATTAACAACAGACAAAAAAGTTATAGATTAGGGGAGGATCCTGGAGGCAGTTGTGAAGAGATTCAACTTAAAAGATTCTGTGAATATTAAGCCTTTCGATGATTCGAGGGCCATGCTATTTGAAGCCGACGAAGAAGTCGAGCTCCCCACTCCTGAAATGCATGGAGTCTTCAATTGGTAGGATTATGGCAGCTGGCTGGAATACGTCTTGTAATCAGAATCTGATCCCTAAAGGAATTCTTCAGCTTTATCTAGTGGGACTCCCCTTTAATTTATGGAATGAGGAATTTCTTGAAAAGATGATCCAGGTCATGGGTGGAAAGTTGATAGCATATAATCTCCAAGATCTTCATGCCACGAGAATCAGAATTGTGGTTTTGAAACCTAAAAAGTCCCTAGATGCCTAAATCTAGGGATGCAAATGGATCAGATTGGACTCAAATAAGGGTATATTTGAATCCGATCCGACACTGTTCATGTTGGATCTGATCTGATCCGAAGGTCCAATCGGATCTGATAGGACTCGATTTGAATTCGAATCCTATCGGTAAGTTGGATCTTCGGATCTGATTTGATCCGACTTGTTTTCTTTAAAAATTACTAAATTCTTAAAAGAAAAATAAAATATAGTAATTTAAATAAAGTAAAAACAAAAAATACAAGTACTTTTTAATTATTTTCATCATATATATACATGTTTTTTTATAAAAACTTTAATAATATAATAAATTTATAAAAACATAATATAAAAAATATATTTATAAATAAATAACAAATATATGTATCATATATGTTTATATATATATTGGATCGGATCGGATAGGGGGTGATCCAAATCCTATCTGAAGATATGAACAGGGGTGATCCAAATTCAACCAAATAGGATCGGATTCGATCATGATCTGATCCATTTGCACCCCTACCTAAATCTGCTTGTTGAAGGTCTCTAGCTCAAGGTTTGGGTTCTGTTGGAAGTTGAAGTGTTACTATGGATGAAGTATACCAAGGAAGAAGATGATGGCATTTTCGAGGGATGGGTTACATGTTGTAAGGAAACATCTAGCCAAAGGTCAAGGGCTGTTTGGCCAAATGTTGGAGGTTATCTTCTACCTCAGTTCAGTAGGATCGACTGAAGTGTTTGACTCGTCCAAAAGGGCTTTCGAACAGAGCTCTAGATCTCAGCGCTGCTGGGCATAGTGGAAGACAAGGAAAAAAGATTAGGAAATCTGGCAAGAGAAAGTTTCTAGGGCTCAACCAACCAAGTTTTAAAAGAAGTGGAACTGCAGGTAGGAGTTCCTTGACAGAGGTTAGAGATAGAAAGGGAGAAAGATGGTTGTGGGATATCACAAAGTTTGATAAACGTGGTATGAAGAGGATTGTTGGTGATATAGAAGTGAGTTTCGACGATTGCACGCCTTCTTTGGTGATTAGAGATGTCAGAGATGGAGTGCAAGAAAGAAGGGGTACGGATGGGACTTGCACCTCCTCCGAACCTTGGGTTTCAGCTACAGTCAGATGTGGAACTGAAAAGTTAGGGTCTTTGACTTTGGACAAGAATGTTTCAGCTGGTTCAGAGAGGTTGGGAGGGGGGAGGAGGAAGATGGAAAAAGGAGTGTTAGTGTCGTTGTTGAGGTTGCGAGTAAAGATGAGATTGTAGGTAAGGAAGCTTGAGGTGATAGGTGTTTAGGTTTTTGGGCAGATTTGTGCAGATTTAGTAGTTGTTTTTGTTTATTTGTTGTTTAGATAGGGAGTGGGGACCACAACACGGGTCCCTTTTAGTGGTTCTTTTGAGTTATATAGGCAGTTTTATGTGTTAGCCACTCTATAATGGCATATTAGTCATTGTACCCATTTTTAATTAAAAGTTTTATGTGAGGAGGGTGCGGCCAGAAGTGATTGTTCTCTTTTTCTTTCTCAATTTCTTCTCTTCTTGCCTAGTTAAATTTTCTCAAAAAAATTTCTTCTCTCCTTCAAGAAATATCTCTTTTCTTTACAAATTCTTTGATTCAACAGTTTTCTACTTGGTATCATAGCAAGACTAGGGTTTCTTGGAGTTCTTCCATGCAGTCCTAGATCAGCCGATTGCAACGGGAGATAAAGGGCTGATCGATCTACTTCAGACTGCCCAGTTCTTGGATTTTTTTGGTGGGTTCCAGTCATCAAGAGGGTGATTTGTGTTTTGGCATCAAAATCAGGAAGAACTAGAGTGTGGGGAAGAGTCCTAGTCAATTTTGATCTAATCTTGGGTGCTTGGACTTTGTTGGACTTCTCTAGGTTATATATAAGGGGTTGTTTGGTTTCTGGGAGTTTCAAAGCCCTCTAGAGTGATCGATTCACTTTTCTCTCCGGTGGGAGACGGTGAGAGCAGAGGGATTTCTCTCTGGATAGGCTTTTCTTCTTTCGGAAAGGTCAGTTACCCTTGTGTGTGAGATCGATTTGATCTTGGAGGCTTTCTACCTAGTTATTTCTTGTTTTTGATTTTTTTTAGTTGAAATGGAGGGTTGGAGTATTGAGCAGAAGTCCACCGGTAACATGGGTCTGGGTGTTGGAGGTACTAGTTATATTTTTGGGTTTGGAATTATTATCATAATGAAATTGCATGGTACAAATTATTTAGAATGGGTACAATAAGCCAAGATGGCTATTGGTGCTCGTGGGAAATTGGGGAGGAGAAGAAACCTGCTAATACAGATTCCTCCTAGTGGGTATATGAGAATTACATGGTGATGTCCTGCTGTGTAATTCTATATTACCTCACATTGGTAATTGTGAGCTAATATTGCAAAGAAAATTTAGGATGGAGTGACTGAAACCTATTCCCAGAAACCAAATGTAGCTAGAGCCTATTAGTTAAGGAATCAGGTGATTAATACAAAACAGAGAGATGGACCACTTTCCATGTATTTCTCCATGCTGAAAACAGGATGCAACAACCTGTTAGAAGACTAAGCATACCAAAGACACTTGTTGGAAGCTCTACCCACATCTCATACTGGCTCAGGTCAAGAACAAGAAGGGATATGCAAATATGGGAATTATAGGAGACTCTTTGGGGCATCTTACCCAAGCTGACTTGGAGTACATTGCAGTAGTAGCAATTAGAACTGAATTGGAGAAGTATGGACAGCTTATGAGCAAGCAGGATTCAGCCAGTTCTAGTTCTTTAGATGGGCAACAGAGTGTAGGAGCCAATCGTACTACTTCCTTTGCTCATACGGGTAGTTCATATGCAGTTGTAAATTATGCATCCACGTTAGGTAAGGAGGGACTTCCATGGATTATAGACTCAGGGGGGCATCTGAGCACATGACCAATATACCTACCCTTTTTAGTTCTTACCAGTTGTGCTCTAGTAGAGACAGAGTCTTCCTTCCTGGTAATTGTGTTTTGTAGGATTTAGAGTCAAAGAGGACAAATGGGAGTGGTCGTGAGGTGAATGGAGTCTACCTTTTAGATGAGATTCCGAGACATCAGAGCCATCATGTTAGTAGCAACAGTAGTAGTGGATCAGAGTTAGTGAGTTCGATTATGATCTGGCATAATCGCTTGGGTCATCTTTCTTTTATTTCATTAAGATCTTTGTTTCCAAAGTTGTTTGAGCCTCTTCAGTTATCTAGTTTGGAGTGTGAAAGTTCTTAGTTGGGAAAACATTGTAGACATTCTTTTAAACCAAGTAATAAAAGAAGTTCTTTTGCTTTTGATATTGTTCACACTGATGTATGGGGACCTTATCATATTTCTTCCATGGGTGGTTACCGTGATGAGGTACCTATTTTGGTGCGATAGTTCTACCAGATGGTTCTCACACAATGTGGAGTGAGGACTAAGGTTTTCAGATCAGACAATGCTAGAGAATACTTTGAGAAGGATTTGACCACATTTTTTGAGCATGGAGTGATTCATCAGAGTAGTTGTGCATATACATCGCAGTAGAATGGGGTAGCAGAGAGGAAAAATAGACACATTGTGGAGGTGGCAAGAAGTCTTATGGTGTATGCTTCAATTCCTGCTCATTTTTGGGGGAATGCAGTTCTCATGGTTGTGTACTTGATTAACCATGTACTTTCATGCATTTTGGGGTTTAAGGTGCCATTTAGTCTTCTTTTTCCAGTTGGGGAGATATTTCATATACCTCTGAGAGTTTTTGGGTGTGCTTGCTTTGGTTCACAGTCTTAGTCCTCACCGTAGGAAGTTGGATCCTAAGGCTAAGAAACGTATTCTCCTTGGGTATGCTCAAAACCAAATGGGGTATTGTTATGATCCGGTGTCAGGGAACATGTTTGTCACTACTTGTGTTACTTTTTCTGAATCTACATTCTTTGTCTCTCGTGGTTCTCCTTGGGGGGAGTTTCTTGGGGAGGAGAACTCATAGTTTGTTCCTTTTCCTGTTTCATTTGATCCATTAGTTCCACCTGTTGTTACACCATCAGCAGCTCCAGTCCCACTGCTTGATCCACTATGGCTAGCCTCATAATGTTATCAGCACCAACGGGTTGACTCCACACATGCTCCAGTAGGAGAACTCATAGTTTATTCCTCTTCTTGTTTCATTTGATCCATCAGTTCCACTTGTTGTTACACCATCAGCAGCTCCAGTCCCACTGCTTGATCCATTACAGCTAGCCTAACAATGTAATCAGCACCAACGGGTTGACTCCACACATGCTCCAGTAGAAGAACCTGCACCATTCTCCATCAGTCCATCTGAGATTCTAGGTTCGGCTGATACTGTTCTAGGTATTTCCCTTGAGCTTGAGCCTGTTATTTCTCTTGATGGTGATGTTTTTGTACCTAACACTATTGTTGCAGCTGATCCCATTGATCTTGATGTTCCCATTGCACTCTACAAGGGAAAGAGAAAGTGTACAGCCCATTGCATTTCACACCATCTTTCCTATAGATGTGTGTTTGTCCTTCAAATCTGATATATAAAACTAATAAAAGAAATAAGGAAAAGTGAGAGAGAAAGAAAGATTACAATAGAATAGAAGAAGAAGATGGAGAAGAAGAGAAAGAATAAGAGAGTTCGATGAATATCTCTCTCTCTTCACTCATCTTTTATTAAACTTAATTAATCATGCTAATTACAAGTCTGCCCTTTAAGTGGGCGGCCAGCAAAGTAGTAACTTAAAAGAACTTAAATAGAGGTTAACAGGCCCATTAAGAAAAGGCCCATTAACACAAAACAGATTTAACATTACTTAAACATAAAAGAAATGTTAGGGCCCATTCAGCCCAGTCTCTCTACACTCCTCAAGCTGAGCATAGATGTTAATCATGCCCAGCTTGCTTATATAGTGCGTCAGCTTTCCTTTTGGAACACCTTTGGTCAAAACATCAACCAACTACTATGTGCAATGTTGATAGTTGCCTAGTTGTCACAATAGATCATCATTGGCTTTCATAGTCAATACCCAACTCTCCCAAAAGCGATATGAACCACAATAATTCTGACACTCCATTTGCCATTGCCCTATACTTTGCTTCAGTTGAGGATCTGGCAACCATAGACTGTTTCTTACTTCTCCATGAGACAATGTTCCTTGCCACCAAAGCACAATATCCTGAGGTGGATCTCCTATCATCAATACATCCGGCCAGTCAGTATTAGTGTATGCCTCTAGTTTGATGTCTCTACTTTCATGTCTCCATGCTTGGCAAGCATAATATGTTTCCCTGGAGTGCCTTTCAAGTGGAACAAAACTCTTTTTTGCGGCTGCTAAATGTGCATCTTTGGGAGAATGAATAAACTGACTAATAAAACTTACTTCATAGGAAATATTTGCTGAGTCATGGTTTAAGGTGGGAGATGGGGCAAGAATTAGATTCTGGGAAGATGAGTGGTGTGAAGTAGGGAAGTTGTGCGAAGTTTGCCTGAAACTTTATAGGCTATCTAAACACCAGATTAGAATTGATCAATGCTTTGAAGTGTGCAGATAAAAGATTGTATGGTGTCCCAAATTCAGAAGACCCTTGCTAGACCAAGAAATAGAAGAATGTGTTTAGTTGTTGAACTTGCTTCAAGTTGTCTGAAACCAATGAGGTTCAGACCTGTTTAGTAATTAGAAAAGAAAACAGAGATGAAGAGAAGAGAAAGGAAGAAGAGAGGAGGAAGAAAGAATAGAAGAAAAAAGGGGTTCAAACTTGTTTAGTCTGCCACCCCAAGTACTATTTATATTAGGCTTACAATAAAAAGAGGTACAATGACAGGAATACCCCTATCACTAGAAACTACTAAAAGAAACATTGTAACAGCACTATGATCAGAGAAACAAATGAAGAAGTGGGACCACAAGCTGGTCAATCATTTTCTCTACACTCCCCTTCAAGTTGGGAAAATATATTTATCATTCCCAACTTGCTTAAATTTGTTTCAAGCTTGATTCTGTTGACTGCCTTGGTGAAGACATCGGCAAGTTGCATATTAGTGGCAACATAAGGAAGGCATACTTCCGGAGAGGCAACTTTATCTCATATTAAATGTCAGTCAACTTCATTGTGTTTGGTTCTACCATGTTGTATTGGGTTGTGAGCAATGTTAATGGTCACCTGGTTATCACAATATAGCATCAGGGGTCTTTCAAACTCAATTCCCAATTCTATAAGGAGAGATTTCAGCCATAATATTTCTGCAACACCATTATCCATAAACCTGTATTCAGCTTTAGCACTGAAGTGAGCAACAACATTTTGTTTGTTGCTCCTCCAAGAAACTAGATTTCCTCCAACAAAGGCACAATACCCTGAAGTAGATCTCTTATCATCAATACAACCTGCCTAATCTGCATCAGTGTATACTTCTATTTTCATATGACCATTATTTTTAAAAAGTATACCTCAGCCTGGACACCTTTTCAAGTAGGCTAAAATCCTCTCAGTAGCAAGGAGGTGTGAGGTCTTGGGAGAGTGCATGTACTGACTAACAACACTGACAGCATAAGAAATGCTAAGGAGAGTCAAGCATAGGTAGAGAAGTCTTCCTATCAGTAGGCTTAGCTCCCAATTATCCTGTTTCTTCCAAGAGATCAAGAACATACTTCCTCTGGGAAATAAAAATGCCATGCTTGGACCTTGCCACTTCAATCCCAAGGAAATACCTCAACTCACTCAGGTCCTTTACTTCCTGTCACAACAATGTCACCAACATACACAGGTCGGACAATGCCAAGGAATATTTTAAAAAGAACTTAGCATTATATCTATTAGAGCATGGAGTAATCCATCAAAGTAGTTGTTTTTACACTCCACAACAAAATAGTGTAGTAGAAAGGAAGAACAGACACATCGTAGAAATTGCAAGAAGAATGATGATACCCTCTACTGTTCCAGTTCGGTTTTGGGGTGATGCAGTTCTCATAACAACTTTCCTGATTGATCAGCTGCCTTCTCGTATTCTTGGATATAGCACCCCGTTCAGCCTTCTTTTTCTTAAGGGGGAGGTGCTCCACATTCCTCTTAGGGTATTTGGTTGTGTTTGCTTTGTCCATGTTCTTGGTCCTCACTGCTCGAAGCTTGACCCGAAGGCAAAGAAGTGTGTCTTTCTTGGGTATGTAAAAAACTAGAAGGGATATTGTTGCTATGACCCATCCTCTAGGAGTCGGTATGTTACTATGGATGTCACATTTTTTGAGTCCACACCTTTCTTCTGGGGGGTTCTTCTTAGGGGGAGTGTTTTGGGGAAGGAAGTGAGCAATCTATACCACTTCCGGTTCCAGTCCCCTTGTCCACTCCAGTGTTCGACCCTCCTATGTCACCTACTTTACTACCTCCCTTGCTTCCTGTTTCTCAATGCTTTACACGACAACGCCTACGACTTCGCAGGGAGGTTGATTCCACAGTAGAAGAACCCACATCATTTCTTATCGACTCCTCGGAGACTCCAGATTCGACTGACATTGGCTGAGGTATGCCCCTTGCTTCCTTTGATGTTTTAGTTCCTATTGATTTCGCTAACCCCGTTGCAGATGACCTTGACCTTCCTATTGCACTCAGAAAAGGGAAGAGAAAGTGTATTGCTCATTGTATCTCACACTGCCTCTCCCATAGTGGACTTTCTCCTTCTTACCGAGCCTTCCTTTTTCTGATTTGCAGCTTGTTGATGTTCTTACAAAAGGTGTTGCAAGAAACAAGCTGGAGCATGATCTACACAAGTTGGGAATATGTGACATTTATTCCCAACTTGAAAGGGTATTTTTGTATTTGTACATTATTTTTTATGAAGTATATAAATCAAAGGAAGGGGGCGACTAGAATTAATTCTTTTCGGCTTCCTCTCATTTTCTTCTACTTCTTCTCTTCCTTTCTAGATGAAACCTTTCATCTCTTTCTTCTTTTCTTCACAAAGTTTATATCAAAAAATAGCTATAAGCTTTTCTACTGTAATATAGTCCACTAGCTTCATGCCCTCCACCAATCTTCATCCCTATCTTGAGATCTTGAAAACACGAGAAGAAGGGTAAAAGGTGATAGAGCAATTAAGAGACTTGATTAATTTACTAACAAACATAAGGTTTAAAAGGGAATTTGGGAACACACAAAACTGAGGACAAGAGTAATGAATCCACGTTAGCATTACCAATACCACAGATAGAAAATGTAGAGTCATTAGCAAGTGTAACTGTGTGTGATGTAGAGGACTGAGAAAGAGAAGAAAACACACATGGAGTCCTAGTGCTATGATGTGAAGCTCCCGGGTTGAGGGTGGCCCATGTAGCATAACAAAAATTGATAGTATGTCCCTCTAGTCCATAGTGTGTATACTTCCTCGGACTATTACTATGTCTTCTACCATGAGCTCCCCCTAAATCTTGACCATGGTTTTCAAGGCGCCAAGGCGAGTCTAGGCTTTTGGGGGGCACCATGTCGCCTAGTCACCAGATGTTTTTATGTTAAAAACATAGATCCAATGGTATTTCCCTAGGTACCATAACCATATTTCTTTAATAATTATTCATGATTTTCATAAGAAAAGTATAAATTTCATTTAAAGTATAGAAAATCAACATATTCATGAGAAGAAAAGGAAGAAGGAAAATAAAATTAAAAAAATATAGGGGCTGAACCCTTATTTTTGTTATAGGAAAAGAATAAAATAAAAGGTATTGGTAGTAGAAGAAGAAGAAGAAGAATAATATAAGGAAGAAGAAAATGTGTTGATTAGATAAAATTTTAAGTTCTTTCTTACTTATTGGTTCAAGTTGAAGTCTTTTTTTTTTGTTTGATCAATAACAACAATTTCATTAAATTAAGAGAATAGAGGGAAAGGAATACAGAGGGAGATAAAATAACTTAGCTCCCCAAAAAACAGAAAACTCAAGGAAAGCAAAGAAAATTAAAAACTAGCCTAGAAAACAGCCTCCCTAGTCACTCCTTGCTTGGCCAACCCATCCGCAAATGAGTTGGCACTCCTCTTCACCCAACTGTACTGAATCTCTATGTCCCTACCCAGCCATAAGAACTGTTTTTTCTCATTGTTAAAGTTCCACAAACCACTGTCCTCTGTCTTCAACCAATTAACCACCACCTTCGAGTCACCTTCCAGAATCAAACGACTAATATTTAGATCTTAATGTTTGTGTTGATTAAACTCCAATAAATAAGAAAATAATAAAAAGAAATTAGTATATAAACATACAAAATGATTATTTTAGTTTAGTAATGTCTATTCTTTAATTATAATCTCAAAAAAGAATGAATAAAAAAGTATTTTATGGTAGGAAGTAGAAAACTGCTTGGCGATTAGGTGAGGCGAGCTTCAAAGAGCACCTTGTTGCCTAGGCATTGCCTAGGTGTCACCTTGATAACTATGATCTTGACCTCTAATGCGCCTACCACCATGATTGAACATGGGACCACTACTACCACCATGACCTGGCTGAACTCCTCGAGCTCCTCTGCCACCACAATCTCCCCCTCTTGTCACTACAAAAGTAGACCTATCAAACACAATAGAGTGCTCCAGAGGTCTAACAGAAATCCTCTAAAGACATGCAAATACTTTTTTAAGAGTGGTCTTGACAGTATGGCCGGCCAAAAATAAGAGGAGAAGAGGAGAGAAGAGGAGAAGAGAAGAGAAGAGAGGAGGGAAGAAAGAAGGGTTTTGCAATGTAACAGTGTTGGCGGCGCCAACCTTTATTTTAATATATATAGGGCGGTAGAAATAACAAGGGAAAAGACCCTTGTGCCCCTGAGTACAATAACAGACATAACAAAAAGAAAAAACGAAATAAAAAACACTTTAATTAGCCAAACAGGCCCTAACATCTGCAACTAAATTATTTTAACATTATTCTAACACTCCCCCTCAAGTTGGAGCATAGATGTCAATCATGCCCAACTTGTCACACAAATCTTTGTGCCGCACATGATGGAGGCCTTTGGTGAAGATATCTGCAAGTTGTTCTTCTGAGTTGACATATGGTGTACACACTTCTCCACTTTCAAGTTTCTCTCTAATAAAATGCTTGTCCACTTCAATGTGTTTCGTCCTGTCATGCAGAATTGGATTAGCAGCAATATTGATGGCAACTTTATTGTCACAGTAGAGTGACATTGGATTGCTTATTGCGAAACCTAGTTCACCTAACAGATTTCTTATCCACATGATTTCTACAACTCCATGAGCCATCGCTCTATACTTTGCTTCAGCACTGGATCTAGCCACCACACTTTGTTTTTCGATTCTCCATGTGACAAGGTTTCCTCCTACAAAGGCACAATACCCACTGGTAGACTTTCGGTCATTGACTGCTCCTGCCCAATCTGCATCAGTATATATTTCCACTTTTAAGTGACTGTGTTTCTAGAACAACAAACCAGCTCCAGGAAACTTCTTGAGATATCTCAAGATCCTCTTTGCAGCCTCAAAGTGAGTTGTCCTAGGGCTGTGCATGAATTGACTAAGGACACCCACTGCATAGGAAATATCAGGCCTGGTCATAGACAAATACAAAAGTCTCCCCACGAGTCTCTGGAACATCTTTACATTTTTCAAAAACTCTCCTTGACTGTCTCTCAGGTGGTGGTTAGGTTCAGTAGGTGAATCAAATGGTTTTACCCCCAACTTGCTTGTATCTTCTAGTAGATCTAGTACATACTTCCGTTGAAATAAAGATGCCCTTGTGAGAGCGGGCAACATCAATTCCAAGAAAGTATCGTAAGGGGCCTAGATCCTTCACCTCAAATTTAGTGGCTAAGAATTTTTTTAGTCTCTGGATTTCTGCCTCCCAATCTCCTGTGATCACTATGTCATCCACATACACAATAAGAGCTGCAATTTTACCTTCACCTCTTTTCACAAACAAAGTATGATTTGACTGACATTGTTTGAACCCCATCTGTTGGACTGCTAAATGGAACTTACTAAACCAAGCCCGAGGTGATTGTTTCAACCCATATAGGGATTTTTTTAACCTGAACACCTTTTGTTCACTGCCTGCCAAGGAAAGGAGAATCTGGATAGAGTTCATCTTGGCTACTGGAGCAAAAGTCTCTGCATAGTCCACTCCATATACCTGTGTGAAGCCTCTTGCTACCAGTCTAGCCTTGTACCTTTCAACAGTTCCATCAGCCTTATGTTTCACTGTGAACACCCACATGCACCCCACTGGTTCCTTCCCTTTAGGAAGGTCTACCAACTCCCAAGTACCATTTTTGTGTAAGGCATCAATTTCTTCATGCATTGCATCTGTCCATTCAGGTTTTGACAAAGCTTCTGCCACAGTCTTAGGAACGGGGACACTATCCACAGAAGAGAGAAAGGCACGGTACAAAGGTGAAACATGCTCATAGGACACAAAATTAGAGATAGGATGATTAGTGGTACAAGATCTAACACCCTTTCTCTTAGCAATAGGAATATTAAGATCATTGGTGACAGGGGAATCAACATTTAAAGGAGCAGATATACCTGGCTGATGAGACGGATCTGCCTCGGGTGAATCCAATGATGTTGGTTGCATAGTGTCTGGCTCCATGGCTCTTGAACTCTGCTGGCTCTTATGGCGACGATGAAAAACCCGGAATGGAGGAGGATCGGGTAAAGGAGGTAGTTGAATTTGAGTCGTCGCCTGTTTCTCCTCAACCCTACTCTCCCCCTGAGGAGAAACCGAGAAAAACGGTTGACTCTCAAAGAATGAGACATCAATGGAAACATAGTACTTGCGGGCAATGGGATCATAGCAATGATACCCCTTTCCCCTTTTGAGATAAAGGGTAACCAAGAAAAACACAATGAATAGCCCGAGGATCAAGCTTACCACGAGTAGGGGACAGGTTATGGACAAAACAACGACACCAAAAAACACGCATCGGAATGGTGGACAGTGGGGCTGTAGGGAACAAGAGCTGATGTGGGGCCTTATACTCTAGTAGCCGAGAGGGCATGCGATTGATGATATATGTCGCACACAAGACTGCATCCATCCAGAATTGTTTTGGCACATTCATATGAATCAGCAAGCCACGAGCAACTTCGAGAAGGTGACGGTTTTTCCGTTCAGCCACACCATTTTGTTGGGGTGTCCTGGCACAAGAGCTTCGTTGAAGTGACCCACTCAAAGCAAAGAACTTCGTGAGATCACTATGGAAATATTCCTTTGCATTGTCCGACTGGAAGATATTGATTTCCGTTTGGAACTGAGTGAACACCATGCGTTGAACATCTTTCACAATTTGTGGCACTTCATTTCGAGATCGCATAGGGTAAACCCAAGTGTATCTAGAATAATCATCAATCAAAGTAACAAAATACTTATAGCCGGCCGCAGTAGGTAGAGTAACAGGGTCCCAAACATCGTAATAAGCAATACGAAATGGAAATTCAGATCTTTTATTTCGTAAAGGTAAAGAACTTCTACAATGCTTACTCAACTGACAAGTTTGACATTGTAACTGACTCACTGACAAGGACTCAAACAACTTTGGGGACATAACTTTTAACGACTCAAAAGAAAGATGACTTAAACGACTATGCCATAAGTAGGCTTGACTCTCACTTGACGAACTCGTGGACTCTGTTGCCACTTGACCAGCATTATTCTCTAACACGTAGAAACCATCCACCATGCTTCCTCTACCAATCGTCTTCCTTGAGGTCAAATCCTCAAACACACATGAAGACGGAAAAAAAGTGACTGAGTAGTTCAAAGAGTGAGTAAGACTACTAATGGACAGCAAATTAATAGGTAATTTCGGAACGTGCAGTACATTAGGAAGAGTAAGGCCAAGTGGGACAGGTATGGTGCCTCGGCCAGCTACGGTAGAAAAAGAACCATCAGCCAGTCTTACCTTATCTCTCCCAGAGAGAAGGTTATATGTCTGAAACAAATTAGACTTACCGGTCATGTGATTTGAGGCTCCAGAGTCGATAATCCAAGGAGAATCAGTAGTATGAGATGACACATGGAAGGTTGTGGCATTACCTGATGTCGACACAAACGTGGTAGGAGTAGGCCCAGAATCCATCTGGTGGAGAGTCCTACCATACAATTCCAAATGTTCACGAAGGAGTTGATAATATCTTCCTTAGGGTCAAAACTGGGATGTCTCTCCTGAGTTATTGAAGGACTAGTCTCTGTTGATGCCATATGAGTTATAACTTTTTTGATTCTGCTGGCCTGGTTTCTTGCCCTGATCAGGTGTTGACTTCTTACCCAAATCCTATGCCCATTTAGGTTTTCCATGGAGATCCCAACATGTATCTTTCGTGTGTCGTGTCTTCTGGCAGTGATGCACCAAAGCTTGCTCTTATCATCTGATTTTTTCTAAGTGTCACCCTTTTTAAAGCCACCTCCGACATTTGTATCTGAATTTCCCTAGACAGCTAGGGCAACTGACTCCCCTTCTACACCATTCATCACACTTCTTTTGCTTTCTTCTAACTGCAACAAGGCATACACCTCCTGGACTGATGGCAAGTCTTTACTACCCAAGATCTGCACCCTGTTGGACTCATATGATGGATTCAGCCCTAGGAGAAAGGCAAACACTCGTTGCTGTGATACAAGTGACTTATAGGCCTTTGCATCTTCATTGCACTTCCAATTCACATTCTGATAGTGATCAAGTTCTTTCCATATTGATGTCAAATCAGAATAGTACGTCGAGAGACTCCTCCCCCCCTGCATGCAAGTAGAGGATTCAGCTTGTAGTTGATATATCTTGGCATAGTGTCTCTGCTCTGAATAGGTGGACTTCACTTGTTCCCATATCTTACAAGCAGTTTCAGCCCACATAAAAGTCTTCCTTACCTGTGGCAGCATTGAAACCAAGAGCCAAGACATCACCATACTATTCTCTTGGTTCCACCTATCATGCTCAACACTTCCATACTTAGGTTCCTTCACTCTCCCATTGATGTATCCTATTTTCCCCCTAGCAGTGATGTAGAGTTTTATTCCCCTAGACCACTCAAGGTAATTCAGACCATCAAAGGGAATAACAGCCATGGGAAAGCTCATACCCATTCCCCCACTCACTCCATTGTGGCTCCTTGAAATCTCTGAAGTTGCAAAATTCTCAGTCGACATGGTCAAACAGTAAATCAGTCCCAACCACTGGACTTAGGATCCCTCCTTACTCCACAAAACAATGCTCCACTCAGTTCACACCCACACACTTGGGTTTAACAACCAGGTTGAGCACAATCAGTACCAAGTTCCGGACAAAAATAGAGGTACTATTCGGCAGATTTTAGACCTGTATAGTTTTAACAGTCCCAACCTACCAGAATTCCAGAATGTCTAACAACCACTAATCAGTAGGAGAGATCCTTCTTACTTATATTCAAATCAAACCATTGAGAAAACGGGTCATCCTTGACCTACTGTTGTCTTAACACATGAACAGGATCACACGATCCAAAAAAACAGGGGTTACACAGATTTGACAGCATTCAGCCGCCCAGACTCATAGGGTTTCCACTCGGCACATGACCAAGAAGGGTAAAGAAGAGAAAAACAGGGAGAACTGTACCAGATGTAGCTATTTTTTCAGTTCGAATCAGATTTCTGTTCCGCCCAGGTTCTGCTAGTCTGTTCGATCTTTTCTCTCAGTAAGGATGTTCGATCTGCTCTCTTTAATCAGTATTCCCGCTCTGATACCATCTTGACAGTATGGCCGGCCAGAAATAAGAGGAGAAGAGGAGAGAAGAGGAGAAGAAGAGAATAGAAGAGAGGAGGGAAGAAATAAGGGTTTTGCAATGTAACAGTGCTGGTGGCGCCATCCTTTATTTTAATATATATAGGGCGGCAGAAATAACAAGGGAAAAGACCCTTGTGCCCCTGAGTACAATAACAGACATAACAGAAAGGAAAAACGAAATAAAAGAACACTTTAATTAGCCAAACAGGCCCTAACATCTGCAACTAACTTATTTTAACATTGTTCTAACAAGAGGGAAGGGCAGATCCACCTAGTATTTGTGGTCTCACTGGTTTATGTTCAGCCTGCAACCCTACTAAGAATCTGGTTACATCAAGTTGTTCTTTCTGTTGTTAAATTTTGACATTAGATGTAAGGGGATGATAAACATTCAACTCATTCTAAAGATTCTTGATGCTAGCATAATACTCCTCAAGACTTTGATTACCCTATTGTAGATTAAAATACTCTTTCTAAAGTTGATATACTTTGGTAGTGTTATATTGTCCAGATTAAAGCTTCTTTTCATGGTCCCAAATCTCCTTAACTGTATCTAAGAACATAAAATTCACATTAATCTTGGGTTCCATAATATTCCACAACCATGTCATAATCTGTGTATTTTCTTGTTCCCACTCACTGTACCCATGAGAATCACCTGAGGGTTTTTCTTCTTTCAACCTGAGGGTTTTTCTTCTTTCACATGCTTCACCAAGGTGCACAATTCTCACCATTCAGTTTAATAGAAGTCATTGCACATTCAGGTAATTAGGGGGAATCATAACACTAGATTTGTATTCACTTCTATCTCCCATAGCTGCCATGGTAAAAAAAAAATCCACTCACTAGTATTTCACACCACCTCAATTGCTAGCCACAACACTGCACATTAATGTCTGGTTATTGCTGAAAACATCTGCTGTCACAGTTTTCAGCAATAACTGTCACTGCAGTCCTACACCTTCCACCAAAGAAAGCATCTGAATACACCCAAAACACATATTACTAGGTCTGCAATCAATACTTGTTTCACACTGTATCACCCATAACCCACCTATTTAAACCACCCAAATCAGTTCTGCACTAATCTACCCACTGCACCTGAAACAGCCCTCTTCAATCCATCGATTAGAGGGTTTTTACCAAACCCCTGAAACAATCACTTCACCACCAATTGGAGGCATGAAAGCCTCCAAAGAGAGAAAATGATCAACTCCTTTTAAGCCCCTCTGTGAATCTCCATGTGGTTGATGAGATCTCTGCAGAGATCTAGGGCAAAGGGTGATGCAAGAATCTGGATTGACCTGAACTGACTACAGATGCTCTGATACCATGTTACAGAACTGATCTGTACTGGTTTCAGCCCTAGAATAACAGAGAATAATAGCAGAGAAGAGAGAGAGAGAGAGAGATAACTGGTTTGCACTAGAGAGAAGAAAAGTAGATCTCTAGTCGGCCAGGTATTATTTATATGTTTCTAATTAAAAACACAAAAACACTTATGCCCCTGATTAAGTATGGGAAATAACACTTTAAACCATTATATAAAAGACATTACACCACACTCTTAATATAAAATAAAATGACCAAACTACCCCTGTACAGCCAACTCTAACAATTCCCTTAGAACTTTGACGTTTTCTCATTCCTTTTCTTCTTGTTTCCTTCCAATCATACTATAGGGCTTAATTGTAAAGTAAATTTAATCGGAACAGAATGTAAATAGCTATGATTATACTTGCTGTTTATGTTAATAAAAGGTATTGTTATTCATAAAAAGGAACACCTAGAACAAGGATATCCCATGCATTAAATGTGAAACCATGTAGGTTTACAAGAGAGATCCATATATGGAGAAGTAATGGCAAAAATAAATATAATGGTCATATCTTATATACATAATTTAACAATGAATATGACATTAAAATAATGGAATGGCAAAACAGGATTCATGTCGCTGGCCCCATATAGTTGGGATAAGGCTTGGATGATGATGGTGATATCTTATATGCATACTGTCTCTGTATCATAAAGAAGATTATGTCTTATATACATACTGTCTCTATAGTAAAAAGATGATGACGATGATGATATCTTACCATATAACACAAACGAAACCGCGTGAATACTTTAAAAAGTAAAACAAGTTATTGCAGTTTTCTTAAACCCTCTATACAAGGAGTTCATCTTATTCATTTACAAAATCACAATAGAAGAACTAAAGGGGATATCAGAAAATAGAAACAAAAAACAGAGAATCATGATGCTATTTAACCAGGAGATAGGGTATGCCTGATGCATCTTCTTGGAGAATTTGTACTAAATTGGCTGGGAACTCATCCGGCAAGTTAAAAATGAAATTGCTTCTCAAATCACAAGCAATTTTATCTAGTTAAATCAGTTATCTGAGCCTATAAGCTAATTGTTGGTATTTTATGTGTTATCTTTGGTTATGTATGCCTTATTTCATAATCTTTAGTTTCGGTAATGCAATTTGTTTTAAATTTTATTTTAATATGAAAATGTTTGTATATATGTTTCAGCTTGTCATATATCTCTATACACTATGCCCTTCTGGTTGCCTATGTTGCTCGATCTTCAGATATATTAACGAATTTCCTCGGCATTCCATTGTATGAATCGTGACTCTAGCTTCTATTTTTGTTTATAGAGGAATGATGATGCCATTTTAATCTGTGAGAATTATTCTATGTTTATATTATGCATCACATGATTTTTTACCAGTAACTAAAAGAAAATTTCATTAATCAAAAGAGAGCATTACAATCATAAGCACGCCCCTAGAAGGCTAGCCTCAGATAGCCTCTCCACTACTTTCAATACAAATATCTAGTTCAGATTACAATGGATTAGTGAGCTCTCGATATATCTCATTCCTATTAACTCTAAGCTTGGCTAGGCCATCTGCCAAAGCCATAATATGCATCATACAATTTTATACCCTATTCTTTTTTTTTCTTTTTCTATTTTATACCCTATTCTAATAGTTGATTGTTTTACTTTTTTTAGTGTGTTGAATAATGACATGTTTTTCGTTGATGTGTTCTTCAGGTATCCTATTTTGTAATATCTCTTCATGGCTTTGTTCTCTATTTTGCAATATCAGCCAATTGTAATCATATTTTAATGGGTTATTCTATGGTAGGAACATGTCTTTTTAGTACTAACACCACAAAAGCATTGTAAGGCTTTGTGAGTTTGCATGCTTGGTCTATTACGTCTATAATTGTTGCCTCCAAAGACCAATGTACATTTAGGTTGTAAATCTTGTGAACAAGGTGTAAATATTTGTAGCCTTAAACTCTTGTCAACTAAGAATAGTCTAGAATAATGACATGTTTTTCATTGATGTGTTCTTCAGATATCCTATTTTGTAATATGTCTCTTCATGGTTTTGTTCTCTATTTTGCAATATCAGCCAATTGTAATCATATTTTAATGGGTTATTCTATGGTAGGAACATGTCTTTTTAGTACTAACACCACAAAAGCATTGTAAGGCTTTGTGAGTTTGCATGCTTGGTCTATTACGTCTATAATTGTTGCATCCAAAGACCAATGTACATTTAGGTTGTAAATCTTGTGAACAAGGTGTAAATATTTGTAGCCTTGTGTAACATTTATAGTTGATAATGCATTCACAGCATTGATACTTGTTGATAATAGAGATATTTTTTTATATGTATTTGGGCAGTGGGATAGATGAGACTTTTATTATATTAATATATATAGTGGGCAGACTGCTTTAGGAGGTTTTAAGGGTCTGTTTGGTTTCCAAGAATAGGTGTCTATCGGAACCCTATTGTTTGTTTGGCAGGTGTTAGCGTAGAGGTATTTCTGTCTTTATACCTTGATTGATGTTGCTGATCTGTAATGTTGTGTTGAAACATGTGCTCTTAACTTAAGTAAAGGCACATAGGTCTTTTCAATCAATAATAATATAAATACTTACTGGCCGACTGGGAGAAGTCAAGTTGACTCTTTCAGTTCGAACCAGAATTCTCTCTTCTCTCTTTCTCTCTTTCTTTATCACTTTTTCTTCTTCTACATAACTGAACTCAGTCAGGCCGAACTCTAAGGCAGACCTGAATTATGAGAGCTAGGTTAAATCTACCTAGATTTCTGCTTGCCTAGGGTTCATTCTCTGCGCACCCTATCTAGGGTTTTCCTCTTTTTTTCTGTGTTCGATTGGAGATAAGGGAAAGGGCCAAAAAGGAGTGATCGTCCTCTTCTCTTGGGGGTCTCTATGCCTCCAGTCAGGTCGTATGTGGTCGGTTGCTGTGATTTCTGAGATCGCCCTCTCCTGGTAGAGGAAGAATAGAGGGCCGAACTGTGTGGGCAGTGGCTGTTGTGTGTGAAGCGGCTGATGTGTGTGGACTGCTCTCCTGCTTGCATGGGTGTTACTTCAGCGATAAGGTAAGAGATTTCAGTGCATGATATCTGTTATGGATTAAATAGGAAGTTTGTTTCAGACCATTTGCTAGGGTTTCGGCCAGTAAGTGCTAGGGTTTATGATGATTTCTTTGTGCATTTTGAAGGAAGAGATGTGATCATATAGTGGCGAGATTTCAGGTAGTTATAGGAGTTGGGTTTGTGGTGTAAAGAGCACACATTCCAACAACAATTAGTGCTGCAGTCAGTGTGATAGGTGTGACTTAGTGGTGTGTAGTGTGCAGATCTCAGTGATAATAGAATTCAGCAAGTGTGCAGAATTGGTGATAATATAATGGGAGACAATAATGATTATAAACCTAGTGTGATGGCGCCTACTGACTACCTGAATGTTCAGATGACCTCCATTAAGTTAAATGAAGAGAATTATGTGCCTTGGGCTAAATCCGTTGAAGTCTTTCTGAAGGCAAAGAAGAAGGTAAAACACATCAGAGAGGAGAAACCCTCCTCTGACTCTCACGAGTATGAAGAGTGGGAGCAAGAGGACACTCAGATCATCACATGGTTGTGGAACAATATGGAACCCAGGATTAGTGTGAACTTCATGTTCCTTGATACTACCAAAGATGTGTGGGACCATGCGAAGAAATTGTATTCGGGGCAGGACAATACAACCAGAGTTTATTAGCTTTATCAAGAGTACTTTAATCTGCAACAGGGCAATCAGAGTCTTGAGGAGTACTATGCCAACATGAGGAACATACGTAATGAGTTGAATGTCTATCATCCTCTCACTTCTGATGCCAAGATTCAGCAGCAACAGAGAGAGCAACTTGATGTGTCTAGATTTTTGGTGGGACTAAAGTCTGAATATGAACTAGTACGGGCTCAGATATTAGGGGGATTAGCTCTTCCGTCCCTAGAAGAGGTATTTGCTCGACTTCAGAGGATTTCTACCGGATCTACTAAGAACTCTAATATCTCAGATAGATCTGCCTTTGCTGCATCGAGAGGCCGTGGTGGTAGAGGTGGAGCTCAGGGAGCTTAGTTTGGCCATGGTGGTGGTAGTGGTAGTGGTTCTGCATATGGCCGAAGTGGCAATGGTGGGTCTACTCATAATCGTGGTGGTGGTCGTACTGGGAGCAGAGATTCAGGGGGAGCCCGTGGTAGAGGACGTAGCTCAGGCCCGAGGAAGTGCACTCATTGTGGTATGGATGGACATACCATCAACTATTGTTATGATCTACATGGTCCTCCCTCAACCTGGGCCAATCATGGCGCGACCGGTGACTCAAGTTCCAACTTTAGAGAGGAGAATCATTCATCTGACCAGTTGCCTCCTACATCCACAGATGGTTCCATGAAGGAGATGGTGAGTGTTCCCCGTGATGAATATGAGAGGTTTATCCAATCACAGCAGAACACGAGAACTTTTGCTCACTTAGGTATGGCTTGTCTGGCATCTACACCCAATCCTTGGATCATTGACTTTGGAGCCTCCGGTCACATGACTGGAACTCCAGGTGTGTTTTCCTCCTTATCTCATTGCTCAACATCACAAGCTGTCACCCTTGCTAATGGTTCCACATCCTCAATTTGTGGTGTTGGTAGTGTTGACCTAGATCCTATATCCCTCTCATCAGTTCTGTATGTTCCTAAATTGCTTTTTAACCTTGTGTCTGTTAGTAAGCTGACCAAATCACTTAACTGCTCCATTACCTTTTATCCTTCTATGTGTGTTTTTCAGGATCTCAAGATGGGGATGAAGATTGGTGGAGGGCATGAAGCAGGTGGACTGTATTATCTTGACGGTGGTGGTGGTAGAACTTCAACAGCTCTCCAGTCATCTCTTTCTCCTTTCCAGTGGCACTACCGATTTGGTCATCTGTCGCTCAAAGTCTTGAAGTCCTTGGTTCCGTCCTTGAGTCAGCTTTCTGTTTTGGATTGTGATTTCTCCTTTCCAGTGGCACTGCCGATTTGGTCATCCGTCGCTCAAAGTCTTGAAGTCCTTGGTTCCGTCCTTGAGTCAGCTTTCTGTTTTGGATTGTGAGTCGTGTTAGTTTGGGAAACACCATCGCGTTCCCTTTAGTTCTAGGGTTGATAACCGTGTGTCGAGTCCTTTTTCTTTAGTTCATTCAGATGTTTGGGGTCCTTATAAAGTAATGTCATATAATGGATACAAATATTTTGTCATTTTTGTGGATGATTTTTCAATGATGACGTGGCTCTATTTAATGAAAGAAAGAAGGAATTGTTTACTATTTTTCAAAAATTTTATGCTGAAATTCGTAACCATTTTAGTACCCACATCAAAGTTTTTTGTTCTGATAATGGCTGCGAATATTTATCCTCATCATTTTAGGAATACCTGGACCAACACGGCATTATACATCAGACCCCGTGTACCTACACCCCACAACAAAACGGGGTGGTTGAGAGGAAGAATCGCCATCTCCTTGAAACAACAAGATCTCTAATGCATCACATGCATGTTCCCAAACCTTTTTGGAGTGATGCAGTGCTTACCTCTTGTTTTTTGATTAATCGGATGCCCACGTACATCCTTGATGGTCAATCTCCGTTTCAGGTCTTGTTTCCCACTTTGTCTCCGTTCCCTCTTATGCCGAGAGCTTTTGGGTGTGTCTGTTTTGTCCATAATCTGGGTCCCGGGAACGACAAGCTTGATGCCCATTCTCTCAAGTGCATCTTCCTTGGCTATTCTCGGACCCAAAAAGGGTATAGGTGTTACCATCTTGGTTCTCGATGGTCCTTTGCGTGTGCTGATGTCAGTTTCTTTGAGTCTACTCCGTTCTTTTTGGGGTCTGGTGATGCTTCTTCCTCCTCATCACCTCCTCCTCTTCCACTTCCCGTTCTCGATCCTCCTCCCTTTGTTTCAGTCGTGACCAAATCCTTGCGTCCGGTGCCACCACCTGTTGAACGCCCACCTATCCGTCATGTGTATACACATCGCCCACGTGCACCAACTACTACTTCGGCTACATCACCGTCGACGGATCCGGCACCAGACCCCCACTTAGCATCTGAGATTGATCTACCCATTGCTTTACGGAAAGGTAAACGTACTTGCACCCTTCATCCCATTTCTAATTATGTTTCTCTTACTCACCTTTCCGCTTCCCATCGCCAGTTTGTTACCTTGTTATCATCAGTTATTGTTTCTAAAGATGTCCAGGAAGCCCTTGCCTCTCCAGGGTGGTGTCATGCCATGGAAGAAGAACTCTCAGCCCTTCATCATAATCATACTTGGGATCTCACTGCTCTTCCTCCTGGGAAGCAAGCTGGTGGTTGTAAGTGGGCTTATACGGTGAAGTATCTGCCTGATGGTAGTGTTGAACGCTTGAAAGCACGATTAGTTGCAAAAGGGTACTCCCAAGCCTATGGCATTGACTACACAGAGACCTCACCGGTTGCTAAGATAGGGTTAGTTCGTGTTGTGATCTCTCTTGCAGCCATGTATGAGTGGCCACTATATCAGCTTGATATCAAGAATGCCTTTTTGCATGGTGACTTACTCGAGGAGGTCTACATGGAGCAACCTCCAGGGTTTGTTGCTCAGGGGGAGGATGGTAAGGTGTGCAGACTAAGGAAGGCTATATATGGGCTTAAGCAGTCTCCTCGAGCATGGTTTGGTAGGTTCAGTGAGGTGGTAAAGAAGTTTGGCATGAAACAGTGCAAAGTTGACCATTCTGTATTTAGTCATGACTTTCCGGGAGGAAAAATACTGTTGGTGGTGTATGTAGATGATATTGTTATTACTGGGAATGATAACATTGGTATTGACAGGCTGAAGACTTATCTGCAGGATCACTTTCAGACAAAGGATCTAGGTAAACTGAAATACTTCTTGGGGATAGAGGTAGCGAGATCCAAGTATGGGATTAACCTGTGCCAGAGGAAGTATGTGCTTGATTTGTTGGAAGAAACAGGCTTGTTGGGTGCCAAACTGGCTGAAACACCCATGGACACAAATACCAAGCTAAGCAGTGATATGGGTGAAGTGTTTGAAGACCCTGGCAGATACCGACTACTTGTGGGCAAATTGAACTACCTAACCATTACCAGACTAGACATCTCATTTGCAGTTAGTGTGGTAAGCAGCCAGTTCATGCAAAAACCTTTGATTCCTCATTGGATTGCGGTTCTGAGAATTGTGAAGTATCTAAAAGGGCCCCTGGGTTGTGGTCTGATATACAAGAGTGGGGGAAAACTTGAAATAGAAGGGTATTCTAATGCTGATTGGGCCGGTTCTATGTCTGATAGGCGGTCTACTACAGGCTATTGCACGTTTCTAGGAGGTAACCTGGTGACATGGAAAAGTAAGAAGCAGACGGTTGTGGCAAGAAGCAGTGCAGAAACAGAATATAGGGCTATGGCGCACACCGCTTGTTACAGGCTATTGCACGTTTCTAGGAGGTAACCTGGTGACATGGAAAAGTAAGAAGCAGACGGTTGTGGCAAGAAGCAGTGCAGAAACAGAATATAGGGCTATGGCGCACACCGCTTGTGAATTAGTGTGGCTAAGGAACCTTCTACAGGAAGTAGGGTACAACATTAACACTCCAATGAAGCTCTATTGTGATAATCAGGCTGCAGTTCATATCTCCTCTAATCTAGTGTTTCATGAAAGAACCAAGCACATTGAGGTTGACTGGCACTTTGTGAGGGAGAAGGTGCTGAATGGAGAGCTAGACACTACACATGTTAATACAGGAAATCAGTGGGCTGACTTATTTACAAAAGGCTTGAGTTGGGGAAGAGTGGACTACATATGTAACAAGCTGGTGAGTATAGATATATACTCACCAGCTTGAGGGGGAGTGTTAGCGTAGGGGTATTTCTGTCTTTATACCTTGATTGATGTTGCTGATCTGTAATGTTGTGTTAGCGTAGGGGTATTTCTGTCTTTATACCTTGATTGATGTTGCTGATCTGTAATGTTGTGTTGAAACATGTGCTCTTAAGTAAAGGGCACATAGGTCTTTTCAGTCATGTTTTAATAATAATATAAATACTTACTGGCCGACTGGGAGAAGTCAAGTTGACTCTTTCAGTTCGAACCAGAATTCTCTCTTCTCTCTTTCTCTCTTTCTCTCTTTCTTTATCACTTTTTCTTCTTCTACATAACTGAACTCAGTCAGGCCGAACTCTAAGGCAGACCTGAATTATAACAACAGGAATGGGTTTTGATTCCCATTCTTAGGGAAAGGGATTCCCCCATATTAATAAATATATTAATAATGAAATAATAAAATATTACCAAAATATTAGTAAAATAGAAATAAATAATAGTACTATAATAAGATATTAATAATTAATAATAAAAACAAAGATATTAACTATTAAATATAATAATAATAAAATATATAATGTAATTAAAACAATAATAAGCATTAATGATAAAATGATAAAATAGTATGAAAGTAATAATAAGATGATAATAATTTAAGAGTATATTAATAATTAAATTAATAATAAAAATATATTAGTAAAATATTTATAAAAATATACTATAATATTAATAAATTAATAATAAAAAACAAAGATATTATTTATTAAATAATATTAAATTAATTTTAAAAGAATAAACAAAAATAATAGACTATTAATAAACTAATAAGAAAGTAATAATAAAATATAATACAATAACAGATTATTAAAAAAATCCATGTTAGAAGCTCTTGTCCTTGTATTACTAGATTTTGAAAAAGTCTTTGTTGTGGAGAGTGATGCTTCTCATGTAGGAATTGGTGCAGTCCTTAGCCAAGAGGGCAGATCAATAGCTTATTTTAGTGAAAAGTTATCAGAATGCAAGACAAGATACTCTACATATGACTTGGAGTTCTATGCTTTGGTAAGAGACCTACAGCATTGGCAGCACTACTTAATACACCGAGAGTTTGTGATGTATTCTGATCATCAGGCCCTTTGAGCCGAAGATATGTTTTGTTGTCAAGTTTGAAGGCACAAGTAGTTGGATTTGAAGAATTGAGAACACAATACAGCAATGATCTTTTTTTCAGCCACATATTGAAGGAATTGGATGACCCAACCAGTAGGAAGGTTTCTTGATTTGTGTTAGTGTCGATTATATAGGGGCAGATTAGTCTTTTTGTTTATGTTTAATATGAGGTGTAATATTGAGTTAAGTGATGTGTCCCATACTTAAGTAGGGGCACAAGAGTCAATTTGTTTTTGAAATAGAAAGCTAAATACATCCTGGCCGACTGGAGAGATTGGATTTTTCTCTCTTGTTCAAACCAGCCTTTCTCTCTTCAGATCTGTATAGTCTTCTGTGCACCCTAGTTAAGTATTTTGCAGATTTTTCTTAGGGTTTTTGGAGTTTGTCAAAAAGGCTGAAAAGGAGTGGTCATTTTCTACTTCTGGAGGTTTTACTGCCTCCTATTGATTGTGGTGTAGTGGTTTCAGGTGGCTGGTAGAAAACCCTTGGATGGACCGAAGAGGGGTTGCTACAGTAATCTCGTGGTCTATGTTCAGATGTGTGGTTCAGATAGGTGGCCGAAGATCTAGTACTAGATGTGTGGAGTGCTGGTGTGATATCTTTGTGTGTGATGGTTTCTTGTGTGGTGCCGAAAGTGGAGAACAGTGGTGACTACCATGCTGAAACCTGTGATAGTGAATGTTTCAGCAATGGTCAGCTGTAAGTGTGAAATAGTGGTTATCGTTCAACTATAGGAGTGTGGTGTGGTGGTTGATGGTGAGTTAGGGTAACATATTAGTGTGAGAAGAATTTTTTTTTTTTAGGCAGCTATGGGAGACATTAGTAACACAAGTCTGTTATGATTCCCCTGATTACTTGAATGTGCAAATGACCTCCACCAAACTGAATGGAGAAAATTATGTGCCTTGGGCCAAATCTGTTGAAGTGTTTCTTAGAGCTAAGAAGAAAGTGAAACATGTGAGAGAAGAAAAACTCCTAGTTGACTCTCAAGAGTACAGTGATTGGGAACAAGAAGGTGCGAAGATTATGACTTGGTTATGGAACAACATGGAACCTAAGATTAGTGTGAACTTCATGTTCTTAGACACAACCAAGGACATTTGGGGTCATGAAAAGAAGCTTTACTCAGGGCAGGACAATACCACTAGGGTATACCAACTCTATCAAGATTATTTTAATCTGCAGCAGGGTAATCAGAGTCTTGAGGAGTACTATACTAGTTTGAGGAATCTAAGGAATGAATTGAATGTGTATCACCCTCTTACATCTGATGTCAAAATTCAGCAACAATAGAGAGAATAACTTGACGTTACCTGATTTTTGGTGGGATTGAAGTTTGGATATGAACCGATGAGAGCATAGATACTGGGTGGGTCTGCCCTCCCTTCCCTTGAAGAGGTGTTTTCCCATCTCCGAAGGACTTCCATTGGACATCCGGAGAACCCTACCATATTAGATAGGTTTGCTTTTGCAGTGACAAGGGTGGGAGGTCGTGGTGGTAGAGGAGTAGTAACTCATCAGGGCCAGCCAGGCCGTGGTGGTAGAGGTGGACACATGTATAGTCGTGGTGGTGGGCGTATTAGAGGTCGAGATTTAGGGGGAGCTCGTGGTAGAGGACATAATAATGGTCCGAGAAGGTGTACACATTGTGGTATGGATGGACACACTGCTAATTTTTTCTATGATCTACATGGCCCGCCTTCATCCTAGGCAAATCATGAAGTGGCTAGTGGTGGTATGGAACAAGGAACTCAACAGACCGATCAAGACACCTCCATCTACAGATGCCTCCATACAAGAGATGATGAGTATTTCACATACTGAATATGAGCGGTTAATCCAGGCTACTTCTCAGCCGAGTACAACTATGCTTGCCCACTCAAGTATGGCTTGTCTAGCATCCAAACCCTCCCATTATATCATTGATTCTGGAGCTTCCGATCATATTACTGGGACTCTAGGTGTGTTCTCTTCACTTTCTTCATCCTCTACAACCCACACTGTCACCATTGCTAATGGTTCCACTTCTTCCATATGTGGTATTTGTTAACACTAGTTCATTATCTTTGTTTTTAAGTCTCTTAATTGCTCTATCACCTTTTACCCTTCATCTTGTGTATTTCAGGATCTCAAGACGGGGATGAAGATTGGTGTGGAGTGCATGAAACTGGTGGACTGTATTACCTTGATGGTGGTGGTGGTGATTCGTCAACAACAACACTTTGGTTGCCTTTTTCCCATCTCCAGTGGCACTATAGATTTGGTCATTCGTTTCTTAAAACACTTAAGCAACTTGTTTCAGTATTGAGTCGTCTTTCTACTTTGGATTGTGAGTCGTGTCAGTATGGGAAGCATCATCAGGTTTCCTTTAGTCCTATAGTCGATTGTCGTATGTCGAGTCCTTTTTCTTTGGTCCATTTGGACATTTGGGGTCCATTTGAATTACTTTGTTATTCAAGGATGACATGGCTTTATCTTATGAAAGAAAAAAGTGAAGTATTTTCTATTTTCCAAAAGTTTCATGCTGAAATCCTCACTCAATTTGGTCTTCATATTAAGATCCTACGTTCTGATAATGGCCGAAAATATTTTTATACACCATTTCAGCAATATTTAGAACAACATGATATTATTCATCAAATCTCTTGCTCGTACACCCCTCAACAAAATGGGGTAGTTGAACAGAAGAACCGTCACCTCTTAGAAACTGATTGGTCCCTATTGCACCATATATGTACCCAAATGTTTCTAGAGTGATGCTGTGCTTACATCTTACTTTCTTATTAACCGAATAACTATGTCCATCCTTGATGGTCAGTCTCCCTTCTCTGATTTGTTTCCTACACTGTTTCCTTTTCCTCTTACCCCTCGGGTTTTTGGGTGTGTGTGTTTTGTTTATAACCTCAGCCTTGTTCTCGACGTTGTTTTGTGCGTCCTGATGTTACCTTCTTTGAGTCGATTTTGTTTTTTTCTGGGTCGGATGTCTCTTTTCCTTCTCTTCCGCTTTCAGTTCCCGTTGCGGACCTCATTCCATTTGTTCTAGCTGTGACTAAGTCTTTGCCTCTGATGCCACTCCCTCCTACGCGGCCACCTATCCAGCAGGTGTGTACACATCGACATGCACCGACTCCTCCAACTTCTTCACCTTCGACAAATTCAGTAGTGGTTTTTGTAGCACATCATACCCCGTTTCTGACCTTGACCTTCCCATTGCCCTACAGAAAGGTAAATGTAGTTATACCCTTCATCCTATCTCTAATTATGTTTCTATTTCTCACCTATCCCCTTCCCATCAACAGTTTGTTTCGTTGTTATCTTCTGTTTCCGTTCCTAAGGATGTCTAGGAAGTCCTTATCTCTCCAGGGTGGCATCAGGCGATGGAAGAACTCTCCGCTTTGGCTCATAATCGTAAATGGGATCTCACCACTCTTTCCCTTGGTAAGCATGCTGTAGGATGTAAGTGGGTATACACTGTCAAGTATTTGCCTGATGGTAGTGTTGAGAGATTGAAAGCTCGGTTGGTTGCCAAGGGTTATTCACGGTTCCTGGCATTGACTACATAGAGACCTTCTCTCCTATTGCCAAGATTGGTTCTGTTCGTGTTTTGATTTCCCTATCTGCTATGCATGATTGGCCCTTGTTTAAGCTTGATATTAAAAATGCTTTTTTGCATGGTGATTTTCTTGAGGTGTATATGGAGCAACCACCCAGGTTTGTTACACAGCTCAAGAAAGCTATTTATGGACTTAAACAGTCCCCTCGTGCATGGTTTGGAAGACTCAGTGAAGTAGTGAAGTGTGGCATGAAACAATGTCAGGTTGATCATTCAGTATTCAGCTATGATTCTGATGCTGGGAAGATTTTTTTGTTAGTGGAATACGTAGATGATATTGTTATTACTAGCAGTGACAAGTTCAGGATTGATAGGTTGAAGACCTTTTTGCATGACTGCTTCCAGACAAAGGATCTTGTTGGTAAACTAAGATGTTTCTTAGGGATAGAGGTAGCAAGGTCCAAATATGGTATTAACTTTTTCCAGAGGAAATATGTCCTTGATCTACTGGAGGAGACAGGGTTGTTGGGTGCCAAACCAGCTTAAACACCCATGGAATTGAATGTGTTAAGCTGAGTAGTGATACAAGTGAGGAGTTTGAAGATCCAGGAAGGTACAGAAGGTTAGTGGGTAAGCTAAACTACCTAACCATTACTCGACTAGATATTTCATTTGTGGTTAGTGTGGTGAGTCAGTTTATGCAAAATCCTTGGGTTCTACATTGGGATGCAGTTCTAAGGATTGTAAGATACTTGAAGGGAGTTCCTAGTCGTGGTTTTCTATACAAGAATGGTGGAAAACTTGAAATAGAAGGATACACCGATGCTGATTGGGCTGGTTCTATATTTGACAGAAGGTCCACTATAGGTTATTGTACCTTTCTTGGGGGTAACTTGGTGACATGGAAGAGTAAGAAACAGACAGTGGTGGCAAGAAGCAGTGCAGGAGCTGAATACAAAGCCATGGCACATACAACTTGTGAATTGGTGGTTGAGAAACCTTGTATAAGAGATGGGGATCAATTGACACACCAATGAAGCTTTATTGTGACAACCAAGCTGCAGTCCACATTTCCTCTAATCCAGTTTTTCATGAGAGAACAAAACACATAGAAGTTGATTGTCACTGTGAGAGAGAAGGTTCTTAGTGGAGTAATAAGTACAGCTTATGTTAACATAGAAAGCCAATGGGTAGATCTGTTCACCAAAGGGTTGAGTCGGGCAAGAGTGGACTACACATGTAACAAGCTGGGATTATATGATATGCACTCTCCAGTTTGAGGGGGAGTGTTAATGTCGGTTATATTTGTCTTTTTGTTTATGTTTAATATGAGGTGTAATATTGAGTTAAGTGATGTGTCCCATACTTTAGGGGCACAAGAGTCAAATTGTTTCTGAAAAAGAAAGCTAAATACATCCTGGTCAACTGGAGAGGTTAGATTTTTCTCTCTTTTTCAAACTAGCCTTTCTCTCATCATTCTTCTTCTTTCTTCCCCTCTCTTTTCTCTTTCTCTCTTTCTCTCTTCTTTATCTTTTCTTCTCTGTTAATCTGAAACTAACAGGTATACAAATCTGAATTTTGTCAATTTGTTATAATTGAAGGTTATTTATTTAATGGAAATCAATTATGCATTCTTGAAGGGTCACTATGGGAACAAATCATATGAGAGATGCATGGAGGAGGGTTAACAATAAAGGGACGTGACTCAGTTTTTGTTGTGGATGATCGATTTTTGAAGATGGCACACTTTATCCCATGTTATAAGATAGTTGATGCTACTCATGTAGCGGATTTGTTCCTAAAAGAAGTTGTGCGACTAGATGGGGTGCCAACATCTATAGCTTCTGACCAAGATGTGAAGTTTTTTGGTCGCTTTTGGAGAATGGGCAAGCGGAGGTTGTTAATAGAAATTTGGGTAATATGCTAAGGAGTTTTGTGGGAGAAGAGATCATGTGAAGATATGGGATCAGGTCCTGCACCAAAGTGGCAATCAACTTCAATATGCTTTGTTCTCTTGTGAAAGACTGGATTAGAAGAAATGTGGACTGTGGCTTGGTTATCACAGTACAACCTCATGGGTCTGTAAACTGAGAACCCCAGCTCCTGCAAAAGATTTTTCAGCCACACTAGTTCACATGTAGTATGAGCCATGGCCTTGTATTCAGCTTCAACACTACTTCTTGCTACCTCAGTTTGTTTATTGCTCTTCCAAGTTACTAGATTACCACCAAGGAAGGTACGATACCCTGTAGTGGATCTCCTATCAAACACAAATCCGACCCAAACAATATCTGTGTACCCCTCTATCTCAAGAGTTCCTCCACTCTTGTATAACGGTCCATGATCTAGAGCTCCCTTCAAGTACCTAACAATTCTTAGAACTGCCTCCCAATGTGAAACTCAAGGGTGTTGCATAAACTGACTCACCATACTTACTGCAAATAATATATGTAGCCGAGTAATAGTCAGGTAGTTCAGTTTACCCACCAACCTCCTTTACCTTCCAGGGTCATCAAACACTTCACCTGTATCACTACTCAACTTGACATTTGGTTCCATGGGTGTTTTAGCTGGTTTGGCACCCAAAAACCTTATTTCTTCAAGTAAATCAAGGGCATACTTTCTTTAGCACAAGTTAATACCATGCCTTGACCTTGCAACTTTTATTCCCAAAAAATATTTCAATTTACCCAAATCTTTTGTTTGGAAGTGATCATGTAGAAAGTTCTTCAACCTATCAATTCCACTGCTATCACTACCAGTTATGACCATGTCATCCAGATACACCACTAACAAAATCTTCCTAGCTTCTGATTCATAACTAAACACATAATGGTCTACTTGGCACTGTTTCATGCCAAAGTCCCTCACTACTTTACTGAATTTGCCAAACCACTCACGTGGAGATTGTTTTAGCTCATGCCTTCTTAAGTCTGCAAACTTTACCATCCTCTCCTTAAGCAACAAACCCTGGTGGTTTCTCCATATATACCTCCTCAACAAGATCTCCATGTAAGAAGGAATTTTTGATGTCATGCTGAAAGAGGGGCTAATCATACATTGCTGAGTGAAATCAACACCCGAACTGAACCAATCTTAGCAATAGGAGAGAATGTCTCCATATAGTCAACACCGTACAACTAAGAATAGCCTTTGGCCATTAACCTGGCTTTCAACCATTCTACACTGCCATATGGAAGATATTTCATTGTGTATACCCACTTACATCCAACAACATGCTTACCAAGAGTGAGAGTGGTAAGCTCCCACATGTGATTGTGTGCCAGTGCAAACAATTCCTCTTCTATTGCTTGTTGCCACCTTGGAGAGGTAATGGCTTCTTCGACATTCTTAGGAATGGAAACAAATGATAACAAAGATATAAACTATCGATGGGAAGCAGAAAGGTGAGCAACAAGAAAACATAATAGGAAATAGCATGAAATGTACAACTACGTTTACCTTTCCTCAATGCAATAGGAAGATCAAGGTCAGGAGGAGGAGGTGCAACTACAGGATCCGTTGAGGAGGGCTGAACTAGAGGAGGGGCCGGTGCTCTTCTGTAAGTATACTCTTGTGTGATTGGTGGCCTTTTTAGTATTAACCTACATTGGAAAAGACGTTGACTGAGACGTGACATTAACCGTAGGAAGGGGTCCTCAATTGGAACTAGAAGAGGAAACACTGGAGTAGGAAGAGGAACATTAGAACTAGGAAAGAATGGAATATACTCAAAGAAAGTGACATCAGAACAGACAAAGGACCGATGAGAGCTAGGGTTGTAATACTTATACCCTTTCTAGGTTTTGGAGTAGCCAAGAAAGATGCATTTTGAAGCATGTGCATCTAACTTGTCCAGCCTAGGTCCTAAATTCTGAACAAAATAAACACAACTAAAGACTCTGGGAGTAAGAGGGAATGGAGAAAGAGTAGGGAACAAGATTGAGAAAGGAGATTGACTTCCAAGGATAGACATGGGCAACCCATTGATGAAAAAACATGATCTAAGGACAACATCACTCCAAAAACACTTTGGAACATTCATATCAAGCATAATAGACCAAGCATTTTCAGGTAAGTGTCGATTCTTCTATTCAGCCACACCATTCTATTGTGGGGTATAAGAACAAGAAGTTTGGTGAATTACCTCGTGGTGCTCTAAGTATTGCTAAAATGCTATTAAGGTGTATTCTTTTGCATTATCTGAGTGAAGAATTTTAATATGAACGCCAAATTGGGTACGAATTCAGCATGAAACTTTTGAAAAATAGAAAACAACTCATTTTTGTCTTTCATAAGATAAAGCCATGTCATCCTTGAATAATCTCATCAACAAAATTTACAAGGTACTTGTAGCCATTGTACGACACTACTTTATTTGGACCCCAAACATCTAAATGAAGTAAAGAAAAGGACTTAAAGCACGACTATCAACTCTAGGACTAAAAGAGACTCTATGGTGTTTTCCAAGCTGACATGGCTCACAATCCAATGATGAAAGATGACTTAAATAAGGAACCAATAACTTCAGGGCCTTAAGTGATGGATGACCAAGTCTATAGTGCCACTGGAGAGGAGTAAGAGAGGATTGAAGAGCTACTTTCGGACCACCACCATTAAGGTAATACAATCTACTTGCTTCATGCCCTCCACCAATCTTCATCCCCGTCTTGAGATCCTGAAACACACAAGAAAAGGGATAAAAGGTTATAGAACAATTAAGTGACTTGGTTAATATACTAACAGAGACAAGGTTAAAGGGAAATTTGGGTACAGGTAAGATAGAGGGTAAAGATAAAGAAGTGAGATCAGCATCACCAACACCATAAATGGGAGAGGTAGAACCATTAGCAAGGGTAATTGTTTGGGACTTAGAGTCCTAGTCATATGATCAAAAGCTCTAGAGTCAATAATCCAATGTAAGGGTTTGGATGCCAAGCAAGGCATACCTAAATATGCAAGAGTAATTGTGTTATGTTGAAAGGATGTCTAAAGAAACTCCTCATACTCCTCACATGGGACACTCACCATTTCATTCCCAAAAGCATCTATAGATGTGGAGGGTGTCAGATTATCCTGTTGGTTCTCACTCACTATACCACCACCACTAGTCATAGCATGATTGGCCTAAGTGTTGGGTGGACCATGTAAGTTATTGTTGAAACTGAAGAGAGGAGAGGAGACTTGTGTGTTTCGGCAATGAGGGTTATGAGAAGAGTTTTCGAACAGTCTCTATCTCAGCCCTCTAACACTGTTTTATTAGATATTTTTGAGTAATTACAAAGAGGCCCTTAGTTGGGCAGAATGTGCAAAGAACTCAAAAAAAAAAACTTAACATTAACAGGATGGGCCCAAAATAACAAGAAGAATAAACAACCTATGGGCCATTCGGCCCATCTTCTCTACACTCCCCCTCAAGCTGAGCATAGATGTTAATCATGCCAAGCTTGCTGGTATCATGCTGAAGTTTTGCCTTGGGAATGCCTTTGGTAAGAAAATCTGCCAACTGTCCTTCAGATGTGATGAAAGGAAGACACACTTCACCCGAAGAGACCCTTTCCCTAATGAAGTGTCGATCAACTTCAATATGCTTGGTTCTATCATGTTGCACTGGGTTGTGAGCAATGTTGATGTCCGCCTGATTATCACAGTATAACATCATTGGCTTGTCATATTCAACTCCAAGTTCTTCCATCAAAGATTTTAGCCATAATAATTCAGAAACCCCATGTGCCATGGCCCTGTATTCTGCTTCAGCAGAAGACCGGGCAACAACCGATTGTTTCTTGCTTCTCGAAGAAACAACATTACCAGCTACCAAGCTGCAATACCCAGATGTAGATCTTCTGTCATCAATGTTCCCGGCCCAGTCAGCATCGGTGTAAGCTTCAAGTTTGATATGACCATGCTTGGCAAACAGAATACCCTTTCCTAGGGAGCCCTTCAAATAACTTAGGATTCTCTCTGCAGCTTCCAAATGAGTGTCTCGAGGAGCATGCATGAATTGGCTAATGCAACTGACTGCATATGCAATATCTGGCCGAGTCATGCATAGATACAAAAGTTTCCCAAGAAGTCTCTGAAAGATTCCTTTGTCTTCTAACAATGTCCCTTCTGAGGCTGAGAGTTTATGACTCATATCAATAGGAGTAGCCGCAGGTCTAGCACCCATCTTTCCAGTTTCAGAGAGCAAGTCAAGAACATACTTTCTTTGGGAGATAAGAATCCCATCCTTGGATCAAGCCACTTCTATGCCAAGAAAGTATCTCAATTCCCCCAAATCTTTAATCTCAAACTCTGTATGGAGAAAAGATTTTAGATCTTGAATTCCTGAGGCATCATTACCCGTCACTACAATATCATCTACATACACAATGAGGTATACTGCCAGAGGTCCACTCCTCTTCACAAAAAGAGTATGATCGGACTGTGTCTGCACATAACCAAAGTTAACAAGTGCTGTTCTAAATCTCTCAAACCATGCCCTAGGGGACTATTTTAGTCCATAAAGAGATTTCTTCAGCCTGCATACCTTCCCTTTTATATTAGTTCCATACATCCCTGGAGGAAGAGACATGTAAACCTCCTGATGTAATTCACCATTCAGAAATGCATTCTTCACATCCAATTGATAAAGGGGCCAGTCAAAGTGAGCAGCTAAAGATAGAAGAACCCTCACAGATGTCATCTTGGCAACAGGTGCAAAAGTCTCTAAATAATCAATCCCATATGTCTGTGTATAGCGTTTTGCAACCAGCCTGGTCTTGTACCTTTCAATGGTACCATCAGCTCTGTATTTGATAGTAAAGACCCACTTGCAACCAACAGAAGATCTTTTATTTCTCAAAGGATACTTGCTTCTACAATGCTTTGACAATTCACAAGACTCACAATGAAGACCGGACAGACTAATTCCCTTAAACAGTTCAGGGAATAGATGACTCAAAGCCAAAAAAGACAGATGACCAAAACGACAATGACACAACATAATCTGATTAATAGACTCGGAAGAGACAGATCCAAGAGCAACATTCCCAAGATGATCAGTGCATTGTCCCGGAGTATCAAGCAGTTATATTCCGTTCGCCTCATGGCCACTCCCAATCACCTTCTGAGACTCCAGATCCTGAAAAACACAGTAGGAAGGAAAAAAGGTTACACAACAGTTTAATGACTTGGTTAAACTGCTCACAGACAACAAATTTGTATTTAGTTTAGGTACATGAAGGGCAGAAGGGAGGTACAAGGAATCTGTAGCCTTGATGGTTCCCTTACCAGAGATAGGGGCAAGTGAACCATCAGCTAAAGTGATTTTATCACGACCAGGAAGTAAGTCATATGGAACAAACAAGGTAGACAGATTGGTCATATGGTCAGAAGCACCTGAGTCAATAATCCAAGGGATCTTGAGATTACCTGAAGAAGTAGCATGATTAGCAGAAGCCCTTATACCTGAATGAGCAAATGCTGAAGTAGTAGATTTTCCTGAAGGGTCGGTAGCAGAGGTCACATCACTCAGCTGACTGATCATCTTCCCAAACTTTTCATATTCTGCTCTCATGGCTGCCAACTGTGCAGAAGCAGACATCTCTTCACTATTTGGCCCGACAGCTACATTTGCACTTCCTGATCTTTTACTATCATATTTTTCTGAGACCTGATGGGAACAAGATTAGGATGTAACTTCCAGCACTTGTCTTTGGTGTGCTTCGGCCTCTTGCAGTACTCACATACAACTTCTTTCTTTCCTGTGCCACTAGAAGTTCCAACATTCCCTTTAGTTTAATCCCCATATTGGCAAAGTGATCATTAATATCAGCCCCTTCAACCTGTACAGCCCTTCTGCTCTCTTCACTACTCACCAATGCATAAGCTTGTGACAAAGATACACACTCCTTGGAAAGAATATTCTGTTTTGTGATATCATATTCCGGGTTTAGTCCGGTTAAGAACTCAAATACCCTGTTTCTTTCAACCAGTTTCCTGTAGGTCTCTGCATCATTGGTGGTGTCCCAGGTTACAGCTTCTATCAAGTCTACTTCTTGCCACAAAGACTTCAAAGTTGAGAAGTATACAGATAATGGTTTCTCCCCTTGTCTCAGATTCTTCACATCACTTCTCAACTTATAGGCTCTAGCCACATTTAGTTTTTGGGAATAGGTTTCAGCAACACTATCCCATATTTCCTTTGCTGAATTCATCCATAGATAGTGTTGGCTGATCTGTGGCTGCATTGAGTTCACAAGCCACCCAATGACAGTGTAATTTTCTTGCATCCACTTCTCATAGGATGGATCATCTTCTGGGGGAGCCTTCTTACTCCTGGAAATGAACCCCCACTTTCCTCTACTACAAACATGAATCTTTACTGATTGTGACCATGCCAGATAATTAGTTCCATCTAGCTTAACTGTGGTCACAGTCAATAAGGAATCACTTGGAGTCCCCTGACCCAGTCCATATTCAGCACCACTTTTGTTTTCAAACTCTGAGGAGTACATCATGTAAACACTCCAAATATGATTTCAGATGACTTCTACAAGTATGCTGGATAAGAACAAGCAATAACTGAGTTCAGCCGACCACAAGGAGACAACACACTGAGTTCAGCCGACCACAAGGAGGCAACACACTGAGTTCAGGCTTCAAGAAGAAATCAGAAACTCCTAGGCACTGTGCACTTAGCCGAAGTACCTTTTCAAGGTTGTACACTCAGCCAAGAAGAGTAAGTACCAATCGGTATTGCTGAATAGGCCTTTTCACAAACACAGTGTGGGCAATAGAGACAACCCCACTGTCAAAGAAGAGAAAAGACCCCAAAAACTGTTCGTACAGCCCTCTAAAAACAGCCGAACAAGAGTAACAATACACAGCCTTGTTACAAGGATGTTTCAACAGGTTTTAACAGTCCAAGAAGAAGAGAAAAACAGCCCAGAAATTTCTGGGTTAAACCAGATTTAATGCAGTTGAAGGTAGTACAGAACAGCTAGGATTTTCGAACACTTCAACAGTCCAAACACAGTCGAAGGTAATGCAAAACAGAACTAGAAAAACTGAGCACAACTTACAGTTCGAGCTTCAGCAGTCCAAACACAGTCGAGCTTCAAAAACAGAACCGAGCTGTTCCCCTTCCCTTTTTTTCTTCTTCTCTGATTCTTCCTGGTTACCGAACCCCTTCTCCAAGAGATTCTAGTATTGGGCTTGTCCAATGACCTCCAAGAATCAGGTAGTATGTGACTAAGCCTCCAGCCCTAGGACGTTCAAGTTCAGATATGCTCTGATACCATGTTGAAACTAAAGAGAGGAGAGGAGACGTGTGTTTCGGCAATGAGGGTTTTGAGAAGAGTTTTCGAACAGTCTCTATCTCAGCCCTCTAACACTGTTTTATTAGATATTTTTGAGTAATTACAAAGAGGCCCTTAGTTGGGCAGAATTTACAAAGAACTTAAAAAAATAACTTAACATTGATAGGATGGGCCCAAAATAACAAGAAGAATAAACAACCTATGGGCCATTCAGCCCATCTTCTCTACAATTATAACAGAACTTAACAGTATGCCCCTCTAATCCACAACATGTGCACCTTCTAGGACCAGTACTCTGTCCTCTACCATGACCTTCCCCTGAATCTCGACCTTCACTCCGACCACTAGTACGGTTGAACATAGGACCACTTCGGTTCCCTGGAAATCCATGACCACCTCCACCACCTTTATTTCCGCAACCTCCTCCTCTTGCCACCACGAAAATAGACTTGTCTGAGAGAGTGGAAGGCTCTGTAGGTTCAATATAAATCCTCCAGAGTTGAGCAAACACCTCCTCAAGAGAAGAGAGAGCAGATCCACCTAATATTTTTGCTCGAATAGGTTAATATTCAGATTTTAAACCCACTAAAAACCTTGTCAAGAAGTGATTGGTGTAGTCTAGACATCACTATGTATAAGCTCAAAGGGAGAGGTAGCATGCTCAAACATGTGAGGAAAAGGTAAAGTATGACTCTTAAACAACTGCAGACAGACGACCCAACCTATGCTCCTTCCCTTTCACCTTCCTAGTGTTCCAATCCTGAATAAAACATTCATCATGAAAAAAGGTTAGAATGTTACCTTCATCAACTAAATGGCCAACAAAAGTTATATTTGTAGTGAGATCAGGAACAAGAAAGGTTTTGGTAAGAGGGAAGATGCGGTGGGTGAAACCTTAAGAGATAGATCATTGCTACCAATGATGTTTAACTTTTCACCATTGGTAGTAACAATATGTTTGCAATGGGTTTTAATAAGGTTACTTGGTTGAATGTTTTCCTTAACCCTAAATCCCAAAGAATCACCTTTAACAAAAGAATCACCACCAAGAGAAGATTTCTTACTTCCATGTGCTACAACAGTAGTGTCAATCCCATAGGTTGATCCATCTAGTTTCACAGGAACAATATCAACTCTATCAGAGGCCATTTCAGCAAGGAAACTGTTGGTTCGGCTTATTTAATGTATATTTTAGTCATTGTTGGGTCTTAAGTCATTAGTTATTGGGCCTAAACTTGTTTAATGTTTTATTTGTCTTGGTGTCCCATCACTAATTAGGGGCATTCTGGTCCATTCATGTAACATTATGTGATAAACATATATATGAGATAGTAGGTTCGGCTGAAAGGTTTAGAGCCGCCATTCTCAAACTTTCTCCTCTTCTTCTTCTCTTCTTCTTCTTCGGCTGCTGTGTTCCAGCAAACATGGCATCAGAGCATTAATCCATCTCCTGGTTACAGCCGCCGCCACCTTTTCTACTCTTATTTATTCCTTCTTTTTTCTTCTCTATCTTTGTCGCTATGAAGAAACCCTAGGGTTGACCGTAGAATATAGCAAGATCTGTATCTAGGGTTTCTCTTGGTTGTAGGGCCCAAGTGGAGTTTGTCCCAGAAGTTGATGCCCTACTAGACTCCTTACAATAGGTAGTAGCCATTCTAGGTGGAAGGACTGATTTCGGCAGTCCTAGTACAAGTCGTAGGGGTGATTATAGTCTACAATAGCAGAAGTCAAAGCCCAGTAGAAGTCAACACAGTGCAGCGGTGGGTTGCTCTTGGTTTCAGATCTAATACGAGTTCTCAGGAATGTAACAACCTTGGTAAGTCTGAAACAGTATTCTTTGTACTGAGTTTGCAATCGTGATCATTGTAAGAGGGAGGAGATGTCTTCAATATCGGGGGAAGAGTCTTCTAGGGATAATAGATCTGGTGGGAGGTCTCCTAATCTAGAAAATCCAAATCTGCACAGCTTGCAGATCACCAGTGTGTTGTTGGATGAATACAATTTCAGAGAATGGTCTGTTTCTGCCATGCTCTTCATTACTTCTTGGGAACTCACCAGTTATTTAGATGGGCAGAAGAAGGAACCTGAAGTGGGTAGTGTGGAGTATACAGTTTGGCGTAAGGAGAATGCTACTGTTATGTCCTGGCTGCTTGCTTTAATGACTCCAAGAGTAGCCAAGACTGTTCAACACTTTTCCACTACTGCTAAGATTTGGGAGAAAGTGTCTAAAACTTATGGACAGAGAAAGAACAATGCCGGAATTTATAGGCTAAACCAAGACATTGCTGCCTTGAGACAAGGAGTTATGATAGTTGCAACGTATTTTGCAACCCTAGAAGGACTCTGGGAAGAGCTTGATCACCACCTTATTCTTGATTGGGAGAATGCCAAAGACAAGGAGAGGCATGACAAAAAAATTGAAGAGGGTAGGGCCTTTAAGTTCTTGGTTGGTTTAAACCCAAGGTATGAGAGCATAAGGTCTCAAATTTTGGGAAGGGATGAAATTCCAGATTTACATCATGTTTATTATCTAGTAAGGAATGAAGAGGTTAGGAGGAAAGAGATGCAAGTTGACACTCAAATACAGCCTAGTTGAACAACCTGTTGAACATTCAGCCCTGATTTTTTCAAATCAAAAGGGGAACAAGTATTCAGACAAGAGGCATCTTAAGTGCACTCATTGTGGAGGTGAAAGGCATGTAAAAGAGACGTGTTGGGTTCTTTATCCTCATCTGAAACCAGCTGCCTTGAGGAAAGACAAGAAGCACCAGAAGGGTTAAGCAGCAAGTGGGAACCTTGTTACTAGTCACAGTGGTGATAGTACAAAGAACACATCAACAGTTGCTTCTTCTTGTCTCTGCTTTTAGTGCAACTAGTTCTATTGACTCTACTTCTTAGATTATTGATTCCAGTGCAACTGACCACATGACACATATGTCCTCTTTATTTTCTTCCTATCACTTATTGTCTGGTCAAGATAAGATGAGAGTTGCTGACGGTTCTCTCTCCACCATCTCTGAGAAAGGGGTAGTTGACCTAAGCAAGGACCTCTCTCTTAAATCTGTTCTGCATGTTCCCAATCTTACTTCCAATCTCTTATCTATTTCAAAGCTTACCAAGAATTTGAACTGTAGCATAACCTTTTTTCCTACTCATTGTGTCTTTCAGGACAGATTGACGAAGAGAACGATTGGGAGCGGTCATGAGTATGGAGGTCTCTACTATTTTGATGCAGACATCAGTTCGGCCTTACAAACATCTACTGCTAGTAGTCAGAATATTGTGGAGTCAATATCTAGGTTACATTTGTGGCATGCTAGGCTAGGTCATTTACCTTTTTGATCATTGGAAGGGTTGTGTTTTGGAGCAGCAACAGTAATCCGAACCAGTGAAGAAGGAAGAAGAAGATGAGGAAGAAGACAAGAGAAAGAGAGAATAGGAGGGTTTAGTCGAAACTGATTAGTCTCCCATTCAGTCGACCCCCTTATGTTTATTAGGTTCTAATTACACTTAGAAAGACTAAACTGCCCTCACTTAAGTGTGGGGCAGAGTACTCTAATAAAACAACCACATAAGCAAAGTACTTAACTGACATGAGATTACTAAACTACCCCTATTCGGCTCACTCTAACACTCCCCCTCAAGCTGGAGAATATATGTCATATAATCCCAGCTTGTTACATAGATGGTTCACTTTCCCTGAGTTTAGAGCTTTTGTAAACAAATCTGTCCATTGATCATTTGAGGCCACATGTTCTGTGTTTATCTCTCCAGCAAGGACCTTCTCCCTCACAAAGTGGCAATCAACATCTATGTGCTTTGTCTCTCATGAAATACAGGATTGGATGAGATATGGAGTGCCACTTGGTTGTCACAATACAGTCTCATAGGTCTATCCATGTGAAACCCAATTTCTTGTAGAAGATTCCTCAACCACACTAACTCACAGGTAGTATGTGCCATGGCCCTATACTTAGCTTCAACACTACTTCTGGCCACAACCGTCTGCTTTTTACTCTTCCACGTCACAAGATTTCCTCCAAGAAATGTGCAATAGCCCTTAGTAGATCTTCTATCATTCACTGAGCCTGCCCAGTCTGCATCTGTATAACCCACTACTTCAAGTTTTCCTCCTAGTTTATACAATAGTCCATGGCCTGGAGCTCCTTTCAGATACCTCACAATTCTAAGAATTGCATCCTAGTGAGGTATACAAGGGTTCTGCATGAATTGGCTCACCACACTAACTGCAAAGGATATGCCGGGTCTCGTGATAGTCAGATAGTTCAGCTTCCCCACTAGTCGTCTATACCTTCCAGGATCTTCAAATACTTCTCCTGTATCACTGCTCAACTTAACATTTGATTCCATAGGGGTCTCAGCCGGTTTTGCACCTAACAGTCCTGTTTCTTCCAATAGATCAAGAACATATTTTCTTTGGCACAGATTTACACCTTGTTTTGATCGGGCAACCTCTATTCCCAAGAAATATTTCAATGTTCCAAGATCTTTTGTTTGGAAATGATTTTACCGAAATACCTTTAATTTTCCAATCCCCAATTTATCACTGCCAGTAATGACAATATCATCCACATAGACCACTAATAGAATCTTCCTAGCTTCTGAGTTATAGCTGAACACTGAGTGATCTACCTGGCACTGCTTCATTCCAAAACTCTTCACCACTTCACTGAACTTCCCAAACCAAGCACGCGGCGATTGTTTCAGCCCATAAATTGCCTTCTTCAATCTGCATACCTTACCATCCTCCCCCTGAGCAACAAACCCAGGTGGTTGCTCTATATATACCTCCTCCACAAGATCACCATGGAGAAAGGCATTCTTTATATCAAGCTGAAACAGAGGCCAATCATTCATAACTGCCAGGGAAATTAGTACACGAACAGAACCAATCTTAGCCACCGGAGAGAATGTCTCCATGTAGTCCACTCCATACAACTGTGAGTAACCTTTAGCAACAAGTCTGGCCTTCAGACGCTCCACACTACCATCTAGCAAGTATTTCACAGTATACACCCATTACATCCCACAACATGCTTACCAGGTGGGAGAGTAGTAAGTTCCCACATTTGAGTATGTTGAAGAGCAGAAAGTTCCTCCTCCATTGCCCGCTGCCAATCAGGTGAACTGAGAGCTTCTTGAACATTGTTAGGTATGGAAATAGAGGATAAAAGGGAAACAAACTGGCGATATGATGTAGAAAGACGAGATAATGAAACAAAATTGGAAATGGGATGGAGGGTAGAACTGCGTTTACCTTTAAATAAGGCAATGGGTAGGTCAAGGTCTGAAGGTTCAACAATAGGAGCCATGAGAGGACCCACAGATGAGGTAGAAGCTGGAGGAGGGGCCGATGTCGTTCGACGTGTATACACTTGTCGGATTGGTGGACGTTCAGTGGTGATCTGCATGGGATGAGGTGATGAGTCTACTCCAACAACAACATCTGGAACTGGATCACTGACCGGGAGAGGAAGAGGAAGTGCGGGTGGAGACGAAGGCGCTTCAGGACTTGAGAAGAAGGGAACCGACTCAAAAAAGGTGACATCAGGGTAGACATAGCACTTACGGGTAATGGGATTATAACACTTGTACCCTTTTTGAGTCCGTGAGTAGCCAAGGAAGACACATTTAATTGAGCATGCATATAGCTTGTCTATTCCAGGGCTCAGATTTTGGACAAAGCACACAAAACCAAAGACACGAGGAATTAATGGGAATGGAGATAAAGTGGGAAACAAGATAGAGAAGGGGGACCGACCATGAAGGATGAAGGAAGGCATCCGATTAATGAGAAAACATGCAGTGAGTACAGCATCACTCCAAAAATGTTTAGGAACATTCATGTGGTGAAGAATAGACCGAGCAGTTTCAAGAAGCTGACGGTTCTTCCGTTCAGCTACCCCATTTTGTTGAGGGGTGTATGCACATGATGTCTGATGGATAATGCCACGCTGTTCTAAATACTATTGAAATGAAGTAAGAAAGTATTCACGACCACTAAAAAGCTTGTAACATCTAGTTGCTCCCTTTGCTGTTGCTGAACTTTAATATTTGGAGTAAGGGGGTGATAGACATTGAGTTTATTCCTTATATTCTTCATGTTGGCATAGTACTCTTCTAGTGTTTTGGTTCCTTGCTGTAAATCAAAATACTCCTGATAAAGCTGATACACTCTTGTTGTGTTATCTTGTCAAGAATATAGCTTCTTAGCATGCTCCCATATATCCTTAGCCGTATCAAGGAACATAAAGTTGGCACTAATTTTGGGTTCCATACTATTCCACAGCCAAGTCATGATTTGAGCATCTTCTTGCTCTCAATCATCAAACCCTGGAGAGTCCTCCGGTGGCTTCTCATCTCTTACATGCTTTACTTTCTTCTTTGCCTTGAGAAACACTTCCACTGATTTAGGCAATGGAACATAGTTCTCCCCATTCAGCTTAATTGAGGTCATTTGTACCCCTAGGTAGTCGAAGGAAATTACCACATTAGGTTTCTGATCATTGTAGTCATCTCCTATTGCTGCCATTGTACTCTTTCACAGCTGCCTCTAACCTTACTTCTCAGCTACAAGCTGATTGATGTTGTTCACAGTTTGATACTTCAGCACCTATTGCAGCCCCCAAACACAATAGTGGGAGCACACACTTGTTCTTCTTCACACTACTGCTGACTTCACACACCTATGACCCACATAAGCATCACAAGCACCACAACACAACAGTAGGCCCTCTTACAACCATTCAATAAAAAAAATTGTGCATCACAAGCACCACAACACAGTCAAACTGCTACACCCAGTTCAGATTTGTTTAACACACTTAAGAGGGCATTACACGACCACAAGAAGCTTGGCAAGGTCACTGCATTCCACCTTACACACTCGGCCACCTACAGCAGCCCTAACACCACTCAACAACTCACAACAGCCCTACACCATTTGGTTACTGCACACACAACCCTTCTTAGGGAAACAATGAACCTAGTTCTCTAGGTACTAATCAATACTAACTGATTCTTGAAGGGTTCCTACCCAGAAATACCAGCAACACAAAAGGACTAAATAACCAACCTTCCTTTGAGAGTTTCAGCCAACCATTCACTGCTGAAATCACCTTCCTTGATGAAGAAAACTGTGCGCAGCAGAGAGCAACGAGCTGTGATGTCTCAAACCTAGGGCGAACCAGCTCTCTCCATTAACTAACTAGAAACGAAGAAGAGGGTGTCACGAATACAGCTGAGATGCTTTGTAAGCGGAAGCAGGTCAGAAGCCTTGCTCTGATACCATGTTTTGGAGCAGCTACAGTAATCCGAACTAGTGAAGAAGGAAGAAGAAGATGAGGAAGAAGACAAGAGAAAGAGAGAATAGGAGGGTTTAGTCGAAACTGATTAGTCTCCCATTCAGTCGACCCCCTTATGTTTATTAGGTTCTAATTATACTTACAAAGACTAAACTGCCCTCACTTAAGTGTGGGGCAGAGTACTCTAATAAAACAGCCACATAAGCAAAGTACTTAACTGACATGAGATTACTAAACTACCCCTATTCGGCTCACTCTAACAGGTTGTTTCCTGAATTATTCAAGGGTATTTCAAGTCAAAGTTTAGTTTGTGAAGTGTGTCAGTTGTCAAAACAATGTAGAATTGTTTATCCAGTTTCTAGTAATGAAATTCAAGCACCTTTTGATTTGGTTCATTCTAATGTTTGGGGCCCTTCACCTCTTGTTTTTGTTGATGGCTATCATTACTTTATCAGTTTTATTGATCACTACTCATGATGCACATGGATCTACTTGCTATAAGGATGTGATGAAGTGCCACGAATAACCATGGCATTTTGTAAAATGATTGAAACACAATTTGACACGAAGATTAAGCAATTCCAATCAGACAATGCTACTGAATATTTTGAAAGATCCTTGAACCTATTCATGGAGGATGCTGGCATGCTACATCAGTCATCTTGTGCTAGTACCCCTCAACAGAATGGGGTTGCTGAGCACAAGAATAGACACCTATTGGAGACCACTCGAGCCTTACTATTTCAGCACAAGGTTCCCAAGTACTACTGGTCTCAAGCAGTCCTTACCGCATCATATCTGATAAATTGGATGCCATGCAAGCTGTTGGGTATGAAAACTCCTTTCTCTGTCCTTTGTCCTAATCTTCCAGACTTTCCTCTTGCACCTAGAGTCTTTGGTTGTGTATGTTTTATACATGTAAATGATCCAAAGAATACCAAGCTGGATCCTAGGGTTACGAAAGGAATCTTTCTAGGGTACTCTCCTACACAAAAGGGTTACAAGTGTTATGGTTCCGCCACCAAGAAGAAATATGTCACAAAAGATGTGGTATTTTTTGAGTGTCAATCCTATTTTCATTCTTCCCAGAATCCTCTTCAAGGGGAGACTAGTGGGATGGAAGAGAATTCTTCTTCCCCCTCCTTTTTTTTGCCTCTTTCTGCCTCGAGCCTTCCATCTTCTCCTCCTGATCCTCCTAGTTGTAGCATCCCGGGTGAACCTAGTGAGGTTCCCATTTTGCTTGTTACCACTCTTGATGCTGCAGATGTTACTAAGGACTCTAGTAGGCAACAAAAAGATATAAGAATCATCTACAACAGAAGGAAAAAGGGCCCTCTAACTCATGACAGCAACCAATCGGACTCGGATCAACCTGTCTTAGCAACTCCAAGTAATCTTATCACACATACTTCTAATTTGAATCTCCCTACAACAGAAGGAAAAAGGGCCCTCTAACTCATGACAGCAACCAATCGGACTCGGATCAACCTGTCTTAGCAACTCCAAGTAATCTTATCACACATACTTCTGATTTGGATCTCCCTATTTCTCTTCGTAAGTCTACCCGTTCTTGTACTATCCAACACCCCATTGCTGAATTTGTTTCTTACTCACGTTTATCTCCTCGTTATAATTCTTTTGTGTCTGGTCTCTCCTCCGTGCATGTCCCTACAAGGTACTTAGAGGCAGTGTCTGACCCAAGATGGAAAGAGGCTATGAATGAAGAAATGAAAGCCCTAGTGAAAGCAAGGATTTGGGAATTAGTGGATCTACCGGAAGGGAAGAGCACTGTCAGATGCAAGTGGGTGTTCACTGTAAAGCATAGGGAGGACGGGTCGATTGAAAGGTACAAGGCCAGACTTGTGGCAAAGGGGTTTACTCAAAAGGAAGGGATTGGCTACAAAGAAACCTTTGCTCCAGTAGCGAAGTTCAACACAATCCGGGTTTTTTTGTCATTAGCTGCAAACTTCTCATGGGAGCTACATCAGTTGGATGTGAAGAATGCTTTCCTAAATGGCGATCTACATGAAGATCATGGATCCTCCACCAGGTTATGTTTTTGATAGGAAAGTGTGTAAACTGAGGAAAGCATTATATGGTCTTAAGCAGTCTCCTCGGGCTTGGTTTGAGAAGCTTTGTGGGGCCATGAAGAAAGTGGGGCAGATCATACCTTGTTCATAAGGAAACAAAATAGCAAACTTACAGTACTCATTGTCTATGTGGATGATATGGTGATTACTAGGGATGATTTGGAAGAGATAAAAAGATTAAAGGAGTTCTTGGCTTCTAAGTTTGAGATCAAAGACTTGGGCCATCTGAGATACTTCCTTGGGATTGAAGTTGCTCGGTCAAAAGAGGGCATTTATATATGTCAGCGGAAGTATGTCCTTGACCTCCTAGAAGAGATAGATATGATGGGGTGTAGGCCAGCAGATACTCCAATAGAATAGAACCATGGTCTACAAAAATCAGTAGGAGAGAACTACCTTGATAAAGAGACATACCAAAAGCTGGTAGGGAAGTTGATATTATCTGTCTCTCACTCGACCAGATATTGCTTATGCTGTACATGTTGTCAGGCAGTTCATGCACTCTCCTAAGATCCCTCATATGAGAGCAGTGGAAAGGATTCTTAGGTACTTGAAGACTTGCCCAAGAAAAGGAATTCTGTTTAGAAAACACAATAAAATTGAAATTGAAGTGTATACTGATGCAGATTGGGCCGGTTTTGTTGGGGACAGGATGTCAACTTTTGGGTATTGCACATTTGTTGGAGGGAATCTGGTTACATGGCGGAGTAAAAAACAGAATGTGGTTGCTAGATCAAGTGCAGAGGCTGAATGTCAAGTTATGGCTCATGGTGTCGCTGAACTTCTGTGGCTTAGGACCCTTCTTAGTGAGCTAGGGATAAAGATCAAGTGTCCTCTCAGGTTGTACTGTGACAACAAGGCTGCCATCAACATTGCAAATAACCCAGTGCAACATGATAGGACGAAACATATTGAGATTGACCGACACTTCGTTAGAGAAAGAATAGTCTCAGGGGAACTCTGCATTCCTTATACTCCTTCCGATATGTAGATTGCAGATGTGCTAACAAAAGGGCTAGCTTCAACGGAATTCTTGGACTTGGCAAGCTAAACATGACTGACATCCATGCTTAGCTTGAGGCGGAGTGTTGGTTCGGCTGATTTAATGTATATGTTAGTCATTGCTGGGTCAAACATATATATAAGATAGTAGGGTCGGCTGAAAGGTTTAGAGCCGCCATTCTCAAACTATCTCCTCTTCTTCTTCTCTTCTTCTTCTTTGGCTGCTGTGTTCCAGCAAACAGAAACAACAGTCCAGACACAGTACTGGAGGAAGTCAGGGGACCTGAAAATATACAACAAACAACTTCAGCAATCAATAACTCAAAGTTGACAGTCCAAAAAAAGGCAAGTTTTAGGACTGTCAAATCTAAAACCTCTCAAATATCAATCTAAAATCTGAAACAATTTAATGGGAAGCAAGAAAACCCTAGTACAGCACCAGATCTAAGGTTACAGGTTGACTGAATCAGCCGATTGAGAGAAAACTGTGATTTGCCAACATATCAGGTGTCTTTTCCAAGAATAAAGTGGTACCTTGTGCTGGTCGAAACAACACTCAGAAAACTCCAAACCAGAAACTAAGTGTAGGGTTGAAAAGAGCTTGAGAGAACCCTTCAATCTGGAGAGAAAAACCTAAATCACTGGCTGGTTTATAAGGCCTGAAGTCCGAAGCTGTTGCAGTCAAAAAGGGTAACTGTACAGTATTGCCGCCCCAAGAAGAAGATCAGAATTCCTTCAAAAATTTTACCAAATCAGATGCTGTTCGTAGGGTGAATAGATCAGGTCTAGGTAACACTAGACCTGAAGTTTGGCCTCGAACCAATGTCTCCCAAGAAAGATCTAGGCGACACCAGATCAGGTTATCACAACCACAAATTGGAAGAGATTCACCATTAGCAGTAACAATGTGATTTTCAAAGGAACATGGTTTAGGGGACTGACCAAAGGAAGCCCTAGTCATGTGGTTTGAGGCTTTCAAGTCAATGATCCACTTATCTGATGGGGAAGAACAAAAGTAAATAGACTTACCAGATAGACCAATAGCTGAAAAAGCAGAGGAAATAGCCAAATGACATCAGTTGACAGATTTTAACTTCAATAAGAGAGCTAGAAGAATCTGCCTTTGGAGCTGAAGTGGAGGAAGATGAGACATCAGGTGATTCAGCCACTGCATGATAGGCCTTAGGCTCTCTCCCTTCTTAGGGGGCCAAATGGGGCATTCAACAATGATATGACCAGTTGCTTATAGTAGGTAAAAAAGTTATTTTTCTTGCAATGAGATGGCACATAACCAAAGTTGCACTCATAACACTGTATCTTTGATAAATTTTTCTTTCCTTTTTGCTTAGTAGCCAGAAAAATGACATCAAAGCCATGCTCTATTATCAAGAGAGGACTGAGTAAGAAGCCGGTTTCCTCTCTCAATAGTTCACAAAGACAACAGTTTGTGATTAAATCCCCCAAGTGAACCAACTCATATTCATTCCAAAGATTTAGAAATCCAGCATAGTACTCTCAAATCCTTTTCTCTCCTTGAGCAATATTGTCTGGAGATATTGGACTGCTAATAAACTTTCTCAAGGTAGTCAAACATGTCATGTGCAGTCTTAAGTCCTCTCATAGGAATAGCCACATCAACAATGACTGAACCTAAGATCTAGGAAATGACTTGTTCATTCTCAATCTTCCATTGCTTCAGCCCCTTTGCATCACTAGTATCAGGCATAGTTGTAGAGCCATCTATATAGCCCCTCATCCCTTTTCCTTCTGCACTATGGAAGTTACTACCATCAAACTTAACTGATATTGTCTGATTCGTCTTGGATCCCATCACTAGTAAACATATACGAGTACAGTGAAAGAAAGACCTCTGAAGTTGAGGAATGCTGTCCAAATCGCAGAGGAAATGAAAAATTAAAATTGCAGTCCAAAAATGGAAGGAAACCCTGCTGCCACCCAGAAGAGAAGATCAGAACTTCTCCATATCTCCAAGACTGCTTGAAAAATGATGTGACATCTAGGGAGAGAAAAACTGGATGAGGCAACACTACCACTAAAGTTTCAGCTCAATCTAATTTGTTACAAGAGAGTTCTAATAAGAACTCTTCTGCTGGTTTTTCTGAACAGAGAAAACCGTTTTAGGGATGATCTCACAAGATGACTGATGTGAACAATTTGCCTAAGCAAGTGAAGCAGAGAAGATGAAGATACAACAGATATGTTCAGTTGGTCTCAATCTGTCAAGCCAATCCAGAAACATAGCTTCATATTTAAAAGGGGTAAAAGTACAAGTTTAACCTTATAAAAGAAAATAAGATACAAAAGAGTACATGAGTCTAGTGTAAGTTCACATTTGTTTCCTTCTCTCTCTGAATCTTTTAATCATTGGAAGGACCCAGGAAAGAATAATAAGATTATAAGCTGAATCTGAGTCTGAGAGGGGCCTCATCCTTTTTCTAACGATGTTCCCCTGAGATCCAAAGCACAATTTTGTTTTTTTATTCACTTAACGGAAGGGAAAAATCAGCATATCAACTTTGCTGTTAATATTTAACGACGATGTCAATTATCAAAGTACTTGGGGGTATTTTAAGGGAATTTTCAAATAGTTGGGTAAGTTTTAGTCAATGGTCAGAAAACATAGGGGTAGTTTAAGTACTTTTCCCTAGATTTATTTTTTGTATACTTGCACAGGTGTTTGTTTGATATTTAATTGGAATTTATGAATGTTCTGGTTTTCATCTTTAGCACTCTTAGGTAGCAATATTATAAGTGACATTAGCTTTTGAATTATTCTTGCAGATGGGAAAGTGCAACCTTATTTTCAATGGTTTTGGGAGGTATATGCTACTTTGGAAGGTTGGTTGTTATGTCAGTTTTTTCTCAATATCCTATACCTAATTGAGTTAATGACAGAAATACCCTCTAAACCTCTCAATATTGTTTCTAGTATCCCCTTCAAATAATGGATTGCATATAAAATATAACCTAGCTTGTTACAAATGTTATCAACCCTTCTTTAACTAAAAAATTTAGTAATCAAATCAGCTAGTTGATTTTCAGTTTTCAAAAAAGGTTAAATAAATCTCAACTGAAGTTTTTATCTCACAAAGTGGAAGTCCAATTCAATATATTTTATCCTTTAATAAAATACTAGATTGGATGAAATGTGAGCAACAACCTGGTTTTTAGAGAATTTCATGGAAGGTGAAACCATATATTCAATCTCTTACAGTGAATGGTTTAACCATATTCATTAACATGCAGTACAACCATTGCTCCACACTTCAACATTACTTATTGAAGTTACACTTCATTTCGTACTCTTCTTGGCAATGTTCCCCCAGAAAGGTTCAATACCCTAATGTAGATGATCTTTTGTTAGAAGAAGTTTCTGTCGAATGAGCATTTATTTACCCTTCAACCTACAAATGACCTCTTGAGTATATTCATTGTCTAGGAGTTCATTTGGGATATCACAATATTCTACTAACAAAGTCCTAATGGGGAAGCCCAGGAACATGCATAAATCGATTCATCACACTAACCATAAATGAGATGGTAGGTCTTGTGATGATTATGTAATTTAGTTTGAACCAACAACCTATGTTTTTCTAGATTATCAAATAATTCTCATTTATTAACACGCTCAGCCTCAAATATGCCTAGGGGATATAAGATTGAGGTTTCTATTTTCTTAGGGCTAGGATTTCACATAAGAATACATTATCCATCTTCTCTTTTGGTTGGAATCTTTATTTCATTTTCCAATTTATGGTCAATATTAGAAAGACATCCTATAATTGTAGATGTAATATGCCCAAACTCCTAGCTAGTTAATATAACCAGAAGTTGCAAACTAGCACACCAAAAGAATAATAAGACTGAAGTCTCTAACAACAATCAATAGAAGTTTGAGGATGTCCGAATAATCCGTCCTTAATAGCAATCAACTAGAGAGAATAGTTGGAAGAAAGCTGTTGAGGTGAATAGATTTCTTGTATTTGGGGCAGTAGAATAGCTTAGTATTTCCTTTCTTTTTTTAAGGGCACTCCTATCCATATTTTATCATAAACAGGGGTATTTTTGTAAACACCATTTATTTACACTAATACAAGTAGTGGGCCGACTGGTTTAGAGTATTAGTGACTTCTAAACTATTCTCTAATCAGTTTTGACCCAGTTCTCTTCTCTCAGTCTTCTCCTTTGTCTTTCTCTTCCTCTTCGTTCTCTACTTTCTCCTTTTTTCTTTTATTTTATTTCTGGTTGTTGACTCATTATTGATTGACAGTGATTACCATCTTTTCATGATATCAGAGCAGGTGAAGTGATTAGGGTTTCTTTTCTTCTTTCCTCCCTAATTGTTTGATTTTTTTTTTCTCTTCTAAGTGTGCTGCAACTATTGTTGGTGATTGGAGTTGAACCCAGATAGATTTCTGGGTGATTTGTGATGGTCTATACCATTACAGCTTCTGTGAAAAGTGACTGGTGATGTGTTGTGACCCTCTAGTGGACTCAAACCAGGAGGGAATCCATTGTGAAGTGAAAGGTGCTGTTTTTTTATGATCATGAGAGTGACAAGGTTGGTATTTTCATCCCCTATTTGCTTTCAGTAGTTTTGTTAGGCCAAGATAACCTTTGGAAGTGTGTGTGTAGAGAACACTGATGTGGGCCCCACAGCCACGGTCCCACTGTGTTCGTAGGGTAGAAGATGTTCTAGTCTGCCTAGGGTTAGCTATTGGTCATTTAGTTGTTTTAGTTGTTATTTATTTCAGACTTATTTTTTGCTCTATTTGTTATGTAAAGACTAAGGGCAGATCTGTCCTTTCCATGTAATGAGCATAACCTATAAATATTAATTAAAGTGGCGGCGGCAGGACATTAAGCTTCTGCTCCTCCTTTCAACCCTTGTGTTCTACTGCTTCTCCTCCCTCTTCCTCTTCTTTCCTCTTACCTTTCTTCTTATCTTCGATCCTGAAATCCATTAGGGTTCAAGACTGATAACAGTCCTAAACTTCTACTTGGTATCAGAGCTAGGGCTTCTCATGTGAGTCTAGTCCAGCCGACCACATGAGAACCATCCAAGGCTGGAAGCTGAGAAAGCAGAGTTCATTGACTGGTTCTTGGAGATCTCCAGAGGATTAACAGCTGTTTGAAGAAGTGCCACAGTTGCAACGAATTGGTGATCAAGAAGAATCAGAGAAGGCTAGGGTTCGGGTAACCTTGGTAGGTAGCGAACTGCATCCTATTGTAAGTCTTTTATTTTCTGAGAGAAGTAACATCAGAGAAGATAGGTTGGACCTATCCAGCAAGGATGGCCGAACCACTCTAGGGTTTTGTCTTATCCCTGTGGTAAACCCTAGTATTAGGCCGAACCTTGTGATCTTATCCCTGCGGCAAACCCTAATAGTTCTCCTCAACATTGATCAGTTTTAGGGTTTCATATTAACCCTAATACAAACCTTATCCGTACGGTACTGTCTGGAGTGTACGGCTCTTAGGACTATTAAAACCTCAAATTGGCTTCAGCATATCAGATTGCTCCTCAAACTGTTTTTTTAGTTTTCTTTTGGGGTTTCGAACACTTCTAAAGGGGTGAAAACAGTTTGGACTGTTGCTGTTGTGTGTGGTTATTGATTTCAGATCAGTCTTATACATGTTTCATGCACATCTACCGTGAGTACAGATTGGTTCTATACTGATTTTGTGACTATGGTTGGGAGTCCTAGTGCTGGTTTTGACTGTAGTAACCATAATTTTGAGACTTCCAGTTCTTGACCGAAATGGAGTTTAAGAATTCAAGTTATGGTGGTGGTTCTGAGACAGGTTTTCAGATTACAACCGTAAAGTTTGATGGATCAAACTATTTGGAATGGGCCCAATCAGCCATGATGGCTATTGGGGGAAGGGGCAAAGTAGGGTATCTCTTGGGAGATGTGGCAGAACCTTCCAAGGGAGACCCTATGTATACCAAGTGGGTCCAAGAAAACTACTTGGTTATGACATGGCTCTGTAATTCTATGCAGCCCCATATCAGCCGAAATTACTTATGGGCAAAGACAGCCAAGGAGATATGGAATGTGATGAAAGAGACTTACTCCCAACCCCTTAATGTTGCCAGAGCATATGAGTTGAAATGTGAGGTGAATTCCCTTAAACAATGAGAGAAACCGATGTCGGTCTACTTCTCTACCTTGAAGTCCCTGTGGCATGAGATTGATCACTTAGAGACTCTTGAGTGGTAGAGTCCCAAAGATGCTCAGATACATAGAAAGCACATCGAGACAAACAGAGTGTTTGAGTTCCTGGCAGGACTGAATTCAGAATATGATATTGTGAGGCAGCAGAATTTGACTAGAGATAGTGTGACCCTCTCTTAGGCATACTCCTTAGTGCACAGTGAAGAGACCAGGAGGAAAGTCATGATGCAACCTTAGCCGCTTACACCTGCCTTGGTAGCTGTCAAACCCAAAACAGAGGGTGATTCAGAGAGGGACAGAAAGAAGGAAGATAAAAGGGATGTGGTGTGTGAGCATTGCAAGAAATCTAAACACACAAAAGAAACATGTTGGAAGCTGCATCCACATTTGGTCCCGGCAAAGTTGAGAAATAAAAGGGGTAATGCTCATGTGGCTATGACTACTGATTTAGCATCTTCATCTGGCACGAGAGGCACACCATTAGAGACCTTAGCTACAGTTCGGGCTGCTCTAATACAATTGGAGAAGGAAGTTGACTGTTCAACTCAGTTACCGCAGTCATCATCAGCTCCGGCCACATCGGCCTTTGCACACTCAGGTACTCGAGCCTCAGCCTACCATGCCTCCGCTCCAAGTACTACTGAACCGTGTTGGGTAATAGATTCAGGTGCATCCGACCATATGACTAGCTTGCCCTCTTTGTTTACTACTTATCACTTATCTTCTATTTGGGATAAAGTATCTATATATGATGGCTCTCTTGTCCCTATTTCTGGCAAGGGTGACATCAAACTGTCAGATACTATATCCTTGTCCTCTATCTTGCATGTTCCTAAACTGGATACTAACCTCCTTTTCGTTAGTAGTATTACCAAACATTTGAACTGCTCAGTAACTTTCTTTCCTGACCGATGTGTTTTTCAGGACCTGGAGACGAAGAAGGTGATTGGGACTGGCTGTGAGACGAATGGGATCTATCTGCTCGGGGATAAGAAGTTACTTGTTTCTCAGGTTGTGAGTCCGGTTATGTTTTGGCATAACCGATTGGGTCATTTATCTTTTCGGTCCTTGAAGAGTCTGTTTCCTACTTTGTTTGAGTCTGTTGAGTCATCTCAGTTGAAGTGTGAAAGTTGTGAGTTTGCTAAACATTGTAGAAACTCTTATTCATTGAGTAATAAAAGGAGTAATAGTTCTTTTGATATTGTGCATATTGATGTTTGGGGGCCATATCACATTCCTTCTATGGATGGGTACAGGTATTTTTTGTTATTTGTTGATGACCACACCCGGTTTTCTTGGGTTTATCTTATGCGATCACGAGATGAGGTGCCTGCCCTGACCCAAAACTTCCACCAAATGATCCTAACCCAGTTTGATGCCAGGATAAAAGTGCTTAGATCTGATAATGCAAAGGAATACTTTGCTAAGCCATTGGCATCGTACCTCCTTAATCATGGGGTTAATACCGTTGGGGCTATTCCCTTACCTGTTCTTCAGGGGGATTGCAGTGAGGACAAGGTTAATACCGTTGGGGCTGTTCCCTTACCTGTTCCAATTGGTGATGAGGGCTGTAGTAGCGAGGGTGGTCAAAGGGATCGGGAGTTGAGAGTCTATCACAGGTGATGCAGGCAGGTTGATCCCCATCATCACCAGTCCCAGCCAACTCCAACTTTTTGTCCACATCTATAGCCCACTGCATCTCTTAGATTTTGTCCTATGATCGCCTATCTCCCTCCTACAGGTCCTATCTCACCTCCATTGCTGATGTCCCTATTCCGAGAACAGTGCAAGAAGCTCTATCAGTCCCGGAGTGGAGAGGTGCAATGCAAGTTGAAATGGATGCCCTGTTGAAAATAATATCTGGGAGCTAGTTGACTTGCCCAAAGGAAAGAAACCAGTTGGATGCAAGTGGGTATTTACTGTGAAGCACAATGCGGATGGTTCCATTGAGAGGTACAAAGCTCGGCTAGTTGCAAAAGGGTTCACTCAGACTTATGGTATAGATTACTTGGAGACATTTGCCCCGGTAGCCAAGATGACCACCATTCGGGTTCTATTATCTCTTGCAGCAAGCTACACTTGGCCTTTGTACCAAATGGATGTTTAGAATGCCTTCCTGAATGGGGACTTGCAGGAAGAGGTTTACATGCAGTTGCCTCCTGGATTCTATGATACAGAGGCAGGTAAGAAGGTCTGCCGGCTCAATAAGGCATTGTATGGTTTGAAGCAGTCACCTAGAGCTTGGTTCGACATATTCAGACTTGCCATTGGGAAGTTCGGTTATGTACAATCAGATCATACACTGTTCATCAAGAGGGTGGAGTCGTCACTGACACTACTTGTAGTTTATGTTGATGATATTGTGGTGACAGGAAATGACAACCTTGAGATTGAGTCACTCAAATAGCTCCTTCATCAAGAGTTTGAGGTGAAAGATCTGGGTACACTACGGTATTTTTTGGGTATTGAGATTGTTAGATCTAAACAATGGATCGTTATCTCTCAGAGGAAATATGTTTTAGATCTCTTGGCTGAAACTAGAAAGCTAGGTGTCAAACCTGCAGATACACCCATTGAACAGAACCACATGATTAGTGTAGAGAGTAGGGAGCTGCTTGAAGACAAAGTTATGTTCCAGCGGTTAGTGGGAAAGCTCCTATATCTATGCCTTACCCAACCAGACATCAGTTATGTCGTTAGTGTTATCAGTCAGTACATGCATTCTCCTAGAACCACGCACCTTCTAGCAGCAGAAAGAATACTAGCATATTTGAAGAGATGCCCGGGTAGAGGTATACTGTTCAAGAACAATGACCACATGAAGGTGGAAGTCTATACGGATGTCGATTGGGCTAGGAGTGTTGATGACAGAAGGTCTACCTCTGGATATTGTGCTCTTGTGGGAGGTAACCTGGTTTCTTGGAGGAGTAAGAAACAAAGTGTTGTCTCCCGATCCAGTGCTGAAGCTGAGTACAGGTTAATGGCTAATGGAGTGGCTGAAATTCTTTTGGGTGAGATCACTACTTGAGGAGTTGGGTATTGAGTATGAGAAGCCCCTGATGCTATATTGTGATAATCAAGCGACTATTAATATAGCACACAACCCAGTGCAGCATGACAGGACTAAACATATTGAAGTTGATCGACACTTTGTACGAGAGAGGGTCTCATCACAAGAAGTGTGTCTCCCATACATCACCTCTAATATGCAACTGGCATATATCCTCACCAAAGTTGTACCACGGAAGAAGCTAGAGGCAGATCTATCCAAGTTGGGAATGATAAACATTTATTCCCAACTTGAGGGGGAGTGTAGAGAACACTGATGTGGGCCCCACAGCTACGGTCCCATTGTGTTCGTAGGGTAGAAGATGTTCTAGTCTGCCTAGGGTTAGCTATTGGTCATTTAGTTGTTTCAGTTATTTATTTCAGTCTTATTTTTTGCTCTATTTGTTATGTAAAGACTAGGGGCAGATCTGTCCTTTCCATGTAATGAGCATAACCTAGAAATATTAATTAAAGCTTTTGCTCCTCCTTTCAACCCTTGTGTTCTACTGCTTCTCCTCCCTCTTCCTCTTCTTTCCTCTTACCTTTCTTCTTATCTTCGATCCTGAAATCCATTAGGGTTCAAGACTGATAACAGTCCTGAACTTCTACTGTGTGTAACTTTGATTGAAGATAAAACTCAGAGTGGATACAAGAAGATGCAGAAATTAAGACTTGGTTTTGGAATTCCGTGGATACCAAAATCAGCAGCACACTTATTTTTCTGGATACGTCTAAACAGATTTCGGATCAAGTGAAGAGGATGTATTCGAGTAGCAATAATATCACCTGAATATATAAGTTGTTTTAATCATTATTTAGTTTACAGCAGGGAGATAAAACATTCACCAGCTTGCCACTAGTGATATTACAGTTATGGAAAATCAGAGGAAAGAGTTATATGTTGCTAAATTTCTCCCAGGCATCAAACCTGAATAAGTACGAGCTCAAATTCTTGGGGGTCCAGAATTACCTGATTTAAAGGATGTGTTCTCTAGATTTCAAAGGGCTAGGTTACCTGAATCTACTCCTTTATCTGATCGTGTTGCTGTTGTTATTTCTAGAGTTGGTGGTTGAGGTGTACATAGTGGAGGATGTTGAAGTGGTGGACGTGGCCCATCTGGGCAATATGGTGGGAGAGGTGATATTGGAGGTAGAGGTGGTCATAGTCGTGGAAGGAATACAACTATTAGATTTTGCACTCACTATTGGTTAGAAGGTCACACCTTTGGATACTGTAAAGACTTGTATGGAGTTTGATTTTGCTCACAGTGCCATCATGAGGGCCATATAGTTGATTGCCATTTGTTGAAGAAAACAGGGAGTTATGCAAATCAAACCACTTAACATGATGGAATGACTAATACATCTTTGCAGACTATTGCTATAGATAATCAATCAGAAGGGGAAACTATGACCATCTCAAAGTAAGTGTATAATAAATTGATTGCAGCTACATCTTCATCCACTACTACTCTTGCTTAGACATCAGGTATTGGCTCCACTTGCCTTCTTTCTACCACATCTCCATGGGTCATTGACACAGGAGCTACCAACCACATGACAGGTACTTCATCTGCTTTTACCCAGTTTCATTCTTTACCCCTTCTTCTACACAACATGTTACCCTTGCCAATGGGTGTACATCCCTATTTTCTGGAATTGGAAGTATCAGTCCAACTCCACAACTTCCTTTATCATCTGTACTTTATGTTTCAATTTCCTTTTAATCTTATGGCTGTGAGTAAACTGACTATCTCTGTCACCTTTTATCCTTCATATTGTGTGTTTCAGGACCTCAAGACAAAGAAGCAGATTGGTGGACACGAGTCCAGTGGTCTCTACTATCTAGAGGGTAGCTTAGAGAATATTGGTTTTTAGTCATCATCTTTTAATGTGTCACCTTTCCAGCTATATTGCCGACTAGACCATCCTTATAGTCTTCATGTTTTGTTTCCTCCAATACTAGCCAACATTAGCTTTGAGTGTGATGCATGTCAGCTTAGCAAGCATCATTGGGCTACTTTTCCTCCTTGTGCCATCAGTCGTGTGTAGTACTTTGTTACTTTTGTTGATGATTTCACTCGAGTTACTTGGTTATTTTTGTTAAAGGAAAGATCAGAGTGGGAAAATTCCCAATTAGTACCCTGTACTTTGGGCCTAGTGCCACTTTGGTCCCCAAACTTTGAAATGCGACAATTCAATACCCAAACTTTTAAAATGTGACAATCCAGTACCTTCCGTTAATTAGTTGTTAAGTGGCATTTGAAAAAGACACTGTTGAGTGGGCCAACTTGTGTTTAGTTTATTTTCTTTTAAATGAAGATGTTGTTGGGCCTTGGGCCCATTAGTTTTTATTTTTTAAAGAGCTGTAATTACTTAGTTTGAGTTGCCGCCCTACTAAGGGCATCTTTGTAATATCTCATACTAAAGTTAATTATAAATAGAATGAGGGGCTGGCGGCTAGGGTTATGTAAATCAGTCCTAGTCGACCTTCTTCTCTTTTCTTCCCTTTCCTCTGTCTCTTGCTGAAATCCCCAACTTTCTACTCTTCCTTTCACAAGAAGCTTGGTCGAAATCAGATCATAAGGCTTTCTACTTGGTATCAGAGCAGGTTGATGGTTCTTGAAGAGATTCGTTCCTACAGCCCTAGATCGGCCGACTGCATGGAGATTTAAGAGGCTGATCGAAGCTTTCAGGTAAGCCCAGTTTTTGGATTTTCTTGATGGATCTGTATGCCCTGTAGTTGGTCTAGGGTTTCTCATCAGAATCAGGAAAAACTGGAGAAAGGGGAAGAGTCCTGATTTTGTTGGACTCTTCAATTTTGACCTAGGTAGTGGCACCCTATTTTTTTATGGTTCCTCTGGGTTTTTTGTAAGGGGCAATTCAAGTTCCATGTGGTTTGGACGCCTCTAGAGAGGGCGGTTGCTTCTTCTCTCTCTTCTCCCCATCCCACCGAAAAGGAATCTTTCGTGGGAAGAAAGTCCAGGACACCAAAGGAGTGTCGTTGGTTCCAAAAGGTATTCTGTTTATTCTTGTTGCATTTTTTAGCCGTTTTCTGTACCTCTTTGAGACACATGGAGGGACACAGAGTTGAATATAAGCCCGGGAATGAAATGGGACCAGTGGGAGGAGGTGTTGGAGACCCCTTCGGAGCTGGAACCATTACTACAGTTAGGTTGGATGGTACAAATTACTTGGAATGGTCCCAATCTGCAAAGATGGCCATTGGGGCTCGTGGAAAATTGGGGTATATTACTGGTGAAGAGGTAAAACCCGAAACTGGCAACTCCCGGTGGGTGCAAGAAAATTATATGGTAATGACATGGTTGTGTAATTCTATGGTGTCACATATAAGTAAAAACTTGTTATGGGAAAACACTGCTAAGGGGATATGGGATGGGGTTGCAGAGACCTATTCACAGAAGGAGATTGTTGTTAGAGCTTATCAACTGAGAAATTAGATTATTGCTACTAGGCAGGGAGATAGATCTGTTGCAACTTATTTCTCAGTCCTTAAGACCCTGTGGCAGGAGATTGACCATCTAGAGACCTTTGCTTGGGAAACCACCAAGGATGCAACTACCTATCAAAGACACTTAGAGAAGTATAGGGTGTTCGAATTCCTTGCTGGCCTTAACCCTGAGTTTGACATTGCACGACAACATCTTCTTTCCAAGGACAGTGTCACTCTCTCCCAAGCATATGCATTCGTGTCAGGAGATGAGTGCAGGAGGGATGTAATGATGAAGAATCTCATGTTTGATCAGTTTGCTATGGTAAGTGCTGTGAAACCTAAACAGAATGGCAATGAGAGAAAGAAGGAAGACAAAAGGGACTTAGTCTGTGACTACTGTAAGAAACCAAAGCATATAAGAGATACTTGCTGGAAGCTTCACCCACATCTTGTGCCGATCAGATTGAAGAATAAGAAAGGAAATGCACATATGACAGTTACTGGTGACACTCCGCCCCCCCCTACTACAGCTGCCTTGGAGTCTGTTGTAGCTGCTGCAGTAAGGGCCAAGCTTGAGAGGTTTGGGTTACTTCTGAATCAGAGGGATATAGCTAGATCCAATTCAGCCGCAACCGGACAACAAGGTACAGGTAGCACAGGTGGAACTCACTCTACCTCCCTTGCCCACACAGATAGTCCACATGTCACTAAAAACTATGTTTCTGCTTCAGGTAAGGAGAGATCTCCTTGGATTATAGACTCTGGAGCCTCAGAGCACATGACCCATTGCTCCACCATTTTCTCCTCTTACCAGCTCAGTTCTAGCAGAGATAGGGTCTCCACAGCTGATGGATCCCATGTGCCTATTGCTGGGAAGGGATCTGTCAAGATTAATGATTCCATTTGGTTACCCTCTGTCCTCCATGTTCCTAGATTGAGCACCAACTTGTTATCTGTTAGTAGTTTGACTAAGAATCTGAATTGCTTAGTAATTTTTTCTCCTGGACATTGTATTTTGCAGGAACTGGATTCAAAGAGGACGATTGGGAGTGGTCGTGAAGTGAATGGAATCTACCTCCTGGATACTCTTCCAATTCACCAAAGTCATCATGTTTGCAAGGACAGTGAGGCAAAACTTGTGGATCAAATTATACTTTGGCATAATCGTCTGGGTCATTTGTCGTTTTCTTCTTTAGGTTCTTTATTTCCAAAACTGTTTGAGTCTGTAAGTCTGTCAAGGTTGAAGTGTGAAGGTTGTGAACTTGGAAAGCATTGTAGACACTCTTTTAAACCAAGTAATAAAAGATGTTCTTCTCCTTTTGATGTTATTCATTCGGATGTGTGGGGGGGCCCTTATCATGTTCCCTCTATGGGCGACTATCACTATTTTCTCCTATTTGTGGATGATTTCTCTCGATATTCCTGGATTTACTTGATGAAATCACGTGATGAGGTACCATCCTTGGTGAGGCAATTCCATCAGATGGTATTAACACAGTTTGGAACTAGAATCAAGATGTTCCGATCTAACAATGCTAGGGAATATTTTGAGAGACATCTTGCCTCATATATGTTGGAGTATGGTGTTGTCCATCAGAGTAGCTGCTCCTACAGTCCACAACAGAATGATGTTGCAAAGAGAAAGAACAGACACATTGTTGAGACGGCAAGAAGCATGATGATCACAACAACAGTTCCGGTTCGTTTTTGGGGTGATGCTGTTCTCACGGCAGTATATCTGATTAACAGGATGCCTTCTCGTATACTTGGATTCAGCACTCCATTCAACCTTCTTTTTCCTCAGGGGGAGATGTTTCATATTCCCTTAAGGGTGTTTGGGTGTGTCTGCTTTGCGCATATTCTTGGTTCTTACCATTCGAAGCTTGATCCCAAGGCAAAAAAATGTGTCTTCCTTGGATATGCAGAGAATCAGAAAGGGTACCGCTGCTATGATCCAGTCTTTGGGAACCAGTTTGTTACTTTGGACATCACCTTTTTCGAATCTACATACTTCTTCTCAAGGAATCCTTCTCAGGGGGAGTGTTTTGGGGAAGTAAGTCAGCAGTTTATCCCTCTCCCAGTTCCACTTCCTGTGTCTACTACTGTGCTTGACAACCATCCGATGTCACCTACCTTGCCACCCCCTTTGCGTTTCGTCTCACAGTATTACTCACGGCAAAGACTTCATAAGGAGGTTGATTCCACTACAACAAAACTCACACCACTTTCTGTCGATCCCTTGGAGACTCCAGATTCAGCTAATACAGATCCAGGTATTCCTCTTGATCCCTCTACTATTTCAGTTCCCATTGGTCCCACTAACACTGTTACAGATAACCTTGATCTCCCTATTTCTCTTAGAAAAGGGAAGAGGAAGTGCACTGCTCATTGCATATCACAATACTTATCCTACAATGGACTTTCCCCTTCCTACCGTGCTTTTCTTTCTTCTCTTGATTCCGTGTCTATACCCAAGGGTGTTAGTGAGGCTCTCTCCAAACCTGAGTGGAAGGCAGCTATGCAAGAAGCGATGGAGGCTTTGATTAAGAATTAGACATGGGAGATTGTGGACCTACTAGAAAGCAAGGAGACAGTTGAATGCAGATGGGTTTACACAGTTTTCTCTTGCTGCCTCATACTCTTGGCTCTTGTTTCAACTGGATGTGAAGAATGCTTTCCTAAATGGGGATCTGCAAGAAGAGGTGTATATGGATCTTCCAGCTGGTTTTTATGATAATGCTAAAGAGGGAAAGTATGCAAGTTGAAGAAGTCACTATATGGCTTGAAACAATCCCCTAGAGCATGGTTCGACAGATTCAGAAAGGCCTTGATTGTTTTTGGCTACACTCAAACTCAATCTGATCACACCTTGTTTGTGAAGCACAGGGGATCCTTGGTGTCAATCCTAATTGTTTATGTGGATGATATTGTTGTCACTGGGAATGATCTGAGTGAGATTGATAGTCTGAAGAGGAACCCGCATAAGAAATTTGAGATTAAGGACCTTGGAGAACTGCAATACTTCTTAGGCATTGAAGTTGCAAGATCGAAACATGGAATTTTTATCTCTCAAAGGAAGTATGTCTTGGACCTTCTCCAAGAAATAGGGAAACTTGGAACAAAGGCAGCTAGCACCCCCATTGATCAGAACCATAGAATTAGTGCATCAAAAGGTGAACCAGTAAAGGACCTTGGGAGGTACCAAAGACTTGTGGGTCGGCTACTATATTTATGCATGACAAGACTGGACATCTCCTATGCAGTAAGTGTAGTGAGCCAATACATGCATGCTCCACGAGACCAGCACTGGAAGGCAATTGACAGGATCCTTGCTTATCCGAAGGGACATCCAGGCAGAGGCATATTGTTTACTGATCATGGACAACTCAAGCTAGAGACCTATACAGATGCGGACTAGGTAGGATGCCTCGATGGCAGAAGATCAACTTCAGAAGTGTGCACCCTAGTTGGGGGTAACCTAGTTTCATGGAAGAGTAAAAAACAAACAGTTGTGGCAAGACCAAGTGTAGAAGCCGAATATAGGGCCATGGCACATGGAGTTTCAAAACTTCTCTGGATCCATTCTCTGTTGGAAGAAATCGGTGTTCAGGTAGAAGAACCTATGATGCTATACTGCGATAACCAGGCAACAATTAATATTGCTCATAATCCAGTCCAGCATGACCGAACTAAGCACATTGAAGTAGATAGACATTTTATCAGAGAACTTCTGGAGAAGTTTGTCTTCCATACATTTCTTCTGATCTGCAGCTTGCTGATGTCCTCACAAAAGGCGTTGCAAAGAATAAGCTAGAGCATGATCTACGCAAGTTGGGGATGCATGACATCTACTCCCAACTTGAGGGGAAGTGTTGAGTGGGCCAATTGTGTTTAGTTTATTTTCTTTTAAATGAAGATGTTGTTGGGCCTTGGGCCCATTAGTTTTTATTTTTTAAAGAGTTGTAATTACTTAGTTTGAGTTGCCACCCTACTAAGGGCATCTTTGTAATATCTCATACTTAATTATAAATAGAATGAGGGGCTGGTGGCTAGGGTTATGTAAATCAATCCTAGTTGACCTTCTCTTTTCTTCCCTTTCCTCTGTCTCTTGCTGAAATCCCCAACTTTCTACTCTTCCTTTCACAAGAAGCTTGGCCAAAATCAGCACATAAGTCTTTCTACTGACACAAATGCCCTTCAAGTGTTATTTAATTTTCTTTATTAACCATCTAAACGTTGACAAAAAATTAATAGTCCCAAATCCTTACCTCTTCCATTCAAGAAAGTTGGGGTCACGTTTGAGTGGGCATTTTGGTGACCCCAACTTTCTTGAATAGAAGAGACAAGGATTTGAGACTTAATTTTTTGTCAATGTTTGGATGGTTGATAAAGAAAATTAGATGACACTCGAAGGGCATTTGTGTCTTTTTCAAATGCCACTTAACGGTTGGTTAACAACTAGTTAACAACAGGTATTGGATTGTCATGTTTTGAATGTTAGGGTACTAAATTGTCGCATTTGACATCCTTACCGGATTTGGATTCAAATCAATGTTTGTGAGATCTGATCCGAAAGGATCTGTGGTTTATAGTATCAGATCATATTTGGATATTACCTTCTTTGAAAAATTGAAAATAAATTTCAATCTATTTCAATAAAAGTCACTGATTTTAAGCACGTCAGTCTCATCCTTCCCCACCATCAATATAGTTAAAGCAGTCGAGATTCGAGAAGAAGAAGAAGGAAGAAGAAGAGAGGAAGAAAAAGAGTTTTTCGAATAACTCATGTGTGTTACTGTTCACAAACTGAAGAGTTTCTTTTTAACATTTTAAGAAAATTACAAATGGGCCCTTGAATAGGTGCCAAAAAAAAGGAGAAAAGGACATAAATGCCCTTACATTCTCAACACTCCCCCTCAAGTTGAGCATAGATATTTGTCTTGCCCACTTGTTCAAATTGTTGTCAAGCTTTGATTTGGAGGCACCTTTAGTAAGACAATCGACCAGTTGATCTTCAGATCTAACGAAAGGTAAACAAATCTCTCCATTGACAACTCTTTCTCTAATGAAATGCCGATCAACCTCTATATGCTTTGTACAGTCATGTTGAACAAGATTGTGGGCTATATTTATGGCTGCTTGATTATCACAATATAATATCATTGGAGTATCAATTTACACTCTCATTTTTGTCAACAAGTTCTTCAGCCATAACAATTTGGAAACTCCATGAGCAATAGCTCTATACTTTGCCTATGCACTAGATCGAGCCACGACTGATTGTTTCTTACTTATCCAAGATACAACATTACCACCCACCAAGGTACAATAGCCAAAAGTGGACCACCTATCATCAATAGAACCTGCCCAGTTAGCATTAGTAAGCCTCTACCTTGAGATGCGCATAATTAGAATACAACATCCCTTTTCCTGGACATCCTTTTAAATAGACTAGTATTCTTATTCACTACTTGCATATGAGATGACCTAGGCTTGTGCATATATTGGCTAACCACACTCACAACATATGATATATCTGGCCTAGTCAAACACAAGTAGAGAAGGTGATTGACAAGTCTTTGATGTACAACTTTGTCAAGAAAGACATCTCCATCATCAACTCCCAAATTATGATTGGGATCAATTGGAGTTTCACTTGGTTTATAATCCAATTTCCCTACTTCCTGAAGCAGATTAAGAACATATTTCTTCTGAGAAATATAAATGCCCCTCTTGAAACTTGCGACCTCAATCCCTAGGAAATATCGAAGATTTCCATGATCTTTAATTTCAAATTCAGTAGCAAGAAAAGACTTTAGGGGACTGTTTAAGGCCAATTTTTAAGATAGCTTTTCTGAATCTGTCAAACCAAGCTCTAGGGGACTGTTTAAGGCCATAGAGGAATTTCTTCAAACGACAAACCTTTCCTTCACTCCCAGGGATGTTAACTCGAAGAGGAAATTCCATGTAAACTTCTTCCTGAAGGTTGCCATTAAGGAATGCATTCTTAACATCCATTTGATACAAGGGCTAAGAATAATGGGCAACAAAAGACATGATAATTCAAATTGAGCTCATCCTGGCTACTGGAGCAAAGGTTTCTTGATAATCAATGTTGTAAGATTGAGTGTACCATTTTGCCACAAGTCAAGCTTTATACCTTTCAATTAAGCCATCAGCTTTATGCTTCACTGTGTAAACCCACTTACACCCAACAAGAACTTTTCCCATTGGAAGAGAAACAATTTCCCATGCCTGATTTTTCTCAAGCACCTCCATTTCCTAATTCATAGTATCCTTCCAATGAGGGAACTGTACTACCTCAGTAACACTATGAGGGATAAAAACAGAAGCAATGGAAGAGATATAGGCACAATAAGAGGGAGATAAGGTATTACAAGAGACATAATTGGAGATAGAATATTTAGCACATGTCCTTTTTTCTTTACGAACCATAATAGGAAGGTTAAGGTCAGAAACCACACTAGGAGGCTCAATAACAGGTTCACCGCAAGTATCAAAAGTAAGAAGGGGTTCAAAATCCAGATTACATGAGTCCGGGAGTCAGATTGTAATGGACATTCAATCTTTGGAGTCCTCTTTTTTTCATCTAACGAACCATTGATGCCAAGACCGAGGAATAGGAGGAGGCACAGGAGTATTACTACCACCACAAGGAGGAAGAGGAGAAGGAGAAGGATTGACAATACCAGTTACAGCTGGAGCAGGTTTCGGCATACAAAAAGGAGTCCGATCTTCACTAGTAGTCTCCCCATGAAGAGAAGGACGAGAAGAGTAAGAGAAGGGAGTAGACTCAAGGAATGTAACATCTTTGGACACATGCCTTTTTCTAGAGCGAGGGTCATAACAACGGTACCCTTTTTGGATTGAAGAATATCCCAAGAAGACACACTTAATAGACTTTGGATCAAATTTCAACCTAGAAGAACTCATGTCATGGATGAAACAGACGCACCCAAAGATCTTAGGAGGATGATGGAAGGTATCCTCATAAGGAAAAAGAAGTTGATGATAAGACTGGAGATGAAGGGTCCACGAATGAAGTCTTTAATAAGATATACAACTGTTTGTACAGCATCCCCCTAAAATTGAGTTGGGACATGCATATGGAATAACAATTCCCTAGCAACTTTAACCACATGTCTGTTTTTCCTCTCTGATACCCCATTTTGTTGTGGGGTATGAGGACATGAACTTTGGTGAATTGCTCCTTTCTTTTCAAGGAAAGTTTGTAAGTGCTTCTCAAAGTATTCCTTGGCATTGTCAGACCTAATAATCTTAATCTTCTTTTCAAATTGTCTCCACCATATTTAAAAAGCCTTTTATAATTGAAGGAACTTCATCTCGGCTCTTCATCAAATAAGATGGAAAGAATGTTATAGAACAATTATGAGACTTTGTAAGAGAGCTAACAGATAAGAGAGTGGTTGGTGTGTTTAAACAGCCACCCCCCTCTTAAATTTATATACATAGTATCATACTTGTAAAAGGACTAAATTGCTTACATGGCAAGATAAGATAATTTAACAAGATAAGATAAGATAAAGTTGAAAAAGACTAATCCTAATCTTATCCTAATTTTATAAAAAACTGGTCCTAATCTTATCATAAAGAACTAATCCTAATCATAACTTATCACCCAAACACCTTTCCTTGAAGGTTAAACATGGGCTACAACAATAAATAGAAGAAAAGAAGGTGTTGGCAACAAAATAGGGGAAGAAAAAAAATCCCAAAAAAGGTTTTAGGGCTCCAAAAAATCTAAGACTGCTTCCTATAATCTCAAAAAATTACCACACTTCAAACACAAGTGGGTTTAACAGCAACCAGCCCACCATGCGAGCATGCAAGCCCTAAACTCCAAATCTATAATCCAAGAAAAATGTAAAAAATCTTCAAACCTCTATGAAATGTATATCAAAATTCTTCTAAAAATGAGGCGCATCAAGGGGTGCCAAAACTACACATGAACGCAGCCGACTGTACGGGCTGCTGACGTCAACTGACGACGTGCTGACATCAGTAGGTTTGTCTGTGAGTCACGACCAACAGTAGATGCTCTCCTTGATCTTCCGATGCCCTAATACCAAGTTAAAGCAATTGAGATTCGAGAAGAAGAGAGGAAGAAGAGTTTTTCGAATAACTCAGGTGTGTTCACACCTTGAAGAGTTTCTTTTTAACATTACAAGAAAATTACAAATGGGCCCTTGAATAGGCGCTCAAATACAAAAAAGGACAAAAGGACATAAATGCCCTTATTACATTCTCAACAAATACATATGAAGTTTGGTCGGTTTTTTATTGGAAAATGGTCATTGGAACACTCACTGACATTTGTACAGTGGTAACCATGTAGAACATCAACATTTTGTTGCAATAGAAGAGCGGTTAACAATTTCTGTGTTCACTACTTCAAGTGAACATTGTAGTTGATAACAGGTTAATAAGAAAGGCTTCTTAGGTCGGATCCAACCCAGATACGATCGAAACTCATGCTACCGGTTACCAACCTAGATACATCCTTATTTTGGAACTTTTTATAAATTACCAAAATAAGCCAGTAAATTATTGGAAAAATTAATTCATTTACTTTTAATTAATTAATATTAAATTACTATTAAATAATGTTGGCTTACCATTAATTATTAAATAATTATTAAAATTACATTAATGTAATTCAATAATGTTAATATACTATTAAATAATTATTGGCAAAATTATTTTTAAGTAATTTTGGTAATTTGCAATTATCAGGGATTATTCATTTATAGTAAAAATTTCTATCACACAACCATGTTTGAACACACACCACATCCCAATTTCTACCACAGGAAAACACCAAAAAATAATAGGTTTCTTGAATTACCAGCTGACCCTATAATCACATAATTCAACTACTGCTACACCAAAACATCTCACACAATCACCACAAAGTGATGGACACTTACTACAACCATTTGAAACCCAAAAAACCAGCCCTTCTTCAAACTGTTGATTAGAAGGAAGCTTAGAATGCCGAAATTCTCAAAACCTGTTGCAACTCGAGGGCCTCGAGGCATCAAAGCCCCTTTACTTAGAGGGTAATCTGTTCTTCGCGGTCCTTTTTCTTCCCTTGAAAGAGTACAACTTTTCTAGAGAAGCTGAAATTGACATCTAGACCAAGTTAGTATAGGAAATTGTGGACCCCACATTAAGAGTAGTTGTGCGACACCCTGAGATGTACTTAGATTTAATTGATTAGGATCAGCTTTCCTAGTAGGATAAGTTTTATTCTATCTTATCTAGGATTAGTTTTATTTTAATCTTATCTTTTATTGCCATGTACGCATTAAAGTTCTTTTACAATTAGGAAACTATGTATATAAATTAAGGAGTGGGGCGGCTGTTTTAAGCACTCCAACCATTCTTTTCTTTCAAAGCTTCTCCCATGAGTCCTTCTTCTCTATCTCTCTTCTTCTCTTCAAATTTTCTTCTTCTCTTTTATTTTCTGTTCAAAACCTAACGAGTCTCTTGTACGACTACTTGGTATCATATCCAAATTTAGGGCTTCTCATGAGAGTTTGATCCAGCCAACCACATGAGAACTGCCTAGAGCTGGAAGAATAGAGAAAGCTCCCTTCGGCTGATTCTTGGAGGTTATGTACAACAACAGTCCAAAGATTGGATCAGATCTTTGACAACCAGGAAGAATCAGAGGAAGAGAAGAGGATCAAATCAAGTCTTAATCAAAACTAGAGGTGGTGATCAAAGTTTCAGAAGAATTCTGGTTCAGGATCGGTTTCTTCTATTCAAGACTGAAGCTAATTATCAAGATCAGAGTTTCTCAGAATTTTCTGGTAAGTTTTCAAGCCTTACCAGAAATCGGCAGCAAGGATCTCTTGATATAAGAGGTATGATTAAGAAAAAAACCCTTTTTGCATTTTTTGGATGATCCAGTAGTTCTTTTTAACAAGACTGATACAATTCAGTCTCAATAGACCAACTATCACAAAATTAGGGTTTCTAAATCAGAACCCTCTTGTTATCTGCTACAGACCCAGTAGGCCGATTGGTATAGTAATTAGGAAGTATTCGAATGGAGTTTAAAAGCTAAGGGGAGGGTGTTTTTGGGGCTGGTTCAGGCAGCATGGTTGAAAACACCTTCCAGATTACAACTGTAAAGTTTGATGGTTCAAACTACTTAGAATGGGCCCAATCAGCCATGATGGCCAATGGGGGAAGAAGAAAGCTGAACTATTTGTTGGGAGATGTGAAGGAACCATCCAAGGAGGATCCCACTTATGCTAAGTGGATTCGGGAAAATTATTTGGTGATGACATGGCTGTGCAACTCTATGCAGCCACACATCAGCTGAAATTACTTATGGGAAAAAACAACTAAAGAAATTTGGGATGTTGTGAAAGAAACCTACTCTCAAGGGGAGAAACAAGTCTCTGTTTACTTCTCAACCCTAAAATCCTTGTGGCATGAGATTGACCACCTTGAGACAATTGAATGGGAGATTCAAAAAGATGCACAGACAACAAGTATTTGAGTTCTTGGTTGGTCTAAATTCTGAATATGATATTGTAAGACAACAAGTATTGACAAGAGAAAGTATAACTCTATCTCAAGCCTATTCCCTAGTGCACAGTGAAGAAACTAGGAGAAAGGTTATGTTACAGCAGCAACCTTTCGAATCTGCCCTAGCAGCAGTTAAACCCAAGCCAAGGGGAGATAAGGAAAGGGATATGAAGAAAGAGGCTAAAAAGGACCTAGTTTGTGAACATTGCAAGAAACCTAAACACACCAAAGACACTTGTTGGAAGTTGCATACACATCTAGTTCCGGAAAAACTCGGAAACAAAAAGGGTAATGCCAATATGGCTATCAACACTGATAGTGCAGCCTCAACGGCTTCAAGAGGTACTCCTCTTGATACCCTAGTTGTTGTTCGAGCTGCTCTGACACAATTAGAAAGTGTCAGTAATTTAGTACCATCTCCTCAGCCATCATCAACTCCTTCAACCTCATCTTCAGCTCCAGGTAATACAGAACATTATTGGATAATAGATTTAGGAGCATCTGACCATATGACTGGCTTGCCATCACTATTCTCTACCTATCATTTATCTTCTGGTAAAGACAAAGTGTCCATTGCTAATGGAGCCCTTGTTCCTATTTCTGGCAAAGGAGACATCAAGTTGCTTGATGCAGTTTCACTATCATCTGTCCTGTATGTTCCTAAGCTTAATACTAACTTGCTCTCAGTTAGTAGCATTACAAAAGGGCCGAATTGTTCAATAACCTTTTTTTCCTGATTGATGTGTGTTTTAAGGATCTGGAAACAAGGAAGGTGATTGGAACTGGCCGTGAGACAAATGGAATCTACCTACATGGAGGAAGTGCTCATAAGGAAGATAGTGAAACTAAGAAATCCTTTGTTTCTCAGTCTGTTGATTAGGTGATGCTTTGGCATAATAGATTGGACCATTTATCCTTTCAGGCTTTGAAAAGTTTGTTTCCCAGTATATTTGAATTTGTTCAGATGACTAGTTTGAAATGTGAAAGTTATGATAAGTAATAACAGAAGCAATATTCTTTTTGAAATTGTGCACAATGATGTTTGGGGACCCTATCATGCCACTACCATGGGGGGGTACAGATATTTCCTATTATTTGTTGATGATTACACTTGATTTTCTTGGGTTTACCTTATGCGTTCTCAAGATGGGGTCCAGCATTAACCCGAATCTTTCATCAAATGATTTTAACCCAATTTGGGGTCAAAATTAAAATTTTTAGATCAGATAATGCAAAAGAATATTTTGCAAGCCCATTAGCCTCTTATGATTATGGGATTATCCATCAGAGTACCTGCCCACATACACCACATCAGAATGGGGTTGCTGAAAGAAAGAATAGACACATATTGGAGGTACCAGAGGCATTATGTTTACCTCAAATGTGCCTATACCTTTCTAGGGGGATGCTGTTCTTACAGCTGTTTATCTCATCAATTGGATTCCCTCACGAGTTCTTGACATGAAAACTCCATTTACCCTTTTATACCCTGATAAAGAATTGTTTACCATTCCCCTCAAAACCTTTGGGTGCACTTGTTTCGTTCAAATCCTAGGCCCTCATCGTTCCAAATTTGATCCCAAGGCCTCCAAATGTATTTTCCTTGATTATGCCCAAACTCAAAAGGGATATTGTTGTTACAAACTGACTTCTAGAAAAAGATTTGTCTCAATGGACATCACCTTCTTCGAGGATAAACCCTATTATCCAAGGGTTTCTCCTCAGAGGGAGAAAAGTGAAGTCGGGAGTAGCTCATCGGAAGTTCCTTTTCCAATCCCATTAAGTGAAGAAGGATGTAATGGGGAAGGATGTCAAAGGTGCAAGGATGTGAAAGTTTATCACAGACAATGGAGACAGGTCAATTTTGGACATCAGCAGTGCAGGCCAGTCCTAGTCCCCACTACAGATCCAGATCCCGGTACCACAGTAGCCCCAGTTCCTTCTGCAAATCCATATCCAGGTACCACAGATACTACAGATGAGAGACATTCATCCATGGAGCCTTCACATTCATTCAGTGACCTTGATCTCCCCATAGTAGTCCGTAAAGGCAAATGCCATTGCACCACAACTCATTGCATTTCTCAGTTCCTACCCTATGATCATTTATCTCCCTCCTACAAGTCTTTTCTCACATCAATTATATTCCCATTCCTAGAACAATACAGAAAGCATTGGAAGTACTAGAATGGAAAGATGCAATAATAGAAATGGATGCCCTCATCATAAATAATACCTGGGAGATAGTTGATCAACCCAAAGGAAAGAAACCGATTGGATGTAGATGGGTATTTACTGTGAAACATAATGCTGATGGTTCTTTTGAAATGTATATGGCCCGATTAGTTGCAAAAGGATTTACTCAGACATATGGTATTGACTACTTAGAAACTTTTGCACTAATAGCAAAGATGACCACTATTAGAGTATTATTATCTCTTGCAGCTAGTTATTCTTGACTATTGTATCGGATGGATGTTAAAAATGCCTTTTTCAATGAGACTTGTAGGAAGAAGTTTACATGCAATTGCCTCCAGGATTTTATGGTACGGAGACAGGAAAGGTTTGTCGGTTAAACAAAGCTCTATATAGACTAAAACAGTCCCCCAAAGCATGGTTTGACATATTCAGACGAGCCATTGATAGGTTCGGACTCAGTCAGACCACACCTTGTTTTAAGAGAGTGGGTTCCTCCATAACCTTGCTTGCCGTGTATGTGGACGATATTGTAGTAACTGGGAGTGATACTAGTGAAATTGAGTCTCTTAAGCAACTCTATCAAGAGTTTGAGGTAAAAGATCTGGGGAAACTACGATACTTCTTGGGCATTGAGGTAGCTAGATCCAAGCATGGGATTTTTGTCTCTCAATGAAAGTATGTTCTTGATTTGTTATAAGAAACAGGAAAGTTGGGAGTTAAGCCTGCGGACACACCTATTGAACAGAACCACAGGATTAGTGTAGAGGGTGGAGAGCCTATTGAAGATAAAGTTATGTTTCAACGGTTAGTTGGAAAGCTTCTCTATCTTTGGCTCACAAGACCTGACATCAGTTATGCAGTCAGTATATGCACTCTCCTAGAACTACTCACCTCCTTGCGGTTGAAAGGATATTAGCATATTTGAAGAGGTTCCTAGGAAGAGGCATTTTGTTCAAGAAAAATGACCACATGAAGATAGAAGTCTACACAGATGCTAATTGGGCTGGGAGTGTTGATGACCGAAGATATACCTCTGGATATTGTGCTTTTGTTGGAGGTAATTTGTTCTCCTGGAAGAGTAAGAAACAAAGTGTTGTTTATCGTTCAAGTGCTGAAGCTGAATATATGTCCATGGTAAATGGTGTGACTGAGATTCTATAGTTGAGATCATTACTTGAGGAATTGGGCATTGTTTATGAGAAACCCCTAATGTTGTATTGTGATAATCAGGCTGCCATCATATAGCCCATAATCCAGTACAACACGACAGAACTAAGCATATTGAAGTGGACCAACATTTTATTAGAGAAAGGGTTACATCTCTAGAAGTATGCCTTCCCTACATCACCTCCGACATGCAGTTTGCAGACATTCTCACCAAGGCTGTTTCAAGAAAGAAGTTAGAAGAAGATCTATGCAAGTTGGGAATGACAAATATCTACTACCCAACTTGAGGGGGAGTGTAGGAAACTATGGACCCCACATTAAGAGTAGTCATGTGACACCCTGAGATGTACTTAGATTTAATTGATTAGGATCAGATTTCCTAGTAGGATAAGTTTTATTCTATCTTATCTAGGATTAGTTTTATTTTAATCTTATCTTTTATTGCCATGTAAGCATTAAAGTTCTTTTACAATTAGGAAACTATGTATATAAATTAAGGAGTGGGGCGGCTGTTTTAAGCACTCCAACCATTATCTTCTTTCAAAGCTTCTCCCACGAGTGCTCCTTTTCTATCTCTCTTCTTCTCTTCTTCTCTCTTTCTTCCTCTTTTATTTTATGTTCAAAACCTAAAGAGTCTCTGTAGTCTTGTATGACTACTGTTAGAATGAAACCTGGAGCTCTGATACCATATTAACTTTAGGAAACAATTAAAAAATATGAAAGAAAAAGGAAGGAAATCATAGTAGAAAGGTCCAATTGATAGTGAAAGTAGGAGAAGAAGAAGAAAAAGAGAAAATATGTGAATAAAGGGTTTTCAGGAGAGAGGGTATCGAACCATTATATCTCATTGTTGACCCAAGTAACATTCTGCTTCTACTATGGTGATGGAGCTTACAATAATAACTATCATCTTATGCCTTGCTACAACCTAATGAGGGGCTGTTTTATCTCTTCATGTATCTTTCTTAAACCCTCATATAGATGATAGTGCAGGGCTGGAGAATACTGCCCATTTCTCTTAAACCTTGGTTGAAATTCGTTGAAAGTACTCTCAAAGTACCCCCATTGTTAGAAATACTTGAATCTGTTTTCCATACTAAGTACCATTTAATAAAACTAGCAAATAATATTTGGTACCCTATTCCTTGTCTTTATATGATATATCAATGTGAATTGAGAATAATCAATGTAATAAAATACTTCATATGACCCAATGAATAGGCATGAAAACACAGATGTCAAAGTGGACAACAGAAAACAATCAAGTACTTTAATTATTAGGATAAAAAGGAATTCTTTAATGTTTAGACTCATGCAACTCACATTGAAGACTAGAGGAAGGAGTAGACACAAACAACTTAAAAGACATGAGTCTTAAATATTGCAACCAGGAACCCACAAGAAAATATTGCTTTTATTTTGACTCTGATTGGGATGAGCAGTTGAACTACCACAAAAAGTAGAGCTGATTGATTGAAGTGTGGAGTCCAATATGTAAAGGCCATCAGCTTCTTTCTCATAGCCAATCATCATCCCTGATGCCAGATCCTAAAGGACAATGACCCTGAAAGATACTAATGGATGATAGGTTAATAGAGAAATCAGGAACATGAAAAAATAGGATAATGATAATAGATCATAGATCCTAATGTTTCCATTCCCTGCAATAGTAAAAAGGGATCAGTTAGCAATTTTAACCTTATCCCAACTAGAAAGTACACTTATGTAGAAAACAAGGACAAATGGGTCATATGATTGGAGGCTCCAGAATCAATGGCTCAAGTAGGAGTGGATGAATTGAGAATCTCATGATTAGTATAAAAATGTTTACTTAAATGGCTGAAAGAGATAAAAGTTATAGAATTACCCCCTTTTGAAGTTCCAATTAAGGCATTGACTAACTGAACTTGACCATCTCTTCACTACTTTTTAAGAACTAGTATGAACTAGTGTTGGCTGTATTACCACTAGTATACCTCTCTTGACCCCTTTGTCTCATTGCCAGAACATGCAACGTGAGCATTATTTCTCTGATGTTTTCCCTTCCCAAATGCAAACCAATTAAATAGCTAGAAACTTGTTTTCAATCCCACATCTGTAGTGCTCTGATACCATGCCAATCAAGTATGTACAATTTGAAGGTCTATATGAAAAGTGTAAACAAAATATAAAAAGTAATAAATAATTCTACATAATGCAATAGTACTTCACCATATAAAATGGTACCACGCATCTATTCCTCATCTACACTAGTAGTTTCTCTTCATGTTACCTCTATTTATATGAGATCATATAAGTAAATAACTAAGACATTTTAAATGACCAAAAGAGTTCTGATTTGGAAGCAATGCTTCATGCAGCCAGCGGTTTATTGGTGCTATTAACGGGTTTCTGGTTTTCGGTATCATAATTTCTTTCACAGCTCTTGTGGTAATTCTCCTACCCAGAAGCATCTCTTAGTTTTAGTTATAATTCTTCCTTGCAAAGATAGATTCCAAGCATCCATCATTTGTCTAACCACCAAAATTTATAATTAGTAACAATGAATTTTTGTGGTATGCCATTGTGTTCTAGAATTCAACCAAGTATTGCTTACTTATAAAGTCTCAAAAAGGTACCTACTAAAGAAGAAAGAACTCAAAAACTAAAAGTGAAAAAGAAGAGAAGTGAAAAGGAAAGAATCAATAGGAGAAAAAACTAGTCTCACCTATTTTCCAATTTTTTTTTTCTGTTGGGGGCATGGTTACATATTGAAATACTAAATTACCCCTACCCTAGAATAATGAGACAAAATTACCTTTCCACCTAATATCTTTGTGTTTTCCACTACTTCTAACACTTTCACTCAAGTTGGATCATATATATCATATAATTCTAGCATCTTATTAATTTAACCCACTCTATTCCAACTTAGGCTTTTAGTAAACTGTTTTCCACCTGGAACCAGTAGGAAGGAGAGAAGAGAGGAGAAGAGAATAAAGGAGAAGAGAAGAGTGACAATGGAGAGCCAAGAAACTTGGGCTGGTGGTGCCTTGTTTATTATTTATAATAGGGTGACATAATAAAAGGTGGAAGTACAATAGTACCCCTGAGTGGCACACTCTAACATAAACATGAGAAGTAAAAATCAGAAAACAGTAAACTAACAGCATTCCCCCTCGAGTTTGATTGTATATGTCAGTGCCCAACTTGTCACATAATTCATTGTGCCACAATCATTTGAGCCCCTTTATGAGAACATCAATAAGTTGCTCCTTTGAACTCACATAAGGAGTGCAAACTTCACCCTTCTCAAGCTTCTCCCTTATAAAATGCTTGTCCACTCTTGGCAGTGTAGCCGGCCAGAGATAGGTGGAAGAGGAGAGAAGAGAAGAGAAGAGAAAAGAGAGAGTTTGCAATGCAACAGTGCTGGCAGTGCCAGTGTTTATTTAATATATATAGGGCGACAAAAATAACAAGGGAAAAGACCCTTGTGCCCCTGAGTACAATAACAGACATAACAGAAATAAAAAAACGAAATAAAAAAACACTTTAATTAGACAAACAGGCCCTAACAATTGCAACTAAGTTATTCTAACATTATTCCAACACTCCCCCTCAAGTTGGAGCATAGATGTCAATCATGCCCAACTTGTCACACAAATCTTTGTGCCGCACTTGATGAAGACCTTTGGTGAAGATATCTGCAAGTTGCTCTTCCAAGTTGACATATGGTGTGCATACTTCTCCACTTTCAAGTTTCTCTCTGATAAAATGTTTGTCCACTTCAATGTGTTTTCGTCCTATCATGCAGAACTGGATTAGCAGCAATATTGATGGCTGCTTTATTGTCACAGTAGAGTGAAGTAGGATTGTTTACTGCAAAACCCAGTTCACCTAACAGATTTCTTATCCACATGATTTCCGCAACCCCATGAGCCATCACTCTATATTCTGCTTCAGCACTGGATCTAGCCACCACACTTTGTTTTTTGCTTCTCCATGTGACAAGGTTTCCTCCTACAAAAGCACAATAACCACTGGTGGACTTTCGGTCATTGCTGCTCCTGCCCAATCTGCATCAGTATATACTTCCACTTTTAAGTGACTGTGTTTCTGGAACAACAAACCAGCCCCAGGAAACTTCTTGAGATATCTCAAGATCCTCTCTGTAGCTTCAAAGTGAGTTGTCATCGGGCTGTGCATGAATTGACTAAGGACACCCACTGCATAGGCAATATCAGGCCTGGTCATAGACAAATACAGAAGTCTCCCCACAAGTCTCTGGAACATCTTTACATCTTTCAAAAACTCTCCCTAACTGTCTCCCAGATGGTGATTAGGTTCAATAGGTGAATCAGATGGTTTTACCCCCAACTTGTCTGTATCTTCTAGTAGATCTAGTACATACTTCCGTTGGGAAATAAAGATGCCCTTGTGAGAGTGGGCAACTTCAATTCCAAGGAAGTATTGTAAGGGGCCTAGATCCTTCACCTCAAATTTAGTGGCTAAGAATTTTTTTAGTCTCTGGATTTCAGCCTCCCAATCTCCTGTGATCATTATGTCATCCACATACACAATAAGAGCTGCAATTTTTCCTTCACCTCTTTTTACAAACAAGGTATGATCTGATTGGCATTGTTTGAATCCCATTTGTGGGACTGCTACATGGAACTTACTAAACCAAGCCTGAGGTGATTGTTTCAATCCATATAGGGACTTTTTCAACCTGCACACCTTTTGTTCACTGCCTCTGGCACAGAACCCTGGGGGTTGGGTCATGTACACCTCCTCTTCCAAGTCATCATTCAAGAAGACATTCTTGATGTCCAATTGGTGAAGATCCCAGTCAAGATTTGCTGCCAAGGAAAGGAGAATCCGGATGGAGTTCATCTTCGCTACAGGGGCAAAAGTCTCTGCATAGTCCACTTCATATACTTGTGTGAAGCCTCTTGCTACCAGTCTAGCCTTGTACCTTTCAATAGTTCCATCAGCTTTGTGTTTCACTGTGAACACCCACTTGCACCCCACTGGTTCCTTCCCCTCAAGAAGATCTACCAACTCCCACGTACCATTTTTATGTAAGGCATCAATTTCTTCCTACATTGCATCTGTCCATTCAGGTTTTGACAAAGCTTATGCCACAGTCTTAGGGATGGGAACACTGTCCACAGAGGAGAGGAAGGCACGGTACGAGGGTGAAACATGCTCATAGGACACAAAGTTAGAGATAGGATGATTAGTGGTATAAGATCTAACACCCTTTCTCTTAGCAATAGGAATATTAAGATCATTGGGGACATGTGAATCAACATTTAAAGGAGCAATGGGAGAAAGTGTACCTGGCTGATGAGACAGATCTGCCTCGAGTGAATCCGATGATGTTGGTTGCATAGTGTCCAGCTCCACGGCTCTTGAACTCTGTTGGTTCTTATGACGAAGATGGAAAACTCGGAACGGAGGAGGATCGGGTAAAGGAGGTAGTTGAATCTGAGTCGTCGCCTGTTTCTCCTCAACCCTACTCTCCCCCTGAGGAAAAACCGAGAAGAAAGGTTGACTCTCAAAGAATGAGACATCAATGGAAACATAGTACTTACGGGCAATGGGATCATAGCAATGATACCCCTTTTGAGATGAGGGGTAACCAAGAAAAACACAAGGAATAGCCCGAGGGTCAAGTTTACCACGAGTAGGTGATAGGTTGTGGACAAAACAACGACACCCAAAGACACGCATCGGAATGGTGGACAGCGGGGCTGTAGGGAACAGGAGCTGATGTGGGGCCTTATACTCTAGTAGCCGAGAGGGCATGCGATTGATGATATATGTCGCACACAATACTGCATCCATCCAGAACTGTTTTGGCACATTCATATGAATCAGCAAGCCACGAGCAACTTCAAGTAGATGACGATTTTTTTGTTCAGCCACACCATTTTGTTGGGGTGTCTTGGCACTAGAGCTTCGCTGAAGTGACCCACTCGAAGCAAAGAACTTCGTGAGATCACTATGGAAATATTCCTTTGCATTGTCCGACTGGAAAATATGAATTTCCGTTTGGAACTGAGTGAACACCATGCGTTGGAAATCTTTCACAATTTGTGGCACTTCATCTCGAGATTGCATAGGATAAACCCAAGTGTATCGAGAATAATCATCAATCAACGTAACAAAATACTTATAGCCAGTCGTAGTAGGTAGAGTAAAAGGCCCCAAACATCAGAATAAACAATATGAAATGGAAATTCAGATCTTTTATTTCTTAAAGGTAAAGAGCTTCTACAATGCTTACTCAACTGACAAGTTTGACACTATAACTGACTCACTGACAAGGACTCAAAAATCTTTGGGAACATAACTTTTAACGACTCAAAAGAAAGATGACCTAAACGACTATGCCATAAATAAGCCTGACTCTCACTCGCCGAACTTGTGGACTCAGTCGCCACTAGACCAGCATTATTCTCCAACACGTAGAGACCATCCACCATGCTTCCTCTACCAATCGTCTTCCCCGAGGTCAAATCCTGAAACACACATGAAGATGGAAAAAAGGTGACTGAGCAGTTCAAAGAGTGAGTAATACTACTAATGGACAACAAATTAATAGGTAATTTCAGAACATGCAGGACATTTGGAAGAGTAAGGCCAAGTGGGAGAGATATGGTGCCTCTGCCAGCTATGGTAAAAAAGGAACCATCAGCCAGTCTTACCTTATCTCTCCCAGAGAAAAGGTTATATGTCTGGAACAAATTTGACTTACCGGTCATGTGATTTGAGGCTCCGGAGTCAATAATCCAAGGTGAATCAGTAGTATGAGATGACACATGGAATGTTGTGGCATTACCTGATGTAGACGCAAATGAGGTAGGAGTAGGCCCAGAATCCACCTGGCGGAGAGTTCTAAACGTAACCATAGTATAGTTGATATCATATATATCAGTTTTTCATTAGGATTTATATTTTTAGGAGGGTTTTTGAGATTTAGAGGTCAAAAAGAAAGAATTGGCTAAATGTTATGACTCATCAATCAGATGGATTTTTTGAAAGAACGGTTCAAGGAACAAGTGATTCCTTCTCTCGGCACCAGTTACTCTCTAGAGCTACCCCCTCCCGTTCCATCAACTAATCTTATTCTGGGATCTTGTTAGTGATATTGAGAAAAGGTCAATAAATATCTCTATGAATTTTCCTAATTTCTATGTATATTAAACTACTACAGTATCCTATATATAATTTAATATTAATAATTCATTTTTATAATTAAAAAAAAAATTAATTGCTTTATTGTTTTTTATTATTTTCTTTGTTCTATTTCCTTTTCCTTCAGATGAATCTAAAACTCCATAGTATATTATCTTTTCACGGGTCGAATCAAAAGAAAAAAGACACTTCAAATATTTCCCCATTTACTTTTTTACTTTACCTTTTTCTTTTCGGTCAGAAAAAAGTAAATTCCCTACTTTTTTGTCCCTGTTCCTAAATTCAATATTAAAATGAAATAATAGGAAACTGGAAATGAAAGTATCTTTCTCGCATCCGTTCTCAATCACATTGTCGGAACAAATGGATGCATCGGTATAGAAATATTTAGTACATGAAGCCACGATCTGAGATATATATCCAGAACTGATTTTTTATGGACTAAAAGAAAGAAAAGATATTAAAAAAAAAGACGGCTCTTGCATTGTGACTTGGAATAAACGTTTCTTTGTGGAGGAACGGAATAACAATTTATTCCTATAGAGCATCCAGGAACAAGAAGATTCAATCGGAAATATCGATAAATTCTTTCGTAGTCCAAGGAAATTCAATAAAAAAAAAAGGGTCCGCAGCTACAATTTCATCTCTATTGAATTTTAATATCAGAATAGCTGATATAGTCATGATTCAATGGGTCAGGTCCACTTACTTTTCTTTTGTTGATTTTTTTTTTTTTTGATTTCTAATCTTTACAATGGATTTGATTGGAATAAAAAAAGCAGGAATATTTGGTGATTCATAATTGGGATTGGGTAGATAGAATCTCTATGTCCTAGGACCAAAAATATTGAATAATGAAACATGAGTAGGAGTATGGCCTATAGTAACATAGTCGTCCTCCAACTCCAAAAAGTGGGATGACTTATCATTACTTATCATTATAATGAACAAATAATGAACAAATATTGTTAGAACTATACTACTACTATAGTATATATAGTATACTTTATAGTATACTATAACTCATTATAATGATAATTTATCATGCAGTATACAGGCAGTTACTTTTTTTTATTACAAATATAAAATCTCTATTCTCCGCTTAAAAAAAATGAAGACTAAGACTGGAGTTTTTTGAAAAAAGCCCCTTATCGGATTTGAACCGATGACTTACGCCTTACCATGGCGTTACTCTACCACTGAGTTAAAAGGGCTCATTTGATTTCATTCTTGAATGAGCCACTAGACACTATGAGTCTACCGCATGTACCTATGTATCGAATTCTCAACTTTCTACGACGTCTAGGTGATAAAATATTTTTAGGAGCAAGCAAATCATACTGATTTTTTCTTCCATTTCCAACCATTTGTTCATGTTTTGAAATGGATTCATCAAAATTATTCTTATCAACATACCTTTTTTCTCGGTATCTTTGATTAGTTTGGTCCATATTAGTAAGAAGTTTGAAACCATCATCCCAATTATTCCTGGATCATTGGCTAAAGCAAAATTTTGTAGCGAGGCTAGCTTCTTTGGTATGGCATGGCTAGTTAGTTAGTTTAGTTCTTCTCCCGCCCAACCACCCCATAGTTCTTAGTAGTTGGTTAGGTAGGGATTGATTGTTAGGTATAGTCTTCTTATCCCACCCATCTCCCTTAGTTTAGTTTGTAACGACAGCGACAGCTATCGCCTTTCTTAGTATTTAGACGACAGCTAACGCTCTATTTTCTTATTTCGTTTCGTTAGATCAGTCGCACTAGGGAATTAGGGAATCCCATAAGGGAGATCCTCGATACGAAAAGATCATCTAATTGACTTAGATGGGGCTGATGACCTATATGTTGTTATAATTGAAATTGAAAAGAAAATAATTCAAAATCGATACTGATTACTTGTGTATCAATTGAATTTTCTTATGTCATTAAGGAAATACAATTTTAGATCCAAATCCAAGAATTGTTTATGAATTCACAGTCAATAGTTAATGGTTCCAACTTGCTCTGATTTTTTCATTCTGTGACTGAAAATCCACATTTATTTTCTCTTTCAATAGAAAAGAAAAAGGGAAGTTTTTAGGCATATGTTTTGAGATACTATACAATACAATCAATCGAAGGGAATCAACTGGATTCAATAAAAAAAAAGGTTCAGTAATCCCCCAAAAAGGAAATATTTCTATCTATTTTGTATCGTTTTGGCGGCATGGCCGAGTGGTAAGGCGGGGGACTGCAAATCCCTTTTCCCCAGTTCAAATCCGGGTGTCGCCTGATCAACGAAAGACTTGGAATCCCTTATTCTGCTGATAGAACTCGCAGAATTTTTTACCAGCAGAAGCAGAGGAAAAGGACTAGGCAGGCCTGTCGATACTTGCTTTATTTGAAGAATCTGGAGGTTCTATTCTATAAAGGGCTGTAAATCCTTGCGCCTAGGATCCAAGGAAAGATTATAGTATAGGAAAGGCTATGAAGATTTTCTATTAGTTGCGATGCGAACAGGCGTTTACTTATGAGATTAGTTGAGTAGGCTTGCGTTAGTTGTCTGCTAGTTGATAGCTAGTTGTGGGGCTTTCGACATAAAAAAGGGCTTCAGCCTATCCGGCTTGGCTTCACTATAGCTCATGACTTGTATTGTAGTCGTAGTCTTGTAGTCGGCCCGGAATGCCTCTGTAGTCTTTCGCTCCGCTCCTTCCTTCATTCATTTTCTTTTAGTTGCGGTAGCTTCCGCGCAAGCAAGATATGGCGAAGCCAACAAGCGAGAAAACGTAAGCGCGCCCAACCTAGGTTAGGAGCTTTCTTCGCATGCTTTCGCGCCTTGTGCTCAAGCCGTTGCACGTTAGCGTAGCCAGCAAGATGCGGCTGAAAAGCCGTATCGCGCTATCACCAGTCAGGGAGAAGTCAACTATCCACCCTGCCCGCCTCATAGTCCATTAGTGGGTCTCCCGTACCTCTCATATTAGGAAGTTAGCTCGTCCTCTCTCAAACTCATAACAAGCGGAAGTCTAATCAACATCTCATTGTCTTCATTATTAACAAGGTTGGGAATCACCTGTAATAACTCGAGATCTTGGGGAGCTCCTTCCGAAGAGAGAATATGTTGGAAATAATTAACAGCTTCCGGACCCATCTCCTCGTGATTATTAGTCAAAATTCCATCGCTATTTTTGATTCGGGATATGTAGTTTTTCCCATTTTCTGATGAAGCCCCTCCCACATCAGTCTATGACGCCGCTATCATCTTATGAAACACTTGGACAAGCCTAACAGCAAATGAATAGCCCATTTTCTGGTGCGTTTCCTCATTACTAAAGGACTCATCCCCATGCTAATGATGGAAGGCTTTTAGAGAGTTCATCATATGAATCTCCCTATCACGTGCACTCATATTTACTAGAGGGAACAAGAATTACGCCCTAGTTTATTTTAGGTCAAACCAAAGTGGCTCCCACTGACTTTCATAAAGCCAGATTTCGGTGGGCCTAAGTCGGCTAGGGTTCCGCATGTAACCTCTTCAGGAGGTGTGGGGCCCACAATTGAGGGAGGTCATCCAATGACCAGGAGGGACACCATGACAATGATGTGCATTCAGCCATGGTGTGCGCAAGAGCCACTATCGAATCTACATGGGCCAAGCACTTATGGCCCATGAACGTAGCACATCACACATCCATACATCACACGCAGGGAGGAATTGATCCAATCAATTAATTATCTGTAAAAACCCATTTGAAGCCCATTTTAATCCATAATATTAACAATTAATATCATCTAGGTATATGAGCTGAATTAAGGTTACCCAGTTCGGCCCATATAGCTTTATCCTTTGAAGTGGGCTTTTGGCAGTTTTAACAATTTAAAACTGGGCCTTACAAGTTGGGCCGAATTAAATATCCAATTAATTATCAATCCTTAGGCCCATTAAACAAAAATTAGGGCTGATATTCAGCCTTGATCGAACCCTAGATTCGGTCCAAACAATTTGAACCAATCTTGGTTCGAATGGGTCTAGGGTTTGATCTTTAATTAAATCTTTAATTCAAGAAAATAATCTAAAATTAAAGAACTGATGAAACAAAACAAGAATCAGTCAATCCAGGGCTGTTCGTAGAATCCATCCTGCAAAACAGAGGTTAGATCACAGAATGCAGTTTCACAAACTGCAAATCGCAGGTAGCGAATGTCCCATCTGCGAAATCTCCTACCTTGCGCCGCCATCTTCGATCCAAAATAAAATAAATAAAAATAGAAAACATAATTTCTATTATAATTACATCAGATCGAATACCTAATACACTGGGTCTAAAAATAAAAATATATATATATATATTTACAGACCAAATGTAATAAATAAATCAAAAAACTGCAAATCTTGCAGGTTCCCTACGCAAACTAAGAATTTGATCTCCTCTTGTACAAACAGCCCATAAATCAAGAAAATCATAAAGAACTATTCTAAACAATAATCAGATTTATATAAAATTTAATTTCAGATTATTCGCCCATAATTTTGGGAGAAAATTCCCAAAAACACTTATCTGCGCAAATTTGGTAGAACACCTTCTGCCCATTTGCGCAGGTTCAGATCTGAATTAAATTGATTCAAGATTTGAACTTGGCTCTGATACCACTGAAGGGATGGGATATCCATCACATGGACGCCCAAGTCTTGCGGAATGGACTGGGCAAATCTCAAAAAAATTTCTCCCATCTTTGCAGGGAATCGAATTCCCTATTTTAGAAAAACATATTTTTCAAGGTTCAATCTTGAACCATGAACCAAACCAGATCTGAACCAAAAGGAATAGGAGGGAGGATGTACCTGATACAGAGAATTAGTATCTCCCAATGGAGGTGTTCACGCCCAAGGAAGGATCCAAAGACTGCCACTGAATATGGCGCAGTGCAGAATGGAGCAGAATCAGCAATGTTCTTCAAAAGAACTTGACCCTTCGCAAGAATCAACTTGATGGCTTGTGAGCACAGCTCCAATCAATCTTTTCCCAAAAGATTGGTATCAAGATCAGATCTTGATTTCTCCCAAGAACTGGAGATCGAACTGAAGGTAATGGTGGCGGCAGGAAGGAGGCAGCAAGAGAGATTTTGTAGAGGTTGCAGAAATCTCTCTTCTGTGATTTCAGCTCTGAAGACAAGAGTCTTAGGTTGCATGTCTAAAGGCTGCCGCCCCCTCCTCCTTTTATAGATTTAAAGGTATCAGCTCCTAATCCTATTAGGAGTTGCTGATCCAAATTATATTTGGATTAGAAGTCCCTTTAAGTGATAAGGGAGAACCCTTATCTTATCTGCAAATCAGATCTGCCATCTCCTAATCTAATTAGGAGGCTTCCAGATCTAAATCTCTTGGACTCTCTAAGTGGATAGGGTCTAGGCCCAATCCTATCAGCTGATCCATCTCAGAATTCGCCCCCTTTAATTGACTGATCAAATCAGCCCAGTTCGAAATGGGCTTAAGGCCCATTTAAGGTTATGTACTCACTTAGCCTTCCAAACTGCTGCCCAGCTGGGCTTCCTTGTATGGTGTGGGACCCAAACATTGATCTACACATCAGCCACATGGGTTCAGCCCAGCCTTTATTACAAGGCCTGGCCGAATACACTGTTATGGACAGTGCACCCCCTGAAACCCATCTTATGGGCTCTATGGGCCCAACACTTACCCTAAGTGGTCCTTGGGCCAAGCCACCTTGTAACACCCAAGGACTGTGGGTAGATGCAAGATTAGCCCATCAGGTATTATCCTCAATGGTCTTACACTTAACCTCTCAGCCCATAATGATCAAACACTGCTCGACAAGGGAGGACCTCTCCCTCGACTGCAAGGAACAGCGTTGCACTCTCTACTTACATGGATCTCGGGAATTAAAACATTTTGCAAATCATTTCAAAACCATAACATATATATATATATATATATATATATATTTTGCAAAACAAAATCTCAACAATTGAAATCGGCTGCCGACAGTTTTGGTTTCCATAAGAGAGAGCGCATCCCCGATCATTACCTTTGTCCGACAAAGGGGCTGATCCTGTCACTATGATCACCCACTCAGATGAATTCTCGGATTGTCCCAACATACCCAGGTTTTGACCCCCGCTAAGGATCTCACTGATGGGTACATCAAAGACAGCCCAATCCGACACCTACTGTAGTATCATAATCGAGTCTAGGGGTCAGGTGTAACTTTCTAGTTTTGCCCATCTATCTCCAAGGTCCAGGGCAATACTAGAAATCTGGTCTAGTTCAAAGGTTCTATTAATACTACAATGCATGTGCTTTGGGTCTCACCCTGGTAGCTGAGACAAGCCACCCCAACAGTTGGCAGCACACCAGTATCAGCCTTAGCAGGATAAATCTCCCCAGACTTACCCAATGGCTGTGAACATTCTAAACTAACACAAGTCTCATTAAGTGTCCAGTTTAAGGGTATTATACAGAAACACACCACAGGAACATGAATCAAATGTGTATTTTATTCATTTACAATAAATTCATAATGTACATATTTCTGATTGAAGCTAAGGGCATACATTTGTCTAACACTCCCAACAAGCAGCTGAGTTTTCCTCTACCCCCAATGGCCATCATGGCCAAATGAGCCCATTCTAAGTAGTTTGATCCATCAAACTTCACAGTTGTAATCTGAAAGGCATTCTCAGACATGTTACCAGCATTGCTAGTCTCAAAAATACCTTCCCCCTGATTCTTGGACTCCATTCTTGGTCAAGAATTAATAATAAAAAACCTTTTAAACCACTGTAATAGAAAGCAGCACCCAAACAACTGATAACAGCCGGCCTAGGTCTTCCAAAGAACAAAGAAAACAGAATTATGTACGAAACCAGTTTAAAAATCTGATCTGAAACCAACAACAGTTTTGAATTATAGGGTTTTCTCTCAAAACCCTAAAGGAAAAAACACAGATTTTCCAGCCACACCTCTCAGAATAGACCAAGATGATTTTTCCAAGGTTATTCTCAAGAAAAAACTTACTTCATGAAAGAAAATTTCTGTCTAATGCAAAACCCTAATCTTGAGGATCTGAAGCCTTTTCTGATTTTTCCTGACTACTGGAACTCTCCCAGCCTTCTACAATCTCCTTAGTAGTAGCCGCACACTACCAGTAACCTCCAAGAATCAGCCGATCCTCCTTTGTTGAAAAACTTCTAAACATAGGAGATCAAGACTAACATAAGAGCTCCTAGGTCGGCTCTGATACCAAGTAGTCGATCAAGACTACAACCAGTCTTGAATTCAAAAGAAAAAGAAAGAAGAAATTTCAGAAGAGAGGAAGAAGAGAGGGAGAAGAGAGAAGAAGCACACAAAGAGATTTTGAAAAGAGAGAGAAGGTTGATCAGTTGATCTGCCGACCCACTCTTAATATTTATACATGTTGACTAATTGTAAAAGGGCTGAATTGCCCTTATTGCTTACATGGCAAATAAACTAATAATAAAGCTGAAATAACAAGTTGTAATAACTACCAACTAACACTGACATAACTAACAAAAGTATGCTGCCATACGAACACAGTGGGGACCACAGCAGTAGGGTCCACGTCAGTGTTCTCTACACTGAACCTTCCCAGAATCCTCTTCAGGGGGGGGGGGCGGAAATTGCGGGGTGGAAGAGGAGATTTCCTCAGAAGTTAATCCATTTGTCTCTACTCCTATTGACTAGAAAACTCAGGAAACAAACATCTTAAGGAAGCAAAGTATAAATGACCAAGATGACAATGCCAGAGATGCATCTCATCTTTATTACTACTCTTTTGTAGACTCGATTGACTCAATAAATTGGTGCTTGTAGAAGAAGCAGACGCTACTGAATCCAAAATGTGGAGTCCATCTGTCATACGTTCCCTACCAATCATCCTCCTCAAAGTCAAATCCTGAAACACAAGAATTAGGAAGGAAAGTTACATAACAATTTACCGACTTAGTAATAGAACTGATAGAAAGAAGATTAATAGGCATTTTTTGAACATGGTAAACATTAGACAAGTTTAAACCAACAGGAAGGGAGACAACTCCCTATCTAGAAATAGAAGAGAAAGAGCCATCAACAAGCTTTACTTTATCTTTTCCAGACAAAACATGATAAGAAGAGATTAAGAAGAAATTGTTGAAACATGAAAACCATTGGCATGAGTACCTGAGTTTGCTGCATAAGAAGTGGAGGGAGTAAGGGAAGTTTCTTTCAACTGTCTGAGAACATGCCCAAACTGCTCAAATCGATTACGTATGGTTCTCAAAAGACCTTCCTTAGGTGTGGAGCCCATAGATTGAACAGTGGAGGAGCTACCCTTACTTGGCTGTTGTTGGATCCCTTGATTTGGTGTAGTTGAAACAGTATTGGCTGCATTAGTTTTCTTACTTTACTTCTCTTGGAACTTTTTAGGTTTTCCATGTGAATCCCAACAAAAATCCTTAGTGTGTTGAGACCTTCTACAGTGGGTACACCATAATTTATCCTTACCAAAATTACTTCTTTTTTGCATATCACCTCTCTTGTTTTCACCCTTAGGAAAGCAACCTGCTCCCCCCTCAGGAGGATTGATGACTGTCCTCCTAGTTTCCTCAGACTGAACCAAAGCAAAGACTTCTTCAAGACCTGATGGTTCCTTGCTGCCCAAAATTTGAACTCGAAGAGGTTCACAAATGGAATTCAGACCTGCCAAAAAGGCAAATACTCTTTCTTGAGAAAGTAATTTTCTATAAGCAGAAGCATCATCATTGTTTTTCCAGTCAATAGTCCTATAGTGGTCCAACTCCTTCCACATAGATGTGAGAGAAGAATAGTAGGCTGTAAGAGATTTGTCCCCTTGTTTATAGGCTGATGATTCAACTTGTAATTCATAGATTCTAGCAAAATGCCTTTGTTCCAAATAATTTGATTTTGCACAGTCCCATATCTCCTTAGCAGTTTCTGTCCACATGAAGTTTTTTCTAAGTGAAGGCCGAATGGAAGAAACAAGCCAGGACATGATTAAATAGTTCTCTTGACTTTCCCTTGGCTCCAACAAAGATTTTTATACTTTTAGACCACTCCAAGTAATTTAAACCATCAAGAAGGATGATGGAAACTGGGAAAGTAACATTCTCCATGCTGCTATTAGCACTACTTTGTCCTCCAAGAGGATTAGATGTGATTGAACTACCAGTTCAAATGGCTGAACAAATTGTTAACATCACACCATTAGGTCCCGAAACTGGTCACACAACTGATACATTTCTAGGAAACACATCAACAGATGAATAAAAGTTAAAAAAAAAAGAGCTAAACTGAAGCTCAAACAGCCACATGAACAATTCAGGAGGCTTCTAACACCAAGGAAACATTTTTTCAAACAGTTCAAGGGCAACAAACTTACCAGATTTCAAACTTGTTTACTAAATAAACTTGGCTGACTACTGCTGGTCTTCACACAGTTATCAAACACTTTTGACATGGAAAATACCCAAAAAACTCTTCCTTTGAAGGTTGCAAAATCTTCCTACATGTGCTGAAAGGTGAAACACCACCCACAAACAAGAGACAACTGGTCCTATGGCCAGAAAAAAAAAAAAGGAAAACACTGAAGAGATGATAGCCAATCAGTCCAAGAAGATTACAGAGCTGCACCCTTTAAGAAACCAGATTGCTGTAGAAGATGAGAAGAAAAAAAATGGTTTTCTATGACAGATTATGCTCTGATGCCATGTAATCTCTCACAGATACCTCATGAGAAGAGAAGAAATAGAAGAGAAGAGAAGAAAAGAAGACAACAGGATGTTATATTAATAAATATAAAAGTTACAAGGAAGTCCCTGAGAATAAGAAAAATTACAGAAATATCCCTGCACCTAAAATACATAATAAAAAACAAAAATAAGAGAAGAAAAAGGAGAAATTGGTGGGGAGAAATTTGTCCCAACCTCTAGGGGTGGAATTACATATTGAATTACCCCTACTTAACTAATATGTAATGAGGCAAAACTACCTTTCCACCTAATATCTTTATTCTTTTCACCACTAACACCTACAAATTGAGAATTGTTTTCTCTAGAAGAAAAGCTGATCATTCTTTTAGGCATTTCATTCATTTGTTAAGCAGTTAATCTTGCCACCTCTCATAATGCATGGCATTTGTTTTAGCATAAACAACATATTATAGTAGGATTATACAAAACATTAGTCATCCCCGGTTGGATGCTATCAGAATTATGTCTTAATTTGTGTCTTCTTGTGGGAAGTTATGCCATTTGTAGTAAAAGTAAATAGAACAAAGTTTCTTTCCTTAGGGAGTGACCAGTGGGAACCTGCAATGGAACACACTTCTGCAAGGCAACTTTGAAGCTGTTCCATCAAGTATACCAATAATTGCACTCTCATTTGTTTACCAGGTAACTGCCCTACTTTTCATCAAGATTTCGAGATTCAAGATTGACATCATTTGAATATTCCGTCTATTGCAGAACGTAGTGCCTGTTCTTTGCACGAATCTTGAAGGGGATCTGTCAAAAGTAAGGTGACAAATTTTATCGTCATACACGTCACTTGGATTTTGTAGCTCAATAAAGTATATATATTTGGTGAATTCTGTTATTAAGTGTGATATTTTATCACCTGGAATAACTGGATATAACGGTGCTGATTGCCTTATTGTCCATGACATCAGAAAGGGAATCATCTCTTCATATAATGACTTGGGCAAGGCAGCACATTACTCTTGATAGCATTCCAACTGCATAACTCTCTTATCATTCTATTTTTGACTCGAATGAAGTTGTAGAGAGACTGGGACAAATGGGCCCTAGTGTCTATTTTATGTTTTAGTAGTAGGTTATTTATTTTGTATGCTAATGGGCCTGTCTAATGGGCTTGTTAACTTCTTTTAAGTTATTTTAATTTTATCGCTGGACACCCCACTTAAGGGCTGATTTGTAATTAACCACATTAATGAAGATTAATAAAAGGACTAGTGAGGGGAGAGAGGTGATTAATCGAACCCTCTTCTTCTTCTCTATCCCCTTCTTCTATTCTGCCCTTTTCTTCTTCCTTTCTCACGTTTTACTTCTTTAATCAAGTTTCTCATCAGATTTAGAAGTCAGATTTACTTATTGGTATCAGAGCAGGTTTTCCCTCTTTTTTCTTTTCTCTTTTCCTATACACCCTTCGATTAGGAGTGTGTATGGAGAGATAAATTCTTGATAAATCAGAGAATATTTTTGCCTAGTTGGTAGAGGGTTTGAAGAGTTAGAATCTGGCCGAAAACTGCCAAGAAGTGGAGCTGTAATTTTCTGCCCAAAACCCTAGCCAACTAGAGATCTTTCAAGTTACAGGTCAAGGAGAAGATTTGGGTGTGGCACTCAGGATTTGGGAGGTTTAGTTTGATCTCTAGAAGTGTGCATATGAGACTTGTAGATGGTTTGGAAGATTTGGTAGGAGCGGCTACCTCTTCTCTCTTCCTCCCTGATAGCCAGGTGCAGCAAAACCCTAGTTTTCAAGTCTCCAGGTACTGTATTGACCTCAGATAAGTTTATATAGACTGAAAAAAAACTGGTTTTTTTATTTTCATTTGATCAATGGAGCATTTCGGAAGTGAATTGAAGCAGATGCTGGTATTTGAGATTGGCCAAATAGATTCCTTTTTTACTGGAGTGACCACAATCAAGCTAGATGGCACCAATTGTCTAGCCTGGGCACAGTCTATACAGATTCATGTTTGTAGTAGAGGTAAACTGGGATATCTCACAGGTAGTAAGGTGAAATCCGTAGAGTCAGGCCCTACATATGAGAAATGGATGCAGGAGAACTACACTGCTATTGGATGGTTGGTTAACTCTATGCAACCCCATATAAGTAAACATAGTGTTACAGAAACATATTCACAAAAGTTGAATGTGGCAAGAGTCTATAAGCTGAAAAGTGTTGTGAAAAATATGAGACAGGGTGAGAAGAGTGTAGCGATCTACTATTCCTTGCTGAAATCACTATGGCAGGAAATTGATGTTATGGAGGCAGTTGTTTGGGAGAGTACTAATGATGCGAAGACTTTTAGGAAACTAGTGGAATGAAACAGGGTGTTTCAGTTTCTTACAAGACTCAACCTTGAGTTTGACATTACCAGACGGAGTCATAGTTTTCAAGGCGCCTAGGTGAGGCTAGGTAACCACAGGGCACCTAGGCGTTGGAATTTTAAAATGCTTGTTTTATTGAGTTTTTACTTTATATATGCTTTTCAGACATGTAATTCAGCCATAAAAAAAACATTTGATTCAATTCAGCCATACAATCACTGAATCAGCCATAAAAAAATCAGTCATAAAAAATTTGAATGAGAAGAAGAAGAATTAAAGAAGAGATTAGAGAAGAGATTAAAAACTGAGATGATTCAAGACTTCAAGTGTGAAACTGTGAATGACTAAAGGGAGGAGAAGAGTAGGGCGGAGCCCCCTTTTTAAAAAAAAAAAGGGACTCATGGGGCGGATTGACGACTGAGAGTGAGAGTGACTAACTGAGAACACTACTCATGGGGTGGGTGGAAGAAGAAAGGGAGGACTGAGGAGTATAGGGGTGGAGCCCTTGTTTTTTCGACTGAATTGATATCTGAGAAGAGAGAGAAGAAGAAGAAGAAGAAGAAGAAGAAAGGGAGGACTGCCAGAGCCTCTATTTTTCAAAAAAAAGTAAAAAATGCTGAAACTCTAAAATCTGAAGAAAAAGAAGAAGAAGAAGAAGAAGTGCATGCTCGAACTAAGGTGCGAATGCGACTGCGATGGAGCTGGGCTACTCGAGCTTGCAGAGTTTGCCTGTTCGATTCTCCTCCCTCTTCTAGTCGAACCAAAACCCTTGTAAACCCTTGTCTTAGTTTAGTTGTATATACTATTCTATAGTTGTCTTAATACTAAACTGATATATTGTAACAAGGCTTAGGCATATGTTTGGGTGAGGCGACCTTCAAAAACCGCCTAGTGCACAAAACATCTGGCGTTTGGGCGAGGCGACCTTCAAAAACCGCCTAGTCGCCTAGGTGTCACCTTGACAACTATAGACAGAATATTCTGGCAAAGGATGAGGTCCCTCTTGCTTAGGCATATGCTATGGTAAGCAGTGAAGAGAGTAGACGACAGAGGTACAGTTACAAAGTTCACCTACAGAACATTTTGCACATGCTAGAATAAAGTCGAAAGGTCCGACCAAGAAGAAAGCAGTGATATGTGAATACTACAAGAAACCAAAGCATACTAAGGACACTTGTTGGAAACTCCATCCTGATCTTCTCACGGATAGGTTTTAGAATAACAACAATAACAGCAATAGCAGCAATTTTAAGAAGAATCGACAAACAAGAAATCCTAAGAATGCTAATGTTGCCACAATACCTGAAAGAGGGAACAAGGAGAGTGAAGAAAAGTTATCTACAGAGTAGTTGGCAGTAGTAAAGGCAAAGATTGAGAAGTATGGGAGGTTACTGAATCACTTAGGTACCACTGTAACAGCATCCTACACTTCTGGCAACACTTCATCATCTGTGTTTGCTCACTCAGGTACTCGTGCTTCTACAAATCATGCTTCTGTTTCAGGTAATCATAAAATCCCTTGGACTATTGATTCTAGTGCATCAGACCATATGACAAGTTTGTCTAACCTCTTTTGTTCCTATCATCTCCTATCTGGTAGAGAGAAGCTATCTCTTGCTGATGGGTCTCTTGCTCCCATCTCTGGCAAAGGAGATATCAAGGCCTCTAACACACTTGTCTTGTCCTCTTTTCTTCATGTCCCCAAAGCTTAATACCAATCTCTTATCTATTAGTAGCATGACTAAATCCATGAACTGTAGTATAACCTTTTTTTCCTACCCATTGTGTTTTTCAGGACCTAAAATCTCAGAGGACGATTGGGAGTGGCCATGAGACGAATGGAATATACATGCTGGACACACCTGATAGGTGTCTTGGACCACCCAATGGAGTAGCTTTGGAGTCTGTTGTGTTAGAGTCTATTGATAGAGTCATGTTATGTCATTTGTGGTTTGGTCATTTACCTTTTTCAGCCTTCAGTCATTTGTTTCCCGATATGTTTAAGGGAGTGTCTTTATCAATTCTTCATTGTGAGCCATGTGAACTTGCAAAGCATTGTAGACAATCTTATTCAGTAAGTAATAAAAGATCTATTTCTCTTTTTCATATTGTGCACTTTGATGTGTGGGATCCATATCATTTGCCTACTATGAGGGGTTACAAGTATTTTATCCTCTTTCATGAGATCCCGAGATGAAGTACCAACTATTGTGCAAATTTTTCATGAGCTTATCCTTACTGAGTTTTAATACACAGATCAAAATATTCCAATATAATAATGCTAAGGAATATTTTGAGAAGAATCTTTCATCCTACTTTGAGACCTTTGGGGTTATTCATCAAAATTCTTGTTCCTACACTCCATAACAGAATGGAGTGGCAGAGAGGAAGAACAACCATGTGGTTGAGGTTGCTCGATACCTCCTTTTTGCATCTCATGTTCCTATTAAATTTTGGGGGGATGTTGTCCTTACTACCACCTTCTTGATTAACCGTATGCCTTCTCGGGTTCTGGGCTTCAAAACCTTGTTTAGCCTTCCTAAGGCACATAAGTGTGTCTTTCTGGGATATGCCTTCACACAAAAGGGATATTGTTGTTTTGATCTAGCTCGTGGCACCTGCTTTGTCTCTAGGGATGTCACATTTGTTGAGTCCATTCCTTATTTTGGTATTTCTCTTGAGGGGGATCATCTTGAGGAGCCATTTGCTAAGTCTCCAACTATTCCTCATCCAGTTCCTTTTGAGTCCCCTATTGAGTCATCTTCTTTTGGTGCCTCCCCTTCCACTATGTCTCCACCACATGTTCCTACTCCCCCTCCAACCCATCCTCCTACATTTCCTTCACATCTTGTGCTCCAAAGGTGGTAACAACGGCAAAGATTCAGGCACGGCAAGTTGTTTCCACTCCTTCCGCAAAACCTCTTGCACCTTCCATCACTACTGAGGTAATAGGTCAACCCTCCTCTAACCTACCTACCTTCCCAGACCTTGACCTTCCTATTGCCCTTCGAAAAGGATAGTGGAAGTGTACAACACATTGTATCTCCAAACACTTCTCCTACAACCTTCTATCCCCTACCTATTACTCTTTTCTTGCCTCTGTTTCTACCCATGTGATTCCTAGGTCTATACCAGAAGCCCTGTCCAAACCTGAATGGAGGGATGCTATGATGACCGAACTTGATGCTTTGCATAAGTACCATACCTGGGATATTGTGGATTTTCCTGAAGGGAAGGAACCAATGGGTTGTAAATCAGTGCTCACTATTAAGTACCATTCTGATGGCACTATTGAGAGGTTTAAGGCTCGATTGGTTGCTAAAGGCTACACTCAAATGTATGGTATCGACTACCTAGAGACCTTTGCTCTTGTGGCCAAGATGACTTCAGTTTGAGTTTTGTTGTCTTTAGCTGCTACCTTTGATTGGCCCCTTCACCAGTTTGATGTTAAAAATGCCTTTTTGAATGGAGAGCTCCATGAAGAGGTCTATATGTCTTTGCCTCTAGGGATGTATGGAAAGGAAATGTAAGGGAAGGTGTGTAAACTACAGAAATCTATTTATGGTCTTAGGCAATCTCCTCGAGCCTAGTTTAAGAGATTCAGAACTACTCTTGTATCTCTTGGTTACACACAAACCCAATCTGACCATACTTTATTTCTAAAAAGAAGTAACTCTTTGGTGCTTTTCTGATTGTTTATGTTGATGACATTGTGGTCATGTGTAATGACACATAGGAAGTGATTAAGCTCAAAAGATTTCTTAACTCTGAATTTGAAATCAAGGATTCGAAGGATCTCAGATATTTCTTAAGAATTGAAGTTGCTAGATCCAAGGATGGTATCTTCATTTCTCAACGCAAGTATGTTCTTGACCTCCTTGCAGAGACTGGTAAACTTGGTGCTATACCAGCTTCCACCCCCATAGATCCCAATCATAAGCTCTTTGCCACTAATGGTGAACTGTTGCCTGATAGGGGAGTGTTTCAAAGACTACTTGGGAAGTTGTTATATATCTGCATGACTCGGCCGGATATTTCCTATGCCGTGAGTGTTCCAGTTTATGCATTCTCCCAGAGACACATATTTAGCTATTGCAAAAAGTGTTGTGTGTTATTTGAAAGCACTCCAAGGAAAGGTATTTTGTTTGCCAAACATGGACACGAAGTTGGAAGCATGCACTGGTGTTGATTGGGCTAGATGTATTGATGATAGGAGATCCACCTTAGGATATTGTGCTTTAGTGGTAGGGAACATTGTCTCATGGGGGAGTAAGAAACAATCTATAGTAGCCAGATTCTCAATTGAAGTAGAATACAAGGCAATGGCACATGCAGTGTCGGAATTAGTGTGGCTGAGATCACTTCTGGAAGAGTTGGGTGTTGACTATGAAAAGCTAATGATGCTCTATTGTGACAACCAGGCTGCTATCATCATTGCACATAATCCTGTTCAACATGACAGCACTAAGCACATAGAGGTTGATAGACATTTTATACGATAAAGAATTGCTTCAGGAGAGGTTTGCTTGCCATTTATTTCTTCAGAAGAGCAGTTGGCTAATGTCTTGACCAAAGGTGTTCCAAAAGGGAAGATGAAACACTATATAAGCAAGTTGGGCATGATTGACATCCATAGTTGTCAAGGCATTGCCTAGGCGCCTGCCTAGGCATCACCTAGGTGACTAGGCACCCTTGGCTGGGCACCTCGCCCAAACGCCTTGATTTTTAGCAACTAGGCACCCTTCTAGGCGACTAGGCACCCGCCTAGGCAACAAAAATGACAAGGCAGAATCATTTATATTGTTGTATCTTATTAATGTATTTGTTAATACATTTTATTATATGCTATATATATCAATTATACTTTGTTTTAATGTTTTACTATTGAAATTTAAAAGATCAAAGGGTTTTGAGAATAGAAAAAGAAAGAAAGAAAGAAAAAAAGAAAAGAAAGAGGAAAGAAAGAATAGAATAATAAAGTTATTTTTTTCTATTATCTCTCTCTAATTAAATAAAACAGAAACTCCATCCTTGTCTTTTTTCTATTTTACCTTCCATCTTGAATATTTATCATATTAAGTTAATAACCTTATTTAGTTGCTAATTAATATGAAATTGCTCTATTAAGAACTTATTATAGTAGTATTATTTTTGAAAATAATGAAATTAATATATGTAAGATTTTTATCTTTTAGATGTGATGATTTGCCACATTTTTAGAGGAAATTTAATGTTCTTAATAAAGAGAATTGCTATTCTTTCATGCTGAATGGTATATAAAACTAGGAAACTAGCCAAAAGTCGGTTTTTTATATTATAAAATTTTTATCGTCTAGGCAACTAGGCGCCCTAGGGTTGATCAGAACCGCCTAGATGCCTTGAAACTATGTTGACATCCATGCTCAGCTTGAGGGGGAATGTAGAGAGACTAGGCCAAATGGGCTCTAGTGTCTATTTTATGTTTCAGTAGTAGGTTATTTATTTTGTATGCTAATGGACCTGTTAACTTCTTGTAAGTTATTTTAAGTTTATGCTTAGCTGGATGCCCCACTTAAGGGCTGATTTGTAATTAACCACATTAGTGAAGATTAATAAAAGGATTAGTGAGGGTAGAGAGGTGATTAATCGAACCCTCAACCTTCTTCTTCTTCTCCATCTCCTTCTTCCATTCTGTTCTTTTCTTCTTCCTTTCTCACTTTTTACTTCTTTAATCAAGCTTCTTATCAGATTTACTTCTAAAGTAATTCATTTGAGGACAAAAAGAGAGAAGAGGAAAATTAAGGGATCGTGGGGTTCCTCCTAGAGACTACTTTATGTAATGAAGGGAGAAATTACAAAGATTGCCCCTACATGGGTGGCAGCAGTTATAATATCTTGTAAGTTGACCTAATAGGTAAAAGAAACATAACAGGCTCATAAAACTCACTTTTCTGTACAATCCCCTTCAAGCTGAGCATAGATGTCAATCATGCCCAGATTGCCCAGAGTTGAACTAAAGAGCCGTCTTAGAAACCCCTTTCATGAAAATGTCTGCCCATTGTTGATCAGTTTTCACCAAGGGAATACAAGCATCACCAAGAACAACCTTCTCATTTATGAAGTGTAAATCCACATCTATATGTTTGGTTCAGTCATGATTTGTTGGGTCATGAACAATGTTAATTGCAGGCTTATTGTCACAGTATAGCAGCAAAGGCAACTGAATTACAACACCCAACTCTTCCAACAAGGACTTAAACCATAAAGCCTCAGATAACATATGTGCCATGGTTTGATACTTAGCCTCTGCACTAGACCTCACCACTACATTTTGTTTCTTAATTTTCCATGACACTAAACTTTCACCCAACTAAGGTACAGTAACCTAATGTAGATCTTCTATCATCTAGGGACCCAACCTGGTTGGCATCCGTATAAATCTCCACATTCATATGATCATGCTTCTTGTACAAAATACCTATGCCTGGGTTCTTGTTTAGATAAGCAAGAATACAATTTACTACAGCCAAATGTAATGAATGAGGACCATGCATATATTGACCACACTAAATGCATAAGAAATGTTTGGTCGACTCATGCATAGGTAGAGCAACCTCCCTAGAAGTCATTGGTACATGGAACAATCCCTTGCTCCCCCTTAGTAGCACACAACTTATAATTAGGTATATCTGCAAGTTTCACTCGAAGTTTTCCTGTTTCCTTGAACAAAGTCCAACACATACTTCCCCTAGGAAATGTAAATATCATGCTTGGTCCTGCTACCTCAATACCTAGGAAATATCTCAACTCACCTAGGTCTTTAATCTCAAAGTCAGAAGCTAAAAATATCTTAAGATGTGCAATACCATCTATATCACTACCTATCACCACAATGTCATCAACATAGACAATAAGAGTAGTAATCAACTAACCCATCTTCATAAATAATGTGTGGTCAGATTGAGGCTACTAAAACCGATCCTTTGTAATGCTTTTTTGAACCAATCAAACCAAGCATGAAGGGACTTCTTTAAGCCATATAAAGACTTCTTAATTTTGCTTACTTTATCATTGTGCTCCCCACTATATAACCCTGGAGTTAGCGCCATATACACTTCTTTATTAAGATCACCATTTAAGAAGGAACTTTTTACATCAACTGAAGCAATGGCCAATCATACTGAACTGCCAAGGACAAAAGTACAGGGACTGATAGCATTTTGGCAACAGGACTACAGGAGAGAATGTCTCCTCATAATCTACACCTTAAGTCTATGTGTATCCCTACTCAGCTTCCTACTATTATTCTTCTCTATACAAATAATATAAGTGCTATCAAGATTGCATCTAGCCTTGTCTTCCATGAGAGGACTAAGCACATCGAGGTGGACTACTACTTTATCTGACATCTTTTCAGTACTGAATCTATATTGCTTCCCCATGTATCCTTGGACATGCATATTGCTGATATGCTCACCATGACTATGACTAAAGCTCAAAACATCTTTTTTATAAGCAAACTAATGCTTATGTCCATGCAACAATTTGAGTGGGAGTGTGGAGATTCTGTGACTTATATCTTACTACTATAGTCCCTGTTGCACATTACTTGTATTCTGTATTCTTTTTTCTCTTTCAGCCCTATATGGGCATTCTCATAATTGTACATATCTTTCAATATATAAGAGGCCCTTTGAAGTTGAGGTCGACTATTCTAGACACCTCTAAGATTATTCGTGTTATCTTCTCTATTCAGCCAAGAGTGTTGACATAGTATCAGAGCAGGTTGCTCTCTGATCTATTTTATCTTCTCTTGATCCTCACTGAAAGTAGTAATCCTATCTTCCTATTAGGATTTACTTCCCTCTCTGTTATGTGAAAGAGATTAGAGCTGTTTCGATCAACTCTAAATGCTGTTCAGTCTACTTTGTGCAACTAGCAGGAGAGATTTTAATAGATCTCTCTTGGGAGATCTTGGATCGAGGCCAACCTTCAGATCTAGTGTCACCTAGACCTGATCTATGCACCCTACAAACAGCATCTGATTTGGTAAAGTTTTTGAAGGAGTGTAAACTTTCCTTTTTTGGACTGCAACACCTTTAGGCTTCATGTCTTTTATACTAGCCTGCAATCTAGGGTTTTCTCTCCAAATTAAAGGGTTCTTTCAAGGATTTTCAACCGCTACACTTGGGGGTCTGGTTTGGAGTTTTTCTTAAGGTTGTTTCTATCAGCACAAGGTACCTTATTTTTCCTAGAAAAAATACCTGATAGGTTGGTAAATCACAGATTTCGCTCAATCGACTGATTCAATCAATCTATAACCCTAGATCTTTTGTTTCCCTGGGGCTTTCTTGCTTCCCATTAAAGTGTTTCCCTGGGGCTTTCTTGGACTGTTGTTAGATCTGGGGATAGAGAAGCATTCCAACAACAGAGGAAGTCAAGGGACATCAAAAAATACCACAAACAACTTCAGCAACCAAGAACTCAATGTTGACAATCCAAAAGAGGCATGTTCCAAGACTGTCAAATCCAAGAAGGGATCAAAAACCCTTAAATATCAATCTGAAATCTGAAACACTTTAATGGGAAGCAAGAAAGCCCCAGGGAAACAAAAGATCTAGGGTTATAGATTGATTGAATCAGTCGATTTATGGTTATAGATTGATTGAATCAGTCGGTTTAATGGTTTTCCCTAATATTTTTGTGCTTGGACTGTTGTTTCTTTGTTGAAATAACCTCTGATAGAGTTGATATTATTCTTGTGAAAGTTGATGGATTAACCTATGGGATTGACACTGCTTTTACAGCACACGGGAATAAGAAACCTTCTACTAGTGGTGATTCTTTTGTTAAAGGTGATTCTCTGGCATCTATGGTTGAGGAAAACATTCGAGAGCTAGTAACATCTACTATTTCTTCTCCCTTTTCTGCTATTGGATTATCTAATGAGTTCTCCGGTGGTTGTTCTTCTCCTTCTCATGTTTGGATCAACCATATGATAGGAGCCTACCCTAGCTAACCTAGTAATCTTACTAAAACCCATCACAAACATATTTTTACTACCAATGGTGAAAAGTTAAACATCACCGGTAGCAATGTCTATCTCTTAAGATTTCTTCCACTGTGTCATTCCCTCTTAACAAGGCCTTTCTTGTTCCTAACCTCACTACACATCTCATTTCTGGTGGCCAATTAGTTGATGAAGGTAGCATTCTCACCTTTTCCCATGATGGATACTTGATTCGGGACCGGAACACTAGGAAGGTGAAAGGGAAGGGGGGCACAAGTAGGACTGTCTGTTTGCATTGGAGTTCGAGAAGTCTCAGACTGCAACATCATTCGCTTATTTTAGTTCCTCTACTTCTAGTTCCTTTCTGAGTCACAAAGATATGTTTGGGACTTACGGAATAAACATTTGGGTTATATACATGCTGAGAAATTAAAGTTTTTGTTTGATTCAAGTTTGATTAAGAATAAAGTTCCTTCATTGCAAACCTTTGATACATCTTGTGCTTCCTGTTGTTTAAGTAAGAATTGCAGTTCTTTACTTCACATGTTTGAACTTGCTACCTCTCCCTTTCAGCTTATACATAGTGATGTCTGGACTGCATCCATCACTTCTCAACTTGAATCAAATACTTTGTATTGTTTATTGATGATTGTACCAAATACACGTGAATATACTTTCTTCGCCACAAGTTAGAAGTGTTCCCAACATTTAGGGTGTTTCATTATATGGTACAATTTTGGTTTTAATCACGAGTGTGTATTCTCCATTCATATTCACGGGGAGAATACATTGATGGAAACTTTTCTTCCTCAATTATTCTCTTCTTCCTTCCCTTTCTTCCATATTCTTCTTCAATTACTTTTCTCTCTTCCATCTTCTTTTCTGTTTTTCTTTTTTCTTTGTTCTTTATTTCAGTTTATTGCAGGTGGGATCAACAACTTGAATAAAAAGCAAACAATAAAACAAGCTGTAAATAATGACTAATAAAGACTGTTAACATATTGAATTGCATGATATTGGCATACATCTGACTCAAAGGTGCCCCACATAATATAGTTTAATATTCTAAATCAATGCCTTGAAGAAAGTTCCTTTTATAAACTTCTTGTATGCTTTTATATAGTTAGAGGTTACTAATCAATTGATTGCATTTCTGTAGTCTTTAGTTCCATGGATATTATTGACTCTTTTAACTTTTGCAGGACCGCCATTGTTCTAGGAACAGCTATTCCTCTTCTTCTCTTTCTTATTTGGGATGCTGTAATTCTTGGAACCATTTCAAATCTGGGTTCAGATAGCTACAAGATCACAGACCCATTAGAACTGTTGCGGTCTGGCAATGGGATTGTTGGAGTAAGTTGTTCAATGGTCATTCTTAAATCTCTTTATTGGAAGTTTAAACAGGATAAGAGAAGAGTGTAAATTGATAGGGAAAGTCTGTGGTAAATTTGAATTTTCATTTTTTGCAGCCAATTATTGAGGTTTTCTCATTTCTTGCGATTGCAACATCATATATTGGATTTGTTTTGGGTCTTTCCGACTTCCTAGCTGATTGTGAGTGGGCCTCATTCCTTTTTTTAAGGGAAAAAAGTAATATTTATGTGCTTTGGAATAATGTAATTTTTTATTATTCTTCTCCATTACCATGTCCTGTATCCTACAAATACATGACCAACAGACTTATCCAGAAGTGCTATACAATCAAGACTACAAAATTATTTATTATTCTTCTCTACTTTCATATTCTCTATCCTAACCGCATACATGACCAACTGACTTATCCTCAGGGATTATAAAATCAAGATTATAGATCATACTTGCTATCATCCTATGGTTTCACCAATGGAACCCAATCTTGTATTCATGTTCTTTCTGGTGCTTCACTAATGTGGCTTTTTAAACCTTGGGCTATCCTAAAGGACAAAATTTTAGAAAGGGATGCAGTGATAAAATCCCCATTAATTACAGGAATAGAAGCTAAGCATTCTTACAGAACATAATTCGGGTCATGCAAGTGCATCTGAAATCACATCTGAACAAAATACAAATAATTATACATAGCCATGCATTTATGTCACAAATCTCAATCATTCTTGCATTCTTTTGGTTTCTTAGTTCTACTGAAATGCATTCCCCTTCTTGAATTTTACTCTTTACCTTGTCATTTTGGTGAATCTCTAGTGTTAAAACTGCCAAGTGGCCAGAGCAAGCCTCTCCCTTACTTGTTGACTTTATTTCCGCCACTAGTTCTGTCACTGCTTGACCCAGAGATATTTTTCAAAGCATTGGATTTTGCAGGGACATATGGAGGTAAGCCATTTTTCTGACAGATCCTTGTTTTATTTATTTGTTGTTGCTGCTGTTTGTATTTATGGATTTTGAAAAGCGACATTCTCAAGTCAATTCAATAATTCCTTATCCCAAACTAATCTGGAGCCTGCATGAACCTGGCTTTGCCTTGCCATTCTGCTTAGGCCCTAAGGCCTATATTTTCTGTTAACTCACAATTTGTCAAGTTCTTTCTCATATTCTAATCTATATGCTTATGGACTTCAACCTTATCCTTTTATAGGGACCTACCCCCCTTTGCAGCAATTTTTAGATGCTTAGTAACAGTAATTTTCTAAGAAGTTCAGACAAAGTTGTGCCTACTGCCTGATTTATCAAAATAGAGAGACTTAGGAGATTTATTATAAATTTTTGTTGTTAGCTGCCCTTGTTGTTACCTACCCCCCTTGAGAGTTGCATTAATATATTCCTTCATTCTTTTTTAACGATATTAATGAAAATGAACAGCAATTCTGAGCCCAATTCCAAAATGTTACTATTTGGGCAACTCAACAGTGTCTTTTACATGTGAAGTTACTTTATTTCTGAGCTTGTATCTGATATGGGGCTCTTTCCAATTCATAGTTTTGGTCTTGTTCGGAATTCTTCCTGCTGCCATGGCATGGTCAGATAGGTTCAATGATTCAACCCAGCCTCCAAAGCTACCTTTACTTGTCCCTGGAGGAAGATTCACCCTATCTATTGTAATTGGAGGAGCGGGGTATGTTATTCTCTCAGAAATACTCAAGAACTTGGGAAATCCATGATTACAAAAATTGAAGGTTCTATCTATTGTTGTAAGTTTCAATTGCATGAAAGCTTTTTTTAACTTGAGGAAACAATTGACGGAAAAAGAAATTCAGGAAAAGTTATGAGAATTTGTTTGGTTATGCACATTTTCCCTTTTCACCTCTTGTGGTCTAAAAGATTGTATATTATTGAAAGATGATTGCTGAAAGCAGAATCTTTTTTTTTTTTTTTTGGTAGAGTTGAGTTGAGTCAGTTGAGTTATACAATCAGCTTCAGCTGATCGGTTGATTTTCAAATGCTTCATTAAATATAAAAAAAGGGAAGAAAAAACATTTCAGATATACCAAGCCATCCATTGGATTTGCCAGTCGAAAATGCAACTTATCACAAGAAATCCTCCCAAATAGATTACAATTTGAAGTTTGTAATTCACTACTTGTAATTTTGGTGCAAGACCTCGATTGTAGTTTGTATCCAATGTATTTGAGTAAGGAGGATCACAATAATACCATAAAGTCTGTCTGATAAAATCGAAAACCTAATCTGGTTTCCCGCAACAAGTTATATCTATATCTATAGAAGGGTAGAGCAGTACACAAGGCTCCTGCCAATGTGGGGTCTAGGGAGGGACAGATGTGTGCAGCCTTACCCCTGCACATACAGAGAGGTCTCAAAGATTTGAACCCCGGTCGCCCAAGTTGCAATGGAGAAATCAAGGCGCACCCTCTTATATCTATGTATCTATCAAAGCATTAAGACTGTTGGGATGCAGTCAGCAAATCTATTTAATCAATATTAGGGCTGCTCATGGTTAACCGAACCATGGGTATTTTTTGAACTAAACTGATGCAACCGGCTGATTGCCTATATTACGGTTTTTCAGTTTTTCTATACTATAGCTTTGCACTCAAAATTAAAAAATAAAAAAATAAAAAATAAAAAAATAAATATCTGAGAAATTTCTGAGATTTTGCTAGGCTAGTCGACATTTGACTGGTTGTCTAAGACATAGTTGTTAAGGTAGGCTCCTCGATGTCGTGGTTATGGCCTCAATGGAATTGACAATACTTTCTTCAGTCCCTCTTGTTCCCATTTAACCTATCTTCTCAGACCAATGGATGTAATCCTTGTCCTAAATCTGCATTAGGATTTGGGTTCTCAAGGTGTAGAGGGGGAAGTACTTTTTGTGCTATTTGTCAGCTTGCTCCTTGCCGTACTTTGTACTAGCTAGGGAATTTTCAGCATTAATGTACTTTTCTTCTTGGGAAAGCAATTCAAACATGTTTTTGGGTTGTCTCTAGGAAAGGGAGAAATTAAACCTAGAGACCTTAAAGGTCTTTTATGATTGTTGCCACTTCTATCACCTGATCGAGGTCATGGATCTCCAAGAAGGCTATGTTAAAGTGCCCAACAAACTGTTTGTTGAATTGCTCCCAAAAACTAATGGATTGAGGTCGAAGCCCTAAATACCACAACCAAGTTGCCTCTTTCAAGGTCACTCGAAAAACTTGGCACATGATCACCTTAGAAGCTCCATGTAGGACCATGAGGGCCTTAAATCTCTCCAACTAGTCAATCGAATCCCCAAGACTGGGCATTTTGATTTTTGGTGGGAGAGGCTCCTCCATCATGTCCAAGGTGAATGGTGGCTCTCTAGAGACATCAAGATCTACATTCTTGCTTCACTCCACCTCGTTTACAACAAGCCTGGCTGTCATTTTCCAAATCTACTTATCTTGGTCATGTACTCAATTTTGGGGATTAGGTGAGCCTGTCAATAACCTAGCTCGATTCAGCCTTGGAATGACTGGACATAATCAATTTGAAGAGTTGTTCATTGAAACGAATTCTAGGCAGTGCTTTGATGGCAGAATGCCAAGCTTGGTGGTCAGAATGGTGGGCTAGCAAATCAGCTCCACTAGCCTTCCTCTCCTACCCTTGGTTGTTGTCATTGGGAAGGGGTGCAACATTCCTCATCATGGTAATGACGTCCTAGACTTGTCTCTAGAGCATGTTAAACTACTCTTGGAAGACTGCCTAAGGCTGGAGTTAATTCTGAGGTGTACTTCCAAAAGAGGCATGCTAGGAGTTACAAGATTCTCTGAGTGTAGTTCTATGTAGGTTTCGTCTTGGGTAGTGGAATAGAATTTTTGTTTAGGTTTCCACAGACAACACCGGTTGTTGATGTTCGGTCTCTTAACATGGAGTGATTTAGAATTCTTTCCAAACTCAGCTAACTTGTGATCACTAAATAGCACTAGAGACTAGGTCTGTCAATGGATTATTTCTGCTCGACTGCCCAAACTGGTTATGTTAGTTCTGGTTCCATGATTTTGTCTCAACTAATAATTGGGTTTATTCTAGTTCTTGCCCGTTCTAACCCAATTTAGACTCAATTTTGGTTATTTTATTAAATATATAATATTTTCTTAATTTTATCAGATTTTATGTTTTAGATGGTAAACTTGATAGGTAATATAAGATAATATTAGTTTAATATTTAATTTATTAACATATAAAAAATTTAGGGTTCGTTTGATTTGCAGACAAGACCAGAATCGGAATTGGAATCGAAATCCTCTGGAACCGGAATCGGAATCACCTATTCCTAATGCATGTTTAGTCCAATCAAGAATGGTATTGAATTCTGATTGTTGTTCTTTGGTTCATTCAGAGTTGGAATCAGAATCAACTGGAAATGTTCAAATTTGTATTAGTCTACTTATTATATCATTATTACTTTATTAATATTTTATGACTATATAATTATTATTTTATCAGTACTTTGTTATTATAAATTAATTTATGAATATTTTATTTATCACTATATTTATTAATAATTTATTATTATTAAATAAGTAATATATTATTATGCTATTGTTACTTTAATTATATTATATTAATATCTTATTTGTACTTTATTATTATTATTATTATTATTATTATTATTATTTAATAACTAATATTTTCATTTTTTTAATTTATTGATATTTTATTTATAACTTATTATTATTACATTTAACAATTAATATCTTTGTTTGTTATTATAGTACTATTATTTTATTACTATTTTACTAATGTCTTGTTAATAGTTTATTAATATTAGGGTTTAGGGAGCATTTTGTCATGAGTTCTTTACTTTTTGATAGACTTTGGAATGAAAACCCCATTCCCTAGGGGGCATGGGAATCGGAATCCAATTCCTACCAAATAAATGGTAGGAATCGTAATGGGTCATTCCAATTCTGATTCCAGAAACCTATTCCTCAAAACCAAATGGATCCTTAGTATTTTATCATCATTTTTATTAAGGTTATATTATTATTTAAATAAATAAATGTAATTTTCCTTATAATTGGATCTGTCGCTCTAGACTTGATAAACCTAACCATAAACTAGGATAGTTCTGGGTCCATGATTTTGTCTGTTAATAATTGGTTAGGAGCTGGAAACACCATGTCCCAACCCAGATCCAACCCATTAACAACTTATCAGAGACTTTAAGGCTATGTTTGGTTTGAAGGAAAATGCGAGGAAAGGAAGGAAAAGGTAGAAAAACCTTTACAAACCTTGTTTGGTCTCTGAAGAGGATCTTCTGACGATCAAGTCAGTGCAGAGGTGGAATGCATAGCAGGTGAATAGCTCAGTGAATAAATGAGGTATGCCAAGGTGAATAAAAGGCAATGAATGTTGAGAATAAGGAGAGAGATTCCAGAGAGAGAGAGCCTCTACCTTGGTGAAGGGTGTGGAGCGATTGGCCACTTCGGTCGTCCCAATGTCCACACTGGAAACTACCCAATCGTTATTTGACTGATGTATGGTCAACGGCCTGCTGAAGTGAAGCCATTACTGGGTGGTTCGTCGTGGTCAGCAGCTCTGATAAATCTCCATTTATCCTTTTGGCATGGGCCACCTGGCGTGTTCTTACTGGCCGCTTCTTTCTGGCCATATCACCTCTCTAGAAAAAAGTAACTTGTAATGCTCTTCTATTCATTCTCCTATGAATCAATGAAGAGATATATAAGCTACTTCCAAGGTTCAAGGTATCGATACAGCATGGAATTTCAGTCATCATTACTCTAAATAGTCATTTAACATTTGCATTGACAAATGGTTATGCAAAATAATAATAACAATAATAATAATAATAATAATAATATTTTATTTAATAGAACTCTTGATACACATCTGAGGCTAACCCAAACCCAGCCCAAAGTTTCAGGTTGATAGGGTTGGGGTTCAACAACTCGGGTTGGATTAGGGACAGTTGACCTCAACCCCAATTAACCAAGATCGGATCACCTACCAACAAAACACATTCCAACCCATACAAATATCATCTCATACATGGCAAGTCCCACTTTTATGGTGAATCCTAGTCTCAAGTTGAGATGTGCGGTGTAAGATGATGTTGATAGAGGGTTGAAACGTATTTTGTTGGCAGAAAATCCCAATTCCACTTAACCCGGCTCAATTGGACCGCTAGTATCCTCGAATTAATTAATCAAATCTTATCTTTTTTCCTCCCTGATAGATGTAAAGACGGGTAAGAAAAAGAAACTCCCTTTTCACAAGGTCCCATTAGCTCTCCAACCTGCATTATGACCAAATCTGCAAATCATACCACCATGCCACGTGCCCATCACTGTGGAAATGAATAAAATACGCCCTATATCAGGTACCTCATGACTCATATAAATACCACTAAACCTTGCACAAAGCATTTCCCTTTCTCCATCTTTTATTTCAAACCAAACACAGCACTAAGACTGACATCAACATTGTTTGCAAAATACAAAGCCAATAAACTAATGAAGTGAACCTAAAGGCAAGGTGAAACAGAATTTGCACTCCCATGCATGTGTTGTTATGTGAACCAGCACAGATGAATTTACACCACACGCAAATGAAAACACAAAGTAGCCTTGCAAATTGCGTATGCGTTTCCAAATTTTGAACCTCGACATGTGCTGTAAGTTAAGAGTAGATAGATCATTAATTGAAAGTGGAGATGTGTGGTATACTACCATGCCTTCCCTGATATCCAAGTCCTAATTCCTAAACATATTTTAGCTAGAATGATGAATCAAGCATGACGCCAATGCCCTATTCTTTTTGCTATTGCCACTCCTTCCCATATTTTCGGTCGTAATTCTGTTCAGGAAGGGGAAGGGAATAGCAAGCGGAGTGATGTTGAAGTTGAACCATTAATGAAATGCTTAAGCAAGAAAAATAAAAGAAATAGAAAGGAAACCAAATATCACCCAGGAACTAAATTCTTTACACTTTTTTAAGCAGCAACAACCATCAACACGGCATAGAACCAACAGCAGCAAATCCAACCTCTTTTATCTGTCCTTTTATCCTTTTTTTTCTATCTTTCAAAGTCCTTCCCCGTCCTACAGAGAAGGGGAAGTAACAAACTCCCTGGGTAGACTAAAAAGATCCTTCCCTGCAAATGGTGATGTCCACTCGTGAGAACCTGCAGAAGATGATGTATCTGTCGCCACCACTCCATCCTGCAATCCCGTGATGCAAACACCACTTGAAGTTGCTGACCTCATTGCAGGCATTGCAGCTGCAGAAGTTGCTGACGACCATGAGTCATACATCCGACTGTTTTTCACAAATGAAGCAAGCCCCAACCACAGCCCATTTGGTCTTGAAGATGTTGACTCCAATGTCCAGTCTATGTTGGTGTAGTCACATTGTGGCATCGAGTCCCCAGTATTCCAATCAACTGGTGAATTTGAACCTGATGCACCTGTTGAGCCCCACGCAGAGAAAAGCCCCAGAGAGGATGGCACAGAAAGAGATGATGAATTCCCTGTGCTGCTCCAAGAACCACCCCAGCCATTTGTTGTGGACTCCACGGGACTGGATGCAAAAGGTTGATACTGAGGTTGGTAGAACTGTTGTGAGCTCATATTGCTTGAACTCAGGCTTGTTGGTGGAATATACGGTAAACTACCGCATGGCTTCATCATTTCCATACCTGCAATACTGTTAGGATACCATCTGGTACTCACAGTAGGGGGCGCATTGATACTTGTGGCTGAGTTCTGCTTTGCATTAGTTGTTTGTGGGCGCTGCATCATGATCACTGGTTCTCTCACTACTCCCGTTTGAAGGTTCTTAACTTCACCTCCAACAACATACCGAATTTCGGTCTTTGTCGGTGGAGGTGCAACTTGGATAGAAGATGCCAAAGAATATGAAACAGAAGGGCTTGACCCCACAGTTGGCCACCTCTTCTCTGCTGGTGCAGCCACTTGCGGCCTTACCCACTCTGATTTTGGCTGGATCCTCAGAGACTGTAAGTTCTTGTTTCCGGATTCAGGAGACACTGCCACCATTGTAGCTGTTGCCTTTGTATAGTTGAAATCTTTTTCATCCCTTCTCTGTTGTATTGTAACAGGAATAGTGGGCTTCGCTCCCTGTCTCATTGGATTGTGGGTGACAGAAACTGCAACCTTACCACTACTGACCACTGGAGGATCTCCAGTTTCTTCTGGCTTCGGCAGAGCAGTAGGTGGATGCTGTTTCTGTGGCTTCAAGGTTTCTGCTGCTTTCTCCAAATCACCTTCACATGCTACGACAACTCTTTCAACCTCCTGCTTTGAGCACTTGAACCTTATCTCCATCTCTGCAATCCGAGCAAGCTCTTCAGCAATATCAATTTTCAAGTTACCCCCACCATCAAGGTTTGAATCCTTATATTGAGCTGCTTCTTCACCTCCCTCAAATAACCATGCAACTGATTCCTCTACCTTGCCTTCATTCAATATAAGAGCCATTGTTGCTCGCTCAGAAGAGAATCCCATAGCCACAAGCTGCTGGGCAAGTGCTTCTAGTTTTCTGGACATGAGATAGCCACTGCACCGCTCATGCAACTCCTGGGCCCTCCTCTCCCTTTGGCGCTGGTGCTTCCTCTCATTCTTCTGTCGGATCTTCTCCCGTTTATCATTGTCTGCACCAGGTATCGTTTCCTGCCGGACAGTACTATTTATCTTTTCTTTTTGTTGATCTTCTGATTCACCAGAGCAACTATCATTATTTGACACAGAATCATATTCTGCCCCAGTCCCAAGAGAGCTCCCAGAATGATCATCTGTCTCATCTATATTTCGGAACCGACCATTACTGTGGGAAGGTGGAGAAGAGACAACTGGTGCTGTCTCAAGGGAATGGAATGTTCCTGAAAGTGGATTGTATGCACTTGCTGGAATGCCATTCCCTGTAGTAGAAGCTGTAGAAGGCTTGGATAAAGCCTTTGGCTGCTCCTTGGCAGCTTTTGCAGAGGACTTGTCCTTAGATTTGGATCTGGAGGCTGGAGACATTTCACTGGTTTCCAAAAGCAGAAGAATCCCTGAAATGTCACAAAGATAAAACGTTTAATTCCTCAGAATATATATCAAAGGATCAAAATCACACAATCATGTAATAACTTCCCAAGGTTAACATAATGGACAAGAACTTTGTTAATAAAGATTTGCATGCATGCCACAGAGCTTCAGATAAGAAATGAGATGTTATAATCATACAATACGTACTAAATGTGAAACTATCAACAGAAACAGATTAATCTCACAATTATTCGACTTATATATTGACTTTCTAAGGTAATATATATATATATATATCAAGGAACTTGGGAGGCACTAGCAAGGGGGTTTATTGCCCAACTATGATAAATAGAAGGGCTTCCTTCAAATAAGAACAAAAGGCAATTTATAACATTGCAAGACGAACACTTGTCCATAAGAACAGGAATAGCAAACCTCCATTAGAACTGTTTCTTTGCTTGTTACCCCCATGGCTAACAATGGTAGGATATGCCTGACATGAATGAAACAGAAACTTAAATATTTATTGCCCAATACATATATATACCAAATTGCCAATAAGGCTTAATCCTTTAAAATTTGTAGATTACAGGTTGAAATGCCACTTCCCTACACAATGACACCAACAAACTTATATCCTTTCTAATCAATAACAATATATAGATCTTCACCTTTTTTATTCAAAAATCGCCATTAAATGGGCAATAACATTGATACTCCACACATCTACAATATTGTCACCAATTCAGGTTATAATACCATATCTTGTACTCAAGATAGTGCTAATAATGTTTACAGGGGAATACGTCGATTCCAGTAAAACTTCATGTTGGTACCCATGGAAATATTAGGAAATTCATGAACATTTTAAACCTTCAAGATCTCACATGATCACTTGAGGTGATACTATACCTATAGTAAAATAAAATGCATATTGAGAAATCACATTGAAACTAAAATTTATTGAACCCAATTCCAGTGCCCACAACAAAAACCTTGCTTCTCCCTCCCTCTCCTCTCATAGCTGAGTAGTGGGTACAATGTAAAAGTCCCCCCCCCCTTTCCAAAGTGATCAGATGCCAATAACAAAACTCAGCAATTTATCCTGTTTATTGTGCAACTTTTTAATTCTCTTTTTCCAAAAATTGTAAGGGTACATTTCAATAGAATGGCAAAAGATACAGGAAATTAAACCCATGTATACTAAGGTTCTGTACAATGAAAATATACAGTCATATGCACTCTGCCCTTTCCCTACCCTTCTTATATACTTCATGTTCTCTTAGACACCTTACAGTTAGCATTCAAACCATAATCAAAATCCTATCATAGGAAACAATGCTAAAACAAGATGTGCATAGAGTTTGTCCACTCCCTACAGTGGCAACTATCATCTATTTGATTTCACTCCATCAGCTCCCTCAAATGTTTGTCTACAATCATTATTTCCCACTACAGCAAGAAAACACAGTCATATGCACTCTATCCTTTTTACTTCCCTTTTTATACACATTATGTTCTCTTAGACACCTTACAGCTAGAATTCCAACCATAAGCAAAGTCCTATAATAAGAAACAATGCCGAAACTAAATGTGCTTACAGTTTGTATACACCCTACAATCACAGCTACCATCTATTTGATTTCAGTCAGCTGCCTCAAATGTCAATCTAGAATCATTATTCCCACTGTAGCAAGACAACACACAGGTAAGAGTTCTGCATGTAATCAGTGTTGCATGGACACAGACACAGGAATTGAAATCCAATGCATGTCCAAGAGTCTAGCTTATCAAGATGTGTTGGGTGCTGCCTAACTCAGGGTTCGTAGAGTGAATCAAGCTCGTGAGGGAAGAGGAAACTGAAGGGAAACAGAGAGAGGGGAAGAAAAGGGGATTCAGAGGGAGAGAGAGAGAGAGAGAGAGAGAGAGAGAAAGAGAGATTTGTTCAGATGGAATTCCGTGGCTCTTTATTTCTTCTTCGGGTTTTTATAGACAGGTAAGTTGTTTACAGTTGCAGTCTGTTACAAGATGGTTACAGCTTGTTGGACTGTTATTCTGTTCTAACAGTCAGCCACTTGGACTACATTCTTGCTGACATGGCTTCTCCCTTTTTTTGTAAACTTGGTAGACAGGCTGGCTATTCTCATGCACAGACCTTGGTTTTCTGCAGCTCTTGGTCTTATCAATACCGCCCAGGTTAAGCTGGACCTTGCCCTCAAGGTCAATATGGGGGAACTGGTGTTGCAGTTGTAGATAGGGTTCCCATGTGGCATCCTCTTCCGGTAGTTGTGACCATACAACTAAGGCTTCTGGAACAATGTGAGAGCCTTTTTTGACCCATCTGAAATTAGTGATACGCACCGGTTCTGTTTCTAGGTTCATGTCACTTGAGAATTTTGGAAGATGTGGTTGAGTTATAGCCACTGGTTTCAGGCATTTTTTGAGAACTGAGACATGGAAGACTGGGTGCACATCTTGTGGGAGATCCAATCTGTATGCAAGAGGTCCAATTTTCTCCAAGATCTTGAAGGGTCCAAAGTAGCAAGGTGCCAGTTTGTTCCATCTCTGTTTTTGTACAGAAAGCAATTCGTAGAGAAGCAATTTCAAGTAAACCGTATCACCAACTTGATAGTGTGCTTCCCTATGGTGTTTATCATATGATTGTTTCATCCATTGTTGGGCCCAGAGTAGGTTCTGTTTAAGTTCCTATAGAATGTTGTTTCGATTTAGCAGGTGTTCTTCTAGTGAAGCTACTGCTGTGGAGCCCCTTTCATAGGGAATCAGTGCGGGTGGATCACGACCAAATAATGCCCTTAAAGGGATTATCCCAGCCGATATTTGATAGGTAGTGTTGTACCACCATTCAGTGCGGCTGAACCATTGTCTCGGCTTTGTTCCGATGAAACATCGTAGATATGTTTCTAAGCAACGATTGACCACCTCCGTTTGCCCATCTGACTGTGGATGGTAGCTTGTGGATTTGCTGAGCTGTACACCTTGGAGGCGAAAAAGTTCTTTCCAAAAGAGGCTGATGAAGACTGGATCTCTGTCAGAAACAATAGACTTTGGGAACCCATGGAGCCGAGCTATTTCTCGCACAAAAGTGTTAGCTACTGTAACTGCATTAAATGGATGTGACAATGCTAAGAAGTGGCTGTATTTTGTAAGGCAATCAACCACTATTAATATAACTGATTTACCGGCAGAGGTCGGTAGGCCTGTTATAAAATCCATAGAGATATCTTCCCAAACTTGGTTGGGTATGGGTAATGGTTTTAGCAGGCCAGCTCGGAATTGGGCCTCATACTTGCATTGTTGACATACCTGGCATGTAGATATGTATTTCCTTATGGATTTTAGCATACCCTTCCAATAAAATTGTAGACACTCCCGAGTGTCTACCCATCGGTGTCGCATGGAAGTAATTTATGAGTTGGTCCAAAAGTGGTGAGTCCGCTGGTAACACCATTCTACCTTCATAGTACAGCACTGACCCTTGGATAGAATACCCCGGTTTGTCCCCTGTTTGCTGCAACAATTGTGTCTTTATTGCTTGGAGTTCCTTTCCTTATCACTGCCGGCTGCCTCCCTTAGTTGGTCCCATAGTGCTGTCGTGGGTTGTTGGAACACCTGCAATTGGAGTATGCTCCCCACTCCATGTTTGGGTTGATGTGACAATGCATGCGCAACCCTATTTGTTGCTCCCGGTTTGTATTCAAAAGTGTAATCAAAGCCCATTAACTTTGAGACCAACCGCTGCTGATCTGGAGAAAGGACCTGTTGTTCCAATAAGAATTTCATACTTTGGTGATCAGTCTTAATTACAAACTTACAGCCTAGCAGGTAGGAGCGCCAATGCTGACTGCTAATACAACTGCCATCAATTCCCGATTGTAGACTGAAGAGTGGTTTTGTGTGATGGATGATGCCTTACTGAAGAAGGCAAGGGGCTGACCATCTTGCATCAGCACTGCTCCCACGCCCGGTCCCGATGCATTGCACTCAACCACAAATGGTTTGTTGAAATCCGGTAAGACTAGAGCTGGTGGGGATGACACCGCTGCTCTTAAGGCTTCAAATGCTACTTGGGTTTTGTTGTCCCAGCTGAATGAGTCCTTCTTTAGAAGGGCTATCAATGGGGCTGCAATTATGCCATAGCTTTTAATGAAGCGTCGGTAGTACCCTGTGAGTCCTAGGAATGCCTGGAGTTCCTTGGTGTTACGTGGCGTTGGCCACTGTTGGACGACAGCTATCTTGTCTGAATCTGCTGAGACCCTTTCGTCTTCCACCACATGGCCCAGATAATGTACATGACCATTGGTAGGAGGCGCATCCGGCAATAGTGGGATTCTATGGTCATGATCCCTTGTTGGAGGTAGGTCCGTTGGCTCCTTGAAAACTGCAACATATTGATGGAGGATGTTGTGGAGCTGCTGTTTGTATTCAGCTTGAGTTGTTGTATCCTGGGCCCATATGATTTGATCCCCAAATGATGAGCTGATTTGGGTATCGTGCTTGTTTCAACATGGATGCCAAGCTTATTGGGTGGCTCGGCTAGCTAAGTGGCCTTGCAAATGTACTCTAGTCACTTCTATCATGAAATCCGAAGACAAACAGGCCCAGTCACAAAGAACAGGCACAAGTTGCTGCAACCATTGAATTCCCAATACAATGTCGGCCCCACTTAACTCTAGTGGATACAAATCAACCTGAAATTGTTGATCTTGGATGTGTAACCCAATGTCTGTGCAAATTCCATCACATTGGAGTGAGGTCCCATTTGCCACATGGACCTTAAATGAGGTTGTGGGCTGAACTGGCAATCCTAATCGTCTAGCTAGCACAGCGGTTACAAAGTTTAAAGTGCTACCACTGTCAATTAGGATAGACACCTAGTGACCCTGAACTAAACCCGTCGCCCTCATGGTTTGGGGTGATGAGAACCATGTTAAGGCCTGTAGCGATATTTCTAGTTGTATAGTCTTGACCCAATGTTCTTCAATTGACGATCCTTCTTCCGGTTGCTGATCTTCCCCTTCCTCCTCAATGTGTAACAAGAAGGCTTGTTGAGTTTTGCATCTATCACCGAGGACAAACTTTTCTTCGCAGTTGTAGCAGAGACCTTTGTCTCAACGATTTTGCATTTCTGCCCACGTTAATTTCTTTAACGAACCCCATCCCTTCCGATCTTGGTGCAGTAAATGATTTGTTCGTTTGTTGCCAGGGCCTGTTTAGACGTCGGGCTCAAGCTATCTTTTCTTCTTGGGTGCGGGCTAGGGTTGTCGCGGCCATTACCGTTGTTGGGTGCATCGCCTTAACCTCCAACTGGATTTCTCCCTTGAGTCCTCCCACAAAAACTCCAACCAGAGCCTTCTCTGGCCACCCTTGGACTCTCAATGATAGACGTTCAAACACCAATTGGTAATCACAAACACTTCCAATTGTTTTATCTTCGCAAGACTCTCGTCAAAATCTTCATAACCGGAAGCTCCAAACCGGACGCACAGAGCATCTGTGAAGTCGAGCCATGAAATACAAGGATGTCCTCAGCAATACCATTGATACCAAAGGATGGCATCTCAATCCAAATGCATCGCTGCCAATGCCACCCTGTTTGGTCTAGATGTCTCATTATATTCAAAAAATCTTTCCGCCCTACATATCCATGGGATGGGGTTTCCGCCTAAGAAAACTGGGAAGCTCGGTTTGGTGTTTCTCTCCAAGATGGAGCTGCTTCTTCGATTGCTTCATTGGCTAACTCGATCTTGGTCGATTTCCCTGTCTTCAGCCGGTGGGCTTTGCTCCAATCTTTGCAAGATTCCTATTAAAGTATCCTTGATACCTAGCATCTCGCTTGAAACTCAATGGAGCTCGACTTCCACCTGATCAAATCGGGCTTCCAGGGTTGTATATCGCGTATTAGTCATGCTCTGATACCAATTTGTTAGGTGCTACCTAACTTAGGGTTCGTAGAGTGAACCAACTTCGTGAGGGAAGAGGAAACTTAAGGGAAACAGAGATAGGGGAAGAAAAGGGGATTCAGATGTAGACAGGTAAGTTGTTTACAGTTGCAGTCTGTTACAAGATGTTACAGCTTGTTGTAGGACTGTTATTCTGTTCTAGCAATCAGCCACTTGGACTACATTCTTGCTAACGTGACTTCTCCCTTTTCTTGTAAACTTGGTAGGTAGGTTGGCTATTCCCATGCACAGGCCTTGGTTTGTCGCAGCTCTTGGTCTTATCAAGATGAGAAAACATGGATTCATGGAACATCATGGAAAAGTATATACTATTAAAATAATTCATACTTTATGAATTCTAACATTATATACCTGCAAAAAAAATTGCCCTTTTAACCAAGTAATGTTTGATATAAAAAAATAGCATAAATCTTATACATTAGCTGATATTTATGTCAAATAAGCTAGGAGATTAAAAGGAAATGTTACATAGAAGTGTCCTTAAGAAACCATGGAGTGTAGAACTTCAATGTGTGCCCAACATGAGCACATTGTCCTTTTGGGAGAGGTAGTGATTTAAAAAGCACACGTAGGCACACAGGAAAGGTGCATTTTAAGGTATGTGCCTCACCTAGACCCTAGGAATACCACTTTCAAAAGGCACATGCCTAGCGTGCCTAGACATGTGTCTGATGCACCTTGCACCTCAGACCAAGCATGTGTCCTTTTATCCTTTTGAGTTGTTTGGTGTTTCTTAAGAACCCCCTATTTGTTAATGTTGTCCATTGATCCATCCTAATAAAAGATATTTTTAAAAGATAATTAAAATAATAAAATCATTTTTATGGATTAAGAATTTAACACCCTAACGTGGACTTGTTTGAGCTTGCCTCAAGGGGTTTTGTATAAAGACATTTTGTGTTGTAGAATTAGGAATGAAGGATGTAACATGACACTAACCATTTGAAATAATGCAACTGAGAAAGATATAAAGAAACTAAAAGTTTGGCATACTTGAATATGTTTTGTATGCTATTTGTTATTTTATTTTTGCATTTTTCACTTTGAATATGTTTTATATGTTATGTTTATACATTTAAATTTGAGATAATAGATGTTTTAAAACATTTAGTTTAAAATTAAAGTTTGAATTTTTTTAATTAATACTATTTCTCAGTATTTTCTTAATTCGCTTTGAATTTTTACCTTTCTGCATTTTTTTATTTTTCTTTAAATTTTGCACCTTACTTCACTACATGAACTGATCATAAACACTTTGGAGAGGCCACACAACACTACATGCAATGTACACCATCTACCCAACATTGCATGCAATGAAACAATGTACACCACACAACACTGCATGCTAGTGCTTTCATGCTATTGACTCTTCCAAAATAGAAAATCTTTTAAAGAACTGTGGGACTCACTCACAGATATATCTTTCTAGATCTTAATCAAATAAATATGCCCCATCAAAAGTGACTGAATTTTTACTTTCCAATTGGTTAATGCCTCTCAGCAAGGAATTTAAATCAAACTTCTCTAAGAACCCAATATCAATAATGGTGTTACAAAAGAAATAATGCAAGAAAGAACATTGTTTATGGAAAGGGACATCAACCCGCTATTGCAACAAATTGTGTTCTCCTTTTCAGACAAAACCTTACACACCATGTGGATGACAACTCCAAAATGGACAGCATGAACTGATCATAAACATTATCTTCATGTAAGCTTTTAGGGTTGGCTGCATGAATCCTGTTTCACCACTCCATTCTCTTTAGTATCATATCCACTTTTAAATAATGAGAACTTCAATCATTCCTTACTACTTCCACTATGTTCTTTTTAGTCTGCCCGAACTTATCAGAAACATATCATTTAAAAATTGTGTACAGTCATGTCAGAACAAGAATACCTTCATACTGCAACACCTTAATAGTATATTTAAAGACACAAAGTTTCTAGGATTTTTTTTGGCAAGTAACAAATTTCTACAACAATAAATATAGCGCTAAACAGAACGGAATAGTGAAACAGGACTCATGTACAACACCATATAGATGGGATTAGGCTTAGATGATGATGAAAAAAAATTATTTCAACAATGTCAAAAACAAAAGCAAATGTTATTTGTTGCAGTTTTAATGGATAAGCTAGAGTAATTGCAGATTTCCCGAATTGAGATATTGCCTCAGGCTCAAGATTTAAACTTTAAAATGTCAATGTCTGTGGAAATGTCGGTCATCCAAAAATCGGATGGAAATATAGTAAAAATTATAGACATGGTGGAAACATTGTAAAATATGCAAAATATAGAATGGTATTTTATGAAATGACAAAGGAACCATAGGCACACCTTTTTAAATTATTATCTTGTTCCAAGTTATTAAACAAAACTAAGAAACTAAGGTTATAGACAAAAGAATACATTCTGAAATTGCCTTGTAAACCTTAAGCTTTAGAACTTCATGATAGAATTAGTTAAAGCAAAATTTAAACTCATAGAAAATGAAATGGTTGTAACAGATCAAATCTACAACAGAAACAAAAACTATTATTTAGCTTCACGTTTGAAATGAATATTGAACTAGCTCAAAGTTGTAATCATGTAAGTTAGGTGGACAATAACTTGTTAGTTCACATATCTACAATATTGTGACCAACTAATGTTATAATACTATCTCTTGTACTCCACATAGTACTGGTAGTGTTCAAAAGGAATATGCCAATTCTAGTAAAATTACATGTTGCTACCCATGGAAGTGAAAATGGAAATATGTCATTGATACTATCTCTTGCACTCCACGTAGGTCTGGTAGTGTCCATTGGGGAAATGTCAATTCCAATAAAATTTTATGTTACTACCCATGGAAATGGAAATATGTCATGGAAATATTAGGGAAATTAGGGACATTTTAAACTATGCTAGTCAATCTAATAAAACTGTCAATCCACCACAAGTTAACTACCATAGTGATCAAAGCAAATAAAGAAGAGAATAAAAACTCAACTGTTCTCCACTAATGGGTATACCATACATGGCAGATTGGCAGTAAACCTTTTTTGGTAAGCAAATAGGCTACACAATGGGGGAGACCCTTCCACAAACCCCAAGACCCCCCACAACCCTGGTGAGGGTGGGATTTGATTCTATGTCTCTGCTACGACCAGCTAGAGACCTTACCAACAAGCCAGCTGGTACCTTTGGCAGTAAACTGCAGCATTGGATAAATAAAAAATGCACACATAAGAAAAAAATGTATACGTGGCACCAGATTAAACAAGATGAGTATAAATTCCTGTAGAACTCATTTTAGTTTCAAGTACTTCTATAGTTTTATTTCCTGGTGCTCGCCGTTGCATAGATTAATCATCGAACAATGTACAAAAATGTGAAAGGATCACAGAACTATCTGTTCTCCATCTAACCAAACGACCAACTCCAGGGAGTGGAAAATAACCAAGCCCCCAAACAACAGTTAAGTGCAAACATATATTGGAAAACAAACGTAAACTCTGCAGGCTAATCATTATCCGCATTGAATACCATTCCAGATTCAGCCCATCCAACAACTCAGAACCAGATTTCCCAAATGAGAAAAAAAATAATAAAAATGAGTATATTTCTTAAAATTCTACAATCTCAGGAACACTACTACCGTCCAAAAATTCAGATCACGTTCACATCCCAAAAAAAATCGAAAAGAAAACCTAATCTGGAATCTTCAAACTTCGTCCTACTGCATCAAAACTGAACCCTAACTCAACTGCCACGCACGATACCAAAGATCTCAATAACATCTTCCCTCACTCATAACGCCCAAACGAACCAGAGATCAAAATCCAGAAACAAGAAAACCACATTACCAATCGAATCACGAAACCCCAACGGTCAAAAAACCAAAATCCCAAGCCGATCCACCACAGACCACGAAGCATACCAGAAAACCCAAACATGAAACACAAAATCAAATAAAAGAACAAAAAGGTAGAAACAACTGAGAGCAAACCAGCAACCAGACTCTGAAGAGAAATTAGAGAAACTAACCTGGCGAAGAGAAGCCGATCGGGCGGTCCTTCTTCAATGGCGATCCGGAACCGAAACCTGGAAATGAAGATTGGAAGGGTGAAACGGAAAGCAGAACAAAATTAGGGTTTTGGTTGCGAGATTAAAGTTTTGGGGTAAGCAAGCGAGCAAGGGAAAATAACAGAACGGGTGTGTTTTGTCGTCTGCTCGCTCTCTCGATCTCTCGTTCTTTGTTTCCCTTTTTTTCTTTTTCTTTTTTTTTTATTTTTAATTTTTATTTTTTATAATTTTATTTATTTGTCATTTTCTCTATTTTCTGTGCGCGAAATGAACATTTTGGGCGAATTAATTGGAGATTTGGAGTCCGTCGATTTACCTAAATAGAGATCGGCCGGCACTCGAGTCCGAACCAAATGGGAAAGTCTCCGTATACAACGCTGTTAAATACCGGGCGTTTCGAATTCATCGGCAAATAAAGCGTGGAGCGGCGGAGCAACACGGATCGGTTCTTTAGGGGTGCAAATCGGGCCGGGTTGATGTCAATCTAACCCAATAGGTCTAGAAGTTGGTAGGGGAGCAAATGGGTCGGATGATTCAAAGTTCAATCTTGTTTTGTTGAATTCGGATATCTCTATTTTGGATCTTCAAGTCAATAGGATAATAGGATATGATGGAGGGTGATTTGGCCCGACCTCGTAGCATGGGGACACGTGGGTACAGCTAGGCATAAGTGACAGCTCAGCGTGGCAGTCTGGCCATAACTCAGCATACTGAACTCGCCAGAGCCCAGCAATACAACTCGGCAGACATAGCAGCTCATCGAGAAGAAACATCTAGCATACTCCGAATTCTCCCCAAGGGAGAAGGACTCCTGAGCTCCTCCTAGTGGGCCCCAAACTCTTCCTTCCTAAGAAGGGAACACCCCGATCTACGGGAAGTATCCCGAAGTGGGGACACTTCAGGATAGCCCCATTAATGCTCCTGCCCATACTTGCCTAAGGCTCACCTCAAGCACTCTCACCTCGGCTACCCCAGCACCCCGGTGTAGGGTAGCTCGGACCAAGGCAGCTCGGTGCAAAGTAGCTCAGCAACCTATAGAAAAAGATCTACCTAACAATAGTACATGCCGAATTTGGAGGTTGCGCCTGACAAGTCCGTACCCTGTGACAGCTGCCCACATTTGCCACCTCGACTCTGGCAATAACGGTTGTGGCAGAGGCGGTTTATGCTTGATTTGAGAGATCTTCAATATAAAAAGACTTCAACCCTCGAAGAGAAGAGGTATTGAACTTGTGCCATCTACACTCTCAGCTCTTTGTTTTGTATTCTTCGGTTTTCTCAGAGTTCTAACTTAAGCATCGGAGTGTTCCCACTGGGCGAGCTCCTCGGGAATGCTTCACCTTCCCCTTCGCATCAGGTACTGTTCGTCACCAACTGGGAGCTAGGTTTCCGCCAGTTAGGAGTGCCCGGATCGCACAACATCATTTGGCGCCATCTGTGGGAACACTTCAAAAAGCCTTCCTCTAGTCTCCACAACTCCCTCTCAAAAATTCAGCATTCATGGCTTCTTCCAACAATCTGGACGAGGTGCAAACTGAAACATCTCTGAGGAACAGCCCCAACTTCCCACTTTCTGCATCGGATAGTTCACCATCCCCCTCTCTGCAGACGGAGTTCCCAGTCTGAATGTGCCTCAAACAGTGGCACCCGTGAATGTTCCACTTCCCCCTATGATTGGAACAACCTTCGCTAAACCCTCTGTCATCCCTCCGATGGCTTGCTAATGCCAACTTGAGGACTTGATGCAGTGCATGCAAGTTATGCAAGCTCAAATGCAACAGCTCCAACAACTTCAACTTTATCAATAGCAAGTGTTGCACCAAGTTTCCTAGTATCAATATCAACAGTAGTTTCCCCCACTGCCTCAGGCCCAACAGCCACTCCCTCCTCGGCTCCGGCCATGTAGCAAACTAAGCCCCGCTGTCGGAACGAACTTCCTTCTCGCCGAGGAGAGACCTCGGCATCGTAGCGGACAAGAGAAACCAGCTACCCCTGCCTTGCATCATGTAGTCAGGTCGGGGGCCTCCCAGCCAGTTAGGCCCGCGTTGCCTTAGCATTCGTAGTTCTAGCTCCCACTTGCGGAAAACCAATTCGAGGTGTTGGCTGCAGACTTGAGGCAAGGCCCCTCAGTTCGCAGCTACCAACAACAGTTCGAGCCCCTCCCTAGGCCCATCGAGCTTGGAAATATAGAAGCCAGTAGCACCAACGTCGAGCTAGTAAGGAAGCAACGGAGGCACCACCGAGCTCGCCGAGCTCCCACTCACGATCTGCCCGAGCTCCAAGGTAAGGAAGAGGTAAGCTCGGGTGAAATAAAAGTTACCCCACTTCTTTTAGCTTCTTCTCCTCTATCGCCAAAACTTCTTGTTATTCCTATGCCAAAGGATTTCAAGCTTCCCCCACTGGATAAATATGACGGATCCTTTGACCCGAACGACCATGTGGACGCCTTTCAGTCCCAAATGCACCTGGCAAGGCCCAGTGAATCCTGTATGTTCATGGATTTCTCCACCACCTTCAAAGGGGTAGCCCGTACATGGTACCAAAACCTTGCGCCCGGATCTATAAGGAGCTCGGCGCAGTTTGTGCAAGTCTTTATTTTCCACTTTGTCACCAGCAAGAGATGCCCAAGAACTCAAAGAGCCTCCTTGGCATAGTCCAGAAGGAAGGGGAGTACATCCAAAGCTATATCAAGCGATTCAACGACGCTTGTTTGCAAATACTCGACTTGGACCCCACAATTCAGCTCACTGTGGCCAAGCGAGGTGTCACCCATAAAGAATTCAAGTGGCATGTGGTTGTTAATCAGCCCAAGACTATGACCGAGTTCCTCAACCTTGTGGATCAGTTTATAGGGACGAAGGAGGAGATCAACCAGAAAGATGAACAAGCCCTTGACAAAAGAAAAAGGGAGACAGAGCCCTCAACCCAAGGCGATAATAAGAAGAAGAAGGACCAAGCTCGAGGGGCGAGGTCAGGATAGCCTTTCCGAGCTTTGGCAGCAGAAAGGGCGGACAACATGCCCCTAAACATGAAGCGGGTCGAGATCCTTATGGCCATCAAGGATGCCCCATATGTGAAATGGCCACCTCAGTTGAAGGCAAACCCTAATGCAAGGAATAAAAATTTGTATTGTAATTTCCATAAAGACCACAGTCATAGTACCAAAAACTGTAAAAACCTTTGTATTAAGATATAGGAGCTCATCCATCGCGAATACCTAAGGAATTTTGTACAGAATAATAATAATAATAAAGTAGGTCGGCAGGGGGAGCAGAGTAAAGACGCTCCCGAACCCAGTAGGCAGGCAGAGCAACCACAGAGGTAGCCCCTGGAAGAGAGACCAGTTCGGGGGACTATCCACGTGATCGTTCGAGGTTCAATTGTCGCGGGCTGCACTTCGGCAGCAGCTCGGGCATCAACTCGCGAGGCTGCTAGGAAAGAGCAGAATTCCCTGAAGCGGCCAAGGATGGAAGACCCGATCTTCTTCACAAAGGATGACATGCACGGGATCCATTACCCCCATGATGACGTGCTCATTAGAAAGATAAAAATTAACGAATTTGAAGTCAAGCATGTCCTCGTCGACTCAGGCAGCTCGATGGATATCCTTTTCAAAGCAACATTCGACCAGCTCCAGCTCCAAGAAAGTAACCTGAAGCCCGCAAATACTCCCCTAGTAGGCTTTAGCGGAGAGGAAGTCAGGCCCCTGGGAATGATTACAGTACCTGTGGAAGTTGGCACTTGGCCTAGCATAGTGAGGCTCAACCACGACTTCTTAGTGGTCGCAACCCCCTCCCCGTACAATGCCATAGTAGGTCGGCCGGTCACCCATGCCCTACGTGTTGTGGTCTCCACTTACTATCTGACAATGAAGTTCCCCATAGACTTCGGAATTGGGATAGCGCTGGGTGACCAGCTTGAGTCTTGCAAGTGCTACGTCGCCGCCCTCAAAGGGAAAGCTAAGGTGGCCAATGAAGAGACTGTCTCCATCCCGGCATCAACAGAGGACCTAGCTCGGACACTTCAGATTGACACTTCTATTGAGGAGCCTCTACGATCCCAACTGATAAGTTTTTTACTTAAAAATTTAGAAGTTTTTGCATGGTCCGCGACAGAGATGCCCGACATAGACCCTAGCATTATGACTCACAAGCTGAATAATGATTCTGTAGTTAGGACCGTTAGACAGAAGAAATGCAACTTAGCCCCAGAGCGATGGAGGGCAGTCGACGAGGAGGTCGGGAAGCTCCTCGTAGCCGACTTTTTCAGGGAAGTTCATTACACTAGCTGGGTGGCCAATCCCATTCTGTTAAAAATGACTAACGGTAAATGGCGCAAGTGTGTTGATTACACCGACCTGAACCGAGCTTGCCCAAAGGATTGCTTCCCACTCCCTAGGATCGACTGTCTGGTGGATGTGACCTTAGGGCATGAGTTGCTGAGCTTCTTAGATGCATATTCTGGCTACAACTAGATCGGGATGGATCTAGCTGACGAAGAAAAGACTGCCTTCATAACCGAGCTTGCCCTATACTATTACAAGGTCATGCCCTTTGGGTTGAAAAATGCTGGGGCAACCTTTCAGAGACTTGTAAATAAATTATTTGAGCCACTAATTGGTAGGAAAATAGAATGTTATGTAGACGACATGGTCGTCAAAACCCAATTTTCACATGATTTAATACAAGATTTGCATTCGGTTTTTGAAATTCTGTGTAAGTTTAACATGAATTTGAACCCGAATAAGTGTCTTCGGTGTCACCTTGGGTAAATTCCTAGGGCACATCATTAACCGACGTAGCATTGAGGCTAACTCGAACAAACTTAAGGCTACCCTAGAAATGAAACCACCCCAAAAATTGAAAGAGGTTCAAAAGTTGAATGACCATTTAGCCGCTCTGAGCCATTTCATGCCCAAGTCGGCAAACCGTTGCCTGCCTTTCTTTAAGGCAATAAAAAGCAAAGGATTCAAATGGATTAAAGAATGTCAGCTTGCGATCGACGAACTCAAAAAGTACCTCGCCAGTGTCCCTGTCTTAACCTGACCTGAAGAGGGTGATGTTTTAGAGCTATACCTCTTGGCAAGTGACGAGGTGGTCAGCTCAATATTAATAAGAGAAGTAGATTGGTTCCAATGACCCATTTACTATGTTAGTAAAGTGTTGCAGGAAGCAGAGATGAGGTACCCAGAGATAGAAAAGCTAGCCTATGCACTGGTCATTGCAGCTCGGAAGCTCCGTCCGTATTTCCAAGCCCACACCATCGTCGTCCTTACCAACAAACCTCTAAGGCAAGTCCTGCTCAAGCTCGAGGTCTCCGTAAGGTTAACGAAGTGGGCCGTCGAGCTCAGTGAGTACGAGCTCCAGTACAAGCCACGAACTACTATCAAGGCCCAAGCCTTGGCAGATTTTGTCGCATAATGCACCTTTAGCTCTGAAGTCCCCAGGCCGATCAAACACGAGGCCCCCAGCTTGGGTGAGCCCGAGGTTCCCATGCCGGTTGAGCTCGAGCACTGTGAAGTAGCAACCAGCATGGCATCTCTCCTAGTTAGATCAAGCGCGAACTAGGATGAAGAGCCATGGATCCTTCACGTAGATGGCTCATCAAACCAGCAGGGCAACGAAGTTGGGATCATTCTGTACGAGCCGAGCGGTGTGAAATTGGAGTATGCACTACGCTTCAAGTTCGTGACATCCAACAATAAAGCAGAGTACAAGGCGTTACTAGCCAGGCTGAATCTAGCAAACAAGGTGAAAGCCAAGCACATTGTCATCTGCAGTGATTCTCAGTTCGTGGTCAACCATGTTACGAGTGAGTACGAAGCTCGCGAGCCAACCATTATAGTTTACTTAGCCAAAGTAAGAGGGGCTCTACTCAACTTCCAGTCACACTTTATCCAGCGGATCCCGAGATCAAAGAACGCTGAGGCCGATGCCCTATCCCGGTTAGCTAGCACTAGTGATAACACCATGAGAACCGTGTATATAGAGAACTTACCTCAACCTAGCATTCTCGGGGGGGGGGGGGGGGGCAAAGGAGGTCGCTCCCATTGTTCAAGCAGAGCTGAGCTGGATCGATCTACTCGCGAGCTTCCTGCTACATATAACCCTCCCTGCAGATCGTAATGCCACCAAAAGGGTAGAGCATCAGGCAGCCAAATACGTCATGATATACGAGCGGCTGTACAGAAGATCCTACATGCTCCCCTATCTGCGCTGCTTGCGACCCTTTGAGGCCGAGTTCGTCCTCCACGATACTCATGAGGGCCTGTGCGACGGACACTTGGGGGGCAGGGCCTCACCCAAAAAGCATTGCGACAGGGGTACTACTGGCCAACGATGAAGGCAGACACAACTGAGCTCGTCAAAAGATGTGACAAGTGTCAGAAGCACGCCAACATCCACTACCAGCCTACTGCCGACCTAAAGTACCTTACTAGCCCGTGGCCATTCGCACAGTGGGGGATCAACATACTCATGCCATTCCCACCAACAACAGGGCAAAGAAGATTTCTAGTGGTAGTAGTCGATTATTTCACTAAGTGGGTTGAGGCTGAACCCCAAAACAATCACAACTCGAAATGTGCAGAACTTCTTCAGGAAGAGCATAGTGTGTCATTTTGGACTACCTCGGGTACTGATCTCTAACAACGGTAAGCAATTCGAGGATATCAAATTTCAGAACTGGTGTCAAGACATGAGAATTCAACAGAACTTCACCTCGATGGCACACCCTCAAGCAAACGGTCAAGTGGAAGTCACAAATAGAGTTATCCTCTACGGACTAAAGGCATGCCTAGACCGAGCTAAAGGACTATGGGCAGACGAGCCTCCTAGCATATTATGGGCTTATCGGACCACAGTAAAGACCACAATAGGTGAGACTTCCTTCAATCTCACTTACGGCACCGAAGCAGTCATCCCAGCCGAGATCAAGGTCTCCACACTACGACTAGAAGCATATGAGGACAAGGCAAATGAAGACGAGCTACACACGAACCTCGACCTACTTGATGAGGTATGGGACCTCGCATATATCAGGACCGCAACCTACCAGCAAAGAGTAGCTCGGTACTATAATGCCAAGGTAAAAAAGCAGAACTTCCGCGTCGGAGACCTAGTTCTTCATAAAGTTATGGTGCCTGAGCCCGGCATTGGTAAGCTCAAGCCTAATTGGGAAAGACCCTACCTTGTAAAGCGGGTGCTTGGAGAAGGTACATACGAGCTCAAAACCCTAGAAGGGAAACAAGTACCTTGGGCATGAAACATTGTCAACTTAAGGCAATATTACCCATGGTCATCGAGCTGAGTAAACTACAAGTCGCTCTCTGAGCCCAAGGGCCAAAATGCCAATCTAACGATGACCTTGGAACTATCTTTGGCATGGGCAAACTCCAAGAGGGGGTGAACCGTAGTCGCTCCCAGAGCCTAAGGGCCAAAATGCTGAGCTAATGTTGACCTCGGCACTATAGGACCTAGTCACCTCTTCGGCATGGGCAGACTCTAGGAGGGAGTGACTAACCCCAGCCAAAGGGCTAAAACACCGAGTTAACCAAGGGCCTTGGCACTGTAGTGCATAGTATGCCAAGGACGCAAGCAACTCAAGTATGGACCTTACGACACTTAGCCCACCTCGGCATACAACGGGTTGAACCTGCTAGAGACAGCTAGCAAGTCAAGTACTGGAAGACAGTTTGGCCATATGCCTTACTATGTCTCTCACCTTGGTGTACGTTATAAAAACCACCCCTACAAGATACTAGGAGACTGTTCGGGGAGGCGACAGATGAAAAACCATACTTCGAACACTCAACAATTCGGATAAAGTAGTCACTATGGCAAAAGTATAAAGTGCGCAGTACTTAGCATAAAGGCAAAATTCATGATTGAGAGTTCCATACAATGAGCTCGGTAAAAAAGAAAAGAAACTAAAACTGAGATCACAGGCTCAAGGTACGAGGACTACACAAACTATTTGGGGGACTCGTCATCTTTACTCGGGACCTCCTCAGGAGCTTCTGCCAGGTCGGTGGCATCTACCTCTTCATCGCCGCTCTCCTCTTCAGAATCTGGGTCCTCTGTGGCCTAGCAGGCTATCTCATCCGTGATCCACGAAGTGGTGATGGTGCTCATATCGAGCTCGAGGTATGTGTGCCTTATCAACCACCTACTAAGCTTAAAGCCCTTACGATAGGCCTCCATCAGCATGACATCAAACTTGTTCGATCTGACATAGTCTAGGGCGGCCTTTACCTTGGTCTCCTCTATGGCATGGTTGAAGATCTCAGTTTTCTCCTCAATATCAACCTTGAGGAACTCCACCTCATGCTTTAGGACACATTTATCCTCCTTAAGGCTTTTCACATTGAGCTCTAAAGCCCCCTTGCCTGCCTGGAGGGTGTTCACCTCGTCTTTAGCTCATCCCTCTCGTGTGCCAGCTCCTCCTTCTCCGCCATCAATGCCTCGATGACATTCTTCTGAGATGAAGCATCACTCTCCAGTCGATAGATTTGGTCGCAATCTGCCCTCAAATCGGTGTGGACTGCTCAAGCTGAGTCCTCGATAGCTAGAGCCCGGTTCAGATGCCTCTCAGACTGAAAGGTCAAGGCATGCATGGCGGAGTTCACTTGACCAGAGAGGATTGGTTAGCACTGAAGAGATGTACAAAAAAAAGGGGGGGTATAAAAGAGAAGAGAGAGAAGGGTCTTTATAACTTACCACCATTGTGTGGGTGGCAGCCCGGGCTCTGAGCTGAGCAAGAGTGAGGTCGGCCCAAATGGAGACCTCTTCGGCATAGACAACCCCCTTGCTCTTTCGAATGCTGCACTAAGGAATCAGGATGCTCTGGGCTCCATCTCTTGACTCCCCAAGCTGGAAATGGCCGTCTCGGCTATGCGAATGGGCTCAGCGGAAGCTTCAGCCGCTACATGAGCGGCCTCGGTGGTGACCTCGGGCTCCGCAGCTGCCTGTGGAGCAGGCTCTATCAATGCCTCGGGCTCCCGAGGTGGTAGGATCTCCTCCAAGTCGATGATTGGAGGTACGTCAAGGAGCTCAGTCTCAGAGGTAGGAGCCTATGGAAGCTCGGGTTCAGAAGTGAGGGCTTGCGGAGACTTGATGCGAGCTCTCTTGGCAGCTCGCTTCTTCCTCCCTTTCATTTGGCAAAAAAGCCTCTCCCCCTTAAGCTTCTCTTCTTCCATGGGCCCTGTAGCATAGCTCAACATTAGTAAACTCGAAAGTACTAACTATTCAAGCAAGGTGCTAAGTAAGACAACCTACCCGGGCTCAACCCGGCCTATATGAGCTTGCTCTCGGTGATATAATCCTTGTAATTAAACCTAAGCTCAGCCCATGATTGGAGCGTTTCCCTTGTCTTCTTGTCCAGGATAATGCTAGGGTCTTGAATAGCCGCCCTCCAATGAGTGGGGAAGGGCCACCTCGCGGTGTTCCGGACTACAAGGTAGTCCTGCTTCCAGGCCGCGACTTTGCTAGGAAGCTTGTGTAGTAACTTAAAACCCAGGCGAGGGGATAGGTAGTAGGCCTGCCTGTGCTTGGGGAGAACGCTTGAAGCGCTCTTATTTATTGAGAGGATCGAGCAAAAAATATCTAAGTTCAAAGGAAGGACATACTCGAAGCAAAGGGATATGGTCTCAACCACGTTATGAACGGAGTTTAGGTGAAGTTGGTCTATTGTGATGTTGAAGTGGTTCAGGAACTCTACGACAAGAGGGTGGAAAGAAAGATGGAGCCCGGCTATAAGCTGCTTTTGGAAGATCACGATCTCATCAGGATCGTGCTCCCATGTAAAGTTACCCATAGGATGACTATAGGTATACTCCCTAGGTAGATTGTATTGCCGGATGAGGTATCGGAGCCTCTCCAGGGTCATAATGGAGGGACTGAACCTATCCGACATCCGACCTCAGTGAGAAGTGGATGCCAGATTACCTGAGGCCTCCTGCGCCTCATGAGACTAGACTCTAGTGGGGTCACCCTGAGTCGAGGTACCTACCTCGGGCTCATCTAGTTGGCTATCAAAGCTAGGCATAGTGGAGAAAAGCAAAGGGGACTCACCAAGGAAAAGCAACCGAACTAGGGAGAATTGATCTGAGTTGGAGACCCTAGATGCGAGCTCAAGACGAGTGCTGAGGACTTATGGTGAGAGAAAATGAGTAGGAACCCCGCTATTTATAGCCACTGTACTCGGGCATCAACGGTCAAGATCAAGACAATCTGATGACTCGCAAGAAAACTGGCTACACGACCCCCGAGGCAAAATCACTTTAGCGTGTTTTTTTACATCCGCAAAGTTCATAGATTGCGTGACATGCACGCAGAAACTGTATGCGACCTAGGTTGCCCTTGATCGAGCCGAGCAGTGAACTATTCTAACCAATAAGCCACTTGACCAGGAGGCTAGAGCTCCGAGCCAAATCCACTTGGCACACCTCGTGTTAGACAGTTTTGTATGCCCTTAGCTTCAATCAGAATGATATACTTTATGAGTTTATTGTAAATGAATAAAAGTGCATATTTGATTCATCTTCCCTTGGTATGTTTCTGTGTAATACCCTTAAATTGGACACTTAATGAGACTCGTGTTTGTTTAGAATGTTCACAGCCAGTGGGTCGGTCTAGGGAGAAGGCTGACACTGTGGTGCCACCAAGTTGGTTGGGGTGGCCTGTCTCAGCTGCCAGGGTGAGACCCTAGGCACATACAGTGTAGGATTAATTGAATCTTTGAACTTGACTAGATTTCCAGTATTGCCATGGACCTTGGAGATTGATGGGCAAAACTAGAAAGTTACACCCGACCCCTAAACTCAATTATGATACTGCACTAGGTCTCGGATTGGGCTGTCTTTGATGTATCAATCAGTGAGATCCATAGTGGGGGTCAAAACCTGGGTATGTTGGGACAATTTCAGAATTCATTTGAGTGGGTGATCATAGTGACAGGATCAGCCCCTTTGTCGGACAAAGGTAATGATCGAGGATGCACTCTCACTAATGGAAACCAGGACTGATAGCAGCCGATTTCAATCGTTGAGATTTGTTTTTGCAAAATATATTTTATATGAGATATAAAAGCATATATATTATGGTTTCTAAAATGTTTGCAAAAGGTTTTAATTCCCGGGATCCATGTAAGCAGAGAGTGCAACACTGTTCCTTGTAACCGAGAGAGAGGTCATCTCTTTTCGGGCAGTGTATGATCATTATGGGCTGAGAGGTTAAGTGTAAGACCATTGAGGATAATACCTGATGGGCTAATCTTGCATCTGCCCACAGTCCCTGGGTGTTACAAGGTGGCTTGGCCTAGGGACCACTTAGGGTAAGTGTTGGGCTCATAAAACCCATAAGATGGGTTTTAGGGGGTGCACTATCCATAATAATGTGTTCGGCTAGGCCTTGTGATAAAGGCTGGGCCGAACCCATGTGGCTGATGTATAGATCAATGCTTGGGTCCCACGCCATACAAGGAAACCCAACTAGGCAGCAGTTAGGAAGGTTAAGTGAGCACATAAGCTTAATGGGCCTAAAGCCCATTTCGAACTAGGTTATTTAATTAGTTTATAATGGGGCAAATTCTGAGATGGATTAGCAGATAGGATAGGGTCTTGACCCTATCCACTCAGAGAGTCCAGATCTGAATGTGATTCAGATCTAGAAACCTCCTAATGAGATTAGGAGAAAGTTAATCTAATCTGTAGATAAGATAAGGGTTTATCCCTATCACCTAAATATGATTTGGATAAGCAGCTCACGGAGTGGGCAGCAGCCTTGAAAAAACACTCATTCAGATCCTCTTTAGTGCTGAAATCAAAGAAGGAAGAATTAAGCATCCCTACGGAATTCTTTCTTGCCGCCTCCCTATTCTTGCCGCCCTTGTTTGCTAGTTCGATCTCCAGTTGTGGGAGAAGTCAAGACTCGATCTTCACATCAGTTCTTTGAGAAAGAATTGATAGGAAGCTATGCTCAGGTGCCATCCTACTGATTCTTGTGAAGGACAGAGTTCTTGGAGAAGAACACTGCTGATTCTGCTCCATCTTGCACTGCGCCATCTTCAGTGGAAGCAGTCTTTGGATCCTTCCTTGGGCATGTACACCTCCATTGGGAGATATTATTTCTTCGTATCAGGTACACCGTCTCTCCTACTCCTTTTGGTTCAGATCTGGTTCAGTTTATGGTTCAAGAATGATCATTGAAAATATGGTTTTCTAAAATAGGGAATGCGATTCCCAGTTGAAGGGAATTTTTTTTTGAAATTCGCCCCCTTTATTCCGCAATCTTTGGGCGTCCATAGGATGGATCTTTCATCCCTTTACTGGTATCAGAGCCATGGTTCAAATCTTGAACCAATTTGTTTCAGATCTGAACCTGCGCAAATGGGCAGAAGGCGTTCTACCCGATTTGCGCAGATATGGGTTTTGGGAAACTTGTTCCCAAAATTGATGGGCGAATAATCTGAAATTAATTTTATATAAATCTGATTATTATTTAGAACTGTTCTTTATGATTTTCTTGATTTATGGGTTGTTCATACAAGAGGAGATCGAAATCTTGATTTGCGCAGGGAACCTACGTTTTTGCAATTTTTGGATTATTTTGTTACATTTGGCCTGTAAAATATATTTTTTTTAATTTTTAGACTGAATGTATAGGTATTCGATCTGATGTAATCATTAATAGAAATAGGATTTCTATTTATTTTATTTTTGGATTGAAGATGGCGGCGCAGAAAGGAGATTTCGTAGAGAAGAAGATTTCGCAGATGGGAGAAATAATCTGCAATTTGTAGTTTATGAAACCGCAAATCTGTGATCTAACCTCTGTTTTGCAGGATGGATTGTGCGAACAACCATGTTTGACTGATTCTAGAATTTTTTTATCAGTTCTTTAATTTCAAATTATTTTTTTGAATTAAAGATCAAACCCTAGACCCATTCGAACCAAGATTGGTTCAAATTGTTTGGACCGAATCTAGGGTTCGACCAAGGCTGAATATCAGCCATATTTTTGTTTAATGGGCCTAAGGATTGATAATTAATTGGATATTTAATTCGGCCCAGCCCAACCTAAAAGGCCCAGTTTTAAATTGTTAAAACTGTCAAAAGCCCATTTCAAAGGATAAAGCTATATGGGCTGAACTGGGTAACCCTAATTTAGCCTACATAGATGATGTTAATTGTTAATATTATGGATTAAAATGGGCTTCGAATGGGCCTTATAGATGATTAATTGATTGGATCAATTTATCCCTACATGAGATGTATGGATGTGTGATGTGCTATGTACATGGATCATACGTGCTTGGCCCATGCTCAATCGACAGTGGCTCTTGCGCACACCATGGCTGAATGCACATCATTGCCATGGTGTCCCTTTTGGTCAATGGATGACCTCCCTCAGTGGTGGGCCCCACTCCGCATCAAGAGATTATGTGCGGAACCTTAGACGATTAAGGCCCACCAAAATCTGACTTTATGAAAGTTAGTGGGAGCCACTTTGGTTTGACCTAAATCAAACTAGGACGTAATTAACTGTTCCCTCCAGCTAATATGAGTGTATGTGATAGGGAGATTCATATGATGAACTATCTAAAGGCCTTCCATCATTAGCATGAGGATGGGTCCTTCAGTAATGAGGAAACGCACTAGAAAATGGGCTATACATTTGCTGTTGGGCTTGTCTGAGTGTTTCATAAGATGATAGGGCATCATAGACCGATGCGGGAGGGGCTTCACCAGAAAAAGGGAACTCTCTCATGGTACCTTGACGTTCACGAATATGATGGGTAAGCACTCACTTGACAGAAATGTTTACCTAAAAACGGCTCTGAACCTTATCTGACAGAGGCCAAAGGGAAAACTCATATGATGAGTGGATATGATCTTTCACAGAAAGGTGATGGGGTTATGCAGCTGAAACAGTTGGCTCCATGCACCCTATGTGATTTCCCACATTTCCAAAGACAACCTGTAGTCTCCATCATTGAGAAAGGAGGGAAATCTCAGAGATGAATAAATAGAAATGGAACGTAGATTAAAATCCATATCTATGTAATGAACATGAATCAAATTAGGTTGTGGACTGAAGTTTGCTCTTTTATCAGAAAATGGCAAATGAATCATTTGCAAAGCTTCTTGACGACAACAAGCTTAAGGGTGCAAACTATGTCGACTGGTATAGGAAACTTATGTTGGTCCTAACTTCTGAAAAGATAGACAAAGTGACAAAGAATCCTGCCCCGGAGCGTCCGGGCGATAAGGCTTCTGAGGCCTGAAGGAGAGACTATCAGGAATGGGAGGAGAAAAACTCCCTTGCCCGGTGTTACATCATTGTTTCCTTGGACAACCCAATACAGAGGCAGTTCGATTAGTAAACTTGCCAAAGACATATTGGACAGTCTCAGGATGATGTATGGTCCTTTGAATTTTCTAACTGTAGAAGATCTTCCCACCTGTGGGCCTTGCCTACAAGGCAAGATGATGAAATGGCCAATTAACAGTAAGCCTGAAAGATGTACATGCACACTTGACCTAATACATATTGATGTATGTGGTCCCCTGAGTGTTAGGACACGAAATCAACACGTGTATTTCATCACCTTCACAGATGATTTTTCGCGATATGGTTACATGTACCTAATGAGACACAAGTCTGAATCATTTGAAAAGTTCAAAGAATTTAGACAAGAGGTCAAGAAACAGTTAGGGAGAGAAATTAAAGCCCTTCGATCAGATCGAGGAGGCGAGTATCCCTCTAACGAATTCAGGGACTACTTAAAGGACAATGGGATAATATCACAATTAGCTCCTCCTGCTACACCACAACTTAACGGTGTTTCAGAGAGGAGGAATAGGACCTTATTGGATATGGTCTGGTCGCTTCTCATACACTCAGAGTTACCCACATCCTTTTGGGGTTACGCATTATAGACTGCGATTTACGTGCTGAATTGGGTTCCAACCAAATCGGTTCCGAATACTCCATATGAACTTTGGACCGCAAAGAATCCAAGTGTTAGACACTTGAAGATTTGGGGTTGTCCAACACACTAAAAGAACAAGTGCAGACAAGTTGGAATCCAAGACCAGCCGTTGCCTATTTGTAGGCTACCCAAAAGGCTTTGTAGGTTACCTATTCTATGACCCAAGTGAGCAGAATGTGTTCTACAGTCGAAATGCACAATTCTTGGAAACCGATTTCATCCTGGACACCCATCGTCAGGAAGTTGTTCTTGATGAGGAGAGCTCAGGAGCAGTGGGAGATATCCCACAAGTTCCAGGTAGTGACCAACCTAGATGATCCACCTAGGTATCTATGCCACCAGTCCGTTATGGTTATGACCAGGATAGTTATCTGGTGGAAACATTGACTAGTGAAGAGGATCCTATGACTTACATGGAAGCTATGTTGGACATAGATTCCCAGAAGTGGGTGGAGGCCATGAGAGCAGAAATGGACTCAATGGAGACCAATGGAGTATGGACTCTAGTAGATCCACCATCCAGGGTAAAAGCAATCGATTGCAAATGGATTTACAAGCGGAAGAAGGGCCCCGATGGTAGGGTTGAGACCTCCAAAGCTCGTCTAGTGACGAAAGGGTACACTCAGAAAAGGGCATCGATTATGAGGAAACCTTTTCGCCTGGGGCGATGCTTAAATCCATTCGGATCCTGCTAGTTGTAGCTGCATACCGTGATTATGAGATTTGGCAGATGGATGTCAAAACTGCATTCCTGAATAGAGATCTTACTGAAGATATCTATATGCAGTAGCCGCAAGGCTTCATTGCTGCAGGTCAGGAAAACATGGTATGCAAACTTAATAGATCCATTTATGGACTTAAGCAAGCATCTAGAAGTTAGAACATCCATTTTGACTCTGCTGTCAAATCGTTTGTAAAATGAATAAAAGTGCATATTTGATTCATGTTCCCGTGGTATGTTTCTGTGTAATACCCTTAAACTGGACACTTAATGAGACTCGTGTTAGTTTAGAATGTTCACAGCCAGTGGGTCGGTCTGAGGATACCTATCTTGACAAGGTTGACACTGTGGTGCCACCAAGTCGGTTGGGCTGGCCTGTCTCAGCTGCTAGGGTGAGACTCTAGGCACATACAGTGTAGGATTAATTGAATCTTTGAACTGGACCAGATTTCCAGTATTGCCCTGGATCTTGAAGATTGATGGGAAAAATTGGAAAGTTACACCCGACCCCTAGACTCGATTATGATACTATAATAGGTATCGGATTGGGCTGTCTTTGATGTATCAATCAGTGAGATCCTTAGTGGGGGTCAAAACCTGGCTATGTTGGGACAATTTCAGAATTCATTTGAGTGGGTGATCATAGTGACAGGATCAGCCCCTTTGTCGGACAAAGGTAATGATCGAGGATGCACTCTCACTGATGGAAACCAAGACTACTGGCAGCCGATTTCAATCGTTGAGATTCGTTTTTGCAAAATATATTTTATATGAGATATAAAAGAATATATATTATGGTTTTTAAAATGTTTGCAAAAGGTTTTAATTCCTGGGATCCATGTAAGCAGAGAGTGCAACACTGTTCTTTGCAGCCGAGAGAGAGGTCCTCTCTTGTCGGGCAGTGTATGATCATTATGGGATGAGAGGTTAAATGTAAGAACATTGAAGATAATACGTGATGGGCTAATCTTGCATCTGCCCACAGTCCCTGTGTGTTACAAGGTGGGTTGGCTCAGGGACCACTTAGGGTAAGTTTTGGGCCCATAGAGCCCATAAGATGGGTTTCAGGGGGTGCACTGTCCATAACAGTGTGTTCGGCTAGGCCTTGTGATAAAGGCTGGGCCGAACCCATGTGGCTGATGTGTAGATCAATGCTTGGGTCCCATGCCATACAAGGAAGCCCAATTGGGCAGCAGTTAGGAAGGTTAAGTGAGCACATAATCTTAATGGGCCTAAAGCCCATTTCGAACTAGGTAATTTAATTAGTTAATAATGGGGCGAATTCTGAGATGGATTAGCAGATAGGATAGGGTTTTGACCCTATCCACTCAGAGAGTCCAGATCTGAATGTGATTCATATCTAGAAACCTCCTAATGAGATTAGGAGAAAACTAATCTAATATGCAGATAAGATAAGGGTTTATTTCTATCACCTAAAGAGAGGTCTTATATAAATATGATTTGGATAAGCAGCTCCTAATTGAATTAGGTGCTGATCCTTTAGGTTAACAAAAGAAGGAGGGGGTGGCAGCTTTGAAAAGACACTCATTCATATCCTCTTTAGTGCTGAAATCAAAGAAGGAAGAATTTAGCATCCCTGCAGAATTCTTTCTTGCCACCTCCCTGTTCTTGTCGCCCCTGTTTGCCAGTTCGATCTCTAGTTGTGGTAGAAGTCAAGACTCGATCTTGACATCCGTTCTTTGAGAAAGAATTGATAGGAAGCTGTGCTCATGTGCCATCCTGCTGATTCTTGCGAAGGACAGAGTTCTTAGAGAAGAACACTGCTGATTCTGCTCCATTCTGCACTGTGCCATTTCAATGGGAGTAGTCTTTGGATCCTTCCTTGGGCGTGAACACTTCCATTGGGAGATATTATTTCTTCGTATTAGGTACATCCTCCCTCCTACTCCTTTTGGTTTAGATCTGGTTCACTTTATGATTCAAGAATGATCTTTGAAAATATGATTTTCTAAAATAGGGAATGCGATTCCCAGTTGAAGGGAATTTTTTTTTTGAAATTCGCCCCTCTTATTCCGTAATTTTTGGGCATCCATAGGATGGATCTCTCATCCCTTCACCACAGACTAACCACACTGGGTCAGAACCCCTAGCACGGGGAGTGGGGGGGCAATTGATGGAGGGTGATTTGGCCCGACCTCATAGCATGGGGACACGTGGGTACAACCTAGCATAAGTGACAGCTTAGCGTGGCAGCCTGGCCATAACTCGGCGTACTGAACTCGTCGGAGCCCAGCAATACAAGTCGGTGGATGTAGCGGCACGCCGGGAAGAAACATCTAGCATACTCTGAACTCTCCCTACGGGAGGAGGACTCCCGAGCTCCTCCCAGTGGGCCCCGAACACTTCCTTCCTGACAAGGGAACACCCCGATCTACGGGAAGTATCCCGAAGTGGGGACACTTCGGGATAGCCCCATTAACGCTCCTGCCCATACTTGCCTAAGGCTTACCTCAAGCACTTGCTCCTCGACTGCCCCAGCACCCCGATGTAGGGTAGCTCGGACCAACTGATGTAGGGTAGCTCGGACCAAATGTAGCTCGGCAACCTGCAGAAAAGATCTACTTGACAATAGTACCTACTGAATTTGGAGGTTGCACCCACGTCTCTTTTCCAGCGGCGTCGTGCCTGCCACTTCTGCCAGATGTGGCACGTGTTATGGTCACACCAACACCAACAGACGCTATCTGGATTGTGCAGAGGCATGTAGCGAACAACAGATCGCTGCCCCTATAGCCGAAGTTACATCCAAGGATCCGCGGATGGAGGATGAAATTGTAAAGTCTCCTCCTATGGCCGAGGATGATGTCACAAACATTATAGTAGAACCTGTAGAATGCGCTCCTTTGATGAAGACAGGTGGGCTTGGCGATGTTGCGGGGGCTTTACCGAAGGCCTTGGCTCGGCGTGGACATAAAGTTATGGTTGCAGCACCACAGCATGGTAACTATACATAAATCCAAGAAACAGGAGTGCACAAGTGATGCAAGGTGGAGGGGCAAGATAGAGAGGTAACTTTCTTCCAAGCTTATATTGATGGCATGGATTTTGTGTTCATGGACAACCCTAAGTTTCGTAATATTGAGGAAAATATAGATGGGGAAGGGCGAGAGGATATTTTAAAACGCATGGTTCTCTTTGGTAAGGCCGCTCTTGAGGTCCTCTACTATAAGCATAACCGGTGCATTCTTATGATCCACAACATAGCACACTGGGGTCATGGTCCAGTACGTGATTTCTGTTATGTGGATCTTCCACAAAACTACTTCAAATTATATAACCCAAGAGGTGGGGAACACTTCAATGTCCTTGTGACTGGACTGAGTGCAACAGATCGTGTAGTCACTGTAAGCCATGGTTACGCCTGGGAGCTGGAAACTAGAGAAGGTGGCTTGGGTCTGCATCAAATAATCCAGCTTTATGCACTGAGATATGGGGCAGTCCCTGTTGTTCATACTGTTGGTGGACTGAGAAATAGTGTGCAGCCGTTTGATCCATTCGCAGAGTCCCAAGCCATGTATCCGGAATACGAGCTTGAGGGCAAGCTCATAGTCCGGGAGGGGTGTAATGTTATGGTCACACCATCTGGCAGTGCACTGCGGTGCAGTCATAGGCAGCAGGCCGCACAGCAGCAGGCACCGCCTGGCAGTGCTGCACAACAACATGCACCGCCGATAGCGCGCAACACGCACCACACGGCAGCAGCATGCACCATGCACACGCCCGGCACCGCACGACAATGGCACCATGGCGCGTAGCATGCACCGCCAGGCAGCAGTGTGCACCGCACGCATTGCACGACAACACGCACCGCATACATGCCGGCACCGCACGACAGTGGCACCATAAGGCGCGCGCACGCACTGCGTGGCAGCAGCACTGCGCGCACACACCGACAGCAGCAACAGAGTGGGGCCCACACGATAGCTCATCAGGGTGGGCCCACCCTTATCTGGACACATCAAGCCAACTCGCCACCAGCTTACCTTACCCTTATCTTTATCTTATCTTATATTTATCTTATCTTAAGTAAGAGTGAGTTACCATTAGGAGTAGGTAATTAGGAGTTTGAGTTCAAGTTGGAGTTTGAGTTTAATTAGGAAGTTCCCTTTGTAATCTCCTATTTAAGGTGCTACGAATTGAAATAAAGCATTCAGTTTTTCCAGCCAAGAAAAGAGTGAGGAGAGTTTGGGTGGTCTCTTGGACAAATCTCCCATTCAGTTTTCGCAATAGGGTCTGCATGCAATGGAAGGCACAAGGGGAAGCAGGGCTTTCGCACTGTGGACCGACCCGTGATGGGATCCTACGCGTAGGACCATAACAGCATGCCTGATAGGTCCATACCCTACAACGGCTGCCCACATCCGCCACTTCGGCTCTGGCAATAACGGCTGTGGCAGAGGCAGTTACGCCTGATTTGAGAAATCTTCAATATTTAAAGACCCCGACCCTCGAAGAGAAGAGGCGTTGAACTTGTGCCATCAGCACTCTTCACTCTTTGTTTTGTATTCTTCAATTTTCTCAGAGTTCTAACTTAAGCATCGGAGTGTTCCTACTGGGTGAGCTCCCCGAGAATTCTTCACATTCCCCTTCACCCCAGGTACCGTCCATCACCAGCTGGGAGCCAGGTTTCCGCTAGCTAGGAGTGCCCGGATCGTGCAGCATCAGGATCCAATAAAAAAAATAGATAGATTTTAGATCACCCCCCATTCCTTATTCGATCTAGGAGGATCCAATAATATATATGATTTATTTATTTATAAATATGTTATTTATATTGCATTTTTGTAAATTTGTTATATTATTTAAGTTTTTTATAAAAAATATGCATATATATGACGAAAATTGTTTAGGTATATATTGATTTTCGTGACTAAAAAGATATAGAAGGTGCTAAACCGACACCACAAAAACACCTATGGCGAATTCATGACTCAGCTCACACCCGCAAAGACTTGCCATAAGCTCAAAACCCAAAAACTATCTTGCGATGAACTCAAGACCACCACAGGCCCGTAATAGACCCAAAACCGTAATAAAGAAAGAAAACTTAGAGCCATCGCGAACTTGCGATGAACATAAGGCCATCGTGAGGTTGCAATGAGCTCAGATCCATTGTAGACCTGCGATGAACTCAAAACTATCATGAACCTGCATTAAGCTCAAACTCATCGCAAAACAACGATGAGTCCAGGACCATCGCAAGTCACAACGAGTAAAGAAGCACGCGCTCCATTAATAAAGTGCATGACAAAATGTCCAGTAGGATTAGAAAAAGATATGTGAGATAAGTATTGACGTCACCTACACCATGTCAGTCTAAGAGACTCGCAAAAGGAAGTAGCACATGTGTATTATGAGAATCCTCAGATGAAAGGAAACCTCGTCCCTAAGATATCTCATAAGACATGTGACAAAACCATAGCGGTGTTCCCTGACAACTGATACCGAATCCAAGATTCCCTTTCCTAGTGGGAATCAAACACTTTTAATTCCTTCCTTTCAAGACCTCGAGATCTCTCCCTATAAATAGGGGTCCAAATCATAACGAGAACATCATTTTGACATTCTATTCGCCCTAGCCTTTAGCCTACCCTTAGCCTTTAGTCTTCCTTCGTCTTTCAAGGAGACCCTTGCACGTAGTTTTACCTCCCCACTCACAAATAGTTGAAAAGATATTGTATTTTTTGTTTTTCTTTATTTAAATTGTTATATTTTATTTTTCTTTTAATAATTTATTAATTATTTTAAAATTTTAAATTAGATTTGGATATACCCTAATTTGAATCCAATCTGATTTGTTTTCATTCCTAGAAGTTGGGATCAAGTTGGCTTAGGATCATGTGGGCCCATGTACATAGACATACTCACACCTATATAAAGTCCTCACTCTGACCAGTGAAGGTATGTGCCATTAAGCTCTCAAACTCTCTTGTCTTCTAAAGAATTCCCTAAACAACTCTCTAACTTAAGCATCAGAGTGCTCGCCCTAGGTAAAAATAGCCTAAGCACTCAAACTTTACCTCTCTTGGAGAACAAAATAGCTCGGCCTAGCACAACTCGGCCTTGACAAGGTAATCATCTGAGTCAGTGTTTGAGTCACCTAACATGTGAGAACAGCCAGATCGCGCTACATCAATTGGTGTCGTTTGTGGGAAATTGATAAAAAAAGCTAAGATCTCATCATTTTATTCACAAAATCTTAATACCAATGACATCCTCAAGCAACTACCCCTCCAACAACAACAACCAAATTACTAGGCAGCTTGGGATGATCCTGGAAGTGCCCTTAGTGACCATCAGACAAATAGATGTCCCTATGAAACCGACTCCTGCTGGGGTCGATTCGCACCAGTTCTATGACTTGGTGCAATGCGTGCGAGGGATGAACAACCAGCTCAGATTTTGGGAGAACAAATTTACCACCATGATGGGGGAGGGACAACAACAATTGCAACACCAGTAACCCCACCGGCAAAACCAACAGGTACAACCACCCTAGCTACAACAACAACAAAATGCCAGGTTGAACTAGAGCAATAACTAGAATCAGGCCCTAGCTCGAATTCCTAGTTAGGTACCCAACCAAATCTCCAACCAGGCTTCTGAACCAATCAACAACCAGCCTCCGGCTGACAATGCATTCCCCAACCAGAAGCAGAACCATCTTCCAATGGAAAGTTGAGCTACTGCTCCCTCAAAACAGAGGCTACTAGATCCTCCGAAAGCTCCAAAAGAAGGCATCGAAGATGTGCTTATTGCACCTTAATAAAAAGTCAGCTCGCTCCAACTGGGAGTGTGATGGACAAGAAGGAAGAAAGGAAGGCAACTAGCCAAGTAGGCATCTCATTCGAGTGCCTTATAACTTGAGAGTCACCTCTTGCTCCAAAAATCCTCAAGGCTCCGAGGCCAAAGAACTTCAAAGCGTCGAGCTTTGAGACCTATAACGGTTCGATAGACGTGGTTGATCACGCTAACAGATTTTCAGACCTTGATGTTGCTCCACAGAGCCAATGATGCAAGTATGTGCATCGCCTTCCCTACAACTCTCTAAGATGAAGCTTGGCTGTGGTACTCAGGGTTGGCCCCTGGCTCCATGAAGAACTAAAACCAGCTCCTTGGTTATCACCCACTTGGAAACTAGTAAGAGACATTCAAAATCTGCAACTTGCTTGCTAAGTGTCATGCGGAGACCTAATGAAACACTCTTGGGAATACATTAAAAGATTTAACATGGAACGCTTGCAAATCCTAGACTTGGACCCAACAATGCATCTCACCATAGCCAAGAACGACGTACGTCACCCTGACCTATGCTGGGAGATAGAACTAAACCCTCTGGCCACTATGGAGAAATTCCTCGCAGTGGTAGACAAATTCATAAAAGTAGAAGAAACCATGGGATCGCGGTTAGAGTTGTTTGAAAAAAAGAAGCAAGCTGAAGAGGAAGCAGGAAGCAACAAGTTGAAGCGGAGAAGCAAGTCTCCAAAGAGAAGTTGGTCAAGAAGCCACAGTATCGCGGTTAGAGTTGTTAGAAGAAATGAAGCAAGCTGAAGAGGAAGCAGGAAGCAACAAGTTGAAGCGGAGAAGCAAGTCTCCAAAGATAAGTCGGTCACCAAGAGGATGGCGAAGCAACTCGCCCAGAAGAAAAAGCAAGTCTCCTCAGCAAGGTTCAGGTTCAGGTCAGAGATCTAGAACCCCACCTTTGTACACTATAGGGTTGTTCACGGGTCGGGTTGGGTCAGTTTAGTAGTGTTTTTTCAACTGACCCGACCTGGTCGGGTTACCTATAGACCAAATCGAAACCAACCCTCTATTAAGTAAAACCGGCCTGATTGGTTTGAGTCAATTTGGGTCGGTTTGGGTTTCAACCAACTCCAAGCTTGCAAATGCACATGAAGTCAAAGTGCTAATATTATATATAATATTTCAGAATATATTTTCTAGAAATATATATTTAAAACCAAAACATATATACAATTATATCAAAATTTATATTTTCTAATTTCTGGAAATATATATTTTGAAAAAAATATATATATATATTTGATATATTTTAGAATATATATTTTTTCATATATATATATATATTTATTATTTAAAACTAAAATATCTATATTTTAAAGATATTTTTTTAGAACATATATTTTTTCATATAACTTGGTTTAGTTCATTTCGGTTTCGATTTTCACATATGAAAACTGAAACTGAACCAAATTATCGGTTTGTTCATCTTTGCAACCCGAAACCGACCGATAGTGAAGAAAAACTGGCCAACTCAGGTTGGGTCAGGCCAAGTTGGTCAGTTTGGATTTATTTGTGAATAGCCCTAGTACACTAAAACATATACCCCCTGAACTTAAAAAGGGGAGAAATACTAATGCAAATAAAATTGGCATAGTATGTAAAGTGGTCGCCCATGATGAAGGACGTGCCACTTCCACCGTGACATAGGTCATGATACTGAGAACTATTGGAACCTAAACGAAATTGAGGAACTAATTTGACATGGGTACCTCAAATAGTTCATAAAAAGAGAAGAACAAGGCCGACCTATTGAGCAATGCAGGGAGGCACCTCGGACGAGCAGGGAACTAGATAGACACCCAGCTCCTCGAAATCAACAATAAGAGCGGCCTATCCGGGGGGTTTATCAACATGATCACTGGAGGGTCCATAGTAGCGGGATGTACTACCTTGGCTGGGAAGAACTCGGTTAGAGAACTTGAAGATGACAACGACCACCCATCGAAGCGACCCAGAAGAGAATAAATGATATACTTCATAGAAGATGACACACGCGGAATACAATATACACACGACGATGCCCTAGTGGTAAAGTTATTGATAAATGACTTCAAAGTGAAGAGAATCCTTGTCGACTCAGGGAGCTCGACTGACATTATTTCTTAGGAAGCATTAAAGCGCATATACAGGCTTTGGGCTAGGACACAGGCTTCGGGCTTTATATAGGCGGGCTCAAGATCTAGGCCTGATAGTCAGGCTAGGCTCGAGCTTGGGCCTGGTAATTTTATGTATATAGAGGCAAAGTGAAGCCTGACCCATGAACAGGTCTAGTCCCACATAACTCCTCTCTTCAAATCCCGAGCCCTACTAGGTCCCACATAGCCCTCCTCTCTCTCCCTTAACATCGGACCCAACACAACCCCCTTTCTTTCATCTTCTCCCTCTCTTTCCCCTCTAATTATGACACCACATCCCACATAACTCCTCTCTCTCCTCTTCATTTTGATTCAAAAAATAGTAAAATCATAAAAAATGAAATTAAAAATATTTTAAGGAATGTAATTAGTATAATATTAAAAGTATAATATAATAATAAAAAGTATAAAAACAAAATTATAAATAAATTAATTAATTAATCTAAGTTTACTTGAGTACATAATATTAGAAAATATAAATTATTTATGTTAAAGAAATATAAATTAATTAATTGTTATTAAATGGATAGGTTTTCATCATACACTTATGGGGGACAAGAGAGGGAGAGAGTAAAAGGTTATCATGATAGGAGTTCTTGAAGTTATTGTTTTAACTTAATTACTTATGTTAGTTATAATTTAAATTAATTAACCGAACTGAATTCACTATTGATTAAAGAGAGAATAAAAATTGGAGAATAGAGAGATAAAATGAGAATAAAAATTGGAGAATAGAGAGAGAGAAAGAGAAAGTTAGCATGATGTAATAGTCATTATAACAATCAGAGAGAGAGAGAGAGAGAGAGAGAGAGAGAGAGAGAGAGAGAGAGAGAGAGATGGAGATTGGAGAAGATAGAGATAGTGGAAGTTAATGTGATGTTAAAAAGAGAGGTTGAATGGGATTGATAAAGAGAGGGGGGGGGGGGGAGAAAGAGTTAACATGAATAAAGAGAGGGGGTTGAAGTGAGAGGGCAATGTTATTGCACAATGAGATAAAAATAGGGTTTTGTTGGCACGAGTTTCACATGCTCATATGTCATTTCCTAAACAAAAGAGCTCACTAGATTCCATTTTTTTAATGCATAAGAGCTCATTTGTATTGATGTTGTCTGAGTTGAGGTGGACGAATATAGTAGATAAAAGTCCTGTCGAGCTGGACAAGCAAAGTGGATGAGCTGCACTAGACAAGGTGATGAGTTTGATGACATGGAAAAGCCAAAGTCAAAGGTCTCGAGGTAGTTCCTAGGGAGGAATGCTCTGATGCTTAAGTCAGTAAGCAAGAAAGGGGAGGTCAATTAGGCTGAGCTACTAAAGATGAGTTAATCATAGTCGAGTAGAGCTAAATAATAGGAGAGAAAGACGGGCAAGAGAGATAGAATACGAAGAGTGTTAAACAAGAAAAATACCTTGAGTGTGGTTTGCCCTTAAATACTTAAGGGAGTGTCGTGGTGCTCCTCGCTTTCGGGACATGTGGCATGCACTAGGGTGTCCTTCACCCGAGGTCTTAGTGCAGTTCCATGCTCCTCAACCATGGGAGATTGTGGAGGGTTCATCATTAGCCACGCGCCTCACTCCATCCGAGGTTTTTTGTGCGCTTCATGTCTATGACTACTGCCATGAAGAAGGGTCTAGGTTGTTGATGTGGTCAAATTGTTAGTTAGAACCTCAACCACATTAGCTTCCACGTGGCGGTTTGGTTAAGTTGGGATATGACCCCATCACCAACCCCTAATTTTGTAGTTGAGTAGTGAAGTGCTCGACAACCATTCGAAGGACAATCTCCTGATGTGCTCATCTACGTAGTCCGGTGGTAAGTTCTAGCCTTGGTCAAACTACTTGACTCATGATCTAGTCTAGTTTGAGGCAATGATGATGGACCACATGGGAAAAGAATTCAAATTTGGAAATTTGAATATACAAAATAAGGCTCACATTGTTTCATCTTCTTGAGCTCACACACATGTACAAAGTGCGAGACTTGATCTGGACCATTGATCGGTCTCGATCTACCTGTTTTGGCTACCCCTATATAAGGCGAGGGGTGGGTGATTTTCATTTGTTATTAGAGCAAGAGTGCCTTATGGAGTTTAGTTAGTCCTTGTCCTCGTATGGTGATTTCAAGTCCATAGCATAGTTGATCCTTGGTAAGCTAATATGTCTTTGTATTCTTTGTTTTTGTCTTTGAGGTCTATTGGCTCCAACTTAGGTAGTGAATAGAGTTTGGGGTCGTCTCAGCAAGAGGCAATTGATCAAGAGGATATATTGCATGTACTATAGAAAAAAATTAAAAGCACTCCCCTTTTCCCATTGAAATGATGAGATTTGAGAGAAATTCTAAAATAAAGCATAGATCGAAAGGGTGAGGTCAAAACCCAAAACGACACCTCAAGTAAAACATCAATCCATTGTAAAATCAAAATTTGTTAGCCTAGATGAAAACTAGAAATGGCTTTATGGTGCAATAATTAATTGATACCTAGACTTGGCGAAAACCTTGTCACAAGGTGCTAGGGAAAAAAAGGATTAAAAGAAAGAGAGCATGGCTTGAAAGGGTGAGGTGGAAACCTAAAAGGGCACCTCATCTGAAAACATCAGGTCATTGAAAATCAAAATTTGCCAACTTGGATGAAAGCAAAAAATGGCTCCAATGTGCAGAAATTAGGCGATACCCAAACTTAGTGAAAACCTTGTCCCAAAGCATCAAGAGAAAAAAGGGTTAAAAAAATGAGTGGAAGAAGATCATGCTTGTTTCTATGAAAAAATCTTCAATACTCAGGCATTGGTCGAAAGTATAGGACCAAAAAATTCGACTCGAGTTGCTTAGCTTAGAGAGCTTGTTTATGGAATCACCTAAACTCTTATCTCATCTTGAATATTTGTATCCCTTTTCTCATATTATAAGTGTTTCTCATTTCTTAACGCTTTCTATGCATTTATCCTCTCACTCTAACTTCACAAAAAAAAATGTGTTGTAAAACAAAACACTTAAACATTGCCAGATGTCATTGAAATCAAATGCATAAACATAACTTTAAGACTTGAAGGAGTTGACTGAATCAAAAGTGGTTCTTAATACAAAATGGCTAAATAAAAAAATTAAACATAAAAACAGAAAAAAAGAGAAAGAAAGAAAGAAAAATATGTATATCAATGAAGAAAAGATGAAACTAATGGTAACAAAATAATGAAAAATGGCAATATTATAGAAAATGAATGAAAATGATTAAAAGGAGGAGAAGCTTGAAAAGAAAAGAATATTGTGCTTATCTTATTGAATGCGGCAAGTTAATTAATTAGCAAATAAATGAAAGATTAACAAAGGAAAGAGTTCCTCATGTCATATTGTACTTGTATTTCTTCCCTTGTTTAGCTTCAGGTTGCGTCACGACATAATGTGTTTTTCCTCAATATTCGTGCTTTATTTTAAATTCCATCATAATATAACATGATTTTTGTTGATTTCTTAACATATAATGAATATTCAATTGCATCATGGTCTAACATAGCATAACATTTGTTTTCTAGGTGTTTATTCCTTATTTTAATTTACATCATGTCATAATGTGATTTTTATTAATTTCTTGGCATATAGTGAATTTTTTGTTTCATGATGATACAATGTGCTTCTTCTTATTGTTTGTTATTTATATTAAGGGAAATTTTCACTTTAGTGCTCTGAACTTTGAGGGTAGTGCCAAGTTAGTATCCGAACTTTTAAACGCGTCATTGTAGTACCTAAACTTTTAAAAAGTGTCAAGTTGGTCCCTGTTGTTAACCAACCATTAGTTATCTATTGAAAATGTCAAAACTACCCTTCAAAAGAAGACACTGTTCATTGTCTTCTACCTTAGGATCAAAATTTTGTTACGTATTGGCTCGTATTGATCAATATTATCATATCGATGCCTTCTTGATACGCCCCTACAGGGGTTGTATCGTGTCAGACCATGGTTTAAAGGGTAGCCGAGACTTAAATCGACCCCTTTGAACCAATTTTGAAAAAAAAATGAAACATAAAAAAGCATCGATACGGGCCGATATGCTCTATCAGGTATCAACCTGTATTGATATTTAGAACCTTACTTATTCCTTGAGACTAAACTGGTTGAGGTGTTTGGAATTTTAGACTAATAAAGTCATTGTCTTCTACCTTTACATCTAAAATACATTATTGTCTAGTTGTTTTTTTGCTTTTAGTTATTGTTTCCCTCTATCATATTTCATGTTTTTTTTTCTCTCTTTTTCTTTGAAGATAACCGGTTCAGTCTCATAATGAATAGTGTTTTCTTTGGAAGGGTAGTTTTGATATTTTCAATAGATAACTGATGGTCAATTAACGATAGGTACCAACTTAACACTTTTTAAAAGTTTAGGTACTACAATGACATGATTGAAAGTTCAAATACTAACTTCACACTATCCCCAAAGTTCAGGGTGCTAAAGTGGAATTTTCCCTTATATTAAATTGCATTACCACATAACATGTTTTTTGTTGATTTCCTGAGATATAATAGTTGATTGCATTGCAACATAACATGCTTTTTTTAGTATTTGTTCTTTGTTTTAAATTGTACCATAACATAACATGCTTTTCGTTTATTTCCCGCTATATAGTGGAATTTTAATTGTGTGATGGCATAACATTGTTTTTATTGTTTATTCCTCATTTTAAATTACATTACAATATAATATACATTTTGCTAATTCCTAAGCATATAGTGGATTTCTGATTATATTATATTATAATGTGCTTTTTATTGGTATTTGTTCCTTATTTTAAGTTGCATCACAACATAATATGCTTTTTGCTAATTTTCTATCATATAATGGATTTGCGATTGCATCATGACATAACATATTTTTTGCTGATTTTCAGGCATTTAATGCATTTTCATCAATTCCATTACAATATAATGTATTTTTTTATCAATATTAATGCTTTATTTTAAATTGAATTCTACTTTTTGCTAGTTTTTCAATGTACTATGGATTTCCAATTGCATCACGACATAATAAGTTATTTGCTAATTTTTTATTGTATCACTACTGTGAGCATCGAAAAATGGCTCACTTGGGTTGAAATGGAGTCACCACCCATCAATTATAAAAATGGAGGTGATGGGATCTTTGGAATTTTCATTGAAAAGCATTTTTGGTTTACTAGTGACTCCAAATCCAAGTAATAGGCTAAACCTGTATAGGTAAGACTCTGATGGAAGAGGGAAGGGGTTAGGCACCCCTCTCCCAAGTCCAATAGGGGAGGCCTACATGATACTCTCAAGCAAGCATGAGCACAAAACATTAATATTTACACAATCAAAACATACTGGTATTAAAATGCAAAACACAAGAACAAGTTAGTAATATGTACTTGTTATTGTTTTTATTGTTTATTTGATGCGTTATTCATTCATTTATTTTTGTTTCCTATTTTCTTATGAAATCTTATTTATATATTTATTCCTATTTTTATCTATATTAATCCTATAAAGTGAAAACCAATTACTTTTGAAAAAATGACCTCTCTTAGGTATCAAAAACCTTACCGTATTACGATACATTTGTCATAAAGGAAAGTGTTAAATGCAAGCAAAACACATCATTGAAAGCAAATTAAAGAGGATATTTAAGCTTATTACAAAGCACAGTCACAAACATAAACATGGATATTCTTTAGAAAATATTTTGAAAGCTTTAGTGAAACATTTTTAAAACTTGATAGATGTCTAATAGTTAATATATCGCAATTGTTCTTTTGTTAGGCGGGATGCACCCTTTTGTTAGGCAAGAGTAGTCTATGCTCGAAACATTTAGCAAAAAACTCAAACAATCTAATGAGATTGCAAAGTGTTATGCTTTCAAGTGTGTAGTAATGTCATTAAGATTCTAATGAATGATTAACATGATTTCATAAGTTACTATTCTCATCTATGCTCCTTAGAGGATGATGGAGAATTTTAAAATAATAGTAAAATCATCAAAGGTTGTAAGATTTTTGGACATGTTGCAACACACTTAGAGATGAGTGAGGACGTACCATCAAGATTTTCATTGTCAATATTTTTTTAATGATATGTTGTGCTATAATTGGAAATAAAAAGAAATAATGACGATAAAATGTGTGTTATGCCATAGTACAATCAATAATTCATTATATGTCGATAAATCAACAAGAAGCATATGTCATGATGTAAGACAATATTAATTTCTTTGCCATAAGGGACTTTAGTGCCGTAATGAACTTTCAAGCATATATAATTCAAATGAGAAGTTAATGATTTCTAATTGAAATAGATGATTTTCATGTCTAATGTGCATTATAATGTAATGTGAATAACAATCTATGGTATGATAGGAAGTGGGCAATGAAATGCTGATATCTTGGCCACGAGAGACTTTAATGTCATGAAAGACTTTGATGTTGCAACGAATGTTAAAATAGATACAATTAAAATAAAAATTTAATGATTTATAACTGAAACAAATGGTTTCCATGTCTAACATGCATTATGCCGTGATGCAATTATTTATAAAATATTGATATTTCGCTACGAGGGACTTTTGTGCCATGAAGGACTTTGATGTCGTAACAGGTTTTGATGCCATAAAGGGACTTTAAAATAAATTTAGTTCAGATGAATGATTTTTGACTGAAACTTGACGAGGTAATGATCTTTATTTGAAACAGTAATGATTTTTATATCTATGACGCGCTATGTCGCAAAGAAAATGCTATGCCATTATGCAATTTCCATAGAACATTGATATTTTGTTGCAAGGGAGTTTTGTGCCATAATGGACTTTAATGCCGTAACGAACTTTAATGCCACAAGAAACTTTATTGATGTGAGGGACTTTGAAACAAAATTAATTTAGATGATAAATCATTGATGTTTTAATTAAAACCACTCTTAAGCTCGGTGAGGTAATGATCTTTAATTGAAACATTAATGATTTTTGTATCTAGGATTCGTAATGTTGTGATGAAAAAAAATGCTATGCTATGATGCAACTATCCACAAAAACATTGATATTTTTTCGCGGGGGACTTTGGTGTCATAGAGGACTTTAATGCCATAACAAACTTTAGTGTCACAAGGGATTTCGATGCCGAAAGGGACTTTGAAATAGATGTAACTTAGATTAATGATTTTTAACTGAAACCTGATGAACAATTAATGATCTTTAACAAGAACAATAATAATTTATGTATCTTGGATGCATTATACCATGAAGCAAATCAACAAAAACTATGCTTTTCCATGATGCATTTATTCACAAACATTAATATTTTGCTGCGAAGGACTTTGGTTCCATGAAATATTTTAATGCCATAATGGACTTTGCTACCAGGAGGGATTTTCTATGCCCTATGGCATGAGGGACTTTGTGTTACAATGGACTTTATAATAAAATAATTTATATGAGAGATTAATGATTTTTAATTTGTTGAATTGGAACACTGATTAAAGTAAAATACTAATGAATCTTTAAATAATTTATGGTTTATATATCTAAGATATGCTATACAATGATGCAAATCAATAAAAATCACACTATACCATGATGCAATTATGAACAAAACACTGATATTTTGCCACGAGGGACTTTTGTACTATGAAAGACTTTAATGTCATAATAAACTTTAAAACAAAATATGATTATCATGATCAAACAATGATTTCTATGCCATAGTGTAGGAGAATGATATGACCATCTGAAAGTTAGATGATTTAAAAAAAAGATTTGATTAACACAAATTTTCATATGATGACTTTCAACTAGAAATTTTAATTGATCAATCAATTAAGAAAACATGATGTATATTTTTTTTTTTTGTAAACAAAATGAAGTATGATTAAAAATCCAAATACAATAAAGATGATATGTAAAATACCACATTCAAATGATTCAAAGTAATGAATATTCAAAAAATATCCCTCCATTGGGGATTTTTGCCAAACTTGAATAAGAGATAAAAACAACCACTTTCTTCTTGAAAAGTAATGATCAACATATTTTAAATCTCAAAGACATCAACATTGGATATGCAATGATTGTCAATCAAAGATTCATATCAAAAAACACCCATTAGAAGGGGGTTACCCCAGTTTGGATCAATAAAAGATGACGTAGTATAAAGGGATTGGTTGCTTAATTTAAGGAAACAAAGCTTTTGATCTCTCCAAAAATGGGTATGTATGGAAAACTTCAAATGAAGGATAAAGTGAATGTGCTCAATTTGTGTTAAGTGGTAGTTCTGTCACACTTCAAACAATTCACCACTTCACTTTCTTTTGATATTCAATCGACTATTGCATGATGCTTTTAACGATGACATTCTTCTTTTAGACCACTTTTCCCATAGTTTTAAAGAATCAATAGACTTGATTTCTTCTTTCCTTTTCTCTCTTTTCTCTCTCTCGCTCTCTTTTTTTGTTTATCAAATCCTTCCTTCCCAGCCCCTTAAGTTTGTCAAGTGCTAATTACCAATTCCTTAAGGATCGAGAAGGACTTTTGGCTAGGACAAAACATAACCTAGGACAAGGGTTCTAACACAAAGGTTAGAAGGCTCAAGAAACTTAAACTATAATAGGTATCATATGCTTGAATTGATTTATAGTGCTGCACTAAAGACTATGTTCTTGTACTCTTATTCTTTTTCTCGATTTAACACTCTCATATAACTGATGAAAAAGCTCTTCATGTCTTTCAATACTATAGGTTATGCACTTAGGTAATTAAGGAGGACTTTATTATAGGATGAAATGTAATTACGTGAGGTTAAAATGAAGACAAAAATGTTTACCTGAAAACGACTCTAAACCTTGTCTGACAAAGGCCAAAGGAAAACTCATACGATGAGTGGATGTGATCTGACACAGAAAGGTGGTGGGGTTATGCAGCTGAAATAGTTGGTTCCACGCATTCTATGTGATTTCCCACATTTCTAGAGACATTTCACCGTCTCTGTCACTGAGATTGGAGGAAAATCTCAGAGATGAACAAATGGAAATGGAAGATAGATTAAAAGCCATATCTATGTAGGTAACATGAATCAAACTTAGGTTGTGGACTAATGTTTTGTTGTTTTAGTAGAAAATGGAAAACGGACAATTTGCTAAGTTACTTGACCACAACAAGCTTAAGGGACCCAATTATGCCGACTGGTACAAAAACCTTATGCTAGTCCTGGCTTCAGAAAAACTGGATAAGGTGGCTAAAAATCCTGCTCCAGATCATCCGGGGGATAGGGCTTCTGATGCTCGAAGGAGAGAATACCAAGAATGGGAGGATAAAAACTCCCTAGCCCGCAGCTATATCATAGCCTCTTTGGACAATCCGATACAGAGGCAGTTTGATCAAATTGAATTTGCTAAAGACATATTGGATAGTCTGAAGACTATATATGAAGAGTACAATCGTGACCGCGCAAATGACTAAGGGCCAGCAAGTGCATGACCATTGTCTTCGGATGATGGGCTACATAAACAAGCTAGAGGCCCTTGGTTCCGGGCTAGATCTGGTCACAAAGATCGATGCTATTCTCAACTCTTTGTCTCTGTCCTTTAACCCGTTCATTATGAATTATAATATGAACAAGCTGAATGTCAATGTCCAAGAGCTCAACAATATGTTGCAAAGAGCTGAGGATTTAATAAGGAAGGATGAGCTGATAGCCATGCTTGTTAAAGCTGGCAAGTCTGGCAAGAAGAGGAAGGCAAAGAGAAAGCCCCAAAAGAAGGCCACCAAATCTAAGAAACAAAAGAAAGACAAGGCATCCGATGCCTGTCACTTCTGTAAACAGGTCGGCCACTGGAAGAGGAATTGTCCTGCCATCTGGAATCTAAGAAAGGTACTTTCAAAACTTGTGTCATGGAAACTAATTTATTAGTAACATCTATGTCCTGGTGTGTTGATTTCGGGGCTTCAACTCATGCGTGTAACTCACTGTAGGGGTTCAAAGTAAATAGAAGGCTGAGTGAAGGAGAGGTGACACTTTACTTGGGGACTTCTGCAAGTGTTGCAGCTACGACAATGGGAATCGTAGAATTAAATTTTAGAGAAGGGATTCTTGTACTGAAAGATTGTCTTTATGTACAAAATCTAAGATGAAATTTGATTTCTGTTTCTAAACTATGTGTGGATGGGTATACTGTCTCTTTTAGTAATATGATTACTATCAAAAGGAACATCAAATTCATCGCATGCGGGGAACTGGAGAACAGTCTCTATGTTCTACATCTTTCTCTAGAAACTAACTTAACCGAAACTAATCAGCCGAAATCCCCAAGAAAATGACTCGTGACATAGTCAGTTCCATGTGCCTGTGGCATTACCGACTTGGCCACATCGGTATTGACCGAATCACAAGATTGGTAAAGGATGCTCCTTTGGGTTTTCTAACTGTAGAAAACCTTCCTACTTGTGAGCCTTGCTTTAGAGGCAAGATGATAAAGCGGCCATTTAACGGTAAGCCTGAAAGATGTACAAGCACACTTGACCTTATACATAGTGATGTATGTGGTCCCCTGAGTGTTAGGACCCGCAACCAACACATGTATTTCATCATCTTTACCGATGATTTCTCACGATATGGTTATGTGTACCTAATGAGACATAAATCTGAATCTTTTGAAAAGTTTAAAGAATTCAGACAAGAGGTCAAGAAATAGTTAGGGAGAGAAATTAAGGCTCTTCGATCAGATCGAGGTGGCGAGTATCTCTCTGACGAATTTAGGGACTACTTGAAGGCCAATGGGATTATCTCACAGTTGGCTCCTCCTACAACACCCCAGCTTAACAGTGTTTCAGAGAGGAGGAATAGGACATTGTTAGACATGGTCCGATCACTTCTCACATGCTCGGAATTGCCCACATGGTCCGGTCACTCTAGTAGACCCGCCCTCCGGGTAAAAGAAATTGGTTGCGAATGGATCTATAAGTGGAAGAAGGGCCCCGATGGCAAGATTGAGACCTACAAAGCCCGTTTGGTGGCAAAAGGGTATACTCAAAAAGAAGGCATCGACTATGAGGAAACCTTTTCCCCTGTGGCGATGCTTAAATCCATTAGGATCCTGCTAGTTGTAGTTCAGGGTGGAGCAGAATCAGCAGTGTTCTTCCAAAAGAACTTGACCCTTCTCAAGAATCACCTGGACGGCTTGTGAATACAACTCCCACCAATCATTTCTCCAAAAGATTGGTATCAAGATCCAATCTTGATATCTCCCAAGAATTGGAGATCGAATTGCTGTAGGCGGCGGCTGCAGGAAGGAGGCGACAAAAGAGTATTTGTAGGGTGCAGATTCTCTCTATTTGTGATTTCAGCTCTGAAGACAAGAATGTGTATTGCTTGCATTGCATGTCTAAAGGCCGTCGCCCCCTCTTCCTTTTATAGACTTAAAGGTATCAGCTCCTAATCCCATTAGGAGTTGCTAACCCAAATCATATTTGGATTAGAAGTCCCTTTAAGATAAGGGATACCACTTATCTTATCTGCTGATGAGATCATCCATCTCCTAATCTAATTAGGAGGTTTCTAGATCTAAATCTTATTTAGATCTTGGACTCTCTAAATGGATAGGGTGTGGGCCCAATCCTATCAGCTAATCCATCTCAGAATTCACCCCTTAAGTGACTAATCAAATTAGCCCAGTTCAAAATGGGCTTAAGGCCTATTTAAGGTTATGTATTCATTTAGCCTTCCAAACTGCTGCCCAGTTGGGCTTCCTTGTATGGCGTGGGACCCAAACATTGATCTACACATCAACCACATGGGTTCAGCTCAGCCTTTGTTACAAGGCCTAGTCGAATACACTGTTATGGACAGTGCACCCCTAAAACCCATCAAATGTGCTCTATGGGCCCAACACTTACCCTAAGTGGTCCCTGGGAAGCCACCTTGTAACACCCAGGGACTGTAGGCAGATGCAAGATTAGCCCATTAGGTATTATCCTCAATGGTTTTACACTTAACCTCTTAGCCCATAATGATCATACATTGCCCGACAAGAGAGGACCTCTCCCTCGGCTGTAAGGAACAGTGTTGCACTCACTGCTTAAATGGATCCCGGGAATTAAAACCTTTTGCAAATAATTTCGAAACCATAATTTATATACTTTTATATCTCATATAAAAAATATTTTGCAAAACAAATCTCAACGATTGAAATCGGCTGCCAGTAGTCTCGGTTTCCATCAGTGAGAGTGCATCCACAATCATTACCTTTGTCCGACAAAGGGGCTGATCTTGTCACTATGATCACCCACTCAGATGAATTCTCAGACTGTCCAAACATACCCAGGTTTTGACCCCCGCTAAGGATCTCACTGATTGGTACATCAAAGATAGCTCAATCTGACACCTAGTGCAGTATCATAATCGAGTCTAGGGGTCGGGTGTAACTTTCCAGTTTTGCCCATCAATCTCCAAGGTCCAGGGCAATACTGAAAATCTGGTTCAGTTCAAAGATTCAATTAATCCTACATTGTATGTGCCTAGGGTCTCACCCCGGTAGCTGAGACAAGCCACCCCAACCGACTTGGTGGCGCCACAATGTCAGCCTTGTCAAGATAGGTCTCCCCAGACTGACCCACTGGCTATGAACATTCTAAACTAACACGGGTCTCATTAAGTATCCAGTTTAAGGGTATTACACAGAAACATACCAAGGGGACATGAATCAAATATGCACTTTTATTCATTTACAATAAACTCATAAAGTACATCATTCTAATTGAAGCTAAGGGCATACAAAACTGTCTAACAGTTCACACTTGCACTTAGGTCCAATCAAGTTCTAGCCGGAGTCCCATGCTTTCCACATGTTTCTCAAACACTTTCTGTGATAATGGCTTTGTCAATGGGTCTGCTACATTTTCCATTGACGTTACCTTCTGAATCAAGACGTCCCCTCTACCAACAAGCTCCCTCAGTACATTGTACTTCTTCTCGATGTGCTTCGACTTTGAGTGGGCTCATGGCTCCTTAGCCTGAGCAATAACTCCATTGTTGTCACACAACAATGGGATGAGTGATGTGCTGGACGGAACTACTCCCAACTCATGAATGAACTTCTTCATCCACATGGCTTCTTTGGCAGCCTCACTTGCGGCAATGTACTTGGCCTCGGTCGTGGAGTCTACAGTGGACCCCTGTTTGCTGCAGCACACGATCCTATCATGAAAACATATCCAGATGTAGACTTTCTAACATCTGGATTCGATTGGAAATTGGCATCTGTATACCCTTGGATTTGTAGTGAGCTACCATCGAATAGTAGACAAAACTCTTTTGTCCTTCGAAGGTACTTAAGTATGTTTTTCACAGCAGTCCAGTGCTCCTGCCCTAGGTTGGCCTGAAATCTGCTTACTACACTCACTGCTTGAGCAATGTCAGGGTGAGTGCACAACATGGCATACATGATGCTCCCTATGGTAGAGACATAGAGAACGTCTTTCATGCCATCAATCTCCTCAGAAGTCTTGGGAGACATCTTCTTGGAGAGAGTGTCTCCGTGCCTGAAAGGAACATTTCCTTTCTTGGAGTTTTCCATACTGTATCTTTTGACTATTTTGTCAATGTAGGCAGATTGGGATAATCTTATTATCCGCTTCGATCTATCTCTATAGAGTCAAAAACCCAGTATATAAAAGGCTTCTCCAAGATCTTTCATGGAGAATTGCTGTGAAAGCCATACTTTCACCGTAGTTAACATTCCTACATCATTCCCAATGAGTAGAATGTCGTCTACATACAGAACCAAGAAGGTAACCTTATCTCCACTATACTTCTTGTAAACACAGGGTTCATTCGGATTCTGCTCGAAGTCAAACGATTTAACAGCAGAGTCAAAACGGATGTTCCAACTTCTAGAAGTTTGCTTAAGTCCATAAATGGATCTATTGAGTTTATATACCATGCTTTCCTGACCTGCAGCAATGAAGCCTTGCGGCTGCTGCATATAGATATCTTCAGTAAGATGTCCATTCAGGAATGCGGTTTTGACATCCATCTGCCAAATGTCATAATCATGGTATGCTGCTACAGCTAGCAGGATCATAATGGATTTAAGCATGGCCACATGCGAAAAGGTTTGCTCATAATCGATGCCCTCTTTATGAGTGTACCCTTTCGCCACCAGACGACCTTTGAAGGTCTCAACCCTACCATCGAGGCCCTTTTTCTTCTTGTAAATCCATTTGCAACCGATTGCTTTTACTCCGGAGGGCGGATCTACTAGAGTTCAGACTCCCTTGGTCTCCATTGAGTCAATCTCTACTCTCATGGCCTCCACCCACTTCTGGGAATCTATGTCCAACATAGCTTCCACGTAAGTCACGGACTCCTCCTCACTAGTCAAGGTTTCCACCAGGTAACTATCCTGGTCATAACCATAACGGACTGACGGCTTGGATACCCGAGCGGATTTTCTAGGTTGGTCACTACTTGGAACTTGTGGGACATCTCCTACTGCTCCTGAGCTCTCCTCATCAAGAAAAATTTCCTAACGATGGGTGTCCAGGATGTAATCGGTCTCCAAGAATTGGGCATTTCGACTACAAAACACTTTCTGCTCACTTGGGTCATAGAAAAGGTAGCCTACATAGCCTTTTGGGTAGCCTACAAATAGGCAACGACTGGTCTTGGATTCCAACTTGTCTGCACTCGTTCTTTTAACGTGTGCTGGACAACCCCAAATCTTCAAGTGTCTGACACTTGGTTTTTTTCGGTCCAAAGTTCATATGGAGTGTTCGGAACCGATTTGGTTGGAACCCGATTCAGCACGTAAATTGCAGTCGCTAATGCATAATCCCAAAAGGATTTGGGTAACTCTGGGCGTATGAGAAGTGACCGGACCATATCCAATAAGGTCATATTCCTCCTCTCTGAAACACCGTTAAGTTGTGGTGTAGCAGGAGGAGCTAATTGTGATATTATCCCATTATCCTTTAAGTAGTCACTGAATTCGTTAGAGAGATACTCACCACCTCGATAAGATCGAAGGGCTTTAATTTCTCTTCTCAACTGTTTCTCGACCTCTTGTCTAAACTCTTTGAACTTTTCAAAGGATTCAGACTTGTGTCTCATTAGGTACACGTAACCATATCGTTAGAAATCATCTGAGAAGGTGATGAAATACACGTGTTGATTTCGTGTCCTAACACTCAGGGGACCACATACATCAGTATGTATTAGGTCAAGTGTGCCTGTACATCTTTCAGGCTTACCGTTAAATGGCCATTTCATCATCTTGCCTTGTAGGCAAGGCTCACAGGTGGGAAGATCTTCTGCAGTTAGAAAATCCAAAGGACCATCCTTTACCAACCTTGTGATTCGGTCAACACCGATGTGGCCAAGTCAGTAATGCCACAAACACATGGGATTAACTGTATCACGGGCTCTCTTCTTGGGGATTTCAGCCAATATAGTTTTAGTTATGTTAGTTTCTAGAGAAGGATGTAGAACATAGAAACCATTCTCCTGTTCCTCGTATGCAATGAATATGTTATTTCTTTTAATAGTAATCGTATTACTAAAGAAGACAGAATAACCATCTGCACAAAGTTTTGAAACAAAAATCAAGTTTCTTCTTAAATTTTTATATAAAGACAATCTTTCAGTACAATTTTTCCTTCTCTAAAAATTAACTCCACGGTTCCTATAGTCGCGGCTGCAACAGTTGCAGTAGTCCCCAAGTAGAGTGTAACTTCTCCTTCACTCAACCTTCTGCTTACCTTAAACCCCTATAGTGGGTTACACACATGAGTTAAAGCCACAGAGGCAATACACCAGGACGCAGAAGCTACCAATAAATTGGTTTCTATAACACAAGATTCAAAATTACCTTTCTTGGATTCTAGGTAGGCAGGACGGTTCCTTTTCCAGTGGCCGGTCTTCTTGTAGAAGTGACAGACATCCGATGCTTTGTCTTTCTTCTGCTTCTTACCCTTAGTGGCTTTCTTCTGAGGCTTCTTTGCCTTCCTCTTTCTCTTGCTCGTCTTGCTAGCTTCAACAAGCATAGCTATAGGCTCATCATTTCTAATTAGTTCTTCTGCTCTTTGCAACATATTGCTGAGCTCTTGTAAGCTGACATTCAGCTTGTTCATGTTATAGTTCATTCTGAACGGATTAAAGGAAGGAGGCAAAGAATTAAGGATAGCATCTATCTGGGTTGCAAGGTCCAGCCCGGATCCAAGAGCCTCTAGTTCGTTGATGTATCCCATCATCCGAAGACAATGGCCGTGAACTTGTTGGCCCTTGGACATTTGTGTGGTCATGAACTGTTTCAAAACCTTTTGTCGAGTAGAACGATTCTGCTCTTCATACATCATCCTGAGACTATCCAATATGTCCTTGGCAAGTTCGATCTGATCAAACTGCCTCACTATTGGGTTGTCCAAGGAGGCAATGATGTAACACCGGGTGAGGGAGTTTTTCTCCTCCCATTCCTGATAGTCTCTCCTTCGGGCCTCAGAAGCCCTGTTACCTGGATGCTCTGGGGCAGGATTCTTTGCCACTTTGTCTAGCTTTTCAGAAGCTAGGACCAGCATAAGGTTCCTGTACCAGTCGGCATAGTTTGGGCCCTTAAGCTTGTTGTCATCAAGAAGCTTTGCAAAAGATCCGTTTGCCATTTTCTGATAAAAGAGCAAACATCAGTCCACAACCTAATTTGATTCATGTTCATTTCATAGATATGGATTTTAATCTACGATCCATTTCTATTTATTCATTTATGAGATTCCCTCCTTTCTCAGTGATGGAGACTACGAGTTGTCTCTGGAAATGTGGGAAATCACATAGGGTGCATGAAGCCAACTGTTTCAGCTGCATAACCCCACCACCTTTCTATGAAGGATCATATCCACTCATCATATGAGTTTTCCCTTTGGCCTCTGCCAGACAAGGTTCAGAGCCATTTTTAGGTACCGTGAGAGAGTTCCCATTTTCTGGTGAAGCCCCTCCCACATTGGTCTATGACGCCCCTATTATCTAATGAAACACTTAGACAAGCCCAACAGCAAATGGATAGCCCATTTTCTGGTGCGTTTCCTCATTATTGAAGGACCCATCCTCATGCTAATGATGGAAGGCCTTTAGAGAGTTCATCATATGAATCTCCCAATCACTTGCACTCATATTATCTGGAGGGAACAATTAATTACGCCCTATTTCTGAAGTGGGCTTTTATCAATTTTAACTATTTAAAACTGGGCCTTTACAGGTTGGGCCAAATTAACCATTTAATTAAATATCAATCCTCAGGCCCATTAGTGGGAAAATTAGGGCTAACTTTCAGCCTTGATTAAACCCTAGATTTGGTCCAAACAGTTTTGAACCAATCTTTGTTCGAATGGGTCTAGGGTTTGATCTTTAATTAAATCCTTAATTCAAGAAAAGAATATGAAATTAAATAACTGATAAAAGAAAATCAAGAATCAGTTAATCAGGGTTGTTCGCACACTCCATCCTGCAAAACAGAGGTTAGATCACAGATTGCAGTTTCTCAAACTACAAATCGCAGATAGCGAATGTCCCATCTGCGAAATCTCCTTGCGCTGCCATCTTCGATCCAAAATAAAATTAAATAGAAATCCTATTTCTTTTAATAATTACATCAGATCGAATGCCTATAGATTGAGTCTAAAATAAAAAAAAAATTATTTACAGACCAAATGTAATAAATAAATTCAAGAAACTACAAATCTTGCAGTTTTCCCTACACAAACCATGAATTCAATATCCTCTTGTACGAATAGCCCATAAATAAAAAAAAATCATAAAGAACTATTCTAAACAATAATCGGATTTATATAAAATTAATTTCAGATTATTTGCCCATCTATTTTGGGAACAAATTTCCCAAAACCCATATCTACGCAAATTGGGTAGAACGCCTTCTCCCTATTTGGGCAGGTTTAGATCTGAAACAGAATGGTTCAAGATTTGAACAAAGACTCTGATACCACTGAAGGGATAGGAAATCCATCACATGGATGCCCAAAGATTGCAGAATAAGGGAGCGAATTTCAAAAATTTTTCTCACCCTTCAACTGGGAATCGAATTCCCCATTTAGAAAATCATATTTTCAAGGATCATTCTTGAACCATAAACTGAACCAGATCTGAACCAAAAGGAGTAGGTAGAGATAATACCTGATATAGAGAAGTAGTATCTCCCAATGGAGGTGTTCACGTCCAAGGATCCAAAATCTGCTCCCACTGAAGATGGCGCAGTGTAGGGTGGAGCAGAATCAGTAGTGTTCTTCCAAAAGAACTTGACCCTTCTCAAGAATCACCTGGACGGCTTGTGAATACAACTCCCACCAATCTTTTCTCTAAAAGATTGGTATCAAGATCAAATCTTGATATCCCCCAAGAACTGGAGATCGAATTGCTATAGGCGGCGACTGCAGGAAGGAGGCGGCGACTATAGGAAGGAGGCGGCAAGAGAGTATTTACAGGGTGCAGATTCTCTCTTCTTGTGATTTCAGCTCTGAAGACAAGAATGTGTATTGCTTGCATTGCATGTCTAAAGGCTGCCGCCCCCTCTTCCTTTTATAGACTTAAAGGTATCAGCTCCTAATCCCATTAGGAGTTGCTAACCCAAATCATATTTGGATTAGAAGTCCCTTTAAGATAAGGGATAACCCTTATCTTATCTGCAGATTAGATCAGCCATCTCCTAATTTAATTAGGAGTTTTCCAGATCTAAATCTTATTTAGATCTTGGACTCTCTAAGTGGATAGGGTGTGGGCCCAATCCTATCAGCTGATCCATCTCAGAATTCACCCCTTAAGTGACTGATCAAATTAGCCCAGTTCGAAATGGGCTTAAGGCCCATTTAAGGTTATGTATTCATTTAGCCTTCCAAACTGCTGCCCAGTTGGGCTTCCTTGTATGGCGTGGGACCCAAACATTGATCTACACATCAACCACATGGGTTCAGCCCAGCCTTTGTTACAAGGCCTAGCCGAATACACTGTTATGGACAGTGCAGCCCCTGAAACCCATCAGATGGGCTCTATGGGCCCAACACTTACTCTAAGTGGTCCCTGGGCCAAGCCACCTTGTAACACCCAGGGAGTGTGGGAAGATGCAAGATTAGCCCATCAGGTATTATCCTCAATGGTTTTACACTTAACCTCTCAGCCCATAATGATCGTACACTGCCCGACAAGAGAGGACCTCTCCCTCGGCTGCAAGGAACAGTGTTGCACTCACTGCTTAAATGGATCCCGGGAATTAAAACCTTTTGCAAATAATTTCGAAACCATAATTTATATACTTTTATATCTCATATAAAATATATTTTGCAAAACAAATCTCAACGATTGAAATCGGCTACTGGCAGTCTTGGTTTCCATCAGTGAGAGTGCATCCACAATCATTACCTTTATCCGACAAAGGGGCTGATCCTGTCACTATGATCACCCACTCAGATGAATTCTTAGACTGTCCCAACATACCCAAGTTTTGACCCCCGCTAAGGATCTCACTGATTGATACATCAAAGACAACCCAATCCGACACATAGTGCAGTGTCATAATCGAGTCTAGGGGTCGGGTGTAACTTTCCAATTTTGCCCATCAATCTTCAAGGTCCAAGGCAATACTGGAAATCTGGTCCAATTCAAAGATTCAATTAATCCTACACTGTATGTGCCTAGGGTCTCACCCCGGTAGCTGAGACAAGCCACCCCAACTTACTTGGTGGCGCCACAGTGTCAGCTTTGTCAGGATAGGTCTCCCCAGACCGACCCACTGGCTGTGAACATTCTAAATTAACACGAGTCTCATTAAGTGTCCAATTTAAGGGTATTACACAGAAAAATACCAAGGGAACATGAACCAAATATGCACTTTTATTCATTTACAATAAACTCATAAAGTACATCATTTTGATTGAAGCTAAGGGCATAAAAACTGTCTAACAGGATAGGCCTTGTAACAGAGGTTGGGCTGAACCCATGTATTTGGTGTGTAGATCAATGCTTGAGTCCCACGCCATACAAAGAAGCCTAACTGGGCAGCAGTTTAGAAGACTATTGAGAGCTTATTACCTAATGGGCCTAAAACCCATTTTGAACTGGGCTGATTTGATTAATCACTAAATGGGAGCGGATCTGAGATTAGGATGAGCCCAAAAGCTTATCTAATCTGCAGATAAGATTAAGAAGAGTCCTAATCCAAATACAGATTTGGATAAGGGCAACTCCTGATATGATTAGGAGGTTTTCTTTATCATTAAGCAAGTGGAGGAAACCTTATTTGAATTACAAGAATTCGAACCCAAGGGAATTCGCAGAGAATACACATGCATTCTGAAGATTAGATCTCAAAAACCCTAAAGGAGAAAAGTAGTTCGCCACTTTCTTCTCTAGTTCTCTTCTCCATTAGTCGCCGCCAACCACCACTAGTTCGGTTTCTCTGTGAGGGAAAGATCAAGAAAGAGTTCTTGATATCAGTCTTTGCTGAAAGGCTGATTCAGTTTGGTGTCTTTTCTGGGCGTGAACACCAACTTTGGGAGATATTATTTCTTTGGATCAGGTGTAATCACTCCCTTCTCTTTTGGTTCAAATCTGGTCTGGTTTGGTTCAAGTAGGATCCTTGAATACGATTATAAAATCAGGGACTGTGATTCCCAATTGGAAGGAAGGTAGGAAATTTTTGAAATTCGCCCACCCATTCCACAACAATTTTGGCATCCATATGATAGATCTTGCCATTGCTTTCATATGATGCTTACAACCCAAAGGTCAACTCATTGATAATTACTTATAATGGCTTGTACTTCATTCACTTCATGTGATGGTGGAGGGCTTGTAGTTGGGCAGTGGCTTTTTAATCGAGAGTCATGCTTAATTCTCTTCCCGACAATGATTATTCTCTTGAAATCCTTGAAATCCTAATATTTCATCAATGTAGAGAATGGTGGTTCTAAGGTCTTCACAAACAACTTGATCATTTCTTTCGAAGGGATGAGAGTCTTCAACTAAGCAGCATTGGATTTTCATTGTTATGCATATTCAACAAAACTTTCTTCGAACACTTTTTGCATGCTTTCTATTGTCTCTCTTGTCGGAGTCAAATATATGCTGTAATCAAACTGTTCTAAAAAAGTTATGGCCACTTGGAAAAGCTAAATGAGGATCTTCTCATCTACACCAAGATGAAAAATCGCTCCATAGTATGTGCTCAGATGCATCTTGGGACAACTTTTTTTCATTGTACTTCACAGAATTTGGAACTTTGATCCCATTTGGCAGTTGCAACCCTGGGTATATGCACAACTCATTGAAATTTGGTGCAGGGGGAGCTGAATGTGCCTTAACTCTTCTAAATCATTCTTTAACTTGGCTACATCTTCGTAGATGGGTATTATGCTGAGTAGAGTCACTATGCTTGCTAAAGTCCAATGCTAATCTTTTGTCCCAATGTATGATTCTCTAGGATTCTCTATTCTTAATAGCATGATATTCTTTAAATCCGATGCCTTAACTCTTTTGGAACTAGATGTCATGGTCCTAAAGGAACTCCTCTAATTTAGAAAGGTGATTGGCAATTCCATTTTTCTTTTCTTTTTTTGTTTTTATTCTTTTTAATCATGGAATTTCTCTTATTAATATAACATTTGTTTTATTTTTTTTAGTCTTATTAAATCATTTGGCCAACTGAAGGGAGTGAGAAAAATAAGCTAGCAGCCATGTAGTGGGAAGTTTACTTTAAGGCAACTAAGATAGGATGATGCAAAATGAAACATTTTATGTAAAAACCATGCAATGCCAACAAAACATTGAGAAAACAACAACAAAACTAGTTTGCCCCTAGTTCAAAATCAGATGTGGTGAAAACCTAGGCAAACAAAGAAATGCATGAGGCTAGGAGTGGACAGGCCACCTACGGGGAGTGTAGGTTGCTATGAGCCAACCATCTAATTAAAGAGTCCTAGGATAATAATGGAAAGGTGAGAGTTAAAGAGATGAATGCGATGGATGTTGATTTATTAGGTTCTAATTGTATTATAAAGGAAATGGATTAATTAGATGTGGTAAGGAGAAGCAATTTAGAAAAGCGGCTCAGGATTGCTCTATGGATAGAAAAGCCACTAATGCCTCTATAACCAACTAGGCTGGAGGAATGTTGAATGCAATACAAAACAAACAAGGTGGACCTCTATCGTGAAAAACATAGAAATCAGGGGAAAATTTTCAAAACACACCAAAAAACTGAGGAAAAACTCGATTCAATTAAGCAGTTTATTCTTTTTCAATTCCTACTTTAAGTAAGAACACAACCAATCAATAAAAGTTAGCATACATGCTTCATTCAAGAATCCATAAAGATTACACTTACCCCTAAACTTGCAACCATAATCAAAGCATATAGAGGGGAATTTGTATTATTTTGTTATTTTTTTATTTAACCCATTTACATTACCTTTCTCCATTATCCTCCTCGTTTTCTTCTTTTCCAATTATAATTTTCTTGTTTTTTTTCTGTTCTATTATTTTTTGTTACTTCATTTTCTCGTCCTTATCTTCCTTTTTATTTGATTTTTATTATTTTTACTATGTTTCATTCATTATATTTTTACTTTTTATTATTTTTTATTTATTTTATGACATTGTCTATTTTTTTTGAGATTTTCACTTAGTACTTATTCTAATTTGCTTAAAAATTTATTGTTGTTTATGGTATTATGGAGAATCTCCTTTAGTATTTTGTTTATTCTTTCCTCTCATTTTAGAATTTTGTCATTTTCTTTCATTTTTGATTGATTATTTGATTTGATTTTTATTTTATAACTTATTTTATTTTTTGAGAGTCCATGTTTTTATTATTATCATTTTTGTGCTTTACTCTATTTATTTTTTATTTGGCTTTATTTTTTATTTATTATTTTATTTTCTCTTTTTTTTAGACTTTATTCTTTTATATTATCACACTATTTGGGTCTCGCATCCTATATATTTTAATTTTCTCTCTCTTCTTCCTTCTCCTTTTTCCTTTTTCTTCATCATTCATTTTTATTATTATTTTTATGTTATTATTTTCTTTTATTTTCTTTCTTATTTTTCTTTCTTATTTATTTATTGTCTTATGCCATTCTTAACTCCTTGCCCACCTACTTCAATCAGTTTATCCTCAACTACAACATGAACAAGATAAAATCTACCTTGCAAGAGCTCGATAATATGTTACAACAAATTAGAAACTAATTAAGAAGGACAAATCAGTAGTCATGCTTATTGAAGGAGGCAAATCTAATTAAAAGAAACATAAAGGAAAGAAGATGCCTCAAAAGAAGGATGGAAACTCAAGAAGCATTAGGGAGATAAATCATCAAATGAGTGTCACTTTTATGAGAAGAGTAGGCACTGGAAGCGGAATTGTCATCAATATATGAAATCCCTTAAGAAGAAGAAAGAAGGTAATTTTGAAACTCAAGTCATAGAGACCAATATGTTGGTTACTTCTGCCTCAAGGTGTATTGACTCTAGGGATTTACTCATGAATGCAATACCTTGTAGGGGTTTAAGGAAAGTAGAAGGCTGATTTATTATGAAGTTGTGCTTTACATGGGTACATATGCAATAGCTGTAATAGATTTGTTTTCTATTTATAAGTTTTGTATGGATGGTTATGGAGAACTTAAAAATGGTCTTCATGTACTCTACAATTCTCTAGAAATGAATGTGATCACAACAACTTCAAAACACATCCCCATGAAAAGAACATGAGAAACCTTTAATCTTACCTACTTGTGACATTACTAACTTGGCTCTATAAACATAGGTCATATCACAAGATTGGTATAGAATGTTCTTTTGGATTTTTTTATGGTAAAAAAATTGGTAACTTGTGAACCTTGCCTATATGGCAAGATGACTAAAAGACCATTTTCTAGTATGCTTGAAAGAAGAATAAGTACACTTGACCTCATACATATAGATGTATGTGGCCCCCTAAATGTTCGGATATGTAATTCACATTCATATTTTATAACCTTTATCGATGATTATTCTCGGTATGGGTACATGTACCTAATGAAACATAAGCTTGAATCATTTAAAAAGTTTAAGGAATTCATACATGAAGTTGAGAAATAGTTAGGGAGACAAATCAAAGCACTTTGATCAAATTGAGGTAGTTAATATCTCTCTAACAAATTTAGGGAATACTTAAGGGACAATAGGATTATATCACAATTACCTCCTCCTTCTATACCATAAATAAATGGTCCGATTAATCATCATCTACTCAGAGTTACCCATATCCTTTCGGGGGTATACATTAGAAACTGCAATTTACATGCTAAATCAGGTTTCAACCAAATTGGTTCCTAACACTCCATATGAGCTCTGGACTAGCAAGAAACAATTTAACTTCAAGACGTTGAATCTTCCAATTTGACTCAAATTTCAAACAATTTAACTTTGAGTAAAATCTGGATGAACCTTGTGCTTATGGAAAGACAGTAGGAGCCAAGGTTGCATTCATAGAACTATTTGTTGATGACATTCTGCTAATTGGAAATGATATAAGAATGTTATCAAAAGTGAAGGTATGACTTTCATGGCAATTCTCTATGAAAAATCTTATAGAATCTTCTTATATCTTGGTACTTCGACACTATAGAGATAAATTGAAGCAATTGACAAGACAATCAAGATATTCAAACTCTTCAAAAGAATGTCACCTAAGACCCTTGACAGTAGTGAGTATCGTGAATGTTATGTTGTGCACTCGACCTAACACTGTTCAGGTTGTTAGTGTTGTAAGTAGATATCAATCCAACTTAGGACAAAAACACTTGACAATTGTAAAGAACATACTAAAATACCTAAGAGAATATCAATCCGACCCAATTAAATTTAGATGATAGAAAATGTATATTTGGACACATCTTTATGTTGGAATCCTATGCTGTTAGTTGGAGAAGTAGCAAAAAATAATCCATAACAGATTCCACGATTGAGGCTGAATACATTGTTACAAGTGAGTCTGCCAAGGAAGTAGTTTGGATGAAGATATTCATCCAAAAGTTAGGAGTTGTATCTTTCAATATGTCACACAAAGTGTTCGAGGAACATGTTGACAGAATGAGACTAAGGCTTGTGCCTGATTGGACCTAAGTGCAAGTGAGAGCTATTAGATAGTCCTTGCCCTTAACTCCAATAAGATTGATGTATACTAACTTTTATGTATTAATAATATCAATACATTATTCTTTTATAATCAAATTGGTATATTTCTATAAATTACTCCTTTAACTAGACACTTATAAAACTAGTGTTATTTTAGAATATTCTTAATCATGAGATACTCTTGGAAAGTCTATCTTGACAAGGTTGACATTGACATTGGTGTGTTGCTGAATTGGCGGAGCAACTTCTCTCAGCTACTAAGGTTAAACTCCAAGCATAGTTAGTGGGTGTTTGTGAGAAGCACTGAATCTAAACCAATTTCCAGTTACTCCATGGACCTTTGAGATAGATGGGAAAAATTGGAAAGCCACACTTAACCCCAAACTTGATTATGATATTACACTAGGCCTTGGATTGAGCTGCTTTCGATATGTCACTTAGTAAGATCCAACTAGGGTTAAATACGTAGGTATGTTGGAGCAATTTGGGATATTACCTGAGTGGGTGATCATAGTGATAAGACCAATCCCTTTGTTAGACAAAGTGAATATTAGGGTTTAAACTCTCTCTAATGGAAATTTAAAATTGTTGGTAGTAAATTTTAACTGTATATGGAATCAATTTAGAAAAGTGTATTTATGCTTATATTATATTATTTTTTTGAAAAAGGTTTGTAAAATGTTTTAATCCCAGGATCCATCTAAGCAGAGGGTATGGCACTAGATTTTGCAGTTAAGGAAAACGTCCTTCCTTGTGCACAATGTTTTGATCATTTAGGGGTTGAGAGGTTAAGGGAAAGAAACCATTATAGGGATAATAACTTGATGGGTTTTTATCTTACATCAGTCCATTATCCTCGGGCTTCATAGGGTGGGTGAAACCAAGGGTCACTTGTACTTAAGTTTTGGGCCCAAATTATTGGGCTTTTATCTTACATCAGTACATTATCCTTAGGATTCATAGGGTGGCTAAAACCAAGGGTCATTTAGACTTAAGTGTTGGGCCCAAACTGAGCCCAACTTGATTGGCTCAAGTATTTATTGAAATTGTAAAGTGAATTTGGCATGTTTCATTTCAGACATGGACTGAATCCATATGGACTTGTATGAGACCTTTGTGGGTTCCATGTCATATATTATTTGGGCCTAAAAAGCCTTGCAATGTCTATGTATGCAAATGCTAAAGGAAATGGGCCTAAGCCCATTACAAGACTAGTTAATGAAGTCACATGACAACTTAAAGTTATCATATGATATGAATTGAATATGGATATGGAGCTCCATTATATTAGTAAGATTTAATCGTAATCCAAATCTAATTTGGATCAAGACCTAATCCAAGGTTCAAAATATCAAACATATTGGGATGTATTAGCCGATATGTATCATATTAGTGACTTCTTGATATGCCCCTATAGTGGGTATTTTGGGGTTTGACCTAGTTCAAGGGGTAGGTGGGCCTTAAATTGACACCATTGAACTATTTTGAAAAAGTAAAAAAAAATAAAAGGCATAGGTCAATACAGGATGATACACCCAATTGATGTATCGACCTTATTGATATTTTGAACCTTGGCTTAGTCACCTTTGGATAGAATTCTAGATATAGGGTTTGCTTGAACCCCAAGTACATACTCCAAACACCCTATCAAAACATTTTAATCTATCTAAAACACAAAATAACTCTAAGAGCTCAAGTTTCAACCTAGAATCCTTAAAATCAACCGTTGAAGTTGTTTGATCCTAATCTAATAGGTTTAACAAATCCCCACTCACACCATGTCCACCAAATTGGACCCAATCATTTGATAGAGATCCCCAAAATACCCATTTATAGGGGTGGACTCGAGCTGAGCCAAGCCAAATAGTATGAGGCTTAAGCTCAGCTTGAGACTGTTCTAAAAGGCTCCTTCAAGCCAGAACCTTGAGCTCGAGCTCGACTTGAGTAAAAAATTCGCAAGCTCGAGCTCGATTTTGAGAAAAAATATTTTTTAAAAATAAAAACTTATATATAAAAATATTTTTCTTTGATATTTAAAAAATTAAGAATTATAATAATTAATAATTATAATACTTTTATTATATATATTATTTTCTATAATTATATATATGAGCTAACTCACGAGCCTTACGAACCAAGCTCTAGTAGGCTCGAGCTTGGCTTGTTTCATAATCGAGCTAGTGAATTAGGCTCGAGCTTGGCTCAAAGAACGGTTGAAACCGAGCTGAGCGAAGATTTTCATGATCCAAGCCTGAGGAGCTTGTTAAAATCTTGACTCGTTGCCACCCCTACCCATTTAGATCAAATCTCAACCCTAAACTCAAAATTTCCATCATCCATCAATTAAAGATTTTAATTTTATTAATTTTGATTAACCGGTTGCTTTAAATCCTAAAGCTATACAATCCCATCTCACTGATCACATTAGTCTCTACCACTAAGCCCAAAATTCCTTACTTAGATAACCTGCAAATTTTCACAACTAAATTCCAAGTTTGATCCAAAAACAATTCAAGATTTCATTCCGATAACCTACATTGGTTAACCCAATATAATGGAAGATCCTTCTACCCCTTAGATCTCCTATTTGACCTATGTATGATTGAAAATTTGTCTTCTTCTTTAAATTCCAAACATCCCAAAATACTTACCTACAAAATTTTAACTCAAAATTCCCAAAATTATCTCTCCATTACATAAAGATTCCATTCCATATTGGTTAAAACACCTGTAGTCTAGATTCCCATAATCTTAACATGCCTGAATCCATTAGACACTATCATTAAACTTTAAACATTCCAAAATACCTACCCATAGATTCCCATAATCAACCCAAAAGGATTCATTTTGAGCCTTTTCATTAATCAAAACACTCACAACTTAGACTACCAGGATCTTAGCATACTTGAACCTATTAGACACAGACATTAAACTCTTGACATCCCAAAATACCTATCCACCAAATTTCAATTCAAAACTCCCTCATTTACCCCTTTATCAAACAAAAATTCCATTTTGAACCTTCTCATTATCTTAAAACCTTGTACTTTGGATTCCCTTGATCCCAATACCTAAGGGAATAAAGCCCTACCAACCTATCCAGGACCCTTGGAAGTATTACCTATTTAAATTCCAATTCAAATCTCCCCTGTTTACCCATTGTGAGCTCTGGGAAGCTCGTGGATAGCTCAAAAAGATGGAGTTGCCACCAATTTTTTAGAGGAAATGGGCCCTTATTTTCAAACTTGAAAGTTCAACTTTAGCTTTTTGATAATAACTTCGTCCTACATGAGAAAGGCACTAAACCAAAAGGTTTTGGGTCCCAAAGATTGGGAGAGAGAAGGTGTTAGGCACCCCTCTCTCCAAGCTGCTATAGTAGCCCATTATGGGAGTAATTCATGCTCAAATTCTAGTGAAGCACAAATTAACATGATTGCTCAAAAGCTCTTGAAATCTGGCGAAAACATTCTCAACTTCATCTAGAATTGATTTGAGGTGATGCTATCGGGTCTTAGGTACTAATTTTCCTAAGACCCTCACCTATTTACCTCTTTTTCTCAATCTAGAGGAAGTTGGGAATGCAAGTTTCCCAAGGTTTTATGACTTTAAGCAATCTGAACTAAACTAAAAGTTGAGAGGCAGTGGAATGAGAGGCTTACCTCTCGTATACGACATTGAAACAAACTTTCTTGCAGTTAAAATGATTTCAAACAAAAATTGAGTAAGACACGAAACTGGGCTGAGCGTTTTTGGTGTTAAGTTTGGAAAACAGGGGATGAGGCTTGAGCTTGGCTTCAGAGACTTCGGGATTTCAAGCATAATGAGTGTACTACAGAAGTTGGGAAACTGCCCTCCTCCTCAAGGTTAAGTTGTTTGGTATTTTCAACTTTTTTAAGCCTATTAGGCTCAAATTCATTGTTCCAGGTGTTTTAATGGGATCAAGAAAGGAGTTGTCATCAGTTCCTACCCTCTTAAAATCCTAGGATGAGATAGCTGATGTGGCGATTCAATTTGGTGCATTGAAATGGTGTATTCCTAGTTTAAAGGTCAAATGGGTGAATTAGGATGCAAAATTTGACATGTTGGGTTTTTTGTGTCTTTGAACATGATGGTGAGGTTTGATTGATCAAATGGGGCTTAGATGATGGAGATTTGTGACAGGTGAGCTTTTGATTAGTAAGATTCATCAATATAGAATCAAGGCTTCATGTTAGGTCAAATAAGGGAGTTTAATATAAAATTTGGTGGGTAGGTATAGATTGGGTTTATGAGGTTGTTGGAAGGATTTGATCATGTTAGGTATGTGTAGATCATGGGTTTTAGGTTCGAGGAGCGTTGTAGTGTTATACGCATTGAAATGGAATTTCTGATGGATGATTGGCTAAATCTAGGAATTTAGGATTGAAATTTTTTGTGATTAGTTATTTAAGGATTTTGTTTCATGTGATAGAGTTTAATCAAGGATCAAGTATGGTGATGTGGAATAATCAAGACTATCGAGAGGGAATCATATAGATTTAACAGTGGATTTATAGGCATTTGGGCTAAAATTAGGTTTCTTAGGGTTTTGGCATGTTTTAAAGTGATTGTCGTGGTTCGATCGGGCATCCATAATGTAGGAGATGGATCAAAGAAGGGACGGAGCAAAAATCGGGTGCTAGCAATTGTCCCCTTTGTTGAAAGTAGCGAGCTGTTGAACAACAAAGAAAAAGAAGCACCTAGAGGTTTTTGTAAGGGACAAGAGGTTAGGGTAGGAAATTTTGCTGCTGGAATTTTGGTTAAGGTCAAAGTTGATATGGTGTAATACCCTTGCTTGGAAGGCATAGTAGCATCCCATGTAGGGGTGGCCACGAGCCAAGCTCTTCATGAGCTACTTGAGCTCAGCTCGTGAAAACCTTGGCTTAGCTCGGTTTCAATCAAGCTTTGAGCCAAGCTCGAGCCCAATTTATAGGCTCGATTTATAAATGAGCTATGCTCGAGCCTAATAGAGCCTCGTGAGCTGAGCTCGAATATATGTATATATATAATAAAATTATAAAAATAATATATATATATATATTAAAAATGTCATAATTATTAATTTTTAAATATCAAATAAAAAATATTTTTTGTGTTATGATTTTTTATTTTTATAAAACATATTTTCTCAAATTGAGCTTGAGCCGAGCCGAGCTTGAGCTTATGAGTTTTTGACTCGAGTTGAGCAAGCTCAATGTTCTAGCTTGAACAGAGCTTGAGCTCGAGTCGCATATAACCTTGGCGAGCCATATTCGAGCCTCATACTATTCGGCTTGATTCGACTCGAATCTACCCCTAATCCAGGCCTTAATAGGCAAATGCAACTATCACGCAAACAATAAAGCAGTGTTATTCTAAAAGAAGTCATTAATTCTTTTGTTCTTTTTTTTTGTTCTTGTTTCTTATTGGCAACTTTGATCAATTGACTTGATTTTAGTTTCAGCCTTATCTTAAGCTTTTCTAGGGATGGATTATATTTTTTATACCTAATACATTGATTTGGTTTGGTTGTTTAATGATTTGATTTCACTTGATGATTAGATTGACTTAGATTTTGGATATCCTAATTCTTTATTTTTCTTCTACATTTTCTCTTCATTTTTAATAATTTTTATCTTTTCTAACTAGATTTGATAATTTTGAAATTAACGATTTGAATACTTGTGACTTTGGGAAACCTGATTTTGAATTTTATCATCTAACGAATTTTGATATTTGATGAGGCTTATTCTTGATTTTTGGTAACTTGGATATTTGGTGATTTTATTTAATTTGACAATTAGATTAATTTAATTTGATAAATTTGATTTTTGATATTTGATAGTTTTGATAACTTTTTCTTTTTATATTCAATGACCTTATTTTGATAATTTTGAGGTTTGTTATTTGATGAATTTGATAACTTTGATATTTGATGATTTTGATTTGATAATTTCGAACTTCATAACTTTGACATTTGATGATTCGATTATTTTTTATGGATTTGATATTTTGATTTTTGATTTTTGATATTTTATAACTTAGATGAGTTTGTTAATTTTGATATTTGATGATTTGACTTTGATTTTTTTGATATTTGATTTTTGATGAGTATGATAACTTTTATATTTCATGATTTGATTTTGACTTTTGATATTTGATAAGTTTGGTATTTGATGGTTTGATGAACTTGATAATTTTGATATTTGATGAATTTGATACTTTGATATTTGATGATATGATTTTGATTCGATATTTGATGATTTGATGAGTTTGATAAATTTGATATTTGATGATTTGATTTTTACTATTGATATTTGACCTTTGATGAGTTTGATTTCTTCGATATTTGATGATTTGATTTGATTATTTGGTGATTTGATAATTTTGATATTTGATAAATTTGATTATTTGATTTTGATATTTGATGAGTTTGATGTGTTTTATATTTGGTGATTTGATTTTGATTTGATAATTTTGATATTTGATGAATTTGATAATATGATTTTGATATTTGATGAGTTTTATGTTTGATGATTTGATTTTGATTTTTCGATATTTGATTGTTTGATGATTTGATAATTTTGATATTTGATGAATTTGTTGAGTTTGATATTTGATGATTTTGATATTTGACAATTTTTATATTTGATGAATTTGATATTTGATATTTGATATTTGATGATTTGATATTGATTTTGATTTGATTTTTGATGATTTGATAATTTTCATATTTGATGAATTTGATGATTTGGTATTTGATATTTGACGAGTTTGATATTTTATGATTTTATTTTGACTTGACATTTGATGAATTTGACATTTGACGTTTGATATTTGATGATTTGATATTTTGATATTTGATATTTGATGATTTTAATAATTTTAATATTTGATTATTTGAATTTTTTTATGAATTTGATAAATTTGATCTTTGATGATGGCATTTGATTTTTTTGGATTTTTTTATTTTTATTATTTATTTTGGAAGAATGTTGTGGGTGCATAACCTTAGAAGAGGGGTGAGGTCAAGGTTACAATTTAGCATAGTACGTTTTCACTTGATCTAAGTTTATTGGCTGTAGGAGGTCTCCATTATCTATTCTATTGAGTATTAGTGATCCTCTAGATATATAACCTCTTTTTAACAATGTAAGGACCTTCATAGGTGGGAGTGAACTTGCCCCTTATTTCTGGCTGATTTGCAATGGCTCTTTTGAGTAGTAATTCACCTAGCTACACGTCTTAGGGCTGTTCGCTTTTGATAGGCTCAAGTATGGGCCATAGCTTTCAGTCATGCTTCATCTAAGAATGCCAAATGCCTAGAACGTTCTTGGACCCAACCTGTCTTTGGGATCTCTAACCATAATATCACACACAAAGATGACACTTCAACTTCTGCTGGTAGGATTGCCTCCATGCCATACACCAAAGAATATGGCGTTGCCCCAGTTGATGTCCTGATTGACATGCGGTAAGCCAAAAGAGCATATTGTAACATGTCCTGCCAAGACTTTAGGTAAGAGACATATTCTTAAGAATTTTTTCAATGTTCTTGTTTGCAACCTCTACTACTCCATTCATTTGAGGTCGATAAGGGGATGAACACAACTGCTTAATCTTGAAATGATTGTAGAGGGTTGTGTCTTCGTTTGCAATGGAAAATTTTCCATTATCTGAGATGATCTTGCAAGGTGATCTATATCTAGCAACAATGTTTCTCTTGATAAATTGAACTATTTTGGTCATTGTTGGGCGGTCTATGGACATTGCTTTTACCCACTTAGTGAAATAATCAATGGCGACCAAGATGAACTTATGCCCATTTGTTGCAGGTTGCAGTGGATCGACCATGTCAAATGCCCATAACATTTTTGCACATGTTGACAACAATCTTCATCCATTGTGATCCAATAAAATCCCATTTGGAGCAATTTTTTGGCCAACATATGTTCATTCATGTGAGGGCCACATATGCCACCATGTACCTCTTCCATCTTTCTTTGTGCTTCTTCATCTAAACATATAAACCAAGTTAATCCTGGTGACTTTCGATACAATACCCCTCTTGTTATAATGAAATGCCTTACTGGCGTAGTTATAGTTCTTCTCACCTTGGGATCTACTCCTTTTGATCTAAACATCTCAAGATCTACACCTTGGCCTAGTTCATCTAAACATCTCAACCAAGTTTACCACCTGACTCTTTATCTTCTATTGTGATTGCTAATATGTTGCTCATGTAGGTGGGCTCACTATCCCAACTTAAATCAATTGGTTCTATCGCCATGTCAGGAGGTAAACACATGACTGATCCAAGGGAGGCTAAAGCATCTGCAAAGCGATTGTCATCTCTAGGTAGGTAATTGAAGGAGATGTACTTAAACTTTTTGATCAACTCCTTGAGACAGTTATAATACAATGCTAGTCGCTCATCCTGTACTTCCTAATCACCCTTGGCTTAACTAATGACCAAGAAATAGTCCCCATAAATTCCCAATTCATCGATGCCCCAGTCTAGTCCCATTTGGACTAATCTTATGCATGCTTCCCATTCACATGTATTATTGGTGTTGAGAAAGTCCAAGTAAATAGATAAAGGAAAGTAGGTGCCTTGAGGGTCCACAAGGATCATTCTCACTCCTCATCAACTTTGGTTTGATGCTTCATCAAAGTCTGCCTTCCACCTTTGCCCCACTTGTATTTCCAAAATGGGAAATTTGTTGGGATTGCATTATATTCCAAGGTGGGGTTATTAGCTAAATAATTTGCAATGGCCTACCCTTTGATTGTCTTTTGTGTCGCATACTTGATATCATATTCAGAAATGAGCATGAGCCAATGGGAGACTCGACTTGTAGTTGCAAATCTCTTGAACAAATACTTGATGGGGTCTATTCTAGAAATGAGCAACACCGAATGAGCTAATAAGTAATGACATAGCTTTTGTCAGGACTAAACGAGTGCTAGACATGTTTTTTTCTTGCATAGCGTACCTTGTCTCATAGTCACAAAATCTCTTACTTAAGTAATAAATGGCTCTGTCCTTTTTACCCGTCTCATCATGCTGCTCTAGTATGCATCCAATGAAATATTCCTGTACTGACAAATACATAAGCAAGGGTTCCCCAAGCCTAGGGGGAGCTAATACTGGTTGATTGGTCAGGTACTCCTTAATTTTGTCAAATGCTTCTTGATAGTCTTCATTCCATTTCACTAGGGTATTCTTCCTTAGCAACTTGAAAATTGGTTCACATATTGGTGTAAGTTGCGTGATGAATATACAGATATATTGTAATCTTCCCAAACGCTTCTAATTTCCTTTTCTGTTTGGGAAGGAGGCATCTTAACAATTGCTTAGACCTTAGCATAGTCAATCTCAATCCCCTTTTGACTAACAGTAAAGCACAATGCATGTCTGGGGATTTAACCTAAGGTGGAATTTCCAGAGCCTTTCGAAGAGCTTCCTAAGATTCTTTAGATGATTCTCTACCTTTATAGACTTAGCAATTGATGTGTGCGCAAGTTACACAATGTTTCCATTGTTTTGTGCATGGTTTTGATGATAATTTGCATGATTTTTCACCCTAATTGAGAATGATTTCAGGAATTCAAGAGTGTGGACCGGCTTAGGGGGAAGATAGCATAAAACCATGTTGAGAGAGAAAATGTGGAAGCAATTCGGCCCATTTAGAAGACAGGCCCAACCAAGAGTCACAAGGAGGACACTTTCAACCCATAAAAAAGCAAAGCCCCATGGGGGATACCAAGAAGAGAGCCCAGCTGAGACTCATCCAAGGGAGACCTTTCGGCCCACCAAGTGGGAGGCCCAAGTGCAGCCCAAGTTGCAGCCCAAGGGGTCCTAAAGGTGGCTACCTTTTAGAAGAGAAGGCTGAAGAGAAAAGTATAAAAGGAGAAGAGAAAGGGGAGAAAAGGGTTCGAACCCCCAAAAGGAGAAAGGAGAGAAGAGAGGCGCGAGAAAGGAGAAAAGAGAAGTTCTAGAGGAAGAAGAAGGTTGCTGAATGTGAATTGGAGGAGGATCACATCCAAGAAAGTGAAGAGAAAAGGGTTCGAACCCCCAAAAGGAGAAAGGAGAGAAGAGAAGCGTGAGAAAGGAGAAAAGAGAAGATCTAGAGGAAGAAGAAGGTTGCTGAATGTGAATTAGAGGAGGATCACATCCAAGAAAGTGAAGATTGAAGCAGAATTCTAGGTTGTCTTCTTCTTTGGTTTTGTGCAATTGGTAACCGAATTTAACTAGGATTTCATGCAATTTTGTCAATTAATTTCTCTTTCTTGCTAGAATTCGAACCATGATTGATGATGCTTCAGATCTGTAATTAGTTCTCTAGGGTTATTCGATTGATTGGATTCATTCAGGATGTTTCTTGGTTAGGGTTTTAATTGTTAGAACAGTCTTGGCCGAATTGTTCTTGATTCTTGGATTGTCTGAATTGCTTGAGAAAGAATTTAGGTAATCGGATCTACTAATCAAAAACCGAATCTAACACATCTTAGAGATAATTTGTGTGATTCGGTTGGTGTTCATTCAAATCTGAATTGATGCCCTTCAAATTGCTTGCTCTTAATGCATCCATGGGGATTAAATTCTTGATAGAGATATAAGAATTGTCACCCATGGGTAGGATGAGTTGTGCTCGAGAGAGGATGCTCATGCCATTAGGGTTTCACCAAAACATGGCTAAATCCCAATTCAATTGAATAACTTCATGAATTAATTGTTGGACCGAATCTGTTAGTGTTCTTATACAACATTGTTTCTCTCTACATGAAGGTGGTTTGATCCAAATTGATTAGGTTATTTTGCTAGTTAGGAATTCAGATTTTGATTAGGTTAAGAATTCGGTTTATCAGATAACAATTGATTGATTTATTACTAGTAGTTGTAGGATAAATCCTCATGGGAACGATACTCTATTCATCACTTTATTACTTGATCGGCTAGTGCACTTGCTAGTGTAAGCAATACGCATCATGTTTTTGGCACCGTTGCTGGGGATTTTATTACAACAATATTAAGAACCATTAGCCATTGTTAATCTGATTTTAATTCTGTATATTATGTTTCTGATCAGTGTATATTAGCCTCCACTGCTGATAAGTACTTTACTTTCCTCTTGCTCATTGTCTTGTTTGATTTTCTTTTTTTTCTTGGTAATATTTAGTTTTCTTGGTTTGGTAGATTGCTTTTTTGATATGTGTATACTAGCCTCTTTATGACTTTGACTTGTATAGTTCATGACACGTAGAAGTGAAACAGAGAGCATCACCTACGATCCCAAGATTGAAAGAACTCTCATAGCCGCCTTAGAGCTTTTGGGTAAGTGAGAGCTAAAATTAAAGAGATGGCTGAACCAAGAACCATGATGGACTATGCCAAACCAACCCTCACCGGGGCTGCTTCAAGCATTGTGAGACCAGCTATAGTTGCCAACAACTTTGAGATCAAACCAGCCATCATTCAGATGATACAAAACACTGTTCAGTTCTACAGCATGGCTCATGAAGATCTGAACACTCACATCGCCAACTTCTTGGAAATTTGTGATACATTCAAGTACAATGGGGTGAGTGATGATGCGGTGAGGCTCAGATTGTTCCCATTCTCATTGAAGGACAAAACCAAGACTTGGCTGAATTCTTTGCCGACTGGATCTATAACAACATGGGATGAAATGTTTAGCCGATTCCTCTCCAAGTATTTTCCTTCGTTCTAAATAACAAAGATGAGGAATGACATCACCACTTTCTTTCAGCAAGACGGAGAGTCATTGTATGAGTCATGGGAGCATTACAAGGAGCTGTTGAGGAAGGTCCCTCATCATGGATTTCCCGTATGGCTGCAAGTCCAAACCTTCTATAATGGGCTAACCAAAGCCAACAAGACCATTATGGATGCTGCAACTAGGGGTTCCATCAATAACAAAACCCCTGAAGTTGCCCATGCACTCATAGAGGAGATGGCTGCAAACAACTACCAATGGCATTCCGAGAGAGCACAAGTTAGGAGACAGTCCGGACTTCACAATGTGGACACCTATACAGCCATATCTGCACAAATCAGTGCACTCAGCAAGAAGATAGATGAGATGCAGATAGCGGCCATGCATGTTCAGACCATGACTTGTGAATGGTGTGGGGGAGGTCATATTAGCATTGAATGTCAAGTTGAAAATCAGTTTGTGCAGTCCCCTGAGAAGGTAGACTTTGTTGGTAACTTGCAATGGCAACAAGGCAATCAGTACCCTCGTGCCTTTAACCCCGGATGGAGCAACCACCCGAATTAGTCTTGGCCAAATCAAAATGTGGTGAAACCCTTCCCCCAAAACTTCAATCAGTCGGAAAAAAACAAACCTAGAGGAGTTGATGATCAAGTTCATAACAAGTGCAGAAACAAGATTTTAGAACCAAGAAGCATCAATCAAGAACTTGGAGAATCAAGTTGGGCAATTGGCATAAATGATATTAGATAGAGTACCGGGCATTCTACCCAACAATACCGAAGTGAATCCAAGAGAGCAAGTGCAGGATATCACTTTAAGGAGTGGTAAGGAGCTGCAAGAAGTGGAGAAGAATGCAAGGGCTAAAGACAAGGTGGATGCAACCCTTGAAACTGAAAAGGAGGAAGAGCAAGCTGATCCAAAGAAGGAAAAAATCCAATAGCCACAAGTACCGTTTTCAAATAGGTTAAAGCAACACAAATTGGAAAATAAATTCAATAAGTTTCTTGAAGTGTTTAAGACTTTACATATTAATATCCCTTTTGCTGATGCTTTCGCCCAAATGCCACATTATGCAAAGTTCTTGAAAGAGATATTGGCAAACAAAAGGAAACTGGGAAATGTGGCTACAGTTGCACTAAATGAAGAGTGCTCAGGAATCCTCCTCAACAAGTTGCCTCAGAAACTGAAAGATCCTGGGAGTTTCACTATCCCTTGCACTATAGGCAGTTTGAAAATTGATAAGGCATTGTGTGATTTAGGAGCTAGGCAGTTTGAAAATTGATAAGGCATTGTGTGATTTAGCACTATAGGAGTTTCACTATCCCTTGCACTATAGTTAGTTTGAAACTTGATGCCATATTCAGTTTTCAATAAATTGGGATTGGGTGAACCCCAACCCACTAGAGTTGCATTGCAGTTAGCTGATAGATCCATTAAGCATCATAGGGGAATCATAGAAGATGTACTTGTTGAACTTGATAAGTTCATCTTTCTAGTTGATTTTGTTGTGTTAGACATGCAAGAGGATGTTGATGTCCCTCTTATCCTAGGGAGACCTTTCCTAGCTACAAGGAAGGCAATGGTTGATGTCCAACAAGGGAACTCAGCCTTAGGATTCAAGATGAGGAAATAATTTTTAAAATGTCTGATGCTATGAAACATGCACCTTCTAGTGATGATTCTTGTTACATGATTGATGTTATTGATTATGCGGTTGATGATTGCTTTCAGGTTTGCAGGTTGGCCAATCCCCTTGAGCTATGCATACAAGATGGAGAAGCTACAATGGGAGAAAATGAAGAGATTCAAAGCATGGCAGCATACCTGAATGGCAATCCACAGTTTCAAGGGAAATAATTCCTCAAGTTGGAGAGCTTGGATAGACCACCAATGCCAAAAAGCAAGCCTTCAACTCAAGAGCCACCCACCCTTGAGCTAAAGCAACTTCCACCGCATTTGGAGTATGCTTTCTTAGAGGCACCGTCAGCCCTACCGGTGATCATATCAACAACATTGACCCAATTACAAAAAGAAAAACTGTTGATGGTGTTACGGGAACAAAAGACAAATTTGGCTTGGAAGGTAGCCGACATTAAGGGCATCAACCCATTTATATGCACGCACAAATTCTGATGGAAGATGGAATCAAGCCCTCGGTTCAGCCCCAAAGATGCCTGAACCCGAATATGAAAGAGGTGGTGAAGGCTGAAGTCATTAAGTTGCAAGATGCCTGGTATCATTTATCCTATCTCAAACAATTCATGGGTGAGCCTCGTGCAAGTAGTGCCAAAAAAAGGTGGCATGACCATAGTACCGAATGCAAGGAATGAATTCATACCGACTAGGACTGTCACTGGGTGGCGAGTGTGCATTGATTACAGAAAATTGAGTGAAGCCACATGCAAGGATCATTTCCCTCTCCCTTTCATTAACCAAATGCTAGAGAGGCTAGCCGGACATGAGTATTATTGTTTCTTGGATGGGTATTCAGGTTATAATCAGATTCCAATTTCACTAGAAGATCAGGAGAAGACCACCTTCACTTGCCCCTACGGTACCTTTTCCTATAGGAGGATGCCATTCGGGTTATGCAATGCTCCAACAACTTTTCAGAGGTGTATGATGGCAATATTTTCTGATATGGTTGAGAAGTTTATGGAGGTCTTCATGGACGATTTCTCAGTCTTTGGTTCTTCATTTGATGTATGTTTGAATAACCTAGAGAAGGTACTAAAGCGGTACAAGGACACACATCTAGTACTGAATTGAGAGAAGTGCCATTTCATGGTGCAAGAAGGCATTGTTCTTGGGCATAAGATTTCATAGAGAGGTATTGAGGTTGATAGAGCCAAGGTGGAGACAATTGAGAAGTTGCCACCACCAACATCCGTCCGATCTATGAGAAGCTTCTTAGGACATGTTGGGTTCTATAGAAGATTTATCAAGGATTTTTCCAAGATAGCTAAGCCATTGTCCACTTTTCTTCAGAAAGATGTGCCCTTCGAGTTCACAAACGAATGCCTACAAGCGTTCAACATCCTAAAAAACAAGTTGATCAATGCCCCAATCATTATAGCATCGGATTGGACACTTCCTTTTGAGCTGATGCATGATGCGAGTGATTCAACAGTGGAAGCTGTTCTAGGGCAAAGAATGAACAAACACTTTCAACTAATCTATTATGCTAGCAGAACCTTGAATAGAGCTCAACAGAATTACACCACAATAGAAAAGGAACTACTAGCAGTAATCTTTGCTTTTGATAAGTTTCGTTCATATCTAATTTTGTCCAAAGTCATTATGTATACAGATCACTCGGCATTAAGACACCTACTCGCAAAGAAGGATGCAAAATCGAGGCTGATTAGGTGGATCCTATTGCTGCAAGAGTTTGATGTTGAGATCCGTGACAAGAAAGGTACCGAGAACCTAGCTACTAATCATCTTACCCGGCTAGAGAATGCGGATTTAGAAGAGAAGACAATCAACACCATCCGAGAGGAGTTTCCGGATGAACAATTCTACTCCATTCAGGTAGATGCATCACCTTGGTATGCTGATTTTGCAAATTATCTAGTTGGACATGTTATCCTTCCTCATCTTTCATATCAGAAGAGGAAGAAATTCTTCTCTGATGTGAAACACTATTTGCGGAAGGATCCATTTTTGTACAAACTATGTACAGATTAGATCATAAGGTGTGTCCCCGAGGAAGAGATGGAGTCGGTGCTCCGGTACTGCCATGATAGAGAAGCAGGAGGCCACTTTGGAGCCAACCGCACTGCAGCCAAGGTTTTGTAATCAGGTTTCTATTGGTCAACCTTGTTCAAGAATGATCACAGGTATGTGTCCGCATGTGACCAATGCCAGAGAACAGGTAATATGTCATGATTGAATGAAATGTCCCTCACTAATATCTTAATTTGTGAAATTTTTTATGTATGGGGTATAGACTTCATGGAACCCTTCCCGAATTCTTTTGGTAACAAATACATCATAGTTGCTGTTGATTATGTATCCAAATGGGTGGAAGCCATGGCTTTACCCACAAATGACTCTAGGAGGGTGTAAACTTTCTTAAAAAGTTATTTACCCGATTCGACACACCTCGAGCTATAATTAGTGATAGGGGAACTCATTTCTACAACACCCAATTTGAGCGGCTGATGCAAAAATGTGGTGTTACACATAAATTAGTAACCCCATATCACCCTCAAACCAGTGACCAAGTTGAATTAGCTAATAGGGAACTCAAAAGAATCTTAGAGAAGATTGTAGACTCTTTTAGGGAGGACTCGGCAATCAATCTAGATGATGCATTGTGGGCATATAGAACTACATATAAAACTCCCATCATCATGTCTCCATATAGGCTAGTCTTTGGTAAGGCATGTCATTTACCTGTTGAGCTGGAACATAAGGCATATTAGGCACTAAAGTTCTTAAATTTTGATTTGCAGGCCATAGGAGCCGAGAGACGACTACAACTGAATGAGATAGATGAATTTAGACTTGCAGCATATGAGAATGCCAAGATTTACAAGGAGAGAACAAAAATATGGCATGATAAGAACTTGTTGAGATGTAATTTTCATGTGGGCCGCAAGTGTTACTGTATAATTCAAGTCTCCGATTGTTCCTGGGCAAGCTGAAATCGAGATGGTCTGGACCCTTCACCATCACATAAGTTTTCCCTTATGGAGCTGTAGAGGTCACTCACCCGACACAAGAAACATTTAATGTCGATGGTCAGCGCCTCAAGCCATATATAGTGGGTGGAACATTGTCTACTCCATCCACTGTATACCTAGATGACCGGTGATCCTACTGGAAGTTCGAGCTTCAGACTTTAAACAAGCACTTATTGGGAGGCAACCCAATACTGATGAGTAGTTTTTATTTTCATTTGTTTTTCTGTTTTTCTTTTTTGTATCATTCGAGTTTCTTGTATAGGATGTTAACTTGGTAGATTGCTGATCTCTCTGAGTGTTTATCATTCTCTCCATTTAGTTTCTTGTGGTTCTTAGCAGCTAGAGGTTCCAAACAAGGGAGCTATTCCAAATTTCAGAACACTCTTCAGGGAAGTCCTCTAAACCCCTCTCATTACTTGATAATGCTCTTCAGGAAAAGACCCTCATTGTTGGATTCATCTTCACATTCTCTCACTAGGAACATTGAAGGCAATGTTCATGTTAAGTGTGCGGGAGTTAGGCCGTAGCTATGCATCTCAATCACCCCAAAACATACATGCATTGATAGGCTGAATAAACTAAAATTCCCTCAAGATTATTGCTGTTTATAAGGTGAATTCCAAGAGGGAATACAATAAGTTGAGGGAAATCATCACATTGCATGAAGTTAAGGAAGTCAAATAGGACTTTCATCATGGCCAGCCCTAACTCTCTTCATGTGTATAATGCACTTGATTGACATCTTAAAGATCATTCGAGCTATTAGTCCACATCTGAACTGTTAATGCATGAAGTTCAATAATTGCAAAAGAAAAAAAAAAAGAGAAAGAGAAAGGAACAAAGTCCAAATGACTCCGCTGTCATGAACTGAATAGTAAAACTAGCAGTTTATAATATGATTTCAGTCCCAACTCCGCTATTCCAAGCTGAATAGTAAAACTAGCAACTTGGAATATAAGTATTGTTATTTACCTCTAGCTTGTGACTAGTGTGATGGAGCATAAAATGCACTCACACCAAAATAAAAGGGGAAAGAAAAGAATTCGGTGACGACTGAGGTTCGAAGGGATAAAATGTGGTTGAACATTCAATTAGATGCATTAACAGATTTGAGACCAAGCTCAAAGTAATGGTTAATATTGGTGGTCAAGGAGTTGCTATACATATTGAATGGAAGTGAATGTTGGAGTATAAAGGATCTCATATTCTCCCCTTCCTTTGCTCTTATGTATGTGGTAACAATGACTAATCATAGGAATAAATCAGAATAATTATGTAGGTTTCCCGATCACTTAATGCATTCTCATCCTAAAATTCATTTGGTAGATAGTAATAATCTAGGGGCTGATCAGTTTATGGGTGATATCTTTGCTTGAGGACAAGCAAAAGCTTAAGTGTGGGGGATTTTGATGTGTGTGCAAGCTACACAACATTTATATTGTTTTGTGCATGGTTTTGATGATAATTTGCATGATTTCTCACCCTAATTGAGAATGATTTTAGGAATTCAAGAGTGTGGACCAGCTTAGAGGGAAGATAGCATAAAACCATGTTGAAAGGGAAAATGTGGAAGCAATTTGTCATGTCTAGAAGATAGGCCCAGCTGAGACTCATCCAAGGGAGACCTTTCAACCCACCAAGTGGGAGGCCCAAGTGCAGCCCAAGTGCAACCCAAGTTGCAGCCCAAGGGGTCTTAAAGGTGGCTACCTTTTAGAAGAGAAAGGGCTGAAGAGAAAAGTATAAAAGGAGAAGAGAAAGGGGAGAAAAGTGTTCAAATCCCCAAAAGGAGAAAGGACAGAAGAGAGGTACGTGAAAGGAGAAAAGAGAAAATCTAGAGGAAGAAGAAGGTTGCTGAATGCGAATTGGAGGAGGATCACACCCAAGAAAATGAAGATTGAAGCAGAATTCTAGGTTGTCTTCTTCATTGTTTCTGTGCAATTGATAACCGAATTCAGCTAGGGTTTCATGCAATTTTGTTAATTAATTTCTCTTTTTTTCTAGAATTCGAACCATGATTGATGATGTTTCAGGTTTGTAATTAGTTCTCTAGGGTTATTCGATTGGTTGGATTCATTCTTAATTAGTGTTTTAATTGTTAGAACAGTCTTGGCCTTATTGTTCTTGATTCTTGGATTGTCTGAATTGCTTAAGAAAGAATTTAGATAATCATATCTGCTAATCAAGAACCGAATCTAACACATCTTAGAGATAATTTGTGTGATTCGGTTGGTGTTCATTCAAATTTGAATTGATGCCATTCGAATTGCTTGCTCTTAATGCATCCATGGGGATTAAATTATTGATAGAGATATATGAATTGTCACCCATGGATAGGATGAGTTGTGCTCGAGAGAGGCTACTCATGCCATTAGGGTTTTACTAAACCATGGATGAATCCCAATTCAATTGAATAACTTCATGATTTAATTGTTGGACCGAATCTGTTAGTGCTCTTATACAGCCTTGCTTCTCTCTACATGAATGTGGTTTGATCCGAACTGATTAGGATAGTTTGCTAGTTAGGAATTCAGATTTTGATTAGGTTAATAATTCAGTTTATCAAATAACAATTGACTGATTTATTACTAGTAGTTGTTGGATAAATCCTCATGGGAACGATACTCTGTTCATCACTTTATTACTTGATCGGCTAGTGCACTTGCTAGTGTAAGCAATATGCATCATCAACCATTTCATCCATGCATACCTCCAATTCTTTGTATATCATGTCATGAAAAAATATTGTCATTGCTATTTGATAAGTTGCCCCCAAATGGCATAACCTTGTAGCAAAAGGTTCCCCATGGTGTTATGAAAGTTGTCTTTTCTTTGTCCTCCTCTGCCATTGTGATCTAGTTATATTCTAAAATACATCCATGAAAGAGAACATTTCATGTTCTGTTGTGTTATCAACAAGAATGTCAATGTTTGGTAAGGGGAAATTGTCATCGGGACTAGCTTTTTTTAAATCCCGAAAATCCATGCACATCCTGACCTTCCCATCCTTTTTAGGCACTGGTACAATGTTGGCTAACCACTCAGGATAAGTTGCCACTTTTAGAAATCCCACTTTGAATTGCTTCTTAACCTCTTCTTGAATTTTCAGAGATCACTTTGAATGGAGCTTCTTGAGCTTTTGTTTTATTGGCTTTGCATTGGGATATATGGGAATCTTATGTATCACCAAGTCTATGTCCAATCTTGGCATGTCTTAGTAGGACCATGCAAACCCAACTCTAAACTCTTTCAACTATTCTATCATGTCAAATATCTGCTTTGGGATAAAATGACTCTCAATTTTTACCAACTTTAAATCATCATTAGTTTCAAGATTAACTTCTTTTGAGTCAACTTCTGGTATTCTTTTCTCTTGCTATTGAATCTGGTTAAGGATATCTTTAGGGATCTCCTCTTCAATAGGTTCCTCCTCTATCCCCATGAGAGCAAAGTCTAACTCAAGGTCGAAGTCATAGGATTGTGAGATGGGTTTGAGTTCCTGTAAGATCGAAAGGAGCAATAAATATGAGAATTGGAACCGAACAAAAAGGAGTTTTTTTCAAAAAAAAAAGCGGTCGGGCCCATGCTGTGAACCAAGGCTGCCTACATACCTTTTTAAGGGGGGAATTGGGCCTATCGTAGTTCAAGAAAAAATATTTTCATTTCGTTTGGATCAATGGAGTACAAAAACTACTTTTGGGACTAAGACACATGGTAGAAAGCATTGACCCCCTGGTTCGAGAGTTACAGCTTAACGAACCTCAAGAGAAGGGACCTCTAGGCCCATGGTAGTTGGAGAAGAAAACTAGTTATAAACAAGCTCTTTCAAAGGAACAATTAACTAGGCAGGGCCTTCCTTGAATTTGCCTCCTATCACACATACATCTCCATCCAAGGATTCCCAAATGGCATGATCCTCGAGCTCGTTAATTATCTTTAGTCCAATAGGGATTACCAAATGGCTGATGTGCTTTTGATCTTCTTGTTCTTTGAGAAAAAGTAGTGAAATGTCTAGGTTGTTAAGGGAGGTTTTAGGATGGGCTTATAGGTCATGTTCATTAGGTACACCTTTCTTCTTCCCACCTTGTGGGCCAAATAGGTCATGTTCATTAGGTTCATTTGGTTCAATCTCCCTTGTTTCTTAATACCTAACCCTTTGCTAGGGTTGAAATTCATATGAGCCTTCATTTGGAAAGGTGGTGTTATCCTCCCTTGAATATTCTTTAATTCTTGAACCTTTTTTATGGAATTCAGTTCCTCAAACTGGTAAGAGAAGAAACCTAGACCTTCCTCTAGGTGTTGAGCTAATGATTCCATAGCTAGTGCAATTTGACTATCCCCAAAGATTGTAATGAGATCATTATTATGGATCAATTTTAATCTTTGGTGGAGGGAAGATGGCATGACTCCGATAGAATGAAGCCAAGGTCTCCCTAGTAATAGGGTAAAGTATGCTTGAATGTCTAAAACTTGAAATTGAATATGATAAATAACCTTTACAATAGTCACATTAAGTGTTACATCTTCTAAATTTGGCCTAACTGAATTGTCAAAGGCCCTTACCACAATGGATCTCTTGTTTACATCATGTATACCCATTCCTAGTGCTTGTAGTGTTTCGAGGGTGCACACATTTAGACGAGACCCATTATCCACTAAGACATTAAAGACCCTCATTCCTCTACAAGTCACTATGATATACAATGGAAGATTGTGAGTAAAACCATCTATTGGGATTTTATCATTTGAAAAAGTTATGACTCAAGGGGCCAAAATCATGCCGACCATCTGTGCTAGCCTTTCCGGTTCTATATTTGGGAGGATAAGAGCCCTTATGAAAGCTTCCATAACCTAATTCCTATGATGTTTTGAAGATAATAACAGCCCAAGTATTGAAATCTATGCTAGTATTTTTGCTAGCTGATCCACTATGTTGTATTAAGACTTTTCAATGGCTCTCAGGGTATCATCCTTCTTGTTTTTACTTTTTTTATCCTACTCCTCTCTTATCTTAGCCTTTCCTTTATCCACTACCCTAGTCACTTGTCCTGGGGGCAAAAGTCTTCCAGATCTTAATAAGGATCCATGTTCTGGGTCAGCTCAATCTACTTGCGCCACCACTGGCTCAGTGTAATAGTTCCATGAGACCTTGGATGAATTTTCTTTGTAGAGTTCCAGATCATGAATGACAAAGGGTTTTCGCGGGTGGTTGTCATTGAATACAGTGAAAGGGGCAAAAGGGTTATTGGTGAACTGTGTGAAAAGGACTAGGATGCAAAAAGGGAGGTCTGGTAGTGCAAATGGTGTGAAGAGGTGGTTGAATGCATAGCACTAGTACTGTAGGAAGGGTCCCTATTGGAACAACCAACATTGTAGGGTCCATAAACTACATAAATTTTTTGATGCAATGAATGCTATTGTTGGGTCATGCTTCGTGTAGTGGCATGGAATTTTTTGTGATCCCCATTTGTTGCTGCTTTGGTTGCTCCACATGAAAGGTGATGCATCATCAATTAGCCTCTAAACTACATACTTAAGTTGCCAACACCTATTGGTCACATGCCACGGGCCTTGGTGGTAGGCATAGTGGGCATTGTCACTGTACCCTTTTGGCTTAGGTTCGGGTCATGGTTCAAAGTATTGATACACCTTTGTGTATCGATAGAGGCATATCGGTATTTAAATACAAGCAGAAATACCTTTTTTTACTTTTTTTTTCAAAATTTGGTTTTTGGGAAGATATTTAAGCATATTTTTATTAAAAAAGAGTGGGGTCCCAAAACACCAAGCATATTTTTTGAACCTTGGTTCCTGTGATGGTTTCCAAGTCAACAAACTCATGTACCCTTCTTTGACCAATGTAGGCAATAACTGAGAGTGAGGGTATGGTAGGGTGGTAAACTCTATCCTCTTCCCTTTCTGGATGCGAAGATTTTGGTCGGTTACCATCGTGTGTAGGGGAGTGGGTGGTTGGTATGGTCGTTGAGTTGGCATTAGACAAAATGGTTGTGTTATGATAGGCACTAGCGGTGATGGTGCAGGTAAGAAAAATGGTGGTTGGGGATTGCTTGGATAAGTAGCTACAACAAGGTTAGATTGGACTTATTGGTAAGGGGATGAGGAAATAACAAGCACTTCACTTTCTGACTTCTTCTTGATGGGGGGCTTTTTGGGAAAGATTTGGGATGGACCAACTATCATAATTGAGGGATTGATTCTTCGATCCTAGTGGGCCCCCTAACAACCTCATTAAAATCCTTAAGAGGCTGGGCAATCAACATTGAATAGGTGAAGACGGTAGGTTGTTGCCTTGGTTAAAGTCTGTGGTTCCTAGGTTATGAGCCCCTTTTAATTTCTGGATTTCTTCCTTCATTTTCTCCATTTCCTCTCTCATAGGATTGTTCACAAGCAATGATGGCTTCATTGGGAGGATAGACTGGGAGACACGAGGGTCTTCTTCTTCAAAGTCATTGACTTGGTTGACTATTAGTATTGCGGGTTGCTTGGTGAAGACGGTAGGTTGTTTCCTTGGGGTTGGAGATGTAGCACCAGCGGTGAATATGAACGGGGTAGGAATCCCAATAGTGGTGGCGATGGCAAAGGTTTAAGTTTGGGCAGTGGTTTGGGGGTTGGCAGCATTTTTCTCTGAGAGTGAATCCACCTGAGCAGACATTTCCAAAAGCATTTCTTGAAGATGGAGAAAAGCACTGTATGAGATAGTAGCGGGGTAGTAGTCTCCACATTGGTCGTGTCATGCTGCCCTAAGCCCTCTGAGGTCATGCCTTCGATTGCCATGGTATGGGCAAAGGACCAAATTACAATTCTATTGGTCTTTGTGTTGGCCTGAAGTAGGTCTAAAAATTATTCACGAACAAAGAAATCAATTTTCAACAATTGATGAAATGATTTGATGTATTTGGTAAACCTATTTTAATTTTTGATGAATTTGTTAATTTTGATTCTATCTGATGAGTTGATTTGATGAATTTTATAAACTTAATTTTGATTTTTATTCTTCGATTTTGATTTTTGATGTTTGATGAATTGATTTGAAGAATTTGATATTTGATGTATTGATTTGATAAATTTGATAAACTTAATTTCAATTTTTGATGCCTTAGTTTCAATTTTGCTGCTTTGATTTTGATTTTTGATGAGCTGATTTGCTAAATTTGATATTTGATGAGTTGATTCAATGAATTTGATAATCTTGATTTGATGATTTTGCTACTTGATGTTTTGTTTGGTGACTTTTGATTTTGCTAATTTGATGAATTTGATACTTTTGGCAATTTTGATTTATGATAATTGAAGATACTTGAGTCAAATTTTAAGATTGGAAATTTGTTAGGTTCGAAATTTGATGCAACATACTAGAATGGTATATTTTCTTTAAATAGTTAATGTGTTTAATTGATATTTGAGTGAGACAATAATGCCCCCCAAAAAATAGTTTCTTCAATAATGTTCACTACATCCACTTTTTTCTTCAAAAAGAAAATGAAATACAACAATATTGATTTTGGGAGGGATGTCAATGCCATATTAAGTCAAGGTGCCTTCGAGTATTGCCATTTGATTTAACACTTGTATTGTGTATGCTTCTATGCGGTTGACTAACTCTTCATATTTGACGTTGGCACTAGTAGCCTCATTCCTAGCTTAATGGAACTCGCGATGAGTTTCATTAGTTTCAACATCCAATATTTGCTTCTCTTGAAGTGCCTATGCTAATTTCTCCATTGTTTCAAGATGGCTTTCTTGGGCTTCACTCAACTTTTCCCTTTGATTTTTCAATCTCTCTTTTAATTCCATAATTTCCTTCCTTAAATCTGACTCTTGTATTTCCATTTTCCATTTTTGCTTGAAGTACTCTCTTATTTGCTTCCTTATATAATCATTGTGTCTCTCGATCCTTATCTCCTACTATCCTCATTTATCTTGTTTTGCTCATGAAGTTCTAATACTGCTTTCAGATATGAATCATCTAAAGGTCGTTTGGGAGATTCCTTTGATATAGTACCTTTGGATGGAGGCCTTACTGGGGTGGGGAATTTGGGTGGTGGTACTAAAGGTGACAAAAAACTTTGAGTGTACACCCAATCCCTGTATGTATGATCACACATCAACTTGAAGGTTGACAATAGGGTCTCTCACTAGAGCTTAGAGCCTATCACATACAGTAAGTAGCTCTAGATGAATTTGATTGTTTTCCCCATTGGTTTCAATTTGGCATCTATACTTGCATTAATATATGGGTTGTTATTCCAGACATGGATGCTTTTGCATGAGCTATGAGCTTATTTAAACATTACAAACTTTCTCTATTTTTCTAAAATTGGACATCGATTCTTGGCTAGCATTGACCTGGCAATGAATAACATTGAACCTGAAACACCAGATATGCCTTTGGTTGTGGCGTAAATATCAAACTGATGTTCTTTTACACTTCGATCCGGTTTTGTAACTGTTTGGATGAAACATAAATAACCGTCGAAAATTGATGTAATACTCATCGCAGGTCGAGTTTTACATTGATTGTTGGGCTCAGTTTGGAAGGAGTACAACTACAAATAATACAAAATACATAAATCCTTACATCAATCAATAATCGCCACTCTTTAGTCATGTGTTGTAGCAATGGTTCCTAAAAGTCTAAAAAGATTGAAGCTAACAACGATTTGAATACACCATGGATATGGCTGATTATTTGGCTAAAAGTACAATTGTCTAAGGAATCTCCCTCTTGGCCGGGGTTTGAATGGTTGAAAGCACATGGTTGAAAACCTACACTTTGTTTAAACACTTGATTTGGGTATGCCTTGGCTAGCTGCCATGGACTGTTAGTTTTTAGTCGTCAGAAAGATCTTCTGTGCAGTTGCTAGCTACGATCTCTCTCTCTCTCTCTCTCTCTCTCTCTCTCTCTCATTCGGGTGTTTCTTCTAAGGTTCTTTCCTCCTTCCTCTCCCTTAGGAAAAGAAGATGAACTCTATCTATGTGTATGAGACTGAGAATGAGAGTAGACGACTTTTAGCAGAATCCCCACACCACTAAAAAAGCAAAAAAGAGAATTCCCCTGTTTGAAGATATGATGGTGGTGGTGGTGGTGATGGTAGTGTTAATCGGAGTGGCCGGATTGAAGCTTCTCTAAGAGAGAGGGCGGAGTCCGAGTGAGAAAGAAAGGGAAATAATGCTGGCGTTAAAGTATGAAGATAGAAAAGAAAGATTTCAGCGGTGGAAAAAGGGTAAAATAATAAATTAACGATGCCCATAGTTAAATTACTGTTATGTCACTGACATGGTGAATTTTGAACGTTTTGAAAAATTATGGTGGGTTTTTGGACAATTTCCCTTTATTTTAAAGCTTGGTTGCCAGTGTTCTATTTTGTGTCGTCTATTATTTCAAACAAATTAAAAGTTTTGAAAGGAATAAAGTTTCTGGGAGGATTCAAACAAATTGATTCAGGATACATTTATATAATCAAAAGGGAGTTAAGGAAAAGGTCAAAAGTTTTTCAGGCTAGACCAATAGCTAAGTGAATTCACGTGAGGAAAGGCACTTAGTTTCAAGGCAAATTTGATAGTGAAGTAACTTTACTTAAAGAAAGGCATACAGTTTTAAAGCCAAATTGACAGTGAAGCAGTTTCACCTAAAGAAAACTACAAGGCTTTAAGGCCAAATTAATAATGGAGTTTCACCTAAAGGAAGGCAATAGTGAAAACTCTTTACCTAAGAAAAATGCATTAAATTTCAAAACCAATTTAATAGTAAGACAGCTTTACCCTAAGAAATAAGGATTTAGGGCCAGATTAATAATGAAGGGATCCTGCAATTAGAACATACCTAATACTACAATGCAAAGTACAAATTTTGGAATTCAAATTGGCTTTGAACTGAACAATAAAGGAATTAGGTGTTACGATTCAGGTCAGGTTTAAAGCAGTGATTCATAAACCACTGATCGTAATCTGGCTCCCACATTACTTGCCATTCTCTCATAAAGTAAGGTGCAAAACATGACCATGGTCTAAATGTATGGCCTAATATATATCGATTTTATAATTTCGGAAGGAAGATGAAAGCACCATATTTATCTCCAATATATTATATTTTTATAACATGTAAAGATTATTGCACTAGTACATAGTTATTTGTTTCCCAGATCTAAAGAGGCCTCAAATGGTCAGAAAGTAGACAAGCAGTTGGCTGTTAATCCACACGTACTAACATACTAGGCTAGTTGCCCAAGTTAGGAGTGATCTAGCTCCATTTGATTTAAATGAAAGGTACCTTCAATAGTCTTCTGTAATTCAACCTTAAATTTCTCTTCCCTGCTTCCCCTTTGGACCTTGAGAAGCAAATTGAGCTTGGCTACTTCTTCAATCACCTACATGAACACCCAAATGAAAGAATGGGTATTGATCAACAAGCATAGTACAAAATGAACTTATACTTCCAGGACAAGAGCAAATGATAGACTAAACTTCTACTGATAGGGAGGAACTAAAAGAGCAGGAGATGCGACCTCAGCTTTTGCATGAAGGACCTCCAGCAGTTGATATGGGGCTAACGAGTTTGACCTTTGCTGGATAGTCTTCACAGCATGATCTGCTGCATCTTGGACTACAGGATCATGTGCTGGCAGTGTTCGCCATCCTGGTCCATGGCCATCTGATTTACACAATCGGCCAACAATTACCACTAGAAAATCTTTCAACCAAATTTCCCTAAATATGACCACCCTCAAATGTAGTTACTAGTAAATTTGGGCATTGATGGCTTAGGAAGGCTTTGGAAATTGGAATGTTGAAGGTAGTCAAATTTTTCATAGGAAGCAATCCCATGTGAACATTACTATTGTACTTGCAAAGAATTTGAACATGCAATTATAAAAAATTAAAGAAAGAAATTTATGGTCTCAGGAAGCATAATATCTGTTTCAACTATACAAGTTAAAGACGTATAGAGCATTTACATACAAATAAAACAGATACAATTTCCCTTCCAAAAGAAGGAAATCATGTATGCTCAACGAATGTGACCAGGCACAGAAACAAGCATACTACATATAGGCTGTATTTCATTGCATGTAAAGGAAAATGAGGAATTTCTTAATGAAATTCAATAGAAAAAGAATTATATTTCTACTTTTCATGAGGTCATGTTTAACTTGGAAAAAACCTGAATAATCAAGAAATATACATGTTCTACAATGGTCGACAAGTTGGCAAATGACCCAGCAGATGTACTAGCTAGGCAGGGTGCACATAGGGGATTGTATTATCCTAGGAGGGAAGAAACTTGTAAGGGGTTGGTAAAATGGGGCCTAGGTAAAACCATAGGATGGTTTGAAACCATGCCATTTAAACTAAAATATATAGCATCTGAAGTTATACAAATATGTTTTCTGAAGTTGATAAGTTTCTTCATAGAGCAACTTTTATAACTAGATATTCTGAATGGCAAAACCTATTTATCACGTTCACATGAATATTTAAATTTTCTAAATTCTATAAATAAATAATGGTGAACAGAAAAGTTGTCTTTTTCGTCCACACTAATCATTTTAGTTAGAAGAAAATTAGAAAGGGACTACAAACACATTAATATCTGAGCTACCCCAGGAAAAGGAAATTGATTCTAGCTTTAATTGTCTTAGTGTGACGGGTAATTTGGGTTAGATTCTTGATTTATGCAAGACAGGAGATCACTTGTTTGTACATTGCATATACATTAATGGGATTTATGGTCATTTCAGTCAAATTTTCAAGTTCAGCTGATGCTGCCCAAGGACACAAATAGATCTATTAAATGAGTGGAGTTTTAAGTGTCTCATCAACAGAGGAAGATTGCTACAGACTCTCCCTAAAGTAATTAATTGAATATTTAGGTGGCTTAGGGGAGGGGAAGGGAGATAAATTCAAGAATTGTCACATGCAATGGTGTATCCATAGTTTTCAAGGCACCAAGGCGAGGCTAATTGACAGGGGAGGTCGCCTAAGCGATGGATTCTTTTTTTTTTTTTTTTTATGCAAGAAACATAGATCCTAGGGTAGTTCAGCTGGTGCTGCCCAAGGACACTAATAGATCTATTAAATGAGTGGAGTTTTAAGTGTCTCATCAACAGAGGAAGATTGCTACAGACTCTCCCTAAAGTAATTAATTGAATACTTAGGTGGCTTAGGGGAGGGGAAGGGAGATAAATTCAAGAATTGTCACATGCAATGGTGTATCCATAGTTTTCAAGACGCCAAGGTGAGGCTAATTGACAGGGGAGGTCACCTAAGCGATGGATTCTTTCTTTTTATTGCAAAAAACATAGATCCTAGGGTAGTTCCCTAGGTACCATAACTATATTTCCTTAATAATTATTCATAATTTTCATAAGAAAATGATTTCATGTTAAAGTATAAAAAATCAACATATTCATGAGAAGAAAAAGAAGAAAGAAAAGAAGAAGAAGAAGAAGAAGAAGAAGAAGAAGAAGGAAATGTGTTGATTAGACAAAATTTTAAGTTCTACCTTATATGTTCAGGTTTTGAAGTCTTTGAGGGTTCAATACAGCATTTAACAATGTTTGTATTGATTAAACCTAAGAAATAAGAAAATAATAAAACGAAATTAGTATGTAAGCACACAAAATGGATATTTTAGTTTAATAATGTCTATTTTATAATTATAATCTCTAAAAATAAAGAATAAAAAAGTATTTTATAATAGAAAGTACAAAGCATCTTGGCGATTAGGCAATGCGAGCCTCCAAGGGCACCTTGTCGCCTTGATAACTATGGGTGTATCTATAGTCTTTCAAATTATTATTATTTGACATTGTCACACACAATGCACATGGCCCTGTCCCTAGTAATTAAAATGGTGTATCTACAATTCTTTTATCATTACATAAAATATCATTGTATATTTTGTACATTTCACAGTTTTTCATCATGTCCATAATTGTCAAAATATATCCAAGCAATTAATCATAAAATAAGTGACATTTCTGGTAATGTGTCATATATTTGAATGATCAATATTTCCAGTGAAACAAGCAGTTTAAGCCTTCCCAATAGAAAATCAGAAAAATGTCATTTTCCTACAGTTTTTGGAATATGTTTCTGTAGTTATTTTACATGCACCCAAAAATAATAAAACAGCAATAAACAAAGATAAAAACTATTTTAAAAGCCCAATGATGCACTTTATTACCTCTTTGCTTTAGATGATTGTCTTACATGGACACAAACCTTTCCTCACCAACAAAAAGAAACCTTGAACAAAGGATCTTTGAAAAAATAAACTGTTTCTTTGTAGTTTTCACAATTTCTTTTTTTTTGTAAATATAACAAAAAATGTGAAAATGAAATGTACCCTTTTGCATTAGATTTCTGCTTTAAGATTATTTTTAATGAATTTACAAAAATCAAATAGGTGGATTAGTGGATGGATGCAGCTCCTTTGGTGGTCAAGTTTTCATTGTTATAAGGTTGAATATAATGGGTATTCTTGCTAAATTAATTACAAATCAATTTAATCCCAAATTTAACATAGGGTATATTAGTCATTTTTCTTTCTACATTAGAGATAACGGTTTATAAATTCTCAGGTGAGGTCTTAATTGCAATTTGAAATGTGAGGGGATGTTTCAGTATTTATGTGAAATACCAGGGGAGATTTAAGCCTTTACCCTTTAAAAAGTATAAATAAGGGTTTGACTATGATATCAGAATGATATGATCCTAGAAAAGATTATAAACAATCAACTGGTATCATGATAATAGTAATCAATTAAGTGGGTATTCATCAAAATTCAAGGGGGGTTTTGGTCAAAGCTCTTCCAATTTCATGTCTTCTGGGTGTCATAGGTTTTTCATATAAAAAAACATATAACAAGCAAATTATGTGGCTAGGCTGCATAAGAAACAACTTATAAATAGTCTATCACACCTATGTCCTAACCTTTGATATTTTTGTTTTTCATTTTTTTGTTTTTTGCACAAATTGGCCACTATCAGACTCAAACCCTCGTTCTCATGCTTGCCAGCCCAAGATTTTACCATTACACCAAGTAATGGCTCCTATTTAAGTCATTCTCTTCTTCCTTAATTGTAATCACTAGAAGGGGAACAGAACTTTGATCAATTTCACCCTTGTCAATTTATTTGTCTACTATCTTCATGTGTTAAAAATGTCTGCTTTTTGTGGCTAAGAAACTCTTAAGGATCAAGGAGACATTTTCCATGGGAAGCTGGGACTACAAGGAGGGTTCACTTTATGGTCCTCATCAAATGGGAAATTGTACGTAAAAGTAAATGTAAAGGAGGGTCAGCTGATTAGGAACCTTCCTAGGTAAATGGTTGTGATGTTTCGCATTGGAGCCTAACAAAAAGTGGCATACCATGACCAATGACTGGAGTGCAAGTGTATTTTCCAGAACAATTAATGCTCCATCCTGGAGAGTTTTATTTGTTATTATTCAATCTTTATCCAGCACATTCATATGAAACCTTTTCTGGTGTAGGACCAAATTCTGGTTGGATTCATGGCGAGGTAACAAGCCACTGAAAGATCATTTCCATAATCTGTTTTCTTTGGCAAACAATTAAGAGTCTTTTGTTTCTCATTGCTTTATCTGTTTGGGAATTTGGATCATGGTCTTGTGTAGAGTCTTTTGATTCCTTAAATAACTTTCCTTGGAACCTTTTTTACAGTGACAAAAGACCTCTTCAAATCAGGTCTTTTCTCTTGGGCTTCTTCATGCACTTCAATCCTAAATCTCCTTTTCCAACTATGGTTGCATGGAGTGGACTATTGTAATATGTTATGTTACTAGCATAGGGGTATTTCTGTCTTTTCCCTTATCTGTTATAAGCTGCCACCCTAAGTATAAATACCCACTTAGGTGCCGCTAACTACAACTTTCGGAATAGAACACTTCTTTCCTTCTTTTCTTCTCTATTTTCGTCTCTCTTTCTTTATCTTATTTTTCCCCTTGCTGGACTACATGGTATCAGAGCATCGATCTGGGCTTAACCTTCTCAGATCGTGTTCCTCATCTGAAACTGATTTTTCAATTGGAAGAAAAAGAAAAAAAAACTCCTTCAGACTGACCTCGCCTTTCATTCTATTCTTTTTCCTTTTTCTTTCTTGGTCGTTGCACCAAGAAGAGGTTCTGTGGTATTGTGGTGACAGCTGAATGCAGTGAGCAGCATTCTTTAGGGTTTGAACCTATCTTTTATGGACTGTGGGTCATGGAATCACCACTGTACTCCAGGTATGTACTGTTACATTTATGTCTAAGTGTGTAATAGCTGTGAATGTCACAGTTTGGAGTTATAGGGGCTGGTTGTCCCCTTTCTATAAGCTGATGTCTATTCAGATAGGGTTAACAGACCTATAGTTCTGCTGAACTTGTTTTTTGAAGCCTTTTAAGTCATAGTTGGTGGAAAGTACTGCTGTCCTCCTTGTTTGGTGTGTTGTTCACTGTTTGTGTGGTTGATTAAACCATTATTTGTACTAGTAACAGTGGTGTAGAAGTACAGAACTTCTTTTTCTCAGTCTTTTCTTGGAGAAATTAGCAGTCAAACATTGGGTCTAATGATTACTGAAGATTCAGTAACCTTTGGTATTACTTCCTCTCAAGGAATCCTTAATGGAGGGATGGACAGCATGAATTTTTCTGACTATAACCCCTTTGATGAACTAAATTATCTGGAATGATCCAAAGGAATTAAACTATTTGTCAGGACTAGGGGGAAAGCTGGTTACATATAAATGGTAGGTTAAAGAACCAAAATCTTGTATGGCTGAACATCATAGATGGGACCAAGAAAACAGCATGGTTATATGTCATGGCTTTTGAGTTCCATGCTGCCTCATGTAAGGAAAAACTTCACATAGGCTGATACAGCTTGTGAGATTAAGTAACAGGCCAAGGCAACCTACTCAGAACAGAGGCATATGCTAAGACTTACCAGCTCCAAGCAAAATCATATACTTGTAAGCAAGGAGATAGTAGCCTATCTGCGTACTATTCAGCCCTTACTTCTCTTCCTATGAGTGTTTGCTCTCATGTTGGGGCTGAATCTAGTTTATGAACCACTTCGGGTGCAGATATTAGGAAATAGTGAACTTCCCTTTGCACAGGAGGCATATGCCTTGGTTCAATCTGAAGAGAGTAGAAGAAATCTAATGAATGTTTCTGAGGGGGAGCAACCAGCTACTCTATCTTCAAGAGGGGGGTAACACTAGAATAAAAAAGGAGAATTAAGGAAAAATGATGACAAGGATAAACTATGGTGCTCTCATTGCTAAAGGCCTAGACACACCCGAGAGACCTTGGGAGTTAGTTAGGAAGCCCAAGTTGTCAACCAAAACTCAAGATATTTCGAAGAATCCTACTCATAAGAAATTTACCTCTGCAAATCTAGCTACACAAGATTCTCAATCAAATAATTTGACTACCGGTACTTCCTAAGAGCATTCTATTGGTTTTGACCCTAAGGAAGACATCATTAACTCCTTTAGACCTAGAATTGTATGGTAGGACCCTTGGATAGATGGATAAATCAGCTCCTACCCCCTTTACCTCCTTTTCTTTTACATCAGGTAAAAGTGCTTCTACATTTCATGTGTCCACCTTTGTTCCAAATTCCCCTTGGATCATTAAATCAGGTGCATCAAATCATATGACTGGAAAGTCAAATTTAATTTAGACCTACACCCTTCTCTCCGGTAGGGACAAAGTGAGACTAGCTGATGGGTCCTTCTACATTATTGCTGGTCAAGGATCTATATCCCTTCTAAAAGGACTTGTTTTGCCCTATGCCTTTCATGTTCCAAATTTCCTATTAACTTTGTTGTCCATTAGTAGTACTACTCAATCTCTAAACTGTTGTGTAACATTTTTTCCATGTTCTTGTGTTTTTAGGATTTGGCCTCGAGGACAATTGGTTGATGGCCTCTACATTTTGGAGAATAAAGCTAGTCCTACGACATCAACTCCTATGAGTCTTATGAGTTAGTTAGTGAGTTAGTCTACTAAAAGTCAAGTGTGGTTATAGCATAATCGCTTTGGTCATTTGTCTTTTGAGTCTTTGAAAGTTATGTTTCCTAAACTATTTAAGTATGTGCCTATCGCTGGATTGCAATGTCAAACATGTCAATTGAACAAGCATTGTAGAAAAAATTTTCCTTCAAGTAATAAAAGATTTGTTTTGCCTTCCCATATTGTGTCTTCTGATGTTTGGGGCCCAGTGAACATACCCATTGAGGGCGGATACAAGTACTTTATCAGCTTCATTGATGATTATTCCAGATACACTTAGATATATCCTATGCATTCTAGAGAAGAGGTACCCAAAATTGTGAAAGATTTTCACCGCATGGTTTTTACTCAATTCCATGTTGAAGTTCAAATTTTCCAATAATATAATGATAAAGAATACTTTCATCATGACTTAGTTGAATTTTTTACATCTCATGGATCTTTCCATAGAAGCTCTTGTGCTAGAACACCACAAGAGAATGGTTTTGCTAAAAGGAAGAACCAACATCTTCTTGAAATTGCCCGTAGTATGATGTTACACATGAATGTTCCCAAACAATTCTAGGTTGATGTTGTGATGATTGTGGATTATGTTATCAATTCCATGCCATCATGACTCTTACAAAACAAGGCCACACATTAGCTCCTCTTCCCTCAATCTCCTCTGTTTTCTATTCCTTTACATGTGTTTGGCTATAAATGCTTTGTTCATGATTTGTCTCCAAACTAGGGTAAATTATCCCAAGTCTATTCCATGTATTTTTTTGGGTTATCCGTCCTCCTAGAAGGGCTACAAATGCTTTAATCCTATCAAACATAAGTACTTTGTATCGATGGATGTTGCTTCTCCTTAGGGGGAGAATAGTGTGGATGAGGAGAGGCAAGTTCCTCAGGTTTCTCTCCCTTTTATTCCTAACTCTTCTCCATTTCGTGTTTTCCTGAGGCTTCGTAAGGGGAAACTAAGTTCAAAGGGTGTGGAGCAGCCAGAAACTATACATCTAGCACCATCTAACTCCTTGGAGGCAGATTTAGGTATCCTTGTTCCCCTTGAAGTTACCGAACTTATTGCTATCGATGATTCTACAAATGATCTTGATGTCCAATTGCTCATAGAAAGGGTGTTAGATCGTGTACTATTAAGCACTCTATTGCCCATTTCTTGTCTTATAAAAACACCTCACCCTCATTTCGTGCTTTTCTGGCTGCCATTGATTGTGTTTCCATCCCAAAAGTGTTACAAAAGCCTTATTTATAACTGAATAGATTGTGCTCTACACAAAAACAACACTTAGGAGTTGATGAATCTTCCTGAAGGCAAAGAGCCAGTGGGATGTAAGTGGGTATTCACCATAAAGCACAAGGTAGATGGGATAGTTGATAGGTATAAGGCCAAGCTAGTTGAAAAAGGGTATACACAGGTGTAAGGGGTTGACTATGCAGAAACATTTGCCCTAGTTGCTAAAATGAACACTATTCAGATCATGTTATCTGTGGCTGTTAACTTTGACTAGGAACTTCACCAACTAGATATTAAAAATGTTTTCTTGAACGGTTACCTAGAAAAAGAAGTATATGTGATTCAACCTCCTAGGTTTGTAGCACAAGGGTGTGAAGGTAAAGTTTGCAAACTAAAAAAAAAATCCCTATATGGTAGTCTTGATTGGGAACTTCTCTTATTATAAGTTGTCACCCTAAGTAAAAATACCAACTTAGGTGCCACTAGTTACAACTTTTGGAATAGAGCACTTCTTCCCCCTTCTTCCTCCTCTTCCCTTCTTCTTTCCTTTTCTCTTTTCTTCTCTCTTTCTTTCTTTATTTTATTTTTCCCCTTGTTGGACTACATGGACTAGTCACACCCAAGACTAGAGCTTTTTGTTGGGAAAATTTTCAAGTGAAAATTAATACATCTGAGCATCCTCAATAAAAAAAGACCAAGTTGGTGTTTTTCTCCCCACATGCATGATCTTTGCATTGCAAGTGGTGAAACGACATTTCATGTACATGTACTAATATTCTGTCCACTTGTTTCTGGCATTTGGAATTTTTTCTTCCAACATATGGATACAAGTGAATTCCCAGGACTTGAGTCTTATTCATGTAATCTATGGGAAAAAATCTTATGGAATTACACTAGGGAAGAAATACCTTAGTCAAATTGGGAAGAATGAAATGCAAGAACCTATAAGGATAAGAGACAATCTAAGTAAGCATTAATTGAGAATTTGAGATTATTATATGATGTGAGTGGCACATTGGGTAAAACCCTTGCAAATTTTTGCACTACACAACTAATGGTATCATAAGATGCTGGCATTCTATTGCCAACACCACCTCAACTTACTAGGAACCCAATATAGCAGGCAACCAGCTACACAAAATATAATCAAGATGAATTTTGAAGGTTGCAATTTGGAAACCCTACATTGTTAGGGTTGGAGGAGTGTTTATAAGATGCAATGGAGAAAATAATTAGTAATATTAGATCAGTATGATTGAGAATGATTCTATACTATTGGCATCATGGGACCCCAACTATTAATCATGATCTGATTGCAGTCCTGATACATCCACTAGACTTAGACTCTTATAGAGGTATGAACCTAAAGAACAGATCCTGCTCAAGAAAGGTCATTTTAGGGGTATCTTAATTGACTCAATTTTAAGGGGATGGCAGCAGGTTGTTTCATTCCAACCAAGGAGACCGATCTTACATGCTTGGACCTGATGAAGGAAGAATGAAGTTTAACTTTGGTGGTGGCTCTCCAGAAAACCCAAGGGTAAGTATTGGAAATTGGGGTTTCTTTACAAACCATGATGGACAAATTCTTTAGTGTAGTCTCTATAAGGTGTCGTGTGCTTAAATATACTTGGCTCCACTGTGCTGTGGTTGAAATAACATGGCTTGAACCAAACCTGTGCTGCTGTATGTATTGTTAGCAAAGTTTTAAATACAATATGTATTGTTAGCAAAATTTTAAATACGATATTACATTAAATATAATAACCATCCAATTTACTGTGGTATGGACTGATCCATGAAATTTTGATGTGGAAGAGAAATTGCAATATTTTGTGTTTCAAAACCATCCAATTCTTAATGGGTGTGGTGTATTTTTTGAACCAAGCAAGCCACAGAATATCCACTGTACAGAATACCCCCTGAATTGCAAGATCAGCCAATACTCTCAAAGATGCTTTGGCCAGGGAAGGGGCAGCTAGGATGGATTTAATTTTAGAGGATACCTGGCCAGGGAGACCAATTGAATCTGGATTGCACTGTACTGTACTGTACAGTATTAATGGGTGTGTGTATTTTGATTCCTTGATATTATCATCATCTACTGAAAAAAAAAAAAAACTGAGTTCTCCAAAGATTTTAGCCAATGAGCCGTGCTAAGGCTTCTCCACGTAATTCTGCCTCTTTCTAACAAGTCCCATCTTGCCTTGTGCTGAGGTAATGAAGCTCAGTTATTCTAAATGTCTTTAACTTGATGGTTGGTGGTTTCTTTTCTTCTTTTGTGTATGTTATGGATATGTGGTTTTAGGAGTCAAGGAATCAAAATCAAATTGAACCATAACGTCATGAAAGGGGAACAAGAACTCTACCGGTTTTTCTCAGTAGATGATATTATCACGAAGTGGAAGGTAGTGGCGAGCATTTCCTTCCAAAAGAAAATTTCAAAGGAGATAAGACGCCTTGTGTCCAAAAGAGAATTTGCCCATATGTACTTCCCTTTGCTTTTTATGACTATTAATAAAATTTGAATCCATTGATAAAAAAAAAAAAAAAGAAAAGACTTGTCAGTCTCACATATAACAAGACATCACATGGATAGTTGTCCCCGAGATAATAGAATGTTATTTACAAATTTTCCAAGCACAAGATGGACTCGCTGGTCATAATGTTTTAACAGCTAAATGTAGCTGCACCAGTACAATCAATTGTAAACATGCAAAAGACAATAGTTCCAGAATAGTCACCTTGTTTGGCACCGAGATCCGACGAGGTGAATGTGGGGTCATCACTAACTGGCGTGAATTCCTGCAACTCCTTGAAGTTCAACCATGGCTTGACCCACACTTTGGCCTCGTAGAGTTTCTTCACACCAGCCTCGGTCACCTCCAGAGTCAGACAGTGCAGGGTACCAGCAACCAATTGCTCCTTCGCCTTCACCACCCTCCCAAACTCCAGCAACGCATTCTGCCCCCAAAGATTCAATGAAATAAAAAACAAAAAACAAAAAACACGTACACAATTTTCACAAAAAAAAAAACACCCACAATAGAAAATCACGAGCCAAGATTCAAAAAGAAAAACCCAAAGAAATGTACACCAAAGAATCGAACACAATATCACCTGTTTCTTGTTGTATTCATCGACAGCAAATCGACCGAGGCTCTCAATCTCAACACTGTTCTGAACCCCCTCGGAATCGTGAACCCCACCAACTAAACCCTCGTCTGCCATCCTTATCGAACCGTCGAAACAAAACCCTAATTCAAAAAATACAGAGAAGAGAAGCAGAGGAATTATGAAAACGAATAAAGAAAGCTACCGAACTCATCCGCAATCTTTAAAAAGCGGTTGCCTGGCGGGTTTTTTTGGAGTGCAGTCCAAAAATCCCTTTTTTTGGTTTATTTATTTATTTATATTTTACTTTTTCCCGCTGTATCCACGCGTTCACAATTGTTCGCTGGCACGATCTCTGCCACGCATATTGGAATTTTGGACACGTGTTGAACACGCGTTAATAACATGAGGTACCGAGATTGGAATCGTTTGTCCTCGCATACCATACCATATCTTTCCCATCAGAGTTTTAAATATTGCTTTATCAATGCATCTCATATAAAATAACACGATCAATTCAATGATAGTTCTAAGTTATACTTGATAGTTGTTCTTTATTTCACATTGAGAACTTCCGGTTGATTCGGATGGTAGGATCATTCGGCCCGGAAATTATTTAGGCAACTGGTTCTGTTTTACCCCAAACCCGATCTTTAGCCAAAAATCATTGAATTAGGCAATGACCTGTTGACCCAGGCGATCAAACCATCGATCTGTTCAACAATTTTTAGCCATTTTTTATTTTTGATTTTTTTTTTATTTTTGTTGTCAGAACAGGCCATTCGTTTGAACTGTCAACTTGGAAACCGGTGGCCAGAACGGTTCCGTTTCTGATCATTTTTTCTAGATGTCAATAATTAAACAAAATAACTTTATAGTCATGGGAAGGGTGGACATTGCAAGGGATTCCAAAGCCTTGAAAGATATATCCAAAGTGACCATAAACACAAAAAAAAAATGGCGGTAAATCCACCAAACTGAAAAAACCAAGGGAAAAATAAAAAAAAAATACAGTCCAAAGTTTCATGTGAGATGGAGCTAAACATACATGCAATCAAAGAAAGAGACAAAGCAGATCGTCTTGTAAGAAAAAAAAAAAACATTGCACAAGAAAACAGAAAAAGAAACAAAAGGGAAGAAATAAAATGGTAGTAAACCCTATATCATTTTAGAGCATCTTGAAGAAAAAGATCAAATATAAGAAAAAAAAAACAAAAAAAAAAAAAACAAAAGCAAAAAATGAAAAAAATGAACTTACCACACATGCTCGAATAAATCCCATAGTAAAAGAAAACTTTGAATAGTGAAAATCCAAAAGCATAAAAAACCATGGTTTTCGAACCGCAGTTGACTTGGATAAGTGGACATTTTGGCCCGGGAACTATCTAGGCAACTGGTTCCGTTTTATCTCAACCCCGGTCCCTGGCCAAAAACCATTGAATCGGTCAATGACCCAATTGACTTGGGCGGTCGAAACATCGACCCATTGACCAGTTCAATGGTTTTTTCCATTTTTAATTTTTTTGTCAAAATGGGTCGTTCGTTCGAACCGGATAATCGAACCGTCGACCCAAAAACCGGTGGCCAAAATAGTTTCATTTTCAGGTCATATGAGTCACACTCTCAAATGACATAACACATATGCTACTGCTTAATGGACATCAGACACTCAATTTTTGCCATAATTTTTGTTGTCAGAATGGGCCATCCATTCGAATCGAACAATCAAACCATCATTTTTTTTTTAATTAACCATCTAGGCAACATGTTCTGTTTTACCCCAATCCTGATCCCTGGCCAAAAAACATTGAATTGGTCAACGAACTATCAACACATAAACCAGTGGCCAAAACCAAATGGTTGAACCATTGACCCAAAAATCGGTGGCATATATATATTCCAATTGTCATCATTCAACCTGCCATTGATGCAAACGGTTGAACCATTTGAACCAACCATTACCAGGTGATGATTTTGAGTTCTGTTTTAGTGACATTAAAAATTGTCCGGTTCAACCAGTCCGTTGATGAGTATATTAAATATGAATAGAAATTTCTAGAGGCCATAACTTTGTATTTGGATGTTTGATTGGAGTGATTTTTTAGAATTAAGATCTATGCATCTCAAGGTTTCGTGTAAACGAAAACCCTTTTTGTCTTAAATCGTAATTTTTAATATTTTTGTAAATAAATATTAAAAATTAAATTAAATATAAAATAATGCATATATTACATGTAAAATATAAATACATTATTTATTGATAAAATATATATTTATACACACACTTGGCCCATTCGACCTGGATGGTCGAACTGGTGACCCGCAACCTAGAGGCAAAAACGGTTTGGCCTCCAAATCAGTTTTTAAAATATTGGTTATCATTTAGATTTTGAAAATAAAATCAACCATATTGTTGAACACCCCTTGTGTTGTGTTTGATTTGAAGGACAAAGTAAGGAAAGATAAAAAAACCTTTACAAACCTTGTCTAGATTTCCCTACTTTCCCTTCCTTTCCCTACCATTTCCTTCAAAACAAATGTAACCTTAATGATTAGCATGGGGTAGGCATTATCATTGAGAGATCCGATGGGCTCCCCACAATCCATCTCCCCGGTGCATTGGGAACATCTCCAATTCCTATCATGGGGACCTGTTCCTAATTCATGGAGAGGATTGGGTTGTGGGGCGCACCATATTGGGGAGCTCATTCCGTCTATATTATCATTCATTTCATAGCTTGCTACATAATCATTGCATTCAATTAGTATAACCTTCCAAGCGTTATTTTAAGATAGAATCTCAATCCAAATCCGCCATCCATAAGACATTGCAGCCACACATTAGGAACATTTCCCTTTTGAATAATAATATAAAAGTATGGGAGATAATTTTAATGTGTGATTGTTTACTTGAATAGTGTGGGTCTGTACTTGTTGGGTAGCGGAAATGAGCTTGAGATATATATTCCACCTTAAGGTGGTGTTTGGTTTGCTATAACAAATTTTCCTTAAGGTGGTGTTTGGTTTGTATAATTTTCCTACCTTTCCTTTTTCTTACCTGTAACCTACCTTGTAGGGGTCGGTTCCAGGTTTTTAGAACTGGAACCTACCCTGTAAAGGTTGATTCCAAAGTCGATTTTGGTCTTGATGGTTCTGAGGTCAGTTCCAAGGTCTATCCATGAAACTTGTACTTTCTTTACTCTCTCCTTTTACAAAAAAAATAAAAAGAAAACATGTTCTTTGGAAACTTTGATTTTTAATAAATATAATATATAGGTTAAAACTTATATTATCTTTATTGATTAAATTGGATAACTTCATATGTAAATTATCATTATATGGTTAAAAACTTTTAAATTAAATTTAAATTTTGTAAATATTACTTTTTACACTACTTATTGTATACATTCAAATATTAAAATGAAAACAAATAATCAAATCACTTAAATAACTCAATGGTCAAGTGAGACCATGGCCTTTGTAACCATGAATGCTTGGATTCAAACCTTCACATCCCCAAAAGTATTTTGGGATTTATTTCAAGGCAAGTACGGTTCCAAGGCAAGTTTCAACAAGATTGGTTCCACCAAGGCCAATTCATCAGGTCGGTTCGGGTAGGGTAAACCCCTAACCTTGGAACCGGCCCTAGGGTGGGGTTTCCAAGAATTTAGAACCAAACCCTACCCTATAATAGATTGGGTAGGGTCTGTTCAAGGCTGATTCAAGGTCGGTTCCATTCGATTCCAAGTAGAACCTACTCATTTACTCACCCCTAAGTACAATTCTACAAAGAGCTGTTAAGTGGTTTTTCACATTTTAAACAAAACTCTAAAAGCATAAGAAAATATCCACAACCAAAGCTCTTTGCAAATTTAGAGTTCATCTTCTACGAACCAATGCTGATCATCCTATCATATTGGATGTAAAAACGTAAACGTTTTTACATTTATTGCTTTTTTCATCAATTACTTAAATAGACTGAGTTTATTTTACCAAACTACTTAAATATAGATTGTGGTTTCCAAAATTATTTAAATATACCATGTTAGATGACTCCACTTGAAATAAATAGGTCCTTCCTCACTCAAAAACTATGTGTCATTTATACATTACTAGTAACTGTGCACACACTTTGCACATGACAATCTTTTATGTTGGTGATAATATATAATATGTTTTCAAATATTTGCACATTTTTTTTTGTATTTGTATGTCTACAAAAATTATTCTTTCTTGTTACACTTATTTTTGTTTAATATGATGAATATATGATATTAGATATGTGCTAAAATATTTTCTACATTTTTTTTTGTATTTTTTATACTTTTATGTATTTTCTTTTTTTTTAATTATTATTATTATTTAATTATGACATCAAGGGTTGACACATTTGACCCAAAAGGTTGAATTGTTGAATTGCCACCAAATATGAAAACAATTCCAATTTTGGGTTGGTTTTAAAATTATATTTTATTTCTTTCATTAATAAAAGCAATTATTCTATCACACATATTTTTTTAATGTGGTTTATTAATATAAAATATTAGATATATGCCTAAATGTTTTTTACAAAATTTATTTAGTTTTGTATATAAGACTTAATGAGAGGGCATTGAATGGGGGAAATGTAGTAGTTCAAATTACATTTTGTTCCCTCACATTTAGAGAGGGATCAAATTAAAAAAGGGAAAATTTCTTAAACTACCCTTATGGTTTAGTTAATTGACTAACTCTACCGTTACTATTTACATATTGTCTTAGATTACCCCTATTGTTTCTAACAATTGACATCATTGTTAAGTTCTAATAAAAAAACCCAAAAGTGTCAATTTTCCCTCCATTATTCCTTAAATTTTCAAAATAAAACCCAATTCATGAAAATTTTGAAAAATAAGAAGCAGATTGCTACCGTCTCCGCCTCCATTTCTCGTCTGTCGTCTCTTCAATCTACACCGTCCAGTGCTAATAAATCTGAGAGGCCATCTCCTCATCTGTCCATTACTCGCGCTGGGTAATGATGGGGTCCATTTCTGCAACACACCATCAGAAAGTAACATGGAATTACCTTCCCACCACCACAAGCACTTCCAACCGCTCTGCCAAGAGGTCCTCTCTTGGCATATCATCTTCCACCGAGACAAGCAAACCCGCAGGTGGCAAATGCTGCAACTTCAAACAGTACACAGACGATTTCAGTGAACAGTGATTCACTGTTTGAGCGAATAAGGGTTTATGAATGGACACTATCATCATTTTAAAAAATACTCTCTCTCTTCTTCACACCGAAGGGGTATTTGTGTCATTACACTTATCTATTAGCATCCATTAACGGACGGGACCAACTTGACACTTTTTGAAAGTTTGGGTACTATAGCAAAACGTTTGAAAGTTTGGGTACTAACTTGATATAACCCCCAAAGTTCAAGATGCTAAAGTGGAATTTTCCCTATGAACTAATATACATGCAAAGTACTAGATAGGGATAAGGGCATGTGGTATGGTTATAGCCATGAGATAATGGTGTGATCGATATTTTGGGGTGTGGTATAGTCTACACCATAAGATAGTGGATTTTAAATAATACCACACCATAGAAAAACACATTAAAGTGGTGTGGTGTGTTTTGAAACCCACAATCTTGTAGGTTCACTACACTTACCGAACACCACTTAAACTGAAAATGATAGAGGATTCCAATACATTTGGTTAGGATTATAAACAAATAAATCAAATTAAGACCACCAATCGGATTTCAAATTCAAATTTGTATAAATGGATATTGTTTTCATTGGCTACGCCTTTTGGCCTAAAAAAAGGGATTAACATTTGGATTTGAGAAAATTATGAGATCAAAATTACCAATTTTTGGGCTGAAAAAATTTAGTTATGATATTGAAATTCAGCCAAATTATTTCATATTTTGGGTAATAATTATAGCTAAATTAATAAAATAGGCCGAAAAAAAGATAAAAATGCATACAAATATATTTATTATAAAGGTTCCATTTGTTTGCAGTGAAATTTCATTTTCAATTATGCAAATTTATAGAGGCACAAATAAGTTGAGTCTAAATTTTGGTTTAGGGTACCATCAGATTCAAATTGGAGTCCCTTGGAATTGGAATTGAAATAATCTATTTCCTTTAGGGTTTGCCTGAGACAAAAAAATTGGAACTGGATTCCATAAGATATGTGTTGGAAAATAAGAATGTAATATGGCTGTAACAGTGATAATACCAAATTCCAAACAAACCAAATCTGAACTACATGAAAATATATGTACCAATTGATAATAAGTGAGTGATGAACTTATCAATAATAGCTAAGTCACGATAAGTGTCTGCTCTCCTTAAAACTGATTTCATCGCTTCTTGGAGTATTCCCGTTGGTGTAGAAGGTTTTCGGCGGTCATCCTCTAGAATACAATAGCTCTCAGCATTGGTGTTGTGTGCACTCACATCCCACAGTATCGAACCAGAATGTTACATATGCCTAATGCGATTTAACAGAGTGGAAAAATAGTGTGGAAGAGAGAAAAACATGAAGAAGAAAATGCCTAAAATTCAGTGCACCAATACCATAACTATCTTGGCCATTAAGTAAGCTTAATACCAAAATAGAAAATAAAAAAATAAAGATAGGACAAGGGCCTAGACCTACGTGCATGGCTGAGCACAACACAGCATGGCATGACACAGTGCGGTGGATGCGCGTGCGTGTGTTAGCTTAGCTTGGCTTGGTCTGACCCGACCGACGCGTGCATGCGTGTGTTGTGGTCCAAGTGCACAAACCCAAGAGAGTGCTCCTCCTGGTCTATGTGGGACTCAAGCCACTCCATTGGCAAACAAAACAAAAAAGAGACAAAGGACAAAAAGCAAATAGTATTTAATTTGAATTACACAAATCCAAGAAAAATGTACTTACAATCCCTTACACGATTCAAATTATAACAACATGAATTGGTCACACTTCGAGAAGCAAAATGAATTAGTGGCGATGTCTTGTGGACTTGAATTGACACCTAGTGTTTATAAGGCATGTGCTATTGAAATTTAGTGAAACTAAGTCTTAAACTAAATTCTTTAAGTGTAATCCAAACGCACTTATAGCACACACTTTACCCTCTATAAAAACTAGTTCTTATGGTTTGGTACATTTTGGCCATGCACCCATACCTAGATTTTCATAAGCGTTCTAAAGAACAAACCCTTATTTTCATAGGAGGCAGCCCCACCTCTACACTCATATAAGTAAATTCATCAGGTGTGTACTGCAACTATCAATACCACCCATAAGGGCTATGAATTCATTAAGAGTAAATTACTCAACTTCCTTACGCTGTAATTAACCCCATCTACACCATAGGGATGGACACCCTCAACATATTATGATAGTGCTCTAGAAAACTTCCATTGACTTGTTATTATCCATGAATTTTGTTCATGGGATCTCCAATCACAGAGGTTTGGTGCCGCCACTTCTCATTTAATTTATGGGCTTTATACCCATCCCCCTGAATGTATCTAAGAGTAACTTTCTAGTCAGTTCTTTAGTCAGAGGATATGGTAAATTTTTCTCCGACCTCACAAATTTAAATATGACGATACCATCACTTATTAATCTTTTTACTATGTCGTGTCTTAGCTGAATATGTCAACTCTTCACTTTGTAAATACTATTTTTGTCCACAAAGGTAAGTCAACCAATGAATTATGAAGCCATTGGGCCTCCATACTACTAAGGTAATGAACTCATTCCAGTGCTGATCGTGCAATATAGGTTTATTTGGACTTCCATCAAATGGATCCACCACTTGAGGTAAATACGTACCACTAGTGAATTTGGAATCATTTGAATCTGAGATTCAATTTGCATCATAATAACCTTCTAACATAGTTGGATACCCATTAAAATGCAATCCAAAGTCAATGGTACCTTTTTGGTACCTTAAAACTCTAATTAAGGCATTCCAATGTCCATGTCAGGATTATGGGTATATCTACTTACTTTTCTAATGAAAAATGCAATTTCCAAACATGTATAGTGCATTAAAAATATCTAACAACCTATGGTTTTAGCATGTTCATGTTGAAAAACAACATCACCATTATTTTTCTTTAATTTAATACTAGAATCATAGGGTGTTCTTACAAGCAGACAATCAGATCGATTAAATTTCTCTAACATTCTTTTAATATAATGAGATTGTGTCAATGCCAAACCCTTAAGAGTTTTATTAATTTTTATTCCTAAGATCACATTTGCTTTTCCCATATCTTTCATATCAACGTTAGATGAGAGGAATTTCTTTGTATTTTTAATAACATATAAAGTCATACCCAAAATCAATATGTCATCTACATAAAAGCAAATTATTACTCTTAAATTCTTGTTGAATTGCTATATACATGTCGACACAAATTTCATGTATTTCAATTAACACAAAGTATAGAGGCAAATTATAAAAATAAATTTGTAATAAAGAAAACAAACAAAGAAATGAACTCTCTTTGATTTCTGCTCGATGATGTGAGCAACCTCTGATTAACAGTCGGATTCGGTGAAGACGAGGGTCATTGGCCTGTTTTTCGTATTTCTTGAAGTGTTGATGTAGATTTCCTTGATTTTGGTGCTTTGAAAAATTTGATGTAAATTTCTTCATTCTGGGCTTCATGCTTGATTGGTTGTAAAGGATGCTTCTCTAAGAAGGGCCATTTTGTGGTGGTTTGATCTTCTTAGGAGAGCCTGAATCCAAGTGTATTGTTGAGAATGAAGAAACTTTTCCCTTCTTTCTTCTCTCTTAATCTTGCAATTGCTAGAGTTTGCAGGAGCTTTTAGTTGCTTGCAATATTCAGTGTTGGTGTCTGAGGGTTTCTTGTAATGTGATTGTTGAAAGAAAATAGGAAAAAGCCCTTTCTCTTCCTAGGCAATGCTATTTATAACCAAGGACCAGGGCTGCCACCTCAGTGCACTTTGCTAACCAATCCCATGTGACATGGATTATGGGTTAGAGCTAACTCCCATACATGCACCATTATGTAGGAGTTAGTGGTCTTGCCAATGAGACCACCCTATTACAATAGGAGATGGGTCAGATTGGACTTAATACACTTGGATTCTTAGGCCATCAAGACATATTTATGTAGATTTGGGCCTTGGGCTCATAGAGGCCCATATTATTTAGGGGCTATCGTGTAAATTAAGCCCATTTATTTGGCTTAAAAATTCACATGTCTACAATACACAACTATCTACATCATTTACTACAAACCCATTATTTATTAGAACACTATTAAATTTCCTATTCCACCATTTAGGGGCCTGTTTAAGTTCATACAATGACTTGACTAGTTTATAGACTTTATTTTCATGTCCCAGAGCTCTAAATCCCTCATGTTGATCCATATATATTTCTTCTTGTAAATTCCCATTAGGGAAGGTGGTTTTTACATCCATTTGACATGTATAATTAATTTGTATATAGATGCTATGGAAATTAGAATCCTAATAGTTGTTATTTTTGTTACCGGAGAGTAGGTATCAAAGTAGTTTACACTCTCTTTTTGTTTGTATCCTTTCCTATCAGCCTTGCCTTAAATTTGTCTATGGTTCTATCAGGTTTTAGTTTTTTTTCCTAAATATCCACTTACAACCAATAGTTTTAGTTACTATCAGTAGGTCAACCAATTCCCAAGTATAGATAGCCATAACTGACTTTAGCTCACTACCAATAGCTACTCTCCAAAAGGATAAATCTATTGACATTATAACCTCTTGATATGTTTTAGGATCACCCTCCACCAAATAAGTAATGAAATCATCTCCTGAATTTGTTTCTTTTATAGGTCTCATACTTTTTCTAAGTTCTTGTTCATTACCTTTCTCATTTATCTTACTAATTTTCTCACTTATTTGGCCAAGTTCTCTTATTCTTTCTATATTTCTTTGTTTAATTAGAAACACATTTTCAAAAAATTATGCATCTCTACATTCAACTATAGTGTTTGGCTCTAATATATTATTTTCTGTTTGTAAAACTAGAAACCTATATGTTGCACTATTTTCAGCATATCCAATAAATATTCAATCACTAGTTCTCAGTCCTAGTTTCCCCCTTTTGGGTTCAAGAATACCACTTTAGCTAGACACCCTACATTTTCAAATATTTCAGATTAAGTGTATGTCATTTCCATAATTCATAAGATGTTTTCTCTAATTTTTTAGAGGAAATTTTATTTAATATATGACAAGTGGACAAAATAGCTTCCCCCCACATGTTAGAAGGTAGTCCTGAATTTATTAGCATTGCATTTAACATTTCTGTAAGACTATGTTTGGTTTGAAGGAAAAAGTAGGGAAAGGAAGGGAAAGGTAGGGAAGCCTAATACAACCTAAGTGTTCTTTTTTTTCTTTCAACTATTCCATTTTGTTCAGGTGTATAGGGGGATATTGTTTTATGTATTATTCCATTTTCTCCATAATAATTAAGAAACAATGTATTCTCATATTCCCTACTTCTATCATATCTTATTCGTTTTAGTTTTTTGTTTAACTGATTTTTCTACTTCTATTTTATATTTAATAAATGTTTCATCACTTCATCTTTGGTTCTCAATAAATAAACTCTAGTGTACCTAGAGTAGTCATCTACAAAGGTGATATAATAATGTTTTCATCCTCTACTCATTGTGTTTCTAAAATCACCTAAATCAATATGGATTAATTCCAACAATTCAGATTCTCTTTTAACTGATCTTGCTTCCACACAAGTTTCACTTTTTTCAAAATCAACATTTAACAAATTGGATATTAGTCCAAGTTTCTCCATTCTTTCAATAGACTATGTACATATATTTGAGTTTGATTCAATAATGAAAACCTCCCAATCGAATTTGATCTAAACTTCGATTGGGTGCATAAGAAATAAATTTGAGTTCGAGTTTGATCAGATGTATCAGATTTTGGATTTCACTCGACTTCAACATAATTAAACAAAAAAAAAAAATTGAGAAGAGAAACAACTGAACTAGAACAAACACCTGAAGCACAAAAAAATTAAAATTCAAAATCTAGAGAAAACAACAAGAGAGATTGTAACAAACGATTGTCGTTTCTAAATTGTTAAAGTGAACTAGGAAAGAACGTTTTCTCCCTCTCCTTGAAAATGGGGTTCTTTTCAATGCCTATAGTGGAAAAGAACTAGTAGAGATTTGTATTCCTAAAGCACAAAATAGAAATCAAAATTCAAAATCCAGATAAAACAAGAAGAGAGATTGTAAGAGATGATTGTTGTTTATCAAATGTTAAAAGTGAAACGGGAAAGAGCCTTTTTCTCCCTCTCCTCGAAAACAGAGCTCTCTTCAATGGCGACAACGGAAAATGACAAGAGGATAATTAAAAAATAACTAATAGAGATTTGTATTCTTGCTCGTTGGGAGTATTGAAATGGCAAAGATGTTAGGCCATTGAATCCTAGCTATAGTCTTTAAAATGAAGAAGAAGAGAACTTGACAAAATAGAATTCTCTAGATGGGCTTTCAAGTTGTAATCGATGGCTTATTAGATCCTAGGTTCCTAGTGTTAGCCTGTTTGGTTGTCTTGTCATTTATTGTTTGTAATGAGTAATTAGAAGAGGTCATAGGATTAAAGTTATAGATTGTCTTATCGAATTAGGTTGATAGTTGATATCATATATGTACTATTTATAATATATTAAAACTAATAAAAGGATAATCGGAGTTGGATTTTTATCGGATCGAATGCATCTCCATCTGAATTCAATCTGATTTTTAATCAGATTTTGCTCATTCCATCCGAATCTGATTCGATACATATATTTCATCCAACTTCGAGATAATCGGATACAGAGTTTCAGGTATTATTAAACCTAATTGTAGTCCTTCCCAACAAATTCCCCAACAAAATTAATTTATCAAACTCAAACATAAGCTTAACACTAATTTTATTAAGCGGAAACATCTTCCCATACCACAATTTCTGCATCACTTTTCCCTTTCCAGCAACAAGAGAGAAGTACTAGAGTTCCCTATAAATTGTGCTTTCACTACAAGAAATAGGCATTTAGCCAACGGTTTGAACCACTGGACAAAGTGAACAAAACCGCCGCAATAAGGATATCCCAATGGATGGATGACGGTCATGTGAGCGTCGTATAATCCAGTGTCATGGTAGCTTTGGCTAGCGGATGTATAGACCGCCGACCAAAACATAGTTAGGCCAGCGCTCAAAACCGCCATTAATAATTTTTACCAAAAAAAAGATTGATATAAATGACACTTTTAATACTTTTAGCGGCAGGTTTGTTCATGACTGTCGGTAAAAGGTATTAAACATCGATTAAAATTTGAAAAAATTATTGAAATTTGTCAGTAGAAGTTAAAATAGGTGACATTTTATATGGATATCCACCCCATTTATTTTAACAGTTGACCTCTCAAAGATTAAGATATTTTTTTTTTTGTAGATGTTCAAATTTACACTCTCATTTCCTTTCTTCATATTGCTTGAATGTCCCATCTATTTTTTGACTTCCTTTGGTAGACAATAGTAATAATATTAGAGCGTACACTTTTCAGACAAAAATTAATCCTTGTAAATCATCCATGAGTTTTTTGCTTTATCAACAAAACATTCCTACTTGTCACAATAGAAAGTATAAGAGAAATGGGTTTATGTTTACATTGTCTTAGATTTCGATTTTTGTGACTTTCAAGGTGTAGCATGTGATTACTCCATCTTTGTCAGTAGTAGCTACACAACCTTCTACATCTAAAAATGTGACATATCCTCATCCTCCTCTGAGAAGGTTGGTCCTCAACTCAATATTCATTCAACCTGTAAACAAAAATTATAAAAATTTGATTTAGTGACAATAATTAAGCATCATTTTTAAATATAAAAAACTTTTATAATTTAAAACACTTACAAATATGGAGAGGCAAGCAACATGTGCTCCAATTGAACTTTCAATATCTTTGAAAGGCCCATAAGGTCGCATTAAAGGTTCATCTTTAGCAATTGGAACAGTAATTAATACTTCACTCCATCCACGCCCCAATAATATACCACCAACTTTTTTATGTGGGTCCTCACTAATAATTATTCCTTTTGCTATAACTTTTTTAGACCCACTAGAATAGCTCGACAAATTATATTCATTTATTTCCTACAAATTATTAATAAAAAATAAATGAAATATGTATACATTATCAAATTAATTTATGATAGTACATGAAATTGTTGGGACACATTAGGAATAGAGGCGCTGATATTCATGCCCAATGCCTTAAACCCTAGCACAATAATTTTAGTTTTATAAGTTTCTAATTATGTAATAAAAATATTCAAGTAAATAAATAAACATATAATAAATATTATCACCTCATTAGATGGAATTTGCGGTCATGATGCATTAGGAGTTTTAGTTTATCAAATAACAAAAATATATGTGCAATTAAGAGAACAATACCAATTTGTCATTTAAGTTTATCATCATTTACCTAATCTCTCTTATCTCAGTTTGTATAGTTTCAATATTTTCTTCCATTTTTTGTTGTCTCTCTTTTAATGAATCAATCTCTTCTTTGTTTTTTCTATTAACGAATCCATATTTTCTTACATGGCTGGGTGTTGAACTCCAAAGAAATGATGGACTAACACCTAATCCACAACCATGTCTTTCTTCTATCATCTCTGGTAGTATTGTTCAATGATTCTTCTTGGTGCTCAGATATCAAGTTCTTGAGTTGTGTCTATAATAAAAAACCAAGTTAAAGAATAGAAAAAAAAAAAAAAAACAAAATTTAGAAGCAATTGCTATATTAAAAAGAAAAATCTTTATATAAGACTAAACATAAATGTTATACATATCATCATCTCAGTTGATGTTGTATTTACAAGTTGTCCATCCATTTTTGTATGAGTTATAATAAATAACTTTCATATATGGCATCATTTAATAATTACATATAAAGGTCAAAATATTTTACTAAATTAAAGGCACAAAGTTAATAAAATTACCTCCTCTTCCCAATCCTCGCAATGCTCTTGGAACCTATGCTATGACCCATTTTTTGTTTTGTATGATTGGATTTATTAGTCATTATACGTGCCTATAAAATAACATTAATAAAAATAATATATTCTCAAATATTGTAATTTGCAATCAGTAATTGTTGGCCTAAAAATAACCTTGTCCTCTATCATTGATTTGAATTTCAATTCATTTGTTCGGATCCATTCCCCATAAATCATTGCAATGTGTGGGCACTCGAGTCCTCTTTCTTGGAGCATCAAGTGTTCTGCATTTGAACGTGCTGGTTTATTAGAAGTTCCTAATTCTTAGCCACTACGTGATCTTCATAGACTTTGTCGGGTATCCATTGATATCTACTGGTTTAATTAAAAGAAATCCTAGAAAAATAAGAAAGTTAGTATAACCCAAGAGTTAAACTTCAAACAATTAAAAATTCATTACTAAGAGATCTTCTAATATGTGATTTTCAAACATGGTGCTACCCATTAATGGAAAAGAGGAAAAAGGGGGATTGAATGTCAAGCTAGAACTTACGGTATGTGTTCCATCTCCAAATCTTGAGCCATAATATTTTTCTTGTTTTTAGTTTCTTTTCTTATTTTTTATTTGGGCTTTCATTTAATTTTTTGGTTCAGACCTTGCATTTTGAGTTCTAGTAATCAGTTTTACATGTTCCAGTTAGGTTAGCACTTAGGGTTCAAATAATTTCATATAAAAGTAATAGAAAGTGACCTATATGATGTACAGATTGGTGTCAAAATGCTCCCTCCATATAACTAGATTTGGTCTTTCCAATAAAAAAGGGCATTGAAATGGTTGTGGGAAAATATAAATAGGCTTTGCTGCCTTATCGAATCTATATTAGGGTGTATTCTAGGTTCACATTTACATAGAATTGTGTTCAATTTTACAATTGGTATTAATAGTTTTAAATGATAATTTATGACAAGGAGTATTCAAACGTAGTTAACACTTGACAAGTTTATTTTTACAATTTCAATTTTGTAAATACATTGAACAAGTCTTTCAATGTATGCATTCTTTAGCACCTACTTATTAGAAATTAAATCGCTTACTCAATTTACAGTATTTAGTCCAAGTTTCAGCCCTAGAGTATTTTTATGGGACACGTGTCAGAAAGAACTACATATCATTATAAAGAGAGTGCACATGAGAAGATATACACCATCAAAATTATAAAAAAGTATAGCCATATAGAACCACCCCTCATCCGTAAAGACCTTATTAAGGTATATAGTTCTTAGTGTTCAAAAGGGTCTTTCTACATGCAATTTAGCCAGGCTAGAAGCAATAGAATTAACTTGCATAAGTTTAGATGGACCATAGACCAATAACTTGCATGTGACAAAGTTCATGACATGACTACGCCTTTATCAATTGCTAATCTTCACAGATTCCTTAAGACTTCACAAGAACCAAGAAGCATTATACTCTTTCATACTGGCACAAAAAAAAATATATATATATACAATTTACATATTATTACCATCAACAATAGTAACAATGGTAACAACATTAGAACCATATCCCATTTTATATTCATTGTAGTCCATCCAAATCATTTGAACTCAGCAAAGAATATATTTTCCTTCCATTTTGTTCCATGCATCATATCTTCTTTCAAAATACAGGTCTTCAAAATTTTACCACTACGTTAACCATGTTATTGGGCTTTTTCGGATCTTATAAAAAAGTTCAGCTATTTCTAAGTTGTCCCCCATCAAATCTACCACTGAAGGGCCATTACTCAAAGTGGTTCTGAATATCCAAAATATTGGGAAGGGTGGTCTCCAAATGGACCTAATTATTTTTACACAAAGTAGATGCCCTCAAACTTGAACCCTCACACACTTGTCAGCCTCAGATTTTACAATTGCACCAAGCAATGGCCCCTTCACCAAAATCAGCCATACATTCTTTATCACTAAATGGTGTCATGAGCAAATAGCTTGGTGATCCCCTTACTTTATAAAAAAAAATCTATGATTTGCTTTAAATTGACTTACCTTTTGACTCTTGCCACTTATCCATCTCGATATGCTTATTTCAGGGATTCTCATTCTATGGACATCTAGTCCCCCTGACTGTTCACTATCTTACTTCAAAAGCATGTTTTTTTCATAATTTATTCTTTAGTGTCAATGGTGATTTAGCATCTCATAATCACATAATACTATGGAAGGGTGGCAGTAATGCTAAACTTGTCACTTAGTTGGATCTGACCTAATATGAGGTACACCCACCCCACCTGTAAGGAAATAGACAGATATTGTCCCAACCATATATTATAAGGTCAGTAATTAAAAAGCTGTTTTCTTCAAAAGAAGAAACACAAGTAACATGCTTAGAGACAACTATATTATTTAGTGGGCTTATTATGTCTAACACAATAAGAGTTGGTTATACCGGAAAGCCCTAATTCCTAATCATTAGCCAATGTCTATCAAATAGGATCAACCACTTAAATAGTTTTGTTGCTGGCATAACAAGTGGTTCAAAGTGCAATTTTCTGGTTAATTTTGGCCTTTCAGGTATAACCATATGGCAAATGGTTCCAAGTGCAATTTTCTGGTCAAACACCAACTACCTCATAGACACTGTGCGGCCAGACCCACCATTAAATGGATCCCACTTAAGCTAGAGATGACTATTTTTCAATCATGAAATAAAGAAAAGAAATACCCTAATCACTATATTTTCACTAATCACATCTCTATCATCACTGACAAACAACTCATGAATTACCTCAAAAAATGCTTTACTTGAACTAACCACCACTATTCAAGTGGAAAAATGTCTTTTGTTCAGAAAAAAATACCTGCTTAGAGACCTTGATGCTATTTGGAAGCTCTATAACTGATCATTGATCAAAGAACACACTAGACTTGTTGAAAATCTACAACATATATGATGCAACATGCCAAAGTGTTGTCATTCATGTTATTCTACTATCAAAAAAATTAATAATAATGACTAGAATAAAGAGTTGTGTTCTTTTCTCTTGATGATTTCTTTCAAACCCTTCTTTGGAGAAATGAGAAAAAGGAAGGTCATTTTCTTGTTGATAAATACAAAACAGACTAAACTTGTTGGAAGGTGGAAACTCAGAGGTTTCAGCTCGAGATTCCATCCGCGTCCCTCTCCTATTTCCCTTCTTTCCTTTTATGAAAAACCACGAATAGGTGGGGAAACTCAGAGATTTCTACTTGAGAATATATCCTGTAGCGTTTGTCTCGCATTTTTTCTTCTTTCCCTCTCATTTGGATTCTTCAAATCTCAAAACCCATCTCTGAGATTTCCGCTCAAATTTCCTCCCTCACAAGGTTGCACCATTTTTCCCTCCCTCCCTTTTGATTCTTGATTGAAAATGTGAATAGGTTAAAATCGGTGGTTCATTGAAACGCTGGCTTAAAGTGAAAAACCGCCGATCTAATATTTATTTATAATGATAGTTCTATGAACCGCTGACTCAGTCTTTAGTTTCATTACTGATAGATATGTATAAATTGTTGGGAGAATGCTACATCTAATGAAAATTTTAAAAAATCACCAGAATATTTTGTTGTCCAAACCCCAATTTCTTGTAGTGTTCTCCCTCTTTCACACGTTCATAATAGGAGAAAAGGCTTCTTTTGCAGAATATGTGCTTGGTGGCCCCCGTGTCCACTACCCAATTACGTATATCTGTTACTAAATTCACTTGTAATACCACTACGACAATCACCTAATTCCCAGTTAGATTTGCTTGTATATTTCTAGATTGCCAATTTTGTCTTGTGCAAATGACACTCAACTGCACAATGTCCTGTCTTACCACGAATAAAACGTGCACCATCTACAAATTTCTTAAATTCTTTCTTCTTGGGTTTCTAGTCAAATGATTTTTTGGGTATTGTTTCTTAATTGGCTTCTTAACATTCTCTTTCACTTCCTTGGGTTTTACATTCTCTACAAGGTTGCTTTGGAAAACATCTTGGATATCTTTTCCACCTTGTCTTTCAGTCAGTTTATTTCTTCAATTCTAATTCTAACAATTAAATCTTTCAAGGAAAGCTCCTTCTATTTTTGTTTTAATTAATTCTTGTTGTCCTTCTATGATGGTGGTAATTTTTCAGTCAGTGCAGTAGCTTGGAATGACTCATCAATATGCATCCCTTTTGTTAAAACTTTTGCATGATTATTTGATAATCATGTACTTGATCCATCATGGATTTGTTATCCACCATCCAAAAGTCAAGGAAATTTGCAATAGCATACTTCTTTACGCCTACATCCTCAGTGGTATATTTCTTCTTATATGTATAGTATATGTCAAAAAGTAAATTAGGTAACAAATTCAAAGTCTAGCCTCTAACATAAATTTCATCATTCTTGAATATATGATAAACAACACTCTTATCAGGTTCATGTTCTTGAATTGATTTCGCAGATTCAAATAAAACATAAGCCAGATTATGGTTCTCAAGGAAAACCATAATTTTCTCAAACCACCTATGGTAGTTCTTTCCATCAAATGGTTCCAACTTTGATAGATCAAGATGGGGGTTCATCATAACAATTAAAAAGGGAATAAATTTAGAAGAAATATATAAAAAAGATAAAAAATCAAAGAAATAAAATGGTCATGGCCTCATAGGAGGGGAATTTGGCAAAACTCTGGAGTGAAGAATCCCTCTCTCTTCTTAGTGGAATTGTGTCGTTTTATGTAAGACATTAATAAATTTCATGCACTCAAGCCTTGGTTATTTTCTTAATAGAAGAGCAAAAGATTGAGATGGAGTTAAAGATTATAAGATGAAAAAAACATGGCACCCATCTGGTAATGGGTAGCTGAAGGGATGAGAGATCCATCATATGGATGGCTGAACCCTACAGGAAGGTTGGACGAAATTTCAAAAATTATTCTCTCCTATGTGGGAATCACATTCCCTATTTTAGAAAACTATAATTTCAATTATCAATCTTGAACCTAAACCAGGCCAGATCTGTAACCAAAAAGGGAGTGGAGGGTTATACCTGATACGAAGTAGCAATAACCCCCAATGAAGGTGTTCACACCCAAGGAAAAAACCAAAGACTACTTCCACCGAAGATGACACAGTGTGAGGTGAAGCAGAATCAACAAGACGGTTCTTCACCAAGAACCAAATTCTTCAGCAAGAATATGATTGAGGGCTAGACTTCAGATTGCCTCTTCTAGCAAAAGGCAATATCAAGAACTGTTCTTGATCACTCCCACTGGTGGAGATCGAACCGGTAGGGCGGCAAGAGCAGGAGAGAAGAAGACAGTGCAGTCAAACTGTTTTGTCTCTCTTCTGTAATTCAGCAAACTATTAGATTATTTGGATGTTCACCCTGCTCTTCTATTTATAGCCTCAAAGAGAGGATCTCCTAATCCGATTGGAGTTTCCTAATCCAAATATTTTATTTGGATCTAGACTCTCTTTAGGAGATAAGTATAATCCCTTATCTTATCTGCAGATAAAAATCAACCATTCTAATCTAATTAGGAGTTTCTGATCCAAATCTCTATTTGGATCTGGACTCTTTGAGTGGATAGGTACAATCCCTTATCCTATCTGCTGATCTAAATCCCAAAACCGTTCATCTTTAATTAATCACATTAAGTCAGTTCGAATTGGTCTTTAGGCCCATTAAGTCAATATGCTCACTAGCCCCTTAATCTGCTGCCCATCTGGTTATCCTTATATGGCATGGGACCCAAACATTGATCTATACATCAGCCACATGGGTTTAGCCTATCATTTGTTACAAGACTTGGCCGAATTCATTGTAGGAGACAATGAACCCTTGAGTCCATCACCATGGGCTCTTAATGTGCCCAACACTTACACTAAATGGTCATTGGGTCAAGCCACCTTATAAAAATCCAATGACTGTGGGCAGATGCAAGATTCGCTCATTAGGTATTACCCTTAATGGTCTTACACTTAACCTCTCAGCCCATAATGATCAAACATTGCCCGACAAGAGAGGACCTATCCTTCGGTTGCAAAGTACAGTGCTGCACTCTCTACTCACACAGATCCCGTGAATTAAAACCTTTTGCAAACATTTTGAAACCATAATATATATATATATATATATATATATATATATATATTTTGCAAAACAAATTTCAATGGTTGAAACCAACTGCCGGCAGTTTAGGTTTCCATCAGAGAGAGTGCATCCCCCCGATCATTCACTTTGTCTGACAAAGGGGTTGATCCTGTCACTATGATCACCCACTTAGATGAATTCTCAAACTGTCCCAACATACCCAGGTTTTGACCCCCTCTGAGGATCTCACTGATTGGCATATCAAAGGCAGCCCAATCCGACACTTAGTGTAGTATCATAATCAAGTCTAGGGGTCAGGTATAACATTCTAGTTTTGCCCATCTATCTCCAAGGTCCAGGGTAATACTGGAATTTTGGTCCAGTTTAGGGTTTCAAGAAAACCCACACTACATGTACCTCAGGTCTCACCCTAGTAGTTAAGACAAGCCACCCCAACCAACTTGGCGGCACATTAGTGTTAGCCTTGGCAGGATAAATCTCCCAATATCTATCCAACGATTGTGAAGATTCTAAACTAACACGAGTCTCATATATGTCTAGTTTAAGGATATTACAAAGAAACACACCATGATAACATGAATCAAATATGTACTTTATTCATTTAAATTAAATGTCATAATGTACATCATTCTGATTGAAACTAAGGGCATACATTGTCTAACAGTAGCAACATGTGGACCAAAAGTTTGAGTTGCCTTGAACACTTGTCTGATTTCATCGAGTTTATGGCATGTGTATCAAAAGATATACTCCAATAGAGTAGAATTAGTATAACAAATAAAATGGTAGAATTTGAACAAAAAATCAAGGTATTTTGATGATTACCACTTACAATTCTCAGTTTTATAAATGGTTATATAGGGTATAACAAATAAAAAGTGAAAGTTTTTGGACTAAAATTACCCTTTATTTCTTTGTTTAAGAAAGGGCATTAAAGTAATTTTATTATCGTTTTAATGCCAGCTTTAATGGCAAATAAAATACCCTTATTTGTATATTTAGTCAATCTCTAATTGTAAGGGTTGGAAATGTAACTTTAATTATTACTTTCCACCTCATTTAATCCCCTCTCATTAACCACCGGAAAGGACTTAGATGGCATTTCTAGTCATCGTCGATGATCAAGATAGGACAAGACTCTTGTAGACAAGAGCTTTCAGCCCATTTCAAACCATTTAGCACAGGAGACAACTTTTGATATTGCTGCCATCACCAGAAAAAAAAGGTGGAAAGGTAACTTTGAAGATGACATTTTCCATTTTTTGTCATTTTCTTATTTGTAATATGAGATATGAATAAAAAATCCAACTATGACAAATGCATTTGTCATAGTTGATAACTCAACTCATTGATGTTGATCTTTTTTTATTAGGGTTAGGGTTTTAGCTTTGTTGTGTACTTTCATTTAATGTGTGTATGTGAAGCACTCTTAGGTGTAAATGTGAAACCTTATGTTTCCTACTTTTTAGGTTTCATAATGTTCAGATTCATGTTAGTTTTTTTGGCCATCCACTAATAAGAGTTAATAGGTTTGAATTTGTCCATCCACTTATCAAAGAAACTTGGTAACCATGTCCACTTATCAAAGAATTTGGCCATTCACTTATCAAATTAGGTGACTTATCTTTAAGACTCGCAACTCCTTCCAACACTTCATCAATCTAGAAACAGAAAAAGAAAATCAATTTAGAAAAGAAAAATAAAAATTCTAAAAAGAACTTCTCAAAAGAAGCATACCTTTTGAGGCACCTCGCATGCATCAACAACAACCAAAATTGTTTTTCTAACCTGTTCTATTTAAAGCCAGCTCCACAAAGTCCATAGTTGAAAGTGTTTTGCAGTTTCTCTTCACTTAGTTTAGGTAATTCATAAACCCAAGATTATACTTTTACAACTTTCTTTTTAGATGCTAACTTCATTTGCAGCATGGATACTTGGTAACCATGTCCACTAGTTCTTTTAGTTTCTCATAAAAAAGTTTTAGGTATTCTAGTGATAGTTAAATGTTGCATTGTAGCATAATAAGGAAGACTCATGCATTTCATTTGGTTCTTCAACTCTATGGCCTACTAAAACTCACCTACATTATTATTTATCAAAAAAAAATGTTCAACTGCATTAGATGGTTCTAACGTTTTGACAAATGGAAAGCATTCTTAGTTTATAAATAGGTTCTTCATCTATATTAATTCCACAACACTGACTGCATTGATAAGCAACTTAACAAGTGTTGGTTGTTTTATAGGATGCTTGATATTTTTTCAAGAATCCTGAAATGATGCAAGCTATGGGTCCACATGATAAGTTTATTATTCATGATGAATTATTGCATATTATAACCTTTATATCTATAGTCAAATGCATTAAATTTTTTCATTGTTAAGTACCTTCTAGTATAGGTTGTAACAGAGTTATCACGCATGAAGTGTAAACAAAGTGTCTTTGAAAAAATTCATTGCAACATACACATGCATGTGTGCATGTGCATTGTATGGTATCAAATCTCTATATCCAATAATCCCCCACTTTGATTGATTAATTGCATATGTCTCTCTTAAAATTATTATGCATACAAAAAGGTGTTTGCATCTTAAACCTTCAATTAGTACAAGTATCCCAACATCTTGTTTTATTTATTGGTGTTAAAACTATAAACCAATTACTCTTAAGCTAGACTAGAAATATTTATACAAATAGTAATGTCATGTCTTTACAAGAGTTTGAAATCTACCCACACTATTATCTCAAATGAGAAGCAACAACACCACTTCTATATTCATATAGGTGAAACTCCACTATGAGTTCTATTACTTAATACATTTAAAAATTTCATCAAGAGTTTAAGTCAGCCTCCTATCGTAACAAACAACATTGCTTAATACTTTTATGTCACAGTGAAAGATGTCTTAATGTTAATGCTATCAATTACATCAAAGTAACCACCCATTAAACCCAAGACAGATGGTTTACAGTTTAGGTTGAGTTACCATTATTGGTAAGTAAGTAAAGGGTTTAAGTCACATCTATTTAATTATTGTTCTTACCTATTCTCTAGGCAATACCTTGGTAAAATGATCAACTAAGTTTTTACTTGGCTTCACATATGTTATAGTGATAACTCCATCCTGAATTAATTACCTAATATATTCATATTTCAAATTTATATCTCTAGACTTGCCATTGTAGGAGATACTGTAAACTCTTGATAGAGTTGTTTCACTATCAAAGAAAATGGAAGACTATACCATAGTTTTAGGTCTAATAATAAATTTCAAATCCACTCAACTTTTTTTATAGTAACTATCAAGGCTATGAATTCATATTCCAAGGTAGAATGAAATATACAAGTTTGTCTCTTCAGCATCCAAGAGATCACACTCCCATCAATGATGAAGATCCATCCAATGTTGAACTTGTCATCTCCATTACAGTAATTGAATTTGCACCAGTGTACCTTTTTAGTATAACTAGATAATTACAATAAGACAAAAGAAGTACCAAGTCCTTCTAAAGTATCCTAGGACTTTTCTAATTTCCTTTTAATGCTCTGCACTAGGATTTCCTGTAAACGTATTAAATTTACACATAGTTAATGCGATATCAAGTCTAATACAAAGCATAACATACATTATTATTTTTTTGTTGCGTTAACATATTCAAGTTGTAGAACTATTCGACTATAATTTTTCACTAATTTTATACTAGAATCATATGGTGTGCTATATTTCTTAAATCCTAAATGCTTGAATTTCTCAAGTATCTTTTAAAATATAATGTGATTGGCTCAATGCACAACTCATACTATGTTTCTTACCTTTAATGCCCAAGATAGTAACTATTTTTCTTAGATCTTTTATTTTGAAAACAGAATACAAATAGTTTTTAGTTTCATTAATGCCAATCATATTAGTACCAACAATAAGTATATCATTAACATAAAGACCCACAATCACACCATAAGTTTTCATTAAACTTTGAATAAATGCATCTATCAACAATATTATGCTTAAATTTAACAGCTAAAATACTATAGTCAAATTTCTTATGCCACTGTTTATTTGGTTGTTTCAAACCATATTTAATCAATTTAGTTGTACAATATAAACTTCTTCATTTAAGTTACCATTTAAAAAAGTTGTTTTAACATCCATTTAATGAAACGATAAATGAATGCTAGTGCTATGATTGTTCTAATAAAAGATATTCTATCCATAAGTGCATAAGTGTCAAAATTATTAATGCCTTCCCTTTGACTGAACCATTAATTTGGATATCAATTTAGCCTTAAAATTTTGTACGAATCCATAAGTATTGTATTTTCTTATAAATACCCATTTACACGTGATTTATTTTGATCCCGAAGACAAAGGTACTAATACCCACTTGTTAAATATTATTGAATCCATGTCATCACTTATAGCTTCCTTCCAAAGGAAAGCATATCTAGATTTTATGGCCCACTACTATACATTTTAAGATCACTTTCAATGTTTAATACGACGGGTATCTTGTTTAACAACTTTTCTTTATCGGCCTCTACCTAGAATACAATTGATTGGATAGATATAAAATCATAGCCTATCTTAGTGTTTCTCTGACTTCTATGTTCTACTATAGGTCTTACAATAATTCAATATTCTTTCTTAGTTTCATTATTATAAATATATTATAAAATTCAGCATCTCTAGTCGTAATGATAATTCTGCCATGCTTCAAATGATTAATCACTCCACTTACTTGAACAAGTCTACTTTACACCTAACTTTAGAGAATTAACAAGTCTAGCTTGATATTTTTAATTTTCTTTTTTTCTTTCTTTTTCATCTTTTTTTCCTCTTCCGTCAATTCCTCATTGCTAGCCTATTAGCAAGGAGTGCCATTTCAGGTTTTGCACCATCATTCTTAATTCCTTTATTGCTAGCCCATTGGGCTTGTCTAGCGCTAATTACCAATTTTTTTGTTGGATAGACATGGCCAAAACAGATCTAGTGGCTGGGCAAATTTTAAAATTTTTCTAACTCAAACAGAAAACCGATTTTCCCATAATTTGAACTATTAAATTTCAAAATCAAACTTACACTATACCAAACAAGATCTCAAATCCAAATTTGTTTCTGATCATACCTAATACACTGTCTAGAAGAGCAGCTCCCAAAGTGGGGGTTCACACACAATATCAGACCCAAACCAACCTCTAACTAACGATGGTGCAATTGCAATGCGAAGCTAATCAACTATGCCCCTTTCAGAAAAATCAACCTCCCAATTGCCTTGGATATGTTGCAGCAATGTAAGCATGGTTGTATCTTAAGTTTTTGCCAAAAACACAACAAAGGGTTAAAGGATTTTCATCCTCACCACAACCGGTTCAAACTAGGGTTTCTTGGAAGTAAAGGAGAAGAGGAGAGAGCAAGAGGATATAGAGAATAGAGTGAGTTGTTCCTCCCCTCTTGATACCTTATTAGGAGAAAATCCAAATCAGATTTGGATAAGGACTTTATTTCTAATTAGATAAGCATTATCTTCTTAAGATAATGTGTGTTCCATACCCATTTTTTATCCAAATTAAGTTGTCGTGTGATCACTTAATTGATTACATTAATAATGGGCCTTAGGCCCATTTTCTTTAATGGATTATTAACTTACGCATTGCATGGACACATAGGCTAGATAACTAATTGTTAGCATGGGACAAAAGGTCTCACATAAGTCCATAGGGGTTCAGCCCCACCTATAGAACAAGTTAGGGTGAATTCAATCACCTTATAAAAATCTAAGAATGATGGACTTATGTAAGATTAATCCCATCGGATAATCATCCCTATAATGGTCTCTTACGCTTAATTTCTTAACTCATAATCATCAAAACACTAATCACAAGAAAAGATATATTCCCTAAATGTAATATGCAGTGTCACACTCTTTGCTTATGACACTAATATTGGCGATTTAGGTTTCCATAATAAAGAGTGTAAACCCTAATACTCACTTTGTTTGAAAAAATGGTCGATCCTATTACTATGACCATCCACTCAAGTAATTTCCTAAATTGCCCCAATGTGCCTAGATATTTAACCCTTAATGGATCTCATTGATTGACATATCAAAAGTAGTTCAATCCAAAACCTAGTATAGTATCATAATCAAGTCTGGGGTTAAGTACAACTTTTTAATTTTTCGCATCTATCTCCAAAGTCCAAGGCATAACTGAAAATTGGTATGAATTTAGTGCTTCTTCCAAACACCCATTAGATGTGCTTAGGGTCTAACCCTAGTAGCTGAGACAAATTGCTCTACCAATTCAGATTTTATTGGTATCCATCAAGTCCATCTCGGCTTTAATGGCATCTACCCACTTCAAGGAGTCCAGGTCTAACACGACTTCCGTATAAGTTAGGGGATCTTCCTCATTATACATGGTTTTCATCAAGTAACTTTCTTAATCATAACCAAAATGAATAGGAGGTTTGGACACCTAAATAGATCTTCTAAGTTGGGTATTGGTATTTGAAACTTGTGGGTTATCTTCTACTACCCCTAAGTTCTACTCATCTAGAATGATCTTTTGATGATGATTGCTTAGGATGTAGTCCTCTTTAAAAAAGTGAGCATTTTGACTAACAAATACTTTTTGTTCTCTTGGGTCATAGAAGAGATACCCAATGGAGTTCCTAGGGATAGCTTACAAATAGGCAAAAACTAGTTTTGGTTTCCAATTTTTTCATACTTGTCTTTTTGACATGTGTCAAACAATCCCATACATTAAAGTACCTAACACTTAGTTGGAGTATTGGGAATTGACTTGGCTATGACCCAGTTTAGAATGTAGATCACAATCTCTAATGCATGTCTCCAAAAGGATATGAGTAACGCTTAGTGGACGGAGAATGATTGGATCATATTTAATAAAGTTTGATTTCTTCTCTCTAATGAACTACTTAATTGTGGTGTAATAAGAAGAAACAATTGTGATATAATTCCATTATGGTTTGGGGGCTTTTGATGCAACACAAGAGGAACACAAGTCCAAATGGTCTACTACCTACTAGCCCCTCTCTTAATAGCACATGGAACCTTAACTCTAATGCAAATGATGTATGCCAATAGTGAGTGCAATCAAGAATGCAATGGGAAATATTAAAAGGAACAAAACTAAAATCTCTACTTTTTTTTCTCTTCCCTTTTCCATAGCACCAATTTACAAGAACAATGTTGTAAAATCTTCAAATTATTCCCAAAGTAACAAAACTAAAGGTTTGATCAATCTTTAGGAGAGTTATGTTAATTTAAGTTGAATTGATTTATGTTCATTCTTTATTAGTTATTAGTAAAAAGTAAAATCTAAGTTCCTATCCTTAAGCTGAATGATCTTCTCTTGTTACACCTGAGACCCAACAATTTTATTGGAAAGCTAACAAACCCCTAGTTGCTTGAATTTTTTTCAAGGTTAAGCCATGGAATTTAAATTACAATGCCTACTTTCTTACCTAAAGAAAACCTTAAATCTCTCTCCCAATTTCTACCCCACACATTTATTTGAGTTCCAACATTCAAGTTTTAGATTTCCAATTATGTGACTTGTTCCCCATTAGTTTAAATGATTATCAACCCCCCCCCCCATTATTTCAACTCAAGCAACCCAATACCTTCACATGAATTGTTCATTATTCTTGGAAGTAACTTGTATATCATATTTCAGCATAAAGCCTCATCCTAAGGCAATACTTTCCTTCAAGTATTGATTCTAAAAGCTTGTGAAAAACATTTCAGCATGGATGAACTTCCTAAAACATCACTCTTATTATTTCTTGGCATGGGCATTCACATTTCAACATTGACATTTGAACCTAAAATCATCATGCTTATATGTTGTTCCAAACTCATCATTAAACGTATCATTTCAGCATTGAAAACAATGCCCAAAATCCACCATGTTCATCATATAATGAATTCAAAACCAACATAGAACTTCAAATTTCAGCATAGGGAATGCTTCCACAATCTTATGTCACATCTTGGGATAAAAAAGGAACACTCAGCACCTGCAATTTCAGCATAGGACATGCTTCAAAAACCATTGAATCCATCATGCATTGAGTCCAAAAACCATACGAATTTACACCATCTCATGCGAAAATCATTACTTGAAGAGATCTAACGTGATAACAGCCCATAAGATTGTGAGAGAGAGAGAGAGAGAGAGGTACTTAACTCTTTGGAAGTCTCAAGCATCAACTATGACCATTAAGGCAAGAATCCATGTTTGTCCAGGAAAGCTTATAAAATGGCCCATTGGCAATCATTGAATTTGAGTATATACATTATGCTCACAAAACATGGGGGTTTAGAATCCTCTCACCCATTTTGTATGTCTATTGATCACATAAAGAAACAATTGGAAAGGAACACACATGTGGGATTTAATCTTCGTCCCTCTCTCTCTCTCTCTCTCTCTCTCTCTCTCGTTCTAGAATTCTCAACACCCACAAACCTACTTTCATCTTCATACTCACCCTCTCTTTTCAAATTTGGGTTGAATTAGGGGATAGGGATAGGGAAGATGCAATTTGTTGAGTCTTAATCCTTCTCACATACAATTTGAATTTCTCTTTCATCAAAACATGTAATTCCACTATCCTTTTATTGACCTTTATGACCCAATTTTAAGAGTAGGATTGATTGAAAATATGCACATATTCCATTTACCAATGTATATACATATTTTATACATATAAACATGTACATATAATTAGGAAAAATATATTTTTATATAACCTGCTTGGGTTAGGTTGGGCTGAGCTCAAGTTAGACTCAAGCTACCCAAGCCCAACCCAGATTTAGAATAAGCTTGAATTTTTTGGTCCAGGTCCAGCCCACAGCCCAAAAACTTGGGCCCAACAATGCAAAAATTCAGGTTGGGTCGGGTTAGGGCCCACCCAAGTTGTAACCCTAGATGACAAGCATAAAGACAGAAGATCACGTCTGAGCTAAAAGAGGTGATATTATGAATGCTCACTAAAACACTCATAGTTTGACAGATTTACAAAACCTACCTACAATTCGCATTTTACTAAAATACCCCTTATAATTTACAAATTACAACCAATTTACTTTATCAATCTTCCATATTACCATCTAATTAAATTGAGTTGAAAATGCTTAGAAGCATGGGTCATGGTTATTTGTTCCGAAAGTACCCCTTCCACTTTATGTCAAACTTTTAGAAAGAAAACCCTTCCCTACAACAAAACTTGGAGGACAATGGCGTCCAAGTTCTACATCTACAACATATCGTCCTCTAAACAGAATGCAAAATTGACCGAATAGAGTTGTCCGATCACTTTATTCAGAGGCAAGAATGACATTTCGAGTCAAAGGAAATTTATATAAATCAATTGGAACAACAAAATAATGTCTGGAACTCAAAGATTTATATAAATCATAACAGATTTTCAGACTTAATAGATTCAAAGTTCAAATATATAAGTGATTAAATCATCAAACAAAAATAAAAATAAAAGATTACCTTCAAACCAAGTTCCAAGCATACAAAAGATTGTGCCGCCATTAAAGAATTAAGAGAATCAGAGAAAAAAATTAAAAAAAAAAAGATAATCAATGCTTGTACCGTTGATTACTTGAGAATGAATGGCAAAGAAAAACCAACCTGAGATTCTGCACTTTGATCATTAGAAATTAGAAACTAAAACATACCCAAGTCCTAAATGATTGGGTGTGAATTGCCCTAATCCTATTGTAGCTCACCAGCATTAACTACAATAGAGTCACCGGTGTTACATCGCTTCTTGAACGGTGACAGACTGACTCTGTTCTCAAAACCTCAAGCTGAAACTCTTTTTCCTCTGTTTCCTCTGAACTCTAAAACCCTAAGGCTGTGTCTGATTTGAAGGAAAAGGTAGAGAAAGTAAGGCAAAGGTAGGAAAACATAACAAGGCAAAAATTGCCTAGATAAAAATGCTGGGATATAGTTGGAATTTTCAAAAATTTTAAACCTAAAACATATAAATATAAAAAATAACTCAAAATATGAATCATCACCTAATAACGTGATCAGATCGGCTGCCCACAGAGCACACCCCACAGCTGATCCCCTCCGTGCACTGGGAACATCTCCCATGCTTGTAATGGGGAGATATTCCCAATGGACAGAGGGGATGGGCGGTGGGGCGCTGTGTAGCATGCTCTGGGTAGCCGATCCCATCTCCCTAATAACTAGGTCATCCGGTTTGACAGTAACCACCCACCAGTCTGTAAACAGCAAAGAAAAAAGAGAAAAACAAAAAATATAAACTGTAAAGAGAAAAGAAAAATGACAAACAAACACAATCAATAAGTCTGACTTGAGAAAAAACATGAAACTGTACAACCGGAGTACAAGGTAAACCAGATACGATATTGTATTGAAAAACATACAATCTGACAAAAGGAAGTTTGGGATAAAATGCCAATGCTAGCCCAGTTTACAATGAAGATTTCTGGCACTATCAAAAGCTGTAAAGTGTAAAGTATTACACTGGCATTGACCCAAATCTTTGTGTGTACCCTTGAGCCAAATCTGAAACATTATTGTCACATGTTTTACAGCTTACAATTCCGTGCTAGTCCTTTTAGCCCATAGATCTGCCTAGGCAATCACTTGGGCATTAGTTGAGTGCATGGCAACAAGAGCAGTTATCATGAATCTCATATATTGCTTCCCTGAAGTCATTGCCCATACACAACAGAACCAATATCATAAGGATACAAGATGGTCAAGAGGCACTGACACAGTTCTCCCAAGTACCATATCTCGAGCTGAAGCTTCCCCCACCGCTCTGCTGGGCATATTCAGAAACTACTGCACGAGCACAAATATCCCAAGTCTTTGCCATTTCCCAAAGTGACATTGGTTGTGAAAGGCTGCGGAGGGATGCGCTAAATCTTGACTTTGCTTTTACTGAAAGATCTTCATACTCTTTGCTGCAGCGTGCAGAAACCAAGATTTCACATTAGAAAGAAAGAAGGCATTCCCTGGAAGATTACTTTTAGGAGAGGAACACTAAATGAAGGAGAAAAAATCCCAAAATACGAGAAGACAATAGACAAAGTTCCAATCAACAAAAGAACTTTGCATCCACTTCAATGGACACTGAGATCGCAGTGCAGGAAACCTCTTTGACCAGTGAACAGAATTCAAAGAACAAAACCAGCAGAACATAAGATACTGAGTTGAATGCAGTCTCTCAGAGGGACACCATACTTGAGTTGGATGCAATTTTAGAGGAGAACCATAAATAAAACAATGCATGGATTCTTCATTGTCTTACCTCAGTTCAACTGGCAACCTGTCCAATAGTATAGGGGAACACTTCCGATAATTTGTTGGAACAAGCAACCGTATTGGTAGAATCGGTGACTGCACTAACGGTAAATGCATAATGAATACGAGCAAAATGAAGTAAAAATATGCTAAGATAAAAGGTTAGGAATCAGAAATCCAACCATCTGTGCTGAAGCATACTGAGACTTCATGTTTGGACTGAGAGCCACAGCACTGAAGGAGCATTTAACAATGGTACCCTCACCACCTTCAAGCACAGCTGCCCCTGTAGTTGGATCAATATCCTCGTCACTAATATCCACTACAGTATCTATTAACCGCTGGTTTATCTCCCTGATTTCTTCCAAGAGAGCATGGTTGGCCTGCAACAAAGTAGCATAGGAGACCCATTACTTCCGTATAGCATACAAAAAGATAAACAGGAAACTTCATAGTTGGATGAACAAAATAACTATTCTGATAATAGGATCCTATTTGGTCACAAACTCGCCGGGTTACCAGTGCTAGACATGTTCTACCAGAATCCTCAACTATACTGAATAGTAGCTAACCTTATAATTGAAACATTTTATGAGTAATTAACTCCTATAAAAATACAAGTTGCCAAACAGGCATCATACTCCAAATCTTAACATATCTAGACAGATTTCTACTTTCTAAGGAATTGGGAGGATCATTTCATGGAAGCTAATACAAAGGCGCTCTTCTTTATTCAATCTTGATGAAACTCTAATAGTCGCGCTCTTCTTTATTCAATCTTGATGAAACTCTAATAGTCTCAATGTTCACTATATCTCATTAGCCATTAATTTGAAAATATGAAGTTTGTAGATAATGGGTTTGCATTGCTAATCAAGAAGAAAATGAAGACATTCAGGTGTGTTGGAGGCCCATTGCCTGGGCAATAGCATGCAGTATAAATATAAACATCTTAGTGAAGAGATAAAACTTGGTTGATGTAGAATAGAATATATGGATAAGTAGGAAAAAGAAAAAGTAGGCGAGAGAAGAGAAACAGAGACAAAGATCATGAGTTGAGATATGGGCTCACATTCATCCTTCTTAATATTTACACTTTCTCAAAAGTGAAACATTTACAATTATACCCTAAATGACTAAACCAGAACAATACTAAAAAAACTCCAATTCTTTTTGTCCTTCAAGAATCCATTACAGCCAGAAGTTCCACACCAAAATATACAACCATTCAACATTCAAAATGGATTGGAATTGATCGCTACTAGGGGCGGACACAAATCAAGTTTTTCACAAGCTATTCAAGCTCAACTCATGAAAAGCTCAATTTTGCTTATTCTAAATCGAGCTTCCAAGCTCGAGCCCAATATAGAAGCTTTTGCTAGTCGAGCCAAGCTCAAGCCCAATAAATTGACTTGTGATTCTTAATTTTTAACTGTAAAATAAAAACATTTTTTATATGTATATTTATTCCATTTTTATAGGAAGTTTGGCTGACAGTCAAGCTTGAGCCGATCCAAGCTTTGAACTTATGAACTTTTTTTTGGTAGTAGAAAAAAAGGCAATTTATTAAGAGAAAGATGAAAAGAGTACAATAAAGGTGATAAGGTAACACCCACAAAGAAAAAAGAAGGAACCCAAGAACAGACAGCCTCCCGAACCGAAACAAAAAACCAAAGCTTTTAATTTTAACCCTCAAACAATAACCCCCACTTGCTTCCAAAGCATGCAACCCTCAATAAAACAGAACAAAAAAAAAACAACCTATAGATTACCCTAAAACAAAACCCTCAAAACTAACTACACTCTGAGTTAGAACTTTCAACAACCATCGGGTGCTGTAGCTCTAATTCCCAAAACACTTTTCTGGTGTAATCTTCCCCTCCTAGAACCAGTAAGCCTGATTTTTTTCTGACTTGAAGACCAGTTTCCACCACCTTTTCCACATCCAATTTTTCTCAATTTTTCAAACTCTACCTCTTCTGCTTCATCATTTTCCTTTTCTGATCCATCCTCTTCCCCCAACAAAACCCTTTCACCGAAGCTTTTTCAGTAAATTCTACTGGCTTATCTCCTTTGTCACCACAAACTGGAAATTGGTTCAAAAGATTCTCAACAATAGTCTCTAAGCAAGCAAGTTTTGTCTTTCAATTTTTTCCTTCTGTCACTCTTGAATCTGCTACTTGGGCCTGTACTTACTGGTCCATCTTTCAACTTCGAGAAGACCTTGGCGTTCCCTAAGGATTTTGACAAGCACTATCTCAACAACCCATCTTTTCATATTTCCTGCTTCTTCCTACCAAGATCTTTTCCCAATTTCCCCACTAGAACTTCTGAGAAAAAAATACCTTTCTTCTTAGAATTCTTACCAACTTGATCACTTGTAATAATCCTCTTCAGCAATTACTGACCTCAAAACTAAAGTCAAAGGAACATCCAAAAGAGAGACTTCATCTAGCTCTAGTGAACTTTGTTCCTAAAATCTTTAACTTTTGCCGCTGTCTCTCCCTCAATCATAGACAAGGGGAGAGCAAACCCTACCTCTCCGAAGCAAACAACCTGAAGGTGCTCTTGCTCCGCCCCTTCCTATGTTACTAGAATCTCCTAGATTTTTTTTTCTTGGCCACAGTTAACATCCACAACATTCGAATCAACAGAAAAAGGCAAACTCTCCATTGCTTTGTCCTCTTGATAAGGACCATCTTTCAAAGGAAAACTTTCTTGTCTAGGAATGACTTAACTATTTTCCTAGTTGAATTTTGTTACCACCCATTCCCAAATATCATCAGATCTCTTGCTCTTCGACTGAACAGCTATACTAATCTTCTTCTTATGAATACATTTGAAATTCCTCTCAGGGATCAACAGTCTGTCATTCCTAGTTGAATTGCTAAAGCTCAGTCGTGTTGCCAAACTGCCTGTCCTGAAACGAGAATTTCCCTTTTTCTTCCCACTGATCCCCCCCCTGAAGATAAGAAAATAGACCAGCCAAAGGGTCTATCGAAGCACAAGGGCTCTGCTCACATGCTTTCTAAAATAAACAAAACACCCAACTTCTAAAACCTTCAACACAAGGGCTTGCGTTGCGTGACCACTTGACTTGTTACATAAGCCCTTTGAAAAAGTAGCATTTACCTGGTGGTTCAGATGGAACCATGTCATTACACGACCCCTTGTTCACCTTAGCCTAGGATGGGTCCCACAATGGAAATGGATCCAAAGTGGCCCCCTTTTGGACAATATCAACGAAAGATGGACAACTTACACCCAAAGGGCTAAATTCAAAATTATTTGAGAAAAGTTTCCTTCCCAAGCCAACCTCAATTTTACCCCCTTTGACCGGTTGCTTAGCTTCTTTTAAAGTCTTCTCAGTCAAAGCACTTACTCTCACCACTCTTCTTTAACCAAGTAACTGATAGGCCCCAATTAATGCCAGGAAGAGGAAAGGTCAACAATCATCTGAGGGGGGGAAATAATTGAACAATTAATCGCATGAGGGCAATTATAGCTGGAGGGAATAAGGAGTCTTGGGGCATTTATAGCTATGTCAGTTATGAATAAGAAGAGTTTTTGAGCATTTATAACTAGGCCAGCTGGGCATTTATAGAGGGAGTCAGTTATGCTATCAGTAGATACAAGAAGGGGCTTTGGGGGATGGGGGTGGGATGTTTTTTTTGGAGTGAAGAATATTGAGAGTGTTTGGGAGAGCCGGCGGTCTCTCGAAGTACTGACCAACTGTTACTGTTTTCTGCTGAATGAATACTAGTTTCTTTTGTTGATATTCAAGTGTGTGAACGCTGCTGTAAGTCTGTGAACTGCGTGTCAAATTTCTGGGTCATATCAGTGGTATCAGAGCGCGTCTTTCCTCGGCCATAGTGACAGCAAGGAAGTGGCATCGCAGGTGGGGGGTTTCGAAGAACGCTTGACTTCTCTGCATTCTGAATTTCGTGGGGAGATGGATGGCTTACGTGATGAGATAGCAGCTGGACTTTCGAAGATCTCGTCTCTGGAAGGAGCCGTTCAAGACTTGGTAAGACGATTTGATCTGTTGCTTCAGCAACAGACCTTGTCAGCTCCTTTGACTACAACTGACAATGCTCCTCCTGCATCCGCATCAAGTCGTGCGGCTGACAAAAGGAAGAGTGCAGCTGTTCTGACGTCCCCTTCAATGACAGTCCCAGAACGTATTTCTGATTCACTTCCTCGGAAGTTGGAGTTGCCTATTTTTTATGGGGAAAATCCAGACGGCTGGCTGTTTCGCGCAGAGCGCTATTTTGAGATTAATGGCTTGCTTCCGACGGAACGTCTGCGAGCAGCAGTGGTCTGTTTAGAGGGTGATGCATTGGCATGGTATTATTGGGAGGATGGTCGGCAACCTTTTCGAAGTTGGGCAGAATTCAAGGAACTCCTCCTTGAACGCTTTCGATCAACTCAGGAGGGAAACTTGCAGGAGCAGCTTCTATCATTACGTCAATCCACTACCGTCAAGGAATATCGTCGCCATTTCGAGGTGCTTTCTGCCCCCTTACGTGACCTGCCAGAATCAGTCCCTGAAGCAGCCTTTGTGAATGGGTTGCGCCCAGATATCCATGCCGAACTCCGACAGATGGAACCCGTTGGGTTGATCAGGAAAATGGTTGCGGCCCAGAAGATTGAGGATAAGAATCAGGCCCTTTGGGCTTATCAATCAGCAGCTTTTTGCCATACTAGTTGGGAGATCAGTTCCAATAAGTCACTTTGCCCTGATGATTGGGTAATCAGTCCAAATAAGAGCAAGTGTTTTGGGCTGATAGAAAACTCCAGTTATGGGATGAATCCGAGTCCCGATGTAGGGATTATAATGGGCACTTGGCAGCACTGACATCAGCCAAGGAACTAAGTTTCGCTGGAAAACTCTGCACTAATACAGCAAGAGGCGGCTAGGTTGGAGGAAGAGGCTTCAATTCTACAGGTGGTTTTAGTTGGAAGTGGTCTGACAATGCAACACATTGGAATGAGTCCATCTTCCCTGGGGCACCATTTCACTCCAGTTGCTCCAATTCATCATGCAAAGGCATTAATCTGATCAATACCTGTACTTTGGTGACTAATGGCCAGCCAACCCTTGTGGGTGAGAGATGCAACAACTCTCATGAGTTCATCTGTATGCTTGATATAGAGAACACATGCTACCACCTGCACCGCCACAAGGAGTATCTTATCATCCTTGCAACTGTTAGTGGGATGATCCTTTGCACAACTTTGGCCATTGTAATTTGGTTGCTTGCATACAGGAAGAGCAAGAGGCGCAGAAGGTCTCACAAAGCATCTAATCCATTGAAGGAGCTGATAGAGAGGCACTGTGGAGGAGTTAGAGGTGGATGGGATAATTTGCTTACAGAGATACCAGGGGGTTCTTCTGTTCCACTGATTCCAAAACACATATGTGATGATGTGTTGATGGATTATGATGCACTCAAGGCTGTCCAAACGAGTTTAGGGACAGCTGCTGTAATTATGATGGACGAGTCAGCTGATATTGTGGATGCGATTGCTAGGCTCTCTTACTTCTACAAGCTTGAAAGTTGGGGGCAGTACACACCATGTAGGGAGGGGACAGGATGGCTGTGGAAGATCATGGAGAGGGCTGAAGGTTGGAAACGCGAAGCTGGAGGAAATAGACATGCTTCAAGAGGTGACAAAGCAGACACACCATCTGTGCATTGGGCGATGCTGCTGCTTGGCCTGTGCAGGGACATATAAGTACGCGGTGTGTGTCCATCCACTATGCCTGAAGCTACTGGTTTGGGAGTTCTTATTCATTGGCTGGGCCTGCCTGATTTTGAAGATTCTTGGAAGCCTTTTGACTTACTTCGAGACCAGTTTCCTCATTTTAACCTTGAGGACAAGGTTAGACTTTGGGCGGTGGGTAATGATAGGCCCCAATTAATGCCAGGAAGAGGAAAGGTCAACAATCAGCTAAGGGGGGGAAATAATTGAACAATTAATCACATGAGGGCAATTATAGCTGGAGGGAATAAGGAGAGTCTTGGGGCATTTATAGCTATGTCAGTTATGAATAAGAAGAGTTTTTGGGCATTTATAACTAGGCCAGCTGGGCATTTATAGAGGGAGTCAGTTATGCTATCAGTAGAGTATAAGAAGGGGCTTTGGGGGATGGGGGTGTGATGTTTTTTTTGGAGTGAAGAATATTGAGAGTGTTTGGGAGAGCCGGCGGTCTCTCGAAGTACCGACCAACTGTTACTGTTTTCTGCTGAATGAATACTAGTTTCTTTTGTTGATATTCAAGTGTGTGAACGCTGCTGTAAGTCTGTGAACTGCGTGTCAAATTTCTGGGTCATATCAGTAACCCCTCAAGTGCCAGCTCATCATCTTCTTCATCTTCTTAGCTCTCTCCACAATGTCATAACCCATTAGAGAGGACTTCCAGCGAACGAAGAACTTTGTCGAGCTTCACTACAGCGATTTTAACCTTCGCAGCTCACAGATTGATCCAAGTCCCCTACTCAAACCAGACATTTGGTGGGCCGAGCTCGAGCCCCATAGTTTTTTGGTAGGCCGAGCTCAAATAGCCAGATATTTGGCTCAAATCCACCCCTACCCTCTACCATAGTTGTTAAGGTGATGACTAGGGTCACCTCATTTAAGCACCTAGCTTTTTTCGTACACAACACTACAAAACATTTTTATATTCTTTATTTTTTGTGATTGTAATAATAAAATTTACATCATCAAACTAAATTCTTCATTTCGTGGATTTATATACTAGCTTCTTTTTATAACTTTCTTATTTGCTAAGGTTCAATTAACACAAATTTTCTTTCTAACTTTTTTTCTTTCTTCTTTTTCTTCTCATGAATATGTTGATTTTCTATGTTTATTATGAAGTATATACTTTTCAATGAAAATTATAGATAGTTATTAATGAAAGATGGTTCTGGTTGCTGTGGAAGTTAGGGAATTACCCTAGGATTCATGGTTTTTATTTAAAAAAAATCCACCGCCTTGGCAACCAAGCACCCTCCTTGTTGCTTAGCCTCACCTTGGCGCCTTGAAAACTATACCCTCTACAACCAATTTTCTTTACTATTTCAAATGTTTTACCATCTTGGAGTAAATCTATAATTTTTGCATTGAAGTCCCTAAACCTTTTTTTACCCTAACCAAACTCTCCTTTGTCCTAAATATCACCTAAACCCATCCTAACCCTCCTAAACTCACCTATAGATCGTTCATGCCCTACCTATGAGTTGTGTAGGTGATAATTCTTTATATAAAAAATTGGAATAATTTAGTGTGTTTCCTTAATTGGTATACCTAGAAAACATCAAAAGTGATCTAAAATAAAAGAATCAAGCACTAAAAGTAGAAATAAAACAACACCATATATCCTCTTTCAGATCTAACTCACCCTACACAACATGAGTTTCATCCATTTCCAACTCCCTCTCTTGAAAATATTCTTCTGAAACCTCTTCACCTCTTCCTTCTACTTCTTAAATAGGTTTTGTTCTAGAATTTCTGATCCCCAAACCCTGGCTTGTATTTTCTTTGTCCACCGTTGATCCAAACCAAGCTTTTACAACCCACTTTGCTTATTGATCCAACCAATGGATTCCACTCTCCTGTGTTTAACTTTCTAACTTCTCAGTTGCCATTCAGCATAGACCCAATTCAAAACTTCCTCTTCTTCCAACTCAAAATTGACGATACAAGCTACTAAACAAGCTTCTAACCACCTTATTTGATAAAGAATAGTTCCATCTGGACCCATGACACTTTATGTTAAAAAATTAAGTTACTCAAATACTCAATCAAGAGTAACTTCTGGAAATCATACTTAATGTCTCATTCACCAAAAGACATGCCCTTAATGTGATATTTTCATGTTGGTAGTTGGTATACTTGGTAGAGATGAAAATGTGTTTTATTGAAGGCTGAAGTTACTAAAATAAAAAAATAAAAAAAAGGGGAACAAAAGTAGGGGGTGGGGGGAGAGGGAGGAAAATCAGGATACCACATAAAGGTCAAATCAGGTGATTGAGAAACCCTGAAGACAAAACTTGCCTCCATTATTTAGAGAAAATAAGCAACAGAAATCAGGACAGCATATGAAGAGTGGAAACAGGAGCATATCCTTGCTATATCTAGATAACATAGGTCATATTCATCATATGGAGATCTCAAAGTACCATAGTGTTTGTATTTTTTCTAAATCTCCTTCTATTCTCCCTGCCCCCACACCCCCCCCCAAAAAAAAAAAGAAAGAAGAAAAAACAAAACTAGAAAGCTTCTTATTTGATACATGATGTCAATTCCTATAAAAATCTTCTCCTCTTTGCTGAGTCCATGAAATGTTGAAATTCTTAGGCACTGGAGATGAATGCCAAATTTAATAATGTTTGATAGAGTTACATATAATCAGTAGGCAATGATATTAACCATTTAGATTTTTTTTATAGTTATTAACCATTTAGCATTGTAAACTAGTTTCTATTTATATATGCTTCTACATTCAATTTCTTTCCTATTATATCAAATTATTGAATTATTACTGAAAATATATTTATAAAAATTAAAAAGGTAAATTACAGATTGCCAGCCTGTGCTTTGGGGGTGGTGATACTTTACCACCCTGAACGTTTAGATTCCAACACTTTACACCTGCCATTAGTATTCCATTAGTTAACTAGAAAAAAAAAAAAAAAAGATTTTCATTTGACTGTCATCTGTGTGTTTAGATTCCAACACTTTACATCTGCCATTAGCATTTCATTAGTTAACTTGAAAAAACCCCAAGCTGCCCTTCTATCATTTTCTGAGACCATTTTGCAAAAAAAAATATGATAAAATAGAACAAAAAAAGATAATAAAAGAAAATAGGAATTTGCAGAAAATACAAGAAATGCGGCAAAAGTGAATAAAAAGAGGAAAATAAAACGAAATACAGAAAAACAGATAATACAACAAAGTAATAGAGGAAAATACAGCAAAAACATGATAATACAAAAAAAAAACACTAAATTTGAAAAAAAAAAAAAACTAAAAAAGGATTCTTCGTTACAAGGCTGTAAAAGGGTATTCCAGAAATTTTCCAGCAAATTGGCTTTGGAGACTTGTTCAAAATCTGGAAGTCTGAGGACCCATTCTGAGATTTAGATTGCTCACTGTAGCTACCAAGTATTTTATACTTTTTGACCTGTTCTTGAAAACTCTTCTGTTCCTCTCCCTCCAAATGGACCAACATACTGCAAATGGAACAGAATTCCATATAATCCTGGCTTTCTTACTGCCTCTGAGCTTTGGCCACAAGGAGAAGATCTCTACTGTAGTCACTGGTCAGAAGATACTCATCCCAAATAGGAAGGAAAAGAATTTCCATATGAAGCTTGCTATGCTGCATGAGAAGAACAAATGAAGTACTGTTTCTTCCTACTGATTGCATAAATTACACCAGCTGGCCAGATGTAATCCCCTAGGTTTCAGGTGATCATAGGTGAGGATGCTGTCATGTGCCACCAGCCATGCAAAGGCTTCTACCCTTGGGGGGACTGGGTTACCCCATACATTCTTTCCACCAGAGCCCATCTTCAGTAAATCTAGAAATTCAGGTCCCTTCTAATTTTTCCAGAAGCATAATACACTCTTCCACTTCTTGGTCTAAGAAAGGTCTTCTGAATTTCGGATTCCAGATCAATTGCTCCCCTCTCCACTCATAGCATTGGGCTATTGAGACTTGTTGTTCTGTTAAGTATAATCTTGAGCACACCTCACTTTAACTTCCCTATCTCAAGCCACTCATCTTCCCAAAATCTCACTCTAGACCCTTCCCCCACTTTGAACTTAACCAAATTTCTGAACTCATGATTCCTTTCCAAACACTCACCCCATAGGATCTTCTTACTTCCCTTGATTCCCACCCGAATCTTATCACACCATATTTCCCAACCACCACCCTCCTCTATAAGGCTTCCTTCTCTCTCCCTTGCCCAAACCTCAGCCATTTCCCTAGAAGTGCTTTGTTTATTAATTTTACCCTTCTCAGCCCCAATCCTCCCCTCTCTTTGGCTTGCGCACCTTTTCCCATTTGACCAAGTGATATTTTTTGACTCCCCCTACCCCTTCCCATAGAAAGTCTCTTTGAATTTTCTCAGTCTTCATAGCCACTTCATTACGAACTCTTAGCAAGGAAAGACAATAGGTTGGTAGACCAGCCAAGACACTCTTTATAAGCGTAATTCTCCCACCCAAAGATAGATACTTAGCCTTCTAATAGTGGCCTCCAAATGCTAATTGCTGCTCTCTTTGACCCCACCGGAAGCCCTAATACATAAAAGGAAGCTCCCCTACTTTGCATTCCAGCACCCCTGCAAACTGTTCCATCTCCCCCCTACTTATATCTCCAACTCCTATCAGTAGACTCTTCTCTAAATTCACTTTCAGACCAGCCATCGAACTTTAACATACTTTTGTTATTTTGATAATCTTCTTCTCTCAGCCATCGAGCTTTGAATGGGCATTTTAGTAATTTTACCCTTACCAAGCCCATTAAAGAGGCAGGGGTAAAGTTCACAACTTGCCTCCTTTTCTTTACCCTTTTCCTTTGCGTTTTGGTGGGAGTGCCCTCATTACTAAGACAGGAACAGGAAGACACATTAATAAAGGATAATGAAAAAGTAAGTATCATCAGCCATGTGAATGAGTGTGATGAGAAAAAGAAAAGGAAGAAGCATTTCAAGTAGAAACTGGAATAAGGTACATGACTGCCTACTGCATCTTTTATTTATTATATAAGAATAGCAGTACAATTACTAATATCACCCCTACTATGGCACAACAATGTGTACAATATTAAAAGTTAAAAAACTCCCTATTGCATAACCAACAAGAAAAAAATTAAAATATCAACTAGAGGAACGATAAGTCATATTGCATATTAACAATATAATACAAGAAAGGAAGTCATCCCATTATATAATATACTGAATTTTCTATCATGACGACTGCAACAATGAAGAGACCATTTTAACCAATGGTCCTAAAGAAGACATCACAGCAATAAACATACCTCAACTCTGGGTCTCTTGATCCTGGAAGTTGCGGTTGACTCCAAATCAGATGTTTCAAGACCATTCAGCTGCTTGAAACTGTCATTTACACTGCCAGCTGATGATACAGCATTCAAGGGCATGGCAATTGTGTAACGCCTCATTTTCTTTGTTGCAGAACTTCCATCTTGTGAGATGAAGTTCCTTGCTTGCAAACGGCACTTGGTCATAGCCACCAAATCCTCACCAACTGCTGCTCTAGATCCATTACCAGGTGCTGATCCTGCTATCCTATCAATCATACAGACAACTGAACCAATGTCACTGACAGAAGCACACAGTGCTTTAGTTGACATTGATTTTACCTGAAAATGAACACAGGATTATGATTTGTAATACACAATCAATGCAGTTACCAAAAAGCTTCAAGATAGTGATTCTTGATGTGTCATTAATATATGATTGTATAGAGACCAGTTTGGAGATTAATTAAACTAACCACTTTAATTAAGCGCTCCAAAGGCTGCTCAGTGACAACCGATTTCCCAGAAATCATTGTGGATGCAGTACCCTGATTTCCATCTGGACCAGTAAATTCAGCAAGCAAGGGAGAGGCCGATATCCCTGGTGTGCCAATTGCAAGAGACTGAGCTGGAGCTATTGCAACAGATGTTTGTGGATGTCCAATATTTCCTGCAGTTGAGAGTGAAGAAACAGCAGACGTCTGTTTTTCGGAGTCACCTGGTATTGGAGATGGGGCCAAGGGAGGGGAAGGAGAAGGAACAACAAAAGGTGAGTTTGCAGATTGCAATGGTGTTCCAGCTTTTGTAAGAGATGATAGCAGACTTTGTTGGTCTATCTGTGGAGATGAATGCTGAGAAATTTGGGGGGATGCAACTTGGAGGAGTTGAGGAGAAGAAATAGGAAATGAGGCACCTGCTTTTAGTTGTTGGTGGTATGCTGGGCGTTGACTTGCTGAATGATGCTGCTGAAAAATTCCTGGTTTAACACCCATGCCCTGTCTAACCTTCAAGTCATTAACCTCATTCATATGAAGTTGTGGCATTTGGTGTACTGGCAACTGCGAAGTTTGTTGTGGCTTTTGTTGGTGTACCTGCTGCTGTGGCTGCTGCTGCTGCTGCTGCTGTTGCTGCTGTTGTAGTATCTGTTGCTTCTGTTGATGAAGCAGCTGCTGATGTACTGGTCTTTGTTGAAATTGTTGCTTTAGTTGTTGAGACTGTATCAGCTGTTGTTCCTGTTGTTGCTTCAGATGCTGGTGTTGGAGCATATTAGTATTTGGCTGAAGAGAACCAATACTGGGCTGTAACGTATTAACACTACTTTGTGACAAAGTGGTAATGTTTGTCTGCTGGGTTGTGCTCATGGTACTTTGCTGTAAGGATCCCACAGCACCTTGCTGCAATGAATTGGGTAAATTTCCTTGTCCCGGCTCCAAATTAGAACTAGACTGTAAGGAAGTCATTACATTTGGTTGTGCATTTGTAACTGCCAAATGATTCGATACCGGGGGAATGGAACTATGTTGCATAGTAGGCACAGAAATTGGCTGCATTGATGTTACAGAACTTTGTAAGTTAATTGGTTGCACTTGGGGGTGCATTTGGTTGTCATGCTGCTGCTGCTGTAGATGAGGAATTTGAGGTTGTGGCTGCTGCTGCTGCTGTTGCTGTTGCTGTGGCTGAATGAAGTGCAAAAGGGCACCAGGTGGCTGAAGTTGCTGCTGCCCCTGCAGCTGTGAAGGAACAGGCTTCTTGGGCCTGTTAGTATTAAGGACACCAACAATTTGCTTTTCAAGGAATGGCAGCTTGTCCTTGTAAAGTACGCAATTAGTTTTGGCCACCGACAAGAATTGTATAATGCGCTCCAACATGGTCTTGAACAATCTGAGTCTGTCAACATGTTCTGACTTTTGGGGCTGAGGAAGAGAATCATTCTGCAAACAGAGAGAGACAATAAACACAGCATAAAAAGTAACAATAAACATGGAACACAAACAATTTTCCAATCATCACCATTTAGTTTGAATTAATGTTATGGGCCATATGATGAAATATTATGATGCTCTATATAAGAAAATAAATAGGTAAAGTACCTGTTGGCATTTGAGAGCAATCTTCTGATACATCTCATTAATTTCTGGTAGGTACATTTCCTTCATAGACTTTATCTACAAGGTAGTCCAGTAAAACTTTAAATGGTAAAAGTCTTCAAATTTCCATGAAAATAAATATGTAGCATGCCACAATATATAAGAAAGTTAATGTTTTCATCAAATATTGCCATAATATATAGTTTTGCCTTCAAAAATTTCTAGGAAAATATCGATGAATACATAAAGGAAATGACTAGTATATAACATTCATGTCATATAACAAATCAACTAAACAACAAAGGTTTATCCTGGCTATTTGTGGTCCATTCCATCTAAGCCCTGCCTGTTTACAAATCTCTCATTTACCCGGGTAAGTACACTTACCCAGGTAAATGTTTCCTAGGTAACACTTACTTGGGTAACTTTACTTGCCCATGTTCTTTTGATTCCCAGGTAATATGATGGCCTTTTTAACCATAAAAAGCTAATGTTAAAAAGGGCAAACTTGTCTCATCATGTTTTATAAACTTTTCCCCCAGGTGGGAAAGTTACCCACCGGGGATATGGGTAAGTTTTACTCAGGTAAATGAAGCTCTATTTATTGTGGGGCCTAGTACCCATTGACCAACTTCCCCCTCGAAACATGGAAATAACAATTCAAACTAACAAATTAGGCAAAAGTTCATGCTGATTGCCAAAATATGCCAGGACGAATCATGCAATACAAGCTTCAAACTAATGGAATTATATATTGACCAATAACTACATCATTTCATATCATTAAGGAAAGTGAAAGAAGTGTACAATATACGAATTACAAGAGAAAAGACAAGTAAGTCAATGAGAGATAAAACCTCTTATCTCTCCCCCAACAACTCCCCTTACAAGAGTGCCCAAGAGATTCTCCCCCCACCCCTTGTTTTGCTAAAACGTCAGATAATGAGTTAGCACAACATCTAATCCAATTGAATGAGATTTCCATATCTCTTGTCAACAACCTAACTTTCTTCTTTTCATTTAATCCAATTGAATCCTCTCCTTGTAACTAGCTTACTTCCAGTTTGGAATCTCCCTCAACAATCAGCTTCTTGATGTTCAAATCCCTCGCTCTTTGAACACCTTACTCCAAAGCCAACACTTTTGCATCTATCGTGGTGGTGAGCGTATTGGAGGTCGAGATTCAGGGGGGGCTCGTGGTAGAGGACGTGGTAATGGTGTGAGGAAGTGTATGCACTGTGTAATGGAGGGATATACTATCAATTTTTGTTATGATCTACATGGGCCACCCTTGGGCCAAACATGTGATGACTAGTGGTGGTGGTGGTACAAGAGATGAAATTGAGCAAGTTGGTCACACACCTTCTACATCTATAGATATTTCCAGGAAAGAGATGATGAGTGTTCCACGTAATGAGTATGAGTGGTTCCTTCAGGCTATATCTCAACAAAATACAGCTACCCTTGCTTACTCAGGTATGGCTTGTCTAGCATCCAAACCCTCCCATTAGATTATCGACTCTAGAGTTTTCAATCATATGATTGGGATTCCAAGTGTGTTTTCTTCTCTTTCCCAATCCTCTTACATCACACACAGTTACTCCTGCTAATGGCTCCACATCTTCTATCTATGGTATTAATAATGTGGACACAGATTCAGTATCCTTGTCTTCAATTTTGTATGTTCCCAAATTCCCTTTTAACCATATGTCTATTAGTAAATTGACCAAGTTTCTTAATTGCTCCATCACCTTTCATCCTTCTTCATGTGTCAAGACAGGGATGAAGATTGATGGAAGGCATGAAGCTAGTGGATTGTATTATCTTGATGATGGTGGTTTGTCGACAGCTCTTCAGTCGTCCCTTTCTCCTCTCCAATGGCACTGCAGGCTTGATCATCCATCTCTTAAGACACTTAAGTTGCTTGTTCCGTCATTGAGTCGCCTTTGTACTTTGGAATGTGAGTCGTGTTAGTATGGAAAACACCATCGTGTTCCCTTTAGCCCTATGGTTGATAGTCGTATGTCGAATCCTTTTTCTTTGGTCCATTCAGACATTTGGGGTCCTAATAAAGTAGTGACATACAATGGTTACAAGGAGTGAATTGTTTTCTATTTTCCAAAAGTTTCATGCTAAAATTCGTACACAATTTGAGATACACATTAAGATTCTTCATTCTGTTAATTGTCACAAATATTTTTTTACACTGTTTCAACATTATTTGGAACATGGCATTATCCATCAAACCTCATGTACTTACATCCCCCAGCAAAATGGGGTGGTTGAGAAAAGAACCACCATCTATTAGAGATTTCTCAATCCCTTGTGCACCAAATGAATGTACCCAAACATTTTTGGAGTAATGTTGTGCTTACATCTTATTAATTAGATGCGCATGTCTATCTTTAAGGTCATTCTCCCTTCTCCGTTTTGTTCCCTACCATGTCTCCTTTCCCTCTCACTTCCAAGGTTTTTGGATGTATGTGTTTTGTTCATAATCTTGGGTCTGGTATGGACAAATTAGATGCATGCTATACTAAGTGTGTCTTTCTTGGCTATTCTAGGATCTCACTACTCTCTCTCCTAGCAAGCATGTGTTGTAAGTGGGTATACATTGTTAAATATTTACCAGATAGTAGTGTAGAGCAATTGAAGGCTCGGTTGGTTGCAAAAGGTTACTCACAGTTATATGGCATTAACTACACAGACACCTTCACTCCTATTGCAATGATTAGTTCAATCCATGTTTTGATATCCCTAGCCGCTATGTATGATTGGCCTTTGTTTTAGCTCAACGTCAAGAATGCCTTTTCACATGATGACCTTCTTGATGTCTATATGGAGCAACCACTAGGGTTTGTTGCTCAAGGGGATGATGGTAAGGTGTGCAAACTCAAGAAGGCCATTTATGGTCTTAAACAATCTCCTTGCACATGGTTTCGTAGATTCAGTGAAGTGGTAAAAGAATTTGGCATGAGACAGTGTCAAGTTGATTAATTCAGTATTTAGCCATGATTCAAATGTTCGGAAGATTTTGTTGGTGGTATATGTAGATGACATTGTTATTACCAGCAGTGATAGGTTGGGGATTAATAGACTGAAGACCTTTCTACATGATCACTTCCAAACAAAGATCTTGATTCTTGGTATGTTAAAGTATTTTTGGGGGATAAAGGTAACAAGGTCTAAGAATGCTATTAGACTGTGCCAGAGGAAGTTTGTTCTTGATTTGTTAGAGGGGACAGGTTTGTTGGGTGCTAAACTAGCTGAAACACCCATGGAACCAAATGTCAAGTTGAGTAGTGATACAGGTGAGAGTTTGAAGATCTTGGAAGGTATAGGAGGATGAAGGATAAGTTGAATTACCTAACCATTACTCGGGCCAAATATTTCATTTGCAATTAGTGTGATAAGTCGTTTTATGCAAAATCCTCGAGTTCCACATTGGGATGCAGCTCTAAGGATCGTACGACATCTGAAGGGAGTTTCAAGTCGTGGCTTGTTATATAAGCGTGCAGGAAGTCTTGACATAGAGGGCTACACAGATGCTGGTTAGGCCAATTCCATATCTGACAAGATGTCTACTACAAGGTATCGTACCTTTCTTGGGGGCAATTTGGTGACATGGAAGAGCAAAGAAGAAAAATGGGGTGGAAAGTAGTGTTGAAGCTGAATATAGAGCCATGGCAGACACACTAGAAGTTGATTGTCATATAGAAGTTGATTGTCACTTTGTGAGAGAAAAGGTGCACAGTGGAGTGATAAGTATTGTATATGTAAGCTCAAGAAGTCAATGGGCAGACTTGTTCACCAAAGGGTTGAGTTGGGGAAGAGTGGATTACATATGTAACAAGCTGGAACTATATGACATATATACTCACCAACTTGAGGGGGAGTGTTAGAGGCAGCTGTAAAGGGGTAGTTCAGTTATTTTGCTTTCTGTTAAGAGTGTGATGTAATGTCTTTTATATTCTGGTTTAAGTGTTGTGTCCCACATTAATTAGGGGCATAACTATCTTGGTGTTTTTAATTAGAAACCTATAAATCATATCTGGCCAACTAGAGAGTATTCTTCTCTAGTTCGATCCAGTCTTTCTCTTCTATTTCTTCTTCTCTTTCTCTATTCTCTTTCTTCCCTACTCTTTTCTCTATTAGTTTACAATTGAAGCAAGTATAGATCTGAACCATAACAATTTCCAAGGACTTCAATCAATGTACCACTCTAATTATTAGTATTTCCATTAAATCTTCCTTGCTTCTCTCCTTCTCTAGAAAGATTCTGAGTTCCTTTCTTCCCAAATTGTCCATAATATTGCCACTCTTAAGCATCTCCACATAATTCTTTCCCTTTTCTTTGGAAAAATGATGAAAGGGACAACTAGGGAGTTATCTGACCCAATATCTCAACACTCCCCCTCAAATTGAGCATAGATATTGATTGTGCCCAGTTTGCTTATGTAGTGTTGAAACTTAGCCTTAGACACTCCCTTAGTGAGAATATCTGCCAACCATTCTTCTGAAGCAACAAATGGTAGATAGACTTCTCTCGATACTACTCTCTCCCATATAAAATGTCTATCTACCTAAATATGTTTTGTTGGATATATTAATAGCAGCTTGGTTATCACAATACAACATCATTGGTTTGTTATAATGTTACCCAACTCTTCTAGCAATGATCTAAGCCATAGCAATTCTGACACCCCATGAGTCATTGCTCTATATTTTGCTTCTATTGAAGATCTTGCTACAACACTCTGCTTCTTACTTCTCTAGGAAACTAAATTACCAACAATGAGGTACAATATCCAGATGTAGACCTCCCCCCTCAATGCCACTTGTCCATTCTGCATCTTTATACACCTATATCTATCTCCACGGTTAGCAAATAAAAGACCTTTCCTCAAAGATCCCTTCAAATAACATAATATCCTTTCAAAGCAGCCAAATGAGTGTCGCTAAGAGCATGCATGAATTGGTTGATCAAACTAACTGCATAATATATCAAATCGCATCATATATAGGTATAACAACTTCCCAACAAGCCTCTAAAACACATTCCTAATAGCTAATAACTCCTCATTTGTGGTAGATAACTTATGATTTGACAACTTCCCAAGTTTACCTATCTTAGTTAATAAATCTAACACATTTTCTTTTTCTTTTTTTGATGAATATCCAACATATTTTCTCTATGAAATAAAGATTCCATCATTTGACTTTGCCACTTCAATACCCAAGAAATAGCATAGTGCACCAAGGTCCTTAATTTCAAATTCAATATTGAGAAAATGTTAAAGCTTCCTAATCTCCTCCACATCATCCCCACTAACAACAATATCATCAGCATAAACAATGAGAATAGTAACTAAACCATCTCTCCCCTTCACGAAGAGAATGTGATCAGATTGGGTCTGAACATAGCCAACTCCAACAAGCTATAATTGGATTACTAACATTTCCGGCATTTTACAATGTCTCTACCATGTCTATAATTTTTACAATATTTCCATGCGATATTTCCGACATGTTTTCTATATTTGAATTATCGACATTTCCACCAATATCGACATTTTAAACCTTGCTCTTAAGTATAACCCTCAGCAATCGGCCTTGCTTTATACCTCTTAATTAATCCATAAGCATGTTTTTAATAGTGTATACCCACTTACAACCTACTGGTTCTTCCCTTTAAGTAAATCAACAACCTCCCATGTGTTTCTTTTTTTTTTTTTTATAAGTAACCTTCAACACGTTATTCTTACAATGTGCTTCCATTTTGGCTCTCATCCCTACATTCTGATTTAGATAATGCTTCTAACATTTTTGGGTATGAGTTGAGAGGAAACGAAGGCTAAAAAGGAAAGATAAGATGGAGATAACAAACTATAAGTGAGGTGCTTAGACATACAATGTACAATACATTTATGTTTACCTTTTTCATATGGAAATGGGAAGGTCAAGGTCTAGTATAGTGGGTGAAGGCAAGCTATCCGTCGCCTAGTCTGTGATGGGAGGTCCAAAAGGCCCTTATGATGGATGTCAAGGGAACAACCTGCCCATGTGTGTGCCAAAGATAAACTCTCATAGACTAGGGGCTAGACAAAGGAGGAATAGCAAGGGCAGAAGAGGGAACATCAAAGGAAAAAGGAATAGGAACCAAAGAAGAAGGAACTAGAGAACTGGGAATAATCGATGAGTCGCCAGAACTGTCACCAAGGACAGTAGCTCGAAAAGGAATATCAAAATGAGGAGACTTCTCCCCTAAGAAGGAACTAGATAAAAAGGAGATAGATCAACAAATGTGACATCCATGGAAACAAATTGGGTGCCACTAAGAGGATCATTACAATAGTAACCATTCTGCATGGAGGCATACCCAAGGAAGATAAATTTCCCGGCCCTAGGTTCAAATTTATGTCTTTGTGAACTAGGAATATATGCACATAGAAAGTACAACCAAACACTGAGAGAGGAATAGAGAATATGCTCTCATCGGGAAAAAGAAAATGAAAAGGAGATTTGAATCCAAGGACCTGTGAAGGTAAACGATTAATCAATAAGTTGTTGTAAGAACCAAGGTTCAAAGTATCGATACGTATTGGCCAATAAATATCGTGTCAGTCGCTTCCCGATACGCCCCTACAGGGGTTGTATCGGGTCAAATCACGTTTCAAAGGGTAGTCGGGGCTTAAACCGACCCCTCTAAACTGGTTTTGAAAAAAAAATAAAGCATAAAAAAGTACCAATAGACCGACATACCGGCCTGTGTCGATACTTTGAACCTTGGTAAGAACAGCATCTCCCAAACATTTTATAGAAACAAGGGAGGCAAACAAAAAGTTTTGCCAATTTCAACATGTCAATTTTCCTTTCAGCTACCCAATTTTGTTGAGATGTGTGAGGACAAGAGCTTTGATGAATAATTCCAAAGTTAGAAAGATAGGTAGAGAGACCCTTCTCAAAGTACTATTTAGCAATATCAAATCGGAATACCTTGAAACAAGTTTTAAATTGAGTGAGAACAAGTTCCTGAAACTATCTTGTTAACTTTGGTACCTCATCATGAGAATGCATCGAGCAAAACCATGTATATCTGGAAAAATCATCAATGAACAAAATGAAGTATTTATAAGCCCCCATAGAAGGTAAATGATACAACCCCCACACATGATAGTGCACAACATCAAAAGGAAATTTGGATCTTTTATTACTTAAGGGATAAGAATTTCCACAAAGCTTTGACAATTGACATGATTCGCACTGTAATCTAGAGAGACAGACACCTTTAAACAACTTAAAAAAATAAAAGACAAAAAAAAAGAATAAATGACAAACAAAAATGACGTAATATTATTTTATTAAAAGACTCGGACATAGTTGACTCCAAAGCCACCCTTTGTGATGATAACCAGTTCTCAAGCATGTCAAGCAGGTTTATCCCATTCACCTCATGGACACTCCCAATCACCTTCTCAAACTTCAAGTTTTGGAAAACACAATGTGTGGGAAAAAAGGTTATACAACAATTCAAAGATTTAGTCAAGCTACTAACGGAAAGAAGGTTGGTATTAAGTTTAGGTACATGGAGGACAAAGAGTAGGGTAACGGTCTTGATGACTTGTTGAGCAGGAGAAGAAGGAGAAGAAGAATGGAAAGAAGGAAGAAGAAGAAGAAGAAGAAGAAGAAGAGGAGACTACTGAGTTAAGGCCTCAAAAGAACTGCTTCGGTCGAGTGAAGCATTGTATTTATACTATACTGGTCGTACAACACAATAGGTCTACAAAATTACAAAAACACCCCTACGGGCACTAAACCTGTGTATAGTACATATAATACACCTGTCAACATGACTAATGTCTCCCTTTCCAAAAATATGAGCAAGAAAGCCATCAGTAAGGGAAATCTTATTACAACTAGGTAAAAGCTAATAAGAACAAAAAAGATTAGGTATGCTAATCATGTGATTAGATGCACCAAAATCAATTATCCAAGGAATACAATGATTACCTAAAAAGGATGCATGATTAGCAATGGCACAAGTATCCAAGTAGCCAAAGGCTATAGATGTTGAATTGCCTGTAGAATTGGAGCTAACTTCCCTTTCCAAGTGATTCAAGGGTTTCCTATACTTCGCAAATTCAGCTCTCACAACTGCTAATTGCTCCACAATGGACTTCTCCTCACTAAGATCCCTTCTTACTATCTAGTATAATAGCTGCATTAGCATTTCCACCCTTCTTGTTATTTCTGAACCTTACCCACATCAAATGAGGATGCAGTTTCCAGCAGGTATCTCTAGTTTGCTTAGGTTTCTTGTTTTAATCACATATGACTACCTTCTCCTTCTTATCCTCCCCACCCTTTGACTTCACATCAGCAATAGCAAAACGATCAAAAGAGTTCTAAACATGCACCTATTTTCTACTCTCCTCACTAATCACCAAAGAATATGCATTAGACAATGTAACATCATCCTTGGAGAGTATATTTTGTCTTGTAATGTCATACTCTTGATTAAGTCCTGTAAGGAACTCAAACACCCTATTTCTCTCTGCCAACTTTTTTGTATGTCTCTACATCCTTGGTGCTCTCCCACATAGTAGTTTCAAGTAAATCAATCTCTTGCCATAAGCATAGAGTAGCATACTACTGGAGGCCTCACCCTTTGTCTTAAATTATTGACTTCATTTTTCAGCTTGTATGCCTAACATTCATTTTCTGAGAATATGTTTCAGCCACATTGTCCCATATTTCCTTGGTTGTATCCATCTATAGTAGTGTTCACTAATATGTGGTTGCATAGAAGTCACAAGCCACCCAATAACAGTATAATTTTCCTATGTCCATCTCTCAAGACTAGGGTCTCCTACTATAGGTTTCTCTTTACTACCTAACAAAGCACCCTCGCTTGCCTCTACTGCAAACATGAATCTTCAAAAATTGTAACCAAGCTAAATAGTTGGTGAATCTGCACACATGAATCTACAAAACCTCCTAGACCAATGATGGGTTCACTGTTCTGCTTTATTTCAACTCCAGATGTCATCATTGATCAAACAAAAATAAACGAAAAACAATTTAGGCTCCAACTAAGATCTCCCAACACCCAGGAAGGGAGAAAAATAAGAAAAACAGAATTTCACACTAAGCATCAGTAGTAGCGCTAACTAGTTATGCAACTACCACAATCCGATAACTTTGCCATTGTTGATAATGATGGCCACAATGCTGCTACATTTTTATTTTTGATATTACAGAACAAAATTTAAGATATAGATAGACACTTTACAAATATTTTTTTGATAGATAATGATAATTTTATTAATTAGAATAAAAACGCAGTATACATCATACAACTCCCCACAAAGAGGCGCAAGGTGCAGCCTCCAAACTACATCATATAGCTTACAAGTGAGCCCAAAAGAGCTGATTCCTATGTACTCCTTATTTGGCTAGGAAATCTGCCAGCCCATTTGCCAATCTTCTTTCCCATTGAACTGTGACTGATGTTAGCCACTTAAATCTTCTCAAAGCCCCCCATGTAAGACCAGGCTGCCATCTCCAGTTCTTTTAGACATCCAATAACCAACCAAGCCTATGATTCACATCAATGGTTCCTGCTAGCCTTGCCCCCAGTTTAATTGAATCTTGCAACAAATTTAGAATGTATTTCCTTTGAGAAATGAAGATACCATTTGTGACCGGGCAACCTCAATTCCAAGAAAACACTATAGGGGACCTAGATCTTTAACCTCAAACAGTGAAGCAAGAAATCCTTTCACTACTTGGATCTCAGAGTTTCAACATCCGATAAATAACAATATCACCCATGTACACTATGAGGACCACAATCTTTCCTCAATCTCTCTTGACAAAGAGAGTATGGTCTGACTAGGATTGCTTGAACCCAATCTGTTAGTGAGCTAGGTGAAACCTATTAAACTAGGCCCTAGGTGACTGATTCAAACCATACAATGAGTTCTTCAACTTGCAAACTTTCCCTTCACTTTTGGTAAGAACCCCAGACGCTGAACCATATACGCTTCCTCTTCTAGATCTCCATTTAGGAAAGCATTTTTAATATCTAAATGGTGAACCTCCCAATCAAAGTTAGAAGAATGACAAGAGAATCTAGATAGAGTTCATTTTGGCAATTGGAGCAACAGTCTCGACATAATCAACCCCATACACTTGGGTGTATCCTTCTGCTACTAACCTTGCCCTGTATCTTTCTATTGAACCATTAGCCTTGTGTTTTACCAGGAATACCCATTTACACCCAAATGGATCTTTGCCTTCAACAAAATCTACCAACTCTCAAGTATTAATTTTATAAAGAGCACCAATCTCTCATTTCATTGCTTCTGTCCATTCAGGCATAGATAAAGTTTCTACAACACTCTTGGGAATACAGCTGTAACAGCACACAAAAAAGGGAAAACAGCAGATTCCCAACAGAAAACCACCAAACTAGTTCCGTGCAAATTAGTTTCTAAAACAAAGGTCCATAAACCCTAGCTGAACTGAAAAATAGTCTTCTTACTTCACAAATATAGACATACAGTCTAACAAGACTCCAGGCTGTAACATTCAACTCTCACTGCACAATCCTAGCATAAATGAAACAGTACATACCTTAGTATAAGAAGGATCCCACGATCCACAGTACTAAAAAAGGAAGGTATACACCTCCAAACACCTCTTCACAGGATCCAGATGTCACTGAAAATACCACCGGTACTCCTTGATCCTATGACCAAGAGAAACAGGAACGAAGAAGGAAAAGGAGCACTCAGACTAGGCTGATTGAAGATTCTCCTCTATATAGTCAAAAAAGATTAGGGTGACAAGAAAAAAGAGAGAAGAGGGAAGAAGATTACAAAACAAGAATAGTGCTCTGATGCCATGTCATAAGATTACAAAACAAGAAAAAAAAAAAAAAAAAAGAGAAGAGAAGAGGGAAGAAGAAAAGAAGAGATGAGAGATTGAAAAGGCACCAAAAAGTCAAGCTGGCGGCACTCAAACCAGAATATATTAGGGTGACAGCTGTGACAACATACAAAAAATAAATAAAAAAAAAGGTAAATGAACAAAAAGACCCCTGCAACTTATAATAACAGATTTACAACATTCTTATTTTTTAGTGTTCAATCAACACACATATTGGTGTATGCTGTCCTGAACCCTCAAAGACTTCAAAATCTGAATCGATAAACAAGAACTTAAAATTCTGTCCCATCAACATTTTCTTTATTTTTATCATCACCAAACATCATTCTCCTTCCACCCATCTTTTCCTTCTCCTAGAAAAAAAAAAGACTGTCCCTATATTTTCTGAACCACCTTTTCCTTCTCATAAATTTGTTGATTTTACATGTTCTAATACGAAGCTTATACTTCCACCCCTGCGACTTATACTATAGAACTCAGGAATTACCCTAGGGTTCATGGTTTCTATGCAAAAAACTCCACCCCCAACTAGACAACAAGAGTGCACCCTATCCCCCTAGATTCACCTTGGCATCTTAAAAATATGATCCAGACTTGGAGGCTCAACTATCATATCAAATAAGTGTGTCTTTTGTGTATTAATAGCATTTACATGTTCCTTTTTTTCTAGATTCCAATGATGATGATGTGTGCTCAAGAATATTTTACTCAAACATCTTTACTATATCAGAAACAAATAGAACAATATAATAAAAAAGCAAAAAAAAAACATCCCTGTGAATCACCTTCTGATAAACTTCTTCTTGCAAATCAATCGCATTTGCATGTCCTGTCTGAGCTGTGGACTCAATTGATGCTACAAATTGAAGAAGAAAAATAATATCAATTGACTACTGCATTATGGAAATTTTGAAAGAAGCAACCCAAAGAAAAAAAATAAGCATTTTTTCTTTTTTGCCAATCACAAATAAGAAATTACATTTATTTTTTGTTAAGAAATACTTCTAAAGGGAATGAACCTCCATCATAAAAGTAAGATTTATTTACACCAGTAACAATAATGCTTCCTCATATTGCACTCTATATATAGGACCTAACATGACAGAGATCATTTGACCTTACACAAGTATAATCCAAGACCCCTGTCAGAGAAAAAGAAAATAGTAATCCTTATAACAACCTCATAAAAATCTCTTTAATAGCTCCTATAAAATTAATTCTTTAATAAACCTTATTCTTTTAATTTATCTTTGGATCAAGAATTCTTTCCAATTAGGCAAATGGCTCCAGAGTTTTCCCTTGGACTTGGACAGCTTGTTGCAAGCAGTAGTGTAAAACACTCATGGAATGGCAGCCAATGGTTGGGATGCAGGGCTAAATGCAAGAATTTCTTTAGCTTCTCCTTGGAAAGCTATTTCATCCCTTGTTTCCTATTTTATTCAATTCATAAAGTATGATGTTCTCCTGGGCTACAAAATAAAAATTTAGGAAGACCTATGGTGGGGCAATTTGTTCAAGGATAGATTCAATTTCTTTGAATAAAGATAAGATTGTTTTCCAATATGTTTTGTTTACAGAGCAGGGTGTCATTTGTGATTTGGGTCAAAGAAAAAATCTTTGGGGTTTTGAAATATCTGAAGCTCAAAGTTTTTTTCCCAATTTCTTTCTTTAGATCTCTTACTTATGGACGTTAAGACTGCATTTGATTCGAAAGAAGATTTTGGTGGGATGGGAAAGGATGGGATGGGATGAGAAAGGGTAAATGGGTGTAAAAATTTTCATGTTCCATCGTTTGGTTGCAAAAGGAACAATAGTGGGAACATCAGCCCCAATAACAAAGAAATAGTGTTTTCAACTCACAGTCAAACCAGCTGACCTAATACATGGCCAAAATTCAGGGTCCGGGTCCACTTCACTTTTTTCTATAAGTAGCGGGTTCATTTCCCTATTGAACTGCTTTTCAACAAAAAATTAAAAAAAAAAATCATTGATTCGATCAACAACCTAGTGACCCAGTCAGTTGAACTATCTGAGTCATCTGACCTAGTCAGCAGGTCAGAGGTCTTTTTTTATTTTTGAAGAGATAAAGTAAAATTGTATTAATCAAAAAGAAGAAATATACAAGTATATCAGTTCACTGTACAAGAACTTTTCTACAAATCAACACCCTTAAAAGCCACCAAAAAATAGTTTACTGCCATAAAAGAAGAAAACAAAAGATCCTCCTTGAACAGCACATAGGTATTCAGCCAACCTCTAATATCTTCTACAATTAGGTTTATCACCTTTTCTACCTGGCTCTGTTGTTGATCAAAGACTCCTGTTTCTTTCCCCCCAAATAGCACACAAGACTGCCAGTGGAATGGCATTCCACAGAATCCACCCCTTCTTGCACATTCCTCCCACTTAAAAGCTTTCGAGTAGGGATTCAACAGACTTGGGCATATAGGTAAAATACTGAATAGCCTTGAAGAAGTGAAACCAAATTCTAGCAGAGAACTCACAGTGGATAAACAAATGATTAGAAGTCTCTTCCTCCTTACCGCACAAGACATATCAGGTATCAAGCAGCACCATTCCTTTTCTAATCAACAAAACCTTTGTAAGGCTTTTTTTTTTCAGCAGCAACCCAAACAAAAAACTATACTTTTTAAGGAGCAATCCCACCCCAAACAGCTTGATTAGGGAAGGAAACTAGTGAAGCAGGCTCCAAGCCACTATAAAAAGATTTAACCGAAAAGGATTCTGATTTGAACCAAGACCAACAATGGTGATCTGGAACCTGTGAATTTAATATTGTGCTTTACAGCCTAGACAGCAACTCTGAAACCTGAGGAATCTACCAATCATTGAAATTTCTTCTAAATGAGGGAGCCCAGACCATAGAATCTCCAGAAGCAACAAAGCAATCAGCCACAGAAGCCACTTTATCAGAGGCCAGCATAAATAACTCTGGAAACACCTCCTTAAGTGGAAGATCAAAACACCAATTATCATTCCAAAATTTCAATCTAGTGCCATACCCAACCTTATATTTAATTCATTTCAAGAATTGAGGATAAGCTATGTAAATCCCTTTCCAAACCCCATATGCGTGAGAGAGACTTGAATCAGCTGCATCCCAGCCATTAACCTGAATAACATATTTTTGTGCAATGATTCATCTCCACAATGCATTGGGTTCCCTGAAAAACCTCCAGAACCATTTACCTAGAAGGGCCAAGTTAAAAGATTTTAATTTTCTGATTCCCAAGCCTCCAAAATTGACTCGCTTGCAGATCTGTTCCCAGTTACCAGATGATATTTATGAGAATCTTTCCAACCAATCCAAAGGAAATCTCTCATAATTTAATATGGGTCTTTAGGTGCTGTAATTTCATATTGAAAACAGAGTTGGCTGAGCCTTCAAAGCATGCTTCAGACTACCACTTGTGAATGTTTACCTGAAACTCTTCCATGCCTAACCATTTATGCTCAAGTCTAAAAGGGGGATTTCCTTTTGGTAACCCCCAGTATCCAGCAACAATGGAGTATGGTCAGATATTACCCTCTGAAGGGCCTCTTGCAGAGACTGGAGATAAAGCTTTTCCCATTCAGTAAAAATTAAAATGGTCAAGCTTAACCAAAGGAGGGTCTTGGTTATTAGACTATAGACCAGGGGTAATCCCAAATAACTGCCATTCTTACAAAAAAAACTGTAAAAAACAAAAAGCCTCATAAATTTTCCATACCTTTATTCTACTTGTTTATACTCAATCTTCAGCATTACATTGAAGTTGCCTCCTATAACCCAGGGATCAGACCATCTGCACCTCACTGCACTGAGCTCTTCCCATAATAAAGGCTTTAGGGAGTAATCAGTAGGGTCATACATTGTGCATAACAGAATGGATACACCCATTTGCTGCCAGTGAAGTTTCACCATGATGGAGAAAACACGTAGCTGCTTGGTCAATAACTTGAAAGTGGAACTGTTCCAAACAAGCACTACACCCCTGTTGTGTTCACTACTGGAGTATAAAGCCAGTCACATGGATGAAAGACCCAAATGCTTCTTATCACTAGGAATCCACTTTCAATCAAGGTTTTCAACCCGTCATTGACCCGGACGGTCAAACTGTTCGAACCATCACCCGACCGATTTTCCACGTCCAATTCGAACAAAACCCAATATTCCCTAATAAAACCTTTTACAAAGTTAGAAAACCGTCGACCCGGACGGTCGAACTGGGCAACCAGTTAGCGAGGACAGTTTTCATGTCGAGTTAGATATTTTGTTCCAAGTTTTAGGTTTAAAATTTTAAAAATTCCCCTCATGTCCCAAAATTAGCCCGACCCCCTATCCCTTTTATTTCTTCTACTCTTATCTCTTTGTTATAGGGCTTATGTGAAATAGAAAGAGCACGAGAGAAGAGAACAGAGAGATCCTGAACCTGTTCTAGGTTGTTTGTCTTCTCCATTCACCGGCAACACCAATTCTTAATCCTTGCATCTATTTTTTTCGTTCTTTGACATTTGCGTTGAGTTTGGGCGACGCCAATGCTCCAGCCGCTCAGCATGATTCTCGCCAGCAATTGTATTGGGTTGGGCGATTCACACTATAACGAGAGGTGGAACCGTGGATTCCTGGTTAGTCGTTTATTTTATATTTTGTGTTTTAAATTTTTTTCTAGTTTTTTGTATATTTCATTTCCGATTTAGGATTTTTTTGTGTAAGATCTTTAGTTTCTAACTTGCTGGAAGCCTAGAAGTTTGCAAACCGGTTTTTTTTCATTCATTTTAATACATTTTCTTTTTTTATTTTCTGTGATTCCTAAACTGCAACATGCAACCTGAAAGTTGGAAAGTGGAAACCCGAATTTGAACTTGGAGGCTTGGAGCTTCAAGTTCAGATTACATAAGACTGACTAAACAATATTAGGCAATTCTTTCTTGAAATTTTTGCATTTTTATGCATTTTTTGGCTATTTTATATACTTTATTGTAAATTTTTTATAAATTTTGAGAGATTTCAGACATTTTTTTGGCTATTTATAATTTCATATCATTTTTTGGATATTTATATAGGTATTATTCATGCATATATACAAATATATATAATACATTTTGCTAAAATTTTTAATTATGACATCACAGGTTGAACCATCTGAGCTGCCCAATTGAACTAGTGACCCACGACCCGGAGGAAAAAACAGGTCGACCTTCGGGTCGGTTTTAAAAGCATTGCTTTCAATAGCTTAATTTGCTGCAACATCAAGATATCTAGTCTCTTCTCCTTAATGAAATCCCCTACTACTAACTACTTCCCACGCTACCAGACCCCACACTACTACTACTACTACTACTACTACTACTACTATAACAAAAATAAGGGTTCAGCCCCTATATTTTTTGAATTTTCTTTTCCTTCTTTTTCTTCTTCTCATGAATATGTTGATTTTCTATACTTTAACATGAACTCTATTCTTTTCTTAAGAAAATTATGAATAATTATTAAGGAAATATGGCTATGGTACCTAGGGAACTACCCTAGGGTCTATGTTTTCTATATAAAAAAATCCATCACCTAGGCGACGCCTAGGCGACTAGGCGACAAGGTGCCCCCCTGACACCCAGCCTCGCCTTGGCGCCTTGAAAACTATGGATACTTCTGCCTTCTGTATCTTCTGACCGTGTTAGCTATCCACTTTTCCCCTTGCACAACCCCTGCCCCATTATTTATCCTTTCAAGTTCCAGAACTGCATTTTTCTCAAAGTCCCGACCCGCCTTCTCTTCCCTATCCTGGTCATCAACTTCCTCCCGAACCACATTCCATCTCTCCTGAGTCTCATCATATTTTTCCATAGAACTACCCTTGTCAATTTCCACAAACCTATCTCATTCCACTGCCTGTAATATTTTCCTTCCACCTCCCTACAGATTTTCCTCGCAAATTCATCCACCCACAAACCCTGCTCCTTCTCACCAAAACATCGCCATTGCCCACCATGTCTAGGTCATCAAATCTGGTGATGACCTAGACCAACAGACCACTATCTTCTCTCCTCCCATTAGACTTCCATTCTCTAACATTTAACTCCATATTTGAGCGGACTCTATTCTTCAATCAACAAAAGAAATTCCATCTTTGCTCCTCCCTCTTTTAACAATAGACATCCACTTAGCTCCATTTCTTTTTTTTCTATGACAAAAACAGTGTCTCAGCCCCTTCTTTTCCTTAACCTTTTCTGAGACACAAAAAGGTGCTCCACCCCCTTGTCCCCTTCTTCAGTTCTTCTAATAACCATGCTGAACATATATTCTGCTTAATAACCATCACTTAGGTGACACATAGGCAACTAACCACTAACCTATTGCCTCGGTTTGCCTTGGCGCCTTGACAACTAGGAATTGTACTGTTTGAAATAAAATCAAAGATGTATATATATGAAGAATCTAAAGCAGGATTAGGAAGATCGAGCAATATGACAATAGAAATATATAACTTGAACATTATTCAATTGTAATAGCATACTTGATGAAGCCTCTGGAAGCATTCTTTGTAATTGGAATAATTGCTTCTGCTGCTCAATCGCATTCTGAGGCTGAAGCAGGGCACCTGATGTTTGAAGCCGTTGCTGCGCATCTCGTTGTAATGGATTGGACTGCTGCTGCAACCCAATTTGTGGTTGTATTTGTCCCGACTGTGGTTGAAGATGAGACATTATTTGCTGCTGCTGTGGCTGCGGTTGTGATTGTTGCCCTTGGGATGACAACACAGCTGGTGTCTGTTGGTTTGCTTGTTGCTGTGGTGCAACCTTGACCTGTTGGAGCATGTTGACTGAGTGCTGATTTGGATGAATGTTCGAAACGCTAGATTGGGATGCAAGCAATTGCTGTTGCCGTTGCTGCTGCTGTAGTCCAGAAACATTACTTTGTGAGCTCATCTGTTGCATGTTAGACAGATTACTTTGCTGGCTAAGCAACCTCTGTTGTTGTTGTTGCTGCTGCTGCTGTGGCTGCTGCAGTGGTGGTTGTGGTTGAGGTTGCTGTTGCTGTTGCTGTGGTTGCTGAATGTCTGGGACACTGTTTTTCTGTGCAACCAGCTGATTCTGTTGTATGCTTGTTGCATTTGTTTGTTGACCTATTAGCTGTTGTTGCTGAGATGATAACAGTGTCTGCTGAGACATTGGTGTTTGCTGTTGAAGAAGAACAGGAGCCTGTTGATGTAGAGATTGTTGTGGTTGTTGTTGTTGCCTATGAACTGACTGTGGATGTTGCTGAAGCACTGATGCAGTAGATGGTTGAATAGAAGGTTGCTGATTCTGTTGGAGAGCCGAGTGTGGAGTTGATTGAATAACAGAAGACTGTGTCTGCTGAAGAGGGGGCTGGCTTGATGGTAGGCTGGATGATATATGCATAAAAGACTGCTGAGAAGATTGCAGCTGAGTTGGCTGCAACAGCTGCTGCTGCTGCTGTTGCTGTTGCTGCTGCTGCTGCTGTTGGATGTGTGGTTGCATAAGAGGCTGCTGCTGCAAATTTCCCTGCTGAATCTTCTGTTTCAAAAACTGCTGCTGCTGCTGGTAAATATACTGTGGATTTTGAGGCTGCTGCTGGAGCTGTTGGGGAATAGCCTGTTGCTGAAGCTGTCTGCCTTGCATCTGCCTCTGTGAATTGGCAAACATATTGGAAGTTACACTTTGTCCCAGTGGATTACTTACTGAGTTCTGTGAAATGCCTGACATATTTGGCAAGTTGGAATTCTGTCCACCAACATTTGGCACGGTATTTTGAGATAGTCCAGAAACTGATGGATGTGCAGATGAAAGACCAGAAGAGTTCTGTACTCCAGCAGGTGCAATGTTATTTTGAACAGTCTGGGACAGCATCTGCTGTCGTGCCTGGTTAGGCATGGAAATTGGTAGTGGCTGCCCTTGGTTGCGCACTTGGGATTGCATACTTTGAGATGCTATTTTCAATATAAGATCAACAAAAAAATACTTCAGTCAAATGAAAACTCAGAAGTATATAACACAAAATACACATATATCATTCTGTTAAGAAAAAAGAAAATTAGAAAATTTCTATTTATTTATTCCAAGAAAATCTACTTCTTATCAATCAAAAAAAAAAATCTATCATTAAGAGCACAAACAAATTTTTAGTAAATCTTTTTATTAGAATGAGATTCAAAACAAAAGGAGATTTAGCCAGCTCTTTACTTGACAAAATGGCAAGAACGAGAGCTTAAACAACCAAATGCTTATTAATTTAAAAGGTGAACTAGGCATTTATCTTATTGACAAGCATGTGTGAAATCCATGTCAAGTAGTGATCTCAAATGAATAATTCTAATATACCAACTTTCAATTAATAAAGCAATTTATCATGCTCTAGTTACCTGGATCCACAGGATTCGGGTTGCTACCAGCAGAGTTTGATGGCAAGGAATTAGGCACAACATTAGGCTGAGATTTTAACTCCATTGTCAGCATCTTCGAAGATATTTTCCGTAGATAATCTGACTGAAATTTTAAAAAAAAAAAAAAAGTCAGAAAAAATTACAACTCTTAGATACTGCTTTCAATAAATTAAAAGCTCATGAAGAAAAGAATCAAGCACATTTATAGATTAAAATGTATCATGGCCTTCCACTTTATTGTCTCCATGAATTTTTTTAATCGGCAACAGAAACATTTCATTAATTAATTTTTTGAAGAATCCCCAAAAAAAGACATCTAACCCATAGGAGCATGGTAAATAGCATATGCTATCTCCCCCTTCACAAATCTTTACAATTCAGCCCAAAAGACTTGGTTTCTATTGACCCCTTGCTTAGCTAGCATATCAGCCATTGCCATCCTATTAACCCATTAAACCCTAATTTGTAGATTCCTTGTCAACCACTTGCACTTCATTATCAGATTTCTGTCTGCACACATGGCTTTTGGCACGGTTTTTTGAGATAGACCAGAAACTGATGGATGTGCAGATGAAAGACCAGAAGAGTTCTGTACTCCAGCAGGTGCAATGTTATTTTGAACAGTCTGGAACAGCATCTGCTGACGTGCCTGGTAGGCATAGAAATTTGTTTGCAAATGACATTGTTTTATTTGATGGATGTGCAGATGAAAGACCAGAAGAGTTCTGTACTCCAGCAGGTGCAATGTTATTTTGAACAGTCTGGGACAGCATCTGCTGACGTGCCTGGTAGGCATAGAAATTTGTTTGCAAATGACATTGTTTTATTTGATGGATGTGCAGATGAAAGACCAGAAGAGTTCTGTACTCCAGCAGGTGCAATGTTATTTTGAACAGTCTGAGACAGCATCTGCTGACGTGCCTGGTAGGCATAGAAATTTGTTTGCAAATGACATTGTTTTATTTGATGAAACTAATGAATGACTAAATACAAAATTAAGCTTATGGAGAAATGCCCTAGAAACAAAAGGTTTTAAAATAAGTAAGACTTAAACAGAATATATGACATGTAAATTTAGTGATAATAGGAGTGTAAATCAGGATGCACTTAGGATTGGAGACCAAGAGATAACTCAACGTGACCATTTCTAGTACCTTCACTACCTTGGTTCAATAATTCATAACAAGAGAGAGATTGAGGGTGTCACCCAAAGAATTAGAGCAGGTTTGGCAAAATGGAGGGGTGCACCTGAGCTTTTTTGTGATAGGAGAATACCACATGCTCAGAAAATAAGTGTGGCAGAAATATAAATGCTAAGATGGATAAGTGGAAAAAACTAGAAAGCATAGGATCAAATGAAGCCATCCATACAAAACCTAGGAGTAGCTCCAATAAATGATAAAATGAGAGAAAGTAGACTAAAATGGTTTTGGTCACGTGCATAGAAGACCACCAAAAGCTCCAGCTAGAAGAAGTTATATGTTACAAGTGGAAGGGGCTAGAAGAGCTAAGGCTAGATCAAAAAGGACATGGGTAGAAATAGTAAGAAATGATTTAAGCACTAATAAATTTAACAGTGGATAAGGCTTTAAATAGAATGGATTGGTGAAACAAGATTTACGTAGCTGACCCCATATAGTTGGGATAAGGCATGGACAACGACAACCAAATGCTAATCGCATGCCTTCCAACCAATTATAATAAAATCTTTTAGAATTTAGACCCAAAAATAGATATATAAAATGAAGAAGCAACCCAAAGTATTAGTTACCAAGAGAAAAGGCTATCAGTAGCTAACTTGCCTTACTTGAGGCAGCAGTGTAAATCTTTTCCTCAAATCTTACAGCAATCTTTTTTAGTTCTTGTAACCCCTCTGGACCAGAAATCGGGAGGTGCTTCTTTAAAGTATCCATTCTACACATTAAAAAAGTTATAACAGGTAAATTACTAGGGTTGGAGGTGCTTCCTTAAAAAGTATCCATTCTACACATGTTAAACAGTAAAATTATAATGGGTAAATGATCAGGTTTCCTGTATAACATATTGATGATAAATATAAATTCCAAATACGTTTAACTAAGAGAAACTTGTTACAAATGCAGGTGCCAGATCAGAATAAAATTTCCAAATAAAATGCGAATTTACATGGAACTCTACTATAAAAAAAATCTAAACCTAATAAAAGCAACTCTCTCTAATGTAGTCTTCATCTGACTGCTTTCTTAAATCTACAAACAAGAAACTTCAATATTACTATTGGTAAAGAATATGTATCCCATCTTACTAATAACAACTATCACGTTTACCAAAAAGATAATATCACAACTATCATGTTTACCAAAGAAAAATACTATCACAACTATCCCCTACTATAGTGCTTTATGTAGCATGCCAGGCTTAGGCTCAAGGGAAAGCCTTGAGACAGAACCTTGGAAGCCCATGCCTCAAAAATATAAGGAGATGCTTTAGACCTTGAGATGTCCTATATTGAGGATGTATTTTGCATCCATCAATCAAATGACAATTTTACATTTAAGCAAATTATTCACTTATTTCAGTTAAAGATTAAGGTTTTTGCAACTTTAATCCATTAAGTAATGCCAACAATTCTATTGTCAATGAATCACCTTGCTCTGTGGGGCCCAAGTATAAGGCTAGTACCTTTCCATAAAAAATTTTCTGATATTCCATTAAAATCATCATAATATTTTAATAAAAAATCTTTTCCTACAAGAACAAATGGAGGATTCAGTGATTCAAAGATTCACTTCCTATTTTAATATGATCAACTTACAAAGTCACTATAAGTCTGTTCTTTATGTACCCTACTTGTACGGTGTAGTGTCCTAGGGGCAGTCTTGTCCTTTCACCTTGTTTATGTCATCATTGTCATCATCATCCAAGCCTTATCCCAACTATATGGGGTCAGCTACATGAATCCTGTTTCACCATTCCACTTTGTTTAAGGCCATAAATACTGTTAAATTATTGGCACTTAAATCATTTCTTACTACTTCTAACCATGTTCTTTTTGGTCTACCCCTAGCCCTTCTAGCCCCTTCAACTTGCAACAAATCACTACTTTTTATGAGTGTTGTTGATGATGGACTTCTATGCACATGACCAAACCATCTAAGTCTACTTTCTCTCATTTTATCACCTATTGGAGCAACCGAACAACTTCTAGGTCCCTTTGACTAACTTCAGCCCCGTTTGGCACGTCGTTCCGCATGGTCTTTCGGCTGCTTACAAGCTAGGAAGACCGAAAATCGGTCTATTCCCGTTTGGAATGCGGAAGATCTCGCCGCCAAAAGATGGGGTGCCAAAAAGACGTAGGAAGCCCATTTTGGACTGATTTTGGGAAGCTCCAAATGAAGCTTCCCGCGTCTTCCGTGTTTTAATCTCGTGCGGAAAGACCTGAAATGACGCACGGAAAGATGCACGTCTGCCAAACGGTCTTCGGGCTGTCCAGATCTTATGTCAAAAGCTCAATGCGTCTATTGACTGTCAAAGCTACGAGAAGATCTTCTCAAAAAGACTTGCCAAACAGGCAGTTCATTTTTTATCCTATCCTTTCTAGCTGCTCTATTCACCCATCTCAGCATATGCATTTCTGCCATACTCATTTTTTGGAAATGATTCTTGACTGCCCAACACTATGCTCCATACAGCATAGTTGGCCTTACAACTATTTTATAGAAATTTCTTTTTAATCTAAGCAGAATTCACCTATCACATAAAACTCCAGATGCATCCCACTATTTTTTACTCATAATGCTCTAATTCTATGGACAACATCCTCCTCAATCTCTCCCCTGTTATGAATTATCAAACCAAGGTAGCAAAACAGGTCACATTGAGTCATCTCTTGGTCTCCAATGATCCAATCCTAATTGTATTGTACTCTGATATGTGCTCCCATTATTATTAAATTTACAAGCTATATATTCTATTTTAGTCCTACTTACTTCAAAACCTCTTGTTTCTAAGGCATTTGTCCACAAGCTTAATTTTGCATTTAACCCTTCATTAGTTTCATCAATTAAGGTGGTGTTCAATAGTGTGTATATATCGTGAACGACCATTTTGGTCCCATCCACGATAAGATATGGTGTTCTGCTATGTATGGACGGCCCCCGTCCACAAAATAGCATGGATAGGGACGGGTTACACCCCAATTTATCGTCCACAGTATTTTCTCGTGGATGGTCCACACTATGGTGTGGACAATTTGTGAGAAGGTTTCAGTGTAACACACTTGCGTTACATTGGTCCAATTAATCTCATTTTAATATTTTATCAATAACATAATAATTTTTAATGTTAATTCTAGCACAAGTCCAACGGTTCTCCTTCTCAACTCTTTTATCATTATTTAAATATTATTTTTTAATATTTTTATCAATAAAATAATATTTAAAATATTAATTTTTTATTTTTAAATATTTAAAATAATATTTTTTAATTATTTAAAAAATGCAATTGTTGCCTACATATTGATGCCTATTTTTTCAATTTATTTATCATATAAAATGCAAAAATTAGACATTTATGACCGATTGTGTAGATCTCCCATAAAATGTATATGAGATATATGGAATCAAAAAGTATGGTGTGGACCAATCCAGTCCACACCACACCTACAGACGCCACCGTGGGTGTGGACTAGCCCAGTCCACACAATCTATCCACAGTTCAGAACAGCTATGGACTGTGGTGTGGTGTGGATTGGTCCCTACCATAGGGTGTGGTGTGGACCAATCCACACCCACCAATTTCTCATCCACACTACAGAACACCCCCTAAAATGATGCCATCAGCAAACAACATACACCATGGAACCTCATGTTCAATATGTTTAGTCAATCCATCCATGACAAGTGCAAATAAATAAGGGAAAAGTGCTGAATCTTGGTGAAGACATATGGTAACTATAAAACCTAATGTTCTCCCATAGGTGTTCTAACATTGGTTGTTTTTTCTTTTCTTTTTTTTTGAAGAATAAAATGAAAAAATTTATAGATAGAAAAGAAAACAAGATACAACCAGACTAGGGTGTTAAGATCACACCCGAACCAAATACCGCAACAGGAGATTACAAGACACAAAAACTAACAAAAGAAAACAAGGGACCCCCCCCCTTAACACATAACACCTAATGTCTAGTCTTCAAGATCAAACGCCTCATCACATCTATCACCATCCTCGTCCCAAATTAAAGTTTCTTCTGCTCTCTCTCTCTCTCTCTCTCTCTCTCTCTCTCTCTCTCTCTCTCTCTCTCTCTTCCTTTTTCCCTTTTTCAAATATTTCAAAAGCTCTTCTAGCAAACTCTTCGCTTCCACAAAAGAAAAGCCCTAAACTCTTGCCAATTATAACTTCCATGTCCACCAAACTCTTAAGCTCCACTTTTCCCCTCCTTAATTTTATCAATTTGTTGAGACAAAACTAAACTACTCTCATCCGCTTGATTCCTTCCTCCTCAACCCCGAACCCCATCCTGACCTCTAGATCTTCCCTTATTAGGGTCGACATAACCTCCTCTCCTACAGCTTGAAGCTCCTCCTCCTCCCTCCTTTCATCACCCTTCTTCTTTGATTCCAGAACTTTTAATTTCTTCCTCTTGTAAACTCTTTTATATTTATTGGAAGGTCCTGTCCCAATCAATCTATCTTTTAGCCTTGAAAAAACCTTTGACACATGGACAAAGTGAGTCTTACTTGCCTCTTTGGATTTCTACACCCCTTCTAAAGATTCAAAGTCTCCTTCCTTGTGAACACGTCTTCTCCAACCTAAATGGACTCCAATCCTGCTGACTACAATTACCGCATTTTGGAACTCCTCGTGTTCTAAAGCCGAGCCAGAATTGTCATCCTTGTCCAAAGCCTCTTTCTCACCCTCGGCATAGCGTCTCTTGATGTCAATCCCTTCCTCTCCATCCCTGCCTATCACTTCTTCCTTGTCCTCCCCTTCCCCCTTTATTTGTCCCTTCCCCTCTATTCTCCTTTTCCAAACTTCTTTGATGTGACAAGAAGGAAGAGAAGAAAGAAGAGGAAGGAAGCTCGACTTCGAAATCATCAAAACACAGAATAATACCTGCTTACTGACTAGACTCAACTTCTCAATCCTCCCTTCACCGTAGTGATTCTCCGGAACTTCAGTTGTGTTTCCACTTTGATCTGTCTCCTCCCAGTTCTTATGCACAATCCATTTTCGTAGATCTTCAGACTGAAACACATATCCAGCTCTTCGGCTCAGATTAAATTTTCTCTCTTTCAAAACCCCCAGCCTGAAACGAGGTGTCTTCGAAGTTTCCCCAGCTTTCTTGACTGCATTGTCTTTCGAAACTCGAACCTCATTCGAGCCCTCACCTTCTTTACCTCCCTAAGACGCCTCTTCGTCTTCTGACAGTCCCAATTCCATTCTCTCTTTCAACTCCCCTACCCAAGGCCCCAAATAAGTCCAAAGTTCTAACACTAGTTGTTGCACCCTCATACATATCCTTAATTAGGTCTATATACCTAATTAAGAGCCTTTCTCAGTCATCTCTATTTTGACAAAACCACGCTTTTAGCTAGTGATATGCATCCTCATTCTTCTAAATACAAGACATCTTTCATCTAAAAGAAACAAGAAAGACAATAACTCTTCCTTCTCTCCTTCCTTCTCTCCTTCCTTCTCTCCTTCCTTCTTCTTCCTCTTGCGGAGGTTTACACCTCTTTGTGCTTAGAAGGCCTACACCTTTGTGTTCTGAAATCTAAAGATTCTGAACTATGCCTCACACCTCCAGGTAGTAGAATGACGTGCATTATGCCTTCACATTTTAAATCACTGATCTGAACGTGTTTCCTTCAACAATTCTGGACTTGTTTGGGGCCTTGGGTTTAGGAGAGGTTGAAGGGAGTCTGAAACTCTGAATCTGTTTTGTCCTTTGAATTCATGTGTACATTAGAGAAGGTTTCTCTAGACTGAAATAGATCTGGTAGTAGAATTTGAGTTGTTGAATCCTTTGGATTGTTCTCATATGCTCATTTTTTTTACAGTTCCATATCCCACTCCTTCATTCTCCTTCAATCTTCCATGTGACAGCTATTTGGCGAGGACCAGTACTACCACCAAAAGTCAGGGCATTCTGTTGGAAGTTTTTTCACATGAGGATTAACACCATACAGTTTTTTACGGAAGAGAAGGCCTAATTGGATCTTATCACCTAGTATGTGCTTCCTCTGCAATGCAAGATTAGAAAGTACTCACCACCTACTAATTTCATGTTATTATTCTTCTAGAATATGGGAGTTTTTCTTCTCTCTCTCTCTTTTTTTTTTTTTTTTGTTTTGGTTGTAGCTAGGCACCTCTAGAGATGGGAAACCTCTTTAAGGCCTCTTTCTTTTCACCTTTGAAGAAGAGAGGAGTGGTCCTTCTGATAGGAGCAAGAGCTCTTGTCTTTTGTCCATTTGGGAGGAAGAGAGTGTCAGAAGCTTCAAGCAAAAGACCCAAACAATGGAGGCAATAATTGAGAACAGATCAATTAAGGTAGCACATCAGATCATGCCTTTGGGCAGCAGCTCCTCAATGACCACAAATAACATTTTAAGAGGTTGGCAAAGCATTGCAGTATCCTCCACAGCAAGGGATTCTGCACACATTAATTGGTCCCACCATCTAACTTCATTAAGTTCAACTTTGATGAATGCAACATAGGCGACCAAGGTGCATCTGGTTAGAGGTGTCTTACGAAAATGAAGAAGGGTACATTATGACCTTTTTCTTGGGACCAAAAGACCATGGTGACTCCAATAGAGCAGAACTTTTAGCTTTATTGCAGGGACTCAGATTGGGCTACTCTATTCTGGAATGAGGCTTTAAAGTGCTAGTGAGACGCTTTTTAAATGATTGTTCAGGCCCTTGGCTCTACATACATTTCTTAACAGAAGCAAGATAGACGGGTATAAGGTTTGTTTAGACTCAAAGGTCAACTAATAGCCTAGCTGATACCTCAGCCAAACAAGGGGTGAAAAGAAGACAGTTATATTTGAGGAGTATGCCTTAGTCACACATACCACATGTAGAAAAGCATGAGTTAGGTGGCAAGAATCACCCTAAGGCCCTGTTCGCTTTTCGGTAAGTTACTTACCCAGGTGCGTAGGTAAGTGCATTTTACCCATGTTTTTTTATTTCCCAGGTAAATAAGAAAATGACCATTTTAGCCATAAAAATCCATTATTAAAAGGGGAATTTTTATCACATCCAAGTGTTGGCAACTTTTCCCCTAGGTGGGAAAGTTATTTACCCACCTGGGAGATGGGTATCACTTATCACACAGGAAAATAAATTTCCCTAGTCCCCACATAAATCTAAAAAAAGAACATTGGTTTTTCTTGGTAACTTTCCCCCTCTCAAAATCGAAAAGACAAACATCCCCTATGGCCCCGTTCACTTTTGGTAAGTTACTTACCCGGGTAAATGCACTTACCCAAGTAAGTGTTTCCCATGAAAGACTTACCTGGGTTTGTGTATTTACCCGTGTTCTTTTATTTCTTAGGTAAATAATGCAATGACCATTTTATCCATAAAAATCCATCATTAAAAGGGGCATTTTTATCCCATTCAAGTATTAGCAACTTTCCCAGGATATGGGTATCACTTACCCGGATAAGTGATACCCAGGAAAATAAGCTTGCTCTGGTCCCCACATAAATCTGGAAAAAAGAACATGGGTTTCTTGGTCAATGGGAATCAAAATCCCATTGACCAACCTTCCCCCCTCTCAAATAAAAAATGTGCAAACTAATCTGCTTTAACAAATTATAATATAAAAAAAAAAAACCCATATTAGAAATATAATTAAATGTGGCAAGATATAAATCTTGAGAAATGGCATTTAGCTTGATAGCTTCAGAAACTAGATACAAAAGCATGATATAAGCATATAATATGGGATACCAGTATGTCCTAAATGCTATATTTTTTTCTTCAAAAACAGAGGAAAAAAATAATAATAATACCATGCTGAACAAGTGAACATAGCTCACTGAGACATCACTAAACTATCAAACTCCGAAATTTAGCTCAGCTCACTAAGAAAAAAACCACGTAATTTTTTAGGAAACTAGTCCTAATTAACAAAATGAGCAACAATGAAATAAAACAATAAAAAGCAAACAACGGAACAGGATTTGTTCATAGACATCGAGGTTCATGTATCTACAGAGCTAGAAAGCTTACATCTTGTTTACGATCCTTTGCCTGGAATCCGGCTGTAGCTGGCTCCTCCAATCGCTGTTGTCCATAGTAGGCATGGAGGGCATGGCCGGTTCACCTTGAGTAGGCCTCCAATTATTGTTATCCATCGAGTTCTACCAGAAAACAACCCAACTGGGTCACTCTTAAATTCAGCTACATAGACAAATCCGGTAAGAATTCAGAAGGACGAAAAGCTTAAAAATCAATAGTAAAAGGAAAAATATACTGCTAAGAACATCACCACCATGGAACAGAAGATAAACCCTAGATGGAAAAAAAATCCGGATATGGAGAGAACAGAATTTTAAATAAATCGAAGAAGCAAGACACCAAAGAGGAATATGAGATGAAATTGCAGTAATACCTGTAATATTATCAGAGGCTCTGTCGACTAGCTTCTCGTCTTCAGTCTTCGATTCAAATGGAATTTTGGAGCTTTGAGCTTTGAGCTTTCGAAGGAAATAAATAATTTTCAACTGAGAGGTGGACCCAGGTTGGAACAATGCCAGGCGAGCAGGTAACCTGTTTTTCGGGAGCAAACGGGATTTCCCGATAAGTAAGTAGATACATAGCTGTAATTTATAGGGCGATTGTCATTCAGAAGAATCACGGGATATAAGGTGCGGATTAAATATTTTCGAAATGCTAAAACTAACCTTTATGAAAATATATAGAATATTCCTTCCTATTTCCTTAATTCCATTTTTCTCTTCAATATGGGTTGAACGAACGAGAGATGAGAGAAGACTTTACTCAACTCCGACATTCTTCTTCATTCCAAGCATGCCCATTCCATCCCTTTCTCTTCAAACATAGTTGAAGAAACGATAGAGGAGATGAACGACGAAGAAAGGTGGCAAGCTTCACCCCTAACATCTGTCTGCCCCAACTCCCCCAACATTGCGCACAGACTTCATATATAGCCATCTTGCCAAAGGAATCAGAGATGGTGGGACCAAGGTTTAGCTTCAGAACCGCGCACAGTTTTGATATCAAAATGTTTTGACGGAATTTGAAACGAAAGGTGGTTCTGATATGAACCATTTTCATATGAGAATTATGCACAAAATGTTTCACCAGAAAATGTGCGCAAAATAACCAAAATCTTGTCAAGCGAATGCCATTGCTGGAACCAAATCGTAATTGAATTCAAACTTTGAGGGAAGCTCGAATTAGTTATTCGTTTACGAGTTTGGCTCTTGAGTTGGAATTGGTTGGAAATAACAAAATTCAGTCCCAACCCAACTAACTAGAACCAAAATTAGTGACATCTTATCCTCTTTGAGTAAGAAAGGAATGGTTTTAGGAATTGGGATCTCCTCACAAAGCGCTCCTCACATTCATATCTCACCGTGTTTTTGGAACATCTCCCATAGTGCAAGAGATATTCTAAATGTGCAGCTCAAGAAGATTGCTCAGCATCTGTCCAGAATTAGAGTGAGTGTCCCAACTCCTTACGATTAGATTGCTTAACCAGTGTGTATGCTCGGGAGTTGGTTTTCATGTCCAACTTGGATGCAAAAGTCTTCAAATTCAGAAGACGTGTTTTCAGCGTTTACAAGAAAGAAGAAGTGGATAATATGTAAACTTTATAACTCCACTATATATAAGTATATGGATATAGTATCACCATCACTGGTTGTAGTATCAAAGCTTTTGAGCATCGACTCAAGAATTTTCTACTTAATTCTTTTATCTGTAGGCCATAGTTGATAGCGTTTATCTCTTTTAATTTCTCCCCTACTTTCTTTCCTTGTTACAAGAAAAATTAGCGGGTTCTACTAGCAATGGTGTAATCCCAACGGGATACAGGTTCTTCCCGACCAAGTCAGAACTCGTATATCATTACTTATGAAACAAGATTGTCAAAACGAGACAGTTCAAATGCTATGATGAAAGTGGATGTGTCGCGTGTATGATGTTGAACCCCAATTTCTTCCATGCGCGGGGAGATCAAAGAACACAGCTACTTCACATACAGGTCAAAGAAGTCAGAGAATGGATCACGACTAAATCGGGTGGTCAAGAACCCATGAGAAGGAAGAGGGTTTTGGAAGGTAACCACGGTGGATGAGGAAATTTACGAGAATACAATGTTGCTGGGGTGAATTAAGATGTTCGTGTTCTATCATCAATTCAATGGAGAGAAAAAAAATTAGCAAAGGTGCAACCAAGACGAGCTAGATCATGCATGAATACAGCCTCGTCAATAATACCCAATCGTCACAGTTCGAACATTGGATGCTCTATGGAATCATCCATCACAAGAATAATAATCTGGGTAAGCAATATGATCAGAAAAAGAAAGCCGCCGATATGGTCTCTAATCGTGATCAGTCTTTGGAAACACGTAGAAGCCAGTTGGTCCAAGAGTTTTGAGAATATCTAACTGTAAAAGTGGAGAATCATATGCACAAGACCAACAGAACCAATTTGAAGAGTGGACTACATGCAGTCAAAGGGCTATTCAGGAGAGGACGTCAATTGAAGCATCTCAGATGCTTCATAAGGGTGCATGCGGTGACTCAATCACCCAGGTTGTTGATCAAGATCATCATCAGTTGCAAATGAGAAAAGAGGGTCTGAGCATGCCTACGCCTGGACCTTCTTCTTCTTCTTCTTCTTTACCAATTTTAGGAACATAACAGAACGATGATCTCCTCTTCTTACTTAGAATTGATGATGATCTTTATAACTTCAATGGACAAGGAAAACTTATCACTGTCGGACACATTTGATGATGATCAAGAATTCATCACTTCCCTCAAAATAACCAAACTGTGCCCAAAATAACCAAAATCTTGTCAAGCGAATAGCTAATGGGGTCATTTTCGTAACTTCAATTGGGAATTCATGCATTGCTCGAAATAGCTGATAGGTAATTTTATCTTTTTGTCTTCTAACTGACGGTGAGTTAATGTTGGGTACTAAATTGTCGCAAAATGAAAGTCCGGGTACTAAATTGGCACTCGGCCTAAAATACAAGGTATTTATTGGGAATTTTCCCTTTCCAAATTCCTAGTTCGTTCAGGATCGGGAGCATCCTCGGCGGGTGAGTCACCAATGGTCCAACGTTGTCAAAGAGCTAGCCAATTGGCAAAGAATTGGGACCTGCTCCTCACACAGGCGCCTCACACCGACCTCACGGGCACATCCCACCGTGTATTAGGAACATCTCCCATACGGTGGGATGTGCCCGTGAGGTCGATGTGAGGTGCTCTGTGTAAGGAGCAGATCCAGTTCCATAGGCAAATCAGGACAGTTGGAGTGGAAGATTGGCTCCAAGAATCCCTACCCGAGTTTAATGGTTTTCAGCGGAATCCAACTCTCATGTGAACTATGAACCGTGAAAAACTTGCAACCAATCAAAAATCAATTGGAATCATAATTCATTTATAAGTACGGACGGAGAGTATAAAACTTTTATTTAACTAAAATACTCTAATTTTTGAATTTGGTCACTCCTTAAATATAAGGGTATACATGTAATTTAAACAATCATTCTTTTCATAAGTGCATAAGGGGCTACACAAGATGGAGGGTAGCACATCCCCGACAATCAGCAAAACAAATAAAAAATCAAGTCAAAGGGTGCAAAGGTAAATTGGAAGATAAGGTGTTTGGTGTAGTAAGATGAGTCTCATAAGCCAACCAATCCACAACTTGATTTGCCTCCTGATACACGTGACGATATGTTAAGGCATTGTCGAACAGGTCCTTCACCTACAAACAACTTTGAATGATGCTTTTTAGTCTCCAAGGTGGGTTAGTCTTCCTCTTTAAGCATGAAAACTAATTTTGGAGTCTCCCTCCATGGTGATAGGATATTCTTCGAATTCAAGGCTAAGTTATGGGCTTCCCAAGCAGCCCATGCTTCTACTTGACTTATGGTAGAGTAGCTGAGCTTATATGCTTTTTACTCCAACACTTTACCATAATGGTCCCGGGTGATAGAAGCAACAACATTTCCCTTTATTGATGAATGATGCATCAAAATTTATTTTGGTAGTCCCAAAATTTGGATTCCTCTAGAGGATCGGCTTCCATAATTTAAAACCCTCATCCTTGTTGTTTTGTTTTTGGCTTTCCCTATTCTCTGTAAATAAATTGAGAGCCTTGTCTAAAATAACCAGAGGGGGTCTCCAAGTTATTAAGGTCTTTGCAATTTCTGTTTTTCCATACACACCATAGAATGAAGGCTAGCTTTTCCCTCACTAGAGACTTTCTATTATCTAGAGTATTTCCTATTCTCTTCCACTAGTCCAACATCAATTGATTATTTTCACTTAGGCCTTTGAGGTTTGGGCTAACTAACATTCATATTTATTTTGTGTAAGTGCAATTCCTAAAAATGTGATTTGTGTCTTCCTCATTTCCACAAAAGTTACAACAACCACCAATATGTTTAATCCCCTCTTCCTGAGGTGGATTTTGGTTGGGAGCCTATCATTTAAAAGAAGAAAACGGAACATTTTTATTTTAGGAGAAGATTTTAGACCCCAAACAAATGATAACTAGTTTGAATCTTGACCTTGACCCAAAATTGAGGTGCATTTCAACATATAAGCTAATTTAACAGTAAAATTTCCTTTGGGGCTATAACCCCAAATTTGTTTATCTTCCATTGAGTTAACTGAAATAAAGATTGGCTTAAGTTTCTACCAAACATGATTAGGGACCACTGCACAATCTTTTTCTTTATTCCAACAACTCCTTTCATGGTCTATCATATCCACTACGAAGAGGCTTTCATTTTCACTAATATCTTGATTTATTTCTTCAGCTAATGTCTTCTCATTTATCTAGTGTTGATGCCAGAATTGATTGACCATTGTCTACCATCCACCGCATGCCCCTCTTTAGAAGCTCTCTAGCATGGAGTATCTCTTTCCATGCCCAAGAAACATTTTTATTACTCTTGACTGTCTAGAAATATTCCCTTCTTAGGTATTTACTTTTGATAATTTTGACGCATATGTTTTCTTGATTATTTATTATCTTCCATCCCAACTTTGCTAAGTTTGCCTCATTTACCCAATTGAGCTTTCTTACTCCTAAACATCCCCATCTTTTGGCGGTGCAAATCCATCCCCATTTTTGGATATGGATGGGTTTCTTTTCATTTGAGTTTAACCATAATCCTCAATGGTATTGGGTGGTATTTTATAGTAACCCATAATGAATTGTGGCATCATGTTTGTCATGGAATTTAGTAGAATTAGCCTCCCAACTAGAGAGAGGGAATATCTTTTCCAATTTGTAAGTTTTTGGACCATTTTTTCTTTGATGATTGCAAAGGTATTCTTTGTCATCTCCTTGTGATAAAAAGGGCCCCCAAATAAGATTTTGGGTTGGATTCCAAGGGAATTCTCAGAATTCTTGCAAGAATTTTTTGAAATTTATGAGGAGTATTGTTAGAGAAAAGAATAGTGGATTTTGTGAAACTTGGGCACTTGCCAAATGCTTTTGCAAATTTTGAAATTAATTTTCAAACAAGTAGGAATGGTAATGTTTGCAAAAATGAAACAACCATCAATAAACTACAGAATAGAAATGTTTGGTCATTCTCTAGAAATATTACAAGCAATTTGATTCTCATTCCCCCTAACCTCTTTCTCCAGCTTTTTTGAGTGAGTTTCAGCATAGGGAACAAAAAATATAAGGAGACAGGGGTCTCCCTGTTTAATCTCCTTGTTTGGTTTAAATTCCTCCACTAAGCTCCCATTTATAATAAGCCGATAAAAAACCATTTTGATACATTCCAAAACCCACACAACCCATTCCATGACCTGGTCAGGTTAATTAAAGAGTAAACTGAAACTGACCTGTTATTAAGCAAAATCGACCTGGTCAGTTTAGGTCGGTTTGGTTGCTAAAAAAATCTCTCCCAATTTGGTTTAATAATTCAGCTACAGCCTATAGAACTTAACCTACCAATGCATCACACACAATAAAGCTTAAACCTACCAATACACCACCATACACCTCTAGTCTAGGAAGGACTAGGACTCCTATAATCTTATTTGCCTATTTGGTGTAAATGATACCTTAGAGAGTAAAGAACCTCTCTTTTACTCTTTCCAAAAGTGCAAGAAGCTCAAGTCTCCAACGTGTCCACTCTCCATTTCTCCAAGACTCCTATCATAGTATCGAATGAGAAAATTTCCAAATTTGGCAAGTCTAAAGGTGTAAGGATTTTGATTGAAATGCTTTCCAATCCCAAAATGGTTTTTAAAATTGACTAAAATTGTGTCCTTACCCCCTCCCCCCCCCCTAGCCATATTCAAACTTTCCTATTTGATGTAAAATTTACTACTCAAAAAAGGAAAATAATCCTAAAGACTAGAAAGAAGAAACTAGAAAGTTAATGTTAAAAATAAGTAACTAACTAAGTAACTAGAAAGAAGAAACTAGGATAGAGATATCCTAGTTAGGGATTACCTAGTAACTACTAACTAGCTAACTCAGTTTGGTTTGGTTCGGTTTCAGTCTTCACATAGAAAAACCGAAACAAAACCGATAATTCGGTTTACCCCTCTTCACAACCCAAAACCGACTGGTGGTGAAGAAAATCCGGCCAAATGGAGTTGGATCGGACCGGGTTGGTCAGTTTGGCATTGTTTGTGAATAACCCTAATATCTATTTTGCAGGCCATAATCCCTAACTTCCCTTTTTTCTCATTGAATAGATCATTTTGTGGGCTATAAAAATGTATTCATTTATTTGATGTTTGGGAACAAAAGCACTTTGATATGGGGAGATAATTTTGTCTAGTAGATGCTTAATCCTATTTACTAGGATTTTCGCAACAATTTTGTAAATTACATTGCATAGACTAATTGACCAGTAATCATTTACTGTTTATGGATTTTTATTTTTTGGGATTAGGGGGATGAAGGTTTGATTGATAATCCCATAGAGCTTCTCATTATAAACGAATGATTTAACCACATTCATACAATGTCTCCAATAATATGCCAAAATTGAAAAGAGAGTTTAGACCATTAGAGCCGAGAGCTTTCAAGTCCTTGATTGATTCAAAAGCTTTCCTTATTTTAGCATTTGTGACTTCCCTAATGATTTACCTATTTTTCTCGTTCATGATACATTGATTAACATCACTAATAAAATTATCGATTCTAATAGTACCCTCTGATTTAAATCTCTTTTCATATTTTTAGTTAAATAGTTTGATATTTCTGAAAAATATTTTATCCATTGTCCATCTTCATTTTTTATCCCATTATTCTATTTCAATACCTTCATGGTGGCCATAGAATGAAAAAATTTATTATTTCTATCTCCTATATTTATCCAGTTTATCTAGTTGTTTTTGAAGAGTGCTTTCCAGGTTAACTAGCACTACATTAGTCAGATCCTGATAAATATTTTTTTGAACTTTATCCAATCTGTCCATTAAGATTTTTTTCTTTTTAAATGGGTTTCCAAATTGATTTTTATTCCACACTCTCAATTCTTCACTAGGTTATTTCTTTTTTTAATGAACTAGATAGCTCTCAACCCATTAACTTCAATATTCCATGCTGATCCACAGCCTCTATGATTTTTGAGGATTGTATCCCTACATTTTCCTTCAAACCAAACATAGCCTTAACTCCTGAGATTTCATCAGTCACTTGGGCATTTCCGCCATCCCATTCTTCTTCCATAAAATCATCATCGGCATCCTCTCCTTCATCAATTTCCTCTATTGGATCATGGTCATCTTCATCCTCCACGTTTTCTTCTTTATCTTTGTATGAATTAAGTTGTCAATTTCCTTTAGATGATTGCTTCTTTCAATGTTGAGTCTGCCATGGTTTGGAAAGTGATAAGCATTTTGTCTATTTCCTTTACTCCTTTTCTTTTGAGCCCAAAGCATGTTGGTGAAGCTTCTTTGAGGTTCATTGGTCACATTACTCGAATTGATGAATCTGGCTTTGGAAAAGTCTCTTGTGATGGGATTAGAGATCCATCATATGGATGGTCGAACCTTGCTGGTAGGTTGGGTGAAATTTCAAAAATTTCCTCTCCCCTCATCTGGGAATCACGTTCCCTGTTTTAGAAAATTTACATTTTCAATGATCAATCTTGAACCATAAATCGAACCAGATTTGAAAACAGAAGCAGGAGAGGGATATACTTGATACGGAGAAATAGTATCTCCCAACGGAGGTGTTCACACCCAACGTAGGAACCAAAGACTGCTACCACTGAAGATGGTGCAGTGTAGGATGGAATAGAATCAACAGTGTTCTTCCAAAAGAACTGAACCCTTCACAAGAATTCACTGGGGCTGTGAGCAGAACTTCAGATTAGCCTTTCTCTAAAGGCTGATGTCAAGATCCAATCTTGATCATTCCTGCTAGGAAGAGAAGATCAAACTGGCAGTAATGGCGGCGGCAGGAAGGAGGTAGCAAGGAGAAAACAGCTCAGTCTCACTAGGTGTTGTGTTCTCTCTCTGTTCTGAATGTGATGATTTTCTAAAGTTGCTGCCCCTTTCTGCTTTTATAACCTTAAAGGGATCAGCTCCTAATCCCATTAGGAGTTGTCGATCCAAATCATATTTGGATCTGAATTTCTTTTAAGAGATAAGGATAGACCCTTATCTTATCTGCATATTAGATCATCAATCTCCTAATTTGATTAGGAGGTTTCTATATCTGAATTTGTATTCAGATTTGACTCTCTGAGTGGATAGGGCAAGGCCCTATCCTATCTACTAATCTAATCTTAGATTCGCCCCCTCTTTAACTGATCAAATCAGCCCAATTCGAAATGGGCTTCAGGCCCAATAAGATTATGTGCTCACTTAGCCTTCCAAACTACTGCCCAATTGGGCTTCATTGTATGGCGTGGGACCCAAGCATTGATTTACACATCATCCACAAGGGTCCCAGCCTTTGTTACAATGCCTAGCCGAATTCACTAGAAAGCCCAGTGAACCCCCTGAGCCCATCACATGGATTCTATGGGCCCAACACTTACACTAGGTGGTCCCTGGGATAAGCCACCTTGTAACACCCAAGGAATGTGGGCAGATGCAAGATTAGCCCATCAGGTATTACCCTCAATGGTCTTACACATAACCTCTCATTCCATAATGATCATTCACTGCCCGACAAGAGAGGACCTCTCCCTCGACTGCAAGGAACAGTGCTACACTCTCTTTTCACATGGATCTCGGGAATTAAAACCTTTGCAAACATTTTGAAACCATAAAATATATATACTTTTATATATAAAATATATTTTGCAAGACAAATCTCAACAATTGAAATTGGTTGCCAACAGTCTTGGTTTCCATCAGAAAGAGTGCATCCCCGATCATTACCTTTGTCCGACAAAGGTGTTGATCCTGTCACTATGATCACCCACTCGGATGAATTCTTTGATTGTCCCAACATGCCTAGGTTTTGACCCCCTCTAAGGATCTCACTGATTGGCATATGAAATATAGCCCAATCCAACACCTGGTGCAATATCATAATCGAGTCTAGGGGTCAAGTGTAAATTTCTAGTTTTGCCCACTAATCTCCAAGGTCCAAGGCAATACTAGAAATCTGGTCCGGTTCAAGGTTTCAAGTAATCCTACACTACATGTGCTTTGGGCCTCACCCTGGCAGCTGAGATAGGCCACCCCAACACTTGGCAGCACACCAGTGTTAACCTTAGCAGGATAAATCTCCCTAGACTTATCCAACGGCTGTGAACATTCTAAACTAACACAAGTCTCATTAAATGTCCAATTTAAGGGTATTACATAGAAACACACCACAAGAACAATAATCAAATATGCACTTCATTCATTTACAATAAATGTCCTAAGTACATCAAACTGATTGGAACTAAGGGCATACAACTGTCTAACAGCTCCCACTTGCACTTAGGTTCAATCTGGTACTACCCGGAGTCTCAGACTTTCCACGTGTTTCTCAAACACTTTCTGTGTTAGTGGCTTAGTCAATGGGTCTACCACATTCTCCGCTGAAACTACCTTTTAACATCAATCTCCCGTAGATCCAGTGTTGTCACACAATAGTGGAATGGGTGATGTGCAGAATTCCAAATTCCAAAATGAACACCTTCATTCATAAGGTAGCCTCACTTACGACAATGTGTTTGGCTTGGGTTGTGGACCGTTATTCTTACTATTTGGGACCCCTGTTTGCTGACTTTCAGCAAACAACACACGATCCTATCGTGAAAACATACCCCAAATGTAGACTTTCTATCATCTAGATCTAATTGGAAATCAACATCAGTATACCCCTGGATCTGTAGTGAGCTACCATCGAATACCAGACAAAACTCTTTTGTCATTCGAAGGTACTTAAGTATATTTTTCATAGCGGTCTAGTTCTCCTGCCCTGGGTTGGCTTGGAATCTGCTTACCACACTCACTGGTTGGCAATGTTACGACGAGTGCACAACATGGCATACATGATGCTCCTTACGGCTGAGGCATAAGGAACGTCCTTCATGCCCTCAATCTCAGAAGTCTTGGGAGACATTTTCTTGGAGAGAGTGACTCCATACCTGAAAGGAACATTTCCCTTCTTGGAGTTCTCCATGTTGTATCTCTTGACAATTTTGTCAATGTAAGCAGATTGGGATAATCCAATTATCCGCTTCGATTTATCTCTATAGAGTCGAAGACCCAGTATATAGGAGGCTTCTCCAAGATCTTTCATGGAGAATTGCTGTGAAAGCCACACTTTCACCGTAGTCAACATTCTTACGTCATTCCCAATGAGTAGAATGTCGTCTACATACAGAACCAGAAACATAACCTTATCCCCACTAGACTTCCCATTAACCCAGGACTCATTCGGGTTTTGCTCAAAGTCAAACCTTTTGACGATAGAGTAAAAAATGTTCCGACTCCTAGAAACTTGCTTAAGTCCATATATGGATCTATTTAACTTACATACCATGTGTTCCTGACCCACAGCTATGAAACTTTGCGGTTGCGGCATGTAGATATCTTCAATAAGATCTTAATTCAGGAATACAGTTTTGACATCCATTTGCCAAATCTTGTAGTCATGGTATGCTGCTACAACTAGCAGAATCCGAATGGATTTAAGCATGGCCACAGGCGAAAAGGTTTCTTCATAATCGATGCCCTCTTTTTGAGTATACCCTTTTGCCACAAGACGAGCTTTGTAGGTCTCAACCTTACCATCAGAGCCCTTCTTTCTCTTATAGATTCATTTGTAACCAATTGCTTTTACCTTGGGGGTGGATCTACTAGAGTCCAGACTCCATTGGTCTCCATTGAGTCCATTTCAGCTCTCATGGCATCTACCCACTTCAGGGAATCTATGTCCAACATAGCTTCCGCATAAGACACGGGATTCTCCTCACTAGTCAAGGCTTCCACTAGGTAAATATCCTGGTCATAGCCAAAACGGAGTGGTGGCCTGGACACTCGGGTAGATCTTCTAGGTTGATCAATACCTGGAACCTGTGGGATACCTTCCACTGACCCTAAGCTCTCCTCATCAAGAAATATTTCTTGACGGTGTGAGTCCAGGATATAATCATTCTCCAAGAACTGTGCATTTCAGCTGTAGAACACCTTCTGCTCTCTTGGGTCATAGAATAGGTAACCCACAAAGATTTTTGGGTAGCCTATGAATAGGCAACGACTGGTCTTGGATTCCAACTTGTCCGCACTCATTCTTTTAACGTGCGTAGGACAACCCCAAACCTTCAAGTGTTTGACACTTGGTTTCTTTCTAGTCCAAAGTTCGTATGGAGTATTCAGAACCGATTTGGTTGGAACCTGATTCAGCACGTATGTTGTAGTCTCTAATGCGTAACCCCAAAAGAATGTGGGTAACTCTGAGTGTACGATAAGTGACCAGACCATATCCAATAAAGTCTTATTCCTCCTCTCTAAAACACCGTTAAGCTGTGGTGTAGCAGGAGGAGCCAACTGTGATACTATCCCATTGACATTCAAGTAGTCCCTGAATTCGTTAGAGAGATATTCGCCTCCTCGATCTGATCGAAGGGTGTTAATTTCTCTCCCTACCTATTTCTCGACCTCTTGTTTGAACTCTTTGAACTTTTCAAAGGATTCGGACTTATGTTTCATTAGGTACATGTAACCATACTGAGAATAGTCATCGATAAATGCAATAAAGTACACGTGCTGGTTACGAGTCCTAACACTCAGGGACCACATACATTACTATGTATAAGGTCAAGCGTGTCTGTACATCTTTCAGGTTTACCGTTGAATGACCGTTTTGTCATCTTACCCTAAAGGCAAGGCTCACAAGTGGAAATATCTTGTACTGTTAGAAAATCCAAAGGACCATCCTTTACTAGCCTTATGATTCGGTTAACACCGATATGGCCAAGTCGGTAATGCCACAGGCATGTGGGATTAATTGTATCATGGATCATTTTTTGGGGATATTAGCTGATGTAATTTCGGCTATATTAGTTTATAGAGAGGGATGTAGAACATAGAGACCATTCTCCAGTTCCCCATATGCGATGAATCTATTGTTTCTTTTAATAGTAATCGTATTACTAAAGAAGACAGAATAACCATCCGCACACAGTTTTGAGACAAAAATCAAATTTCTTCTTAAGTTTTGTACAAAAGGACAACCTTTGAGCACAATAGTTCATTCTCTAAAAATTAACTCTATGATTCCAATGGCCGTAGCTACAACACTTGGAGAAGTCCCCAAGTAAAGCGTTACTTCTCCTTCCCTCAGCCTTCTGCTTACGTTGAACCCCTACAGTGAGTTACACACGTGAGATGAAACACCAGAGTCAATATACTAGGACGCAGAAGCAACCAACAAATTTGTTTCTATGACACAAGATTCGAAATTACCTTTCTTGGATTCCAGGTATTGAGGACAATTCCTCTTCCAGTGGCCGGTCTGCTTGCAATAGTGACAGGCATCTGATGCTTTATCTTTCCTCTACTTCTTGGGTTTGGTGGCCTCTTCTGTGGCTATCTCTTTGCCCTCCTCTTCTTGCCCGAATTGCCTATTTCAACAAGCATGGCAATGGGCTCATCCTTCTTAATCAATTCTTTGGGCCTCTGCAACATATTGCTGAGTTCCTGCAAGCTGACATTTAGCTTGTTCATGTTGTAATTCATGATGAATGGATTGAAGGATAGAGGCAAAGAGTTGAGAATAACATCTATCTGGGTAACCAGATCTAGCCCGGATCCAAGAGCCTCCAGTTCGTTAATATAACCCATCATCCGAAGACAATGGTTGTGAACTTGTTGGCCCTTGGACATCTGCGCGGTCATGAACTACTTCAAGACCTTCTGTTGAGTAGAACGGTTCTGCTCTTCATACATTGTCTTGAGACTGTCTAATATGTCATTGGCTTGTTCGATCTGATTGAACTACCTCTGTATTGGATTATCCAACGAGGCAATAATATAGTAGTGGGCAAGGGAGTTTTTCTCCTCCCATTCTTGGTATTCTCTTCTCTAGGCCTCAGAAGCCCTATCTCCCGGACAATTCGGGGCAGGATTTTTGGCCACCTCATCCAACTTCTCAAAGGTTAAGACTAGCATAAGGTTACGGTACCAGTCGGCATAGTTTGGGCCCTTAAGCTTGTTGTCGTCAAGAAGTTTTGCAAATTGTCCGTTTGCCATTTTCTGATAAAAGAGCAAACATCAGTCCACAACCTAATTTGATTCATGTTCATTACATAGATATGACTTTTAATCTATGTTCCATTCCCATTTGTTCATCTTTGAGATTTCCCTCTTATCTCAGTAACGGAAATAATGACTTGTGTCTAGAAATGTGGGAAACCACATAGGGCATGGAGCCAACTGTTTCAGCTGTAAAACCCCACCACCTTTCTGTGAAGGATCATATCCACTCATCATGTGGGCTTTCCCTTTGGCCTCTATCAGACATGGTTCATAGCCATTTTTTGTTAAACCTTTCTCTCCAGTGAGTGCTCACCCATCATATTCGTGAACGCCAAGGTACAATGAGAGAGTTCCCATTTTCTGGTGAAGCCCCTTCCACATCGGTCTATGATGCCCCTATCATCTTATGAAACACTCAGACAAATCCAACAGCAAATGGATAGCCCATTTTCTGGTGCGTTTCCACATTACTGAAAGACCCATCTTCATGCTAATGATAGAAGGCCTTTAGAGAGTTCATCATATGAATCTCCCTATCACATGCACTCATATTACTGGAGGGAACAAGAATTACACCATAGTTTAATTTAGGTCAAACCAAAGTGGCTTCCACTGACTTCCATAAAGCCAGATTTCGGTGGGCCCTAATCGGCTAGGGTTCTGCACATATCCTCTTCAGGAGGTGTTGGGCCCACCACTGAGGGAGATCATCCAATGATCTTTAGGGACACCATGTCAATGATGTGCATTCAACCATGGTGTGCGCAAGAGCCACTATCGTATTAGCATGGGACAAGTACTTATGGCCCATGGACGTTTCACATCACACATCCATACATCACATGCAGGGATAAATTGATCCAACCCCTTAAATATCTGTAAAGCCCATAATTACAGCCCATTTTAATCCATAACATTAACAATTAACATTATCTTGGTATATGGGCCAAATTAGGGTTAAGCAGTTCGACCCATATAGCTTTCTTGCAAAAGTGGGCTTTTAGCAGTTTTAACAAATTAAAACTGGGCCTTATAGGTTGGGCCGAATTAAACTCTTAATTAATTATCAATCCTTAGGCCCATCAGTGGGAAAATAGGGCTGACAATCAGCCTCTATCGAACCCTATATTCGGTCCGACCAGTTTGGACCAATCTGGTTCGAATGGGTCTAGGGTTTGATCTTTAATTAAAGATTTAATCCAAAAAAATGATATGAAATTAAATACTGATCAAAGAAAAGCAAGAATCGGCCAAAGAGGGCTGTTCGCACATCACATCCTGCAAAACAGAGGTTAGATCACAGAATGCAGTTTCGTAAACTACAAATCGCAGATTGGGATATCCCCATCTACGAAATCTCCTTCCTGCGCCGCCATCTTTGATTCAAAAATAATAAAAATAGAAACCCTAAAATTTCAATTAATATTACATCAGACCGAATCCTATACATTCAGTCTAAAAAATAAAAAAAAATTATTTTATAGACCAAAATAAATAGAAACTGCAAAATCACAGTTTTCTACGCCAATCAAGATCTCGATCTCCAGTTGTACGAACAACCCATAAATCAAGAAAATTATAAAGAACAATTCTAAATAAAATTTAATTTTAGACCATTCGCCCTCTATCTATTCTAGAAAAAAACCCTAATCTGCGCAAATCGGGTAGAACACCTTTTGCCCATTTGCACAGGTTCATATATGCTTTAATTCGGTTCAAGACTTGAACCATGGCTCTGATACCACTGAAAGGATTAGAGATCCATCATATGGATGGCCGAACCCTACAGGTAGGTTGGGCAAAATTTCAAAAATTTCTTCTCCCCTCATCTAGGAATCACATTCCCTGTTTTAGAAAATCTGCATTTTCAATGATCAATATTGAACCCTAAATCGAACAAGATGTGAAAACTGACTTATCCAACACTTGGCAGCACACCAGTGTCAGCCTTACCAGGATAAATCTCCCCAGACTTATCCAACAGCTGTGAACATTCTAAACTAACATGAGTCTCATTAAGTGTCTAGTTTAAGAGTATTACACAGAAACACACCACAAGAACATGAATCAAATATGCACTTCATTCATTTACAATAAATGTCATAAGTACATCAAACTGATTGGAGATAAGGGCATACAACTGTCTAACATCTTGCACAGTCGAACCTTTGACCTTTTGCAACATTCCACTTGTATTGTTTGTTGGCCCATCCTTTATCTCTATTGTGTTCATAACCTGTAAAAACCAAATGTTTTTTTTTTTTTCCATATCATGCCCTCTCATGGGCTTTTGGTTCCTTTGCCTACTAACAGTAATCTAACCATCATTGTGTTTGGATTTTGGGAGTTTTGGCCATTCAAAAGCCTTATGACCCCTCCACCCACAATTTGTGCAAAGGTTGAAGATATTTTCATAGAAAACTTTTATTTTATTTTCTTCACCTCCATAGGTCAAGGGTATTTCAAGGATGAAGGGTCAATTAAGACTAACTCTAACACATATTCTAGGCCACTTTTCTCTTCATACAAATCCCTTTCATTAAATCTTACACTTAAAGTATTAATCACATTAACATTCATTCAATCAATCCTATTTTTGAATTGGGCCACTATCTAATTGTTGAGGAATAATGTAATATGAACTACTACATTTCTCCTCATTTGAATTCCTCTCATTAAGTCTTATAATTAGGGTATTAGCTCTAGTTCTTTCAGTGAATCATATATTAATTATCCTGTTAAAGAAATGTAAGTGTGACAAAGAACAAAATACAAATTTAAAACCAACCCAAAAATGGAGTTGTTTTCCTCTTTGAAGGCAAGTAAAAAATTCAACATTTTGGGTCAATTATGTCAACCCTTGATGTCATTATTAAATAATAATAAAAGAAGTGAAAATACACAAAAGTATAAAAATTACAAAAAATTGTAGAAAACATTTGGGTTTCATCATATTAAACAAAAGTAAGTGTAACAAATAAAAATAGTTTTTGTAGATATATAAATATAAAAAAATTGTATTAAGTGTTGGGAACATATTATTTACCATTATCATCATAAAAAAATGCCAAGTACAAAGCACATGCGCGCTTACTAATCTCTCTCTCTCTCTCTCTCTCTCTCTCTCTCTCTCTCTCTTTTTCTGCATCTATCTATATATATATATATATGAGAGAGAGAGAGAATGAGGGTGTGAAACTTTTTAAATAAAATACCCATGTTTTTTAATTTAGTCTCTCTTTAATTGATAGGGATGATAATATAATTTGAACCACTATTTTTTACCTCATTTAATTCTTTAATTTTTTAGGATTTAATTCCCTCTCATTATGTTTAAGGTGTTAACTATCATTATCTTCCATTAAATTCTACTAACTATATCTGTATCCAATATTTTTAACAATATAGGACTCATGTCTTTTTTAAAATCGACCCAAACAAGAATCCAAGTGGCAAGTAAGCAAGTCAACCATTTAGGTCAAATGGGTCAATACATGACATCACAATTAAATAATAAAAATTTTAAAATAGAAATAAATTAATACAAAAAATAAAAACTTTAAATAAGAAATTATGTGTAGCTCTAATATTTTATATTAATCATATTAAACATAAATAAGTGTTCTAAACAAGAATAGTCTTTATTGATGATAGAAAAGAAATAAAAAAAATTAAAACTGACCAAAAATGAAACTATTTTCTTTTTCGATGATAGGCCAACAATTCGGCGTCTAGGCTGAATGTGTAAATCATTAATGCCATAATTAATACTAAAAGTTAAAAAAAAGATAAAAAAACAAAAAGGATGCATAAATCTTGCAAAAAAAAATTGAATACATCTCTAAAGTTTCATATTTTTCATATTAAACAAAAATAACTACAATAAATAAGAGTTAGTTTTATACTCATGGAACTATAAAAAAAATTATAGAAAAAATTAAATATATATATACCTAAACTATTATTAACTCATTAATAAATTCTATTAATTAGATCAATTGTCAATACTTTTAATAATTTAAAACCCATGTTATTTTAAAAATAGACCCAAAAGACAAAATTGTTCTTCTATTCAGGTGGTACTTAAGGCTTAGTTTGGAAGAAGTACAAATACAAATATGTAGAGTGCAAAACCTTGTATTTTGTATTATTTTGTATGTATTTGTACTTCTCCCAAAATGACCCTAAGCAATTCAACCATCTAGGTCAAATGGGTTAAACCATAATGTTATAATTAAATAAGAAATATATATATATATATATATATATATATATATATATATATATATATATATATATATATATTATTACTATCATCATCATAGGAATATAAAATAAAATTTCTAGAAATATTGGGGCATATATTATTACTATCTTCATCACCCAAAATTTCCACAAGCAAAGCATGTGTACAATTGCTACCTAGTAAGAATAAAGGTGGTAACCAATCAGCAAGGGTGGCAAATGGGCAGGTTGGGTTCGGTGTGGGTTGATTATTGTTCGAGTAGCAACCCACCCATATTGATGTACTAACCCATTTTCATTCATATTTAATGCATGTTACTAGGTCACAACCCACCCTGACCCATCCATATTGACCCATTAATTCAAATTAAACACTATTCAACATTTTCTCAATTTCAAATTCTTTTTTATACAAAATTCAAATTCAGTAACTAGGTCGGTCAAACCCGTATAACTGAATGTATAAGAGTTTATAGGGGATCAAGCTTCTATCCATTTTTGTTCTTCTTATGACTGACACGTGGTACATATATGTCGAGTCAACCCATATATCCAACAAGTTCCGAAAAACAAAAAAATGCTAAGAAATAAAAAAATGTAGAAAATTGTAGATGTTCTTTAAAAATTTCAAAAAATGCAAAATATGTAGAAAATATAGGAAAATTGCAAAATTCGATAAAATTTTTCAAAAAGTGTAGAAAATATTAAGGGAATTTTAGAATAGTTGTAGAAAATGACAAAACTTTTGTAGAAAAATGAAGATAATTTACAAAAAAAAAAAAGAATGCAAACAATTGTAGAAATAAGATAATTATACAAAAAAATACAAAAAATTGAAAAATGCAAAAAAGTTATTCCAATTAATTGGTTCTTAAATGCCATTAACAAAAATTATGTAGGTGCCATTTTTACCTGATTCTCAAATGCCAATTAATGCCTCTCTTTGTTGAACAATTGTGTCAAACTACAAGTTTTTAGATGCTGAAAATTAGTTCTTTATTCATGATGTATCACATCTCACTAAATCTCCCTCTTCTGTCCATATTTGTCCCTATAGAAATAAGGCTTAGTTTGGAAGCATTACAAATGCAAATATGTACAGTGTAAATACATACAAAATAATATAAAATATAAGGTTTTGTACTCTACATATTTGCATTTAATTTGTACTCCTTTCAAACTCAGCCTAAGAAAAAAAAACCACAAACTTCAATCTATGATTGAGATGTTGTAAAGAATGAAACTTTCGAGCAACTACCTTGGTTGAGAGCAATAATGGTGAAAGGGTTGTGGTTGCAAACAAACCTTTGTGGCTACCCTCACTAACTCCATTTGAAACCTTCAATTGTTCCACTTCCCATAATGAATCTTTGCTTGAAAGCTAAAACCCTAACTTTGTTAAGAAGGGAGACTTAATGATTTTAGTTGAAGCTTCCTTGTTCTTTAATAGTGGAGAGGTGGAGCATGATTGCATAAGGGACCCTAGAGAGAGAGAGAGAGAGAGAGAGAGAGAGAGAGAGAGAGAGAGAGAGAGTTTCCTTCTTCCTTGTTTTGTACATGTGTAGAGTTTAGAGGCAAAACATGATAGACTCCAGAGAGAGTTTGTGTTCTACTATCTTGAAGGAGGAGGAGAATAAAATAGGTGGGTATATGTGATTTCCCCTCGACCCTAGGAATTGACCCAATGGGTATCCTTGACTTAAGTTCACTTGACCCTTTTTTCTCCTAACCCTAATTGGTTACTTGACCCATATTGGTTGGAAAATAAAAAAGGTGGGTATATGTGATTTTCAAATGGGTGGATCAAAATTGCTAGCCCTACCAATCAAATGCTATTTATCCAAATTCATGGGAGGGGAATTTGATTGGTTAAAGCTCTTCCATTATCATGTCTTTTTAGTAACAAATATCTTTTCCATAAGAAAGAGTCTTAGGGCCCATTTGGGAAGACTTTAGTTTTGATTAATTTGCTTTCATTGATATGCTTTGAAGAAGTTACTAAAGATAGCTTCATCGAAAAGTCACTTTCTTGACTCACAAAAAGTGTATTTAGGCAAATATCTTATCAAATTCATCCTTATCTAATGCACAGTATAAACAGTTTAGGACCCTTGCATTCAAAGATATTTTATCATTTTGTTCCTTTGTCCGTTCTAAGGATTCTTTCTTTACAATTTCATCTTCTACCCTTTTGATTGGTTTGTATAGTCCAATGTCTGTCTATTACTTTTTAGAGATCATAATCCACAAATATGAGATAAGTTCTCAATCTGGCTTTTTGGTAGTCAAAATCTTTTCCATTGAAGAATGGAGGTTTGGAAATGGACTATTGTTTTGAATGGAAGATATTATCTTGGGAGGCCATAGTATCACTTATATTAGTTGTCAAGTTGATTCAGCTAGTGAAGCTATTCTGATACCACTTGTTGCCAACCCAACAGGGAAGTGAATTAGTTGTTTAAAAACATTTTCCCCCTTTCTATTACCTAAAGCCTTCTAATGAGTATGAACATAATAACAATAAAAATGAAGCTTGTGTGTGCTATGTGAATGTAGTGCAATAAAATGCAATAAAACAAATAATTATAAACAAGAAAACAAAGATGGAAGAAAATGTTAAATAGATAAATAGTTTTTATAAAGGTTTGGCCAATTCCAGCCTATGTCCTCTACTTAGGACCTTCTTGAGATTTCCACTAAACTAACCTAATTAGCTTCCCAAGTGCTAGTCAAACCTTTACAACCCTACAGAACTTTCGGGTTCTTATCAACTCTACTGTTAACAATTGGAACACTTACAGATTACAAATGATGTAGCAGTGAAAGCACAAATACAAGTAAAAACCTCTTACTAGGTAGATATAAACATGTACAAATCAAGATAATATCAACAACAAGAGGATGCAAAACAATAATAAGTTGGCATAAGACATTCTCCAATTTTGATGAGAAATATATAAGCCACAAGGGCTACTCAGTTTTTCTCACTTTAACTAATTAAGCTTAAAGAACTCTTATTCTCTTGATAACTCTTGCTCACAAAATGCTGTCAATATAGTAGATATAATTCTTTTTAAGTTCTTGTTCAATCTTAGCTCTCAAACATCATTTTATAGATGTTGAGACTAAGTGACCATTGTAGATATGATGGAAATGACCATACTTATATGTAAATGTTTTAGATCAACCTCTCAATGAGTAGAAGCCTTACCAAAATAAGAAACTAGTTGTTGAGCCTTCAAATGATCATTTTTCATTGCAAGAAATCAATTGATAACTTTTATTGGTTGACTATCACTTAGGGGAGGGAATCTATTTTCTATGGTAGTCGACCAACCCCTCATATTAGTTAACTAGCAAGTTATGCCAACACTCGGTTGTCAAAGGTAGTCAACTCATGGATAGTGACAATTTATTTCATGCCTTAGCTGTCAAAGGTAGTTGTCAGCACCCGATTTTTGTTCGGTCCATTGCCTGAATCCCAATTCACCCCAAATTCCCGATAAAACCCTTCTGATCCTTCTAAAACACCTAAAAATCCAAGAAACCCGAATTTCACCCCGAAAGCCCTCAAATCTGCCGTTAAACCTGCCTGATACCAATCTGATAGCCCTTGATAAATCCCTATCTACACTTTTACCCTCAGATTAGATACCACCATTAGATTGAAGATCTCTGAAAACAACTACCCATAAAATTTCAGCTCAAAATTCCTTCATTTACCTCTTCATCAAGTGAAGATTCCATTCTAACGCCTTTTGTTAGCCTACTTGAAACCTATATTCGCTTGATCTTAACATATCCAAACCGATCAAACCACACCATTAAACTCTAGATACATCAAAACACCCGCCCATAAAGTTTTAACCCCAAGTTTCCCCATTTACCCTTTCATCAAACTAAGATTCCATTCTAGATCCCCTCATTGACCCAAGTTCCTATGATCTTGTCCCCTTGAACCAATCAAACATCACTATCAGATCCCAGACATCACTAAATACCCACTTGTAAAATTTCATCCTAAAATACCCCTGTTTTCCCCTCGATCACATACAAATTTTATTTCAAGGCTTCAGATTGACCAAATCAAACCCTTTTCCAGATCTGCATGATTAGGGCCAATTTGGCCCTCTCCAACACCATCAAACAACTCAGAATATCCGAAAACCCTCTCTTACCAAATTTTGACAAAAAATACCCCTGTTTACCCACCCATCTAAAAAGATTTCGTTTTGGCCAATCTCATTAACTGATATACACAAAATCCCTCTTTGTGGTCAGACCCATCTTAACCCTATGGTCTTTGACCCCAAAAATCCCAACCATCCATTAAGGAACCCATGAACCCAATTTGACCCCATTTTTCCAAAATTACCAAAAGGCCCTTCAAATGCCCCAAAATTATGAAAATGTCATTATCCCTCCATATAAATATAACCTAACTATCTCTTTCGCCCTAATTGGAAATTAGGCAGTGTTGATCTTCTTCTCATGACAAACCCAAACCATTGGTGCCTGACTCTCCTTCTTCTCTCTTTCTCCCCCCTCTCTCCCCCTTCTTCTTCTCCTAGTTTTCGTTAATCCTTCAAAAACTTACTGTTCATTACTGTTCATCCTCTTCGAATGAGAAAACCAGAGCAGTAGCATTCTCCCTTATCCCAGTGAATCTCCAGCCATTGGCAGGACTCTCATTTTTTACTAGATCTAGCGATAGATTCATCGTCTTTAGTGTCGTTTCCCCTCTCCTATCCATTTCTTAGTGTCTGTTGAAGTTGTTGCTAGTCCATTCATGCATGGAAGGAGGAGTCAGACTCGACTGTTTCACCCTTGCACACTTTAGTCCTTGATCCATATCAGTGGAACACACCAAACTCACCTAGATTTCCCATTTGCAACGTCAAACAATCGATCAAGATATCATTTAGGTAAATCTGAACCATTCATTTTTGTTTACAACGAGGATTTGAGATTGGGGATGAAAGTTGATGGAGTCGGTGCCATCAAAATCACTTCCATAAATTTTGATCCCTGATCCAGACTAATCGGTTTTCCAAAATTACCAAAATGCCCTTCAAAACCCCCAAAATTACAAAAATTCATTTTCCCTCCATATAAATATAAGCTAGCTATCTCATTCTCCCTAATTGGAAATTAGGCACTATTCATCTTCTTCTCATCACAAACCCAAGCCAGCGGTGCCCGATTCTCCCTCTTCTCTCTTTCTCCCCCACCTCACACACCATAGTTTTCAAGGCTCAAAGGCGAGGCTAGGCGACTGGGGGGCACCTAGTCGCCTAGTCACCCAGGTGATAGATTTTTTATGTTAAAAACATAAATCCTAGGGTAGTTCCCTAGGTACCATAACCATATTTCTTTAACAATTATTCATGATTTTCATAAGAAAAGTATAAATTTCATATTAAAGTATTGAAAATCAACATATTCATGAGAAGAAGAGGAAGAAGGAAAATAAAATTCAAAAAATATAGGGGCTGAACCCTTATTTTTGTTATAGGAAAAGAAGAAAATAAAAAGTATTGGTAGTAGTAGTGGTAGTAGTAGTAGTAGTAGTAGTAGTAGTGGAAGAAGAAGAAGAAGAAGAAGAAGAAGAAGAAGAAGAAGAAGAATATGTGGAAGAGGAAAATGTGCTGATTAGATAAAATTTTTAGTTCTTCCTTACTTATTGGTTCAGGTTTTTTAAGCCTTTGAGGGTTCAATACAGCATTTAGCAATGTTTGTGTTGATTAAACCCTAATATATAAGAAAATAATAAAATGGAATTAGTATATAAACACACAAAATGATTATTTTAGTTTAATAATGTCTATTTTATAATTATAATCTCAAAAAAGAATGAATAAAAAAGTTTTTTATAGTAGGAAGTAGAAAACTGTTAGATGATTAGGCGAGGCAAGCCTCAAAGGGCGCCTTGTCGCCTTGACAACTATGTCACACACACACACACACACACACACACATACACACACACACACACACACAACTATGCCACAAAGTTTTTTATGAACCGAGACTACTTTTTTCCTGTATTTTTGCTATTTATAGGTTGTAGCTTGGGGTTTTGTATGAAATGACATGAAAATTGAAAATAAAAAAGAAATGGGGAAATCATTATGATTGGTACAGATTTTCTAACATTTGTTTTGATAATAAATAATTATGTGAATATTTTAATCAAATATCAAGATACAAATCTAATGAAAAAGGGATAAAGAATTAAACAATGAAAGGAGTTATACGCATTTGCCTAAAAATAGGCCTCATGGTAAGGGCTAGGATTGTAGGCCTACAAAACTTGGTAGGTCATACCATTGTCTTGTGATGTCTTAGAAAAAGTACTTTACAAAACATATCACATGTGAAAAAGAATTGACTTTTCTTTTAAACGGCTATAGCACATTATGTATCCCATTGTATACAATCGTTTGGGTTGACTTTACTCGGTTTGTAAATTCAAAAACCATGACCCAAACCAATCAGTTGGTTTATTTATGTCTTTAAAGCGAGGCTCACCGGAAAGTTTACAAAACCGATCAACTCAGATCAAGTTGGGTTGGGTTGGTCAGTTTGATCGATTTGGCCCAATTCGTGAACAACCCTGAAAATCACTCCCGTAAATTTTCATCCCTGATCCAATCTAACTTGAGTTCTGTTATATTGTTTTTTTAATGAATGAACATAATTTATTAAACCAGAAATATGAGGCAATACAGGAGACCCAAGAGGAGGCACGAGTTGTTACCTCTTCTAGCAAGTATTATATCAAATTAAAAAACAGAAATAGCCAGAAATAAAATTATAGAGCAGCCGAAAATAAATGTTCCCTTGAAGGCCCTTGCTTATCTAACCCATCCACTAAGGTATTTGCTGATCTTCCCACCCAAAGAGATGTAACAATCATGTTTCTTATGAGCCAGTTGACTTTTCTTTAACAGGTGTCTATGTCGCCACATAGCTGAAGCTGGGTTTGTCAGCCATCCCACAACAATCTAAGAGTCCCCTTCAACTACGAAGTGCTGAACTCCTAATTGTTTTGCAATTTGAATATCTTGTACTGCCGCTAACATCTTAGCTCTATTGGAGTCTCCTATTGCCATGGGGCCTAAAAACAATTGTAAGATGTTGCTCTCTTTATCTCTCAACACCCCTCCTATCCCCGATAGGCTTGGGTTTCCTTGGCTGCTTCCATCAAAGTTCAGTTTTGCCTATCCTTCAGGCGGAGGCATCCACACTGCAGATTCCTTGTCCTTCCTTGTATGGCTGTTAGCCATCGCTATCCAGCTTCTCCAAATATCATCAAAGGAGAATGTATGAAATAAGTCCATAGTTCTTAACTAATGAATGGCCCTAGTCAAGATATGGTCCTCAACAGCCTAAATGCTTCTTTCCTTCTCCGTTAATACCCTTGCATTCCTTTCTTCCCAGATTGTCCACAAGGCGGCTGCTCTAATACATCTCCACATCATTTTTCCTTTTTCATAGGCTACACAAAAAAGGAAGGATCGAACAACTAACTTAAGTTTGTGGACAGATTCCACTTGCACCCAAACAAAGAAAAATCCAACTCCAAATAGCACTAGAAAAGGAACAAGATACAAGTGAGAGCAATCCTCACCACTAGCCCTGCAAAGTACACACCAGTTAAGGGACAAACACAAGGAAGGCCTTTTCTTCTACAAGTAGTCCAAGGTATTAATCTTCTATAAAGCACCTCCCAGTAGAAAATAATAATTTTAGGTGGAACCGGTCTAGACCATATCTCCTTGTGTAGGTATGTAGCATTTTTTCAAACCATTAGAGAACATCCAACATCAAGATTAACACTGTAAAGATGCGTGCAAACAACCCACAGTCAATCCCCATGCTACGATGAATCTGCAATACACCGTCAACCCTGTGATGAACTCACAAAGCGTATCGTAAAACTGCGATAAACTCGCAATCCACCGGGCCTACTCGATTCCCAAACCAAGGGAAACCATAATCGAACCCATCCAATGGCCTCAAGCCTACTCGAGCGTGCGATAAACCCATGCCCACTAGAGTGTGCGGTAAACCAACGGCTCACAAACCCACACGTAACCCAGATCAAGAGAAATCCAAGCCGAGCCCATGGTGAGGCCCATGTGCACCTGAAGGAATGTGGAACCTATGATGGCAAAATATGTGACGAAGTGCCATGTGGAGTCAGCAATGTGGCGCTCGCCTAGCGGTGATGTCGTTATTGCCACATCAATTAAGTTAAACCGCGTAAAAGGAAGTAGCACACATGAGTAATGAGCAATCTTGAGGAGAAGGAAAGCCAATCCTCGAGAAGATACTCATGAGACACATGGTGATACCCCAGTAGCACACCTAATAATTGACATTGATCCAATATTCCCTTTCCCAATACGGTGCAAATACCCTTATCGCCTACCTTTCAGGATCTCGGGATCTCCCCCTATAAATAGAGGTCCTCTTCGTATTGAAAGGGATTCAATCCTTAACATTTTTGGCACCTAGCACTCCCGAGTGCTCCCTCTCTCTCCAATTCCCCATCTTCACACCCTTAATCCCAAAAAACTCATTTCCCTACTCATAGGCCTCTCTTTGTCTTTCAAAGAAACCACTCCCTAACCAAGCCTTACCCCACCTATAGTAGAATCTTTGGTTCTGTCTTTGATCATAGAGAATGGTCTTAAGAGAATCAACCTCACCACAATCCCTAAAGAGCAGAACAATGCCCCAGAAAACACCAACCTCGGGGGTAGAAAACCAGCCTAAAATAGAGATGCCTATCTAGGTTGACGTTGAGATACTCTTAAACAAAGTCTATGGTTCGAGGCACTCTTCGAAAGCAGATTCAAGAAACTTGAGCAAAGTCAGGAGGAAACACGGAGCGCCCTCCAAATCTTACTCAACTGTTTGGCCCAAGCTGAATAGACACCCGTCGCCACTCTTACCGGTGTTCCTAATCCTAATCCCAATCCCAACCGTCATGCCTCCAACCCGACTCCAACCTAGACGGGCCAGCAGGGCCAACTCGACCCCAACCCAGATGGGCCATCAACACGTCCATCAATCCCATGCCTTTTCCTATGTTGACCCAACGGTAGAGGTCCTTCGCAACCAAGATGAATTGAGAGAATATGTCGAGGACTCAACTGTCCTGCAAAAACCCTACTCCTACTACATCCTATACAAGCCTTACCCCGCCGGGTACACCCCTCCCCAATAGTGGCCACAATATGATGGTTAGAGAGGCATCCCGTAGAAGAACATCCGCAAGTTCGAGGACATCCTCAGTGCATTTGCCCTTGATGGGGATCTTAAGGTATAGGAATTCTCAATGTCATTAACTGGCCTGGCATACATGGTTCATGAGCCTCACCCTCGGGAGCATTGACTCATGGGGTGAACTAGCCAAGAGGTTCCTATTAAAGTGGTTCACCCTAGAGAGGAAGTTAACAATGGATAACCTACGGAACACGGAGCAGGGTCCAGGGGAAGATCTTCTGGCCTATGTTATGAGGTTTCAAAAGCTTACACACTATGTCTTTTACGAGCACGCCACCGAAAAGAGCTTCATCGAGTAGTGCGTATAGGGCATGGGCCCTACCTTCAGAATCGGCATTGAGAACATTGAAGTTGAAACCTTTACCCAACTTTGGGAGTACGTGGAGAAGGCAACATGAACCATCAAGTACACCTCTCTATACAACAGAAACGACGCATATGCAATTAACAGAAAGCCCTGACATAGCGGAGGAATTAGACAAGGGCCATACCAACGTGATAATCCCCAAGCAAAAAGAAGCATACCTCCCCTCTTCTCTGCACAAGGGAGGAGGTAATCATGATAATGAATAAGCTAGTTGAGGACAGAGTCATAAGCCTGCCGCCAGCACCACCTAGAGTAGACCTAGAAAAAGACAAGCGCGACGGAAGGTGGTGCAACTTCCATCAGACACCACTTCATGATCTAATGGACTGTTTCACTCTACGAAGGTTGTTCGTACAAAAGGTAAATCTGGACTAGTTCGTTAAAAAGGATCTAGCATGCGTGGAAACTGACCCCCTCCCAGCCCATACCTTGGGAGGAAGCATTAACGTGGTTAGAGCAATCAGTCAGTAATAGTCCGATGCTTTGATACAAGAATTATAACAAAGTGAAGAACTGCAACAGTACATCACCAAGAAAGGGGCCTACATGACAACGTAGAAGCTGGCCATCAGAGCGTTGGCAAAAATCTTTCGGTACCTGTTACAGCCTTACAATCATGATCGTAGCAGCATGGAGTTCACAACAGAGGACATGTTAGCCATTGACCCCCAGCATAATAGACTCCTATACATCATGGTAAAAATAGGGGGTTTCGATTTGAGAAGATCGATGGTTGACTTGGGAAGCTCTGCCAACCTCATTTCCATCCATACGCTAGAGCTGATGAACGTTCGGAAGGAAGATATCAAGGGGATGCCACTGGAAGTAACAGACTTCAACAGGAACCCATCCACCATTGAAGGATCCATCGAGCTTCAAGTAGCAATCAGCCCATTCAGCATCATGCAAGAGTTCCAGATCTCGGGAAGGACTTCTTTTTATGCCCTCTTGGGGCACCCATTAATACACAACTTGGCCTTCATCCCCTCGACATACCATCAATGCATCAAAGCTAGATACCAAGGGTGATTGATAAGGATTCCGACCACTAGGGACCCCTTCGACAAGTTTGAGACACACTTACAGGACGCCATCTACTTCACGGAATTGGCAGACGACGGTGAGACGCGGATGGCCAAGGTCGATGGAACAAAGCTGCCTCATCCGCCAGACAACAAGCCTGCGGTGACCACTGAATGCAAAAAGAGGAGCAGATGTGTCCGAGTAATGGGGAACAATGGGCAGGACTACTACACTATCGTCGAGGACTACGAGGATGGTGAACTACCTGAACCAAGAAAGCCATCCCTAAGGTATGATTTCATTATAATTTATCTTATCTAGCATAGCTTTATCGTAGCATGTGCCGATAGTAAAGATCTTTCTTCTATTTCAAAAAGGGGGGGTGCATTCTTAATGTACGATCCATCATCAATATTTTCCATATCAATGACCTATTTATCAAGTCACTATAATTCTCTAACAAATAACTCTAAGTAATGTTTCAACCGGTACCATTTCACTGTATCGCAAAATGATGTCGCTATGGTCACACCATCAAACAATGGTCTAGTCATTTAACTAGACACAAAGGTACAACATTTAACCACAAACCTATTTAGACACGAAATTCCCAAAATTCAAAACAAACAGTAATGTGGACAACACCAGGAGTTAAGAGAAGACGTTCTAGAATACTTTGATGAACATACAAATTGTCTATAGTTTATGAGGTCTTTACATGAATTCTTATGCTGGTTTTATTCAATTTTGCCCTAATTTAGCTTAATGCCAAGAAAAATTTCAGGAGTAATCAATTCAAGAAAAAGAAGGTAAAAAATTACCAAATTCAGCCCAACTCAGCCATGGAAGCAAGAGAGCATAATTCGGCCCAAGTAGTGCAAGTTAATTCCTTGGAAAAACCTAAGGAAAGAAGCATAGCAAGGAGAAAATTTCGGCCCAGAAAGAGGAGGCCCATTCTCATCCCAAAGAACAGCCTAGAGTATAGCTAACATGTGCTAAGAAGGAGCTTAATTGTAGCCCAAAGGAGCTAGGGGCAGCAACCCTTAGAAGGTTCTTGAGAGAGCACTCTGAAAATTCTAGAGGATTCAAGAAGGGGCAAGAGCCCCTTGAAAATCTATATAAGGACGCCTCTAGAGGGGGGAGAGGTGTTCATTCGCTTGAGTTCAAGGCTCTCCCATCCCTTGGGGTTCGAACACCTTGAAGAAAAGAAGAGAGAAGAAGAGCTAGGCGCAAGAAGGAGAAGGAGAAGGGCTGAAGGAGTTCAAGCTAGCAAGAAGAGAAGAAGGTGAGCTTGAATTTGGGGAATTTTGATTCAGAGATCTTATGTAATAATTCTTTTTAGTTTCGTCTTTCTTTGGTTCGAATTCAGCTTCTTTTGATGTAAATTTTTCTCTCTCCCTCTTCCATTCTTTCTTGTTGAATTTAAGGCTATAAAATTTCAGATTAACTAATTAATTTCTTTCTCATTCGAATGGATCTGATTTGTTCTTGATGTTTCTTGAATAGAGGGTGATTCTAGATCAGATTACCCAATTTATTTGTCAAAACTCAGATATGAGATTTGTAAGATCTGAATTGCTTGAAAGAGAATTGAGATCTTCAATTTTCAGGTTGGCCAATTTGATCTAATGCTTGGAATTCTTAGAGAGCTTGAGAAAGACTCTAGGAATTCAGATCTACTATTGAAGAACTGAATTGCATGCAAGGTTAGAGATAACTTGCATAATTCAGTTGTTGATCAATTCAGATTTGAATTGATGCCTTAGATGTGCTTGAAGAAATGCATGCATGAATGATTAGATTATTGCTAGAGATAGAAGAACCGTCACTCATGCATAGGATGAACATGCGCTTGAGAGAGGCTGTTCATGACCTTGGGGCTATACCAAACCAAGGCTTAATCATGGCCCATTCGAATGACTCAAGTTGATTGATTGCTGAATCTTGAAATTGGGTTTTATTGCTTATTCTTCTATCTTGAATTGAAGGCATTTGAGCCAATGTTTTAGGTAGATTTTATGTTAGGATTTTAGTATTTGAATAAAGTTATACTGTGTTGTTAATCACACAAGAATCGACCAATTTAGTATTGGTAGTTGTTTCCTAAATCCTCATGGGAACGATACTCTATTCACTACTTTACTACTTAAACGGCTAGTGCAATTGCTAGTGTCACAATGAGCCACACCAAAGTCAGAGCCCTCCTAGGTGCATGACAGATTTTGTCGACACAGTAGAAGAACCACTAGAAGAGATCAACCTAACGGTTGATGGAACAGACAAAAGACCTTTATACATATCTGCCAAACTGGTAGGCGAAGATAGAGAAACATTCATCGCACTCCTACAGCACACCCTCAATGGCTAGCCAACGTAGTCCCAGTAAAGAAGAAGAATGAATAGTTAAGGTTAGTACCCTCCCGCTTAGTCCTTTAGTGATAGCACATCACCCAAAAACTAACTTTACCTTATCATAGATGTTGCGTTGACTTTAGGGACCTAAACAAGGCCTGCCCAAAGGATGAATTCCCTTTACCCAACATGGAGGTACTGATAAACTCCACCGTGGGACATGAACTTTTCTCCTTACTAGATGCCTATAGCGGATATAATCAAATCTTCATGGATACTGTAGACGCACCCCACATAGCCTTCAAGACACCGATAGGAAAATTTACTACAAGATGATGCCCTTCGGACTAAAGAATGCGAGGACAACATACTAGAGAGCGATGACTAGCACTTCCCATGATATGATACATAAAGAAATCAAATGTTATGTGGATGACATAGTTGTCACAGCAAGGAAGAAAGAGGAGCACTCTGAGGTTTTAAGGAAGGTCTTCACCTGATGCAGGGAATTCAAGTTGAAGTTAAACCCACTAAAATGTGCATTCAGGGTACAATCAGGGAAGTTTTTAGGCTACCGAGTAGACCAGAAAGGGATACACCCAGATGAGAGCAAAGTCAAAGCCATTCTAGACCTCCCGCCTCAAGTCAATGAATCTCAGTTAAAAACCTTCCTAGGAAAAAATTCATACCTAAGGAGGTTCATCCCCAATCTTGCACACGCAGCGCTGCCACTGATGAAGCTAATCAAGAAGTCTATTTAGTTTAGATGGATCCAAGAGCACTAGCAGACATTTGAACAACTAAAAGCTACACTCGCTAGGGCCCCAATGATGTCACCACCCAAAGAAGGATGAGAATTCAGAATATACACCGCAATAGGGTCAGAAGCTATAGGATGCCTATTGGCGCAGGAGGATGATAACAGAATGGAACTCCCAATATATTTTGCTAGAAGAACTCTCAAACCAGCAATGAAGAACTATTCCCACATGGAGCAACAATGTCTAGCGTTGGTCTTTGCAACATAAAAATTTAGACACTACATCCTAGGGCAAAAGGTGAGGCTTATTGCACGAAAGAACCCAATCAAGTTCTTCATGGACAGACCTCCCTTCTCTGGTAGACTCACCAAGTGGATGATGTAGCTCAACAAATACATGGTAGAGTACACCCAACCAAGGGCGATCAAGTGCCAGGCAGCGGTGGACCTATTGGCCGCTTTCCCATCAAGTATCGACTTCCCCATATGTGATAAGTGCATCCCATAGGCGGATGGCAAGGAATGTCTCGTGGTCTGTAAAGAGGATTGGAGAAGGGTGTATAGAATACCTGAAGGAGCACACGCTGCCCATTGACACTACATTGAGGAGGAAGATACTATCTAAAGTTAAGCGATTCTACCTCCAAGATGGCTGGTTGGTGACGAGATTGACGAAGTACGAGAGGCAACCCATAGTTCTGAACCTACGACCCATCAAGGTCAGCCTGCACTAAGCAACCGCATCCTACACTTAGGCTTTTACTGGTCAACCATGATGGAGGATACCCAGCGATACGTACGTAGATGTCACAAGTGGCAAATCTAGGAAGAAATGATCCATAAACTTGCCAACAACCTCCACCTAGTCATCACACCCTGGCCATTCCATACTTGGGGGGTAGACCTAATAGGCAAAATACACCCACCTTCCAGAGGGTATTGCTTCATCATAGTAGTTATGGATTATTTCACTAAATAGGCAAAAGCCATACCCTTGCGATGAATTTGAGCAGAGAACATATGAAATTTCCTAAGACAAAACATAATTCATAGATTTGGAGTCCCAATGCGACTACTGACAGATAGCAGCCTATCCATAAAAAATAAGAAGTCCGTGACCTCCTAGGGAAATATGGTGCAAGACTAGGAACGCCCACAACATACTACCCATAGGGAAACGGGTAGGCAGAGGCCACAAATAAAACTCTACTCGGGATGTTGAGCAAAATAGTGGCTGGCAATCAAAAGGATTGGGCAAACAAGTTGTCAGAAACTCTTTGGGCTTATTGTACCTTTATCAAAAAGAGTACACAGGTGACGCCCTACTTCTTGGTGTATGGTCAAGAAGCAATTCTCCCAATAGAGACAAGAGTTGTATCCGCTAGGATAGCTTTTGCGATGGGCAAGAAAATCAGGCCAGAGGACATGTACCAATTACTTATAGACAAGCTCAAGGTAATCAACAAGGTTAGGGACATAGCCTCACAAAAACAAAGCAAGTACAAACAAGCCCTAGCTGCAAATTTCAATAGACATCTGAGACCCAAAAAATTCAAAGAGGGAGATAAAGTACTAAAGACAACTCTCAATGTTAGGCAAGGCAAGTCTGCGAGAAAATTTGCCCCAACATGGGAAGGGTCGTACCTAATAAAAGAAGCCTATACTTTAGGCTACTATGTATTAAAAACTATAGATACAGAAGAAGATGATGAAACCATCAATAGCTACTGGTTGAAACCCTACTTTGAGTAACTCTATATTTTTGTAATTCCATCAATACATGTACATATTCTGTAAATAAATGTGCAATGATTCTCTATACTTGATTCTTTATTGAGCTTCATTATTCATACATATATTAATCACTCGCATATTCTGTGATAAAGTTATTTACTTTCATAGGATTCTGATTGCGATAAAGTCTCCTCCCTGTCGCCCCTTTTGATCAAGATGAAGTTTACATGTATCTACACACTATGACCGTAGTCAATTGAATGAAATACTATGATTTGTTCAAACAATTTCTCTATGCTTGCTTAAACATGTTTTGATCAAATTCTATAACTTGTTCAACACTCTCTAAGCCCTGACAGCCTCGGGCAGTCTAATAAGCCTTGGCAGTCTTAGGCATTCTTTAAGCCCCGACAGCCCCAGGCACTCTAATAAGTCCTAGAAGTCCCAGGCACCCTTTAAGCCCCATCAGTTTCGGGCACTCTAATAAGCCTTGACAGTCCCAAGCACTCTATAAGCCCCAGCAACCCGGGCACTCTAATAAGCCCTGGGGGTCCTAGGCACTCTCTAAGCCTCGGTAGTCCCGCGCACTCTAATAAGCCCTAGTAGTCCCAGGCACTCTCTAAGCCTCGGTAGCCCCAAGCACCTTCAAAGCCTTGGCAATCCCAGGCAAGAGAAAGCCTTGAGAACCCTAGGCACAGAGAAAGCCCTGGCGACCCAGGCACAGAAAAAGCCCTAGCAACCCTAGGCACAAACAATGCCCTAGAAACCCACACACCTCAATGCAACCATTGGGGGATTCGTCGGCAACAGGTACGAATCTTATCCAATTTATAAATGGAGATGCTCTGTCTAACTATGATGGACTACGGGAAAGCAAACTTCACCAGTCCCCACATTCACAATAACACTGTCCATTTTTTTAATGATCCACGATAAGGTACAATATGCCCGTACTTGGTCACAATGGAGCCCAACGAGCACTCATTGACCAACACTGGCGGGTACAACCCTCTGATGCGATGATCAGAATCACAAAAGCAACATGGCTGTGAGTAAGTTTTAGCTTCTGCCAAGGATTCATACTACGATCGAAACTTAACTGTACCGTCCCTACTATGAGCATTCTAGTCACCCACTCATGTACACACACAACCTGAGTTTACCCTCATCTAACGATATCTCAGCGCGGTATAGTACCACCACTCAACTACCGCAACGCACTGCGACAAAGCCTACTACGCCCGTGCCAATACTCGCAGTTCGTGAATCAGCACACAACTTTGGCAAATTTTGCCACTATCTCTCCTAGTGGCATCTAACGCACTTGCATATAAGCCCAAATTATGGGATACGCATGACCTCTTTATTCACCACTCCACTCACGATAATATTAAATTGCGAGTAATGGCAGAAGGAATAATGACAAGTTTTCAAACTTTTTTTTCGAATTTATAGGAGACCACGGAATGGCCCATTACAGTTGTGTCATGAAGAAGCCCATCGATGAAAAATGCCATGAAGCTTCTAACCAGTGAGCAAACTCAGATCACGATAATTCCTCCATTGGGCGTGTCATCACATGACTCATCAGCATGGCGATGGTGTTAAGTGCAGGACCCACGACCTCGTGATGCAGCTTCCCTTCTCGCAACCACTCAACACGAATGACCGTGGAAGCGAATTGAGCGTCCTCACTGGAGACACTGTACTGCATGGCTTTACCCTGAACCAAAATTGGATCTACAACTGGGAAGTGCAACGACGGGACGTCGTGATTATCGCAGTACTCCAAGAGCTCCCGCCGTATCTGGAGAAACTCCTCCTCGTAGGTCAGCACTTTCAAAAGAAAGACAACGTCGGGCTCCGTGTCCCCATCCCCTGAATGGTGCTCCAGCCAGGACCTCAGGCTCCACAGAGTCGTTGACCTCAGGGCGTGCAACCGCATCCCGAAGAGCGCCAGTCGCTACGATGGAGGGCTCAGGCTCCACAGCATCCCCACCCTCCGTGCCTACGGGGGCATCAGTTTTGTCCGCAACAATAGCAGGTGACTCTGCATGAGGGGCTCCGTCTCTGTGTTCGCAGCCGATTGAATCGTCTGACCCACAAGAGGACTGTCGTCACCTACAACGGCCACAACAACCTTGGGACCAGGACTGGGAGGCTGCATTGCCCTCACCTCCTCAGCTAGATGCCTAAAGAAGGGCGTGTATGGCACCCCGAGAGGATACTTAGCGAAAGGCGCCTGCGATACAGTTAAGCACAAATAGTCAGTCATAATGGGTATGGCTACATGCCAAACATTAAATGGATAACGAAGAATAAACTACAATTAGCGCCCTCGTGTCTGGCTGAGCGCCATCATTCTCTACAGACTGCAAAGACGCAAAACCAACACCATTAGCGCAGTTTCATCGCAATAACACACTCTAGAAAAAAAAAAAAATAGAGAAATAGAAAGAGTCACATACCGAATCATCTTCTCCAAGACCCTGCTTGGATCAAGGGGGAACCCTCCTCTTCATCCGCCCACTTGAGAACCGAATGATGGCACAATTGGGAGAGGGTAGCACAATCGGCAAGTTCACCGGGCGCAGTCTTCTCCATAGAGGGGGACGTTGTAGAACCACAAACAACAACATCTTCGGTCCCCCGCGCATGTGATGGAGTCGCAGACGCATCCACCGGTGCCGCTGTAATCGAAGGCAAGAAGGAGCACGCAACCCTTGCCGACCTTGCCTTTTTCGCAACAGGGGGGTGATTGCTTTCACCCTCCTCCAAAACTGGGGGCCTCTTATGGCGCTTAGCTCCCACCCCCTTTGATGGTTGCAACATCGTGGAGGATGGAACCAACCACAGTTTGCGGCCTGACCCTCTAGAGGAGCCAAAGAATGATGAAGTTCGGGGGTCCTCCTGACCATCTCCTGGAAACCCATGAATAGTGAGCAAAGATAGGAAAACTGCACGGCCTTACAACCCAGCACCCATGTCAGCCCTACAACTGGAAGACGTAGACACCCCAGAAAAATACGACCTTGACGCCGTACCCAGAAGACGTCTTCTCCCGCGGACTGTAGAAACTGGCCGCCTAGGTCGTCATACCCAAATTGGCACATTACCCGGTCTGGGCGGTAAGCATCCAGCTGCGCCTCGCTCGTGCGATCAAGATAATCCACCACCCCGGGCCACGTGACCAGTCGCACTACACCCGCAGTAGGATTATCGATATCCATCGTGCACTGCTGATCATCGTCACTGGGAACAGATATGCTGACGCAAAAAGGAATCGCATTGCGGACAGGGCGAGCATAAGTCTTCCATTCAAATCCGTCCAGTGAAGCCAACTTCACCCTGATTTCAGCCATCTTGAAACTTTTATAATGAGCAGCCTGCAACCAAGATTTTCCTTTGCAAACATCAAAGACCTTCTCCTCCACCTCCTCCCCCCGTAGAGTAGCAATGAGGACCTGGATACGCGCAAGACGGCGTGGAGTGATGTCGAGATTGAACCGCTCACACAAAAACATCCAGAGAAATGACACACAAACATAACTGACATGCCTTTTATGGCTTGGCTCCACTAGCTGCTGAATAGTGTCATCTAGTTGTTTATAGAGATATCGTAAGAACATCGAGGCCAAAGGAAGCTGATGGCCAAATGTGGCAAGAACAACCAATGGCACCAGAGAGGTGCGCAGACCATAATCGGGAAGACCAGGGAAGAGGAAACGTGAGGCAACGTACGGAATGGAGACTGCAAGATGGCATTGACCATCTGCACCTCTCGCCATCACTTCTTGGGCACCATGAGACTCGAACCAGAACTTTAACCAGTGGTCCAAGGACATCTTCCCCTTAGAGGTTGTCCAATCCTCTTACGCTTTGAGCGCCACGATCTTATGGAGAAGCTTGTCACATAACCCCCTATAACCGTGGGAATAGACTCGATATGCTGCAGATGTTGGGCAACTGCGGCACCACCAACCGGTATGGCCAATAGAGCAGCTACATCTTCGATTGTAGGAGTGAACTCCCCAAAGGCCCCGACAAATGTTGGGAGTGCTCCAGCAAACTCCCAACATACTTCACACCCTCCCTGCCAACCCATGTAATAGTCTACGAGCCTCAGTAGATCGGAATCCTACTCCGGTAGTACATAGGGTTTTCGAAGATAAACTCTACCCAAGCAGTATAACTATTGGGGTAATCATGGCCGAAATCAATAAGGACGACGGTAAGCATTTCTCTCCATTGGAACCTTAGGGAGACACTAATAAAATGTGAGAGTAAAACCGAATCGGTTCCCTTCCCCTGATTTTATAGTGATCACCCTCCCTTCATGCGCACAGAACACCAAACAGCGCTGGAGAAGACGAAGGGACGCTTGTACAATACCCGATATGATGCTTAGCAAAAAAGTAATTGAGGCAATTTGGTTAAAGACCTTGCGGAACCAAAACAAGTCATTAATTCAAAAGAGACGCCACGTCAATAACCGCCACCGCATGCATATCGGATATGAAAATAATCCCACACGTGCGATTAATCCGCATTTATTATGCAATGACAAACGAAGAGCCACTACTATTATTTGACACGTAGTCACCCTGGAAGAGGCTTTCTTGACAGCCCCATCACGCACAAAATCCTGGTAGACCGCCAAATCACCCCTTCATCGACAAGAACAAACATCGAAGACTAATGCAATCGTCGCACCGGCGGGCTTCGCCTCTTCCAAACCATTAATGAGACCAAGCTTGAAATGGCAGCATCCCCTTTTCTTCCTACTAACAACAAAAAGATAGAAGAGACTGATAGTGAAGGAGATGTTCCCACCAACATCTCGAGGGGGCCAAAACTCACAAGTTGTCAACAAACTCATCCCTCGGAGAAAGGAAAGCAGCTGACGAAAACCATACACAACGTCCTCCACTACCTACCTTTCCACTAATAGACAAGAAGGCTAAAATGCACACAAGTTTATAGAGGGGTAGAACGAAAGCGATCGGCAAAAATAACTTCAAATGTCTTTTGCCAATTCCCTTCTGGTCGATGGTCGGGGGGGCTGAAACACAATAATAAAACAATCATTAACCACCGGCAGGAAGCAAATTGCCAAAAGATAGGGAAGCAAATTGTCAAAAGACAGGGGGCTAAACTGTAGAATGCAAGAAACCACCATTGCGAACACAAAGTTATACCAAAAGAAAATCCTTAGACCCAACATTGCAAAACCTATGCACGAGAGAGCAAAGTGCTTATTGATAAGCTCCCACTTACCAATAAGTAGGGGGGCTAATGTAGGTATTTGTGTTCATTCAGACTCTCAGAGAACATCAAACATCAAGATTAACACTACAAAGATGCGTGCAAACAACTTACAGTCAATCCCCATGTTGCGATGAACCTGCAACACATCGTCAACCCTACGTTGAACTCATAAAGCGTATCACAAAACTGTAATAACTCGTGGTCCGCTGGGTTTACTCGTTGCCCAAATGGAGGGAAACCATGATCGAACCCATCCAATGCCCTCAAGCCTACTCGAGCCTGCGATGAGCCCATGCCCACCAGAATGTGTGATAAAGCAATGGTTTACAAGCCTATGCGTAACCCATATCAAGAGAAACCCAAGCCTAGCCCATGGCGAGGCCCACGTGCACCCAAAGGCACGTGGAACCTATGACGGCAAAAGACGTGACGTCAATTAAGTTAAACCGCACAAAAGGAAGTAGCATGCATGAGTAACGAGCAATCTTGAGGAGAAGGAGAGCCAATCCTTGAGAAGATCCTCATGAGACACGTGGTGAAACCCAGTAGCACACCTAATAATTAACAACAAATCCAATACTCCCTTTCCTGACACGGTGCAAATACCCTTATCACCTACCTTTTAGGATCTCGGGATCTCCCCCCATAAATAGAGGTCCTCTTTGTATTGAAAGGGACCCGATCCTTAGCATTTTTGGCACCCAGCACTCCTGAGTGCTCCCTCTCTCTTTAATTCCCCATCTTCACACCCTTAATCCCTAAAAGCTCATTTCCCTACTCACAACCTCTCTCTGTCTTTCAAAGAGACCACTCCCTAATTGAGCCTTACCCAACCTACACCTTGGTTGGAAAACCCCACTGTCCCTAGGAAGAGCAACGTGATTTGAAAAAGGAAGAACAAGTGAAGTAGCCTTTTGGGTGAGGGGACCATAATCTTACATCCAGACTAAGAGGGTCCAGAAAGACACTATCAAGAAGGGACAACAAATCTGAAACACTGTTAAGTTCATCATCCCTCAAACCTCTCCGAAAGCTAGAGTCCCAACTTAAGGAAGGGCGTGAAGTAGGAGATGGGAGAAAATGAGAGATAGCCTTTTCCTGGTAAAGGGAAAGAGAATAGGGAGATGGGAATTGGTCCTTAAGAGCAACGGTATCCACTGAAATGTCTTCCCAAAATAAAACAGAGATACCAGAATTAACATCATACTTGACAAAGTTGAGAAACTGAGGGAGGAAACTCTGGATTGCTTTCCAAGGAGATGCCAACGTAGCTTGACGTGATACACCCATATCTCATCCATTTTCCAATTTACTATGTATATTAGCTATCACTTCATGTCAAAACCTCTCCCTTTCTCTAGGCCACCTCCACAACCATTTTTCTAAGAGAGCTTTATTCTTGAGAGTTAACCCTCTTAATCCCAAGCCACCTTCCTCTTTACTGCCAACCTTAAACTGTTGTTAACCCGCTTCTATCTTTTTCATTTTTTATTTCTTTCTTCCTTTCAGCTTTTACCTCTGGAATAAATTTCTCTTGTAGAATGTTAATAGCATGGTTACTCGTTAGCTTTGTTTTCAATTTCATTTTGGTTGTTAGGCTGTTGAAGCTTCAACATCTATTTCGTTTTGCTATCTTTCTATTAGGTTGATTATTAGTCCCTCAGGTAGATTACTCAAGTTTTAATGAACAAGGAAACTATAAGAAAGGAGGAGGAGTTAATAAACAACATCAATTCATTTGCTTGCGAATTGGGAGAATGGGGATGGGTGTCGGACACAGGTTTGGGTAGATAGCTTGATAGGTTGGATATGTTTCGGGGAAGAATAAGCTGCTATTAATAAAAATGAAATAAAAATAATTAAAACCAAAAAGATGAAAAAAGGTTAAATTAAAACATAAAAAGTATAAATGATTCCAAAATAAAAAATAATAAAGGAAAATTATGAAATAAATAATTGGGAAAATTAAATAAAAAATAGAGAATAAAAAATAATATAATAGTAGATAAAACAATAATGATAATAAAAAGGATAAAAAATCAATAAAAAAATAAATACACAAAAAGTTAAAGAAATAAATAATAAAAATAAGAATAAGGTAATGATGAATATTGGTAGGATAAATTTGTTAATTTGTTCTTGTTTGTTGTTAGCATGTTTTCGTTTGTTTAAATAATTGTTATTGTGATTGTTTGAGATCCCATATGGGCTCCACCTATTGGACCCAGGAGAGGGATGCCTAACCCCTTCCCTCTTCTATCCGATTCTTACCCAAATTGGTTAGACAGTACCTCGGGTTTTGGAGTCACTATTAAAGCAAAACATTTTTGAAAATCATTCTTGGAGGTCCCATCACCTACATTTCCTTAATTGATGGGTGGCGACTCCATTTCCAATCCAAGTGAACTATTTTTCGACGCTCATAGTAGTCAATTCATCAAAAGTTTGTATTTGAATCGTGAACAATGATACATACTTCATGCATCGACTATCAAGGGTAGTTGATTCATCAATTGTGATTAGTTGACTCCTCACTTTTATAACCTTAAAACCTTACATGATTTCATTCCAAATGACCAAATATTTTTACCTTAAGTTTTCAAGTCAAGATTGAACAATTTTAAAATCTAGGAATAGCTAAGAACTAGGCTTAATCTAACCGTTAGTCTCTAAGGTTTAGGTTAACTGAGATTTTTCTTCGACTGAGCTTATAGTGTAAATCTCAAGCATATGATTTACATCAAGTCCAACATATAACATGCCACAATATGAACTTGAAGGATCTTCCTTTTCTTTTATCTCTTGGTAGCCAATGTCATCTTTAGAGAGATTTATCATAGTTGACAGTTGTCCAATTCTTCTATTCATGCCTTGCTTCATCTAACATTTGTAAATAATTTTTAGCTCAATGAAAATAGTTGCACACTTAGCCAAAACCATTAGTACTCTCAATAAGATTGTTTTCGTCAAAACACATAGGGCCAATACACACAATCTTAGTGATGACCAAATCTCTTCTTTATCTGTGAATGTGGTAGTAAGGCTATGTGCGGGGGTCTCCTTAAAGGACAAAGGAAGGCTGAGGGCAGAGGGTAGGCTTGGCTCTGATTGATAGAATGTTGTTCTCGTCCTGAGTTAGGCCTCCTTTTATCGGGAAAGATCCTGAGGTCCCGAAAGGAAGGAGCCAAAAGTGTTTTATTCCCACTAGGAAAGGGAATCTTTGATTCAGTGTCAGCTATTAGGGGAGACCGCTAGGGTTTCACCACGTGTCTTATGAGTTCTTTCAATGATGAAGTTTCCTTTCATCTGAGGATGCCATCCTAAACTCTTTACCTCCCTCCTTTAATCAGTTTATAGCCTTCAGGAACTCAACAATATGTTGCAGAGGGTTGAAGAACTGATTAAGAAGGACAGGCTGATTGCCATGCTTATTGAAGGTGGCAAATCGGGCAAGAAAAAGCAGAAGGCAAAGAAGAAGTCTTAGAAAAAGGTTGGCAAACCTAAAAAGTAGAAGAAGGACAAGACATCTGATGCTTGTTTTTTCTAAATGCAGACCGACCACTAGAAGAGGAATTGTCCTCAGTATCTAGAGACCAAGAAGTAAGGTAATTTTGAATTATTTGTCATAGAAACCAATTTGCTGGTTACTTCTGTATCCTGGTGTATTGATTTCGAGGCTTCTATTCATGCATGTAACACATTGTAGGGGTTCAAGACAAGCAAAAGGCTGAGTGACAGGGAAGTGACTCTTTACTTGGAAACTTTTGCAACAGTTGCAACTACAGCTATAAGAAATATATATTTCTATTTCAGAGAAGGAATAATTACCCTTAAAGATTGTCTTTATGTACCTAATTTGAGAAGAAATTTGATTTCTATTTCAAAGTTGTGTATGGATGGTTATTCTATTTTATTCAGTAGTGTGATTATTATTAAACGGAATAACAAATTCCTCACTTACAGAGAACTTGAGAATGGTCTCTATGTTCTCCATCCTTCTCTGGAGACTAACTTAACCGAAACTACGTCGGATATAATCCCCAAGAAAATAACTCGTGATATAATTAATCCCACATGCCTGTGGCATTACTAACTTGGCCACATTAATATAGATCGTATCACTAGGTTGGTAAAGGATGGTCATTTGGATTTTCTAACTGTAGAAGATCTTCTAACTTGTGAACCTTGCCTTTAGGGTAAGATGACGAAACGACCATTTATAGGTTAGCCTAAAAAATCTGCAAGCACACTTGACTTGATACATACTGATGTATGTGGTCCCATGAATGTTAGGACACGTAACCAACATGTTTACTTTATAACATTTATCAATGATTTCTCACAGTATGGTTACGTGTACCTAATGAGACACAAGTCTGAATCCTTAGAAAAGTTCAAGGAGTCCAGATAAGAGGTCAAGAAATAGTTGGAAAGACAAAATAAGGCCATTTGATTAGATCGAGGAGGCGAATATCTCTCTGACGAATTTAGGGACTACTTAAAGGAAAATGGGATTGTTTTACAACTAGCTCTTCCTGCTACGCCACAATTAAATGGTGTATCAGAGAGGAGAAATCGGACTCTATTGGATATGATCCGTTCAGTTCTTGTCCACTAAGAATTACCTATATCCTTTTGGGGATACGCATTAGAGACTACGATATATGTGCTAAACCGGGTTCCAACCAAATCCGTTCCTAAGACTCCATATGAACTATGGACTGGTAAGAAACTATGTGTAAGACATTTGAAGATTTGGGGTTGTCCGACACATATTAAAAGAACAAGTGCTGATAAACTGGAATCCAAGACTAGTTGTAGCTTATTTGTAGATTACCCTAAAAGCTCTGTAGGTTATTTATTCTATGACCCAAAGAATCAAAATGTGTTTTTCAGTGGAAATTCCTATTTCTTGGAAGAAGACTACATCTTGGACAATCATCGTCAAGAAATAGTCTTGATGAGGAGAGCTTAGGGGTAATAGAAGATGTACCACAAGCTCTAAATAATAACCAACCTAGAAGGTCTATTCGGGTATCTAGGCCTCCAGTTCGTTATGGCTATGATCATGAAAGTTACTTGATGAAAGCCATGAATAGTGAGGAAGATCCCGTGACTTATACGGAAGTTATGTTGGACATAGATTCCTTGAAGTGGGTAGATTCCATGAAAGCCGAGATGGACTCGATGGAGACTAACAAGGTCTGGACTCTTGTAGACCCACCCCTTGGGGTGAAAGCAATTGGTTGTAAATGGATCTACAAGAGGAAGAAAGGCCTTGATGGTAAGATTGAGACCTATAAAGCTCGTCTTGTGGCAAAAATGTATACTCAGAAAGAGGGAATTGACTATGAGAAAACCTTTTCGCCAATTGCCTTGCTCAAGTCTATTAGGATCCTACTAGTTGTAGCAGCACACCATGATTACAAGATTTGGCAAATGGATGTCAAAACTGCATTCCTGAATGGAAATCTTATTGAAGATATCTACATGCAGCAACCGCAAGGATTCATTATTGCAGGTCAGGAACACATGGTGTGTAAACTTAACCGATCCATATATGAACTTAAGCAAGCTTTTAGGAGCTGCAACATCCGGTTTGACTCTACCGTCAAATAGTTTGACTTTGAGCAGAATCCAGATGAACCCTGTGTTTACAGGAAGACAGTGGAAGATAAGCTTACGTTCTTGGTTTTGTATATAGATGACATTCTACTCATTGTGAATGATGTAGGAATGTTTGACTATTATGCTATCTATTATGAGCTAAGAGGTTAAGTGTAAGACAATGTTTGACCACTATAGGTTAAGAGGTTAAGTGCAACACTGTATCTTGCAGCCGAGGGAGAGGTCCTCTCTTGTTAGGCAGTGTTTGACCATTATGGGCTAAGAGGTTAAGTGTAAGACCATTTAGGGCTTTTATCTGATGGGATAATCTCACTTAAGTCTATAGTCCCTGGACCTTCATAAGGTGACTGGACCCAGGGACCATTTAGCATAAATGTTGGGCCTGTTAAGAGCCCATACCGATGGGCTCAAGGGTTCATTGTCTTCAATAGTGAATTTAGCCATGTCTTGTAATAGAGGCTAGGCTGAACCCATATGACTTTTGTGGGGATCAATGTTAGGGTCCCACGCCATACAAAGATAACCAAGCTAGCCAGCAATTAAAAGGAAGTAAGCCTGAAAGCTTAGTGGGCCTAAAGCTCAATTCGAACTGGGTTTAATGAGATTAATTAAAAGGGGTGAATTTGGGTTTATATCTGGATAGAGATCAACGAGAAGATATGATAAGTCTTATGCACTTAAGAGTGCAGATCCAAATAAATATTTGGATCAAAGTACCCTTTCCCATTTGATTAGAAAGCTGATCTTGAAAGGGTATGAATTAGGGGGTGAATTCTAGAGAATGAACACTTCTTCTCTACAATCTGTTTTCTCCCTCTAATCTTGCTACCCTACCCTGTTCGATCTCCGGTTCTTGGAGTGATCAAGATTGGATCTTGATATTGTTTCTTGTTGGAAGAAACAATCTTGAAGTTGTGCTCACATCCCTGCGTGATTCTTGCCGAAGAATTGGGGTTCTTACAGAAGAACCTCTTTGTTGATCCTGTCTCACCCTAAGCTGTGTCATCTTCAATGGAGGATGGATTCGGTGAATTCTTTAGGCGTGAACACCTACGTTGGGAATTATTGTTGATTTTGTATCAGGTATATCCCTCCCTTTATCTTGGTTATAGATTTGGTCCGGTTTGTTTTAAGAACGAATTTTGAAAAATGCAATTTTTCTAAATTAGGGAATTGGATTCCCGAAAGGGAAAAAGAAAATTTTTAAAATTTCGCCGGCCACCCTGCATGGTCCGGCCATCCATATGATGGATATCCCTTCCCTTTAGTTGCTTAATTTTACATTGCATCTACCTTTGAAAGCTCCATGTAAAGCTGCAATTTTTTTGTCTGTTTCATAATAAATCAAAAACGGATTTGCCAAACCTTAGTGCACTCTCTTTCAATTATAAAATGGGGAACTATCACTTGTATTTGCCCTGGCAATTTTTCCTGCACTCCATTAGTGATATCTCATAGCTTAAATTTTATCTTTTAATCATATTTCTTCCTAATTTATTCAAATAGTAGTAGGACTTCTCTTTACCATTATATGTGTGTATTAACGTATTGAATTCTCAAGGTTTCCATCTTCATTTGGTTTGCGTAGCATCTCTTTTGTCCTTGGGAACCTTGACCCTTTTATCTATATGACATTATAACTATATTTATTCTCTATTCATAAAGTTATCTGTTATTAAAAGAGAGAAATGAACAATATGAACAATCTGCTTCTGCATTGCTTACTAGAGTAGAATGGCAACTTAGTCATTGGCAAGTTTGAAGGAAAATTTAAATACAGTAGTGTTTATTGAGAAGCATATTAGAGTAGAAGACAAAAAATTGTAAACTGAATGCTTCTATTGAATCCTTTATATTGTGCTGCTGAGTTGTTAATATATGGGCAATCATTGCTATTATGCTTATTAGAAATCTTATGCTGACATGATATTTTTTGATAAGTCATCATATGCTGACATGATATTACTCAAAAAAAATATGATGATGCTAATGAGTTGACATTTTACAGAAGGCAAGGTCTCCAATATTTTTTGATAATTTTTTTTGAAGGTTAAATAAAGGAATTTTATAGAAGGAAAAAAAAAACTTAGAGAAATGATTAGAAATCACCCACGAGAAGAAATAACAAAGCCTCCAATAAACTCACAAAGGAATTTGTATGTTGAAATGGATGAGTAGAAAAACTAGAAAGGATATGGTCAGAAATGAAATCATTTGAAGGAACCTAGGAATAACTCCATAGGTGATGAAATGAGAGAAAGTAATTGAGTTTCGACCTAATTACAACTCTAACCTTGGTAGGTTATGTTGTTTAGCGTTGTTACTAATTAAGTGTATTAGCTAATGAGATCAATAACTCAAAAAACGGGACTGGGTAAGTCAAGTATCGGACCCAAGAAATTTTACTTAATGATGCTGGCCTATAAAACTTTTGTTCAGTATTTATATCAAACTTGAATGCTACAGATGTTTAGCATACAGAACTTTGAAAGTAACTAATTGTTAATTGTTCCTAGCTACTTCTTTATTTCCTTTTCCTGTCTAGAAAATGTATTCAATTAATGAGTATGATATATTTGGATTATCTTCAGATCGTATCTCATTTTCTGGATATTTGCTTGCACCATTTGAAGTCTTATCAAAGCGCTTTCATCGCAGCCATCGACTCGAGTTTTAGAACTATTGACTTGGGTTGCAGCATCGTAGAGAGAAAAGCTCTTCTTTACCTGAAAAAGGGTTTCAAAGATCCTTCAAATTGGATCTCCTCTTGGGATTCAAACAACAAAGATGAGAGAACATTTTTTGTACAAACTAAGAATTTATCAAATTAAAATTAAAATGTATTTGTGATTCAAATATTTTGAATGAAGAATGGGTTTTTAAATTTTATTTGTAATTGATATTTTTTTTTTATTTGTGTATTTCATTTCAATTTAAGTGAATATAGAGAAAACAAGTTACTTGAAGCAAATTAGAAAAAAATAAAAGCTTATATGAAAAAATATATATGGTTTTAGAGGCAGTCACGATTGCTGCTAAAATTTGCTTGACTGCCGCTTTTTAGCTGCAGTCAGTTTATTATTAGTGGTAGTTTTGTATTTATACTGGCAGCCATAAAAACTGTTGCTAGAAACTTCTACTGACAGTTCTTTTAGCGGCTGTTTGCTGGCTGTCTGTAAAGTCTCTAGTGGTAGTTTTAGGGACTTTTAGTGGCAATTTTGACTGGTGCTAAAAGTCAATTTTCTTTTAATGCTACATACCTTCCTCATGGCATCTCAACTGTCCCAATGAAATTGTAAAGGCACACATGGATCAAGCATCTTTTTCTCCAAACTCCTTCCCAAAGTCCCCAAAATTCCCTTACTTTCTCCATTCACTTACAAGTTTGCCCATGTCTTGAACTAATTGTGAACGTCGGAAAAAACCTGATTGTTCACTTTATGGCCAATCAAATGAAGTCGCCACCCATCAGAACAACTAACCGGGAGTGGTGGCCTTCTTGAGATTGAATTTTGTGAAATATTTAGAAATTAATAGTGACTCCACACCATGGCTAGGATGAGGTCATTCTGGGCAAGCCGAGAGGGAGAGAGGGAAGGTATACCAGTCATATGGACATTGGCCCCAAGGTCTACATTCCATGGGTTGAAAGATATGGATCAAACAAGTGTAGTACATGCCTTAGCATATGAACTAGATAGATTACTAGGTCCAGAACTAGATGAGGAGGATGTACCACCCTTTTTAGCAACAACAGTATTCTCTACAGTTTATCCATTACATCAAGGAGTCAAGAGCTTTAGAATATTGAGCATAATTACCAATTGTAGCCAAGTGATAATTGCCCTTTTCTAGTTTTGAAATTTTCTAGTTTTAAATGAGGATCGAGCTTTCAACTCCTTCTTTAGAATGTTTAGCTTCTTGCAGTAATCACAAATAACATCCTCAACCTTCTTAGTAATAGGTGCTTACTAGTATTTTGCTTGGGTCGAGATGATAAAGGCAAAGTAATCAATCATAAGAGGCTATATGTATCATGGTGGTTCTTCTACTCTCCTCCCCTTATACAAGGGAGTAAGTGGATGCAAGAGTGACAATGCTGGCACTGAGAATATGTTGCCTAGTAAAGTCAAACTCTAAATTCAAACCAATCAAGAAATCAAAGTCTATTCTCTTTTATATACTTTTAGTATTGCTCACCCTCTCTTGGGTTCTCCTAATGCATACTGCATGCCCCCCTTCAAAATTGGTACACTCTAGTAGTGTTGTTAACTTGGGAATAGGTGGCAACAACCATATCTCAAACATCTTTAGCAATTGGAAGAAACATGTAGTTATAAGCAATATGAGGTTGCATTTAGCAAATCAACCATGATATTATATGGGAATTATTCTGCTTCTGGTGTGCTTGGAAGCGTGTCATTAACCACTTTGGAATATCAATTTCAATATTTATAAATTTTTTGATTCTCAAAATAACTACAAAATGCAGTTAGTGGTGAGAAAGGGGTTGTATCCATAGGGAAGCGAGGGAAAAATTGTTACGTACTTCAATTCAGACAAAATAACAAGATTTGAGATTGCATAAACACAAAATTTAATTAACTGAATTGAAATCCATTAAAATAAAATTCTAACAATGCTAAAAGTAAAAATTGTAGAAAAATAAATAAATAATAAAAATAAAAAAACTAAATAAAAAATCTGCAACTCGGTCAGAGGTAGCAGTCTCTGGATCTATCCTTTGACCCTCAAAATCCTCGAGTTGGGCCTTCCGTCTTACCTAGCCGAATTTCAGATCTGCAAAAAGAAAGAGAAAAATTAAATTTGATAAATATAAATTGCAAAAATAAAATAAAAACTGAAAATTAAAGAACGAAAAATAAAAACACGCATAAAATGTAAATCTAAAACTATGGAAAATTGTTTGTGATCTGGATCTAGAGGTGGTAGTAGTGGCTAAGCGAACTGCAAGTAGGAACTCCTCCTCTTGCTTGGGGGTTCTCGTCTTCCTCTACCCTTGAACTTCTCAAGAATAACCTTCCGTCTTACTTGAGGGTAGAATCCAACTTAAAAGAAAATAAAGAAAACAAAAGAGATGGTTGATCAAATTCTGTGGCGGTAGTTGCAGATTGGCTGGACTGCTTGTAGGAACCCCTCCTGACAAGATCTAGGCATCCTTCTCTTCTACAACCCTTGTACTCCTCAAGAAAACCTTAGCCTTGTGAACTTGGTGAATTGACCAACCCCTTCTCAAGGGCCACTTGGGTCCTTTTTATAGGGAAGGGTGGACATAAATGGGATTAGAGAGGAAGAGATGGGCAGCTCTTGGGTTTATGCAAAAATATGAGTGCCCTAGGGTTTGAGAATGAATGGTTAGGATTGTTATAAGGAGATCCTAAGGCTGAAAAGATAAGGAGAGGGCGCCCAATATTATGTAGGGCTGAGATTTGGGTGACCAGAATGGAGGGAGCAGATTTGGGCGCCTAGAATGGAGAAATGTGATTGCTTGGAGTGATGTGTCGTGCTAAGGAGATTGGTTGAGGTTTAAGTGTGGTGTAAGGCTAGGATGCTGTATAGGGAGAGATCTAAGGGTATGAGGAGCTGCTAAAGCTTGGGTGGTTGAGATTAGAGGTTAGGAGAGAGTGGAAGGTGGAGATTTGATAGCCTAGGGCGGCTAAGGTTTGTTAGAGGTGAAAAGAATGAATGGGGAGGCGCCTAGGGTTTTCTAAGGAGAGGGGAGTATGCTAATACAGTAGGAGGAGTGCCTATTTGGGTTTGGCAGATAGGAGGCACTCTCCTGTGCTCAGTTTTCCATAGAAGCACCCCGGCTCTCAGCTGGAATTCACACTAGCTTCCCAAAAACTGCATTTCAGCCCTAAAACTTCTCCAAGTTTCCCTAGGATTTGCATAGGGACCCTTAGAGGTCACAATATTGAATTTAACTGGGAAATGATACCCTTACGGCATCAAAGTACAGAGTTATCAGCTTTCACTTTGCATATTTCAATTCTTTAAGATTTGGCTTCACCTCCTTTCCTATAATGAATCCGAGTTTACCTCTCCCTGTGATGGTGAGATTAGTAGATTGGGACCACTCCAAAAAGTTGGTTCCATCAAGTTTAACAGTGGTTATTGATGGAGGACGGTTTGACCCGACCTATGAAATGATGACATGTGGACACTGACTCAGCGCAAGAAACAGGAGAAGCTCGCCACAACGCGGACTCTGGGTTCCCCGGGATACCTTTGAAGGGATGCCCCAAGGCAACTTTAGCTCACGAATGGGCCGCCTGGACTACACCTCCTCCCCAGGGCTAAGGCACCCCGAGCTGCCTCCGAGCTCGGGGTCCCCTGACCTTTCCTAATACCCAAGCTCCTCCCAGTGGATCTCGGGTAACTCCTAGACAAGAACACACCAATTCGCTGATAGGTACCCCAAGGTGAAGACACCTTGGGCTAGATAGCTTGGGCTAGACAGCTCGGGTTAGACTAACACAGGCAGCTCGTCGCTTGCAAGATAGCTCGGCACAGAGTAGCTCAGCATATCGTAGGAGGATCTCCTGCTCGACCATCATACCCAACAAGTCTGGGGCAGCAGCCATGTTCCTCACCAAACAACGTCGTGCCTGCCACCTTTAGAGGGTGCCTTACACTTGACAGGCACGTACCTTGTGGTGACAGCCCAGCGTGTGCCACCTCAGTCCTTCCAGTAACGGCTGCGGCAGGCTGACAGTGGTGGTTATACCCGTCTTGTCATAGGCCAATGGGCCTTACGCAATGGATTTCTGTTATAAGAAGCTTAGTATCAAGGAAGACAAGTATGATCATTATCATCTTCTACACTCGCGCTATCTGCACTCTTAGCCTTCATCTTCTCCTTGTTCTCCTATAGAGCACTAACTTAAACATCGGAGTGTTCCCGCCGGGCAAGCCCCCGGGGATTCTTCTTCTTCTCCATCATAGGTATCTTCCAAGAGCCACATAACTGCTAGCTAGGAGTGACCGGATCGCGCTACACCATTTGACGCTGTCTATGGGAAACGCTTCGGAAAGCCTTTCTCTAAACCTTCACAACTCTTTCTTCCTTGAAAACTCAACACTCATGGCTTCCTCAAGCAACATCGGACGAAGCATGGAGATGGATAACTCCAGGGAACAGCCCCAGCTTCCTATTGTCTGCATCAGACAGTTCACCGTCCCCCTTTCAGTGGACGGGATCCCTAGTTTGAACGTGCCTCTTACAGGGGCACCCGTCATTGCTCCACTCCCTACCACAGTCGGAGCAACCTTCACTGAAACCTCGGTTGTGCCCCCAGCGGCCAACCCGAACCAATTGGAGGACTTGGTGCAGTGCATGCGAGCCATGTAGGCTCAAATGCAACAGTTTCAACAGTTCTAGTGCTATCAGCAACAGGTGCTACACTAGGTCTCCCAGTACAAGTATCAACAGCAATTCCCTCAGCTGTCTCGACCTCAGCTTCAGCAGCTGCAACTCCCTCCTCATCACCCAGCCTCACAGCAAGCTAGGTCTCGCTATCAGGAGGAGCACCTTTCATGCCAAGGAGAGGCCCCCCAGAACCCTCCTAGGAGCTATGCCTCCTCCCACTGCAGACAAGAAAGACCAGCCACTCCGGCCTCACCACGGGCAGCCAGGTCGGGAGGACCTCATCTCGCCAGGTCCACGTCGCCTTAGCCCTTAAAGCCTAATACCCCTTGAAAACTCAACACTCATGGTTTCCTCAAGCAACACCGGACAAAGCACGGAGATGGATAACTCCAGGGAACAACCCCAGCTTCCTACTGTCTGCATCAGACAGTTCACCGTCCCCATTTCAGCGGACGGGATCCCTAGTTTGAATGTGCCTCTTACAGGGGCACCCATCGTTGCTCCACTCCCTACCACAGTCGGAGCAACCTTCACCGAACCCTCGGTTGTGCCCCCAGCGGCCAACCCGAACCAATTGGAGGACTTGGTGCAGTGCATGTGGGCCATGCAGGCTCAAATGCAACAGTTTCAACAGTTCCAGCTCTATCAGCAGCAGGTGCTACACCAGGTCTCCCAGTACCAGTATCAGCAGCAATTCCCTCATCTATCTTGACCTCAGCTTCAACAACTGCAACTCCCTCCTCATCACCCAGCCTCACAGCGAGCTAGGTCTCGTTGTCAGGAGGAGCACCTTTCTCGCCAAGGAGAGGCCCCCCAGAACCCTCCTAGGAGCCAGGCCTCCTCCCACTGCAGACAAGAAAGACCAGCTACTTCGGCCTCACCACGGGCAATCAGGTCGGGAGGACCTCATCTCGCCAGGTCCACGTCGCCTCAGCCCTTAAAGCCCGATATCCCGTCCCTAGAGAACTAGTTCGAGATCCTGGCTGCAGGCTCCAAGCAAGATCCCTTTGTCTGCAGCCATCACTAGCGACCTAAGCTACTTCCTGCACACACCATTCCTAATAGCACAGAGGTGAGCAGCACCAACACCGAGCCCGCCAAGAAGCAGAGACACCGCCGCCGAGCTCACCGATCTGCCACCGACGACCTGCCCAAGCTCGGAGGCAAAGAAGAGGTAAGCTCGAGCGAAGTCAAGGCTTCCCTCCTTTCAGTTCAATCTCCCCTATCTCTTGAGCTCCTGACAGTCCCAATGCCTAAAGATTTAAAGCTCCCCCCTCTTGACAAGTACGATGGGTCGTTCGACCCAAATGATCACGTAGACGCCTTTTAGTTGCAGATGCACCTGGCGAGAGCCAGTGAGTTGTGCATGTGTGTGGCCTTCTCCACCACTTTCAGAGGAGTAGCCCACACATGGTACCGGAACCTGGCACCCAGATCAATAAGAAGTTGGGCACAGTTCGCGCAAGCCTTCACATCCTACTTTGTTACCAGCAAGCGGTGTCTGCGGACTGAAGAAAGCCTCCTCAACATAGTGCAGAGAGAGGGAGAGTCCATCCGGAGCTACATCAAGCGGTTCAACAATGCTTGCATGCAGATACCGTGCCTGGACCCTACCGTGCGCCGCGCAAGCCTGGACCCTGCTGTGCGCCTCCTCAAGTGGCACATGGTCGTCAACCAGAAGGGCATGGGCGTGGGCGAAAAGAGGAAAAGGGAAGAAGAGTCTTCCAGTCAAGGGGACAGCCGAAAGAAAAAAGATGCAGCTCAGGGGGCAAAGCTGGGTTAGTCGTTTCGAGCTCCAGTAGCAGACCGAACTGATTACACCCCACTAAACGTGAAGCGGGCTGAAATCCTGATGGCGATCAAGGATGCCCCGTATGTGAAGTGGCCACCCTGTTTGAGGGGAAATCCTAGTGAGAGAAATAAGAATTTGTACTGCAGTTTTCACAGAGATCACAGTCATAGTACCGAAAATTGTAAATACCGAGATTGAGGAGCTCATCTGTCGTGGATATTTAAGGAACTCTGTACAAAACAATAATAATAATAATAAAATAGGTCGACAAGGGGAACACGGTAAGGATGCTCCCGAGTCCAGCAACAGGCCGACCGAACAGTCATAGAGGCAGCTCCGAAAGAGAGGCCGGTTCGGGGCACCATCCACGTGATAGTGGGAGGTTCGATCGTCATGGATTGTACTTCAACAGAAGCTCAGACGTTAGTTCATGAAGCTGTCCGGGAAGAACAGAATCCTACGAAGCGGCTGAGGACAGAAGAGCCAATTTTCTTCATGGAGGATGATGCACGAGGGGTCCACTACCCCCACAATGATGCACTTGTGATAAAGCTGAGGATCAACGACTTCAAGGTCAGGCGCGTACTCGTTGACTCGGGCAGCTCGGCAGATATCCTCTTTAAAGTTACGTTCGACCAACTTTAGTTGCAGAAGAGTGACTTGAAGCCCGCGGACATTCCTTTGGTAGGCTTCAGCAGAGAAGAAGTTCGGCCCCTTGGGAAAATAACAGTACCTGTGGAAATCAACACATGGCCCAGCGTAGTCGGACTCAACCATGACTTCCTGGTGGTCGCAACCCCCTCCCCATACAATGCCATAATAGGTCAGCCTATCACCCATATCCTATGGGTGGTGGTCTCCACTTATCATTTGGCTATGAAGTTCCCGACAGACTTCAGTGTGGGGGTAGCGCGGGGCAACCAACTCGAGTCCCACAAGTGCTATGTCTCCACCCTGAAGGGAAACACCAAGGTAGCTGACGACCTCGAACTGGAGCGGCCCACAGAGTAAGGCGAAGAATGAGCCACGCCCATGGAAGAAACAATCGCAGTCCCGACCTCAGTAGCAAACCCAGCTCGGACGCTTTAGATCGGTGCTTCCGTCCAGGAACCTCTACGATCCAAACTCGTAAGTTTCTTACTTCAAAATTTAGATATTTTTGCATGGTCCGTGGCAGAGATGCTCGGAATAGACCCCGACCTTATAACTCACAAGCTGAATATTGATCTGTAGTTAGGCCTGTTAGATAGAAGAAACGAAACCTAGCCCCAGAGCGATGGAAAGCGATCAACGAGGAGGTCGAGAAGCTCCTTGCAGCTGACTTCATAAGAGAAGTCCATTACCCGAGCTGGGTAGCCAACCCCACCCTGGTAAAGAAGGCCAACGGCAGGTGGCGCATGTGTGTCGACTACACCGACCTAAACCGTGCTTGCCCAAAAGACTGCTTCCCGCTCCCCAGAATTGACCGCTTGGTAGATGCGACCTCAGGGCACGAGTTGCTAAGTTTCTTGGATGCCTATTCGGGCTATAACCAAATCAAGATGGACTCGACGGACGAAGAAAAGACTGCCTTCATCATGGATTTCGGTCTATACTATTACAAGGTTATGCCCTTTGGGTTTAAAAACACATGGGCAACCTTTCAAAGGCTTGTAAATAAGTTGTTTGCGCCTTTAATTTGCAGAAAAGTAGAATGCTATGTAGATGACATGGTTAACTGGTGCGGCATTGAGGCCAACCCGGATAAGATTAAGGCCATCTTAAATATGAGACCGCCCTGAAGCTGAAGGAGGTTGAGAGGTTGAATGGCCGCATAGCCGCCCTGAGCCGTTCTTTAAGGCAGTTAAGAGCAAAGGGTTCGAGTGGACCCAAGACTGCCAGCTCACGTTTGACAAGCTAAAAAAATACCTTGCTAGTGTGTCGATCTTAACCCGGCTCGAGGAGGGCGATGTTTTACAATTGTACCTCTTGACAAGTAGTGGTCAGTTCGGTGCCAATAAAGGAAGTAGATCGGGATCAACGACCCATCTATTATGTTAGTAAAGTATTGTAGGGAGTAGAGACGAGATATCCAGAGATAGATAAGCTAGCATATGCATTGGTAATTGCTGCTCGGAAGCTCCACCCGTACTTCCAGGCTCACATTGTTATCGTCCTCACCAACAAACCTCTGAGGCAAGTCTTACTTAAGCCTGAGGTCTCTGGTTGGTTGATGAAGTGGGCCGTTGAGCTCAGTGAGTATGACCTCCAGTACAAGTCGCGAACCGCCACTAAGGCCCAAGCCTTAGCAGATTTCATCGCCGAGTGCACATTCAGCTCTGAAGTTCCCAGGCTAGTTGAGCATGAGGGTCCCAGCTCGGGTGAGCCCAAAGCTCCCAGGCCAGTCGAGTCCGAGACCTGTGAGGTAGTAGCCAATGTGGCATCTCTCCTAGTTCGGCCAAGCGCGTGCTGGGATGAGGAGCCATAGATCCTTCACGTAGATGGCTCCTCGAACCAACAGGGCAGCGAAGCCAGAATAGTTCTGCACGGCCCAAGGGGCACGAAACTGGAGTACACGCTACGCTTTGAGTTCATGGCATCTAACAATGAGGCAGAGTACGAAGCGTTGATAGTCGAATTAGCTCTAGCTAGAGAAGTAAAAGCCAAGCACATTGTTATCTGCAGCGACTCCCAGCTCATGGTCAACCAGGTCACTGGCGAGTACGAAACTCGTGAGCCAACCATGGTCGCCTACTTAGCCAAAGTTAGAGAAGCTCTGCTCAACTTCTAGTCACACTTTATCAGGCAAATCCCTAGGTCAGAGAATGCTGAGGCCGATGCCCTGTCCAGATTAGCCAGTGCCAGTGACATCACCATGAGAACCGTGTACATAGAGGACCTGCCTTGGCCTAGCATTCTCAGGGGGGCAAAGGAGGTTGCTCCCGTCGTTCAAGCAGAGCTGAGCTGGATTGACCCGCTCGCGAGCTTCTTGCTACATGGGACCCTCCCTATAGATCGCAATGTAGCCAGAAGGGTGCAGCGTCAGGCAGCCAAATATGTCATGATAGACGAATGGCTATACCGAAGATCCTACACGCTCCCCTACCTGCGTTGCTTGCAACCTACCGAAGCCTAGCTCGTACTCTGTGACACTCATGAGGGGTTGTGCGGCGGGCACTTGGGGGGCAGAGCCCTCACCCAGAAGGCACTTCGACAGGGGTATTATTGAGCAACAATGAAGGAAGATGCTATTGAGCTTGTTAGAAAATGTGACAAATGCCAGAAGCATGCCAATACTCACCACCAACCCCGCTGCCGACCTCAAGTATCTCACTAGTCCGTGGCCCTTTGCACAGTGGGGCTGTTAGACAGTTTTGTATGCTCTTAGCTTCAATCCAATTTGATGAACTTTTGTTATTTAGTGTAAATAAATAAAGTGCATGTTTGATTCATGTTGTTTGGTCTAAATCTGTGTAAGACCCTAAAACTGGACACTTATAGAGACTAGTGTTAGTTTCAAATGTTCACAGCCGATTGGATAAGTCTGGGGAGATTTATCCTGCCAAGGCTGATATTGGTGTGCCACCAAGTGTAGGGATGGCTTGTCTCAGCCAACAGGGTAAGACCCAAGGCACATGCAGTATGGGATTACTCAAATCCTTGAACCGGACCAGATTTCCAGTATTGCCCTGGACCTTGGAGACAGATGGGCAAAACTAGAAAGTTACACCTGACCCCTAGACTCGATTATGACACTTCACTAGGTCTCGGATCGGGCTGTCTTTGATATGCCAATCAGTGAGGTCCTTAGCGGGGATCAAAACCTGGGTATGTTGGGACAGTTTGAGAGTTCATTTGAGTGGGTGATCAAAGTGACAAGATCAGCCCCTTTGTCGGACAAAGGTAATGATCGGGAATGCACTCTCTCTAATGGAAACCAAACTGCTGGCAATTGATTTCAATCATTGGAATTTTGTTTTGCAAAATTAATATATATATATATATATATATATTTTATATGTGAGTGTTTGCAAATGGTTTGCAAATGGTTTTAATTCCCGGAATCCATGTGAGTGGAGAGTGCGGCACTGTTTCTTGTAGCCGAAGGAGAGGTCCTCTCTTGTCGGGTAGTGCTTGATCATTAAGGGCTGAGAGGTTAAGTGTAAGACAATTTAGGATAGTACCTGATGGGTTAATCTTGCACTTGCCCACAGTCCCTAGGTTTTTATAAGATGGCTTGGCCCAGGGACCATTTAATGTAAGTGTTGGGCCCATAGGGTCCATGTGATGGGCTCAGGGGTTCATTGAGTTTTTCAGTGAATTCGGCTGGGCTTTGTAATAAAGGCTGGGCCGAACCCATGTGGCTGGTGTGTAGATCAATGCTAGGGTCCCACGCCATACAAAGAAGCCCAACTGGGCAGCAGATTGGAAACTAGTTAAGCATTAAACGCTTAATGGGCCAAAAGCCCATTTCGAGCTAATCTGATACGATCACCCATTTATGGGGCGGATCTGAGATTAATGTTAGCAAAAGGATTAGGCCTTTAACCTTATCCACTATGGGAGACCAAATTCAAATCAGATTTGAATCTGGTAAACTCCTGATAAGATTAGGAGTAAGCTAACTTAATCTGCAGATAGGATTAAGATCATCCCCTATCCAAATACTGATTTGGATTGGGATAACTCCTAATTAGGACGTTTCTTAAACAAGAAGAAAAAGAGGAGAAACCCTAAGAGAAAAAAGAAAAAGAAGATATTTTCGAATCAAGGGTTCAAGCAAGAAAGCTTCCTGCGAATTGGGATTTGGATCTCATTCGCACTCTAGAGAGAAGAGAAGCAATTCAGCCATCTTTGTCCCAGGAGTTCTCCTCCAGCCGCTGCCATTCTTCCTTACAAAATTTGATCTTTGAAGAAGAAAGAGATCAAGAAATTGTTTCTTAACATCAGTCTTGCAAAAAGACTGTAAAAGATTTGGTGCTTAGAGTTTCCATAGGGTTTTTGAGAAGGATCCAGTGTGTGGGACGCACTCTACTGGTTCTGTTCCACCTACAGTTGTGTCATCTTCAACAGGAGTGGATCTTGGTGTCTTCTTTGGGCGTGAACCCCAACTTTGGGAGATACTGATTCTCTGGATCAGGTATAATCCTCCCTTTTCCTTTTGGTTCAGATCTAGTTCGACTATGGTTCAAGTAGGACCCTTGAATATTGCATTCTGAATTTAGGGAATACGATTCCTAGTTAGGAGAAGGTAGGAAAATTTTTTGAAATTTGCCCACCTATTCCGCAACCTTTTTGGCGTCCATTAGATGGATTCTACCATTCTTTCAGTGGTATCAGAGCCACAGGTTCAAATCTTGAACCAAAAGAAAATCAGATCTAGACCTGCGCAGAAGGACAGAAGTTGTTCTGCCAAGATTTGCGCAAATTGTTTTCTTTATTTCAAGAAACTGTTTCTTGTTAAGGGAGATTGATCTGAAATTAATTTTGTTAAATCCAAAATTTATTTAGAACTCTTCTTTATTTATTTTGATTTAATGGGCTGTTCAAACCTAGAGATCGCAGTGCAGATTTGGTGCAGATGGTCTGCGCACCCTTTTTCCTTTTATTTATTTATTTTATTCAATTCGGTCTATAAATAATTTTTTTCTAGATTGAATGTATAGGAGTTGATCAAGAATGTAATTAATTAATGGAAATAGGATTTCTGTTAATTTTATTTATTTTTTGATTGAAGAAGAAGGAAGAAGAAGGCGAAGCTGGAGCTTTGCAGATGGAGAAATCGCTTTCTGTGATTTGCAATTTGTGAAAATGCAACCCTAGTGATTAACCTCTGTTTTGTAGGTGGTGCGAATAGTCCATAGTTGATTTGTAATTGCTTAAAATCAAGATTATTTCGGACTAGATTGGACCAAAACTGTTTGGACCGAATCTAGGGTTTGAAGGGGACTATTTTTTTAGTCCAATTTTTCTCACACCATTTGTTCCAAATCTGATGTTCGGTTATAGGGATTAATTTGGCCCACCTGTAAGGCCCAGTTTTAAAAGGTTAAAACTGCAAAAGCCCTCTCTTGTGAGAAAAGTTGTATGGGCCGAACTGCTAACTGCGATTCAGCCCATACACCTAGTAGACATTAATTGTTAATGTTATGGATTTCAAATGGGCTGTTCAATGGGCTTTACTGCAGTTAATTGATTGGATCAATTCCTCCTTTACATGTGATGATTGGATGTTTGATGTGCTGTGACCTTGGCCATAAGCACTTGGCCCATGATGACTCGTTAGTGGCTCTTGCGTAAGCCATGGCTGAATGCACATCATTGCCATGGTGTCCCTTCAGGTCATTGGATGACCCCTCCTTTCATGGTGGACCCCACAACCCTAAAAAGGGATGCGTACAGAACCCCTAGCCATTTAAAGCCCACCAGAAATCTGACTTTATGAAAGCCAGTGGGAGCCACTTTGGTTTGACCTAAAATTAGAACTAGGGCGTAATTTTGTTCCCTTTAGCAAATATGAGTGCATGTGATAGGGAGATCCATATGATGGATTCTCTAAAGACCTTCCGTCATTAGCACAATGATGGGTCTTTCAGTAATGAGGAAACACACCATAAAATTGGGCTATCCATTTGTTGTTGGATCTGTTATAGTGTTTCATAAGATGATAGGGGCGTCATAGACCGATGTGAGAGGGGCTTCACTAGAAAATGGGAACTCTCTCATAGTACCTTGGCGTAACCTGAATATGATGGGTGAGCACTCACTAGACAAAAAGGTTCACCTGAAAATGGCTCTGAACCTTGTCTGACAGAGGCCAAAAAGGGAAACTCATTCGATGAGTGGATATGATCCGTCACAGAAAGGTGGTGGGGTTATGCAGCTGAAACAGTTGGCTTCACGCACCCCATGTGATTTCCCACATTTGCAGAGACATTTTATCGTCTCCGTCACTGAGAAAGGAGGGTAATCTCAGGGATGAACAAATGGGAATGGAACATAAATTAAAAACCATATCTATGTAGGAAACATGAATCAAACTAAGGTTGTGGACTAACGTCTTTGCTGTTTTATCAGAAAATGGCAAATGGTCAATTCGCAAAGCTTCTAGATGATAACAAGCTTAAGGGACCAAACTATGCCAACTGGTACAAAAATTTTATGTTGGTCCTAACTTCCGAAAAGTTAGATAAGGTTGTGAAAAATCCTGCCCCAGAGCGTCCGGGTGATAGGGCTTCTGAGGCCCGTAGGAGGGACTACCAAGATTGGGAGGATAAGAACTCCCTAGCCTGCTGCTTTGTCATTGTCTCACTAGACAACTCAATACAGAGGTAGTTCGATCAGATCGAACTAGCCAATGACATATTGGACAGTCTAAAGACAATGTATGAAGAGGAAAACCGTTCTACTCGACAGAAGGTCTTGAAACTGTTCATGACCGCGCAGATGCCATCCTGAATTCTTTGCCCTCTTCCTTCAATACGTTCAGAATGAACTACAACATGGATAAGCTAAATGTCAGCGTCCAAGAACTCAGCAATATGTTGCAGAGGGCCGAGGATCTACTCAAGAAGGATGAGCCTGTGGTTATGCTTGCTGAAGCTAACAAATCGGGCAAGAAAAAGAGAAAGGCAAAGAAGCCCCAAAAGAAAGCTGCCAAACCCAAGAAGCAGAAAAAGAACAAGGCATCTGATGTCTGTCACTTCTGCAACCAGACTGGCCACTAGAAGATGAACTGTCCTGCCTACCTGGAATCTAAGAAAGGTAACGTCAAAACTTGTGTCATAGAAACTAACATGTTAGTTACTTCTGTGTCCTGGTGTGTTGACTCCGGGGCTTCAACTCATGTGTGTAACTTACTGCAGGGGTTCAAAGTTAGCAGAAGATTGAGTGAAGGCGAAGTGACACTATTCTTGGGAATGACTGCAAGTGTTGCAACAGCGGCAATTGGAACCGTAGAATTAGTTTTTAGAGAAGGAGTGCTTGTACTTAAAGATTGTCTTTATGTACAAAACTTGAGAAGAAATTTAATTTCTGTTTCTAAACTGTGTGCTGATGGATATATTGTTTATTTTAGTAATATGATTACTGTTAAATGGAGTACAAATTCATCGCATGCGGGGAATTGGAGCACGGTCTCTATGTTCTACATCCTTCTCTGGAAACTAACTTAACCGAAACTACGTCGATCAAAAATCCCAAGAAAAGGAATCGTGATACAGTAAATCCCACGTGCCTCTGGCATTACTGACTTGGCCATATCGGTGTTGACCAAATCACAAGACTGGTAAAGGATGGTCCTTTGAATTTTCTAACCGTAGAAAATCTTCCTACTTGTGAGCCTTGCCTTCAAGGTAAGATGACTAAGCGGCCATTTGACGGTAATCCTAAAAGATCTGCAGGCACACTTGACCTAATACATATTGATGTATGTGGTCCCCTGAGTGTTAGGACACGAAATCAACACGTGTATTTCATCACCTTTACAGATGATTTTTCACGATATCGTTACGTGTACCTAATGAGACACAAGTCTGAATCCTTTGAAAAGTTCAAAGAGTTCAGACAAGAAGTTGAGAAACAGTTAGGGAGAGAAATTAAGGCCCTTCGATCGGATCGAGGTGGCGAGTATCTCTCTAATGAATTCAGGGACTACTTAAAGGTCAACGGGATAGTATCACAATTAGCTCCTCCTACCACACCTCAACTCAATGGTGTTTCAGAGAGGAGGAGTAGGACCTCCTTTTGAGGATATGCATTAGAGACTACTATCTATGTTCTGAATCGGGTTCCAACCAAATTGGTTCCGAAGACTCCATATGAACTATGGACCGGAAGGAAGCCAAGTGTAAGACACTTGAAGATTTGGGGTTGTCCTACACACGTTAGAAGAATAAGTGCAGACAAGTTGGAATCCAAAACCAGTCGTTGCCTATTTATAGGCTACTCAAAAGATTTAGTGGTTTATCTATTCTATGACCCAAGTGAGTAGAAAGTATTCTGCAGTCGAAATGCCCAATTCTTAGAAACCGAATACATCCTGGACACCCATCGTCAAGAAATAGTTCTTGATGAGGAGAGCTCAGGAGCAGTGGGAGATGTCCCACAAGTTCCAGGTAGTGACCGACCTAGAAGATCCACTCGGGTATCCAGGCCACCAGTCCGATATGGTTATGACCAAGATAGTTACCTGGTGGAAGCTTTGACTAGTGAGGAGGATCCCGTAACTTACATGGAAGCTATGTTAGACATAGATTCCCAGAAGTGGGTGGAGGCCATGAGAGCTGAGATGGACTCAATGGAGACCAATGGGGTCTGGACTCTAGTAGATCCGCCCTCCGGGGTAAAAGCAATTGGTTGCAAATGGATCTACAAGAGGAAAAAGGGCCCTGATGGCAAGATTGAGACCTAGAAAGCTCGTTTGGTGAAGAAAGGGTATATTCTGAAAGAAGGCATTGATTATAAGGAAACATTTTCGCCCGTGGCCATGCTTAAATCCAATAAGATCCTGCTACCTGTAGCAACATACCATGACTACGAGATTTGGCAGATGGATGTCAAAACCACGTTTCTAAATGAAAATCTGAGTGAAGATATCTACATTCAACAACCATAAGGCTTCATAGCCGTTGGTTAGGAACACATGGTATGTAAACTTAATAGATCCATATATGGACTTAAGTAGGCTTTTAGGAGTTGGAACATCCGTTTTGATTCTGCCATCAAAATGTTTGATTTTGAGTAGAATCCGGATGAATCCTGTGTTTACAGGAAGTCCAGTGGGGATAAGATCACCCTTTTGGTGTTGTACGTGGACGATATCCTACTCATTGGGAATGATGTAGGAATGTTGACTTCGGTCAAGGTATGGCTATCACAGCAGTTCTCCATGAAAGATCTTGGAGAAGCTTCATACATACTGGGTCTTCGACTCTATAAAGATAGATTGAAGCAGATAATTGGATTATCCCAGGCTGCTTACATTGACAAAATTGTCAAAAGATACAACATGAAGAACTCCAAGAAAGGAAACGTTCCTTTCAGGCACGGAGTCATTCTCTCCAAGAAGATGTTTTCCAAGACTTCTGAGGAGATTGAGGGCATGAGAGAGGTTCCGTATGCCTCAGCCATAGGGAGCATCATGTATGCCATGTTGTGCACTCGCCCGGACATTGCTCAGGCAGTGAGTGTGGTAAGCAGATTCCAGGCCAACCCAGGGCAGGAGCATTGGACTGTTGTGAAAAACATACTTTAATACCTTCGAAGGACAAAAGAGTTTTGTCTGGTATTCGATGGTAGTTCACTACAAGTTCTAGGGTATATTGATGTCGATTTCCAGTCGGATCTAGATGATAGAAAGTCTACATCTCGGTATGTCTTCACGATAGGATCGTGTTCTGTTTACTGGAAAAGCAGCAAACAGGGGTCCACTGCAGATTCCACAACCGAGGCCGAGTACATTGCCGCAAGTGAAGCTGCCAAGGAAGCCGTGTGGATGAAGAAATTCATACACGAATTGGGAGTGATTTCGTCTAGCACATCACCCATCCCATTGTTGTGTGACAACAATGGAGCGATCGCCCAGGCTAAAGAGCCTCGGGCCCACTCGAAGTCAAAGCACATCGAGAGAAAGTACCATGTACCACGGGAGATCGTTGGTAGAGGGGACATCCTAATTCAGAAGGTAGTATCAGCGGATAATGTGGCAGATACATTGATTGAGCCATTGACATAGAAGGTGTTTGAGAAACATGTGGAAAGTATGGGACTCCGACTTGTACCAGATTGGACCTAAGTGCAAGTGGGAGCTATTAGACAGTTTTGTATGCCCTTAGCTTCAATCCGATTTGATGAACTTTTATTATTTAGTGTAAATAAATAAAGTGCATGTTTGATTCATATTGTTTAGTATAATTCTGTGTAAGACCCTAAAACTGGACACTTATAGAGACTCGTGTTAGTTTTAAACGTTTGTAGCAGATTGGATAAGCCTGGGGAGATTTATCCTGCCAAGGCTGATATTGGTGTGCCACCAAGTGTTGGGATGGCCTGTCTCGGCCACTAGGGTAAGACCCACGGCACATGCAGTATGGGATTACTGGAATCCTTGAACCGGACCAGATTTCCAGTATTGTCCTGGACCTTGGAGACAGATGGGCAAAACTAGAAAGTTACACCTGACCCCTAGACTCGATTATGACACTTCACTAGGTGTTGGATCGGGATGTCTTTGATATGCTAATCAGTGAGGTCCTTAGCGGGGAGCAAAACCTGTGTATGTTGGGACAGTCTGAGAATTCATCTGAGTGGGTGATCATAGTGACAGGATCAGCCCCTTTGTCGGACAAAGGTAATGATCGGGAATGCACTCTCTCTGATGGAAACCAAACTGCTGGCAGTTGATTTCAATCATTAGAATTTTGTTTTGTAATATATATATATATATATATATATATGTATATGTATATACGGTTTCAAAGTGTTTGCAAATGGTTTTAATTCCCGGGATCCTTGTGAGTGGAGAGTGCGGCACTGTTCCTTGCAGCCAAGGGAGAGGTCATCTCTTGTCGGGCAGTGCTTGATCATTAAGGGCTGGGAGGTTAAGTGTAAGACCATTTAGGATAGTACCTGATGGGCTAATCTTGCAGATGCCCACAGTCCTTGGGTTTTTATAAGATGGCTTGGCCCATGGACCATTTAATGTAAGTGTTGGGCCCATAGGGTCCATGTGATGGGCTCAGGGGTTCATTGAGCTTTTCAGTGAATTCAGCTGGGCCTTGTAATAAATGTTGGGCCGAACCCATGTGGTTGGTGTGTAGATCAATGCTTGGGTCGCGTGCCATACAAAGAAGCCCAACTAGGCAGCAGATTGGAAACTTGTTAAGCACTGAACACTTAATGGGCCAAAAGCCCATTTTGAGCTAGGCTGATATGATCACTCATCTATGGGGCGGATCTAAGATTAATGTTAGCAAAAGGAATGGACCTTTAACCTTATCCACTCTAGGAGCAAATTCAAATTAGATTTGAATCTGGTAAAACTCCTGATAAGATTAGGAGTAAACTAATTTAATTTGTAGATAGGATTAAGATCATCCCCTATCCCAATACTGATTTGGATTGGGATAACTCCTAATTAGGAGGCTTCTTAATCAAGAAGAAAAAGAGGAGAAACCCAAAGAGAAAAAAAAAAGATTTTCGAACCAAGGGTTCAAGCAAGAAAGCTTCCTACGAATTGGGATTTGGATCTCATTCACACTCTAGAGAGAAGAGAAGCAATTCATCCATCTTCGTCCTAGGAGTTCTCCTCCAACCGTTGCCATTCTTCCTTACAAGATTCGATCTTTGAAGAAGAAAGAGATCAAGAAATTGTTTCTTGACATCAGTCTTGCAAAAAGATTGTAAAAGATTTGGTGCTCAGAGTTTCCAGAGGGTTCTTGAGAAGGATCCAGTGTGTGGGACACATTCTACTGGTTCCGTTCCACCTACAGTTGTGTCAGCTTCAGCAGGAGCGGATCTTGGTGTCTTCTTTGGGCGTGAACACCAACTTTGGGAGATACTGTTTCTCAGGATCAGGTATAATCCTCCCTTTTCCTTTTGGTTCAAATCTGGTTCGGTTATGGTTCAAGTAGGATCCTTGAATATTGTATTCTGAATTTAGGGTATACGATTCCCAGTTGGGAGAAGGTAGGAAAATTTTTTGAAATTTGCCCACCCATTCCGCAACCTTTATGGCATCCATTAGATGGATCCTACCATTCTTTTAGGGGCATCGATTTACTTGGGCCATTCCCACCAGCAACAGATGGGAGAAAGTTCTTAGTAGTATTAGTGGACTACTTCACCAAGTGGGTAGAAGCTGAACCCCTTGTAACGATCACAGCCTGGAACGTCCAAATCTTCTTTTGGAAGAACATCATGTGCCATTTCGGGTTACCTCGGGTATTGATTTCTGTCAACGACAAGCAGTTCATGGACATCAAATTCCAAGACTGGTGACAAGACATGGGAATCCAACAGAATTTTACTTCAGTCACACACTCTCAAGCAAACGGTCAGGCAGAAGTCACAAACAGAGCCATCGTCTGTGGACTAAAGGCACGGCTGGACCGAGCTAAAGGGTTATGGGCAGATGAGCTACCCCATGTTCTATGGGCCTACCGGACTACGGAGAAGACCGCCACTGGAGAAACACCCTTCAACCTCACCTATGGCACCAAAGTAGTTATCCCCGCAGAGATCGAAGTCCCTACGCTGCGACTAGAAGCATACATTGACCAGACAAATGAAGATGAGCTCCGTTCCAACCTCGATCTACTCAACGAAGTAAAGGACCTTGCGTACATCAAGACTGCAGCCTACCAGCAGAGAGTAGATCGATACTATAACGCTAGGGTCAAGAAGCGGAACCTCCGCGTTGGCGACCTGGTTCTTTGTAAGGTTATGGTACCTGATCCCAACGCTTGCAAGCTTGGGTCTAACTGGGAAGGACATTATCAAGTGAAACGAATACTCAGGGAAGGAACGTATGAGCTCGAGACCCTCGAAGGGAAACGAGTACCTCGGGCATGGAATATTGTCAACTTAAGACAATACTATCTGTAACAACTGAGTAGGCCACGAACCACTCCCCGAGCCTAAGGGCCAAAATGCCAAGCTAACATGACCTCGGCGCAATAAGACCTAGTTGCCTCTATGGCATGGGCAAAGTCCAGGAGAATGGATTATAAGTTGCTCCTCCAGCCTAAGGGCTAAAATGCCGAGCTAATGAAAGACCTCGGCAGCATACAAGACCTACTTGCCTCATCGACATAGGCTAAATACTTGCGATGCCTAAGGCACAAGCAGTTCGGGTGAGAACCTTGTGACGGATAGCCTACCCTGGCATGCAACAAATTGAACCTGTAAAGGACAAACTGGTGTCAACTTAACCCAGGTGCAGACATGTCGAGCATGTACCCTACTATGTCACTCACCTCAGTGTACACAAGGCTACCCCTACCAAGTATTGGAGTATAGTTCGGGACCACGACAGTTAAGGAACACCCACTTCGGGTATGTAGCTCTAGTAGCTCGGGTGTTGAGATCGCCTTAGCAAAGATAAAGAGTGCACACCATACTTAGAAGGTAAAGAAGAACTTTCATTACCATTTCAAAAAAAATGATAAAGAAATAGCCAAGCTAAGCAGCTTGGGAAAGTTTAATAGTCATAGGGCACAACCACCCAACAAAGGATCTTTGAAAGACCGGGTTTATGGCACCCGGGAGCCACCAGAAGTCGAGGAAAAACACCACCTCAAGGATCCGCCTCCCCATCCTTGTCCTCCGGGGAGTCAGGCTCCTCTTCCTCCGCTTGATCCGCGGTATCGGGAGACAAGCCCTTCATAGTGATGCCGTCGAGGTTGAGCCCGGAGAACTTCTTCCGAACCAACCATCGGTAGAGCTTAAATCCAGAGTGGTATGAACTTGAGCCATATTACACCTGGTGGTCGTGGTATTCCTATGAGTCTTAGAAATCCCAGACCGCCTTCTCTCGTTCAGCCTCCACCATCCGATCAAAATTTCGAGTCCGATCAAGAAGAGTGGACTCCAGGTCCCACACCTACTGCCGGAGGATCTCCCTCTCTGTCGCCACCCTCGACGATTCCTCCTGGTAACGCACACTCTCTTCAGAAAGCCGGGCAATTTGGGCCTCCTGGTCACAGACGAGCAGCCCCTGAGATTCACTCCCCTTGCGAGTGTGATGGAGCTTGCCTCGAATCCAGTCAAACTCGCCCTGGAGCTTCTTATTAGTGGCCCGCTGGTCGAGGGCGTCGACGTGGTGGATGCGCGTCTGGAGAGCCATAGCGTGGATGGCGATATTCACCTGCCAATAGAAAAGAAGATAAGAGGACAACAAAAGGAAGCAAAATGAGAGAAGAAGAAAGGAAAGAATCACCTACCAACATGCAGTGGGAGGAGGCGAACGCAGCAAGGTCCCCGGGCTCCATATTCCCCCAATGGGCAACGTTGTTGTTGTTAATCGCCTTTTGGCTCCTCCGGTGAGCCACAGTGTAGTCGTTCACCCCTACCCAATTCCCCATTGGGAACTGAGGGTAGGGAGATGGCTGGAAAGGGTTACGGGGAGTAGCCCCCTACTGTGGGAGTTCGCCCCCTCCGAGACCAGCCCCACTAGTTCCCTCAGGAGGAGGTGGCGAGATCTCAGGCGGAGGGGAGGAAAAAGTCAGCTCGACAGATCCGAACTCAGTACCCCCGAGGTGGGAGTCCGGTCGGGGCACGACCTCTTCACCTGGCACCCCTGGTTACTTGAGAGAAGGCGGCGCGAATCGATACCAGACATGATGGCTGCCAAAAAAAATCACAATATTATTTCGATAAGAACGAGAAATATGCATATACATAAGAACACAATGTCGTGACAAAAGCCACGCAACTTAAAAGGTCAACCTACCCAGGCTCAGGCCGCCCAACACGAGCTTCTCCTCGACCAAGTAGTCTGAGTAGAGGAAGCCTATTAATGCCCCGGACAACATCATTTTCTGAGTTTCAGGGTCCAGCTCGACCCCGGAGTCCTGGATGGCGCCCCTCCAAGAAGTAGGGATGGGCCACCCTTCAGGGTTACGGACCAAGAAATAATCCCGCTTTCAGGTGGGAATTTTTTTTGGAAGCTCATGTAAGAGCTTGTAGCCACAACGGGGAGAGAAGTGGTAGAGGCGCCTCTCTGGCGGAGCCTCGGGAGTGGCATTCTTTATATAGAGGATGGCGGAAAAGATGTCTAGACTCAAGGGAAGACAATATTCCCAACACAAGAATATCATCCCAACCAAGTTCCGGATGGCATTGGGATGGAGTTGGTCAATAGTGACATTAAAGTGGTTTAGCACCTCCACTATCAAGGGGTGTAGAGGGAGACGTAGGTCAGTCTCGAGTTGTTCTTGGTAAATGACTAAAAGCCACTCCTGCACATTTTGGGGAATCTGAAAAGTTAGAAAAGTCAGAAAATCTCTTGATTCTCATGGACGCATTTAATGCGAGTAGTCAATCAAGTTTGAATTTCGGTCAAATCAGCCCATCATGTTTCATGAACTCCTCGCGCTAAGGCAGTGCTCTTAGCACAAGGAGTTGGGGGCAATTGATGGAGGACAGTTTGACCCGACCTATGAAATGATGACACATGGACACTGACTCAGCGCAAGCAACAACTCAGTATTATAGCCTAGTGACAGGCCCATAAAGTAGCTCGCTACATCATAGCCCGAAACAGGAGAAGCTCACCACAACACGAACTCCAGGTTCCCAGAGCTACCTTTGAAGGGATGCCCCAAGGGAACTTTAGCTCACGAATGAGCTGCCTGGCCTGCACCTCCTCCCTAGGGCTAAGGCACCCCGAGCTACCTCCGAGCTCGGGGTCCCCTGACCTTTCCTAATACCCAAGCTCCTCCTAGTGGATCTAGGGTCACTCCCAGACATGAACACACCGATTCGCTCATAGGTACCCTGAGGTGAAGACACCTCGGGCTAGATAGCTCGGGCTAGACAACTCGGGTTAGGCTGCCACAGGCAGCTCGTTGCTTATAAGATAGCCCGACACAGGGTAGCTCGGCATGTCGCAGGAGAATCTCCTGCCCAATTATCGTACCCGACAAGTCTGGGGACAGCAGCCATGTTCCTCTCCAGACATCGTTGTGCCAGCCACCTTTAGAGGGTGCTTTACACCCGGCAGGCACGTACCATGCGGTGACAGCCCCGCGCGTGCCACCTCAGCCCTGCCAGTAATGGCTGTGGCAGGCTGACAGTGGCGGTTATACCCGTCCTGTCAGAGGCCAATGGGCCTTACACAACGGATTTCTGTTATAAGAAGCTTAGTATTAAGGAGGACAGGTATGATCATTATCATCTTCTACACTCGCGCTATCTGCACTCTTAGCCTTGATTTTCTCCTTGCTTCTCAGGGGATTCTTCTTCTTCTCCATCTCAGGTATCTTCCAGGAGCCACATAAGTGCCGGCTAGGAGTGACCGGATCGCGCTACATCAGTTATCATAGCACAAGAAATATCTGCAATTCCCGGTAGCAGACTAGAAACAACCTATACATCCTTGGATGATTTCATATTCTATCAAAACACTTTCTCATCAACCAAAAGGACCCCCAATACTCAACCAAGTCCAAAGACTAAAGAAAATAGGTTACCAAATGGTTACGAGACACAGGGAGGCCAAAAATTATATAAGGCTTAGAAAATTATGGGACCACTTCCCATCACTCCCAAAATGTAAAATGACCCAAATGGTCTAGGTTTTATAGTAGAAAACCCCATTAGATATGTTGTATAAGGCTTGACATCAGATTTGGAGTTCATGTGATTTTCATTGAAAAATCCACAAAAAATCATATAAGTTTCAACCAAAAACAAGAGTCATACAAAAAACTTCTAAAATCAGGGTGAACCAAACCATGTAGGAGTCATTGACTACCGCCATCGCCTGTATGGACTACTGATGCCATTCGACAACGGTCTAACATCAGTAACTCATTTCATGGGAGAAGATCAATAAGAAAGTTACTCCTATAAGCCTCTACCTACTTTGGTTCCAAGTGATAAATCTAGGGTTTGTAGAAGAAGAGAAGAGGGGAGAAGAAGACGAAGGAGGAGAAGATGAGAAAGAAGGATGTGTTTCTTACTGTTCACACCTTCAAAAATACTATTTTTACTTTGAAGGAAACATTACAAGAAAGCCCATACTTGCCCAAATACAAAAGGATGATGAAAATACTGAAACACCCTTTCCCAAACATTCTCAATAGAGGTTAAGTTGGTTCTCCAACTTCTTGAGGAGTATCCTTTATGATTCTCGATGAGATATCCTAAGGTACAACATGCACAACCTTAGGTGAAGTTTCTTGAGGGTGCTTTGTGATGTTATTAGGTCTTAGGTACTAATTTCCCTAAGACCCTCGCCTCTTTGCCTTTATTCTCAGTCAAGAAGAGATTGAAAACAATGCTTCTCCAAGGTCTCAGAACTTTAAGCAATCCAGAAAAACTAAAAAATACTTCCCTTTCGTATGTACCTTGTTAAAAGTTTTCCAGTAGCTAGGGATAAGATAGAATGAAGTTTAAATGGGTTCTTGAGCTAGGGAATGCTTTTGGTTGCAACAACTTCCACTTGAAAATGGAGGAGGTGAATTTGGAATCTAAGGTTTAGAGTACCTCTGGATTTTGGGTGAACACGAGGTAGTATATGGGCTGGAAGAAAGCTCTTTTCCCTCTTTTCCATCCTCCTTTTGTCTCTTTCTCTCCTTAGGGGCCTCCCTCAGGTTTCCTTCCCCTCTTCTTCTCTTTTCCCCTTCTTTTAAGCTCGAATTATATCAGTACTTATAGAGAAAGGGAGGGGGTCAAGTCTGAATTCGTTCAACTACAGTGCTTAGGATTCAATAGAGTTTTTTTACACAAATAGGTAATGATTCTTCAAAAAATAGATGCTCAGCCAAGCTTCCCTATTTGGTGAAACATTTTCTTTGATTTGGGGCAGGGGTGGTTTTCATGGGTTTTGTGTGTCCAAAGGGAGCTTGGGGCGTGCCTATCATGGCAGTCTCATATTTGGGGCTGTCAGTGGCAGAAAATGTAAATTTGATGAACTTTTAAATGCGGTTTTTTTCTTTTCTTAGCTTTAAGTGGGGGTACGTTTGGGTTTTTTAGGTCTATTAGGCTCAATTTCATTGCTCCAGGTGTTCTAATGGGTTAGTTAAAGGGTTGGCATTAGTCCCTACCCTCTTAAGGTCCTAGGTTGGGACTGCTGATGTGGCGATTTAATCTGACTTGTCAAAATTGTATATTTCTAGTTTAATAGTCAAATAGATGAATTAGGATGTTAAATTTGATGTGCTAGAGTTTTTTGAGTCTTTGAACATAGTGTGATGTTTTATTAATCAAATAGGCTTGGGATGATTGAGATCTATGGCTAACAAGTTCGGATTAATGAGATTTGTTGAAATATAATCTTTGTTTGATGAATGGTCAAATAGGGGAATTTTGGGATGAAATTTGGTGGGTTGGCACTTTTGAATGTCTTGAATCTAGTGGAAGTTATAGATCTTTGATAAGAGGTTTGAATTAATGGATTTAGTTCAGATCATGGTCTTAGCTTATGGTTTTCCAATTAAAGAGAGGGTCTGAAATGGAATCTTACTTTTTCAATGGTCACTGGGGGTGTTTGGTTGTGAAATTTGACGTGGTGGGGGCTTTTTTGGGTCTCCGAATATAGTGGTAAGTTCTGTTTGGTCATATGAAGTTGGGATAATAAGTGATAAGCTTTACTTGATGAGATTTGTTGAAATAGAATCTTGGACTGATGGTGGGTGAAATGGGGGAATTTTGAGCTACAATTTGGTGGGTAGATATGGATTAAGGGGAGGAGTCAAGTGGATGGTTCTGATTTGAAAAAGATATAGTCGATCTTGGTAATTGTTTAGGGCCATCAAAATGGGATCTTGATGTTTTTGCAGTTGGTTGTCATAGATTTGTGTTGGGATTAACTGGTTGATTGTTTCTTAGTGATCTTAAGGTGATGGATGTGTTGGATTTGATTTTGGGAAGTTGGCGTTTGAAAATCACATAGATCGAGGCCATTAGAAAGGGAGTTAGCGTGATGAACAATGGATCTTTGGAGTTTAGTCATGAAAATTGATGTGTAACTAAGTTATAGTTTCCAAGTCTGGGGATGGTGTTTAATCAGACGTTGATGTTGAACTCAAGGTTCTATTTGTCCTGTTGATTATGTCAAAGGAGGGTATTTCGGGTTTTGAAAAGTTTCAATTTGATGTTGTTGTGTTTCTAAGTTTTTGGGTCTAAGAAGAGGGTACAAAGATGTAGGGTGAAGGGATTGAGCAAAAATTGGGTGCTGACATGCTTCTTTACAATCTCTGGGAGTATCTCCCCAGTTCATTAACAATACCTCTAGCATTATCGACTCTCTCTATTAAGGTTTAGCCTCAACTTGAGGTTTCCTAACTAGATCTTTCCCATGTGGATCATCTCATCCTTTAGGAATATTGCACCCCTACTGATAAAAGTCTTTTTCTTTTCAGGATCATAGAAATTGTATCCCTTAGGCTGCATTTGGAAACGATGCAAATGGAGTGTAAATCCTGGTTTAGGGTAAATTTGCACTCTGCTTCACTTTTGCTTGTGTTTGGCAACATTACATTTATGCATTAACAAATGACGGATAACACATTTTCCAATGCAATGTTTGCATCCATTACAATTAAAAGTCTGTTCGGTAAGAAGTTAAATTGGTTTGTGCAAAACTAACTCAACTTTGCAATTTATATGAACTGTTTTACACTCTACATATTTGCATTCATACTTATTTGCATCGTTTCCAAATGCAGCCTTAGGCTCAATTTGGAAAGAGTACAAATGCAAATTTGTAGAGTGCAAAACCTTGTATTTTGTATTATTTTATATGTATTTGCACTGTACATATTTGTATTTGTACTCTTTCCAAACTGAGCCTTGGTTTTTTTGGGATACCCAATGGACAAATACACCATGTTCTGGATTCTAGCCTAATGCTTCTTGACATGTGCATAAGAGCCCTACACACATATTCTAGAGTGGGGGTTTTTGACTAGCCCAAAGCTTATAGGGAGTCCTGGGGACAGACTTAGTTAGAGCCCAATTAAGATTGTAGATAGTAGTTTGTAATGCATGACCCTAAAAGGAAATAGGTAGTCTAGCATGACTCATCATAGATTTCACCATCTCCAGTTCGATTCCTCCTCTCTAAGGCACCTTTGTGCTTAGGGGTGTCGGCTGTATTGTCCATTGATCAAAGAGAGAGATAACTCTATGCTCCTTAAGATATCCCAAGAACTCATGGCCAAGGTACTCTCCACCCCTATCAGAACTAGGAGTCCTGATGTTCATTCCCAAAAATGCATTTCTACTTCCGTCAATACTCTTTGAATTTTTCAAGAGCTTTATACTTCTGGTGCATAAGGTATATGCATCCATATCTAGAGTTGTCATCTATTAAAGTGATGGAATACTCATCTAGCTCTCAAAAAACTGTCATCTTCAACCACATGTTGAAAACATTGATGATTATAAATAAAAAGATTTAAAACTAAATTCTTAGGTTGAGAGATAATAGAACCATCAATATAGCCATTGATAAAAAATAACTGAAATTCTTAATATCATCATCATCATATCAAATGATAACATACAAGAAACATGTATATTTACTAAAATGCTCAAATTGATAAAAAGTTGTTTAATACAACATTAGTTTCTCTATATACCCACAAGGGTTCTCATAGAATAAAAGTGAGAGTAACCACCCACAAGGCCACAATAGCAAATGACCCAGATGAATCCCATGCAATATGCAACGTACTTGATGAGGCCGACCAGTGTCTTTCCTGTTTCATTCAGAATGGTGGGCCAGCCCAAATTCAACAAGGGGAGGAATTTTAAGTTTGAAGATTGAAGGGCAACTGGAGGAGGACAATTTCGTCAATACACTTAATCAAGGAGCATCCTATCAATTTCGAAGAAAGGCAAGGAGTAGAGTAGGACACCCCAAAAAGAACGGTCATTGTACTAGTCTTAGTTTCTCTCCCTCTCCGCTCCGCTAGTGGCTGTCTTAGTCTTAGTCTCTTAGACTTCCCCTCGCCGGCGACTCGAGATGGCTGAGAACCAAGACGACATACCACCCGTTTTCGTCGAAATTTCCGGAGAAAACTCAGATTCCGTCCAGGATCCAGCAGCTCCTCCGACCTCGGCCGAAGAAAATCTGGAATTAGAAGAGCTGGAGACGTTCCGGGAGTCGAAGCGGAGGAAGTACTGCCCAGCAGCTCTGGAGAAATTCGAGGAACTCGACTCGTCGAGCCGAAGCTTCTCGTTCTCGTTCGACACTAAGATCATGGTGGGCAGCTGCGAGTCCACGCCCAAATTCGGATCCTTCAATTTGGCGGGGGATTTGGGGCTAGAAACTGCCAGAACGCCGGAAGATGAAGACGGGGTGGGGAACTGCGACGGGACCTCTCCAGGGTTTCTGGAGAACGACGCGGAAGAAGAAGAGACCATCCAGATTGTGAAGGATGGGTGTAATCCCGTGGACGAGAGCAAGGCCGAGGGCTCGAGTCCTGTGGAAGGGATTAAAGCTGTTGATTGATAAATTGATTAGTTGCTGTTTTTTTTTTCTTATTTTTTGGTTGAATTTTCTGTTTTCTTTTCCCTTTTTTCCTTCTTGCATCAAAGAAGAGTTGGTTTTGGTGACAAAAGTAGATCTCATCGCCATCATCATATGGCCCTGAAGGCCGGAGCTTCCACATTTCACAGGTGTGTTGTGTTGTAAGAAACAAAAACAAAAAAAAAAAAAACAAAATCAAAAGGGAGAAGAAAAAAAAAAAAGATGTTTTATATTTTAATAATGAAAAAGAGAGTTTTTCGACCTTGGCTCTCTCTCTCTCTCGAGTCTTGATTCACTTTTTCTCTTCCTTTTTTCCATCACATGAATCGCATTCTTTAATGACGATGATCTGTTCCTTCACACATGTACATCTCACATGCACATCCACCGTGTATTGAGAATATCTCCCATAAATAATAACTAATAACTAAGAAAAGAAGCTGAACCCTATCTTTGATATTAGTATTTATGGGTGAGGAAATTCACGGTGAAGGTTTTCCTTTTTAACATCTTTCGCCAGACCTTTTAAGACATTTCTTAAACGGTGAAAAGAGGTTGCTGCTTTTTCTTTTGGTTTTGGAGATCACATCTCCCTCCCACACCACATCCCCACCGTGTATTGGGAATATCATCTAATGATGGTACCAATTGTGATAATGTTATCATCGGGAGATTTTCTTAATATGCGATGGGGACGTGCTGTGGGACGGGTCCTTGTGGGCGGAGATGTGAACTCTTGGTATTGGCCCTTGAACATGGTTCACTAGTTTAAGGTTCCCTGATTGTATTGTTATTAAACTATCATGATTTATAATATTTATATGCTATTTTGGTGCAACATTGTTGTGATTGTAGTGGAGAGACTAAGGATAAAGTCAATTTGAAAATAGGTCACTAAGGATGTGTTTGGTTTGAAGGAAAAGGTAGGAAAAAGAAAGAAAAAGGAAACAAGGGAAGAAAGGAAGAAAATAGGGATGGTAAATTTCTCTTTCCCCATTCGATACTTGGTCTCTAATCCGATGGGATCGGGGATGGAAATTAATAAGGATTCCCTACTAGGGATTGGGTTAGGGTTATTTATATTTTTTAAATTTTCTTTATTTGAAGTAAATTTGTTGTTTAAAACATACTATTAATTAAAGAAATTGGGGATTTGGGACCCTATGGGGAACCCGTCCTTGTTGGGGATCGGGGATGGAGGATAACTTTTATCCCCAGTGGGGATTGGGGTTAGGGTCGGGGCAGGGAATATAACCCCCACCCCATTTTCTATTCCTAGAAAATGTTGTGTTTGGTGAATTTGGATTAGCTGAATGAGATGGCTATTCAGTGAGTTATGGAACCAAGGAAAATGTTCCACACCATTAATAAATCCATGGGTCCCATTGTAAGAGGTGTAGGTGCCATGTAATTTATTATAGGTGTGGAACATTATCATTGGTTCCACAACCCACTGAATAACCATCTCATTCAGCTAATCCTTGCTTGTGTTTGGTTTGTATAGCTTTCCTTCATTTTCCTTGAAACCAAACACAACCAAAAAGGAATCTAGAAGAGTAAAAATGACTTCAAAAATATTTTGTTTTAATAATGACTCCAAAGCCCGAGGCACTGGCTAAACCAGTACATGTAAGACTTGGATGGGAGAGGGAAGGGGTTAGACACCCCTCCCCAAGTCCAATAGGTGGGGCCACATGGGGTTCCAAATAAGCACAATGCAATTAATCAAGTAGAAAAACGATAAAGAAAGTAAACCATAGGAATAACCTAACACAAAAGAAAAAGCTCCATGTTTTTATTTATTATTTTTTTATCTTTTGATTTTTCTCCTTTTTATTTTTTTATGAATTATTTACTTATTTTTTGTTATTTTCTTATGGAACCCTATTTGATGTTATTTGTTTTGTGGAATTATTTATTTTTTTGAATCTTTTATATTTTTTATGTTTTATTATTTTATCATTTTTTGTTTTCTTATTTCATTTTATTACCATTTTCCTTCAATAGCTTATTCTCCATTCCTCACCTATTTGGCAAATGTATCCAAGTTTACTGAATTACCCTGATTTGCTACCTATTTCCTACCATTATTCTATGCCTTTATTCTCTCTGTTTTGTTTTTTTTCTTTGTTTATTTATTGTTTTATTTTATTTTAATTTATTTCTCATTTAGCTATGAGGTCCCTTCAGTTGAGGGGAGCTGAATCAATCAAGTTCAGTTTATAAGCATCTACTTAATCGGTTAAACTAGGTATTATGAACAGAGAAAAAAAAAAACTCCTCAACAGTTTCTGGAACACAACAAAATTTCCACTTGGATTAACTTTAAGAAAAAAATCAATCAAGACTTACCCGAGTGTAATTTTGGCCTAAAACCGAAGCATTGCAATAGGGGAAATTTCAGTCGATTTCTCTACCGGTGGTGGTGAGCAGGAATTGTACCGAAGATTTGGGGTGAGCATTCAATTCATTTGGTTAAAACCAAATTTTAATAATATATATTTTAACATATAATATATATTATATATTATAAAATATATATTGTAAAATCAAATTTCAATATATTATATATTAATATATAAATATATAACATATTATATATTATGTATTACAGTTTGGTTAATTCGATTAGTCGAATAGTGATCACCCCCGCCGAAGATCGGTAAGAAGGGGAGGTGATTCTGGTGGGAGCTTCGCCTTGACAAGACTTCTAGTGGTGTCTGCTACGGTTAGATTTGTTCGTCTGACGAACATAATAAAGCATCAGTGGTAGGTAAGGAGTGTCGAAATGTTAAAATAATCTGGTGAATTAATTAGTTCCGCTGGTGCAGGAGTTTTTCTGTGAATGGAGAAGAGAGAAGCGATGCTCTTCGCTAACAAAGGGGTTTTTCTATGAACATTGCTAACAAAGGGGAAAAGAGAGGAAGAGGAGGAAGAAGAGGAAAGAAGAAAAGAAGGAGAGAGGGAGAGAGAATGTTGCCACTGTACTTCGTTTTGAGGTTTAGGACGATGAACAGTGGTTCTCGTTCGATTTATTTCACTAGGAGAGGAAATAGGAGAATGAAAGAGGGGAGAATGAGAAAAAGATATTGGACGAAGGAGAGGGGTGTAGAGTGAGCTTAGAACGAAGATACTACCGTTGCTAGGAGTCGCAGCGGCGGTTCGGTTCTAAGGACAATGACAGGAGAAAGAGAGACAGCAGGGGTTGGTTGGGCTAATAAGATAAGGAGAGATGGAGAGAACGATAGAGAAAAGTCAGAGATAAGAGAGGTTTCTGCTGCTGCTCTTAGTTCACTGCCTCTGCTCTCATCGTCTCTTGTTCACTGGTGACAGAGCAGCTGTGATGAAGAAGAAGAAGAAGAAGAAGGAGGAGGAGGAGGAGGAGGGGAGGGGGAAAGTGAAAAAGAGAGAGAGAAAGATGGGAGGGAATGGCTAGGAAGATGATCAGAAATGAAAGATGAAAGGGGTCGCCGCTGCTCTGCCTCTCTTTGAATGAAAGAGGAGATGAACAGTGCAAAATTGTGGATTAGTTTTAATCGACAAGTTTGTGTATATTTATAAAGGGGGTTAGTATAATTTTTTGGAAATCTGAGGGTGGTTTTTGGCAATTTCATAGACCCGGATCAAAGCTGGTCTAGGGGGTCAAACCTCGGTTCCAATCCAATGAAGGGGGTTTGGGTCGAAACGTGAAGGGTTAAGATGGGTTTTGACAGTAGAGAGGGGTCTCGCGTATGTGGGTTAGTGGGATTGGCCGAAGCGATATCATTTTGGATGAACGTATAAATAATGGTATTTTTTACTAAGATTTGGTAGGGTGGGATTTTAGTACCTTTTGAGTTGATTAGTGACATCAGATTGGGCTAATTGGGTTCAAATCGGGCAGATCTGAAAGGGATTTGATTCAGTCAGCCCGGAGCCTCAAAACAGAATCTTTATGTGATGGAAGAGCAAATAAGGATATTTTGGGCTGAAATTTCATAGATGGGTATTTTAGGGTAAACGGAAGAATTTTGAGTTGAAATTTGTTGGGTGGGTATTTTAGGATGTCTCGGGTCTAATGGTAGTGTCTGATTTAGTTAGATGTGCTTAGATTGGGGGGATCTAGGTTGTCGTTTAGGCCAGTGAGATGGCTTAAAATGGAATATTTGCTCGATGAGAGGGTAAATTGAGGAATTTTGATTTGAGATTTTGCATGCATGCATTTTAAGATGTTTGGGGTCTAGTGGTGGTGTCTGATCTATGGGTAGATGTGTAAATGGGGGTTTATCGAGGCCATCAGTTTGGTACTAGATAAGTTTATGGTGGATTTATGGGCTTTAGGGTTGAAATTCAGGGCTTTTTGGGCTTTTGGGTGTTTTGAGAGATTGGAAGGGTTTGATCATACGTTTATGGTGAATTGGGGTTTCAAGAAGCGACCGAGCAAAAATCGGGTACTGACAAAACTCATTGAGAGTATTAATGGTGTGCCAAGTTTGTAGGTAATCCAAGTAACCTTCTTTGAGCCATAATTGTGTTAACCAAATTTTTTGATGAAAAAAGAAGAGGAAACACTACTTCATTTACTTATTTGAGCTTCACATTTCTAGTACCTTCTCTAATCTCCCCAAAGAGGATGCTACAAAGGAAATTCAAGCATGGAAAGACTACAAAAAGTTTTAAAGGCTTTGGGGATGCTCAAGAGGATCTATGCTACAACAACTCAACAAGGAGGAAGCCTACATCAAGCGTTGGTTTAAGAGTCAAGTTAACCTTAGAGACCTACAACTAGAATAGGTTTGGTCCCAAGGATTTCCTGGAATTAAACAAGTTTTAGATTCTTGAAAATCAATATTGAAAGCCAAATAGAAAATCCTAAGCCTTTGGAAAAATGCTTTCAAGGTTTCTAAGTGTTAACTCGTCATTAATCGACTACCTTAATAGTAGAGGCATAAATTGCCTAGGTTTTATAATATAGTCGACTATCTATGATAGTGAAGGCATGAAATGCCAAACTATGTAGTCAACTACTTGTAACAACGGAGGCATAGGAAGGCCTAAACTGTGTGGAGTAGTCAACTACCCAAAATTATATAGTCAATGAGCTCTAACAGTCCAAGTTAAAACATGTATTAGTTGATAGAATATGAGGATTCGGTTGATCTAAGGAGAAAAAGATTCCTCCCTTCATCTAGTAGACGATTACTAAGATATTGCCGTCAACTACTTTGATGAATTTTTATTGTTTAAAGGCTTAAATGGCTACTACTATTTTTAGGAAGCCTTCTATCATGGTAAAGACACTTGGAATCATTATTATGTTTAGTAAGGACCTCCAATAGTTAGAAAATGGTCACTTACTCTCCAAATGTTTATAAATAGAGGAAGGTTTTAAGCTTAGACTAACTAGTTTTTAAGCTATACCCAATTCACCCCCTCTTGGGTAAAGCTATAGATCCCACCAAGTATCAGAGCAGGTTCATAGTTCAAAATCTTTTCAATTTGGTGAATAATGGATACCCAAGTAAACTCTCCATTTGACGAGGAATGCTTAACTTTCTTGCCTCTTATATTTGATGGTATTGATTTTACATACTAGAAGGCTAGGATGAGGATTTACCTCATTTCCATGGACTGTGATATCTAGGAAGTCATAGAGGATGGTCCATTTGTTGGGGAGAAGGCAAATGTAAGAGCTATGAGCCTCCTAAAAAGAGGTTTAAATCAAGAAGAAATTGATAAAATCAATTCATGTACACCTGGCTATGAAATCTTGCATAAATTGTAGTATATACATGATGGGATTACTTTTGAAAAAAATTACCAACAACTTTGTAAGCAAAAAGGATGATGTGTGGCTATAGGAAAATATTATGAATCATCTTTTGATGTTGCACATGAGAAGGAAGATGAGTTACCAAAAAGTAGGAAGAGCCAAATATAGCAGAATCGCTTGATGATTACTATGAGACTCATCCTTAGAAATATCATGGATAGAAATTGACTTCCATTGTCTTGAATCTCAAAAGGGATTACTAGAATTGGAAGGGTTTCTTGAAGCTGGTTCTAAGGAGCATGCGAACACAACTAGGGTTTTGATGAAGGAAAGACATGATGTTTCAATAACAATTCATTTTTCTAATGACAATTCCTCATGAACAAAAAAGACTTCTATAGAGGTAACCCTAAATCTTAAACCTTTTAAGAAAATTATTTTTAGAAGGTTGAAAATTAGAAATTTATTCGTAATCAAATTAAGAGAATCCACTAGGAAAATAGTCTTGCAAAAGAATTCTTTTGGATAGTGTGAGCGTTGGAAAATGGCTCACTTGGGCTGGATTTGGAGTTGCCACTCATCAATTTAAGAAATGGAGGTGATGGGACCTTTGGGAATGGTATCAAAATCATTTTGGTTAGGCACTCTTCTCCCGGGTCTAATAGGTGGGGCCCACATGAAAATCCCAAACAAGAAACATGATCATAAATACACAATTAATGAAAAGCATAGCAATGATAGAGAAAGTAACAAACTAAAAATAAACTCACAAAGAATCTACCCTATTTAATTTATTTATTGTATTTTTATTTTTCTCTCTTTTTTCTCTCTTTCTTTTTCCCTTTCATACTGAATCAGAGACCCGCATCCTCCATAAGCTCGAAAGGATGTTCCCTTCCATACTCGTAGAGCAATCCCCTTTTGGATGTAGGGGCCTGAGCAACTTTGCTCAAGACTCTTGGAGAACGGTCTGAAGAGAGAGGAAGTTCAATCCTCTTTGACTCTTAGAGAATGGTCAAGGGTTCAAACTGAAACACAAACTCTGCTCTTTAACATAATAATCAATCATGCTCTTCGGGCACATTCATTCTATTGGTTACAACAATGATAAAGAAATAAGCTATCACCGACTTACAAAAATGAAGTAGATTTTATACCCAGGTAAGCTTTGTTGCCGCATTTGTTGTTGACCAAACAATTTTACAGAGAATGGCTCAGTTGAGCTTCATTGCCAATTCAAATGGCTAACAGTCGAATGCTATTTGGCCAACGATATGAAGAATACCATAACAAAAGATAAAAAAAAGGGAAGGTAAGTCCCAAGGAGGAAGAGATGTTACCTAAATCGGGATTTTGACATGAGGAACGATGCTATAGGGGGATATCTGCTTAAATCTTGGATCATTAGCGCTTAATAATGAGGATTTTCTTGGATTACGATTGGGATATGATGGATTTTTAGGTCGATGCTACAATATCTTAGCCGATTCGAATAATAGAGTCTATAGGAGAGAAGGGGGGTTGGCAGTAACTAGAAGGATGGAGTTCTCGCTAGATTAGGTGGAGATACAAAAGAGTTCCACCATTGCTAGTTCGATTTGCAGCGATGGGTGTAAATAGGGGAGACTGAGAGAAGGATAGGAGAAAATGATGAGAGATGAGAGAATTAGAGGTAGAAGGGATTGCTACCACTCTTGTTTGAATCCATCACTACAACTTGCAATGGCGGTGATGGAACAGAGAAAGGGAAAGGGGGAAAAATATGGGGAAGAAGAAGAAGAAGAAGAAGAAGAAGAAGAAGAGGAGGAGGAGGAGGAGGAGATACGAAGAGATCGAGCAGGCAGAGAACCTCCGCTGCCCAAAATTGTAGCGGCAGAAAGGAACAATGGAGAACGAGACTAAGAAGAAGAAGAAGAAGAAGAAGAAGAAGATGATGATGATGGTGATGATGATGATGATTATGATGATGATGATGATGGTGATGATGATGATGATGATTATGATGATGATGATGATGATGATGATGATGATGATGGAGAAGAAAGAGGGAGAGGGAGAATGGAGATAGGGGTCGAACTGTGTTCGAACGGGGGAGGAGGTGAATAGTCAATTTTTTTTTTCGATTGAAAACTTAGCCTTGTATTTATAATAGAGAACAATGGCAATTTTGTAATTTTGACCAAGTTTGGGGATATTTTTGTAATTTCAGAAAGTTTGGGTTAAACCGGGTCCAAGGGGCTAAGCCAGGTTCTTTGATAGATAGTTGGGAATTTTGGTTAAAAAAAATGGAGGGTTGAATTTGGCCTGACCACAAAGAGGGGTTTTGTGTGTGGGCTAGCGAGACTAGCCGAAACAAAATCTTTTTAGATGAAAGGGTAAACGCATGTATTTTTGGATGAAATTTCACAAGGTGGGGTTTTTGGACACTATAAGTTGATTGGTAGGGTTGGATTGGCCCAATTGGGCCTGAATTGGGGCAGATCTAGAAGGGCTCGATTGGTCAATCTAGAGGCTCGAAACGGAATCTATGGGATAAAGGGATGAACAAAGGCAGTTTTGGGTGAAATTTTGTAGGGTAGGGTTTTTGGATAATTTGAAGTGATTGGTAAGGTTAGATGGGGCCAATTGGACCCAAATCGGGTGGTTTTGGAATTTGATTAATCTAGAGCCGTGAAACATAATCTTTGTATGACGGAAGGGCAAATGAGAGTATTTTTGGTGAAATTTTGCAAGGTGTTTCTGAGGATTCTTAAGTGATTGGAAAGGTTAGATTGGGCCAACTGGGCCCGAATCGAGCGGATTTAGAATCCGATCAAGGGGCAAAGGAGAGTATCTTTGGGTGAAAATTTTCAGGTAGTTATTTTAGGGTATTCAGGGGCCGGTGGTATTGTTCGATTGGTTCAGAGGGATCAAGATCGTAAAAATTTGGGTCAACGGTATGATCTGGAACAAAATCTTAGTTTGGTGGAAGGGTAAACAGAGGAATCTTGAGTTCAAATTTCATGGGTAGATGTTTTGGGAGGTCCTGGGTCTGATGGTTGTGTATGATCTAATGGTTGAGGTGTAAGTGGGGGTTGATTGGGGCCATCCGATAGGTATTAGGCAGTTTTAACAGTGGATCTTAGGGTTTTGGGGGTGAAATTTAGGTTTCTTGGGTTTTAGGTGTTTCGAAGAGGTCGAAAGGGTCTGATCAAGAACTAGGGGTGAATTGGGTTTTGGGTGGCAGACTGAGCAAAAATTGGGTGATGACAGATAGTTTTTAAAAAGTCTACATTCCTCTATATTCTTTAGTGGTTGAACAGGTTTATGATAAGGATAAATTAGATAAAGTGGACAACGCAACTCAGAAGACATTGCTTCGATAGTAATTCATCAGAGTCATAACTTGTTCAGTCCTAATCTATTTGGATAACTACAAAAATTATCTATTCTTAGGAAAATAAGTAGCCAAATTAAGTTAGGGTTTAAAATTGGATTGAACCTACAATATGCTAAGAATTAGTGTCAAGATCACGTCACAAACTACTTGGTAATCAACCGTTAAGAATAAATTAGTTTAGAGATATTGGGGAATTAAGCAATAGTTAACTATCAAGGTCTGATAGCCAACTACTTTATTACACCATTACGATGGAAAAGAAGAGAGTTGAGAGAAAATGACAGAATACCTAAAATATACGGAGGATATTTAGCCTCCCTCGTTGAATTCGGGAACACCCTATTTATCTTGGAAAGGACGATGAATAGTACCAAAGAGTCTATGAAAGTAGAAGAAGATGATGATGATGATTAATGAGAAGAAGAGAGAGAAAAAAAAAGGTTCGGGAGAAGTATTGTAAGGGGGAAGATTTCCACCGTTGTTCGGTGTGTCGAGTTATAGGGGATGATGAACAATGAATTCAATGGATTAAGCTAAATGAAAAAGTTTATTTTACATTTATAGTAGGGCATTTTATAATTTTAGGCTGAAAGGAGATAAAACTGAGATTGTGGTTTAGTGGTAGGGATTTTTAGGCCAAAGTATGAAGGGTTGAGATGCGCTTGAGAGTATATAGTGTTTTTATGTGTATGGACTAATGAAATTGACCGAAATAAAATCTTTTTAGTTAAGGGGGCAATTAGGAGAATTTTAGGCTAAATTTTAATAGGTAGGATAATTTGAAAATTTGAATTAATTTGTGGTGTTAGATTGGTATAACTTAGTTTGGATTAGGCATATTTGGAAGTGGAGTGTTTTAATCAATAGAAAGCCTAGAAATGGAATATTTGTATGATGAAGGGGTAAACAAGGGAATTTTGAATTGGAATTTCGTGGGTAGGGTTTTAGGATGTCCAAGATATGGTAGTTTCTAATTGATTGAGAGGTGTATGGGAATTTAGGTTGCAAGTGCTTAAGTTAACAAGAGGGTCTAAAATGTGTTTTGGTGGAGGGGTAAATGATAAAATTTTGAGTTGAAATTTTATGGGCATTGGTGTTAGAATATTTGAAGTCTATTGGATGTGTTTGATGTGTTTAGAGGTGTTTAGGTCAATGCAAGGGTCTAAAATGGAATCTTGGATTGATTGTGAAGTAAATGGAGGAATTTTTAGCTAAAAATTTACATGTAGATATTTTGACAAATATTTAATCAGATGGTAAAATGGAGGATCTATGGGCTAAAAATGTTTCCAATTACATAAAATTGGCTAGCGTGAGCTACCAAAACGGAATCTTGAATTGTTTATGGGTAAAAAGGGGGAGTTTGGCCGAAATTTTGTAGGTTGTCTAAGTGAGGACTTTGGGATCAGTGGTAAGTTCTAATGTAATTAGTGAGATGGGGTGACTTTTAAGCTTTACTTATATCGTCTAATCATAATCGCTAAAATGGAATCCTTAGTTAATAGTCAATGAAAATTTAGAATTTAAGGTCGATATTTGATCTAAATAGGTATTTCAAGGTTCTAGGTTAAATGGTTGTTCTTATTTGATGGCCATGGTGTTGGCACGATTTGATCAGGGTCATCAGATTGGTATTGAACAAATTCAACAATGGGGGGCTTTTAGGTTAAGATACAAACTCTTAGGGTTTTGTGGTGTCTCAAAGAGATTAGAATGGTTTGATTGGGTGTTTAAGGCTGAAATGGGGGTTCATGCAGAGGACCAAGCAAAAATCGAGTGCTAAAAATTGCCCCTTTTTGTTATAAGGTAGTAGACTATGATACAACAAAGGCTAAAAAAAGTACACAGATTTTTGGAAGGGGTCGACTTGGAAGAGGGTCCCTGTACAACATCATCCCATCATTTAAAGGCTTTTAATTCTTAGTAAAGTGACCCTAGGTATAAAGGAACCTTATGAAATTAGGGCATCTTTGCCATAAGGAAAAACATCTAAAAATGAATAGAAAACAACACCAAAATAACTCATCATGTGAAGGCCAAATTGACACCTCCTAAATATCAAGGAACCTTATAGAATTGGGGTATAATTTTTGTAAAGAATAACAATTAAAAAGAAATAGAAAACAACATAAAAAATAACTCATCTTGTGAAGGCTATTTATTCTTGGCAAAGTGACCCTTCTAAGTATTAAGGAACCTTATGGAATCAGGGTATGTTTTCCATAAAGAAAAACATTTAAAAATGAATAGAAAGAAAAATTAAAAGTAACTCAGTAAAGGATTCAAAATTTTCACAAAACATAATCATAAAAACCTTTGCAAACACTCTTTTCTCTTTTCATTTTGAAAGCATTTTTAAAGATTTTAGTGGAACACTTCAAACACTTGGTAGAGGTCCTATAATTGATACAGCATAGCTATTCTTTTTATAGGTAAGAAGCATCATTCAATACAAGAGCAATCTAAGAACAAAAACTTGAATAGAACAACCAATAAATCTAACGATAATGCAAACTGTTATTAGGTTTCAAACACAATTGAAATCCACTACTGGCAGTTTAGGTTTCCATCACTATGATCACCCACTCAGGTAATTTCCCAAATTGCCCCAACATGCCTAAGTATTTGACTTTTGATTGATCTCAGTAGTTGGCATATCAAAGATAGCTTAGTCTAAAACCTAGTGTAGTTTCAATGTCCAAGGTTCAGGGCATAACTGGAAATTGGTATGGGTTTAGTGTTTCTTCTAAACACCCACTAGTTGTGCTTAGGGTCTAATCATAGTAGCTGAGACAAGATGCTCTACCAATTCAATAGCACACCTGTGACAACCTTGTTAGGATAAACTCACCAAGTCTATCCAATGGTTAAGAACATTCTAATCTAACATGAGTTTCATAAGTGTCTAGTTTAAGGAGTAACTCACAAAAACATACCAATAAGAACACGAAATAATGATGTACTTTATTCATTTAATGATAAATGTTTATGTACATCAATTTTATTAGAGCTAAGGGCATACACTATTTAACAAACATCACCCGAATGGAATACTAACGTTGGTCAAAGCCTAGAGGCTTACATGACTCCAGTAGAAAATTAGTGTGGGCCAAATCTTAGAAGCTTACACGACTTCATTGGAATATTAATGTGGGTAAAAGCGTAGAGGTTGCCATGACTACATTGGAATATTAATGTGGGACAAAGCATAAAGGCTACATGACTCAATCAAAAAACTGATTTGGGTCAAAGTTTCGACACTGACATGACTCCAACAAAGAGTTAATGTCAGTTAAAACATACGGGTTGACATGACTACAATAGAATATTGGGTCAAAGCATAGGTTGATACAACTCCAACAGAAAATCAATAGAAGTCGAAGCATAGAGGCCAACTTAACTCAATCAGGAAACTAGGTAAAGGTTAATATGAGGCTGATATGAATTATTTGAAAAATTGGTGTGGGTTAAAGTTATTAAATCTGAAACCTGAAGTCCGAAAAGTTAAAAAGATATAGATGCTTTTCTACTTTTTAGAGACTCTGAATAGATAGGGTTGTTTGTGTTGGATCAAACCTTTAGGAAATGAAATTCCTTGATTTTACAATTTTATCAAGATTAAAATAATCAATAAAAAATTAATGAAATTAATAATTAATAAGTAATAATTAATAATTAAAAATAAAAATTAAACAAAACAATAAATAACTAATAAAAATATTAAGAGAAATAACACTTATTAATAATTACTAATTATAAATTAATTTTATCAATAAAAAATAATAAAATTAATGATTACTAATTAATAATTAGTAATGTCAAGCATTAAAAATTAATAACTAATAAAAAAATTAAAATAATTAACACTAAATAAATATTAAAATAATTAATAAAAATTAGTAAAATCAATAATTAATAATTACTAATTTATAATTTATAATTAAGATAAATAAAAACTAATAATATGTAATTAGTATCTAATAAAAAATATATTAAAAAAACATATAATTAATACAAAAAAATTATAAAAAATAAAAAATTAATTTATTAAATTCAAAATAATATTGAAAATTATGAATTCATTAAAAATTACAAATAATTGATGAAAATAAGAATAAAATAAAATTATGTATACAATTAAGAATTTCACTTCAAAATTTTAAAAATAAAAAATTAACTATTAAAAATAAAATAATGTTGAAAATACAAATAAATTCCATGAATCCACGATTAAAATTAGAAAAATAACATATATGTTAAAAATTTTCAAACAATTATATTGTTCCTGAAGTAAAGTACCTACGCATCCAAGGAATATATATAATATGGTTGTCTATAATTTTACACATATTAAAGCGATTGTTATATATTGCATGGCCTTATGTCGTACATATTATTATCCTACACAAATAGCATGTGTTCATATGTCTCATGACTACCCTATGCAACTGCCACAACAAAAATAAATAAAAAAACTAAAATGACAATAATAACCAACAAGATGACATTACATATAAGAGATGCAATCAACATCTAAGTGCCTCGAGCAGTTGCGATATTTGGATTTTCGACAGACCACGAAGTGGATTGGTTGAACTCCTCTATCTTTGTTATTAGGTTAGCAATCAGCTCATTAGCCCAATAAAAAGTGTATGCTTTTCCCACATTGGGCAATGCAAGAACTCTTCCCTGATTTTCATTTGTCCCAACCTTATAAAGTTCCATATAACCAGTCTTGCATACACACATGATTGGAAAATTCTTAACAACCATTTTTCCCTACATAAAAAAAGTGTGTTCATGTACATGACCATAATAGTACACTACAAATAAATAAGTCATTCTAGTAATGGTTCAAGTATGCAACTAGGATAAAAAAAATAGTTCAATGCATGTTAATTAGGCACAACAATAGTTCTAACAATTATTGTGCAATTTCCTCTCGCAATGAAGTCATAAATTTTGCATCGGCTTGCCTATAATGTATCTCTCCATCATCGTGCTCTTTTGTCTCTACTTCTTCTACATTTTCATTAGGCACTTGCATATTAGGTTCACCATAGTCATTGAAAAGGGTATCAACTACTGATTCCCTTCTTAAACAGTTATGGATAGAAAAACATTCAATGACTATGTCCTGTTGGACATGAAGATTGAAAGGTGCCATCCATTTAAGAATTGGAAACCAAGCTTTTAAAACACTAAACGATCTCTCAATTACATTTCTCAACTTTACATATGTTTTGTTAAATCGTTCTTCTTTAATTTTAGCATGCACACGTCAAAAGTCTATTGCCCAATATCATACATTTCGATAGGGTTCCATAAAGTGTCTTCTATTAGCATATGCAGCATTGTATAGGTAGTAATTGTCTATGTCAATCAAATTTATCTATCAGAAAAATGAATTTACCAAAAAGAATGAACTCCCCTAGAACACCATTCTTATAAGTAGGTGGAAATAGAAAGTTGTTGTCAAGGATGTGTGCAACTTCATGTAAAACCCTGACATTATGTGTTGTTCCTTCCTAACCTGAATAAACCTATGTAAACAACATGTACTAGCACATTTTGGAAATATTTCTTTCCTTCTCTTCTTCAATATGCTAATTGTTTTTCCATTGGTACCACAACATTAACAAGTGTTCTATCTAAAGCACTAACAACACCCTTCAACAAAAAAAGAAAACAAATAAACAAAATTCATTATGAGCTCAACCCCTATCCTAATCAAAATTATGAAACCCATGTGACATTGTTAATTAATTATCTTTAATACTTGTCAAAGTCATTTTTGGTGCCATGGGATGTTTGGGTTTGGGTCAAATGTAATTGGGTGGATCATTTCTCGTACAAATTCCATCATAGCATCTAACACTTGGAAATATCTATGCACTATTTGAGTGGAATGTTGGAACCATTTTTTTAGAATAGAGAAGCTTTCATTATGGCTTAAACACAAAAGAAATATAGCCATTTTCTCTTCTACTAATATGTATCGGCTATCATGCAACCATTCACAATTACAAAAATGGATACAAATCCGTACATATGCTTCAATTGGCATCCTCATCACCTCGATGGTTTATTGGTCATTTCCATTTAATAAATCTTGTGACCGGGTAATGCAGATTCACAATTTGGCATCCTCTATGAAGTTTTTTTTTTTTTTTAATTTACTAATATAGGATGATAATCATATTTATTGGGTACTTGGTGGTTTACATTCTACATTGAGATTAATCTAAAAGCAAATCTTCAAGAATGTCAAAGAGAAATATCAAAATATCAACTATATCTGATACCAAGTCATTGAGTGTCACAAAATAATAGCATTATATAACATATCTAAAATATGAAAAAAAAACCCAAAAAAGCATATTGCATATTTTCAACTATATCAAGTCCTAGGAGTAAACATATCATTCCAAATTGGTTTAAAAAGAAAGAAAGAGTTCCATTCATTTGCTCAACCAAAACATCAAGTCCAAATACAATTGAAACTGATAGACAACTCCTATAGAGGCTCATCTTCTTAGAATATAGTGATATCCACCTTTTCATCGCCTCCTTGTCGAGTGTGTCACAAGTTCCACACCATTGGATCCACACCTTTCTAGCTTTCGGGTTTTCCATGAAGATAATTGAAGCATCAAAGTATAAAGGAGTTTTGGTTGTCCAGCCAATTTTATGGAGTTTCTGCATACATTCTTCTATAGTCGGGCCTTTGTTATCAGCAATCGGAATGCTAAGAAGCTTCTCTAGTTCTCCATCTTAATATCAATATCACTAGTAACCTCTTTTGCCTCTTAGAGGATCATTCACTTGGACCTGTAAACTGTTCAAATGTGTATTTTGTTTGAGTCTAGGGCCTTGGTGTGGCAGGCATGTCATCAAGATCAATAGGACCATCCTCTTGTGTCTCACCCTTAAATTCAGTAGATGGTAAAGTAGTTGTTACACTGACAGAGGCCAATGGTCTTGACGCATTTGCCAACGGAGTCCAGCCAACTTCTCCAGTTGAACAAGCCCCATCAAACAACTTTTTGCATTCGTCAACAAACTACAACCCTAAATACCTAAATACTTTTGCATTTGGGTAAGTCTGTTACCATATAAACAAATAAGCCATCTTATTAGATCCTACATACAAATATATTACCTATCAACAATAAAATTTCAAATTAGTTACCTTTAAGAAATCTTTCCACTGCTCATTTGTGCCATCCACTATACCATCGGTTAAGTTGTATCCATTTCCCGTCCTACTAAAAAGTGCCACCCATAGTTGATATTTTCTCATCAAATAATCGAACCCATTCTTTAGTTGTTTTTATGAAAAGTTCTTTTGAATCTTTTCCATTAACTTCTTTTGAATCTGTGTCTAAGATTCTTGCCTCAATTATCCCCCTTCATTCCATGTGTAGAAACTTCATCAATACATACATCCAAAAATAGCTTTTGTAAGGTTGGGTCCTTCCAATAGGCTTTATTATAATTATCCTCCAAAGACATTCCTAAGTCCTTATAAACATTATCACACAAAACCAATTATTTTCATTTATCAAACACCTCTTTGTAAACTTTCAAACAATTAGAGTTATCACAAATCAATTAAAGTAGAAAATCCAATCTCAAATTAATTAGAGTTATAACAAAGGAAAAAAAAACTCAAAGCAATAAGTAACTTGAAATAGCTAGCTTCGCCACCATTTGGCTAGCATATGATATATTTTTCATTTGGTTAAATAAATAAGGAATAAGATGAATGGATATGGACAACCATCAAGCTACAAAACACAGATTACAAGACTCAAACCTAAAATATTAACACCATACTACAATTAATACGTAATTTCCATCAGATAGGTACTAGCTTCAAATATCACCGTCATTCATCAACTAGGCAATATGGATGGGATAATCTAGGCTCAAACCACTTTTGTTTTTGTTGTTGCCCTTGTTATCATTATCATCCTTGTTCTAAAGACAAAATTAGGTTACCATGTATTTCTTGGCTTCTATACCATTTAAATTTTCACTCACATCAACTTGCCTCAATTCATGTTGTTCATGGTTCCATTATGACAACCCTATAAACATCCCTTACTGCATCTGGTTGTTACCTTTGTGCAGCTCCTGGGTCTAAAGGTTCAAATATTATTGTATGTTGTTCACTTAATTCACTTCAGTTGTCAAAGATGGAAACATACATCAAGTCACTGGTTTGTACTATTGATTGTGCATTCAGTTATTTTGACATATCATCAAATCACTTATTTACTTGAATTTTTCATTTTCTATTGAGGTGTCTATTTATCACTGTAGTAATTCCTTGCATCTCAATATACATCAATCACTCTTCCATACACAATTTCTTGAGTGGTTTCTACTTGTTCTCTTGATCATAATCCTATTGCCACACCCACATCTATAGAACTACCGGTTTCTTATGCAAATCAATCTTTATCAACATTTTTCAATCTACCCAAATCAAAATGTGAGATTTTGAATTTGTAAATAGATCTCTCAATTTTCTTTTCTTTACCTTCACTGACTTTTTTGTAGGCAACAAAACAACCATGTTATTCTTTATTATATGATTATCACTATATCTCATTGAAGATTCTGATACCATTGACCCAGCTAAAAAGCCAGGTTCTTCATTGATTGTACAGATATCATTTTTTCAAGTCAATTTGTTCCCAAGCAAGTTTTATTAGTTCCACATTTTAGTATTAGTTATTGTGACACATGACAAATCGACATCTTTTGTTCTTTTTGAAGAGCACTTGTTTCAAGCATGCATTGCCCCCTTATTTGATTGTTTCTTCTCTATTCAAGCCAATAGAACTACTTGCAGGAGGTCATAGTTCATTTATTTGATATCTGGGGTTAGAGAAGAATTTCAAACTTCAAAGGCATAAGCATTGGAAACGTAACAACTACTAATCTAAGATTCACATCAAGAAATATTTGTCACAAGGGTAATGTCTTCTCAGTTTAGGGGCGGTGGAGCTGATTATTTATCAAAATGGGTGCATGGGACATGTTTCAAGTGAGGGATAAAGTTGAACTTTCTCAACTTCACTTTCTTAAATATTCAATTCTCTGGTGGATTGTACTTTTAGCAAGGAGATCCCCCTTTCTCTTCTTTTCTTTCTTTTTCTTCTCTTTATTTCCTCTTTTTCTTTCTTTTTTTCTTTTGACAATTCCTTAGTTTCACTCCTTAGGGTACCCTTTCGGGTTTTCAACATTAGTCTTAATTCCTTCCTTGCTAACTCATTAGATCTATGTAGTGATAATTACCGATTTTCTTAAGGACCAAGAAGGGCAAGTGTTTTGAAATGAAGGATAACAAGCTAAAAAACTTAACTGCAATGGGTGTCAGGTGGTTGAATTGGCATCTAGGGATTTGCTCAAGGTTGGTCTCTTGTGTTTTTATTTCCTCTCAATTTAACATTCTCATAGACAAAATGAAAAAGTGTTCTTCATGTCTTTCAATACTATGGGTTATACAATTGGTTGATCAAGGATGATTTTATTCTAGGATGAAATGTAAATAGGTAAGGCTAGAATGGAAAACCTAGCCGGATGTCACTGCTAGAGAACATTTTATTGGTTTGACTATCATATGTACCCCATTTTTTCTTGCTCTTCTCTTCTTTTATTTCACACTAATTAAATGCCCTAGTTTATCTTTGCTACATACCTCTTTTTCCTTTATTATTTTCTTCTCTTTTTTTTTCTATTTACTTATTTACCTTTACTTTTCATACTCATTTCTTTCTATCTTTTTTTTTTCTGAAAATTAACTGAGGATTTATGTGCACAACTAGATATCTACCTCTTGTGAGGATTTATTTGAAAGCAATAGCTATTGTAAAGGCTCAAGGGTGTAACTAGTGGATTAAACAAATATAAGAGGGTTTAAAGTGAAAGGGATAAAGAAATGGCCTAAAGAGGGTCTTCCATCATTTCTTCATAAAATGTATAAACCCATAGGAAAGAACTACTTGTCAAGTGCAATTTGAGTTGGATTGAATCAAAGGTATTTGTATCATTTGACTACTTTGATACTTGAGATTCCTAGGGTTACTAATTAAATGGTAATGATCCTACTCCTAGTATTACAGTTCTCTACTTTTCCTCTCTCCCCTTTCCATTTCTTATTTTACTTTTCTTATTTTTTATCCTTTTCTTTCTTTTTTTACCTTTTTCACTTTTTTTAGAATCTTCTCCAGCCCTTGGGAAAAAGAATCTTGGAAATTTGATAGATTGGACAAAGAAAAGGGTCCAATAAATTAAGTTAATGGGTGAACTAGCAATGTTAACAATGATAAGGTCTTCTGGGAATAAAAATGACCAACAATGGCCTTCAATCATTTCATTGATTAATCTGCAAAGCACTAGGTTGCTATAGTGCCTTCATTCTTTGTTGACTCACGAAACACATCCAAATGAGTGTGTATCAAGCAATGACAATTTTAACCTAGTGTTGGCCCAGTTTGAGCTATTAGGAATGTCTTTATTGGGAAACATGCTTAGGAATGGATATTGATGATTTAGCTTGATAGGGTTACCTCCCTTGGTTAGGTGTTCCTAATTGTGGACCGTCGATCATCAATCATCATTTCACAAGGACATGCCTTTTGGACTTATTGTAAGTCCAATGATCAAAGAATGCCACACTTATACAATCCTCCTAAGAAAAGTGGCAACTTTATCTCCTCCCAAGTTTGGGAAGTCCCCTTTTTGTTAAAACTTATTACTTTACCATGAATCTATATTTTAGATAAAACAAAAGTATCAAAATGACAAAAATGAGGCATCCAAGTAAAAATATTCATTAATTCAACAAGTAAATTGTACAATGGTCATGTTCGTTTCCAAAATGTAAAAGATAAAAGCAAAACAAAAAGGTGACAACTAGAGAGTGGTCCTAATTAGGGGTGATCATGGGCCGGGCCGGGCCGGGCTTTCCTTCATTATAACAGGTTTAAGCTAGGCCTAGGCCAAGATTCCTAGTCTAATTATTGTATTTTAGTTTCAAAATTAAACAATTGTATTTTCTAACACAAAAGAAATTAAATAATTATACCTTATAATTTATAAGTTTCAATTGGTCATTAGTATGCTAAAAATGATAATGCTAACAAACCAATTCTTCTATCAACAAAAAATCAACCTAGAACCTATAATATCTATAAAAAAATAACCATCCATTTTCATGTAATATCCACAAAATAACTTTAAACATCTCTATAAGGGGCTCCATCTTCCATTCGACTCCTACAAATAAAAAGTGAAATAAAAATATTATCAAGCTAAGAAAAAATAGTTCAAATTATTGTAAATAAATAAATAATAAAACATCGAAAATGGTTTCAATTTTACCCAAAACTTGTAACCACTCTTCAGATTTATCTTCATCAATGGAGTCTTCATCACTAGAAGATTCGTCTTTTGGTGAGAGAGTGAGATAGATAGATAGATAGAGAGAGAGAGAGAGATTGGGCATGGTGGTGGTTTTGTGAAATTGGTTAGAGAGAGAGAGTCGAGAATATTAGGGTTTAGTAATTTCGATATTTTATTAAATACTATATTAGAATTTGGTAAGATCAAAGACCATAGGATTAAAATCTTTAGTCTCCTATAAATCTCTATTTAATATATATATTATTTATAAATATCCAAGACGGGCCTGGTCCGGGCCTAAAAGCCAATGTCGTAGAATAACCACTACAAAATATAACCATTCCTAAAGGTACAGCTGTATCGTTACAAAATATTACTGTTCCTAAAGCTGCAATTGTATCGTTACAAAATATAATTGTTCCTAAAAGTTTATTTCTCATTTGAATTTTGAATGAATGCCATTACAAAAAAAACTAATTTCACCTGTTCCTATATGATAAAAGGGGTTTTTCTAAATAAAACATGTACATGTTTACACAAAATATCCATAGTAGTCCTTGTTCATCACCAAAAAAAGAAAAGAAAATTAACAAAATTATCCTCATCGCATTTGAACAGTTGCTTATATGCACATGCATCATAATCAAGACCTTTGCTTTGGATCATAAACTTCGGTCTGTCAAGTTCAACAAAAATGAATACATAAAGGTTGATGTCAATAATTAGTTATATAAATTAAATAATGTAAGAGTTGTATATGCATTATACACTTACCATTGATTCAACCCCATGTGATATGAGATCCAAGTGCATCTCCAAAAGTTATCATATTATCACATTTTCTCAACAAAACTAAGTCATTAATCATTACTGATTTTAAGGATATCTCACACTATCCATGACAAGTGCTTCATCACCCACCACCTTTGTAGGATCTTCACTAGCAAGTATACATATAGACACCTCTTTCTTATCATATCCTGGGCAAAGGAGCTTCACATGTTTTAATGCCTACACATTAAATCGTTTTAGGATTATAATCATATTTTTAAGAGAAATTACATTTATTATATCATACTAAGAATACACTGCAAAAGAATATATTTCTAGCGGCAGTTTTTTGTTTATGGTACTTGCTTTATCTCCTTAGTGTCCTAATTCCCAGTCGTGCTTCACATATATGCCATGCCATTTATCATGCAAGGGATGAAAGTGGAGGAAACCAATTATGTTAGGTTTAAACTCCAGTTTGTAGATGTATTCCTTGTGTTAACTTTGACTTCATGGCCTTCATCATGAAAAAAAAAAAAAAAAAAAAACTTCAGAATTGGTTGACCATTGTTTGATTCTCAAATCTATTTTAAATATTCGATGTGTCACAGATATAATCAAGACGATGATGAAGAACAGAATGTATGTTGAAGCTGTTGAGGTTATGTTAGGTTTAAACTGCTGTTGAAGAGAAGTTCCCTCCTCAGACAATGCTGACATCATTTTTATGTGATTCCAAAGAATCCTGGAAGAAAACAAGGAGAGAAGCACAGGGTTCACTGCTGCAACTGGTATGGTATATCCTGTCACTATATTTGCTGGGATTACCATCTTTATTGATCCATAATTATGTTTTCACAGAAAAAGGCAAATGAAAAGCAACGTGCTTTCCTGAAATCCATAACCAAGCTGATGGAGGATCACCAGATCGATCCCATGAAGTTTCTCACTGGAGTGTTATTACTAATCTATCTTCTGGCCTGCAATCATGAACTTAAAGTGTTGCCTTTGGTTGCATTTGCACTGGTGTAAATGCATGCAAGTGCAAACAGGTCGATAATAAATTCTGGTTTACTATTTTTTATTCAAATTCCGGTTTACTATTTCAGTCATTTAACTTTCAAATAAGAGAACCCTTTCTGGGGATCATTGGAGTAGTTGAATTAATGCTGTATCCAAACCATGGCTGTTGGCCTGTTGGCTGTTGCAATGTCCCATTTGCTCTAGTGCACTTTCTGTGCCCTGTGCTGTATGCAACCCATGTTAGGCCTTGGCCCTTAGGGTCATCTCCCTTACAACTGAAGCTGTTTTCTCTAGAAGCCTTAGGTTTCAGCTTGGCCCAACAGTACCATGGATCTCTTTCAGAATTAAAAGCTGTTCTATTCAGGGCCCTGAATTTGTTCTTTCATCCTGACCCAACACTACCATTAATGGCTGTACCCTTCACCTTCCCCCCCACTAGTCTAGTACAGTTTTTGGCACCAAGAAACAAATATGATAGGAGCAAACTAAAGCCCCTAAAGGACTTTTTGAAAACAGCTTAAGTGCCTCAACTGAATGATTTGTGTTTGTGATTGTTGTCTTTTAATGGATAAAATGGTCTTATGATAAAATAACTCCCAACGATTCAAAGTAAGTGGGTATGAAAGGTTGGAAACTTGAACCCCTCCAAACACTCATCCCTATTGTCTTAAACTCTAAAGAGGCACACAAACACTAATAAAGCAGAGCTGTTTTGATACAAACACTAATGAAGCAGAGCTGATTTGTCAATCTGTCCTTTCATATTATTTGGTTGATATGCTGCACACCTTACTAATAAAGCAGATATGATCTACACACCTTAACTAATAAACAAGAATCCAACAGATGGGAAAGACCATGATATACAAAGCCAATCAGAAAAAAACTAATAAGTGGATAAGGAACAACTTACAAATAGATAGCGAAGACCAATGAACAAATTGGAATAGACTAGCATGAGTCACATCATGGATCAATGTCCTTGATCTGAACTTTAATGCATGTTTTAGCCTTAAACACTTAGATCACTTTAATGCATGCTAGTCAAAGGATTTGAAATTTTCTTAATAATTAATATACTTTGAATTTTTTTAGTAGAAGTATCCATTCATTCATTTCTATTGACTTTTACATAGTTGCTGTATTTTCACAGGCTGCAACTTGGGATCTGCTTCAGCTAAAACCCACTCTAACCTGTTTACCATATTTCATTTGCAAATCTGTTAAATTTTCTATGAAATTCATGAATAGTTTGGCTAGTTCCAAACTGGAAGAACTGGAGTACCAAGATCCCTGCCAATTGACTTGTTCAAATGCGCACAAGAATGAATTAAGTTAAGAAAATCAGATTGGCCATATTGAACCGACCAATATTCTTAATGACTTGTTGGGAGTGAGGCTAACCCAAATAGGTTAGTTTAACAATCTAGGCTTAGTTAGTCTATTTTCAATTCTTAGTTTGGGTTTGATATAGAGAAACTTAGTTGGTCTATAGTAGGCAAAGATACAGCTCTGGTTGCACTCAAGCTCTCTTGCGTTTTTTGCTTGTCAACTAGTCACTAGGAAAACAGTGCATATATGCATTTCTTTTTAGAGTGGTGCAGAGATATATATATATACATTTTTATGTGCGCTTAAACTTGTTCATTCAAAAAATATTCATTCATTAAAAGATAAAGATCACTGAGGTCAGTTCTGACTTTTGTTTAGTCTAATCAATATGTTCTTGACCCCATCGACAAGACACCCCACCAACCAAAAAATAAAAAAAAATATTCGTGTGGTTGTGAACCTGTTCAAGACATATTTCATGTATTTTTCTGCTCAGAGGCAAAAGATCCTTTGGCAATGTACGAGGGAAACAATTCTATGGGGGTTGTGGCGTGAAAAGAATGCAAGACTATTTGTAGGGAAATACAAATCAGTTGAAGAGGTGCTAGATATGACATTGATAAGGGTGGCACATGGGTACTAGTGACCGAGAAATTTAAGGGGGTTCCCATCAATGACTTGTTGAGGGGATAGCAAACAGTGGCTGAGTTCCAGGATAGCAAACAACAAAGAGTTCCAGTTTGGTATTCTCCTGAAGCGGGGTTGATTAAGTTCAACTTTTATGGGTGTTGCCTTGGTGTATGTGTGTGGGGGGTTCTGTAATAGATCAGCATGGAAATATTATCCTCAGCTTTATAGTTCCAGTAGGACAGGGTAATTCTTTAAGGGCAGAATTGTTCGCATTGATTCAAGGATTAAAACTGATACAGCAACAAGGGTGGAAAGATGTTATGATGGTGGGGGACTATGAAACTTTGATTTCTAGGATGAAATCACAAGATCATCTACTGTGGAAGTTAAGGCAGTTGGTGAGGGTGGTAGTTGCAATTGGGACTTCGTTGAATGCTTCATTCAATAATGTCCCAGAAGTGCAAATATGTTGGCAGAGGTCGAGGAAAAAAGGTATTATATTGGGGTTGCCCAGGCCCGATCTGTAATTTGTAAGTTTCTGTTTGTGGCTATTTTTTGTAAGTCCTTGTTTCCTCCTACTTTGTACTTTATAGTCCAGCTTTTCTCTGATGAGAAGTTAGGTGAGGGAGGGAGGGAGGTTCTAGTTTTCTTGGTAAAGACTTGAATTCATGAAGAGGTTATGTGCCCTAATTATACCAACAAGACTACATCTTAGTCCAAGTTGTAAAGGATTTATCTTATTTGTACAGGCTGATTTTACATGATTCTAGTATTAGAAAAGATAGCCAAAAACAATAAATAAATAGACTAAACAAAAAAGTTCACTTACCTTTTCCAAAGGTATCTAAATTCACTAAATCCACACAGAACACCTTGTGAATGTAAGTCTTGCAAATTCACATCAATCAACATAAGTAAATAATATTAAGGAAAGCATGCAAGACATGGCAAACTAAAAGAAACAATTAGCTTCAATGCCTTCCTTCGCTCTATTCTCCATAGGATAATCACTTATTTGTTCAATTTAACATATTTTGAGGATCTTCAGTTAAATTCTACGTCGTAGACATGAAATTACAGAGATAAATAAGAAAGAGACAGAGATCAAGCACCTTAAGTCAGCAAGTTTAGAGTTAGAGACCAAGTATAAAAATTTAGAGATTAGCTCACAAAGTTTCTGTGGGCTGGGTTGTAGGCTGTGGCTTATATGCCAAAGTTTTCCCTACATGTAGTTTCATCTTACTTTCTCCTCCATGTCCTCCAATGCAATTCCTCACATCCTTTGTTGTCTTTCCCCTACATTAAGACCGGTTATATGATATTTTGGGTTGAGGTAGCTTCAAATAATATACTGTAAAGATGCTTCCCAATCTAATTACATCACTCTCAATATACAATGTATTTTTTTGGATGAGTAACAATATGTATTTTATTAAAATGTTATGTAATAGTGAGTACAACGAAGAAAAATAATCCCATATATGGAAGTTATCCTTAGTTAACCTCCATATAAAGAAAATACAACAATCCTTAACCAACTTGGCACCAAATTCTAAATTCTGAAGCTTGCTCTTATTATAACTAGTTGTTCCATCCATCTACCATCTTAGATTATTTTTAGATAAATAACTATAGAAAGTAAATTAATGCAATAAATCATTCCAAACCAATCAGATTTTTATAATTACTATAAAACATTTTCAAGTCCAACAATACTTGTGGAGCAGAGTATTGGATAGTCAAGAAGCTATATATCCAAAAAAGCAAGTGTAGTAGAAATAGATACACCAACAATGAGTGGAAAACTAGAAAGATAGAATTAGAAATGAAGTCATTCAAGAATAAGTCAAATAGATGATAAAATGAGAACAAGTGGAATAAGTGGTTCGATCACATGCATAGAAGATCAGCTCTCTCTACCAAATAAATAAATAAAAATGACTAGTGTGACTAGGGAGGTAAGGCTATGTACGGGGGTCTCCTTGAAGGATAAAGGAAAGTCAAGTGCAGGATACAGGCTAAAGGCTAGGGCAAATGAAGTGATAGAATAATTATTTCGTTATAAGTTAGACCCCTATTTATAGGGAGAGATCCTGAGGTCTCAAAAGGAAGAAGCTAAAAGTGTTTGATTCCCATTAGAAAAGAGAATATTCGATTCAGTGTCAATTGTAAAGAAACACTGCTAGGATTTTGCCACGTGTCTTATGAGGTATTTGAAGGATGAGCTTTCCTTTCGTCTAAGGATTCTCATAATACATGTGTTCTACTTCCTATCTCACGTGTCCTCTTTAAGCCTATGAAGCATCTTGTTACGCGCACTGTCAACGACATACATAGTCCTTTTTCTTATTTCTAACCTGCGAGTGTGCATGAACTTAAACTCATCGTAGGTCCACGCGGGTCTTGATCTCATCGCAGATCATTTTGGGTCATAAGCTCATTGCATGTCTATGCGGGTTCTGAGTTCATCGCAAATGTGCGATGGGTTATAGACTCATCGAAGGCATTTATGTGGTATTGAGTTAACATCTATGCTCTGATGGTCTAGGTGACCATCATGTACCTACATTAGCCCCCTTGCTTATTGGTAAGTGAAAGCTTACCGATAAGCATTGAAGTCATTGGGTTCGCTTTAGAGGTCTGTGACTGAGTGATGAGAATGGGGGATTATAGGTGTCATGGCACCTCGACTCTTTGCATTGGAAATGTTGGGTCTAGTGATCGTTCCTATTCTTGATGGGATGCACAATGGACTTTGTGCATAGAAAAGTTTTTGACTTGGGTGGGTTATTATCCCCCTACTTATTGATAAGTGAGCATCCTTGCATTCGATTAATGATGTAATTTGGATGGGAATCAGGAGCATTTGTTTTGGGTTAACTTTCATTCTCTTTGTGATTCAGCCCCCTGTCTTTTAACAAGTTGCTTTTTGTCGAGGGAAAGCTTTGTTTTTGATTGATTGGCAAAGTTCTCAGCCCCCTTGCCTCTGGACAGAAAGTTTATTGTTAAAAGGTAACTGCTAGAGCATGATCTCAATTTCCAGCCCCCCCTTGTTGAGGGAAGTCTATCAATTTTGAATTTTAGCCTCCCTTGTTTTGCTATAGAGGAATGCTTTGACAAAGACAGTTGACACCATGGTTTTGATTCTCAACCCCTGTCTTTGGCAAAGCATCGCATATCGTGAAATACATTAGTTGAATCGGTTGTCTGTGTGTGGGCTCTTCCTGACTTCCATTCATGTTGGAGGGTATGTGCAGTGTGCAACAAATTGGTTTATATGGGGAAGTTTCTTCTTACATTCGTCTGTCAAGTGAAGTGGTGAGAATGACCATTATGTGTGGCTGACACCATATTCATCATGTCTCTTGCATAACCATCACCTCGCATTAATGCACTTTGGATGTCCGTGTGGCTCAAGGATTAGGTGTGATCTTTCTCAGTGGTGGTTGTTGACATGGAGGTCCTTTTAAATTAATGTGCCAGTTGTCCCACCTTTTATGGTGGTATGTTTGTAATTTTCCTTGACATACTTTTCAACTGAGTGACAGTGGAGGAAAATGTAATCATTTCCTTTTGACTTCCTGTTTGCTTTCTTCCTTTGAATCGATTTTGTTCTCTTTGCATCTGCATTTCTCTTTCTAAGTTCGATTCCCCCTTGCATTTCTTATCCTTTGTCTGTTTTTCAAAATGGATCCCCACTCTTAGAAGAAATTCAAGTGTCCCTTTGTCGAGTTTGTTAGGGTTGTGGACATGGTAGAAATTCTTTCAAATCGTGAAGTGGACAAGATGGCCGATGGTGGGAAAGGTTTTTGCCCCCCCCCCCATGCTAGTGTCCAGGGGTAAGGACAGGGTACTTGATGATGTCGAGGGGAAAGAGTTGATGTACTTATACGGTTGTCTAGACTATTCCGTCTCATTCTGGTGCCACAACCCTAGGATAGATGCTTCGAAGTCACCAGTAAACTACGCTTCAAAGTGTTTATCCTAGGTTCGTTAATTTAAAAGGACCACCACATCAGCAACTGCAACTAAGAAAGATCACACCTAATCCCCGAGCCACACGAATGTCCAAAGCGCATTAATGTGAGATGACGGTTATGCGAGAGACATGATGAATGCCACATCACACAAATAATGGCCATTGTCACCAGTTCACCTGACAAACAAATGTGAGAGGACACTTCACCTCGACGAATCCCCATATAAACCAGATTGATGCACACCATGCATACCCTCCAGCACAAACGAAAGTCAGGAAGAGACCACACACAGATAACCGATTCAACCAATGTATTTCATGATAGACAATGCTCTGCCAAAGATAGGGGGCTGAGAATCAAAACCATGGTGCCAATTGTCTTTGGCAAAGCATTCCTCCATCACAAAACAAGGGGAGCTAAAATTCAAAATTGACAAAATTCTCTCAACCAAGGGGGATGGAAACTCAAATCATGCTCTAGCAATTATCTTTTAACAAGTTACTTTCTGTCAAGAGGCAGGGGTTGAGATCTTCTCCAATCAATCTAGAACAAAGATTCCCCTTGACAAAAAGAAACTTATCAAAAAACAAGGGGGCTGAATCATAGAGAGAACAAAAGTTAAACCAAAACAAATGCTCATGATTCCCATCCAAATAACATCACTAATTGAATGCAAGAACGCACTTATCAATAAGTAGGGGGGGCTAATAACCCACCCAAGTTAAAAAAAAAAAACTTTTCTATGCACAAAGTCCATTGTGCATCCCATCAAGAATAGGAACAATCACTAGGCCCAACATTTTCAATGCAAAGAGTTGAGGTGCCACGACACCTATATGCCAATCAGTGATCTCCTTAGAGGGGGTCAAAAATTGGGTATGTTGGGACAGTCTGAGAATTCATCTTAGTGGGTGATCATAGTGATAGGATCAGCCCCTTTGTCAGACAAAGTGAATGATTGGGGATGCACTCTCTCTGATGAAAATCAAAACTGCTGGCAGTTGATTTTAACGGTTGAAATTTGTTTTGTAAAATATATTTATATGGAGATATATATATATATATATATATATATATATATATATATATATAATATGGTTTCAAAATGTTTGCAAAAGGTTTTAATTCCCAGTATTCATATGAGTAGAGAGTACAACCCTGTACCTTGCAGCCGAGAGAGAGGTCCTCTCTTATCGGGCAGTGTTTGATCATTATGGGCTGAGAGGTTAAGTGTAAGACCATTGAGGGTAATACTTGATGGGCTAATCTTGCATCTGCCTACAGTCCTTGGGTTTTTATAAGGTGCTTGACCTAGGGACCATTTATTGTAAATGTTGGGCTCATTAAGAGCTCATGATGATGGACTCAGGGGTTCACTATCTTCTATAGTGAATTCGTTCAGGCCTTGTAACAGAGGGTGGGCTAAACCCATGTGGCTAATGTGTAGACCAATGTTAGGGTTCCACGCCATACAAGGATATCCATCTGGGCAGCAATTTGGAGGATAAGTGAGCACATGGACTTAATGGGCCTAAAGCCCAATTCGAACTGGTTTTATATGATTAATTAAAGAGGGGCGGTTCTGGGATTTAGAAATCCCTATCCACTCAGAGAATTCAGATCCAAATAAAAATTTGGATTAGGAAATTCCTAATGAGATTAGGAGGGCTAATCTTTATCTGCAGATAAGATAAGGGATTATCCTTATCTCTTAAAGAGAGTCCAGATCCAAATATAAGATTTGGATTAGGAAACTCATAATGGGATTAGGAGAACCTCTCTTAAGGCTATAAATAGAGGAGAAGAGCGAACCCCAATTCACCAATCAGATTACTGATACAAGAGAGAAGACAGTTGCAGTTGGACTAATGCCATTTTCTGCTCTTGCCTTCTCCTGTTGCTGCCACCATTACCAGTTCGATCTCCACCTATAAGACCGATCAAGAAAGGTTCTTGATATCAGTTTTTGGAGAAAAACTAATCTAAAATCGTGCTCACTCGCCCTCCATCAGATTCTCGGTGAAAAATCAGGTTCTTGCTAAAGAACCACCCTATTGATTCTGCTCCACCCTACACTGTGTCATCTTCAGTGGGAACAGTCTTTGGTGATCTCCTTGGGCGTGAACACCTTCACTAGGAGTTACTACTACTCTGTATTAGGTATTTCCCTATCCCACCTTTTGGTTTTAGATCTAGTCTGGTTTAGGTTTCAAGATTGATCATTGAAAATACGGTTTTCTAAAATAGGGAATGTGATTCTCACATGGGAAAGAGAGAAATTTTTGAAAATTTGCCCAACCTACCTGCAGGGTTCGGCCATCTGTATGATGGATCTCTCATCCCTTTAGTGGTATCAAAGCCAGGTTCAAATCTAGAACCAAAATTGATCAGATCTGAAACTACGCAAATGGGCAGAAGGTGTTCTACCCGATTTGCGTAGATAAGAGATTTTTTGGGAAATCGGTTCCCAGATTAAAGGTGATTGATCTGAAATTAAATATTTTAAATTTGATTTATATTTAGAACTGTTTTTTATATTTATCTTGATTTATGGGTTGTTCGTACGGTGGAGATCGTAATCTTGAGTGGCGCAAGAAATCTGTGTTTTGCAATTCTTTTACATTCTGGTCTGTAATTATTTTTTTCTTATTTTCTAGACTGAATGTATAGGAATTTGATTTGATCTAATATTAATAGAAAATTAGGGTTTTTCTATTTTATTTCAATCAAGACCAAAGCTGATTGCGTAGAAGGAAGGATTTTCGTAGATTAGGGTTCGTCCATCTGCGATTTGCAGTTTGAGAAACTGCAAGCTGCGAACTAACCTCTATTTTGCAGGGTAGCAGGTCTACGAACAGCCCTTGTACTGATTCTTGAATGTCTTTTTATCAATAAGTTAATTTCATATCAATTATTGAATTAATTCTTGAATTAAAAATCAAACCCTAGACCCATTCAAACCCATTAAACTGCATAAAAGCTATATGGGCTGAACTTTTGATTGGATCAATTTTATCCCTACATGTGATGTATGGATGTGTGATGTGCAACGTTCATGGGCCATAAATACTTGGTCCATGCTGATACGATAGTGACTCTTACGCACATCATGGCTGAATGCACATCATTGCCATGGTGTCCTTAAGATCATTGGATGATTTCCTTTTGTGGTGGGCCCCACACCTCCCCTAAGAGGAACCGTGCAAAACCCTAGCCATTTAGGGCCCACCAAAATCTGGCTTTATGAAAGTCAGTGGGAGCCACTTTGGTTTGACCTAAATTAAACTAGGGTGTAACTTTTGTTCCCTCCTGAAATATGAGTGCATGTGATAGGGAGATTCATATGATGAACTCTCTAAAGGCCTTCCATCATTAGCATGAAGATGGGTCCTTCAGTAATGAGGAAACGCACCATAAAATTGGGTTGTCCATTTGTTGTTGGATCTATTGGAATGTATCATAAGATGATAGGGGCGTCATAGACCGATGTGGGAGGGGTCTATCTTAAAATGGAAGGCTCTCTCATGGTTCCTTGGTGTTCACGAATATGATGGATGAGCACTCATTAGATAGAAAGGTTTAACCTAAAATGGCAATGAACATTGTCTGACAGAGGCCAAAGGAAAAGCTCATAAGATGAGTGGATATGATCCTTCACAGAAAGGTGGGGGGGGTTATGCAGGTAAAATAGTTGGCTCCATGCACCCTATGTGATTTCCCACATTTCCAAAGACACAATTCGCAGTCTCCGTCACTGAGATAGGAGGAAAATCTCAGAGATGAACAATTGGTAATGGAACATAGATTAAAAGTCATATCTATGTGGATAACATGAATCAAATTAGGTTGTGGACTAATTTTTGCTTTTTATCATAAATGGCAAACGGACAATTCGCTAAACTGTTGGACGATAACAAACTTAAGGGCCCAAACTATGCTGACTGGTACCGTAACCTTATGCTAGTCCTCACTTTAGAGAAGTTGGACAAAGTAGATAAGAATCCTGCCCCAGAGCGTCCTGGTGATAGGGCTTCTGAGGCCTGTAGGAGGGACTACCAGGAATGGGAATAGAAAAATTCCCTAGCTCGTTGCTACATCATTGCCTCCTTGGATAATTCGACACCGCGCAGATGTCCAAGAACCAGCAGGTTCATGACCATTGTCTAAAGATGATGAGTTATGTTAATGAACTTAAGGCTCTTGGATCCTGGCTGGACCATGTGACCAAGGTAGATGCCATCCTAAATTCTCTACCTCCTTCCTTCAATTAGTTCATCATGAACTACAACATGAACAAGCTAAATGTTAGCATTCAGGAACTCAGCAATATGTTGTAGAGGGATGAAGAACTGATAAAGAATGATGGGCCCATTGCTATGCTTGTTGAAGCCAGCAAATCAGGCAAGAAGAAGAGGAAGGCAAAGAGAAATCCTTAGAAGAAAGCTACTAAGTCTAAGAAACAGAAGAAAAATAGAGCATCAAATGCTTGTCACTTTTGCAAGTAGACCGACCACTAAAAGAGGAACTGTCCTCAGTACCTGGAATCCAAGAGACAATGTAATTTCGAATCCTATGTCATGGAAACCAATTTATTGGTAACTTTTGCTTCTTAGTGTATTGACTCTATGGCTTCGACTCATGCGTGTAACTCACTGCAGGGGTTCAAGATAAGCAAGAGATTGAGTGACAGAAAAGTAACTCTTTACTTGGGGACTTCTGCAAGTGTTGTAGCTACAGCTATAGAAACTGTAAAGTTAATTTTTAGAGAATGAATTATTTTACTAAAAGATTGTCTTTATGTATAGAATTTAAGAAGAAATTTGATTTCTGTTTCAAAATTGTGTGTGGATGGATATTCTGTTCTTTCTAGTAATATGATTACTATCGAAAGAAATAATCAATTCATCGCATACGAAGAACTTGAGAATGGTTTCTATGCTCTCCATCTTTCTTTGAAAACTAACATAACTGAAACTACGTCGGATGACATCCCAAAGAAAAGAACTCGTGATACAGTTAATCCCACGTGCTTGTAACATTACCGACTTGGTCATATTAACATAGATCGTATCACGAGGTTGGTAAATGATGGTCATTTGGATTTTCTAGTTGTAGAAGATCTTCCAACTTATGAACATTGTCTTCAGGGTAAGATGACAAAACAACCATTTAATGGTAAGCCTGAAAGATGTACAGACATACTTGACCTTATACATACTGATGTATGTGGTCCCATGAGTGTTAGGACACGTAACCAGCACGTTTATTTTATAACATTCATCAATGATTACTCTCGGTATGGTTATGTGTACCTAATGAGACACAAGTATGAATCATTTGAAAAGTTCAAAGAGTTCAGACAAGAGGTCGAGAAGTAGTTAGGGAGAGAAATTAAAGCCCTTTGATCGGATCGAGGTGGCGAGTATCTCTCTAACGAATTCAATGACTACTTAAAGGTCAATGGGATAGTATCACAGCTAGTTCCTCTTGCTACACCACAACTAAATGGTATGTCAGAGATGAGGGACCGGACTTTATTGGATATGGTCCGATCACTTCTCGTACACTCAGAGCTGCCCACATTCTTTTGGGGTTACGCATTAGAGACTGCGATATACGTGCTGAACCAGGTTCCAACCAAATCAGGTCCAAAGACTCCCTATGAGCTTTGGACCGGAAAGAAACCAAGTGTAAGACACTTGAAGATTTGGGGTTGTCCGACACATGTTAAAAGAACGAGTGCGGACAAATTGGAATCCAAGACCAATCATTGCCAATTCGTAGGCTACCCCAAAGACTCTATGGGTTACCTACTCTATGACCTAGGAGAACAGAAGGTGTTCTGTAGTAGATATGCCTATTTCTTGGAAGATGATTACATCCTGAACAATCATCGCCAGGAAGTTGTTCGTGATGAGGAGAGCTCAGGGGTAGTGGGAGGTGTCGCACAAGTTCTAGGTAATGACCAACCTAGAAGATCTACCCAGGTTTCTAGGCCTCCAGTCCATTTCGGCTATGACTAGGATAGCTACTTGGTAGAATCCATGACTATTGAGGAGGATCTCGTGACTTATACGAAAACTATGTTGGACATAGATTCCTTGAAGTGGGTAGATGCCATGAGAGCTTAGATGGACTCAATGGAGACCAATGGAGTCTGGACTCTAGTTTATTTGTCCCCTAGGGTAAAAGCAATTGGTTGCAAATGGATCTATAAGAGGAAGAATGGCCCTGATGGTAAGGTTGAGACCTACAAGGCTCGTCTTGTGGCGAAAAGGGTACACTCAGAAAGAGGGAATTGATTATGAGGAAACCTTTTCACCGGTGGCCATGCTTAAATCCATTAGGATCCTGCTAGCTGTAGCAGCATACCATGACTACGAGATTTGGCAAATGGATGTCAAAATTGCATTCCTGAATGGAGATCTTAGTGAAGATATCTACATCTAGCAATCGCAAGGTTTCATAGCTGCAGGTCAGGAACACATGGTATGTAAGTTAAATATATCCATAACGAGATTTGGCAAATGGATGTCAAAATTGCATTCCTGAATGGAGATCTTAGTGAAGATATCTACATCTAGCAATCGCAAGGTTTCATAGCTGCAGGTCAGGAACACATGGTATGTAAGTTAAATATATCCATAACGAGATTTGGCAAATGGATGTCAAAATTGCATTCCTGAATGGAGATCTTAGTGAAGATATCTACATCTAGCAATCGCAAGGTTTCATAGCTGCAGGTCAGGTACACATGGTATGTAAGTTAAATATATCCATATATGGACTTAAACAAGTTTCTAGGAGTTGGAACATCCAGTTTGACTCTACTGTCAAATGGTTTGACTTTGAGAAAAACCCGAATGAGCCATGTTTTTACAGGAAATCCAGTGGGGATAAGGTTACGTTTTTGGTTATGTATGTAGATGACATTCTACTCATTGGGAATGATGTAGGAATGTTGACTACGATGAAAGTATGGCTTTCACAGCAATTCTCCATGAAAGATCTTAAAGAAGCCTCCTATATACTAAGTCTTTGACTCTATAGAGATAGATCGAAGAGGATAATAGGATTACCCCAATCTGCTTATATTGACAAGATAATCAAATATACAGCATGGAGAACTCCAAGAAAGGAAATGTTTCTTTCAGGCATGGAGTCACTCTCTCCAAGGGTATGTCTCCCAAGACACCCGATGAGATTGAGGGCATGAAGGATGCTCCCTACATGTATGTCATGCTGTGCACTCCTCCTGACATCGCTCAGGTAATGAGTGTGGTAAGTAAATTCCAGGCCAACCCAGGGCAGGAGTATTGGACTGTAGTGAAAAGCATACTAAAATACCTTCGAATGACAAAAGGGTTTTGTCTGGTATTTGATGGTAGTTCACTACAAATCCAAGGGTATACTGATGCCGACTTCTAATCAGATCCAGATGATAGAAAGTCTACATCTATGTATGTTTTCATGATAGGATTGTGAATTGTTTGTTGGAAAAGCAGCAAACAGGGGTCCACGGCGGATTCCACAACCTAAGTCGAATACATTGCCACAAGTGAAGCTTCCAAAGAAGTGGTATGGTTGACGAAATTCATTCATGAATTGAGAGTAGCTACATCTAGCACATTACCCATTCCAATATTGTCCCAAATACTGAAATTCTAACCATTGTCATTCTTTACGCATGCATCACTGAGCTAATCACTTCCCTGTAAGAGACTCCTCCACAACCACCACCCTCAAGTTTATACTATTCACTCTTTCATCCTATAGAAGAAAGGCTCGAGAAATAATCATCGTGAAGTAGATGTAGAGCTGATATTGTTAACAAGACTTGGTTGAACTGAGTAAGAGCTCTAAAACCTAATATACCCTTTAACTTTGACTTATAGGCTCAATTCTATCTGAAAATAAAAAAGGATACAAAGAATAAACTATGAGGTATCCCTTCCACCATCAGTCCTTCAATCGTCACACAACTTGTTAAGAAAACAAGTAGAGAGAGAGAGCCTCAACCCTTCTTCCACCACACTTGGTCTATAGGATTAGATGAAATGAAATAGAAAAAGCGAAGATATGCTGATATTGTTTCTCTCACTGCCAAGATTCCAGAAAGCCCATTGGGCCATAGCATTTAGCTCCCATGCTACAAATGTAATGGAATTTATAAGAAGAATTAACAAAGTATAAAAAAAAAATAATGGACAACAAAAAGACGCAATGTAAACGGTATACAAAGCTTGGGAGTTGATCCATTAGGCATTGGCGGGTGGCTTCTCTCTTAGTTCTAGAGCTTCCATTGATTACACCTGCTTGATTCTTAACTCACAAAACTTTTTCTTCTTCCTATGCAAAAAACCATAACCACCATATAAGATGCTAAGCATTTTTTTTTTTTGTGGCTCTGATGGTACACCGTTCGTTCTTATGACCGGCAAAAGGAACTTCAGTTTTGATGGCGATTATTGTTGTAGGGAAGTAGGGGAAGAAAAAACTTGAAAAGAATCAATACCTGAGATTGATCCCTAGTCGTCGGTGATCGTTGTTGGTCGCCACCGGTTGGAAGGAAGAGAGGAGTGGGAAGTGTCAAAAACTCTTTGACATTTTCAAAATAATGTAACGGCATATATAGGAGACGTCGTTTACTATAGCCTACACGCTTTAAGCGGTCACATGAATTTGGTCCATTTAGTGCCAAGAAAGGATGGGATGGCGTTTTTGCATCTAGTGTTTGTTTCCCGAGAAATAGTATGATCAAAAATCATTTTCTTGTGTTTGTTTTCTAAGAAAATTTAATAGGAAACATATTAAACTAAGTTTGTCATCCTTTCTCACCTTCTTCAATGACATTGCATGGTCGACCACATGAATGTGTAAATTTGTATATGGTACTTGCTTGCATTACATTATGTTTCTCATTTCATATAATGTAAGATAATCATAGCTACTAGTTTTCTCTTCCATTGATTCGTTGTTTGAAGCATTAGCTTGTGTGGAAGAGCACCCTTCCTCGGATTTAAGTTGAGTAGACTATTTGGTGTGGAAACTTTGCTTTGATACATTATGTTTCTTTATATGTGGTGTACGAGCAATAAATTGCTTCGCTAAATTAGTGTACCTGTGCGCTGCACTTTGCCCATTTAAAGTACACTCCAGGGCAACGACCTTTGAAGACAATATAATATTTGGCCATTAAAACTTGTTTAAATCCATTTAGTCTAAGAAACCACTCAACACATTCATCGACATTAAAACCTGTTGAAAACATGTTCAAATCCATTGAAAGCTTGCCAATGCACTTGGATCTAACTAGATAGTAAGCAAACTAAACATCTATTCACCTGTTCAAAACCTATTCATCCATGCAAGAAATTCATTCTTAGAACGAGTTATAACCTACAAATCATTCATTCAAGATCTAATAGATGAACACTTGCCAACCTGCCGACATAACATATCATAATAGATCAAGGAAACCTGTTTAAATTCAGCCATCCAATTAATCATTCTCTCATCTATGCATGAAAGCTATTGAATCCCATAAAATGAGATCTTAACCTGATAGTCACACAGTTCAACACTTGTTCAAATCAAGCATTTTAAGATAAGCAAGTGTTGGTCATGTTTTCCATCATTACAAATTTTCAATGATTCAGCTCCCAAAACATCAAGATTACTCCATCAATCAAACAAAGGTTTAGTTCAGAAGTGTTTCAAAATAAAAGAAAAGGTCCAATCATGTCATGTATAAGCTGTACAATGTTTCCGAAAAAAACATGTTTAGTCATGGCAAGTTTTAATTTTAGTCACTCAAGCCCAACTTCATGTCTAACCAGGCCTTCCTCAACCCCGGAGCCAATGCATAAAATGCTATTGCCTGGTTTTTAGATTCTGGCAAGTAGTCAATTGCCTTTATGAAAAATGTGGGGTTATGATCCCCCAAACAAAGTACATCATCATAAATATTCTCCTTCCTTAACAACTCAATCCCCATCTCAACAGTAGATTGTAGTGTCGCTGCAATCTCGTGGAGAATCTCTGTAACAACCAGCAACAGTAACACAACATAATCTCTATGATTACTAAATAAAAAAGAAAGAATAGACAATCCATAATCAATCCCCACAACTTGTAAACATAAGTGGTAAATAATTTGGAAAATAATCAATCCCCATAATAAATTAGAACAAGAATAGTCAATCCATACAATCCATAATAAACTCATGCCTGTTTGATTACAACATGAAGATTCCAAGATCAACATTATATAAACTGATTAAGTTACCAAGTTCAAAGAACAAGCATTCATGCAAGTTTATTCCAAATCAGTGAAATTATCATTATAAAGAAAAAACTTTAAAAACAAACAAGGGTAGTGAAATATTTGGGGAACAAGAATTAGAACAAGAATGCATTAATTTTGCATTCATGCAAGATTTTGAGATCAACATATATAGAAACTGATTAAGTTAACATTCATGCAAGTTTATTCCAAATCTGTGAAGTGTAAAAGAAAAAAACTAAAACAAAAACAGGGTAGCGAAAGAAAATATTAGATCTGAGATCACCTATTACCTGAAGCCAAAATCAAATGCTTTGTTGTTTGTGATTACCTAAAGCAAAAAAATCACAAAAAGCAACACAAAATCTCAAATCCAAGTTCAATCGAAACAAAAAAGTGTTTGAATCAAAAGATATATTACTATGTCAGGGAACAAAGTCCAGATCTAGAAGAACAACCATATTTCAAAATCGGGATCTGGAGATCGTGCGAATAAACTCAAATGACTATCCGGTTAGAAAGCTAGATCTGGTTCAATCATGTTAGATCTAAACCTACATTCGCTGGAAACGTTGATGGCAAGGTCTAGATGACCAAGGATGGATGGAGCCGGCGGTTAGATTTCAATGGCCACTCATCAAGCAGAACATGAGAAAAAACGGTATCAAAAAGAACGAGAATGAAGAGATAGTGTCGGAACTACACTTACTATCCAATGGGAATGCTGGAGATGTGACTGTTGGACGACAAGGGAGGTGACGATATCTGTGAGAGGGCTATCGACAAAATTTTCTTGCCTTTTTCCCTCTCATAGCAAGGTCTCACCAAATTACTGCGACTCCGCTTACCGATTTTTGGGAACCTGTGTCCCTGGTGTTTCCTTTCCTTTCTCGGGTTTTCATTTGAAACAAACACACGGAAAAAAGAATTCCTATTTGTTTATCGAAAGCCAAATGCACCATTAAGAATGCGTGGTGCGTCCTCCTTCTGCACAAATGGTGCACGTATAGGGAGTGACCCGACTGAAGCCGAACTCAGTTACCTACAACACACACCCTCCGTCTCCGTGCATTGGCAACATCTCCTTCTCCGTAATAATACTATGTTAGGAGGATGAAAAATTCCCCTTTTGTGGTTGTGATATTATGTGGGTGAATGTGGACTTGTCTATGTTTGTTTTATAATGTGGGCATGGAGGTGGTAGTCTCAAACAGAATGAACATTTTGTTGTAACTTTCATTTTGAATGGGGGTAAATATGGAATAACACATAAATGGTTGTGACTTCGTGTAATCGAGTGTTGTTTCTTTGTGTTGTGTGGTTTTCCCTCTTCTTATTGAACCGAACGAATGGCTCCACAACCACAACCTCCAGTCCTCGATTCAGGACTTTTGAAGACTGAAGTTGAGTCTTTTGACTGACGACTAAGGTGAGTTTTTTCTCTCTTACCTCTTCTTCCTTCCATTTTGGTGCATAGAGTTTTGAGTTTCCCTATCCCACAACTACTTCTTCATCTTCATTCTAGTTTTTATTTGTTTTCTTTTTCAGGTGAGAACTTGAAACAGAGTACCATCGTCACAAAACGTGAAGACGAACTAATGAAGAAAGAAGTGAGCACCTTGATTCAAGCCATTTTCAGGTGAGCAATTATAATAATGACACTTGGCAACTCACATAGTATTGTGATTATACTGTTGTCAACACTTGATTTTTGCTTGGTCCGTCGCCTAAAACCCAATTCACCCAAAGTTCCCGATTAGACCCTTTTGATCCTTTCGAAACACCTAAAAACCCAAGGAACCTAAATTGCAGCCCAAAAACCCTCAAATCCACTGCTAATCTTACCTGATACCTATGTGATGGCCCCGATCAACCCCCACATACACCTCAACCATTAGATAAGACACAACCATCAGACCCAAGACCTCCCAAAACGCCTACCTAAAGGGATGAGAGATCCATCATATGGATGATCGAACCCTGCAGGAAGGTTGGGTGAAATTTCAAAAATTTCTCTCTCTCCCATGTGGGAATCGCATTTCCTATTTTAGAATACTACATTTTCAAAGATCAATCTTGAAATCTAACCGGACCAGATCTTAAACCAAAAGGGAGTAGAGGGATATACCTGATACGGAGTAATAGTAAACCCCCAATGAAGGTCTTCACGCCCAAGGAGAAGAGCAAAGACTGCTTCCACCGAAGATGACACGGTGTGAGATGAAGCAGAATCAGCAGGACAGTTCTTCAACAATAAATGAATTCTTTAACAAGAATATGATGGAGGGCTAGTGAGCACGACTTCAGATTGCCTCTTCTAGCAAAAGGCAATATCAAGAATTGTTATTGATCACTCCCACTAGTGGAGATCGAACCGGGTAGGGCGGCAAGAGCAGGAACAAGAGAAGAATACAGAAGCAGTTGAACTGTGTATTGTCTTCTCTCTTAATTCAGCAGACTATCTGATGTGTTTTGAGGGTTCGCCCTGCTCTCCTATTATAGCCTTAAACAGACGTTCTCCTAATCCTATTAGGAGTTCCTAATCCAAATCTTTTATTTGGATATGAACTCTTTTTAAGAGACAAGGATAATCCCTTATCTTATCTATAAATAAAGATCAGCATTCTTAATCAAATTAGGAGTTTCCTAATCCAAATCTTTATTTGAATCTAAACTCGTTGAGTGGATAAGGAAAACCCCTTATCCTATTAAGCCGATTCGAATTGGGCTTTAGGCCAATTAAGTCTATGCGCTCACTTAACTTCTTAATTTGTTGCCCAGTTGGCTATCCTTGTATGGCGTGGGACCCAAACATTGATCTATATATCAGCCACATGGGTTCAGCCCAGCCTCTGTTACAAGGCCTGGCCGAATTCACTGTATGAGACAATGAACCCCTGAATCCATCACCATGGACTCTTAATGGGCCCAATATTTACACTAAATGGTCATTGAATCAAGCCACCTTATAAAAACCCAAGTACTGTGGGCAGGTGCAAGATTAGCCCATCAGATATTACCCTCAATGGTCTTACACTTAACCTCTCAGCCCATTATGATCAAACACTGCCCGACAAGAGAAGACCTCTCCCTCGGCTGTAAGGTATAGTGTTGCACTCTCTACTCAAATGGATCCCGGGAATTAAAACCTTTTGCAAATATTTTGAAACCATAATATATATATATATATATAAATTAAAACCTTTTGCAAATATTTTGAAACCATAATATATATATATATATATAGATATATACATATATATATGTATGTATGTATATCTCTATATAAATATATTTTGCAAAACAAATTTCAATGGTTGAAATCGACTGCCGGTAATTTTGGTTTCCATCAGAGAGAGTGCATCCTCTATCATTCACTTTGTCTAACAAAGGGGCTGATCCTATCACTATGATCACCCACTCAAACGAATTCTTAGATTGTCCCAACATACCCAGGTTTTAACCCCCTCTAAGGATCTCACTGATTGGTATATCAAATATAGCCCAATCCAACACCTAGCGCAGTATCATAATCGAGTCTAAGGGTCAGGTGTAACATTCCAGTTTTTCCCATCTATCTCCAAGGTCCAGGGCTATACTAAAATTTTGGTCTAGTTTAGGGTTTCAAGAAAACCCACACTGCATGTACCTCAGGTCTCACCCTAGCAACTTAGACAAGCCACCCAACCAACTTGGCGGCACATCAGGGTTAGATTTGTCAAGATAAATCTCCCCAAATCTATCCAACGGTTGTGATGATTCTAAACTAACACAAGTCTCATATGTTTCCAATTTAAGGGTATTACACAGAAACACACAATAATAACATGAATCAAATATGTACTTTATTCATTTACAATAAATGTCATAATGTGCATCATTCTAATTGGAGCTAAGGGCATACACTGTCTAACACTACCCATGAAATTTGACTTCAAGATTCTTCAGTTTACCCTTTTATCAAGCCAAAATTCTCTTTTAAGCTTTCCCGTTAGTCTAAAATACTCAGAACACATATTCCCTTGATCTTAATGCATCCAAAACCACACCATTAAACTTTGAATACTATCAGACAATGTATGCCCTTAGCTCAAATCAAAATGATGTACATTATGACACTTAATGTAAATCAATAAAGTATGTACTTGATTTATGTTATTATGGTGTATTTCTGTGTAATACCCTTAAACTGGACACATATTAGACTCGTGTTAGTTTAGAATCTTCACAATTGTTGAACAGATCTAGGGAGATTTATCCTGCCAAAGCTGACACTAATGTGCCGCCAAGTTGGTTGGGGTGGCTTATCTCAGTTGCTAAGGTGAGACCTAAAGTACATGCAGTGTGGGTTTTCTTGAAACCATGAACCAGACCAGAATTTCAATATTGCCCTGGACCTTGGAGATAGATGGGCAAAACTGGAATGTTACACCTGACCCCTAGACTTGATTATAATACTATACTAGGTATTAGATTGGAATGTCTTTGATATGTCAATCAGTGAAATCCTTAGAGGGGGTCAAAACATGGGTATGTTGGGACAATCCGAGAATTCATCTAAGTGGGTGATCATAGTGATAGGATCAGCACCTTTGTCGGACAAAGTGAATGATCGGGGATGCACTCTCTCTGATGGAAATCAAAACTGTTGGTAGTCAATTTCAACCGTTGAATTTTTTTTTGCAAAATATATATATATATATATATATATATATATATATATATATATATATATATATTATGGTTTCAAAATGTTTGCAAAAGGTTTTAATTCCCGGGATCTATGTGAATAGAGAGTGCAACACTGTACCTTAAAGTCGAATGAGAGATCCTCTCTTGTTAGGTAGTGTTTGATCATTATGGGCCGAGAGGTTAAGTATAAGACCATTGAGGGTAATACCTGATGGGCTAATCTTGCATCTGCCCACAGTCCTTGGATTTTTATAAGGTGGCTTGACCCAAGGACCATTTAGTGTAAATGTTTTGCCCATTAAGAGCCCATGATAATGGACTCAGGGGTTAACTGTCTCCTACAGTGAATTCGGCCAGGCTTTGTAACAGATGTTGGGCTGAACCCATGTGGTTGATCTGTAGATCAATGTTTGGGTCCCACGCTATACAAAGATATCCAACTGGGCAGTAGTTTGGAGGGTAAGCGAGCAGATGGACTTAATGGGCCTAAAGCCCAATTAAAACTAGCTTAATGGGATTAATTAAAGGAGGGTGGTTCTGGGATTTAGATCAGTAGATAGGATAAGGGATTGTCCCTATCTACTCAGAGAGTCCATATCCAAAAAAAGATTTGGATCAGGAAACTCCTAATTAGATTAGGAGGGATAATCCTTATTTATAGATAAGATAAAGGATTATCTTTATCTCTTAAAGAAAGTCTAGATCCAAATACAAGATTTGGATTAGGAATTTCTAATGGGATTAGGAGAATCTCCCTTTAAGGCTATAAATAGGAGAGCAAGGCAAACCCTCAGTACACAACAAAAACCAATCAGACTACTGAATTCAAAGAGAGACAACACAATTAGACTGCAATTTCACCTGCTCTTGCCGCCATACTAGTTCAATCTCCACATGTAGGAGCGATCAAGAAGTGCTCTTGATATTACCTTTTGGCAGAAAAGATAATCAAAAGTCATGCTCACTAGCCCTCCATCAGATTCTTGCTAAAGAATCAAGTTCTTGCTAAAGAGCCATCCTACTGATTCAAATTTATCCTGCACCGTGTCATCTTCGGTGAAAATAGTCTTTGGATCTTTCCTTGGGCGTGAACACCTTCATTGGAGGTTATTGTTACTTTGTATTGGGTAGAACCCTCCACTCCCTTTTTGGTTACAAATTTGGCCTGGTTTAGGTTCAAGATTGATTATTGAAAATGTAGTTTTCTAAAATATGGAATGTGATTCCCACGTGAGAGAGAGAAAAATTTTTGAAATTTTGCCCAACCTTCCTGCTGGGTTCGGCCATCCATATGATGGATCTCTCATCCCTTTTCAGTGGTATCAGAGCCAGGTTCAAATCTTGAACCAAAATAAACTAGATCTAGGTTTGCGCAAATGGGCAAATGGCGTTCTACCCGATTTGCGCAGATTAGCGATTTCTGAGAAATTTGTTCCCAGATTTTGGGCGATTGATCTGAAATTAAATATTTATAAATCTGAATTATATTTAGAATTGTTATACATATTTTTCTTAATTTTTGGGGTTGTTCGTATGGTGGAGATCGAAATTCTTAATGTCGTAAGAAATTTGTGCACCTACTATTCTTTTTCATTCTTGGTCTATAATTAATTATTTTTTAATTTTTAGACGGAATGTATAGGAATTCAATTTTGAGGTAATATTAATAGAAATTAGGTTTTCTATTTTATTTCCTTCGAAATTGAAGTAGAAAGCGCAAGGAGGAGAAATTCGCAGACTAGGGTTTGGCCATCTGCGATTTGTAGTTTTGGAAATTGCATGCTACGATCTAACTTTTGTTTTGCACAGTAGTAGTCCTACGAACAACCCTCCTACTGATTCTTGAATGTCTTGTTTCAGTAATTTAATTTCAGATCATGTTCTTGAATTAAAAATCAAACCCTAGACCCATTCAAACCAGATAGGACCAAACTGGTTGGACCGAATCTGTGGTTCGATGGGAGCTATTCTCATCCCTAATTTTTCCCTAATGGGTCAAGGAGTTGATGATTAATTACAATATGCAATTCAACCCACACCTGTAAAACCCAGTTTTAATATGTTAAAACCGCTTTAGCCCATTTCAACATAAAAGCTATATGGGTCGAACAGCTCTTTGCAATTCAGCCCATATGCCTAGATAATATTAATCAGTAATATTATGGAGAATTATGGGCTTTAATTATGGATTTTACAGTTATTAATTGATTGGATCAATTTGTTTCTACATGTGATGTATGGATGTGTGATATGCAACGTTCATGGGCCTTAAGTGCTTGGCCCATGCTGAAACGATAGTGACTCTTACGCACATCATCGCTGAATGCACATCATTGCCATGGTGTCCTTAAGATCATTGAATGATCTTCTTTCATGGTGGGACTCACACTAGCTTTCTCCCCAAGAGGAATCGTGCGGAACCCTAGCCGTTTAGGTCCCATCTAAATCTGGCTTTATGAAAGTCAATGGGAGCCACTTTGGTTTGATGAACTCTCTAAAGGCCTTCCATCATTAACATGAAGATGGGTGCTTCAGTAATGAGGAAACACATCATAAAATTGGGTTATCCATTTGTTGTTAGATATGTTGGATTGTTTCATGAGAAGATAGGGGTGTCATAGACCAATGTGAGAGGGACCTATCCTAAAATGGAAGATTTTCTCATGGTACCTTCGTGTTCACGAACATGATGGGTGAACAATCACTAGACAGAAAGGTTTAACCTAAAATGGCAATGAATCTTGTCTGACAGAGGCTAAAGGGAAAGTTCATAAGATGAGTGGATATGATCCTTCAAAGAAAGGTGGTGGGGTTATGCAGTTGAAATAATTGGCTTCATGCATCCTATGTGATTTCTCACATTTCCAAAGACATAATTCGCAGTCTCCGTCACTGAGATAGGAGGAAAATCTCAGAGATGAATAAATGGAAATGGAGCATAGATTAAAAACCATATCTATGTAGATAACATGAATCAAATAAGGTTGTGGACTAATATTTTCTTTTTATCAGAAATGACAAACGGACAATTTGCTAAATTGTTGGACGACAACAGACTTAAGGGCCCAAACTACGCTGACTAGTATCGTAACCTTATGCTGGTTGTGGCATCCAAAATATTAGACAAAATAGCTAAAAACCCTGCTCTGAAACGTCCGGATGATAGGGCTTCTTAGGCCCATTGGAGGGACTATCAAGAATGGGAAGAGAAAAATTCCCTTTCCCGCTGCTACATCATACCATCCTTAGACAATCTAATACAACGATAGTTCAATCAGATCAAATTGTCCAAGGATATCTTGGACAGTCTGAGGATGATGTATGAGGAGTAGAATCATTGTACTCGCCAGAAGGTCTTGAAACAGTTCACAGTCACGCAGATGTCCAAGAACCAACAAGTTCATGACCATTGTCTCAAGATGATGGGATACATCAATGAACTTGAGGCTCTTGGATTCGGGCTTGATCATGTCACCAAGGCTGACGCCATCCTAAATTCTTTACCTCATTCCTTCAATCAGTTCATCATGAACTATAAATTGAATAAACTAAATGTTAGCATCTAGGAACTCAGCAATATGTTGCAACGGGCCGAAGAACTGATAAAGAATGATGAGCCCATTGTCATGCTTGCTGAATCTAACAAATCGGGCAAGAAGAAGCGGAAGGCAAAGAAAAAGCCTCAGAAGAAAACTTTCAAATCCAAAAGGCAGAGGAAGGACAAAGCATCAGATGTTTGTCACTTTTGCAAATAGGCCGGCCACTGCAAGAGGAACTGTTCTCAGTACCTAGAGACCAAGAAACAAGGTAATTTCGAATCCTTTGTCATAAAAACCAATTTGTTGTTAATTTCTACTTCCTGATGTATTGACTCTGAGGCTTCAACTCATGTGTGTAACTCACTGCAGGGGTTCATGATAAGCAAAAGACTGAGTGACGGAGATGTGACTCTTTATTTGGGGACTTCTGCAAGTGTTGCAGCTACAACTATAGGAACTGTAGAGTTAGTTTTCAGAGAAGGAATTATTGTATTGAAAGATTGTCTTTAAGTACCCACTTTGAAAAGAAATTTGATTTATGTTTTAAAACTGTGTGTGGATGGATATTCTGTTCTCTATAATAATATGATTACTATCAAAAGAAATAACAAATTCATCGCATATGGAGAACTCGAGAGTGGTCTCTATGTTCTTCATCATTCTCTAGAAACTAACATAACTGAAACAACATTGGATGATATCCCCAAGAAAAGAACCTGTGATACAGTTAATCCCACGTGCCTGTGGCATTACCGATTTGGCCACATCAACCTAGACCGTATCACAAGGTTGGTAAAGGATGGTCCTTTGGATTTTCTAACTGTAGAAGATCTTCCAACCTGTGAACCTTGCCTTCAGGGTAAAATGATGAAACGACCATTTAACGGTAAGCCTGAAAGATGTACAGGCATGCTTGACCTTATACATACTGATGTATGTGGTCCAGTGAGTGTTAGACATGTTACCAGCATGTTTATTTCATAACATTTACTAATGATTACTCACGGTATGGTTACGTGTACCTAATGAGACACAAGTCTGAATCCTTTGAAAAGTTCAGAGAGTTCAGACAAGAGGTCAATAAACAGTTAGGGAGAGAAATTAAGACCCTTCGATAGGATTTAGGTGGCGAGTATCTCTCTAACGAATTCAGGGACTACTTAAAGGTCAATGGGATAGTATCACAGCTAGCTCATCTTGTTACACCACAACTAAATGGTGTGTCAAAGAGGAGGAACTGGACTTTATTGGATATGGTCCGATCACTTCTCGTACACTCAGAGTTGCCCACGTTCTTTTGGGGTTATGCATTAGAAACTGCGATAGATGTGCTGAACCGGGTTCCAACCAAATCAGTTCTGAAAACTCCATGAGATTTGTGGTTGTCCAACACATGTTAAAAGAACGAGTGCGGACAAACTAGAATCCAAGACCAACCGCTGCCTATTCATAAGTTACCCCAAAGGCTCTGTGGGTTACTTATTCTATGACTCAGGAGAACATAAGGTGTTTTGTAATCAAAATGCCCATTTCTTGGAAGATGATTACATCCTGAACAATCATTGTCAAGAAATTGTTCTTGATGAGGAGAGCTCAAGGGTAGTGGGAGATGTCCCACAAGATCTAGTAATGACCAATGTAGAAGATCTACCCGAGTTTCTAGGCCTCCAGTTTGTTTTGGCTATGACCAGGATAGTTACTTGGTGGAAACCACGACTATTGAGGAGGATCCCGTGACTTATACGAAAGCTATGTTGGACATAGACTCCTTGAAGTGGGTAGATGCCATGAGAGCTGAGATGGACTCAATGGAGACCAATGGAGTCTGGACTCTGGTAGATCCGCCCCCTAGGGTAAAAGCATCTGGTTGCAAATGGATTTATAAGAGGAAGAAGGGCCCTAATGGTAAGGTTGAGACCTACAAGGCTCGTCTTGTAGCAAAAGGGTACATTCAAAAAGAAGGAATCGATTATGATGAAACATTTTCGCTGGTGGCCATGCTTAAATCCATTAGGATCCTACTAGCTGTAGTAGTGTACCATGAGTTCGAGATTTGGCAAATGGATGTCAAAACCGCGATCCTAAATGGAGATCTTAGTGAAGATATCTATATGCAGCAACCGCAAGGTTTCATAGCTGCAGGTCAGGAACGCATGGTATGTAAATTAAATATATTCATATATGGACTTAAGCAAGATTCTAGGAGTTGGAACATCCGGTTTGACTCTACCGTCAAAAAGTTTGACTTTGAGCAAAACCCGAATGAGCCATGTGTTTACAAGAAATCCAGTGGGGATAATGTTACGTTCTTAATTCTGTATATAGATGACATTCTACTCATTGGGAATAATGTAGGAATGTTGACTACGGTAAAAGTATGGCTTTCATAGCAATTCTCCATGAAAGATCTTGGAGAAGCCTCCTACATATTTGGTCTTCAACTCTATAGAGATAACTGCTTACATTGACAAAATAGTCAAGAGATATAGCATGGAGAATTCCAAGAAAGAAAATGCTCTTTTCAGGCATGAAGTCATTCTCTCCAAGGGTATGTCTCCCAAAACTCCCAAAGAGATTGAGGGCATGAAGGACGTTCCCTATGCCTCAGCCGTAGGGAGCATCACGTATACCATGCTATGCACTCGTCCTAACATTTCTTAGGCAGTGAGTGTGGTAAGCAAATCCAGTCAAACCCAAAGCAGGAGCATTGGGCTGCTATGAAAAATATACAAAAATACATTCGAAACACAAAAGAGTTTTGTCTAGTATTCGATGGTAGTTCACTACAGATCCAGGGGTATACTGATACCGACTAGCAATTAGATTCATATGGTAGAATGTCTACATTTGGTTATATTTTCACGATATGATTGTGTGTTGTTTGCTAGAAAGTCAGCAAACAGGGGTCCTAAGTAGTAAGAATAATAGTCCACAACCAAAGTCGAACACATTGCCGTAAGTGAGGCTGCCTAATGAATAAAGGTGTTCATTCTGGAATTTGGAATTCAACACATCACCCATTCCACTGTTGTGTGACAACACTGAATCTACGGGAGATTAATGTTAAAAGGTAGCATTAGCGGAAATGTGACAGACCCATTGACTAAGCCACTAACATAGAAAGTGTTTGAGAAACATGTGGAAAGTTTGTGACTCCAGCTTGTACCCGATTGGACCTAAGTGCAAGTGGGAGATGTTAGACAGTGTATGCCCTTAGCTCCAATCAGAATGATGTACATTATGACATTTAATTTAAATGAATAAAGTACATACTTGATTCATGTTATTATGGTGTATTTCTGTGTAACACCCATAAACTAGACAAATATGAGACTCGTGTTAGTTTAGAATCTTCACAGCCATTGGATTGATCTGGGGAGATTTATCCTGCCAAGGCTGACACTGATATGCTTCCAAGTTTGTTGGGGTAGCTTGTCTCAATTGCCAAGGTGAGACCTGAGGTACATGCAGTGTGGGTTTCTTGAAACCCTAAACTAGACCAGAATTTCAGTATTGCCCTAGACCTTGGAGATAGATGGACAAAATTGGAATGTTACACCTGACCCTAAACTCGATTATGATACTACACTATGTGTCAAATTGGGCTATCTTTGATATGCCAATCAATGAGATCTTTAGAGGGGGTCAAAACCTGGGTATGTTGGGACAATCCAGAAATTTATCTGAGTAGGTGATCATAGAGACAGGATCAGCCCCTTTGTCGGACAAAACGAATGATCGGGGATGCACTCTCTGATGGAAACCAAAACTGCCGACAGTCAATTTTAACCGTTGAAATTTGTTTTGCAAAACATATTTATATAGATATATACATACATATGTATATATATATACGCAAAATGTTTTAATTCCCGTGATCCATGTGAGTAGAGAGTGCAGTACTGTACCTTGCAGCCGAGGGAAATGTCCTCTCTTGTTAGGCAATGTTTGATCATTACATATACATATATATATATATATATATATATTTATGGTTTCAAAATGTTTGCAAAAGGTTTTAATTCCCGGGATCCATATGAGTAGAGAGTGCAACACTGTACCTTGTAGCTGAGGGAAATGTCCTCTCTTGTCAGGCAGTGTTTGATCATTATGGGCTGAGAGGTTAAGTGTAAGACCATTGAAGGTAATATTTGATGGGCTAATCTTGCATCTACCCATAGTCCTTGGGTTTTTATAAGGTGGCTTGACCCAAGGACCATTTAGTGTAAATGTTGGGCCCATTAAGAGCCTATGATGATAGACTCAGGCCCTATAACAGAGGTTTGGTTGAACCCATGTGGTTGATGTGTAGATCAATGTTTGGGTCCCACGCCATACAAGGATATCCAATTGGGCAACAGTTTGGAAGGTAAGTGAGCAGATAGACTTAATGGGCCTAAAGCCCAATTTGAACTGGCTTAATGGGATTAATTAAAGGACGACGGTTCTAGGATTTAGATCTGTAGATAGGATAAGAGATTGTCCCTATTCATTCGGAGAATCCAGATCCAAATAAAGATTTGGATCAGAAACATCTTAATTAGATTAGGAGGGCTGATATTTATTTGCAATTCAATCTCCACCTGTGGGAGCGATCAAGAAGTGTTCTTGATATTACCTTTTGGCAGAAAAGGTAATAAGAAGTCGCGCTCACTACCCCTCCATCAGATTCTTGTTGAAGACTCAAGTTCTTGCTTAGTCATCCCGCTAACTCTACTTCATCCAGTACCTTGTCATCTTTGGTGGAAACAGTCTTTAGATTTTTCCTTGGGCGTGAACACCTTCATTGGAGGTTATTGTTACTTCATATTAGGTATAACCCTCCACTCCCTTTTTGGTTACGGATGTGGTCTTGTTTAGGTTCAAGATTGATCATTGAAAATGCAATTTTCTAAAATAGGAAATGTGATTCCCACGTGGAAAAGAGAGAAATTTTTGAAATTTTACCCAACCTTCTTACGGGGTTCGGCCATTCATATGATGGATCTCTCATCCCATTTGCCCTTCCATCAAACCAAGATTACAGTTTGGAACATTCCGTTGACCCAAGTTCCTACGATCTTTACCCTTGAAGACTAATTAGACCCCACCATCATATTTCGAACACCTGCAAATACCCACTTGTAAAATTTCATCTAAAAAAACCTTCGTTTACCCCTTCATCGTAACTAGATTTCGTTTCAAGACTCCCGATTAATTAGATTCCCAATCTTTCTGATCTGGGCCTAGCTGGCCTAATTTGACCTTACCAAACACCTTAAACTACTCAAAAGCCCTACTTTGTGAAATTTCAGCCAAAACTGCCCTTATTTGCCCCTTGATCAAATACAAATTCCATTTCAAAGCTCCATATTGACCGAATAAAGCCCTTTCTAGATCTGCCCAATGTGGGCCCAGTTGGACCAATCCAACCCTATCAATCAACTGAGAATGTTGGAAAACCCACCCTATGAAATTTCAACAAAAAATACCCTCATTTACCTTTCCATTTAAGAGATTCCATTTCGGCTAATTTCATTAGCCCATATAGAACCCCTCCCTATGGTCAAACCAGTTTCAACCCTCTATTTTTTGGCCCAAAAATCCCATAGTTGAACCAGAATCCCCGGTTTGACTCCTGGACACGATTTGACCCAAATTTCCTAAATTTACAAAAATGACCCTAAGTGTCCCAAAACTTACGAAACTACCCCATACATCCCACTATTTAAGCAAACCCATCTTTCTTGTTTCTCATTCAGGGGGAATGCACTGTTCACCTCCCCCTTCGTCCCGACACAGTAGCGGTGAACCAGCGCCGGATCTAACCCGGAGCTCTTTATCTCCCCTTCTCTTTCCCCCCCTCTCTCTCTCTCTCCTTCTCCGTCTTCCTCCTCCTTTTCTCCTTCCTCTTCCTTTTTCTTATCCATTTGGGAGAAAAACACTGTTCATCTTCCCCGACCTTACGACACCCGAACGGTGGCACCGAGACGATCCTTCCACTTCCGACTCCCTCATCTCTCACTGTTTTCTTCCATCCCTCTATCTCTCTCTCTTCTCAATCCCATTCCTCTCTCCCCTTCGTTCTCTCTCTCTTTTTCACTTAATCACCGCCGCTGCAACTTGCAGCGGTGAATCTGAACCCGGTGGCAACTTCCCCTCCACCTCTCTCTTTCGTTGGCGATTTCCTATCGTTTCATGGAATTACTCAAGCTACTGTCATCCAAAATCCGAACAGACTACAACTTCCTCTGCAGCGTTGATCGACGTCAGGCCAAAATCTCGATCAGGTAAGAACCGACCTCACTCTCCCCGTACTTTCTTTTTCGTTTTTCTCAAGACTTTTTCATTGTATTCTCGCTATGATAAGAATTTGAGGCAGGGAAAGGGGGTGGACGGAGCTGGTTCCGTCCTGTAAACTCTCAATGTCGGGTCATTCCGATCACCGTTTTCTTCCAGAGCCTCCATAGATATTAAAATTTGGTTTATAAACTTGCTTTGAATTGGTTACGCTTCGTCGTTGTTTGTGATTTTTTTTTTTTCTGACGATTACCGTCGACAGCTCCTTTCATCTTCTTCTACTCCGAATTTAAACTCCGATGGAAGGAAAGTGTCGATGATTGCGATCAATCCAGGCTTAGTTTAGTTTGATATTTAAACTGGGATTTAGTAGATTCTTGTTTCATTTTATTTGGATTGAGTAGATGTCTGTTTCAATTTTACTGTTTCCGCAAGCGAAATCCGGTTTTGTTGTGATTTAAAAACAAAAGAAAATGAGAATAGATAAATAAGAAAATTAGAAAAGGAAAGAGGAAAGAGGGAATGGAGGAGGGGTAGGCAAGGAGAATATGCAGGGTTGATATCTATAGATCAGATCAGAAAGAAGGAAGGGAAGCCCGTCATAGTGAGCAAACTGAACAAAAAACAGAATAATAAAAGATGTGACTAAAGAAAAAAAAAGGAAAGATAAAAAAAAAAATTATAACCTGCTATAGCGGGTCTGATCAGTAGATCCGGATGCTTAGCTTGATATATTAGAATTTCTATGTAAGGGTAGGAAAGCTATTAAGGGAAGAAAAAAAACTAGTAGTAATGAAATAAAAAAATAATAAATAAGGCTTCATAAAAATAAATAAATAAATAAAGCAAAAAAAGATTCAAAAAAATTTTAATAAAAACAATAAATAATTTTCATAGAACAAATAAAATCAAATAGCCTCACAAGAAAATAACAAAAAAATGTAAATAATGGATAAAAAAAATAATATATATAATAATGAAAACAAAAAAAATAAATGAAATATGTAAAGAAATAATGGAATAAAAAAGTAGATAAGTAAAAATAAAGGATTTCTTTTATGTTGGCTCTTGTTATTTTCTTATTAGATTTTACTTGATTATATGCTTTTTTTGTGATACTATGTGGGCCCCACCTATAGGACCCGGGAGAGGGGTGCCTAACCCCTTCCCCTTTCTCATCCAAGTCTTACCTGGACTGGTGTGGTCAGTGCCTTGGGTCTTGGAGTCACTATTAAACCAAATATTTTGATGCCATTCTCGGTAGTCCCATCACCTCCATTTCCATAATTGATGGGTGGCAACTCCATTTGAGCCCAAGTGAGCTGTTTCCTGACACTCACAACTGTTATAGACCAATCATTATCCATTGAGACTTGGATACTCAGTTGGTGCTCTTTGAAGTCTGAACCGTCCTGTTTATTGAACACTTAATTATGTGCATGGTCGATCTCCTAGGGATGTTAAACGAAGGCTTAGTAAATGCAGGACTTTTACCTTATTTAGATGGAAGCAAGGATCAAGCTTGCAATTATTTGGGATCTTGAAATCCATGGTTGGGACTTGGGTGTTTTGGAGGGATTTCTGATTTGGGGCTTGGGAAATGTTTCGTTTCAGCAACTGATTTTCTATTTGAATCATATCCTCTTTGTAAGAACAAAAAAATCCTCTATTTAATGAAAGTATGGAGATTGAACCATACAAAAGGAAGAGGTATTGACCTTTCCCGTGGTTCCTTCTTCTTCTTCATTCTAATTTTTTATTTTTTATTTATATTTTCAGGCGATAACTCAAAACAGACTGAGTCGACTGACCAACAAGGCAACGACCAATCACAATTCAGTGGATTCATGACCAAGGTAAGTCTTTGTCTAATCCTTCTTATTCATAAATCTTAATCTGCTTCTTCAGTACTTATACAGCTTAATCGGTTACTTATCTTGGTGTCCATTGCTCTCTTATATCTCTTAAAAATTTAAAACTCAGTGGCTATGGTTATTCTTAATCCTTTTTTTGACTATCACATGAAGAATAGAATGAACGGATTCGGATTTTTTTAACCATGTTCACTGAAACGAATTGAGATACTTATGGAAATGCATGGATTTTGATAATGGGGCAAAAAATAAATAGGATACCTATCATCCACCTTAGGGAAACTCATGTAAACCTCAAATGAATATAATTATGAGATGAAAGTAGAAAGAAGTATTTCAATGCCAATCAGTATGCAAATGGAAATGGTAGATATGAATAATATGAAATATATAAATAACATTCAGCTAATATATATTATATAAATATCAAATAATATCTGATAAAAATATAAATATCAAATAATTAATAAGTCTAAATATTAATATTAATACACTTTAACAAGAAAAAGTGGAAAAAACACATTCGTTATACAAATGAATGTTATTTGGATGGTCATTCGAATAATAGAATTTAGAAAACAGGGTTATAAATTTTCTTCTTCATGTGACATACTTTCTCATTGGTATATAATCGATTAATATACTTTCTCAAACCAGAGGGAAGCAAAAAAAAAATGGAATTATCAATAATGTGGTATATGCCACCCTAATATTCAAAGTTGGCATAAATAGTATTGAATTACCACATTAATAACCTGAATTTGGAAATTGAATTCATACTAGTCTGCTCCCCTAAAGAAGAAGTTGTGCTTCTTTTTTATGTTAATTAGTGTTTCTTATCAATAACAAGACCGAAGGAGTTCATTATTATAGGGAATGTATCTAGGTTCATCTAGATTCTTAGAGGTGGATCTAGACTGGAAACTTAAAACTAGAGGTTAGCAAAAACGTGGAACTGTCAACGATAAAATATGGTGATCAAAACAATCCCCCTTCCCCTTGGGTGTTGCCCCTAGAAGAACTCATTCCTCTCTATTCCTTTCTTAGCCATCTTATCTATGTGGAAATGGCTTATTGAGTGACCCATTGGTATAAGATACTCTCCCTAGAAGCCAAAGATCTAACCTCTGAGAAAATGATGTTGAGTTGACATGGGCACCTGCAATGTTTCCAACCTGTTATTTAATGCTATTGGTAAGTGTGCTATTTTATTGTTTTCATAGATAACATTGATTTTGGTTCATTGAAAATCAGGGGTTTTCTATGATTGGGCAATAGAGTGCACTGATATATCTCATAAATGACATTGCATGCGGTGATTTCTATCTCAATAATAGTCATGTTTCTGTTGTTAGGACCTATCAATTTGGTCAGGTATCCACTAAAAAGTGAATATTATCTTGTACGATCGCTGCTCTTTTGGTCTTTTGATTTATATATGTTTAGATGTTGCATAGTTTTTTTTTTTGTTTTTTCTGATTCTTTTGAAACACACCCCATTACCACCTCATGAATGAAACCTCACTTGATAATTTTGTTCATGTAATTTTTATGCCATCAATCTGTTAATATATATCATTTTACTTGAAATATTTTATGATATACATTTCTAATCTACGATTTTTCCCCATTGATTTGTAGATTATATAGATGGGTGACCAATTTTATTTATGGATGAAGGATGTGGGTGAGTAAGAAAGAAGAGTCTTCTTCTTTTTTTTTTTTTTTTTTTGATGTGAACCTTGTTTTGATTTAGTATTTTGATGAAGGGTCCCTAATTGCAACATTCTCTTGAATATATTTGACTACCAGGGAAGGCACATAAAGTGCACGAGCAACCCTTTACCAAGATTCCTTTGCTTATTTTCTCAACATAATAAAGGTCCATGCATCACAATTTGTCAACTTTTATCCACAGACACTTCTAAAAGTTTTGTCAAGTCCAGAGATGAATTCATTGAGCTTACTTGTAATGGAATGTTGAAGGAGGTATTTGAAAAATTCGGAACGGAGATCTGGTTAGAACCATCCCTATTTTCTCACTTTCTTCAAGGATGTATTCTTTCACAATCACTTCCTCTAGGCAAGCAACTCCATTCTTTAATTATCACATCTGGTTGTTCTTCAGACAAATTTATTTCCAACCATCTCCTCAACATGTGTTCCAAGTTTGGAGAATTGCATACTACGGTTGCACTGTTCAATGTGATGCCCAGGAAGAACATCATGACATCAAACATTTTGATTGGTGGGTTTATACAAAATGGTGATTTGGAGACTGCTTGGAAGTTGTTTGAAGAAATGCCTGAGAGAAACCTTGCGACATGGAATGCAATGGTTACTGGACTTGCACAGTTTGAATTCAACAAAGAGGCATTGGGTTTGTTATCTCAAATGCATGAAATTGGATTTCGAGTTGATGAGTTTACTCTGGGTAATATTTTTAGAGGCTGTGCTGGTCTGAAAGCACTTATTCCTGGAAAGCAGATCGATCCATTGCTACATAATGAAGTCTGGCTTTGATGGCAATTTGGTTGTTTTGAGTTCTCTGGCTCATATGTACATGAAATGTGGGTTTGTAGAAGAAGGGGAAAGAGTAATAAAGGGAATGCCTGTTCATAATGTTGTTGCCTGCAACACTCTCATAGCTGGCAGGGCAAAAAATGGGTGCTCTGAGGAAACTGTGGGTCAGTATAATCTTATGAAGATTGCAGGATTCAGGCCAGACAAAATTACCTTTGTCAGTGTTATCAGTTCATGTTCAGAATTGGCAACCCTTGGGCAAGGGCAGCAGATTCATGCTGAAGCTATTAAGTCTGGAGCTGCTTCGGAAGTATCCGTGGTCAGTTCATTGATTAGCATGTACTCAAGGTGTGGGTGTTTAGAAGACTCTATAAGGGCCTTCTTGGAATGTGAAGATGCAGATGTTGTCTTGTGGAGCTCAATGATTGCTGCTTATGGGTTTCATGGCCAGGGCCAAGAAGCTATCAAGTTGTTTGAGTGGATGGAGAGTGAAGGTCTGGAGCCAAATGATGTTACCTTCTTGAGCTTGCTCTATGCTTGTAGTCATAGTGGATTAAAGGAAAGGGGAACAAAATTCTTTGAATTGATGGTTGATAAATACAAAGTAAACCCTAGATTGGAGCACTATACTTGTATGGTTGATCTCCTTGGGAGATCTGGCTGTTTGGAAGAAGCAGAAGCTTTAATCCAGTCAATGCCCATAAAGCCAGATGCAATTATCTGGAAGACTTTGCTATCTGCATGTAAAATCCATAAGAATGCAAAGATGGCCAGAAAGGTTGCTGAAGAAGTTCTTAGACTTGACCCTCAGGACTCTGCACCTTATGTCTTGCTTTCAAATATCCATGCTTCCGCTAAGAGATGGGGTGATGTTTCAGATGTGAGGAAGGCCATGAAAGATATGAAGGTGAAGAAGGAGCCTGGGATAAGTTGGTTGGAGGTGAAGAACCAGGTTCATCAGTTCTGTATGGGTGATCAATCCCATCCCAAATGGATGGAGATTGATGGGTACCTGAAAGAACTAACACTGGAGATTAAGGAACGAGGTTATGTACCGGATACAAGCTCTGTTTTGCATGACATGGACACTGAGGAAAACGAGTACAGCTTGGCCCACCACAGTGAGAAAGTGGCTATTGCTTTTGCACTCCTGAACACTCCTGTTGGTTCCCCAATCAGGATCATGAAGAATTTGCGTGTGTGTAATGATTGCCATGTGGCAATCAAATTCATATCAGAGGTTACTTTAAGAGAAATTATTGTTCGTGATGCTAGTCGGTTTCACCATTTCAAGGCCGGGAAATGTTCTTGTGGTGATTACTGGTAGATACAGGATGCTTCTCTTATAAGTGCAGGGAATTAAGTTTATTTATTTCTTTTTTTATGGTAAGATTAATTTTACTTAATACTTAAAGTTAGGGTTATTGAATTTATTTATTCTGAAGGAGATTCTTGTTAGCATTCCTTTAAATTCATGCATATGATGGGAATACCTCAACATTTCAAAGATGGAAATTTGTTAGCTATGATCAGGATCTTCATCATTGCCATCTACTTCAAAGGACTCGTTGTTTTGCCTGTTTGTTACAACATCCTTACGGACAAGGTTCATTCAAGCACACTATTTTAGAAGTTGAACATTCTACCATTTACAATCTGCACCACAGTGCAATTTTTACATTATTTTGCTGGTTGAAAAGCATTAATGTGAGCTATGGAATTCAAAGTTCTTTGGTTTAACATTATTAAGTGATAAAAAAAAAATCTTACACTGTTTTTATCTGTAATTCTCTAATCAGAGGAGTTTCTTTATTAGTATCTGGGGAAATGGATGGGATCTGAATGGTTATTGGTTTGTCCCTGTTCATAGTCTTACATGGTAAATCAGTGCACCATCAAGGTGATTTTTAAGAACCTTTTGCTTTGTATGCTAATTTCCTTTTTCCAAGCTTTCTTTATAATGATATAATTCATTTACTAGCAGGGAAAAAATTTATCCATCATGGTTTCATTTCCTCTCCTGGCATATCATTGATGCTCTTTTCCTACTTGACATATTTGGATCAGAATTTGCAGCTTGGCAGATCTGGCAACCAGTCATCAAAGCTGCCAATGTTCTAGAAAACTTGGATTGAAATTTTTCGGAACCTTGGCTAAAAGCAGCATAAGGTACTGTTATATGGGGCATATGCTTTTCTTGTTATCTTCCAGTTAATTTTTTGCTCTTCATAGCTCTGCTTTCCAGTCATTAAATTGGGATTATATGAATTATGAAGTTCATGGTGAAGCCATGTTAAGGGATTTTATCCATCACACAAAAAAAAGTTAATGGATTTTATGTGGATTTTGACTACTTATATTACTATTGGAATGAACAACTTTTGCACTTCTGGTTTATGAATAAAAATGGATGATGAAAGACATCTGTTCTTACATGTTATTTGTGTTGGGGGCATTAGTCATCTACCATAGGCATTGTAACATGTCTTTTGGTTCTCTGGCTGAGTCAATGATTATGAAAGGTTTTGAAGTGTGAGTTCTGAGTTAGCCTAGGACTACTAAGCATCGAGAACAGATGGAGAAGTTTTGCTGTAGAAGATGGAAGAAATTATTGATGATCGTGGGTAAAGAAATTATTGATTATCTAGCATTAATGAAAGTTACCGTTTCCAATTAAAAAAAAGAAATTATTGATTGCTTCAGGGGTTTTGTAGTAGGAGTTATCCCGTGTTGTAGGAAGACTGTCAGGAAGAGTATGAGAGTTGGGGAAGACAGAAGATATCTCGCTGAAAGGAAGCGGAATGCTAATGGGTTTTTCATTGCTCTTTTTGAATATTTTGGTGAGGGTAGGAAGCAATTGGTTTGCTTCCCTAAAGGGAGGAAAGGTCAAGGCTGGATGGAGATTTCTGAGCTGTTGCAAGATTTCTTTGGACGACTGAAAGACGATTTTTCGAAAAGGGAAACAGAGTTGAAAGAAAGTGGGCCCTAATTTAGGATTCCCTACCACAAGGACTTCTGATGGCAGTGAAAAAAAATAGCCTTGGTAGGATGGGCGTCAATGCAGGGAAGGAAGATTGGGAGAAGTTGGTGGTTGAAGCCAAGGAGACTGTAGGGGATTAGAGAAGAGTGGCTGGTGCACTGATTTGGAGCTTGATTCTTAAGGGCACACTTATTTTAACTCCTTTTTCCAATGTAAAGAATTTTTTATCTGAAGATGAGGTAACAGTGCACATCATTGGACTTCTCTTTCACCTTTGGAATTTGGAAGTTGCACAGTTAATATCTTCAATCAGTGGTGGTGTTTTAGCTAGAACTTTCCTGCACAATCTTCATTTTCTTGCCATTGGGATGGATGGAGTGAAGCTAGAAAATATCCACGAAGATTGAAGTAGTTTTAGGAGGTTTGGTTGGTTTCCTCCCTTGAAGCTTTGCCGTGGAAGGAGGGATGCAGAGAGGGAGATGAGAAGGTAGAAGATGAAGTGTTACGTGGCAAGGTTTGGTTGGGGAATTCAAACAAGGAGCAGTTTGTGATAAACATGAAGAAATAAAGAGGGGGTAGAGCAAAAGGCGCAAGGCAAGTGGTAAACTGGTGGCTCAGACTTTGATAGGTGCTGACTTTGAGCAGAGATACAAATTTTTAAATGGCATGTGGTAGAAATTGAAAGGACATGAGGATGGGGTTAGTTTGGTTGAGGTTTTGGTTTTGACCGGGCAGGTTGGGCTGATAACTGTGTTGCCCTAAGTTGTCACTTGGGAGGAACTAAGGATGAGTGCCTGCAGGGTTAGTCATCTCTCTCTCTCTCTCTCTCTCTAAGGATAGTAAAAGCTGCTCTGAAATAGAGGCGAGGTAAGCTCTCAGGGGACTATTTGATCTTCTCCATTTTAACTTGTTTTGCACATTATAATTTCAGATCTCTACAAAAGTGCTGGCTCTGGCTATATTGCGGATGGTTTAGCTAAGTTAGGAGCACACGTGGATGTAATGTACAGTGACAACTTGATTCTAGTGTAGTCCCCAGGGTTTCCCCTTCTATGTTGTACATCTCCTCATGTACTCTTTATTTTATCTAATAATAAAACAGAATCAAGTTTTTAACCCACTTTATAGATCTTATATCATTTGAAATGAGTTTTTACTTTTTTAGTGGAGTCAACTACCATTAACCATTTTGAGAGTGGAAGTAACCACTTTTGAGATCTTCTTTCTTGAGAAGATAAGATACGACTTGTCTTCACCAGGATGTCATGTGAGAAGATAAGATACCACTTATCGTTTGATGTTTTGTTTTTTCATTCCAATTAGAGAAGCTTTTTTCCTCTTCCAACTCCCTCTCCGTCACCGGCAATTGTTTGATATTCCATGATGAAGCCTACTATTTAAACCCCTACTATAATGAATACATTATTTTCCATTTCCATTATGGTTTAAGTGGTTTGCCCCAAACTCATTTTATGGGTTTCCATATAGAGAATTGATTTCTTATAATGCCCTTTTACACTGTTTCACCCTTTTCTATACAATACAATGTAGTTTAGCTGCACTACACCTAAAATTTCTGTTACCTATACAAAAATATCAAGGCTAGGCGGAGGGTAACAAAAAAAAAAACCTTATCGCCTAGGTGCGTGCAACTTATCAGTCTTGTAAATGTCCCTTTATCTCTGTTAGTTGATTGTTAGCAGAAAATCTTTTGGTAGAAATTGGTAAAGAGGCCTTTTGGGGTCCGTTTGGCCCCTTGTCTTTCGAATCATGAGAACCCCCATTGTTGTTTTTTCTTTGCAATTCACACAAAACTCTCACATTTTTACTGAATTCAACATAGTAAGATCATATTCATGGCTTTGTTTGTTTCTTTCTCCATTTTTTGATTTATCACACACACAAACGCATAAATATTCTATTTGTATCTCTTCACACTGATAGGGAGCGCCTTGTTGTATTCTATTTTTAATTTAATTTGTTTATTTCAGATCATTTTTAATGTTTGGTCATTGCTATACGAACCAAGGAAGCAAGCTACCCACAAAAAAGCTAGAGAAACAAGTTAAGTAGATCATATTAAAACAACAAGGCGCTCCCCTCTTGTCTAGCCTAGCTTTATATCTAGATAACTATGTCATGTAACAAACCAACCTTTAGAAAGTTTTAAGCTTGATCAAAAGATTGAAGAGGATTTTGTTTTAAGAAAATTACTCTATTCCAATACGGTTCTCAAAGTAACAGAGAAGCCTGTCAGTGTATGGTGGTCCTCTGAACTCCAGAAACCAACACATTAATCACTTTTCACATATGAACTTCAACAAACAATGAACCACTTTAGAATGAGAATGAGAAAATATCAATTAAGTAAGAATAAGTATGTGAACTGGCCGGAGTTGGAGAATACCTGGTGATGGTGAACACCAACACATTAATCACTTTCCACGTATGAATTTCAACAAACAATGAACCACTTTAGAATGAGAATGAGAAAACATCAATTAAGTAAGAATAAGTATGTGAACTGGCCGGAGTTGGAGAGTACCTGGTGATGGTGAACTGGTCGGAGCGATTGCCGGTGCTGGAGAAGGAGTTGGAAGAGGGGAAAAAAGTTTCTCTGATTTGAAATGAAAAAACAAAATATCAAATGAGGGTTTCTTTGATTTGAAATGAAAAAACCAAATATCAAAACAAAATACGAGGGTTGGAGAGTACTTGGTGACGGTGAACTGGCCGGAGCGATCACCGGTGTTGGAGAGGGAGTTGGATCCGAGTTCGGGCGGAGGGGAGTAGAACGGGGTCAGACATGATTTGAGGTTGAGGGGGCGGGAACGTGGAGAGGTTTTTGGGCTCACTTTGGGGCTAACGGGACAAGCTAACGGCTGTCCCGTTAGCTTCGCATGTGGGACCGCTCCACCGCGTGTGACTAGACATGTGCCAGTTGCTCGTTGTGTGGGGCGGAGATGCAAACTCCCTGGCAGCTACCAAATTTCCTTAATATTTCCAGTGAAATTGAATATTAACATGATTACCTAGCCTTGCAAAACAGCAACCGATTATCATTTAGATTTGTTTATAGGCATCCTGCTGTTGCTGGTATAATTTTTGGCATTAATGGAATGTAGGAGAAGGCTGGAAAAGAGAATATATATTCCTCTTCCAAAATTTGAGTCGTAAGGAGCTCATACGGATCAACCTAAGAACTGTTGAGGTAATATATTTTGCTAACAGTATTTTCTCTGTAATCGTTTGCCTAGTAAGACAACTTCGTTCTTAAGATCAGACTTTTTACCATATATTTATGGAAACATGTTTGGCATGTTGCCTGGTTGCATGCTAGTATTGTTCAACATATGATTTGTTCTTCTTGTCCAGAACTTATTGGGAGTCATGTTTGGGAATCAGAGGACTCTCCTTACCATTTCTTTACTCACTGAGCTCATGTCTTTAAACATGCTTAGTTATCACAAAAAAAGCATCTAGTAATACCGGTGATTACTTCAAAAAAAGTAGAATCAGAAGGATTACTCATCCAAAAATTATACCCATGAAATTTGATGTTGTAGTGAAGGTGAGAATATCAAGTCTTTGAAGATATTGGTATGCCCATGTGCGATGACATAACCTGGAAAACCTAGGAAGGCAGCAATAGCCCGAGAAGGGCTCTAACAACCCAATATGCAATGAAACATTCCATGGGGACACAAGGAATGCCAGTATAAAGCATAAAATTTGATATTGCCAAATGCAATGACAACAAGCACATCTATAATACACTAGCCGAGTAACAAAAGATGCTCAAAAAAGTATGAATATCATCCCTTTCATTACATCAGTACTTTTTTTACAATACAAACGTACAAGTTTTCTACTCATCAAACCACTCTTTCCTCATTAGAGTTATTTTCTCCAAACTCTGCCATTGAGCCTGGATTTTTGTAATGTCTAGGGGTGGATTGAGTCGAATCGAGCCAAATAGTTAGTAATTCAAGCTTTGCTTGCCAAGGTAGTACAAGGCACGAGCTCGAGCTCGAGTTCGATTTGAGCTAGAACCTTGAGTTCGAGCTCGACTTGAGATTTAAAAAAATAAAAAATAAAAACGACTTGAGAATTTTTTTTTAAATAAAAAAATTATATATAAAAATATTTTTATTTGATATTTAAAAGATTAAGAATTATAATAATTAGTTATTATTATATATAAAAAATAAAAATATTATATATATATATATATATAATGTTTTTATTATATATATTATTTGCTATAACTTTATATATTATTATTATTATGATTATGTAGCTATTCGAACTAACTCGTGGGTCTCACAAACTGAGCTTTATTAGGCTCGAGCTTGACTCGATTAATAAACAAGCCTATAAATTGAGTTGAGCTCTTGTAGCTTGTGAAGAGCTCATCTCGTGGCCACCCCTAGTAATCTCTTGCTCCTCCCAAGGCTGCGATAACTGGTGTGTCTGGAAGCGCATCGTTAAACACTCCGGAAAACCAGTTTAAACATTTATAATTTTTACAATTTCTCAAACAACTACTAACGTAGTAAATGGGTGAGAATATGTCGTATCCATATGGAAGCAAGTGAAAAATTAATATATACTTAGATCTGGACAAGAAATGCAATCGAAAATGGCAGAAAATACGAAAATAAAATCTATTATTACTAAAATTAAATGTTTTGAATTTAAACAAAACAATAAATCAAAATCAAAGTTTAATAAAGTATGAGAATCAACAAAGGAAATAAAAGAAATAAATAAAAAATGATCTAGAATCCGGATCCGATGGCAATAGCTGCAGATTGGTTGGAGAACTTATAGGAACCCCTCTTAACAAGAATCGGGTGTCCTTCCTTTCAACAACCCTCAAACCACTCGAGACACCTTAGCCTTGAATCAGACAAAATTAGACCTGCAAAACAGAGAAATATACAAGAGTTAAATCTAAAATAATGTAGAAATAAAAATAATAGAAAGGAAAATAAAGAAAAGAAAAGAATGATTGATCAAATCCAGTGGCGATAGTTGCAGATTGGTTGAACTTGTAGGAACCCCTTCTGAAAAGATCTAGGCATCCTCTCCTTCTACAACCCTTGAACACCTCAATAAACCTTAGACTTGTGAACTAGGCGAATTGACCAACCCCTTCTCTAGGGTCTTTGGGTTTAGCAGATAGGAGGCGCCCTCTTGTTCTCAAATTTTCACAAAAACACCCCATCTCAGCTAGACTTCACACCAGTTTCCCAAAAACTGCATTTCAGTCATGTAATTTTCCTAGTTTTTCACAAAATTTGCACAGAGACCCTCAGAGGTCACAACATTGAATCTAACTGGGAAAAGAGCATACTTTGACTATTCTAAGGCCGAAAATACCCCTGAAATGATGCCCTTAAGGCATAAAAATGCAAAGTTATCACACCTCCCAACTTAACCATTGCTAGTCTCTTAACAATGCAGCCTTAAAATTGCACTGATCATAGAGATCATTCCCATCTCAAGATCATCCATAACAAAATTAGTCAAGCATCTTGATTCCAACATTCTCAAACTCTGTATAGATCGGTATTAGGCTTAAGGTGTAAAATTGTCCTACTTTGAATATTACAGAAACTTGGCTTAAAAATCTTATATACCCTTCCATTTGCAGACTATCTTGATAAACTGAGATTGATTTTTAAAATTAGACATGTATTCTTTTTTACAGTGGATTTCTACTCCTGAACTTGATTTGCACACTTATTTCTATTGTTACCTTTCACCGTTTGACGCGAATCTCGACACTTGCCTTAGGTGAAGAGACCCGGTTACTAAGTGTTAGGTGATTGTCTTTGGCATTCCCTTTTACGTTTGACGCGAATCTCGACACTTGCCTTAGGTGAAGAGACCTGGTTACTAAGTGTTAGGTGATTGTCTTTGGCATTCCCTTTTACGTTTGACGCAAATCTCGACACTTGACTTAGGTGAAGAGACCCAGTTACTAAGTCTAGGGTCTTCATTGACATTTTATTCTCTTTTTTTCTCTTTGCAACATTGTTTAGGGCAGTCCACTGTTTCTAACAATTTGAAGAATTTTTGTTTAATTCTCAATAATTCTCTTCTTATCTTGGCAGGGGCAAACTTGCGAGTACTTTCTAATTTCTAAACGGTTTCGACAATGTTCAAATAAGAACAATTTTTACTCCAATCACTTGCTACCAATTTCTACAAAATTCAATATTCTTTTATTAGTTTCCTTAACTTTTTCTATTTGGGAATCTCTTTTAATGAAAAAAATTAAATTTTTAGTGAAATTTTAATTCTACATATTTAAAAGCTTAGCTTCCCTTTTTTTTTTTCAATTTTTTTTTTCTTTCCTCACCCCCAACTTAAATGCCATTGTCCCCAATGGCATGACTAGGTTGATGCAAAAAGGATTTGGGCCAAAGGGAACAATCAATAGGATTTTCCTGAGGGGTTCAAGGTTTGCCACCTGGTCTTGAATCAAGAGAAGGAAATCCTAAAAACAAAAATTGTGCTAGATTGCCTTCCAACCAGTGCTAAATTTAACGTCTTCAACCAGACACAACTGGATCACTCAAACTAAAGGTCTCAACTCCTCTACTCTCAGATATTCCTTCTATGTATGGTTTAAGCCTTTGACAATTGACCTTGAACATGGTTCCATTCTTGGGATCAACTATTCTAACTGTATCATGCTCGAACACTTTATCAACAACAAATGGCTTATCCCATTTGGATTTTAATTTACTCGGAAACAACTACAACCTAGAATTAAAGAGCCAAACTTTTTTCCTAGGTTCAAATGTTTTTCTTGAAATGTTTTTATCATGAAACGCTTTCATTTTGGGTTTATAAATGCGAGAGCTTTCATAAGTTTCATTGCAAAGTTCTTCTAACTCACTTAATTGTAGAGCCTAATGGGATCTAGCTTGGGTTAGATCGGTGTTGAACTTTTTGATGGTCCAATAGGCCCGATGCTCTAATTCTACAAGAATATGACAAGGTTTGCCGAAGATTAGTCTATACAGAGACATTCCAATGGGAGTTTTATATGCCGTCCAATAAGCCCAAAGTGCATCATCAAATCTGTCGGGCTAATCTTTTCGATCTGGCCTAACGGATTTTTGCAGAATACTCTTAATTTCCCGATTGAAAACTTCTACTTGACCATTCATTTGGGGATGGTAGGGGGTTGCTATCTTATGAGTGGTTCCGTATTTGCGAAGCAATGTACGAAATTACGCATTAGTGAAATGTGACCCCCCATCACTAATGATTGCTCATGGACACCCAAACCTATAGAAAATGTTCTTTTCAATAAATTTCATTACAACTTTGTGGTCATTGGTTCGGGTTGCTACCGCTTCAATCCATTTTGACACATAATCAACGGCCATCAAGATGTACTCGTAACCGGATGATGGCGGAAATGGTCCCATGAAATCAATATCCCAAACATCAAAAATTTCTACAATTAAAATGGGGTTAAGTGGCATCATGTCTCTACGGGACATATTCCCGATAGCTTGGCATCTTAGGCAGTTTTTGCTAAAAGCATGGGCATCCTTAAATAAATTTGGCCAATAAAAATCACTTTGTAGTATTTTGACTACCGTTTTCTTTCCCGAAAAGTGCCCTCCACAAGCAAGAGCGTGACAAAAATTAAGGATATTTCGGTGTTCAGACTTAGGGACGCATTTTTGGATTATTTGATTCGAACAGATCCAAAATAGTTCAGGGTCTTCCCAAAAATATTATTTGAGTTGTGAGAAGAATCTGGGAGAAGTCTTTAATAAATTGTCAGTAGAACCCGGCATGTCCAAGAAAAGAACGGATTTGCTTGACAGAAGTAGGGGGTGGAAGCTTAGAGATTACGTCAATTTTTGCTTTATCCACCTCAATACCCCGTTTAGAAACTATGTAACCGAAAACAATGCTTTCTTTGACCATAAAATGGCTCTTCTCCCAATTGAGAACCAAGTTTGTCTTGATACATCATTGAAGAACTTTTTGTAAGTGTTCGAAACATGTTTTAAAGGATTCCCCAAAGATAGAGAAATTATCCATAAATATTTACAGGAAATCACCCACCATTTTCGAAAAAATTGTCGTCATACATCTCTGAAAGGTTGCTGGTGCATTACATAATCCAAACGGCATTCGTCGGAAGGTGAATGTTCTAAGGGTAGGTAAAAGTTGTTTTCTCTTGGTCTTCGGGGTAAATGGCCACTTGGTTATACCCAAAATACCCATCTAAGAAGTAGAAATATTTTTGCCCAGCAAGATTTTTCAGAATTTGGTCGATGAAGAGCAAAGAGCATAGGGAAGTGGTCTTTTTTTGTAACTGCATTGAGTTTCCTAAATTTAATGCACACTCGCCATCCCGTGGTAAGTCGGGTAGGGATTACTTCACCTTGATCATTAGTGACCACGGTGAGTCCATTTTTCTTAGGCACCACTTGTGTAGGATTTACCCAACTGCTATCTAAGATCGGATAGATAATACCCACATCTAACCACTTAATTACTTCTTGCTTGATCACCTCTCTCATATTTGGGTTCAACCTTGTTTGCATCTCTGTACTAGGTTTGGCACCCTCCTCTGTGTAAATATGGTGCATACAAATGGACGAACTAATCCCCTTCAAATAAGCTATTAACCAATCAATGACACCCCTATACTCGTTTAATACATCGATCAATTTCTCTTCCTGTCTAGGGGTTAAGTCTACGGCAATGATCACCGACAGTATTTGGTCGAGTCCTAAAAACACATACTTAAGGGAGTCTAGTAAGGGCTTTAATTCCAATTGTGGGGAAGATCCAAGAGAACGTACAAGTGGTTCACTCTTTAGTTGTAGTAGATGTTCAATAGTAGGCCAAGATTGAAATGGGTGAGGAGACTTCATTAAGGCATTAGCTTCTTCCGTCAAGTCATCTACTGTGACCAGGTTGGTTTTTCCGAGGTTTCTCTCTACATCTATCATACAACAATTTCTATTCTGTTCTGGGTAGGCGGAAGGACTTCTAGATTCATAGGTCTTCACACTTTTCCTCCCTTTGAAGAGCTGAGATTTCTTCAGCATTCTTTAAGTATGGGACATGAGAGGTTGTAAGATCTTGGTATTGGGGAAGACCTAGGGATTCATTTTTGAGGTCTCCAACCGGTAGACTAAGCATTGAATCATTTTTCCACTATAGGTTAGCTTCCATAAGCTGACTTACTTGGCTCTCTAATCTTAGGATTGACTATTGCTGAGCTAAGATCAGTTGTTGAAGTTGCAGAAACCTATCATCAAGTGAATTGGTTTGATAAGGCTGAGCTGGTTGAGTCCTAGGGTAATCATTGTACTCATAGTGAGTCTGGGCTTCAAGTCATTGAGAGTGCACATCTGGCAAGGTGGTTTCTTTGGCTTGGGCCCAATAAGCGAAATTGGGCTGATTTTCCCATCCCGGGTTATATCAACTAAAGGATGGGTTAGCATTGGGTTGGAAGAATCCATTAGCTGCATGTACTTTCTCTAGAATGACCGGTTGACATGGGCTCGTCATAGGACACTGACTAACATGATGGGCCAAGCTTGCACAAATGGAACATGTTGGATAGGATGACAAGGTTGGGAATGGGCTAAATTGTTGATGAAATGCAAGGACGTTGTCAAGTCTTTGGGCCATTCCAATGATCTTGTCCAGTTGTCGAGACATGTGGTTCCAATCTATCTGTGGCTTAGGTTAGAAGTAGTTTCTCATTCCACAAACTCCGGTCATTGAATTCATTTTATTATTTATTTTTATTTTTTTTTGAAATTTAAAATTTAAATTCTACAATCTAAACTCAAATTTAAATTTTTAAAATTTTGATTTTCTCTTTTTTTTTTAATTCAAAATTTAAATTTTTAAAATTTAAATTCAAATTCAGATTTTGAAATTTAAATTTCTAAAATTTAAATTTAAATTTGAATTTTTAAAATTAGAAAAAATGCAACCAAATCAATCACACGACTTAGGGTTTCCTAAACTAGTGATTGTTTGAAAAATTGCATTTCAACCATATAACTTCCCCAATTTTCTATAGAATTTGCATAGAAACCCTCAGAGGTCACAACATTGAATTTAAGTGGGAAAAGAGCATGCTTTGACTATTCTAAGGCCGAAAATACCCTTGAAATGATGCCCTTAAGGCATCAAAATGCAAGAGTCATCAATAACAACTTCTACCACTGATCAATAACAACTTCTACTACTGAGCAGTCTCCTCAAGTAATGTCTCTAGCTTCTCTTCAGTCTTGGTGATACATACTTGGGCAACCTTCAGGCACTTGCGAAGATCATCAGAAGCCAACGTAGTCAGTGGGCTAGACTCTTTATAACCTGCCTTCCAAAAAACATGCGCCATGCTGCCATGTGAACCACCCTCTCCTCAATTCGGTCCATGTTGAAGCCCATTGCAGCAAATGATGTATATGTCTTCAACCACCGGGCAAACAGGGACCATGATAGATCGTCTATAGACTAGGACATGATGGAGTTCATCAGACCCACCACAGTGTTTAAAAAAGCACTCATGACTATAGGCGGGAACTCCGTAGTAGGCAACCGCCCCTTCTTAATGATCAGTGGTACTGTGTTAACCACAGTATGCAATACGACGAACTGCTCCCGCTTACAGACTCCCTGAATGACGATAGGATCAGACACTAAGAATCCAATGGGCACAAGTTCCTCCCTCTCATACCAATCCTTCAACTCTTTGTGCACCATTGCAAGTTCATTGGCAAAGGTAAATCTTGTGGCTACGCAGCTAACTCAATAACCTCCACCTGAACTGGTTCATACACGACCTCTGGATGGTCAGGACGCTCCACTGCAGCTTCAAACAATGAAAGTTGCACAGTTGGAACACCTTTGCGAACATCAGACACCCCATGATCATCAGGTGCGGTCTCCTGCTCACACTTAGACTCACCCACTAGATCCCTGGGGGGCTGCTCCAACACTACTACAGAAGGCTCCTGCTCGTTCTCACACTCAGACTCTCCAACTAGATCCCTAGGGGGCTGCTCTGGCACTACAACAGAAGGCTCATCTTGTTCACGATCAGACATCACCGTCACGAGAGATGCCTGATGGATGAACGTCTAAGCCAACGACTGTATCACCAACGTTGGATGAAGAGATTTTAAATCCTCCATTAAATGCCTAATCACAGGCACGTTAACCAAATCGGCATTGCACACTCCCTGTGGCAAAATGAACAAGGCATCATGAGCACAATAAAAAATGGCATACCAAATGATTGAACATACAACTTATACACACACACACCTCTCTATTCACAGCATTTTCGGATGGTGCTTGAGTGGCGACAGACTTGGGGCAATCTTCTCTGACCTCCACCTGTTTCAACACAAAAGACCATAATCGCACATTTAGTCCAAAAAGAAAATAAATACTAATCGAAACACATACTGAATCAAAAATCAAGGATACTTACCAATTCAGAAACCAGTGGCTCCTTTTTCCGAACACAGGGAGCCATTTTCTTCACCTATCCACCGATGACAGGAACTATGACAATGGCAACGGAAGGGACTGGAACTGCTGACTGCACCAATTCCATGTTGGTCTTCTACCCCACCTTAGGTGAAGGATCTGAGAGATCTTGAGAAGCATCTCCAAAATGCTCCCGCAAAACACCTTCACTAGCAAACTGTTCCATTGCTTGGGGCGTTGAGACATCAGATGTGGCCACTGGATCACCAACGGGCCCTGGTACCGTTGGCCAAAAAGAATGAGCGACCCTTGTTGCTCTGCGCTTCTTATGTAGAATGGGATGGCTGCTCTCACCCTCCTCAATAGTAGGCCGATTGCCCTTGTGGTCAGAGCCTAGAGGCCCCGGCTCCTCTACAGCCACCTGGGCTACATGGGGACCACCAATTTTCATAAGGGCCTCTCCACCTTTCTCAACTACGTGGCCCGATCGTGGGAATTACATGTTGGGCGTGGGGCTCAGTCACCGTGAGCATTTGTTGTCCGCCTAGAAGGGCACATAAATAGCCCAGGAGAATGGAACCACGAACCTCTACACGTCTAAAACCGGCCAGTGGAAAACGAATGATGCCAAGGAATTCTAAGCCGTGATGGCACTACCAGAAAACATCTTCACCCCTTGACTTTAGAAACTGAGTCCATGTCATCCTCCCCAAATTGATGAAGGAGACGATCGGGGTGATACGCTGTAACTTGTGCTTTTTCGACGCGATCAAGATAAGTGACCACACCAAGCCATAAAATTAGGTGCACAACATGAACGACGGGGTTCGCAGCATCCACATCACATTGCTGGTCACCTTCCTTTGGAACATTAACCCTGACGTAGAACGGCATGGCATAACGAACTGGCTAAGAATAAGGGCGTAGAATGTAACCATCCAATGAAGAAAACCAAAGCTCAACCTCGATGACCCCAAACTTCTCGCCCCTCTTGGCGCCGGGCCATTGCTTCCCATGATAGACATCGACACGTCCTCTATTCGGTCACCCTCCAGAGTTTCCATGCTGATGGACAAGCAGGAAAATCGGTGGGGAGTGACGTTCAACTAAAAGCGTTCAAACCAGAAAGCAATCTAGGCGTCCAAAGGCCACTTTCCATGAGAAGTAGACTCGTGAACTCATGCCTTGAAAATACTGATCTCCTTTGCCAACTCTACGTACAGCTCAAAAAGACTGCTAGGGATGGACTCAGCATATTGGAGATGCTGGGCAGAAATAACACCACCCAACGAAAGCACAAGTAGAGCAGCGAAGAAGACCAACAAAGGTATGTGTCTAGTAGCAACAATGGGAGAGGAGCGGCATCATGTAACTGACTCCTTTTCTACTAGGGAGATCCAAAAAGCAATCCACGAATTGAAAAAGCCCAGCACTATAGAGTAACTGACAGTACATGGGGTTCTGTAGTACAAAATGTGCCCAAGCCGAGTAGTTTACCGATGACTTGGAGGCATCCGCCTTTGGTTCGTGGCACCTGAAGGACACGGTGCGCTCCACATGACCATACAAGCACATTAGCTCTTTCGCTTCCACTATGTCATATTCACTGCCCTTCCCTTGGGATACCGGCATCAGAAGCCCAAAACCCCTCCCACCGTCAACCATTTTTGTAGACTCATAGTCTCATACTCTAAAAGCAGCTTGGCCATATCAACTTTCTTCACAAAATCAATGAAAGGACATTCAAACTTCACAGCTTTCTTCTGTTCGTAGGGAGCAATTACTAACAAAGATAGATGCATCGAAGGAAAAGAAGGGAACAGGGAAACAGAAGGCGAAAACGACTGCAAACTAAGGCACTAACAGGACTTAAACAAAGAAAGCTAAGGCAAGCACAACAAGGGACCGAACAGTGTCCTTATATAGAAGCTTCACACGGGCCTAGTAGCCCAATAGCACCATGGTAGACTAATGAAATGATTATCAATCACCCACTGTTGCATAGCCAAAAAAATTGGTGGTTACTGTTAACTGTAAAACAACAACAGAAGAGGAAGAAGAAGAGAAGAGAATAGGTCTGAGAATGGGTGGCAATAATGTTCTCTGCCAACCCTAGAAGCTAACTTATATATTCACAATAATAGATTAAACAAAAGGACTAGAATGCCCTTGATTAATGATGGGACACCTAGGCATAATAAAGAAAGATAAAACAGGATTAGGCCCAATAACTAAAGGCCCATAATAAACTAAGAAACTTAAACATAAAAGGTAAACTAGGCCTACAATCACTTAACCACTCGAACCAACACTCCCCCTCAAGCTAAGCATGGATATCAGTCATGTTTATCTTGCCAAGTAAGCCTAAGAATTTCACTGAAGATAGTCCTTTTGTCAAAATATCTACAACCGGGATCTTAGTAGGAGTACAGGGAATGCAAAGTTTACTCGATACAATCCTCTCTTTAACAAAGTACCAATCAATCTCAATATGCTTAGTCCTATCATGTTGCACTGGATTATTTGCAATGTTGATGGCAGCCTTGTTGTCACGATACACCTTGAGAGGGTACCCAACTTTTGTCCCGAGTTCACCAAAGAGGGTCCTAAGCCATAATAGCTCAACAACACCTTGAGCCATAGCCCGATATCCAACTTCTGCATTTGATCTACCAACCATATTCTGCATTTTACTTCATCATGTAACCAAATTCCCTCCAACAAATGTGCAATATCTAAAAGTAGACTTCTATCTTCAACAAAACTAGCCCAATTTGCATCAGTATACGCCTCAATTTCAATTTTATTGTGCTTTTTGAACAAAATTCTTTTTCGTGGGCATGTCTTTGGAGAGTGCATGAACTGACTAGAAACATGCACCACATAAGCAATATCAAATAGAGTAAGAGACAGATATATCAATTTTCCAACCAGCTTTTGTAACTTTCTTTATTAGGGTTGTCCTCTCCAACCGATTCCTATGAACAATAATTCTGCTCTTTTGGAGTATCTGCAGGTCTACACCCCAACATACTTGTCTCCTCCAACAGATCAAGGACATACTTCCTTCGACATATATAAATTCCCTCTTGTCACCTTGCAACCTCAATTCCAAGGAAATATCTCAAATGGCCTAAATCTTGGATCTCAAATTTAGATGCCAAGAATTCATTTAATCTTTTTATTTCTACTAGATCATTTCCAATAATCACCATATCATCCACATTGACAATAAGTGTTGTAAGTCAGCTATCCTATTTCCTTATGAACAATGTATGATCTGCACCACTTTGAGTGTATCCCACTTTCTTCATGGCCCCATAGAGAATGGGATACCTAGGCATAATAAAGAAAAATAAAACAAGATTAGGCCCAATAACTAAAGGCCCATAATAAACTAAGAAACTTAAAAATAAAAGGTAAACTAAGCCTGCAATCACTTAACCACTCCAACAATTACAATTACATGGTTGCCCTTAAGAAAGGGCAGGACACTCGACATACAAATTTAAATTAGTGCCACATCATACAACCGCCAACTCAATTAGATAACCTCCAATCCCGATTCACACGTGACCCATAACACTTGAATGTGAATCAACAGTTATACGTGGAGCATGATGAATGATCATGCCACACACATAACGGTCGACCATCTACCATAACACAACAAAAGAGGAAGAGGAGACATGTTACACTCCAATAGACCTCTCCAGAAACCAGAGCACTACGAGTTGGGCATGCTCACCAACACACAGGGGGGATGAAAACCTTGCCCAAACAATCAAAATGCCCAAAATGTTTCCTGATAGAAAATGCTTTGCTAAAAGACAAGGGGACTAAGAATCAACCATAGCCATAACTGTCTTTAGCAAATCACTTCCTACCAAGGAACTAGGTGATAAAAAATTCAAACCATAACTACAACTATCCCTGACAAAGAACCTCTTGTCAAGAAACAGGGGGGCTGGAAATCAAAACACTAGCTAGAAATTGTCTTTTGACAAACTACTTCCTATTGAGAAGAAGGGGGGGTTGAGAACTTTGCCAAAGGCTCAAAATACTGAATGCTCCTCGATAGAAAGCACTCTGTCAAAAGGCAAGGGGCTTTGCATATACCAAAGTAATTGACCCCAATAATCAACCCAACCAATGCCAAATCTCAAAGATAAAAATCAACAACCAAGCAAAAGGCGGACCCAAAACAATTGCCCCCACACGTCACCCAAATAGCATCAAGATACATCAAAGACAGGAATGCTTATTGGTAAGCTCACACTTACCAATAAGTAGGGGGGCAAATAACCTACCCAAAGTGAAAAATATATATACACACAATCCACCACACACCTTAACCAAGAACAAGAACACTCTTACAGTACCAACAAGTGCAATAACCCCCTAATTGATAGCAAATCCCTCACCTTGCTACAAACCTCTAAAATGAAACATCAACACAAATGATTATTGATAAGCTCACACTTATGATTATTGATAAGCTCACACTTATCAATAAGCAAGGGGGCTAATTGTAGGTACATGTTGTTCATCATGACTACAATAACATAGAAGGTGCTAAACCAATGCTACAAAAACACTCACAATGAGTTCATAACTCGTCACAGATTTGTGATGAGCTCAAAACTTGCACGAGCTTACAATGAGCTCAAAGATTGCACGGGCTTGTGATGAGCTCAAGGTTACGATAGATCTATGATGAACTCCAAACCACAATACCGAGAATGAACTTGGAGTCACCATGAATTTGCGATGAGCTCAGGGCCATCGCAAACTTGCGATGAGTTCAGAGCCATTGCAAATCAATGGTGAACAAAAAATACGATTAATGGTCGATGTCACTCATGACAAGATGCCCAATAGTATTAAAAGAGACACGCAAGACTAGCATTGACATCATCCACACCACATTAGTTTAGGAGACCCACAAAAGAAAGTAGCATATGTGTATTATGAGAATTCTCATACAAGGAAACCTCATCCTGGAGAGATCTCATAAGACACATGGTAAAACCTTAGCAGTGTCCCTCTGACAAGTGACACCGAATCAAAGATTCTCTTTCTAAGTGGGAATCAAACTCTTTTGGCTCCTTCCCTTCAGGACCTCGGGATTTCTCCCTATAAAGGGAGACATGAATCATAATTAACGGACACTCTGTCAATAGAAGCATTTAGCCTACCCTTTGCTCCCAACCTTCCTTCGTCTTTCAAGAAGACCACCGCACGTAGCCTTACCACACCGCTCATAGTTAGTAATGTTAATAGCAAAGTAATTGCATAAACTTAAAAGAAAATAAATAAAGGTAAAAAAAATAAAGTATAGAGACAAGGCACACAAGATATAGAGGTTTGGCAAAAATCCCTTGCTACATCCTCTACCTCAAGCCACCCTAAGGATTTCCATTAAGTAATTAGACTTATAGGTGCCAATAAAGCCTTACAACTGGTAGGACTTTTGAGTGTTTACATTACCTTAACTAGTAGGGCTTGCAAGTGCTTGCAATACCTAAAATAGCAGGGCTTGTGGGTGCTTGCAATACCTAACAATCGGACTTGTGGGTGACAACAAGGCCTTATTTGTGTTCAAGCTAGAACACCTTCCTTCACTCAAGATATTGCAAATCAAGCACAATGGTAGATTACAACAAGAAACCTCTTGTTAGGCAGACATAGCAATATACAACTCAAATCTATTTAGTTGAAAGGATTTATATCAAGATGCTTAACTTAGTAAAGAGACACACAATAACTGGGTAAGACTATACAACCTTAAAGGTTTATCAACTTTTCTCACCTCTAATGCTATTGAATCTTAATAATCTCTATGAAAAATGACTCTTGTTAACTTGCTTTCACAAAAACAACCATACAATATTTATAATGATAGAATAGGTTGTTTTTCTCTTACTTGTTTTGAACCAAGCTTAGAGGATTCTAGAACAAGTGACTACTTTCTAGCCATTAAAGAGTTCTTACTGTACTTAGCAATGATTCAAATTTGCTCCAACATGGTAGAATGCTTATCAAATATAACAATAGTTGTTTATGCCTTCGAGTAGTCAAATTTCCTTGAAGTAGTTGATTATCAAATTTTGGTAGTCTACTAGACAAAGGAGAAATATTTTTCTCTTCTAGTCAACTTGTTCCTCCTATCAGTCAACTGAAATCTATTTGAATTTGCTTTATTTGGGTTAATCGACTATGCATTTTTGAGTAATCAACTACTTTTTCAATAGGGCATTTTTCTTTCCTTGGCAATCACAAGTAGTCGATTATGCCTTTTAGGGTAGTTGTCTATATCTCATAGTCTTGGCAAATCATGCATTTATTGTCATAGATAGTTGACTATACATTTTTGGGTAATCAACTATGTCTCATAGTCAAACATATCATGCCTTGTCTATCATAGTTAATTAACTATACATTTTTGAATAGTTGACTATTTTTTAGAGCGTGTACAATTTTGCCTTACAAACAACCCAACACTTAAAAACCTTGGAAATATTCATCCAAAGGTTTGACACTTCTTTCTTTGGTTTTCAAAATAGATTTTTAGGATTATATTGTAATAACTTGTTTTTAAGTCTAGGAAAGCCTAAGAACCAAACATATTCTAACCATTGGTTTCTAAGATTGTATAGATCGAGTTTGATCTTGTTGAGAATCATAGAGAGTGCATTTTATGCAAATTATTACATTAAAATCCTAAAGGTTAACACTTTCAAGTACAACTTGATGTAATCTTCCTCATTGCTGAGTTGTTATCGAAGTTAATATCTTGAGTAGATCTAAATCTTTCTTGAATTCTTGAAGTAAACTTGTCATGCTTGAATTCATTTAGATCTTCCTTAAGTGGAGAGACATGGAGATGGTGATGAGAACCTGAAGCTCAAGAAGCTAATCAAGTAAAATTCTACTTCATCTTTGGTAGCAGATTTAATTTGATACAATTGAGGCTTAAAAAGTTAAGATGGTTGCATACTAATTGCATCATTAGTATTCTCAATGAATTTGTTATCATTAAAACACAAGGTAAATAAATTGTGCATTATTTATTGTCATATCAATGCATAAGGAGGTTAAAGTTTGCTTAAAAAGGTTATTGGAAGTTTTAGGGCCCGTTTGGTTTACGGGAATAGGGGTCTTTTATTGGAATTAGAATGGCACAACTGTTTGGCTGGCACATTCAGAATCCCATTCTCATTCCTAGTGGAATGGCATTCCCCCATTTAAGTGAATGGCCATTCTTTCCCTTCCCTTGGAGATGAGATCCCATTCTAGCTTATTCCAAATTCAATTCCGATTCCTGTTTGAACTGAATAGGTTATGAGAATAGACTAAAAACCTATTCCAATTCCAATTCTAATTCTTGTTCTAACTAACAACCAAACAGACCCTTAATATTTATGACAAAAGTAAGGAGAGGTTTAAGAATTTATATTTACTAGTAAGTGTGCCCGTGCTTTACACGTGGCAATTGTTTATGATGATAATAGTACTTTATATTTTTTACATTTTTTATAATTTCTAATAACTAGATCTAGATTTGGTCCCTTTAATTATTATTTCATGTCATATATTTATAATTAATTTTTCTATTTGTAAATTTTGTTCCCTTTGAATGGGAGGAAAATTTAGATTTACAATGGTGTATGTGAAGGTGAGGGTACGTTTCTTTTTTATTGGGTGAATTTTAATGGGAGGATGAGGTGGCATCTATATGGCTTCTATGGTTCAACAATGACTATTACAATATTAAATATTTTAATTATGGTATTTTGTCAAAGTACACATTTGTAAAATTCCAGAAAAACCAGACCTGCTTGCACTATAAATATATTTTAATAGGATAAACTTCTTAAACTACCCTTACTAATTAGCTAATTGATTAACTCTACCTTAATGTTTAACTTTTTTCTTAGAGTAATCTTAAGTTTTATGACAATTGACTAATTACTCCCCTACCTTTAGGGTTTCGTCACAATTTGCTCATGCCATACCATGTGATTATTATATTTTGACAAAATGACAATAATACGAAAAAAGGCACCATTGGTCGACTGGTGGTTTAAGAGAGCCACCAATAAATGCCAAAGGTTGACTAAATGACTACTATTGTTAAAACTCATGTTTCTTATCCAACACTTAGGTCATCCAACTCAATCTCCGGCGTACATATCATTTCGGTGCCTCAGTTGCCGACTTCGAGGAGTTGTCCAGAGGTTGTAGGCAGCTTAAGTTCTAGCAACTTCCGTCTCTGATGTGGTTGGGCTCTGGTTTTTTCTCCTCTCTCTCTCTCTCTCTCTCTCTCTCCCTTAATCTCTTATTTTTTATTTTATTTTTCATTCACTGTTTTCATCTTCCTTCTTTTCCCTATGAAACTGTCGTTGTAACAGCAACAATTCGATCGCTGAATCGCCACCACCTCTCTCTCCTCTCCGCCATCCTCTCTCATCCATTCCTTTTCAACCAGCATCTGACCATGTAAACAGATAGGCCGAGATTGTCCTCTTTGTTTTTCTTTTCATCTTCTTCATTTAGTCTCATATACATATGGTCGCCACTGAAACTCCACCAGCTACTTTCCCCTTTCTGTTTCTCCCTCATCTCACCCACTCCTTGCCATCATTCCTCCCCTCCTCGTCACCCTTCTATCATTCTTTCTCTTCTCTCCGATTCTCCCTCACCACTCCACAATGCCCCTATTTCAGTTTTCTCTCCCACCGACGCACCACCCACTGCAATTTACGATGGTGATTATAGTTTTCATGCCAATGTCGGCGGTGATGAAGCAACAACATTCCCCTGGTTTTGGTTTTAGATATGATCTAACTATTTGCTCTGCATTCCAATTTTCCACGAAGATAGAGGAGTGAATATGTTCTTTGTTATCTACTTGTAATCTAGAGATTTCATCTTTTCTTTGACGTTGTTATTCAAGCAATTATCAATGGCTAGATGCAATCAATGTTTCAATCTACAATTTGGATTTTCTTTGACCTCTTGTGTTAGAGGTACCGATATATCCATTAGAACTTTAATTTTGGTAAACTACCCCATCTTGTTGACTTCCTCTAGGTTTGGGCGATAATCATACACTGTCTAACAACTCCCACTTGCACTTAGGTCCAATCTGGTATAAGTCAGAGCCCCAGGCTTTCCACGTGTTTATCAAACACTTCCTATGTTAATGGCTTAGTCAATGGGTCTGCTACATTTTCCGTTGATGCTACCTTCTGAATTAGGACGTCCCCTCTTCCAACTATCTCCCGTAGTATATGGTACTTCCTCTCGATGTGCTTCGACTTCGAATGGGCTCGTGGCTCCTTAGCCTGAGCGATGGCTCTAGTGTTGTCACACAACAATGGAATGGGTGATGTGCTGGATGGAACTACTCTTAATTTGTGAATGAACTTCTTCATCCATACGGCTTCTTTGGTAGCTTCACTTGCAGTAATGTATTCGGCTTTGGTCGTAGAATCTGCCATGGACCCCTGTTTGTTGCTTTTCTAGCAAACAACACACGATCCTATCATGAAAACATAACCAGATATAGACTTTCTATCATCTAGATCTGACTGGAAGTCGGCATCAGTATACCCCTGGATCTGTAGTGAACTACCATCGAATACCAGACAAAACTCTTTTGTATCGGCATCAGTAAACTCTTTCACAGCAGTCCAATGTTCCTACCCTGGGTTTAATTGAGATCTACTTACCACACTCACTGCCTGAGAGATATCGGACCATATCTAATAAAGTCCAGTTCCTCCTTTCTAACACCCCGTTTAGTTGTGGTGTAGCAAGAGGAGCTAGTTGTGATACTATTCCATTCTCCTTTAAGTAGTCCCTGAATTCATTAGAGAGATACTCACCACCTCGATCCGATCGAATGGTCTTAATTTCTCTCCCTAATTGTTTCTTGACCTCTTCTCTGAACTCTTTGAACTTTTCAAATGATTCAAACCGCCAATGCCAGAAAGCAAGCCTTCAACCAAAGAGCCACCCACCCTTGAGCTAAAGCAACTCCCACCACATTTAGAGTATGCTTTCTTAGAGGCACCATCAGCCCTATCGGTGATCATATCAACAACCTTGACTCAATTGCAAAAAGAAAAACGGTTGCGGGTGTTACGGGAACGCAAGACAACTTTGGCTTGGAAGGTAGCAGACATCAAGGGCATCAACCCATCTATATGTACGCACAAAATTTTGATGGAAGATGGAAGCAAGCCCTTGGTTCAACCCCAAAGATGCCTGAACCCGAATATGAAAGAGGTGGTGAAGGCATAAGTCATCAAGTTGCTAGATGGTGGTATCATTTATCCGATCTCTGACAGCTCATGGGTGAGCCCCGTGCAAATATTGCTGAAGAAAGGTGGCATGATCATAGTACCAAATGCAAGGAATGAACTCATACCGACTAGGACCATTACTGTGTGGTAAGTGTACATTGATTACAGAAAATTGAATAAAGCCACACGCAAGGATCATTTCCCTCTCCCCTTCATCAACCAAATGCTAGAGAGGCTGGCCTGACATGAGTATTATGGTTTCTTGGATGGGTATTCAGGTTATAATCAGATTCCGATTTCATCGGAAGATCAGGAGAAGACCACCTTCACTTGCCCCTACTGTACCTTTGCGTATAGGAGGATGCCATACGGGTTATGCAATGCTTTAGCAACTTTTCAGAGTTGTATGATGACAATATTTTCTGATATGGTTGAAAAGTTTATGAAAGTCTTCATGGATGATTTCTCAGTCTTTGGATCTTCCTTTGATGCATGTTTGAACAACTTGGAGAAGGTACTAAAGTTGTGCAAGGACACACATCTAGTGCTGAATTGGGAGAAGTACCATTTCATGGTACAAGAAGGCATTGTGCTTGGACATAAGATTTCACAGAGAGGTATGAGGTTGACAGAGCTAAAGTGGAGACAATTGAGAAGTTGCCACCACCAACATTTTTTTGATCTGTGAGAAGCTTCTTGGGACATGCCATGTTCTACAGAATATTCATCAAGGATTTCTCCAAGATAGCTAAGTCGTTGTCCAATCTGCTTCAAAAAGATGTGCCCGTCGAGTTCACAAATGAATGCCTACAAGCGTTCAACATCCTGAAGGACATGCTGATCAATGCCCCAATCATTATAGCATTGGATTGGACACTTCCTTTTGAGCTGATGTGTGATGCGAGTGATTCAACTGTGGGAGCTGTTCTAGGGCAAAGAATGAACAAACACTTTTAGCCGATCTAGTATGCTAGCAGAACCTTGAATGGAGCTCAACAGAATTACACCACAATAGAAAAGGAACTACTAGCGGTAATCTTTGCTTTTGATAAGTTTCATTCATATCTGATTTTGTCCAAAGTCGTTGTGTATACAGATCACTCGGCATTAAGACACCTACTCGCAAAGAATGATGCAAAACCAAGGCTGGTTAGGTGGATCCTATTGTTGCAAGGGTTTGATGTTGAGATCTGTGACAAGAAGGGTATCGAGAACCTAGCTGCTAATCATCTTTCCCGGTTAGATAACGTAGATTTAGAAGGGAAGACAATCAGCACCATCCGAGAGGAGTTTCCGGATGATCAGCTATACTCCATTTAGGTAGATGCATCACCTTGGTATGCTGATTTTGCAAATTATCATGTTGGACATGTTATCCCTCCTAATCTTTCATATCAGCAGAGGAAAAAATTCTTCTATGATGTGAAACACTATTTGTGGGAGGATCCCTTTTTGTACAAACTATGTGCAGATCAGATCATATGGAGGTGTGTCCCTAAGGAGGAGATGGAGTCGGTGCTCCGCTACTGCCATGATAGGGAAGCGGGAGGCCAATTTGGAGCCAGCCACACTGCAACCAAGGTTCTGCAATCAAGTTTTTATTGGCCAACCTTGTTCAAGGATGCTCACAGGTATGTGTCCGCATGTGACCAATGCCAGAGGACAGGTAATATCTCCCGACAGAATGAAATGCCCCTTACCAATATTTTAATTTGTGAAATTTTTTATATATGGGGTATAGACTTCATGGGACCCTTCCCGAATTCTTTTGGTAATAAGTACATCTTATTTGCTGTTGATTATGTGTCCAAGCTAGATGACGCATTGTGGGCATATCGGACTGCATATAAAACACCCATCGGCATGTCCCCATATAGGTTAGTCTTTGGTAAGGTGTGTCATTTACCGGTTGAACTGGAACATAAGGCATATTGGGCACTGAAGTTTTTAAATTTTGATTTATAGGCCACAGGAGCAAAGACGACTGTAGATGAATGAGATGGATGAATTCAGACTGGAAGCCTATGAGAATGCCAAGATCTACAACGAGAGAACTAAACGATGGCATGATAAGAACTTGTTGAGGCATGATTTTCATGTGGGCCAGCAAGTGTTATTGTATAATTCACATTTCTGGTTGTTTCCGAGCAAGCTAAAATCGAGATGGTCTGGACCCTTCACCATCTCACAAATTTTCCCTCATGGAGCCATAGAGGTCACTCACCTGACACAAGGCACATATAATGTCAATGGTCAGCACCTCAAGCCATATATTGTGGGTGGCACATTGCCTACTCCATCCACTGTATACTAGACGATCGTTGATCCTACTGGGAGGTCGAGCTTCAGAAAGAAAACAAGCGCTTATTGGGAGGCAACCCAATGCTGATAAGTAGTTCTTTTTTTCTTTTTCTTCTTGCTAATTGTTCTTCGTCTACTTTTCATTTCCGGTAGTATTCAATTTTCTTGGTTTGGTAGATTGCTGCTCTCTTCGTGTTTATCAGTCTCTTCTCCTAGTTTCTTGTGGTTCTTAGCAGCTAGAGTTTACAAACGAAGGAGCCATTCCAGAGTTTAGAATGCTCTTCAAGGAAGTCCTCTAAACCCCTTTTATTACTTGATAATGTTGTTTAGGGAAATACCTTCATTGCTGAATTCATCTTCACATTCTATCACCAGGAACATTGAGGACAATGTTCATGTTAAGTGTGGGGGAGTTAGGACGTAGCTATACACCTCAATCACCCTAATACATACATGCATTGATAGGCCGAATAAATTGAAAATTCCCTCAAAGATTATTGTTGTTTATGAGGTGAATTCCAAGAGGGAATACGATGAGTTGAAGGAAATCACTATAAGTGTTAGAATTCATTCTTGTGCATTATCCAAATTTATGACAATGCATGAGGTTAAGGAAGTCGAATAGGACTTTTATCATGATCAGCATGTGTATAATGCACTTGATTGAAATCTTAATGATCATTCGAGCTAGTAGTCCACATCTGAACTGTTGGTGCACGAAGTTCAGCAATTGCAAAAAAAAAAAAAAGAGAAGAAGAAAAAAGGACAAAGTCCAAATGACTCCGTTGTCATGAACTAAATAGTAAAACTAGCTGTTTATGATATGAGTTTAGTCCCAACTCCGCTATTTCAAGCTTAATAGTAAAACTAGCAAGTTGGAATATGAGTATTGTTATCTGCCTCTAGCATGTGACCAGTGTGAGATGGAGCATAAAATGCACTCACACAAAAAAAAAGAAAAAAAAAGAAGAAAGTGACCAGTGTGAGATGGAACATAAAATGCACTCACACAAAAAAAAGGAAAGAAAAGAATTCGGTGATGACTGAAGTTCAAGGGAACAAAATATGGTTGAACATTCAATAAGGTGCATTGATAGACTTGAGACTAAGCTCGAAGTAATGGTTAATATAGGTGGTCAAGGAGCCGATATACATATTGAACGAAAGTGAATGTTGGAACATAAAGAATCTCATGTTCTCCCCTTCCTTTGCTCTTATGTATGTGGTAAGAATGGCTAATCTCATGTTCTCCCCGACCACTTAATGAATTCTCATCCTAAAATTCATCCGGTAGATGGTAATAATTTGGGGGCTGATCAGTTTATGGGTGATATCTTTGCTTGAGGACAAGCAAAAGCGTAAGTGTGGGGGAGTTTAATGTGTGCGTAGGCTACACATCATTTCTATTGTTTTCTACAAGATTTTGATGATAATTTTCATGATTTCTTACCCTAATTGAGAATGATTTTAGGAAATCAAGAGCGTGGAACAACTTAAGGGGAAGATAGCATAAAGACATGTTGAGAGGGCGAATAGGGAAACAATTTGGCCCAACTAGAAGAAAGGCCCAGCTGAGAAACACCAAGGAGAGCACTTTCAGCCCATAAAGAAGCAAAGCCCAATGCTACACTCTATGGGGGGACACCAAGGAGAGAACCTAGCCGAAACTCTCCAAGAAAAGCCTTTCGGACCACCAAAGTGGGCGGCCCAAGTGCAGACGAAGTTGCAGCCCAAGGGGAAGCTCCTAAAGGCGACTACCTTTTAGAAGAAGGAGGGCTGAAGAGAAGATTATAAAAGGGGAAGAAAAAGGGGAGAAAAGGGGTTCGAACCCCCAAAAGGAGAATTGGAGAAGAGAGGCACGAGAGAAGAAAGAAGAGAAGAACTAGAGGAAGAAGGAGGTTGCTGAATGTGAATTGGAGGAGAAGCACATCAAGGAGATCGAAGATTGAAGCAAGAACTCTAGGTTGCCTTCTTCTTTGGTTTTGCGCGATTGGTAACCAAATTCAGCTAGGGTTTCATGGAATTTTGTCAGTTAATATTTCTTTCTTGCTAGAATTCAAACCATGTTTGATGATGATTCAAATCTGTAATTAATTTTCTTAGGTTATTCGGTTGATTGGATTAATTTTTGGTGTTTATTGATTAGGGTTTTAATTGCTAGAATAATCTTGGCCGAATTGTTCTTAGTTCTTGGATTACTTGAATTGCTTGAAAAAGAATTTAGGTAACCAGATCTGCTAATCAAGAAACCAAATCTAATGCATCTTAGAGATAATTTGTATGGTTCGGTTGGTGATCATTCAGATCTGAATTGATGCCCTTCGACTTTCTTGTTCTTAATACGTCCATGGGGATTAAATTCTTGATAGAGATATAAGAATTATCACCCATAGATAGGGTGAGTTGTGCTCGAGAGAGGTTGCTCATGCCATTAGGGTTTCACCAAACCATGGCTGAATTCCAATTCAATTGAATAACTTAGTGGTTTAATTGCTGAACCGAATCTGTTAGTGTTCACATACAACTCTTCTTCTCATTGCTTGAAGGTGGTTTGATCCGAACTGATTAGGATAGCTTGCTAGTTAGGAATTAGGATTTTGATTTGTTAAATAATTCAGTTTATCAAATAACAAATGGTTGATTCATTACTACTAGTTGTTGGATAAATCCTCGTGAGAACGATACTCTATTCATCATTGTATTACTTGATCGGCTAGTGCACTTGCTAGTGTAAGCAATACGCATCAATATGCTTGGAATTTGTTATTTGTTATTTCTTTCAATAGTAATCATATTACTAAAAAGAATAGAATATCCATCTGCACATAGTTTTGAAACAAAAATCATATTTCTTCTCAAATTAGGTACATAAAGACAATCTTTAAGTACAATAATTCATTATTTGAAAATTAACTCTACAGATCCTATGGTTGTAGCTGCAACACTTGCAGAAGTCCCCAAATAAAGAGTCACCTCTCCGTCACTCAGTCTTCTGCTTGTCCTGAACCCCTACAGTGAGTTGCATGCATGAGTTGAAGCCCCAAAGTTAATACACCAAGAAGCAGAAGTTACTCACAAATTGGTTTCTATGACAAAGGATTCGAAATTACCTTGTTTCTTGGTATCCAGGTACTGCGAACAGTTCCTCTTCCAATGGCCGGCCTGCTTGCAGAAGTGACAAGCATCTGATGCCTTGTCCTTCCTCTGCCTTTTGGACTTGGTAGCTTTCTTCCGAGGCTTTTTCTTTGTCTTCCTCTTCTTGTTGCCCGATTTGCCGGCTTCAACATGCATGGAAATGGGTTCATCCTTCTTTATCAGTTCTTCGACCTTCTACAACATATTGCTAAGTTCCTGGATGCTAACATTTAGTTTATTCATGTTGTAGTTCATGATGAACTGATTGAAGGAAGGAGGCAAAGAATTTAGGATGGCATCAACCTTGGTGACATGATCAAGCCCGGATCCAAGAGCCTCAAGTTCATTGATGTATCCCATCTTCTTAATACAATGGTCATGAACTTGTTGGTTATTGGACATTTGTGCGGTCATGAATTGTTTTAAGACCTTCTAACGAGTAGAACAATTTTGCTCATCATACATCATCCTCAGACTGTCAAAGATATCCTTGGACAATTCTATTTGATCGAGCTGTCGCTATATCGGATTGCCTAAGGATGCTATGATGTAGCAGCGGGCAAGGGAATTTTTCTCTTCCCACTCTTGATAGTCCCTCCTATGGGCCTCAGAAGCCCTATCACCTGGACAATCCAGAGCAAGGTTTTTAGCTACTTTGTCCAATTTTTTGGATGTTAGGACCAGTATAAGGTTACAATATTAGTCAGCGTAGTTTGGGCCCTTAAGTTTTTGTTATCATCCAACAATTTTGTGAATTGTCTATTTTCTATTTCTGATAAAGGGCAAAGCAAATATTAGTCCACAACCTTATTTGATTTATGTTATCTACAGAGATATGACTTTTAATCTGTGTTCCATTTCCATTTATTCATCTCCGAGATTTCCCTCCTATCTCAGTGACGAAGATTACGAATTATGTCTTTGAAAATGTGGAAAATCACATAGGATGCATGGAGCCAACTGTTTCAGCTACATAACCCCACCACCTTTCTGTGAATGATCATATCCAATCATCTTATGAGCTTTCCCTTTGGCTCTGTCAGACAAGATTCATTGCCATTTTAGGTTATACCTTTCTATCCAGTGAGTGTTCACCCATCATATTCGTGAACGATAAAGTACCGTGAGAGAGTCTTCCATTTTAGGATAGGCCCCTCCCACATTGGTCTATGACGCCCCTATCATCTTATGAAACAATCCAAAAGATCCAATAGCAAATGGATAGCCCAATTTTATGGTGTGTTTCCTCATTATTAAATGACCCATCTTCATGCTAATGATGGAAGGCCTTTAGAGAATTCATCATATGAATCTCCCTATCACATGCACTCATATTTCAGTAGAGGGAACGAAATATTATGCCCTAGTTTAATTTAGGTCAAATCAAAGTGGCTCCCACTGACTTTCATAAAGCCAGATTTAGATGAGCCCTAAATGGCTAGGGTTCCGCATGGTTCCTCTTGGGGAGGAAGTTGGTGTGGGGCCCATTACGAAGGAAAATCATCCAATGATCTTAAGGACACCATGGAAATGATGTACATTCAGCCATGGTGTGCGCAAGAGCCACTATCGTTTCAGCATGGGCCAAGCACTTATGGCCCATGAACGTTGCACATCACACATCCATACATCACATGCAGGAACAACATAATTGATCCAATCAACTAATAACTGTAAAACCCATAATTAAAGCCCATAATTATCCATAATATTACTGATTAATATTATCTAGGTATATGGGCTGAATTGCAAAGAGCAGTTCATCCCATATAGCTTTTATGCTGAAAATGGGCTAAAGCAGTTTTAACACATTAAAACTGGGTTTTACAGGTATGGGTTGAATTGCATTTTGCAATTAACCATCAAATCCTAGACCCGTATATGAAAAATTAGGGCTAAGAACATCCCCCATCGAGCCACAGATTCGGTCCAACCAGTTTGGTCCAATTTGGTTTGAATGGGTCTAGGGTTTGATTTTTAATTCAAGATTTAATTCAAGAACATGATTTGAAATTAAATTACTGATACAAGACATTCAAGAATCAGTAGGAGGGTTGTTCATAGGACTACTACCCTGCAAAACAAAAGTTAGATCGCAGCATGCAGTTTCCAAAACTGGAAATTACAGATGGTCAAACCCTAGTCTACAAAATTCTCCTCCTTGCGCTTTATGCTTCGATTTTGAATGAAAAAAAAAAAGAAAACCTAATTTCTATTAACATTAGATCGAAATTAAATTCCTATACATTCTCTCTAAAAAATACAAAAAAAAATTATTTATAGACCAAGAATGTAAAAGAACAACAAATATGCAGATTTGCGCCATTAAAGATTTCGATCTCCACTGTACGAACAACCCAAAAATCAAGAAAAATATGCAGAATAATTCTAAATATAATTCAGATTCAGAAATATTTAACTTTAGATCAATCGCCCAAAATCTGGGAACCGATTTCCCAGAAAAATTCTAATATGCCCAAATCAGGTAGAACACCTTCTTCCCATTTGCGCAATTCCAGATCTGGTTAATTTTGGTTCAAGATTTGAACCTGGCTTTGATACCACTGAAGGGATGAGAGATTCATCATATGGATGGTCGAACCCTACAGGTAGGTTGGGCGAAATTTCAAAAATTTCTCTCTCCCATGTGGGAATCACATTCCCTATTTTAGAAAACTGCATTTTCAAGGATCAATCTTAAAACCAAACCAGACCAAATCTGAAACCAAAAGGGAGTGGAGGGTTATACCTGATACGAAAGAACAATAACCTCCAAAGAAGGTATTCACGCCCAAGGAAAGACCCAAAGACTGCTTCCATCGATGATGACACGGAGCAGGAAGAAGCAAAATCACCAGCATAGCTCTTCAACAAGAACCTGATTCTTCAGCAAGAATCTGATGGAGGGAAAGCATGACTTCTGATTACCTTTTCTACCAAAAGGTAATATCAAGAATGCTTCTTGACCACTCCCACTGGTGGAGATCGAACCGATATGGTGGCAAGAGCATGAAAGAGCAGAAGATAGGAGCAATCGAACTACAAGTTCTTCTCTCTTTATAATCTTTGAACTGAGAATTGTATGTTAGAGGTTCTCCCTGCTCCTCTATTTATAGCCTTTAAAGAGAGCATCTCCTAATCCCATTATGAGTTTCCTAATCCAAATCTTGTATTTGGATCCGGACTCTCTTTAAGAGATAAGGATAATCCCTTATCTTATCTGTAGATAAAGATCAACCCTCCTAATCTAATTAGGAGTTTCTTGATCCAAATCTTTATTTGGATCTGGACTTTCTAAGTGGATAGGGACAATCCCTTATCCTATCTGGTGATCTAAATCCCAGAACCACTCCCTTTTAATTAATCTCATTAAGCCAGTTCGAATTGGACTTTAGGCCCATTAAGTCCATCTGCTCACTTACCCTCCAAATTGTTGCCCAGTTGGACATCCTTGTATGGTGTGGGACCCAAACATTGATCTACATATCAGCCACATAGGTTCAGCCTAGCCCTTGTTACAAGGCCTGGCTGAATTCACTGTAGGAGACAGTGAACCCCTGGGTCCATCACCATGGGCTCTTAATGGGCCCAACATTTACACTAAATGGTCATTGGGTCAAGCCACCTTATAAAAACCCAAGGACTGTGGGTAGATGCAAGATTTTCCCATCAGATATTACCCTCAATGGTCTTACACTTAACCTCTCAGCCCATAATGATCAAACATTGCTTGACAAGAGAGGACCTCTCCCTCGACTGCAATGTACAGTACTGCACTCTCTACTCACATGGATCCTGGGAATTAAAACATTTTTGCAAATATTTCGAAACCATAATATATATATTTATATATCTATATAAATATATTTTGCAAGACAAATTTTAACAGTTGAAATCAACTACCGGCAGTTTTGGTTTCCATCAGAGAGAGGGCATCCCCGATTCTTCACTTTGTCCGTAAAAGGGGTTGATCCTGCCACTATGATCACCCACTCAGATGAATTCTCAGGCTGTCCCAACATACCCAGGTTTTGACCCCCTCTAAGGATCTCACTGATTGGCATACCAAAAATAGCCCAATCCAACACCTAGTGAAGTATCATAATCGAGTCTAGGGGTCAGGTGTAATATTCCAATTTTGCCCATCTATCTCCAAGGTTTAGGGAAATACTGGAATTCTGATCTAGTTTAGGGTTTCAGGAAAAACCACATTGCTTGTACCTCAGGTCTCACACTAGCAGTTGAGACAAGCCACCCCAACCAACTTGGCGTCACATCAGTGTTAGCCTTGGCAAGATAAATCTCCCAATATCTATTCAATGGCTGTGAAGATTCCAAACTAACTCAAGTCTCATGTGTGTCTAGTTTAAAGGTATTACACAGAAACACACAATAATAACATGAATCAAATATGTACTTTATTCATTACTTTAAATGTCATAATGTACATCATTCTGATTGGAGCTAAGGGCATACACTATCTAACAAGGTCTTGCTGAATCAGGTCGTTGCGGGCTAGAAGGAGAGAGGCGAGCTGCAGGCTAATGTCGATGCATTGTAGTCTCAAATGCATAGGATCCAGGTCAGTGCCAAGGATGATTGCCTGCGATTCATCAAGCTAAGCGGGAAAATGAAGCGTGAGCTAGGCGAGGCCCAAGAAACCATTGCCACCCAGGAGCACCAACTAGAAGAGAGGCAAACCAAGTATACTGAGGACATCCGTCAAGCTGAGGTGGCATCCGTTGATCGTTTATGTAGCTCTCTTGAGTATGCCCAGGAGAAAGTCGAGTATTAAATCCCCACGATGCAAGTCAATGGGGAGCCCTTAACTCCTAATGAGAGGGAAGAAGTAGATAGCAAAGAGGGCGATGATGTCGATGACGAGCTACAGGGCAATGATGAGGATTAGGTGGGCCTGATTGGTTTCTTTTTCTTTTGGTGTTTCCGAGAGCTTGCGAGCTCATGTAAGTTTATACTCTTGGGCCTGCGTGCCCTGAATGTCCAAACTTTCTGAACTTCAGTTTTTTTTGCATACATGTACCTAGGCCCTTGGCCCCAATTACTTAATGAAACTTAGTTTTCTTGCATCTGATATCTTCTTTGAATGGAGCTTCTTTCTATTTATCTATCACGCAAATCAATCAGACTATCATTAGGTCAGTTAGGTGCCTTAATGCGAAGGGTTTCTTTTGGTCAAGCTGTTGGGAGGTCGGCCCGGATATCTTAGCAAATTTTCACGAATTTGCGGTCGTAGCTTGGAACTTTTCTTCTATCCTTTTTTTTGGTTGAGTTGTTAAGAGGTCAGCCAAATGCCTTAGCGAATTTTTACAAGTCTACGATTGTAGCTCAAAACTCTTCTTTTCATAGGTAGTATCTTCTTAGGTTGTCTATATTCCACGCACGGGGTACCACCTTCCCTTCCAATGTTTCAAGCTCGTATGCATCTTCACCTATCACCCTGAAGACACTATAAGGGCCTTTCCAGTTCAGTCCTAGCTTTCCCACACCGGGCTCAGATACGATAACCTTCTTGAGTACTAAGTCGCCAACCTTGAATTGGCATTTCTTAACTCGGGCCTTATAGTACTGAGATACTCGTTGTTGGTATGCCGCAGTCCAAATGTAGGCAAAGTCTCTAACTTCTTCTATCAGGTCAAAGTTAGTCCGTAGATCTTTCTCGTTAGTCTCTTCATTGAACATTTTGGACCATAAGGTCGGCACTTCGATCTCTGTCGGTATCACGACTTCGGTGCCGTATGTCAAGTTATTGGGCATTTCACCTATCACCATCTTAATAATCATCTGATAGGCCCATAACACACTGGGCAACTCATCCACCCATAAACCTTTAGATCAGGAAAGCCAAGCTTTGAGGCCATGGAGGATTGCCCGGTTCATTACCTCAGCCTGACCGTTACCCTGCGGATGAGCGGCTGAGGTGAAATTCTATTTTATCCCCATTTCCACACACCAATTCTGGAATTTGATATCTTCGAACCCGTTGTCTAAGATCAAAACCCTATGTAGTCCAAATCTACAAACGATGCTTCTCCAAAAGAAATTTTGCATGTGCCAAGTTGTAATGATCACTAGTGGCATGGCCTCTACCCACTTCATGAAGTAGTCGACTACTACCACCAAGAATCTTTTTTGTCCAGTTCCTGGTGGAAAGGGGCCCAGTATGTCGATGAACAACCTTCTATATAGCTGCTTTCCTACGATCACGTAGCGAGCTACTTGTCCTTCTACTTCCGTGTTGTGTTACGTTCCTTCAGCAATGTTCCATCGCGCAAATAATCAATGAGCGGGTCTATCCAGCTCGGCTCTATTGTCATCACTTGGACAACTTCTTCCACCGTCCTTTCTATAGATGGGTGTGGTAAGTCTTCTATGTTGACCATCCTTTTCATTGAGTCGATTTCACTGGCCAATGTGAACGTCGGGAAAATACCTTCACCGACTATTCACTTCAGGGCTGAAGTTATGGAGTCACCACCTATCAGAATGCGTAACTGGGAGCGATGGACCTCCTGGATTTAAATTTTACAAATCATTTAGAATTAGCATTGACTCCATACCAATCAGCTAGGACAAGGCCAATTTGGGCATGTTGAGAGAGAGAGAAAGAGAGAGAGAGAGAGAGAGAGAGAGAGAGAGAGAGGGAAGAGGTTACGCACCCCTCTCTCTTGTCAATGTGAGTGCTGATTTCCCTATCTTCCTTTGGATATGATGTAAGAAGTCGGGTTCTTAGTTATTTAAGATGATTTGGGAGCTTCTCTCTTCCCCTCCAAACCAACCCTCTTTTAGATGTAGGGGTCTAAGCAAAAGGATGAATTCTCACCCCTTTTATATTAGACCCCCACCTTCAGACTCAACTGGTTAGTTCACAGGGCGAAGAGAAACACTTCGAATCCTCTCATATGCCGAGGAAGGTTCTCACATTCAACTCAAGCTTTACACAAACAACAAACTAGCACAAGTATTAACAAAGAAATGTTTCGTATAAAGTTAAAGGAGATAAGGTAAAATGTTTTACCTCTTGTAACTTGAAGACTGACGATGCTGCCGAACTCGTATGCAGAGGTTTAGCATAGGGTTGGGCTTTTGGTGTTGTAGAAACCCTAGCTCGGGGATGGCAAGGGAGGTGGATTGGGGGCTCTAGTAGCGGCACTGAAATCCGACGGAGATGGTAGGGTATGGTTGATGTATTCGGTATCTAGGATTAAGGACAAGAATCCTCTTGGTTTCTCTCTTTCTTGATTTCTCTATCTCTTCCGCTCTCCCTCTCCCTCCCTCTTTCTTCTTGATTTACCTTTCTCTTCTACGCTCTTTTCTCTCTCTCTTTTCCTAGAAAAAACAGGAGAGTTCTTTCACCCATGAAGCTCTCTCTCTTGAAACTCTCTACTCTCGTGTCTTTCTTTCTTTCGGTTCCTCTCTCTTTTCTTAGAAAAAAATGGGGGAGTTCCTTCACCCTTGAATCTCTCTCTTGAAACTCTCTCCTGCCTTATCAAAAGAATGAGAGAGAGTTCCCCCTCTTCTTCAACTCGGGGTTCCCTTTACTTAACCGCCATTCTTCCCCTCAAACCCCTTACCTCCCTCTCTTTCTCGGTTCTCTCTCTCTCTCTCTCTCTAGTGCTCTCAGCTCTCCCTCTATCGTTTTTTCCTCTCTAGTACTCTCAGCTCTCATTTTCTCTCTATTTTCTTCTCTCACTCGAGCCCTCTCGCAAACTTCTCTCACTCGAGCTCCTTTCCCCCTTCTCCCTCATTTTTTCCTCTCCCTCGATCTCTTCTTATAATGAAAAGAATGGGAGGCTAAGAAAACTTTTAGAAAAAAGAGGGACTAATTTGGTAAGTTATGTTTTGGAGAGGGGTGGTACAAGCTAGAAGGGTGTTTAGCTGATTCAGGTTTGAAAGGGGATTTTGGTAATTTGAGGTCTGAAGGGTATTTTAGGAATTTGGGTGGAAAATATGTCTTAAAAATTTTTGGGTGAAGGCCAATTTAGTAATTTGGGATTTAAAAGGGAAATTGGGTAAATTAGTTATCACAAGGGTGGTTAAGGGAAATCTTGGTATAAAGGGTATTTGAGTAATTTGATGAATGAATGGCATTTTGGGGATTTTTGGTAATTTTAGGAGGGGTATTTTGGGAATTTGGGTAAAGGGGATTTTGGAATTTTGAAATAAAGGGTATTTTGGGAATTTGAACGAGGGTAATTCTAGTGTTCGGTGCAAGAGATAATTTAGGAATTTGGTCAGGGGTAATTTACGAATTTGGTGTGGGGTAATTTAGAAATTTGGTCAGGGGTATTCTAGTAATTTTTAGGACACGGATCAAACCGAGTCTAAGAGTGTCAAACTGGGCCTTCTAGTTTAATGGCGAGGATTTTTGGGCCATCAAATGGAGGGTTGAAATGGGTTTGACTGCAGAGTGGGATTGTGCATGTGCGGGCTAATGAGATTAGCTGAAATGGAATCTTCTTAGATGGAAGGGCAAATGGAGGTATTTTTGGCTAAATTGACAAGGTGGGGTTTTTGGACATTCTGAGTTGATTAGGGGAGTCGGATTTGGGCTAAATGTTCATGGATCAGGAAGATCTGACAAGGGCTTGATTTGATTAATCTAAGGACTCAAAACAGAATCTTTGTGTAATCGAGGGGCAAATGAAGGTATTTTGGGTTGAGATTTCACAGGTGGGTATTTGTGGGCAATTGGGTTTGATGGTTGTGTCTGGTCCAATGGTTAAGGAGTAAGTGGAGGTTGATTGGGGCCATCGGATAGGTATCGGGTATGTTTAACGGTGGATCTAAGGGATTTCAAGGTGAAAGTTGGGGTTTTTGGGTTCTAATTGGGTGTTTATGGTGAATTGGAGGTTCAGGCGATGGGTTGAGCAAAAATTGGGTGCTGACAACTGTCCCTTTTTGTTGTGAGGTAGGAAACTATGAAACAACAAAGACCAAAAAGAAGCATACAGGGATTTTTGCGAAGGGCATGCTTGGAAGAGGGGCAGGACGATGAGGGAGGATTATAGTGAGGGAAGGCAAAGAAGAAGAGGAGTCCCCATGTAGCATCATTTTATTATGTTCAAGCCATTTTATTTTTGGCAAAGTGACCACTCATAGGTATCAAGAACCTTCGGAATCATGGCACATTTACCATAAAAGAAAACAATAAAAAATAAGTGATAATATGAAAACTACTCATTTTGGTAAAAAAGACCCCTCCTAGGTATCAGAAACCTTATAGAATTAGGGTACACTTGCTATAAAGGAAAGCAACAAAATCCAATCACAACATAACATCGAAAGCAATTCAATAGCAGAATACTTAAGCATAATCATAACATAAACACATATTCTTTAGAAAGCATTTTGAAATCCTTGGTAAAACATTTTGGAAACTTGACAAGGGTCATGTGGTTGATATAGCGTAACTGTTCTTTTGATAGGCGAGAGACATCTTTCCATGTAAGAGCAGTCTACGCTCGAAAACTTCGATGAAACACTTGATAAATCCAATGATAATGCAGAGTGTTGTACTTTTAGGTGTGTGACAAATGTCAATACATGATTAATATGATATCCTGAACTATTATTTTCCTTTACGCTCCTTGGCGAATGATAGGTAATTTCAACAAAAACATCAAAGGTTGTCAGATTGCTAGACATGCTGCTGTATGCCTAGAAATGAAGATGGACCCGTTGTCAAGACTTTCATTGCCAAAGTTTCTTCTCCTCTTTCTTCTTATTTTTCTTTGATATGCTGTGTTGCAAAAATGTGTTATGCCATGGCTCAAATATTAATGTGTTGAAAAACGGAAAACAACAAGATTTATGCTATGCGATAATGCGAAACAATGTTAATCCCTTCGCCACAAGGGGCTTTGATGCCATGAGGACTTTAGTGCCACAAGGGGCTTTAGATGCCGTGAGGGACTTTGGTGTCATGAAGGGCTTTAAATGTCGTAACTGACTTTAATACCACAAGGGACTTTGATGATGCAAGGGATTTTAATGCCACGAGGGACTTTGGTGCCATAAAGGGCCTTGATGCTGTAACGGACTTTAATGCCACAAGGTACTTTGACTTCACGAGGGATTTTAATTCCACAAGGGACTTTAGTGCCATGAGGGGCTTTGGTCCCATGAATGGCTTTAGGTGTTGTGAGAAACTTTAATGCCACAAGGGACTTTGACGCCGTGAGGGACTTTGATACTGGTATGATTCAAATGAGATTCAAATAACTTCTATATGCATTAAGTTGCAAAATATTGATACTCTGTTGTAAAGACTTTAGTGCCATGGAGGGCTTTAGTGTCATAACAGACGAATGCTACAAGGGTCTTTGACGACGCAAAGGATTTTAATGCTGCGAGGGACTTTAAATGCCATGAGAGACTTTGGTGCCATGAAGGGCTTTAGATGCAGGGAGGGGCTTTGGTGCCATGAAGGGCTTTGATGTCATAATAGACTTCAATGCCACAAGGGACTTTGATACTTATATAATTCAAATGAGGTTTTCATAATTTAAACAGATAAATTCCATTTAAGTCACGAAACAATGATACTTTGTCGCGAGGAACTTTGATGCCATGATGGGCTTTACTACCGTAACGGACTCTAATGCCACAAGGGACTTTGAAATAGATTTGACTCAAACGAAGGATTTATGATTGAAAATTGAAAATGTAATGATCTTAGTTGAAGAATTGATGATTTCTATATTTAAGGTGCGTTATGTCGGGATGCAAATTAACAAAACATTGATATTCTACCGCGAGGGACTTTGGTTCTATGAAGGGCTTTAATGCCGTAACGAACTTTAACGCCACAAGGGACTTTGACGCCGCGAGAGACTTTAAAACAAATTTGACTCAGACAAATGATTTTTGATTAAAATTGATGAGATAATGATCTTTAACTAAAACAATGATGATTTCTATGTCCAGGATGCGCTATGCCACGATGCAAATCAACAAAACATTGTTATTCTGCAGTAAGGGACTTTAGTGCCATGAAGGGCTTTGTTGTCACAAGGGACTTTGATGCCGCAAGGGTCTTTTAAGCAAATATGACCCATGATCAAACATTGATTTCTATGCCATAGGGCGGGGAATGATATGACGATCTAGAAGTTAGATGATTTTAAAATGCATGATATGACTAATTGAGAATAGGATTTTTCACATAATTGATGGCTTTCAAATGGAATTTTTAAATGGTCGATCAATTGAGAAAACACAACATATTTTTCCTTGTTGACAAAATGAGGTATAATTAAAAAACCAATATAACGAATATGACATGCAAAATGCCAAATTCAAATGATTCAAAGCAATGGATATTTAAAGATAGTTGAAGTGGAAAATTTCCCAGACTTGAACAAGAGACAGAAGTAGTCATTCCCTTCTCAAAAAATAATGACTCACATATATCAAATCTCAAAGACATAAACATTGGATATGCAATGATTGTCGATCAAAGATTCACACCAAGAAATACACATTAGAAGGGGGGCGGCCCCTGTTTCGACCAATTAAGAAGGATAATTCACAAATCAGATAACTGCTCAATTTTGCACAAAGGAGATTATGGTTCATCAGAATGGGTGCCGACCATAGGTTTCAAAAGAGGGATGAAGCTAAAATTGCTCAAACTGGGCTGATTAGTACTCTTATTGCACTTCAAATGATTGATCACTTCAACTTCTTTGGTATTCAACTTTTGATGAAGAGATTTTTCTTTGGATTATTTTTCCCCTAGTTTTTAGGGTATCTCCAAACTCGACTCTTTCTCTTCTTTTTTTTTTCTTTTCCTCTCTCTCTTTTTTTGTTTTTTTTTTTTTTGCCAGCCCTCTTAAGTTTATCCAGTGCTAGTTACCAATTTCTCAAGGACTCGAGGAGGCTTTTGACTAGGATGAAACATGGCCTAGGATAAGGATTTTGAAACAAGGGACAAAAAGCTCAATAAACTTAAATTATAATGGGTATCGGATGCTTGGTTTTGCATCTTCCCTTTTTGTACATTTTTTTGGAATTTGAATTTTTCCTTTTTATTGTATTTTAACTTTTCACTTTTTTTCAATTTTGTATTTTTCCCTTTTTTTGTTTTCTTTTCCTTTTTTTGCATATTGGATTTTCTCTGCTTTTTTATATACTTTGACTTTCCTCTTTTTTGTATTTTTTTTATGTTGGACTTTCCTATTTTTTATATTTTGGATTTTTTCTTTCTTTTTGTATTTTCACTTTTTCCCTTTTTGGTATTTTTGATTTTTTTTTCTCTTTTCTTGTTTAGGATCTTTCCTTTTGACCCTTCCCATTTTTTGCATTTTGCACTTCCCCCTTTTTATTTTAACGTTTTCCTTTTTTGTTGATATTTTGGATTTTTCTTCCACTCCCTTTTTTTCTGAAATTTGAAAAAAAAATGTTTTCATATATCTTGGCCAGTTCCCATTTTTACATTTTAGAATTTATTTCCTTTTATTTGAATTTTGCATTTTTTTTTATCTTCTTTTGTTGGTAATTTTGGATTTACATATATATATATATATATATATATTTGCATTTTGGACTTTCCTTTTTTTTGTATTTTTTACTTCTTTATTTTTTTTATCCCCCCCCCCCTTTTATTGATTTTGGAATTTCCTTCTTTTTTGTTTGATTTTTATTTTTTGTATTTTGTTTTTTTCTCTTTTTTGTATTTTGTAATTTCTCTTTTTTTTTTGAATTTTGGATTTACCAATTTATCCTTATTTTTTAATTTCTTTTTTGCTCTTTTGCTTTTTTTTCTTGCTTTGGGGTGTGATATCTAAATCATGGTTAAAAGGCCACCAGTCTTCAAACATCCACCCATACGGGCTTCTTAGGTTGGTGACTGGCTGAGAGCTTTCCACGGGCCTCATCGGGTGCCTTGTCCCGATGGCCCAAGTGTACCGGACTCTCTCCTAATAGGACAACGGGTTCCTAGATATCTAGAGATGCTCAGGCATCAATGAATATAACAAACATCGTATTACAGAATAGGCAATCAAAATCAAAATAATCTTGCATCAAACATACGGTTATGGCAAGGAATTAAAACCAAAAGTGAGATAAAGTAATCAATGCTTAGCTTCACCAATTCAAACACAACCAATCATTTTAATAATCACATAAGTGAGAAATAAATGAACTTCAATTGCCACTAAAAATTCCAAAGACATGTCATCATACTAGACTCAACTTCAACTTTCCTAGGTTCTGCTTCATATTAGACTCAACTTCAAAAACAGGTCATCATCCTACAAAAACTCCAAACAATTAGTAAACTTATGTACATGTAGGTAGGGTAGGGTGTGGTAAAAGCCTACATGGTGATCAAGAAACGGTGCAAAGAGCATTATCTAGATAACTGATTTTCACTTTTGCCTACCTAGGAAAGGAAGAAAACTGATCCAAACGGCAAACATCTTACCACGGATGGAGAAGAAAGGATATTACAGTTTTATTTATTTATATATATATATATATATATATATATATATATATATATATATATATTATCTGAGGCACACCTTACCCTTGACCGAGTAAAAGAAACTTTGCTGAGTACAAGTGTTAATATTATTATTATTTTTTTGACATTTAAAAAAAAAATGAAAAAGAGAGGAGAGGCAGTATCCCTTCCAAGGAGCAATCTTACTGTACAGCTATCCCTTCAAGACTTAACCACACTTATTTCCAGCACCATTTTCAGCATGTGGGAAATTACATTCAACAAAGCAATATGGGATTCGGAATGATGTAATACAAAGGAGATTCTAATTAGAACTAAGGCAAAAGGTCAAGATCTCACAATCTTATTCCATAAAAGAAAGCATACAAGCAGAACTAATGATCAGACAAAATCTCCACCCATGCAGATTCTGAATCCAGAGGAGGTAAAATGATGGCTGCAACATAGTCTCATGGAGATTTTTCTCTTATCTAAAAATGCCAGATGTCAACAGCAAAGGTAACCAAAGACAAACCCCAAACCAGCTCACTAACAAAAAAGTCAACCCAAATCAGATAGTGAAGAAATCCACACATCAATCTGAGATAGAAAGGGTATGGGGGACGCGATACAGGGGCTCAAATTGATTAGCAAATGGTGCAAAAGTCAGCTATCCAAAATCCGTCTCTTTATTGTCATGAATTCAAGAAACTCTTATCTTGACAGAACTTTGTGTTATAAAACTGAGCAATTCTTTAACAACCCTTCCGAGCAGACAAGATTGGTGGAGGAGCTGAACAAGTAGAAACTCAAAAAGAACAGTACCGTTATGTCTAGATTGGCCTCCTCCAGTATATGAGACTCGTGTTAGTTTATAATCTTTGCAGCCGCTAAATAGATCTGGGGAGATCTATCCTACCAAGGCTAACACTGATGTGCTGCCAAGTTGGTTGGGGTGGCTTGCCTCAGCTGCCTGGGTGAGACTTGAGGTACATGCAGTGTGAGTTTTCATGAAACCCTGAACTGGACCAGAATTCTAGTATTGCATTGGACCTTAGAGATTGATGAGAAAAACTGGAATGTTACACCTGACCCCTAGACTCGATTATGATACTGCACTAGGGGTCGGATTTGGCTGTCTTTGATATGCCAATCAATGAGATCCTTAGAGGGGGTCAAAACCAGGGTATGTTGGGACAATTCGAGAATTCATCTGAGTAGGTGATCATAGTGACAGGATCAGCCCCTTTGTCAGACAAAGTGAATGATCAGCGATGCACTCTCTCTGATGGAAACCAAAACTGTCAGCAATCGATTTCAACCATTGAAATTTGTTTTTGCAAAATATATTTATATAGAGATATACATACATATATATATATATATATATATATATATATATATATATATATATATATATATATATATATCATGGTTTCAAAATGTTTGCAAAATGTTTTAATTCCCAGGATCCATGTGAGTAGAGAGTGTAGCACTATACCTTGCAGCCGAAGGAGAGGTCATCTCTTGTCGGGAAGTGCTTGATCATTATGGGCTGAGAGGTTAAGTGTAAGACCATTGAGGATAATACCAGATGGGCTAATCTTGTATATGCCCATAGTCCTTTGGTTTGTATAAGGTGGCTTGACCCATAGACCATTTAGTGTAAATGTTGGGCCCATTAAGAGCCCATGGTGATGGACTCAGGAGTTCACTATCTCATACAGTGAATTCGGCTTGGCCTTGTAACAAAGGTTGGGCTGAACCCATGTGGCTAATGTGTAGATCAATGTTTGGGTCTCATGCCACACAAGGATATCCGACTAGGCAGTAGATAGGAGGGTAAGTGAACAAATGGACTTAATGGGCCAAAAGCCCAAATCAAACTAGCTTAATGTGATTAATTAGAAAAGGGCAATTTTGGGATTCATATCAGTAGATAGGATAAGGGATTATCCTTATCCACTCAGAGAGTCCAAATCCAAATAAAGATTTGGATCAGGAAACTCCTAATTAGATTAGGAGGGTTGATCTTTATCTGTAGATAAGATAAGGTATTATCCTTATCTCTTAAAGAGATCCAGATCTAAATACAGGATTTGGATTAAGAAACTCCTAATGGGATTAGGAGAACCTCTCTTTAAAGGCTATAAATAGAGCAGAAAGGGGCAAACCAAAAACACACGGACATAGAAAAGAAGAGAGATCTTCTAGTTCGCAAATCACAAGAAAGAAATCTTGTAGTTCGATTGCTTCAAATTTCTACCCTTTCCCGATCTTGCCGCTTCTGCTAGTTCGATCTCCACTTGTAGGAGCGATCAAGAAGAGTTCTTGATATTATCTTTTGGAGAAAAGATAATTAGAAGTCATGCCCACCTGTCCTCCATCGAGTTTTTGCTGAAGAACCATCCTGTTGATTCTGCTCCACCCTATGTTGTGTCATTTTCAGTGGGAGAAGTCTTTGGTATTCTCCTTAGGTGTGAACACTTTCATTGGGGGTTACTACTACTCCGTATTAGCTATATCCCTCTCCTACCTTTTGGTTTCAGATCTGGTTTAGTTTAGGTTTGAGGTTGATCTTTGAAAAGACAGTTTTCTAAAATGGGGAATGTGATTCCCACATGGGAGAGAGAGAAATTTTTTGAAATTTCGCCCAACCACCTACAGGGTTCGGCCATCCATATGATGGATCTCTCATCCCTTCACTCCCGACGGGACTTCTTTGAGGCCTTCCTCTTTTTCCTTCTCTGGAAGCTCTTCAGAAGGTTCTCCGCATCGACCTCAGGCATGGCTACTACAAGAGAAAAAGAAAAGGTTAGTCGCAAGCTAAAGAAAATTCAAAGTAAAAAAGAATATGAGTAACAAAGTGAAGGCCTACCAGGAGAGCTCAGCCCAGCTCGCACAAGCTTCTCCTCGGCCAAGAAATCTCTCATCTTTAGGCCACGGTTCCTCTAGGAGTTAACGACCACCCTGGTTTCCGCATCTAGCCTCACCCCAGGGTTTTTAATAGCCACCCACCAGTAAGTCGGGAAGGGCCACCCCTCAGGGTTCCAGACAAAAAAGTATCTCCTTTTTCAAGCCCGTATTTTGTTTGGGCTGCCGAACAGGATTTTGAACCCGGGGCGAGAAGAGATGTAGTAACTCTGTTGGACATCCCCGCACAGGCAAGCAGAGTTCTTTTTAATTGAGTAGATCGAGCTAAAAACATCTAAGGATAGAGGTGGTTATACTCATGGAATAGGGAGATTTTACCTACTATAGTTTGGATGGAGTTTGGGTGTAATTGGTCGATGGTGATGTCAAAGAACTTAATTATTTCTATAATGAATGGGTGGAGCGGGAAGCGTAGCCCAACTATGAGCTGCTCTTCGAAAATCGTGAGCTCATGGTAACCATGAACCCAAGGGTACCGACCCAAAGGAATACTGAAAACTAGGTTATCGGGAAGACGACAATGAGCTACCAAGGACAATAGCCGTCTGAGGTCATAGTAAAAGGCCCGAAATCATCTGGATCTTGACCCCGAGAAGAAGAAGGGACCCCCTCTTTGGAGGACTGTCCCTCCTCCCGAGCTGCAAGCTCCTTAGGCCGAGATGGCCTGCCTTCGGGTAAAGAGGTTTCTCCTAAGGGGCAAGGGGGGAACTACCTAGCGAGGAGCTGACCTCACCAGCGGGAGCCGAGGACTACAACTTGGCACCCTCAAGCCCACTAGAGTCACTAAGAAACCTATCTATGCCAGCACTAGACATATTGAAATAGGAATAGGAAAGGAGAACAAACTAAGGAAGAAAAGATGAACTCACAAGAAATGATGAAAACGACCTCGAAACACAAGGGAAGAAGTGGTGAGTTGAAGGACTCCGATGCGACCTCGGGAGAGCTCAATCACATGATTTTGGGCGAAGAAGAGGGGTCCCTTGGCCCCATATTTATAGCTCACCACATGGCGATCAATGACTGAGACCTACTCGATCCAATGGCTCTCATGAAAACCGGTTGCACGACACCCAAGGGCGAAATCGGTTGAGCGCGCTCTTTGACGTCCGCGGAGTCTATAAATAGTGTGACGTCCACACGTACCCAGGACGTGATTTGGGTCATTTCATGGTTGAGCTAAACGGTTGAACAGGCCCGACTAGCAGTTCACTCTTCAGATTGTCAGACCTCATGTCAAATCCACCTAGATCGTCCATGAACTCCTCGCACTGGGTTGGGACCCCTGGTACGAGGAGTGGGGGCAATTTGATGAAGAGTGATTTGGCGCGACCTAGCAAGAAGGGGACATGTGGGCACAGCCTGACTAAGAGATGACAGCTCAGCCCGACAAGCCTAGTTCGCAACAATTGAGCTCGGGTATTCAATCACCTCAGCACAGGGTCACCTCAGCGTAGAGTCACCTCAGCATCAAGGCACCTCGGCAAGTATCAGCTCGGGGCTATTGACCTGGACCACCATGTAACAATCCCGTAAGTTTCTCTAGTAGACTTCGAACCCCATGGGATCACGCCGCGTAATAGTAGGCCTAATCTTCTCCCCGCCTGGATCGGGCGAAATTAATAATCTTTATTAATGGATAGCGTTACCCCCCAATTAAAGTGGAAACAGGTCCCATCAGGACAAAGATCTCAAAACTGATCCGCAAAACCCACGAAGGTTCAACTATATAAAGGCACCAACCCCAATGACACAAGGTACGCGTGATTTTTCTAATCTCTAGCTCTCTAGCTCTCAAAGCTTTTTAACTCGCATCACAGTTTACTGACTTAAGCATTAGAGTGACCTCGCCGGGTTAGCCACCCCGGGTTCTCTGATTCATTGTATTGCAGATTCACCTAGCTCGCTGCTTGATTAGAAGCCAGATCATCCTCCAACAGGGAGTAGTCAGATCACACCACATCAACTATGTATTTATTTATGTACTATTTGTCGATATTTTAATTTTATGTTTTATGCTATTAATTTATTTATGAAATTTGTATGTATTTTCTTAGTGTATTCATATTTTTACCCATATGTTTACATTTCAAAATGAATCTATATTGTATTCTAGTTGTTTGACATGATACCCAATACCAATATTTTGAACCTTGCATAAAATAACACGAATATGGATCTACTCATTCCGGAGTACTCCTCACACCAACCTCACATTGCGTCTCAACCGCATGTCAAGAATGTCTCCCATACTTCTTTGTATAGTTATTCATGGAGAGATGTTCCTAATAGACGGTGGGATGGGGCTGTGAGAAGAGATCTCAATTCAAATAAAAATGCACCGCAATCCGCAAAGTATCATTTTGCTGCAGCCGTACAAACACAGTTTTGGACTCAGAGCTATTTTTATAAGAAGATCAGTTAACAGATAATCAGGCCTCGAGAAAATCGCCGACTAGGATGATTATCAGATCGGTAAAAGTAAGAAAAATTAACTGACGCACTAACCATGGTTAGATAAAATGGGGAGAACGAGAATCTCCGCTAAATTGGAGGACTGAAAGAAGTTAATACAGAGGGGAAAAAGGAGGTCTTGTTGCTTTTGGACTCCGAAATTCTCGGCTTGAGACGACGAAGCAAAATTACTGTTTTCTTTTCTTTCCGTTTGTATTTTCGATTTTCTTTTCCTGCGGGAGTTGGACGGAACGATAGATAGATTTCCGATTTTCTGTAAACATCATAGGATCTGAAGTTGGTTTTCTGTGTTATAAGGGAGAACAGTGGGTTGATTGGAATTGGAATCGCTTCTCTGTTTTGGGGTTTCTTTGGAGCTTTCGATGGGCAGATTCTGACGCCATGAGGAAGAAGTTAGATACCCGCTTCCCTGCTGTAAGTTCTTATCTGGATGTTCCTTCCTCTGTCATTGGGTTGTTGGTAGTTAATGATTTGATTTGCTTCGTCTGCTTTGATATTGGCTTTCTAGGTTGTTCTTTGAGGTGATTTGGTGGCATATTGATGGGTGGATTGGTTCTGGTGATGTGCTATTTTGCTTTTTGGGCTTTGGGTGTGGGTTTCTGATTTTTTTTCCTGTTAAGTTTTCTGGGTAGTTTCTCTTTCGACGTTGTGATTGGGGTTTCTGCTTTTTCATTGTCTTTTCCCATTTTGAGGGATGAGAGAGAAGGTTTTTGTCATTCAAATAATTTTGACTGGTTTGGTTCCTGATTTTTCATTTGAGATATTGCAGTTAAGTTTTGATATTATGTTTTCCTCATTCCCCTTCTCTTTTCCCTGATTGAGTTCCTCTGCTCGGTTGTTCAACTACCGACATGATTTTCTGAGATATTTAGCCTTATTTTGTTGGAATCTTCGTTTAGTCCTTTGATTAGGTGGATAAACCTTTTTAGTTTAACCCAAAATGTTGGAGTTATTTCAGAGGGAGTTGGAACATCTAACATTATTACGATTGTTATTAGAACTTTTTGGGGCTTTTAGTGGGTTGAATTTATAGTGGATTGAGTTGTTAACTTGTTAGTGGGTCACTCGGTCAAAGTTGTAATGGGTAAGTACTGCTTCAGTGCAAGTGATCTTGAAAGTCTATTTGATGGCCTCTTGCATGTAGGATCTGCTTATTAAGTTAGAATTCCTTTTGAAACAGTTTCGTCGTTTTTCCTAGTTGAAGGGCAAATAAGAAAGGAGAAAGTTTTCAAGGCAATTACAAGGCAAAATGGAATATAATGGCAGGATTCGTTATTCTTAAATCTGGTTGGGGCAAGTCCTGGCTTGGCTCATTCTATGCTTACCTAAGATACTTTTTACTGTTGAGAATCTCTCTCCCTCTCTCTTTTCTTTTTTCTTTTTCTGTTCTGTATGTAATCCATGCATGGAATTATTAGATCATTTGCCCTGAAAGGTGTTTTAATTATTGGTTTTGACTTGACTAGGCATCTTAGGCAAAAGATCCTGTGTGCCAGAAAGAGTTTTATACTGTCTGTAAAAACTGGTAGAGCAAGCTGTTCAACCTTGAAACTTGATATGCATTGGTATCGATGTAGTCTATAAGATTTTATTTAAGAAAATGGAGGGCAATTATGGACAAGTTGTTCCAAGGTACATGCCTGCGTTTCACAATAAGTTACATGCCCACTTGCACAGAGATCTCAATACTATCAATTATTCCAGCAGTGCATTATGACTTTACAAATACCACAAACATGGTTAAAATGTCTGTCTGTCATATTCTATCCTGTAGTAAAACTTTTCTGTTTCCTTCCTTTCCCAATTCCTATTATAGTTTCTATCTATTCATTTTATTTTTGGATAATCAGACATCAATGTTTTGGGATTTTTTGGTTCTTAGAAAGCTAAATTTTGCTTGGGAAAAACTTGGAAAATCTTGAACACTCCTCCAATTGTAATTATACAATGATTTTCTTGTAAAAAATACCGATATGTGACAGTAATGGTATCCCAAATGTTTTGTCTCCTTGTCATTGTCTTACAACAATTTGGTTCGTCAAAATTAAATTTATCTCCTTCACCTTTGGTGCAGTATTTTAAAATTGGGAAGCATAAATAAAGCACAAGGAGTTTCTAGGGCTTGAGGTGCCATGTGCCCTTGCACCTAGGCAAAGTAAGGTGCCAATGTTGAAAAAAAAATTAAAGTAAACTTATTTAGAAGAATAAGTGAATATAAATCTGGAAGAAATAAAATATTTCCAAATGCTTTTTTAGTTGGCTGAGTTACAAGCTTTGCTGGATGATTTAATGATAATGGAGGTGCAAACTTTTTCTTTATTTCTTTGGTTGAGGGTTGAGTTCAATGAGGGAAGGGACTTGGCTACTTAAGAACTCTGTCCTAAGATTTTATTTTGTTGCATGCACAGTTTGGTTATGTAGAGCACATAAAACTCTATATAACCTAAATTATGAAAACAGTTGGTAGGCAGTTGGTTAATGGCTACAAGGTTGAACCTCTCTTGGGGTCTTTGACCCAAATTTGTGCTGTTGTTCATAGCACAGTGATATTGTTTTCTTGGTTGCTATGTTACATTATCATGGTTCAACAACCTAGATGATGCTCAATTGTTCAAGTTGACTAAATGGAGAAAAAGCAGTTTAATCATTTCTTTAAGTGGACAAAAGAATTCTCTGGTTAGCAAATTTCTTATTTGAGATATTGCCACTTATTGGTAAAAACGAGAGTTCTATCTGCTGCATTGATGTTTTCTTTACGTGTTCCCTTCTCCCAAAAATGGAAGAAAGGGAAAAGAAATGCTTTGTTCAATTTTGTCTTGCTTTATTTTCCCTCTTTTGGTAAGAGAAACTGCACTGATCATGACAAACACAAGGTAAAAAATCAACTCTATCCATGGAAGGCAGAACGACATAGAACCTCTATTAAAACGATACAAGAAAACTACTGGGAAGGGTGCTGACTAATAAAATAAGATCTTATCGCCTCTCCTTGAGCTAACCAAAGTACCAAACTATCTGCCGAAGTGTTGGGTGATATTGTAGTCCATCTGAATGAGTTGTTCACTAAGCCAAGGGTTTTGCCTCTGACCATATGTTGAAAAGCCAAAGGACTCTTACTTTCATATTCAAACCATCTAATCATAACCTGTGAATTACCTTCTACTACCATCTGATCCTGAAGTGATAAAGCCATCAACCCAAGACCTCGAATGAGGGCTTTGATATGTGCATAAACCAATTCACCCGGTCAATAGGACTTGAATAAGGCATCTTTTATTGTTGATTCTCCTGTTGATCTTATTTTCTTGGGGTTTTGGGCTTCTCATGGTGTTTCACTTCTTAAGTGATGGGAAATGGGGATATGATTTCTGTGGATATAGCTTGGGGTATCCACTATATCATTGCTCGCATATCTAGTTTTGAAGCTAAGTATCCTCAATGCTTGTATCTTGTTAAATTAATTTTTTACATATAAAGATCTTTTAGGCATGGTTTATTAAGGCGTGCAGTCTTACATTTTTAAAATTGTTAATGTTATAAAGTGTAACCTAGAAGTGTCCATGCAGTATATGTTGTCTTGTTGTATCAGGTGAGTGTCCTACACCAGTGTCTTATGCATAACAGGTATCTGGGTATAACAGGCTTTGAAAGAACCACCTCATTACAAACTACTTGTCATCTTCTGATATGCACCTAGTGTGACTTCATTCATGCCATAATCTATTACCTTTCCTGCCATATTCCAGTATGCTATGCATTTACTGGTATCTGGGTATCACAGGCTCCGATTAGTCACTGACATCTCTCCCCCAAATGAACCACCTCATCATTACAAGCTCCTTGTCATCTTTTGATATGTGCCTAGTGTGGCTTTTTTCATGCCATAATCCATTACCTTTACTGCCATGGATGAGTGGTTGATATGGAAGAGGAAGCGAATTAGCATCAACCTCATTAACCAGAATATATTTTTCTATCTCTTGATCTGTTCACAAGCTTATTTGCACTGTGACTGCTACATCCAAGTTCCAGATTGATGGCTTGCACACTTTATCTGAGAAATTTAAAGCCTACTAGCCATATGCCCTAACTTTTTATCAGTTGAATGCAAGTTGTAAACAGTAATCACATGGCTCACCCTTAAAAGTTGAAAAGGATTGAGCCCAACCTCTGGTTTGAGCCAAAGGGCTGACCTTCTTTGACTCACTTGGCATTAGCCTGCGAATCACAGGACAGAGAGAGATCGTTTCTACTCATTGCATGCACTGTCTACTTTATCCCTACTATTCTCTTATGGCTGCCTGATTTCTCCCTCTTACTATGAAAGCTTGTATGTGGACCTTGCTCAACTGCTCCTCATTTCCTCAAGACTCAAGTTTAGTTCTATCCCCTTGCCCATCAACATCAAACTGTAGAATTAGTTCTCCACTTCCTTGGTTAACCTCAGAAGATGCATTTGCTTTTATTAACCTCCATGTCAAACAGACCAGGCAACTAAAATAAATGCCTATTTTTGCATCTATAAGAACATAAGTAGAAGCTAATAAGACCAACCCAGAGCTCTTGGATTGACAGTTAAGAAACTGCCAAAGGCGTCTTCACTGGATAGAGAAGTAGTGCTACACCAGGTGTGCATGCAAAGGGATTCGAAAAAATAGAGACCCACCAATTTTGCTAGCCTCAATGTGGCTAATACAATCAAAACCAAGGAGACCCATTGGTCCAACAGCAAGCTGATTATGAGCATCAACTTTATCAATAAAAAAGAGAATCATCTTCAAGATGAAAAAAAAAAATCTACCAAAAATTGTTTCTCTAGCATTTATCAAAAAAAAAAATGTTTCCTCTAGCTTTTTAATCAGCAATTTGTTTCAACTAGCAAATGTTAAAAGTGATCGAAAGGGAACATGTTAAATATGATTAAACATAGTCTATGAAAAATAAAACCTAGAGGGTGGACACCTTACTCTATTATTGCAAGTAAACATTTGTGTTTGTGTGTGATAAAACAAACAATAGAGAACAAAGCAAACAAACTAAGGGACAAAGGCCTTGTTATGTTAAATTCAGCAAAGATGTACAAGAGAGTGTGACTATGTTTGGGCTACAATAGATGGGGGTTGTCCCAGAAGGAGAAAACAAATGAAGGGGAAGAACCCCTGATTTGACATAGATAGAGATGATTCTCTATTTTCTTTATAGAAGTTAATGAAAATTGTTGAAGAAGAAGCTTATACACTTAAAATTTGTAAATCCCTAATATAAAAATGCCTAGGCAAGGCATAGGGTGGCTCAAAAAAGAGTCTTGGCTGAGTCAATGGGTTCTTAGCTTTGACAGGTTTAGAATTAGACCGAAAATACAGATTTTTCAAATATACATCATCATTGTATGTCGAAAATGGTCCTGCTGTCTACCTACTTCCATTAAGTATGCCCTTTAGTCTGTTAGAAGTAGTTATCCCACAAGATTTATCCAGTTGATGAATGAATGCGATATGTAGGAGTTGCCCATGTTACCCAGAGAAGGTTTAGACATATTTTGCTTTTCGATGATCCTTTTCTATCCAAGGGCATCTCCTTTGGTATTGTTTGTCTTCAGATAATTTCTTCCCCCTTCTTTTTCCTTTCTAGTCAAGATGCAATGCAAACTATGAATAGGCTAGCTACATAATTGGTTTCCTTTCACAAGATCTAACACAAATACTCGCCTAGCTACATTTATGGGGTTAGTGGGTGATGTAGTAGGACTGGAACAAACTATCACAAGACAGAGAGAGAGGAAGAGAGAGAGAGAGAGAGGAAAAAGGGTAGAGGAAGAGAAAAGAGAGAGTTTTCGTGTGAAGGGAGATTGGGTGGTGCTTACTAGGGGGACCTCCACTCTGCGGCTATTCTTCTCAATGGAGTGAGGCCTGGAGATACACCAAGAGAGAGAGAGGAGAAAGGTAGAGGAAGAGAAAAGATAGAGAGTTTTCGTGTGAAGGGAGATTGGGTGGTGCTTACTGGGGGGACCTCCACTCTGCAGCTATTTTTCTCAATGGAGTGAGGCCTGAAGATATACCAAGAAAGTTGGAGATTAGAGTGGAGGGAGTTTTCGTGTCAGTCTGGTTGGCTTCTTCCATTGAAGCAAGCTTGTGGAAGGAAGCAAGAATGGAGGGAGGAGAACAGGTGGAGGAAGCAGTTGCACGTGGAGGAAGCATATTGGACGTCTCAAAAAAATCAGGGTCTTACACTGAAATGGGCCAACAACTTTTGGGGAGTCATAAAAACAAGGGTTTTTTGGAAAGTTGGAGGCTTAAAACACAAGTAACCCCTCTGACATGTAGCAGGTCTTTTTCACAGGTGGTTGGGAACAATGCCACAAAAGTTTTAAAGTTGGGGAGGGGGATAAAGAAGAGGCAAGTTTTAAGAAGCTGACTTTTGGGCCAACAAAGAAACTGGGTGAACTGGGGGTGGGTCGAAATGGTGGGCATAATATTTAGGTGGGGTCGGATAAGAATGCTGAGCTTGTGTACCCTCTTATTTCTCCTGGATCAAGGGAGAAAATATTATTCAGTTGGGCCCAGTTTTGAGCCCATTTCTAAGAAGCCAAGGTCACATGATCACTTAAGTCCACACGTGACCACAGGGAGGTCACATGGTCACTTAAGTCCAAACGTGACCACAGGGAGGTCACATGGTTACTTAAGTCCACATGTGACATGGAGGTCACATGATCACATAATGCAGCACGTGAACAGTGGGAGGGAACCTCTGATAGGCGATGTTAACCATCTATCATCTTCATTCTCGAGTTCTTCTACTCGTTCTCGAAAGGGAGGGCAGAGTCAACACTCAAGTTGCTCCCTGCAGTGGATCCCAGCGAAGAACCTGAATCGGTTGTCGTCTGAGAGGCAGAATCCAAGAAGCATCAAGCGGTCTGTGTTAGAAAGGCTAGAATCTGGTGTTTGGCCTAGAGAAGAAAGCAGTAGTAATGAGGACTTTGAGTCAGATGGAGCCTCGAGTCTGGGTAGTCTCGATCCGTGCACAAGACAAAAGTTGATAGAAACAAGAAGCTTGAATGCAGAGGTTCTATTCTTAGAAGTAGAGGGGACTGTTGCAGACTATTCCAAGGAAGAAAGAAGTGCAAGAGGCGCTGCAAATGCTGGACAACTCCTTCTATCTCAAGCTGAGGAAGTCAATGTAATCTCTTGGGGCTCTCGGGATTTAAATGGAAAAGCTCAACCCTCTCTATTGAACTTGGATAAGGATGAACCAGAAAGGGGAGTACTGGAGTCGGGTCTTCAAGGGAGTAAGTTAGATGTTGCTGTTAACTTTACCATGAACACTTTACGAAAGTTCCCTTGTAAGGAAATGATACCAGACTCGGTCGTCTTTGGCAAACAGTCCAGTCCTAGCTTCTCGAATGCTCTCCCTAACCAATCAGGTATGATTGTTAGTTTATTTGTAGATACTAACCAGTGTGATATGCCTGAAACAGATGTACCAGCATCCCATCCAGAATGTGCGACAAAAGTATGCTTAGAGGTGGAAGAAGGGAGAGTTGGGGAAGGCAATCTTGAAGAAAAGAGTAAAGAATTAGATGAAGCTTGGAGACTGATTTGCATAGAGTTTGAGTTACTCAAACAAAATGAAGAATATATGGATGGGTTCGATGAAGTGGTCATGGGTAGGGGAAAGGAAGGGGATGGCCCTGTTAGAGAACTTCAGACCTCATTAGTGGAGGTTTTTGGTGAGGGGGATCAGGCTGAAAGAAGTGAACAGGTGGAAACATTCAATAAGAGGAGGGAGGAAAAAAAAAGAGAAAAAGAAAAGAAGAAAAGGTTAGAGGTGGAAAGATTAATTTGTGACATAGAAGGGAACTTAGAGTTTAGTGATAGAGGAGATAGGAGAAAGGGATTGAAGTAAGGAGTTGTGGTTTAAGGTTGAGGGTGTTCTATTGGTTTGTGCCTATGAGGATAGTTAGCTGGAATGTTAAGGGTTTAGGGAGTGCAATGTAAAGGAGGGTGATTAAGGACTTACTTAAAAGGGAAAGGCCTGGCATTGTTATGTTGCAAGAAACAAAGTTGGCAAAGCTGGATACAAGATGGGTGAGGAGTGTGTGGAGTAGGATGGATTTCAGCCCCATCTTGGGGAGCCTCAGGGGGGATTGTCACACTTTGGAAAGATGATGTAGTAGAGGTAGTGGAGGAGTTAATAGGGAGATTCTTAGTTTCCATCAAATGTAAAAATGTAGAGGATGACTTCACTTGGGTGTTAACTAATGTCTACGGTCCCAATAATTATAGAGAAAGGAATGACATGTTGGAGAAACTGTATGCAATTCAAGGTTTATGGGAAGGTCCATGGTGTTTGGGAGGGGATTTTAATGTGATAAGATTTTCTGAAGAAACTAATAACTCCCAACAAACCATCACAACTAGCATGAGAAAGTTTAATAGCTTTATTGCTGATTGTGAGTTAAAGGAGGTCCCACTAGTGCAAGCTCGATTTACTTGGTCTAACTTACAAGAAGTGCCCTTGTGGTCGAAGTTGGATAGATTTATCTTTAATGTTGACCGGGAGAACTATTGGGGAAATTTGGTATCTAGAGCTTTGCCCAGGGTGACCTCGGATCATTGTCCCATAAGAATAGGTGTGGAAGATTTTATCAGTGGACCTAGACCCTTTAGGTTTGAAAACATGTGGCTAACCCACCCGGATTTTGTGAATAAAGTAAAATTTTGGTGGAATGAAGAATTGAGGGGGACAAAATGGAAAGGGGTAAGATTTCACAAGAAACTACAGAGGATAAGAGCCAAAATAAAAGTTTGGAATAAGGAACATTTTGGAAGACTTGAGGAGCAAAAAGTGAATCTAATCTCTAGGATAGAAGAGTTGGATGAAAGAGAGGATCAATCTAGAATGGAGGAGGGGGAGAGATTTCTGAGGGGACAATTGAAGAAGGACCTAGAAGAGGTCCTACTGAGGGAAGAAATAAGCTGGAGGCAGAAATTGAGGCATAGATGGATTAAGGAAGGTGGTGGGAATACTAAGTTTTTTCATGATGTAGCAAATGGGAGGAGGAGAAAAAAATTTATGTCTACGTTAGAGGTAGGGGGGAGGAATTCACTAACCAAGGTGATATTGCTAGGAAGTTTGTGGAACATTTCAAATCGATTTACAGAAGACCCTTAGAAAAGAGGAGGGAAATCGAAGGGATTGATTGGTCAAAGTTGGAGGAAGATCAGGTTAGGTGGTTGGAAAGAAACTTTGAGGAAGAAGAGATAGGAAGGTGGTGTTTTTGATGGACAGGTCCAAAGCTCCAGGATCAGATGGTTTTACAATGGCTTTTTACCAGGATTGTTGGGAGGTGATAAAAGATGATCTTTGTGAGGTTTTTAATGAGTTCGCAGAGAAGCATATAGTCAGTTGAGGCATTAATTCAACATTCTTGGCCCTAGTTCCAAAGAAAGTTGATGCTCTCCATCCTAAAGATTTTAGGCCAATTAGTTTGGTGACTAGTATTTATAAAATCCTGGCCAAGGTCTTGTCTTTAATGATTAAAGAAATCCTCCCCTCCATTATTAGTCAGGCTCAAGGGGCTTTCATCCAAGGGCATCAAATAATTGATCAGATTTTGATTGCCAATGAATGTGTGGAAGAGATGAAGAGGTCCGAGCAAAGAGGCTTTGTTTGTAAGTTCGATCTGGAGAAAGCCTATGATTTGGTGGATTGGTAGTTCCTACTAGAGGTTTTGAGGAAGTGTGGGTTTGGGGAAAGATGGTGTAGTTGGATGACTAGTTGTGTTAGCTCTTGTCACTATTCCATCCTAGTAAACGGGGTAGTGAGGGATTTTTTTTTTCCAGCTAGTAGGGGAATCAGACAAGGGGATCCACTTTCACCCTTCCTCCTTACCTTGGTAGCTGATGTGTTTAGTCGAATTATCACTAGGGCTTATAGGGAAAATGTGATAAGGGCTTGGAGAGTAGGCACAAACCGAATTCCAGTCACTCACCTTCAGTTTGCAGATGACTTACCTTCTGTGAGGGAGGTTTCGGTGAAGTGGAAAATTGAAAGAATTGATTACAATTTTTAAAGGAGTCTCTACTTTGAAAATCAATCTAGGAAAAAGCTACATAGCCAGAGTAAATTTAGTTTTTGAGGAGGTTGAGGCGATTGCAGGCTGTCTTGACTGCTCCATTTCCTCCTGGCCTTTGTCTTACTTAGGGCTTCCGTTGGGAGCAAACCCTAGGGAGAGTAGGTTCTAGACCCTAGTCTTGGAGAAGTTAGAAAAGAGACTAGTTGTTTGGAAGAAAAATTATCTCTTTGGGTGGGGGGATCACTTTGATAAATGCTACCCTCATGAATCTACCTACCTATTATCTCTCTGTCTTTAGGATACCGCCTAGGGAAGCGAAGAAGTTGGAAAAATTGATGAGAGATTTTCTATGGGAACCGGGAGAAGGTAAAAAAGACCATTTAATTAAGTGGGGGGTTGTGGGTAGAAGCAAAGAGGAGAGAGGATTAGGGCTCGGGAATGTGCTTAAAAAGAACTTGGCTTTGTTAGGGAAGTGGTCTTTGGAGCGGGATAGACTTTGGCACGAAGTAGTGAAGAGTATTCATGGATGTTCAGAGAGTGGTTGGGATGCTGGTGCATCAAGGAGGGCTAACCTAACCACACCTTGTAAAGCAATTCACAAAGTTCTTCCGTAGTTCCTTAGTTGTGTTAGGTATGATGCTTGTTCAGGTAATTCTATTCGGTTTTGGGAGGACATTTGGGTTGGAGATCTCCCTCTGAAAGACCTTTTTCCTTCATTGTACTCTGTTTCCTTGTATAAAAATGAGATGATCTCAAAATTCCTTCTGTCGAATTTATCCTTACCAACTTTGTCTTGGGATTTTGGTTTCCGTAGAAGATTAAGGGATGGGGAAATTGAGTGTTTGTCTACTCTTCTATGTCTCCTTGATAAGGTTTGGTTGGATCCCTCAAAACCTGATAAAAGGATTTGGGCCATTCACCCCAAAGGGTCTTTTTCTTGTGGTTCCTTTTTCAAGTTCCTCTGCCAATCTCCCTCTCATCAGAGTTTCCCTTTCAAAGAAGTCTGGTGTAGGCTGGTCCCCCCCAAGGTTATGGCTTTGTGTTGGAAAGTGTGGCATGGTAAAGTAAACACGATGGACAACCTACGAAAGAGAAGACCCGTCCTTTGTATTTCACCAAACTAGTGCATTCTTTGCAGATCTCATGGTGAGGATTGTAATCATCTATTTTTATCTTGTGTCACTTTAGAGCTCTGGGCTTGGCTTCTATCTTTGTTTGGGTCTAGTTGGGATATGCCAGCAGAAGTAAGCACAATCTTTAACCCTTCTTTCTTCTCTTGGCCTCTTAAAAGAGGAAGGAAAATGTGGAGATGCTCACGAGCGGCATTGTTATGGACGGTATGGGAAGAAAGGAATGCCAAAATCTTCCAAGAGAAAGGAAGAAGCAGTCAAACCTTAAAGGACTGCATTTTGTCCAGGTCTTTACATTGGTTAAAGACTCTAGAATTATTTAACCATTTTACTTTTGCTGATTGTTGGAAGGATTGGAAGTTGGTAGCAAGCTGTTCCTCCTACAAGGGAAGGGCAGTGACTAGCTTGGTCCCCCCTCCTCTTGGTTCTTTGAAGCTGAATTTTGATGGGAGTAGCCAGGGTAACCCGGGTCCCTCTGGGATGGGAGGTGTACTGAGGAATGAGGCTGGAGAGGTTGTCTTAATCTACTCTGGCCCTTCAGGAGTTGGGAACTCTATCCGGGCAGAACTGCTAGTTGCAATACAAGGAATACTTCTTGCAAAAGAAGTGGGTGTGGAGCAGCTTCTGATTGAAGGAGACTCTATGACAGTGGTGGACTGGTTAAATAATCCGGAGGATGTCACTTGGAGCTACAAAAATGAGTTAAAGAAATTCAAATGGCTGACAAGAAATGTCTTGTTAAAACAAGTAGGGAAACATTGTTCTGGGCACGATTGTAACTATTGTTTTAATTTCAACATTCACGTTTTCTCTGTTGTAGTTTGTGTATTTGCTGTTTGGAGAGGCTGCTCCTCGCACCTCTAAGGGGATCTTCTTGTATCTATTCATTATTTTAATGGAATTGATGTTATTTATCAAAAAAAAAATAAGAGAAGAGAGAGAAATCCCAAGGAATCACTCGAAGGGGGTCCTAGAATTACTCTAGGGTTTTCAGGAATCACTCCATACAGCAAACTTGCTCTAAGAAATCTTTATTCATTCATTAGCTTCAAAAGGAAGAGAATACATCCATTTATAGAGTGATTTGTGTGGCTCGGGATACTGTTCACCGTAATTACAAAAATGCCACTCCTTGTCTTGTCCATCAAGAAACACAATAACTTTCTATCTACTAATGCAAATAAACTGAAAATTGAAAGACAAGCCCTACTAAACTAGAGGAACAAGATGTTATAGCCCAGGTCCACACAGGACTAGTTAAAATGACGAAAATACCCATACTGTCCAAATATACAGAAATACAGAAAATTTCAGAAAATTCCAAATTTGATTCTTCAGCTCCTGCATTAGTGGGTTCAGAGGGTTTATCATTTCACCATCCACTCTTGCATAGAGGACACTACCAGTGAATGCCATCTATTTATGTATTTGATATTTTATCATAGATTAATCTCATTTAGTTGACACTGGAACCACACTTGAAATGTATACGAGTATATCCTTTGCTTCTTTCTATTTGGTTCACTTTACCTTATTTTCTGTAGATTATTTCTGAGTTAATGTGCATTATGTATATGATGTTTCTTTCGTTTGGTGCTTCAGAAGCACAGATTATTGTTCATTTTAGTTATTCTATGCATTTTATGTTATAGATTCATTCATTTCTGTCTTCACTTCCAATAAGAAGGGGAACAAATTTCATTGATGCGCAGTGTAGATGTTGGATATCCTAAAATTTAGTCATGTTATCTGATTAAAAGGTTCCTTTTGACAGTCTCGGATCAAAAAGATAATGCAAGCAGATGAAGATGTTGGAAAGATTGCAATGGCTGTGCCTGTTCTAGTTTGTGAGTACTGAACACTTTATTTTTGATAAATGTGCTAGTACTGAACACTTGAGCAGTAAGAATAGCAAAAAATGAATAAAATAAAGTCATTCCTTTATTGGATATTTATGAGATTCCAGCATTTCAGGAATAATTATATTACTTGCTTTTTATACCCTTTTTCTTTATTTCTTTTTTGTTCTTTCTTATAATCTCATATCTTATCATATCTTATCACATGTTTGATTCCATTTTATTATTTTTGATGAAGTCTGAAAAATTCCGCTTGGATAAATTGCAGCTAAAGCATTGGAACTGTTTCTGCAAGATCTTTGTGATCGGACATATGACATAACTCTTCAAAGAGGAGCCAAGACCATGAGTGCTTTACATTTGTAAGTGATTGTTTCTAGCATTTACTTTTGAATTTTCTTTATGAAAGCTTAAAATGGAAACACTGGCCTTCATATTTGATTTCCCTTTCCAGTAGAAGTTGGTCTCTTCTTTTTTCCTGAAAGTTCCTGTGTTTATGCCATGGCCTAGTCAAACCCACAAATAAAAGCAAATATGGATTTGGGATTAATTCTTGATCTTTGATACGTGTTATTTATTTATTTATTTATTTTTATCAGCACAGTCTGATGATAATTTTCTACCACAAATTACAGAAAGCAGTGTGTACAGAGCTTTAGTGTGTTTGATTTCCTGGGGGAAATTGTTGGCAAAGTTCCAGATTTAGGTGGGTCTGATGCTGTTGGTGAGGACAGAGCTGTTAAGAGAAGGTTAGGATAAGAGTTGTTTTCTGTTGTCTGTATGAAGGCATATGGGAAGAATTAGTAAATAAGTAGTTTGTACTTTTTTCCAGGAAAGCTGTAGATGATGATGGTGACAGTGATGATGAATTAAAGAGGACTAGAATGGTAAGCCATCCTGATGTAATTTTTCTTTATAAGCCAGATATGCATTTGTTTTTAAGTTCATTAATTCCAATAAAACACATAATAATTCAAATCTTTTGTATCCTACAAATAGTGGAAGCTTACTCTATTGTGCACGTATTGACTCTGAATGATAGAGGAAGTTTATATTTTGCAGCATGAGATGGGCCACAGCAGCACCAGTGGAAGAGGGAGGGGGAGAGGCAGAGGAAGAGGCCGTGGGCGAAGTAGCCGTGTGATAGAGAGGGAGAGTGCCCAATATGATAAGTGTGAAGATGATCCAGATATCTCTCCTCAACACAATGATAGGCACCATCTTAACACTGAAAGGCTGGATAATGGAAATGAGGCTAAGGAATCAAAAGAAGGCATGATAGTTGGTAGTAGTACCAATGCAGTAGTCCGAAACTTTGACCTAAATTTGGACTTGGATGAGAATGGTGATTCCTCTGCCATGGCAGCAGCAGCCCCTGCCATGTCAGTGGAGCCTCCTGAGATAAAACACGAAGAATATCCTGGCTGGTCACTGTCTGAAATGGACAAAATGGCAATTGATCCTGTTCAGCTTGCCCAGCTTAACAGAAGGCTAGATGAGGATGAAGAAGATTATGATGAAGAAGGATAGCTGACAATTAGTAATCCATCTCATAGAGGTTAGAAGTAACTCCTTGCCCTTACATATAGGATAGATGGTAATATGTCCTCTCTTGGGACATTGTTAGGCAGTTTAGGGAAACCAAGAGAAATGAACACACACACATGTAATTTCTCAACATTGAAGATGAAATATGCTTCACCTCTAGAAATGCTGAAAGGGGTTTTTGACCTTTCTAGTATCTGTAATATATGTTTATATCTCCCACTAACAAGAACAATTTCATACACATTTCTCTGAGCATTGGCAATCCTCAGTGTACTCTGATCTTTAATAGATATCAAGAGAGAATACTCATGAAGCTATAGCATTAAAATTCTAGTGTTGAGGTAATTTTTCCATATATTCTGATTATAAACTCCTGCTGTGTCATGCAAATATTTTTTAGATGGTATCCAGAAGTTGCGTGTCATTAATTTCTGTTGGATGACTCTTTTAGGAGTTACATTTCATTTCACTGATGGGGATGTGAAGCAAATAATTTATATTTGCGAGTGCAATAGCAAATGGTATCCTCAGAAGGCTTGGAGGTTGGGGAGGTGGGGACAGTTGTCCAAATGGCATTGCATGATGAGATAGTTAAATGACACTTTGGAATTAGGCATTAGACATATATGGGGTAGGCCGAGGTTGAGGAAGGATACCAAATGGGGCTCAGCAAAAAGCCTGTTTAAGGGGAAGGGAAAGGGAAGGGTGTTGGGACTAATGGCCTTGCCCAAGAGGGGAGTGTATTGGGTAGAGTTCTACAAACTCTAATTGTGATGGAATTTAATCCAAATTCACACATACTTGAGAGAATCAAGCTCAAAACTCTTCCCCCGAAACTGAATCTAATAAGCCTTAAGGAATATACAGCAGAAGTCTAGAGGCTTAGTAAGTTAGGTTCAGCAGTTATTTAACATGAAACACTTGAAACAGACTCTTGAACTGAGAAACCTACAGCTACAAAACAAATAAACAAGGTGGTAGTAGCAGGAGTTACAGTGGTTAGCAATCAACAATTAAGCACAAGACTGCTAACAATGAAATAGCAACTAATAAATAAATTGAACAGTTAAGAGTTGCAGCCTACTATCTTGGTTATTGGTTCTACAGTTAATAAATAATAAGAGCAATAAATTTAAATAACTATAGAAATGTAAAAGATTAGTTGAAAATAAATAAGCACAATAAAAGACAACTGAAATTGATTGTGTGTGCCTTAGCAGCTAGACTAGTAACAAGTAGTAGAGAAATGGACCTAGCTACTACACAAGATAGCTAAGATATGAATCAACTATCAAAATAATCAAAACTAATCATAGAAAAGTAAATATTATTGAAATGTAATAAAAGTGTGGATGCAGTGTGAAACTAGACTAAAATTACCCTTTATTTTTTATTTGAGTATAGGTATAAAAGTCATTTTATTATAATTTCAATACCAGCTTTTATGGCTACTAAAATTATCATATTTATGTATTTAATCCATTTTTTATTGTAAAGGCTGAAAATTTAAGTTCAATTATTTTTTCCACCTCATTTAATCCCCTCTCATTAAGTCTTTCACTTAAGGTATTAAATCACACTTTTTCTTATTAAATCATATATTTAAGTTATTTTCCATTAATAAATACTATTAATTAGATCTACGTCTATTTTTAACAATATAATTCCATATGTTTTAAAACTGACTCAAAAACAAAACCATTATTTATCCAAGTGGTGACTAAGCAATTCAACCATCCAAATTAAATTGATCAACCTATGAAGTTATAATTAGGTAATAAAAATTTTAAAATAGAAATAAATATAGAAAATTACAAAAATGTAAAAAAAATTAAACACATTTATGATTTTTTTATTATTAATCAAATTAAAAAAATAAGTGCACATAATAAACAAGAATTATTTTTATTGATAATGAAAATGAAATACATAATTTAATAATGACCAAAAATGAAATATAAAAATTAATAATAAATAATTCTACTTTTAGGTTAAATGTATTAACTTTTAATGTCATAAATAAATAATAAAAATTAATAAAATATAAAAATAAAAGATACATAAATTTTACAAAAAAAAAAGCATTCAAGCACATGTATAATATCATATATTTATCATATTAAACAAAAAGTAAGTGTGACATTAAAATTATTTTTACATAAAAATAATATAGAAAATTTGAACACATCTATAATTCTATATTTACACTACTATTAAAAATATGAATAAGATTGTGGAACTTTCTTTTGACTAAAATACTCTTTTAAATTTAGTCCATATTTAATTCCGTGGTTTAAATTGTAAATTGAATTACTATTTTTCACCTCATTCAATTCTCTCTATTTAAATCTTACATTTTTTTTTTTATAAATGAACAAAAGAAAAAAGATAAAGCATTACAAAAAGAAGAATCTAGCCAAGCAAGTAGACTTACGAATGATACTTGAAAATTCACAACTTGATCTGATTATCACATATTTGGATGATGTGTTTATGTAAGCAGATTTGGATTTTGCAATCTGCATCCAATTATAATAAAAAACAAAAAAGTATAAAAACAAAAAATAAAAAATACATAAAGTTTATATAAATTTTGAATATATTATTATTATCATTATCATCATCTAGAATTGTTACGTGCAAAGCACGTGCACTTACTAGTGAACAATAAATGTAAATAGCAATGACAACAAATGTAAAGGTAGTTATTAAGTTCGTGTAGTTGGTATTTTTAGTAAATCCAATAGCTATTATACATGCACTAATAGAACTTATATCTTGTAGATAAAAAATAAGAAACAAAATAAAAGAAAAGAATATGCAAGGTCCCAAGTATTCAAGTTAATGCAGTTATATGAGAAGTTAGGTTTGGCCAACCTTACTACCTATGTCCTCTACATTAGGCCATCGCTTAGGATTTCCACTAACCAATTTGACTTCCTGGACGATAGTTAAACCTTTACAACTAGCATAGCATGACTTCATGGGTGCCTACAATACCTTTTCCAATTAAATTTACACAAATGCCAACAATACTTAAACCAAGAGGGATTTTGAGTGCTTACAAGCCCTTGAAGTTGGGATTAACAAAAGTGCCAATAAGACCTTAAATGGTATTCAACAAGTTAAATATCTATTTGTTCAAAGATCATCCATTAATAACCACAGGAGTAGGTTTATAACAAGCGTAACCTCTCAATAGGTAGATATAAATAGTTATAAGCACAAACTAAGGTTGTGTTTGATACCATTGCCATTTCTACTTGAAACGTTTTGTGTTGATCAATACAAATATTTTAGAAATTGTCTTGTCACATCGCATTAAATAACCATTTCTACTAAAATAATATAAGCATTTGTTTAAGTGTTGGCATTTATAGTAGAAATACCAAATTTGGCATTTCTTGAAAAAGCAACAATGATACCCAATGTTGTATTGATAACTTATAGAATTTGTGGTAGAAAAAATATGTTCTCATAAAATTTATATCGACCAACCTAAAACATTGTAAGTAGAAATGGCAATGATGCCAAACACAATCCAAACAATTGCTAAAGTGTCAAATGCTCAACTTATGGAGGACAATCCTAGTAGATGGGTGAGAACAAGCTCAATGGTTTCAACAAAGCTCACCTTTGAAACTAATGAAACTTGGGGATCTCTTCCTCTTAAAAGACACTCGCTCTAACTTGCTTTCTCCAAAAACAACTATGCATAATAAGTATGCACAATTGTTTTTCACAAGCTTTAATTCAAAATTTGACTCTTATTATCTTTTTTATGAATTAAGTTGAAAACCATTGTTTTTTGTGATCATTTTCTAGCCATTGGAGGGATTTTATTCTTATGGGAAATGACTAAAATATCCTTCAACTTGTTAGAAGTCTTTTCCAAAATTAGTAATAGTTATTGAAGCTTACAAATGGTCAAATTTCTTTATGATAAATGATTTAACAATTTTGACAGTCAAGTACAACACGAAGGGAGGAAACTTTTTTCTCCCTCAATTGACTAGTTCCTTCTTATCAATCGATTGATAAGCTTGTAAGCTCAATTAGTCTGAGTAGTCAATACATGTTTATTGAGTAGTTAACACGTCTTCTCAAACTGGAAAAATTTGCATGCCTTACCTATCACAATTAGTTGACACATTTGTATGGCAATCGACTACTTATAGTCCTAACTATGCATGCCTCGACTATCACAATTAGTTGACACATCTTTCTGGGTGGTTGATTACTTCTCATAATTAGGTCCAATTTGCCTAATAGATAGCCCAAACACATAGAAACCTTAGAACATCTTGCCCGTATCTTTGGAAAGACTTTCATATTCAAAGATATTTTCCTCTTTCATAGCATGTTTAAGCTTGGAAAAGCCAAGGAACCAAATCAAATAGGATTATGCTTTCTAAGGGTGATTGATGTTAGTCTTGTGAAGTGTCAATCAACTACATCACAAAGTTCAAAGTATCGACCATGTTGGCCTGGGACCCCATCTATTTGCTATTGATGCTAGTTCTTTCGACCCAATCTTGGTTTGACAAGAAGGGTCCCATCTGACCAACCGAGGACTGGCTCGTTGGTGTGTTAGCTTGTTTATTCCAGCATTGACGTGAAATCAAATCCCGCAATCAACACTTTAGGAAAAAAGGGGCCAGGAGAAATTATTAATCATGCCGAATACAAGAAGAGTCCCATTGGCAAGTATAGATAGATACAGTTATATGTACACTCTTACCAAAAAATAAGATACAGTTATTTCTCTCCCACAATTTTGCAATTTTCTTACCAAAAAAAAAAAATTGAGAAAACTAATATCTGAAATCTTACAGAATGTCTGCAAGCTAGTCATAGACTAACTACACAACAAACTATTCTCTTCTGCTTCTTCTACACTTACATTTCTTTCTTTTTTACGAGATTATAGCCAGGTGGCCACTCTACAATTTGGCAAATAATTAAAAGATTTAATCAGAAGGCACTAACTAGGTTCCAAAATTAGGTCATGTGTGCATTCACAAACTCGTGACTCTAATAAAACATACGAGTCATCCGAATCAATAAAAATCAAGACTTTCTTCCAGCACCATTTGTCTCTAGTATAGAAATCTTGAACTGTTATCAATAAATTAAATAACTTTTAAAATTTTCTACAAGGATCCCTTCTTTTTCGAGCCCAAACCCATTAAACCTTTGTCATTACAAATTAATTAAGAAAGAGACTAGGGAGTCAGATTCATACCGAATCCCGATTTCTTATTCACCACAACTCTCTTCATACTAACTCACATGTTTATAACATGGCAGTCACATATAAGGAATATCTCATTCTGGGAAAGCATGAATAGAGTTCTTGAGGACAGAAAATCCAGAGTCATACAGATTTTAACTGTGTATGAAAGGTGTTCCTAATGGGTAACGGGATCTATTCCTTATAAATGGGCGCCTCACATGCACATCCACATCCACCATGCATTGAGAATATCTCTCGTGAATAATAATTAATAAGTACGGGAGATATTGGATGTACGTGTAAAGCACCACCTGTGATTGAGATGTACTTGTGGAGTGTTCTATTGAAGTGCCAATCTCCACCCAACACGGGGCTCCGCTGCACGATAAGTTGGATAGATGTTCCCAATGAAGGGTGGATCGCGCTGTAAGGCACGTGTAGGGGCGCACCATGTGGGGAGTCCGTCCATTCTCGACAACCCAGAAGTCCCCTCAATTGAGCAGACTCCGATCAATGAAACGGGCCATGCTTGAAATTAGCGTAAACCTAACTACTTCCACCCGTTCACTCTATTTAAATGGCACTTACTAAAAATATTAGAAAAAGAAGCAGACAGAATGACAGAATTACCATCAACAGTAGAGTTTTTCAACATTTGTGCGCCCAAATACAAGAAGAATATTCGATTCCCTCACCACAATTCTTAGGAAGTGCCCTAAGTACAAACAAGGAGATGGGATCTTCTCTTTACACGGTATGTTTCAGTCGTGCATCTGCAATTAAAAATTTACAAGTAAAAGATCAGTGTGAGGCGCGTAATTTGACCATGGATTTAATTTGAAATTGGTTGGATTGATTAAGCTGCGTTTGGCATATTTTATTCCCTGGAAGCTCGTCATTCTAAAATTCATTTAAAAATTGAATTTATTAAGGCCTCATCTAGCGTGTCTTTCCGAGCAGTCCATGTTTACATCTTTTTCTATTTGGTTCGTAATAGATCTAGCTGCTAAAAGCCAACCTACTAAAAAGACACGAGAAGTCCGTTTTGGACTCATCTTCCTGTGGAAAGATACAGGAAAAGACATGTTTGAACCAAAGTCTTCAATGTTTTAACTGTCAGAACTATCAGAAGATCTTCTCAAAAAGACTTGTCAAACGGCATATAAAATTATTAAATTACTTTTCTGAACTCAAAATTCACTCTAAGAATTGATCCTTTCAAACTAAAAAGAATAAGCTTAAAGGAAGAACCGCTTTTGGCTCAGAATTCATACCTCCAATACCATAGTCAAAGGCCCATGAATAGCCGAACCCATATAGTTGAGTTGGGATAAGGCTTTGATGCTCCTGATGATGATGATATTCAAAGGGTATAACAATCAACCAAACTTCATCTTCAGCCATTAAAAGGCAAAGCAATAAGTAATCCAATTAACCCACTTCATCTGTTATCAAATGGCCGGCCCTTAGGGCCAATTGACTTGCCTATTCTTACCCAGATTTACAAACACCAAACAGATCTCAACCCATTTGGGCTGGACATTCCTCAACTCAACCCATATTAGCAAACAAAACCAGCTTAATATAAAATGCAACAGCATGTCTGGTGACTCTGATCATCCAAACAAACTTATTTTTGTCCTTCTATAAACGAATTGTTTAAGTATTCGTTACGTCGACAATGACTGAATCTCGAAACATTTGATGAACTATTTTAGTCAATTTTCTAAACTCGCAGATGCGAGAAAAGTCGGTGTTATGTTAACCTCCGAGGGACGTCGATCAGTGGACCCTGATTTAATCAATCAACTACCAAGACAGTGACTAAGGATGGGTGTTGGGCTATAGAATATTAGCCCCAATGACCAAAACACTATATTATTTTAACGGTGTATTAATTAATTAACCAACAAGGCAACAATCTTATTGAGATCAGGAGAATATAAAATAATAATGTTGGAATTGATGGGAGGATTTTATATATAATCTCATTGTATCAGATTATTATAAGACTAATATCTGTCTATGAAATGTGGGAAGGTTAGTTATGGGTTTCTACGCTGACCTTGTGTTAAGAGTAGCTTGTTTGTCATGGGGAAATTGATCTTGTTCTCTCACTTGAGAGTTTGTTTTCTAGTTTGATCTGTCTAATGTTAAGAGAGGATTAGGATTCTTGGAAATGTAATTTGGGATTTTAAGGGAACAAGACTCGAGAAAGGTATTTCTTTAATTGTTAGCTAATCATAATTCCTAGGTATTAAAAAATGGGATTAAGAGACCAACCCTAACTCCTAACAAGGGTGTTCTTGTGGTAAGCAGGTGCGCCACATTAGTTGATTCCCTCTGCTCCTTTGGTGGGCCCACTTTTTTTTATTAAAAAAAATAAAAAAAAAAGCATTCCCATCTTTGTGACTAGGAATAGAGTTTTAATATATACAAAAACTTTTGAACTCACAGGTAGTGAGAAAGGATGAGATTGTTTAATTTTTAAATGGTCTCCATGGTGATCTAGACAGGGGTCTGGTTTTGAACGGGTCGATCCATAATCATGAAGCTGAGACTCATCCATCTGAGACTTGAATAAATCCGACACAGGAATCATCTATGAATTGGATTTGGATATCTTTGTGGAACTCGGAGTGGATCAACATTCATGCCCTTTTCGTTTTTTCGATAAGTCGCTTACCTGGGTAAATGCACTTATCTGGGAAAAACTTACTCGGGTCGGTGCATTTATCCATGTTCTTTTATTTCTCATGTAAATAAGGCAATGACCATCTTAGCCATAAAAGTTTCATATTAAAAAGGGTATTTTTGTCCCATCCAAGTATTGGCAACTTTCCACTAGATGGGAAAGTTAATTTACCCACTTAAGAGATACTTAGAAAATAAAATTTCAGTAGTCCTCACATAAACCTGAAAAATGAATATGAGTTTTTTTTGGTCATTGGGAATCAAAATCCCGTTGACCAACTTTCCCCTCTCAAAATCCAAAAAAAAGAACACCCCTAAGATGTAAGTGAAGTCAAATTCTAAAACATGGTCATCTGGTGATTATTATATATGTAAAAATTTCTAGTGTAGTAAATAAAGGGATGGAATTCAAAATTTTCTAGAAAACCTAATGCTGAAATTGCATAAGATGAAAATAAAAAAAGAGAATTTTTCTCCCTGGATCATTTGAAATTATTGGACCTAAAGAGATCAAATCTTTGGATCAAGAATGAATGTAGTACCTAATATTGATGTCCACAGATGTAGAAATTGAAGTGGTAGTTCAAACCCAACCTCAGATCGTCCCAAGAATATCTGCAACAAGTTGAAGATGGTGCAGTTTTGTGTCTGTGGTCACAATCCAATTTCTAGAAATTTCAACAAAAAAGGTGAACCCTTGGTCATGAATTTTGTGTGAAGTTTTTACCTAAAAACCATCTGCTGGAATTAGCTTTTAATGGTTTCTCTTTAGGTTTGGTCAAATTAGGTTGCAAAACCCTAGGTAAGTTTATCACTATGTATAGGCTAAATTCAGCAATGATGGGGAGAAAACGTATCTTTTTGATCCCATGTTTTGATCCCTATTTGTAGACAAGAGAGAGAGAGAGAGCTACAAGAGTCCTCTCATTATCCATCTAGGTTTCCTAACTATATTAGGAGAGAATTGACGAGAATTTTGTTAGGATAATTCAGCCCAAGTACTAGAACCTTTCTAGTGTAGGTTTACTAGTCAAACATTGGCTTTCTAATTTGGGAGATCGAAGCATGTATGGTGTCGAACCCACAACTTAATGAGAGAACAAACAATAAGTCACATGCTCTTAATACTTAAGTTAGTAGGGCCGGTCAGTTAGCATTAATTACCATAAGTGGCTAATTCGACTATACCTATTATCAAGGTTAAAAGTATCGGAAACGTCAAGTGTATCGGAAAGGCAAGTTTAAGAGACGTATTGAGATATGTCTTGGATATATATGCATATCGTAAAAGAACTAAGATACACATAAATATGCTTGAAAACACTATAAATATTTTAATTAATAAATATAAAAATACATTAACAACACTAAATATAAAACCACCATGAGGTGTATCTACATCAAATTAATATATTTTAATGGTTTTATGAAGAAATATATTGTAGTTAATTATAATTTCATTAAAAGTCCTATGCTTAACTATAAGTTATAAAATAATTTTTAAGTTTTAATGTTTTATGGGATGGGAAAAACCCAACTCTTCTATCCAACCATAAAACATGCGTCGGCACAACTTCTAAGCAAAGATATAATTAATACTTATTTATTATTTATTATTTATTTCCAAAAATTATAAAAAATAAATAAACATTATATAATATATTCAAAAAATAGTTATTAAAGACGAAATTTCAATTGCTTTGTGGATATGATAGATCATCTATAGAATTATAATATATTCAATCATTGTGATCAAATGATAAAATATAATTAATTAATTATTTATTTTTTAATTCTAAAAATATAAAAATAAAAAATAATTATTAAATAAGAAATTTCAATTGGTCTGTGGATATGATAAATCATCCATGGAATTATAATGTATTCAATTGTTGTGATCAAATGATAAAATATAATTAATTATTATTTATTTATTTTTAATTCTAAAAATATAAAAAATAAAACAATGTATTAAAGAAGAAGTTTCAATTGCTTTATGGATATGATAGATAAACCCATAGATCTAAAATATATTTAGTCTTTCTAGGTAGAGAAAAAATTACGTTTTCAAATTTTTTGTTAATTTATATTTCCCCAAATATCTTCATGAAATTTTCATAAATCTACTGATAACACAAAAAATTGTGATTTTGAATGTAAGAAATGTAGATCAACATAAATTTAAACATTCAATAAAAAAAGAAATCACAAGATATTATAAAAATTTGAAAAACTTATCTATTTTTGCCATATTTTTTCAAAATTTGAAAAATCCGCAAAAAAATAACGATTCACACTTGTTTTCTTGCAAACTATTGCAAATCTAGCACTCTAGGAATGGGGTTTAGAGTTTTAGAGTCATTTGGGGGGGGGGGGGGTGAAAGAAGCATTATTTTAGGGAAAAAAAGCTTGCTTTCCCCCTTTATTTTTTTTCCAGTTTTTGGCCATATCTTTTTCGTCGATACGCTATCAATATCCCCAGATACAACCTTGATATGCCCTCAATACACCCCCGATATGGATCTGAAATGCATGAAAAAAGATGAGATGCCCAATTTTCATGCGTATCCCATATCTTTTTTTTCAAAGATATGGTACGATACGCCCCGTATCGAGCAAAGTGGCCATGCAACACCTAAGGATGTGAGCCATTAAAGAAAATGGGCCAAAGGCCCATTACTAATGAGATTAGTTGAGCTACTACATGAGTTGTCATGTGATTTGGGTCGAAACTGGGCATGGTTCTGGGTACGGAGCACCCATTCTCTTAAGAGGATAGTAATTATCTACTAAAAGAATCTACATCCAAATCAGATTTGGATAATCTCCTAATTAGATTAGGAGAGTGCTCCATATAAAGGGGTTAAGAGGAAAGGGTGAATACAACTTGTATTCCTCCTCTCTTGCTCTCTCCTTTTCTCTCTTCCCTCTCAAAAACCCTAGTTTGGCCTAGGCATTGAAAGAACTGTTTTTCATCATTTTTCCCAATATGGTTTTGCAAGAAAAATGTTGGGGAAATTAGGCTCACAAATCCCAGTCAATCCAAAGCAGTTGGATAGTAGTTTTGTAGAAAACGATGTTGTTGAATTGGCTTTTCATTCACTATACCATTTTCAGTTGGAGGTCAGAATTTGGGATTGATTTTGGGCTTGAGTTACCACTCTAGGAGTTGCGATTTGTGGATTCTGTATCAAGTATAATTAGTTTTAATCTCAGTTTCAAATCTGGTCGAGTTTAGTACAAGCTCGATCCAGAAATTTCAGATTTCAAAATCTCTGGAAAATCGGTTCTCAGGTTGGTAAGAAAATTTTTGAAATTCAACCAGCCATTAAACCTAGTTCATCCATCCATATTCTGGATTCTAACTCATCCAACAGTGGTATCAAAGCACCAAGTATAGTTCTTGAACTGAATTGAATCAGATTTGAAAGAAAGATCAAATCGACAAGAACTAGTCAACCCGACTTGACCTAGTCAACATGAAATTTGAGAAATCGGTTCTTAGATTGGGGCCAATGATATGAAGATTTAACCTTTATATTGTTTGATGTTATTTAGAAATGTTCTATAGTGAATTCTTGAATTCTTGGGTTGAAAGTGTAATGGAGATTGAATTCTTTAACGGTAGTATGATTTATGCACACCATGAGATATTTTTTGATTCATTGGTATGTAATTAATTCTTTTTATTTTCTAGAAAGAATGTATTAGGTTTTTTTTTGTTGTAAGCATTATAAATTATGTTTTCCTAATTTAGTTACATTAGAGAACTCGTTGGAGATCGCAAAGGAAGATAGAGAGGGAAGATCGATGTGGAGTAGTTTGATGACTTCCTACTTTCGTCTAGAATGAATTTAGACCATCACATTGATAACCCTAGTAGTTTAATCTGTTAAATTACTGATAATTTTCTGATATGAATCATGAATTAAAATTTTCAGATCATTAACTTTGGGAATTGATGCATGTTTTGGGCACCAATCCCTAGGCCAATTCGACCTAGTTTTGGTCCAATTTACATGGGATGAACCTAAGGTTGATTGAGGACTATTAACAACCCCTTGGATCATTGTTTAGGTGATCAAATTTAGATCCATTCCAAGGGTTTGATGGGCTATTATATGGAACAATTTAGGCTCACTCTTGTGAAACCTAATTAGAATTAGATTAAAGCAAGATGAAATCACTTTGACATGGATTGCTATATGAGCCGAATTGTATTTTGCAGTTGGGCTCATATACTAAGTTGAACATTATTAGATAATTGGGTCCATTAGTGGCTTGATCATGTGTTAATATAAATGGACTTAGGTTTTGCAAGATTCAATTTGATCTTGATCAATTATGTGTAATGTGTTATGTGAATGTGATTCGTACAGGAGTCATAAGTACTTGTCCCATGCAAAGATTTATGTGGCTCTTCACGTCCATCATAGTTGAATGCTATGATTAAAGGGTTTCCTTTTACTAGGACCTTTTCTTATTTCCTCTCCAAAGAGGAACCTCGTGAGAACCCTAGCCCATTTAGGATTCACTTGAATCTAACTTTATAAAAGTCAATGGGAGCCACTATGATAAGACCTAAAGCTGACCTAGGGACTGATATAAATGTTCCCTCATGAATATTATAAGTGCTACAAAATAGAGAATATCATAAGATGACATATTTAAAGGCTTTTTGTCATTAGTATGAAAACGGGATGAATTGGTGGGTGATGTACTATAAAAATTGGTAATGCCAATCCTATGTTATGATCCATTCTATGTTAATGTGTCAAATTTGGTAATGCCACAAGCAGTGGAATTAACCATTTCTCATATTCTTTTCATGAGTTTATGTTTCAGAGTTTCCTCAATCACATTTGTTTTTAAAGAAGGGTGGACTATGTAGAGACCATTCTCATGTTTTTCATGGCTAAGGAACTTGTTATTCAATTTAATTATAATCTTATTACTAAATAAAATGGAATAACCATTCTTACATAACTTAAAAACTGAAATCGAATTTCTCCTAAGCTATGGAACATAAAGAAAATCTTTAAGACTAATGACACTTTCCCTAAAAACTAAATCCGTTGTTCTTATAGCAGCAACTGCAACTGTTGCAAATGTACCCATGTAGAGTATGACCTCATCCTCAATCAACCTTTGCTTTCCTTGAACCCTTACAAAGTGTTACATTCATGAGTTAAAGCCCTAGGAGGTAGAAGTAATCAGCATATGGGTCTCTATGACCTCAGTTTCGAATATATGTTCCTTCTTCTTGAGGGATTCTAGATACCAAGGATAATTCCTCTTCTAGTTCCTAGTCTACTTGTATAAGTGACACTTATCTAACGACTTTTCTCTCTTTAAATTCTTTTCTTTGCCGGCCTTCTTCTAAGGCATATTTTTTCCCTTACATTTCTTCTTGTAATATTTGCTTCATTCAACGAGCATGGCTACTGATTTGTCATTTCTAATCAGTTCCTTGGCCTATTGCAACATATTGCCTATCTCTTGAAAGCTAGCTTTTAGCTTGTTTATATTGTAGTTGAGGACAAACTAATTAGAGGATGTGGGCAAGGGGTTCAAGATGGCATCAACTTTTGTATCATCATCTAATTTAGAGCTGAGAGCCTCTAGTTTATTTATGAACCCTATAATCTTCATGACATGGTCATGAACCAGTAGGTTCTCAAACATCTTAATGATCATTAATAGTTTGAGGGCCTTTAAATGGGCAAAATGATTATTCTCTTCATACATGACCTTAAAACTATCTAGGATTTCTTTATAAGATGTTATCTTATCAAATTGTTTCTAGATAGAATTGTCTAGTGAGGTGAAGATGTAACATTGGGCAAGAGAGTTTAGTTTTTCTCATCACATTCCTGATATTCCTTAATTTTTACTTCAAAAGTTTCACTAAGACCTTCTAATACCTTCTGGTTGGCAACTTTTTCCAATTTCTTAGACGTGAGGACTAAATTATGGTCATGTATTTAATCTATGTAGATGGGTCCTTTCAACTTATTTTCAACAAGTAATTTAGTGAATGGTCTACATGCCATTTATGATAAATTGCACAAATTAGCAATTAGTCTACATGTTTTGTAGCATATCTTTCCACTAATTTAACCAATTTTCATGCCAATGACAGAAGGCATTTAGAGATGTCATAGTGGCTCCTAGATCAGTTTAGGTCACAACATAGTGGCTCCCATTGACTTTCAAAAAGTCAGGTTTAAATGGGACCAAACAGGCTAGGGTTTCCTTTCTAGAGAAGAAACAAGAGAATGGCCCATAATGTGGGAAATGAGTCAATGATCTATGAGATATCATGGCAATGAAGTGCATTAAACCATGATGGGCGTAAGGAGCCACATAAGGTCTTGTCATAATGGGCTAAGCACTTATGGCCCTTGTGTGAATCTCATTCTTATAACACATATCATCACATGTACTTGATCAAAATCAACTTAAAGCTTGTAAAATCTAGGCCCACTTAGATTAGCACACTATCATCCTATTATTGAACCCATCTATCAAATAATATATGTGTTGTTATATGAACCCAACTGTAAAAAATAGTTCAGCCCATATAGTAGTCTAAGTTGAATGGGCTTATCATTTTTGCGCAACGATCTCCAATTGGTTTTCCAATGTAAACAAACTAAGAAAACCTAATTTTCTAGTTATTACATTAGAAAAATCCTATTACATTTTGTTTAAGAAAAACAAAAAAATAAATTACAAATTTTGTATGAATATCAAAATTGATTCTACCATAGAATTATTCCAAATAATAGAAAAAAAAGATAAGGATTAAATTTTAGATCATTAGCCCAGACTAAGAACTGAATTCTTAGTTCACATGATAAACTAGGTCAAATCAGCTAGATTAGTTTAGGCCAATTTGATCATTGTTTCAAATTTGATTAAGTTTAGTCAAAGAACTGAACCTAGTGCTTTGATACCACCATTTGAAGGGCTAGGAATCAGATTTAAGGTGGTTGAACCTATTATAGTTGTTGGCCGAATTAAAAAAAATTCCAATCCAAATCGAGAACCGATTTCTCGGTATTTTGAAATCTATAATTTCTGGGTCAATCTTGCATTGAACCGGTTTAGGCTTTCATCAGAGAGAGTGTTAGCCTTGATATTAATTTTGTTTGACAAAGGGGTCGATTTTATCACTATGTTCACCCATTCATGTAATTTTCCAAACTATTCCAATATGCCCAGATATTTGACCTTTAATGAATCTCACTAGCTAGCATATCAAAAGCATTTTAATCAAAGACTTAGTGCAATATCATAATCAAGTCTCGAGTTAAGTGCAAATTTCCAACTTTGCTTATCTATCTCTAAGGTCAAGGGCATAACTAGAAATTGGTATAGGTTCATTGTTTCTTCCAAACACCCATGATTATGTTTGGAATCTAGCCCTAGCAGCCAAGATAGGCTACTCGGCCAATTCAACAACACATCAATGCCAATCTTGTTAGGATAAACTCCTCAAATCTATCAAATGGCTAAGAACATTTTAAACTAACACAAGCCTTATAAGTGTCCACTTTAAGGAGTAATTCATAGAAACACACCAATTGAATGTAAAACAATAATGTACTTATATTAAACAAACTAAAATGTTTGTATACATCAATCTCATTGGAACTAAGGGCATGCACTATTTAACACTCCTAAGTCTGGCTTCCAAGTTTTTTTTTTCTTATTTTATTTTTCCCTTGATCTCAACCTTTGGAGTTCCCTTGTGTTTTCTCACTATCGTACTTGATTCCTTATCGACAAAGTAGGGTCTATATGGTGCCAATTTGCCAATCTTTCAAAGATTGAGGTCTTATTAGATAGGACAAAACATGGCTTAGGGCAAGACTCAGAAACAAAGGATACAAAGCTCAAACACTCTTTTTGATATGGGTTTTGGATTGTAGGTTTTAACCTTGGTAGATAGCTGATTTGAAAACTAGTCGTACTGTCGTTCATCTTTAATTACTCTAAGACAATTTGATTTGTTTAACTTTCATGATTTTTAAGGTTGATCCATACAAGTATACAAAGTCACAATGCTTGTTCAAGTATTTTTAAGAAATTCTGTTCAAATGAATTAAAGCTCTTTACTATCTTATTCTTAACTCCACAATGAATGACTAAAGGAGTTCTATATCAATGGTTATGCAAGAAACTTAGTTCAAGAACATAGGTAGCCAGATAGGATGCTCATCAATAACCTGCTTATTACAGCTTTCTTTGAGAGCCTACTTTATACATATACCATTCAAATTATATATTTTCAAGCATTCTCATAACTTAGTTCTCTTCCCAAATTATGTAGCAAGGATTATTCTGGTTTTGGAAGTCCTAGTATACTAACATTTTAGGAGGCATGATTAAACTTTTATTCTTCATTATGTGGGACTAAAACCAATGCTCATGGTTTAAGCTCTACTTTGATCCTAACATTTCAATGGAGTTAATTTGGAAATTTTTATCAACTTTCATTACTCTTTTGAATTTGAATCAAGCAGCTTTTTACTCGTACCATAAACTTTATTTGTTAACCATATTGAGACTCAAATGGCATCACATAATCATTTAATATTTTCAGAAACACAATGAATTATACTCTACCTATCAATGCATGATTTCCAAGACCACACCATATTTCCAAATTATTAGGTACAAGATGCCTAAATATTTAGTATGGCAAGACGGCTTATAGAAGTATGAGAAACAATTTAGTAGATATCTCTTTTAATTGGCTATCTCAAGGCTTGCTTTATCATCATAAATATTCTTTCTATGAATGAATGCATTAGCTATCTTGCATTTATCATGAAGCCAATTACTCACAGAAATCTCTTTTCGTAACACTCTAGCACTCTTAATGCTTATATTCTTTTGGCTCAGTTTGGAAAGAGTACAAATACAAATATGTACAATGCAAATACATACAAAATAGTACAAAATATAAGGTTTTACACTACAAATTTGTACTTGTACTCCTTCCAAACCGAGCCTTTTGAATTTATTTGTCTTCCATTTTAGTTTTGGGTGGTTGTTGTACCTTATTTGCAGCATCCTATGATATAGCATTTTTAACCTTTTCTTATTCAACTTATTATAGAAAGCAAGTATTCTAATGACTTAAGGTTTAGGTTCAAAGTTACCTCTTCCTTTTCTTAGGCATTCAAGAGTAATGTGCTAATTCTCTCTGATCATCGTTTCCTTCTTATGATGAGGAACTTTCATTGTTGTATAAAATTTCTATCGCTCTGGGCTTTTCTCCTCCTGTTTGCTCACTTGCTACATGCATTACCATGTTTCTCTTGGATTCCATAACTCAGTTGGCTCCCTCATAGGCAACCATCAAGATTTTCCATATATCTTGAGCCGATTTAAAGGCTGAAATCCTATCAGTCATTTTGGTTTAATGCACAATAAAGACTATTCATAGCTTTAGCGTTAAGAGAAATCTTTTTCTTATCTTCTTCAATCCATTCCCAAGGTGGTTTCTCCAAGGTAGCTTCTCCATTGATTTTGATGGGCTTATATGATCCATTTTTGACAACTCTTCACAGTTCATTATCTCTAATTTAGTAGAGAGTTTGTCTCCTAAATTATCTCTAATAACTATTTATCCTTTCCCCCACTTTTTACCAATATCTATGTAAAGAAAGTTTAAATTAAAAAAATTAAAAATTATTGAAATATTCTAACAAAATTATATAATAAATTTTAAATATTTATTAAAAACATAAAAATAATTACAATATATTTAATAGTATTCATACTATGAAGAATTTTATATTTCTTAAAAATTCATCACGAAATTATGTACGAACAATATAAATTATGATTTTCTAAATTATTCAATTTAATATTCAAATAATAAAAATTTAACATTAAAAAGTAAAATGTCATTTCACTTTTTCAATAACTAAGTATCCTAAATAACAAAGTATTAAAAATAGATAAATAATTGGATAACAAAATATTTAATATTATGTAATAACTAAAATAAATAAAATTCAAATAATGAAAATTTTAAATATTTTATATATTATTTAAATATTTAAACAATTAAATATTTTGACTAATGAAATATTTAGCATAACTAGATTTTAAATAGTTAAAATAATGAAATTACGTAACATATTTAAAACATTTTGGAAAACTAGAAGAATAATTATAACATAATATGAAAATTAAAAATGACTTAATATTTTACAAAATTAATAACGAAATTATGTAATAATATTATAAATTCTAATTTTATGGATTATTAAATTCAATAAATAATTAATATTTTATAATTTAAGTAATGGCATTATTTAAATAACTAAATAGTATTGTAAGTAAATAATTTCACTTATATCAATTAATAATTATAGAAAATTAGTTTATAAAATTAATATTTATTAATAATGATTTTAAAGTATTAATCTATATTTATTGTATATTTATGAATATAAAACTAGTATTTACTTTATTTGAAGTAATTATTTATTATTTTTTGTGATGAATATATTTTCAATAGTTATTGGAGATTAAACTACTATTATTTAACTTTTTAAGTTTAATTTATTGGACTTACTCTATTTATTGTATATTTTTTTAATTTATTGATTAATATATTAGAGATTAAACTATTATTCGAGATTATACTATTTATTAACTAATTTAGTATATTTTTTAATTTTTTTTGTTTTTTTGTAATTATTGTATTTTTATAGTTATTTATTGTATTTCCATTATCAATATATTTTCAATAATTGTGTATTTTTACTATAAATTTTTTAATAATTATTGGAGATTAAACTATTGTTATTTATTAGAGATTAGACTATTAATTTATCTAAAATTAAGAGTGTTAACGGGTTTGTTCAGTTTGGTTGTAGGCTGTTTCACCAACCAAACCGACTTGGTCAAGTTGGGAGTTGGTCACCCAAAACCGATTGACCATTAATGAAAACTAGACAACTCGGGTTGTATTAATTTGAGTCAATTTTCGGTTTGGTCGGTCGGTTCAAAAGATCTAAACTTAAAAAATTAAATTTAATTAAAAAATCACATGCAATGGCATTATTAACAAATAAATTTAAAAATTAAACTTAAGATATAAAATATTTTAGACTAAGAAATATGGAAAATTTTGAACTTTCTCATATATATATATATATATATATATATATATATATATAATATAGATATATATGGTTTGGTTGTTCGATTTTGGTTGATTTACAAATTTCCCAAGTGAAATTGATCCAACTTGGTCAAGTTGGGAAATTGTTGAACCAAAGCTGACTAGAAATACTAGAAAACCGACCAATAGGGGTCGAGTTGGTTGGGATTTTGAGCTGCACTTGGGATTACCAAGGCCTTCCTAGGGTTGCCAGGTTGTTTGAAATGTGCCTGGGGTTGCTAGGTTCTTTTTGGGGTCGGTAGGGTATTCGAGATGTACTTGGAGTTGCTAGGGCCTTCCTAGGGTTTCCAGGGTATTTGAGATGGGCCTGGGGTTGCTAGGGTATTTGAGATGCACCTGGGGTTGTTAGGGCCTTCCTAGGGTTGCTAGGGTATTTGAGATGCACTTAGGGTTGTTAGGGTGTTTGAGATGCACCTGGGGTTTCCAGGGTATTTAAGATGTGCCTAGGGTTGCTGGGGCCTTTCTGGGGTTGCCAAGGTATATGAGATGCACCTGAGGTTGCTAGGACCTTCTTGGGGTTGCCAAGGTATTTGTGATTCACCTCAGTCAGACAAGGGAAAAAAGGTTAGCACAAGGGGAAGCAAAACTTGTTGTGAGAATAGGCAATCAATGTATACAATAATAAGTCACTATAAACACAGATTTCGGACGAAGAACAAAGGAATTTTATTAACTGATTTGTTTGGTACAGCATTATTCGTTATACAATTTGAGCCATTTTCCATTCATGGTTTCATCTTGTTTGTTTGTGCACAGGTTCCAAAGTACATAGTAACCGATTGGGTGGGCTTTTTTAATGATGTAGGTAAGTGATACATAGGGAAAATAAATTTGGGGTTTTTACTATTCAGTCCACCTCAACAAATCTTAGCTCCACCGTATAGTTGGGATAGGTGCCAGCTCGAAATTTATGACAATGCACAGGCGGGTATTGGTGTTATAGGGGGAGGTGTTTGAAATTTTGAATTGTTGTAGGTCTGTAGTAGAGTTTAGAATTCTAAGGTGGAGTGTAGTGTAGTTTTCCCAAAAAAATTTATGTGGGCCCCACATAAATCTGAAATAAGAACATAGGTATCTTGATCAATGGGAACTAAAATCCCGCTCACCAACTTTCCCCCCTCTCAAAATCTAAAAAGCAAACAGCCCCTTGAAGTCAAATGCTTGTTGTAAGTAGGGATGGCAATGGGGCGAGGATCTTATTCCCTATCCCCGACCCCGATTTTAGAATAAATCCCCATCCTCAACCCCGATCCCCATCGGGGACAAGTTTCCTATAGGAACCCAAATCCACGAATTGTTTTAGTTAATAGTATTTTTTGAAAAATAAATTTACTTAAAATAAATAAAAATTTAATATATATATATATATATATATATATATATATATATATATATATATATATATATATATATATATATTTTGGGGTTAGGGTGGGTCAGGGACCTCATTCCCCATCCTGACCCTGACACCAGTCGGGGATACCTATTAATCCCCATCCTTGTCACCACGTCACCAAAGCAATCCCCATCCCCAACCCCATCGAGTTAGGAAAATCGGGTACCCGTCAGGGATGTGGAAAATTGCCACCCCTAGTTGTAAGTCATATTAATGTATTATAATTAAAGAATGTTCAAGTTTAACACTAAGGCTCACTTTGTTTAGTGTGGAAATTTCATTTGCATTACTGTAAATACATGGGAATGTAAATAGGATGCGTAAATTGTGGTATGCTTGGTTTCTCTTATTTGTCTGTGAGAAGTAAAATCAGGAGTAAAAAGATGTAGTCCCCACCTTGTATAAAAGAGAATGGAGGTAAAAGGAGGGTTACCTGTTTGGGATTGAGGTAGGGAAGCAATATGATGTCGTTCCCACTTTGTATGAGAAAGAACTTAGTTAGGGGGACGGTGGTGCAAACTTTGTATTAGTTTTTGAGATAGAAAATTTGACTACCTATAAATACAAATGAAAAATGAAGTACAAATCTTGTATCATATAAGTGCAAATTATAATTATAAATAAATTGATGCAAAATGAGCTGGATGCAAAATTTGTGTTCAGTTCAGATTTGCACTGCAAACAAACAGAAATTGCAACAAGAATTTAAATTCAAATATAAGTATTATCTGAGACTAGAGTGAGAAGGTTCTAGCTGTCGTCGACATGAGTTGGAATTTCAGTACATGAATCATGTTTGGTGTAGTCTTTTACAATCTTCAAGTGGCTCTCAATAGAAATAGTATGTATAAAATTTTAAGACATTTTATGTGGCAATATAATTAATCTGTTCACCAAAATACTACAAGGTCATTTTATAGTATTATATATATGTATATATATATATATATATTTAGTTTTTTACATTCTTCAAGTGGCTCTCAATAGAAATAGTATGTATAAAATTTTAAAACATTTCATGTAGCAATATAAATTATCTGTTCACCAAAATACTACAAGGTCATTTTATAGTATTATATACACATACACACACATTGCCTTCATAATCAATTCATTAATGTAATTTTACTGTTAGATATTTTTAGTTTTTGAAATATTTGTACTTATTAATGAATTAATCTTATCACTAATTATGCAATATTTAGGTTAAATAATCACTTCTTCTGTAAATTAAGGAATATAATGATTTTACAAGTAGGTTGTAATTAATTGTTTGTCCAATATTTACTATAATTGGTTAGTACTTTTGAGCTCTGGGCATTTATTTATATGCCTACACAAAAATATTTAGTACTTGATATGGTTAAGTTAACATAATTTCAGGCCATAAACATAAGAATATTGTTCAATATGACTTAGGAAAATTCTTTAACTGGAATTCAATAATTCTATGCTCTATACTACTATACTACTATAACAAGTGCAAATAAGTGGCAAGTGTTTCTGGAATTTTCAGTGGACGAAATTGCACCTTTAGACTTGAATACAGGAGAGCAGATATGGTAAAAATGACATTTTAATATTGTAATAAATGTTTTGTTTTCTTTGATAGTCAATACTGTCCCCATTGTTTAATTTAAATGAGGGAAAAAGTGATGGTATAAATGTCATTTTATGTTAGCAGTAAATGTAAAGGACAAATAACGAATAAAGATGATTCGCAAAGGTTTTGCATTTAATTTTTATTATTTCCATGGACAAAATTGCCACCAATATTCAACCTTAAATAGAAGAAAAGTTGAGGATGAAAAGGGTATTTCACTAATGCATTTAAATGCCCCTAATATTCATCCTTAAATGAGAAAAAAGATAAGTATGAGAAGGACACTTCATGAATGCATACAATATTTCTTTATAATAATATGGAGACATTCTTTAACTTACCAAATGAGGCAGGACGTTTTGAAAAATGTGCATTTTTATGAGAATAAAGTGACAAAACAAATTATACATGTTAGTGCTCCAAGTTTAAATTTACAAGAATCAAGTTACTAATAAATATTAAAAATAAAATAATTCAATAATTAATAGTTTTAATCTTAAATGGTTATTCTAGTAGAGCTACATCAAATGCATTTCATTTTAGAATGACAAAATGAAATAACAAAGCAAGATGAATACTTTTTATCAAAAAATTAAGTTGAATTGTATATGCCCTAATCTCCAATTTATGTACTATACATACTTTTGTTATGAATAAAAGAATATTTATTTCATGTGTTATTGGATTGTTTTGCTAAATACCCATAGTTCATATTAGTATTATGTATGATATTATATGATTGTCATAATATAGACTCAAAACTTCACAACCAATGGATACACTTGGGGAAGATTATACTGGCAAAGATGTTATTCTCAAACTGCCCAAAGTAGTGGAGTAGTAGATCTTAGCAATTCGAGTTGTGATTTAAGGTGTGCGGATGAGTGTTTACAAGAAACATTGAATTGGATCAAACCTAGCATGTTTCTAGACTTTCAGATAAGTGGAACAACTGGGTGTTGCTTTTAATCCCTAAACTTGATACTAATATCAGATTGAGTATCAGACATGTCTGCCTTTATTATACCAACTAGTGAGATCCTTCTAGGGTCAAATATCTGTGTATATTTGGACATTCAATGATGGCACACCAATTGATGACCAATGTGATAGGATCTACTACAATGTTAAGACATATATAACACTTTGTACAACTTCCTCTTTAGACTCCTGATTCTATCAATAGTAGAATTATCTAAATCCTTAATGAAAGATCCAATGGTGTTGGGAGTTGGACAATATGTCATAAAGACAGAGAGGGAAAAAGTCCTTCCCTTAATATGGTGTCGAGTGCTTTTAGTAAAGAGATTGATTGCAAGTGATTAATTGGGTTTGTATTGACTTGATTATCACATAATAGGCTGAACCAATAGACTTGGGCCTTTAGGATGGTAAGGTTACAAGTGATTTCAAGTGTTTAGATACTTAATGAGCCTAATCACTTAATTAAATAGTTATGGTTGAATTTTCTTGCAATGGATAATTAAAACTTAAGTGGCTAGCAACACTAGCTTACATAAAGCATGTAACATGTTGACTCTCTCATTAAGTTGTGGGTCCCACATCATAGAAGTTATAATCTCCTAATTGGATAAGCATTTTTCAAAAATATTAGAGTGGTAATGGATAATTAAAAGTCTCACATAAGAGTCATAATTAAACTATGTGCTAGCTGAATAGAAATATTAGAGTGGTAATGGATAATTAAAAGTTTCACATAAGAGTCATAGTTAAACTATGTGCTAGATGAATCTAGTAAGACTAAGATTTGACTAGTTAAATGAATTCCAATCTAATGGTTGGTTTAAGAGCCTTAGACTCTCTCCATTCTAATCCTAAACAAGATAGGAGTTATAGATAGGTTAGGAGAAGGTTCTTGCCGCCCTCCAAACTCTATGAATATAAAGGAATTAGAAGGGAGCAAACAATGTATGTTCTCCCATTCTAGATAAAATCGACCCCACCATTATGGGACCTTTTAGTTAGGGTTTCGAACCCCATCTGACCATACCTGTTATCCAACTTTCTTAGCACTATTCCAGAATTGTTTTGGGTAAAAATCAACACCCAAAAACATGAGAAAGGTCGGACTTTTGCTGTCGTAAATTCTGGAGAGAATTCCAAGACTACAAGGATATAGTTGCACCATCTTCAACTTGTTGCAGTGTTTCCAGGGAGATTCAAGCTTGAGCATGAATACCACTTTCATTTTTGCACTTGTGGACATCATAATCAAGTACTACACTCAATCTTGATCCAAAATATTTGATTTTGGTCCAAGATCCTAAACAATCCAAAGGAGAAAACTGTTTTTTTTCTCTCTTGTTTGATTTCAACATTAGGGTTTCAATAAATTTTTGAAAATTTGCCTGTCTAATTACTGGTGTTTTTTCACTATATGATCACAAGTTGATCATTTTGGAGAGCAAGTAGAGGATGATCTTGCGTTCCATTTGTTGCATCTGATATTGCAAAATGTTCAGAGGATGAATTTTGTCCTTTGGAAACATAGACAACCCGTTGATTGTAAAATGTTTTCTCCTTCCCAATTTGGAATTTGGAGAGAAGGATTATTTGGAAAGCATTGGAAACAATTTTGAATAGGGAAGGAAGGGTTTGCAATATTGTACGAAAATGCAAGCATTTAAAATTTGAAAACAACTCCAAAGCTTTTAAGTAGCAAGAATTCAGGTTTGAAAACTTGTTGTAAGCATTAGGGAAATGAGGGAAATATTGGATTTGCAACCGTGGCAACAGTTCAAAAAGGGTTTGGGAAGCTCAAGAGATTTTTAGTGAAAATGAGGAGAAAATGACAGAGAAGTTGATGTTGCAGATTAAATGTGGGTAATATGCAATGGGAATGTTTGCTTGAAATGGTTATTTCTGTGCAATAAAGATGTTAATTGTTGATTGGCATGTGGATGGATATAAATCAATTGAGTAGAAGTTCTTTTGCATAGCTAGAGCAATCAGAGTATGTCGACGATCCTAGCTAACCTTGCCTAAAGAGTAATCACAATAGCGATATTAATATATTACCTTGCTTCAAGATACACCTAGTGGCGATAGCATCTCAGGTAATCAAAAGCTCTTGTTGTTGTACATTACCTTGCTTAAAGAAAAACCAGATCTTACTTCGTTCTCTAAGGCTAGTGCTCTCATTTCTATTTTGTGAATATATCTTGGATTTTGGATGTGTTTCGATCTAGATTATTTCATGTATGTTGTGTGGGTGATAAAACATCACCTTGTTATTTTTTATTGCACTCAAGTGGTATTTTCTTTGTCTATAAAGGGCATTCTTGGTATTCCTCAGTTCGAACTGTTTGGGAATAAGAACTAAGAAAGGAATATATCCTTAGTAGGGTTTCTTTTTCTAAAAAGGTATGAGAGAGAGAAAGGGCCTTTTGGGAGACTGGGAGAGAGTAGAAGAAAGAAGGAATGGTAGAATGCTTCTTTGTGTTTGCAACATACACTTGGGTGTGGTGGTCCTCTCTACAACCTTTTCCTTAACAAAGGGGGTATTCTAGCAGGTTTGGCTTTCTTCATAGTGGTCTTCCAGGTTTAAGGTGACATTGTGGAGGTGAGGATATTCTTTGTTTTAGTTTCAAAAGGGGTTTATAGTTATGGGATATTTCACAACAGTGGTAGAGAGATGTTGTACACAAATCTCTTGTATCTTTTTATTGGTAGTGAATCAATAGCTTTGATGGCTTTGCTCATGGATGTAGCCCTCATTGGGTGAACCACATAAATCTTTTGTCTCCTCTTCTGATTGCTTGTTCTTTTTTACTTTCATTTATTTAAACTACAATTTACTTTTGTGTTGGTGGATATTTGTTGGTTCTGAGTTATTTTTGAGCTTTGTTGTAGTAGTCAATTACTCTGAAATCTTTCCATGAAGCAGTCGACTATTAAGGGTAGTGTACTATTAGTAGTTGGTGTATCCAGAAGCGTGTCGTTAGCCATTTTGGAACACTAGTTTTAATATTTGTAAGTTTCTTTGTTTCTCATAATAATTACAAACACAGTAAATGGTGAGAACGGGTCGTATTCACAAGGAAGCGAGGGAAAAATCGTTACGAACTTTAATCCGGATAAAATAACACAATTGAAAGTTGCGGAAACAAAAAACTTTAATTAATTGAACTGGAATCCATTAAAATAAAATGCGAACAAAGCTAGAAGTGAAAAGTGTAGAGGAATAAATAAATAACAGAAGTAAATAAATAAAAGAAACTAAATAAAGAGTCTATAATTCAATTAGAGGTAGCAGTCTCTGGATCTCTCTTTTGACCCTCAAACTCCTCGAGTTAGGCCTTCCATCTTACTTGACTGAATCCCAGATCTACAGAAAAGAAAGCAATAATTAAATTAGATAAAAATAAATTGCAGAAAGGAAAAATCGGAACTGGAAATTAAAGGACGAAAGTTAAATCTAAAACTAAAGTAAACTAGTTGGGATCCGAATCCAGATGTGGCAGTAGTGGCTTAGGGGAACTGCAAGCAAGAACCCCTTAACTTGCCTGGGCATTCTCTTCTTCCTCTACCCTTGAACTTCTCAAGATCAGTCTTTCATCTTACATAGGGGCAAAATCCAACCCCTTCTCAGGAGCCCTTGGGTCATTTTTATAGAGAATGATGGACACAACTGGGATTAGAGAGAAAGAGGGAGGCAGTAGTTGGGTTTTAGCAAAGATATGGGCACCCTAGGGTTTCTAACGAAGGGTTAGGATGGTTCTGGGTTGATCCTAAGGCTGAGAAGAGAAGGAGAGGGCACCCAATATTATGTAGGGTGGAGATTAAGGTGCCTAGAGTTGAAAGGTGGAGAATAAAAGGAGTGGGTGGCACCCTAAATTCGATGGCTGAGATAGAAAATGGAATTGAGGGTTTAGATCTAATAACTAGGGGCTGAATGGTGAGGATTAGAAGTTAGGTGGCGCCCTAAGGTTAAAAAGCTTAAAAGAGAGTGTCCTAAAATGAATGGTTGAGATTAGAAGGGATGAAAGGTGGAGGTTGAGCAACTAAGGGTGGCTAGGGTTTGCTAAGGATGAAAAGAATGAGCTAGAAGGAGCCCTAGGGTTTGCTAGTGAGAGGGGCGCCATTCTGGGTTTAGCAGATAGGAGGCGCCCTCTTGTTCTCAATTTTTCACAAAACACCCATTCTCTAAGCTGGACTTCACACCAACTTCCCAAAAACTGTATTTCAGCCATGTAACTTCCCCAATTTTCCACAGAAGTTGCATAGAGACTCTCAGAGGTTACAACATTGAATTTAATTGGGAAAATGTCACACTTTGACTATTCTAAGGATGAAAATACTCCTAAAGTAATGCCCTTAAGGTATCAAAATATAGAGTCATCACACCCCCAACTTAACCATTGCTAGTCCCTTAGCAATGCAACCTTAAAATTACATTGAGTAAAGAAATCATTCCCATTGCAAGATCATCCCTCACAAAATTAGCCAAGTATCATGATTCTGGAATTCTCAAACTTTGTTTATATCGGTATTGGGCTTAAGGGGTAAAACTATCATACTTTGAATATCGTAGAAACTTGGCTTAAAATCTTATTTACCCTTCCATTTGCAGACTATCTTGATAAGATGAGATTGATTTTTCAAATCAGGTGGGTATTCTTCTTATCATTTTTTACAATGGATTTCTAACCCTGAATTTGATATGCGCACTTATTTTTATTGTTACCTTCCACCGTTTTACGTGAATCTTGACACTCGCCTTAGGTGAAGAGACCCGGTTATGAAGTGTTAGGTAAGTGTCTTTGGCATTCTCTTTTCTGTTTGACACGAATCTCAACACTTGACTTAGGTGAAGAGACCCAGTTACTAAGTCTAGGGTGTCCATTGACCTTTTATTCTTTTTTTTTTTTGCAACATTGTTCAGGGTAGTCCACTGTTTCTAACAATTTAAAGAATTTTTGTCTAATTTCTCCATCTTTCTTTTCTTATCTTGGTAGGGGCAAACTTGAGAGTATTTTCCAATTTCTAAACGGTTTCGACAATATTCAAATAAGACCAATTTTTACTCCTATCACTTGCTTCCAATTTCTATAAAATTCAATATTCTTTTATTAGTTTCCTTAGCATTTTTTGTTTGGAAATCTCTTTTAATGAAAAGAAATTTTAAATTTTCTAGTGAAATTTTAATTCTACATATTTAAAGGCTTAGCTTCTCAATTTTTTTTTTCTTTTCAAAATTTCATTTTTTTTCTCTTTCCTCACCCCCCCAACTTAAGTGCCATTGTCCCCAATGGCATGACTACCCTGATGCAAAAAGAACTTGGGCCAAAGGGAACATTCATTAGGATTTTCCTAGGGGTTCAAAGTCTGCAACCTGGTCTCAAATTAAAAAAAAAAAAAAAAACTCAAATCCTAACAACAGAAACACTAAAAACAAAGTTGGGTTGCCTCCCAACCAGTGCTAAGTTTAACGTCTTCAGCCAGACACATTCATTCACTTCTTCCATCCAGACTCTCAGATTCACTTTCTTCTTCATACAAACTGGGCTCAAGCTGGGCTAACCAAGGGGTAGACAAGTCATCCAAAAGATCGTCCACTAAAAACTTTTAACTGGACCTTCTGCTCCCCAAATGAAATGTCCATTTCTCCCGATTTATAGCTAATGTTTGCATTGGCCATTGCTAGAAACAGTCATCCTAGGATTATCAGGTTATGGTTTAGTTCCTTGGGTGGAGTCAGGTTTAGGACAACAAAGTCTATAGGGAAATAACAATTCTCTATCCTGACAATGATGTCCTCGATAACACCTCGAGGAGTCTTGACCGACTGATCAACGAGTTACAGAATTATCGAGGTAGGTTTTAACTCACCGATCCTAAACCTTTCATAGATAATGGACGGAAGCAGATTTACACTAGCCCCAAGATCCAATAGGGCTCAATGAAAGGTGATTCAAGAGATGACACAACTTATGAGAGGAGCACCCAGGTCTTTCATCTTCTGGGGTAGTTGGTTTAGGAGGACTGCACTAGCATCTATCGAGAGCATCACTTTTTATGGGGCCGCTCATGGCTCCCTCTTTTGAGTGCACAACTCTTTCAGGAACTTGGCATAGGCGGGGACATGTTGAATTGCATTGTTGAGAGGGATGTTAATATGGACTTGTTTGAAGAGCTCCCCGATCTCCTCGTTGTGAATCTCTTTCTTCTTTCGCAACGGCCCGACTGTGAGTGCAGTTGGAAAGGGGACCATAGGTTGGTTCACTAAAGGTTCTTCTAAAGTTTCCTTTCTTTCTTCTTCTCCCCCCAACTTAGGGTCTTCTTGCTCATTTTCTTCTTCTTCAATTTTCATTTCCTCACACAGGTCTTCAAAAATTCTCCCACTCCTTAAGGTTGTAGGGTGTAGATGGGCTCGGTTGTTGGTTAAAGGTGAAAAACTGATCAAGCTTCTAGGCTAAAAGATCTACCATGTCTAATTTTCTCGAGATGGCATTCAAGTCCATTCTTGCCTTGGGCTCTGTATTATTCCTGACTTCATAGAGCCCTGCCCTCTTTGTGGGTTCCACCGACCTTTCATAGGAATACAAGGATACATTATTGATGGAGTTTTCACTCAAGGTCTCAAAAAACGCATACGCTTCATGCTCACTTTTGCTCATAAATGCCCCCCACAGGATGCATCTACCATTTGCCTGACTTCATGCTCATAAAAGGCTTGGACAATTTGCCACTGGGACAGGCCATGGTGTGGGCATTTTCTCATTAACTCCATTCTCTCCCAAGCCTTATGAATTTTTTCACCCGGTGTTTGGGTGAACCCAGTGATGGCTCTTCTCATGGTATTGGTTCGTTCTATAGGATAGAACTTTCTAAAGAATTTTTGTTGCATTTCTACCCAAGTTCTAATAGGTCTCCCTATAGTTCCAAACTAGTGTTTGGCCTTATCTTTCAAGGAGAAGGAGGAAAGAGTCAATCTAAGGGAATCATCATTGAAGTTCTGGATCCTTACAGTGGAACAGATTTCTAGAAACTCGTCTCATGTGTTTGTATGGGTCCTCACTCGGGTTCCCATAGAAAGAGGGGAACATCTGGGTTGTGTGCTTGACTTAATCTCATACTATAAGGCTTGAGTATCTGGAAATTGTATGCAGGATGAAGGGTTATATCGGGTTGGAGTGAAGTATTCCTTCAACTTTTTGAGTAGGGCATCATTGATTCTTGCCATTTGGTTGCGATGTTGATGATGGAGGTATCTCCCTATTTCGGGTATGGGTTCTATAGTTTCTCTCCTTAGAGATCTCCTTCCCAACATACAACTCAAAAGTCCCTTTTTCTTCTTGTTGAAAATTGAATTTTAAATTTTTGAATTTTAATTTCAAATTTGGATTTTGAAATTTAAATTCTAAAATTTAAAATCAATTTTACTTTTTTATTTTCTCTTTTTTTTTAATTTAAATTTTTGAAATTTAAATTCAAAATTTATATTTTATATTTAAAAAATGCAAGCAATTTGCACACACGACCTATGGGCTATCCTAGGTTAGCCAGGTAAGAGGTGGAGATGTGGGAGGCTCCCCTTGCTCTCGCAAGGACTTAATTAAGTAACCAAAAAACCTGCTTAGGCGTAGCCATTTAACCTCTTTCCTTAGACACCAACTGTCGGTTATGGAAAGTAATTACAAGCTTCCCTAAAATTCAGCACAATTTGAATCAAATGTGAGACTCCCTAAAGGGTCTTGCTATCCAAATTCTATATTAGGGTTTAGGGTGAACCACATGTGAAGGGTGGTGATTTTTGGGCCAAGGAAGGATGATGAAATCCCCACCTTATCTTATTTAAGTTGAACTGCCTTTAAATAGATTAATGAAAAGAACCAAAATAAATAAAGAAAGTGCCACTAATTACAATGCATGAACAATTATTTCTACTATGCAATTCAACAATTAAACATAAAATAATAAAGCAAACTAATTAAACAAAAGGAATAATTAAAATAATAAGAAGAAAACCTAACACATTCACAACTAACAATGATAATTTTAGAAATTAAATAAACCTATATGATGCATGCTCTAGAATATCAAACCCTAAATGTTGGAATGCAAATGCAAAACGTTTTAAAATATTAATTAAAATTTTAATTAATTAATTAATTTATTTTTACTTTATTATTATTATTTTTTTGAAATTTAAATTCAAATTCAAATTCAAATTCAAATTCGAATTCAAATTTAAATTTAAACTCAAATTAAAAAATTTGAACAATTTCCTATTTAACAATTAATTAACTAATAAAAGGGGAATTAAATAAAGCAAAAAATAATTATTGCAAATAGAAAATAAAAAATTAATTATGCTAAAAAGAATTAACAACTACCAAAAATAAATTCTAACAAGAGAGAAAGAAAATATCTACTCAAAAGGTGAAACCGAAAATAAAATAAAATAAATGATTATGCGGCAATAAAAAGATAAAATAAAATAAATGAATAATTTTTTTATCTGAAAATAAAAAAACCCTACTAAAACATAAATTTGAACAAGAAATTAAAATAAAGAAGAAAATAGATCTAGAAACAAAACAAAAAGAATAATACTAAAAAAAATAAATCGGATCTAGAAAAAAATTAATTAAAAATTCAAAAATCACTATTCTACCAAAGACAAGAGTTCAAAAATAAAAATAAAAATAAAAAATAAAAAATAAAATGGGATGACTACACCTAAAACACAATCCAATTAATCTTCTCTTCTCTTCTCTCTTGTAGTCTCGCAATGCTCCGATAGCCCACCTTTCGCTATTTCGTCCTACAAAATCAAAGAGAAGTAAGAACTAAAATGAGATAACAGATCAAGTAATAAAACAAAAATAAAAAAAAAATAATGAAACTGATTTGGATAAAGCAAATAAAAATTTTTCTCCGTTGCTTCCCCAGTAACGGCACCAAAAACAAGGTGTATCTGGAAGCATGTCATTAGCTACTTCGGAACACCAGTTTTAATATTTGTAAGTTTCTTTGCTTCTCATAACAATTACAAACACAGTAAATGGTGAGAACGGGTTGTATCCACAGGGAAGCGAGGGAAAAATTGTTATGAACTTTAATATGGATAAAATAACAAAATTGGAAGTTGCAGAAACACAAAACTTTAATTAATTGAACTGGAATCTATTAAAATAAAATGTGAACAAAGCTGAAAGTGAAAAGTGCAGAAGAATAAATAAATAAAAGAAACTAAATAAAAAGCATGTAATTCAATAAGAGGTAGCAGTCTCTGGATCTCTCCGTTGACCTTCGAACTCCTCGAGCTAGGCCTTCCATCTTACCTGGCCGAATCCCAAATCTGTAGAAAAGACAACAAAAATTAAACTAGATAAAGGTAAATTGTAGAAAGGAAAAATCGGAACTGGAAATTAAAGGACAAAAATTGAATCTAAAACTAAAGTAAACTGGTTGGGATTCGAATCCAAAGGTGGCAGTAGTGGCTTAGGCAAACTACAAGTAGGAACCCCTCATCTTGCTTGGGCGTTCTCCTCTTCCTCTACCCTTGAACTTCTCAAGATCAGCCTTCCGTCTTACCTGGGGGTAGAATCCAACCCATTCTTAGGAGCCCTTGGGTCCTTTTTATAGAGAAGGATGGACACAATTGGGATTAGAGAGAAAGAGGGGGGCAACAACTAGGTTTTAGCAAAGATATGGGCGCCCTAGGGTTTCTAATGAAGGGTTAGGATGGTTCTAGGCTAATCCTTAGGCTAAGAAGAGAAGGAGAGGGAACCCAATATTATGCAGGGCTGAGATTTGGGCGCCCAGAAATGGAGGGTGGAGATTAAGGCGCCTAGGGTTGAAAGGTGGAGATTAAAAGGAGTGGGTGGTGCCCTGGAGTTGATGGCTTAGATGGAAAATGGAATGGAGGGCTGCGATCTAACGACTAGGGGCTGAATGGTGAGGATTAGAAGTTAGGTGGTGCCCTAATGTTAAAAAGCTAAAAAGAGAGTGCCCTAAAATGAATGGTGGAGATTAGAAGGGATGGAAGATAGAGATTGAGCTGTTAAGGGCGGCTAGGGTTTGCTAAGGATGAAAAGAATGAGCTAGAAGGTGCCCTAGGGCTTGATAATGAGAGGGGAGTATGGTAATAAAGTCAGAGGAGAGCCATTCTGGGTTTAACAGATAGGAGGTGCCCTCCTGTTCTCAGTTTTTCACAAAAACACCCCCTTTGAGTTGGACTTCACACCAAGTTCCCAAAAACTGTATTTCAGCCATGTAACTTCCCCAAATTTCCACAAAATTTGCACAAAGACCCTTAGATGTCACAACATTGAACTTAACTGGGAAAATGACACACTTTGACTATTCTAAGGCCAAAAATACCCCTGAAATGATGCCCTTAAGGCATCAAAATACAGAGTTATTGGTAGTCAACTACCAGGACATAGTAGTAGACTACTAGGGCATAGTAGTTTACTACTAGGCATAGGACCCTCAACAAATGGTACTAGTGCATCCAAGTTTGGCACACAAAGGTGTTTATGACAATGCTCGAGGAAAGGAAAGTGTGGTAAAATGACAAGTAATCAGTTTGAGTTTGAGAAGTTTGATGGAACAAAGAACTTTGAGCTATGGAAACTTAAAATCTATAACATTCTTGTTCAACAAGGTCCATATAAAGCTTTGCTTGGAAAGGAAAAGAATTTGGAAAGCATGTCAGATGATGATTGGGATGAAATGGACATTAAGACGGTTTCTACAATTGGCTTGTGTCTGGTGGATGAAATAGTATTCAATGTAAAAGGAGAAAAGATAGCCATGGGGTTGTGGACAATATTAGAAAGTTTGTATCAAATCAAATCTCTCCTAAATCAAGTACTGTTAAAGAAGAGGAGGTATTGCTCGAAAACGAAGGGATGAAGGTCTCCAAATACTTGAACATCTTCCATCATGACATACTTAGTTAGTTTGAGAGGATTGGTATAGGTATGGAAGCGAAAGATAAGGTGGTGACTTTGTTGTGCACCTTTCTAGATGGTTAAAACTTTAATTTGTGCTAATGTTGACACTCTTTTGCCTAAATGATGTATGTAGTGCTTTGCTAGCTGATGATTTAACTTCGAAAAATGCATCATTGGAGAGTTCAAGGGATAGTGCAAATGAAGCACTAATGGCTAGAGGCCGACAACTTAAGTAGAGTAACTCTACCTAGAAGAACTCAAGAAGCAAGTCCAACTACTATTCAAAATCAAGGAACCAACAAGAAAAGGATAGTTGTTGGCATCGTGGTAAGAAAAGTCACTTTAACAAGGATTGTTGCAAGAGGAGTAATTCAAATTCAAACAAAAGAACTAATAGGGAGAAGAATGGGACCAAGCCAAATAATGAAACCAACCGTGTTGAAGAATCAACATCTAGGATAAATTGAAGATGATGTGCTTATAGCTAACAACAATCACACTTTCTATCAAAATTGGATTCTTGATAGTGATGCTACTCCCCACATGTGTCCACACCATACTTGGTTTTACTCTTATCAACCTTGTGAGGGTGGTTCCGTTTTGATGGGAAATAACACTACAAGCAAGACAATGGGGATTGGAAGCATATGATTGAGGATGTTTAATGGAAGTGTTAGAATTCTTGAAAATGTGAGGCATGCACCAAGATTAAAGAAAAGTTTAATTTCTTTACCGGAATTGGATTCAAGTGGCTACAAATTCACCAAGCAAGGTGGAGTTGTCAAAATTTCTAAAGGTTCTTTGGTTGTAATGAAAGGCATTCGGGTTGGAAATTTGTATAAGCTATTTGGAAGCATGGTGGTTGATCATGCACACATGGTGGAAGAGAGTGATGGGTTTCAAGCAAGATTATGGCACCGAAGGTTTGGTCACATGAGTGAAAGAGGTATGGAAGCTTTAATGAAGCAAAACCTCATTCTCATCAAATTACAAATTGGCAAAAAGGAATTTTGTGAACATTATGTTTATGGAAAGCATCATAAAAGAAGTTTCAAGGTCGGGACACATACTAAAGGTATTCTTGATTACATCTGTTCCGGTTTGTGGGGGTCCATCACGGACCATTTCTTATGGAGGTGCATCCTATTTTATCTCTTTCATTGATGATTATTCAAGAAAGATTTGGGTGAGATTCTTGAAGTCCAAGGATAAAGATTTTGTAGCATTTAAACAGTTAAAAACTAAAGTTGAGAAGCAAACCAAAAAATGCATTAAAGTTGTCTAAATGGATAATGGCTCGGAATATAGAAAGGGATGAATTTCTCAGATTTTGCAAAGATGAAAGAATTATGTTTGGATCCCAAGTCTTAAAAATGTATGTTTGTTGGCTATGCTGATTTATGGGATCCAAGTTCTAGAAAAATCGTTATTAGTCAAGATGTTCATTTTGATGAATCTTGAGTACTTTCCAATATTCTGGAAAGGAGAGAAAATGATGCTAGGAATGAGGTGGAGTATTTGGAACTTGTAGCACTCCATTTGAACCTGATATAATTGGGAATGATGGTGAAATTGAAGAGAACATTGAGAATCTTCCGCGAATACCATTACCTTTACAAGACCGTCTAATAAGTGAAAGACATTTTCCAACTCGCCTTAGAAATTATGTAGTTTCTATGACCATGGAAGCATTGTTAGTAGAGGATGGTGAACCTACTTGTTTTCAAGGAGCTATGGATGATAGCAATTCATTGAGTTGGAAGCAAGCCATGAATAAAGAAATTGATGCTCTTCACAAGAACCAAACCTGGGAGCTTGTGGAATTGCTTAGGGGCCAAAAGGCGGTTGACTGCAAATGGGGGTTGATGGAAAAGTTGAAAGGTATTAAGCAAGGTTAGTTGCCAAGGATTTTTCTCAAAATGAAGGTACTGATTTCTTTGAAAAATTTGCACCAGCTGTGAAATTGGTTTTCATTCGGATTATTCTTGCAATTGTTGCTATGCTTGACTTGAAACTTAAGCAAATGGATGTGAAAACTACATTCTTGCACGGTGATCTTGAGGAGGAGGAAGTATACATAAAACAACTAGAAGATTTTGTCATTGAAGGCAAGGAGAACCTTGTTTGCAAATTCAACAAGCCATTGTATAGTTTAAAACAAACTTTAAGGCAATAATACAAGAAATTTGATTCCCTTATGCTTGGGATTGGCTATTAGACAAGTGAATTTGACCATTGTATTTACATGAAATTCTTTGATGGTGGAACTTTCTTGTTGCTAGTCTTGTATGTTGATGACATGCTACTAAAGTAAAAATTAATGAGCTCAAAGCACAATTGAGCAAGTCTTTTGTGATGAAAGACCTTGGTCCAGCGAAACATATTCTTGGAATTGAAATATCAAGGGATAGAAGGCATGGTACTTTGTCGAAACGGTGCTTAGAAAATTTAGCATGGGGAAGTGTAAGTTAGTAAAGACACCATTGGTAGCCCATTTTAAGTTGCCTTGTGAAGAAAATAGATGGAATTCCCTATGCTAGCCTTGTATGGAATTTGATGTTTGCTATGGTATGCACTAGACCAGATATTGCTTATGTCGTTGGGGCGTCGAGTCATTTTATGGCTAATCCATGTAACATGCATTAGGAAGCTGCCAAATGGGTGGTAAGCTACTTGAAAGACACTAGCAATTATGTGGTAAGGATTTAGAAGTAAGTTATGCAAATGATCTTGATAAAGGAAGGTCACAATAGGATATGTCTTCCATTTTAGGAATGGTACAATCCGTTGGATGTCTAGATTACAACCAAAAGTTTCATTATCTGGAATGGAGGCTGAATGTTGCAAGGAAGTGGTTGGGCTTCATGGTTTGATGTGTGAGCTTGGCAATGACTTTAAACCCATGAAATTATTTTGTGATAATAATAGTGTTGTTTGCTTGGCAAAAAATCTAGCTTATCACAAGCGGTTCAAACACATTTCAGTCCCGACAACTCATCGAAAATGGAAAGGTGCATTTGATGAAAGTTGACACAAGAAAACTTGGCGGACATGTTAACAAAGACATTTACCTAGAGAAGTTGGAGTACATGAAGTTTGACTTCTCTAGGGATTATGTCAAGGTGATTATTTCTTAAATGTCTTGGCAAGGGCTATCAAGGTGGAGATTGTTGTGTGGGTGATAAAAACATTAGCATGTTATTTTTTTATTGCACTTAAAGTGGTAATTTCTGTCTAGAAAGGGCATTCTTGGGTGTGGTGGAATTCTCTCTACAACCTTTTCCTTAACAAAGGGGGTATTCTAGCAATTTTGGATTTCTTCCAGGTTTGAGGTGACATTGTGGAGGTGAGGATACTCTTTGTTTAAGTTTTCAAAGGGATTTGTAGTGCTGGTAGCATCTCTTGGTGGTTATAGCTTAGAGTAATCAAAATCTCCTTGCTTCAACCTCTAAAGTCAGGACTCTTTTTTCTTATTTGTTAGATGTGATTTCCATCCTTCAATCTTTTAATTTCTTCATGGTACTCTGGTTTTTAGCTAATTGTAATTTCTTTTGTAGAAACTATGGAAGCATCTATTACATATTCTATTTCATTTAAAAATGTGTTGAATGAATTGATTTCTAGTAAGCAAATACCATATCCAAGAATTGTAGTTGAAGATGTAGAGTGGGAATTCAAAGCTATAGTAAGCATTAGGCTTGATGGAGACACTTGGAAGTTTTATCGGAAGTTAACTCCAACCAAGTTAAGAAAATAAACCAAGAAGTGATAAGCAGAACAAATGGAGAATGGTTCGATGGAATTATTGAACCATTCGAACCCTGTGTATTTATAGATGAATAAGTACAGTTTGGGTACAACAATAGTTGGAGAGAGTTAGATAACATTGAACTCTATCAGATAGAGTTTATCATAGATTTAAACTCTATCTGATAGGGTCTATCTAGTTAGTTGACTTCTATCCCAATCTAGATAGACTTACATCTGCAAAAGGAGATCTACTTGTAGATGGAGATCTATCTGATGACATGGCAGCTCCTAAACATGATGGAGTTGAAGAGTCTTCTTGAGAATATGATCCTATAGGAAGTGAAAGTTGACTTCTATATGACGAGTCTGAGCATGGAAGACCGGATGGGCTACAAGGTAATAAAGTGACAGAGCAGATGGAAGTCGAACTCCAAGATCCTGTAAAAGATACTGCAACCAAATTAATTCGGTGGCAGTATTGGCAAGGGACAAAAACTCTGCTTCTGCACTAGATCTAGCAACAGCCTGCTGCTTCTTAGCACTCTAACTCACTAGATGAGAACCAAGATAAACACAATACCCGCCAGTGGACCGGCGGTCATCAGGGCATCCTACTCAATCAGCATTAGAAAAAGCCAAGAGTCTGGTAGAGGAGTGAGAGGAGAAGAACAAAGTGTGATCTAGGGTATATTTGAGATACCGAAGAATATGCTTTACTGCTATCCAATGCTCATCAATGGGATTATGTAAAAACTGACAGGCCTTTTTGACTGCAAAGCTGATGTCAGGCCTAGTGAGAGTAAGATACTGCAGTCCTCCCACAATACTCCTGTATTGAGATAGGTTAGAGAGAGGAGACTTATGAAGTCTAGAGAGTTTAGCACTTGCCGCCATAGGAGTAGAGAAAGGTTTAGTCCGGTGTGATCCCTGTGTGCTTCAATACTCAAAAAATAGTGGAGATCACCAAGATCCTTGAGCTGAAATATACGGCTTAGTTTGGCAATAATATAATGGATAATAGCTGAGGAAGTGCTAGTAAGTATAACATCGTCCACATATAACAAGTAGACACGGTGAACACCATGAGAGTAAATAAAAACAGAAGGATCAAAGTTGGTACGAAATCCTAATTCAACAAGCTTAGAGCTAAGGTGTAAGAACCAAGCTCTAGGAGCCTATCAAAGCCCATAGAGGGCTTTAGACAACTTGCACACATTATTGGGCCGATCTGCATCCTCAAAACCCTTAGGCTGCTACATGTAAATATTTTTAATTAAAAGTCCATTGAGAAAAGCATTATCAAAGTCCAGTTGCCAAATAACCCATTGATGAGAAATGGCAAGAGAGAGGATAGTATGAGTGGTAGTGGATTTAACAACAAGACTAAAAGTGTTAGAAAAATCCATACTCGGGATTTAAGTAAAACCTTGAGCAACAAACTGGGTTGTATAGCGATCCACAGAACCACCATGTTTTTTTTTTTGACCTTGTAAACCCATTTAGAACCTACCACATTCATTGAGGAATGATACGGAACAAGATCCCAAGTCTTGTTCTGAACAGGAGCCTGAAACTCCTTGAACATTGCCTCACACCAATGACGATGTTTAGAGGCTTGGGAATAAGTGCTAGGTTCAGATTCAGTAGAAGCAACAAAAGCAGTATAATAGAGGGGCAGAGGGTACTGACTAGCCAGAGAGGCTTCAAAGCGCATGGACTTGGAGACGATAGTATGAGTGCACCGAACTAGAGCAGGGACATGTTGTGTGGTGTTCATTAGATCCTAAACCAACCGAGTCCGAGGTCGAGTGCGTGGAAGTTCATCTGAATCAGAAGGAGGATCAGCACTTCCAACATTACTATCACTGGAATCAAAACTGGGTACATCTGTCCCGGAAGATGTCTGGGGTGATGACGAAGCTACAAAAACAGGTTTTGATAGTGGAGACATACATACTGGAAGTAGGTGAATTCCATTAGGGCTGGGTGCTGGAGCTGAAGATGGTGGTGGCAATCCAAGGAAACGATCTTCATCAAAGATGACATGGCAGCAGATATAAAGTCGTTCTATCTTAACATCATAGCAACGGTACCCCTTGTGAGAGGAGTTGTACCCAAAAAATATGCAGAGGGAAGACTGAAAGTCCATTTTATGTCTGTTGTACGAACAAAGAAAAGGATAACATGCACAACCAAAAGTGCAAAGTAGAGAATAATCTGATGTGCGCTAAAACAAAAGTTCATATGGTGACTTGCCTTGAAGGGTTTGTGAAGGAATGGGGTTGATTAGAAAAACTGCAGTTTCAGCTGCATCAAACCAAAAATTCTAGGGAGAGAAGCGGCGACCAATAAGGTAAGGGTGGACTCTATCACATGGCGATGCTTCCTTTCAATCATACCCTTTTGCTCATGAGTGTGCGGACAAGTGAGATAGAATCCGATGCCTTGAAGGTCAAGATACTATGAAAGTCTCTAGTATTCCTCTCCCCAGTCAGAATGAATACATTTAATCTGATGTGCACTAAAATAAGAGCTCAACATGCCATTTAAATTTGAGAAAAATCTCAAACACATCAGATTTACGACGCATAGGAAAAATCCAAGAAAATTTAGAAAAAGCATCAACAACAACACATAATATTTAAAACCATTATTTGACTCAACTGGGACTGGTCCCCATACATCTGAATAAATAAGTTCTAAAGGACTATTGTAAGATGATGACGAACTAGGGAGGGGAAGACGATGACTCTTTCCTAACTGACAAGAATGACAAACTGAAATATCAAACGAGCCATTATAAGGAAGATTGAACTGAGACAACACTTGCCAAACTACTTTAACTGAACATGCCCAAGTCGATGATGCCAAACTCGAACTGATGCCTTCTCGCCAATAAATGCAGTACTACTAGAAGATGAAGGAATGGATGCTGAAGTGGAAAACTGATAGAGTCCACCTTTACTAAGCCCACGGAGTAGAACTCTCCCCATATGGCCCCTCAAGAGAAAATATGAAGGATGAAATTCAAAGACAACATTGTTATCTTTGGTAAATTTGCTAACAAAAAGTAGGTTATTTGTAATAGAGCAAACATGATATATATCCTTAAGATAAAATTTATTTTTATCATGAAAAATAATAGAAGAACCAATATTTTTAATTTCCAAACTTGCGCCATTACCAACTTTCACCTGGTCAAATCCTCCATAGTCCGATTGAATCTGCAGATTGTCTAGATTGGATGTGATGTGGTGTATGGCTCCAGAGTCCGGATACTAGGCTGGATCAAACTGTGACGAGGAACCAGTGTGAAAAGCAGTAGCTGGATCCGGTGTGAGATTCTAAGTAGGTTGCCGATCTGGACCAAGATAGGAGATATCAAACCTGTGTCTGCACTTCCAAACACCATGGCCAGGGATGTTGCACAACTGACGGATAATATTGCTATGTCCGCAACCTCTTCCAGAACCATCATTCTGGTTCCTACAGCCGCCTCTACCTCTGCCGTGCTGTGAACTATTGCGTGACTGGTGGGAGTGTTGTGAGTTACTTTTATTGTTTGAAGCAAAATTGGCAGAAGCTCTATCATCAGATTTAGTAAAATGATTTTCTTTGAGACAAGACTTATGATTGAGTAATGGGCAAACAATATCAACAATTCTTAGTCTATCAAAATTGGGTCTATTAGCAATAGTAGTAATAATGGATTCATATTCAAATCCAAGTCCACTCAAAATACACATAACAAGATCTTGTCAAGAGACATGTTTAGAAATTATAGAAAGATTGTCAAGAATACCTTTGGCCTTCTGTATGTATTTAGAAATAGAAAGAGTACCTTTCGTGATACTCTGGAGTTGTCTCTTTAATTGCAAGACTCTGGAATGTGAGTGGGAAGCAAATGACTCCTCCAACGCACTCCAAACTTCAAAGGACGAGGACATACCTATGACCTGAGCTAGGATATCCTCAGTAAGTGATGAACGATCCAACTGAGTACCAATTGATCCAGTTGATACTAGTGATCGAATGCTATGTTGATAATCTTCCTTGATGAATCCTTAGGATTGTCAATTTCTTCAAGAGGAGTAGAAGTCTTCCCTTCTACGATACCCATGAGTTTGTGAGTACGAAGAATGGGAAGAAGTTGTGCTCGCCATAGCAGGTAGTTGTCACTCTTCAACTTGATAGGGAGATAGTGAGAGACATTTGGAATTGAACCTGGTGTACCTATTGCAGATGGTTGTGTCAACGACCCTAAGTCGTTGATCTCTCCTCCTGTCGAGCTATTGAAAGAAGCCATGAGAACTGGCTCTGATACCAAGTTAAGAAAATAAACCAAGAATTGGAAAATAAAGCAAATGGAGAATGGTTCAATGGAATTACTGAACCATTCAAACCTTGTGTATTTTTAGATGAAGAAGTACAGTTTGGGTACAACAATAGTTGGAGAGAGTCAAATAACATTGAACCCTATCAAATAGAGTTTATTATAGATTTAAACTCTATCTGATAGGGTTTATCTAGTTAGTTGAGTTCTATCTCAATCTGGATAGAGTTACATCTATAGAAGGAGATCTATCTGATGACATGGCAGCTCCTAATGATATGGTAGTGGGGTTATCCTCAATAAACCGAAAAGGAGACGAAACAAAATGCTGCCTATAAAGCCATTAAAAAAATCTCAGAGCACTTCAACATAATAATTAAAGATGCTAACTTTGAAGAGTTAAAATATTGTCACTCAAAATGCACTAGATTTGATGAACTCATTCAAGTTTTGGAATCCGAAATTTCCATTTTGAAGAATAGGCTCCATGAAGCTATCTCAAAAAATGTGATGGAAGAGGACGAGGGTCATAAAGAGGAAGAACATTCGATCGGTAGGCGAAATTAGAAATCATTCTAAATTTATCAGTTTGAATTGTGGAAGTTGATATTTTGTAGTTGTAAACTAGGTATATGTCTTGCATTATAATCCATGGTTTTTAAAATCGACCTGGAGAATGAACCAGTTAGGGGTCCAGTTACCAGGTCGAATGGTCCGATCATTCGAACCGAACAATCGGCCCATTCTAACAAAAAAATAAAAAACAGTCAAAACCATTCAAACGGTTCAAATGGTTAGCCACCTGGGTCAACAGTTTGCTGACCAAAATCAATGGTTTTTTGAGAAGTCCCGATTTTGGGAAAAAATGAAATTGGTCACCTAACCGGTTCTAGGTTTTTCCAGTCCAGTTCGGTTTTGAAAACCATGTTATAATCTATGGTCAACTGAAGTTAGCAAAGCCTTAGCTTGTGCCTTTCTTAATTCTAGACTTTTCTTTTGGGTTTGTATCCTTCTTAGTTAGTTTCATGTTAAATTTAAGGGAAATTGTCTAAAACTCACAATGACTTTTGTCACATCCCCAACCAAGGTTAGGCATGAGTTAATGCCACATGCTTACTGGCATGTAAGGCTTTACTTGTTCACAATCAAATCCAAAATTCTGACAATAACTTTAAACCAAAACAAATGATAAACTAAATGTAAAATCACATAATCTCTAGCAACTTGAGTTCCATTAAATGTCTAAGGTTTTAGTGAAAATTATTGTCTACAAAAAAATACAAAATAAATATAAAATCTAGCTAATAAACTCTACTACAAGTTCTAATGTAAAGAAAATTTGTACTAGTGTTCTCTCTCTCTCTAGCAATTCCAAACAGTAGTTATTCTTAGACCTATTCATGGGTCGGGTTGTGCTTTGCCTGTTTATGAACAGAAAATGTGCAGGCTTGAGCTTGAGCCCGGCCCGGCCATCAAGGCTAGATCTTGAGCCTGAGCCCGGCCCTAATATAAAGCCCGAAGCCAAACTTGTACAAAAAATGTCTTATTTTGAGTGTACTTTTATAAAATAATATTATATTAATTTAGTAATAATTTAATAAATTAATAAACTAATTTGTATTTCGTAATAGAAAATTAATATTTGTTAATAATTTAAGAAACAAATACATTATATATATAACATAAATGCTTTTTTATTATATGCAATAGTATCGAGCCAGGATCGGGCACGGGCCAAGCTTATTTGAGAAAGCCCGAGCCTGGCCCAAAAAATGATCGGGCCTGGTATTTAAGGCCCGAGCCAGAGCCCAAGCCCATAGGCCTGAAGTTTTGTCCAAGCCCGAAAAATAACTGGCTAGGTCGAGCCGTCGGGGCATCGGGCTACCCGGGCCGTGAACAGGTCTAGTTATTCTTCTTCAGCATCTAAAAAGGAGGAGAAGTGAGAGTAATGAGTATGGCCCTCAATAAGTAACATTTCATCCCTCCTAATTGGACCAAGCATGCGGAAGAAAACAATAATACTAATAACAATAAATAATTCATAAAATCCCCATATTATTTACAAGATAAGTTTCAAGCCACTTCATCTATCTTGGAGAAGAGAAATTTACATACTCAAAAAAAAATTATCAAACTTTCTAATGGTTTACAAAATCTTAAGAACAAGCATGCGAAAGAAAATAATGAGAACGACCCTCAGTAAGTTACATTTCATCCCCCCCAATTGGACCAAGCATGTGGAAGAAAATAATAATATATAATAATAACAATAAATAATTCATAAAATCCCCATATTATTTACAAGATAAGTTTCAGACCATTTCATTTGTCTTGGAGAAGAGAAATTTGCACCTCAAAAAAATATCAAAGTTACTTACAGTTTACGAAATCATAAGAACAAGCTGAATGAAACACATATAATTGATTGGAGTCGATATATTCAAATTAAAATTCAAAGTAACATAGAAATTTCACATGGGTAGACTACGGCCACTTTCACCCCAGTGATAAGGGACCACATATATGCCCTATGGTGAGGGCCCAAATTCAAAATGGACTAGTCCAAGAAGCCAACGTATTCATCCCCAATGGTGGGGTCCAGAACATAGTAATATATTATTAGAATATAACAAATGCATCAATCCACACATTAGTTTCATAAAACAAATTTAACATAAGAATAATAATATAGCTAAGTAAAGAATATCAAGCTCACAAAAAAAAATCAAAAGGTGTCAAATATCGGTGTATTGCAATGGTTAGCAAAAAAAATTATCTATATTCCAAATTCATAATATTCACACGCTTGGATCCCAATTCAAATAAACATAAACAAACACAAATATATATAACCAAGAATTTTTCTTGGTTAATTTAATTGATAGTTGACAAAAAGAAAGAAAAGAACATGCGTTACCACAAATGGATCAAACATTTCTTCCAAAGAAAATCTGATCCAATGATGTGCCTCACCCAAGATTTGGATTCATTCCTTATCCTATCTATCTCCAATCATCGAATGGAAAAAAATACGCTAGAGAGCAGATTTTGAGGGTATACCTAGGGATTCATTCATGAGAAATAGAAATTAACAACAAAAATGAGTGAAAGATATTTTATTTACAATGCATCAAATAGCTCTGTTGATTTGGTTTTCAGATTGCTAATGAGAGAAAATCATATCACCAATTTGGAACCGTGGCCGTTTTTCAAAAAAACGATGCCGCATCAGATCCACATAGGCATTTCAACAAAACACCCATGTATCTCATTATTTGGTTCAGTCGATTATTAAAAAATCGGGACCCCACTGATGCATGAAACGCCAAATTTGGTGTATCGGTGAATCGTTTCCCCCAGCGGTTGACTGATGTGTATCCTATGTGGTGCTTAGTCAACACATACATGAAAAGCGGTGATAAAAATCACATTACCTGCCAGCTACTAAAAAACATATAGCTCAACGGAATTTTTTTTGAAATAGTTTTATTAAATATTCCTTTTTTTGAAAATTTTATTTTTATATGAAACCTGAATTTTTTTTGAATTTTTATCATTCTCTGAAATTTCCACTTTTTTGGTTTTATGTATTAAATTTTTATCATTTTGTTTTTTCTATATTTTTTCTTTTTGCTGAAATATATAATTTTTTGAGATTCCTATGATTTTCTGTATTTTCTACAATTATTATTTTTTTTTATTTTTAGTTGAAACATATAATTTTCTAATTAATTTTTTAATATTTTATGTATTTTTCTGTAATTTCTGATTTTTGGCTGAAATATATATTTGTGAATTTTAGCTTTTTATACTTGTTTTCTGCAATTTTTGCTTTTTTACTTGAGATACACATTTTTTTTTTAGTTTTTTTGTCATTTATGCATTTTTCTGAAATATTTTATTTTTGGCTGAACTACTATTTTGTGAAAATATTTATCAATTAATGTAATTGAAATATATATGTTTTAATTTTTAAAACTTTATGTGTTTTCTCCAATATTTATCATTTACTGTATTCTCTAAAATTTTTATATTTTTTCATGTTTCTTATGCAATTCCTATTTTTCTTTAATTTTTGTATTTTTCAAACTCTTTTGCATTTTCCTCTGAAGTTTCCTGAAATTTCTTGCAATTTTTTATACTTTTACAATTTCTCCTTTATACTTTTATTTAATTCTTTTTAGTATTTTTCCTAAGTTTTTATTTTTGCAATTTCTAATGTTTTAAGGGCATTTTAGTCATAAAATAATGTTTAATAAGACTGACTCGCCATTCAGGGGCAGTTTGGTCATGAAAATTGTATTTATGCTAGCGTAGGCAACTTCTGTCAATGAACACTAATGATGCTCTAACGGATGGTGAGCTTTGGAAAACAAAAGCTCACTGACATGGGGTTCCCTGGACAATATGAAAAGTCATGGTGAGTTTTATGCAATTTCCTTAAATCTAATTTATGTTTAATGTTTATCATGCAAAGTTATCCAGTGTTTATATTTTTGGTTACATTCAATGGATTCTTAAAAAAAGGGTGAAGTTAATTGTGTAAATTGCTTTTTCTTTTATGGCAAATATTGATCCATATTTACCCTGAACAAGAATTAAAGTAAATGAGGACAATAGTTTTTCCTTACCATCAAGGAAAATCATTGTCAAATAAATCGCACACTGCAAAGAAACAGGTTTCATAGTGGCACAATATTGAAATATTCCTTTTTAACATAATTTCATGCCAAAGAATATTGTTCAATTAATATGATGATGACTTAGAAAACTAAAACTTCTGTAACTGGAATTCAATAGATACTCTCTATTCTGCATTGCACAGACATATATAGACATATGTTAGAGAGATGAGAGAGACCCCACAACCCACTTTGCTGTAGCCAGGCCTAAGCTCAAGACAGAGTCACTTGGCTCCATTTCTGGTTAACTCTTAGTCAAACCCCGATTCGGGCGGTTCAGGCCTCCTGGGATAAAAACTTTTAATTCTAGCACTTGCCATTGGATGGTCAGCACTCAGCAGCGATTTTGTACATACTGGTATGACCTTCTAACCATGACAAGACAGACACTCATGGAATAAAGTCATCAGACAGGTCTAAAACACGTGCATGAACTAAGGTGGTTGGAGAGGCCAAAGGGAGGGAGAAAAAGAAACAAAAGACAAAGAAAAGCTGATGAGGAGAAATGGTTGGGGCCTAGGACAATTCAGATCAGCTGCCCTAATTGTGACAAAGACATTCCACTCGGTAACAAAAAATTTATTTCTCAGTCTTTTTCAAGTGATGAGAGTGGAATAGTGGATCAGTGGAGGTCTGGGGTCGGTCTCTATCTGTAGCTGATGCTTGATGAGAGATTAAGAGAGAGAGAGAGAGAGAGATCTGGGGTCTCTATCTTTTATTTTGGTGTCACTAATATTAATTAATTAGTGGTAGAATGTGACAAAGGAAGACAAAACTAGGGCAACTGAGAGCTTGAAAAATTGATCAAAAGGAGTGAGGAATTACAGAATAAGAGCAAAGTAGAGACGGTGAAATGGGTGGAAAGACAGAGATGGGGATCTCGTGATGCATAAGAGAGAGAGGATAAAAAGTGGGTCATTGTTTCAGCAAAGGAGTGTGTTTGTTCGTAGATGCATCCCTATGTTATTATATAAAGTTTGGTCAAATAAAGCAGTACTTTGCGGTATTGCGTTAAGGGGTTCCTCTTTTTCAACAAAGGCTGCCCTTCATGTCCTTTTGTAGGAAAAGGGACAGCCCCAACTAACCCCTCACGAATCCTAGACGAGATTTCGGATGTCTCTCCCCCCTCCCCCTCTTGTCCTGTGAGGCCTCACGAATACCACGTTTCCAGAGACACACCTTGTGGGTCCCACCACCCCCTTTATGTGACGTGGCATGTGCCATTGTCGTTGCACTCGTGGGTCCCACTTGACCTCTGTGCTCTCGCCCAATCAAGTGTCAACCACAGCCACAGGGCACAGGGCACAGATGACTGACGGGACTGAGGAAGAGAGCTAGCATCTCCGCCCCACCGCCTGTCGCCCCATACAACGTGCGACTGTCACATGTCCAGTCGCACACAGTGGGGCGTTCCGGCGTGCGGGGCTAATGGGCAGCCGTTAACTCGTTTGATTAGCTCCAAAACGAGCTCAAGCTTCCTTTCAATGGAAATGTTTTGGCCATTAGTTTTTGGTCGATGATCTTATTGTCTACTTCGAACGAATTGTCTGTCTTAACAAATAAATTAAAAAAAATAATAAAAATTGATTGAACAGATTAATGGATTAACAATTTAACCGTCCGAATTACAAAAGTACCCCATCACGTCTGACTGGACATGTGGCAATTACACATTGTGTGGGGTGACGGGCGGAGGGAGGACTCACCCCTAATTTGTCCAACTCCCACTAGTTAAGGTGTTGTTTGGTATTGAGGTGTTTCTAGATGTCATATAGGATAATTTACTTAAACAGTCAAAATTGGGAATATCTAGAAATCCGCATAACTCACAATCACTTGAAAGTCGAAACACCCAAAAAGTGTATTAAGAAAGAAGGTAGTATTTCTCGCAATAATGACGTGACGTGGCAGCAACATTGCTGATGTAACCTTTTAATATCTCATAAAACCATTGCATGGTATCCTACATGGCGACAACATTGCTAAACCGTTTCACGACTGTTTCTAGTGAGGTATTACGCTGCTGTTTCCAATAGAAAACAACTCACTCACAGTACCAAACACCTACTAAGTGGCTAACTGGGCTGCCCACTAGGTCCTATCAAATAAATTATAAATCTAGTCCCACTAAGATATGAAAGGCGATCTCGGCCCATTTCGTGATCTTGTGGGCTCCATCTAATGACCTTCCATCATCGGCGCCGTCGAACGATTGTGATGTGTCCGTTAATTAAAGTTTTCTCTTTTTTTTTTTTTTTACTTTTCCTGGATGGATTTTTGTTTTAAGATTAGTATTTGGATGTAGAGATCCTGCTTACACGTTATCATTTCACTTTAGGTGATTTCATGCCTACCGGTTCGAATTTTGAAGTACAGAGTAGTAGGCCGGGGGCTCGGCTTAGCTTAGAGCCTTTTAGGTTTGAATAGTGGTGGTTTCTGTTTCTGTGGTTGTTGTATTGGAATAATACCGTTCAAGTGGAGGATTTCCTAGCTAACTTTGTCCTGGAGTGTGTAGTGGGTCCCACTTTGTGGATCTTGACATTCTATTCTATGACCCTATATTCGGTCCACCTTTTACGCGACCCTCCAATAAATAGATAATCGCCACGTCATCTAAAAGAGAAGTGAGGAGACTAGACTGAACTGGCACTTACGCCAGTTTTCTACTCATCTTCTTCCTTTGACCAGGAGAAAATCAGTCCCATTGTCTGAAGCTAATTACATGTGAGTTTCCAACGGAAACCCAAATGAAAAATAGAGGTAGAATAGAAACCAAAATGGGTTTGTGCAATTTCTTTTGTTTTCTTACACTTATCCAATGACCAAGATTTGTTAGACTCCCGATCCTTCCAGACTTTTGATAAATTTTGGCTCGTGCTCTTGCGATGTCCTTGAACTTCAGAAGCTTACACTTCCCTTCTTTTCCATAATTTTTATGGGCAATAATGATATTTTTTGGGAAACAATTAATCCTAATCCTAGCCCAACTAATGGAGTCGTCATCCTAGTTGTTCAGAAGAAGGTTTTCAAAACCGGACCGGACCGGATGGTCGGATCAGAAAAACCAGGAACTGGTTAGGTGACCTATTATATTTTACCCCATAACCGTTATTTTGTCAAAAACCATTAATTTGGTCAGTAAACCACTGATCCAGATGGTCGAACCATCCGAATCGTTTGAACCATCCAACAGTTTTAGTCATTTTTATTTTTTTGTTAGAATGAGCCATCCATTCAGTTCAAGCGATTGAACCGTTTGACTTGAGAACCGGACTCCTGACCGATTCGTTGTCCAATTTGGTTTTATGAACCAAAACACCATGGGGATCATTCTGATGCTAAACATAGACTCCATTGATAAAGGAGGAAAAAATAAATAAAAAAAAATCATGAGTAAATAGAGAAAGCATATAGATGAAAGAAGGAAATGAGAGGTTTAGAGTTTTCGATCTATAAATGAATTTAATGTTTTTTTTTATGCAATTCAGGGTCTATTCGATTCATAGTTGGAATCAGAACTCTTCGGAATTAGAATCGAATGGTATTCCCTTCACATGTTTGGTTTAGTCTAGAATTGGAATTGGAATCAAAATTGGCTAGAATGGATTCTCAATCCCAGGGGAGGGGGAGGGATACGGGGGAATGCCATTCCACCTGGAATGGGAATTGGATTCTGATTCCACCCAACCAAAAAGTTGGAATCAGAATGGACCATTCTGACTCCTCTTCTAAACCCTTATTCCTAAAAACCAAACAAACCCCCATTTATTATATTTTTTTCTTTCATTTTGTTTCCAAAGTTTTATGATATGTGCTTTTAATGCCCTATGATGAGGGGCATTTTGGTCACCCCACACAACTACCGACATGTGGATGTTGTTGGCAACACATCGTCCAACTCAACAAGGCAGCTCGACAAACCAAGACATGGCCATCGACATTAGGTGTGCAGTCGAGATGGGGTTAGCTCAGCCCGCAGACAACACCAACTCGTCCCAAAACCGTTATGTGTGTCGCGCTCGCACGAACACCGTTACCATGACTATAGGAACAACTCACCAAATTGTGTGCCACAAGACTCGTTGGCAACTTGTAACCGCCGCACAGATCTAGCAACTAACAGTCCAGTATGCCCCAAACTACAAAAATAGCTCCACAGAAGACTCAGAGACGTTGCCTAATGGCAACTGAACCTTAGATAGCTATAAAAAATCCCCAGAATCACTTTGAAAGGTATGCGCATAGAAGCTCTTGAACTCTCTCACATATTCTCACTCAAATCCCCTTACTGACTTAAGCATCGGAGTGTCTTCCTAGGTAAAACCTACCCAAGCACTAACTCTTCCCTTTTTACAGTCTTTTCCAGCTTGGCAGTACAGCTCGGCATTGCCAGATAAGAACTTGGTTCGGGCCCAGTTACTGACACAAGGGAGTGAGTAGATAGCGCATCATCAATTGGCATCGTCTATGGGAAACACAACAAAAAGCTAGTGTTCCCTTCTTTCATTTCTTCCTTTCTTTTCTTCTCAAACAAATCCTTCAATGGCATCTTCCGGTAACCCTTCTACCAACAATGTCAACGGCCAGATTCGTACTGTTATGATTGGCCAAATAGACTATTCCGTTACCACCAACTGAAACACAAGGCAACATGAATGTGCCTCCCCCAGTAGCTGATCCTACAACACCTCCTGCGGCAGTTAATGTACAACAGTTCAACAATCTAGTGCGGTGTGTGCACACCATGACTGAGCAGATCAAGTCATGAGAGAATAGGTTCGTCTTCATTATTAGACAATAGCAACAGTAGCACCGGCAGTAACAACAGCAACACCAACAGCAACAACAACAACAACAATTCCAACAGCAGTAGCAGCAGTGACAATATCAACAACTGCGGCATCCAGTAGCGCCCGATCAGCTTGTGTCACATGATGGCCAACAGGTACCGTGTAACAACCAGCAACAGCCGGTGAGTGCCAACCAACGATCAGTAGGTCCCATACAACAACCAGGAAATTCCAAGGAGCAGTTAGTGGCTACCTTCTCAGAATAATGGCATGAATAACAAAGACCCACCTAACCCATGGGTACAAAGCCAAATTCAAGCCCCAAACAGAGTAGATCTAGCAGCTCGAAATGAGCAGGCCCCCACAGAGAGCCAAGCCGAGATTCCTGTTGGGACCGATGTCACCGGTTCCACCGAATCCACTAGGAGGAAGAGCAAGAAGCGTACACACCGTGTAGGAAGGAAGGTATAGCTCGCCCGTGCGAGCAACCAAGCCCAACATGGGGAGAACAGTTTTGTGGCTAGTAGGATAGTCTTTCTCTCAGAACCACCTAGCCTGACACGTGAAACCCTACTAGCACTTGAAATTCTTAAAGCACTGCGTCCAAAGTACTTTTGAGCCCCAACTTTGGAGTCCTATAGGGGAAAGACAGACCTAGTGGAGCATGCAAACAACTTTCAGGCTCTCATGCTCCTCCATGGAGCAAATGACGCCAGCATGTGCGTCGCATTCCCCACAACACTGAAGGAAGAAGCTTGGCTTTGGTATTCTAGACGTCACCAAGATCCATACAAAATTGGGATCAGTTCGCCAAACTCTTCATCAATCAATTTTCCACCAGTAAGAGACACTCCAAATCAGCGACCTACTTGTTCAATGCTGTCCAGAAGTCAAATGAGATGCTTAGGGAGTGTATTCAGAGGTTCAATATGGAGTGACTACAGATCCCATACTTGGATCCCACTGTGCAGTGAAGAAAGGTGTCAAGCATCGCAAGCTGAAATAGGAGCTCAAACTACATCCACCAGCCACCATGGAAGAATTCCTTGACGTAGCTCACCGCTTCGTCAAGGTGAAAGAAGCAATAGGGGCAGAGTCTGAGATAGCAGGAAAGAGAAAGTGTACTGAAAAAGAAGCGAGTACAAGTAGGACCAAGTGAAGGACCAAGTCACCGAAGAGAAGCAAATTGCCAAGAAGGCGTAGCTGCTCACCACGCCACAAGAGCAAGTCGCTAGTCAGAAGACCAGGCTGGCGATCAGCAATGCCACCAACATACACTAGAGTGTTTACCCCATTGAATGCTAAGAGGAATGAGATCTTGATGCAAATCCAATCAGAAGATCAGGCTGGCGATCAACAATGCCACCAACATGCACTAGAGTGTTTACCCCATTGAATGCTAAGAGGAATGAGATCGTGATGCAAATACAGTTCAATGATTATGTGAAATGGCCACCAAAGATGAGGGGCGATCCTACTACTTGGAACCCAAATAATTATTGCCATTTTCACAAAGATGTCGGTTGGACATGATACTGAGCACTGCTAGAACTTAAAGAACAAAATTGAGGACCTCATTAAAAGAGGCTATTCAAGGCGCTTCATGAAAGATGAATGGCAATCCGAAGCAAGAAACTAGTAGGGAGGCACCCCAAAATAGCAGATAGCAGAAGTTGGCCCCCCAAAACCAGCAGTCACAAGAAAGGAAGGTCCGAGGGGCCATAAATGTGATCACTAGAAGCTCAATAATATCAGGTTGCACCATGTCAGCAGGAAAGAATGCAGTAAGAAAGTTAGAGCAAGAGGATAGTTAGCCATGCAAGCGCCCCCAGAAGGAGGAGGCTATTTATTTTACAAAGGATGACATGCATGGGGTCTAGTACCCCCATGATGATGCCCTAGTAATAAAGCTACTGATAAATGACTTTAGAGTGAAGAGGATTCTAGTGGATTCAAGCAGCTCGGCGGACATTTTGTTCGCAAAAGCTTTCAAGAGGATGAAACTTATTAAAGCCGACTTGGAGCCCACCGACATATCATTGGTGGGATTTAGCAGTGAGGTAGTTCGCCCGATTGACAGGGTAAGGGTGCTGATTGAGGCGGGCTCACCACGCCACATAGTGCGCTTGAACATGATTTCTTGGTGGTGGTTACCTCATCACCTTATAACGCAATTCTAGGAAGACCGATCTTACATGTACTGCAAGCTATAGTCTCAACATACCACTTTGCATTGAAATTCCCAATGGACACAGGTATAGGAATATTACCAAGAGACCAACTAGAATCCCGAAAATGCTATGTAGCTTCGCTAAAGGCCAAGGGTAAGATGACAGTTGATATCGACCTGGAACCACTGCCGGAGAACGTAGAAGAAAGAGTTTGCTTAACTGAAGAAACCATTGTAGTACAAGTCTCCAGAATTGAGCCTGAGAAAACGTTCCAGATCAGAGCTCGCCTGAAAGAACCCATACGATCTGAATTGGTAAGTCTCTTGTTAAATAATTTAGATGTTTTCGCTTGGTCAACAACTGGAATGCCTGGTATGTCTTCGCTTGGTCTACCATAACCGCTTGGTCAACAGCTGCTAGCAACAAACTTCATCAAAGAAGTACAATACCTGAGCTAGATAGCAAATCCAATCCTACTAAAGAAGGCAAATGACAAGTGGTAGATGTGCATAGACTTTACAAACCTGAACCGGACTTGCCCAAAGGACAGCTTCCCCCTATATAGCATAGATTGCCTGGTGGATGCGACCTTGGGATTGAAGCTACTCAGTTTTATGGATGCCTACTCAGGCTACAACCAGATCCTAATGGATCCAGAAGACCAAGAGAAGACTGCTTTTATCACTAAAGCAGGCCTACACCGCTACAATGTCATGCCTTTTGGGTTAAAAAATGTTGGGGCGACCTTCCAACACTTAGCCAATTCTGTTTTCTCTGATTTAATCGGTAGTAAGGTGGAGTGTTATGCAAATGTTATGGTTGTAAAAACACATTTTTCAAAGAATTTAATTTTTTATTTAAATCTTGTGTTCAATGTTTTGAGGAAACATAACTTAAAAGTAAACCCAAACAAGTGCACTTTCGGTGTAACCTCAAGTAAGTTCCTGAGTTACATCATTAGCCAGTGTGGTATAGAAGCCAATCCCGAATAAATCCAGGCTATCATAGACATGAGACCACTCAGTTTGGTTAAGGAGACCCAAAGACTAACTAGACGAATAGCAGCTTTGAACCGATTCATGTCTTAATCGGCTGGGAAGTGCCTTCCCTTCTTCAAAGCTATAAAGAAAAACCAAGCCTTTGAATGGACTGAGGAATGCCAACTCACCTTTGATGAGCTAAAGCAGTACCTCAGCTCGCCACCCTTACTGACTAGGCTAGAAATTGGAGATGAGCTTAAACTTTACCTCTCCACGAATGACGAGGTAGTTAGCTCAGTCCTTATAAGAGAAGTAGACAAAGTGCAGCGACCAGTGTACTACGTAAGCAAGGTCCTCCATGCCATTGAAACAAGGTACTCCAACATAGAAAAGCTCGCCTTCACATTTGTGCTAGCCGCTTGAGAGCTAAGACCCTATTTCCAGGCCTACACCATTATGGTACTGACCGATTGACCTCTGAAACAAGTTCTTCAGAAACCTGAGGTCTCGGGGAGGCTTACTAAATGGGCAATCGAGATCAGTGAATATGATATCTGGTATGAACCATGCACAACGATAAAAGCATAGGTCCTGACAAACTTTATTGCCAAGTGTACTTTCAGCTCGCCATCACCTGAACTAATAGAGTTGGAAGCAGAAGCCACATCCAGCGCGGTACCTCCCCCAACTCACGAGATAGTAGGCTGGGACGAGGAGTCCTGGATACTTCATGTGGATGGATCATCCAACTAGGGCGGAAGTGGAGCTAGGTTAATGCTTTACGGACTTAGCAATATAAAGCTGGTGTATGCGCTCTGGTTCCAATTCCAAGCTTCAAATAATGAGGCCGAATACGAGGCACTGCTAGCAGGCTTGGCACTAGCAAAAGAAGTGGGAGTTAAACACATAATCATCTGCAGCGACTCACAGCTCATCGTGAACTAGGTAAATGGGGGCTATGAAGCCCAAGAACCCTCCATGGCAGCATACCTGGCCAAAGTAAAAGAACTCCTTCATAGTTTCGATTCTTGGTTCCTCCAACAAATTCCGAGATTGGAAAACACAAAGGCTAATGCCCTTTCTAGACTAGCGAGCACGATTGACTCGACAAAGTGAACTATCTACATCGAAGAATTACCTCGCCCTTCGATAGATATAGAAGGTGAGGAGGTCACCAACATAACCGAAGTGGAGCCAAGTTGGATCGACCCAATTTACAATTGCCTAAAACATGGAACGCTACTGACAGAAAAGAACGCGGTTCACCGAATAGAACGGCAAGCAGCTCGCTACGTGATAGTAGGTGAGCAACTCTACAGGAGATCCTTCACTTACCTTATCTACGATGCCTAAGGCGAGCTGAAGCGAGCCAAGTTCTATAGGAGATCCATGAAGGCCTCTGCGGATGACACATGGGGGGTAGAGCCCTCGCTCAGAAAGCCTTACAACAAGGATACTACTGGCCTACCATGAAAGCAAATGAAACCGAGCTGGTCCAACGATGTGGCGAGTGTCAATGACATGCGAGCATCCTACATCAGCCCATCACCGACCTGAGATAGTTAACCAGCCCATGGCCATTCACGCAGTGGGGCATAGATTTACTGGGGCCCTTTCCACCAGTTAAAAGACAGAAGAAATTTATGGTGGTAGGAGTGGATTACTTCACCAAATGGGCAGAAGTTGAGCCTTTAGTCACAATAACAACTCGTAATGTCCAGAATTTTTTTTGGCGAAGTATGGCCTACAGGTTTGGCCTACTTAGAGTATTAATCTCAAACAACGGGAAGAAGTTTGAAGACATTAAATTTCAAAATTGGTGCACTCAAATGGGGATAAGACAAAACTTCACCTTGGTGGCACACCCTCAAGCTAACGAACAAGTTGAAGTCACCAACAGAGCTATTCTACGAGAACTCAAAGCTCGACTTTCTCGATCTAAGGGTTTGTGGGTGGATGAGCTACCCAAGATGTTGCGGCATACAGGACCACTATCAAAACAGTGATAGGGGAGACGTCGTTCAACCTGACTTATGGGACCGAAGCTGTAATACCAACTGAGATTGAGATTCTAACTCTGTGATCTGAAGTATATGTTGAAGACTCAAATGAAGAAGAGTTGTGAGCTAACCTCGACTTGATAGAAGAAGCTAGAGAACTCACCTACATTCAGACTACAACATACCAGCAGTGTGTATCTCGGTACTATAGCGCCCGAGTCAGGAAATGCAACTTCAGAGTTGGCGACTTGGTGCTCAAAAAGGTTATGGTACCCGAGCCCGGTGTAGGGAAGCTCGGCCTGAATTAGGAAGGTCCCTATAGAGTTTCTAAAATCATAGGTGGGAACACGTACGAGCTCAAGATGCTTGAAGGAAAGGTTGTACCCCGGGCATGGAACGTGGACAACTTGCATCGATACTATGTTTAAGCAGTGTTTCAAGCAGCTCGCCTATTAGCAGCCTGCTCAGTAGTGATAAATTAACAGTCACATGACGAGCTCGCCAGAGCCAATTGACAGCCTGGTTAGTGGTAATAAAGAAAAGCAAAAATAGCCCTGCAACGAAAGGTAGCTGAACCACATTGATCAAGCAAGTGTCAAGTACTAGAAGAAACAACTATTTCCATTAGTAAGAAGGGGAAGAGGGCCAAAATGGCCTTATAAGAAGCAGGCAAAGTGGCCACTTAAAACCAAAAAAAGAGAAAGAGAAAGGGAAAGTTTGAATAGGTTCAGATAATGCGGGGCACGTAGGCCCAAGAAATCTTATATGAGCATGAAGCCCCCAGATCAGTAGATAAAACCACCAACACCACCACGGAACTATCAGCCGAGCTGGAAAGTAAACTACTCGTCACCACCGATATCATCCCAAGCCTCCTCATCGCCTTCTCCTTTGACCCCCCTCTTTATCATCCTCCTCCTCCTCTTCTAGGGTTAAAGGCTCCTTGTCCACTTGCAAGACGAGCTCACGCGGGACCTTCCGTGCAGTGACAGAATAGACGTCGAGATCAGGAAATAGGGACTTGAGATAGCGGCGAAACAGCTTGAACCCTCTCTTCATCGAGGGGATACCATCTAATGCCCATTGCTTTCCGAACTTAGGAGACTCCAAGTAAGAAGCAATGACCTCCTCCCTAGTTCACTCAGCTCTCGGACACACCTTCTGGGCTCACTTCGACCTCGACTTAGTCAACTTGCGTTGCAGGTTTAGGTTTGCATTGTACAAGCACTGGCACTCCACACACTCTTCCTCCGAATCCAGCCTGAGTTTTTGCACCTCAGCATTGAGCAAACCGACACTATCCTACAAGTTAGCCCTCTCCTTCTGACTAGAGTGAGCACAGTCTAGAAAGGCCCGACCATAGGAGTTCGCCTGCGAAACCAAAAACAAAGGAAGGCACCTTGTAGAAAGAAACCAAGAAACCCAATGAAGGAAAAGACGACAAAACCTAAATAATGCATTGGGTCATTCGAGCCCCAGCTTCCGCAAGGTCCATCTCACCAATTCGATGGATATCCTCGAGAAGAAGTATACCCCTACCAATCCGAAGAGCTACTCAAGTATTGCTTGACCAATCTACCACTTTCGCATCTAGTATGAAAGTAATGAAAGGGGGGATGTCAAATACATAAGGGCCTGCCTCCTGTGCCTCCTCGGTGAGCTGGAGATCAGAAAGTCCTACTCAATGCTCATCGGGTCTCCCTTCCCCTCCAGGTCGACAATGGGAGGAGTGCCAAATGAAGAGACTCTCCCCCTGGACAGCCTACACTCAGCTTGGCACTTCTTACGAGAAGACCTCAACTCCTCCTCAACAGACATCATAGAAGCCAAGCTTTCCATGCCTGTAGAAACAGAAACATCAGTTGTCGAGCTAGCAAAAAGAAAAAATGAGTAGATATGAAACTTGAATAAAACATGCAATATGTGACCTGACAACCAACTCACCTATATGGCTCAGACTCGCCTGCACAAGCATTGACTTGGCCAGAAACTCCTCAATCTTAACACATTCTTGGGCGAGCTACTGAACAGCGGCCTGTAGCTCGGCATCCTTGCACTCGGTGAATTTCTTAGGACTACTGTACTAGGCAGTGTTGACATCCCAACTGCCTTCCTTCTCAAGAAAAAAGAATCTCTGCCTCCAGTCCTTAACCTTGTTGGGAAAGTTAAAAGTCTTCCTCCCACTACAGAAAGAAAGGTAGAAACAGAACGAGCTAGAAACTCTTTTCATTTGCACCAAGGTTGAGAAGGCCTCGAGACTCAAAGGGAATCCACGGTGATGGAACATGCTGATTAGCCCAACCAGCGTCCCAACCCCGTTAGGGGCGAGCTGACCCAGTGACACTCTATAACACCTCAACACAGTGATGATGAATGACTAGAAGCAGGTGCTAAGGACTCCTCATAGACACACAATCCCTCACTGTCATGGCCCCAAGGGTAATGATTAGAAGCAAGTGCAATCCATTGGTAATCATCAGGAATCTCATATCTATGGCATAACTCAACTATCTCCTCCCTGGACAGTTGGATCCGCCTGAACGATCCTATCACGGTCTCTACCTCATCCCTTTTACTTACCAAGGCCCCACCAAAAAAGGACTCAAAAGTATCTTCACCAGAGGAACTAGACTATCGTCGGCAAAGTTATGAGACATGATGAAAAGACAGGAGGGATATTCACCAGAAAATGCAAAAAGGGACCTATAATGACAACAACCGAACTCAAGAGAAGAAGGAACTAGAGCTCGCCAGCAAAAAACAGAGCTTGCCTCAACAGACCAGCACCAGAAACCTACTCGCAGATCACTCTCCTCTCTCCAAAAAAATTCAAAAACAGTGACTGAGTGGGGACCTCGAGGGCCTAGATGGAGAGCCCCAACTAGCAAAAGCACGCTGCCAAGAATCCAATGATGCCAGTGCATGACAGCCTGCCAAGAACCTAATTCGGCGTGCACACTTAACCCATTAGCATGCCCATTTCAAAAATTCAAAAAGCCTACCATCCCGCATGGGTGAAACAATGCCATTAGTGCCAGAACATTCCAGAAAGCGCTCCAGACCAAACCCGAACTAGGCAAACTGAACTAGTGTTACAAGCAAACTAAGCCAATGATAGGAGCGAACTAAACCAGCAGTCAGAGCGACCAGGCCCAAAATTTCCCAAAAGGTTCTACTCTCTTCACCTACTGGATAGCGGCTCAAGAGAGAGGAGCAATTGATGAGGGGCATTTTGGTTAACCCACACAACTACTAACATGTGGACGCTATTGGCAACACAACGTCCAAATCAGCAAGGCAGCTCAACAAACCAACACATGGCAATTGACATCAGGTGTGTGGCTGAGTTGGGGCAAGCTTGGCTCGCCAACAGCACCAGCACGTCCCAAAACTGTTCCATGTGCCGCACTCACATGAACACTGTTACCGTGACTATAAGAATAGCTCACCGAACCATATGCCATAAGACCCATGAGTGACCTGTAACCATCGCATAGATCTAGCAACTGACAATCCAGCATGCCCCAAACTATGGAAATAGCTCTGCATCGGACCAAACCCGAACCAGACAATCCGCACTCTGCAGAGACATTGCCTGATGGCAACTGAACCTCAGATAACTATAAAAAGACCCCAAGATCACTCTGAAAGGTATGTGCACAGAAGCTCTTGAACTCTCTCACATATTCTCACTAAAATCTACTTACTAACTTAGGCATCGGATTGTCTTCCTGGGTAAAACCTACCCAAGCACTCTAACTCTTCCCTTTTTTACAGTCTTTTCCAGCTTAGACCTACATTTTCCAACTTGGCAGTACAGGTCATCATTGCTAGATCAGAACTTGGTTCGGGCCTAGTCACTGACATGAAAGAGTGAGCAGATAGTGCATCATCACCCCACATTATGAAAATTTTAAGAGTTTCTTCTTGTTTCCATTTCTTCTTGTTTCCTTTAAGAGTTTCTTCTTGTTTCCATTTTCAGGTGTAATATTGAATGATTACACCAGAAAGCCTCTTGGAAAGAGGAAAGTTTGGTCATGTCTATTTGACCAAGAAAAATGGTTTTTCATTTTAATTTGACTCTAATTGAAAATTCTCATGTTTTGGTCCTAAACATCTTATTATTCTAGGTTGGATCATTCCTTAAAATTTTAAGTAGTGACTATTCATTAAATTTCATTAAGCTTAAAGTATTGTAATGTCCAGCTATGACCTAAAGAGGTTGGATTAATGATGGGACCCTAGGTCAAGAAGCCCCACCAACCTTCTAGAACTACATGTGCCTAAATGCATTTCCGATTGAGATCTTTATAAAAGGTAGAGATCAATGCTTCATCTGATGACTAGAGAAGAAATAAGAGAATCAATGGCAACAAATACAATGCATTCCACCAAGACCATGGCCATTCTTTTCGGACCTCCAAAATTATATTGAAGACCTCATTCGGTGAGGCTACTTCGATGATTATGTCATATACTATTGATATTGATGCAAGCCCAAATTAGGCAACACTAACATGCTCAACAACCAAGATCCCCCTCCAATCATAGTGATCATAGTTATCTCCAGAGAATGGCAACGGGAGGAGAAAGCTCCTCGGACCAAAGGGCCTATGCTTGGCTAAATCAAGTTGATGGTCAAGCCTAGAAGAAGCCCAAGGTGGATGATCCCATCATGCTCACTGAGGACAACCTGGATGGAGTTTAGACACACTATGATGACACGCTTGTGATCTCAATCTACATTGCTAACTATGAAGTGCATTGAGTCCTCGTTAACACCAGTAGCTAGATTGACATCATATTCAATGAGGTATTCCAAAGAATGAAGATCAGATGAGAGTAGTCTACAGCCTATTAACATCCCTCTGATTGGTTACTCTAGGGGAAGGGCCTTAATAGACTATCTTATTGGTAGACTTCCTAGTGGTGAAGGTCCTGCCATCATACAACATAATCCTCAGCCACCTAATGTTAAACACGCTCAAATCTTTGGTGTCTATATACCACCTCATGCCAGCGTTCTCAACGAAGCACGACATTGAAAGAGTTTAAGGAGAAGAGTGTATTGCACAATAGTGCAATATTGCAGCTCTGAAGGGTAAGATAACCTCCTGAGAAGCTCTTGCCAACAATGTCTTAGACCTTCAAGATGAACTCTAGAGCAGACTTTATCTAGGAAGTGGAATACATGGACTGGTTGGTAAACATAGTAATGGTGAAGAAGGCCAATGCCCAATGGGATGTGGAGGATTTACATCAACTTCACCAACCTCAACAAGGCCTACTAAAGGATAGCTTCACCTTATCGATGATAGATCAACTCATCGAAGCCACCTCGGGTCACAAGATGCTTAGCGTTATAGATGCATTCTCAGGCTATAATTGGATATAGATGTATCCATCAAATCAAGAAAAGACTCTTTCACCATTATCCAAGGGTTATAATTCTACAAGGTAATGCCCTTCCTTCAATTAACATTAGTGCAACATATCAGAGGGTGGTGAATAAAATGTTCAAGAACCAGATCAGCTGAAATGTTGAACTCTATGTGGATGACATGCTGGTAAATAGCCTCAAAGCTGAGAAAAACCTAGCCAACCTAAAAGAAGTCTTCAACATCCTCTACCAATATCAAATGAAGTTAAATTTGATTGAATGTGCTTTTCATGTAAGATGAAGTAAATTACCGGGATTCATGGTGACTCAAAGTGGGATGAGGCCAATCCGAAAAAAACCTAAGCCATCCTAGACATGCCATCTCCTTAGATCATTAAAGATGTATAGTTCCTCAAAAGTCAGATCACCACACTCAACAAGTTTAAGTCAAGGTTTACAAACCAATGCTTGCCCATCTTGGAGAACCTAAAGAAGTCAAAGGATTTCTAGTGGACCAAAGAGTGTGATTAAGCCTTCCAATATCTGAAGTAGTACCTTTGTTCACCCTTTTGTTAACTAAGTTAAGACTTGGTGATCAATTACTCCTATACCTCTCGACTGGGGATAAGATAACCAACTTTTTCCTCATCAAAGAATAAGACAATGTACAAAATCCCAAATTCCCAAACCTATAATAAGTAGCTTTGGGCCTTGTAACTTCGGCATGCAAACTCCAACCCTACTTTCAGACCCATAACATCCTTGTCTTCACCAACCAACCTCTTAGGCAAGTGTTATATAAGCCTGAGACCTCAAGTCAACTGATCAGGTGGACAATTGAGCTCAATGAATTTGACATCGAGTACAAACCTCAATCCACCTTCAAAGCCCAAGCATTGGTTAACTTCATAGCAAAGTGCACATTTTCTACTCTAGCATGAACTAAAGAGTGCCCATCAATTTGGACTCTCCACATTGATGGCTCACCTAATAAGTAAGGCAATGACATGTACGTACTCCTCCTTGGACCAAAAAACATCATCATGGAGTACATACTAAAAAGTTTGACTTCAAAGCTTCCAACATCAAGCAGGAGCATGGAGTCCTCATCACAAGAATCATACTGACCCTATATGTTTTGATGATAACAAACACCTTGAGAGTACTAAAGGTGTATTTAAGCGTGTAGCATCTTTAATAAGCTTTTCTATGCTTAATTGGTATAAAATGCTAGAATTCTACATATGATCAAGTAGAAGCTTTGTTGAGTATCTGTCTGTGCTTTAATGTGATTCTACACCATCATTAAGCTCTCTCTATCTAAGGAAGCTCCCAGAAATCAAGCATGTGCTATGGGGTAGAGATGTAGGAATGAATTGTCGGTAGCAGATCCAAGCCTAATGCTCGAATTCTTGTTGTTATAGATAAAGTGGAGCTCACATTTTATGGACCCTTCGGTCCACCTATTCTATAGACCCTCTCGTAACAATTTGCCACACTATATTAAAAACGACTATGATACTAGAAAGACATCATATATGAAAAACTTGTGACCAATTAATTGGTATCATAAACTTGTTAACCATTCAGAAGTTATTTATCAAAATTCACAAGTGGGCTTTGATTGGCCGGAGCTCTTCTTGTACCATATCCTTATTGCATCATATATTTTCCCTAAAAACATAAGTTAAGGCTTAATGACAATTATCTAGTTATGATAGAACATAGAAGCTTCCAGACTCATTGGGCTAATAGAGAGATAAAAGAGCATGGCCTTTGCAAAACATGTTTTAAGTCCTCTACAACACTCGTGGCTTCCAAGGTCATCGTTTTCATCATCTTATTTCTCTCCATTGCAAGCTTTTCTTTGTTGTACATGGCTCTGTATTTCAACCTCTCTACGGAATTGATGCTCAACTTGAGACTATTTCAGTGGGCTCTTGAAGAGTACCTTCAATGCTACAATATGATTTATTGGTTACTTTGTTTTAAGAGTGTTGAAATTAGGCTACGTTTGGTAGAGGTGTAAAATCGAACCGGGATAAACTTTGCACCCTGGTTCGATTTTGCAAGCATTCGGTAAACATGTAATTTTACATGTTTAATTATATTGGTGTAAAATTACATTTTACCGTTTAATTATATCGATAATCGATGTAATAAATACATCAAAATTTTTGATGTATTTATTACGTCTCTTGCACTCTCTCTCTCTTCTCCTCCTCTCTCCTTCTTCTCCTTCTCTCTTCCTTCAACAAGAACAGAGAGGCTTACTGCAACCCAGTCTGATAGTTGGTTGGAGATGCCGGCAAGTAGTAGTTATCTGCGGGTATAGAGATTCCGGCATGGGTTGTGCTTCCACCGTTAAGCAAGTCAGTGCTTGTGTAATCATTACTGAGATGGACTCTATTTGTGCTCTTCAGGATCTCACAGAAGGCATCCCATTGTTGAACCTCGAGGACATCGTAGCCGAGGCCGAACCAGAGCTCTGGTTCCTGTGCACATGGTTGGAGGAGCAAGGAGCTCAGTAAAAGTAGCCTCATTATTAGCTTATAGCTCGAAGACCAGAATCACCATCCCCCAAAACTAAAATGAAGCACAGAAAAAGAAGAAGCAGAGAGAGAAGTGAGAAGGAGAAAGAAAGGGAAGTCGAAAAAGGAAAACCCCTTTTCAGTTTTCACCATCGACATGAGATCTTGGCAGCCAGTCTGCCTGCATCATGAGGCACTAACTGTCGCTGAGCCATCAGAGATTTATAAATTTTAATCAGCACTTTCTCGTCATTCTCCTTCAAGGGAGGCCTCCCGAACCCAAAGCCTGCCCCAACCGTGCCACCACCACCGAACCCAGTGCCAAAAATGTCTCTTTCTGTTGGAACCTGCTTCGGTGAGCTCCACCTGGGTTTTTCATCGGCGTCCAGCCCCGTCCAAATGCTCGTACTTCCTTCTCTTCCAATACCCTCTCAAGCCCTTATATAAACTCGCAGACACGCCTTCTTTTTTCATTTTCATTTTTAGACCGTAACAACCAAATGATATGAGGGAAAAATTCCAAAATACCCCAGTTCCATTTTCTATCGATCACTAAACCGGGGTTACATTTTTCATTGGTGTAAAACTGAATTTACACCTAAAACAAAAACAGCCTAATGTCATTCGAGTTGAGGTGATTTCTATGTTGCGTTCCATGCCATCGCCTACACAATGTTTCAACCGAGATGATTTACAACTACATTACCTGCCCTTAGTTTTGAAGATGAGGATCAAGGTGTTCGACAATCATTAGGAAGATAGGCTCTTTGCATGCTTGGATGATAAGATACCCAGTTCTCAATTCGGACCAGGTTGAGCCATCAGACTTGGGACCCAGTTCTATCTAAGCATTAATTATTATTGATTGGAGACCCCCCATATAAGAAGTTAGAATTTCAAAATTTGAAATTTGAACTTTGGGGCATTGGATTACATCACTCCATCTTCTAAGCTCATGAGCAAACATGTACACGTGTCAGTTGGTTGATGGATGCTTCATGCAAGGCATGATCTGGACCGTCAATCACCAGTTAATCTGATCCATTGGTTGCTTTGCCTTTATTAAAGCGGAGGAATAGAATCAGGTGCCTTTGTCATTTGAACAAGAGTGTTTGGTGAAGCTTAGCTTGTTGAGAGTTTGGCTTGGATCCTCGCTCATCTCCGGTAGCTCAAGCTTAGGTAGCGAGTGGAGTAGTGCAAGTGGTGAGAGTAGCATGTTGTCTTGTAGGGAGATGGTTGAGGTTGTAGTCTCTAAAAATGATGCCTACGAGGCCAAGGTTGAATTGGAAATTCTTGGAGTGGAGTCTGAGGAGGATATTTGTGGAAGGGTGGATGAGGACTTTGTCCTTCCATTTGATGTTGAGGCATAGGAATGTAATGAGGAGGAGGCCAAGGGGGTCGCTGTTCAACTTCAGCCCAGGTTCGGTGATACTTCATGCTCCTTGATTGAGACAGATATGCTTAGGATTAGGGAGATATACCTTACTCTGGTCGAGTACGAGCTTACGTGCCCGAGGAAGGGAGAATGGGCTGACTCACCTTGGTTAGGCAAGTTTCGTATGTATGAGGACAGCCTCAAGGCTGACCTTAGGTTCCCCTTGGATGAGGGGTCAATTTCCATATTGTGCCATCACCAGGTGATGCTTACATTTTCCTTGTAGTTGGGCTTAATAGAGGTGCCAATAAGACCTTAATGGTTTTCAACAAGTTGAACACCTACCCTATTTATCAAATATCTTCCACTAATAAGAATAGGAGTAGGTTTATAGCAAGAGCTACCTCTTAATAGGAAGATATCAACTATTACAAGTGCGAACTATTCAATTTCTAGAGTGTACATGATTCTCAACTCAATGAGAGAGATCTCAACAAATGGATGACAAGTAAGCTCAAAGGCTTCTTAAACAAAACTCGCATCTAACATTGACGAAGCTCAGATATCACCTCTAAAAGACTCTAACCTTATCTTGCTCTATTTGAAAAACAACTATATACAATATGTACAAGATATGCACATGTTTTTTTTTACAAGCTTAAATTCTAAACTTGGCTCTTGTTATCTTATCTTTTGAATCGAGCTAAGACACTCTATTTATAGAGGATTGAGAGAAAGTAACCGATATCTAGCCATTTTAGGATTTTTACTCTTTTAGGAATTTATTCAAATTTCCTCCAACTTGATAGAAAGGTTTCTAGATTTATTAGTAGTTACAAGAGCCTTCAAATGGTCAAATCTCTTCATGGTAGACGGCTACACTGTTCTAACAATCGACTACAACATGAATGGAGAAATCTTTTTTCTCCTTTAGTCAATTGGCTTCTCCTTATTAATTAATCGGTAAGCTTGTAAACTCAATTAGTCTGAGTAGTTGACACATGTTTAATGAGTAGTTGTCACATCTTCTTAGACTAAGAAATTTGCATGCCTTGGCTATCACAGTTAGTTAACACGACTCTAAGTAGTCAACTACTTTTCACAGTTCTAACTATGCATGCCTTAATTATCATAGTTAACCAATACATGAATTTGGATAGTTGACTACATCTCATAGTCAGGTCTTCTTTTCCAGAGGTTTGGAAACCTTTCCTTTGGCTTTTAGAGATGTTTTCCCGACTTTTATAACATGATTAAGCTCAAGAAAGCCAAAGAACAAAATCCAAAGGGATTATAATTTCTAAGGATGATTAAGTTCAATCTTGTTGAGAATCTATAAGGTGCATTACACAATTGATGTACATCAAGATTCTAGAAAGGATAGAAATAGTTAATTACAACTTGATGCATAAATTTTGTCTCCTTGTGGTAGTGGATCAATTTTTAGCAGCTCCAAAGCTTTTAAGCTCATTAATAGTCTATCATTGTGGGAGATGTTCCCAATACACAATGTAGCATAAACTTGTTGTTTATTAGTATTTATTCTTTTATTTAAAGTGAAGGGACATGACAATCATATTAAAGGCCTTATTCGTTTTTTCAAAAAGTAAAGGCAGGTAAGTTGATAGATCCCATAGAAAAGAAATAAATCTATTCATGTTGTAGTATTAGTAGGTCTCACAAAAAACAACGATCCCCGACGACTCATTTACTTGAAATAATACTTTTCTCAGACTTGGATAAATTATTTATCCATACACACCAAAAATCGCTTTATATGTGGTAAGACAATATAATCCTTTCAACAATGTCACCTTTTAGGATAAATCAATTATAGTATTTTCCAAAAAAAATACTTATCCAAATAAATATATTTACCCACGTAAATCATTTATCGAAACGCAAAGGAGGCCTAAATTTTACAAAGTTATATGTAGAGTGTGAACTTGTGAATGCAAGTATACCCTAATCGTGTTTTGTATATGCATGACGTTACATTGAATTAGGTATACTTATCTTTGTGGTCTAACACTATAGATAAAATGACGTTGGATCCGATCTTCAAGCTTTTTTAAGGTCGTAAAGGTTATAACAACGCTGCATAGTAAAATCCAGTCAGATTCCAATCCAAGGGTGGGGGGCATCAAAGGTTATATCACTTTAAAATATTTATTGAGTTTAGGTATTGTGTCTTGGGTTAAGTGCATATTTATTATCCCTCAAGAAAAGATAAATGATTAAAGTGGATATATTGTACAGAATGGACAGGTTGCGCACGTGTCTCCTGAGAAACCATGCATGTTGCGTGGGGATCCGTCGCATGAAATGTTTAAGAGTAAAGACACAGGGACGTGAACGTGAACTTGTTCTCTTGGTCGGCCGCCTCCACACGTGCGGTAGCCACCGACGCTTTTGTCGTCTCTGCCTTTATACGTTATAGTCGGAGCTTTTGGGGACAAACCACTGTGTCTGGTGGGATCCCCAATGGACCGGATCGATCCTCATCCTACTAACCGTCAGATTGGAATTTTCGCTATCCGAACTACCCTTCGTATTCCAGTTCGGATCAGCTACCAACCGCGCTGCTAACAACGTTCCAAACACCCCATCCCAGCCGTACATCCGGGAAGATGTTCCCAACGCCAGTTGCGGTGGCGTTTTATTGGTAGTAGATCTTTACCCTTTATACCGATGGTAGACACGTGTCCACTCCGTCTAATGGGCTCCACCTAATACCACAACATTTACGATCTAATTATCTGGGCCGTCGATTTTTCGCAACTGCACTTCTTTGGATAAAAGCCATTGATTGGAATGAGTAATTATTCCACTCAGGAAGTAAGATACTGATGGGTCCTACAGAATCATAATCCGTGAATCTTTTCTCCTCGTAGGAAACAGGAAGACAACAAGGAAAGATAACGTGAACCGGTTGGGATAATCACATCTTAACTTTCTTCAACTTCAGACCGTACGATTCCCTCACAGACTGCGTCGGCAGACTGTACAAAGTAAAAAAAATGTTACAGGGTTAAAAAGCGGAAAAAGTTAAAAACCACCCTCCATTAACAGTAGAGTAGCGAAAGAATCTCCGTATTTTGTTTTCTTCCTTCTTTTTATGTAAGCCGTTCGATTTTTATATATTTTCACCGTTCAATATCAGTACACAACTACACGTGCAGTCAATTTTAAAAGGGAGAAATTTAAGGAATTTCTGGGGGTAAATTAGTCAAAACACGACTTGGAGTGACCGTTACAGTAACTAAGGGAATAACAAAATTAGAAAAGTCGCTTTTCTTTCCATTCGCAGTTCCAAAAATGGGACCTCACGTCTTCAACGCTTGTACCCACCGATAGTAAAAATCATATTAAAAAGGCAAAATGTATGCTGCCGGAAATACATCATACCGGAAGGGTTTTGACGAAGGTTTTCGAACCATCGTTGATTCGGACGGTTGGACCGTTTGACTAGAAACTGTTTAATCAATCGGTTTTGTTTTATTTTTAACTTGTATTTTCGTAAAAAACTGTTGATTTGTTCAATGATATGGTGATTCGGACAGTCAAACCATTGACCTATTTGACCCAAACAATAGTTTTTTTATTTTTGTTTTAATTTTTTTAATTACTTTTTACTTTTTAAATTAGAACAGGCTATTTGTTAGAATTGGACTGTCGAACCTCTAATCTAGACACTGATTGCCAAAGCAGTTCCAATTCTGGGTTGGTTTTTAAAACATTGGTTTTGACCAATCAATTCTCCCCTTCTTATTCTTGTATCATAATCTAACCCAATTAAACATTTAGGGCCCTCTATTAATTATATTTATCCTATAATTCAAAAATTACTCTTAAGATGGTCGCGGGCATGCATAGGATCTCCATTAATTAAAGGTTTAGGGCCATTCAAGGTGGGTAGAGATCTAGTTGTGGGCAAGAAATCCAAATTGTGCTAAATGGGCAGAAGAGGGTGCTTTGAATTATGTTTTATGGGGTATTCTTTTTATGGATTTTGAGAGAGGGGAAAGTTGGTCAATGGGATTTTAGTTCTCATTGACCAAGAATCCCATGTTCTTTTTTCATATTTATGTGAGGACCAGGGAAATTTTATTTTCTCGGGTAAGTGATACCCATCTCCTAAGTAGATAAATAACTTTCTCACATGGGGGAAGTTGCCAACACTTAAATAAGACAAAAATGTCCCTTTTAATAATGGATTTTTATGGCTAAAATGGTCATTACATTATTTACATGAGAAATTAAAGAACATGGGTAAATGCACTTACTTGGGTAAGTGTTTTCTAGGAAAAACTTACCTAGGTAACTGCATTTACCAGGGTAAGTACCTTACCGAAAAGCGAACAAGGCCATGGAGTAAGGAAATGGATTTATTGGTTCAACTATGATGCTAAATGAGTAGTATGGGTTCTTTGGATTGTTTTTAGGGCACATTCTTTTTTTGGATTTTGAGAGGGGGGAAAGTTGGCAGATAGGATTTTGTTTCCCATTGTTGAAGATATAAATGTCCTTTTTTCAGATTTATATGGGGTTCATGAAAATTTTATTTTTCTTAAGTATCACATACCTAAGTAAATGATACCCATCTGTTAGGTGGATAAATAACTTTCCCGCGTTGGGAAAAATTATCAACGCTTAGATAGGACAAAATTACTCCTTTTAATAGTAGTTTTTTATAATTAAATTGATTATTTATTATTTATTTAAATAATAAAAAACATGAATAAATGCACTTACTAGAGTAAATGTCAGAACTAACCCAAGTGACAGCGTTACTTATAATCTTGTAATAACTGTACACGAATCTTGTAGTGATGGACATGCACGTGCAACGAAACTCTCGTCACGGAGAAATGCGAAATGGTTTTCCTGCTCAGAATTTAGAAAAGAAAAACAAATTTCTGTCAAAAAAAAGAAAAATAGAAAAATGTATGAGAGAGAGAACATGCATGTTACTTCACGTTGAGAAACGAGGAGAAAAGAACAAAGAAAATGATGCACCAAATGGTTCCATATCTCTCATTTACAAATGTTTAATCACGCGTGCGAATCACACGTACCAATTATGGAGGATTTTGTCTCTCTCTCTTCTATTATTGAGATTAGAACTTCAAAGCAATTAAAGTCAGATCTTTGGACATCTCCTACATTTTCCCTCATTTCTCCCCAATTTTTCTTCCTTTTTTTTTGCAATTTTAATTATTATATAGGGTTTTTTTTTTTTTGTTTACACCAAATAAATCTTTATGAGTTTGTATAATTGGGAAGCATTACAATATATTTAAAAAATCAATAAAATTTTTTTAGAGCAATACGAAACATCATATAGGGTTGTCCCCTACCGAGGCACAATTTCTCAACTATTGTCAATACGAAACATCATATTACCTTCGAAAACAATTTAGTGAGGATGTTTTTGCCATTTTGTATTATAATTACATAGGCCCCACACCGAGGAAGCGCTTACAGCCTTGACACCATGTTATTGGTCACTGACTTATTGGTGTCAACGTTGTCAGATGTAATGTTGCAATTAGGGTATGGTACAAAATGGGGTAACCCATCACCAGCTAGTTATAAATGTAAACCATAAATCCCGAACATGGAGCAAGGGGATTCCATCCCAATCCTATCTTGTTCGGTGTTGTTTGGAGTAGGGATGTAAATGTTTCCTGTCCCCTATCAGGTCGGGGATGGAGATTGTCTTGGCTAGGGGTGGTACGAGTCGAGATCGAGTCCAATTTAGAATTTTGATTAATAAATGAATCGAACTCGAGCCTAATAAAATTCAGTTCGTAAGGCTTGTGAGTTGAGCTCGAATATATATATATATATATATATAATAAAAATATTATAATTTTTATTTTTAAAATATCAAATAAGAAATATTTTTATATATAATTTTTTATTTTTATGAAATATTTTTCCTCAAATCGAGCTCGAGCTTATGAGTTTTTGACTCGAGCCGAGCTCAAATTCAATGTTCTAGCTCGAACTGAGATCGAGCTCGAGCCTTATACAACCTTGGCGAGCTGAGCTCAAGCCTCATACTATTCGGCTCGACTCGGCTCGAATCCACCCCTAGTCTTGGCTGGGTGGGGATGGTGGGATTACTAAATATATATATCAAAATATATTTAAAATATTATTTGAATATATATCAAAGATTCAAGTCCTTAATACAGAACTTGTTTCTATTAGATAATTGAGGGGTGGAGGGTAACTTTTATCCCCCAACAAGGATTGGGGTTAGGAATGGAGACTATGGTCTTTGCCCTAAACCTGCCCATTGCCATTCCTACTTTGAAAAATATCTCAAACTAAACCAATAAAGTACAGTTTGAGAATTTCACAAACCAAATCATTTTAATACAATTTGGACCATTCTATTGGGCTTAACCTAATTAGAAAGTCAAAACAACATATATGCATGCATAAATAACAAATATATGCAGTTTTTGGCATCGGTGCCATTGCCCAAGAAAACGGTGCCATGTCAAAAAAATGTTACTCCAGAAAATGGTGAGAGATGTTTGGTTCTGTTTTTCCAAAAAAAAAAAAAATTGTCCTAGACCACGCCTTGGAAATCGGGAAGACATTGTCTAAGGAAATATCAAATTCAATGTTTTTTGAGATTCCTGCCCTTTTCCGCCAACGTACAATGACTTGGCACCAATGTGGCATCATCTAAAGCGTCAGATAATGTAGACTAATGCTGAAAATGGTTATACAGCATTGGTACCAAACAAAACCTATGTCATTTCCCCAACAAACATCCTATGTGTCAACATTGATGCCAAAGAAAAAAAAGGAGCTATATTCTTAGAAGACGATGCAACAGAACCTCATCCATACAACATCGTTTTCTCAAAAAACAGCTCTGGAGCAATGACATCGATGCCAAACACTAGCATAATATTTTAGTCCCCCATAAAACCATTGAATTGTTCTAATTGGTATGCTATGTTGTGCGGACAGTAGTCCTTAAATGGAGTGAGATTCACTAAAGACAATAGATAACAACAAACATTGAAATAGTGAGAATTACAACAATGGAAACACCAACCTTTGGGCTTTGCAACCCAAAAATGAGATGACCTTGAACCTTTGCTCTAGCAGGAGTTAAAAGGATTTCAGAGGTCCCTATGCCTCGAAAAAGTACACACGAAAAGGGGAACAAAGGCAAGAATGTTATTTTGTCTTTTCCTAGATTTAATTAGGGGTATCTTTGGGTTTTTAGGTGTTTAAGTCTATTAGGCTTAATTTTATTAGCCTAAATATTTTAATAGGTCAAGTATAGGGTTGACATTAGGCCCCACCCTCTTGAAATCTCAAGTTGGCATAGATGAAAGGGTGATTTAATCTGGTACGTCGAAATAAAATATTTCAAGTTTAACAATCAAACAGTTGAACATGAAATTTGATGTATTGGGATTTTTTTGGTCCCTTATCATAGTGGTGAGGCATAATTAGTCAAATAAGTCTTAGATGATGAACATATATGGCTTATAAGCTCTGTTAATGATATTTGCTAAAATAGAATCTTATCTTGATAGTGGGTCAAAAGAGGGAATATTGGGAGGAAAATTGGTGGATAAGCATTTTTAAATATCCTAAATTTGATAAAAGAGACAAATCTTTGATCACAAATATAGATTAAAAGATTTGGTTTAGATTAAGGTTTTAGCTTATTGTTTATCAACAAATGAGAAAGCGTGAATGGAATGTTGCTTGTTTCGGGAGAAAATAAAAGAATTTAAGGATGAAATTAGATGGATGGATTATTTTGAGGATTTTTTAGTTAATGAGAGTGGTTTGGTTGCTTGGATTATAATTTCTTGTGTGATTTAATCATGAACATAAAATTGGAATCTTTGTTAATCGGATGGTTAAATAAAAGAGTTTTGAGTTGAAACTTAGAATAGGGGCATCAATTAAGATAAGGAGTCAGGTTGAAGGTTCAGAACTAAGAAAGAACTTGTTAATCTTGGCTGTCCAGTTTTATTCATATAAGGCCATCAAAATAGAATCTTGGCATTTTTATGCTTGAATGTTGTAGACTTAAGGTAGGATTTGGGGTTGATCATATTTTAGAATCCTTGAGATAATAGATGTTCTGGATTTGGTTTTATAAAGTCAAGGTTCAAACATTGCATAGATGAGGGCCATTGAAAAAAATGATAGATCTTTGGAGTTTAGTTATGTATTTTCCTAAGTGTAAGGAACATGTTTGATCAGGTTAGTAAAGCCTATGTACTAGGTGAATGTTTTCTTTAGGCTCTTGAAGGATCATTTGGGATAAGAGATTGAAACTCAAAACTATACTCATCTACTAATTTAGCTCCATATCATAAGGACTAGAGTTAAACGAATAGATTCCGATGATAGTCTGGGGTGAAGAAACTCCTTTTTATGTTTGGCCTACATGGCTTCCTAGTTTCTGATTTGGGCTTTCCCTGCTGGCAACAAGTCTATAAAAGGATATATCACTAAGCAAGGGCTTGACCTCACAATTTTGAGAGCTACTAGAGACACCTTGTTGTCATCAAGAACCATCTTATAGTAAAAAATTTTCTCTACACTATTCAACTAGTAGACGAAGTCTTCTAGGTGAGTAGTACTTAAAAACTCGGTTATTTTACACTTGGTACCTTCATTCTAGTTACATGGGAGTAGTCTTTTAATAGCTGTAACAACATGGCACTGATGGTGACAGGGTTTTGTTCAGGTGACTACCAAGAAGAAGACACCAAGGCTATCTCATACTCCTCCATGCCGAGGTGGTGGGGTGATTAGGAAATATGGGGAAGGAGAGACAATTGAGTGCTCCTAAAAGATCTCTTGCCTCACTACCCAAGGACCAAGTTGATGAGTTCTTGGACCTAATTGTTCAGATCATGTTGATAAAAGGGAATTTTAGATTTCATCATGTCTTAGGTTGATCTAATTATACTTTCAAGTTTTAGAATCTCAAAAAAAGGGTATAAAGTGGTAGGGTGAAAGGCTGGTTTTCAACCCTTCAAGTTTTAGGATTTCATCATGTCTTAGGTTGACCTCACAGTTGATGGTGATAGCTATTTTACACTTGATATCTTCATTCTAGTTACATGGGAGTGGTCTTTCAATAGTTGTAATAACATGGCACTAATGGTGATAGGGTTTTGTTCCAAGCATTTGTTAGTATTGGTGATTCATTCTTCCAAGTCTTTGCATGCATGGAGGGAGCATGCCTTTGCAAGCCTCAAACAGAACTTTCCTTAGTGTGGTGTAGGGATGGAAACGAGTAGGGTACCCATGAAAGTTATCCTTCCCATTCTTGAACCCACTTATTATCCTTGATACCAAACTTGTTTTACTTTTCATCCTAATTTCCCAAATCCATCCCATCCCAAACCCGTCATGACCAAAATATCATTGTTGGTATCATTTTTCAAATTTGAAATTCAAATTCAAATACCTTAATTAATGCTTATCAAACTTACCATTATTAGCTCTATTTAACACTCTATGGTCTATATACCATAATTGACTCCATAACTAACCTTATCTAAGGCACCACTTATAACATTAATTATCTCAATCTCATAATTAACTCAATTAATTCCATTTAAGTATGTTTAAAACAAGTTCTATATACAACTAATGTGTTGCTAAAAGGATTTAAACCCAACTTGCTTATTTTAACCATTAAACCAATTCACAATTTTTTGCTAAACTAGCATTGGTAAGCAATCATATCATATCTATGCTTATTAAAGTAAAGAAAATTCATTTGCAAATACCCAGATCTTTAGTCATAATCAAACTAGTTCTAGATGCTTTTGCCTCTATAATCTCAATTATCCATTTAAGAGATTTTTTTATGATTATTTTTATAAGAGAATTTAATATTTCTACTATGGCATATCACCATTATTAATTAAAAATAATTTATTTTAAATTTTCTGACCTTTTACATGATTATAGTAGAAATATTAATTTTTTATGCTATCTTTTCCTTAGGATATTTTGATAGTTTACGCTTCACAATTCTCATTTTTATGGTGAAATTACACCTCACATGAAGTCATAAACTATCAAAATACATGTTTCTTATATATAGAGTTATTAGAACTATGTATTATATACAATTCATAAATTTTAATATATATTTGAATTTCCATGGCATATCCATGTGTATCTTAATTTTTCCACTATATCTATTTGTATCAAAAGGCGTATCTAGATTCCACATATATTACTTTAAATTTCCTCTTCAATATATATATATATATATATATATATATATTTTTTTTTTTTTTCATTTTCTAGTACTTTGAGCATTACACCTAATTTTACATCACATAAGTAAATTGTGACGCCCCTCTTAAGTAGAAATGATGTAGTAGGCTAGTGCCAAAGATGCCTTTGATAGGATACAAGCTAGGACAAGTGTTTGAATCTCCTCTCAACTCTTTTTACTATGTATATTATTTCTTATAAAATATATTTAATAAATATATATAGAGGTTTATAATTGGGTATTGGGAGCGGGTACCCACATTATATATAATTTGGTTTGGGTACTAGGTACATCCTAAGGTTAAAATGCAAACTAGGGTTTTGATAAATGGGTCCTATTAGGGTTAGGAGGGGTTAGACACCCAAAAATTCCCACGAAATTGCTACCCTTAGTGTGGTGTCCTCTACTTTCAGAAGCCATTCTAGTTTTGATACCACGTAGGAAGTGAATGGATTTTAGAGGTTTCTCTGGATTGAAAATAAGCACAAGAGAAGGGGAATAAAGGCAAGAATGCCAAAGAGAAGTTCTATTAGATAAAAAAAAAAAAAAAAAACTCCTAGTTACAAACTTACAATCCTCTAAGCAGCTTAATTATATGGACGTTGCAACTATAATAGAATTCAACTTTGGCGCCAAATGCCATAAGCCCATAATACAAAATGGGTTAAACAATAAGGCTGTGTTTAGTTGCAGCACAAATTTATTTGCTCCAATGCAAAGGGTGCAAATTCTGTTTTAATTTGGTTTAAAAATTTATATTATTTTGTTTGTTTACAGTATATATGAAATAAAATAAAACCTAAAGCAAAATAAATTAAAACCCAAAGCAAAATTACACCAGAATTTGCATTTTTTTCATTTGCACTCCCATGCATTTATATTAATACAAGTAAAATTGTATTACAATCAAACACAACCTAAGGAGGGAAACTCTAAGCAGAAGAAATGGTAATCTGCAATGGCAAAGGGTAACTCAACTTGTTGCTAATTGGTTGACCTGCCTACTTCGCGCTGATGGTAATGGACTAAGTCAATGAGCACTCTAGGGTAAAGAACTTACGAGAGATAGAAGGAGCCTCACGGATTGCTCTCGTGCGGATCTCACAACTTGGTCTCATGAGCTTAGGTCTTTCATAGTTGGAATCTCAAACTTGTGGCCTCGCAAATTTATGACCTATTGACCTCACGAGACAGAACGTGCAGTCTGAGAGTTCCTTTGAGTGGGTGATCATAGTGATAGAATCAGCCCATTTGTCAGACAAAATGAATGATCGGGGATAACATTTTCTCTTATGGAAACCTAAACTGTCGATAGTGAATTTCAAATGTGTTTGAGATTTGTTTTGCATAATATATTTATATAGAGATATACATATATATTATGGTTTCACAAAATGTTTGCAAAATATTTTAATTCCCAAGATCCATGTGAGCAGAGAGTGCAACACTGCACCTTGCAGTCTTTGGGCCATTTAGGGTTTTTATTTGATGGGCTAGTCTTTGGTCCTTCATAAGGTAGCTGGACCCAAGGACAATTTAGTGTAAATGTTCGGCCTACTAAGAGCCCATACTGATAGGTTCAAGGGTTCACTATCTTCAGTAGTGAATTCAGCTAGGCCTTGTAACAGAGGCTAGGCTAAACCCATATGGCTTTTGTTGAGATCTAGTTGTGTATTGGGAACATCTTCCAATGATAACATCATCATTTCTAGTACTATCACCGATAGATGTTCTGATCAATACAGGGCAGGGATATGCTGTGGGACGCTGTGAGATTGTTATGCTTCAAGCAATGTAAGGTTCTAATACTTTGCTAATTCCCATGATCTTGCAGATTTATGGAATGTGGGTTTTCTGGTCTCACCTATCCCAAATCGTTTTTTATGGCTTGATCAAACCAAACCACCAATTTCAATTTGATTCGATTAACTATCTACACCATATAATGAACATTCCTTTCTTCTACAACAAATTAAACCTTACCAATAAGCTCTGTTAAGATATGATTAGCCCCATTTTGTTAAAATCAATATTTAGTCACTAAGGGTATTTTAGTCATTTTCTATAGATGACTACACTACAATGGGTTCAAGGAACCAATATTAGTTTGCTAACTTTAAGACGCTTTTCTCTTCCTCTTTTGAATCTGTCTTGGTTACCCATGTCAAGAGGTCCTTCAACTGAGTAGTTAATATTCTTGCCAAACTTGGCATTTCTAGTCATTTTTTTGCTGATGATTTTGCCTTTTCGAAAAATCTATATACCAAGATTGTTGATCATTAATGCATTTTGGCCCAAGTTTGGACCCATTTGACTCTTTGCAACTCAATGTTTTAAAAGGCTTAATCCTTGACGTGAGGTGCACAGATTATTTAGTGATTTTATGTAAAAAACATATATTTTATGCATTTCTGTAATTCAGAATATTTGGATGAAGCACTTCAATAATTATGAACCAAATAAAAAGAGACAATGAAAAACCAATGGAGCAAATCAAGTTCTATTAGTTTCTCTTTCCCTAACCTTTCCTTCAAACCACATATAGCCTTACTATTTTAAGAGAGTTTAATGCAAAAGAAGACCAATTAAGTTCTTTGTTTGTCTTGGATAGATCAAGTAGAATTATTTTCATATTATTCTAAATCTAACATCACAAGTTTATTGTTTTTCTCATTTCTTTTTCTAATAATTTTTTTTTTATTATTTTTTTCATAGATCAAATCGACCAAGTTAGTAAACTGTTTGCGAGCTGCAATAGCTTTGAGAATGTAGAGAGCTAGAGAGCTAGAGAGCAGAGAAATCACGCATATCTTGTGCCCTCGGGGTTGGAACCTTTATATATTTGAGTCCTCGTGGGTTTTGCGGATTGGTTTCGGGATCTTCGTCACGATGGGATCCATTTCCGCTTTAATTTGAGTATAATGTTAACAACTGATAAGACTTATCAATTCCTCCTGAGCCAGGCGGGGAGGAGATAAGGCTTGCCGTTATGCGGCGTGATCCCGCGAGGTTCGAGGTCTATTGGAGAGATTTCCGGGATCGTCACGTAGTGGTCTGGGTCGGTATCCCCAAGCTGATACTTTTTAGTTCCGAATTGGACTAAATGCCGAAGTGCTTTGGGACCGAGGTGGCCTTGTCACGAGGTGACTTAATGCCGAAGTGGTTGGGTGTCCGGGCTCAACTATTGCGAAGTAGGCATGTCGGGCTGAGCTGTCATCTCTTGGTCAGGCCGTGTCCAAGTGTCCCCTTTTTACTAGATCGAGCCAAATCATCCTTCATCAATTGCCCTCCACTCCCCGAGCTAGGGGTTTCGACCCGGTGCGGGGAGTTCATGACGAGTCCAGGTGGATTTGGCATGAGGTCTAGGTGGTTTGCCGAGTGGATGAGTTGGTTGGACCTGTTCAAACTTTCGGTTTAACCAGCAATAACCCAGGTTGCGTCAGGTGTGCGCACGGACGTCATGCTGTTTATGGACTCTGCAGACGTCAAAAACACGCTCAACCGATTTCGTTATTGGGCATCGTGCAATCACTTTTCATGAGAGTCATTGGATCGAGCAAGTCTCATCCGTTGATCGCCTCGTGGTGAACTATAAATAGGGGGCCGAGGGACCCTTCTTTCTCGCCAAAAATCCTGTGATTGAGCTCTCTCGAGAACGCATCGGAGTCCTTCAGCTCGCTACTTCCTTCTTTGTATTCCGAGGTCGTTTTCATTTTGGTGAGTTTGTCTTTTCTTAGTTTGTTCTCCTTTCTTGTTCCTGTTTTAACATGTCTAGTGCTAGCATAGATAGGCTCCTTGGAGAACAAACTAAGAAAAGACTGCACCTCAAGCTGAGATGGCCCAACTTCAAGTAAAGGGGTTTCCTCTAAGGGGCGAAGGGGGGAGCTACCTAGCGAGGAAGGCCGAAATGGCCCAACTGCACCTCGGCACCCTCGAGCTCACTAGAATCGCCAAGGAGTCTATCTATGCTAGCACTAGACATGTTAAAACAGGAACAAGAAAGGATAACAAACTAAGAAAAGACAAACTCACCAAAAGGAAAATGAACTCATAATACAAAGAAGGAAGTAGCGAGCTGAAGGACTCCGATGCGACCTCGAGAGAACTCAACCATAGGATTTTTGGCAAGGAAGAAGGGTCCCTTGCCCCCTATTTATAGTTCACTGCAAGGCGATCAACGACTGAGACCTGCTTGATCCAACGACTCTCATGAAAAGCAATTGCACGATGCCCGAGGACAAAATTGGTTGAGCACGTTTTTGACGTCCGCAGAGTCCATAAACAGTGTGACGTCCGCGCGTATACCTGACGCGACCTAGGTTATCGCTGGTTAAACCGGAAGTTCGAACAGGTCTGACCAACTGATCCACTCGGCAAACCGCTTAGACCTCGTGCCAAATCTACCTAGACTCTTCATGAACTTCCTGCACCTAGTCGAACCCCTGGCTCGGGGAGTGTGGGGCAATTGATGAAGGGTGATTTGGCCCGACCTAGTAAAAAGGGGACACGTGGACACGACCTGACCAAGAGATGATAGCTCAGCCTAACATGCCTAATTTGCAACAGTTGAGCTCGGACACCCAACCACTTCGGCATTAAGTCACCTCGGGACAAGGCCACCTCGGTCCCAAAGCACTTCAGCATTTAGTCCAGTTTGGAACTAAAAAGTATCAGCTCGGGGATACCGGCCCAAACCACTACGTGACGACCCCGAACCTCACAGGATCATGCCGCATAATGACCGGCCTTATCTCCTCCCCACCCGGTTCGAGAGGAATTGATAAGCCTTATCAGTTGGTAACATTATCCTCCAATTAAAGCGGAAATGGATCCCATCATGACAAAGATCCCGAAACCGATCCGCAAAACCCGTGAGGACTCAACTATATAAAGACTCCAACCCCGAGGGCACAAGGTACGTGTGATTTCTCTACTCTCTAGCTCTCTAGCTCTCTACATTCTCAAAGCTATTTCAGCTCGCAAACAACTTACTGACTTAAGCATCGGAGCGACTTCGTCGGACTAGCCACCCTAAGTTTTCATCTCATTTTGCAGATCTACCTAGCTCGCCGTCCAACTGAAAGCAAAATTACCTCCGGCGAGTTGTCAAATCGCACTAGATCAATTGGTCATCCGAAAGATTTTACAACATTGCATGAAAAGTAAAATGTTTACATTAATTAATTAATTCATTATTATTTTATTTAATAATTAAAATTTAGAAATTATTACTCATAAACTTCTATTTTATAAATATTTGTACCTTTGTTTTTATCATTTATCTTACCCTCTTGTTTTTTTGGGCTTATTGCAGTTTGCAACTTGCTTACTGGCCACTTCTCACAGTTTGCTCGGAACCGGTTAGCCCCAGAAGTCCGTACATGGCTAATGTTCGCCTTGTGACCTCAGACGCCACGTCCAAAAAAAATATGATTCTGACATCCAAAGTAGTCATAATAATCAGATGCGAGATGACTTCCACCGTTGGATACGTGGACTCTGCACAAACGCCTATATGCATACCACAACTGACCAAAGAATCAAATTCATTAATCCTTACTGCATGGTAGCCACGTGGCAAAGTCGAGATCTGTTGAGTAACGGAACCCAATCCAACGGTTGTCCTGCAGGATCTTGTCACGGAGCCGGAAGACACGTGTTACCGACTCACCATCCGGGGTAAATCGAAAAAGTTGGACCTTTAACTTTAGCCGTTTCGTTAGTCCACCGAAGTGGGACCCACTCCCAATTCAATGGCCACAACGAACTGAATCCAAACAAAAGTATTTTATGTCGTTTTGTATCGTAACGTACCGGGTGTCTAGCCTTGACACAGATATCGGTTTCAGGCTTAAGTGGGTGAGGCCCGTGAAGGAATTTTTTTTCCTTCTCTCTCTTCTTCTCTCTCTATTTGGACATATTTTCTGTTAAAAGAAGACAGCATCGGATTCCAGTATGCTAAATCTTCAGAATTTCTATTTATGGGAAAAATAACTGCTGCAATAAACGTGACACCTGGGATTTGTCATTACTCATTAGTTAAACACCCAAATATTTAATGTACTTTTATGAAAATTGAAAATGAAGGCAAGCCAATTGATCCGGGTTGTCGGCCTGGTCCGAACGGTTTGCGCCAACTCGGCCGAGCTTGGTTCATCTAAATAACCCAGACCCAGCTAATAATTCCATGTAATTCCTATATATATATATATATATATATTTTTTTTTTTTTGTTTATCCTTTTGGAGTTGTTTGGGAGGGTCATTATCACTTCACCCGGTCTGACCCCACAAAGCAAATCCCCAAAGTAAAAGAATGGTACTTAAACAGTGATGGATCACAACATTCAATAAATAAATGAAGGAACCTTAACCTCAGCTTTGCAATACTTGAGTCATAGCCACACAAAAGCTAGACAGGGTCGGCCCCCACCTTGAGTTTGAGTGGAATCCGATTCTCAATTTGTTTGGTTTGTTATAGAATTCTAGATGGATTAGGGTTCATGACTACCTAATTATCATATTTAATTTTCAATTTGAGGCAGAGAAAAGGGGGGGTTTTGTTAGAAATTATATAATTTAATCAGCCTCAATGAATGTGACAGATTTGTTATGGGAACGTGGAGTCAATAAAGCAAGTGGAGCAATGATTTCAGCAGTCAAAAAGATTTCAAAAAAAAAAAATAAAATAAATCTCTTTCAAGTTTGATTAGGTTTAACAGAAATTCAATGTCAAATCAACTTAACAAATTAAAGAAGCTTCAATCAGCCGAAGGAAGGGGAGGGAAAAAGACTGAGGACTGAGGAGAGTCACAACACTTAGAAAAGGATTTTTTATGTGTTGGGTGGGTGGGGTTTCCAAGTTAAAGAAAGGGAAAGAGAGTTCTTAAAAGCAGGTTAATTATAAAACACTTTGATTGAGCAAAACCAGTCAAGCACTTGGTTTCAATTATGAGTCTGGAATTGGGTTTCCGGTTTCATCACAGAAAAAAAGCTGTTTTCAAGAATGAGCTCTGGACCGGATTCGGTAAGGCAGTGACCGGTTCAATTGGTTTTTTTATGGCTACACAACATGCCCATCCCCCAACCCATAACCCCATGAACCCAGGTGCAAGCAGGATTTGATCCCAAACCAGCAGGAGACCTTACCAATCAGCTGGTTGGCATCTTGCATGGTTCAATCGGTTAAACTAGCAAATGGGATTATGATGACAAACTGGTAAAATCTAAGCTATTCGTAGATCCTGACATCTCGTTCCTCAAAAAACAAAAAATCGGTATTAGTAAATCAAATTAGTGCCAACATGTAAATAATTTAATTTAATTTAATTATAAAATGGTGTATTCAAACCCATGGTTCTGAAAACCAGATCAGACCAGATGGTTGGACACATTAGTTGATTCAGGAATTGATCATGGCTTTGGGGTCCAAAATTAAAACCATTTAATCAAGTTTTGGATCAGACAGTTCGACATGAGAACCGGTTGCTAAAATGGTTCCGTTTTAGATTAAATAGAATTCAAATATATCTATTTTTTTTTCTATCAACAACATTTTCTCAATTTATATTTAATTTTATCGATAAATTTTCTTTTTCTCAGTTTATTCAGCTTCAAATTGAATCTTATAAATCCAAAGTGTATCTAGACCTATTGTTTCTATGTTCATTTTCATATTAGGTTGTGTTTGGTTTGAAGGAAAAAGTAGAGAAAGGAAGGAAAATACATGGAAACCTTTACAAACCTTGTATAGGTTTTTCTATTTTCCCTTCCTTTACCTATTTTTTCCTTCAAACCAAACATAGCCTTAATGTAAATTCTAGTTGCATATGATAGCACAAAATGACAAAACTGGCATGGATCTGAATTACTTTGAATAGTCTGCTTTTTTGAGGTCAGGAAGCCATTTGATTAAACAACCAATCATACCTCTGATTTTTGAAAATTTCTCTAAGATGTCTAGATTATAAATTCAATACTAAATTAAGAGGTCATTTGGATGATTTTGCTCAAATTTGTCATTGACCTTAAAGGTCCTACATCTCTTGAATATTGTAATATAATATATGAAATGCATAATGTGATTTATTATACTTTATAATTTATTTTGTTATAAAATTGCTTATCAAAGGTTGGAGTTTTTCTTCTCTAAAAATAAAAAATAAAAAATAATAAAAAAATTGGGGTCGCAAGTTATGGTATTTGGGTTCTTTTTCCAGGAGTCTAACTTGATTGAGGAAAATAATTCTTCATGTTGGTATTTTTAGACTTTTTTTTGGTAGAATATATGGTATTTCTAGACTTCTAGCATCATATTGAATCCAGGTGTTATTATTATTGTTTCATGTTTTGTAATCAGTCTTTGTGTTGACTTCGGTGATGTTTGGCATCTTAGAATTTGCATCACATAGGATCTACATCATAATTTGAAGAAACAATGATTTTTTTTTCTTATTTGGTTGTCCGATTATGCCAATTTCTAGAAAATCAGTTAAAAATCGATTATTGAAATCAGACCTTTTCAAGGATCACATTTTTTTGATGATTTCCTGATTTTTAACTGATTCTGATTTTTTGAGGATGACATAGCATCTAACATGGCATTAAATAATGAATAATAACTCTAATACAAAAATAATCGACCCTTGAAAATCAGTACCAAACAGGTTCAAAGCTGATTTCTCAAAAATCAGCTTACATGGCATAAATGATACCAAACAACAGTTTTTATTTATTTTTCAAGAATCATTGATTATAGAAATCGACGGTTTCTGGATAATCGGCAAAGAGAAATCATCATCGATGCCAAACATTCACCTTCATTTTTGATTGTTTGATCTTGTTTGTAATTCGACCATTTACCAATGAATTCTGCTTTTTACACATTATATATATATATATATATATATATATATATATATATATATATATATTATTTAAAAAATAGGTTCTCGAAAACATCTATAAATAGGTGTATTGAAGATCAAAAGATACCATACTTTGAACCTTGCCTTTCAATTTGATATACAAACACACCCTTCCTCTTTAAAGGAAAATGCTGATATAATATTTTAACTTTTAAAATTTTTAAAATCCTGATTTCACCCATGATAAGTTTTATTGAGAAATTATTTGACAATTTCTTCATTTATTTCTTTTATCAACTTTTATAAACTTTGGATTAAATTTATTATTTATCCTGACAATCATAATACTGATTACTGAACTACTTCATTGCAATCAACTCTTAAAAGAAAAACTTATTTTTAATACAGCTCAAAATTCTATTACCAAAACCAATTTTGCTTTTAAAAATCAAAGCTAAGATATATTTATTAATACCACTTTAGTCCCTAAACAAAATTCTGTCACCATCTGAAAAGTAAAGCATCAGTGAGATAAATTTGATTAATCCCCAATAGATTTTTTTTTGGTAATTTCTTTTGGATTACCGGTCGAACAATCCAGTCTAGTTGGTCTGGTCCAAAGTGACCTAAGATAAAGAAAAAAAAATTAAGACTAAACGCCATTAATGAATGACAAATTCAAAACAAAAAAATAAAAAACAAGATGAAGGGGGGACAGTTACTTGTGTTATTTTAAATACAAGAAACAAAATACATGTAAAGAATTTTTTTTTTAAATAAAAAAGATGTAAAGATGGAGGATAGTATGATTCACAGTACTTTTCATAGCACATGACTCACACTATCTGACCCAAAACTGTCATTCCAAAATGCTCTTCAAGGCTGCTGTTTGGCGGTGACTTTAATCACTTTTTCCTCCATTTAGCACCAAGTCAGTAACTCCACCTCCTCCCCATAACCCGAAGAAAGCAGAAAAGCAGAAAAGGAAAGAGAACTCCAAACTTTTTCTTCTTCTTTTTTCAGTTATTTCTGAAAACCCAAGGATTCATTAATACAAACAAGCAAATTTATTTCTTTTCCTGTCAAGGGCCCGAGGAACAAGCGGGGACATAAACAAGTATAAGGGAGTGAGTGGGAAACGTCTACCCACACGAGCGGTTTTTAAGTTGCATGCAAAGCAGACCAACCCACAGAGAGGGACAGAGAGAGAGAGATCAGTCTCAAAGTAAGGACCCTGACCTCGGAGAGAGAGTGGGGGGGGGGGGGGGAGAGAGAACCGTGTGGGTTTTTTCTTCCTTTCTGTTTTTGATTTTTTATTTTTTTACAGGAGACCCATCTTCCTCGCTCTTTCTTTGTGTTTTTAAATGCGATTGTTTCCTCAAAGTCCTCTCAAATAACAGAACAGCGGATTGGAGAGAGGTCCCCCTTCTCCATTTCATGCACTAGAACAAACCCCACCAAGAGAAAAGGGGGTTAAACATTAGAAAGCTCTTTCTGATCCTCTGATCAACATCCCACTTTTGCGACTATCAGAGTTCAGCGGAACAGAGAAAAAAAAAAACCCAGTTGGTGGTGTTGTTTTTATCTTGCGTTTCCAATCAAAATCTTTCTCTCTCTCTTTTTTTTCTTGTTCCATAGCAGTGATTCAGAACTCAGGAGAAACCCAGTTGGGTCCTTGTGCTTCTTTTATCTCTGTTCACTCTTTTCTTAACTGGGCTTGTCTGGGTTTCTGTAGAAAATGAGCTTACAACACCTGCAATCAACTCTGTGTCAGAGGAGCGATGGTGAAGGTCTCAGAGCGTTTGCAGGGGCGAGTTTTCTCTCTCCACCTTCTCCACTTACTCTCCCTCTGAGAATCGGAGGCTCCACTAGCGAGGCGAAGAGTACTGCCATGGCTTTTCAGGTCTTAAACGATCCAATAGAGCTGCAGAAGAAAGAGTGGGGCTTCCAGCCCTTGGAGAGCAGGCGCATGAATGGAAGTGAGGGTGGCTGTAATGGGTATTTGGGGAATCAGAGCACCCGAGCTGAGGAGGAAGAAGGTGAGAACTTTGTCACAGGGAAGGATCATGAGAATGGGCAACAACCTAAGCTCTGTGCCAGAGGCCACTGGAGACCAGCTGAGGACGCTAAGCTCAAAGAGCTAGTCGCTCAATATGGTCCTCAGAACTGGAACTTGATCGCTGAGAAGCTTGAAGGAAGATCAGGTAATCTAAACTAAACATCCACCCAGAAAAGAAAACTATCTGAAGGTTCTGTATTTTGAAATTTCGAAAGATCAGTGACATGAGAAAAAGAAACTGAAGTTAGTTCATTGAGAAGCTGATCAAGAATGGTTCCGATAACATTTTCAGTAATTGTTATTGTTCAATCGCAGTGTTGCAACAAAGAGAACATAGATTTTGTTTTCATTCCGCCCACATTTTTGGCTGTTTCCTTCATAGCATATATTCTTTTCCTTGATCGGTACTCATGTTGGTTTTTCTTTCCCGTTTAATTTCTTTCTTTATTTCCTCTTTACAGGAAAGAGCTGCAGACTGAGGTGGTTCAACCAGCTGGATCCAAGGATTAACAGGAGAGCTTTTACTGAGGAAGAAGAGGAGAGGCTCTTAGCCGCTCATAGACTATATGGGAACAAATGGGCTATGATAGCTAGGCTTTTCCCTGGTAGAACTGATAATGCAGTCAAGAACCATTGGCATGTAATCATGGCTAGGAGACATAGAGAGCAATCCAGTGTTTACAGGAGGAGGAAGCCCTCTTCTTCTCCGGCTTGCCAAAAGAAGATTGAGATGACCAACCAAAACTATGCATGCAGTGACTCAACCATTACAAGCAACAGAGATGAATCGGCCTCAACCTGCACAGATCTCTCCCTCAATTCCTCTTCAACCAGAGTTACTACTAGTTTCTTCACCAGGATCAGTCCACACCAGAATCAGCGATCCTGTGAGTTCCAAATGGGCATTTCTATTTCTCCTTTCTTCCTATTCATGATAAAATGGGATCCACTGTATCCTGAGGTCTTGATTTATTTATTTCTTACATGTTTTCTTTCGTTGTTTCACTCTTTTCAGGCCCATCTGAAGTCAATGTTGGTGGTTCTGTTAATGGCTTCTGTAACTATACGCCCAAGGGGATGAATATGAGTGTGGATCAATCTGGTTATTCAGATTCCAACTCTGAAATCTCAGCGACTGAATCAGTGGCCAATAACCATACAGGTGCCGGAGAGATTGATTACGGGAATGAGAACTTTAGCTTGCCCTTCATTGATTTCCTTGGAGTGGGAGACTCATAGAGTGGATTTTGGGGGCTCAAAACTTTTCCTGGGTTGTAGCAGCTGGGCTTAATTTCCTCCATAGAGCTGGAAAGAAGAGGGTTGGGGAGGTAATTTTACGGTTTCAATGTACAGATGTTCCAAAATGGAAAAGAAAACGAAGTAAAGGCAGAGAAGAGGATATCAGATGGGGGAGGGGAGATGGAAAAAAAATCTTCTTCATGAAAAGAAAAAAAAAAGTGCTCAAGTAGTTATGTTTCATTAACTATCCTACAGACTCACTTGTTTGGATTCATCTCCTTGTTTGTGATTTTCTTTCTCATGCTGTTAAAACAACCCAGTTAATGAAAGTATGAAACTGTCACCTTACTGCCACCTTTCTCCAGTAGTCCTTACTGCAAATTATAGTCTGGTTAGAGGATCCAGTGAACTAATCTGGTCTGGATTTTCTTGACCATGACCACATGCATTAAGAAAAGCATAAAGGTCTCTGCAGCTCTATGATTAATTTGTTTTCCATATTACAGTGTTAGGAAATAATTGTAGTTGTTTGATAACTGGCAAACCATCCATGGCCCTCTAGGTTTTTCTAAGCCAGAGAAGAGTAGTGAAGTCCTTGGGATGGTAGGGAGCCTCAGGAGAGGCTAATTGTTACCAATTTCTGAACGTTTGTTATGGGACTCCTGCTATAGTCCAACTTCGTGGCTGTGTTTGGTTTAGTAGAAAATAAGAAAGAAACAGAAAGTTGAGGAACGAATATCACAAGGTAGATGAAAGACCCGAAGACTGTAGCAAGTTTCTATCCAAATAAGTTTCTAAGACATGTTTTGGTTTCTTGTGTTATTTCAAATCAATATATTTTTGTGTTTCATTTGTTTGTATATTTTAACTATTGGGATTTGTTTATGCAAAGCCAAAATGGTTTTGAAAATTTTGATATTTCCATGAATCAAAACCCCTATAGATTCAGATTCATTCATGTAATTCTTATATTTGACTCCAGATCTCCTGCCCACAAGAACTCTGCCCACGGCTATCCAAAACACACTATCTCTGTGCATTGAGAATATCTATGTAGGAGGATGAGATGTTCCCCATGTGTGGTGGTGATGTAATACCCTATAGGTTGGGTATAACAAAGACATCCCCACTACTTTGCAACCACTTTATTTAATGCATCTTATGCAATGGCTTTTTTATTCCGAAAATATTTGGAAAGAAACCCTCCCCTCACATTATTTTAATAAAAAAGATAAACAAAAATTGATAGAGAAACAACAATTAAAGCAAAAGTAAAGAAAGATATAACATAAAAAAGTTAGGTAAAATAGACAATGTTTTCTTTGTTTATCTTATTTATATTTTTCATTTTCTGCTTTATTCCTTTGTTGTCTATTCTAATTCGTTATTTTGTATTCTTTTACCTTTTACCTTTTATTTTTATTTCTGTTATTTCAATTGACATTTTGGTTTTTTCATTTCTTTTAATTATTTTGGTTGATCAGACGTTGGGATAAAAAATATGGTCTAAGAGAACCAACAATAAGTGAAGTAGTTGCGAAGTAGAGGAGGTGCCTTAGTAACACACAAACCATAAGGGGTACCTTAAATTGGAATAGCTGTTTTAGATCAGCAGTCAGTCAGCAATTGCAAAGTAGAGGGGTGTCTTGGTAAATGACTCTTCATCGTAAACATGCTTAAGTTTGATTAACTGTTTTGTTTCCCTTATAATATTGAATTTAAAGCTCATTTGAGATTTAGGGTTTGACATAGGCATTTAAAATTGATTTCCATTTGAACTGAATTTCTGCATTCAAAGGATTGTAAAATTAAGGTTGTATATTGGAATGGAAATGGAAAAAATATTATGTGGAGCTTCATCTTTGCTACCATGTACTAAATTAAAGAGAAATATTAATAAATTTTTGTTAAACATTGGAAACGAGAGTTCATATTAATCTATACTACTATAAAAAATGGAAATACCCCTCTTTTTCAATTTGTTTTTGTTTTTTTTTTTTACTTTTTGTTGTGAGTGCAAAAATTGTAATTTGAAAACCACCTTTTAGTTTATTTTATTCTCTCTCATTAGGTCCCATGTTTAATGTATTTACTCCCATTCTCTCTCGCTCAATGCTATATTTAAGATATTTTTTTCTTTCTTAAATTCCAAAAATTAAATCCATAAACAATAAATTTAATAGTATAAAAACCTAGTTTTTTTTTAACTAACTTAAAAATGAAACTAATCTTTTTAAGTGGTAGGAAAACAATTCAACCATTTGAGTCAAATATCTAATATTCTATATTCATCTTATTAAACACATATAAGTGTGGTAAATAAAAGGTACTATTATTAATGATGGTTATGGAACAAACAATATTTAAAACTAACACAAAATTGAAACAATTTTCCTATTTGAGTGGTGGGTCAATAGTTCAACTATTCAGGTCAAATGGGTCAACCAATGATATTGTAGTTAAATAATAATTTTAAAAGAATAGCAAACAATACAAAGAATTACGATAATATATAAAAATTTAGAGACATCTCTAATATCATATATTATTCATCATCATCATCCAAGTCTTATCACAACTATATGGGTTGGCTACACAAACCTGTTTTGCCATTTCCTTTTGTTTAACGCCATATCAATTGTTAAATTATTAGCACTTAAATCATCACCTCTTGCTACTTCAAACCAAGTCCTTTTTTGGTCTACGTTTGCCCCTTTTGTCCTCTCAACTTGCAACTTCATATATATTAAACAAAATGGTAAAATATAGAGAACTACCTTGTACGTACTTTAGGGGTAATAACACTTAGGTCCTCAAACTTTCATTTGTGACAAAGAACTACTTTGTACTTTCAAATTCTAACACTTTCATTCTAGTGTTAGCACTCCATCGATTTTGAACTTTGATGAGACCATTTTACTCTCTCCTTTATTACTTCTTCAGAACCCAAGATTTAAAACTTTCTATCTTTTTATCTACTTTTGTTTTCATTAAATATAGAGATGAAAAAGAGTTTAAAGAGGTAAAACACCCACCATAAAGTTTAAAACCTAAGTTTTAAAGATGTATTAAGCAGAGGGCAAAATGGTTTCATAAAAGTTCAAAATTAATCGAATGCTAATGATCATAATAGAACATTGGAATATGAAAGTATTGGGTACCTCTATGTCACAATGGAAAGTTTGGGGAACCTAAGTGTCGCTATCCCCAAAGAATAGGATAATTCATTGTATTTTAACCTAAACAAAAGTAAGTTTGCTAAATAAAAACTCTTTTTGTTAGTGATGAAAATAGAATACAAAATTTAAAATTGATCCAAAAGCATAATAGTTTTTCCATCTAAGTGGTGGGTTATTGATCCAATGGTCTAGGTTAAATGGGTAAATACATGATGTCACAATTAAGTAATAATTGTTTTAATATAGGTAGAAATAATAACTTGTAAAAGAGCACTGAAATTTTGTAGAAAATATAGGCACATCTCTAATATTATATATTTATCATATTAAATAATACATGTGATAAATAAAAGCTTTTTATTAGTGATGGAAATGAAAATGTGATAGATGAATTAGAGAATAAGAGAATTAATGTCTAACCCTATTGGACAATGTATGCCCTCAATATCTAACATGAGATGTATCTTGTATTTATTATAAATAAAATGTCAATTTATGTTTTGTTACTTATATCATTGGATATGTTTCTATGCAAAAGCCATTGTTGTGTATTTTAGGATTAAGACCTAAGACATCATCTTCAGCATACAAACCAAATATGTTCTTATAAAATTCTAACGAGACTAACGTACTTGTATTGCCTAAGGAGATAGTCTGTCTTAACTATCAAGGTTAGACCCAAGGTACAAAGTACGAAGTATATATGGGTGCTTGAGAAACATCAAACTAAACCATTTCTAGATAACCCTTGGACTTTGTGATTGGTAGGGAATCTAGGTTTTTGCATGTAATCCTTGGGCCTGATATTACCCATTAACTAGTTTCAAGAATTATTTATTTTTGATGTGCCAAGTAGTGAGATCATTTTAGAATCAATACTTGGGTATGTTGGAACAATAATGAAGGAATCTAAACAAATGACCATTGTGAAGGAGCCTATCTCTTTGTTAGACAAAGTGAATATCTAAGTAGATGTCCTCTTTGATGAGAGATAAGAAATTGGCACTAATGGTTTCATATGATGTTTGGAAGAGTTTTGCAAAATCATACTATTTAGATAAATAATTTATTTTTGAAAATTCAATTTTATTTCTCAGGATTCTAATCTAGAAAGAGGACATGTCACTATACACAAAAAATTATTGAATAAGTCCTTCCATATTGAATTTATGGATACTACAAATTGCAAGTATCTATTCGGGCCTAATAACTTGCTGTATACATTCATCTTTGGACCAATCGATTTGGGATTTGAGGATGGAAAAACCCAGGTAATATTAATGCTATTAATGGGCTTAAGTAAAGCCCATACAACTGGGATTGATTACACTATTAAAGTATCAAATTGATTCCTACTGTGTCCTCAATGAGTTGGATTCAATCAAACCATGTTGGAGATCCTTTTACATTGGATTAGAGCTAGATTCTAGTGGGTCCCATGCACAACCAAAGAGAGGGAACTTACTTTTATGGGCAACAATAGGAGTTGGAAAGATTTGGTTTATTGATCCTATATTTTAATGATAACAAACTCATTAAGATAACTTCTCAATGAGCTAAAATGTTTGACAATTCATTATGAAGAATCAACTTGGGATGAAATGATTTTTGGCAACTATCTATCAACCGATCACTCTTCAAAGAAGATGAATGCTACCAAGAAGAAAATAAGAAAAAGGAAGGAGCATCAAGCTTCAGTGTTTTATTATGTAATTTTCTTAGGACTTGATGTAAACATTTTCAAAAGGTTTCACACTATGGCCTCTCACTAATTAAACTCAGTTGACAGGTTTGGTTCTTAGGTGTTACTGAAAGAAGGGACTTAAAAAGTAAAATTCTAATTTTGGAACCCTAAGGAAGTGATTTCTAGACATCTAGAATCAAAATATTAATTTCTAAGGTTGAGAGCTGTTAGTAATCGACTACCCATGAAGCTATAGTCGACTACCCTTGACAGTAGAGACTTGTTGTTAGATAGTATATGCCCTTAGCTCCAATCAAATTGATGTATGTTGGGTTTTATGAATGAATAAAATTAGTTCATTATTGTTTTATGCTTTGATTGGTGTGTTTCTGTAAATTACCCCTCAAGATGGACACTTATGAGACTTGTGTTAGTTTAAAAAGTTCTCAACCATTGAATAAATTTTGGGAGTTTAGATCCTAAATACAGTTAGTGGGTGTTTATAGTTTTGCCCTAGACCTTGGAGACAAATGGGGAAAATTGAAAAGTTGCTCTAGACTAACCAGTGAGATCCTCTCAAGGGTCAAATAAGTAGCTATATTGGAGCAGTTAAGAATATTACATGAGTGGGTATCATTGTGATAGGATCATCTCCTTTGTTAGACAAAGTGAATATGAAGGTTAACACTTTCTGATAGAAACCTAAAACTATCAGTAGTTGATTTCACCTATTTCCGAAATCTCTTTGCAAAATGTATTATGATATACTAGTTAGGACCCATGCCATGCACGAGCTTTATTTGTCAGAAAAATTAAAGATGGAGCTCTATGACATTTCTAATTAAATGGTGTCCATCTAAGTTCAACTCAAGTATTATTATCACAATCTAAGTTGCACTTTAGTGAAAGTGGCCAGTTTCTTATTCTCTAGATAAATTTGTATTATTATTTTTTTTGTATCTTAATGCTAATTTTTATTGATTTATTATTATTTTGTATTATATTTTACGTAAAATTATAAAAAAGATCCTCTTATAGCAATTGCATAAGCCACCTTTTTGTTTTGACCTAACGAAGGCCTTCCCTATAGTTTTGAGAAAAGGAGTGCAAATACCTCCTTTCTCTTGGGCCTTCAGTAACAAAGATATTAAAGTCACCAAAATACCCTTATCATTGTTAATGTATTATCATACATAACTTAAAGTTTCAACTTTACTCTCCACTAATTTCTTTTGCTAGACAACTTTCAAAGAATAATTCTTGTTAATCTTCTTGGACAAATGTAAAAAGGCTAAAGTGAAGTAAAATTAATGCATTACATCAACATTTTTTTTTATTTGGAATGTTGACTAAAGGAAGGTATTTGCACATTTTCTTAAAACAATAAAGGAGGTTTTTGTTAGGGCCAAAACACTAGGGAGTTTCATAAGATTGTTAGAAAACCTAAGGAGCTTTTTATAATTTTCCTTATTTTTAAATGGAATTTAAATTGATTTTAAACTAATTAAACTCTGTTTACAACTAATATTTTTAATAATTTTTGAAATTAGTAAAAATTGAATTTATTTAAGTATATTAAGTTTTTATTAAATTTAAATTCCTTGTGAAATTTAATTAACTATATAAGCTTTTATTTTTAGTGGAACTTAAGTTAGTATTGAATTAATAAACTTTAATTATAAAGCTAATAATTGTTAGATAATTTTGTATTAGTTTTAAAATTATTTTTAATTTATCTTATTCCCTTTATTAAATATTTTTTTCTTATATTAATAAAAATGTTTTATCAATAATAATAATTAATAATTATTTTTATTTTATTTAAGTTACTAAATTATTTTTATTATGGTTAATTAATTTTTATTATTTTCAAATGGAATATAAATGGATTATAATTTTAAATGGAAGCATATTATTTAGCACAATAATATATCATTATCTCAATTTCAACATAAGTAATCTTTACTAGTAATTACAATTTAATGCAACTATATATAGAGAATGTTAATGAACTTTATGAGTAATGGAGATGAGAGAGAATTAGTGGCATGAGTTATTGAAGGAGAGAGTTAATGGCATAATTAATGAGGAGAGATTATTAAAAGAGCTAATGTGTGTGTAAGAGAGAGAATGATCTGTTAACAATGTTTTAATGAAGAGTGTTAAAAGTATTAAAGGTGATTGGTCACTTGAGTTATTTTATTCAATTTTAAAATTAGAAAATTTAGGAAAACCAGAAAAAAAGATAGGTACTTTTGAGAAGAAACCAAAAAAAAGATAAGTGGCTTTGAGAATAAATCATAAAGCAGGAAAGTGCCAGCTTGGCACATTGCATTTTAATATATAGATATAGATTATTTTATGAAAAAGGTTCATAAAAGGTTTTAATCTCGTGTTCCATCTGAGTATAGGGTGTGGCACTATATTTAGTAGTCAAGGAAGATGTCTTTCTCTATGAGTAGTGTTTTGATCAATCCATTATTCTTGGGCTTCATAGGGTGGGTAAGACCAAAGGTCACTTAGATTTTGAGTGTTGGGCCTAGACCTAGTCCAATTCGATTGGCTCAAGGGTTCACTGGCTTTGTTTAGTGAATTCGACCCATGTGTTTCCTGACATGGGCTGAACCCATATGGACTGATATAAGACCATTGTTGGTCCCATTCTATGCATTATTGAAGACCAATAAGGCTTGCAACAATTATGTTAATGAATCACTTAAAGATATGGGCTTTAGCCTATTAACTAGCAAGACTATTTAGACTAGTCAAGTTGTCATGTGCTTTGGATTGAATATGGGTATGGATCTCCATATTATCTAATATAATTAGAGATATACCAAATCAGTTCAATTGGGATTGAAGTCTATTTAAAGACACAAGAGGGAGAGTTTGACCACTACTAGTCTTGCTTTTCTCTTGCACTCTTTCTCTTTTCTCTTGCTTCCCATAAACCCTAATTTGAACCAACACTGAGAGCCTTTGTTCTCACATTGTTTATGTTGTGTTTTTCACTATAAAATATCAGAATTGAAGTGGCTTCATAGCTACACAAATGAAAGATTGTTGGAAAAGCAATTCGACTAAAGACTTATTGTAGGACCAACCACTAACACCAACTATGCCATCTTCAGTTAAGAGGCCAATTTGGATCTGAGTATTGGGCTTGAATCACCACTCTAGAGTTGCAATTTGTGGGCTTCATATCAGGTATGCTCATGTTTATTTTGTGATTCAAACCTGGTTCGATCCAATGCTAGATTGATCCTAGGAGAATCAGACTCTCCAAGTTTAGAGAATTTAGTTCTCGGGTTCAGACCGATTTTTTTTTTTTTAATTTGGCCATAAAACCCAGCTGGTTCCGACATCATACTGACGATTTCAGTCCTTTCAACGTTGGTATTAGAGCATTAGTTCTAGTTCTAGAATTGGACTCAAGAAAATTTAATCAAGAATCAAATTGATCAAAACTAGTCTAATCAATTTGACCCAAAATCATTTGTACTAAGAATTCAATTCTCAGTTTTGGGCCTTTGATATGGATATTATATCTTTATATATAATTTGTATTAGGAATTTTCTGATGTAAGCACTAGAAAAATTATGGTCTTTCTTTTTATTTACATCAGATAAAAGTATGGAGATCGTAGACTTCGAAGGAGTTCAAGGATGACGCACAAAGAGTAGTTTAATAGCTAGAAGTAGTGTTTTGTATCGGATTCAGACCATTACACTCCCAACTGATTTCTTTTTATTTGCATATGTTTATGTGATTTGTTTTTGATATTTTGATTTGAATCTGAACTGATAATATTCAGATCTTAAACCTAATATTGGTGCATGTTTTGGAATATCAAACCCTAGGCCAAATTGACCTAAGATGGGTCCAAATAGTTTGGTTGATCCTATGGTTGTTTGGGTACCATTAACAGCCCACAAAGATCACTGTTTAATGATCAAAATTCTAATCTAGATCAATGGTTTGGTGAGACATTGCATGAACCAATTTGGCCCATGCTTGAAAACACAATTTTGGATAGATTAAAGCAAGATTTTCCCATTTGGTTTTGGATTGGTATATGGGCTGAACTACTTTTTGCAATTGGTCCTGTATACTAAGTCATGTTTATTTGTTAAATACATTTAATTTATGGGTTGATAGTATATTAATATAAATGGGGTTGATTTTTACAGGTTTTTATTTGGGATATAAGTGCTTGGCCCATGTTGAGACTTTAGTGGTTCTTTGATTTCATCATGGTTGAATGCACATCATTACCATGATGATTTATAGATCATTGAATAATTCTTGTGTTTATGGGTCCCTCCCTTGTTTCTTTTCCCAAGAGGGGAATCCTAACCCATGGGACCCATACAATCTGACTTTATGAAAGTCAAAGAGAGACACTTTAGTAAGACCTAAAATCTAAATTAGGGACTATAATTTTGGTTCCCTCATGGATAATGTAAGTGCATAGTGATAGGGATTAGCATTAGATTACATCTCTAAAGGCTTTCCATCATTAGTGTGAAAATGGGATAAAATAGTGAATAAAGATGCACTATAAAATTGGGCTATCTATTTGATTGTGAAAGTTAGTTAAATCATATCATATGATGATAGGGCATCATAAACAAGTGGGGGGGGTATCATAAAATGGAAGACCCTTTCATAGTACCTTGGGGCTACTACCAATATGACAGGTTAGCGTGGTGGTTCGCTAAGATTGGGGAGCCACCGAGAGACTCTCAAGGAACCCTACCTTTGCCTTGGTCTTAGTGTCAAGTTTGAATCCTACTATTTTAGATCCATTGGTGGTTGATATTCCCCTGAAAGTTCCCTCGATCAAGTGAGGGGTACCTATCATCATTTTCTCTAATGAAGCGATTGAAAAATCTCTTCTTCTTTGGTTTGCTTTGGTTGGTAAGTGCTCATATGGTAGGGCTTATTTGGTTGAGGTTCAATAATTCTTGGTAGTATCCTTTTGTTTGAAGGGTGCTTTGATTGTTATAGCTTTAGATCCAAGGTACATTTTAATCAGGTTTGAAGATGAAAGAGAATATCTTTGAGTGTGGCTTCAAGAAGCGATTTTCATCAACGGTTTTTTTATTTAGATACCTTGAATAGACTTTAGGGATGGAGTTAGGGTGGGAACCATCCATGGTGCCTCTTTGGATATCTTTACCTTAGTTGCCTATCATCTTGTTTAATACAAGTTTGTTCAATCAATAACCTAAGTGGTTGGATGAGTTTTAAAAGTAGATTAAGCTACAACAAGACTAACTAGAACCACAACGGCTAGGGTTTGCATGGAGGTGGGGCTAGGGTTTGCGTGGAGGTGGATCTACTGAAGGAAAATCTTAGTTTAGTCTAGATGGGTTTTGGGAAGGAGGGTTTTTGGTAGAAGATAGAATATGAAAACCTTCCCAAATACTGCACCTTTTGCTTTAAGCATTGGCATTGAGAGGAAGATTGTAAGCAGAAACAAAAGAAGAATTTGAAGGGGGAAGGGGAAACTTCCAAGGCTACAAATTTTAAGCCCAATGAGGAAGCCAAAGGAGATCTTGGAGCCATTGTGGTGAGAAAGGAAAAAATGGTGGTTAAACAAATATACCATATGGTTAGGAAGATTGTTTCAACTATAGAAGAGAAGGGGGGAAACAAATGAACAAGCTATGGAACAAGTGGGCAATCCAATTGGGCCAATTGAATCCTAATGCTTAGAAGTTGGGGAGGTGCTGGGAATGATTGTTAGAAGGAAAATTGGAAGGAGCTAAGATAATTTGACAAAAGATGATATTGGGAATAAAATGAACTTTTAAGATGATCAAGAGAGTATTGGCAATTCTAATCTATCCTCTAGAAGGCCTAATAGGGTGATGAATGCAGAAGAATTCAGGAGGTTTAAGATGGAGTTGGACAAAAGGGTGAAATAATGGGAGGAAAATATATTTTTCTTTATGACAAATGTACCATGATTTTGAAGGTTCTTGATACTTAGGAGATGTCACTTTTCAAAAAAATAAAATGGCCTATACACGATGGAACGATGTTGTACGGGAACCCTTCTTTTCCTTAGATTTTCTTTCTTTCCTTGCTCTTCTTCTAAGCCTAATCTTTGCAAAAATCTTTGTGTGCTTATTTTGGGTCTTTGTTATTTTGTAGTCCACTACCTCACAACAAAGTGGGGCAACTGTCAGTACCTGATTTTTACTCAATTTGTCGCCTGAACCACCAATTCACCCCGAACACCCAATAAGATCTTTCCAATCTCTTTGAAACATCCCAAACACCAAACTTTTAACCCAAAACCCTCAAATCCACTATTAAATCTTTCCAATACCCACCCGATGGCCCTGATCAACACCCATCTACACCTCGCCCTTAGATCAGACATCACCATCAAATCCAAGACCTCTTAAAATGTTTACCCTTGAAATTTTAACTCAAGATTCCTTCATTTACTTTTTTGATCAAACTAAGATTCTATTTCAAGCTATCTTGATCACCTAAACACCTATAACCCAACTCCCCTTGATCCTAACACCTGTGAATCAATCAAACCACATCATTAAACTCTGGACACACCAAAATAGATCCCAATAATTTTTCAACTTAAAAATTCCCCCATTTACTCCTCTATCAAGTCAACATTTCATTTTAAACCCTATTTTGAACCCAAATTCCCATGATCTTGACTCCTTAACCAATTAGGCAGTACCACCAGATTCTAGATACTCCAAAATACCTACTTGTAAAATTGTAGCCCTAAATACCCTTGTTTACTCCTCTATCACACAAAGATTTCATTTTAAAGTTCTAGATTGACAGGGCCACTTCCCCTCCAGATCTGGCCCATTTGGCCAATCTGACCTTACCAATAAACCTAGAATGTCCAAAAACTCCACCCTACCAAATTTCAACCAAAAATACCCCCATTTACCCACTCATCAAAAAAGATATAATTTCTATCAATCTTATTGGCTTGAACACGCAAAACCTCTGTGTATGCTTAGACCCATCTCAACCCTTCACATTTTGACCCAGAATCTTAGCTATCCATCTAACCTATCCATTTAGAATCTTGGTTTGATCCCTTAGACTCATTTTGAGCTAATTTATTAAAATTACCAAATTGTCCCTAAACTTCCCTAAATTTATGAAAATGTCATTATGCCCTATTATAAATTCAAAGCAAATTTCTTCATTCAACCTAATTCAAAAATTCACTATTTACCTTCTTCTTTATCGAACCCTTACTTCCCCGATCAACTCTCTAGTTGTCTCTCTTATTCCCTTACTTCTCTCACCATATCGATCCACCAACCTTCTTTTTACCACTATCTTCCCCATCATTTCAACATAGATTTAAACCCCCATAGCTCCCTCTCTCTCCTCTTTCTATCTTCTCTCTTATTCCTTCTTACTCTCCCTCTTTGTCTCCCTCTTAACCATTCTCCGATTCTCTTGTCCTAGTTTCTTTGCCAGTTAAGTAGATTGATACAACTACTACAGAGATTTCTGTCGATTAGAGAAGCTCATTAATGGAGGCCATATTCGAGGGAGAATGATCTAAAGCTAAAATTTACCAAGTCTCCCTTGTTTTTCAGTATTCACTACCCATGGAATAGAACCAACCACAACAGTCATCATCTGAGCTCCTTCTGTAACTAGTTGGTAAAGCTTGGAACATCCTAAACATAACCTGTTAATAAACTAAAATTTTCCCTACATGATTGATCTTTTGCAGACTAAAATTCAGTCAGGTGAGTTTATTTGTGTTGTTTTTTTTGTCTGATTTGTTTCTTCTCCTACTTTTCCTTTTTTCTCTTGCTTTCTACCATGGTATAATGGAACTGAAAGGAGGTTGTTGGGGCTAGTAATGAAGCACCTGCCAAAGCATCTCCTATGGGATCCTTGAAGCCTACCAAAATCCACTAGAGTAGTTTCCTCGACCCTCAATATAATGAGAACTCGTTTAATTATTCAGAAGGAATATTAGCTACATTTTTGTGATTTTACGTATTTGTTCTTGTTGTCGACGATGTTGATGTTTAATTGGTTGTACGTGTGTTTCTCTGTTCCTGTCTAGTTCAAATAAGGGAAGTAATGAATTATACATTCCATTGTACAGTAATAAAAAATGAAGTAAAAAATATAAAAATAAAAAGGAGAATATATATATATATATATATATATATATATATATATATATATATAAGATTAAAAGAATCGATATAAAACAAAAATAAAATAAAAATGAGGTAATTCCATACAACAAATAGACAAATAATGTTTGACAAGAAAATGACAAATAAATAAATAACTGATTTAAACAAAAAAATTATAAAAGTACATAAATATATATATATATATATATATATATATATATATATATATAAAATAAACAAAAAATAAAATATATATCAAAAATTAAAAAATAAAAATGATAAAAAATAAAAATTGGGAGGATTTTCTTTGAGTTAAGTGGTTCTTGTAATTTTCATTGTTTATTAGCATGCTCTTGATTGTTTAAATAATTGTGTATTTTTGCTTATGGTTCTTTGAGATCATCATATTAGCTTACCTATTGGACCTGGGAGAGGGGTGCTTAACCCCTTCTCCATCCCATCTAACTCTTACTCAGATTGGTGTAGCTGGTGTGCCTTAGGTTTGGAGTCATTATTAAATAAAAATGCTTTCTAATGTAAATCTCGGAGGTCCCATCACCTCCCTTTCTATTATTCTAATGGGTGGTGACTCCAATTCAGTTTCAACCCAAGCGAGCCATTTTTCAATGATCATAATAACTATAGTAAATGGTTTCTATTCTTCTATCCATCTCATCTAATCCCTCTACTTGCATTCCTATAGGTATAAGCTTACCTCCTACTAATGGTCGCCCAATTTGCACTACTTTGTTCACATTGAAAGATAAAACATAACTCCTACTAGGTTTCTTTTCGTTATCTTCTCTATTTGTCAAGTGAGGAAACCATCTAAGCCTGGAAGCCCAAATCCCACATTGTAAGATTGCTTGTACTACTAAAAATGGAATTGGGTCAATGGGCTTGGGTCAACTTTGGTTGGGCTTGGTCTAGGCTTAGCCATGGAAAGTCTGGGTTCACCTTTCTTCAATTATATGAGCTAGAACACCGAGCTCTTATCTTTAAATACATGGTTGCATGTGTGTCTGTGCCTATTCATCTCATCCATCCTATCTGAAAGAGTGTTGTAAGCTCATATAGTGGTGTTAATACGTGAGATCTATTAACACTACCCAAGCTTCTTAGTTGCACAAGTTTGTTCCTTGATTATAGAAACAACATGGAACCTAGGGAGGTGTAGAAGGGTAACCCCCATTGAGGACATCAAGACCTATGGCATCAGCCCACAGTTTCTAATTGGTAAAGGTGTATTGGTGTCACCAATGTTGAAGCCAAGAGCGGTTTCAGTTGATGCCTACTGTATTCATGAAGAACCTAAACTTCTTATTCTCTTGATTAGGGTAGGGGTGCCAACTCTAGACCCAACCTGCCATCTCACCCAAAACCATCAAATCTTGGCTCCTTCTTGTCTTAATTCAGTCCATAAACTTATCCATCAACTTGGTCATTGGCATTTTCTCAGTAGGATACATGGGTCATTAATTTGATAATAACCCAAATGGGCACTTTGGCAAAGAAACAAATTAATATTAATAGTGGTAAACCAACATTTTAACAATAATTGGTGGACATAGTGCTCACTAAAAAAACAACAATAACTTAAAAAGAGAAAAAAAGAATTAAACAAACAAAAAATAATCTCTTACTAAATCTTTAGGATAATGTGTTCATTGGAATGAACAGTTTATGCATGTGGCTAAAGCCTAATTTAATAATTATATGTACATTTTTACCTATGGTTTATAAGTTATTCGTAGATGTAAAATTGACTTTATAGCGTTAGTTTCACAACCATGGCTAAATGTCACTCTATAGCTACAACTTTGAGATGTCTGTAGCTAAAAATACGAATCTATGGCTATTGTTTAAGTTGACCGTAGCTAAAAAAAATATAAATCTATAGCTATGGATTTAGGTTAGTCGTAGCTAAAAATGGAATCCTATAGCTAGGGTTTAAGTAGTCTGTAGCAAAAGAACACCAATCTATAGCTACAGTTTTTAACTGTCCATACTACGTAGCTAAAATTGTTAATCTATGGTTGATGACTAGGTCTTGAATATTTTTCATTACCTTTTTGAAGCCTTTTTTTATTGTATCAAACATAAGCACAACTTATTTCTTTAATAATATAAGATGGGACTTAAACCAAAATTTCCAATAAAAGATATCTATAATAAAAAATGAATTGCATTTCAAGGTTCTTGAATATATGAAACTCAATCCCAAAAAAAGCTTGACGTGTAAAATCTGATCAGATTTGTCTCCATCTGTACATGTGAATCATCTCCTTTAGCATGTTCAGTGTATAAGAAAATAATAAAAAAAATTTAGAAATCACATTTTTGGAGAAATAAAATCATGTATGGAAATCTATTTATTAACTATGGAATATAAAGTTGCCTATTTCATTCCAATCCTAATGCTAAACAAATCAAAAGTGTAAGGATTGATATCAAACTTAAAATGAGGCTTAACTACTATGGTTTATACTTGAAAGATGTGTATTAGATATTTTAAGGTCGAGGGAAGGTGTTGTGAGCTCTGGAAAGCTCAAGGCCAGCTCAAAAAGATGGAGCCGCCACTAATTTTTCAGAGAAAATGGTCCCTTGTTTTTATCTTTGAAAGATCAATTTAACTTTGAAATAGTGACTCCATTCTCCATAGGGATAGACACTTAAGCGAGAGATTTTGTGTTCTAAGGATTGGCCGAGGGAAGTTTTTAGGCACCCTTCTCTCCAAGCTATTGTAGTAGCCCAATACAAAAATTCTTTTGGCCTAATTTCCAGCAAAAGAACTAATAAGAATTATTGCTAAGAATTCTTGAAATCTGGTGAAAATGTCTTAAGCTTCTCCCATAACTAATTTGAAGTTATGTTATAGGGTCTTAGGTACTAATTTCCCTAAGACCCTTACCTCTCTATCTCTTTTTCTCAATGATGAGGAAGCTGGGAATGCGAATTCTCCATGGTTTCAGGACTTCAAGCAACCCAAAACTACACTAAAAAACAAAGCCAACGAATCTAAGTTAAATAGTAGAGTGAAAGACTTACCTCTCATATACGACCTTGATAGGAGCGCTCAAACAAATAAGATCGGTTAGAATGAAGATTGGATGAGCAACTGAGTGGGAGAGTGCTTTCAGTTACCAATCTTTAGTTTGAAAATAGGGAAGGAAAATTTGAAGTCTTGGGGCTCAAGCTCTTGGGGATTTCTGGCAAATAGAGGTTCTACAAAGCCAAGAGATGCTTCTTAGGTCTCTCCTTTGCTTTTCCCTCCTCTAGATATCTTATAGAGGTTGAATTGGGTTTCAAGTTGTAGACAAAAGAAGGAAAAATATCTAAATTGTTATGGGCCCGTGCGTAGGATCTCGTCACGGGTCGGTCCACTAGAAGAGACTACTGTCTTCCCTTGCCCTTGCACTTGTGTACATACCCTATTGTGGCAATCGCGTGAGTGATTTATCCAAGAGATCACCCGAACTCTCCTAATGGGTGATTTGTCCAAGAGACCACCCGAACTCTCCTCACTCTCTTTCTTGGCTGGAAAATTGAATGCCTTTATTTCAATTCGTGGCTCCTTAAATAGGAGATTACAGAAGGAAATTCCTAATTAAACTCAAACTCCAACTTGAATTCAAACTCCTAATTACCTACTCCTAATGGTAACACAACTCTTACTTAAGATAAGATAAGGATAAGGATAAGGGATGAGGAATGGTGTAGCTGGCGACGAGTTGGCGGGTAGAGCTGATGTGGTAAGATAAGTGTGGGCCCACCCTGATGAGCTATCATGTGGGCCCCGCCCTACTACTGCTACCTAGGCGGTGCGCGTGTCTTGCAGTGCTGCTGCCATGTGGTGCATGCTGCTACCGTGCGGTGCGTGCTGCTGCCGTGTGGTGCGTGCTGCTACCGTGCAGTGCGTGATGTGCGTTGCCGGGCGGTGTGTGCTGCGTGCTGCCAAGTGGTGCGTGCGGCGCGTTGCTGGGCTGCTGTGCGGCGCTGCCAGGCGGTGTGTGCTGCTGGGTGGCCCGCTGTGCATGTTTACTGCCTATGACTGCGCCGCAGTGCGCTGCCGGGTGGTGTGTCCATAACATCACACCCCTCCCGGACTACGAGCTTGTCCTCAAGCTCGAATTGGGTGTCAAAAACACCCTCAAAGGAATCCTGGATGGCTTTGCCCTCTTGGATTGGGTTCCCATGGAGGGGGTTCATCCTCATCTTCCTCTTGTTTCACCAGGAGGCAGAAAAGTCTCTTGCACCTGTGCCCTGTTGAGTAGAGTTCATCGCAATTAAAACATTGCCCCCTCGCCCTGCGTTCTGCCATCTCAGCCCTGGACAAGTGCTTAATAGGTGGTGTACCGCCACTGCTCCCCACACTGGATGCTGATTTGGGATTGGTGCTCGTCTGTGGCTTTCATTCTGGGATGGCTGCTAGATATGGAGCCATTTCGAGTGGTTCCCTGTTGGCTGTCAACGAAGACCCTCCTCCAATAGGCTTTGGGTTTGTCCAAGCCGCTGCTGGGCATCCCATGCTGAATGGCCCTCGGCCAATCTGCAGTTTGCGCTTGAAGGCTGGGGCTAAATTCATTGCCGTGACCAGGTTAGGTGAGCTCTGCATCTCTACATCCACTCTCAGGTGTTTGGCTAGACCAGCTGTAAACATATCCACCTGCTGGTCTGGGCATACTGAAGAGGCCCTGGCGAGAAGGGTCTGGAACTGCTGCTGATACTCTGCTATGGTCTCGGTCTGCTTGAGTTTAATGAGTTCCCCCAAGGGGTTGCTTGTTAATGAGAGTCCGAACCGAAGGAGGCAATACGACTTGAATTGATCCCAACTAAGACCTAGTTCCTCTTGCTCCACTCGGTAGAACCAGAGCTGCGCTTCTTCGGTCAGGTGGAACGCAGCCAGGCTGACCTTGTCCCTGTCATCGGTGCGCTGGTTGCGAAAGAACTGTTTGCAGCGGTGCAATCATCCTAGTGGGTCTCCAGTGCCATTGTAGGACGGAAATTCTAGCCGACTATATTTGGGGATAACAGCGGCAGTCGGGGTGGCCGTTTGATGTTCGCCAGGCGTTTCTGCCCAGTCCAGTTTGTGGCTGTTGTTGGTGGTAGTTCCTTCTAAGTTTCTTTCCCTATTGGCTAAGAATGTCTCCAGCAAGCGTCGAAGCTCCTGGACATCATCCTTGACCTCATGTACCTCCATGCTGGTCTCTACAAGTTTGTGTTCTAGTTCGTGAACCTTGGAAGACAGCATCTCTTGTTCCCCCATGATGGTAGGCTCTGATACCAAAATGTTATGGGCCTGCGCGTAGGATCTCATCATGGGTCGGTCCACCGGAAGAGACTCCTATCTTCCCTTGCCCTTGCCCTTGCATATAGACCCTATTGTGGCAATCACGTGGGTGATTTGTCCAAGAGATCACCCGAACTCTCCTAATGGGTGATTTGTCCAAGAGACCACCCGAACTCTCCTCACTCTCTTTCTTGGCTAGAAAACTGAATGCCTTTATTTCAATTTGTGGCTCCTTAAATAGGAGATTACAGAAGGAAATTCCTAATTAAACTCAAACTCCTAATTACCTACTCCTAATGGTAACACAACTCTTACTTAAGATAAAATAAGGATAAGGATAAGGGATGAGGAATGGTGTAGCTGGCGGTGAGTTGGCGAGCAGAGCTGATGTGGTAAGATAAGTGTGGGCCTACCCTGATGAGCTAGCATGTGGGCACCGCCCTACTGCTGCTGCACGGGCGGTGCGCGCGGCTCGTAGTGCTACTGCCATGTGGTGCGTGCTGCTGCCTAGTGCTGCTGTCGTGCGGTGTGTGCTACGCGCTGCGGGGCTGCTGTGCGGCGCTGTCGGGCGGTGCGTGCTATTGGGCGGCCCTCTGTGCGTGCTGCTGCCTATGACTGCGCTACCGGGTGGTGTGTCCATAACATAAATCTTTTCTAATCTAGGCGCCTGGGCTTCAAGATAACTTTTTCAAGAAAATGAGCAAAGATTTTCAAAGAGAAGAGGTGTTCAGTCATGTTTTTTCTCTTCTGGTGAAAGATTTTTCTCGATTTGGGGTTGTTTTTTATAGGTTTTGTGTGTTCAATGAGGTTCTGGGCATGTTTGACATTGTAGTCTGGTATTTAGGGTTGTCAGTGGCATAAAATGTAAATTTGTATCACCCATGACAACTATTTTGTCTTTTCTTGGTTCTAAGTGAGAGTATCTTTGTGTTTTTTAAATCACCCATGACAACCACCAGGCCTAATTTTATTGGTCCATGTGTTTGAATAGGTCAAGCATGGACTAGGACAAAATTAAATCACCCATGTGTTTTTGAATCACCCACAACAACTACCTGTCCTAATTTTATCATCCATTACCCTTTTGAGGTTTTAGGTTAGGACAAATAAAGTAGTAATTTAATCTGATGCATCAAAATAGAATCTTTTTAGTTTAATGGCCAAACAGGTGAATTAGGTAGTGAAATTTGATGTACAAGGGTTTTTTTTTGAGCCTTTTAACAAGGTGGTGTGGTCTGATTGGTCAAATTAAGCTTGGATTTTGTAGAACTATGGCTGGTATGCTTTAATCAATAAGCTTTGTTGAAATAGAATTTTAGCTTGATGGGGGGGGGTCAAAAGATGGAATTTGGGGATGAAATTTGATGTGTAGGCATTTTTGGATGTCCTAAATCTAATAGAAATGATGGATCTTTGGTTAGGGGTGTGGATTGAAGGATTTGATTCAGATTAACAGTAACAAGAAGGCCCAAAATGAAATTTTGTTTATTCAATGGTTAAACGAAGAGTTAAGTCATGAAATCGATAGACATGGGTTTCTTGAGTCTTTGAAGATGATGATGAGGTTTGATTGGTCAAACAAAGCTTGGATGATGGAGATCTATGGCTGGTATGGTCAAATCAATGGGATTTTCTAAAATGAAATCTTAGCTCGATGGAGGGTTAAACGAGAAATCAAGTGTTTGTTAGTCAAAATGCCTACTTCTTGGAGGGGGACTACATCCTAAACAATCACCATTAGGAAGTTGTTCTTGATGAACAGAGTTCAAGAGTAGTGGGAGATAATCCACGGATTCCAAATAATAAAATTCAACTTAGAAGATCTACCCAGATTTCTAGACATCTAGTACGTTACAACTATGATAAAGAAAGTTACTTGATGAAAGCTACGGATAGTGAGAAATATCCTGTGACTTATACAAAAGCTATATTTGACATAGACTCCCTGAAGTAGATGGATGCCATGAAAGTCGAGATGGACTCGATGAAAACCAATGGAGTCAAGAACAATTCTTGATCACTCACACAAGTGGAGATCGACCAGGGTAGGGGTGGCAAGAATAGGGAAGAACTCTATAGATTGTTGTGTGTTATAACTAAGTAATTCGCCCCCTTTATTTATAGCCTTCTCAGTATCAGCCTTCTAATCCAATTAGGAGAGAGTTAATCCAAATTTGATATTTGGATCTGGACTCTCGAACGGATAAGTCTTATCGTATCCTTTAGCTAATCCTAATCAGATTATAAATCCTATCTTGCCTCCTTTTAATTAATTGACTTAAAGCCAGTTCGAATTGGGCTTTAGGCCCATTAAGTTTATGTGCTCACTTAACCTCTTAACCTGTTACCCACTTAGCTCTCTTTGTATGGCGTGGAACCCAAACATTGATCTACACATCAGCCACATGGGTTCATCCTAGTCTTTGTTACAAGGCCTGGCCAAATTCACTGTAGGAGACAATGAACCCCTGAGTCCATCACCATGGGTTCTTAATGGGCACAACATTTACACTAAATGTTCATTGGGTCCAACCACCTTATGAAAACCCAAGGACTATGGGCAAATACAAGATTATCCCATCAGGCATTACCCTCAATGGTCTTACACTTAATCTCTCAGCCCATAATGATCAAACACTGCTTGGCAAGAGAGGACCTCTCCCTCGGCTGCAAGGAACAGTGTTGTACTCTCTACTCACATGGATCCCAGGAATGAAAACATTTTCCAAACATTTTGAAACCATAATATATATGTATGTATATCTCTATATAAATATATTTTGCAAAACAAATTTCAACAGTTGAAATCAACTGTCGGCAGTTTAGGTTTCCATCAGAGAGAGCGCATTCCCCGATCATTCACTTTGTCCGATAAAGGAGCTAATCATATCACTATGATCACCCACTCAGGTGAATTCTCAGACTGTCCCAACATACCCAGGTTTTCACCCCTCTAAGGATCTCACTGATTAGCATATCAAAGACAGCCCAATCTGATACCTAGAACAGTACCATAATCGAGTCTATGGGTCATGTGTTACATTCTAGTTTTGCCCATCTATCTCCAAGGTCAAGGGCAACACTGGAGTTTGGGTCCGGTTCAGGGTTTCAAGAAAACACACACTATATGTACCTCAGGGCTCACCTTGGTAGCTGAGACAAGCCACCCCAACCAACTTGGTAGCACATCAGTGTTAGCCTTGGCAAGATAAATCTCCCCAGATCTATCCAACGACTATGAAGATTCTAAACTAATACGAGTCTCATAAGTGTCCAAGGGTACATAGAAACACATCACAATGACAAGAATCAATTATGTACTTTATTTATTTACAATAAATGTCAAAAGATACATCAATCTGATTGGAGCTCAGGGCATACACTGTCCAACAGCTCCCACTTGCACTTAGGTCCAATCGGGTATAAGCCGGAGTCCCATACTTTCCACGTGTTTCTTAAACACTATCTGTGTTAGTGGCTTAGTTAATGGGTCTGCTACATTTTCCGCTAATGCTACCTTCTAAATCAGGAATCCCCTATTCTTACTATCTCCCACAGTATATGGTACTTCCTCTCAATGTGCTTCGACTTCGAGTGGGCTTGTGGCTCCTTTGCCTGAGTAATGGCTCCAGTGTTGTCACACAAAAATGGAATAGGTGATGTGCTGGATGGAACTACTCTTAATTCCTTAAAGAACTTCATCCAAATGACTTCCTTGGCAGCTTCACTTGCGGCAATGTACTCGGCCTCGGTTGTGGAATCTGTGGTGGACCCCTGTTTGCTGCTTTTCCAGCTAATAGCATACAATCCTATCATGAAGATATAACCAGATGTAGACTTTCTATCATCTAGATCCAACTAGAAATCAGTATCATTATACCCTAGGATCTATAGAGAACTATCATCGAATACCAGACAAAACTCTTTTGTCCTTCGAAGGTATTTTTGTAAGTTTTTCATAGCAGTCCAATGCTCTTGCCCTTGGTTAGATTGGTATCTACTTACCACACTCATTGCCTGAGAAATGTTAGGACGAGTGCACAACATGGCATACATAATGCTCCCTATGGCTGAGGCATAGGGAATCTCTTTCATGCTCTCAATATCTTTAGGAGTCTTGGGAGACATACCCTTGGAGACAGTGATCCCATGTTTGAAAGGAACATTTCCTTTCTTGGACTTCTCCATAATGTATCTTTTGACAATCTTGTCAATGTAAGCAGACTGTGATAATCCTATTATCCTCTTCGATCTATCTCTGTAGAGTCGAAGACCCAATATATAGGAGGCTTCTCCAAGATCTTTCAAGGAGAATTGTTGTGAAAGCCACACTTTCACAGTAGTTAATATTCCTACATCATTCCTAGTGAATAGAATGTCATCTACATACAGAACCAAGAACATAAACTTATCCCCACTAGTCTTCCTATAAACATAGGGCTCACCCAGATTTTGCTCAAAGTCAAACTATTCGACGGCGGAGTCAAACCGAATGTTGCAACTCCTAGAAGTTTGCTTAAGTCCATATATGGATCGGTTGAGTTTACATACCATGTGTTTTTGACCTATAACTATGAATCCTTACGGTTGCTGCATATAGATATCTTCAGTAAGATCTCCATTTAGGAACGTGGTTTTGACATCCATTTGCTAAATCTCGTAGCCATGGTACGCTGCTACAACAAGCAGAATCATAATGGATTTAAGCATGGCCACAGGTGAAAAGCTTTCCTCATTATCGATTCCTTCTTACTGAGAGTGCCCTTTCGCCACAAGATGAACCTTGTAGGTCTCAACTTTACCATTGGGGTCGTTCTTCCTATTATATATCCATTTTCAACCAATTGCCTTTACCCCAGGGGGCGGATCTACTAGAGTCCAGACTCCATTGGTCTCCATTGAGTCCATCTCAACTCTCATGGCATGTATCCACTTCTAGGAATCTATGTCCAACATAGCTACCAAATAAGTCATGGGATCCTCTTCACTAGCCGTAGCTTCCACCAAGTAACTTTCTTGGTCATAGCCAAAATGAACTGGAGGCCTGGAAACTCGGGTAGATCTTCTAGGTTGGTTATTTTCTCGAGCTGGTGGGACATCTCCCACTACCCTTGGGCTCTCCTCATCAAGAACAACTTCCTGGTGATGATCATCCAAGATGTAATCTTCTTCTACGAAGTGGGCATTTCTACTGCAAAACACCTTTTGCTCTTTTGGATCGTAGAACAAGTAACCTATAGAGCCTTTGGGGCAGCCTACAAATAGGCAACGATAGGTCCTGGATTTCAATTTGTCACCACTAGTTCTTTTAACATGTGCTGAACAACCCCAAATTTTCAAGTGTCTTACACTTGGTTTCTTACCAGTGCATATCTCGTATGGAGTCTTAGGAACGGATTTGGTTGGAACCCAGTTCAGCATGTAAATCGTAGTCTCTAATGCAAAACCCGAAAAGGATGTGGATAACTCTTAGTGGACAAGAAGTGATTAAACCATATCTAATAGAGTCCGATTTCCCCTTTCTGTGACACCATTTAATTGTGGTGTAACAGGAGGAGTTAGTTGTGATACTATCCCATTGTCCTTTAAGTAGTCCCTAAATTGATCAAAGAGATACTCGTCGTCTCGATTTGATCGAAAGGTCTTAATTTCTCTCCCTAACTGTTTCTCGACTTCTTGTCTGAATTCTTTGAACTTTCCAAAAGACTTAGACTTATGTTTCATTAAGTACACGTAACCATACTGTGAGTAATCATCGATAAATATTATAAAATAAATGTACTGGTTTCATGTCCTAATATTCAAGGGACCACATACATCAGTATGTATCAGGTCAAGTATGTCTGTAGATCTTTCAAGCTTACCGGTAAATGGTCGCTTCGTCATCTTACCCTAAATGCAAGGTTCACAGATTGGAAGATCTTCTGTAGTTAGAAAATCCAAAAGGCCATCATTTACCAACCTTATGATATGATCTATATTAATGTGGCCAAGTCAGTAATGCCACAAGCACGTGGGATTAACTGTATCACGAATCCTCTTCTTGGGGATTATTTCCGATGTAGTTTCGGTAATACTTATTTCCAGAGAATGATGGAGAACATAGAGACCATTCTCAAGTTCTCCATATGTAAGGAATTTGTTATTCCGTTTAATAGTAATCACATTACTAAATAAGATACAATAACCATCTACGCACAATTTTGAGACAGAAATCAAATTTCTTCTTAAATTAGGTATGAAAAGACAATCTTTAAGTACAATTGTTCATTCTCTAAAAACTAGTTCTACAGTTCCTATGGCTGTAACTGCAACTGTTGCAAAAGTCCCCATGTAGAGTGTCACTTCTCCATCACTTAGTCTTCTACTTATCTTGAATCCCTGCAGTGAGTTACACACATGAGTTGAAGCCCCAGAGTCAATACACCAAGAAGCAAAAGTAACCAAAAAATTGGTTTCTATGATAAAAGATTTGATATTACCTTCTTTCTTAGTCTCTAGATATTGAGGACAATTCATCTTCTAATAGCCGGTCTGCTTGTAGAAGTGACAGGCATCCGATGCCTTATCTTTCTTCTGCTTTTTAGTTTTGCTACCCTTCTTTAAGCCTTTCTTTAGCCTTCCACTTTTTGTTGCCCGATTTGCCACCTTCAACATGTTGGACAGTTTTGTATGCCCTTAGCTTCAATATGATTTGATGTACTTTTGATATTTTGTGTAAATAAATAAAGTGCATATTTGATTCATGTTGTTTGGTATAATTCTATGTAAAACCCTAAAACTGGACACTTATTGAGACTCGTGTTAGTTTTAAATGTTCACAGCCATTGGATAAGTCTAGGGAGATTTATCTTGCCAAGGCTGATACTGGTGTGCCGCCAAGTGTTGGGATGGCCTGTCTCGGCCACCAGTGTAAGACCCAAGGCACATGTAGTATGGGATTACTCAAATCCTTGAGCCTGACCAGATTTTCAGTATTGCCCTAGACCTTGGAGACAGATGGGCAAAACTAGAAAGTTACACCTGACCCCTAGACTTGATTATGATACTTCACTAGGTGTCGGATCGGGCTATCTTTGATATGTCAATTAGTGAGATCCTTAGCGGGGGTCAAAACCTGGGCATGTTGGGGCAGTCTGAGAATTCATCTGAGTGAGTGATCATAGTGACAGGATCAGCCCCTTTGTTGGACAAAGGTAATGATCGGGAATGCACTCTCTCTGATGGAAACCAAAATGCCGGCAATTGATTTCAATCGTTGGAATTTTCTTTTGCAAAATATATATATATATATGGTTTCAAAATGTTTGCAAATGGTTTTAATTCCCGGGATCATATATATATATATATATATATATATGGTTTCAAAATGTTTGCAAATGGTTTTAATTCCCGGGATCCATGTGAGTGGAGAGTACAACATTGTTCCTTGCAGCTGAGGGAGAGGTCATTTCTTGTCGGGTAGTTCTTAATCATTATGGGCTGAGAGGTTAAGTGTAAGGCCATTTAGAATAATACCTGATGGGCTAATCTTTCACCTGCCCATAGTCCCTAGGTTTTTATAAGATGGCTTGGCCCAGGGGCCAGTTAATGTAAGTATTGGGCCCATAGGGTCCATGTGATGGGCTCAGGGGTTCATTGGGCTTCTCAGTGAATTTGGCTAGGCCTTGTAATAAAGGTTGGGTTAAACCCATGTGGCTGGTGTGTAGATCAATGCTTGAGTCCCACACCATACAAAGAAGTCCAACTAGGCAGTAAATTGGGAACTAATTGAGCACTGATTATTTAATGGGCCAAAAGCCCATTTCGAACTGAGCTGATATGATCACCCACTTAAGGGGCGGATCTGAGATTAAGGTTAGAAAATTGATTGGGCCTTTAACCTAATCCACTCTAGAAGACCAAATTCAAATTAGATTTAAATGAGGTAATCTCCTGATAAGATCAGGAGTCATCTAACCTAATCTTAGATAGGATTAAGATTATCCCCTATCCAGATGCTGATTTGGATTGGGATAACTCCTAATTAGGAGGTTTCTTAATCAAGAAGAAATGAGGAGAAACCCTAAGAGAGATACAACAGAATTCGAACCTAGGGTTTTTGGCAAGATAGTTTGTTGTGAATTGAGATAGGATCTCATAACTCTCTAGAGAGAAGAGAAGCAATATTCGCCATCTTCATCTTAGGAATTCTCCTCCAACCACTGCCATTCTCTAAAAAGATTGGATCTTTGAAGAAAAGAAATCAAGAAATCAGTTCTTGATATCAGTTTTGCAGAAAGAGCTGAAAAGATTTGGTGCTCAGAGTTTCCAGTGGATTCTTGCAAAGGATTCAGTGTGTAGGACGCACTCTGTTGGTTTTGTTCCACATATTGCTGTGTCATCTTCAACAGGAGTGAATCTTGGTGTCCTCTTTGGGCGTGAACATCAACTTTGGGAGATACTGCTTCTCTGGATCAGGTATAATTCCTCCCTTGTTTTTTGGTTCAGATCTGGTTCGATTATGGTTCAAATAGGATCCTTGAATATTGTATTCTAAATTCAGGGAATATGATTCCCATTTGGAAGAAGGTAGAAAATTTTTGAAATTCACCCACCCATTCCACAACCTTTTGGCGTCCATACGATGGATCCTACCATTCTTTCAGTGGTATCAGAGCCACAGGTTCGAATCTTGAACCAAAAGAAAATCATATCTGAACCTGCGCAGATGGACAGAAGATGTTCTGCCAAGATTTGCACAGATTATTTTCTTTATTTCAAGAAATTGTTTCTTGTTAAGGGTGATTGATCTAAAATTAATTTCCGTTAAATCTAAAATTTATTTAGAACTGTTCTTTATTTATTTTTTATTTAATGGACTATTCAAACCTAGAGATCGCATTGCAGATTTGGCGCAGATGGTCTACGCACCCTTTTATTTATTATTCATTCAATTTGGTCTGTAAATAATTTTTTTATTTTTCTAGACTGAATGTATAGGATTTGATCAAGAATGTAATTAATTAATAGAAATAGGATTTCTGTATTTTTTTTTAATTTCTTGATTGAAGAAGAAGGCGGCGCTGAAGATTTGCAGATGGAGAGATCGTTTTCTATGATTTGCAGTTTGTGAAACTGCAACCCTAGTAATTAACCTCTGTTTTTCAGGTGGTGCGAACAATCCATATTTTATTTGTGATTGTCTAAAATCAAATTATTAATTTCAGATCTTTCACGAATTAACTCTTGAATTGAAAATCAGTTTCGGACAATTTAGGACTAGATTGGACCAAAACTGTTTGGACCGAATCTAGGGTTCGAAGGGGACTATTTTTAGTCCAATGTTCTCACACTTGTTGTTCCAAATCTGATGTTCAATTGCAGGGATTATTTCGGCCCACCTGTAAAGCCCAGTTTTAAAAGGTTAAAACTACAAAAGCCCACTCTTGTGAGAAAAGTTGTATGGGCCGAACTGCTAACTGTGATTCAGCCCATATACCTAGTCGACATTAATTGTTAATGTTATGGATTTCAATGGGCTGTTCAATGGGCTTTACAACAGTTAATTGATTGGATCAATTCTTCCTTTACATGTGATGTTTGGATGTTTGATGTGCTGCGACCATGGACCATAAGGACTTGGCCCATGATGACTCGTTAGTGGCTCTTGCGCACACCATGGCTGAATGCACATCATTGCCATGGTGTCCCTTAAGGTCATTAGATGACCCCTCCTTACTTGGTGGGCCCCATAATCCTGAAAAGGGATGCGTGCGAAAACCCTAGCTAATTAAGGCCCACCAGAAATCTGACTTTATGAAAGTCAATGGGAGCCAATCTGGTTTGACCTAAATTAGAACTATGGCATAATTTTGTTTCCTCCAGCAAATATGAGTGCATGTGATAAGGAGATCCATATGATGGACTCTCTAAAGGCCTTCCATCATTAGCACAATGATGGGTCCTTCAGTAATGAGGAAACGCACAATAAAATTGGGCTATCCAGTTGTTGTTGGATCTGTTAGAGTGTTTTGTAAGATGATAGGGGAGTCATAGACCGATGTGGGAGGGGCTTCACTAGAAAATGGGAACTCTCTCACGGTACCTTGGCGTAACCTGAATATGATGGGTGAGCACTCACTGGACAGAAAGGTTTACCTGAAAATGGCTCTGAACCTTGTCTGACAGATGCCAAAGGGAAAACTCATATGATGAGTGGATATGATCCGTCACAGAAAGGTGGTGGGGTTTTGCAGCTGAAACAGTTGGCTTCAGGCACCCTATGTGGTTTCACACATTTCTAGAGACATTTCTCCGTCTCCGTCACTGAGAAAGAAGGAAAATCTCAGAGATGAACAAATGGGAATGGAACATAGATTAAAAACCATATCTATGTAGGTAATATGAATCAAACTAAGGTTGTGGACTAACGTTTTTGTTATTTTATTAGAAAATGGCAAGCGGTCAATTCGCAAAGCTTCTAGACGATAACAAGTTTAAGGGCCCAAACTATGCCGACTGGTACAGAAATCTTATGTTGGTCCTAACTTTTGAAAAGTTAGATAAGGTAGTGAAAAATCCTACCCCGGAGCGTCCGGGTGATAGGGCTTCTGAGGCCCGAAGGAGGGAGTACTAAGATTGGGAGGATAAGAACTCCCTAGCCCGTTGCTATGTCACTGCCTCACTAGACAACTCAGTACAGAGGCAGTTCGATCAGATCAAACTAGCTAATGACATATTGGACAGTCTAAAGACAATGTATGAAGAGCAGAACCGTTCTACTCAACAGAAGGTCTTGAAATTGTTCATGACCGCGAAGATGTCCAAAGGGCAGAAAGTTCATGACCATTGTCATCGGATGATGGGCTACATTAATGAACTCGAAGCCCTTGGATTCAGGCTAGATCTTGGCACGCAATTAGATGCCATCCTGAATTTTTGCCCTCTTCCTTCAATGCATTCACAATGAACTACAACATGAACAAGTTGAATGTCAGCATCTAGGAACTCAGCAATATGTTGCAGAGGGCCGAGGATTTACTTAAGAAGGATGAGCCTGTGGTTATGCTTTCTGAAGCTAACAAATCAAGCAAGAAAAAGAGAAAGGCAAAGAAGCCCAAAAAAAAGCTGCCAAGCCCAAGAAGCAAAAGAAGAACATGGCATTTGATGTCTGTCACTTCTATAAGCAGACCGGCCACTGGAAGAGAAACTGTCCTACCTAACTGGAATCTAAGAAAGGTAACGTCGAAACTTGTGTCATAGAAACTAATATGTTAGTAACTTCTATGTCCTGGTGTGTTGACTCCGGGACTTCAACTCATGTGTGTAACTCACTGCAGGGGTTCAAAGTTAGTAGAAGATTGAGTGAAGGAGAAGTGACACTATTCTTGGGAACGGCTGCAAGTGTTGCAGCTGTGGCAATAGGAACCATAGAATTAGTCTTTAGAGAAGGAGTGCTTATACTTAAAGATTGTCTTTATGTACAGAACTTGAAAAGAAATTTGATTTCTATTTCTAAACTGTGTGCTGATGGATATACTATTTATTTTAGTAATATGATTATTGTTAAACGAAATAACAAATTCATCGCATGCGGGAAACTGGAGAACGGTCTCTATGTTCTACATCCTTCTCTGAAAAATAACCTAACTGAAACTATGTCGATCAAAAATCCAAAGAAAAGGACTTGTGATACAGTAAATCCTACATGCCTTTGGCATTACCGACTTGGCCATATCGGTGTTGATCGAATCACAAGGCTGGTAAATGATTGTCTTTTGGATTTTCTAACCGTAGAAAATCTTCCCACTTGTGAGCCTTGCCTCCAAGGTAAGATGACTAAACGGCCATTTGACGGTAAGCCTAAAAGATGTGTAGGCACACTTGACCTAATACATACTGATGTATGTGGTCCCTTGAGTGTTAGGACACGGAATCAACACGTGTATTTCATCAACTTTATAGATGAATTTTCATGATATGTTTACGTGTACCTAATGAGACACAAGTTTGAATCATTTGAAAAGTTCAAAGAGTTCAGACAGGTAGTCAAGAAATAGTTAGGGAGAGAAATAAAGGCCCTTCGATCAGATCGAGGTGACAAGTATCTCTCTGACGAATTCAGTGACTACTTGAAGGTCAACGGGATAGTGTCACAATTAGCTGCTCCTGCTACACCTCAACTCAATGGTGTTTCAGAGAGGAGGAATAGGACCTTGTTGTACATGGTCTGGTCACTTCTCGTACGCTCATAATTACCCACATCCTTTTAGGGATATGCATTAGAGACTGCTATCTACGTGCTGAATCGGGTTCCAACCAAATCGGTTCCAAAAACTCTATATGAACTATGGACTAGAAGGAAGCTAAGTGTAAGACACTTGAAGATTTGGGGTTGTCTTGCTCACGTTAAAAGAATGAATGCAGACAAGTTGGAATCCAAAACTAGTCGTTGCCTATTTATAGGCTACCCAAAAGATTCAATGGGTTATCTATTCTATGACCCAAGTGAGCAGAAAGTGTTCTGCAGTCGAAACACCCAATTCTTATAAACCGAATACATCCTGGACACCCATTGTCAGGAAATAGTTCTTGATGAGGAGAGCTCAGGAGCAGTGGGAGATGCCTCACAAGTTCCAGGTAGTGACCAACCTAGAATATCCACTCGGGTATCCAGGCCACCAGTCCGATATGGTTATGACCAGGATAGTTACCTAGTGGAAGCCTTGACTAGTGAGGAGGACTAGATGGAGACCAATGGGGTCTGGACTCTAGTAGATCTGCCCTCCCGGGTAAAAGCAATTAGTTGCAAATGGATCTACAAGAGGAAGAAGGGCCCCGATGGTAGGATTGAGACCTACAAAGCTCGTTTGGTGGCAAAAGGGTATACTCAGAAAGAAGGCATCGATTATGAGGAAACCTTTTTGCCTGTGGCCATGCTTAAATCCATTAGGATTCTGTTAGATGTAGCAGCATACCATGACTATGAGATTTGGCAAATGGATGTCAAAAATGCATTCCTGAATGGAGATCTTACTGAAGATATCTACATGCAGCAGCCGCAAGGCTTCATTGCTGCTGGTCAAGAACACATGGTATGTAAACTTAATAGATCCATATATGGACTTAAGCAGGTTTCTAGGAGTTGGAACATCCGTTTTGATTCTGCCGTTTTGGTGTTGTATGTGGACGATATCCTACTCATTGGGAATGATGTAGAATGTTGACTTCGGTCAAGGTATGGCTATCATAGCAGTTCTCCATGAAGATCTTGGAGAAGCTTCCTATATACTGGGTCTTCGACTCTATAGAGATAGATCGAAGCAGATAATTGGATTATTCTAGGCTGCTTACATTGACAAAATTGTCAAAAGATACAGTATGGCGAACTCCAAGAAAGGAAACGTTCCTTTCAGGCATGGAGTCACTCTCTCCAAGAAGATGTCTCCTAAGACTTCTGAAGAGATTGAGGGCATGAGAGATGTTCCCTATGCCTCAGCCGTAGGGAGCATCATGTATGCCATGTTGTGCACTCGCCCGGACATTGCTCAGGTGGTGAGTGTGGTAAGCAAATTCCATGCCAACCCAGGGTAGGAGCATTTGACTGTTGTAAAGAACATAATCAAATACCTTCGAAGGACAAAAGAGTTTTGTCTGGTATTCAATGGTAGTTCACTACAAGTTCTAGGGTATACTTGTGCCAATTTGCAGCCGGATCCAGATGATAGAAAGTCTACATCTGGGTATGTTTTCACGATAGGATCATGTGTTGTTTGCTGGAAAAGTAGCAAACAGGGGTCCACCGCAGATCCTACAACCAAGGCCGAGTACATTGCCGCAAGTGAAGCTACCAAGGAAGTTGTGTGGATGAAGAAATTCATACACGAATTGGGAGTGATTCCATCTAGCACATCACCCATCCCGTTGTTGTGTGACAACAATGGATCGATTGCCCAAGCTAAAGAGCCTTGGGCCCACTTGAAGCCAAAGCACATCAAGAGGAAGTACCACGTACTACGGGAGATTGTTGGTGGAGGGGACATCCTAATTCAGAAGGTAGCATCAGCGGATAATGTGGCAGACCCATTGACTAAGCCACTGACACAGAAGGTGTTTGAGAAACACATGGAAAGTATGGGACTCCGGCTTGTACCGGATTGGACCTAAGTGCAAGTGGGAGTTGTTGGACAGTTTTGTATGCCTTTAGCTTCAATCTGATTTGATGTACTTTTGATATTTAGTGTAAATAAATAAAGTGCATGTTTGATTCATGTTGTTTGGTATAATTCTAAGTAAGACCCTAAAACTAGACACTTATTGAGACTCGTGTTAGTTTTAAATGTTCATAGCCATTGGATAAGTCTAGGGAGATTTATCCTGCCAAGGCTAATACTGGTGTGCCGCCAAGTGTTGGGATGGCCTGTCTCGGCCACCAGGGTAAGACCCAAGGCACATGTAGTATGGGATTACTCAAATCCTTGAATCGGACCAGATTTCTAGTATTGCCTTGGACCTTGGAGATAGATGGGCAAAACTGGAAAATTACACCTGACCCCTAGACTCGATTATGATACTTCACTAGGTGTTGGATCGGGCTGTCTTTGATATTCCAATCAGTGAAATCCTTAGCGGGGGTCAAAACCTGGCCATGTTGGGGTAGTCTGAGAATTCATCTGAGTGGGTGATCATAGTGACAGGATCAGCCCCTTTGTCGGACAAAGGTAATGATCGGGAATGCACTCTCTAATGGAAACCAAATTGTCGGTAGTTGATTTCAATCATTGGAATTTTGTTTCGCAAAATTTATATATATCATATGTATATATATATATATATATATATATATATATATATATATATATATATATACGGTTTCAAAATGTTTGCCAATGGTTTTAATTCCCGAGATCCATGTGAGTGGAGAGTGCAGCACTGTTCCTTGCAGCCGAGTGAGAGGTCCTCTCTTGTCGGGCAGTGCTTGATCATTATGGGCTGAGAGGTTAAGTGTAAGGTCATATAGGATATCACCTGATGGGCTAATCTTGCACCTGCCCATAGTCCCTAGGTTTTTATAAGATGGCTTGGCCCAGGGACCACTTAATGTAAGTGTTTGGCCCATAAGGTCCATGTGATGGGCTTAGGGGTTCACTGGGCTTCTCAGTGAATTCGGCTAGGCCTTGTAATAAAGGCTGGACTGAACCCATGTGGCTTGTGTGTAAATCAATGCTTAGGTCCCACGTCATACAAAGAAGTCCAACTGGGCAGCAAATTGGGAACTAATTGAGCACTGATTATTTAATGGGCCAAAAGCCCATTTCGAACTGAGCTGATATGATCACTCACTTAAGGGGCGGATCTGAGATTAAGGTTAGAAAAATGATTGGGCCTTTAACCTAATCCACTCTAGAAGACCAAATTCAAATCAGATTTAAATGTGGTAATCTCCTGATAAGATCAGGAGTCATCTAATCTAATCTGAGATAGGATTAAGATTATCCCCTATCCAGATGCTGATTTGGATTGGGATAACTCCTAATTAGGAGGTTTCTTAATCAAGAAGAAAAGAGGAGAAACCCTAAGAGAGATACAATAGAATTCGAACCTAGGGTTTTTAGCAAGACAGTTTGCTGCGAATTGAGATAGGATCTCATAACTCTCTAGAGAGAAGAGAAGCAATATTCGCCATCTTCATCTTAGGAGTTCTCCTCCAACCGTTGTCATTCTCTGAAAAGTTTGGATCTTTGAAGAAAAGAAATCAAGAAATCAGTTCTTGATATCAGTTTTGCAGAAAGAACTGAAAAGATTTGGTGCTCAGAGTTTCCAGTGGATTCTTGCAAAGGATTCAGTGTGTAGGACGCACTCTGTTGGTTTTGTTCCACATATTGCTGTGTCATCTTCAACAGGAATGAATCTTGGTGTCCTCTTTGGGAGTGAATCTTGGTGTCTTTTAGTTCAGATTTGGTTCGATTATGGTTCAAGTAGGATCCTTGAATATTGTATTGTAAATTTAGGGAATATGATTCCCAATTGAAAGAAGGTAGAAAATTTTTGAAATTCGCCCACCCATTTCACAACCTTTTTGGCATCCATAAGATGGATCATACCATTCTTTGACAACAAGCTTGGCTATCCGCTTATCCTTCTTAATTAGTTCTTCACTCCTCTGCAACATATTGTTGAGTTCCTAAAGACTAACGTTTAGCTTATTCATGTTGTAATTCATGATAAACTGATTAAATGATGGAGGTAAGGAATTGACAACATCAATTTTGGTGTCATGATCTATCCCTGACCCGAGAGCCTACAATTCATCGACATAACCCATCATCTTTAGGCAATGGTCATGAACCTGTTGGTTCTCAGTCATCTGTGCAGTCATAAACAATTTTAAGACCTTTTGTCGAGTAGAACGGTGCTACTCTTCATACATAGTTTTCAGACTATCCACTATATCCTTGGACACTTTGATCATATCGAATTGTCGCTGTATCAGATTGTCTAAAGAGGCTATAATATAACACTAGGAAAGAGAGTTTTTTTCTTCCCATTCATGATACTCTCTTCTTCGGGCCCAAGAATCCCTGTCACCCGGACGATCCGAAGTAGGATTCTTAGCAATTTTGTCCAATTTCTTGAATGATAGAACTCACATAAGGTTTCGGAACCAGTTAGCATAATTTGGACCCTTGAGTTTGTTACCATCCAACAATTTGGTGAAGTTTTTATTTAACATTTCTGGTAAAGGCAAGGCAGAATTATAAGTCCACATCCTAATTGATTCGTGTCATCACATAGAAAGGGCTTTTAATCTATGTTCCATTTCTATTTTGGGCATCTTTGAGATTCCCTCCAATCTTAGTGACGGAGATAGTTGTATCTCTGAAAATGTGGGAAACCACATGGGGTGCATGGAGCCAACTGTTTCAGCTACAAAAATCCACCACCTTCTATGAAGGATCTCATCCACTCATCTTATGAACTTTTCCTTTGGCCTCTGTTAGATAAGGTTCATAGCCATTTTAGGTTAAACCTTTTTGTCCAGTAAGTGCTCACCCATCATGTTCTTTAACGCCAAAGTACTATAGGGAGTCTTCCACTTTAGGATAGGCCCCTCCCACATCGGTCTTTGACACCCCTATCATCTCATAAAGCAATCCAGCCAACTACATTAACAGATGGATAGCTCAATTTTATGGTGCATCTCCACCCACCAATACAACCAACCTTCATACTAATGATGGAAGACCTTTAGAGAATTCATCATATGAAATTCCCTATCACTTGCACTTATATTTAATGGAGGGAATGAAAACCCCCTAGATCTGATTTAGGTCAAACCAAAGTGGCTCCCACTGGCTTTCGTAAAGCCAGATTCAAAGTGGGCCCTAAATAGCTAGGATTTTGGGTTATTCCTCTTGTGGAGAAACTGAAGTGGGTCCCACTGAGAAAGGGAGATCATCCAATGATCTTAAGTGCACCATGGCAATGATGTGCATTCAGCCATAGTCTTCAAAAGACCCACTATTGAATCAGCATGGGCCAAGTGCTTATGGCCCATGTTCATAGCACATCACACATCCGTACATCACATGCATGAAATTCATAATGGATCCAATCAATTAAATAACTGTAAAACCCATAAATAGAGCCCATTTAATTCCTTAATATTACCAATTAATATTATCTAGGTATATGGGTTGAACTGCAAAAGGCAGTTCAATTCAGCCCATATAGCATTTATGTTGAGTTGGGCTAAAGCAGTTTTAACAGATTAAAACTGAATTTTACAGATGCGGGCCGAATTGCATCTTGCAATAAACCATCAATCCCTCGACCCATGACGGAAATTTTAGGGCTGAGAACAGCCCCCATCGAGCCACAGATTTGGTCCAACCAGTTTGGTCCAATCTGGTTTGAATGGGTCTAAGGTTTGATGTTTAATTCAAGATTCAATTCAAAAAGATGATCTAAAATTAAACAACTGATTGATGACATTCAAGAATCAACAATAAAACAAAAAGGGGGCTATTCAAAAGGCTGCAACCTTGTAAAATAGAAATTAGTTCGCAGATTGCAGTTTCCAATACTGCAATTCACAGATCACAAATTTCTTATCTGCTCATTCTCTTCCACGCGAACCAGCTTTGTCTTCCATCAGATAAAATAGAAAAAACCTAATTTTTCTATTAATATTACATCTGAATCTAATCCTATACATCCCGTTTAAAAAATAAAAAAAAATTATTTACAGACCAAGAATGAATAGAATAAATCAGTAGGTGCGTAGATTTCTTACGCCAATAAAAGAACTCGATCTCCACCATATGAATAGCCTAAATTTCAAGAAATATAAATAGAATAGTTCTAAATATATTATAGAAAATAATACATTTAATTTCATATCAATCGCCCAAAACTGGGTTCAAGATTTGAACCCCTTGGGCGTGAACACCACACACTGTGTCATCTTCAATGGAAGTGGGTTTTGGTTTTCTCCTTGAGTGTGAACACCTTCATTGGGAGTCACTGCTACTTCATATCAGGTATATCCCTATCATCCCTCTTGGTTTCAGATCTGGTCCAGTTTGGTTCAAGATTTGAACCTGAAAATGCACTTTTCTAAAATAGAGAATGCGATTCCTAGATGGAAGAGAGAGAAATTTTTGAAATTTCACCCTACCTTCTTACAGGGTTCGGCCATCCGTATGATGGATCTCTCATTCCTTCAATGGTATCAGAGCCAGGTTCAAGTCTTAAACCAAATTAGATTAGATCTGGCTCTGATACCACTGAAGGGATGAGAGATCCATCATACGGATGGTCGAACCCTACAGGAAGGTAGGGTGAAATTTCAAAAATTTCTCTCTCTCCCGTCTTGGAATCGCATTCCCTATTTTAGAATATTGCATTTTCAAGGATCAATCTTGAACCAAACTGGACCAGATATGAAACCAAGAGGGAGGATAGGGATATACCTGATATGAAGTAGCAGTAACTCCCAATGAAGGTGTTCACGCCCAAGGAGAAAGCCAAAACCTGCTTCCACTGAAGATGACACAGTGTGTGGTGAAACAGGATCAACAGGACGGCTCTCAACAAGAACTGAATTCTTTAGCAAGAATGGAGTAGAGGACTAGTGAGCATGACTTTAGATTGCTTCTTCTACCAAGAAGCAATATCAAGAACAATTCTTGATCACTCCCACAAGTGGAGATCGAACTGGGTATACCATGGCCGAGCTTCATAATGGCCCCAACTCCATAGCTCGGCATCTCTTAGGTCTTTGACTTCATAGCTCGATGCACCATGGCCGAGCATCACAATGACCTCAACTATGAAGTTTGGCCTCCCATTGGTAGCAAAAAGCCTTTTCCTCGACACATCATGGTCGAGCCTCATAGCAGCCTCAACTTTGAAGCTCGGACCCCAACTCCGGTGCTTGGCATTGTAAGACAGTGTATGCCCTTAGTGCCCGTCATCCTGTAGGAGGTACCTCGTCCACAATCTCTTGAGTGAAAGGTGGTTCCTTGGAAGTTGGCACAACTGGTTGCATGGACTGATCTACAACCAGCGTCGTGCTTCTCTGGCCTTGGTTGTGCTCCAGCTCTTCCAAGCACCGCCGGAGTTCCCGAATCTCATTATCCCTATGGCTCGAGGCCGCAGTATGCATTACCCTTTCCTTCTTAGGGTGCGTAGTGCGGTCTTTCACGGAGCTGGACTCGTCAACAGAGACCATGTAAGGCAGCGTTCTTCTACCGAGCCTTTCTTTGGTGGGGATCTGTATGGTTTGGTGCGTCTTGTTGTGAGAGCGGACAAAAGGGGCCGACCTTCTTGTTGTATCTTGCTTTTCTTGGTTGGATCACACTACACCCTTGTCCGCTCGGTGCGTTTTGGGGTCCTCAAGGTGAGGATCATCCTTCTTATGCGTCGGGGCATGAGTGGGGAAGGTCTTGTTGGGCGGTGCCACAGATCCTAGGTTCTGCATCATTTCGAAGATCCTGTTGACATTCTCTTGCATTTTTCGGAACTGCATATGATCAACCACGGCTTGATGTTGTGGAATTTCTTGATGTGGAGGGCTACAATGTTGAGACTCCCGAGATGGGGGTCGGCCTATTGATCGTTCGGGTTGGTTCTTGGGCATCTTTATCACTTTCTTGATTGTGCGGTGAGGAATGAAGGATTTTCAAGAAAAGATTTTTGTGTGTATCCCACAGACGGTGCCAATCTGATGCTACTCAATCTGAGGTGGTGCACGAACGATGCCAAATAGTCCTTGCTGACAAGGCGGGGCCAAGCTACAAGGACGAGGCCGCACTTCAAGACCTGTGATCAAGAAAGGAGAAGTCAGATGCCCGAGCAGTTATCCCCGGGTAGGTACTCCGACACTTAAGTCAATAGAAGGTAGTGAATGGTTAGGCCGAGCTACGTAGGTTCTGGTCCAAGCAGAGTAACAGTATGGGTGTTAGAAGTTGGATCCCTTACCTTGAGCATGAAGTACCTTTTATAGCCAAATATCCATGTCCTGGTCAGATTGGGCTTCCGAGGTTGTCGGGATGAGGTTAGCCGCCGAGGTATTCGGGATAGTCCCATTCCCTAGCGGAGTCATCTTCCTTACTCCTCTTTATTCATAGTTGTGCTCATCCATGTGTTGTGTAGTTGACATGGCTGAAAGGATAAGATGGGGGGCCACGATAATAGCGTAGCTCAACCGAGCTATGTTGACGTGGCCGAGCTATGTCGATGTGGCTAGGCGATGACTGGGCAGCCATGTGTCTCTCAGGACCAGTTTAGCCATGACCCGAACATCTTTCTTTCTTTTATTTTTGATTTTTTGTTTTTTTATTTTTGTTTACATTTTTTAAATGGGTCTTGCATTTATTTTAACTCTAGGTGTGATAAGGTGGTTAGAAGGTAGGCTTTAGGTTGAGGGTGAATTGAGCTACTTAAAGTTTAGATGGAATGGGCCTAATTGGTGAGCTCTAAGGTATGCGAGGGTGGGTTGAACGTATGTGGAGTTGGTTTTAATTGGTTTAGCCAAGTTAGGCTTGGCTTAGAATGATGGTTCCGAATGGGTTGTTGTTGAGTAAGTGGGTCAAAGAGTCTAGTTTGGGTTGGTCTAGTTTGTCCTAAAGGGTTCAGGTGGATAAGATGAACCTAATATTTTGGTTCTAGCTGATTTGGGCTGTAAGGTATGGTAGAGTAGGTTAAACTCATATGGAGTTGGTTTTAATTAGTCTAGGCAAGTTAGGCTTAATTTAAAACGGTATGCCTAAATGGGTTGTTTATGAGTAAGTAGATTGGGCTTTTTTTAAGTGGGTTGAATAGGCGTAATGTGGTTTGTTTTGAAGGGTTCAAGTAGATTGGATGAACTTGGTTTTGGGTTCTATCTGGTTGGACTGGGTTGGTTCAGTTGAATTCTAATGGGCTTAGTAGGGTTGAATATGTTAGGTTTCAATAGGTCTAATTGGGTCAGACTGTTTCAGGCTCTATTGGACCTACCTACACAGGGTCATATTCGATTATGGGGATGTGGGTGGTTTAAGTTGGATTGAATTCTAAAGAATGAAGAAGGACAAGTTAAGTTTGAGGCTACTGGTGATGTTGACAAGCCAGCTTTGATTATGTTTCCAAGTAACACAACTAGGCAAGTTTTTAATGAGGTGTTGAGCTACTCAAATTAGGTGAAAGGGGGATGGCCCAATCATGATGGGTTATGGATTGGGATCTGGATCATGGGATGTATTTGGGTTTGTATCTAGGATCTAGATCTATATCTAGGATCCAAAATTAGATTTAGGTTTCGATCTATGTCTATATCTACATCATGGATCTAGGATATGGGTGTAGAATCTAGGTGATGGATCTAGGATCTTGATTTGGGTCTAGGTCTAAGATAAATCTACATCCAAGTCTGAGTTTGGATTTATGACTATATATAGGTTATGGATTTGGGGTCTGGGTCTATGATCTGGATTTGGGCTTTTATCTATATCTAGGTTTGGATCTAGATATGGAACTAGGCTTGGATTTGTGTCTATATCTAAGCACTATATTTAGGTCTAGGCTTAGGCTTGGATCTGGTTTGGGTTTGGGTTTGTATAGGCATTAGAGGATCTAGATCTTGGCCTTGATTTGGGTTTAGGTATGGGTTTACATCTATACTTGGGTCATGGATCTAGGATTTAGGTTTGGTTTGTGTCTATACTTGGGCCATGAATCTATGATCTGGGCTACGGATCTAGGGCTGGGTTTGGGTTTATGTCTATACCTAGGTCATGGATCTAGGATATGGGCTATGGACCTAGGATTAGGATTCGAGTTATGGATCTAAGTTTGGGTTTGGGATTGCATCTATACCTAGGTCATGGATCTAGGATTTGGATCTAAGACTGGGTTTGAGTTTATGTCTATATTCAGATCATGGATCTAGGTTAGGTTATGGATTGTTAGTGGTTCCTAAGGCCAACTAAGGTTGGGTGCATGAGAGACTAGAAGATGAAACTTTATTTTCAATATTTTTTATTTTTTCTTTATTTTAAACTTTTATTTTGATTTGGGCCCCTATAAAAAGAAAAGACATTCAAATAAGCAATCAAAAAAGATTAAGCTGGCACATAGTATGCAATACATGAGATTAGGTTTAACACTTAGACTGAAGGTTCCAACAAGATTGTCAATCTTTAAACCTCCACCCATTAAACAAATGGGCTTGTTAAGTTGGTGATTGGTTGGAAGCTTTTAACAAGAGCCACTAGGTGTCAAGTTCTAATGGCCTTTTTGTACCGGCCCCCACCTATAAGACAAAAGGTAACTAAATAATCTAGTATGCTACGCATGAATCATATTGTGAACAAGAACATGCAAAATATCAACCAAGTTAGAAGCTAACTACATAAATATTAACTCAAACAACATTCATACAGGTGAAATCAAACAAACCTTGCATTGTAAAAGCTACCTAAAAGATATCAACCGAGTTATCTTTTATTTTTCTTTTCTTTTTTACTTTTGAAGGTAAATTATTCATGGAATGCTGAATCTTAACCTTTCCCAAAATGGGCCAATCAAGGCCCCAACCTATGTATTATCCTAATAAGCTTTTGTAAATTCCCTCTTATTTTCACCTTAATTTTCTCTTTTCTTTTTTTTTTTTTTTTGCTTTGTTACGTTAAGACTTGAAATACTTTCTACTTATGTTTCATTATTCTATCCCCCAAACAAGACCTTATATGCTTGATCATTTTAAACCCCTAAGGTCTTCTCATGCTCACTTAAATGATTGACCCACTAGAAGTCCTCAATAATCCTCTCATTTCAGTATTTTAAATCACCCAACTTCAAGAAAGAAGTGTTGAAATATTTCCCCATGACTTCCCAAAATCAAAACCCTCATTAAAGAGCTTAAATTCCTTTCAAACCCCAAAGAAAGAAGTGTTGAAATTCTCCTAATATCCTCTCAAATCAAAAGGAGTTAAGCTCTACGTTCCAATGTAAGGGGATTAACTATCCTAAGCTAAATTAATTTTTATTATTATCCATTATTCTTAACAAGAAGAAAGCAAGTTAAAACTAATAATCCTAGTTTGAATAAATTTTACCAAATAACCTAATGACTGAGATGTCATTCACTAAGATGGTGTTACTCTTAGGTTAACTAATCCTACCCAATATCGCATTACAAAAACCCAATTACCAATCCTAACTACCAACCCATAAGGACACACATGTTCTTTCTTCCATTTTTTTTATGTGTTGCTTCTTTTCTCTTTTTCTGATTTTTGCTTTGTTTTCACCTTTTGTTATTTTTCTTTGCATCTCTCTTCCTTCATTCACTATTTCCTCCATGTTCTAATCCATTCATCTTATTCATTTCAACCTTATTGTCAAAGATCAAGTTCTTCAATTGGATACCATTTCAACCTAATGACATGAATGATTTAACCTCCATAAGAATTGAAAGCAATTCATGATCCAAACAAAAATTCACATGTCCATTTCAGCAAGCAAACCAAATCTCAAAACATTATTTCCTTTCACATGTTAGGTCCTAGATTTCCATGGAGACAATAATTTCAGCATATAAGTTAGACTTAAATCATCATGTCATTACATGTTGTCCTAGATTTTAACGTTTTAGCACTACCGTGGATTCAAAATCATCATTTCCAACATACATTGATCTTCAAAAATAACGCATTTCAACATCATACTCACGTGTAGAAGCATCAAATAAACAACAAATCCCATGTTTTGCTAGTGTGGCATGCTTCAAAAGGCAAATGTCATATTGAAATCTCATCCCAATCTATGCCAAAACCAACTTTGGACTAGGATTCAATATTATTGACAGCCTATGAGGTTCAAGAAAGAGAGAAATAAGATGATCAAGAGAGTGGAAATTACCACATTGGAAGTCTCAAACATTAGCCATGAGCATTAAGAAAAGAAATCCAAGCTTTCCCAAGTAAAGACCATGCTCCTCACATGAAATGATCCATCAGAAACCCATTGAAGTAGAGTGTGTGCATATGATTTCAAAACTCCTCAAACAATTTCCCATGTTATTCATTACATGAAGAAATTATCGGTCCAAGTAATGACTCCAAACCTAAGGTAATGGTCCAACCGGTAAGGGATATGTTTGGACTGGAAGAGGGAAGGGTTAGACACCCCTCTCCTGTTTATGTAGGTGGGACCTACATGGGGAGATTTTATCCACAAAAAGATTTAACAAATATCATAATTTATATGTAGAAGAGTTATTCAATTGAGTGGAAAACTACATAATGACATAAGTAAAAGTAATCTTACTAAAAGAGAACTACTACATGTTATCGTAAAATTCAATGACTTAAGAATGGAGATCATTTAACATTGCTCAAAATGATGAAGAACTTATAAGAATCTAATGAAACTAATATGGGAAGAGACATGCCTCGAATATTAAAATGAGAGAGATGCATGCAGAGCTGGAATGAAAATCTTTTTTTGATATAGCAATGTATGTTGAGTTATATTAGAATTTATTCTCCTAAAAGAAAGGATAAGAACCCAAGGAGATGCTTCCAATATGGGTAGTAACATTAGCCAATTACCAATTAAATAGAAAAGAAATGATGGGGAAAGATAATGACTACTATGAATGCCTAACACCCAAGACTATTGCAGTAAAAAAAAAAGGCTAAATATGACACAGAACAAAAAAGAAAAACACTAAGGCTATGTTTGGTTTGAAGAAAAACGTAGGGAAAGGAAGGGAAAGATAGAGAAACTTTTACAACCCTTGTATTGGTTTTCCTATCTTTCCCTTCCTTTCCCTACCTTTCCATTCCTTCAAATCTATTGAGGAGTCGACCAGCCCTAGTCTTCTTACCAAAGAGAGCTCTAGATCCCTTACCAAAGAGAGCTATAATCTTCCTACAAAAGATGGATAGCTACTATACAAAGAGTACTTACCATAGAGAGGCCAATCAGAGCAAAAAGGAAACTCTCCTCGTAGGAAGTTTCCTTACTACAACAATTTCCTTAATTTATTGTTTCTATACGTGTAATTATTTTTCAATTTATTCATTATTGTTTTTGTATATGATTAGTCTTGTACAAACACTTAATTGTTAATGAAATTCGACCCATTCTTGTAAGACTATTGTCTTCATTTTTTCTAACTTGGTACACCTCCATTGCATTTGAAGCAATGAGCTCAAGCTCGACCTCTTCCCAAATTTCTTTTCTACCAATGAGCATCAATTCAATTCCCAATATCTCTCATTATCTGACAATCAATCTCAATGGTGACAACTTTATTCTCTGGAAAGCTCAACTACTACCAGTACTTCGAGCTCACAAGTTGATGGAGCTAATTGATGGATCGGCCAAGCCTCCTTCATAAGAGATTCCAGACCCCAATGATAATAGTAAGAGAATTCCGAATCCAGAGTTTTCTACTTGGGTACAATTGGATCAACTGGTCCCAAGCTAGCCTATAGCCTCTCTAGCTGAGGGAGTTCTGGCACAAGTTGTTGGACTCTCTATAGCTGCCAAAGTCTGGAGTGCTCTGGAGAGATCATTCTCTTTGCATTCTCAATCCAGGGTACTACAACTTAGGTGGCAACTTCAGAACCTCAAGAAAGGGAATATGTCCATCAGTGATTATGTTCAAAAGGCCAAAATAATTGCATATAATCTTTCTATAGTTTCAGAACCAGTAGCAAAAGAAGATCTGGTTTTATATATTTTATTTGGTTTGGGAAGTGAGTATTGATTGTGCCAGATCATTTTATTTGGTTTGGGAAGTGAGTATGGATCTCTTATTTTATTTGATGTGGTGTGATCTTCCTGCTCCCTACTAGAGGTGATCTGGCTTACAGGTGGATGTCGAACAAAGTTGATTTGTAAGAGAAGGATCAGAGAACCCGGGGTTGCTAGCCCAACGAGGTCGCTCCGATGCTTAAGTTAGTAGACTATTGTGAGCTAGAAAGTTTTTGTGTGTAGAGAGCTAGAGAGCAAAATAATCACGCATACCTTGAACCTCTAGGGGTGGAGCCTTTATATAGTCGAGTCCTTGCGGGTTTCGCAGATCGGTTCCGGAATCTTCGTCACGATAGGATTCGTTTCCGCGTTAATTGGAAGATAGTGCTACCAACCGATAATGTTCATCACTTCTGCCCAAATCGATCGAGGAGATAATGCTAGCTGTTACACGACGTGATTGAAGGAATGGAAAGATCCATCGTATGGACGCCTGGATAAAGCATAATAGAATGGGCGAATTTTAAAAATTTCTTTCCTTCCTACAACTGGGAATCACATTCCCTATTTTACAAAACTAATTTTCAATGATCAATCTTGAATCAAGAAGCAAACCAGATCTGAAACAAAACAGTAGGAGAGGGAAATACCCGATACGGAGAATTAGTATCCCCCAACGAAGGTGTTCACGCCCAGAAAAGTCACCAAAGACTACTCCAACTGAAGATGGCGCAGTGTAGGACGGAATAGAATCAGCAACGTTCTTCACAAGAACTTAATCCTTCACAAGAACCCACTGGACGGCAAGTGAGCACAACTTCTTTTCAGTTCTTTCACAAGGAACTGAAATCAATAACGCTTCTTGATGACTCCCACGTGAGTGGAGATGAATTGCTAATGGCGGCAGAGAGAAATTGGCACAGTCTCACTATATGTTGATTTCTCTCTTCTATGTTGTATCTCCATCTCAGACGAGTGTATTTAGAGGCTGCCGCCCCCTCCTCCTTTTATAATCCTAAAGGGATAAGCTCCTAATCCTATTAGGAGATGTTGATCCCCTTAAGTGATAAGGTAGAGTCCTTATCTAATCTGCAGATCATGATCAGCCCTCCTAATCTGATTAAGAGTTTCTAGTTTTGAATCAATTTAAATATGGACTCTTACTGAGTGGATAGGGACTTTCCCTTATCCTTTAAGGCTGGTCCACGTCTTAGATCTGCCCCATTTAAGCTAATCTAATTAGCCCAGATCATATTGGGCTTTTGGCCCATTAAATGTATGTGTTCACTTAAGCCTTCCAAATTGCTGCCTAGTTGGGCTTTTTCTGTATGGCATAGGACTCAAACGTTGATCTACACATCAGCCACAAGGGTTCAGCCCAGCATCTATCACAAGGCTTAGCCGAATTCACTAGAAAGCCTAGTGAACCCCTTGAGCCCATCATATAGACTCTATGGGCCCAACACTTACACTAAGTGGTCCTTGGGCCAAGCCACCTTGTAACACCAAAGGATTGTGGGCAGATGCAAGATTAGCCCATCAGATTTAACCCTCAATGGCTTTACACTTAACCTTTCGCCCATAATGATCAAACACTACCCGACAAGGGAGGACCTCTCCCCTGACTACAAGGTATAGTGCTGCACTCTCCTCTTACATGGACCCCGGGGATTAAAACCTTTTGCAAACAATTTTGGAAACCTATATATATATATCGCATAAATATATTTTGCAAAACAAAATTTCAACGATTGAAATCAATTGCCGGCAGTTTTGGTTTCCATCAGAGAGTGCATTTCCCCGATCATTACCTTTGTCCGACAAATGGGCTGATCCTGTCACTATGATTACCCACTCAGATGGGTTCATGAACCATCTCAACATACCCAGGTTTTGACCCCCTCTAAGGGTCTCACTGATTGGCATATCAAAGATGGCCTAATCCGCCACCTAGTGCGGTACCATAATTGAGTCTAGGGGTCAGGTGTAACATTTCAGTTTTGCCCACTAATCGCCAAGGTCCAAGGCAATACTGGAATTCTGGTCCGGTTCAAGGTCTCAAGCTGATCTCACACTGCATGTACCTCGGGTCTCACCCTGGTGGCAGAGACAGGCCACCCCAACCGACTTGGCGGCACATCAGTGTCATCAGTGTCAAACTTATCAGGATAGGTCTTCCCAGACCGACCCACTGGTTGTGAACATTCTAAACCAACACAAGTCTCATAAATGTCCGATTTTAAGGGTATTACATAGAAACACACCACATAACATGAATCAAATATGCACTTTATTCATTTACAATATATGTCAAAAGTACATCAAACTGATTGGAGCTAAGGGCACACAAAACTGTCTAACAGTGATCCTATGAGGCCCGAGATCCGTTGGAGGGGTTTTCGGGATCACCACGTAGTGGCATGTTGGTATCCCGAGCTGATGTTTTTATGTCCCAAACTGGGTTGAGTGTCGATGTACCTTGGCATCGAGGTGTTCTTGTTGCGATCTAGTACCGAAGCGATCTCGTTCCGAGGTAGCCTTATCCCGAGGTCACTTTAGCCCGGGGTGGTTGGGTACCCAAGCTTGATCTGCTGCGGACTGGTCATGATAAGCTGAGCTATTATCTCTTGGTCAGGTCGTGTCCACGTGTCCCCTCTTTACTAGGTCGGGCCAAATCACCCGTCATCAATTGAACCCCACTCCCCGAGCCAGGGGTAACTTTTACACGCCATCCTCTTCCATCTGCTTTACTTCATGATGTTGCTACTTCATGAAGAAGAGCCTTCTTCTTATGGGCAGGCTTCCAAGTTTCCTCATTGGTGTTCCATGGCTGTCGAATTTCATGCCTTGATTTAGAATGGTACTTGGGAGTTGGTTTCCTATGATGCTTCTACGAATGTAGTTGGCTCCAAGTGGGTTTTCAAAATCAAATAGCACTCTGATGGTTCAATTGATTGTTACAAAGCTCGTCTTGTCGCACAAGGCTTCACTCAAGTTCTAAGGGTTGACTTCACTGAGACGTTCAGTCCTATGGTCAAACCTGCTACTTTGCGCATGTTATTTCGCTTTCCATTTCTCATTAATGGGACATTCAACAATTGGACGTCCATAATGCTTTTCTTAATAGGTTCATCACTGAAACTATTTTTATGCGCCAACCAAAAGGTTTTAAGGATAGAAATCATCCCCATCATGTCTGCAAACTTCACAAGGCTCTCTATGGACTCAAACAGGCTCCTTGGTCTTGGTTTTCTCATATGAGCAGTCCACTATATGACCCAGCTACTATGCATAACCCAAGCTTAAAACTTAATGCCAACAATAACTGTGGTAACCAATTTGTTACACCCATCAAACTACTTGAGAGGTTCAAATCCTTCAACCCTAACAAATAAGCAGTACTTAATTGAATCATTAAAGAAACAAAAATGAACCGAAGCAGAGAGAGAGAGAGTGAAAACAAATAAAAATATCATTTAATCAATACAAATGTTATGCAAGAAATATGAAATGAGGAGAAGAGGTTGGAAACTGACCAGGAGTACCGCAACAAGTCACGATTAAGAAGTGAATCTCACCCCAGAGTATAGCTTCCTCTAACGTGCCAATGCAGATGCTTCGTTTAGTTTTCTTTAACTGAAGCGATGAGGTTCCGTATTGAGTGCTGCATCATACGATAGCGGCCATTAATGTTCAACAGAAGGACGAATAGGGGATGCGGTGATGCTCTGTTTCTTCACTCATTACAGCCGTGGGTGAAGAAAACGATAGAGAAAAAAATAAAAAGAAGCAACTAATAGATAGGATAAAGGAAGAATGAGGTTGTACACAGCCACTATTATGTTGCCTATCGATTAAATGAGTAGTTGTAGTTTCTTGAACTCCAAACCAAATCAGGAAACTCGTGATGAGGTTGAGATATATAGAAAAGACAGATAAGCCAAGGGAAAAGGATGATACGAGAAAGAATGGAGGAGGGATTATGCAATAATTGGAATTTTGATTCCTCCGTTTAGGGGTGGTTCATTGAAGTGCTGGGTGGCCTCGAGTTTAGTTGTTCAGCAGAGATAGACCATAGGAGAAGAAGAAAATAAGAAAATGAAAAAGAAGAATAGGAAAGAGAGAAAATAAGAGAGAGAGAGAGAGGAGGAGGAGGAGGAGAAATGAGAGAACAAGAAGGTGAACATTCTGTATCTTCAGAATGAGAAGATATTCAGGGGAATTTTCGTAATTCTGGGTTGAGAGGGGTAAAACCAATATTCGGATTTAATGGTGGGGGTTTGGATTAAAGTGTGTGTAGGTTAGTACGATTGGCAAAAATGGAATCTTTCAAATTGAACGGCCAAATAGGGGTGTTTTTGGGTGGAACTTGATAAGGTAAGGCTTTTCAAATGGAACTCGATTGGTGGTGCTAGATTAGTCCAACACTACTTAGATTAAGGGAATTTGAGGTATGATCATTCTGACTCAAAAAAAGCCTCAAATAGAATTTTCTTCCAATGGATGAGCAAAGGAATTTTGAGTTAAAATTTAACATGATAGGATTTCTAAGGGGTTTGGACGAATTCACGGGGTTTGATTAGTACAAATGCGTTTGGGTCAAGGGAATTTGTGGTATGAGCAATCCGACACATGAGAAAGCCTAAAATGGAATCTTCATTCGATGAATGGGCAGGTTAAGAAATTTTGAATTGAAATTTTGTAGGATTGGATTTCTGAATGTCCTGGGTGAATTGGCGAGATTTGATTGTTTCAAATGTGTTCAGATTGAGGGAATTTGATATATGAGCAATCCGACATGCGATAAAGCCCAAAATAAAATCTTCGTCTGATGGATGGATATATAGAGGAATTTTGAGTTAAAATTTTATAGGATTGAATTTCTAAATGTCCTAGATGATTTGGCAGGGCTTGATCAATTCATATGTGTTTTGATTGGGGAAGTCAAGGGTACGAGCAATTCGACCAATGAAAAAGCTTGAAATTGAATCTTCATCCGATAGATGAACAAATGGAGGAATTTTCAGTTACAACTTAACAAGGTGGTGTTTCTAAGGAGCATAGACAAATTGGCAAGGTTTGATTGATTCAAATATGTTTAGATTAAGGGAATTTGGGGTACGGGTAGTCCAACCAATGGGAAAGCTTGAAATGAAATCTTAGTTTAATGGAGAGGTAAAACAGATATTTTGGAGGCTAATATTTAATGGGTTGTTGGGAGGTTTAGGAGGGTATTGGTAATGTTTAGAGGTTTTGAATGGTGTGCCACGATGAAGATCTTGAAATAAGAAAGGGATATTCAATAAGGATGGTTTGATTCAGAATCTTATAAAACAAAGGGTAAAATGGTTATTTTAAGGTTTGAAATTTTATAGATCATCAGTCTAGGGGTTGATGGAGATTTTAATGGCTTTGGAGGTACTGATGATATGATTTGTAAGTTTTAGATGATGCATTACAACAAGAATCTTGAATTTGGAGAATGATAGCCAAAAATGATGGTATATTTGGAATATTTTTAAATAAAGGGCAAAATGGTTATTTTGAGATCTAAAATTTTATAGATGGTCGATCAGGAGGTTGATGGAGGTTTTGATCATCTCAAGGATATTTGGATCATGGTTTTTAGTCATTATATATGGTTTGTCAAAATAAAATCTTTGTTGGATGGATAGTGAAATCAAGAAATTTAAGCCTAAGATTTGGGGTGGTTGGTTGTTCAAAGGTTTTATTTCATATGATGGTGGTGTTGTGATATGGCATGATTGTGACTATCAGAAAGGAATCTTGAAAATTTAACTATACATATAAGGGTATTTGGGTTGAAATTTGGTTTCCCAGGGGTTTGACATGTTCTAAAGGAAATGGTGGGGTCTGACTAGGCATTCAGAGTGCAAAAAGTGGATAGGAGAAGAAACTAAGTAAAAATCAAGTGTTGACTAGTTACCATCTCCTTAATACTGCTCTGTCACTTTTACATCATATGAATGTTCCTAAACAATATTTGAGTAATTTTGTAATTACAACTAGTTCTCTTATTAATCAAATGCCTATGTCTATCATTGAAAGTCATTCTCCCTTCTCATTTTGTTTTTCACTTTATTCTCATTTCCTTTTACTCCTATAGTTTTTGGTTATGTGTGCTTTATTCATAATCTAGGGCCTAGAATGGACAAGTTGGATGCATTCTCTACAAAGTGTATTTTTCTTTGTTATTTTAGGACACTAAAAGGGTATGAGTGCTATAATCTCATTTCCTAGTGTTCATTTGTTTGTCCTAATGTCACTTTCTTTGAATATGATCCTTTCTTTTTAGGGTCTAAACTTTTCCACCTCACCTCCTTACCTCCTTAGATTTATTCTCTATCGATAGATCTAGTAGTCGTTTTTATAACGGTATTGCCTCCTCCTTCTGATCTTGACCTTCTCATTGCTTTGTGAAAAGGTAAATGTAGTTGCACTCATCATTCTATTTTTAATTATATTTCTATTTCTCATTTCTCTACTACTAATCACCAATTTATCTCTCTTTTGTTCTCTATATCTATTCCTAAGAATGTCCAAAAATCTCTTACCTCCCCAAGGTAGTGTCAAGCAATGGAAGAACTTTCTACTCTTGCTTATAACCACACGTAAGAGCTCACTTTTTCCCTCTTAGTAAGCATGTTATAGGTTGTAAGTGGTTGTACACTATCAAACACTTACCAAATGGCAAGGTAGAGTTGTTAAAGGCTCGATTAGTTTTCAAGGGTTGCTCATAATTCATTGGAGTAGATTATACATAGGCAATCTCTCCTATGGCAAAGATTGGTTCGATTCATGTTTCGATATCTTTAGCAACTATGTATAATTGGCCTCTATTTTAATTTGACATAAAAATGCCTTCTTACATGGTAATGTTCTTAAAGATATTTATATGGAGCAACGACCAAGTTTTGCTTCTCAGGGAGATGATGGTAAGGTGTACATACTCAAGAAGGCAATTTATGAGATGAAACAGTCTTTGTGTTATTGGTTTGGTTGATTCATTGAGGTGGTAAAAGATTTTGGCATAAGGCATTATAAAATTGATCATTCAGTATTCTGTTGGCTCTAAAATTAGAAAGATTATGTTGGTGGTATAGGTAGATGAGATTGTTATAACTATCAATGACGTGTGGAAATTGACAGATTGAGAGTCTTTCTACATGACCACTTCCAAACAAAAGATCTTAGTAAACCGAGGTATTTTATGGGAATAAAAGTTGTAAGGTCAATGTTTGATTACCTAAGGAGAGATTTGAATTCTCTCTAGATAAACTGATGGGTTTCTCTTCTAGTTCTCTCTCCGTTACCCTAAGACTGAAAGTGTTGATCAAACCATGAATATAGAGATTAGTGGGTCCTACACCAAGGTTTAGGTCAAATTGACAATTCAAAGGTGTGAAATAAAAGGTTAACTTAAGAGTTTTGATTTGTTTCCAACAAGACTAGTTTGACCAATTATTTATCTAATTTGGCTAGGAAGTTGGATAATTGGAAAATAAATGTCAAATTGGGAAAGACTTTTGCTCTCTTTTAATTCTAATGTAAATGTGATTATCCCCTAATTAGAAACTTCTAATCCGATTAGAAAATCTAATTAGGAAACTCCTTCTAGGATTGTAGGAGTCTAGCTCTAAATGTAGGAGAAATGTGAAACAAATTTCTCATTAAGATTTGTTCCTCTAAACCCTAGTTGGACCAAATCTGAAAGAAGACCTTTTTCTCTCTTTTATCTCTAAGTTATTCCAACAAAAAATAGATTTCTTAAGTGATTAACAGTTATATCCAACAGAAGAATTGAAGTGCACATCGATTCGTACATATAGACTAAATTGAATTCTTGTAATTTGGGCTATGCCATCTTAAGCTTGCAGTTCAATCTTGGCCAAATTATTAGGTGTGCTACACCACCTTGGAAGCTACATTTGTGGCATCTAAATCAAATAACGTTCTATCCAATCTTTGAATTAAAATATGATGATTATCTTACTCCAATCATAAGAGAAAAAGCTATTCTCTCATGAAAATTTGATTTCTATATTATTGGGATAATTCAAGTTTTAAAAATCACACCTTTCCACTTAAAAAGATTTGACCTTTTTGGGCTAAGAACAATCCATTCTTCAAATAAATTTAATGATAATGAGGATGATGATTATAGAGATGATGGTGGAAGTGGTGAAGGTGGTGGTAATGGTGGTGGTGTAGATTTTGATGTTGGTAATAATCATGATAGAGGTGGTTATGATAGAGAAGGTGGTTGCAATCAAAGTGATGTTGGTGATGCTTTTGTTAGATATATATCACCCATAGATGATTCGATGTCACCTAGTCAAGAGCAATATCATCCTAGTTGTAGGGATATGTAATTAATGGACAATTATAGTTATGGTTCTTATAGAAGACAAGATGAGTGGAACAAACTTATGATAGATCTAGGCATGATAATTAAATGATGCATGACATAAGTGGCAATATTTTAAGCTCAGGTTTTAATTATAGCTACAACTCTTCTCAATATGGGTATGATACGGGTGTTATATCTATTATTCCTAGATCTGCAATGAGTTTTTAGAATTTCAATGGTGATTCTAGTGAAAGGTATGGATCAAATTATTAGCCTCAACCTTGTTTTTTGTTGGATGGTACAACTCCATGTACTAGGGAGCAATTTAAGTATTTCAAGAAAACATTTGTATTAATGTCATATTCCAATAAGATGGCTTGGGGTGAATGTTATTTTTTGATTAGAGACCAACACAATGTAGACATAAACAATTTTGAACTTGTACAAAACTCCTTATGGTATTGAACTATTGACTGCCATAACTTTTGACTCCATGTATATAAATATGTAACTTACCAACTAAAGATAGATTGATATTTTTGTATAATTTTTATTGTGTATTTATTAATCATTTTTGAAATTTGAATTGAGTATCATATAAGTTATTAATGAAGATCATTGTTCATCAAGGTATATTCTATACTTCAATTGCTAGATGCTTTTTTTAATTACGAATATGTAATGCTAGATGCGTAGTCATCCTTAATTCATCATTCATCATTTTAGTGATACATGTGTTGAATTAAATTATTAGGCATTGATATTTTATGGCTATAACCCTAATAGACATTGTTATTAAAATATATTAATTTAATGTATGTATACCTCATTGAAAACTTATATTTAGTGTTATTAATGTATTTTTATGTTTTATTAAAGTATTTATAGTATTTCCATGCATAATTCTCATATGCATGTATATCCAATGTGTATTTTGATCTGTCTCTTAAAATTGTCATTGTGATATACTTGACTCTAATACTTTGAACCTTGGCCTAGGTATTGCCAAACCTTTATAAACATCTTCGTATGCTTTACATTCTTGCGATCTTTTACTTTACCTTTTATCTGCGTTAATCTGATTATTTTACTTTCCATTGCATTAGCATAACACACGGATAGCCTTCCACTGCACCATTCTTATATTAATCATCTTAAAAGGCTTTATTTGGGGGAAATAGTTTATACTCAATTCACCCCCCCCCCCCACCCTTCTTAGGTTAGGCTAATTAAGCAACAATTCAAATTTATGGCTCTTCGCAAGAAACAGAGAAATATGATTTTAAGGATTAAAAAAGAGTGGAAAAAAAAAACTGAATGGATGAAGAATTGTGCGAGAAAAGGAGAGATTCTTTTCAAAAAATTTGGTGAATTAGTAGTCTCTACATGGCAGTTTGGATCACCTACTCTTATGCCTTACACTCGTGGTTCAAAGTATTGATAGACGAAACTCATTCATTTTATTATTCTTTTGTTCTGACCTATTGTTAATTGACATGATAGGTCATAAGGTGAAACCACCAAATCACTCAAATGTTAATATTAAGTGTATCATTGACCCTAAAAACTGATCTAATATGTCCCGTATTGGACATATCATATCGATGTTTTGAACTTTGCATACACTAAGGCATGCACTAACAAATGAAAAGAAGATTCATTTAGTTGCTTAGGGATCTTCTTGAAAATGAATTGTTTTTCATGTTTGTGAGTTTAGAAAACAAGTTAAAATCATCTGGTTTGATAAATTGTTTCTTAAAAACAAAAACATGAAAATATGTTATTCATTGTATGAGTTTTTTGTTTTCAGAATTGAAACAAGAAACATTCTCTTAAATTTCTGGTAAGAAACATGCTTTCATCTAATCATCTCTCATCATCTTTTATAAATCATACAATAAGTATATTCCATATATATATATATATATATATATATATATATATATATATATATATTTCTTTTGTTTTAGAAAACTATCATTTTGATGGCTTAAAAAACAAACATGAATTGTTTTTTGAAACAAAACCAATTAAACAACAACACAATTCAAGGACATGCTTTTGTCTCTTTTTGTTGATGTGGAAATTTCAAAAACAAATGAAAACAAAAGCATCCCTGTTTTGTATTACACCCTCTTAAATTTCAAAATGTCAAATATGAGAGCGGATGATATTTTGTGACAAAGATCCCCTTAAAGGCTTGAACTTCTAGATTCTAGTACTTTGCCCCTTGACCCATTAACAAGATGAGTGTGAAAATAAAATTACTAAATTGCCCATTCAAGTTTCTAAGGATGACAGCAAAAAAGATCAAAATGATGAAAATAACCATTCTAAATAACAAATCATTTTCAAGTCATTGAAGAATTGATTATTCTCAAGGTGCTCTCAAGATGAACTTTATTTGAAAGAAAAGTTAAGAGAAACATGTAAGAGTTCGGATTTAAAAAGACGAGTTAGGGTAATTTGCGAATTTATAAATGTTTAATGGGATATTTCATGGAGTTAATGTTCTGAGGGGGGGAGCACTACTACCCCCTAGGTACAGGGTGGTTTTCTGTAATTTACCCTTATTCTTTTACTTTTACTTTAAACTGAAAAATATTGAATTAAACAAAAAAAAAAAAGACAAAAAAAAGGATAATACCCCTATATATAAAGCCATATCACTCCTCACTAGCTAGATATTCTCTTTCTCTCACAGCCGTGCCCAGAGCTGAACAAGACGTTGAATCCACCAGATTGTAGAAAAGATTCTACATTCTGACTTTTTTTTCTCTTCTACATCCTTCGATGTAATGCTCTTTTCCTTTTCTATTTTTTCTGTTGTCTTCGTTTACCAGATTGCAGAAGATTCAAAATGTGGAGAAGATAACAAGTTGCAGATTCAACTCCAGTGACTTTTTGCAGAGAGCATGAGTACAATCTAGCCCACACATTTGAAGCAAGAACCAAAGCTACGATGAAACCAGGCAGAAAAGGAACCCGTAACACCTGGGGGGTGCGAACCTTTATTTTTCACCGAGGATAATCGCTTGGCTGTTTTGTAAAAATAGCGTGAGCTGGTTGTTGAGAATTTCCTGCGCATGACACGTTATTCACTCAGTTCCTTGCTTGTCTTTTAGGCTTAAAGAATAGTGATTGCAATTGCAAATACTCTTTCACCCCTGGCCCTCATCATGGTCAAAAATAGAAGAAAATTATTGCTGGTGATTTGACCAGTTATTCAGCGATAAAGAAAAGGAACAGCTGAACTCTATAGCTGTTTTCCAGGCTGTGACCAACCATTTTGCTCCCCACTAGCACATTGTTAGAGATTAAGTGATTGTGGGCCATATGCTTATATGTTGGGGTGTCCACGGTTCGGTTAATTGAATCATGGACAATTTTTTGCAAATTAAACCAATACCATCAGCTTTTCCATTTCTTCAAATCAAAACCGAACCGATTCTACTAATTAACCAGCCAGTCTGTTGGTTTTGGTTTTTGACCTGTTCGATTTTTTATATAATATATTATAAAAATATATAATATATATATACATTTATATATAATAAATATATATATTTATATATATATATATATATATATATATATAAGATATATATATAATATGTGATAACCGCCAATTTTTTTGTAAGTTAACCAAAAACCAAACCAGTCTTTTCAGTTTTTCAAAAATACCACTAATCAATTCAGTTAACCACATTTTCCAATTCGATTTTCTCGCCGAAACCGAACTAATAAATTCAGTTAACCACATTTTCCAATTCGATTTTCTCGATTCGGTTCAGCACCCAAAATGTCAGATGTAGAGCAAAATGTGACAGCACGACCCATCCATAAAACAGCTATCAAGTTCAATTAAACTGCTCTCCGAGAAACAGAGGACTTTTGCCCTTTCTTTGAGAGTTGCAGTTCAAGTGACAAAACGTTTTTTTCTTTTCATTAGTTAGTACACCACAGGCCTTTAGTGTAAGGCACAAAGTGTAGGAGATTCAGAGATATGAGAGGGTGTAAATATTTGCCTCTCGAGAATATCATGACAAACTGCGAAGTATGCAATCAAACAATTTGGTATTTGCATCCAAAGCCAGCGCCAAGACTCACTGCAGCAACTTGGGCGGGCTCGGGTTGAAATTTTGTTAAATTTTGAATGGGCCTGACCCAAAAGCCCAAGTTGTCAACAAATAAAATAATTAGCTTTATCATCAAATTACAGGTTAAAAATTCAAAGTATAGCTTGTCAATTATAATCTGGTGGCATCGGGTCAAACCTTGTATTGAACTGGTTCTGCACATTTCCTTGATACGGTTGGGCCCGGGTGTACCCTAACCAGACAAGACCCGACCTATTGACAGCACTATTTCTACTTAATTATCACAAGGATTGTGGACCATAACATAAACCAAGAAAACACCGCATTCTCAAACACTATATGAGAAAATATGCCCCATACCCAACCCATACCAATCGAGGGAATGCCCTCGGTTACAAGCTAGAGGAATACCAATAAGAGACAGAGAGATGGACCAATGTAATTACTTAAAAAGAAAATTAAGGATGTAATAAAATTGAGTCAAACAAAAAGAGAATGGACACTCCGACTGTTGTTCATGATTCGCAAAAGCAAAAGTTCAGAAGGACTAAGAATCCAAATCACTACGACATGCAAAAACAGGCAGACATGAGAAAACACTACACAACCAAAATATAATCGGGGAGATAGGATGTGAAAGACAACCAACCCATGTACCATAGACACACTACCCCTTTTGGAACTCTTTTCCTTTCTGAACTTTAAAAGAAATGCCTTAGGGAAGATAGAAATGGAATTATAATTATCTACCCGGTTACCTCTTTCAAATTTCTTTTTCTTTTCCCACCTTTTGATCTTAAGGTTATGGTAGGGTTGGTCCTTACTTGGCCATCATGACCTTCACAAACTCCTCGTAGTTGATCTGTCCATCACCATCAACATCAGCCTCACGAATCATCTCATCAACTTCCTCATCTGTCAGCTTCTCACCGAGGTTAGTCATAACATGGCGCAGCTCAGCTGCGGAAATGAAGCCATTCTGATCTTTGTCAAACACCCTGAAAGCCTCCTTGAGCTCCTCTTCAGAATCGGTGTCCTTCATCTTCCGGGCCATAAGGTTCAGGAACTCTGGGAAGTCAATGGTTCCATTTCCATCAGCATCAACTTCGTTGATCATGTCCTGGAGTTCTGCCTCTGTTGGATTCTGCCCAAGTGATCGCATAACCGTCCCCAATTCCTTGGTTGTAATGCAACCTGGAATGTGATATCAAATACTACTGTCAAAAATCCCAGCATTTTGTGATAGGGATCATACAGCAAGCTTCAAAGACTTATAAGAGAGGAGAGGAGAGGAGAGGAAAAGTGCCCAGCAATTCCAAGGCTTTGGTTCTTATTTGGCACAAATGATGGTTCAGACTCTAGCTGGGAACTAGGATAATAAATTTTGAGTGTTTTTTAAGAGTTTTTTTTAATCAGCAAGAAAATTTTATAAATTGTATTATTATGTGAAACAGAAATTAAAGCAGAGTATCCAACCACCCATAGACAGTGAAAAATGATTCAAAGCCCAGGTCGGAGAGGATTACAATAATGCCCAAAATATCTGTGCTGCCTATAGACCTCTTGCTTTGCTAATGTGTCAACCAATCAATTTGCAGCCCTTCTTACCCAAACAAAAGTATCATTCAAATCTTTTGACAGGTTTCCTACTTCCCTAAGGACATGCTTATAAATCCATGGGAGAGTGTTTTACAGCAAGGTTATTTTGGTTGTACAGTTTATTAGAAGTCATTCTTTTAGTTCAAATTACTATTCCTAAGCCATGAAGGAATAGGAATCCAAATTAGAAACAAAACTGCCACTATCATAGGCTATAAATGTGGGTGTATCGATTGTTTTCCAGCAATAGATTGAATCAAAAACAGAAGTTTGTTTTCTTTATGAAGATGTGAGATACTTCTAAGGTTTGGGTATGAGGCCTAAACTATTTGGGAGTGATTCCTAATTTTCTTTCTCCTTCAAAGTGCTTGCTGTCCTGCATCATTTGACAACCAAAGAAAAACCTTAATCCAGCCTAACATGAACACAGAATTTTCTATTTTGGGTACCAACAAATTTAACATGTGAAATTTGTGCATAACTGACAGCCACATTAAGAGAAAACAACAAAAAAGATACAAAATTGGGATAAACATATCTTTAATAGCCACCTTATATCATCGAAAAATGAACCATATTGTTCCAATACCTTAAAAGTGCAAAGCGCAACAAAAGCGCAAGGGGCATTTTGTGCCCGAGGCGCAAGGTGCAAGACTGCAAGGTAAGGCAAGCACCTTTTTGAAGTGAGACACAATTTTTTTAAAATTTTCAAAAAATGCATAAACATGAAAAAAATAAAAAATTGAAATATTATTAAAAATAATATCAATTAAAAATGCATACTAAAATTTTAAACTAGGTATTTTAAAAAGCCTATTAGCTCATTAAAATACATAAACATAACATATAAAACACATGCAAAGTGAAAATGTAAAAACAAAATTAAACATACCATATAAAACATATTCAAGCAGTCAACAATTTAACCATGCGAAACTTTCAATCACTTTATTATTTTCCTAATTGCATTACTCAAATATCAATTAAAAATGCATACTAAAATTTTAAACTAAGTATTTTAAAAAGCCTATTAGCTCATTAAAATACATAAACATAACATATAAAACACATGCAAAGTGAAAATGTAAAAACAAAATTAAACATACCATATAAAACATATTCAAGCAGTCAACAATTTAACCATGCGAAACTTTCAATCACACTCTTAAATAAGTACATACTAGGGTCTTAAATAAGTACAAGCCACTTTATACCAAACCCCTTGAGGTAAGCTCAAATAAGTACATGCTAGGGTCTTAGATTCTTAATTGGTACTTAAGAAATTAGTTTTATGAATTAATTTTAATTCATATCTTTTAATAAATATCTTGTATTAGGAAGAATGAATGAACAATATTAGCAAGAAGGGAGTTCTTTGAGGACCCGCCCCAGCCACCATGCTTAAAAAATTACAAAAAGTGCAAAGTTTAAGAAAGGTGCAAGCGTAGGTTGAGGCACAAGGCACACCAAGCACATGCCTAGGCACACACCAAGTGCACACCTTTATAAAGGGGCTGTGCTAGGGCCTAGGCAAGGCACATACCTTGAAATGAGCCTCGCCTATGCACCTAGGCAGGCCTGAGGCCCGCCTTTTAAATCATTACTTTGTTCTTTGTTCCTTTCATGGAAATGCCACAAGCACATCAAGTAATTGCATCTCTGTATCTAGTCTTTACTACAAAATAAGAAAAAGATCTGTATTGCTCAAAAGTTCATAAGTATTGTTTCTTTATGCTTTTAAAGAAAACAACACCTTCAAAAGTGAAGTATTAAAAAACAAAATTAATATTGCATTTCATAGTTTATGATAGTTTATCACTAAACAAAAACAAAACCTTCCTCAATGAGACAACTGCAAGGTTATCCATGCAGACAGGCCACTACAAGGCAAAAGTTCCTATTTCCTAGCCATTTTATCCAAGGGGAAAAGCAAAAACTACAACAGCAGTTACTAGCCTACTACTAGAGGAAGAATTTAGTTTACACCTTAATGCCAAAAGTGCTGAAAATTGGGCATCAAATACATTACCAAACCACATGACTGTCTGCCAATATGGATGGCCATAATTTTCAACCATATCCTTGCATGTGGAAGAAAATATTGACGATACATAATGCAGGTCCTTTGACCCTTAAATTATTTGAAATTTTAAAAATAAGCCCTGTTCTACCACTCTAATTCCCTTGGGACCATATTATGCTCAAAAATAATCCCCCAGATTCATGTAGGTATCTGCATAAAATCCCAGCACACTGAGAAATAGAATGAATGATGCCAAATTGAAAAAAAAAAAAAAAAGAACCAATAGTAACCAGAAATGGAAAAAAAAAACATAAATGATGCCACCCTACCATGTGCCATTTTTTACCCATGTGTAACAAAGATGATACAAAACGAAACAAGGACAAATTGGGAAGATGGTGGCAAGCTTTTCTCCCTCCATAGAAGGCTGTCCACTTCTCCATTAGATTTGGTTTTGTTAACAAAGAAGCTCACGAAGTTTTCTCAGAAAATGAAGGAAGCTCAATCTAACTGTTTATGTGTCTTAGCTTATCCATTCTGGCTGGAATCTGCCATTTGGATAGTTTGACATGTAGAAAATAATTTTGTTTCTTTGACTATCAAAAAAATATTCCACTTGAAGAATATGCAAACCCTGAAAAGTGACAACCACTTCAAAACAATCTTGAAGAATATGCAACGCATCTTGAATCCACACAGTAAGAGGTGGTTCCGGCGTTATTTAGAGTGAGTTCTGGATCACTGGCGAGGCAACCATTCTGGGCAAAATGTTTCCATACAAAAAAATGCGTCCCAACCATTACATATTTAATAATATCCTTACAGAAGCTCGGTGACCAATGCAGTATGCTTTTGAAGGAAGTAAATGCCCAACCGAAATCTACATACATTTTTAACATGTTTCTACATAGTTTCAAGTTAACCTAATCGGCAAATCCAGAATCGACTCGTGTCTCATGGACCGAAGAAAAGCATGAACAGACTTGAAATAATTATTATACTTCCAGCAGAGGTTGAAACATCAAAATTCACATGAAATCACGAAAAAAAAAAGGAAAAAGAAACCTAGAAACCACTTCGTTAACAATCAAATTATTTGGAACCTAGTGCACCAACAGATAAAGCAGACAGAACTATCACAATCAATCAAAATCAATGATATATCGGATCGCGATCCAGATTCCAACGTGATTCCAACACATCGTAGATATATGTCGGAATGACCCGGAATAAGCTGGAATTTTTTCAAAAAAAAAGCATTTCACAGTTCACACAGAGAAGACAGGTGCAATTCCAAATAGAATACAACAAAAGAAAACAATCAAGATAAGCCTTGAAACCCTTAGAAATCCAGGCTTCCGATGTCACGAACAGCAAAGGAACCGTGAACCTGTTAACGGAATTCAAATCGACAACCAGATCTGACGAAACCAATCAGCAATTCAAATCATACGAGAAAATCTAGAACCACGACAAAGAATACCCACATAGGAATCAAGACAAGGGAAACGAAACATGGAAAAGAATAAACAGCAAAGATCAAATGAATCAAACCATCTCCATCCTTGTCGAACAAGCTAAAAGCCTCCTTGAACTCGGAGATCTGATCGTCGGTGAGCTGATCAGCCATGATTCTCTTTCCAGAACCGAGAGACAGTAGATCAAACAGAGCAAGAGATAGAAGAGAGATCTAGAAAACCAAAACGAGGGAAGACCAAATCGTTGGCTCGTCCGTCTCTCCTCCGGACTATCAGGCTTTTTATATGGGCGAAAACTCTCAAAAGGGTATCATCTAATTCTCGGCCCAGCCATTTTTCATCCTAAAAAACAATCGAAACAAACGACATCCCCAAATTACCCTGATATATAGCTAAGAGAAATTGCGCAATGAGAAAATAAATAAAAAAATAGGAAAATCTATAATACAGCCAAGACATGGTACCGGAAGAGCTTTGGCGAATCAAAGCACTCCATGAATTATGATTAATACCACCTGATTTGTCGTTTTTTTATGATAACAACTGATTGGCGGTAAGCTTTGTCAATATTATGCATTTGCGGTATTATAGTCGAACTGTCGGATTTCGTCAATGGGTCGGGTTACGTAATAAACAATAATAAACATAGAACTTGTGCTAACCAATGGGTCGGGTTACGTAATAAACCCGCATTGACCTAATGTTATCGGGTTTGGTTCGGGTCACCCTTAAATGAGTCTTAAAATGGGTTCAGATTGTGGCTAGGTTTTTCTTTTTTTTTTTTTTTAAACGCAATTGAAATAACACTAACATAGGCAACCCGTATGCATCTTTCAATCCTAGGAAGAGAGAAAATCCAGCATCTAAGGCCAATGCTTGCTAGTAAATTTGCCCATAATAGGGATGCAAACGTATCGGATCGGATTCGAATGAGGGTATATTCGAATCCCATCCGATACTATCAACAGTTGTTTCGATCGGATCTCATCTCGCAAACATTAATTTGATATTCGGATCTGATCTTATTTAATTTTTTAAAAGAAATTTAAAATATAACAAATTAAATAAAGAAATTTCAACTATTCTCATCATATATATATAAATTAAAAACATATATATATATATATATTGGATTGGACCCTCTCGGGTCAGATAAAGGGTGATCTGAATTCAATTTGATTTTTAATTGGATCCTATTATTTGATCCGATCCGATTTGAAGATTCAAAAATAAGGATATCCGAATCCAACAAAATAGGATTGGACTTCAAATCGAATCAATCATGATCTGGTCCATTTCCACCCTACCCAATATTTAAAAAATAGACCTAAAATAGAACATTTTGGGGGTAGTGACAGATAGGTACCCTGAACTTTCAATTGCAACACTTCGTACCCTAAACTCTCCAAAATAGATAATTGGATCCATCCATTAGCATTCTTTCAGTTAAACATTATGTAATGCCAAAACTACCATTTCATCAAGTTATTAAGTCAGTCAAGGGACTAGCCACTTCTTCTAGGATGACGTTCTCACATGGACGGATAAAAGGGACTATGTTGGTGTTTCAACACTACTTTTTCTGGCAACGTCATCATGGGAGAAGTGGTTGGTTCATTGACTAACTTAACAACTTGAATGGTATAATCAGACCATATAAATTTAATTGATGGAAGAGTACTTTTGAAATTATGTAATGTTTTAACTAATGGAATACTAACAGATGGATCCAACTTTCTATTTTTGAGAGTTTAGGGTACTCAAGTGTTGCAATTGAAAGTTCATAGTACCTATCTATCACTACCCCCAAAGTACAGGGTACCTATCTGTAATTTATCTAATAAATATATTTGTTTAAAAATATACCTAAAAATAATGTATAGCATTTGATTTTAACCACAAACCACCCCTTCCAAATTTGTATTCATTTTAATGGTATTGGATCCTACAATCTTGAGAATTTGTATGCTATGAATTTATGAAATAAATATAATAGGGACTAAGCCTACAAAAGAAAGAAAGAGAGACATCTTGAAAAGTGAAAAGACAATAGTACCAGTTATGGAGAGAGAGAGAGAGTTTAAATTTTTCAAAATGATGAAATGTTAAAAATATAAATTGTTTCATTGTTGTGAACCCATGAACCATTGTTTAGGTTAAATCATTTAGTAGTTCAACCATTTGGGTCAATGGTTTTCTATCCAAATCAACATTTTTTTGGGTATAAATCAGATTGGGTGATAAATCCTAAGATAAATGGCCCAACCACCTGGTTAACACTTTTAAAACTTGAGTTTGCCAATTTATTAGAGTCCAAATTATCGAGGTTTCAATGCACAAGTTGCTCCCATTTAAAGGGCTCTATTTACGTATCAAGATGACAGTAGGCACTATATCAATCATAGGACCTCTATCAAATTTTCAAAATGGTTTTCTAAAATTCTTTCAAACCAAAAACCCATAAAAATTTATTCAACATCAACTTCTATCAAAATAAAAATCCATGAAAACCCATCAAGCTTCATCAAATGACAATTTTTTTACCTAATTAGAGCATCCAAAAGCATCAAATCAACACATCAATCTACAATGCAAACATCAATCAAAACAATAATAATAACAAAACTTAGTTAATACTAGAGTTATTTCTAGGACAATGGCACCTCTATGCTTTTCATATGTTTGCTTAATAGGTTGCATTTCCCTTTGGGATTCTACTTCACATTCCAAGCAAAGGGATTACACTACATCAATCTTGGTCTTAACTAAAATTCTAATACCAAAATTCATTTTCAATCTTCTTATCCCTTGCAAAAATCTCTATGTATTTTTGTTTTTTTTTTTTTTTGTTGTTTGATAGCCTACTACTTCTAACAATGTGGGGCAGATGTCTCTTTTTTATCAATAACAGAACTAAATGTATTAAAATAAAAAATTTAGTACGAAGAAGGGGAAGGGATAAACACTCCTAGCCCTCCCCAAGAGAAAGACTACAGTATAGACCAAAATAAAGCATTCCTTCCCACCCTTGTTTAGCAAGTGTATAAGCTACAGAATTTGCTTCTCTTTTGACCCAATTACAAAACACCTCTACCCCTTGCAACAATTTAACATCTTTCCTCTTCCTCCATTTTTTGGAGCCATCTAATTACAATCTAAAAAATCACCTTCTATTACTAGCTTCCTAATATTCAGCTCATTAGCCTTATGAATCCCTTCCATAATAACCATAATTTCAACTCTTAAGGGATCCCCATCACCAATTAGGCCTGAGAATAGTGCAATGTTGTTTCCTTCTTCATTCCTAAAAACTCCTCTTATACCAAAAGGGTCTGGATTACCTTCCCTGCTACCATCAAAATTAAGTTTAATGAAATCACTAGAAAGTGGGGACTACAAAGGCCTAACCACCTCCTTAACTTGAGTAGAATCAGCCACCACCCTCCACTTTCTCATCACCTTAATGTCGAAAACATCTCTAAAAATCTCTAATGACTTTACCCAATGGACTACCTTTATAGTGATAGGTAGGGGTGTCAATGGTATTCGAAAATCTGATTTCGAATTTGAGATTCAACATTATCGAATCGAATTCGGATAATTCAAATATCTAATCAGTTGAATTCGGATATGACTTGATTCGATTCGATAAATATCTGAATTCGACTGATTATTTAATTCTTATATATAATATATAAAATTTTAAAATGTTTTATAATTTATACATATATAATAATTAAATTATATAAAAAAATTATATATTTATATACATTATATAAATAAAATATTTATTTTATATATTTATTAATTACCTAAAATAATTAATTAGTCGTATTCGAATCGAATTGAATATTCAAATATTTAACCGGATTTGAATTCGAATATTAATTTTCAATATTCGTCAAATATCGAGGTCAAATTTAGATATCGAATTTTTTAATCGGATTTGAATTCGGATATTGCCTTATCCGATTTGAATTCGACCTGTAGTGATAGCTTTGATGATAACTTCTTTACTTCTTATTTTTTCATGGAAGAGTCTTTGATTCCTCTCCTCCCAAATTGTCCAACACACCATAGCTCTTGTACATCGCCATAATATTCTTCCCCTCTTCTTTGACCATCTTAGGAAATTGGAAGTAAATAAGCTTTGTACACTAAGAGGAGGGTTCCACTTGCACCCAAACAAAGAAAAGGACCATTCCCAAATTGAGGAAAAAATGTGCAGGAAATTAATAAGTGATAGCAATTCCCACCATTAACTTTGCGAAGGGAGCACTAGTGAAGGGAAAGAAACCAATTGGGTCTTTTTCTTTGTAGTAACTCACAAGCATTAATTCTTTCCAAATATGTTTTCCAAAACAAACCACCCACCCTAAGAGGAACAGGTTTACACCAAATCACTTTTAAAGGAAAGGAAGGCACTTAGCTTTCACTTGGTTAAATAAGGGTTGAGAAAAAGGAACCACAAGAAAAGGAACCCGAGGGTGAAGGGATCCAAATTCTCCTATCCCTCTTAATATCTTCCAAACACACCCCTTTCAAGTTCTAAAGGTCAATAACAACGTTCGTTTCATGATCATATAATCTTTTTCTAAAACCCAAGTCCCAATTGCATTCACCATTTGAATTAATCAAGGGCAAAAAGCAAGAAATAGGTTCCTCCCTATGGTTATAAATGGTATAGTGTGAAGGAAACTGTGTTCTTAGTGATTCACTTCCCACCCAAGCATACTCCCAAAATTTATCAAGGCTTCTAATTCCTAGACTATACCTAATATGCCGTAGAAAAAGGGGTAGGATATCATAAATGGACTTCTAGGGTGAAGCCCTTATAGCCCTTCTAGAATCCCAACCATCCACTGCAAGACCATGAATGCTAACTATTACCCTTGCCCAACATAACCATTTCCCTAGGAAAACCAAGATCCTTTTTGTCAGTTCCCTAGCCCTAATTCACCATATTTCTTGCTTCTGCAGATTAACTCCTAGTTTACTTTGTGATCTTTCTTTTCCTTCCCTGGTTTCCATAAAAAATACATCATCAACTTCTCTAAAATTCTACTTACCTCACTCGGAATTCTAAATAGTGAAAGGCAGTACATCGGTAAATTGGCCAAAATATATTTGATTAGTGTGATTCTTCCTCCAATGGATAAATAATTGCACTTCCACACAGCCAACAATTTAGTAATCCTCTCTACCACAAGATCCCAAAACCCCTTTCTTTTTGGATTATCCCCTAAAGGTAAACCCAAATAAGTGACAGACCATTGGGAGACAATACACCCTAAAATTTGTGTACTATCTAAAATCTCCCTTTCCTCCATATTCACTCCCACCAAACAACTTTTTTCCAAGTTAATCTTTAAATTGGACATTCTTTTAAATGTTTCCACCACCAATCTTAAGTTCCTCACTCGGTTATTTTCATCATTTGCACAAAATAGAATAGTATCATCAACAAACTATATGTGAGTAATTAAAACCTATTCTATACCCACTCTCCAACCCTTAATTAAACTTCTTGAATTTTCCCTCTTTATAAGTCTCCCTAGCACATCAACAATCAACGTAAAGAAGAAGGGGGAGAGTGGGTCCATCTCCACCGTTAATTAATATTAAGTAATGGCAGATCTTAACACAACCCAAAATCCATCTACACCATCTATCATCAAAACCAAAGCTCACCATAACATCTTTCACAAAACCCCAATCTACTAAATTAGATGCCTTCTCCAGATTCAATTTACAAACAAACCCTTCATTTCCATTTCTCTTCAAATCCTTCACACTTTCATTAGCAATCAAGATTTGATCAATTATTTGACTCTCCCTTACAAAAGCCCCTTGATTTTGTGAGATAATTAAATAGAGAACAACTATAATCCTTCAAAATAGCACCTTAGCAATGATCTTGTAGAGGCCATGTACCAAGCTAATTGGTTTAAAATCCTTAGGATGCAATGCCTCGTACTTCTTTGGTATGAAAGCAATAAAGGCTGAGTTTAACCCCAAATTAATCACACCCCTATCAAAGAATTATTCAAATACCTTTGGAATATCATCTTTTAATACCTTCCAACAATCTTGGTAAAAAGCCATAGTGAATCCATCAAGACCTATGCTTTATTCCTATTCATAGAAAAAATTGCATCCATTATTTTTTCACTATCAAATTTTCTTTTCAACCATTTTTTAGTTTCCTCTAGAAGGTTAGGCCACTCTAATCCATTTATCCAAATTCTGTCATCCAAAGGCTTCCTAAAGATTGATCTGAAATATTCCACAAAGATTCAAAAATCTCATTCTGTTGGTTAATGCTCACTCCATTAACCTCCAACTTTGACACTAAATTCTTCATTTTCCTTTGTTTGCTAATGCGTGAAAGAATTTAGTGTTTCTATCCCCTTCCTTACCATTGCTTATTGAACTTTGTCTCCAACTGATCTCCTCCTTGAATAATAACTCCTCCATCTCCTTCTTCATCCTCCATATTTCATTTCAATCACTTTACTTTAGCAAACCAGCCACTTCCTTTCCATCTATTGCTTCGAATAGGGAAACCAAAGCTTGCTTATGCTCTTCAATCCTACCAAATTATTGTAAGTTCCACTCCTTAATTTTGCCTCTAAGCTCTTTTAACTTCTTTTGAAACCTTATGCCTTCCCACTATACACTTGGATTACTTTCCTCCTACCATACTTTAACTCTCTTCCTGAAACCATTAACTCGTGACCACATATTCTTAAATCTGAATGGGCCTAGACCTCTACCCTCCAAATTTTCCTCAGGAATGGATATTGGTTAAGGATCCAAGGTTACTCTTGGCAAGGCTCTAGAAACTAGACCTCTCCAATGCTCTGCCCAATCAAATGTGAATAAAAATTTGTCTAGTTTAGAGAAAATTGGATTGGGTTATAGGTGAGACTAAGTAAAGTTAGTATGAGCCAAATGAAGCTCTTTCAGCTCAAAAGCATCAATAACCTGATTAAACCCCCTCATGCTTAAATTGATCATTTGACTCTAATTGTTAGTCTCTTCTAGGAATCATATCACATCGAAGTCCCCTTCCTAGACACCACGATCCATCCTATAGTCCCCTAATATCTTCCAACTCTTCCCAAAAATTATTTCTTTCCCTATACCCAGTTGGTCTAAAATCATTTGTCAACACCCATGGATTCCATTTGAGATTTGATAAAACTTAATTGATACAAAAATAATCCTAACCAGCTCCTCCAGTCCGATGGTAGTCTTCACAAAGTTACAATGCTACTAGAGGCTCCCCATGTGGGATAGATGTCCTAACTCCAACCCCTAGCTTTCTAGATACTCCTATCCCATTTTTTATCAAAATTTGTCACCTTAGATTCTTGAATTAGGATAATATCTGGCTTTTCCTTCCTCGAAACTTCTTTTATTATATATCTTTTCCTTGCTCCCCTAAATCTCTAACATTCCATCTTACTATCATCATTCCTAACCTCTTCAAACCCCAATCTAGGAATTTGCCTTAGCTCCTTAGTTTTCTTTAAATACACCTTCATGTCATTAGAGTTTTGCACCTTACACCCCAACTTTTCCACAAATTTTGCCATTGGATCGATTCTACTTGTCCCCTTCTCCTTTTTCTTGTGTCCCCCTCATTTCCTTCTCACCTCCTAAATTGGTCTCCTATTCTCTCTCTGTAAAAAATTCCTCAATCATCTCTGAAATTTTCCTACCCCTCACCTCATCCTCCCCTCTCTTATTATTTGACCCTTCTTCTCTAACCCTACTCTTTTGTTGCGGAAATGGATAGGACTTTTGATCTAGAACATTAGACATAAGAAAAGAGCTCAGGTTTGTATTCAAAACTGAACTAACACCAATACCTGGATTCTGGATATTGGGGGCACAAGCACATGATAGGTTCCAATATCACAAAGTTGGTGTTCATCCTCTTCCCTAGTTGAGGTTTGAGATGGGAGATCATTTGTCAAGGAAATACTTCTCTGTTTACCACAAAGACTCTTTCTCCTATCCTTTCATGGGCTTTCCTTGCCAAATTTCTAATGATCCTCGTCTAACCCTTTACAACCGTATTGCTTAAAAATTAAATTTGGGTCCAATCCCCTCTTTGTTGATCTTTGATTTCCCACCTCAACATCCTTATTGTACTCTACCACATTTTCACTCATGCAGATCACCATTGATTCTAAAGAAGAAATTTCATTTCAACTTTTTTCTTCATTAATGAATAGAATGTTTATCTGTAGGGAATCCTTCAACTCTTCCATCATTTTTTTTTCCAATTTCAAATCCTTCTAATAAGTTTTCCTTTGACTCTGAATCGCCTAACTCATCATCTGTCTACTCACAATCCTCCCATCTGTCATCTACAGACTCCTCATCATTAGAGTTCCTTCTTGAATATCTTGGATTATGACACTCGATAATCAATTGTGTCCAGGTCCCCTATGACACCTATCCGGGATGCCATTGGAAATCAAAGTCCTGACCCCTGTTCTGCTGTGACACACCATTTCCAATGGTTTAGGACGATGATAGACCACACGGTTGGTTTACCATCAAACCCGATTTAGAAATTTTTAGTTGGGGGCCAAAGGATTCTTGAATAAAGACATTAGAGGCCCGTTGGGATTATGCAGCAAGTTGATAAATGCACTATGAATCTCACCTAGTTCAAAGTACCCACCCCTGTTACCCGACCCACAACATTTTATTGTTTTAACACAACATTTAATCATGTTTGGCATAGTGCTTGATATTAGAACCTTAGCATAAGAGGGTCTATCAAGACTTCTCTCCTCTTTTTCAATTTTTTTTTAATTTTCTTTCCATCCCAATAAATAGTTATTAATCTTGGTCATTCCTTCTATCTGTTCCCTTTCCATAACAGGCAAACTTGTCGAATACTCAACATGCTTCGTATCGTCCTCAACTCCTTTACTGTCACGTAGCCTCTAACTTGCCACGTTAAATTCATCTTCAACCTCCCTCCCTATTCCCCACAGCAACCCTTTGGCTCCTGAAACAATCCATAGTTTCCTCTACCGACCATCAGAGAATAACTCAAGTGCTCGTGGAATGGCCTCCAATTTCGTTCCAATAATCATCATCCTCATGGCATGAAGAACATAAATGTTAACTGCTTCTAACACTCCTCTACAAACTACATCTATTTTTTTTTCCAACACCTAGTTCTTCCACAAATTGAACAAAAGACAAAATACTCTCAATTCAACACCCCCTTCCTTCATCTCTTTCTCATTACAAGGACTCCAGCTCTTGATCAACATGAAGACTCATCTAGTGTTCAGTCTAACTATTTTAGTTTTTAGTTTACCCAACTCCAATAATGCTTTTTTATTGTCAAAAGGAATCAATTTGGTTATGGTAGAACCTAAGAGAGCCTCTAAAATATCAACCAACAATCCTTTCCAATCTTCCACCTTGTTTGCTATTACCACTTTTCTATTCCTCCAGTCATCAACCTTCCCTGCAAATAGGACTTTTGGTACACTTGAGACAACACAAAACACCTCATCCTTCAATGTTCCCGACCTATCCTTTTCACCCTTCTATGTTTCATCCCTGGTCGCCTTTGTTAGTTTACTGTTTGTAGTCTAGAAACACCACCTTCTATGAGCAGACTCATCCAAAGCTTCTGAAATCTTATGCCACTTTTCCTTTTCCTTCTGGAATACAAACAATTTGTCTCCTTCCAATTCCAATCTTTTGATGAGCATAATATACGAGCCTTTATCATTTTCCTTAATTCCTGCTATGAAAACTTCTTCATCTCTCCTTCTCACCCCTGTTCAGTTAAGGCTAGAATCATACCATCCATGAACCCTTTGAACCAGTCAATAACCTCTTTGATCAATATAACAATCAATTTTTTGCCTTCTCGAATCTTCAATGTTGAACTTCCACCATATTCCTCGAACAACAATATTTTCTTCTCTATTGTAACCTCCTTCCTCCATTTTGCTGCTGATGTGAAAATTCTTTTGTGAAGAGCCATTCTTACCACCTCTTCCTCCTTAACTCCTCTATCCTATTACAACCTTGGTAAAGTAAAAGATACAAAGGATATACCCTATACAATAAAAGATAAGAAAAAATGCCATTGGTTTATCACCAATAAGGCTAATGACTTTTGAGCCAATGTTAGACCCTAAAGCTTGAAAACATAACCAGATCATCCTAAGACTTGTCAAACCCAAATTTCCTTCTTCTGGCATAGATCACACATCAATCATCCACCAATAAACTCAACATCTGATTTACAAGAGCACTACATAGGATTTAGTACCTTGATCAAACACAACCCCTAGGCTTAGGAGACTAAAACTTAGTTACACATTGAATTTTGTGACTAAAATCCAAAGATTCATCATTCATCACACCAACCTCCTTTTTAAGAGTCCAAATCTATGCAATGTTAGAACCTTGACTCCATGAAATCAAACCCGATACATCCACTGCCTTAAGGATATTAAGGTACAATCAACTTTCAAATCTTACCTCAAATTTGCGGCAATCAATGGTTATCCTAAAAAATGCCATGATTATATTTTAATAACCTTAAATGAATAGAAGTAGACAACCAAGATCAACAAATTATTTCTCTAGTTTGAACCTTACATCCAACTCCTCATCTTAATCCACACACATTCACACGCCAAATATCAACTCAGAATTTCCTTATTTAACAATCTGGTCAACAAATATTCGAATTTGATCATTATGATTAAAACATACAAGAAGTCATAGCCCAAGAAACCAAGCACTTCTCATTGAGTCCAAAATCCTCAAAATAATCTACCCATCTAGTTTCAACTTACATTCCTCCATTTCCATCCAAAGCAAATAAATTCCCATTTTGAGCCTTCTCATTGATTAACGAATCATAAGTTAAAACATTAATCTAAACCAAATCTTTTAATCCACATCTATGATCATAGATACATCTCTTCCATCATATTTAGGACATCCAAAAATGCCTACCATCCAAATTTCATCACAAAATTCCCTTGTTTGACCAACCATCATGTCAAGATTCTATTTTAGTAAATATTATTAATCAGAGCTTATTACCTATAAATATCCATAATCCAAGCTTTATTTGACAATTAGGCCTCACCACCATCTTTAGAGACCCCAAAAAAAAACCCCCAATACATCAAATTTCATGACTTAATTCCTTTATATGATTGTTAAACAAACAAGATTCTATTTTGAGTCTTCTTATTGATTGATGAATCATAAGCTAAAACCTTAACTAGAACCAAATCTTTCAATCTAAATCTCTTATCACATATTAATCTCTTTCATCAGATTCAAGACGTCTAAAAATGCTTACCCACCAAATTTTATTCCAAGGTTCCCTTATTTGACCCATTATTTAAGCCAAGATTATTTTTTAGCAAATTCCATTGATTAAATCATACCAGCCATAGATCTCCACCATCTAAACCTTAATTGACCAATTATGCCTCACCACCATGCTCAGAGACCCAAAATCCATTATAAGTCAAATTTTATGATTTAATTCACTTGTTTGACTGTTAAATTAAAAAGATTTTATTTCTATGCAATAGATGAAATCATCTATTCATCTGTCCCAACCTGAGACTTCAAGTGGGTAGGGGCTGATGGCAGTCCTATACTTGGTTTATTAAAACACTTGGACCAACAAAATTAAACCTAGTAGACAAAAGACCTAAAGATACCCACACTTATAAATAAGAAAAGATAAAATAATATTTATTAGTGAGTCGAATTTACATTTTATGCCATTAAGAGTCCCAAACACGAGACTATAATGAGAAACATGTCTAAGACTCTCATTGGATGCACAAAAATCATTGAAATCCATCCCAAATTAAGGAGAAATGTTGCACCAAGAAGGAAAGGTTGGTAGAAAACCTTTATCCTTTGAAAACCCTTGGCCTTTTCATGAAAAAACTCATAAAGCCCAAGCTTTGTGATTGAGAAAGTTGCAAACTTGGTTTCTCTTCATTTCTATATAAATAAGACCTAACTCAAGCATATAAAGGGGAGAAAGCCTAGAAGTATTCCCAACCCTTATAGAGGGCCCATTTGCAAGAAATCTCCAAGCCTTTGAGCCTTAAAATTCAAATCTGTTCTATTGTGTTTTAGGTTTCAAATTTTCAAGAAATCTCCAAATCTATGATAGTCCTGGATTTCCCTTGACATTAGAAGGTTGACTAGAAGCACTCCACTAGTTCAAGAGTTCGTTTAAACACCATTTCAACTTGGTTCAACTACTAGAAAATCCTTGCCAAGGTTACATATGAGAGGTAAACCTCCCACTTATTCTTTTTATTAGTTAAGTTTGCAATTCCCAAGTTTATTTTGGTTGTGGGTTGCTTGAAGTGCCAAAAACTTAGTGAATTTGCATTTTTAGCTTTTTCTAGACTAGGATAAAGAGGTAGAGAGGTGATGGTCTTAGGGAAATTAGTAACTGAGGCCCGATAACATCTCCTCAAACTAGTTTTAGGAGAAATTAGAAGAATTTTCATAAGATTTTAGGAAATCTTAGCAATCTTTTTATGGGTTTTTGCTCAGATTTAAGCCCAAAGAGCTCTTGTATTGGGATACTACAACAGCTTAGAGAGAAGAATTCCTAACACCTTCCCTCTCCTAATCCATTTGAATCTCAAAATCTCTTAATAGAATGCCTTTCCCATGGAAAATGGAGTCATTATTTTGAAGACAAATCAAATTTTCAAAGCTGAAATGAAGGTCCATTTCCTGTAAAAATGGGTGATGGCTTTTATCTTTGAGCCAACCATGAGCTTCTCAAAGCTCACAAGTAAGAAGATTTATATCTATGGGAGTAGTATTGGACCATACTAGGTTTCTTTGGTGATGATTTCACCCATTTTTCTTGCCTACTTCTTTGAAAGTACCTTTAGGATGCTTTAAAAATCTCTCTATTTTGGTAGTTTGAATTAGACACTTCCTTAGTTTCTGGATTACATGTCATCTTGTCCTCTTCTGATTTTAGAGATAATGATTGGTCTTCTCTTGAGAATTTCACCTTTTGGACATAATCCTTTTTCATCAATAAGGAATTGTTGTTAGCCAAAGAAGCTTCATCATAGCATTTTTTTGAGTTGATACACCTTAGTTTTGAAATGAATTTCAAGACAAGTGGAGTCTAAGTCCCTACTTTGGGTTTCTAAGGTTGAGCCCTTACAATCATCATGTGATTATGTAATAGGCTCTTCCTCACATCCTTTGTCGTTGCCCATGTGTATAAGGTTTTCTCTATTTTGATAATTTTCATTCCATATAGACTTAGCAACATCAATGAGTTTAGCTCCTTCATGCATAGAGTATAGTACTTGCCAAATTTCATGAGTGGATGTGCATAAAGAGACTTCACCAACTTCTTCTTGGCTCACCTCTCTTTAAGAGATTTTTGGCTTTCTCATTTTCCTTGTCTCTAATAAATAGACCTTTCTCTATTACTTCTCAATGGTTGTAGTCCATGGAAATGAGGTAGATTCTCATCCTAGCCTTCAAATAGGTAAAATTAGTACGATAAAAAATAGGTGGCAGGTATATTGAATATTCCTCGGCAATGGAACACTATCTTGAGTAGACATTTGTTCACTAAGTTGTTAAGCTTATAAATAGGTGAACTTGCTTTAATAACACTTGTCTCGACTAATGCCCTAACTTAAGAGGGAGTGACTTGGGTAGAACTTTTAAAAAGTTCTTTGAATTCAAATTTGATTCTTTGATAGTTAATCAGTCAAGCTCAAAACCCTTCCTCTAAAATTGAAGCCAAGCCTTCTTGAAAATGAAAATCAAGATGCAGCAAAATGAAGGCTTTGTTTAGTTTAATATTTAATCAAAAAGTTACTCCCTGATTAGCACAACTACCGAACAACAAATCTATAACTACAAAAATAATCAAGCAATATAATAGTTGGAGTTATAGGGGTTAGCAATCAACAAGTATAAACAATAATAACAAAGATCAATACTAACAGAATGATAGCAATTGAAAATAAATTAAGTAATAAGAATCTGCAACCTACTATCTAGTTAGTGGTTCTATAGTTAAACAAGTAAATATAAACTCAGAATACAACATAATAAATCTTTCCAAAGCTTGGATTGTTTGGGAGGCCCATAATCTTGTGCTCAATTTTAGGAACCATCCAATTGTCATTAAAGGAGATTCCAAGCTGGTTATTGACTACTTAAGGAAGAAGGTGGACCTCCCATGGACGAGTGATTGTGCATTGGTGCACTTCTGGACAAAGGTGTTTTAACGCACTTCTGGATTGGTGCATTGGCACACTTCTAGATACTGTTTGACTCGAATAAGGATTAGCTGAACACTTTAGCTGTTCAGCGGGCTGTGGAACCAGTGATGAGGTTCCACGCCATAATAAATTCATGGGCCCCACTGTAAAAGATGAGGACCCTATGTATTTAATACTGGTGTGGAACCTTATCATTGGTTCCACAGCTCGCTGTACAGATAAAGCATTCAGCTAAACCTTGTTCGGTTGACTCATGCGACTCTATTGGGTTCATTGTTTTCAGTGATGGGGTTGCCTTGCGATGCTTGCTACCCGTCGCCTTGTGTAGCACAATTCTTGTTCTACCAAAAAAATACATCAGTAGGAGCATTTGCCTTCACCATCATATTATTGCTGTGACCACAAAATTTTGCAAACCCAGCAATGAACCAATTACCATGGTAGCTGATCAAGCCCCCTCCACCAGTAAGGCCCAGATTTTCTCTATAGGCACCGTCAAAATTGAAAGACTGCAACATCTAGTTACGGAAGTTCTCTTCTGTTTCATCAACCATTTCAATGTGTATACCAATTCATTACCAACATGCATGGAAATTTGTTCATAAGGTATTGACTATCAATGAATGTGTATCAGTCCATATCAGTCTATCAAAATATACGAATCGTATTGATGGATATTGATCGAATATGCATTGATAGAGTTCACATCTGTGCCCCATAATGTCCCACAGCGCATCCCCAGCTCCCCACTGTGTATTGGGAACATCTCCCAATGATAATACCAGACCCAATGCGTTGTAGGATGTTGTGGGGCGCAGATCTGAATTCGCATTGATAATGAGAACGGTGGAATCCCTTTATATCGTATGCAACCAACACAGCCCAAAACACAATACTTGTTGATCCTTTCCACCTCAGGCAAGTCCGGGAAGTATCCTGCGACGAGCTTGAATTTTCTACCCACATGACATCACATCCCCACATAGGGAACATCTCCTGTGCTTGTATGTTATTATGCATGGAGAGATGTTCTTAATTCAAGAGTGTAGTGTTTTGTGGGTAGAGTAGAGTTATGAGATCCGTTAGTGGACTTCGCATAAAATGTCACTTGTGCTGACTCTCTAGTTCTTTACCCAAAATAAAGTCTTGATTCTCTAGTTTAACGGGATTCCTGCCAAGGTTCAAATTATCGAAATAATAGAGGGTGTATCCGGCATATGTATCAGTTTTCAGGGCCATCAAAATGCAACCCTATGAAGTGCAATAGCCTTTCTACTGATATCCTAAATTAATTTCAAAACTGTATTTTCTTTTGCAAGTGTGGCACCCCTCTGAAACATAGGCAAGAACCTGGCATATCGAATGAACCTTCATTCCTACTATGTTGGTAGTAGGTTATGCAACCATAAGACAAAAGTGGGTTTGCCATTTCAGGCCATCTTTGGTTTAATTCTCATTATTTCTCTTTCCTATCTGAAATTCTAAGATGACAAAGAATTAGTATTTAGTAAAAATGGACAGAATGAGAAAATATTACTATGAATCAAATATTTTTTTCTTAAAAAATGAATTCTTTTTTGTAGCAAGAATGAGAACAAATTTTGACCCGTTTGATTACATTCGACAATTTTAACCTACCATACTCATTTTGTAGGTAAATACTCTCATTTCTCTGAAGAACTTTAGAGCAAAAATGTAATCCTCTTTCTGAACAAACCCAGAAATTATCGCAGTCCAATAAACTACATGAAAATTCATTCACAACTTCATCAATATCACCACACTTGGCATAAAGATCATAGCAATTCCCACAAAGGCATTTGCACCACATTTGACCACCCACCCATGAACCCGTTGCCAATCCTTAGTTCTCCAAGTGCATTACAAGTTGTCAAAATGCTTGAAAATGTAGCTGTTTGGCATCGAGAACCCACCTAACATTTGGTAAAAAATATTTAAAGCAAGGCATTCCAGCGTTTATGGCATTCCTGCATACACATTCTCACATAAAACATCTTGAAATACAGTCAAGGAATGTTTGAAACTCCTACATTTTGAAGACAAGTCTACCATTCCAGTCCAAGCATATCCATCAGTAAAATACCCATTCTTATCACGTGAGAACAGATCTGGTGACCAGAAAAAATAACCCAGAGGCAGTACAGGCTGAAAGCATAGTCCCATAAGTGAACTGATTGGGAACAGACTAAGAAGAAGGCATTCTATAGAAGATTCTTCAGGAATCCTCATGTTTCAGGCTTTGGCTCCTGAAATGATAGCATTTGGACAAAGGGATTTCATCAAACAATCAGATGGAATCGTCCATTGCTGCACATTTATAATAGTATTCAATATTAACAGAGTTGGCAACTAAGACATCAGACTAAATAAGGGACATTTTGATGAAGTGTGAATGAATTGATTTGACCTATCCCAATGTGGGATTTTGCGTTCTGATTGGGTCACTAAGGTAGTCAACTGGGTTAAAAGATATGCTGATGGGAGTTCAAGGAGGGAGAGGGAAGATATACATCTAATAGAGAAAATTGGAAATTTTTCCGAGAGAGTTTGGCCATTGAGGATACTCATTTGATTCATGTCAGATTGTCAAGAGGATATCGAGAGAGTTCAAAGGTTGAAGGGATCACCAACAGCAGCAGAGAATCACTGGAGAGTGAGAGAGCGCAAAATGAGAATGGACAGCCTGCGACACAATTATGTATGGTGCTGCAGGTTGCAAGGCCCACTTTTCATTCTAAAAAAATGAGGCCCATGGCAAGAATTTTGTTAGCAAACACCATAGTGTAATTTATTCTTGCCCATTCTTATTCAAAATAAGTAAGAATTGAACAAAATGAGGCCCATGGCAGCAAACCAAAAATGGCCTAAACCACTATAACATTAATCTAGAGATTACTGGAACCTCTTAAATATGGGCTAGAAGAAATGTACAAGGTGCTCAAAGAAAGCATTGCACCCTTTTGCCATATGCACAAATATGATACACCATACCAAAAAGGCAAAAACTGCTAAAGACATCGAAGTATGAGCATATTATAAGCTTTTATGCACATGAGATGTCCTCTGCAATATCAAAAACTGTGAAGATATATACTGCAATGTCAATCCCCAGCTTATGGAATAAATTTACATGATACGTTACATCTCAGAAATGAATCTATCACTAATTATCCCAGTAATTTCTTAGCTGGGACATATGAAGCAGCAGTTCGTTCCTGCCCAAGCCAGTCACGCTGCTCGTCATGATCCATGGAGGAGGTTCCTGATAGTTTTTTCTGATAAGTTCTTGAAAATCCTTAATGTTCTCATCAGGCCGCTTTCTTTTACTTTTCTTCACTTTGTCACACTTGGTGAAGACAAATGTCAATGGGATCTAAAATATTACACGAAAGGCAAACCATAAGAGAGGGAGAAGAGGAATACAACTTGTGCCCCAACGTTTGAGTTATAAGAATTCCCACACTGCAAATTAAAAGGGAAACATAAAAGAGAGAGAGAGAGAGAGAGAGAGAGAGAGAGAGACGGAAAAGGCAGAAAAAAAGAGAAGTTTTAATTTAAGTTACAAGGGAGGACATACATTGTTGCGGCCAAGCCAATTAGCACAATCCAGGTCAATCTTCTGAGGAGGAATACTAGCATCAATCAGTAGTAAGACAGAAACCAAAGTATCTCTGTTAAGAAAATAACCCTTGGTGAATGATGACCAATCCATTCGAGCAGATTCTGGAGCATTAGCAAACCTGCAAGCAATGTCTCATCAATGAAATTATAAACGGACACCCTTCAATCTAACCAGAAATTATGCACAGATTCCTAGAGTGATACAATATGTTTAGATTCCAAGTGATCTATCGGCAGAACTTTGTCATCATGACTCACTTATACACAGGCAAACAAAACCCAATAGAGGTCAGGTACCTCTGAAACAGGAAGATTTCATTATTTTTAGCAACATCTCCAAGTTTATAAGGGAAGAAAATGAACCAAGGAGAAAGCTGTTATACTGGACTGCCATCCCAGAGTTGTGTATCTTGTTGGCTGAGATCTTTGTTTCTTCCTGCTTAACCCCTATATGGAGCATAGGTGGCTTCAAGGATTGAAGTATCGGTATTGTTTACACTAAATTTAAGGCTAAAATATCCATAAATAAAGCATAAGTACATATGAAATATCTATTTTAATGATATATATATAAAAATATATATTACAATTAATATACGGGATGCATTGATATTATATAATTTTATTGATCCATCAATTTGTAAATTATATAGATATTTACAAATTAGTACATGTAGAAAGCCATTTTTATGTTATTTTCTATTAAATCCAAGACATAAGACATAAGCAACTATAATAGTTTAATTATTATATCAACTATTTTTATTTACTATTTATTTTTAGCATTAACAAAAAAAATCAACTAAATATTAACTTCTCAAATGCGTGATAAACAATATTTTTATTTTTGTAAATAATAAATGTTGTTATTCAGTGTGAATTAAAATATTAATAACAATTTATAAAAATATGTAAAAGTTATAAGATGCATATCATGTGTAAATTCATAAATTTTCATTAAAAAAATAATTATTCTATTATTAGATTTTTATTTCTATAACTTTTTGAGATTAAAAATCATTCTTTTAAAAATTGTGGATTTGATAAATCATTTATTCTAATAATGTCTATAATGGGTTTGACCATGATATCAAAAAAAAAAAAAAAAAAAAAAAAACTTACAACTAATCAACCAATATCATACAAGAGGTGACTAATTAGGTGGTATTCATAAAAATTCATGGGGCTGCTTTGATTGATTATTGGTCAAAGCTCTTCCATTACCATGTTTTTCCAGTAGCATAGATTTTTCCCTTTTATAAAAGGCTGATTTTGAACATTGTATGTATTAAAAATAAATTTTATTATATTTCACTTTTTAACAAACCAATGGAAGATAGTTAATGGCTTGAGATTGAGGCTTGAAAGGTGTATTCAATGTTCGAGCGACGGGTGACTTGCGTTTGAGTCACACTGCCTACAATTTTTTGGTAGAGGAATTAAAGACATGTCGGTGCCCTATACATATCATGCTGTATTGTTGCGTATCAGTGGACACAGCGTGATACAGTACGATACAACCAATACTACACCACCAGCACAATACAAATGGCTGCTAATGTATCCATTCGTAGCACGCCCTATGCCATTCCCATTGGACACCAATACGATACGCTCAATATGGGTCGTATTGTATCGATATTTTGAACGCTGCTGGGTAGCCTGGCTCCATGCTTTCCATTGTAGGGAACTAATAATCATGGCTATTGATTGGAAAAAAGGTGGTTAGGTGGAGTTGGGAAGTATTTAACCTGAATAAATAAAATTATCAATTGGCTCTAGGCACACCAGTTGTATTTAGGAGTTAATGACCATATCAGTTCTGAATAGCCAGAAAAGAAAAACAGGGGCTCCGACCTCTTATTGTTTGTCTTCTTTCTGATACAAAACAAGGGCCACTCTCATTCTTTTCCAATTTTTATTTGCCACTAAATAGGGGTTCCACCTTATCTTTATCACCTACTTTTGTAATGTGAAACAAGAGCTTTGCTCCATTGTGTTTTCAGCTGTTTTAACATAAAAACAGAAGCTCCGCCCTGCTTTTTTTTCACTCCTTTTCTTATGCTAAACAGGGTCTGCTCCTCATTTTCTCCCATTTTTTTAACACAAACAGGGGCTCTGCCCTATTGTTTTTTCATCCTCTTTTTTATGCAAAATACTCCATGGTTTTTAAGTCTTTTTTGACATGAAAACAGGGGCTCTGCCCCACGTTGTTTTGGTAAGGTATTTGTGTTTGAATTCTGAAAGACTGAAACTCTGAAGATTTCTTTGTTAGCTCCAGTGTGGTAGTGTGCGTCTTCTTTATGCTAGTTTGATGGACATGGTTTGGCTTATAATTTGTTAACTCCTCACGTATGTCTTTATAATGGTGTTATTTTGTTGAATTATCATGTTCTTGGATGTGTATTAGGCCGAGCAAGCATCTCTCTCTCTCTTATTTTAGTATTTCTCATGAATTGCATGCTTGACTTAAATTATTGAAACTTGAAGTTGAAACTATAGGGGATTAGGGATTAGATAACATTATAATTCTTTTCCCTTAAAAACTTGGAGATAAGATCACAGGATAACTAAACATTCAATAGTAGATTAGTAGTATTGTAGATTTGTAAGATCATAGGGTCATTATTACCAACTACTTATATCATATCTATAGTTAGAAAATTAGTACCATATCATTTTTTCTATTCTTTTGAGAGGCTTAGGTATTTTTTATAGTTTTTTGACAACTTTTAGAATAATCAGAAAAAACCTTCTGGTTTACCATACAAAATTGATTCAAACCTCTTTACAATTTATGATATGATTACGGTTTTCAGAGCATTGGTCAAAATCACAGCTTTGTAACTCTAAAACCTCCCACAACCCATCCCTGAAGTCCTCTTTCTCGACTTGAGCGAATTCTGGATGCACTAACACCCAATCTATAGAGACTTTGCCAATGAAGGCCACTAACTTCCTCAAGCTCCAACTTTTGTTTTCAAAACACCTATTCCTTTTTCCTTCTAGATGCACCAACAAACAACAAACAGGATGCAACACCAGAGCAATCTAGCCTTCTTGATCCCTCTGATTCTTAGCCAGGCAGAAAATATTCGTAAGGAGAACTAGATTGACTGTATCTCACCACAAATAAGGCTGAAAATAATTTCCAGATGAAACCAGCCACATTCCACCAAATAAATAAATGGCTGACACACTCCTCTTGCTCCTTGCACAAGTAACAAATGCTAGCCATGCTGAAACCTCTGCCCTTGAGATGATCAATTGTTGTTGAGACACAAATAAAGGGAATACAAGTGTACAAGAAAAAGCCACATCAGCCTTTAAAGAATGTAACTAACAGCCAACCACTAGAACAAACTAACTAACAAACTGGACAAGTGGAGAGGCGGGTATAACAGAATTGTAACAGCAGTATATAAATAAGGAAAGGAAGCTAGGAGGAGATTATCGATTTGGGAATACAATCTCTCTCTCTCTCTCTCTCTCTCTCTCTCTCTCTTTCTCTCTCTCTCTCTCTCATTTAGGAGGCAGGCTCCCTCGAAAGAGTCCCCGAGTTGGGCAGTCCCTAACAAGTTGGTATCAGAGCCAAGATGCCAAGCACAAGGTCATCCGCAATGGAGAACAGAGTCGACAACATGGAAGGAGAAATGCAAAGAATATCGGCTGATGTCAAAAAAATCAAAGAAAGCTTCGCATCCTTGCTTGAACGACTGGCACAGGCACCACCTGCGCCGAATCAGGAAGAACACGGTGACACAAGTCATGAAGCGGATCAAGAACAACAAGAATCGAGTTTCCCATCTTCGCAGGGGGAAATCCCACATCCTAGCTTCTACGAACAGAAAGATACTTCGATTACCACGACACACAGGGACCTGATCGTGTCCCATTAGCTTCTACACACTTGGAAGAAGAGGCGATCGTTTGGTACCAGTGGTACCGGCGACGGCACCCAAGAGCCACATGGGCAGACTTCACCAACGCCTTAACCATGCGATTTGGAGTCTCGGCCTTTGAGACCTATGATGAAAGACTCGCTAAGCTACGACAGACCAGCTCCGTCCAAGATTATCAAATGGCGTTCAAAAGATTAGCTGTGCGCGTGCAAGGCTGGCTAGAAAACGTGCTTGTTGGCAGTTTTGTTGGTGGACTCAGGGAAGAATTGTGGCTGGAGGTAAAAGCCATGCAGCCCACCACCGTTCTTGAAGCAGCAACATTAGCTCGACTACATGAAGACAAACTAAACCAGGCAAGAAGGATTAATCAACCTCTGGGAGCTGCGACCATACCAGGTATACCGAACCCAGAACCAAGTATCTTGGGTAAACCGGAGCCCAGATCAGGAGTAGGAATCACAGGCAAGGACGCCAACTCTAGTTCAGGCCCCAGCTCAGCCAAGAGGTTAACCTAGGCTAAGATGCAAGCCCGACGGGAAAAGGGCCTTTGTTATGCATGTGGAGACAAATTCGGGCCGGGCCATCACTGTATGATCCCTCAAGTTTTCTTCCTTCAACCTGAAACCGAATATGTTGAGCAATCAACAGACATTGAAGAGCAATGGACAACCAAGAATGGGGGCAATGGACAAAGGAATACCCGAAAGTATCCTTGCAAGCCTTGACTGGTCTTGCTTCTTCTCAAACTATGAGAGTAACCGGATTGGTACAAGGGCGCCACGTGTCGGTTCTGATAGACAGTGGCAGCACCCTCAATTTCATTACCCAAACATTGGTTAGACAACTAGGGATTCCGGTCCAACCATGTACAGCCTTCCGGGTGCACATAGCTAATGGGAGCAACCTGGTGTGCGACAGTACGTGCACAAAATTAAAGATGAAGATACAAGGACATGAGTTCGAGGTAGATCTGCACCCCCTGGAAATCAGTGGAGCAGATGTAGCTCTCGGAGTCCAATGGTTAAGGCAACTAGGGCCAGTGATATTTGATTGGGCCCGCCTCACCATGGATTTTCAAGTGGGCAGCTCACAGGTGCATATTCAAGGGCAGCTATCCAAGGGTCCAGGACCCATTAGTCTCGCCTCCCTAGGGAAACAGGCAATAGACCTAGCCCACATCATATTAATGCAGATAGACTCCCACGAGAACGGCCCCATTCTAGCCCAAGGAAGCAGATCCGAAGAAGGCCGCACACAACTACATCAGCTACTTCAGAAGTTTTCAATGATCTTCCAAGAACCTAAGGAACAGATTTCAGGTGGATACGCAAAGGGAATCACATCAAACCAGAGGCATTGGTGGTATGGTCAAGTCTCCCAATTGAGGATGCAACTTGGGAACCTTACTTGGATTTACATAATAGATTTCCACATATTGACCTTGAGGGCAAGGTCACTATCAAGGGAGGAGGGACTGTTGAGACACAAATAAAGGGAATACAAGTGTACAAGAAAATGCCACGTCAGCCTTTAAAGAATGTAACTAACAGCCAACCACTAGAACAAACTAACTAACTGGACAAGTGGAGAGGCGGGTATAACAGAATTGTAACAGCAGTATATAAATAAGGAAAGGAAGCTAGGAGGGGATTATCAATTTGGGAATACAATCTCTCTCTCTCTCTCTCTCTCTCTCTCTCTCTCTCTCTCTCATTCAGGAGGCGGGCTCCCTCGAAAGAGTCCCTGAGTTAGGCAGTCCCTAACAATTGTCAAAACACTTTCCATAACAATAAGACAGGCCAATGCCGCTACTCTCGGGGGGACAGGATTGCCCCAAGCTCTACCAATCTGATAAAATTCCATTTGAATTCCAATATATAGCTGCATAAAATGACTTAACAGAAAATTTACCATTAGAGCATTCTTTCCACTACAGCTCATCTCTTGACTGATCTGAAATCCAACTTTTTCCAACTTCTCCAGCTTCATCAAACTCCACCTCAAGCAACCGTCTCCTAAATTTTGAGCACCAAATCAGCTGCTCCCCAAGTCTCTCATACCACCGGCTTATGGATATTTCATGATCAGACAATCTCTACAGTCTTGGACATAACTCATTCAACTTCCCAACCCCAGACCACCCATCTTCCTAAAACCTTATCCTAACACCATCCCCCATAAGGAACCTGATGCAATAGAACTGGAACAAACTATCACAAGACAGAGAGATGAAAAGAGAGAGAAAAGAGAGAGAAATCCCAAGGAATCACTCCAAAGGTCCTAGAATCACTTGAGGGTTTGTAGGAATCACTCCATACAGCAAACTTGCAAGAAGAAAGAGGAAGAAAGAAGGAAGAAAGAGAGAGAGAAAGGAGGAGAAAAGGAGAAAAGAAAAGTCAGGTTCGAATTAGGTAAAAGTTACTCTCCCTCGGCCAGACATGTTTTTATATTATTAATATAATGAAAAAGACACATGTGCCCTTATTTAAGTGAGGGACACTAGTTCTAATATAATATTACAGATCAGCAACCTCAACATAAGTATAAAGACAGAAATATCCCTACACTAACACACCATAATAACAAAAAAGCTACTCCTTGTTTTGTGCATCAAGAAAGATAATAACTTCCTACCTACTAATGCAAATAAACTGAAAATTGAAAGAGAAGCACTACTAAGCTAGAGGAACAAAATGCTATAGCCCAAGTTTTCTGAAGCAGTACCACATCTGGCCTGAATTTTCTCATATTGCACACCACTGCCCTCCTCTCCTCCATTAAACCCCTGGCATTCCAACTCAGCAGCTTCATCCTTGTTTCACCCCCTTCCCCTAAAGCTCTCTTCTTTTCACTTTCCTCACTTCTTACCCTTTCAAAATGTTCAAATGCTCTCCAACCACCCCTTCCCCTCCCAGAAAAAAGAGACCAAGGGATTTTCCAACCTCCACATGCCTTCCAACTATGTTCTCAATATCCACTTTTCTGTTCACCACATTCAACACCCTGCTGCTTCTTCTCCCTCCTTATCCACTTGCACTTCGATATCTCCCCTAACTCCCTAACCAATCTCCCCTACTTCAACCACTTTTATTGATGAACGAACAAAAATTTATTAACCAAAAGGATAAAGAGCTACAAGAAACCCAAGGAGCGAGATGCGACCTCTCCTTTAAGAGACTGATCACAGTTTCTCAAGCTCAACTATAGCATGAATTACAAAGTATCCCAGAATAAAGAATCCTGAGAAGCCCCTTGTTTAACAAGTGAATCAGCCATCACATTTTCTAATCTACCCACCCATTGAACTCGCTATCATGTTCCTTGTTAACCATTTAACTTTTTTCAGGAGGTCTCTATAGCCTCAAATTACATAATCCAGGTTCAGCTGAGAGTCACCTTCAATTAGCAAATGCTCTACCCCTATCTGATTTGCAAACTGGATTCCCTGTACAGCAGTTAGTATCCCAGCCCTTGTAGAGTCTCCTATTCCCACCAGGCCTGAAATAAGGATATGATTCTGTTGTCCTTATTTCTCAGAAACCCTCCTATGCCCAAAGGTCCTGATTTACCCCAACTACTCCCATCAAAGTTCAGCTTCATAACATCCTCCTAAGGCAGCATCCGCTCTACAATAATTCTGTTCTTCCTGGTGGAAGTATCAGCCACTGCTAACCAACTCCACCAAAGATCATCAAACAAATAATTGTCAAAAAAGTTTTAAGGTTCTCAACCACTGAATTGCCCCTGTCAAAATACAATCCTTAACTTTAGAAACGCTTCTGTCCTTTGCTAAGAAGATTTTGGCATTCCTCTCTTCCCAAACAATCCACAAGAGAGATGCTCTGATGTACTTCCACATAAATCTCCTTCTCTTGGTGTGCCACCCAAAAAAAGATGGATTAAACAACATGATAATATCAGATTTCGAGTTCCACCTACATCCAAACAATACAAAGATCCAATTCCATAAATCTGAAGCTAGGGGTGAGCATTGTTGGGTTAAAACCAAAAAACCGAACTGAAAATTTCAGTTTTGATTTTTTTGGTTTGATTATTTCAGTTCGGTTAATTCGGATTTACAGAAGTTCAGTTACAGTTTCGGTTTTCAGGTTTGGAAATCCAGCTAACTGAAAAAACTGAATAAACTTTATTATTTATACATAATATATAATATGTATGTACTAATATATAATACATAAGTAATCTCTATCATAAAATACATTATATTATGTATTAAAATATATACATATCATAAAATACATTAGGGGATAAACACCAAAAAGGTCTCTTCTTTTGCAAGTTTTCCAAAGAATTAATCTTACCATAGTAAACTTCCTGGAAAAAAACAACTTTGGGGGGGAATAGGTCTAGTCCAAGCTTCTTTAAATGGGAAAACCCATGGAGCAGAGATAGAGCAGAGGGATTTGAAGAAAGAGGAACAACTAAGGTACCTTTAGGAACAATTAAGGTCTACTTGACATCCCTCAACTCTTCTCTCCACCATTCCTCAACCTTATGCACAAAATCCAGGTGTGTTAACTGCATATTTTTAAATCTAAAGGGCTTGAATCCAAATCCAAGAGTTTCCTAGCCCAACTCTATAGGATAGAGGTCAGAGGTAACTCTAGTCTAGGCAAAGCTTTAGCAACCAATCCCCTCCAATAGGCCTCCTATTCTTCATTAAAGAGAAGCTATGAGCAAGTTAGGTTTTCTTAGAAATTAGACCATGTAAAGTTGGCTTATGCAAAGGGATATCCTCAAGTTAACAAGTGTTGATGAGGTCATTGAACTTCCTCATACTGGTTGTAATGGTCTGTTGGGGATAATTTGACTCATTTGTAAATCGTATTACATTAAAATCTCCACCCAAACACCAAGAGCCTTCCCATAACCCTTGGATTCCATAAAGTTCCTCACACAACTCATTCCTCTCTCTATAATTATCCGGCCCATACACATTGATTAACACCCAAGTAAAACCATCCTCCGCCATCCTTAACTTTAGGGATGCAACAAAGCTACATACTAGTCCCTCTAATGGTTCTACCACTGTTAGACAGTGTATGCCCTTAGCTCCAATCAGAATGATGTACATTATGACATTTAATGTAAATGAATAAAGTACATATTTGATTCATGTAATTATGGTGTTTCTATTTAATACCCTTAAACTGGACACATATGAGACTCGTGTTAGTTTAGAATCTTCATAGCTATTGGATAAATCTGGGGAGATTTATCCTGCCAAGGCTGACACTGATGTGCCACCAGGATGAGACCTGAGGTACATGTAGTGTAGGTTTTCTTGAAACCCTGAACCAAACCAGAATTCCAGTATTGCCCTGGACCTTGGAGATAGATGGGCAAAACTGAAATGTTACACCTAACCCCTAGACTCGATTATGATACTGCACTAGGTATCGGATTGGACTGTCTTTGATATGCCAATCAGTGAGATCCTTAGAGGGGGTCAAATCCTGGGTATGTTGGGACAATCTGAGAATTCATCTGAGTGGGTGATCATAGTGACAGGATCAACCCCTTTGTCGGACAAAGTGAATGATCGGGGATGCACTCTCTCTAATGGAAACCAAAATTGTCGGCAATTGATTTCAACTGTTGAAATTTCTTTTGCAAAATATATTTATATAGAGATATACATATATATTATGGTTTCGAAATGTTTGCAAAAGGTTTTAATTCCCGGGATCCATGTGAGTAGAGAATGCAGCACTGTACCTTGCAGCCGGGAGAGAGGTCCTCTCTTGTCGGGCAGTGTTTGATCATTATGGGTTGAGAGGTTAAGTGTAAGACCATTGAGGGTAATACCTGATGGGCTAATCTTGCATTTGCCCACAATCCTTGGGTTTTTATAGGGTGGTTTGACCCAAGGACCATTTAGTGTAAATGTTGGGCCCATTAAGAGCCAATGGTGATGGACTCAGTGGTTCACTATCTCCTATAGTAAATTCAGCCAGGCCTTGTAACAAAGGCTGGGCTGAACCCATGTGGCTGATGTATAGATCAATGTTTGGGTCCCACACCATACAAGGATAACCAACTAGGCAACAGTTTGGAGGGTAAGTGAGCAGATGGACTTAAAGAGCCTAAAGCCCAATCCGAACTGGCTTAATGAGATTAATTAAAAAGGGGCGGTTCTAGGATTTAGATTAGCAAATAGGATAAGGGATTACCCCTATCCACTCAGAGAGAGTCCAGATCCAAATAAAGATTTGGATCAAGAAACTCCTAATTAGATTAGGAGGGTTTATCTTTATCTGCAGATAAGATAAGGGATTATCCTTATCTCTTAAAGAGAGTCTAGATCCAAATACAAGATTTGGATTAGGAAACTCCTAATGAGATTAGGAAACTCCTAATGAGATTAGGAAAACCTCTCTTTAAGGCTATAAATAGGAGAGCAGGGCGAACCCTCAAAATACAACAAAAATCATCTAAGTGACTGCTGATTTCCGGAGAAAGACAACACAGTTTGACTGCACTGTCTCTTTCTCTCCTGCTCTTGCCGCCATACCAGTTCGATCTCCACCTGTGGGGGCGATCAGTATTGATCTTGAACTGTTACTGATTTAAGTTGGGTGGTTAATCTCTGTTTCTTCCTTCCTTTAGCTTCATTTCGAGCTCTATTAACCTGTTTTGGACTGTGGTTGTGATTCGGAATGTCTGAGAAGGCTGATATCATTCCTGTAAAGTTTGATGGAACTAACTACAACATATGGAAGTTCCATTTTGACTTCTTTGTTTCAGGGAAAGACCTAGAGGGATATTTGAATGGGAAGGTTACTAAGCCAGATGAAACAGATGAAGGGTTGAGAGAGCCATCACATGGACGCCCAAAGATTGCGGAATAAGGGGCGAATTTAAAAAAAATTTCTCTCCCTTCAACTGGGAATCACATTCCCTATTTAGAAAATCATATTTTCAAGGATAAATCTTGAACCTTAAACTGAACCAGATCTGAACCAAAAGGAATGGGAGAGAATGATACCTAATACGGAGAAGCAATATCTCCCAATGAAGGTGTTCACGCCCAAGGAAGGATCCAAAGACTGCTCCCACTGAAAATGGTGCAGTGCAGGATGGAGCAGAATCAGTAGTGTTCTTCCCCAAGAACTCTGTCCTTCGCAAGAAACAGCAGGATGGAACGTGAGCACAGCTTCCTTTTCAATCATTTCTCAAAGAATTGATGTCAAGATCCAATCTTGACTTCTCCCACAGCTGGAGATCGAACTGGCAAACAGGGCGGCAAGAGCAGGGAGGCGGCAAGAGAGTATTCGCAGGGTGCAGAATTCTCTCTTCTTGATTTCAGCACTAAAGAGGATCTGATGTGTTTCTTGGTCTCCCTCAAGGCTGCCGCCCCCTCCTTCCTTTTGTTAACTTGAAAAGATCAGCTCCTAATCCCATTAGGAGGTGCTTATCCAAATCATATTTGGATCAGCTTTCTCTTCTAATGATAAGGATAAACCCTTATCTTATCTGCAGATTAGATTAGCTTTATCCTAATCTTATTAGGAGGTTTCTAGATCTGAATCACATTCAGATCTGGACTCTCTGAGTGGATAGGATTAAGACCCTATCCTAACTGCTAATCCATCTCAGAATTCGCCCCTTTAATTAACTAAATTAATAGCCCAGTTCGAAATGGACTTTAGGCCCATTAAGCTTATGTGCTCACTTAACCTTCCTAACTGCTGCCCAGTTGGGCTTCCTTGTATGGCGTGGGACCCAAGCATTGATCTACACATCAGCCACATGGGTTTGGCCCAGCCTTTGTTACAAGGCCTGGTCGAATACACTGTTAAAGACAGTGCACCCCCTGAAACCCATCAAATGGGCTCTATGGGCCCAACACTTACCCTAAGTGGTCCCTGGGCCAAGCACCTTGTAACACCTAGGGACTGTGGGCAGATGCAAGATTAGCCCATCAGGTATTATCCTCAATGGTCTTACACTTAACCTCTCAGCCCATAATGATCTTACACTGCCCGACAAGAGAGGACCTCTCCCTCGGCTGCAAGGAACAGTGTTGCACTCTCCACTTATATGCATCCCGGGAATTATAACCTTTTGCAAACATTTTAGAAACCATAATATATATACTTTTATATCTCATATAAAATATATTTTGCAAAACAAATTTCAACGGTTGAAATCGGTTGCCGGCAGTCTTGGTTTCCAACAGTGAGAGTGCATCCCCGATCATTACCTTTGTCCGACAAAGGGGCTGATCCTGTCACTATGATCACCCACTCAGATGAATTCTCGGATTGTCCCAACATACCCAGGTTTTGACCCCCGCTAAGGATCTCACTGATTGGTACATCAAAGACAGTCCGATTCGACACCTAGTGCAGTATCATAATCGAGTCTAGGGGTCGGGTGTAACTTTCCAGTTTTTGCCCATCAATCTCCAAGGTCCAGGGCAATACTGGAAATCTGGTCCAGTTCAAAGATTCAATTAATCCCACACTGTATGTGCCTAGGGTCTCACCCCGGTAGCTGAGACAAGCCACCCCAACCGACTTGGTGGCACCACAGTGTCAGCCTTGTCAGGATAGGTCTCCCCAGACCGACCCACTGGCTGTGAACATTCAAAACTAACACAAGTCTCAATAAGTGTCCAATTTAAAGGTAATACACAGAAACATACCAAGGGAACATGAATCAAATATGTACTTTTATTCATTTACAATAAACTCATAAAGTACATCAATTTTGATTGAAGCTAAGGGCATACAAAACTGTCTAACAACAGATACCAAGGCTTATTCACAATGGAAGTTGGATAATAGGAAAATAGTTTCTTGGATACTCTAACTCAACTATTTCTCATATTGCAGTACCCATGAGAAGAGTGCATACTATTTACGAGATGTATGCATACTTGAAGAAGGTGTACCATTTTTTTTTATCAGTTTGAAGAAGGTGTACCATCAATCCAACATGTCTAGACAGTATCAGATTGAATCTGAGATTTTTGTTTATTGCCAGTGAGATAAGATTCAGGAATATTATGCCAGTTTCATTGACTTGTGGGCAGAATATGAGCTTGTCCATACAGATCCTGCAGAATGTGTCAAGTATCTCCAGTAGCACTTTGAGAAGAGAAAAGTGAATCAATTCCTTATGAGACTTAGACCTAAATATAAGATAATCAGGTCTAACATTCTGAATAGAAGAACTTTTCCAGATTTGGATTCAGTGATGGATGAACTATTGAGGGAGGAGACTAGACTCTTAACTGCTGCAAATATTGATGGGAAATCAATTGACTCTGGGGCTGACATAGCTTTTGTTGTTCAAGGAAACAAGAAACCTGGTGCTAAGGACTTCTCCAAAATAATCCATAAAAAAAAAAGGACTTCTCCAAAATACAATGTTATGAATGCAAGGGGTTTGGTCACATTGATCTTCATTGCAAGAAAAAGAATGTCTGCACTTATTGTAAGCAGAATGTTCGGTTAGGCCATCTTAAGGTGCCCAGAAGAAGCACCAGCCACGTAAATATCAAGTGATTGAGAGACAAACCACTGATATCTCCTCTATCAAGGTCAATTCCATTGCCTTTAGTTCCTTCAACTTCCAGTGGACTTTCATCCCTTCCCAATTCGCCCTTGGGTTACTCCCCTCCCACCATTCCTTAACCTTCTCAATAAATCCATTAGAACTTAAACCACATATTCTCAAATTGGAAAAGCTCTCTTGACACTAGGCTTTCCCATGGTGAATAAAAATCTATCCAATTTAGAACAAATTGGGTTAGCTGCATATTGGACCAAGTGAAAATGCTATGAGAGAGAGTCAACTCCTTAAGCTCAAAAGTATCATTAAGGGGTTATATGGCTGAAAACACTCGGGCAAAGATGGGGATTCTTGGAACATATTTATATGACCATGGCTGAGAATCAGATGCCCTCGGTTTTCTCTTTTAGTTTGGTCAAATTGGAAACAATTAAATGAAGCTCTCTGTTTCCTCTTCCAGTTCAATATATTTGAAGAGCTACAAACCGAATATAGATGAGAGGCTTAACGGTGGCTTTGAGGCTCTCTATTTTATCACACAGAAGAGACCACTGAACATGTGCTTATAGCTGCTATCCTCTTATTGGGCCTAGTATTGGCTACTGTGGTAAAACTACAGCAGATCCAGACTCCAAACATTATATCTTCAAATTAACTCTTCTTTAATTGCAATAACAGTAGCTCTATTTATAGACTCAGCATATGAAATCAAATGCCCTTTACAGTCTCCAATTGGACTAGGAAATTGACCCAAATCAACTTCTAATTGCTTTAAAACTAAGACAATTCCATAAGTAACCCATATGGACAATGGGAACTCTAACTCTGATAATACTTTCCTAATTCCACTAAAACTAACTTAATTTAAAGACACCAGAAATTACTAAAAATAGTAAACTATAAGTTTACTAAAATAATAATTACAAAAAAATACTATAATGGTAAGACTGAAAGTTACATAAATAGTAATTTTGAAACAACAGTAAATTTCTGGATACTTAAAATCCTATTCCTAAGACTCCCATAACTTCAATAAAAAGTTGCAGCTTAAGTAGGCTCAAACTGATCTAACCAAGTACATACTATTGCGTCATACTTGCTCTGCTTATACTTGCTTTTATTAAACTCTCTTAACATCTGTCTAGAGTCTCTAGACTACTTTGTTGGGTAAATCTATGCCTAATCTCAAACTAACAAATTGAAGGCTTTCTGACCAAAATCCAGCTTGTTTAGGCTCACTTCATCCACCTAATTAGTGCTGTTTGGGTCGGTTGTGCATCACACCTCTCTTTTTATTGATCAGCGGCATCAGCCATGTATCATAGTTTTAGCAAAAGGGGCATCATATTTCAATCAAATTTGACAGTCAGTGGAAGAGGGGGGAGAAATTTGAATAAGATAGTATATAGAGAAAGGAAAGAAAGGGAAAAAACCCTACTTTCTCCAACAGAAACGTAGGAGAAAATTGTACCCCCCCCCCCAACGATGACAATACTCATTTCAATATTGCCTTTTAAAATGATGTTTTTTTTGTAACAAATAGTGAAATTAAAGCAGCAAGCTACATTAGCTCAGAGAATCGCCACATGAAAATATAAAAATAAAGAAAGAAGAAAAGACCACTGGAGGGAGGAATTAGAAAACAAGCGACAGAAGATTTAAACGAACCAGTAAACTGCACAACTCAACTGCAGCTTCAAGACTAAGTGCAAAGGAGAAGGATAGTAAACCCAACAAAATACTGGGATGCATTTCCTCTACTCTCCAAGAAGATATAATATGCATTGGATTGGGAGGTTCAGTAATCTCAAAATTAGAATTTATTTGTTGTCGTCACTATGAACTTGTAGTTTCCAAAAATATATATACCCTGGTTATCCATGTAGCAAAATATTATTCAAACTAAAAATAATTGGATTTCAGAACAATGTACGAGATTGGCTCATTACCTCAAAATTTTACATGACCAGACACCACTATCCAATCAGATTGAAAAGAAAGATACGCAGCATGCCAGTTAGGTTAATGCTAGTCAATATGAACAGATGGTCTCTTGGAAGGTGTCAAGACTTACCCGTAACCAGGTAAATCCACAATATACCAGCTTCTGTTTACTAAGAAATGGTTTATAAGTTGGGTCTTCCCTGAAAAGTTATCACAAGTTTCTCAGAAAAAAAAAAAAACAAACAAAAATGAAAATGAAAAGAAAAAAGAAACCAAAAATTCAGTTAAGATAAAAGTTCCCAAAAAAAAGACAAGGAATATAACAAAACCTGGTTTCTTTGAGGTAAGTGCAACTTCTTTCATCCGAACAAGGGCATTAATGAGCGACGATTTTCCAACATTAGATCGACCCAGCATCGCAAACTCGGGACGATCATCTTTGGGGCAATCCTTGGCTTTTCCGCTGCTCTTCACGAACTGAACCTCCTTAATTTGGGCATGACCGGCATAAGGACCCAACACAATGTTCGAACCAGAAAGAATCATGTCTTCTCTCACTTCTTCTTGTTCCACTCCCGGAGGGACGAAAAGGGCCTTCTTGATAAACTTGACGGTGTCTGAAACAGCCGGTTTCGAAGTCTTTGCGGCAGAGATGACATGGTTGGGGTTCTGCTGCACTTGATCTGGCGACTGCGAAAAGAATTTTTGCAAGGAGAATATGATAGGAAGCTTTATAGAAAATGTGGGAGAGGACGAGAAAAATAACGGCTGTTGGAGACTGATCAGTCGGTTTTGCAGTAGCATTTCTTCGCTTTGAAGGTTGTAATGTAAGCTCAATTCAATTCAGAGGTTCGGAGGCACTTCTTTCAGTCACAGTTTGTGAAGGCTTCACCCTTCAGCTATAGTTTGTGTCCTTCGGGAAGGTTTCGTTCGGATTTGGTCTAAAATTGCAAAGAAGCCCATGGAATCTATAGAGGTCAGAAATGTGATTGGATTGGCAAGTAGGGTTATTCATGGACCGGACCTGGTTGGGTTCGGGCCGAGCTTAGCACCTATAGTTCGGGTTATAAGCCCCGAATTTCAGGTCTATTACTTTTTAGGGCAAAGTTTAGTTAATTGACTAACTCTATCTTTACTATTTGAAAATTGACCAACACCACCCCTATTATTTTTGGCAATTGACTAATCATTTTTTGTCAATAACATATATCAACGGAAATATGAAAAATACTATTCTACCCTCCAATTTTCTTTGAATTTTGAAAAAAGTGTATCTCTCCCTCTCCCGCCCGTTCTCTTCTTCGGAACTGCCAAAACCGCCAGAACTTAGATCTCTCCCTCTCCCTTTCATTATCTTCTCTAGAACCGCTAGAACCACCCAAAATGTTATATTTTTCAATTCTTTCCATATGCTGATCATCTATGCTAGAGCCCATTCTGATTGGAAGTTTTGGTGTCGATACTTCTAAAAGATTCAATTTTGGTATCGTTGGCTTTGTTACAGGTGGCAGTTGTAATTGAATCATTGATCCTTTATCCAAACCAAAGAGGAAGTCAGGATGGGTTCTCTCCTTATGGCTTAATGAACTTAATTGGGATGCTCTGTATCTACGCAATCATATGTAACCACGAGGGTATGTTGTTGAGGTTATCAGGGGCAATGGTTGCTTGGGAGGGTTATTTCGATGCATTGGATACAGATTATGATCATAGAGCATCGAATATGGGCGTTAGTAGATCCTTACGTGAAGAATGACTTCAAGATGTGTTCAAGTGGAAGCATCTATAAAGGGTGTTAGGGAAGTAGTTTGGGGTTCAAGAGCGGGCTCCGACATAAAACCAAGACAAAATAGACAAAAAAATGGAGCTCAATTCTGTTTCAGAGTTGGAAGTTCATTAGATCAAGACAAAAAAGACACATCGCAGGCAGATCTTCTCTAAAACCAACCGGCACAAATTAGTTATGTTTCAGAAATCAGTTATGTAGAGGGTGTTCAAGCAAAGAGTGGACTTCTGTTCTGTTTCAAAGTTGGAAGTTGATAAAATCAAGACAAAAAAGACACATCCTAGGCAGATCTTCTCTACAACCAAAAGATACAAACTAGTATCAATCACTCACAAAATGCAACATTAACATGCTCTGGGTGAAACCAAATACCACTAGGCGAGAGTAGTGAGTAGAAAATATAGGTTTTTGAGGGAGAATTTTCTTGCTTACCTTGTTGTAAGTGGTACTGTCTTCTTCAATGGTCGGACTGATTTTGTGCCGATAGCTTTTACTAGTAATTTCTAGCCCTTGGAAGATAATCCTTGTACCACCATTATTGGTTGCACCCAAACTTATAATTTTTGTCAGGTTTTATTTTGAAATAGGAACTTAGTTCCTGGGTTTTCATCGGAACTGAGGATGTTGGAACTAAGACCTCTTAGTTTCAAAACTAAGATCGACATCTCTGCTCCTAGGTTTTTGTTTGAAACAGATAAAGAAGTAATGAAGAAGAAAGGTTTTATGGATGGTATTTTAGGAACAAAAGTCAAAGGGTATTTTTAGGAATGAGTGGAAAGGGTATTTTAGGAATGAGTGGAAAGGGTATTTTAGGAAATTTTAATAAAAATATCAGTCACGTGATGTCACATGTAATGGAAAGTTAACGGATGATAAAAGTAAGGGTAGAGCTAGTCAATTGCCAAAAACAATAGGGGTAGTGTTAGTCAATTTTCAAATAGTAAGGGTACATTTAGTCAATTAGCTAAACCATAAGGGTAGTTTAAGAAACTTACCCTTACTTTTATTATTCAAAAAATTTTAAAAATAAAAAATAAAAAAAAGTATAAAACAAATAAAGTCAAATGGGGTTCCACGATGAAATAAAAATAGAAAAAGAAAAATAAGAAAAACCAAAAATATAATTATGGGGGATTCTTGTGATGGTTTCTTCTTGATTTGTTTTGCTTATTAATATGTTTGTAGTTAATTGAAGAATACTTTTTTGTGCTTATGTTCATTTGGAACCACATGTGGGCCCCTACCTATTGGGCCATGAGAGGGGTGCCTAACCCCTTCCCTCTCCCATCCACATGTTACTTAGATTGACTCAACTAGTGCCTTGGGCCTTGGAATCACAATGAAAAATGATTTTTTATGCAAATTCCTAGAGATCCCATCACCTCCATTTCACTTAGCTGATGGGTGGCAACTACAAATCAGTGCAAGAAAGTCATTTTCCAAAGCTCACACATTTTGCTCATTGCCTCCCTGTTTAATTTCTGTTGTTAATTTAAGTATTGTTCTAACACCACAATCACATCTTAAATTTTTTTATGATATCAGTGTTCCATACTTATGTCTTGTCAAATTTAATGCTATTGATTTTTATAATTTGTTTAAATATACCATTAGTATAACTTAGAAGTTGTCATACTCTACAAGTATCTACTTAATATTTAGTGTTGTTCTAGATATGCATCATTTTGAAACAAGTAGGCTAAGCATGTATAAATATATGGGTATTATAATTGCTAAAAAATGATGTATGATGTTGTATGATTTGATGTGTACTAAAACCAAATATGCAGTAGATAATTCTACCAACTAGATGAGCACAAAGCGAAAGGACGAACTCATGCACCGAGGAGATCTACAAGTAGAAAGTAATTAGAGGCCTAATGAAGAGGTCTCCAAGAAGGCACTCCAACGCTTATGTCAGTAACAGGGTGATGAAATCAGTCGAGCCGAGTTGTAGAGGGCGAACTGGTCCAAACTGAGGAGAATAGTAAGAGAGATAGAGAATTCAAAGAGTTGAAGGTCCTTTACATTGAGGGGGAGAAGCCTTTAAATAGATGACTGTTCGTGTTGTAGCTGGACAGGCTCCTTGCAGAGTTATCAAGATGAGGCCACCCGTTGAGGTCTTCAATAGGCTTTGCCTTCCTTTGCGAGGGCACTTCTCCTTGTCCATGTGGGACTTTGCTTCTCTACAAGGTCTTAGGTGACGTTACTGTCCACTTAGGTGGGCAATGTGCTGATGTGATCCAAAGACGTCGACCATGAAGGCATCCATGTGATATTACTGTCTGCCCAAACATTGCCCCCACCATGAAGACTCAACTCTACATTTTAGGCCCCAAAATACATAGAAGGAACAGGTTGCATGAGATTGGCAATCCATGGAAATTTTACTTCACTCCATGAATCCTAGTTAGTGTTTTAATTACATGCTAAGGCATCATTCCGTTGGGAAGACTTGGCCTTGTACAGACAGTGGTACAAGTGGTCCTAACCCCAAATGATATTATTATGATAATGATGATGATGACATCGATACGCATCACCTAAAATTATCTGATTCATTATTGTTCACTAAGAGAAAATAGTTGGAAGGAAAACATGTTGTTCTATAATAGTCAATCTCATTTTGGTAGAATTTTGAGGGCATAACTAATTCGAGCCTATGCTGAAAAATATTGGCACAGAATATTCTTAATTAAATTGCTTTTTCTTTAGGTTTACTTTTAAGTGAAAGACCCTATTCTAGACATGTTTACGCTCAACCTCCCTACATCCAGTAAAACAATGGGAGCTAGCATCTTTTAGACCTCTGAAGTACAACACAACAAAAGCTTCTAATATTTACTAGATCTAAAGAAGGAGATCTATTCAGCACCTCTCACACCCATCCCCATCCCCTCAAATCCATACACCCAAAACACCCACATGTTAAAACCTGAAATTCTACCAAAACTTCTCATTTCCAGAGCAAACTGAAAAATGGGACAATATAGAAACCATGGTTCCCAATAATATCAGATCTAGAGATGCTTCATATAGTAGACCGACTTTGTTGTAGAAATGTAAACAAAATATTAAATATTAATTCACTGTCAAATAGGTACTGAAATAATGAAGAATGTAAAACAGGGTATGTGGATATTTGAAATTCTGAACATGACCATCTATGGTATCCATCCAATTCCAATACATCAGCATGAAAAAATCAAATAAAAGCATATCAAGAATTGAAATGAGAAAGACTAAATGATATAAACTAGGTAAACCCTTGAAATTGTATTGGTGTTCCTTCAATTCTCATTCTATTTGTTAACTCTTTGTCGAGAGGCCATCTCATATGTAGTGAGAAAATTCATTAATTTTTAAAGAGAAGATCTCGGCCCGTTAGTGAAAATGATTGTATCATCCACATAGAGGCAGTGAGAAACATTGATAAAACCTTGAGGAACCTTGTAGAATAGATCCGGGTTATCATGAAAGACCTTGAATAAACCACAGTTGAAAACTTCTTCCGCTAAGATGAAAGATAGGGAAGAGTGGATCCCCTTGCCATAGACCCCTTGTGGACTTGAAATAGCCAACTAAAAGCCAATTAAAATTCAAAGAAAACCCACAATTATCAACAAACTTCGTAATCAGATCAATTCATTTAGAGTCCAAGCCAAACTTTTCTAGAATTGAGAAGAGGAAATTCCATTCAAGTCTGTCATATGCCTTCATCATATCTAGTTTAATTGCAACCCTACTCCCTTTAGCTTTCTGATTGTGAGTGTCGGAAAATGTCTCCCTTGGGTTGATATGGAATTGTCACTCATCATTTGAGGGAATTGGAGGTAATGAGACTTCCAGAATGATTTTCAAAAACATTTTAACTTTAATAGTGACTCCAAAGCCTGAGGCACCAGCTAACCAATTCGGGTAAGACTTGGATGAGAGAGGAAGGGGTTAGGCACCCCTCTCCCAGTCCAATAGGTGAGACCCACATGGGGTCCCAAAACAAGCCCAAATAACAATTAAATAGATCAACACTAAGGAAAGCAAATCACATAAGACAACATAAAAGTAAATTCTACCCACTTATTTTCATTTTTGGTGATTTTTTATTTTAATTTACTTTGTTGTATTTTTATTAGTTTTTTTTGTTTTTTATATTTTTTTACTTCCCCTTTTAATTTATTTCTATTTATTTTTTGTTTGTTTTTCATTGTTGCATTATTTATCTTTTTTTTTATTTTCATTATTTTTTATAGAACCCTATTTCTATGTTCATTTATTTGTTATTTATTGAATTTACTTTACTCTATCCTATAAAATCTTTTGTTACTATGTCTTTTATCAACCTTCTTTTCTATTTTATTCATTATGTTTTGTTTTTTATTTTTTATTACTTCCCTAATCACTACACCTTTATATTTACCCCCTTTTACTCCCATTTCTATAGTTGTATTCAATCTGCTAAAATGAGTTCGTGCCCCTGTTAAACCACTTAACCTCTCCCATTTCAGATTTGTACAGAATGAGCTCAAATGGAAAGGAGATCACTTTGTCCATCATCTGAGACCATGCTTCATATCTGGCTCTATATTCTTTGCCCTAATCTCAAGCAGATATGCGACTATTTAGTCTCACTATCGAAATAAAACTAAATATTGTTATTAAACATTAACAATATCAAGAACAAAGCATGCACTATACCAACATAGATCCTGAAAATGGAGATGCAACCAACATCGATCAAAAACACATAACAAGAGGCAGAGAAGTAAAGAAGAGGAACATGTAGATTTGAATCTAGGAAACACTATCTAAACAAGATAAAAGTAAATAATAAGCAGTAAACAACCGCATTCATTGTTAGCCAAGGCATTTATGGGTGGCTCTATGGAGGCTCATTGGCGTCTCTAATGGCCAATGGATGAACGTAGTTCAAACGGAGATTAGAGAGGCTACATATATAAGAAAAAATAATAAAAATAAATAAATGAAAAAGGTAATCATAAGGTTGAATAAGACTACTGTTAGAAAGCCTTCAACGAGCTGAATACATATTACCTTACCACTACTACTTAGCAGGCCAAACCCAGGGGAAAAGCTCTACCTGTAGTTAGACCTGTTCATGGGTCGGGATTGAGCTGGGCTTTGACTCTTTATTAATAGAAAAATGTTAGGCCCGAGCCCGAGCCCGGCCCGACCAACGGGCCTACAACTTGGGCCTAAGCCCGGCCCTGATAAAAAGCCCGAAGCCCGACCTAATAAAAGAAATTTGAATTTTCCCTATTCAAATAGATATTATCTATTTTAATTAAGATATTTCCCCTATTTAAACGAACAATGAGCCTACAAGTGAATCAACAACCTTCTCAAATCAAAAAATTTATTCAAATGGACATCACATAGGGTTTTTATTTAGGTTTAACTATAGGTCGGGTCGGGCCGGGCTTGGGTCGAGCTATTTTGGCAAAGCCCAAGCCCGGCTTGAATTTTATGCGGGCCGGGCTTTTTGGCCCATGGTTAAGCCCGCGGGCCAAAAAGCCTGTTCAAGCCCGTCCGGGAGTCAGGTCGGACCAGGTTGGCCCGTCAGGCCACCCGACCCATGAACAGGTCTACCTGTAGTTGTCCCTAGGTGATAGAGCAGTCAATTCAATATTGGTCCTAGAAGATGAGAGAATATAGAAACCAATGTATTTTGTCATCAAAGTCCTTCATGATGCGGAAACCAAATATCCTGATGTAGAGAAAATGGTCTTTGCACTATTGACCTCGGCTAGAAAGGTGAGACCCTACTTCCAAGCTCACTCCATAGTGGTCTCGACCAACTAACCTTTGAAGCAAATATAGCAGAAGCTAGAGACCTTGGGCCGACTATGAAGTGGGCAATAGAGCTATTGGAATTTAACATCAGCTACCAAATGAGGTCTTCAATCAAAGCTTAGGTGGTAACACACTTCCTGCTTAAATGCATCTTTAGCAGCAACAATGCCCTAGCTCACGAAGAACTCTGACCCACTTGGACTTTGCATGTAGATAATCCTCCAATACCAAAGGAAGTGGATTTGGCCTCATCCTACTAATTCTAGACCATAACAAGCTAGAGTTTGCAATATGGTTCAGTTTCCTTGCCTCAAACAATGAAGGCGAGTATGAAGCCTTACTTGCTGTTTTCACTTAGCCAAAAATCTTGGGGTAGAACAAGTTGAGGCCTTCGGGGATTCATAGAACCTACCATGGCCATGACCAAGTACAAGGCTAGAGAACCTACCATGGCCAAGTATCTAAGCGAATTCCAAGAATTGATTGGATAATTCCAACACTTCACACTACATCAAGTGCCACGGTCGGAGAACACATGAGTTGATGCCCTCTCCAAGTTTGCTAGCTCCTCGGGTTCGGACCTTGGCTACATTGTTCATGTAGAACAACTGGCTCACCTAAGCATTGAGGAAAAGTTAGTGCGTCCAATCCAGATGGAGTCATGTTGGATGAATCTAATCCTTTCCTACCTGCAACATAGATAACTACCCGATGACAAGAACGAAGCCAAAAGAGTCAAACACCAATTAGCTCGATATACACTATTAAAGGAAAAACTCTACAAGAGATCCTCCATGTTTCCCTAGCTCAGATGCCTATGTCTAGACAAGGGAAACTATGTCCTCAAGGAGATACATAAAGGCCTCTACAAAAATCATTTAGGGAGTAGGGCCCTTGCATAAAAAGCACTCAAATAGGGATACTTCTAGCCTTTCATGAAGGAAGATAAGAACTAGTTAGTCCAAAAATGTGACTAGTGCCAACAACAATCCAACATATCCCATCAGCCTGTCACGATGCTCTCATCCCTTAGCAGTCCTTGACCCTTTGCTAAATGGGGAATGGACATCTGCGGCCCCTTTTCTCCTATAACGGGTTAAAGAATACACATTATTGTGTCATTTGACTACTTTACCAAATGGGTATAGAAGCTAAGCCCTTGGCAACTATCACAACAAAGAACATACAAAACTTCTTTTGGAAGAACATCATTTATTGCTTTGGCATACCCTATATCCTCATCACAAACAACATCTCACAATTTGATGACTCCAAGTTTAGGGAGTGGTGTGCAAGTTTGTGGATAAGACAACACTTCACCTCGGTTGGCTATCCTTAAACCTATGACATTCCAACATATCCCATCATCTAATAATTAGTCCAAGAATGTGACTGGTGCCAACGACATTCCAAAATGTCCCATTGGCCTATCACAACGCTCTCATCCTTTGGCCCTTTTATAAATGGGGAATGGACATCTTTGGCCCTTTTCTCCTACAACAGGTTAGAGAATACACCTTATTATGGCAATCAACTACTTTACCAAATGGGTTACTTTACCAAATGGGTAGAAGCTAGGCTCCTACCCACTATCATGATAAGGAACATAGAAAACTTCTTTTGGAAGAACATCATTTATTGCTTTTTCATAATCCATATGCTCATCACAGACAACGTCCGACAATTTAATGACTCAATGTTCATGGTGTTAGACAGTTGTATGCCCTTAGCTCCAATTAGATTGATGTACTTATGACATTTATTGTAAATGAATAAAGTACATATTTGATTCGTGTTCTTGTGGTGTGTGTTTTTGTGTAATACCCTTAAACTGGACACTTAATGAGACTCGTGTTAGTTTAGAATGTTCACAGTCGTTGGATAAGTCTGGGGAGATTTATCCTGCTAAGGTTGACACTGATGTGCCGCCAAGTGTTGGGGTGGCCTGTCTCAGCTACCAAGGTGAGACCCGAAGCACATGCAGTGTAGGTTTACTTGAAACCTTGAACCGAACCAAATTTCCAGTATTGCCCTGGACCTTGGAGATTAGTGGGCAAAACTAGAAAGTTACACTTGACCCCTAGACTTGATTATGATATGCACTAGGTGTCAGATTGGGTTATCTTTGATATGCCAATCAGTGAGATCCTTAGAGGGGGTCAAAACCCGGGTATGTTGGGACAGTTTGAGAATTCATCTTAGTAGGTGATCATAGTGACAGGATCAGCCCCTTTGTCGAACAAAGGTAATGATTGGGGATGTACTCTCTCTGATGGAAACTAAGACTACTGGCAACCGATTTCAGTCATTGAAATTTGTTTTGTAAAATATATTTTATATATGGATATAAATATATATACTACGGTTTCAAATTGTTTGCAAAAGGTTTTAATTCATGGGATTCATGTGAGTAGAGAGTGCAACATTGTTCCTTGCAACCGAGAGAGAGGTCCTCTCTTGTCGGGTAGTGTTTGATCATTATGGGCTGAGAGGTTAAGTGTAAGACCATTGAGGGTAATACCTAATGGGCTAATCTTGCATCTGTCCACAGTCCCTGGGTATTACAAGGTGGCTTGGCATAGGGACCACTTAGTGTAAGTGTTGGGCCCATAGAGTCCATGTGATGGGATCAAGGGGTTCATTGAGCTTTTCAGTGAATTCAAATAGGCCTTGTAACAAAGGATGGGCCGAACCCTTGTGGCTGATGTGTAGATCAATGCTTGGGTCCCACACCATACAAGGAAGTCCAACTGGGCAGCAGTTTGGAAGGCTAAGTGAGCACATATACTTATTGGGCCTAAAGCCCATTTCGAACTGGGCTGATTTGATCAGTTAAATAAAGGGGCGAATCTGAGACTAGATTAGTAGATAGGATAGGGTCTTAACCCTATCCATTCAGAGAGTCCAAATATGAATATAGATTCAGATCAGGAAACCTCTTGATAAGATTAGGAGATGGCTGATCTAATCTGCAGATAAGATAAGGGTCTATCCTTATCTCTTAAAGGGAATTCAGATCCAAATATGATTTGGATCAACAACTCCTAATGGGATTTGGATCAACATCTGGCTACATCTTTACAATGGGGTCCTGTATAGTAACAAAAATAGTCCATAACCCAGGCCAAGCACAATGTCATAAGTGAGACTAACTAATGGATGAAGTTTTTCATCCTAAAATTCGAAATCCTACCATATCATCCATTCCACTGTTGTGTGACAACACTAGATCTATGGGAAATTATTGGTAGAGAGGACATACAGATTCAGAAGGTAGCATCAATGGAGAATGTGGCAAACCCATTGGTAAAGCCACTAACACAGAAAGTGTTTGAGAAACACGTACCCGATTAGACCTAAGTGCAAGTGGGAGTTATTAGACAGTGTTTGCCCTTAGTTTCAATCAGATTGAAGTACATTAAACATTTATTGTAAATGAATAAAAGTACATAATTGGTTTATGTTATACTTGGTGTGTTTCTATGTAATTACCTTTAAATGGGACACTTATGAGACTCTTGTTATTTTAGAATGTTCATAGTCGTTGGATAGACTTAGGGAGGTTCATCTTGCTAAGGCTGACACTATTGTGTTGCCAAGTTCGTTTAGGTAACTTGTCTCAGCTGTCAGGGTTAGACTCGAAGCACATGTAGTGTGTGTTTGCTTGAAACACTAAACCCAGACCATTTTTTAGTTATGCCTTGGACCTTGGAAACTAATGGGAAAAAACAGGAAAGTTACACCTAACCCCTAGACTCGATTATGGTACTGCACTGGTTGTCGGATTATGTTGTCTTTGATATGCTAATCAGTGAGATCCTTTGGGGGTCAAAACCTAGGTATGTTGGGGAAATCTGAGAATTCACTCGAGTGGGTGATCATAGTGACAAAATCAGCCCCTTTTTCAAACAAAATGAATGATCGGGGACTGCATTCTCTCTGATGGAAACCATAATTGTCAGCAGTCGATTTCAACTATGTTTGAGATTTAATTTGCAAAATATATTTATATGAATATATATATATATATATATATATATAGTGTTTTATGAAAAGTTTGCAAAAGGTTTTAATTCCCAGGATCCATTAGAGTAGAGAGTGCAACACTGTACCTTGCGACCAAGGGAGAGGTCCTCTCTTGTCGGGCAATGTTTGATCATTAAGGGCTGAGAGGTTAAGTATAAGACCATTTAGGGCTTTTATACCTGATGGGAAATTTTCACTTAAGACCATTGTCCTTGGGCCTTCATAAGATGGCAGGACTCAATGACCATTTAGTGTAAATGTTGGGCCCATTAAGAGCCCATACTGATGGACTCAGGTGTTCACTGTGCTTAGTAGTGAACTTGGCTAGGCTATGTCATAGAAGCTAGGCTGAAACCATATGGCTTTTGTGAGGTCAATGTTAGGGTCTCATGCCATACAAAGAGAGCCAAGTTAGCCAACAATTAATAAGGATGTGAGATATCTCTTTAATTAGCCTTTAACGGACAGAAAGGTTTAACCTAAAATGACAATGAACCTTGTCTGATAAAGGCTAAAGGAAAAGATCATTGGAAGATTGTGGATTAATAATTTTTAGGTTGTGGAACATAGACAAAAGACCTTTCTATTTAAACATGAATCAATTTTAGGTTGTGGACTAATAATTTTTTGCCTTTTATCAGAAATGGCAAATGGACAATTCACCAAGTTGTTAGATGATAATAAACTTAAGTGACCTAATTATGCTAACTGGTTTCTTAACCTTAACCTAGTCCTGGCATCAAAGAAATTGGACAAGGATGCCAAGAACCCTGCTTTGGAATGTCTAGGTGACAAGGCTTCTAAGGCTCATAGAAGAAAGTATCAAGAATGGGAGGAGAAAAATTCTCTTGCTTAGTGTTGCATCATAGCATCTTTAGATAATGCTATCCAGAGGCAATTCGATATGATCGAAGTCTCTAAATACATCCTAGATAGTCTAAATACTATGTATGAGGAGCAGAATCATTTTTCCCATCAGAAGGTCCTCAAATTTTTTATGACCACCCAGATGACTGAGAGCCAACAGGTCCATAACCATTGTTTAAAAATGATGGGTTACATTAATGAACTGGAGGCTCTTGGTTCTTAGCTAGATGAGGACACCAAAACTGATGCAATCTTAAATTCTTTACCTCCCACTTTCAATCATTTTGTCATAAACTACAACATGAACAACCTAAAAGTTATCCTTCAGGAACTTAGCAATATGTTGTAAAGGTTTGATGAACTGATAATGAAAGATAAGCTGATAGCCATGCTTGTTGAAGGTGGCAAGTTAGGTAGGAGAAAGAGGATGGCTAAGAAGAGGGCTTAAAAGAAAGCAGTCAAGCTAAAAAAGCAAAAGAAGGACAAAGCATCAGATGCATGTCACTTTCGCAAATAGACAAGGCACTAGAAGAGGAACATCCTCATTATCTGAAGACCAAGAACAAAGATGGTAGTTTCGAATCTCTTGTCAAAGGGACCAATATGTTGGTCACTTCTACACCCTGGTGTATTGACTCTATGGCTTCTACTCATGCATGTAACACATTATAGGGGTTCAAAGAAAGTAGAAGGCTGAGTAACAATGAGGTGACACTTTACTTAGGAACTTTTGCAACTGTTGCAGCTACAACTATACGAATTGTAGAATTAGTTTTCAGAGAAGGAATTATTAAACTTAAAGATTGTCTTTATGTACCCTCTTTGAGAAGAAAATTGATTTATGTTTCAAAATTGTGCAATGATGATTATTCTATTTTGTTTAGTAATATAATTATTATTAAACTGAATAACAAATTCCTCATTTATGAAAAATTTGAGAATGGTCTCTATGTCCTCCGTCCTTCTCTAGAAACAAATATAATTAAAATTATGTCAGAAATTATCCCCAAGAAAAGATCACGTGATACAGTAAATTCTATGTGCCTATGGAATTATCAATTTGGTCACATCAATATAGATCGTATTACAATCACAAGGTTAGTAAAGGATGGTCCTTTGGATTTTTTAATTGTAGAAGATTTTCCAACTTGTGAACCTTGCCTTTAGGGTAAGAAGACGAAATGGCATTTAAGGGAAAGCCTAAAAGATCTACGAGCGCACTTGACCTTATACATACTAATGTATGTGGTCCCATGAATGTTAGGACATGCAACCGGCATGTTTATTTTATAACTTTCACCAATGATTACTCTCGGTATGGTTACATGTACCTAATGAGACATAAGTCAGAATCCTTTGAAAAATTCAAAGAGTTCAGATAAGAGGTCAAGAAACAGTTGGGGAGATAGATCAAAGCCCTTTGATCAGATCGAGTAAGCGAAAATCTCTTCAACAAATTCAGGGACTACTTAAAGGACAATGGGATTGTATAACAGTTGTCTCCTTCTGCTACACCATAATTAAATGGTGTCTTAAAGAGGAGAAGCTAGACTCTATTAGATATGGTCCATTCACTTCTCATCCACTTAGAACTAACTATATCCTTTTGGGGATACGCATTGGAGACTATGATATACGTGTTGAACCAAGTTCCAACCAAATCTGTTCCTAAGACTTTGTATGAGCTCTAGACCGGTAAGAAACCAAGTGCAAGACACTTGAAGATATGGGGTTGTCTGTCACATGTTAAGAGAATAAGTGCTAACAAATTGGAATATAAGACCAGTTGTTGCATATTTGTAGACTACCCCAAAAGCTTTGTTGGATACCTATTCTATGACCCTAGAGAGAAAAATGTGTTTTTTAGTCAAAATGCCTATTTTTGGGAAGAAGACTACATCCTAGACAATCATCATTAGGAAATTGTTCTCGATGAGAAGTGCTCAGGAGTTGAGGGAGATGTCACACATGTTCCATATGACACCCAACTTAGAAAGTCTACTCGGGTTTCTAGACCTCCACTTCGTTATGATTATGATCAAGAAAGTTACTTGATGGAAGCAATGATTAGTGAGGAAGATCCCTTGACTTATACGGAAGCTATGTTGGACATAGCTTCCATGAAGTGGGTAGATGCCATGAAAGCTAAGATGGACTCAATGGAAACCAACAAGGTATGGACTCTCGTAAACCCACCCCCTAGGGTGAAAGCAATTGGTTGCAAATGGATTTACAAGAGGAAGAAGGGCCCTAGTGAAAAGGTTGAAACCTATAAAGATCATCTTGTAGTGAAGGGATATACTCAGAAAGAGGGAATCGATTATGAGAAAACATTTTCACTAGTGGCCATGCTTAAATCTATACGGGTCTTGCTAGTTGTGGCATTATAGTATGGGTATGAGATTTGGCAAATGGATGCCAAAACCGCATTCCTGAATGGAGATCTTACTAAAGATATCTATGTGTAGCAACTGGAAGGTTTTATTTCTACAAGTTAGGAGCACATAGTGTGTGAACTTAACCGATCCATCTATAGACTTAAGCAAGGTTCAAGAAGTTGGAATATCCAATTTGACTCTACCATCAAACAGTTTAACTTTGTGCAGAATCCGGATGAGCCCTGTGTTTATAGGAAAGCAATGAGAGACAAGATTATGTTCTTTGTTTTGTATGTAGACGACATTCTACTCATTGGTAATGATGTAGGAATGTTGACTACAGTGAAGGCATGGCTTTCACAACAATTCTCCATGAAAGATTTTGGAGAGACCTCTTACATCTTGAGACTTTGACTCTATAGAGATAGATCCAAAAGGATAATAAGATTATCCCAATCTGATTACATTGATGAGATTGTCAACAGATACAACATGGAGAACTCCAAGAAGGGATTTGTCCCTTTCAGGCACGAAGTCACTCTCTCTAAGGGTATGTCTCCTAGGACTCCTGAGGAGATTGAGGGCATGAAGGAAATTCCCAATGCCTCTGTCATAAGTGAAGGAATGGAAGATCCATCATATGGATTGCTGAACCATGCAGAGTGGTTAGGCAAAATTTCAAAAATTTCTTGCTCCCATTCAGGAATCCTATTCTCTGATTTAGAAAAACTACATTTTTCAAGGTTCATTCTTGAAATTTTGCCTACCCACCCTTCATGATTCGGCCATCCATGATGGATTTCCCCTTCCCTTCGCATTGTCCTTGGGCCTTCATAAGATCGCTGGACTCAAGGACCATTTAGTGTAGATATAGGGCCCATTAAAAATCTATACTAATGGACTCAGGGGTTCACTATACTTAGCAGTAAATTCGGCTAGACTTTGTCACAGAAGCTAGGCTGAACCCATGTGGCTTTTGTGAGGTCAATGTTAGGGTCCCATGGCGTGCCTGGAAGCATGTCGTTAACCACTTTGAAATACTAGTTAATATTTAAAAATTTTCTAATTCTCAAAATAACTACAGTATGTAGTTAATGGTGAGAAAAGGGTTGTATCCACAGGGAAGCGAGGGAAAAATTGTTACGTACTTCAATTCGGACAAAATAACAATATTTGAGATTGCAGAAACACAAAATTTAATTAACTAAACTAGAATACATTAAAATAATATTCTAACAATGCTAAAAGTAAAAATTACAGAAAAATAAATGAATAACAGAAATAAAAAAAACTAAATAAAAAATTTGTAACTCGTTTAGAGGTAGCAGTCTCCGGATCTATTCTTTGACCCTCGAACTCCTCAAGTTGGGCCTTCATTCTCACTAGGGTGAATTTCAAATCTGCTGAAAGGAAGAGAAAAATTAAATTTGATAAAAATAAATTGGAGAAATAAAATAAAAACTAAAAATTAAAGAATAGAAAATAAAAGCACACATAAAAAGTAAAGCTAAAACTATGGGAAACTGGTTAGGATCCGGATCCAGAGGTGGTAGTAGTGGCTAGGCGAACTGCAAGCAGGAACCCCTCCTCTTGCCTGGGCGTTCTCCTCTTCTTCTACCCTTGAACTTCTCAAGAACAGCCTTCCATCTTACTTGGGGGCAGAATCCAACCCCTTCTCAGGACCCCTTGGGTCCTTTTTATAGAAAATGAAGGATAGGTTTGGGTTTAAAGAGAAAGAGAGGGGTGGCAACTAGGTTTTTGCTGAAATATGGGTGCCCTAGGGTTAAGAATGGAGGGTTAGGATTGTTCTAAGATGATTATAAGGTTGAGAAGAGAAGGAGAGGGCACCCAATATTATGTAGCGCTGATATTAGGGTGCCCAAAATGGAGGGAGCAGATTTGGGCACCTAGAGCTGGAGAAATGTGATTGGTTGGTGTGATGTGGTGCCCTAAGGTGATTGGTTGAGGTTTAAGGAGTGAGGTGTAAGGCTAGGATGCTGTCTAGGGAGAGATATAAGGGTACGAGGGGCTGCTAAGGCTTGGATGGTTGAGATTAGAGAGAGGTTGAAGTGAAAGGTGGGGATTTGCAGAGCGGGGGAGAGCTAGGAGATAAAGAGATGAGGAAGAGGCGCCTAGAGCTTCAAAGAGAGAGTTATTTCATAGGAAAGGCACCTATCTAGGTTTTCTAAGGAGAGGGGAGTATACTAATATAGTAGGAGGGGTGCCTTTCTAGGTTTATCAGATAGGAGGTGCCCTCCTGTGCTCAGTTTTTCACCGAAACACCCCCTCTCTCAGCTGGAATTCTCACTAGCTTCCCAAAATCTGAAAAAACTCTGTAAATTTCCTAGTTTTTACCTAGAATTTGCATAGGAACCCTTAGAGGTTACAACATTGAATTTAGCTAGAAAAATGATACAGATTAGTCAGTCTAAGGTCTAAAATACCCCTAAAATGATGCCCTTAAGGCATCAAAATACAGAGTTATCACACCCCCGCAACTTAAGCATTGCTATTCCCTTAGCAATGCAACCTTAAAATTGCACCGAGTAAAGAGGTCATTCCCATTGTAAGATCATCCCTGACAAAATTAGCCAAGTATCCTGAATCTAGAATTCTCAAACTTTGTATAGATCAATATTGGGTTTAAGGGGTAAAACTCTCTTGCTTTGAATATTTCATAAACTTAGCTTAAAAATCTTGTATACTCTTCTATTTGCAGTTTGTCAAGAAAATCTGAGATTGATTTTAAAATCAGACAGGTATTCTTCTTACCATTTCTAACAATAGATTTGTACCCTTGAACTTTGTGATGCACACCTATTTTTATTGCTACCTTCCACCGTTTGACGCGAATCTCGACACTTGCCTTAGGTGAAGAGACTGGGTTAATAAGTGTTAGGTGATTGTCTTTGGCATTTCCTTTTCCGTTTGGCTTTTTAAATGCATGAGCTTTTGTAGGCCTCATTACACAATTCCTTTAGTTCACTTAATTGTAGGGCTCGGTGGGATCCAACTTAGCCTAAATCTAGATTGAACTTTCTGATGGTCCAATAAGCTTGATGTTCTAGTTCGACGGGAAGGTGACATCCTTTACTAAAAACCAGCCTATAAGGAGACATTCCAATGGGAGTTTTGTAGGCAGTCCGATAAGCACAAAGTGTGTCATTGAGAATGAGTCGTATCCATAGGGAAGCAAGGGAAAAATAACAAGTGCATAAAAATAAATAACAGGAATAAATAAAAAAAAGGAAAAATAAAAATGTCTGAGAATCCGACTGGACGTAGTAGTCTCCGAATCTCTCCTTCAACCCTCGAAATTCTCAAGCTAGGCATTCCATCACTTGACCGAATTTCAGATCTGTAGAAAAGAAATAGAACACAAATTAAAACTAATAAAAATAAACTTACGGGAAGGAAAAATTAAACTAGAAAATAAAGAACAAAGAGTAATTATAAAACTGAAGAAAAAAATGGTTGGTATTCAAATCCAGAGGTGGCAATAGTGGTGTTGGCGAACTGCAAGTAGGAACCCCTCCTCTTGCCTGGGCATCTTCCTCTTCCTCTACCCTTGAACTTCTCAAGATCATCCTTCCTTCTTACCTAGGTCAATTAACCAACCCCTTCTATAGGGCCCCTGGGAACCTTTTTGTAAAGAAGGGTGGACACAACTAGAAATAGGGAGAAAGATGGGAGGTGGCAACTGGGATTTAGCAAATTTAGGGATGCCCTAGGGTTACTAATGGATGGGTAAGATGATTTTCGGGTGATCCTATGGCTGAAAATGGAAGGAGAGGGCACCAAATATTATGCATGGTTGAGATTTGGGCGCCCAGAAATGGAGGGTGTAGATTAGAACATCTAGGGTTGAACGGTTAAGATTAAAAGAATATGTGGTTGAAGGGATAGGAAATCCATCACATGGACGCCCAAGATTACGGAATAAAGGGGGCGAATTTCAAAATTTTTTCTCTCCCTTCAACTGGGAATCGAATTCCCTATTTAGAAAATCATATTTTCAAGGATCATTCTTGAATCACAAACTGAACCAGATCTGAACCAAAAGTAGGAGAGAAAGATAATACCTGATACAGAGAAATAGTATCTCTCAATGGAGGTGTTCACGCCCAAGGTAGAAACCAAAATCTACTCCCACTAAAGATGGCACAGTGCAAGGTGGAGCAGAATCAACAGTGTCCTTCCTAAGAACTTGATTCTTCCCAAGAATCACCTGGACGACTAGTGAATACAACTCCTACCAATCTTTTCTGCAAAAGATTGGAATCAAGATCCAATCTTGATTTCTCCCAAGCAATGGAGATCGAACTGCTATAGGCGGCGGCTGCAAGAAGGAGGCGGCTAGAGAGAATTTGCAGGGTGTAGAATTCTCTCATCTGTTGGATGTTGTGTCTAAAGGCTGCCGCCCCCTCTTCCTTTTATAGACTTAAAGGGATCAGCTCCTAATCCCATTAGGAGTTGCTAACCCAAATAATATCTGGATTAGAAGTCCATTTAAGATAAGGGATAATCCTTATCTTATCTGCAAATTAGATCAGCCAGTTCCTAATCTAATTAGGAAGTTTCCAAATCTAAACCTCATTTAGATCTTGGACTCTTTGAGTGGATAGGGTGTGGGCCCAATCTTATCAACTGATCTTATCTCAGAATTCGCCCCTTAAAGACTAATCAAATTAGCCCAGTTCGAAATGGGCTTAAGGCCCATTTAGGGTTATGTATTCATCAAGCCTTCCAAACTACTGCCCAGTTGGTCTTCCTTGTATGGCATGGGACCCAAACATTGATCTACACATCAGCCACATGGGTTCAACCCAGCCTTTGTTACAAGGCCTGGCCGAATACACTGTTATGGACAGTGCACCCCATGAAAACCCATCAGATGGGCTCTATGGGCCCAACACTTACCCTAAGTGGTCCCTAGGCCAAGCCACCTTGTAACACCCAGGGACTGTGGGCAGATGCAAAATTAGCCCATCAGGTATTATTCTCAATGGCCTTACATTTAACCTCTCAGCCCATAATGATCATACACTGCCTGACAAGAGGGGAACTCTCCCTCGACTGCAAGGAACAGTGTTGCACTCTCTCAAGTATAGATCCCGGGAATTAAAACCTTTTTGCAAACATTTTGAAACCATAATATATGCACTTTTATATCTCATATAAAATATATTTTGCAAAACAAATCTCAACGATTGAAATCGGTTGCCGACAGTCTTGGTTTCCATCAGTGAAAGTGCATCCCCGATCATTACCTTTGTCCGACAAAGGGGCTGATCCTGTCACTATGATCACCCACTCAGATGAATTCTCAGACTATCCCAACATACCCAGGTTTTGACCCCCACTAAGGATCTCAGTGATTGATACATCAAAGACAACCTAATCCGACACCTAGTGCAGTATCATAATCTAGTCTAGGGGTCGGGTGTAACTTTTCAGTTTTACCCATCAATCTCCATAGTCCAGGGCAATACTGGAAATCTGGTCCAGTTCAAAGATTCAATTAATCCCACACTGTGTGTGCCTAGGGTCTCACCCTGGTAGCTGAGACAAGCCACCCCAACCGACTTGGTGGCACCACTGTGTCAGCCTTGTCAGGATAGGTCTCCCTAGACCGACCCACTAGTTGTGAACATTCTAAACTAACACGAGTCTCATTAATTGTCCATTTTAAGGGTATTACACAAAAACATACCAAGGGAACATGAATCAAATATGCACTTTTATTCATTTACAATAAACTCATAAAGTACATCATTTTGATTGAAGTTAAAGGCATACAAAAAACTGTCTAACAGCTCCCACTTGCACTTAGGTCCAATCAAATATTAGCCGGAGACCCATGCTTTCCACGTGTTTCTCAAACACTTTCTGTGATAGTGGCTTTGTCAATGGGTTTGCTACATTTTCCGCTGACGCTACCTTCTAAATCAAGATGTCCCCTCTACCAACAATCTCCCTCAGTACATGGTACTTCCTCTCGATGTGCTTCGACTTCGAGTGGGCTCGTGGCTCCTTAGCCTGAGCAATAGCTCCATTGTTGTCACACAACAATTGGATGGGTGATGTGCTGGATGGAACTACTTCCAACTTGTGAACGAACTTCTTCATCCACACGGCTTCCTTGGTAGCCTCACTTGCGGCAATGTACTTGGCCTCGGTCGTGGAGTCTGCTGTGGACCCCTGTTTGCTGCTTTTCCAGCAAACAGCATACGATCCTATTGTGGAAACATATCCAGATGTAGACTTTCTATCATCTGGGTCCGACTGGAAATTGGCATCTGTATACCCTTGGATCTGTAGTGAGCTACCATCGAATACTAGACAAAACTCTTTTGTCCTTCGAAGGTACTTAAGTATGTTTTTCACAGCAGTCCAATGCTCTTGTCCTGGGTTGGCCTGAAATCTACTTACTACACTCACTACCTGTGCAATGTCAGGGCGAGTGCACAGCATGGCATACATGATGCTCCCTACGACAGAGGCATAGGGAACGTCTTTCTTGCCATCAATCTCCTTAGAAGTCTTGGGAGACATCTTCTTGGAGAGAGTGACTTCGTGCCTGAAAGGAACATTTCCTTTCTTGGAGTTTTCCATACTGTATCTTTTGACTATTTTGTTAATGTAGGTAGATTGGGATAATCCTATTATCCGCTTCGATCTATCTCTATAGAGTCGAAGACCCAGTATATAGGAGGCCTCTCCAAGATCTTTCATGGAGAATTGCTATGAAAGCCATACTTTCACCATAGTCAACATTCCTACATCATTCCCAATGAGTAGAATGTCATCTACATACAAAACCAAGAAGGTAACCTTATCTCCACTGTACTTCCTGTAAACACAGGGTTCATCCGGATTCTGCTCGAAGTCAAATGATTTGACGGAACAGTCAAAACGGATGTTCCAACTTCTAGAAGCTTGCTTAAGTCCATAAATGGATCTATTAAGTTTACATACCAAGTTTTCCTGACCCGCAGCTATGAAGCCTTGCGGCTGCTGCATATAGATATCTTCAGTAAGATCTTCATTCAGGAATGCAGTTTTGGCATCCATTTGCCAAATCTCATAATCATGGTATGCTGCTACAGCTAGCAAGATCCTAATGGATTTAAGCATGGCCACAGGCGAAAAGGTTTCCTCATAATCGATGCCCTCTTTCTGAGTGTACCCTTTCACCACCAGACGAGCTTTGAAGGTCTCAACTCTACCATCGGGGCCCTTTTTCCTCTTCTAAATCCACTTGCAACCGATTGCTTTTACCCTAGAGGGTGGATCTACTAGAGTCCAGACTCCATTGGTCTCCATTGAGTCCATCTTTGCTCTCATGGCCTCCACCCACTTCTGGGAATCTATGTCCAACATAGCTTCCACATAAGTCACGGGATCCTCCTCACTAGTCAAGGTTTCCACCAGGTAACTATCCTGGTCATAACCATAACGGATTGGTGGCCTGGATACCCGAGTGGATATCTAGGATATCCTCATCAAAAACAATTTCCTAACGATGGGTGTCTAGGATATAATCGGTCTCCAAGAACTGGGCATTTCGGCTACAGAACACTTTCTGCTCACTTGGGTCATAGAAAAGGTAACTTATAGATCCTTTTGGGTAGCCTATAAACAGGCAACGACTGGTCTTGGATTCCAACTTGTCTGCACTCATTCTTTTAACGTGTGCTGGACACTCCGCATCTTCAAGGGTCTGACACTTGGTTTCTTTCCGGTCCAAAGTTCATATGGAGTGTTCGGAACCGATTTGGTTGGAACCCGATTCAGCACGTAAATCACAGTCTCTAATGCGTAACCCCAAAAGGATGTGGGTAACTCTGAGTGTATGAGAAGTGACCGGACCATATCCAATAAGGTCCTATTCCTCCTCTCTGAAACACCGTTAAGTTGTGGTGTAGTAGGAGGAGCTAATTGTGATATTACCCCGTTGTCCTTTAAGTAGTCCCTGAACTCGTCAGAGAGATACTCGCCACCTCGATCTAATCGAAGGGCTTTAATTTCTCTCCCCAACTGTTTCTTGACCTCTTGTCTAAACTCTTTAAACTTTTCAAAGGATTCAGACTTGTGTCTCATTAGGTACATGTAACCATATCGTGAGAAATCATCTGTGAAGGTGATGAAATACACGTGCTGATTCCGTGTCCTAACACTCAGGGGACCACATACATCAGTATGTATTAGGTCAAGTGTGCCTGTACATCTTTCAGGCTTACCGTTAAATGGCCGTTTCGTCATCTTGCCTTGTAGGCAAGGCTCACGGGTGGGAAGATCTTCTATAGTTAGAAAATCCAAAGGACCATCCTTTACCAACATTGTGATTCGGTCAACACCGATGTGGCCAAGTCGGTAATGCCACAGACACGTGGGATTAACTGTATCACGGGCTCTCTTCTTGGGGATTTCAGCCGACGTAGTTTCGGTTATGTTAGTTTCTAGAGAAGGATGTAGAACATAGAGACCATTCTCCAGTTCCCCGTATGCGATGAATATGTTATTTCTTTTAATAGTAATCGTATTACTAAAGAAGACAGAATAACCATCTGCACACAGTTTTGAAACAGAAATCAAATTTCTTCTTAAGTTTTGTACATAAAGACAATCTTTGAGTACAATCTTTCCTTCTCTAAAAATTAACTCCACGGTTCCTATTGTCGTGGCTGCAACAGTTGTAGTAGTCCCCAAGTAGAGAGTGACTTCTCCTTCACTCAGCCTTCTGCTTACCTTGAACACCTGTAGTGAGTTTCATGCATGAGTTGAAGCCTCAGAGTCAATACACCAGGATGCAAAAGCTACCAATAAATTGGTTTCTATAACACAAGTTTCGAAATTACCTTTCTTGGATTCCAGGTAGGCAGGACAATTCCGTTTCCAGTGGCCGGTCTTCTTGCAGAAGTGATAGGCATATGATGCTTTGTCTTTCTTTTGTCTTTTGCCCTTGGTGACTTTCTTCTGAGGCTTTTTTGCCTTCCTCTTTCTCTTGCCCATTTTGCTAGTTTCAACAAGCATAGCTACAGGCTCATCTTTTTCAATAAGTTTTTCAGCTCTTTGCAACATATTGTTGAGCTTTTGCAAGCTAACATTCAGCTTGTTCATGTTATAGTTCATGATGAACGGATTAAAGGAAGGAGGCAAAGAATTAAGGATAGCATCTATCTGGGTTGCGAGGTCCAGCCCAGATCCAAGAGCCTCCAGTTTGTTGTTGTAACCCATCATCCGAAGACAATGGTCGTAAAATTGTTGGCCCTTAGACATTTGAGTGGTCATGAACTGCTTCAAGACCTTTTGCCGAGTAGAACGATTCTGCTCTTCATACATCATCCTTAGGCTGTCCAATATGTCCTTATCAAGTTTGATATAATCGAACTGCCTCTGTACTGGGTTGTCCAAGGAGGAAATGATGTAACACCGGGCTAGGGAGTTTTTCTCCTCCCATTCCTGATAGTCTCTCCTTCGGGCCTCAGAAGCCCTGTCACCCGGATGCTCCGGGGGAGGATTCTTTGCCAATTTGTCCAGCTTTTCTGAAGCTAGGAACAACATAAGGTTCTTGTACCAGTCGGCGTAGTTTGGGCCCTTAAGCTTGTTGTCATCAAGAAGCTTTGCAAAAGATCTGTTTGCCATTTTCTGATAAAAGAGCAAACATCAGTCCACAACCTAATTTGATTCATGTTCATTTCATAGATATGGCTTTTAATCTACGATCCATTTCCATTTATTCATCACTGAGATTTCCCTCCTTTCTCAGTGACGGAGACTACGGGTTATCTCTGGAAATGTGGGAAATCACATAGGGTGCATGGAACCAACTGTTTCAGCTGCATAACCCCACCACCTTTCTGTGAAGGATCATTTCCACTCATCATATGAGTTTTCCCTTTGTCCTCTGTCAGACAAGGTTCAGAGCCGTTTTTAGGTAAACCTTTCTGTCCATTGAGTGCTTACCCATCATATTCGTGAACGCCATGGTACCGTGAGAGAGTTCCCATTTTCTGGTGAAGCCCCTCCCACATCGGTCTATGACGCCCCTATCATCTTCTGAAACACTTAGACAAGCCCAACAGCAAATGGATAGCCCATTTTCTGGTGCGTTTCCTCATTACTGAAGAACCTATCCTCATGCTAATGATGGAAGGCCTTTAGAGAGTTCATCATATGAATCTCCCTATCACTTGCACTCATATTAGCTGGAGGGAACAAAAAATTATGCCCTAATTTGATTTAGGTCAAACCAAAGTGGCTCCCACTGACTTTCATAAAGCCAGGTTCTGGTGGGCCTTAAATCAGCTAGGGTTCCGCATGTGACCTCTTGATGAGGTGTGTGGCCCACCATTGAGGGAAGTCATCCAATGACCAAAAGGGACACCATGGCAATGATGTGATTCAACCATGGTGTGCGCAAGAGCCACTATCGAATGAGCATGGGCCAAGCACTTATGGCCCATGTACGCAGCACATCACACATCCATACATCACATGCAAGGATAAATTGATCCAATCAATTAATTATCTGTAAGGCCCGTTGGAAGCCCGTTAAAATTCCATAGTATTAACCATTAATATTATCTAGGTATATGGGCAGAATTAGGGTTACCCAGTTCAGCCCATATAGCTTTGTCCTTTAAATTGGACTTTTGCAGTTTTAACTATTTAAAACTGGGCCTTTACAGGCTGGGCCAAATTAACCATTTAATTAAATATCAATCCTTAGGCCCATTAGTTGGAAAATTAGGGCTGACTTTTAGCCTTGATTAAACCCTGAATTGGTCCAAATAGTTTGAACCAATCTTGGTTCGAATGGGTCTAGGGTTTGGTTTTTAATTAAATCCTTAATTCAAGAAAATAATCTAAAATTAGATAACTGATAAAAGAAAAACAATAATCAGTTAATCAGGGCTGTTCGCACACTCAATCCTGCAAAACAGAGGTTAGATCGAATGCCTATACATTGAGTCTAAAATAAAAAAAAAAAATATTTACAGACCAAATATAATAAATAAATTCAATAAACTGCAAATCTTGAAGTTCTCTCTGCGCAATCCAAGATTTCGATCTCCTCTTGTACGAACAGCCCATAAATCAAGAAAATTATAAAGAACTATTCTAAATAATAATCAGATTTATTTAAAATTAATTTCATATTATTTGCCCATCAGTTTTGGTAACAAATTTCCCAAAACCCATATCTGCGCAAATTGGGTAGAATGCCTTCTCCCTATTTGCGCAGGTTTAGATCTGAAACAGAATGGTTCAAGATTTGAACCATGGCTCTAGTAGTACTGAAGGGATAGGAAATCCATCACATGGATGCCCAAGATTGCGGAATAAAGGGGGCGAATTTCAAAAATTTTCTCTCCCTTCAACTGGGAATCGAATTCCCTTTTTAGAAAATCATATTTTCAAGGATCATTCTTGAATCACAAACTGAACCAGATCTGAACCAAAAGGAGGAGAGAGAAATAATACCTGATACAAAAAAATAGTATCTCTCAATGGAGGTGTTCATGCCCAAGGTAGAAACCAAAATCTGTTCCCACTGAAGATGGCGCAGTGCAAGGTGGAGCAGAATCTGCAGTGTCCTTCCTAAGAACTTGACTCTTCCCAAGAATCACCTAGACGGCTAGTGAATACAACTCCTACCAATCTTTTCTGCAAAAGATTGGAATCAAGATCCAATCTTGATTTCTCCCAAGCAATGGAGATCGAATTGCTATAGGCGGCGGCTACAGGAAGGAGGCGGCTAGAGAGAATTTGCAGGGTGCATAATTCTCTCCTCTGTGATCTCAGCTCTGAAGACAAGACTTGAGTCTGTTGGATGTTGTGTCTAAAGGCTGCCGCCCCCTCTTCCTTTTATAGACTTAAAGGGATCAGCTCCTAATCCCATTAAGAGTTGCTAACCCAAATCATATCTGGATTAGAAGTCCATTTAAGATAAGGGATAACCCTTATCTTATCTACAGATTAGATCAGCCAGTTCTGAATCTAATTAGGAAGTTTCCAAATCTAAATCTCATTTAGATCTTGGACTCTTTGAGTGGATAAGGTGTGGGCCCAATCTTATCAACTGATCTTATCTCAGAATTTGCCCCTTAAAGAGTAATCAAATTAGCATAGTTCGAATTGGGCTTAAGGCCCATTTAGGGTTATGTATTCATCAAGCCTTCCAAACTGCTGACCAGTTGGGCTTCCTTGTATGGCGTGGGACCCAAACACTGATCTACACATCAGCCACATGGGTTCAGCCTAGCCTTTGTTACAAGGCCTGGCCAAATACACTGTTATGGACAGTGCACCCCCTGAAAACCCATCAGATGGGCTCTATGGGCCCAACACTTACCCTAAGTGGTCCCTGGGCCAAGCCACCTTGTAACACCTAAGGACTGTGGGCAGATGCAAGATTAGCCCATCAGGTATTATTCTCAATGGCCTTACACTTAACCTCTCAGCCCATAATGATCATACACTGCCCGACAAGAGAGGACCTCTCCCTCGGCTGCAAGGAATAGTGTTGCACTCTCTCAAGTATGGATCTCGGGAATTAAAACCGTTTTGCAAACATTTCGAAACCATAATATATATACTTTTATAACTCATATAAAATATATTTTGCAAAACAAATCTCAACGATTGAAATCGGTTGCCGGCAGTTTTGGTTTCCATCAGTGAGAGTGCATCCCCAATCATTACCTTTGTCCGACAAAGGGGCTGATCCTGTCACTATGATCACCCACTCAGATGAATTCTCAAACTGTCCCAACATTCCCAAGTTTTGACCCCCGCTAAGGATCTCACTGATTGGTATATCAAAGACAGCCCAATCCGACACCTAGTGTAGTATCATAATCGAGTCTAGGGGTCGGGTGTAACTTTCCAGTTTTGCCCATCAATCTCCAAGGTCCAGGGCAATACTGGAAATCTGGTCCAGTTCAAAGATTCAATTAATCCCACACTGTGTGTGCCTAGGGTCTCACCCTGGTAGCTGAGACAAGCCACCCCATCCGACTTGGTGGCACCACAGTGTCAGCCTTGTCAGGATAGATCTCCCTAGACCGACCCACTGGCTGTGAACATTCTAAACTAACACGAGTCTCATTAAGTGTCCGGTTTAAGGGTATTACACAGAAACATACTAAGGGAACATGAATCAATTATGCACTTTTATTCATTTACAATAAACTCATAAAGTACATCATCTTGATTGAAGCTAAGGGCATACAAAAAACTGTCTAACAGTGGTGCCCTAGATTGAATGGTTGGGATATAGGATGGAGGGAGTGGCTGAGATTTAATGGTGAGGAGCTGAATGGTGAGGATTAGCAAAATAGGTGGCACCCTAGGGTTTAGAAGCTAGAAAGGAGAGCCCTAAAATGGATGGTGGAGATTAGAAGGAGTGGATGATGGAGATTTCATATCTGGGGTGGCTAGGGTTAGATAAGGAGGAAAAGATTTGGTTAAAAAGGCTCCCTAGGGTATGCTAATGTGAGGGGAGAAGGGTAATATAGTAGGATGGGCGCCTACTGGGTTTGGCAGATAGGAGGCACTCTCCTGTCCTCAATTCTTTATAAAAGCACCCCCTCTCTTAGCTGGACTTTACACCAGCTTCCCAAAAACTACATTTCAGCCATGGAAACTTCCTAGTTTTCTACATAATTTGCACAGAGACCCTCAAAGGTCACATAATTGATTTTAACTGGGAAAATGGTGCACTTTGACTACTCTAAGGCCAAAAATACCCCTAAATTGATGCCCTTAAGGCATCAAAATTCAAAGTTACCACACCCCCCCAACTTAACCATTTCTATTCCCTTAGCAACATAGCCTTAAAATTACACTGATCATAGAGATCCTTCCCATCTAAAGATCCCTAACAAAATTAGCCAAGTATCCTGATTCCAGATTTCTCAAACTTTGTATTGATTGGTATTAGGCTTAAGGTGTAAAATTGTCTTACTTTGAATATTACTGAAACTTGCCTTAAAAATCTTGTTTACACTTCCATTTGTAGACAGTCTTGATAAGCTGAGGTTGATTTTATAACCAAACATGCATTCTTCTTATCATTTTTTATAGTGGATTTCTACCCCTGAATTTGATTTGCACACTTATTTCTATTGTTACCTTCCATCGTTTGACGCAAATCTCGACACTTGCCTTAGGTGAAGAGAACATGTTACTAAGTGTTAGGTGATTGTCTTTGGCATTCCCTTTCCTGTTTGATGCGAATCTCGACACTTGACTTAGGTGAAGAGACCCGGTTACTAAGTCTATGGTGTCCATTGACTTTTTATTCCCTTTTTTTTTCTTTGCAAAACTATTCAGGGTAGTCCACTGTTTCTAACAACTCGAAGAATTCTTGTCTACTTTCTCCATTTTTCTCTTCTTATCTTAGCAGGGGCAAACTTGGGAATATTTTCCAATTTCTAAACTTGGGAATATCTTCTTATCTTGGCAGGGTCAAGTTAAAGGCTTAATTCTGCATATTTAATTCTTATCTTAATGGAAAAGTTTAAAAATTTTCAGTGAAATTTTAATTCTACATATATAAAGGCTTAGCTATTTTTTTTCAATTTTTCTCTCTTTCCTTACCCCCCAATTTAAGTGTCATTGTCCCTAATGGTATAACTAGACTGATGCACAAAGGATTTGGGCCAAAGGGAACAATGAATAGGGTTTTCTTGAGGGGTTCAAGGTCTGCACCTAGTCTCGAGTCAAGACAAGAAAAGAAACTCAAATACTAAAAGCAGAAAAACTAAAAACTACATTAGGTTGCCTCCCAACCAGCACTAAGTTTAACGTCTTCAGTCGGACACATTCATGCACCGTTCGCACCTAAACTCCCTAACTCACATTCATCTTCCGACGGATAGGGTTTAGATTGGGCTAACAAAAGGGCAGGCAAGGCATCTAAAAGATCATCCACTATATCCTCCTTGCACTTATCTTCCCCTAGGTTTGAATACTTGGAGGCACTAAAAATGTTTAACTAAACTTTCTGCTCCCCAAATGAAATGTCCATTTCTCCCGATCTATAGTTGATTTTTGTATTGGCCATTGCTAGAAATGAACATCTTAAGATCGTTGGGATATGGTTTAGTTCCTCGGTTGGGGTCATGTCCAGGATGATAAAATCCACTAGGAAATAACAACCCTCTGCCCTAACAATGACATCCTCAATAACACTTCGATGAGTCTTGACTGACCAATCAACGAGTTGCAGAATTACTAGGGTAGGTTTTAACTCGTTGGTCCTGAACCTGTCATAAATGGATAGAAGCAGATTTATATTGGCCCCAAGATCCAATAGGGCCTGATCGAAGGTGATTCCAGAGATGACACAACTTATGAGATGAGCACCAACGAGTTGGTTCAGGGAAGTTGGTTTAGGAGAGCTGCACTAACATCTACTAAGAGCATCATTTTTTGTGGGGTCAATCGTGGCTCCATCAATTGAGTACACAACTCTTTTAAAAACTTGGCATAGGCCATTGCATGTTGGATTGTGTCAAGGAGAGGGAAGTTAATATGGACTTCCCCGCTCTCCTCGTTGCGAGTCTCTTTCTTTTTTCGCATCGTCCCCGACTGTGAGTGCAGTTGGAAAGGAAACTATGGGTTGGTTCACTAAAGGTTTTTCTTCTGAAGTTTCCTTTCCTTCTTCTTCTCCCCCCAACTTAGGGTCTTCCTACTCATTTTCTTCTTCATTAACTCTCTTTTTCTCACACGGGTCCTCTAACATCTTCCCACTCCTTAAGGTTGTAACAGCTTTGGCATTTTCAGGCTAAGGTTCTTAGGAGGTGGTTGAATTTGTTGTGGAGGAAAACCTAGTGGATGATTTCTAGTAGTCACACTCGATTGACTCGGTATTTTCCTTACTTCTCTCCTCGCCTTGGTTTCGGCTAGTTGTCCTATTTGGATCTCTAATCTATTAATGGACTACTATTGATTTAGTATTAGCTACTGAAGTTGCATGAATTGGTCATCTACTATACATGCTTGAGGAGGTTGTGGGTAAGCTTGATATAGTTAGACTGGTTGGTCCCTAGGGTACACTTGTTGGAATGAACTCTGTACTTTTGGCCTCAGAAATTGGTGGGCCATGGAGTTAGATAGAAGGTATTGCTGTTGGGACAGTGTATAGGTTTGACATGATTGAACAGGTTGAGTCATATGGTAATCATTGTACTCCCAGTGAGCCTGGGCTTCAGACCACTAAGAGTGCATATCTAGTAGGGGGTTTTCTTGGACTTGGGCCCTATAATTGAAATTGTGTTGATTTTCCCACCTAGGGTTATATGGACTAAAGAATGGGTTAACCTTAGGTTGGAAAATTTTGTTGGCCACATGTATTTGGTTTGGATAGACTGGTTGTCATGGGCCTGCCATGGGGCACTGAATGACATGATGGGTCAGGCTTGCACAGATGGAACATGATGGATAGGATGACAAGGTTGGGTATGGGCCACTTTGTTGACGACGTGTAAGGACTTCGTTAAGTCTTTGGGCTATACCATTAATCTTGTCCAATTGTCGAGACATGTGGTTCCAATCAATTTGTGGTTCAGGTTGGAAATAATTTTTCATTCCACAAACTCTGGCCATTGAATTCATTTTAATTTAACCCTCCTTTTCTACTTTTTTTTTTGAAATTTAAAATTTAAAATTTAAATTTTGAATTTTAATTTCAAATTTAAATCTTGAAATTTAAATTCTAAAATTTAAACTCAAATTTGGTTTTTTATTTTTTTTATATTTCAAAATTTAAGTTTTTGAAATTTAAATTCAAATTTGAATTTTTAATTTTTTTAATTTTATTATTTATTATTTATTATTTTTGTTTTTGAAATTTAAAATTTTGAAAGTTAAACTAGTGATTCAACCAATGTGAATCCTCTTATGTTCACATGGAATTACACCACTTCCTTTGGTTAGCCAAGTAAGAGGTGGGGATGCGGGAGGCTCCCCATGCTCTCGCAAGGACCTAATTAAGTAACCACAAAACCCACTTAGGCTTAACCATTTAACCACTTTCCTTAGACACCAACTGTCGGTTATGGAAGATAAATTCAAGCCCTCCTAAAATTCAACACACCTTTGAACCAAATGTTAGGCTTCAGTAAGAGATCTTTCTATCCAAATTTTAAAGTAGGGTTAGGGTGAACCGAACGTGAATGGTGGTGATTTTTGGGCTAAGGAAGGGTGATGAAATCCCCACCTTATCTTATTTAGGTTGGATGCCCTTAAATGAATTAACGGAAAGAAAAACAATCAAACAAAATGAATGCAACTGATCACAATGCATGAACAATTATTTCTATAGTGCAGTTCAGCAAGATAACATAAATGATTAAAATAAACTAAGCACAAGAAACAATTAAAATAAAAAGAAAACCTAACACATTCACAACTAGCAAAATAATTTCAGCAATTAAATCAACCTGTATGATGCATGCTCTAGAATATGAAACCTTAAATGTTGGAATGCAAATACAAGAATTTAAAAATATTAAATAAAAACTTTTTTCTATTTATTTTATTTTTTATTTTTTTTATTTTTTTTTAAATTCGAAATTTTGAATTTAAATTTCGAAATTTAAAATTCAAATTCAAATTCAAATTCAGATTCAAACTAAAATTCAAATTCAAATTCGAAACATTGGACAATTTCCTAGTTAACAATTAATTATTCAATTAAATAAATAAAAATTAAATAAGGCAACAAATAATTATAACAAACAAAAATAAATAAATAATTATGCTAAAAATTAAATTGAACATAAAATAAACAAAAGAAAATTATGTGGCACTAAATAAAATAAAATAAAATAAACAAAAAAAAATTGTTTTTCTTACCTGAAATAAAAGAAAAATATAAACCTAATAAAGCAAAAATTCAAACAAGAATTAAAATAAAGAAAAAAAAAAAGATCTAGAAACAAAAGGGAACCAAAATAATACTAAAAAATAAATCAAATCTAGAAAAAAAGAAATTAATTAAAAATTCAAAAAAGAAAGAGTAATAAAATAAAAATAAGAAAATTAAAAAAAAAATGGAATGACCACGCCAGGAGCGCAATCCAATTTCTCTTCTCTTCTCTTCCGTCCCATAGTCCTGTAACACTCTAGTACCCCACCTTTCGCTATTCTGTCCTATAGAATCAAAGAGAATCAATAATTAAATTGAGATAACGGATCAAGAAATAAAACAAAAAAGAAAAATAATGAAACAAATCCGAAAAAGTAAATAAAAATTTATCTTCGTGCATCCCCAGCAATGGCACCAAAAACTTGGTGTGTTCGGAAGCGCGTCGTTAAACACTTCTTAACACTAGTTTAAACATTTATAATTTTATTATGATTCTTAAAAAACTACTAACATTGTAAAATGATGGGAACGAGTCGTATCCACAGGGAAGCAAGGGAAAAATAATTACGTACTTAGATCCGAGAGAGAGAACACAAAGGGGATATGCAAAAATATAAAATTAATTAATTAAATAAATGGAATTCATTAAAACCAAATTCGAACAGTACTGAGAATGACAAGTGCAAAAAAATAAATAACAAGAACAAATAAATAAAAGGAATGAAATAAAAATGTCTGAGAATCCGATCAGAGGTAGCAATCTCTGGATCTCTCCTTCGACCCTCGAACTTCTTGAGCTAGGCCTTCTGTCTTGAAGGAATAGGATATCCATCACATGGATGCCCAAATATTGCGGAATAAGGGGCAAATTTCAAAAATTTTTCTCTCCCTTCAACTAGGAATCGCATTCCCAATTTAGAAAATCATATTTTCAAGGATCATTCTTGAACCATAAACTGAAGCAGATCTGAACCAAAAGGAGTAGGGAGGGATTATACCTGATACGGGGAAACAGTATCTCCCAATGGAGGTGTTCACGCCAAAGGAAGGATCCAAAATCTTCTCCCACTAAAGATGGCGCAATGCAGGATGGAGCAGAATCAACAGTGTTCTTCCAAAAGAACTTGACCCTTCGCAAGAATCAACAAGATGGCTTGTGAATATAGAAGATTGGTATCAAGATCGAATCTTGATTACTTCTGTAGAAAGTAGGAGATCGAACTGCTGGAGGCGGCGGCTGTAGGAAGGAGGAGGCAAGAGAGTATTCGTACGGTGTAGATTTTTTCTTCTTGTGATTTCAACTCTAAAGACAAGAATGTGTTGATTGCATGTCTAAAGGTTGCCGCTCCCTCCTCCTTTTATAATCTTAAAGGGATCATCTCCTAATCCCATTAGGAGTTGCTAACCCAAATCATATTTGAATTATAGTCCCTTTAAGTGATAAGGGATAACCCTTATCATATCTGCAGATCAAATCAGCCATCTCCTAATCTAATTAGGAGGCTTCCAGAATTCGTCCCTTTAAGTGACTAATCAAATTAGCCCAGTTCGAAATGGGCTTAGGGCCCATTTAAGGTTATGTATTCACTTATCCTTCCAAACTGCTGCTCAATTCGGCTTCCTTGTATGGCATGGGACCCAAACATTGATCTACACATCAGCCACATGGGCTTGGCCCAGCCTTTGTTACAAGGTATGGCCGAATACACTGTTATGGATAGTGCACTCCCTGAAAACCATCTCATGGTCTCTATGGGCCGAACACTTACCCTAAGTGGTCCCTGGGCTAAGCCACCTTGTAACACCAGGGACTATGGGTAGATGCAAGATTAGCACATCAGGTATTATCCTCAATGGTCTTACACTTAACCTCTTAGCCCATAATGATCATACACTGCCCGAAAAGAGAGGACCTCTCCCTCGGCTGCAAGGAACAGTGTTGCACTCTCTGCATATATGGATCCTGGGAATTAAAACCTTTTGAAAATCATTTCAAAACCATAATATATATACTTTTATATCTCATATAAAATATATTTTGCAAAATAAATCTAATGATTGAAATCGGTTTCCGGCAGTCTTGGTTTCCATTATTGAGAGTGCATCCCCGATCATTACCTTTGTCTGACAAAGGGGCTGATCCTGTCACTATGATCACCCACTCAGATGAATTCTCAAACTGTCCCAACATACCCAGGTTTTGACCCCCGCTAAGGATCTCACTGATTGGTACATCAAAGACAATGATATAGCAGCGGGCAAGGGAGTTTTTCTCCTCCCATTCTTGGTATTCTCGTCTACAGGCCTCAGAAGCCCTATCTCCCGGACGATCCAAGCCAGGATTCTTGGCTACCTTATCCAACTTTTCAGAGGTTAAGACCAACATAAGGTTCCTATACCAATCGGCATAGTTTGGGCCCTTAAGGTTGTTGTCGTCAAGAAGCTTTGCAAATGATCCGTTTGCCATTTTCTGATAAAAGAGCAAACATTAGTCCACAACCTAATTTGATTCATGTTCATTTCATAGATATGGATTTTAATCTACGATCCATTTCCATTTATTCATCTCTGATATTTCCCTCATTTCTCAATGACAGAGACTACGAGTTGTCTCTGGTGGGAAATCACATAGGGTGCATGGAACCAACTATTTCAGTTGCATAACCCCACCACCTTTCTGTGAAGGATTATATCAACTCATCATATGAGTTTTCCCTTTGGCCTCTGTCAGACAAGGTTCAGAGCCATTTTCAGGTAAACCTTTCTGTCCACTGAGTGCTTACCCATCATATTCATGAACGCCAAGGTACTGTGAGAGAGTTCCCATTTTCTGGTGAAGCCCCTCCCACATTGGTCTATGACGCCCCTATCATCTTATGAAACACTCAGACAAGCCCAACAGCAAATGGATAGCCCATTTTCTAGTGCATTTCCTCATTACTTAAGGACCCATCCTCATGCTAATGATGGAAGGCCTTTAGAGAGTTCATCATATGAATCTCCCTATCACTTGCACTCAAATTAGCTGGAGGGAACAGTTAATTACGCCCTAGTTTGATTTAGGTCAAACCAAAGTGGCTCCCACTAACTTTCATAAAGTCAGATTTCGGTGGGCCTTAAATCGGCTAGGGTTTCGCACGTAACCTCTTGATGAGGTGTGGGGCCCACCACTGAGGGAGGTCATCCAATGAACAGAAGGGACACCATGGCAATGATGTGTATTCAGCCATGGTGTACGTAAGAGCCACTGTCGAATGAGCATGGGTCAAGTACTTATGAACCATGTACGCAGCACATCACACATCCAAACATCTCATGTAGGGATAAATTGATCCAATCAATTAATTATTTGTAAGTCCCATTGGAAGCCCATTAAAAATACATAATATTAACCATTAATAATATCTAGGTATATGGGCTGAATTAGGGTTACCCAGCTCGGCCCATATAGTTTTATCCTTTGAAGTGGGCTTTTAGCAATTTTAACTATTTAAAACTGGGCCTTTACAGGTTGGGCCGAATTAATCATTTAATTAAATATCAATCCTCAAGCCCATTAGTGGGAAAATTGAGGCTGACTTTCAGCTTTGATTAAACCATAGATTTGGTCCAAACAGTTTGAACCAATCTTGGTTCGAATGGGTCTAGGGTTTGATCTTTAATTAAATCTTTAATTCAAGAAAATAATCTGAAATTAAATAACTGATAAAAGAAAATCAAGAATCAGTTAAACAGGGCTGTTCACACATTCCATCCTGCAAAACAGAGGTTAGATCACAGATTGAAATTTCACAAACTACAAATCGCAGATTCTATGTCTCCCATCTGCGAAATCTCCCTTTCTGCGCTACCATCTTCGATCCAAAAATAAAAATAAACAGAAATCCTATTTCTATTAATAATTCATCAGATCAAATGCCTATACATTGAGTCTAAAAATAAAAAAAAAATTATTTACAGACCAAATGTAATAAATAAATTCAAGAAACTGCAAATCTTGCAGTTCTCCCTACGCAAACCAAGAATTCGATCTCCTCTTGTACGAACAGCCCATAGATCAAGAAAATCATATAGAACTATTCTAAATAATAATCAGATTTATATAAAATTAATTTTAGATTATTTGCCCATCAGTTTTGGGAACAAATTTCCCAAAACCCATATCTGCGCAAATTGGGTAGAATGCCTTCTCCCTATTTGCGCAGGTTCAGATCTGAAACAGAATGGTTCAAGATTTGAACCATGGCTCTGATACCACTGAAATGATAGGAAATCCATCACATGGATGCCCAAAGATTGTGGAATAAGGGGGCGAATTTCAAAAATTTTCTCTCGTTTCAACTGGGAATCGAATTCCCTATTTAGAAAATCATATTGTCAATGATCATTCTTGAACCATAAACTGAACCAGATCTGAACCAAAAGGAGTAGGGAGAGATAATACCTGATATAGAGAAGTAGTATCTCCCAATGGAGGTGTTCACGCCCAAGGAAGGATCCAAAATCTGCTCCCACTGAAGATGGCGCAGTGCAGGGTGGAGCAGAATCAACAGTGTTCTTCCAAAAGAACTTGACCCTTCTCAAAAATCACCTGGACGGCTTGTGAATACAACTCCCACTAATATTTTCTCCAAAAGATTGGTATCAAGATCCAATCTTGATATCTCCCAAGAACTGGAGATCGAACTGCTGTAGGCGGCTACTGCAGGAAGGAGGCGGCAAGAGAGTATTTGCAGGGTGCAGATTCTCTCTTCTTGTAATCTCAGCTCTATAAACAAGAGTGTATAGCTTGCATGTCTAAAGGTTGCCGCCCCCTGTTCCTTTTATAGACTTAAAGGGATCAGCTCCTAATCCCATTAGGAGTTGCTAATCCAAATCAGGTACTTGCACTTAGGTCCAATCAGGTACTAGCCGGAGTCCCACACTTTCCACGTGTTTCTTAAACACTTTCAGGGACAGTGGCTTAGTCAATGGGTCTACCACATTCTCCGCTGATGCTACCTCTTAATATCATCCTCCCGTAGGTCCAGTGTTGTCATACAACTGTGGAATGGGTGATGTGCTGAATTCCAAATTCAGGAATGAACACCTTCATTCATAAGGCAGCCTCACTTACGGCAATGTGTTCGGCTTGTGTTGTGGACTGTTAATTTGCTACTTAGGACCCCTATTTGCTGACATTCAGGAAATAGCACACGATCCTATTGTGAAAACATATCTAGATATAGACTTTCTATCAGCTGGATTCGACTGGAAATCGGCATCAGTATACCCTTGGATCTCTAATGAATTACCATCGAATACTAGACAAAACTCTTTTGTCCTTCGAAGGTACTTAAGTATGTTTTTCACAGCAGTCCAATGCTCCTACCCTGGGTTGGCCTAAAATCTGCTTACTACACTCACTGCTTGAGTAATGTCAGGATGAGTGCACAGCATGGCATACACGATGCTCCTTATGGCAGAGGCATAGGAAACGTCTTTCATGCCATCAATCTCCTCAGAAGTTTTGGGAGACATCTTTTTGGAGAGAGTGACTCCGTGCCTGAAAGGAACATTTCCTTTCTTGGAGTTTTTCATGTTGTATCTTTTGACTATTTTGTCAATGTAGGCAGATTGGGATAATCCTATTATCTGCTTCGATCTATCTCTATAGAGTCGAAGACCCGGTATATAGGAGGCTTCTCCAAGATCTTTCATGGAGAATTGCTGTGAAAGCCATACTTTCATTGTAGTCAACATTCCTACAACATTCCCAATGAGTAGAATGTCATCTACATATAGAACCAAGAAGGTAACATTATCTCCACTGTACTTCCAGTAAACACAGGGTTCATCCGGATTCTGCTCAAAGTCAAATGATTTGACAGCAGAGTCAAAACGGATGTTCCAACTTCTAGAAGCTTGCTTAAGTCCATAAATGGATCTATTGAGTTTACATACCATGTTATCCTGACCCGTAGCTATGAAGCCTTGCAGCTACTGCATATAGATATCTTTAGTAAGATCTCCATTCATGAATGTAGTTTTGACATCCATTTGCCAAATCTCATACTCATGGTATGCTGCTACATCTAGCAGGATCCTAATGGATTTAAGCATGGCCATAGGTGAAAAGGTTTCCTCATAATCGATGCCCTCTTTCTGAGTGTACCCTTTCGCCACCAGACGAGCTTTGAAGGTCTCAACCCTTTCATTGGGGCCCTTCTTCCTCTTGTAAATCCATTCGCAATCGATTTCTTTTACCTCGGAGGGTGGATCTAGTAGAGTCCAGACTCCATTGGTCTCCATTGAGTCTATCTTTGCTCTCATGGCCTCCACCCACTTCTGGGAATCTATGTCCAACATAACTTCCGCGTAAGTCATGGGATCCTCCTCACTAGTCAAGGTTTCCACCAGGTAACTATCCTAGTCATAACCATAACGGACTGGTGGCCTGGATACCCGAGTGGATCTTCTAGTTTGGTCACTACCTAGAACTTGTGGGACATCTCCCACTGCTCCTGAGCTCTCCTCATCAAGAACAACTTCCTGACGATGGGTGTCCAGGATGTAATTGGTTTCCAAGAATTGTTCATTTCGACTGCAAAACACATTCTGCTCACTTGGGTCATGAAATAGGTAACCTACAGTGCCTTTTGGGTAGCCTACAAACAGGCAACGACTAGTCTTGGATTCCAACTTGTCTGTACTCATTCTTTTAACGTGTGTTGGACAACTCCAAATCTTCAAGTGTCTCACACTTGGTTACTTTCTGGTCAAAAGTTCATATGGAGTGTTCGGAACCGATTTGGTTGGAACCCGATTCAGCACGTAAATCGTAGTCTCTAATGCATAACCCCAAAAGGATGTGGGTAACTTTGAGTGTATGAGAAGCGACCGGACCATATCCAATAAGGTCCTATTCCTCCTCTCTGAAACACCATTAAGTTGTGGTGTAGCAGGAGGAGCTAATTGTGATACTATCACATTGTCCTTTAAGTAGTCCCTGAATTTGTCAGAGAGATGCTCGCCACCTCGATCTGATCGAAGGGCTTTAATTTCTCTCCCTAACTGTGTCTTGACCTCTTGTCTAAACTCTTTGAACTTTTCAAAGGATTCAGACTTGTGTCTCATTAGTACACGTAACCATATCGCGAGAAATCATCTGTGAAGGTGATGAAATACACGTGTTGATTTTGTGTACTAATACGCAAGGGACCACATACATCAGTATGTATTAGGTCAAGTGTGCCTGTACATATTTCAGATTTACCGTTAAATGGTTGTTTCATCATCTTGGCTTGTAAGCAAGGCTCACAGTGTTAGACAGTATTGTATGCCCTTAGCTTCAATCGGATTTGATGTACTTTTGTTATTTAGTGGAAATAAATTAAAGGGCATGTTTGATTCATGTTGTTTGGTATAATTCTATGTAAGACCCTAAAACTGGACACTTATAGAAACTTGTGTTAGTTTTAAATGTTCACAGCCATTGGATAAGTCTGGGGAGATTTAACCTGCCAAGGCTGATACTGATGTGCCACCAAGTCTTGGGATGGCTTGTTTCGGCCATCAGGGTAAGATCCAAGGCACATGCAGTATGGGATTGCTTGAACCCTTGAACTAGACCAGATTTTCAGTATTGCCCTAAACCATGGAGACAGATGGGCAAAACCGGAAAGTTACACCTGACCCCTAGACTCGATTATGACACATCACTAGGTGTCGGATCGGGCTGTCTTTGATGTGTCAATCAGTGAGATCCTTAGTGGGGGTCAAAACCTAGACATGTTGGGGCAGTTTGAGAATTCATCTGAGTGAGTGGTCATAGTGACAGGATCAGCCCCTTTGTCGAACAATGGTAATGATCGGGAATGCACTCTCTCTGATGGAAACCAAACTGCCGGCAATTGATTTCAATCGTTGGAATTTTGTTTTGCAAAATTAAGAAATATATATGTATATGTACGGTTTCAAAAGATTTGCAAAAGGTTTTAATTCCCGGGATCCATGTGAGTATAGAGTGCGGCACTGTTCCTTGCAGCCGAGAGAGAGGTCTTCTCTTGTCGGGCAGTGCTTGATCATTAAGGGCTGAGAGGTTAAGTGTAAGACCATTTAGGATAATACCTAATGGGCTAATCTTGCACCTGCACACAGTCCCTGGGTTTTTATATGATGACTTGGCCCAGGGACCACTTAATGTAAGTGTTGGGCCCATAGGGTCCATGTGATGGGCTCAAGGGGGTCATTGAGTCTTTCAGTGAATTTGACTGGGCCTTGTAATAAAGGCTAGGCCGAACCCATGTGGCTGGTTTGTAGATCAATGCTTGGGTCCCACGCAATACAAAGAAGCCCAATTGAGCAGCAGGTTGGAAACTAGTTAAACGCTGAACACTTGATGGGCCAAAAGCCCATTTCGAACTGGGCTGATATGATCACCAGTTCATAGGGCAAATCTGAGATTAGTGTTAGTAAAAGGATTGGGTCTTTGACCTTATCCACTCTAAGAGACCAAATTCAAATTACATTTGAATCTGGTAACCTCCTAATAAGTTCAGGAGTTAACTAACATAATCTGCAGATAGGATTAAGATTAACCTCTATCCAAATACTGATTTGGATTGGGATAACTCCCAAAAGATTGGGAGGTTTCTTAATCAAGAATAAAGAGGAGAAAAACCTAGCAGAAATATCAGATTTCGAACTAAGGGGTTTGAGTAAGCAAGAAACACATCCTGCAATCTGAGATTTGATCTCTCACAGACTCCAGAGAGAAGAGATAGTTCTGCCCTCTTCGTCCCTGGACTTCTCCTCCTTCAGCCACCGCCACTACCTGTTGGAAGATTGGATCTTTGCAGCAATAGGAAGTCAAGAAAGCAGTTCTTGACAATAGTCTTGCAAGATAGACAAAAGGATTCGGTGTTCAAGGTTTCCAGAGGGTTCTTATAAAGAATCCAGTGTGTAGGACGCACCTTGCTGGTTCCGTTCCATCCACAGCTATGTCATCTTTAGCAGGAGTGGATCTTGGTTACTTCTTTGGGCGTGAACACCAACTTTGGGAGATATTATTTCTTCGGATCAGGTATAATCCTTCTTGTTTCCTTTTGGTTCAGATCTGGTTTGTTTATGGTTCAAGTAGGATCCTTGAGTAATGTATTCTAAATTTAGGGAATATGATTCCCATATGGAAGAAGGTAGGAAATTTTTTTTGAAATTCGCCCCCCATTCCGCACCCTTCTTGGCATCCATTAGATGGATCCTACCATTCTTTCAGTGGTATCAGAGCCATAGGTTTGAATCTTGAACCAAAAGAAAGTCAGATCTGCGCAGATTGCTTTCTTTTTTTTTCAAGAAATGGTTTCTTGTTAAAGGCGTTTGATCTGAAATTAATTTTGTTAAATCCAAAAATTTATTTAGAATTGTTCTTTATTTATTTTTGATTTAATGGACTGTTCGAACCTGGAGATCGCAGTGCAGATTTAGCGCAGATAGTCTGCGCACCCTTTTTCTTCCTTTTATTATTATTCGGTCTGTAAATAATTTTTTTTCTAGACTGATTGTATAGGATTTGATCAAGAATGTAATTAATTCATAGAAATAGGATTTCTGTTTTTTATTTATTTTCTTGATTAAAGAAGAAGGAAGAAGATGGCGGCACTGGAGATTTGCAAATGGAGAAATTGCATACTGCGATTTATAGTTTATGAAACTGTAACTTTTGTGATTAACCTCTGTTTTGCAGGTGGTACGTACAGTCCATATTTTTTATTTGTGATTGTCTAAAATCAAAAAAATTATTAATTTCAGATCTCTCATGAATTAATTCTTGAATTGAAAATCAGTTTTGGACAATTTCAGACTAGATTGGACCAAAACTGTTTTGACCAAATCTGAGATTCGAAAGGGGCTGTTTTTCAGTCCATATTTCTCACATTGGTTATTCCAAATCTGATGTTCAATTACAGGGATTAATTCGGCCCACTTGTAAAGCCCTGTTTTAAAGGGTTAAAACTGCAAAAGACCATTATTGTGAGAAAAGCTATATGGGCCGAACTGCTAACTGCTATTCAGCCCATACACCTAGTAAACATTAATTGTTAATGCTTTAGGTTTTTTAAATGGGCTATTCGATGGGCTTTACAACAGTTAATTGATTGGATCAATTCTTCCTTTACATGTGATGTTTGGATGTATGATGTGCTGCGACCATGGGCCATAAGCACTTGGCCCATGTTAATTCGTTAGTGGCTCTTGCGCACACCATGGCTGAATGCACATCATTGCCATGGTGTCCCTTAAGGTCATTGGATGACCCCTCTCCACTTGGTGGGCCCCACAACCCTTAAAAGGGATGCGTACGGAACCCCTAGCCGATTGAGGGCCACCAGAAATCTGGCTTTATGAAAGTCAGTGGGAGCCACTTTGGTTTGACCTAAATTAGAACTAGGGCATAATTTTGTTCCCTCCAGCAAATATGAGTGTGTGTGATAGGGAGATCCATTTGATGGACTCTCTGAAGGCCTTCCGTTATTAGCGCAACGATGGGTCCATCAGTAATGAGGAAACGCACCATAAAATTGGGCTATCCATTTGCTGTTGGATCTGTTAGAGTGTTTCATTAGATGATAGGGGTGTCATAGACCGATGTGGGTGGGGCTTCACCAGAAAATGGGAACTCTCTCACGGTACCTTGGCGTAACCTGAATATGATGGGTATGCACTCACTGGACAGAAAGGTTCACCTGAAAACGACTCTGAACCTTGTCTGACAGAGGCCAAAGGGAAACCCATCTGATGAGTGGATATGATCCGTCACAGAAAAGTGGTGGGGTTATGCAGCTGAAACAGTTGGCTTCACGCACCTTATGTGATTTCCCACATTTCTAGAGACATTCCATCATCTCCATCACTGAGAAGGGAGGGAAAATCTCAGAGATGAATAAATGGGAATGGAACATAGATTAAAAGCCATATCTATGTAGGTAACATGAATCAAATTAAGGTTGTGGACTAACGTCTTTGCTATTTTATCAAAAAATGGCAATCGGTCAATTTGCAAAGCTCCTAGACGATAACAAGCTTAAGGGCCCAAACTATGCTGATTGGTACAGAAATCTTATGCTGGTCCTAACTTCTGAAAAGTTAGATAAGGTGGTGAAAATTCCTACCCCAGAACGTCCGGGTGATAGGGCTTTTGAGGGCTGTAGGAGGGACTACCAAGATTGGGAGGATAAGAACTCCCTAGCCCGCTGCTTTGTCATTGCCTCATTAGACAACTCAATACAGAGGCAGTTTGATCAGATCAAACTAGCCAAGGATATATTGGACAATCTAAGAACAATGTATGAAGAGCAGAACCGTTATACTCGACAAAAGGTCCTGAAATTGTTCATGACCGTGTAGATGTCCAAGGGGCAGAAAGTTCATGACCATTGTCTTTGGATGATGGGATACATTAATGAACTTGAAGCTCTTGGATCCGGGCTAGATCTTGGCACGCAAGTGGATGCCATCCTGAATTCTTATCCCTCTTCCTTCAATGCGTTCACTATGAAGTACAATATGAATAAGCTGAATGTTAGCGTCCAGGAACTCAGCAATATGTTGCTAGGGCCGAGGATCTTTTAAAGAAGGATGAGCCTGTGGTTATGCTTGTTGAAGCTAACAAATTGGGCAAGAAAAAGAGAAAGGCAAAGAAGCCCCCAGAAGAAAGCTACCAAACCCAAGAAGCAGAAGAAAAACAAGGCATCTGATGTCTGTCACTTCTGCAAATAGACCGGCCACTGGAAGAGGAACTGTCCTACATACTAGGAATCTAAGAAAGGTAACATCGAAACTTGTGTCATAGAAACTAATATGTTAGTTACTTCTGTGTCCTGGTGTGTTGACTCTGGGGCTTCAATTCATGCGTGTAACTCACTGCAGGGTTTCAAAGTTAGCAGAAGACTGAGTGATGGTGAAGTGACACTATTCTTGGGAACGACTGCAAGTGTTGCAGCTGCGGCTATAGGAACCATAGAATTAGTTTTTAGAGAAGGAGTCCTTGTACTTAAAGATTGTCTTTATGTACAGAACTTGAGAAGAAATTTAATTTCTGTTTCTAAACTGTGCTGATGGATATATTGTTTATTTTAGTAATGTGATTACTGTTAAACGGAATAATAAATTCATCGCATGTGGGGAACTGGAGAATGGTCTCTATGTTCTACATCATTCTCTAGAAACTAACCTAACCGAAACTACGTCGGTTGAAAACCCAAGAAAAGGAATCATGATACAATTAATCCCACATGCCTCTGGCATTACCGACTTAGCCATATCGGCATTGATCGAATCACAAGACTAGTAAAGAATGGTCCTTTGGATTTTCTAACCGTAGAAAATCTTCCCACTTGTGAGCCTTGCCTTCAAGGTAAGATGACTAAGCGGCCATTTGACGGTAAGCCTGAAAGATCTGGAGGCACACTTAACCTAATACATACTGATGTATGTGGTCCCCTGAGTGTTAGGACATGGAATCAACACGTGTACTTCATCACCTTTATAGATGATTTTTCACGATATGGTTATGTGTACCTAATGAGACACAAGTCTGAGTCCTTTGAAAAGTTCAGAGAGTTCAGACAGGAAGTCGAGAAACAGTTAGGGTGAGAAATTAAGGCCCTTCGATCGGATCGAGGTGGCGAATATCTCTCTGACGAATTCAAGGACTACTTAAAGGACAATGAGATAGTGTCACAACTAGCTCATCCTGCTACACCACAACTCAACAGTGTTTCAGAGAGGAGGAATAGGACCTTGTTGGACATGGTCCGGTCACTTCTCGTATGCTCAGAATTACTCACATCCTTTTGGGGATATGCATTAGAGACTGCTATCTACGTGCTGAATCGGGTTCCAACCAAACCAGTTCCGTAAACTCCATATGAACTATGGACTGGAAGGAATTCAAGTGTAAGACACTTGAAGATTTGGGGTTGTCCTGCACACATTAAAAGAACAAGTGTGGACAAGTTGGAATCCAAAACCAGTCGTTGCCTATTTATAGGCTACCCAAAGGATTCAGTGGGTTATCTATTCTATGACCCAAGTGAGCAGAAAGTGTTCTGCAGTCGAAACGCCCAATTCTTAGAATCCGAATACATCATGGACACTCACCGTCAGGAAATAGTTCTTGATGAGGAGAGCTCAGGAGCAGTGGGAGATGTCCCACAAGTTCCAGGTAGTGACCAACCTAGATGGTCCACCCGGGTATCTAGACCACCAGTTCGATATGGTTATGACCAGGATACCTACCTGGTGGAAGCCTTGACTAGTGAAGAGGATCCCGTGACTTACGCGGAAGCTATGTTAGACATAGATTCCCAGAAGTGGGTGGAGGCCATGAGAGCTGAGATGGACTCGATGGAGACCAATGGAGTCTGGACTCTAGTAGATCTGCCCTCCAGGGTAAAAGCAATTGGTTGCAAATGGATCTACAAGAGGAAGAAGGGCCTCGATGGTAGGATTAAGACCTACCAAGCTCGCTTGGTGGTGAAAGGGTATACTGGAAAAGAAGGCATCGATTATGAGGAAACCTTTTCACCCGTGGCCATGCTTAAATCCATTAGGATTCTTCTAGCTGTAGCAGCATACCATAACTATGAGATTTGGCAAATGGATGTCAAAACGCGTTCCTGAATGGAGATCTTAATGAAGATATCTATATGCAACAGTCATTGCTGCTGGTTAGGAACACATGGTATGTAAACTCAATAGATCCATATATGGACTTAAGTAGGCTTCTAGGAGTTGGAACATCTGTTTTGATTCTTCCGTCAAAACGTTTGACTTTGAGCTGAATCCGGATGAGCCCTGCGTTTACAAGAAGTCCAGTGGGGATAAGATTACTTTTTTAGTATTGTACGTGGACGATATCCTACTCATTGAGAATGATGTAGGAATGTTGACTTCGGTCAAGGTATGGCTGTCATAGCAGTTTTCCATGAAAGATCTTGGAGAAGCTTCATACACACTGGGTCTTCGACTCTATAGAGATTGATCGAAGTGGATAATTGGATTATCCTAGACTGCTTACAACAAAATTGTCAACAGGTACAGCATGGAAAACTCCAAGAAAGGAAATGTTCCTTTCAGACATGGAGTAACTCTCTCCAAGAAGATGTCTCCCAAGACTTCTGAGGAGATTGAGGGCATGAGAGACATTCCCTATGCCTCAGCCGTAGGGAGCATCATGTATGCCATGCGATGCACTCGCTCGGACATAGCTCAAGTGGTGAGTGTGGTAAGTAGATTCTAGGCTAACCCAGGGCAGGAGCATTGGACTGCTGTGAAGAACATACTTAAATACCTTCGAAGGACAAAAGAATTTTGTCTGGTATTCGATGGTAGTTCACTACAAGTTCTGGGGTATATCGATGCCGATTTCTAGTCGGATCCAGATGATAGAAAGTCTACATCTGGGTATGTTTTCACGATAGGATCGTGTGCTATTTGCTGGAAAAGCAGCATACAGGGGTACACTGCAAACTCCACAACCGAGGCTGAGTACATTGCCACAAGTGAAGCTGCCAAGGAAGCCGTGTGGATGAAGAAATTCATACACGAATTGGGAGTGATTCCGTCCAACACATCACCCATCCCGTTGTTGTGTGACAACAATGGAGTGATCGCCCATGCTAAAGAGCCTCGGGCCCACTCGAAGTCAAAGCACATCGAGAGGAAGTACCATGTACTGTGGGAGATCTTTGGTAGAGGGGACGTCCTAATTCAGAAGGTAGCATCAGCGGATAATGTGGTAGACCCATTGACTAAGCCACTGACATAGAAGGTGTTAGACAGTCTTGTATGCCCTTAGCTTCAATCGGATTTGATGTACTTTTGTTATTTAGTGGAAATAAATTAAAGTGCACGTTTGATTCATGTTGTTTGGTATAATTCTATGTAAGACCCTAAAACTGGACACTTATAGAAACTTGTGTTAGTTTTAAATGTTCACAGCCATTGGATAAGTCTGGGGAGATTTATCTTGCCAAGGCTGATATTGATGTGCCACCAAGTGTTGGGATGGCTTATTTTGTCCATCAGGGTAAGACCCAAGGCACATGCAGTATGGGATTGCTTGTACCCTTGAACTAGACCAGATTTTCAGTATTGCCCTAGACCTTGGAGACAGATGGGTAAAACCGGAAAGTTACACCTGACCCCTAGACTCGATTATGACACATCACTAGGTGTCGGATCGGGTTGTCTTTGATGTGTCAATCAGTGAGATCCTTAGTGGGGGTCAAAACCTGGACATGTTGGGGCAGTTTGAGAATTCATCTGAGTGAGTGGTCATAGTGACAGGATCAGCCCCAATCGTTGGAATTTTGTTTTGCAAAATTAAGATATATATATGTATATGTACGGTTTCAAAAGATTTGCAAAAGGTTTTAATTCCCGGGATCCATGTGAGTAGAGAGTGCAGCACTGTTCCTTGCAGCCGAGAGAGAGGTCTTCTCTTGTCGGGCAGTGCTTGATCATTAAGGGCTGAGAGGTTAAGTGTAAGACCATTTAGGATAATGCCAGATGGGCTAATCTTGCACTTGCACACAGTCCCTGGGTTTTTATAAGATGGCTTGGCCCAGGGACCACTTAATGTAAGTGTTGGGCCCATAGGGTCCATGTGATGGGCTTAAGGGGGTCACTGAGTCTTTCAGTGAATTCGGCTGGGCCTTGTAATAAAGGCTAGGCCGAACCCATGTGGCTGGTGTGTAGATCAATGCTTGGGTCCCATGCAATACAAAGAAGCCCAACTGGGCAGCATGTTGGAAACTAGTTAAACACTGAACACTTAATGGGCCAAAAGCCCATTTCAAACTGGGCTGATATGATCACCAGTTCATAGGGAAAATCTGAGATTAGTGTTAGTAAAAGGATTGGGTCTTTGACCTTATCCACTCTAAGAGACCAAATTCAAATTAGATTTGAATCTGGTAACCTCCTAATAAGTTCAGGAGTTAACTAACTTAATCTGCAGATAGGGTTAAGATTAACCTCTATCCAAATACTGATTTGGATTGGGATAACTCCCAAAAGATTGGGAGGTTTCTTAATCAAGAATAAAGAGGAGAAAACCCTGGCAGAAATATCAGATTTTGAACTAAGGGGTTTGAGAAAGCAAGAAGCACATCTTGCAATCTGAGATTTGATCTCTCACAGACTCCACAGTGAAGAGACAGTTCTGCCCTCTTTGTCCCTGGACTTCTCCTCCTTCAGCCGCCGCCACTACCTGCTGGAAGATTGGATCTTTGCAGCAACAGGAAGTCAAGAAAGCAGTTTTTGACAATAGTCTTGCAAGATAGACAAAAGGATTCGGTGTTGAAGGTTTCCAGAGGGTTCTTGTAAAGAATCCAGTGTGTAGGACGCACCTTGCTGGTTCCGTTCCATCCACAGCTGTGTCATTTTCAGAAGGAGCGGATCTTGGTTACTTCTTTGGGCGTGAACACCAACTTTGGGAGATATTATTTCTCCGGATCAGGTATAATCCTTCTTGTTTCCTTTTGGTTCAGATCTGGTTTGTTTCTGTTTCAAGTAGGATCTTTGAATAATGTATTCTAAATTTAGGGAATATGATTCCTAGTTGGAAGAAGGTAGGAAATTTTTTTTGAAATTCGCCCCCCATTCCATACCCTTCTTGGCGTCCATTAGATGGATGCTACCATTCTTTCACACAGATGGGAAGATCTTCTACAGTTAGAAAATCTAAAGGACCATCCTTTACCAACCTTGTGATTCGGTCAACACCGATGTGGCGAAGTCGGTAATGCCACAGACACGTGGGATTAACTGAATCACTGGCTCTCTTCTTGGGGTTTTCAGCCGACGTAATTTCGGTTATGTTGGATTCTAGAGAAGGATGTAGAACATAGAGACCGTTCTCCAGTTCCCTATATGCGATGAATCTACTATTTCTTTTAATAATAATCGTATTACTAAAGAAGACAGAGTAACCATTTGTACACAGTTTTGAGACAAATCAAATTTCTCTATAAATTTTGTACGTAAAGACAATCTTTCAGTACAATTGTTCATTCTCTAAAAATTAACTCCACGGTTCCTATGGTTGTGGCTGCAATAGTTATACTAGTCCTCAAGTAGAGTGTGACTTCTCCTTCACTCAGCCTTTTGCTTACCTTGAACCCCTGCAGTGAGTTACACGCATGAGTTGAAGTCCCGAAGTCAATACACCAGGATGCAGAAGCTACCAATAAATTGGTTTATATAACACAAGTTTTGAAATTACCTTTCTTGGATTCTAGGTAGGCAGGACAGTTCCTTTTCCTGTGGCCGGTCTTCTTGCTGAAGTGATAGGCATCTGATGCTTTTTCTTTCTTCTGTTTCTTAGGTTTGGCAGCCTTCTTCTGGGGCTTTCTCTTTGCCTTCCTTTTCTTGCCCAATTTGCTAGTTTCAACAAGCATGGCAATGGGCTCATCCTTTTTAATAAATTCTTCGGCTCTCTGCAACATATTGCTGAGTTCCTGCAAGCTGACATTCATCTTGTTCATATTGTAGTTCATGATGAATGGATTAAAGGATGGAGGCAGAGAGTTGAGATTAGCATCAATCTGTGTTACCAGATCTAGCCCGGATCCAAGAGCCTCCAGTTCATTGATATAACCCATCATCCGGAGACAATGGTCATGAACTTGTTGGCTCTTGGACATCTACGTGGTCATGAACTGTTTCAAGACCTTCTGCCGAGTAGAACGATTATGCTCTTCTACATTGTCTTGAGACTATCCAATACGTCCTTGGCAAGTTCGATCTGATCGAACTGCCTCTGAATTGGATTGTCCAAGGAGGCAATAATATAGCAGCGGGCAAGGGAGTTTTTCTCCTCCCATTCTTGGTATTCTCTTCCACGGGCCTCAGAAGCCCTATCTCTCGGACGATCCGGGGTAGGATTCCTTGCTACCTTATGTAACTTTTCAGAGGTTAAGACCAACATAATGTTCCTATACCAGTCGACATAGTTTGGGCCCTTAAGCTTGTTGTCGTCAAGAAAGCTTTGCAAAAGATCTGTTGGCCATTTTCTAATAAAAGAGCAAACATCAGTCCAAAACCTAATTTGATTCATGTTCATTACATAGATACGGATTTTAATCTACGTTCCATTTCCATTTATTCATCTCTGAGATTTCCCTCCTTTCTTAGTGATGGAGACTACGGGTTGTCTCTAGAAATGTGGGAAATCACATAGGGTGCATGGAGCCAACTATTTCAGCTGCATAACCCCACCACCTTTCTATGAAGGATCATATCCGCTCATCATATGAGTTTTCCCTTTGGCCTCTGTCAGACAAGGTTCAGAGCCATTTTCAGGTAAACTTTTCTGTCCAGTGAGTGCTTACCTATTATATTCATGAACGCCAAGGTACCGTGAGAGAGTTCCCATTTTCTAGTGAAGCCCCTCCCACATCGGTCTATGACGCCTGTATCATCTTATGAAACACTTAAACAAACCCAACAGCAAATGGATAGCCCATTTTCTGGTGCGTTTCCTCATTACTGAAGGACCCATCCTCATGCTAATGATGGAAGGCCTTTAGAGTGTTCATCATATGAATCTCCCTATCACTTGCACTCATATTAGCTGGAGGGAACAGTTATTACGCCCTAGTTTGTTTTAGGTCAAACCAAAGTGGTTCCCACTGACTTTCATAAAGTCAGATTTTGGAGGGCCTTAAATCGGATAGGGTTCCACACGTAACCTCTTGATAAGGTGTGGGGCCCACCACTTAGGGAGGTCATCCAATGACCAAAAGGGACACCATGGCAATGATATGCATTCAGCCATGGTGTGCGCAAGAGCCACTATCGAATGAGCATGGGCCAAGCACTTATGGCCCATGTACGTAGCATATCAGACATCCATACATCTCATGCAGGGATAAATTGATCCAATCAATTAATCATCTATAAGGCCCATCGGAAGCCCATTTTAAATCCATAATATTAACCATTAATATTATCTAGGTATATGGGCTGAAGTAGGGTTACCCAGTTCGGCCCATATAGCTTTATACTTTGAAGTGGGCTTTTGGCAGTTTTAACTATTTAAAACTGGGCCTTTACAGGTTGGGCTGAATTAACCATTTAATGAAATATCAATCCTCGGGCCCATTAGTGGGAAAATTAGGGCTGACTTTCTGCCTTGGTTAAACCCAAGATTTGGTCCAAACAGTTTGAACCAATCTTGGTTCGAATGGGTCTAGGGTTTGATCTTTAATTAAATCTTTTATTCAAGAAAATAATCTAAAATTAAAGAACTGATAAAAGAAAATCAAGAATCAGTTAAACAGGGTTGTTCGCACAATCCATCCGGCAAAACAGATGTTAGATCCTAGTTTACAGTTTCATAAACTGCAAATCGCAGATTGTATTTCTCCCATCTGCGAAATCTTCTTCTCTACAAAATCTCCCTTTCTGCGCTGCCATCTTTGATAAAAAAAAAAAATAGAAATCCTATTTCTATTAATGATTACATCAGATCGAATACGTATACATTCAGTCTATAAAATAAAAAAAAAATTATTTACAGACCAAATAAATAAATAAATCAAGAAACTGTGAATCTTGCAGGTTCCCTACGCAAACCACGAAATCGATCTCCTCTTGTACGAACCACCCATAAATCAAGAAAATCATAAAGAACTATTCTAAACAATAATCAGATTTATATAAAATTAATTTCAGATTATTTGCCCATCATTTTTGGGAACAAATTTCCCAAAACCCATATTTGCGCAAATCGGGTAGAACGCTTTCTGCCCATTTGCGCAGGTTCAGATCTGAAACAAAATGGTTCAAGATTTGAACCTGGTTCTGATACCACTGAAGGAATAGGATATCCATCACATGGATGCCCAAAGATTGCGGAATAAGGGGCGAATTTCAAAATGTTTTCTCTCCCTTTAATTGGGAATCGCATTCCCTATTTAGAAAATCATATTTTCAAGGATCACTCTTGAACCATAAACTGAAGCAGATCTTAACCAAAAGGAGTAGGGGGGGATTATACCTGATACAGAGAAACAGTATCTCCTAATGGAGGTGTTCACACCTAATGAAGGATCCAAAATCTGCTCCCACTGAAGATGGCACAGTGTAGGATGGAGCAGAATCAGCAGTGTTCTTCCAAAAGAACTTGACCCTTCGCAAGAATCAACAGGATGGCTTATGAATACAGCTCTAACCAATCTTTTCTCCAAAAGATTGGTATCAAGATCGAATCTTGATTACTTCTGTAGAAAGTAGGAGATCGAACTGCTGGAGGCGGCGGCTGTAGGAATGAGGCGGCAAGAGAGTATTCGCAGGGTTCAGATTTTCTCTTCTTTTGATTTCAGCTCTGAAGACAAGAATGTATTGACTGCATGTCTAAAGGCTGCCGCCCCCTCCTCCATTTATAATCTTAAAGGGATCAGCTCCTAATTCCATTAGCAGTTGGTGATCCAAATCATTTTTGGATTAGAAGTCCCTTTAAGTGATAGAGGATAACCCTTATCTTATCTGCAGATCCGATCAGTTGATCCATCTCAGAATTCGCCCCTTTAAGTGACTAATCAAATTAGCCCAATTCAAAATGGGCTTAGGGCCCATTTAAGGTTATGTATTCACTTAGCTTTCCTAACTACTGCCCAGTTGGGCTTCCTTGTATGGCATGGACCCAAACATTGATCTACACATCAGCCACATGGGTTCGGCCCAGCCTTTATTACAAGGCCTGGCCGAATACACTGTTATGGATAGTGCACCCCCTGAAAACCATCCCGTGGTCTCTATGGGCCGAACACTTACCCTAAGTGGTCCTTGGGCCAAGCCCCCTTGTAACCCCTAGGGACTGTGGGTAGATGCAAGATTAGCCCATCAGGTATTATCCTCAATGATCTTACACTTAACCTCTCAGCCCATAATGATCATACACTGCCCGACAAGAGAGGACCTCTCCCTCGGCTACAAGGAATAGTGTTGCACTCTCTACTTATATGGATCCTGGGAATTAAAAGCTTTTGCAAATCATTTCGAAATCATAATATATACTTTTATATGTCATATAAAATATATTTTGCAAAACAAATCTCAACGATTGAAATCGGCTGCCGATAGTCTTGGTTTCCATTAGTGAGAGTGCATCCCCAATCATTACCCTTGTCTGACAAAGGGGCTGATCTTGTCACCATGATCACCCACTCAGATGAATTCTCAGACTGTCCCAACATACCCAGGTTTTGACCCCCGCAAAGGATCAAATTGATTGGTATATCAAAGACAACCCAGTCCATACCCAGTGTAGTATCATAATCGAGTCTAGGGGTCAGGTGTAACTTTCCAATTTTGCCCATCAATCTCCAAGGTCCAGGGCAATACTGGAAATCTGATCCAGTTCATAGATTCAATTAATCGTACACTGTATGTGCTTAGGGTCTCACCCTGGCAGCTGAGATAGGCCACCCGAATCGACTTGGTGGCACCACAGTGTCAGCCTTGTCAGGATAGGTCTCCCCAGACCGACCCACTGGCTATGAACATTCTAAACTAACATGAGTCTCATTAAGTGTCCAGTTTAAGGGTATTACATAGAAACATACCAAGGGAACATGAATCAAATTTGCACTTTTATTCATTTACAATAAACTCATAAAGTACATCATCTTGATTGAAGCTAAGGGCATACAAAACTATTCAACACTTCTTACCTGGTTGAATTTCATATCTGCAGAAAACAAATAAAATACAAATTAAATCTAATAAAAATAAATTTGTAGGAAGGAAAAATTAAATTGGAAATTGAAGAACAAAGTGTAATTCTAAAACTAAAGAAAAAAATGGTTAGGATTCAAATCCAAAGGTGGCAGTATGGTGTTGGCGAACTGCAAGTAAGAACCAATCCTCTTGCCTAGGCGTCCTCCTCTTCCTCTACCCTTGAACTTCTCAAGATCAGCCTTCCTTCTTACTTGGGTGAATTAACCAACCCCTTCTACAGGGCCCCTGGGACCCTTTTTGTAAAGAAGGGTGGACACAACTAGAGATGGGAGGTGGCAACTGGGATTTAGCAAAGTTAGGGATGCCCTAGGGTTACTAATGGATGGGTAAGATGATTTTCGGGTGATCCTATGGCTGAAAATGGAAGGAGAGGGCACCAAATATTATGCATGGTTGAGATTTGGGCGCCCAGAAATGGAGGGTGTAGATTAGAACATCTAGGGTTGAACGGTTAAGATTAAAAGAATATGTGGTTGAAGGGATAGGAAATCCATCACATGGACGCCCAAGATTACGGAATAAAGGGGGCGAATTTCAAAATTTTTTCTCTCCCTTCAACTGGGAATCGAATTCCCTATTTAGAAAATCATATTTTCAAGGATCATTCTTGAATCACAAACTGAACCAGATCTGAACCAAAAGTAGGAGAGAAAGATAATACCTGATACAGAGAAATAGTATCTCTCAATGGAGGTGTTCACGCCCAAGGTAGAAACCAAAATCTACTCCCACTGAAGATGGCACAGTGCAAGGTGGAGCAGAATCAACAGTGTCCTTCCTAAGAACTTGATTCTTCCCAAGAATCACCTGGACGACTAGTGAATACAACTCCTACCAATCTTTTCTGCAAAAGATTGGAATCAAGATCCAATCTTGATTTCTCCCAAGCAATGGAGATCGAACTGCTATAGGCGGCGGCTGCAAGAAGGAGGCGGCTAGAGAGAATTTGCAGGGTGTAGAATTCTCTCATCTGTTGGATGTTGTGTCTAAAGGCTGCCGCCCCCTCTTCCTTTTATAGACTTAAAGGGATCAGCTCCTAATCCCATTAGGAGTTGCTAACCCAAATAATATCTGGATTAGAAGTCCATTTAAGATAAGGGATAATCCTTATCTTATCTGCAAATTAGATCAGCCAGTTCCTAATCTAATTAGGAAGTTTCCAAATCTAAATCTCATTTAGATCTTGGACTCTTTGAGTGGATAGGGTGTGGGCCCAATTTTATCAACTGATCTTATCTCAGAATTCGCCCCTTAAAGACTAATCAAATTAGCCCAGTTCAAAATGGGCTTAAGGCCCATTTAGGGTTATGTATTCATCAAGCCTTCCAAACTACTGCCCAGTTGGGCTTCCTTGTATGGCATGGGACCCAAACATTGATCTACACATCAGCCACATGGGTTCAACCCAGCCTTTGTTACAAGGCCTGGCCAAATACACTGTTATGGACAGTGCACCCCCTGAAAACCCATCAGATGGGCTCTATGGGCCCAACACTTACCCTAAGTGGTCCCTAGGCCAAGCCAGTTCACCACCAGGGAGTTCGCTCCCAAGCAGTTCGCCATATGCAGTTTGCCCCTAGGCAGTTCGCCACCAGGGAGTTCGCCCCCAGGCAGTTCGCCACCAGGGAGTTTGCCCCCAGGTAGTTTGCCACCAGACAACTCTCCATAGGCAGCTCGTCGCTTATAGAGAAGTTCATTACAGGAGTAGTTTGGCGTATCGCAGGAAGATCTCCTGCCTGACGACTTGGCGTAGACACTGACCCGCCGACTGACACAGGCGGCAACCTGACAACCTGACCCCGACACCGACCTGTCGACTGAGTAGGCACCACCCTGACAACCCAGCCCAGGTGCCGACCTGGCCACCTGACGCGAGCGCCAGCCTGACGACCTCGAGAAGTTCACCACTGTACCCCAGTTCTGACGGGATGTGATGAGTCTTACCGTTTGGAGGCTTTTCACCCACCTAACCCGCGAGGACTCCGATATATAAAGACCTCACCCCCCAAAGAGGAGGAGGATGGAAAAAAGGGAGGTAACCCCTGCTCTCTAGCTCTCTCATTTCTCCAATATCATCTTCAAAGCTCTCTACAATCAGAGTGCTAACTTAAGCGTCAGAGAGCCCCCGCCGGGAAAATACCCCCGGGTCCTCTGATTCAGTTCTCGCAGGTCCCTCAGCTCCCACCACCTACAAAGAGGAGGAAAAGATGGAGTTCTCATAGGTCCCTTAGCTCCCGCCACCAAAGAGGAGGAGAAGATGGAGTTCTCGCATGTCCCTCAGCTCCCACTACCTATAAAGGAAAGAAGACCACCTCATGCTGAGAGCAGTCGGGTTGCGCTGCACCAGGGAGCTCCACCATTCTCTAAGTCACAGACCGCCTAGTAGGGATCCACCACCAGGTAGCTCTCCACTAGGTAGTTCACTGCCAGGGAGCTCGCCACCAGGCAGTTCGCCACTAGGGAGCTCGCCACTAGGGAGCTTGCCGCTAGGCAGTTCGCCACCAGGGAGCTTGCCACTAGGGAGCTCACCACCAGGCAGTTCGCCACTAGATAGTTCGCCACCAGGCAGTTTGCCACCAGGGAGCTCGCCACCAAGCAGTTCGCCACTAGGGAGCTCGCCACCAGGCAGTTCGCCACCAGGCAGACAGTTCTCCACCAGGTAGTGCACCACCAAGCAGTTCACCACCAAGTAGCTCATCACTAAGGCACGTCACCACTGAGTCAAATAATGAAGTACTTAGCCAAAAAATTTTTACATCATAAAACATTGGTACGTGGCCAAAAATGGTTACATCAATTGGCGCCGCCTGTGGGAACATGCTACAAAAAGCTAAGTTCTCATCCTACAAAAGCTAAGTTCTCATCCTACCAAAGCTAAGTCCTCACTTTTTAGAAATTGAAGCTATCACTTTATAGTCTACATTTTTTATGAACTCAAAGACTATGCAGGGAGCTAATGGACTAAGTAGCTCTACCAACCTTACTTTCAACTCAGATAATGCCTCATCAATCCTCTCTACAAGGTCCCCCCATAAAGATGAGCTCTTTGTGGCTTCTGCGGGAGTTGGCGGCCAACAGACTACATAGGCGCCCTTACCAGTCGAGCCTTCCAAGGCTCCCGTGTGAGCTGGCAACCTAAAGTTAGTAGTGCTGCCCCCGAAGGTCGAGCTCCTAGTAGATTCTTGTAGGAGTGGGTGACCGGCATTACGAAGCTAATGCAGCACCATCATAGCTCGACACCTCGCAGGCCAAGCCTACGGGCCACATTACTACTTAAGACCCGGTCACCTCTCTGGCACAGGCAAAGTCAAAAAAGAGTAGACTACGAGTCACTCCCAAAGCCTACGGGCCACATTACTACTTAAGACCCGGTCGCCTCTTCGTCACGGGCAAAGTAAAAAAAGAGTAGACTACGAGTCACTCCCAAAGCCTACGGGCACATTACTATTTAAGACCCGGCCGCCTCTCCGGCACGAGCAAAATAAAAAAAGAGTAAACTACGAGTCACTCTCAAAGCCTACGGGCCACATTACTACTTAAGACCCGGTCTCCTATTCGGCACGGGCAAAGTCAAAAAAGAGTAGACTACGAGTCACTCCCAAAGCCTACGGGCCACATTACTACTTAAGACCTGGTCGCCTCTCTGGCACGGGCAAAAGTCAAAGAAGAGTAGACTATGAGTCACCCCCAAAGCCTACGGGCCACACTAGGAATTGGATCAGCACTTACGGGCCAAAAGAAATCTACTTCCTTCACTAAGTTACACTCAGCTTGGGAGTGGGGGGCTATTGATGAGGCCAGATTTGGCCCTCCAATGGAATTGTGACACGTGGCACCTCATGCCAACTAAGTATGGCCTCTAGGCAGCTCGCCACAAGGAGTTCGCCCCCAGCCAGTTCACCCCCAGGCAGTTCGCCACCAAGTAGTTCGCCATAGGCAGCTTGCCCCCATGCAGTTCGCCATAAGCAGTTTACCCCCAGGTAGTTCGCCATAGGCAGTTCGCCATAGGCAGCTCGCCACATGCAGCTCGCCATAGGCAACTCGCCATAGGGAGTTCATCCCCAGGCAATTCGCCCCCAGGCAGTTCGCCATAAGTAGTTTGCCTTAGGCAGTTCGTCACCAGTGAGTGCCACCAGGGAGTTTGCCCCCAGCCAGCTTGCCACCAGGGAGTTCGCCCCAGGCAGTTCGTCATAGGCAGTTTGCCCCTAGGTAGTTTGCCATAAGCAGTTCACCACCAGGGAGTTTGCCCCTAGGCAGTTCACCACTAGGGTGTTTGCCCCCAGGTAGTTCGCCAGCAGACAGCTCGCCATAGGCAGCTCGTCGCTTATAGAGAAGTTCGGTACAGGAGTAGTTTGGCATATCCCAGGAAGATCTCCTGTTTGACAACCTGGCCTAGACATTGACCCATCGACTGACACAGGCACCAACCTGACAACCTGGCCCAAACACCGACCCGCCGACTGACACAGGCGCCGCCCTGACAACCTGGCCCAGGCACCGACCTGGCCGCCTGACACGAGCGCAGCTTGACGACCTCGAGGAGTTCACCACCGTACCCTGGTTCTGACGGGATGTGACGAGTCTTACCGTTTGGAGGCTTTTCACCCACCTGACCCGCGGGGACTCCGGTATATAAAGACGTCACCCCCCAAAGAGGAGGAGGATGGGAAAAAGGGAGGTAACCCCTGCTCTCTAGCTCTCTCATTTCTCCAATATCATCTTCAAAGCTCTCTACAATCAGAGTGCTAACTTAAGCATTGGAGAGCCCCCGTTGGGAAAATACCCCCGGGTCCTCTAATTCAATTCTCGTAGGTCCCTCAGCTCCCACCACCAAAGAGGAGGAGAAGATGGAGTTCTCGCATGTCCCTCAGCTCCCACTGCCTACCAAGGAAAGAAGACCACCTCATGATGAGGTCAGTCGGGTTGCGCTGCACCAGGGAGCTCCACCATTCTCTAAGTCACAGACCACCTAGTAGGGAGTCCGCCACCAGGTAGCTCTCCACCAAGCAGTTCGCCGCCAGGGAGCTCGCCACCAGGCAGTTCGCCACTAGGGAGCTTGCCACTAGGGAGCTCGTTGCCAGGCAGTTCGTCACCAGTCAGTTCACCACCAGGGAGATCACCACTAGGGAGCTCGCCACTAGGTAGTTCACCACTAGACAATTCGCCACCAGGCAGTTCACCACCAGGGAGCTCGCCACCAGGCAGTTCGCCACCAGGTAGTTCGCCACTAGGGAGCTCGCCACTAGGGAGCTCACCACCAGGCAGGCAGTTCTCCACCAGGCAGTGCGCCACCAAGCAGTTTACCACCAAGTAGCTCATCACTAAGGTACGTCACCACTGGGTCAAATAACGAGGTACTTAGCCAAAAAATTTTTACATCACAAAACATTGGTATGTGGCTGAAAACGGTTACATCAGGGTGGCTAGGGTCATTAGCTATGGAGGAAAAGATTAGGCTAAAAAGGCTCCCTAGGGTTTGCTAATGCAAGGGGAGCATGGTAATATAATAGGATGGGCGCCAACTGGGTTTAGTAGATAGGAGGCGCTCTCCTGTCCTCAGTTCTTTACAGAAACACCCCTCTCTCAGCTAGACTTCACACCAGCTTCCCAAAAACTACATTTCAACCATGAAAAGTTCCTAGTTTTCTACATAATTTGCATAGAAACCCTCAGAGGACACATAATTGATTTTAACTAGGAAAAGGGTGCACTTTGACTAGTCTAAGGCCAAAAATACCCCTGAATTGATGCCCTTAAGGCATCAAAATGCAGAGTCATCAGTCATCTAGTCTGTCGGACGAATCTTTTCGGTCGGGCCTAATGAACTTTGCAAAATACTTTTAATTTCCCTATTGGACACTTCCACTTGACCATTTGTTTGGGGATGGTAGGGGGTTGCTATCTAATGGGTGATTCTGTATTTACGGAGCAAAGCACAGAATTGCGCATTAGTAAAGTGCAATCCCCCATCACAGGTGATTGCCTACGGACACCCAAACCTAGAGAAAATATTCTTTTAAACAAATCTCATGACAACTTTGTGATCATTGGTTCGAGTTGCCACCGCCTCAATCCATTTTAATACATAATCAATGGCCACCAAGATGTATTTGTGACCAGATGATGGTGGGAATGGTCCCATGAAATCAATACCCCACACATCAAATATTTCTACAACTAGAACAGGGTTAAGTGGCATCATGTCTCTACAGGACATATTCTCGATAGATTGGCATCTTAGGCAATCTTGGTTGCAGCTTTCTTTCCTGAAATAGCTTGGTTGCAGCTTTCTTTCCTTAAATAAACTCAGCCAATAAAAACCACTCTGTAGAACCTTGGTTGCAGCTTTCTTTCCTGAAAAGTGTCCCCCATAAGCGAGAGTGTGACAAAAGTTGGGGATGCTTTGATGTTTAGACTCGAGGACGCCACACCTGATTACTTGATCCGAACAAATATGAAATAGCTCAGGATCTTCTCAGAAGTAGTATTTGAGTTGAGAAAAGAATCTGTCTTTCTCATTCTTAGACCATCCCTTGGGAATTTTTCCTACTACTAAGTAATTGACAATATGAGCATACCACGAGGGAGCATTAAGAGAGACAACTAAGAGGTGCTCATCTGGGAAGGAATAGTCATGGACAGGCTTGCTTTTATTAATTTGAATTTGGGACAAATGGTAAGCTACCATATTTCTAAAAGCGTGTCGTTAACCACTTCGAAACACTAGTTTCAATATTTATAAATTTCTCAATTCTCAAAATAACTACAAAATGAAGTTAGTGGTGAGAAAGGGGTCGTATCCACAGGGAAGCGAGGGAAAAATTGTTACATACTTTAATCCAGACAAAATAACAAGATTTGAGATTGCATAAACACAAAATTCAATTAACTGAATTGGAATCCATTAAAATAAAATTCTAACAATGTTGTAAGTAAAAATTGCAGAAAAAATAAATAAATAACAAAAATAAAAAACTAAATAAAAAATCTACAACTCGGTTAGAGGTAGTAGTCTCTGGATCTATCCTTTGACCCTCGAACTCCTCGAGCTAGGCCTTTCATCTTACCTGGCCAAATTTCAGATCTGTAGAAAGGAAGACAAAAATTAATTGCAGAAATAAAATTAAAATTAGAAATTAAATAATGGAAAATAAAAACACACATAAAAAGTAAATCCAAAACTATGGGAAACTGGTTGGGATCTAGATCCAGAGGTGGCAGTAGTGGCTATGCGACAAGCAAGAAACCCTCCTCTTTCCTGGACATTCTCCTCTTCCTCTACCCTTGAACTTCTCAAGAACAGCCTTCTGTCTTACCTGGGGGCAGAATCCAACCCCTTCTTAGGTCCCCTAGGGTCCTTTTTATAGAGAAGGAATGATAGGTTAGGGATTAAAGAGAAAGAGAGGGACGGTAACTAGGTTTTTGTAGAAATATGGGTGCACTAGGGTTGAGTTAAGATTGTTCTAAGGTGATCCTAAGGTTGAGAAGAAAAGGAGAGGGCACCCAATATTATGTAGGGTTGAGATTTGGGCGCCTAGAATGGAGAGAGCATATTTGGGTGCCTAGAGCTGGAGAAATGTAATTGGTTGGTCTGATGTGGCACACTAAGGTGATTGGTTGAGGTCTAAGGAGTGAGGTGTAAAGCTATAATGCTGTCTAGGGAGAGATCTAAGGGTATGAGGGGTTGCTAAGGCTTGGATAGTTGAGATTAGAGAGAGGTTATTGTGAAAGTTGGGGATTTGCGGAGCAAGGAGTAGCTAGGAGATAAAGTGATGAGGGAAGGGCACCTAGGGCTTCAAAGAGAGAGTTATTTCATAGGAAAGGTGCCTATCTAGGTTTGCTAAGGAGAGGGGAGTATGCTAATACAATAGGAAGGGTGCCTTTCTAAGTTTAGCAAAAAAGAGGCACCCTCATGTGCTTAGTTTTCGATAGAAACACCCCCTCTCTCAAGTGGAATTCTCACTAGCTTTTCAAAATCTATAGAAAACTCTGTAAATTTTTCAGTTTTTACTCAAAATTTGCACAAGGGCCCTCAGAGGTCACAACATTGAATTTAACCAGAAAAGGGTATAGATTAGTCAGTCTAAGGTCTAAAATACCTCAAAAATGATGCCCCTAAGGCATCAAAATACAAAGTTATCATCCCACGCCGTACAAAGAGAGACAAGTTAGCTAGAAATTAATAAAGGGAGGTGAGCCACCTGCTTGATGGAACTGAAGCCCAAAGATTAATTAGATTAATCGGTATGGGCGAATTTAGATAGGGATATAGGTTTGAATAAGCAAGCAAGGATAAGAAGATAAGTCTTATCCACTTAAAGAGCCCAAATCCAAATAAAGATTTGTATTAGGAAGCTCCTAATGATTAGGAGTGCAGCTTTTTAAGCTATATAAATAGAAGAGGATGAACTACTCCAGATTTACACATTACTCTCAGTTCTCCCTCTCTCCTTCTGCCCTTGCCGCCTAACCCTAATTTGACCTCCATCTTGAACTAATAGAGATCAGTTCTGATTCTGATTTTTAGAAGAAAAATCAAATATAGTTTCGTGCTCACATCCCCTACTTGATCCAAGCCGTTGGATTGCAGTTCTTGCTGAATGCTGCATTGTTGAACCTACTTCATCTCAATCTGTGCCATCTTCAGTGCTGGTTTTGATACCTCTTTATGCGTGAACACCTACTCTAGGAGCTACACGTGTGGATTCCGTATCAGGTATTGCTCACTCTTTCTTTTGGTTTCAGATCTGGTCCGGTTTGGATCAAGAACGATCCTTGAAAAAATGCAATTTTTCTAAAATTGTGAATATGATTCCTGGAAGGGAGAAAATAATTTTTTGAAATTTCGCTCAGCCACCCTATGATGGATTTTCCCTTCCTTCAGATTTATCCAAGTATCGGCTTTCCTTTAACTAGAGATCCTCATAACTCACATGTACTACTACCTTTTGTGTGCCTCACTTAAATGACATGGTGATAGTGACATCACTATCTGGTGGGCGGCATCTCATTATACCCATGTGTCACCTTGTCGCATTTGTCCCTTCAACGCTAGGCACATAGGTGGCATCTGGACGCAGTTCTCAGTAGACCGGGATGCTGCAGTGATTGAGGGTTTATTATAAATCCGAGTGTGAGTGAACCTCATTGCCATTTCTGCTCAGGTTTGCATTGGCTCAAGTTAAGAACGGGTCCATCGCGCATGTGTGATGAACCCCGAGATTATTACAGTCCTACGATGTGCGCCGTAGGTTCATTACAGGTCTGCAGTGCACTGTGGGTTCATCGCAGTGGGAGGGTTGGCTACAGACTGATCGTGGGCATCCATGTGGTATCAACATGGTGTTTACTATGTTTTGAGGGTTTGTAGGAACACTATATTCCTACATTAGCCCCCTTGCTCATCGGTAAGTGGGAGCTTATCTATAAGCATTCTGCTTTTACGCTTACTCATAAGTCTTGCAATGGGTTCATTTGTGTGCATTGGGTTTGAGGATTTACCCTATTTTATGATTTTGTGTGAACAATTTGAGCTTGATTTTGAATTTTGTTAGTTCTCCTTTCTTGTTAATGAGTTGGAAGTCAATTGTTTAGGTGGTTGTGCATTTTGTGCTTTCGTGGTCTTGGGCGTGCATTGGGTATCTAATTTCTGGTGGGATTTCCTATATTCCCTGGTTTAGCCCCCTGTCTTTCGGTGATTTTCTTTTTGCCAATGGGCAATATTATGCCTCATTTATGCATCTTATCCCCCTGGCCATTGGCAAGAAGGGAATTAGTGAAAGACACTAGCGTTTCAATTGTTTATGTGGGCGACGAGCCCCTCTTTATGTGCCAGGTGGTTCTTTATGTGGGTTCGTAGTATTAGAAGGTTTTGTTGTAGGTGATTCGAAGTGCTGTGGGACAGTAACAACGTTTTTCCAATGTAAAGCTTCTCTATGTGCCAAGGTTAAGTTCTGTCTCTTGTGGTTTAGCCCCCTTGGCCATTGATAGGAAGGCGATTCCCAAGGAGCATTGATATCGACGATTCGGTACGAGTTGAGGGAAGCCTTTACTGTGTATCAGGAAAAGAGCATGTTTTTTTGATGCAGGTTCTTGATTTCGGTGGCCTATCATGTCCTCCGGGTGTTAATGGTTTGAGAAATTATTTTGTGTCAGCCATGTGGTGATCATCATTGGCGTGTTTGTTTTAACTGATGCAGCGCCATAAAGGATTTGATTTGTGCGTGTGGTTTTTTCGTATATAGATTCTATAAATTGGCGGCTTGATGACGTGTCTTTCTTCTTGGTTTAAATGCGCCACTTCGTCCCGCTTTGCAAGGGCTTAATCATAATTTTATTAGGGTTATTTTTTCATTAAGCTTCATTTGGGGCTACGTACTGGCATCTGTTCATCTTCTCTTGTGCCATTTGGTGTTTTGGTCATGAGATTACTCATTATAAATATCTGAGGTATTCAGGATACATCGTCTTCGGGCATTAGCCTTCTTGTGGTTGTCTTCGTATTCTGTTTGTGAGTTTGCTACTCTCGTGAAACCCACTTCCTTCTTCTTTTTCATCCCCTTCTTGTGTCATCTTATCTGTCTCTGATGGACTCTCGTCAGGGGAAGGTTAGTTATTCCTTTTTAGATTTTGTCAGGGAAGTTGACATGGCTGAGTTGTTGTCAAAGAGGGAGGCAGCCTTGGTCGCTAATGGTGGGGAGGGTTTCTGGCCTCTGTTGCCTATTTTTAGGGGTGTGGAGGGTATACTCGATCCTATCCATGGATCCAAACTAATGTGCCTCTGTGGACGTCCAGACTACTCCGTTACTTATAAGTGTCAGGACTAAGACCAATAGTTCTAGGTTGCATGTTGCAAGACTCTGGTCTTCTTAGGTTTGTCGACTGCTACATGAAGCTTGCCGGTAGGGAGGGGGTGAAGTATGTTCCTCATTTTCTGGAACACTAGTGTTGCCGCACCCACACATTTGTGGGCACTTTTGGTAAATTTACGATTACAGTAGAGGATGTGGTTGCCTTGTTAGGGTTACCGGTAAGGGATGTTCTGTCTATTCAGCACCTTCAGCATGTTGAGTTTATTCCCTCCAATCTATTGTGTCTACTTACCACTACGTATGGTAAGATGCCGTTGGATGCTAGGGTGGCATTTTGGTTTGAATCTCATGGTGGAGCAAACATTATGCTCTATATATCCTTTTGGTTCCTTTTTCCTGGTCTGCCTAATTGCGGCTTGCGAACAATCCTAACCCCACTTGCCGTTTTAGCTGCTAGTGGTCATTGGTTGCCATTAACTTCCATGTTCCTGGGCTACCTGTACGTGCAAATGGACGACACTGTCCAACACATAATGAACCCAGGCTGCAAGAGATACACAAGTTACATTTGCGCTCTATTTCTTTGGATGTTTTGTTCCGAGCGCTTTGATCTCACGCCTCGCCGCTTATCTCCTCTTCGAATCGTCGTTGCCACTATGTGGGATGATGAGTTCGAGGAGAAATAGTTTGAAGTCCGCAGGGGGAAATGTTGGCTTCAGTCTTCCAGGCACAAATACTTCAAACTAGATGATATCAACATGAAATTGGTCTCTCTCGATGGATTCGCTTAGCGGCTCTATGCTGAGGTTGTTCGTCATGCTCTGCCTTTCTCTCGATGGATTCGTTTAGTGGCCCTATGCGGAGGTTGTTCATCATGTTCTGCCTTTTTGTGTCGGGTTGCCTGTTCCGAAGGGTGGTGACCAGCAGTGTGCAGTGACTATTGATAATCCTACCATGAGTGTGGCATGCCTGCTGACATGGCACGGTGTGATAGCCTGTCTCGACCGCACCGGGGAAGCGCAACTAGCGGTGTACCATACAGATAGGGTGATGTGCCAGTTTGGATATGATGATATGGCCGGGCAGTTCTTGATATCTTCTAGGGAGGACATGTTCTAGACCCATCATCACGACCTCGCTTTCCCTAATGTACGATATTTCCCCTTGCTGGGTTCAGGAGGGTGATGGTTGCTGATGATAGTAACAGGAAATACTGTAAAAAAAAATAACATAGAAAAACATAATAGAACTTGGTTGAACGAGAGAAAGGTTTTGTAGTATTTTGGTATTTCTCTCTGATGCATCAAATCAGTACAGAAGAGGGGATTTTGTAGTATTCTTGCAAATACCACATGAAGAATACTTGTCATTATTTTCTTTTGGTTTTCCTTGTGGCTTTCTTCCATCAACTTTTGGTTTATGAGACCGCAGATTAACTTTAGACAGAAAGGCAGATTCAACCGAATTTTCATTTTGCCTGTCACACCTATTTTCATGTCTCGAGAGAGCCCATCAATTCTGTTGGTGATAGTGTTTCTAGATCCTTTGTTTCTTCTATCACCGAAATTATTGGATCATATCTCTCTGTGCAAGAGATTAGAATTTTTTCGACTATTTTCTTGTCAGAAATAGTCTCCCCATAGGCTCTCATTTGATTTACTATTTCTTTTATTCTAGAATAGTAATCTTTTGTAGTCTCATTATCCTTCATCTTAAGATTTTCAAATCCCTTCTAAACTTCTGCAATTTAACAGTACGTACCTTGACAGATCCTTGAAACTCCTCCTACAGTGTATCCCATGCTTCTTTTGTAGTTGATGCGCCCATGATTCGAGGAAATATCTCCTCAGCCATTGCTTGTTGTAAGCAGAATAGTGCTTGACAATCCTTTTGTTGATTTTCTAAATAGATCTTCTTTTGATTTGCTGAAAGAGTAGAGGTGTCTTCAGCAATGCAGAATCCTTCCTCAATGATTCTCCATAAACTTTGTGACCGAAAATAGGTCTTCATTTTGATAGACCAGAAGTCATAGTTTTCTCCATTGAAGATTGGAAGAGAAAGGGTTGAATGATTGGCTTCCGTACACATATTGTTTAGAAGAAGAACTCACGCCCAAAAGATTTGATCGAACGGGCTTTAATACCATTGATGGTTGCTGATGATAGTAACAGCAAATACTGCAAAAAAATGAGATAGAAAAACATAATAGAACTTGGTTGAACGAGAGAAAGGTTTTGTAGTATTCTGGTATTTCTCTCTGATGCATCAAATCAATACAAAAGAGGGGATTTTATAGTAGATGGAGTCGGTTGAAACTGAACCGACGTACATGAACGAAGACTAATTAACTCACATAGGGAGAGGTATCGACAGACTTTGGAACTGAATTACTTTGGAAGATACAACGACTTGTATCGAAATGGAACAAACATTGAAAAGAGACTTTAACTTTACTGTTATTCGAGGTGACTAAATCACCGACTTCTGGAAATGTGAAACAACATTTAATACTCCTCCTTGGTGCACATTTCAGCAACTCCAATCATGTCTCATAACAATTCGAACTTGCCTTTTGGTAGAGCCTTTGTGAATATGTCAGCTAACTATTCTTCAGTTTTGCAATGTTTGAGCTCAATTTCTTTGTTTCCTTCTGCTTCTCTGATAAAGTAATACTTGATGCCAATATGTTTGGTTCTGCTGTGAAATATGGGATTCTTTGCCATTGCAATAGCATATTTGCTATCATAGTAGATTTCAGTAGCACCAACTTGTGGTTCTCCCATATCGTCAAATATCCTTTTGAGCCATATAGCCTGGCTCGTTGTTATTGTTGTTGCAATATATTCTACTTTAGCTGATGATTGGGCAACAATTGCTTGCTTCTTTGAAGCCCAAGAAAATATCCTTGATCCAAGTGAGAAAGCATAACTAGATGTGATTTTCATGTCATCTACCGAACCTGCCAGTCACTGTCGGTGTAGCCAATGAGCTTAGAGTCATGTGTGACTCTGTACCAAATTCCATAGCTCTTTGTTCTTTGCAAATACCTTAGTATTTTTTAGCTGCTCCATGATGAACTTGACTTGGATTCTGCATGAATCTTGATAGTAGACTAATTGCATACATGATGCCTGGTCTTGTAGCAGTTAAAAAGAGAAGACTTCCAATCATACTTCGAAATTGTGATTCATTTTCCTTTGGTGAGCCATCTTCCTTTTTGTATGTTTTAGTGTTGTCTAATGGAGTGGAGGCTGTTTTGTACCCCTCCATTTTGAATTTCTTCAAAAGAGTTTCTGTATACTTCTTTTGTGAGATGAATGTCCTTTCTTCTTCTTGAGTTATTTCAATTCCAAGAAAATAGTGCATTAGGCCTAAATCAGTCATCTCAAAAGTCTTCATCATGTCTTCCTTGAACTTCTTGACCATCTTCTCATTATTTCCAGTATAAATAAGATCATCAACATATAGAGAAACAATGAGACTGTCATTTGTACCTTGAGTTTTGATGTAGAGTGTTGGCTCACTATAGCTCCTCCTGAATCCTTGCTCCAAGAAATAATTGTCGATTCTGCTGTACCCAGCTCGTGGAGCTTGTTTTAAGCCATATAGTGCCTTCTTTAATCTGAGAACTTTGTCTTCTTGTCCTTGCACCACGAACCCTTGAGGTTGCTCCACATAGGTTTCCTCCTTAAGATAGCCATTAAGGAATGTAGATTTCACATCAAGTTGAAAAGTTTTCCATTTCTTTTGTGAAGCAAGTGCTATCAATGCCCTGATTGTGTCAAGGCGAGCAACTGGAGCAAATGTTTCATTATAGTCGATACCGTATTGTTGTGAGTATCCTTTGGCAACTAGCCTTGCTTTAAGCTTCTAGATTGAGCCATCTGAGTTAAGTTTTGTCTTGTAGACCCACTTAACTCCAATAATATCTTTGTCTTGTGGACGATCCACAAGCTCCCAAGTCTCATTTTTTTCAATCATTTTTATTTCTTCATCCATAGCTTTTATCCAATTTTCTTCCTTAAATGCTTCTTCAAAGCTTTCTGGTTCTATGATCATCAAATTACATGTTTCGTATATTTCTGTTTAGGATTTAGTTCACCTTGGTGGTGAGTTCGGAGTAGACTGTGAAGCTTGTTCTGGTTCCGATTGTGTTGGCGAACTGATTTGATCACAATCTTCTTCAATTCTTTGACTTGGTAATAGAGGCAAGTTGATAGTCTTTCTTTCAACTTCTTTTGTCTCCCAATTGTATGCAGCATCCTCGTCGAAGCTTATGTCTCGACTAATTATGAGTTTTTCTTTCCTTAAGCTATAGACTCGATAGCCTTTTGATTGAGTGTTGTAGCCTAAGAAAATTCATTTCTCAGTCTTCTCATCCAGTTTGCCTCTTTTCTCTTGTGAGACATGTGTGTAGCATATGCATCTGAAAACTCTGAGATGCTTTGCTGATGGCTTTTGCCCACTCCAAGCTTCAATTGGTGTCCTATCTTGCACAACTTTAGTAGGACATCTGTTGAGCAAATAGACAACACTGTTTACTGCCTCTGCCTAGAAAATTTTGGGAATACCTTTTTCCATGAGCATGGCTCTTGCAGTCTCCATAACAATTTTGTTTTTTCTTTTGGATACTCCATTCTATTCTGAAGTGTACCCAACTTTAAGTTGATGCTCCATGCCTTCATCTTCACAGAACTTGTTAAATTCATTAGAGGTATATTCTTTGCCTCTGTCACTTCTTATGGTCTTGATGTTGTGACCACTTTGCTTCTCAACACGGACCACAAACATCTGTATGAATTAACTCCAATGGCGCTTTGGCTCTCCAAGCTTTGTTGGATGGGAAGGGTTGTCGATGTTGTTTTTCGAGCATACACCCTTCACAGACATTGTTGAACTCTTTGCTAGTTGGTAGGTCACGCATCATGTTTTCAGCTAAAGAATCCTTAATCCATGGAAATTATAGTGTCCAAATCTTCTATGCCATAGCCACGACTCGTCCACTTGTGCTTGCATTGCTATATAACTTGCATCTTTCCATTGAATGGGGAAGCACCTGTTTTCTGTCATTTTTGTTTTTGCAATTTCAAGGGATTTGTCTTGCTTATCATAAATTGTGCAAGAGTTTCCTTCAAAATGTAGACAATAACCTCTTTCTATCATTTGTCTCACACTAAGTAGATTTTGATCAATATTAGGGACCAAAAGTACATCATTTATGTATTTCTTGCCTTGTTTGGTGTCAACAACAATGATGCCTTTGTGGGTTGCTTCCATGATGTCGCCATTACCAATTTTGACTTTATCTTGATTTTATCAAGACTATGGAAGATGCTTTCATTTTTAGTCATGTGGTTGCTGTCAAGATACCAAGTATCATTTTTTTCTTCTATTGTAAATGACGAGCATAAAAGAGATTATTTTCTAAAAAATTAGCTTGATGGGTTTTCTTGAATCTACAAACTTTTTCAACATGGCCAAATTTTTTACAGTTTTGGCATTGTAGTTTTCCTTTAAACCAGCAATCTTTCTCCAAGTATTTTCTCTTCTTGCAAATACTACATGAAGAATACTTGTCATTATTTTCTTTTGGTTTTCCTTGTGACTTTCTTCCATCAACTTTTGGTTTATGAGACCGCAGATTAACTTTAGACTGAAAGGCAGATTCAACCAAATTTTCATTCTGCCTATCATGCCTATTTTCATATGTCTCGAGAGAGCCCATCAATTCTATTGGTGATAGTGTTTCTAGATCCTTTGTTTCTTCTATCACCGAAATTATTGGATCATATCTCTCTATGCAAGAGATTAGAATTTTTTCAACTATTTTATTGTCAGAAATAGTCTCCTCATAGGCTCTCATTTGATTTACTATTTCTTTTATTCTAGAATAGTAATCTTTTGTAGTCTCATTATCCTTCATCTTAAGGTTTTCAAAATCCCTTCTAAACTTCTACAATTTAACAGTACGTACCTTGACAAATCCTTGAAACTCCTCCTACAGTGTATCACATGCTTCTTTTGTAGTTGATGCGCCTATGATTTGAGGAAATATCTCCTCAGCCATTGCTTGCTGTAAGCAGAGTAGTGCTTGCCAATCCTTTTGTTGATTTTCTAAATAGATATTCTTTTGATTTACTGAAAGAGTAGAGGTGCCTTCAGCAATGTAGAATTCTTCTTCAACGATTCTCCATAAACTTTGTGACCGAAAAATAGGTCTTCATTTTGATAGACCAAAAGTCATAGTTTTCTCTATTGAAGATTGGAAGAGAAAGAGTGGAACGATTGGCTTCCGCACACATATTGTTTAGAAGAACTCACGCCCAAAAGATTTGATCAAACAGGTTCTGATACCACTGATGGTTGCTGATGATAGTAACAGCAAATGCTGTAAAAAAATAAGGTAGAAAAACAGAATAGAACATGGTTGAATGAGAGAAAGGTTTTGTAGTATTCTGGTATTTCTCTCTAATGCATCAAATCAGTACAGAAAAGGGGATTTTATAGTAGATGGAGTCGGTTGAAAATGAACCGACGTACATGAACGAAAACTCATTCACTCACCTAGGGAGAGGTATTGGCAGACTTTGGAACTGAATTACTTTGGAAGATACAACGACTTGTATTGAAATGGAACAAATGTTGAAAAGAGACTTTAACTTTACTGTTATTCGAGGTGACTGGATCACTGACTTCTGAAAATGTGAAACAACATTTAATCGAGGGTGTCAACCTGCAAATCCCTTCAGTTCGCTTATCTGTGCTCTCTGTTTGGGGGATTTCAAGAGCTCGTGAGGAAGAACCCCCAACCTCGCCACGTGATGGCTCCCCTAGTGGGTCATGCTCCTGATTAGGGGAATGTTCCACCGGCTACCGTATCGCATTCGATGCAGAAGGTCGAGGTAAAGCACGACAGGAGTCATTTGGTATTTGTGCAAGGAGAGAGCAGCCATCCCCGAGTTACAAAGAGAGCCAGGTCCATGAGGGTGTCGCGATTTGTTCGAGCTCCAGCTGTTCTGCAATCTGTGAGCCCAGATGTGGCCACATCACAGGCACCTGTTTGTCATGCTAAAGGCAGGCCAACGTCTACAATGTCACCTGCTGTGGAGACATCTGTACCAGCCGCGGGGTCAACCAAATTGGCTGTGGTGGCACCCCTTTCTAGGGTAGCCAGCATCCACTTCTCGAGCGGATGAATGAAGACGATGGCTCCTCCCCGACCAAGGCGGGTTTCCTTGGAGGACGATCTGGTAGTGTGGTTGAAATCCTTCGTTTCCCCTTAGTTTTATGTAGTATATGCTGTCATTGATAATGATTGTCTAAGCTGATGTTTGCCTCGATGCTTGTGCAGTTTGTGGGGAATTAAGACGTCCTATCAGCCTCGAAGGTTCCTGTAGTGTCTCCTAGAAGGGCTGATTTGGTGAGTTGAAATGGCCTTTAGAAACATCTATTATTTTTTCGACCTTGTATTCAAGCATTGTGGTTGTAACTGAAATGCGCATAGCCCTTTGTTTTGAAGCGTATCGAAGTTGAGGAGGCTCAGCCCAGCGTAGAGACTTCGGGAGTCCCCATTATGGGTGAGGAGGTATGTGTTGATTTTTTTGATATGCTGCTTTATCACATTTAGGCTTGTCACGCTGACTACTTGTGTTTTTGCTTCATCGCAGGCTCCGTTTCATGTAGATATCACCGTCGTGCCTATTGCTCCTATCATCAGGTGACTAGTGGAGGAGTTGAGATTGCCATAACTCCCCGATCAAGATCCTAAGGCTACTGAGAATGCTGGTTCTAGTGACACTGCTCCTAACACTACGGCGCAAGAGGAGGGAAGTTTTGTGGCTGCGGAGCCGGAGTAGATGGTTTGTCGTGAAGGGGCTTCGACTCCTTCTATGACCATTGGGGTCGAGGTCCCTGGGGACTTAGAGGTTAGGGATCCCGTTGGGCCCGAGCCCTCTGTCGAGGGGGTTGGGGTTCCTGTAGGCACAAGGGATTAGGCTGAATGCGGAGATGTTGAGGTAGTTGAATCACCAGTCAAAGAGTTGACCTATGAGGAGGAGCCTTTGTAGATACGGCAGGAGCTCGCTGAGTATTTAGATAAGAATGGCGTCCCCCTCTGAGTTATGCCACCATGGATTCCGTCGAAGTTCAGGGTCGTCACCGATGTGACAAGTACTCCATCTCACATTCGGTGGTAAAGTTTGCTTCTATCGTAATACGGGCTGGGTAGTTTCCGTCTGCGAACCTTCATCCAATGGTTATTGGATCCACCTTGAATACGATTGTGCCCTTGATGGATGGCATCATGAACTGTCTTGCCGAAGAGCTCTCACGGTCGGATGCTCGTTGGATGGAAGCTTGTAGATCCTTTTTTGGCTCTCAGATGGGATAGATTGAAAGGCATGTCATAATGTTGGCCCATGCCTTCTGGAAGGCCGGTCTGAAGGTATCGCAATTAGTGCTATTTCGCTCACTAAAGGATGTGTGCCTTCGTCGCAAAGTCATCAATGCTAGTCTACTAAGAATTGGAAGCCCTTATGGACGAATGCATGCGGCAGCGAAAGGTGGTGGCGGAGTATGAAGCGAAACTGGATGGGTTGTGATGAGAGTAGAATTTATCATATTTTTATCCCCAATTATTCTGTCTTTTATACTGAATTAGCACCTAATTGGACTCATATTTCTATTCAGGACAAGAAAGAAAGCATCAGGAGCAAAGAAAGACAAATCGGATGATTTTTCACAGTTTCGGCACTGTTCAGTAATCTGGGCTTAACTCGCGTATCCGAACTCCGATTGGGCTGATTCAAGACTCACTGGAAAGATAGGAGAAAAAACCATAACTTTTATGTTTTGGGCTTTTGCAGATTCGGCATTCATTGAAGTCAAATCTGGGCCTGAAGTTGCAGAAAATTCATAGGAAGGCCCAATCCGCAGCTAAAGCCCAACTTGTAGAAAAGCCTGGCAGCAGCCCAATTAGCAGAGGTCTAATATGAATCCAAGAACAAGAAACTGAGAAAAGTCCTTCCAGATCTAAATTTTTGATATAATCTTAGAAAGATAAAAGGATTGAATTCATTAGATAAAGAGATAAGAGTAGGATTAGAATAGGACTTTCTATTCTTATAAGATAAACTTCAAGAGAAAGTAGGAGACCACCCCCTCCCCTTAAGCTAAATAAAGGAGGGGAAGGACCAGCTTTAGGCATCACACAATCACTCAATCTTGGAGATTGAATCAAGAAGAAAGGAGCAATTAGTCAAGAAAGGAGCAAGAATTCAAGAAGAAAGTGGCGGCAAGAGGAGGAGATCTCAACATCATGGGCGATTCTAAGAGTTCTTTCTTCCCCTTTGTTTGCTCTAATTCTTCTATCATGAACTGATTTGTTTCTTGCTAGGGCTGAGGAAAGCCTAATTATGTTAATGAATATATTTTTATCTTTATGATCTATCCAAGATTGTGATTTTCATATAGTCTATGAATTATTGTGATTAATGCAATTAAGAGCTTGGCCATCTCTTTAATTGATTTGATTTATGTGAATGAATCGAGAGAGGAATTCACATAATTGACAGAATAATTTATAGTGTGAATTGAATGATATATACAGATATATATACATGATTCATCTGAATTTCATGATCTTCTTGGATTTAATGCACTCCCATCTTGAGAGCTCTACTCGATAGATCGAAGGGCTACCTGATGGGCGTAGGTTTAGTATATCTTGAGAGAGAATATTAAATAAATTTGGAAAAATCTCAGATTATGGGAATGACAATTATTCTTGGATAATCGAACCCATCAATATTCATTACATTGGTTAGGTGGACCAAAAGTCCTAGCAATTTCTATTAGACAGTTTTGTATGCCCTTAGCTTCAATCAAGATGATGTACTTTATGAGTTTATTGTAAATGAATAAAAGTGCATATTTGATTCATGTTTCCTTGGTATGTTTTTGCGTAGTACCTTTAAACTGGACACTTAAAGAGACTCGTGTTAGTTTAGAATGTTCACAACCAGTGGGTCGGTCTGGGGAGACCTATCCTAACAAGGCTGACACTATGGTGCCACCAAGTCGGTTGGGGTGGCCTGTCTCAGCTGCCAGGGTGAGACCCTATGCACATACAGTGTAGGATTAATTGAATCTTTGAACTGGACCAGATTTCTAGTATTGCCCTGGACCTTGGAGATTGATGGGCAAAGCTGGAAAGTTACATCCGACCCCTAGACTCGATTATGATACTACACTAGGTGTCGGATTGGACTGTCTTTGATATACCATTCAGTGAGATCCTTAGTGGGGGTCAAAACCTGGGTATGTTGGGACAGTCTGAGAATTCATCTGAGTGGGTGATCATAGTGACAGGATCAGCTCCTTTGTCGGACAAAGGTAATATCGGGGATGCACTCTCACTGATGGAAACCAAGACTGTCGGCAGCCAATTTCAATCGTTGAGATTTGTTTTGCAAAATATATTTTATAGGAGATATAAAAGTATATATATTATGGTTTCTAAAAGGTTTGGAAAAATGTTTTACTTGTCTGGATCCATATAAGCAGAGAGTACAACACTGTTCCTTACAACCGAGGGAGAGGTCCTCTCTTGTCGGGCAGTGTATGATCATTATGGGCTGAGAGGTTAAGTGTAAGACCATTGAGGATAATGTCTGATGGGCTAATCTTGCATCTGCCCACAGTCTCTGGGTGTTACAAGGTGGCTTCGCCCAGGGACCACTTAGGGTAAGTGTTGGGCCCATAGAGACCATGAGATGGTTTTCAAGGGGTGTGTTAGACAGTTTTGTATGCCCTTAGCTTCAATCAAAATTGTAGTACTTTATGAGTTTATTGTAAATGAATAAAAGTGCATATTTGATTCATGTTTCCTTGGTATGTTTCTGTGTAATACCCTTAAACTGGACACTTAATGAGACTCGTGTTAGTTTAGAATGTTCACAGCTAGTGGGTCAGTCTGGGGAGACCTATCCTGACAAGGCTGACACTGTGGTGCCACCAAGTCGGTTGGGGTGGCTTGTCTCAGCTACCGGGGTGAGACCCTAGGCACATACAGTGTGGGATTAATTGAATCTTTGAACTGGACCAGATTTTTAGTATTGCCCTGGACCTTGGAGATTGATGGGAAAAACTGAAAAGTTACACCCGACCCCTAGATTCGATTATGATACTGCACTAGGTGTCAGATTGGGTTGTTTTTGATATACCAATCAGTGAGATCCTTAGCGGGGGTCAAAACCTGGGTATGTTGGGACAGTCTGAGAATTCATCTGAGTGGGTGATCATAGTGACAGGATCAGCCCCTTTGTTGGACAAAGGTAATGATCGAGGATGCACTCTCACTGATGGAAACCAAGACTGCCAGCATCCGATTTCAATTGTTGAGATTTGTTTTGCAAAATATATTTTATATGAGATATAAAAAGTATATATATATATTATGGTTTTGAAATGTTTGCAAAAGGTTTTAATTCCCGGGATCCATACTTGAGAGAATGCAACATTGTTCCTTGCAGCCGAGGGAGAGGTCCTCTCTTGTCGGGCACTGTATGATCATTATGGGCTGAGAGGTTAAGTGTAAGGCCATTGAGGATAATACCTGATGGGCTAATCTTGCATCTGCCCACAGTCCCTGGGTGGTACAAGGTGGATTGGCCCAGGGTCCACTTAGGTTAAGTGTTGGGCCCATAGAGCCCATTTGATGGGTTTCAGGGGTGCACTGTCCATACAGTGTATTCGGCCAGGCCTTGTAACAAAGGCTGGGCTGAACCCATGTGGTTGATGTATAGATCAATGTTTGGGTCCCACACCATACAAGGAAGCCCAATTGGCCAGCAGTTTGGAAGGTTTAATGAATACATAACCCTAAATGGGCCTTTAGCCCATTTTGAACTGTGCTAATTTGATTAGTCTTTAAGGGGCGAATTCTGAGATAAGATTAGCTGATAGGATTGGGCCCACACCCTATCCACTCAGAGAGTCCAAGATTTAAATGAGATTTAGATTTGGAAACTTTCTAATTAGATTAGGAACTGGCCGATCTAATATGCAGATAAGATAAGGTTTATCCCTTATCTTAAAGGGACTTCTAATCTAGATATGATTTGGGTTAGCAACTCCTAATGGGATTAGGAGTTGATTCCTTTAAGTCTATAAAAGGAAGAGGGGGCAGCAGCCTTTAGACACACAATCACCAGCAACAGTCTTGTCTTTAGAGCTGAGATCACAGAGGAGAGAATTCTGCACCCTGCAAATTCTCTCTAGCCGCCTCCTTCATGTAGCCGCCGCCTATAGCAGTTCGATTTCCATTGCTTGGGAGAAATTAAGATCAGATCTTGATTCCAATCTTTTGGAGAAAAGATTGGTAGGAGTTGTCCTCACAAGCCGTCCAGGTGATTCTTGGGAAGAATCAAGTTCTTAGGAAGGACACTACTGATTCTGCTCCACCTTGCACTGTGCCATCTTCAGTGGGAGCAGATTTTGGTTTCTACCTTGGGCGTGAACACCTCCATTGAGAGATATTGTTTCTTTGTATCAGGTATTATCTCTCTTTCCTCCTTTTGGTTAAGATCTGGTTCAGTTTATGGTTCAAGAATGATCCTTAAAAATAAGATTTTCTAAATAGGGAATTCGATTCCCAATTGAAGGGAAAGAAAAATTTTTGAAATTCGCCCCCTTTATTCCGCAATCTTGAGCGTCCATATGATGGATTTCTTATCCCTTCAGTGGTATCTGAGCCATGGTTCAAATTTGGAACCATTTTGTTTCAGATCTGTACCTGCGCAAATAGAGAGAAGGTGTTCTACCCAATTTGCGCAGATATGGGTTTTAGGAAATTTGTTCCCAAAACAGATGGGCAAATAATATGAAATTAATTTTAAATAAATCTGATTATTATTTAGAGTAGTTCTTTATAATTTTCTGGATTTATGGGCTGTTCTTACAAGAGGAGATCGAAATCTTGATTTGCGTAGGGAGAACTGCAAGATTTGCAGTTTTTGAATTGAATTTCTTACATTTGGTCTGTAAATAATTTTTTTTTAATTTTTAGACTCAATGTATAGGCATTCGATCTGATGTAATAATTAATAGAAATAGGATTTCTATTTATTTTTTAATTTTGGACTGAAGATGGCGGTGCAGAGAAGGAGATTTCACAGATGGGAGATTCGCTATCTACGATTTGCAGTTTGAGAAACTGCAATCTGTGATCTAACCTGTGTTTTGCAGGATGGAGTGTGCGAACAACCCTGATTAACTGTTTTTGTTTTTCTTTTATCAGTTATTTAATTTCAGATTTTTTTCATGAATTAAGGATTTAATTAAAAATCAAACCTAGACCCATTCGAACCAAGATTGGTTCAAACTGTTTGGACCAATTCTAGGGTTTAATGAAAGCTGAAAGTCAGCCCTAATTTTCCCACTAATGGGACTAAGGATTGATATTTAATTAAATGGTTAATTCAGCTCAGCCTGTAAAGGCCCAGTTTTAAATAGTTAAAACTGCAAAAGCCCTTTTTTAAAGGATAAAGCTATATGGGCCGAACTGGGTAACCCTAATTTAGCCCATATACCTAGATAATATTAATGGTTAATATTATGGAATTTTAACGGGCTTCCAACGGACCATATAGATAATTAATTGATTGGATCAATTTATCCTTGCATGAGATGTATGGATGTGTGATGTGCTGCGTACATGGGCCATAAGTACTTGGTTCATGGTCATTCGACAGTGGCTCTTGCACACACCATGGCTGAATGCACATCATTGCCATGGTGTCCCTTTTGGTCATTGGATGACTTCCCTCAGTGGTGGGCTCCACACCTCATCAAGAGGTCACGTGCGGAACCCAAGCCGATTTAAAGCCCACCGAAATCTGGCTTTATGAAAGTCAGGGGGAGCCACTTTGGTTTGACCTAAATCAAACTAGGGCGTAATTTTGTTCCCTCCAGCTAATATGAGTGCATGTGATAGGGAGATTCAAATGATGAACTCTCTAAAGGCCTTCCATCATTAGCATGAGGATGGGTCCATCAGTAATGAGGAAACGCACCAGAAAATGGGCTATCCATTTGCTGTTGGGCTTGTCTAAATGTTTCATAAGATGATAGGGGCGTCATAGACTGATGTGGGAGGGGCTTCACCAGAAAATGGGAACTCTCTCACGGTACCTTGGCGTTCATGAATATGATGGGTAAGCACTCACTGGACAGAAAGGTTTACCTAAAAACGGCTCTGAACCTTGTCTGACAGAGGCCAAAGGGAAAACTCATATGATGAGTGGATATGATCCTTCACAGAAAGGTGGTGGGGTTTTGCTGCTAAAACAGTTGGCTCCATGCACCCTATGTGATTTCCCACATTTCCAGAGACAACCCGTAGTCTCCGTCACTGAGAAAAGAGGGAAATCTCAGAGATGAATAAATGGAAATGGATCGTAGATTAAAATCCATATATATGAAATGAACATGAATCAAATTAGGTTGTGGACTGATGTTTGCTCTTTTATCAGAAAATGGCAAACGGATCTTTTGCAAAGCTTCTTGATGACAACAAGCTTAAGGGCCCAAACTACGCTGACTGGTACAGGAACCTTATGCTGGTCCTAGCTTCAGAAAAGCTAGACAAAGTGGCAAAGAATCCTGCCCCAGAGCGTCTGGGAGACAGGGCTTCTGAGGCCCGAAGGAGAGACTATCAGGAATGGGAGGAGAAAAACTCCCTAGCCTGGTGTTACATCATTGCTTCCTTGGACAACCCGATACAGAGGCAGTTTGATCAGATCGAACTTGCCAAGGACATATTGGACAGCCTAAGGACGATGTATGAAGATCAGAATCGTTCTACTCGGAAAAAGGTCTTGAAGCAGTTCATGACCACTTAAATGTCCAAGGGCCAACAAGTTCACGAGCATTGTCTTCGGATGATGGGCTACATCAACGAACTGGAGGCTCTTGGATCCGGGATAGAACTAGCAACCTAGATAGATACTATCCTTAATTCTTTGCCTCCTTCCTTTAATCCATTCATCATGAACTATAACATGAACAAGCTGAATGTCAGTTTGCAAGAGCTCAGCAATATGTTGCAAAGAGCTGAAGAACTGATTAAAAAGGATGAGCCTGTAGCTATGCTTGTTGAAGCTAGCAAAACGGGCAAGAGAAAGAGGAAGGCAAAGATGCCTTAAAAGAAAGCCACCAAGGGCAAAAGGTAGAAGAAAGACAAAGCATCAGATGCATATCACTTCTGCAAGAATACTGGCCACTGGAAACAGAATTTTCCTGCCAACCTGGAATCCAAGAAAGGTAATTTCAAAACTTGTGTTATAGAAACCAATTTATTGGTAGCTTCTGCGTCCTGGTGTATTGACTCCTGGGCTTCAACTCATGCGTGTAACTCAGTGTAGGGCTTCAAGGTAAGCAGAAGGCTGAGTGAAGGAGAAGTCACTCTCTACTTGGGGACTACTGCAATTGTTGCAGCCGCGGCAATAGGAACCGTTGAGTTAATTTTTAGAGAAGGAAAAATTGTACTCAAAGATTGTCTTTATGTACAAAACTTAAGAAGAATTTTGATTTCTGTTTCAAAACTATGTGCAGATGGTTATTCTGTCTTCTTTAGTAATACGATTACTATTAAAAGAAATAACAGATTCATCGCATACGGGGAACTGGAGAACGGTCTCTATGTTCTACATCATTCTCTAGAAACTAACATAACCGAAACTACGTCGGCTAAAATCCCCAAGAAGAGAGCCTGTGATACAGTTAATCCCACGTGTCTGTGGCATTACCGACTTGGCCACATCGGTGTTGACCGAATCACAAGGTTGGTAAAGGATGGTCCTTTGGATTTTCTAACTATAGAAGATCTTCCCACCTGTGAGCCTTGCCTACAAGGCAAGATGACAAAACGGCCATTTGACGGTAAGCCTGAAAGATGTACAGGCACACTTGACCTAATACATACTGATGTATGTGGTCCCCTAAGTGTTAGGACACGGAATCAACACGTGTATTTCATCACCTTCACAGATGATTTCTCACGATATGGTTACGTGTACCTAATGAGGCACAAGTCTGAATCCATTGAAAAGTTCAAAGAGTTTAGACAAGAGTCAGATCGAGGTGGTGAGTATCTCTCTGATGAGTTCAGGGACTACTTAAAGGACAATGGGATAGTATCACAATTAGCTCCTCTTGCTACACCACAACTTAGCGCTGTTTCAGAGAGGAGGAATAGGACCTTATTGGATATGGTCCGGTCACTTCTCATACACTCAGAGTTACCCACATCCTTTTGGGGTTACATATTAGAGACTGTAATCTATGTGCTGAATCGGGTTCCAACCAAATCGGTTCCGAACACCATATGAACGTTGGACCGCAAAGAAACCAGGAGTCAGACACTTGAAGATTTGGGGTTGTCTAGCACACGTTAAAAGAACGAGTGCGGACAAGTTGGAATCCAAGACCAGTCGTTGCCTATTTGTAGGTTTCCCAAAAGGCTCTGTAGGTTACCTTTTCTATGACCAAGTGAGCAGAAAGTGTTCTGCAATCGAAATGCCTAGTTCTTGGAGACCAATTATATCCTGGACACCCATCGTCGGGAAATTGTTCTTGATGAGGAGAGCTCAGGAGCAGTGGGAGATGTCCCACAAGTTCCAGGTACTAACCAACCTAGAAGATCCACTCGGGTATCCAGGCAACTAGTCCGTTATGGTTATGACCAGGATAGTTACCTGGTGGAAACCTTGACTAGTGAGGAGGATCCCGTGACTTATGCGGAAGCTATGTTGGACATAGATTCCCAGAAGTGGGTGGAGGCCATGAGAGCAGAGATGGACTCAATGGAGACCAATGGAGTCTGGACTCTAGTAGATCCGCCCTCTGGGGTAAAAGCAATTGGTTGCAAATGGATTTACAAGAGGAAGAAGGGCCCCGATGGTAGGGTTGAGACCTTCAAAGATCGTCTTGTGGCAAAAGGGTACACATAAAAAGAGGGCATCGATTATGAGAAAACCTTTTCGCCTGTGGCCATGCTTAAATCCATTAGGATCCTGCTAGATGTAGCAGCATACCATGATTATGAGATTTGGCAAATGGATGTCAAAACTGCATTCCTGAATGGAGATCTTATTGAAGATATCTTTATGCAGCAGCTGCAAGGCTTCATAGCTGCGGGTCAGGAAAACATGGTATGTAAACTTAATAGATCCATTTATGGACTTAAGCAAGCTTCTAGAAGTTGGAACATCCATTTTGACTCTGCCGTCAAATCGTTTGACTTTGAGCACAATCCGGATGAACCCTGTGTTTACAGGAAGTACAGTGGAGAGAAGGTTACCTTCTTGGTTCTGTATGTAGATGACATTCTACTCATTGGGAATGATGTAGTAATATTGACTACGGTAAAAGTATGGCTTTCACAGCAATTCTCCATGAAAGATCTTGGAGAGGCCTCCTATATACTGGGTCTTTGACTCTATAGAGATAGATTGAAGTGGATAATAGGATTATCCCAATCTGCCTTCATTGACAAAATAGTCATAAGATACAGCATAGAAAACTCCAAGAAAGGAAATGTTTCTTTCAGGCATAGAGTCACTCTCTCCAAGAGGATATCTCCCAAGACTTCTGAGGAGATTGATGGCATGAAAGACGTTCCCTATGCCTCTGCCGTAGGGAGCATCATGTATGCCATGCTGTGCACTCGCCCTAACATTGCTCAGACAGTGAGTGTAGTAAGTAGATTTCAGGCCAACCCAGGGCAAGAGCACTGGACTGCTGTGAAAAACATACTTAAGTACCTTCAAAAGATAAAAGAGTTTTGTCTATTATTCGATGGTAATTCACTACAGATCCAAGGGTATACAGATGTCGATTTCCAATCAGATCCAGATGATAGAAAGTCTACATCTGGATATATTTTCACGATAGGATCGTGTGTTGTTTCCTGAGTGTCAGCAAACAAGTGTCCTAAGTTACAAATTAATAGTTCACAACCCAAGCCGAGTGCATTGTCAATGAAGGTGTTCATTCATGAATTTGGAATTCAGCACATCACCCATTCCATTGTTGTATGACAACACTGGACCTACGGGAGGATGATAGTAAGAGGTAGCATCAGTGGAGAATGTGGTAGACCCATTGACTAAGCCACTGACACAGAAAGTGTTTATGAAACACGTGGAAAGTATGGGACTCCGGCTAGTACCTGATTGGACCTAAGTGCAAGTGGGAGCTGTTAGACAGTTTTGTATGCCCTTAGCTTCAATCAAAATTGATGTACTTTATGAGTTTATTGTAAATGAATAAAAGTGCATATTTGATTCATGTTCCCTTGGTATGTTTCTGTGTAATACCCTTAAACTGGACACTTAATGAGACTTGTGTTAGTTTAGAATGTTCACAGCTAGTGGGTCGGTCTGGGGAGACCTATCCTGACAAGGCTGACACTGTGGTGCCACCAAGTCGGTTGGGGTGGCTTGTCTCAGCTACCGGGGTGAGACTCTAGGCACATACAGTGTGGGATTAATTAAATCTTTGAACTGGACCAGATTTCCAGTATTGCCCTAGACCTTGGAGATTGATGGGCAAAACTGGAAAGTTACACCCGACCCCTAGACTCGATTATGATACTGCACTAGGTGTCGCATTGGGCTGTCTTTGATATACCAATCAGTGAGATCCTTAGCGGGGGTCAAAACCTGGGTATGTTGGGACAGTCTGAGAATTCATCTGAGTGGGTGATCATAGTGACAGGATCAGCCCCTTTGTCAGACAAAGGTAATGATCGGGGATGCATTCTCACTGATGGAAACCAAGACTGCCGACAGTCGATTTCAATCGTTGAGATTTTGTTTTGCAAAATATATTTTATATGAGATATAAAAAGTATATTTATTATGGTTTTGAAATGTTTGCGAAAGGTTTTAATTCCCGGGATCCATACTTGAGAGAATGGAATGCTATTCCTTGCAGCCGAGGGAAAGGTCCTCTCTTGTCGGGCACTGTATGATCATTATGGGTTGAGAGGTTAAGTGTAAGGCCATTGAGGATAATACCTGATGGGATAATCTTGCATCTGCCCACAGTCCCTGGGTGTTACAAGGTGGATTGGCCCAGGGACCACTTAGGGTAAGTGTTGGGCCCATAGAGCCCGTCTGATGGGTTTCACGGGGTGCACGGTCCATAACAGTGTATTCGGCCAGGCCTTGTAACAAAGGCTAGGCTGAACCCATGTGGCTGATGTGTAGATCAATGTTTGGATCCCAGGCCATACAAGGAAGCCCAACTGGACAGCAGTTTGGAAGGTTTAATGAATACATAACCCTCAATGGGCCTTAAGCACATTTCGAACTAGGCTAATTTGATTAGTCTTTAAGGGGCGAATTCTGAGATAAGATCAGCTGATAGGATTGGGCCCACACCCTATCCACTCAGAGAGTCCAAGATTTAAATGAGATTTAGATTTGGAAACTTTCTAATTAGATTAGGAACTGGCCGATCTAATATGCAGATAAGATAAGGTTTATCCCTTATCTTAAAGGGACTTCTAATCTAGATATGATTTGGGTTAGCAACTCCTAATGGGATTAGGAGTTGATTTCTTTAAGTCTATAAAAGGAAGAGGGGGTGGAAGCCTTTAGACAAACAATCACCAGCAACAGTCTTGTCTTCAGAGCTGAGATCACAAAGGAGAGAATTCTGCACCCTACAAATTCTCTCTAGCCGCCTCCTTCCTGCAGCCGCCGCCTATAGTAGTTCGATCTCCATTGCTTGGGAAAAATCAAGATCAGATCTTGATTCCAATCTTTTGGAGAAAAGATTGTTAGGAGTTGTATTCACAAGCCGTCTAGGTGATTCTTGGGAAGAATCAAGTTCTTAGGAAGGACACTGCTGATTCTGCTCCACCTTGCACTGTGCCATATTTAGTGGGAGCAGATTTTGGTTTCTACCTTGGGCTTGAACACCTCCATTGAGAGATATTGTTTCTCTGTATCAGGTATTATCTCTCTCTCCCCCTTTTGGTTCAGATCTGATTCAGTTTATGGTTCAAGAATGATCCTTGAAAATAAGATTTTCTAAATAGGGAATTCGATTCCCAGTTGAAGGGAAAGAAAAATTTTTGAAATTCGCCCCATTTATTCCGCAATCTTGGGCGTCCATATGATGGATTTCCTATCCCTTCAGGGTGCACTGTCCATAACAGTGTACTCGGCCAGGCCTTGTAACAAAGGCTGGGCCGAACCCATGTGGCTGATGTGTAGATCAATGTTATGGTCCCTTGCCATACAAGGAAGCCCAACCGGGCAGCAATTTGGAAGGCTAAATGAATACATAACCTTAAATGGGCCTTAAGCCCATTTCAAACTAGGCTAATTTGATTAGTCACTTAAAGGGGCGAATTCTAAGATGGATCAGCTGATAGGATTGGGCCCAGACCCTATCCACTTAGAAAGTCCAAGATCTAAATAATTTAGATCTGGAAACATCCTAATTAGATTGGGAGATGGCTGATCTAATCTGCAGATAAGATAAAGGTTATCCCTTATCACTTAAAAGGACTTCTAATCCAAATATGATTTGGGTTAGCAACTCCTAATGGGATTAGGAGCTGATCCCTTTGAGATTATAAAAGGAGGAGGGGGCGGTAGCCTTTAGATATGCAACCAACACACTCTTGTCTTCAGAGTTGAGATTACAAGAAGAGGGAACTCTACTCCCTACAAACATTCTCTTGCCGCCTCCAGCAGTTCGATCTCCAATTCTTGGGAGAAATCAAGATTTGATCTTGATACCAATCTTTTGGAGAAAAGATTGGTTGGAGTTGTATTCACAAGCCATCCAGTTGATTCTTGCGAAGGGTCAAGTTCTTTTGGAAGAACACTATTGATTCTGCTCCACCCTACATTGCGCCATCTTTAGTGGGAGTAGATTTTGGATCCTTCCTTGGGTGTGAACACCTCCATTGGGAGATACTGCTTCTCTGTATTAGGTATAATCCCTCCCTACCCCTTTTGGTTCAAATCTGGTTCAGTTTATGGTTCAAGAATGATCCTTGAAAATATGATTTTCTAAATAGGGAATTCGATTCCTAGTTGAAGGGAGAGAAAAATTTTTGAAATTCGCCCCCTTATTCCGCATTCTTTGGGTGTCCAAGTGATGGATATCCTATCCCTTTAGTGTTTCAAAGCCATGGTTCAAATCTTGAACCATTCTGTTTCAGATCTGAACCTACGCAAATGGGCAGAAGGCGTTCTACCCAATTTGCACAGATATGGGTTTTGGGAAATTTGTTCCCAAAATTGATGAGAAAATAATCTGAAATTAATTTTATACAAATTTGATTATTGTTTAGAATAGTTCTTTATGATTTTGTTTATTTTTGGGCTATTCGTACAAGAGGAGGTCATATTCTTGGTTTGCGTAGGGAGAATTGCAAGATTTGCAGTTTCTTGATTTATTTATTACATTTAGTTTGTAAATATTTTTTTTTTATTTTTAGACTCAATGTATAGGCATTTGATCTGATATAATTATTAATAGAAATAGGATTTCTATTTATTTTTTATTTTGGATCTAAGATGGCGGTGCTGAAAGGGAAATTTTGTAGAGAAGGAGATTTCATAGATGGGACATTCTCTATCTGCGATTTGCAGTTTATGAAACTGCAAATTGTGATCTAACCTTTGTTTTGTAGGATGGATTGTGTGAACAACCTTGTTTAACTGATTCTTGATTTTCTTTTATCAGTTATTTAATTTCATATTATTTTCTTGAATTAAAGATTTAATTAAAGATCAAACCCTATACCCATTCGAATCAAGATTGGCTCAAACTGTTTGGACCAAATCTAGGGTTTAGTCAAGGATGAAATTCAGCCTTAATTTTCCCACTAATGGGCCTGAGGATTGATATTTAATTAAATGGTTAATTTGGCCCAACCTGTAAAGGCCCAGTTTTAAATAGTTAAAACTGATAAAAGCCCAAGTCAAAGGATAAAGCTATATGGACCGAACTGGGTAACCCTAATTTAGCCCATATAACTAGATAATATTAATGGTTAATAGTATGGATTTAAAATGGGCTTCCAATGGGCCTTATAGATAATTAATTGATTGGATCAATTTATCCCCTCACGAGATGTATGGATGTGTGATGTGCTGCGTGCATGGGCCATAAGTGCTTGGCCCATGCTCATTCGACAGTTGCTCTTGCGCACACCATGGCTGAAATCACATCATTGCCATGGTGTCCCTTTTGGTCATTGGATGACCTCCCTCTGTGGTGGGCCCCATGCCTCATCGAGAGGTTACGTGCGGAACCCTAGCCGATTTAAGGCCCACCGAAATCTGACTTTATGAAAGTCAGTGGGAGCCACTTTGGTTTGACCTAAATCAAACTAGGGCGTAATTAACTGTTCCCTCCAGCTAATATGAGTGCATGTGATAGGGAGATTCATATGATGAACTCTCTAAAGGCCTTCCATCATTAGCATGAGGATGAGTCCTTCAGTAATGAGGAAAGGCACCAGAAAATGGGCTATCCATTTGCTGTTGGGCTTGTCTAAGTGTTTCATAAGATGATAGGGGCGTCATAGACCGATTTGGGAGGGGCTTCACCAGAAAATGGGAACTCTCTCACGGTACTTTGGTGTTCACGAATATGATGGGTAAGCACTTACTGGATAGAAAGGTTTACCTGAAAATGGCTCTGAACCTTGTCTGACAGAGGCCAAAGGGAAAACTCATATGATGAGTGGATATGATCCTTCACAGAAAGGTGATGGGGTTATGCAACTGAAACAGTTGGTTCCATGCACCCTATGTGAATTCCCACATTTCCAGAGACAACTCGTAATCTCCGTCACTGAGAAAGGAGGGAAATCTCAGAGATGAATAAATGGAAATGGATTGTAGATTAAAATCCATATCTATGAAATGAACATGAATCAAATTAGGTTGTGAACTGATGTTTGCTCTTTTATCAGAAAATGGCAAACATATCTTTTGCAAGCTTCTTGACGACAACAAGCTTAAGGGCCCAAACTATGCCGACTGGTACAGGAACCTTATGCTAGTCCTAGCTTCTGAAAAGCTAGACAAAGTGGCAAAGAATCCTGCCCCGGAGCATCCGAGCGATAGGGCTTCTAAGGCCCCCATTGTCTTTGGATGATGGGATACACCAACAAACTGGAGGTTCTTGGATCTGGGCTAGACCTTGCAACCCAGATAGATGCTATCCTTAATTCTTTGCCTCCTTCCTTTAATCCATTCATCATGAACTATAATATGAACAAGCTGAATGTCAGTTTGCAAGAGCTCAACAATATGTTGCAAAGAGTCAAAGAACTAATTAAAAAGGATGAGCCTGTAGCTATGCTTGTTGAAGCTAGCAAGACAGGCAAGAGAAAGAGGAAGGCAAAGAAGCATAAAAAGAAAGCCACTGTGGGAAAGAAGTAGAAGAAAGACAAAGCATCGGATGCCTGTCACTTCTACAAGAAGACCGGCCACTGGAAAATGAACTATCCTACCTACTTGGAATCCAAGCTAGGTAATTTTGAAACTTGTGTTATAGAAACCAATTTATTGGTAGCTTCTGCGTCCTGGTGTATTGACTCCTGGGCTTCAACTCATGCGTGTAACTCACTGTAGCGCTTCAAGGTAAGCAGAAGGCTGAGTGAAGGAGAAGTCACTCTCTACTTGGGGACAACTTCAATTGTTGCAGCCGCGGCAATAGGAATCGTGGAGTTAATTTTTAGAGAAGGAAAAATTGTACTCAAAGATTGTCTTTATGTACAAAACTTAAGAAGAATTTTGATTTCTATTTCAAAACTATGTGCAGATGGTTATTCTGTCTTCTTTAGTAATATGATTACTATTAAAAGAAATAACAGATTCATCGCATACGTGGAACTGGAGAACGGTCTCTATGTTCTACATCCTTCTCTAGAAACTAACATAACCGAAACTACGTCGGCTGAAATCCCCAAGAATAGAGCCTGTGATACAGTTAATCCCACGTGTCTGTGGCATTACCGACTTGGCCACATCGGTGTTGACCGAATCACAAGGTTGGTAAAGGATGGTCCTTTGGATTTTCTAACTATAGAAGATCTTCCCACCTGTGAGCCTTGCCTACAAGGCAAGATGACAAAATGACCATTTGACGGTAAGCCTGAAAGATGTACAGGCACACTTGACCTAATACATACTGATGTATGTGGTCCCCTAAGTGTTAGGACGCAAAATTAACATGTGTATTTCATCACCTTCAGAGATAATTTCTCACGATATTGTTACGTGTACCTAATGAGACACAAGTCTGAATCTTTTGAAAAATTCAGAGAGTTTAGACAAGAGGTCGAGAAACAGTTAGGGTGAGAAATTAAGGCCCTTCGATTAGATCGAGGTGGCGAGTATCTCTCTGACGAATTCAAAGACTACTTAAAGAACAATGGGATAGTATCACAATTAGCTCATCCTGCTATACCACAACTTAACGGTGTTTTAGAGAGGAGGAATAGGACCTTATTGGATATAGTCCGGTCGCTTCTCATACACTCAGAGTTACCCACATCCTTTTGGGGTTACGCATTAGAGACTACGATTTATGTGCTGAATCGGGTTCCAACCAAATCGGTTCTGAACACTCCGTATGAACTTTGGACCGGAAATAAACCAAGTGTCAGACACTTGAAAATTTGGGATTGTCCAGTACACGTTAAAAGAACTAGTGTGGACAAGTTGGAATCTAAGACCAGTCGTTGCCTATTTGTAGGCTACCGAAAAGGCTCTATTGGTTACCTATTCTATGACCCAAGTGAGCAGAAAGTGTTATGCAGTCGAAATGTACAATTCTCGGAAACAGATTATATCCTGGACATCCATTGTCAGGAAGTTGTTCTTAATGAGGAGAGCTCAGGAGCAATGGGAGATGTCCCACAAGTTCCAAGTAGTGACCAACCTAGAAGATACACTCGGGTATCCAGGCCACCAGTCCGTTATGGTTATGACCAGGATAGTTACCTGGTGGAAACCTTGACTAGTGAGGAGGATCCCGTGACTTACGCGGAAGTTATGTTGGACATAGATTCCCAGAAGTGGGCGGAGTCCATGAGAGCAGAGATGGACTCAATGGAGACCAATGGAGTTTGGACTCTAGTAGATCCACCCTCTGGGGTAAAAGCAATCGGTTGCAAATGGATTTACAAGAGGAAGAAGGGCCCCGATGGTAGGGTTGAGGGTGGTGAAAGGGTACACTCAGAAGAGGGCGTCGATTATGAGGAAACCTTTTCGCCTGTGGCCATGCTTAAATCCAGGATCCTGCTAGCTGTAGCAGCATACCATGATTATGAGATTTGGTAGATGGATGTCAAAACTGCATTCCAGAATGGAGATCTTATTGAAGATATCTATATGCAGCAGCCGCAAGGCTTCATTGCTGCAGGTCAGGAAAACATGGTATGTAAACTTAATAGGTCCATTTATGGACTTAAGTAAGCTTCTAGAAGTTGGAACATTCATTTTGACGAATCCGGATGAACCCTGTGTCTACAGGAAGTTCATGGAGATAAGGTTACATTCTTGGCTCTGTATGTAGATGACATTCTACTCATTGGGAATGATGTAGTAATGTTGACTACGGTGAAAGTATGGCTTTCACAACAATTCACCATGAAAGAATTTGGAGAAGCCTCCTATATACTAGGTCTTCGACTCTATAGAGATAGATCGAAGTGGAGTCACTCTCTCCAAGAAGATACAACATGGAAAACTCCAAGAAAGGAATTATTCCTTTTAGGCACGGAGTCACTTTCTCCAAGAAGATGTCTCCCAAGACTTCTGAGGAGATTGATGGCATGAAAGACATTCCCTATGCCTCTGCCGTAGGGAGCATCATGTATGCCATGCTGTGCACTCGTACTGACATTGCTCATGCAGTGAGTGTAGTAAGCAGATTTCAGGCCAACCCAGGGCAGGAGCACTGGACTGCTATAGAAAACATATTTAAGTACCTTTGAAGGACAAAAGAGTTTTGTCTATTATTCGATGGTAACACACTAAAGATCCAAGGGTATACAGATGCCGATCTCCAGTCGGATCCAGATGATAGAAAGTCTACATCTGGATTTGTTTTCACGATAGAAAGTCTAAATGAATACATAAGCTTAAATGGGCCTTAAGCCCATTTCAAACTGGGCTAATTTGATTAGTCATTTAAAGGGGCGAATTCTGAGATGGATCAGCTGATAGGATTGGGCCCAGACCCTATCCACTTAGAGAGTCCAAGATCTAAATAAGATTTAGATTTGGAAACCTCCTAATTAGATTAGGAGATGGCTGATCTAATCTGCAAATAAGATAAAGGTTATACCTTATCACTTAAAGGGACTTCTAATCCAAATATGATTTTGGTTAGCAACTCCTAATGGGATTAGGAGCTGATCCCTTTGAGATTATAAAAGGAGGAGGGGGCGGCAGCCTTTAGATATGCAACCAACACACTCTTGTCTTCAGAGCTGAGATTACAAGAAGAGAGAATTCTGCACCCTGCAAACACTCTCTTGCTGCCTTCTTCCTGCAGTCGCCACCTCCAGCAGTTTGATCTCCAGTTCTTGGGAGAAATCAAGATTTGATCTTGATAATATGATTTTCTAAATAGGGAATTCGATTCCCTATTGATTCTTGCGAAGGGTCAAGTTCTTTTGGAAAAACACTATTGATTCTGCTCCACCCTGCACAGTGCCATCTTCAGTGAGAGCAGATTTAGGATCCTTCCTTGGGCGTGAACACCTCCATTGGGAGATATTGCTTCTCCATATCAGGTATAATCCTTCCCTACTCTTTTTGGTTCAAATCTGGTTCAGTTTATGGTTCAAGAATGATCCTTGAAAATATGATTTTCTAAATAGGGAATTTGATTCCTAGTTGAAGGGAGGGAATGTTTTTTGAAATTCATCCCCTTATTCCGCTTTCTTTGGGCGTCCATGTGATGGATATCCTATCCCTTCAATTTCATCATTTGCATATTCGATTAGTGATCACCCTTGTTTTTATTTTCTTTTTCTAGTTTTTATTTTCAATAGTTCTTGCTTCAATCTGAATTTCGATTGTCCAGATAATTAGGGAAGACTGTGGTTCTAATACTTATTTTGTTAAATCTTCATGGGAACGATATTTTATACTACTTGATAACTAGTGCACTTGCTAGGGTTATATTCATTGCTATCAGGTTGGACAGCTTCGAAGAGTGTGGCCAGGCCTTAAAGGGTATCATGGTGATGTGGAAAAGAATGGGCCAATGTATGAAACCGTTGTAAATATTTATGTTTCCTATAAAGAATTTGGTATTGTTATGAAGTAGGACATGATTTGCATATTTGTTTTACATGTCTTTGTTAATCATATTTGATGAGGGCAGATTTGGCACTCCAGTGAAATTGCAACACGTGGCACCTCGTGACAACTAGGCGACACCCAGGCAACAACTTACCAAGTTGGTGTCCGGCCGGGGCACCAACTTGGCCGGCCTGGCGTGGCCTGGCACACAGCCTACGCATTGCCTGTGCGCTACCTGATGTGTGGCCTGCTCGTGGCCTGCGCGCTGCCTACACGCGGCCTGCGCACTGCCTGGCGTGGCCTGCGCATGGCCTACGCAGCCTGTACGACCTGGCCGACCTGGATCAACCAGGCACATGATTTGGCCTAGCCGACCTGGCAACCCATAAGACGCCCATCGATGAACCATAATGGCATACCCTGCAAGCTCGGTAGCTCACCAAGGAGCTTGCCAAGGAGCTCGGTAGCTCGCCAAGGAGCTAGGCAGCTCTCCAAGGAGCTCGCCACCAAGGAGCCAGGTAGCTCGGCAAAGCTCACCACAAGCAGCTCGGCATAGCCCAAGGGGCTTGGCATAGCTCCCCTGGGCAGCTCGCCACTTGTAGGGTAGCTTGGTACAGAAGAGTAGTTTGACATATCGCAGGAAGATCTCCTACCTGACAACCTGGCCCAAACACCGACCCGCCGACTGGCATAGGCGCTGACCTGACAACCTAGCCCAGACACTGACCCAACGACTGACACAGGCGTCTACCTGACAACTTGGCCCAGGCCTTGACCTGGTTGCCTGACACAAGCGCTAGCCTGACAACCTCGAGGAGTTCACCACCGTACCTCAATTTTGACGGGATGTGATGAGTCTTACCATTTGAAGGATTTTCACCCACCTAACTCGTGAGGATACAACTATAAAAGGACTCTGACCCCCAAAGCCAGAGGGAGGATGAAAAAGGATGGTAACCCCTACTCTCTAGCTCTCTCATTTCTCTCCAAGCTCTTTGTAACTAAAATGCTAACTTAGGCATCGGAGAGTCCCCGCCAGGAAAGTACCCCCAAGTCCTCTGATTCTGTTCTTGTAGGTCCCTCAATTCCCACCGCCTACAAAGAGGAGGAAAAGATGGAATTCTCGCAGGTCCCTCCACTCCCACCGCCTACAAAGGAGAGGAGATCACCTCATGCAGAGGGCAGTCGTGTTGCGGTGCACCAGAGAGCTCCACCATCCTCTGAGTTGCAGGCCGCCTAGGAGCAGGTCAAATAACGAGTCCACCAGGCAATCCACCAGGGAGTTCGCCACCAAGTAGCTCTTCACCAGGAAGCTCGCCACCAGGCAGTTCACCACCAGGGAGCTCGCCACCAGGCAGTTCTCCACCAAGGAGATCATCACCAGGCAATTCTCCACCAGGGAGTTCACCACCAAGCAGTTTGCCACCGGGGAGCTCGCCACCAGGCAATTCTCCACCAAGCAGTTCGCCACCAAGTAGCTCATCACCAAGCAGTTCGCCACCAAGTACAAAAATTGGTACATGACCAGAAACAGTTACATCAATTGGCGCCGTTTGTGGGAACACGCTACAAAAAGCTAAGTTTTCATCCCACAAAAGCTAAGTTCTCATCTTACAAAAACTAAGTCCTCTTCCCCCAAAAAGCTAAGTCCTCACTTTTTAGAAATTGAAGCTCTCGCTTTATAGTTTACATTTTTTATGAACTCAAAGACTACGCAGGTAGCTAACAGACTAAGTTTGCTTTCAATTTAGTTAAAGCCTCATCAGTCCTCTTCGCAAGGTCTCCCCTACAAAGATGAGCTCTTCGTGGCTTCCACGGGAGTTGGCGGCCAACAGACTACATGGGTGCCCTTACTAGTCGAGCCTTCTAAAGGCTCCTGTGTGTGCTGGCGACCTAAAGTTAGTAGTGCTGCCCCCGAAGGTCGAGCTCCTAGTAGCTTCTTGTAGGAGTGGGTGACCGGCATTACGAAGCTGATGTAGTGCAATCATAGCTCTACGGCACCCACCTGGTCAGCTCGACACCTTGTAGGTAGCTCGGTGCCTGGTCAGCCCGGCACCTCACTGGTAGCTCGGCACCTGGTTAGCACGACACCTCGCAGGCAGCTCAGCACCTGGTTAGTCCGGCACCTCACAGGTAGCTTGGCACCTGGTCAGCCCGACACTTTAGGTAGCTCGGCACCTAGTTTTCTCGGCACCTCACAAGCAAAGCCTACGGGCCACATTACTACTTAAGACCCAATCGCCTCTTTGGCATGGACAATACAAGAAGAGTGGACTACGAGTCACTTCCAAAAGCCTACGGGCCACATTACTGCTTAAGACCCAGTCGCCTCTTCAGCATGGGCAAAGTCAAGAAGAGTGGACTACGAGTCACTCCCAAAAGCCTATGGGCCACATTACTACTTAAGACCCAATTGCCTCTTCGGCATGGGCAAAGTCAAGAAGAGTGGACTATGAGTCGCTCCCAAAAGCCTACGGGCCAAATTACTGCTTAAGACCCAGTCGCCTCTTTGGCATGGGCAAAGTCAAGAAGAGTGAACTACGAGTTTCTCCCAAAGCCTATGGGCCACATTACTACTTAAGACCCAGTTGCCTCTTCGGCATGGGAAAAGTCAAGAAGAGTGGACTACGAGTCACACCCAAAAGCCTATAGGCCACATTACTGCTTAAGACCCAATCACCTCTTCGGCATGAGCAAAGTCAAAGATAAGTGGACTACGAGTCACTCCCAAAAGCCTACAGGCCACATTACTGCTTAAAGACCCAGTCACCTCTTCAGCATGGGCAAAGTCAAGAAGAGTGGACAATGAGTCGCTTCCAAAGCCTACGGGCCACATTACTGCTTAAGACCCAGTCGCCTCTTCGGCATGGGCAAAGTCAAAAAGAGTGGACTACGAGTCGCTCCCAAAGCCTACGGGCCACATTACTGCTTAAGACCTAGTCGCCTCTACGGATGGGCAAAGTCAAGAAGAGTGGACTACGAGTCGCTCCCAAAGCCTACGGGCCACACTATTGCTAAATACCCAGTCGCTTCCTTGGCATGAGCAAAATCAGCAAAAGTGAACTATAAGTTGCCCCCAGAGCCTAAGGGCTACACTACTGAACTGGCAAAGACCTCCTCACCTTATAGGCAGCTCGCCACATATATGCAGTTCCCAAAGCCTAAGGAATTGGATCAGCACTTACTAGCTCATCGACTTACGAGCCAAAAGAGGGAATCTACTCCCTACGTTGAGTTACTCTCAGCTTGGGAGTGGGGGGCAAATGATGAGGGCAGATTTGGGCCCTCCAGTGAAATTGTGACACGTGGCACCTCGTGACAACTAGGTGACACCCAGGCAACAACTTACCAAGTTGATGTCCCGTCGGGGCACCGACATGGCCGGCTTGGTGCGGCCTGGTGTACGGCCTGCACATGGCCTGCACGCTACCTGGAGTGTGGCCTATGCGCTGCCTGTACGCGGGCACTGCCTAGCGCGGCCTGGCACGACCTGCGCGACCTGGCCAACCTGGATCAGCCCGGCACATGATCCGACCTGGCCGACCTGGCAATCCATAAGACGCCCACCAATGAACCATAACGGCATACCCCGCGAACTCGGTAGCTCACCAAGGAGCTCAGTAGCTCACTAAAGAGCTCGCCAAGGAGCTAGGCAGCTCTCCAAGGAGCTCGCCACCAAGGAGCCAGGCAGCTCAGCAAAGCTTGCCACAAGTAGCTTGACATAGCTCCCCCGGGCAGCTCGCCACTTGTAGGGTAGCTCGGTATAGAAGAGTAGTTTGGCGTATCGCAGGAAGATCTCCTACCAGACAACCTGGCCCAAACACCGACCCGCCGACTGGCACAGGCACCGACCTGACAACCTGGCCTAGACACCGACTCGCTGACTGACACAGGCGCCAACCTGACAACCTGGCCAAGGCGCCGACCTGGCCGCCTGACACAAGCGCCAGCCTGACAACCTCGAGCAGTTCACCATTGTACCCTGGTTCTGACAGGATGTGATGAGTCTTACCATTTGAAGGCTTTTCACCCACCTAACCCATGAGGACACCACTATATAAGGACTCCAACCCCGAAAGCTAGGAGGAGGATGAAAAAGGATGGTAACCCCTGCTCTCTAGCTCTCTCATTTCTCTCCAAGCTCTCTATAATCAGAATGCTAACTTAGGCATCGGAGAGTCCCCACCACAAAAATACCCCTAGGTCCTCTGATTCAATTCTTGCAGGTCCCTCAGCTCCCGCCGCCTACAAAGAGGAGGAAAAGATGGAGTTCTCGCAGGTCCCTCAGCTCCCGCCGCTTACAAAGGAGAGGAGATCATCTCATGCTGAGGGTAGTCGGGTTGTGCTGCACTAGGGAGCTCCACCATCCTTTGAGTTGCAGGCCACCTAGGAGTAGGTCAAATGATGAGTCCACCAGGCAGTTCTCCACCAGGGAGTTCGCCACCAAGTAGCTCTCCACCAGGAAGCTTGCCACCAGGCAGTTCGCCACTAGGGAGCTCGCCACTAGGCAGTTCTCCACTAGGGAGTTCGCCACCAAGCAGTTCGCCACCAGGGAGCTCGCTACCAAGCAGTTCTCCACCAGGGAGTTCGCCATCAAGTAGTTCACCACCAGGGAGCTCGCCACCAGGCAGTTCTCCACCATGGAGTTCACCACCAAGCAGTTCACCACCAATAGCTCATCACCAAGCTGTTCGCCACCAGAGAGCTCTATCATCCTCTATGTCACAAGCCACCTGGGAGCAAGTCAAAGGATGAGGTACTTATCCAAAAAAAAATTGATACATCACAAAAATTGGTACGTGACCAGAAATGGTTACATTAATATTTGTTTTGAAGGACGCTCTTGGTGTTTTTGAAATCTTGTCTTACTTCAGGATTTCTGTTGTTCTTTAGTGTCGGCGTGTTCATAGTAATTTTATTGCAAGTAGATAGCGTGAGGGAGATGGGGTATAGTGCCTGCATTTGACTAGGAATTATCCCGTATGCCATTGTGTCAATGAGTGGATGATCATCATTCGTCGAGGGTTTGGGTTTCTTGTTCATTTGGTGCAAATGCAACTTTTGAAGGTGTCATTTTTGGGTTGCGATATGGTATTGCCGTGGTGTTTGTCTTCACAGTATGGGCCATTGGGGGAGGGGAGATATTTTAGTTCCCTAAGTTACGATGTGGTTAGCGTTTTAGAGGACAAAAGGTTATTAATGGCAGGGTCCTTTCCGGTGTTCCAGTGTTTTAGTTTATTTGCGATAAGTTCCTTATCACAGTATTTATGGGCATATTGTGTTCAGGCTCTGATCCACGACAAGTTTAATCGTTGAGGAAAACTTTCTCATTACATTAGGGCTTTATGTATGTGAGAATTTTGCAAGCAGCTTTTTGATAAAACTTTGCTACTTGTCGGGGGTTCTAATTCTTTATTCAATATTTTCGAACTTGTGATCAAACTTTATCACATATTAGTTCATAGAAAGACCATGAGTTAGAGTTGTAAGTGATGCGGTTTGGAAAGCCGTGTGGTCTGTGAATTTTTACCGCAACTTGTATCAGCACAAATGTTGAATGGTAATCAAATCTTTTGAAGTTGATCATTATGTGCACTTTGCCATAAATAAATTCTTTTTCGTAAGTATTCTAAAAGTTAATTGCAATCGAGCACCATTGTGATTGTACTCAGCGTCTAATTGCAAACTACTATAGAAAAGGGAGTTGTGTGTGCCCCTTGGTTTAGAGGCTCAACGCAGGTGTAAATGACGTTGATAAGAAAGGGAAGTTGCAAGTGTCCACTAACATTGGAGGAGTACTTTGTAGGCTTTTAGGTAGCCTCAGAGATAATAGAAATCAAGTAATTGGGCACCCGTGGGGCTCTATCACAGTCTAGTGCTAGAACAAGCATAGTGAACTTTACCGTAGATCGTTAGAAAAAATGAACAATGTTATTCCAACATCTGAGTTACTATCAGGTACAAAGAAGCTAACCAAAATATCAAAAAATTATCAAGTGTGAAAGAAAAGAGGTGTCTCGATATTAAAACATTATCAAGTGTGAAAGAACAACGTATGGAAGGAATGAGTTGTGGAGTGTGTATTAAGGTCCATTTTCTAGAAAGAAAGTTGAGTTTTTGTACGGAAATGCAGTTTTGCTACCCATACAAGGATCGAGGGTCATCGTGCCTTAAGAAAGCGGGTCCTTCATGGACGATACAGTTGGGGGTTCAGCCATAGTATAAGTAATTAGCATAAGTCAAAGTTTCATCACAATCTAGAATCAGGGAGGTGACTAGCCCCAAAGGTTAAAAATGAGCTTTGGACTATTATATTTATAAGTTAGATAAAGTACTTGTATTTGTAAATTGGATAAGAATCATACCTGAGGTTGATGAAGCCCCCTAGGAGTTGCCTGTGGGTGTAACTACGCCTGCGATTGCTATGGGGTTTGGGTTTAAGCCTGGGGTTGCCAAGTGATATGGGCACTCCTGAGGTTGCTAGGGCCTTCCCGGGGTTGTTGGGTAATGTAAGTGCAAGCCTGGGGTTTCCAGGTGATATGAGTGCTCTTGGGGTTGCCAGGGCCTTCGCATGGATTATGCGGCATCCTAGACAGACCAAGGTATGTGAGAGAACACCTTCCGAAACAAGGCCTTCGCATGGAGCATGTGGCAAACTAGCAGACTAGGGTATGTGAGATCGCACCTACCAGAACAGGGCCTTTGCATAGAGCATGTGGCAACCTAGCGGACAAAGGTATGTGAGATTGTGCCTACTGGAACAGGGCCTTCACATGGAGCATGCAGCATCCTAGCGAACCAGGGTATGTGAGATCATGCCTATTGAAACAAGGCCTTCGTATGGAGCATGCGGCATCCTGGAAGACCAAGGTATGTGAGATTGTGCCTACCGGAACAGGGCCTTTACATGAAGCATGCGGCATCCTAACAGACCAGGGGGTGGATTTTTCCTATGAGATCTATGCCTCAAGTATGGAAAGGCCAAGGTGTGATGATAGGGTGAAGATTATTGGCCAGTTTGTGTATCCTTTCATTGTGTATTTGGCATGTGTGACATCTACACACGTGTTTTTGGGCATCTTACATCATGGTGGGCTAGTAGAAACCTAGGTACAAAATGTGGTTGTATAGGGCCAGTTGTCCTTGGTGTGCGGCTGGCTCAAAATTATGAGTTGTTTCCAATACTTCCTCGATTTCTTCACCAGCCAAGCATCGCAGAGGTTTTCAAACGTGGGATTTCCTATATAAGACTCCTCCATGGAGATAGAATCGTTTGGCTTTTCTTAGGAGTTTCCTCCTCAACCTTGGATCTATTGGCAATGTGTTGTCTTCTAAGTAACTTATGTATATGTTCTTCCAATGTTCCTCTCCTATGACTAAACATTCTCTTCCATCCAATTCTGGTATACACCTTTCGCAATTGCGTTGTATTCTGGCGGCATCTGACTTCATAGCAACTAGTAATATCCCAACCTTTATAGTTTCCTATACAGTGTGCTATTGGTATCTCCACAATGATTTTTGTGTGTTTCGTTCAGGACTATTTCCGCTTCTTTCGGACCTAAACACCTCATTCTAACCCCATCCACTAATCAATGGTATAGTATCCTGTTCACCAAAATCATCTTGCTATCCTGTATCCCTATTGTCGAGCTGCTTAGTTTTCCAACGATGTCATGCCTCCAATTCTCTACCATGATTTCATCTTCCTTTTCCACCTAGTCCTTTAATGTGGCGGTTAATGGTTTGTTGAGTGTTTGGATAGTGATCTCGAGATTGGGTTTTGTTGTATTGTATTTTTTACCCTAAGGTAGCTAGTGCATCAACAAACCTATTTTTGGCCATGTTTGGTGTTTGAAATCTATCTCCAGATCATCAATTCTTTCACTATCATGCTTCCTTCGAGTTGGATGATTACCAGTTTAGAATCGCCCATCACTTTGACCTTCTTAGCCCCAAATTCTATTGCTTTAATCAGACCTAGCACTAAGGCTTCATATTCAGCTATGTTATGAGAATAGGGGAACTGGAGTTTGAATGAGTAAGCAGAGGTATGTCCATCAGGCAAAGTCAAGGTGACTCCAGTGCTGGATGAGGTACTTGTGCTACTCTCATCAAAGGTCAAAACCCATTCTTTTCCTTCATCTACTGCGATCATGGGTATGTCTCCTAGGATCTCTTTTGATATGGGGAAGTCATTTTTTTAGGGGAAGGCGGCCAGAAGGTCTACCGCTACCTGACACTTAATGACCCTAGATTAGGTATACTCAATTGTGTATTCACTCAACTACATCATCCACTTGACGAGTCTGCCCGAAAGGGGAGATCTATCCATGAAGAACTTTATCGGGTCACTCCTTGTGATGAGTCTCACTTTTTAACCAAGGATGTAGTGTTTGAACTTCTGTGTAGCAAACACCAATGTAAGGCACTGCTAATCTATGTTGGAGTAGTTCTTTTCTTCTGTTTTGAGAGTCCTACTAGCATAGTAAATTGGTCACTTGACTCCTTCATCGCTTTCCTATGCTAACAAACATCCTATTGCTTCCGAACCCGATGCAATGTATAACCTGAATTCCCAGTCACTTTTGGGTGGTAACATGGTTGGGGCTAGGGCCAGGGTGTTTTTCAACTACTTGAAGTCCATAGATTTCTTTACTAGTTTCATCAGTGGTGTTGCCGCATGTGCGAGGCTGGGGATGAACTTCCTAATGTAGGAGACTTTTCCTCAGAAGGTCTTTAGTTGCAATTCGTTGATTGGAGGCGGGAGGTCTAGGACTGCTTTCACTTTGTTCTCGTCTGGATGGATTCCCATCTGCTCCACACTGTACCCCAAGAACTTCCCATATTGTACCCCAAATGCACACTTTAGTGGATTTAGCTTCAAGTTGAAAGTCCTACGTCGACTGAAAACTCTTCACAGCACATCAGGATGATCTTCTCGCCCTTTTTCTTTGACCACTATATCGCCCACATAGTACACAATTTCCTTGTGCAACATGTCATGGAAAATACTTGTCATTGCCCTTTGATATGTGGCCCCAACATTCTTTAAGCTGAACGGAATAATCTTGTAGTAGAAGTTTCCAATTGGTGTCCTAAAGGCCGTATGAGGAGCATCAGTGCGGTCCATAAAGATTTGGTTGTACCCACTATAGACATCCAAGAAGGAGAAAAGCTGGTTTCCCATAGTCGAGTTTATCAATACTTTCATGTTTGGTAGGGGAAACTCATCCTTGGGACAGGCTTTATTAAGGTCCCTAAAATTGACACAACACCTGTGATAAGGTTGGGATGGGTTAGTTTCTAATGATATTCTAGTGTTAGGTAACTAAGCTAAAAGTACTAACTTGAGCTCTTGTTTTTCTTCTTCACTGGCACTATGTTGGCTATCCACTGAGGGTGCGCTATGGGTTTGATGAACCCTACTTTCAACAGTTGCTCAACTTCTTCTTTAATTTTCAGCGCTATTTCTGATTTAAAGATCCTCTATTGTTGCTTTATGGGCCTAAACTTGGGATTTATGCACAATGAGTGTCCGACAAGGACCAGGTCTAGGCCTGGCATCTTGTCATATGGCCAAGAAAAGACATCTTGGAACTCTGCGAAAGTGGATAGAGGAGGCTTTTATAATGGGTCTTAAAGTTTTGCGATAAGGAAATGTCCTTATCCTTTAGTAGTGTGATAAGTTTGTCTCTGTCTCCGGGTCCTAGTCTGGCTGATATGTATAGTGGATTCTTTTCCATTTTTCCCTCCCCCAAGTTTATTTCTTCTAAAGGTTCTTCAACCATGCCGATGGAGTTTGTCATGCACTTGGGAGGTGCTTCGATTTCATCATAGTATTCTAAGGTTTCATCTCCTATCTCCTGTTTATTGTAATCATTACTCAATCATTGTTCGTATTTTGGTCATGGAGCTAGTGATTTTCGTTGTCATACCTTAGGTTTTAGTGGTTTATGTTCGGATTGCAATATGCTATTTGTTGATGAAATCGCATTAATGCCCTTTTGTGAAAATTTCCTAGTGAAATAGTTCTAGTTGAAACATTACTTAGTATCTTGCAAAATGTATTTATTATCATATTACTCGTGTCATCAAAAAATAAATTGATAAGAGGACAATGATTCAATAATACTTGCAGTGAGCCTATCTTGTCCCAAAACAATACAAAACAATTATCTTACTTGAAAGGTTATATGAACTCATACCTCAGGGATGACCTTTTTGGTTGTCGGTGCTTCATCACTTCCGTAGTTTGTGAAAATCATGTAATAGCTTTTCCTATCATTACTAGTTACTCATACACATGTTGACCTTTTCTTCTTTACTTCCATTATTGCCCAAGGTTCTCCATGCATGGAATTTGGCAGCGTCGATCCCTTCACTATGGCTATGCATGTCTCTCCTTCATTTGCAAGCTCTATGTAATAGATGGCATCTTGTAGATGAGTCTCTGTCCTGTCGAAGGGGACCTTGGTAGCCGGGATTCTTATTACACATCCCTTGTGCTTGGCCATTATGCATTGATGATATGTTGAAGGGACCAAGGCTAGGCCATGTATCGTAGTCGGCCTAGGAGGGCGTGGTAAGTAGTTCTTCCTGAGATGACCTGGAACTCTTGCATGATGGAAAATGGTCCGATCGCTACTTGAAATTCAATAGATCCTTCTTTAACTAGTGCATTCCCATTGAAGCCTATTACCTTCATAGGTAACCCTTTAGCTATCTCCCATTGTATATTCATCAGCTTTAGTGTGTAAACAGAGATCAGATTAACAGAAATACCAGAATCGACCATGGACCTTCTCATCTTGAATCCCCCTACTAGCAATGAAACATATAGGGGTTGGTTGTGATGGGGGTCCACTGCTAGCATGTCTTCTAGAGTGAATTCCACACTGGTTCAGTCAGGTTGGTAAGGCTCAAGTGGTCCCTTGAAGACCTTTGCCAGTGCTCTAATGGCCAATTTTCTCATCGAGGTACTTGCTCCTTGTTTGATGAAGAAGTACTGGAGCTCTGGACATTGTTCCAGCTTTTTAATCAGCATATCAGACTGATGTTGCCCTAATGTCCCCACTAGGTTTATGCTTTCTCCATGTGAATGGGTCGGAAGGGGGTCAGTTTCTACTCATGCTGGGTCCTTCTTTACGAACTCGTCTAATTTGACACTTTGCACGAATAGCCTTCTTAGGGAGAAGCAATCCATCAAGTCGTAGTTTGGCAATTGTTGATAGTTGCACCATCTTTCGCCATACCTATCTTTCTCAGGGTCTACTCCTGTTGGTGGTGGCGGTAGTTTGATCACCCTATCTTCGACCAATTTATTCAGTATCATGATTACCTCTTCTTTGGTGCAAGGAGTAGGAGGCGGGATCGGCAAGTCCTTCCTTCTTCCTGGGGCGGTGTTGTGGTAATAGGGCCCTTGCTTGGGCCCTCCATTGTGTCAGGGCTTCCGGTCCATTGCGAAGGCGTCATTCCTCCCGTATGGTGCCAACTGGTTCAAGTTATTTCTGATTGTGCATGTTCTCTTTTCTGCGCACCTCCATAACTAGCCAAACGCCTATATTTCCACATTCTTGATGCCTATCCTATAGGTGGGCTGCATCCCTTATATGTACTATTCGACAAAGCTCTTCTCCGTGGCATGCTCATCAAAAACAGAATGGATCAGTTTTTGAAAACATACGTGGTTTGTTCAGAAGCATGTCGTTAAGCACTTCGGAATACTAGTTTAAAGGGATGAGAATGGGTCGTATCCACTAGGGAAGCGAGGGAAAAATTAATATACACTCAAATCCATAGGAAAGCGAGAACGGGTCCCAAACAAATACTAACATAGTAAAGGGATGAGAATGGGCCATATCCATAGGGAAGCAAGGGAAAAATTAATATACACTCAAATCTAGACAAGAGAACACAAGAGGGAAGTGCATAAATATAAAAATTAATTAATTAAATTGAGAAAAATATAGAATTCGAATAGTACTAAAAGTTAAAAGTGCAGAAACATAAATAAATACAGAAATAAATTAACAAAATAAACAAAATAAAAATTTGTAGTCCAATCAGAGGTAGCAATCTCCGGATCTCTCCTTTGACCCTTGAACTTCTCAAGCAAGGCCTTCTGTCTTACCTGGTTGAATTGCAGATCTATAGAAAATAAAACAAAAATCAAACAGAATGAAAATAAATTGCAAAAAGTAAATAATGAAACTAGAATTGAAAGAACAAAAATTAAAACTAAAATAAAGTAAAAGTGGTTGGGATGCAATTCTAGAGGTGGCAGTAGTGGTGTTGGCGAACTACAAGTAGGAACCCCTCCTCTTGCTTGGGCATCCTCCTCTTCCTCTACCCTTGAACTTCTCAAGATCAGCCTTCCATCTTACCTAGGGGCAGAATGCCCCTTTCTCAGGCGGGTCCTTTTTATAGATAAGGGTGGACACAATTGGGACTAGAGAGAAAGAAGGGGGTGGTAGCTAGGTTTTAGCAACGTTATAAGTGACCTAGGTCTTCTAATGGAGGGTTAGGATGGTTTTGGGGTAATCCTAAGGTTAAGAATAAAGAAGGAGAGGTAGCCAAATATTATGTAGGGCTGATATTTAATGGCTAAAGGTTGAATGGTGAAGATTAGAAGCTAGGTGGCTTCTAGGGTTAGAATGCTAAAAAGAGAGTGCCCTAGAATGGATGGTGGATATTAGAAGGGATGGAAGGTGAGGATTTAGTAGTTAGGGGCATCTAGGGTTTGTTAAGAGTGAAAAGAATGGGTTTAAAGCGGCCCTAGGGTTTGCTAAGGTGTGGGGAGCATGCTAATACAGTAGGAGGGGTGTCAAACTAGGTTTAGCAGCTAGGAGGCACCCTCCTGCTTTCAGTTTTCACAAAAACACCCACTCTCTCAACTGGACTTTACACCAGCTTCCCAAAATCTGCATTTCAGCCATGGAAACTTCCCAATTTTCCCCATAATTTGCATAGAGACCCTTAGAGGCCACAACATTGCATTTAACTGGGAAAAGGGAACATCTTGACTATTCTAAGGCCAAAATTGCCCCTGAATTGATGACCTTAAGGCATCAAAATGCAGAGTTATCACACCCCCCAACTTAAACATTGCTAGTCCCTTAGCAATGCAGCCTTAAAATTACACTGAGCACAGAGATCATTCCCATCTCAAGATCATCTGACAGAATTAATCAATCATATTGATTCCAGAATTCTCAAACTTTGTATAAATTGGTATTGGGCTTAAGTGGTAAAACTGTCCTACTTTGAAAATTACAAAAACTTGCCTTAAAAATCATATATACCCTTCAATTTACAGATTATCTTGATAAGCTGAGATTGATTTTTTGAATCAAACAAGTATTATTCTTATTATTTCTAACAACTTATTTGTACCCCTGGACTTATTTTTATTGTTAACTTTCATCGTTTTACGTAAATCTCGACACTTGACTTAGGTGAAGAGACCTGGTTACCAAGTGTTAGGTAAGTGTCTTTGGCATTCCCTTTTCCGTTTGACACGAATCTCGACACTTGACTAAGGTGAAGAGACCCAGTTACTAAGTATAGGGTGTCCATTGACATTTTATTCTCTCTTTTTTTTTAGACGTTGTTCAAGGTAGTCCATTGTCTCTTAACAATTTAAAGAATTTTGTTTAATTTCTCAATCTTTCTCTTTCTATCTTGATAGAGGTAAACTTAGGAGTATTTTCTAATTTTTAAACGGTTTCGACAATATTCAAACAAGACCAATTTTTTACTCCTATCACTTGTTACCAATTTCTATATAATTCAATATTCTTTTATTAGTTTCCTTAACTTTTTTAGTTTGGAAATCTCTTTTAGTGGAAAATTTTAAAAATTTCAATGAAATTTTAATTCTCCATCTTTAAAGGCTTAGCTTCACAATTTTTCTCTCTTTCCTCACCCCCAACTTAAATGCCATTGTCCCTAATGGCATGACTAGAATGATGCAAAGAAGATTTGGGCCAAACGGATCAATGGGTAGAGTTCTCTTGAGGGGTTTAAGGTATGCCACCTAGTCTCGAATCAAGAAAAGAAAAACAAATCCTAAAAGCAAAAACACTAAAAACTACGTTGGGTTGCCTCCCAACCAGCGATAAGTTTAACGTCTTCAACCGGACACATTCAAGCACTTTGTTCATCTACACTCTCTGACTCACTTTCTTCTTCCAATAGACAGGCCTCAAACCAGGCTATCCAAGGGGTAAACAGGTAATTTAAAAAGCTATCCACTATATCTACCTTGGACTCATCTTACCCTAGGTTTGGATAGTTAGAGGCACTACAAATGTTTAACTGGACTTTCTACTCCCCTAATGAAGTGTTCATTTCTCCCGATTTACAGTTGATGATTGTTGCTAGGAACGGACATCTTAAGATTATCATATAAAATTCAATGGAAAGTGACAACACTCTACCCAGACCTTAATAACATTTCGAGGAGTGTTGACTGACCGATCAGCAAACTGTAAAATTATCGGGGTTGATTTTAACTCGCTAATCCTGAACCTATCATAAATTAATGGAAGTGGAGTTATACTGGCCCTAAGATCCACTAGTGCCCGATCAAAGGTGATTCTAGTGATGCCATAGCTTATAAGTGGAACACTAAGGTCTTTCACATTCCAGGGCAGTTGATTTAGGAGAGTTGCTCTAACATCTTCCGAGAGCATCATTTTTTGTGGGGCCAACTGTGGCTCCATCATCTGATTACACATCTGTTTTCGAAAGGGATGTTAATATGGACTTCTCGACTCTCCTCATTGAGAATTTCTTTGTTCTTTAGCACCAGCCCGACTATGAGTATAGTTGGAAAGGGAACTATAGGTTGGTTCACTATAGGCTCTTCTTCTAAAGTTTCTTTTCCTTATTCTTTTCCCCCCAACTTAGGGTCTTCATGCTCCTTTTCTTCATCACTAACTTCTAGGTCCTCTAAAATATGCCCACTCCTTAAGGTTATAAGAGCCTTATTTTTTCAAATTGGAGGTTTTTAAGAGGTGGTTGAATCTGCTATGGAGGAAAACCCAATGGCTGAGTTCTAGGGTTCACAACCGGTTGACTCAATAATTGCCCTACTCCTCTTCTCGCCTTGGCTTCAGCTAACTATCCTATTTGACTTTCTAATCTATCAAAGAACTGCTGCTGATTTAGGATCAGCTACTGAAGTTGCATGAATTGGTCATCTACTGTATGTGCTTGAGGAGGTTGTGTGTAAGTCTGATAAGGTTGGGCCAGTTGGTTCCTAGGATGCATATGCTCGAATTGGTTTTTCCCATGTGGCCTCTAAAATTGTTGGGCCATAGAGTTAGATGAATGATGATATTGTTGGGACTATGTGTAGGTTTGACATGATTGAGTTGGTTAGGTCCCATGGTAATCATTGTACTCCTAGTGAGTTTGGGCTCTAGACCACTGAGAGTGCATATTTGGCAGGGGGTTTTCTTGGACTTGGGCCCTATAATTGAAGTTGGGTTGATTTTCCCACCCAAGGTTATATGGACTAGAGAATGGATTAGCATTGGGTTGGAAAAATCTATGGGCCGCATGTACTTGGTTGACATGATAGGCTGGGCATGCATGGATTTTGTCACGTCTTTGGGCCATACCATTAATCTTGTCCAATTGTCAAGACACATGGTTCCAATTAATTTGTGGCTTAAGTTGGAAGTAGTTTCTCATTCCACAAACTCCGACCATTGAATTCATTTTATTTTAACCCCCTTTTTCTTCTTTTTTTTTTTAATTCGAAATTTAAATTTTGAATTTTAATTTCAAATTTAGATCTTGAATTTAAACTCAATTTTTATTTTTTAATTTTTTTATTTAAATTTTTGAAATTTAAATTCAAATTTAGATTTTGAAATTTAAATTCCTAAAATTTAAATTTGAATTTTGAATTTTTTCTTTTTTGTTCTTTTTTTTCTATAAAGGCAAACAAATCAACCACATAACCTAGGGGCTAACCTAGGGTTTCCTAAACTAGTGGTTCAACCAATGTGAATCCTTTTAGGTTCACATGGAATTACACCACTTCCTTTGCTTAGCCAGGTAAGAGGTGGGGATGTGGAAGGCTCCCCTTGCTCTTGAAAGGACTTAATTAAGTAACCACAAGACCCACTTAGGCGTAACCGTTTAACCTCTTTCCTTAGACACCAACCGCCGGTTATGGAAAGTAATTTTAAGCTTTCCTAAAATTCAACACACCTTTGAACCAAATGTGAGGCTTCCCTAAAAGATCTTGCTATCCAAATTTTAAATTAGGGTTAGGGTGAACCGCACATGGAGGGTGGTGATTTTTGGGCCAAGGAAGGGTGATGAAATCCCCACCTTATATTATTTAGTTTGGATGCCCTTAAATTAATTAATGGAAAGACAAAATAAACACAACAAAATGCAACTAACTACAATGCATCAACAAGTATTTCTAATATGCAATTCAGCAATATAACATAAAAGAATAAAATAAACTAAGCAAGAGAAGCAATTAAAATAAAATGAAACCTAGCACATTCATAACAAACAAAAATAATTTCAGCAATTAAATAAACCTATATGATGCATGCTCTAGAATATAAAACCCTAAATATTGGAACGAAAATGCAAGAAAAATATTAAAATATTTTTTTTCCATTTTTTCTATATTTTTTTTAATTCAAATTTTAAATTTTTGGGAGTTTAAATTCAAATTTAGATTTTTAAATTTAAAATCCAAAAATTTTAATTTTAATTTTCAAATTTTTTATTTTTTTATTATTTTTTTCAATTTTTTTATTCAAAAATTTAAGATTTAAATTTCAAAATTTGAAATTCAAATTCATATTCATATTCAAATCAAAATTTAAATTTAAATTTAGATTTGAAATTTAAATTTAGATTTGAAATTTAAATTCAGATTTGAAATTTAAACTCAAATTCGTAAATTTCAACAATTTCCTATTTATTAATTAATTATTCAATTAAACAACTAAAAGAAAAGAAATTAAATAAGGAAACAAATAACAGTTACAAACAGAAAATAAAACAACAATTAATTGTGCTAAAGAGAAGTAACAATTACCAAAAATAAATTCTAACAAACTAATTGCTAATCTAAAAATTAAAACGAAAATAAAATAAACAAAAGGAAAAAACTATGCTGAAATTAACAAAAGAAATGAAATAAAAATCTGTAATCTAATTGGAGGTAGCAGTCTCTGGATCTCTCCTTTGACCCTCGAACTTCTTGATCTAGGCCTTCCGTCTTACTTGGCCGAATTGTAGATTTGCAGAAAATAAAACAAAAATCGAACGTAATGAAAATAAATTGCAAATAGTAAATAACGAAACTAGAATTGAAAGAACATAAATTAAAACTAAAATAAAGTAAAAGTGGTTGGGATCCGATTCTAGAGGTAGCAGTAGTGGTGTTGGTGAACTACAAGTAGGAACCCCTCCTCTTGCCTTGGTGTCCTCCTCTTCCTCTACCCTTGAACTTCTCAAGATCAGCCTTCCATCTTACCTGGTAGCAGAATCCAACCCTTTCTCATGAGCTCTTGGGTCCTTTTTATAGAGAAGGGTGGACACAACTAGGATTAGAGAGAAAGAAAGGGGCAACAACTGGGTTTTAGCAAAGTTATGGGTGCCTTAGGGTTTCTAATGGATGGTTAGGATGGTTTTGGGGTAATCCTAAGGCTAGGAATAGGAGAAATAGCCCAATATTATGTAGGGTTGAGAATTAATGGCTAAAGGTTGAATGGTGAAGAATAGAAATTAGGTTGCTCCTAGGGTTATAATGCTAAAAAGAGAGTGCCCCATAATGGATGATGGAGATTAGAATGGATAGAAGGTGAGGATTTAGCAGTTAGGGGTGGCTAGGGTTTGTTAAGAGTGAAAAGAATGGGTTAAAAGGTGCCCTAGGGTTTGCTAAGGCGTGGGGCGCATGCTAATATAGTAGGAGGGGCGTCAAACTGGGTTTAGCAGCTAGGAATTGCCCTCATGCTTTCAGTTTTTCACAAAAATTCCCCCTCTCTCAGTTGGACTTCACACCAGCTTCCCAAAATCTGCATTTCAGCCATGAAAACTTTCCAATTTTCCTAGAATTTGCACAGAGACCCTTAGAGCCACAACAAAGCATTTAACTGGGAAAAGGGCACATGTTGACTATTCTATTACTGAAAATGCCCCTGAATTAATGCCCTTAAGGCATCAAAATGCAGAGTTGTCAATTCGCTAAGAGGTCTTCTCCCGAGCTTTTCACTATGTTCCTTAAGTCGACCATTGTTAATTTTCTTTCCAAGGTGAACCACTTAGATAGGAATATTTTCTCTAACTCAGCCCACGAGTCAATACTTCCTACGGTGAGGCTGACAAACCAGGTATATGCTGGGCCTATCAAGGATTTTGAAAATTCGCAAACTTTAAGGTCCCCATCAAAGGCAAAGGATCCCAAGGCATCTTCGAATTTGCTCATGTGTTCTTGCGGGCTTCCCCTTTGCCTGTCGTATTCTAGCCACTACTGTGGGGGAATGTAACCAGCTAGGTAAGGCTTGTATAGGATTCGGTCGAAGTATGGCTTCTGCAAGACGGTGAAGTCCTGCACTCAATTGTAGCTTTCTACTACTAAATCTTGAACGTACTCTTTGAATTCGTCTCAACTGAATGGAGCTTCTACCATCGGATCTAGTTGGGGTAGGATCCTTGACTGCCTCATAGTGTTCTCTCTTGCTTGTATGGTTGTGTGGTTAAGTCTGGCAGGTTGCTTTGGTGCAGCATGGTTAAGATTAGAGGCACGGTGGCAGGTAGGAGGTCCTGTGGGGATGATAGCCAAAGTGTGGGGAGATTTCTTGATTAAGGTTGTCCGCTGGAGGAGGATCTAGAAAGTGTTCCTCGTCTCTTCTTGCGCTTGTTCAAGTTTCTCAAAACGGGCTTCAAAGCGGGTCTCAAACTTGTACACCTTGTTCAAGAGTATCTCAATATCGACTTGGTTGTTCACCTCCGTCTCGAATTGATTTTCCACTCCTAGATTAGTATCCTCGGGGATGTTATCGCGCTCCTCAGTGATTGGTGTAAGATTAATCCTTTGTGTGGCCATCCTCTGTAATCAAGGTCTTAACCAGAGATTCTAATGTAAGTGATGTGGTGGTCAGGCTAGGGAGGTGGTCTCCTTGAAGAACAGAGGAAGACCAGGGTGAGGGTTCAAATAGGAGATTGAGGTGGAGAGGGTGAAGAGATGACTGAGCAGGGAATCTAGTGATAGGGTTAATCAATGACTGGATGTCCCCTTCATTATGAGGAGGACCTCTATTTATGGGGGAGATCCTGAGATCCTGAAAGGAAGGAGTCAGAGGTGCTCATCTCCTACTAAGAAAGGGAATATTGGATTCATTGTTAGTCATTAAGAGCACTGTTGGGGCTTTGCCACGTGTTCCTATGGGGATCTATTCAAGAATCGGCTTTTCTTTCACTTGGAGATCTTCATAACTCATGTGTGCTACTGTCTTCTGTGTGCTTCACTTAACTGACATTGATAATGACATCACCATCTAGCAGGCGGCGTCTCATTAGACCTACGTGGTGCCTTGTCATTTTTGTCCCTTTGACGTTATGCTTATAGGTGGCGTATGTACGTGGTTCTTAGCGAACCAGGATGCCACATTGATTAAGGCTTTATCGTAGGACTGAGTGTGAGTGAACTTCATTGTAGGTTCAGCTCAGGTTTGCATTGGCTTGAGTTAAGAGCAGGTCCATCACACGTGTGCGATGAACTACGAGTTTATCGCAGTCCTGTGATGCGCACCATAGGTTCATCGCAGGGGAGGGTTGGCTACAAACTGATCGCGGGCGTCCATGCAGTATCAATGCGGTGTCTACTATGTTTTGAGGGTCTGAAAGAGCACTATATACCAAAGGTTTTAACTACTTACTTGCCATCTAAATTGAATGATGGTTTTATTTTTGTGTCAATTTTAAATACATAAGTTTTGTATTTTCAAAATTATTGGGTATTAATTTAATTCGTATAATTTATTAGTGAGAAATCAAAATACCTCAAATAAAGGATATGATCATAGAGAACGAGAGTTAACACCTTAAATATAGGACTTAGAAAAATCCCTTATGAAGTCCAATTGCATTAGATTGGAACTACTTTTTAATAGCCTTTTTATTTCAATCAATAAAAGCAATTTAATAGCCTTTTTATTTCAACAATGACTATTATAATATTAATTGTATTATTATGGTGCTTTGTCAAAGTACATATTTGTCCTCAATAAATTTGGTGATTAAGGGGTAATTTATGTCCAATGAATGTTTCAAAAAAACTGATCATATTTTCACTTTTATAAGTAGTAGATATAATGTAATATGTGATGTAAAAGAACGGTGTTCAAGGATGAGAACAGTGGTAGAGGTTTGATAGAGACCTGGAAGACAAATCAGGGTTTGGTAGAGACCTTGAAGATTTACCAGTTCAGGTTGGGCAGGCACTCATGAGGTTCTGTCGAGTTTGGGTAACACTTAGAAGTTTACACAAGGTTGTAGGAACCTTGAAAAACTTACAGGTTGTATAGGATTTTTTGGCACCTATAAGGTCTAGATAGTTGGTTTAGTGGAAATCCTTAGAAGGTTTCTAAGGTGAAGGACATAGGTAGGATTTTTGCCTAACCTCTATAAAAAGCTTTTTGTTATTGTGCTTTACATTATTTTTTGCTCTCAAGTTCCTACAATTATTAATATTCCTTGCATCTCACTAACTACATCACATTTGCACAAAGAATATATTTGTAGCTATTACTCTACTATCTTGTTCATTTTCTTTGGATAGTTGCAACACATTGTTACTTACACTTGTTAGAGTTATTTGAGTCTCTTGTTTATTTACTTTTTACATAATTGCATATTCTTGCGGCTTATGCTTCATGTTATTTTTCTATTACATCTAAGTTGTTTATTGAACTTACTTGAAGTTGTTGTTCATTCACTTGGTTCAATTACAACATTGAACAAGAAATCCTTAACCAGAGTTGTCAAGGTGACGCCTAGGTGATCAGGTGCCCTTGGAAACTCACTTCGCCTAGTCAAAAAATAGTTTTGTACATTGTGTTATAAAATGCTCTTAATTCTTTGTAATTATAAAATACACATTATGTAATTATAAAATGCTTTTTCTGGGTTTAATCAACACAAACATTTATAAATGCTATATTGAACCCAAAGACTTCAAAACCTAAACCAATAAGGAAGAACTTAAAGTTTTGTCTAATCAACACATTTTCTTCTCCCACATCTTCTTCTTCTTCCACCTTTTCTTTTATTATTTTCCTATAACAAAAATAGGGTTTCAACCCCAATTTTTCTTTTCTTTATTCATTTTTTTCTCATGAATATGTTGATTTTCCATACTTTAACATGAAGTTTAGACTTTCTTATGAAAATTATGGATAATTATTAAGGGAAAATAGTTTGGAACCTAGGGAACTACCTTAGTATATATGTTTTTTACTTAAAAAAAAATCCATTGCCTAGGTGAGTAGCGACATGGCACCCCCTTGTTTCCTAGCCTCGCCTTGGTGCCTTGAAAACTTTGGTCTTCATTTCACTGCAGTTAGTTACAAGCACTCAATTAAGAAGGCTTAGTGATTTATAGGTTCTGGGGGAAGTTTTAAATTATACCTAATTCATCCCTTTCTTGGGTCTAGCAAACTAGGCAATAGAAAGCTCAGTCAATTGGTTAATGGAAAACTCAATAGGGGCCTAAGTAATGGAAACCTTAATCAGCTGGTTAAACCTATATAAAAATCTTATGCGTATTGTTCTTGTTTTTATTCTTTAGTTTATTTTACACACCTATACATAGCCTCTTGGCTTTCTACAATTAATGTTTCTCCACAACATCAGAGTTACATTCAAAGGTTAAAAAGGAGAGCAATCACCACAAAAATCAAAGTGAACCTAATTCACCACCCCTCTTAGGTTCTCTATTTGGGCAAGAAAATGCTCTCTTACTAACACTCCAAAAACTTTTTACTCTTTAGGTTGTGTTTGGTTGCAGTGCAATTTTATTTGCATTAGTACAAATGCATGTGAGTGCAAATGAAAAAAAATGCAAATTCTTATTTAATTTTGTTTTGGGCTTTACTTTATTCTGCTTTATGTCTTAATTTAATTTATTTCTACTACAACCAAACAAAATAAGCAACAATTTAAAAAATAAATAAGTCAGAATTTGTACTCAAACCATTTGTACTGCCATAATTTTGCATCAGTGCAAATTTATTTGAATTGCAACCAAACACAACTTTAGGACAAATTCACTTTCTTAATATTTTTATCTCAATCACAAATATTTATAGCAAGAGTGGTGCTTAGAGAGCATATGACCACTATAAATCAATTAGGAAGAGATTAATCCCTTCTAGGAAATGTTTAGAACTTGTTCCCAATAAGATTGAAGGATTACTAGAAGAAAAAAGAGTTGTTGAGCCTTTAAAAAATTAAAAACTTCATTCTTTTTCATGAAGTAATCAATTATCCCAAACTAGTAGTCGACTACTTCAGCCATGTCAAGAGTTAGCAGTCGACAACTTGATGGATTTATGTTCTTGGCTATCAAGGATAGTCACATACCCCATTTCATTAGTTGACTACTTACCAAGGCCAGTGTGACACCAAGCTCAGCTTTGACAAGTAGTCAACTACTGTTCCATGGGTAATTAACTACTTAATGACACCAATCTTAGCTATTATAGGTAGTCGATTACTACCTTGTGGGCAATTGACTATAGCATATGACCAACCTTAGAAAACTTTACCAGTGACAACTAGAGTTAAGAAATCGATTCCTTAGGCTTCCACACTTAAAAATTTCACATTTTAGCTCGAATAAAGTCTAGGGAAAGCCTAGCCACCTAAAACTAACTTAACTACTGAAGTCAATCAAAGTTTATCCCAGTGTTGTGCATCTTGCATATAATTACATCAAGTCTTAAGTAAATAAACACATAAAACCACTAGGCTTGATGTCTTCTTTTTCTTCTTTGTTCCCATGTTGTCATTATAGCATCTCTTCTTGCTTCCTTGGCTTGGGGAAAATTCAATCTATCATTTGAGTCAATTTCTCCTTTGTGCCCTAGATTATTATTTGCTTCATCAAGTCTCTTGAGTTCAACTGAAGAAGGTGTAGCTACACACTTATCTTTTCACATTATTAGTGTTTTCACTGAGTTCATTATAATCAAAACACATAGAATCATACAATTTTATTGATATTGCACCAACCAAGAGTTCAAGACACATTGTAAGTAAATGTAGATCAGCATCATGGGGATTGCGATTTGGATCGCGAACCATGAACACATAGAGAATTTACCCTGTGATGAGAGTTGCGATGGCACAAAAGGAACCATTAGAACACTTGTGATGAGCAATGTATTGGTCGATGAACTCGATAATCAAACACAACTACATACCTTTGCATTGACTAAGAACTACTCCAAAATGACAAACATGATCACTTAAACCTGTGATGCACTATGTGCGTCGCCTACAGCTATTTGAAGCCTCGGCGAATGGTGTTTGTCTCATGGTCAGTTGTCATGTTACCAAAAAATGTTACCATCTTAATGGCTTTATTCCTAACATGTGACCATAAGCAAGTTTGAAAAGGGCTGTAGCCAAGACATACTAGGTGAGAATTTTAAGGGAAAAGGGAATCCTTATCCTAGAAGATCCTCATTGGGCACGTGGTGAAACCCTAGTAAAGCTTACCGGTTAAAGACAAAAAACAAATCGTGATTTACCTTCCTAATGAGAAAAGTCCTTATTTGTATGCTTATCGTTATAACTTTGGTGACCTCTCCATAGAAGGGGGAGATTCAAAGGTTCATGCATGAGACCAATCTTGAGAACCCCTACCTTCTAGCTTTCTATGTTCCCCTGCTTCCTACTTCCCTTGCAATTCCCTTTCTTGCACAACTCCCTTGGCATCCTTGCTCTTGTAAACCTTTAGTCATCCTCGGTCTTTCAAGGAAACCATCTCTTATTGCCTTACCGCCAAGGATTTAAATATTAATACTGTTAGTGCGCAATCTAGATGCTCTTAGCTAGAGGGCAGCTCGGATGTTGGTCCACTTTGTTGGTCGGTCAAACCGCAAAAGAAGAAGGCTCAGAGGACCCGGGGTGGCTTACCTGGTGTGGGTGCTCTGATGCCTAAGTTAGTACTCTGTCTGCGAGCTGAAAACTTGTATGCTAGAAGGCTACTGAGCAATTAATCATGTGTACCTTGTGTCATTGGGGTTGGTGCTCTTATATAAGTGAGTTGTCATAGGCCTTACAAAACACCTCCAAGATCCCCGGTTCGTGCCACTAGGAATCTCTTCTGCACTAAGAGGTGGAATTCATGTGAGCTAATAAGGCTTATCAAGTCCGTTCAATCCAGGCAGGATAAGGATAAGGATTGTAGACATGCGGCGTGATCCTAGATAGGTCGGAGACAGTTGGCTACGTGTCACCTTGGCAGGTCGGGCCATCACGACCTACTCAGACCTCAGTCTTGGTCAAAGAGCCCAAGGTACTCGAGCTGACCTAGCTTGCTAAGGTGGTAGGGAGTGCCGAGTCATCATCCAGTTAGCAGGTTGCTTTCACATGTTCGGGTGTTGATAGGTCAAGCCAAATTACCCCTCATCAAATACGATACATCCGATATGGGGCATATTGTATTGGTATCGAAGTAGGGCGATAAAGGATTCGAAACATATCTTATAAGTCATGTCTATTGGAACGATACAGGTGAATATTGGCTCGTATCACATTGTATTGGTCAATACACACCGATACCGACCGATACACAACGTCTTCTATTAAAAATGTAAAGAATGACAATGGCATGATTTGAACTCAAAACATTGTCATGTGACACTAAAAGTCTTAAACCCACCTTTAAATCACTAAGCCATATCATGCATTGTGATATTTAACAAAATAACATAATTTTTCTTAATGCATATCCGATACGATATGTTCGATACGGGGTGTATCATATTGGTTAGTAATGATACGGGATACGCTACGAAGACAAGCATATCTTGTCAGTCGTTAGTATCAAATGGATACAGATCCGCATCAGCCTATATCGCATTGTATTAGCTAATATGCATCGATACACACTGCATAATTCAAAACATTCTATAAAAAAATTGTGAATGATGTGATTCGAACCCGAGTTGTCTCACATGCAATAGAATTTATAGCATTAACAAACCAATAAGCCACACTACATTTTGTGATAGAAGATAAAATAAAATAAATTTTATTTACTTTTTCTATTCACATGCAATTTAAAAGAAATACACATTTATATTTAACACTAACTAAAAATTAAAAAAAAAATAGTATTTTATAAACTAATAGAATAAATAATGTATCAAATCCACATTTATATAAAAAAGATGAATTTTGATATCAAGAAATTTATACAAATAGAATATTAATAATAGAATAATTATTTTAATACTTAAAATTTATAAATTTGCACATGAGATAAATCTTAAAATTTTTATATACTTTTATTAGTTATTAACTAATATTTTAATTTACATTAAGAAGTAATAACAAAATATTATTATTTACAAAAAATAAAAATATTATGTACAAAATATTGAAGAATATAATATTAAATTGAATTTATCAAATCCAATAATCTACATTTATTTCAATAAAAAATTTATTTCATAAAATTTATATAAATAAAAATATTAATAATAGAATAATTACTTTAGTAATTAAAAACTATGAATTCGTATATGATACGCATCTTAGAAATTTTAATAAATTTGATATGCTTTGTGTTAAGATATTTTTATAAATTGTTAATTGATATTTTAATTTGCACTTGAAATTTTAATATTTAGTTGACTTTTCTTAATGTTAGAAAATAAAAAATAATTGATATAATAATTAAAATATAATAGGTGCATATGTTTAGTGTTTTGGACTCTTGATTGATGCACTATAAATAAAATTATGCATCCCGGAACATTAATCGTAATATATTTCTTCATATATCCTTAGTATTTACATTTTTATGTATTATTTTTTGATCATTTTGATCTTAAATTTAGTGTGATTAATATATTTATAAAATTCATATATATTTCCATAGCATATCCATGCATTTCCAAAGCGTATCCGTATTAGTATCCATATTCAAGTTGTTTGATATGATATCCGATATTGATACTTTAATCCTTGTGTCTATCCAAACAAATAATCAATATGGAAAAATCTATGATGCAGAAAATATATGGTACGAAAATAATTTTGACCAATCAAAACCAACCCATGAATTCTGACAAATAACACCATGTTTAGTATCACGATTATGATTTTGGTTTATTGGTCAATTGTTTTTTAGATATCATATCTTTTCCATATCATAGTCGAACCCAATCAATATTTATGTTTATCAACTCCAAATAAAACCTAAAATAAAGAATATTTAAAATTAGTATTTTATTAACAAATGGAATAAATAATCTATCAATTTTATATTTACATAAAAGATGATTTTAATCTTAAGAAATTTATACAAATAAAATATTAATAGTAGAAAAATTACCTTACTACTTAAAATTTATAAATTTGAAAAAAGATATGTATCTTACAAATTTTATATATTTTATAATTATTAATTAATATTTTAATTTACATTAAATGATAATATATTTATTATTTACAAAAAAAATAAAAAATTTGTTTACAAGATATTTAATAATATAATATTAAATTGAATCTATCAAATCCACTAATTTACATTTATATAAAAAATATTTTTAATTTCAAAAAAATTAATAATGAAATAATTATTTTAATTATTAAAAGTTACAAATTTGCATATGATATATATCTTAGAAATTTTAACTGATTTGATTAATTTCAAGTTAAATTTATATATTTTCATAAATTAATAAATGATAATTTAATTTATATTTGAGTATTTAATATTTAGTTAACTATTTTTGTTAATATTAAAAAGTAAAAATAATAAAAATAGAGAACAATTGATATAATAATTAGGATAAATATAATAGGTCCATCTTGGGCTCTTAATTAATGCATTGTACGATATTTATGCATTTTGTTATATTAATTATAATATATTTTTATGTACAACATTAAATATATATTTCTTATATATTTATACATTATTTATGGCTATTTGACCATAAATTTAGTGTTATTGATGTATTTATGAAATTTGCATGTGTTTCCGTAGTGTATCTAAGTGTTTCCATATTTTTTGTCTATATCCGTGTGTTTCCAAAGCGTATCCATATCCGTATTCATATCCAAGTTGTCCGATATGATACTTGATACTGATACTTTAATCCTTGCTTACCACCATGCTTACACAAATATTATATAGAACTTTACAAATTAATACATGCACAAAGCCATTTATGTTATTTTCTATTTAAGTACAAGACATAAAACATATGGAACTATTATATTTTTATTTTAATATTTTTTACTTTTAACATCAATAAAAATGTTAGCTAAATATTATATTCTCAAGTGTTTAGTAAACAATATTTTTATTTTGTAAACATAAATATAATATTATAAATGTAAATTAAAAATATATAATATCAACATAAAATATATCAAATTTGTTAACATTTCTAAGATACATATCCTATGTAAATTTACACTTTTTAATTACTAAAATAATTTTCCATTATTAATATTTTTATTTCTATAATTTTTGAAAAAAATCATTTTTTAATATAAATGTATATAAGTGGATTTGATAGATTCAATTTAATATTATATTCTCAAATGTTTTGTAAATGGTAAATACGAATTTATTTAATATAAGTTAAAATAATAATTATGAAATATATCAAAATTTTAAGCACTAAAATAATTATTCTATTATTATTGCAGCTCAGATTAGCCAAGGGCAACGAGGTTAATTTGCCCCCAAGTTTCGAAGGCAGGATGAAGGCTTTAAGGATTTTGAAGAGGATAATTCGAGGTTGAGGACCATAGGCCGAGGTGAGGTGCTCCCTTCTGAGTATGGTAGAAGCCAAGGACTATGAGTCGTCGGCTCATTAACGAGATTCCTTGAGATCCAAAGTACTGCAAGAGAAGAGAAGTTAGAGGCCTCAGGTGAGGACCAGAGGTGGAGGCTCTGACGCTCAAGTTAGTATGAGGTGTAAGGTGGGGCAAGGTGCAAACGAGGTTTCGATGGTAGTCCTCAGATGCATTGGGTTCCCAGGACTAAATGCTTATAAAGAAAGGTAGGTGCAATAATTTAATTCAAGGCACTAGAAGTAAATGAAGGAGCTACTGGGAGTTGGGTCCCTTGTCAAGGGGGAGTTACCTCATATTTATACTTGAGCAAATGAAGGAGCGACAAGTCCTTGCGAGTACGCCTAACTGCTCCGTGGTTGGCTCCGTATGAAGGCAATAGGGCTCCCCCCTACTATGGCTGCCTCTGTCAGGCGTTAGTGGGCTGGGCCTTGCTAGCCCGCCTCCTACTCCCAAGGCCAAGGCGAGGTCTTGACTTTGGCTAGTAATGGAGATGATAGTCGGGGTAAGGCCTCGGCTTTGGTCGTTGGGTGTAAAGATCGTTATGCCTTCAGATTCGTTAGTCAAGGGGTATTCTGCAGTGGTCTCACTTTCACTTCGTATGCATCTTCCCTCCTCATCTGTTCAGAGATGCGTATGGCGTTGATGCCTAGGGTTAGCGGGGATGGTTCATATCATGTACGGTTAGGTCACGTCAGGGGTCCACCGTAAGGAGGACGGTCACCCAGATAGGCACAGATTTGTTGGGCTGAGCAGTTCGCCCTGGGGGTCACGATGGACAAGCCCCACAGTTCGCCCAGTGAGTTGCGGCAGGTGACCCTCACGGTTTACCCAGCATTGTTTTGTCTTCCGAGGGCACACACTAAGAGGTGCGGTATAGCTGGTTCACAAAAGTGGAGGGTCCTTGTGATTGTTGAATCCATAGTGATCTCAGCCATTGCTTGGTCGTCGTTTCGTCTTCTAAGGATCAGTGTCGGGTGGTGCATTATGGTTGGATGGTGGAAGCGGAGGTGCCTCAGCCGTTGGATCCAGCGAGATCTGGGTCGTCTATTTTCCTTTAAATAAGGGCCTGGTTGGTAACTTTCCTCGTCATTTGAACTTAGGCACCCTTGCTATCGAGTGAACTCAACTCCCAAGCTCTTAATCCTTCAAAACATTCCTAGGTTCTCAATCCTTCAGGACACCCTGTCTTCACCTTCTTCACCATCTAGGTAATTCATGATGCCTTTCTCAGACTCCAGCCCTGAATGCCATAACTCCCGAACACCTCGAGAGGGAGCTCTCCTCAAACCCCTTCCCCTCTCTCCTCCTTAGGTTCTTTGGCCATAGCCCCTCTTCGGCAAGAGGTAGCTGTACTGAGAGAAAGGGTATCCTCGGGGGCGCAGAAGGCTGCCACCGGGGCAATAACTCTCCCCATGAAAGCGCCGCATCAACGTCACCAAGGGAGATCGAAGGGTCTCCTCTGGCCAAGGAGGAAGATGTTGTAGAGATCGTTGCTAGACCAGTAGGAGGGAGTGCTACCCAAAGGGTGGTTGACGCTGGTGTTCCACGCTCAGAGTTTGATAGCTCCTTTGATGTGGGCCAGGTCAAATCCCTGGCAAGGAGATTCCATATACCCTGGTTTTATGATCTTAGGGTTCCTAACATAGGTGATCGACCATGGACCCCTGACGAGGGGGAAATCTGTGTACTAGCATTTTTCAGAGTCTAGCCTTAGGTTCCCCCTCCCTTCCTTAGTTTTGGAGTTACTGGAGTGGTGCGGGCCTGCTCCAAAGACTAGAGTTTCAAGTGAGCAGGGCGATCTTGCCGAGGGACCGCTACCGCTTGCTACAAAGTGACCCCAAGGCCATCTAAAATGAGGGCCTGTACCATCCGGCGAAGTTAAGGCATATATACATTTTTGTTTTATGTATTTCCTTTTCTTCCTCCTCTTTTGTTCACTAACTTGTTCTATTGTAGGCCTTCCTACACTTCGTCGGTTTGGGGGACCAGACGAGGCTAGCAATGTCCTACATCGACAAGTTGGAGAAGGAGAAGAAGCCCACCGAGGAAAAGCTTTAGAAGGAAAGGGAAATGTTCGAGAAGACACCTGCCACCATTAAGGAAAAAAATTAGAAGTTTAGGAAGGCATTCTTGAATGAGCAGTTAGTTCGGGAATGCCTCGAAAAATAGCTGAAGGAGGCATGGCAAGGTCTTTCCAAGGAGTAGGTGGAAAGAGTTCATCTGGAGAGCATTGTCTATGAGGCAGAGAGGCGGGTAGCTGAGGTTGAAGGAAGGGCTACCGAGGCAGAGAAGAAGGTTGTTGAAGCCACAACATTAGTGGAGCAGTCTAAGAAGGCAGCAGCTGAAGTAGTGGAGGCATAGAAGAAGTCCTTCGATTATCTGGATGCACTCGTGGAGTACGTGTCGACGTCCTACCTCAATGGGATTGAAGGCACGAAGAAGGAAATCCTACTAGTGATATCGGATTTTGACGTCGAGGGGCTACAAGTAATCCCAAATGCTCCCAACAAAGCCCAGCCTATTGATGACTCCGCTCCTCTTACCGGTGGCTTGGCCTAGATGTGGATCTCCCCCCCCCTCTTTTTCTTTTTGTTGAGTTGTTGTTTTTTTATGCGTATTTTCTTACACTAGCAAGTGCACTAGCCACACAAGTAATAGAGTGATGAATAGAGTATCATTCCCATGGGAACTTATGTAGCAACTACTAGTAGTACATCAGTCAACTCTTATCCGATTATCTGAAATTTAAATCTAATTCAAGTCTGAAATCCTAACTATAAAATTAGCTCTAACAAATTTGATCAAACACCTTGCAAGCAAATTGAGAAGACAAACTAACTATGCATAGAATTGATTTAGCAATTAGATCTCTAGGTCATTTGATTAGATTAGGATTCAGCCTTGGTTTGGTGAAACCCCAAGGCAATGAACAGCCTCTCTCAAGCGCATGTTCTTTTTATGCATAAGTGATGATTCTTCTATCTCTAGTAAGAATCTAATCCCCATGCATGCATTAAGATCTATAAATTCTAGGGCATCATTTCAGATTTGAATGATCACCATCCGAATTGGACAAGTTATCTCTAACATTGCACTCAATTTGGTTCTTGATTAGCAGATATGAAATCTTAGAGTCTTTCTCAAGCACTCTAGGATTTCCAAGGAACAAATTGGCCAAACTGAGTTAAAGTTACCTGAATTTTCTCTCAAGCAATTCAGATATTACAAGTTCATGATCTGAAATTACAGATCTGAGATTGCAAACTAGCAATTCAGACCTTACAAGTTCATAATATGAAATTATAGATCTGAGATTATAGAATAGCAGTTCGGATATCACAATTGCATGAACTGAAATTTCAGATCTGAGATTACAAGATAGCAGCTTGGCTAATAGTTCTACAATTGAAATTCTATTCAAGAAACATCAAAATTAAATCCAATTCATTTGAATAACCCTAGAGAACTAATTACAGATCTGAATTTACATGAAACATCATTCAACTATAGCAAAAAAGATTGAATTAATGGAGAAAATAAACATGAAAGCCTTAACTGAATTCAATTAGCACTTGTGCATAAATCAAGGAAGAAGACAACCTAGTTGATCTCCTTCAATGGCTTCTTCTCCAAATTCAAAATCAGCTTCTTCTTCTCTTGAATATTCTTGAATCTTCTCCTCTCTTGCGCTTATCTTTCTCTTCTCCCCAAAAAATTTGCCCAAAAGGTTTCTGACCCCTATTCCTTTAGCTATCTTCTCCTTTTATAGCCTTCTCTTTAGCCCCTTTCTCTCATCTTGAAAGTTCTCCCATCTAGAAATTTCTCTCATCTATAAAGTTCTCTCCTCTAGAAAGTTTAGTGCCTTTAGCCTCTTGAACCTTTTAGAAGTTGTTGCCATTAGCTCTCTTGAACTCTCTAGAAGCTGTCGCCCCTAGCCTCTCTTGGCTGCACTTTGGCCTGCTCTTGAGTTGCAATTTGGGATGTTCTTAAGCTGCAATTTGGGCTGTTCTTGAGCTGCAATTTGGGTTGCTTTTGAGCTGCAAATGGACCTCCTCCTTGTTGGGCCGAATAGGCTCCTTTGGGAGGCTGCGGCTGGGCTCTCTCTTTGGGCTCTCCCAAAGAGTGTTGCATGAGCTTTAAAGGTCGAATAGCCCTCTTTTGACCTCTCGACTGGGCCTTGCTCCCAGCTGGGCTGTATCACCTTCAATTTGGCCTCTTTTAGCATGGTGTTATGTTCTTTTTCCCTTGACTTGTCCCCTTTGACAATTTCTTGAAATCAAGCTCAATTGGGTTAATAATTCACACAAATTGGCACCAAACCATGAATAAACACCAGAATTTATATGTAAATTGTGCAAACATCAAAACACCCCCACACTTAAGCTTTTGCTTGTCCTCAAGCAAAGACATCACCCATAAACAAATCATCCCCCCTTATTCTCACTATTTACCGGATGAATTTTTAAGAGGAAAATGCATTGAGTGGTTGGGAAACTTGTGTAAATATTCTACCCCATTCCTATGAACTACCATTCTTATCACATACATAAGAGCCAAGGAAGGGGAGAATATGAAATTCTTCATGCTCCAACATTCACTTCCATTCAATATGCAAATCAGCACCTTGGCCTCTAAGTGTGAGTGCATTTTATACTCCATTTCACACTCATTTTTTTCAGTTATTTGAACCCCATGCAATAACAGTTCAGATGTGAACTAGCTCAAATGATCATCAATTATTTAATCAAGTGCATTATACACATGAAGGTAGTTAGGGTTGGTCATACTGAAAGTCATATTCAGCTTCTTTAACCTCATGAATTGTGATAAGTTTGGATCATTCACAAGAAAAAACTCAGACACTTACAGTGGTCTCCCTCAACTCATTGTATTCCCTCTTTGAATTCACCTAATAAACAACAATGATCTTAAGGGGATTTCTAGTTTATTTGGCTTATCAATGTATGTATATAAGTGTTGGTATGATTGAGGTGCATAGCCTCAGCCTAACTCTCCCCACACTTAAGATGAACATTGTCCTCAATGTTCTTAGTGTTAGGGAGTGAAAATGAATCCAACAAAGAGAGTAAGGTCATGAAGAGCAATATCAAGTAAGGAGAGGGGTTGAGGGGACTTCCCTGAAGATCATTCTGAATTTTATAATAGCTCCTTTGATGGGAAGCCCCTAGCTGCGAAAAATCACATAAAACTAGAGAGAATAGTAGCCTACCAATTTAACATTCTAACAAAACAACTAAGCTCAAATGCTAAGAAAAAGAAAAGCTGAAAGAAAACAAGAAAGTTTATGACAGCTCATCCAAAACTCGACAGTCTAGTAAGATCACTAGTCATCTAAGTATATAGTGGATGGAGTAGGCAACATTCTTCCCACTAAATATAGTTTGAGGCGCTGACCATTCACCTTAAATGTGCCTTATACCGGGTGGTTGACCTCTACAGCCCCATGGGAAAAACTTGTGTGATGGTGAAAGGCCCTGACCATCTAGATCTTAGCTTGCCCGGGAACAATGGAGACAGGATTTATACAATAACACTTGCTGGCCTACATGAAAGTCACGTCTCAACAGGTTCTTATCATGCCATCGTTTAGTTCTCTCCTTGTAAACCTTGGCATTCTCATAGGTGGCAAGTCCGAAGTCATCCAACTCATTCAACAGCAACCGCCTCTTGGCTCTTGTGGTTTGTGAATCAAAATTCAAGAGCTTTAGTGCCCAATAGGCCTTATGTTCTAACTCAACAGGTAAATGACATGCTTTACCAAAAACTAGTAGAGTCTACAGTCTTCTCCAATATTCTTTTGAGCTCCTTGTTGGTTAATTTGACTTGGCCACTGGTTTGAGGGTGATATGAGGTCCCCAATTTGTGTGTAACACCATATTTCCGCATTAGCCATTCAAATTGGGTTTGGAGAAATGGGTTCCCTTATCACTTATAATAGCACGGGGTGTGCCAAATTGGGTGAATATATTTTTCAGGAAATGTACTACCCTCCTAAAGTCATTTTTGGGTAAAGTCGTGGCTTCCACCCATTTAGACACATAATCAACAACAACTAGGATGTACTTATTCCCAGAAGAATTTGGGAAGGGTCCCATGAAGTCTATACCCCATACATCAAAAATTTCACAAATCAAGATATTAGTAAGGGGCATCTCATTTTGTCGAGAAATGTTACCTGTTCTTTGATATTAATCACATGAAGACACATACCTATGAGCATCCTTGAACAAGGTGAGCCAATAGAAACCTGATTGCAAGACCTTGGGCTGCAATGCAGTTGGCTCCAAAGTGGCATCCCGCTTCTCTATCATGGAAGTACCGAAGCATTTCTCCTAATGATCTGATCTGCACATAGCTTGTACAAAAAGGGATCCTCCTGTTAGACAGCTCTGTATGCCCTTAGCTTCAATCAAAATGATGTATTGTATGAATTTATTGTAAATGAATAAAAGTGCATATTTGATTCATGTTCCTTTGGTATGTTTCTATGTAACACCCTTAAACTGGACACTTAATGAGACTCGTGTTAGTTTAGAATGTTCACAGCCAGTGGGTCGGTCTGGGGAGACCTATCCTGACAAGGCTGACACTGTGGTGCCACCAAGTCGGTTGGGGTGGCTTGTCTCAGCTACCGGGGTGAGACCCTAGGCACATATAGTGTGGGATTAATTGAATCTTTGAACTGGACCAGATTTTCAGTATTGCCCTGGACCATGGGGATTGATGGGCAAAACTGGAAAGTTACACCCGACCCCTAGACTCGATTATGATACTGCACTAGGTGTCGGATTAGGCTGTCTTTGATGTACCAATTAGTGAGATCCTTAACGGGGGTCAAAACCTGGGTATGTTGGGACAGTCTGAGAATTCATCTGAGTGGGTGATCATAGTGACAGGATCAGCCCCTTTGTCGGACAAAGGTAATGATCAGGGATGCACTCTCATTGATGGAAACCAAGACTACCGGCGGCCGATTTCAATCGTTGAGATTTGTTTTGCAAAATATATTTTATATAAGATATAAAAGTATATATATTATGGTTTCGAAATGTTTGCAAATAGGTTTTAATTCCCGGGATCCATACTTGAGAGAGTGCAATACTGTTCCTTGCAACCGAAGGAGAGGTCCTCTCTTGTCGGGCAGTGTATGATCATTACGGGCTGAGAGGTTAAGTGTAAGACCATTGAGGATAATACCTGATGGGCTAATCTTGCATCTACCCATAGTCCCTAGGTGTTACAAGGTGGCTTGGCCCAGGGACCACTTAGGGTAAGTGTTGGGCTCATAGAGCCCATCTGATGGGTTTCAGGCGGTGCACTGTCCATAACAGTGTATTCAGCCAGGCCTTGTAACAAAGGTTGGGCTGAACCCATGTGGTTGATGTGTAGATCAATGTTTGGGTCCCACACCATACAAAGAAGCCCAATTGGGCAGCAGTTTGGAAGGCTTAATGAATACATAACCCTAAATGGGCCTTAAGCCCATTTTGAACTGGGCTAATTTGATTAGTCTTTAAGGGGCGAATTCTGAGATAAGATCAGCTGATAGGATTGGGCCCACACCCTATCCACTCAGAGAGTCCAAGATGTAAATGAGATTTAGATTTGGAAACATCCTAATTAGATTAGGAACTGGTTGATCTAATCTGCAGATAAGATAAGGATTATCCCTTATCTTAAAGGGACTTCTAATCCAGATATGATTTGGTTTAGCAACTCCTAATGGGATTAGGAGCTGATCCCTTTAAGTCTATAAAAGGAAGAGGGGGCGGCAGCCTTTAGACACAACATCCAATAGACTCAAGTCTTGTCTTCAGAACTGAGATCATAGAAGAGAGAATTAAGCACCCTGCAAATACTCTCTAGCCGCCTCCTTCCTACAGCCGCCGCCTATAGTAGTTTGATCTCCATTGCTTGGGAGAAATCAAGATTGGATCTTGATTCCAATCTTTTGGAGAAAAGATTGGTAGGAGTTGTATTCACAAACCGTCCAGGTGATTTTTGGGAAGAATCAAGTTCTTAGGAAGGACACTGCCGATTTTGCTCCACCTTACACTGCGCCATCTTCAGTGGGAGCAGATTTTGGTTTCTACCTTGGGCGTGAACACCTCCATTGAGAGATATTATTTCTCTGTATTAGGTATTATCTCTCTCTCCTCCTTTTGGTTCAAATCTGACTCAGTTTATGGTTCAAGAATGATCCTTGAAAATATGATTTTCTAAATAGGGAATTCGATTCCCAATTGAAGGGAAAGAAAATTTTTTGAAATTTGCCCCCTTTATTCCGCAATCTTGGGCATCCATGTGATGGATTTCTTATCCCTTCAGTGGTATCAGAGCCAGGTTCAAATCTTGAACCATTCTGTTTCAGATCTGAACCTGCGCAAATAGGGAGAAGGTGTTCTACCTAATTTGTGCTGATATGGGTTTTGGGAAATTTGTTCCCAAAACAGATGGGCAAATAATCTGAAATTAATTTTAAATAAATATGATTATTATTTAGAATAGTTCTTTATAATTTTTTTGATTTATGGGCTGTTCGTACAAGAGGAGATCGAATTCTTGGTTTGCGCAGGGAGAACTACAAGATTTGTAGTTTATTGAATTTATTTATTACATTTGGTCTATAAATAATTTCTTTTTAGACTCAATGTATAGGCATTTGATCTGATGTAATTATTAATAGAAATAGGATTTCTATTTAATTTTATTTTTGGATCGAAGATGGCAGCGCAGAGAAGGAGATTTCGCAGATGGGACATTGCTATCTGCATTTGCAGTTTATGAAACTGCAATCTGTGATCTAACCTCTATTTTGCAGGATGGAGTGTGCGAACAGCCCTGATTAACTGATTCTTGTTTTTCTTTTATCAGTTATTTAATTTTAGATTATTTTCTTGAATTAAGGATTTAATTAATGATCAAACCCTAGACCCATTCGAACCAAGATTGGTTCAAACTGTTTGGACCAAATCTAGCGTTTAATCAAGGCTGAAAGTTATCCCTAATTTTCCCACTAATGGGCCTGAGGATTGATATTTAATTAAATGGTTAATTCGGCCCAACCTGTAAAGGCCCAGTTTTAAATAGCTAAAACTGCTAAAAGCCCACTTTAAAGGATAAAGCTATATGGGCCGAACTAGGTAACCCTAATTCAGCCCATATACCTAGATAATATTAATGGTTAATATTATGGAATTTTAACGGGCTTCCAACAGGCCTTACAGATAATTAATTGATTGGATCAATTTATCCCTGCATGAGATGTATGGATGTGTGATGTGCTGCGTACATGGGCCATAAGTGCTTGGCCCATGCTCATTCGACAGTGGCTCTTGCGCACACCATGGCTGAATGCACATCATTGCCACGGTGTCCCTTTTGGTCATTGGATGACCTCCCTCAGTGGTGGGCCCCACACCTCATTGAGAGGTTACGTGTGGAAGCCTAGCCGATTTAAGGCCCACCGAAATCTGGCTTTATGAAAGTCAGTGGGAGCCACTTTGGTTTGACCTAAATCAAACAAGGGCATAATTGTTTGTTCCCTCCAGCTAATATGAGTGCAAGTGATAGGGAGATTCATATTATGAACTCTCTAAAGGCCTTCCGTCATTAGCATGAGGATTGGTCCTTTAGTAATGAGGAAATGCACCAGAAAATGGGCTATCCATTTGCTGTTGGGCTTGTCTGAGTGTTTCATAAGATGATAGGGGCGTCATAGACCAATGTGGGAGGGGCTTCACCAGAAAATGGGAACTCTCTCACGGTACCTTGGCGTTCATGAATATGATGGGTAAGCACTCACTGGACAGAAAGATTTACCTAAAAATGGCTCTGAACCTTGTCTGACAGAGGCCAAAGGGAAAACTCATATGATGAGTGGATATGATCCTTCACAAAAAGGTGGTGGGGTTATGCAGCTGAAACAGTTGGCTCCATGCACCCTATATGATTTCCCACATTTCCAGAGACAACCTGTAGTCACCATCACTGAGAAAGGAGGGAAATCTCAGAGATGAATAAATGGAAATGGATCATAGAGTAAAATCCATATCTATGAAATGAACATGAATCAAATTAGGTTGTGGACTGATGTTTGCTCTTTTATCAGAAAATGGCAAACGGATCTTTTGCAAAGCTTCTTGATGACAACAAGCTTAAGGGCCCAAACTACGCCGACTAGTATAGGAACCTTATGCTGGTCCTATCTTCAGAAAAGTTGGACAAAGTGGCAAAGAATCTTGCCCCGAAGCGTCCGGGAGACAGGGCTTCTGAGGCCCGAAGGAGAGACTATCAGGAATGGGAGGAGAAAAACTCCCTAGCCCGATGTTACATCATCGCCTCCTTGGACAACCCAATACAAAGGCAGTTCGATTAGATCAAACTTGCCAAGGACATATTGGATAGCCTGAGGATGATGTATGAAGAGCATAATCGTTTTACTCGGCAAAAGGTCTTGAACCAGTTCATGACCACTCAAATGTCCAAGGGCCAACAAGTTCATGACCATTGTCTTCGGATGATAGGTTACATCAACGAACTGGAGGCTCTTGGATCCGGGCTGGACCTCGCAACCTAGATAGATGCTATCCTTAATTCTTTGCCTCCTTTTTTTAATCCGTTCATCATGAAATATAACATGAACAAGTTGAATGTTAGCTTGCAAGAGCTCAGCAATATGTTGCAAAGAGCTGAAGAACTGATTAAAAAGGATGAGCCTGTAGCTATGCTTGTTGAAGCTAGAAAAATGGGCAAGAGAAAGAGGAAGGCAAAGAAACCTCAGAAGAAAGCCACCAAGGGCAAAAGGCAGAAGAAAGACAAAGCATCGGATGCCTGTCACTTCTGCAAGAAGACCAGCCACTAGAAAAGGAATTGTCCAACCTACATGGAATCCAAGAAAGGTAATTTCAAAACTTGTGTTATAGAAACCAATTTATTGGTAGCTTCTGCATCCTGGTGTATTGACACCGGGGCTTCAACTCATACGTGTAACTCACTGTAGGGGTTCAAGGTAAGCAGAAGGCTGAGTGAAGGAGAAGTCACTCTCTATTTGAGGACTACTGCAACTGTTGCAGCCGCGGCAATAGGAACCGTGGAGTTAATTTTTAGAAAAGGAAAAGTTGTAATGAAAGATTGTCTTTATGTACAAAACTTAAGAAGAAATTTGATTTATGTTTCAAAACTGTGTGCAGATGGTTATTCTGTCTTCTTTAGTAATGCAATTACTATTAAAAGAAATAACAGATTCATCGCATACGGGGAACTAGAGAACGGTCTCTATGTTCTACATCCTTCTCTAGAAACTAACCTAACCGAAACTACGTCGGTTGAAATCCCCAAGAAGAGAGCCCGTGATACAATTTATCCCACGTGTCTATGGCATTACCGACTTGGCCACATCGGTGTTGACCGAATCACAAGGTTGGTAAAGGATGGTCCTTTGGATTTTCTAACTGTAGAAGATCTTCCCACCTGTGAGCCTTGCCTACAAGGCAAGATGACGAAACGGCCATTTAACGGTAAGCCTAAAAGATGTACAGGCACACTTGACCTAATACATACTGATGTATGTGGTCCCCTGAGTGTTAGGACACGGAATCAACACATGTATTTCATCATCTTCACAGATGATTTCTCATGATATGGTTACGTGTACCTAATGAGACACAAGTCTGAATCTTTTGAAAAGTTTAAAGAGTTTAGACAAGAGGTCGAGAAACAGTTGGGGAGAGAAATTAAAGCCCTTCGATCTAATCGAGGTGGCGAGTATCTCTCTGACGAATTCAGGGACTACTTAAAGGACAATGGGATAGTATCACAATTAGCTCCTCCTGCTACACCACAACTTAACGGTGTTTCAGAGAGGAGGAATAGGACCTTACTGGATATGGTCTGGTCACTTCTCATACACTCAGAGTTACCCACATACTTTTGAGGTTACGCGTTAGAGACTGCGATTTACGTACTAAATCAGGTTCCAACCAAATCGGTTCTTAACACTCCATATGAACTTTGGACCGGAAAGAAACCAAGTGTCAGGCACTTGAAGATTTGGGGTTGTCCAACACACGTTAAAAGAATGAGTGCAGACAAGTTGGAATCCAAGACCATTCGTTGCCTATTTGTAGGCTACCCAAAAGGCTCTGTAGGTTACCTTTTCTATGATCCAAGTGAGCAGAAAGTGTTCTGCAGTCGAAATGCCTAGTTCTTGGAGACTGATTATATCCTGGACACCCATCGTCAGGAAATTGTTCTTGATGAGGAGAGCTCAGGAGCAGTGGGAGATGTCCAACAAGTTCCAGGTAGTGACCAACCTAGAAGGTCTACCCGGGTATCCAGACCACCAGCCCGTTATGGTTATGACCAAGATAGTTACCTGGTGGAAACCTTGACTAGTGAGGAGGATCCCGTGACTTACACGGAAGCTATGTTGGACATAGATTCCCAGAAGTGGGTGGAGACCATGAGAGCAGAGATGGACTCAATGGATACCAATGGAGTCTAGACTCTAGTATATCCGCCCTCCGGGGTAAAAGCAATCGGTTGCAAATGGATTTACAAGAGGAAGAAGGGCCCCGATGGTAGAGTTGAGACCTTCAAAGCTCGTCTGGTGGTGAAAGGGTACACTCAGAAAGAGGGCATCGATTATGAGGAAACCTTTTCGCCTATGGCCATGCTTAAATCCATTAGGATCCTGCTAGTTGTAGCAACATACCATGATTATGAGATTTTGCAAATGGATGTCAAAACTGCATTCCTGAATGGAGATCTTACTAAAGATATCTATATGCAGCAGCCGCAAAGCTTCATAGTTGTGGGTCAGGAAAACATGGTATGTAAACTTAATAGATCCATTTTTGGACTTAAGCAAGCTTCTAGAAGTTGGAACATCCGTTTTGACTCTACCGTCAAATAATTTGACTTCGAGCAGAATCCGGATGAACCCTGTGTTTATAAGAAGTACAGTGGAGATAAGGTTACCTTCTTGGTTCTGTATGTAGATGACATTCTACTCATTGGGAATGATGTAGGAATGTTGACTACCGTGAAGGTATGGTTTCACAGCAATTCTCCATAAAAGAACTTGGAGAGGCCTCCTATATACTTGGTTTTCGGCTCTATAGAGATAGGTCGAAGCAGATAATAGGATTATCCCAATCTACCTACATTGACAAAATAGTCAAAAGATACAGCATGGAAAACTCGAAGAAAGGAAATGTTCCTTTCAGGCATGGAGTCACTCTCTCCAAGAAGATGTCTCCCAAGACTTCTGAGGAGATTGTTGGCATGAAAGACGTTCCCTATGCCTCTACCGTGGGGAGCATCATGTATGCCATGCTGTGCACACGCCCTGACATTACTCAGGCAGTGAGTGTAGTGAGCATATTTCAGGCCAACCCAGGGCAGGAGCATTGGATTGCTGTGAAAAACATACTTAAGTACTTTCGAAGGACAAAAGAGTTTTGTCTAGTATTCGATGGTAGCTCACTATAGATCCAAGGGTATACAGATGCCGATTTCCAGTCAGATCCAGATGATAGAAAGTCTACATCTGGATAAGTTTTCACGATAGGATCGTGTGCTGTTTGCTGGAAAAACAGCAAACAAGGGACCACTGCAGACTCCATGACCGAGGACGAGTACATTGCCGCAAGTGAGGCTGCCAAAGAAGCCGTGTGGATGAAGAAGTTCGTTTACGAGTTGGAAGTAGTTCCATCCAACACATCACCCATCCCATTGTTGTGTGACAACAATGGAGCTATTGCTCAGGCTAAGGAGCCACAAGCCCGCTCGAAGTCGAAGCACATCGAGAGGAAGCACCATGTATTGAGGGAGATTGTTGGTAGAGGGGACGCCCTCATTCAAAAGGTAGCGTCAGCGAAAAATGTAGCAAACCCATTGAGAAAGCCACTATCACAGAAATTGTTTGAGAAGCACCTGGAAAGCTTGGGACTCCGGCTAGTACCTGATTGGACCTAAGTGCAAGTGGGAGTTGTTAGACAGTTTTGTATTCCCTTAGCTTCAATCAAAATGATGTGCTTTATGAAATTATTGTAAATGAATAAAAGTGCATATTTGATTCATGTTCTCTTGGTATGTTTTTATGTAATACCATTAAACTAGACATTAATGAGACTCGTATTAGTTTAGAATGTTCACAGCTAGTGGGTCAGTCTGGGGAGACCTATCTTGACAAGGCTGACACTGTGGTGCCACCAAGTCGGTTGGGGTGGCTTGTCTCAGCTACCGGGGTAAGACCCTAGGCACATATAGTGTGGGATTAATTGAATCTTTGAACTGGACTAGATTTCCAGTATTGCCCGGGACCTTGGAGATTGATGGGCAAAACTAGAAAGTTACACCCGACCCCTAGACTCAATTATGATACTGCACTAGGTGTCGGATTAGGCTGCCTTTGATGTACCAATCAGTGAGATCCTTAGCGGGGGTCAAAACCTGGGTATGTTGGGATAGTCTGAGAATTCATCTAAGTGGGTGATCATAGTGACAGGATAAGCCCCTTTGTCGGACAAAGGTAATGATCGGGGATACACTCTCACTGATGGAAACCAAGATTGCTGGCAGCCGATTTCAATCATTGAGATTTGTTTTGCAAAATATATTTTATATGAGATATAAAAGTATATATATTATGGTTTCAAAATGTTTGCAAATAGGTTTTAATTCCCGGGATCCATACTTGAGAGAGTGCAACACTGTTCCTTGCAGCCGAGGGAGAGGTCCTCTCTTGTCGAGCAGTGTATGATCATTATGGGTTGAGAGGTTAAGTGTAAGACCATTGAGGATAATACCTGATGGGCTAATCTTGCATCTGCCCATAGTCCCTGGGTGTTACAAGGTGGCTTGGCCCAGGGACCACTTAGGGTAAGTGTTGGGCCCATAGAGCCCATCTGATTGGTTTTAGGGGGGGCACTATCCATAACAGTGTATTTGGCCAGGCCTTGTAACAAAGGCTGAGCTGAACCCATGTGGCTGATGTGTAGATCAATGTTTAGGTCCCACGCCATACAAGGAAGCCCAACTAGGCAGCAGTTTGGAAGGCTTAATGAATACATAACCCTAATTGGGCCTTAAGCCCATTTTGAACTGGGTTAATTTGATCAGTTTTTAAGGGGCGAATTCTGAGATAAGATCAGCTGATAGGATTGGGCCCACACTCTATCCACTCAGAGAGTCCAAGATCTAAATGAGATTTAGATTTGGAAACTTCCTAATTAGATTAGGAACTGGTTGATCTAATATGCAGATAAGATAAGGATTATCCCTTATCTTAAAGGGACTTCTAATCCAGATATGATTTGGGTTAGCAACGCCTAATGGGATTAGGAGCTGATCCCTTTAAGTCTATAAAAGGAAGAGGGGGCACTAGCTTTTAGACACAACATCCAACAGACTCAAGTCTTGTCTTTAGAGCTGAGATCACATAAGAGAGATTTCTGCACCCTACAAATACTCTCTAGTCGCCTCCTTCCTGCAGCCACCGCCTATAGCAGTTCGATCTCCATTGCTTGGGAGAAATCAAGATTGGATCTTGATTCCAACATTTTGGAGAAAAGATTGGTAGGAGTTGTATTCACAAGTCGTCCAGGTGATTCTTGGGAAGAATCAAGTTCTTAGGAAGGACACTGTTGATTCTGCTCCACCTTACACTGCGCCATCTTCAGTGGGAGCAGATTTTGGTTTGTACCTTGGGTGTGAACACCTCCATTGAGAGATATTATTTCTCTGTATCAGGTATTATATTTCTCTCCTCCTTTTGGTTCAGATCTGGCTTAGTTTATGGTTCAATAATGATCCTTGAAAATATGATTTTCTAAATAGGGAATTCGATTCCCAATTGAAGGGAAAGAAAAATTTTTGAAATTTGCCCCCTTTATTCCGCAATCTTGGGTGTCCATGTGATGGATTTCCTATCCCTTCACCTCCCACAAATAGTATTTCACATCAGAGAAGAATTCCTTCCACTGCTAATATGAAAGGTTAGGAGGAATAACATGTGCAACAAGTTATTTTGAAAAATCAGCGAACCAAGGTGATGAGTCTACCTGAATGGAGTAGAGCTGCTCATCTGGAAACTCCTCTCGGATGGTGCTAATTGTCTTCTCTTTTAAGTCTGCATTCTCTAACTGGGAGAGATGATCAGCATCTAGGTTCTCGGCACCTTTCTTATCATGGATTTCCACATCAAATTCTTGCAGCAATAGGATCCACCTAATCAGCCTCAGTTTTGCATCCTTCTTGGCAAGATGGTGCCTCAATGCCGAGTGATCTGTATACACAATGACTTTGGACAAAATCAAATATGAACGGAACTTATCAAAAGCAAAGATTACCACTATAAGTTCCTTTTCTATTGTGGTGTAATTCTGTTGTGCTTCATTCAAGGTTCGACTAGCATAGTAGATCGGCTGAAAGTGTCTTTTCAACCTTTGTCCTAAAATAGCTCCTATGGTTGAATCACTCGCATCACACATTAGCTCAAATGGAAGTGTCTAATCTAGTGCAATCATGATGGGTGCATTGATCAGCTTGTCCTTCAAAACGTTGAAGGCTTATAGGCATTCGCTGTGAACTCAAAGGCCACATCCTTCTGAAGCAACGTAGATAATGGCTTGGCTCTCTTGGAGAAGTCCTTGATAAATCTTCTATAGAACCCGACATGTCCTAAGAAGCTTCTCACAAAATGGACTGATGTTGGTGGTGGCAACTTCTCAATTATCTCCACCTTAGCTCTGTCAACCTCTATACCTTTCTGTGAAATTTTATGCCCAAGCACGATGCCTTCTTGCACCATGAAATGACACTTCTCCCAATTCAGCACTAGATGTGTCTCCTTGCACCGCCTAAGCACCTTCTCCGAATTGTTCAAACATGCATCAAAGGAAGAACCAAAGACTGACAAGTTATCCATGAAAACTTCCTTGAACTTTTCAACCATATCAGAAAATATTCACATCATACACCGCTAAAAATTTGTTGGAGCATTACACAGCCCAAATGGCATTCTCCTATAAGCAAAGGTACTGTAAGGGCAAGTGAAGGTGGTCTTCTCTTGGTCTTCTGGTGCAATTGGGATCTAATTGTAACCTGAATAACCATCCAAGAAATAGTAGTACTCATGCCTGGCCAGTATCTCTAACAGTTGGTCAATAAATGGGAGAGGGAAGTAATCCTTGTATGTGGCTTCATTCAACTTTCTATAGTCAATGCATACTCACCACCCAGTGATGGTTCTAGTCGGGATGAGTTCATTTTTTTCATTTGGAACAATGGTCATGCCACCTTTCTTGGGTACTACTTGCACGGGGCTCACCCAAGAACAGTCAGAGATAGAATAAATAATTCCGGCATCTAAGAGCTTAATGATTTCAGCCTTCACCACCTCCTTCATGTTTAGGTTCAGGCGTCTTTGGGGCTGAATTGAGGGCTTGCTGCCATCTTCCATTAGAATTCTATGTGTGCATGCCGATGGATTGATGCCCTTGATGTTGGCTACCTTCCAAGCCAAGGCTGTCTTGTGTTTCTGTAACACTCTTAAAAATTTTTCTTTTTGCAACAGGCTCAAGGCTGCTGATATGATTACCGGTAGATCTGACGATGCCTCTAAGAAAGCATACTCCAAATGATGTGGGAGTTGCTTCAGTTCAAGGGTAGGTGGTTCTTGAGTTGAAGGCTTGCTTATTGGCATTGGTGGTGTGCCCAAGCTCTCCAACTTGAGAAATCCTTTTCCATGGAACTGTGGCTTGGCATTTAGGTATGCTGCCACACGGTTAACCTCTTCATTTTCTTCCTTTGCAACTCCTTCTTGTAGGCAAAGTTCAAGAGGATCTGTCATCCTGCTTACCTAAAAGCAATCATCAATTGCATAATCAACAACATCAACCATGTAACAAGAATCATCACTAGAGGGTGCATGTTTCATAGCATCAGACATTTTAAAAATTATTTCCTCATCTTGAATCCTAAGGCTGAGTTGTTCCTTGTTGGACATCAATCATTGCCTTCCCCGTAGCTAGGAAAGGTCTCCCTAGGATGAGAGGAACATCAACATCTTCTTGCATGTCTAATACAATGAAATCAACTAGAAAGATGAATTTATTTACTTTAACAAGGACATCTTCTATAATTCCCCCAAGATGCTTGATGGATCAATCAGTTAGCTACAATGCCACTCTAGTAGGTTTGGGTTCTCCCAACCCCAATTTGTTGAAAACCGAATATGGCATCAAGTTTATGTTACCTCCAAAATCACATAATGCCTTTTCAATTTTTAAACTGCCTATTGTGCAAGGGATAGTGAAACTCCCTGGATCTTCAAGCTTTTGGGGCAACTTGTTGAGAATGATTGCTGAGCATTCTTCATTTTGAGCAACCGTAGCCACATCTCCCAATTTTCTTTTGTTTGCCAATATCTTCTTCAAAAACTTTGCATAGTGTGTATCTGGGCTAAAGCATCAGCAAAAGGAATATTAATATGTAAACTATTAAATACTTCAAGAAACTTACCAAATTCATCTTTTTGTGTTGCTTCAGCCTATTGGGAAAGGGAACTTGCAGCTGTTAGTGTCTTTCTTTCTGTGGTTCAGATTGCTCATCCTTCTTGTTTCCGATTTCAAGGGTTGCATCTGCCTTGTTTTCAGCCCTTGCTTTCTTCTCTACTTCCGGCAGCTCCTTACCACTTCTTAAAGTGATAGCCTACACTTGTTCTCGTGGATTCACTTCTGTATTGCTTGGTAGAGTGCCCGGTATTCTTGGTGAAATCATTTGCCCAACTACCCAACCTGATTTTCCAAGTTCTTTATTGAAGCCTCTTAGTTATGAAATCTGGTTTCAGCACTCGCTATGAACTTGGTCATCGGCTCCTCTAGGTTAAATTTCTTTTCTAACTGATGGATATTTTGGGGAAAGGGCTTCGGTCCATGCTGATTTGGCCATGACTGATTCGGATAGCCCATCCATCTAGGGTTAATGGCATGGTGGTGCTGATTTCCCTATTGCCTTGCAAAGTTGCCAACGAAGTCAACATGTTCTATGGACTGTCTAAACTGATGGCATTCAATGCTGATGTGGTCTCCTCCACACCAATCACATGTCACGGACTGCACATTCATGGCTGCCATCTGCATCTCATCAATTTTCTTGCTAAGTGCACCTATTTGTGCAGATAGACTTGTATATGAGTCCACATTGTGAAGACCACGCTGCTTCCTCACTTGTGTTCTCTCTGAATGCCATTGGTAATTATTGGCTGCCATCTCCTCTATGAGTGCATGGGCCACTTTAGGGGTCTTATTGTTGATGGAGCCCCCGGCTGCCGCATCTAAGATGGTCTTATTAGCTTCGGTTAGACTGTTGTAAAAGGTTTGCACTTGCAACCATATAGGAAGTTCATGGTGAGGGACCTTCCTTAACAGCTCCTTATACTGCTCCCATGACTCATTTAAAGATTCTCCATCTTGTTGGAAGAAAGTGGTGATGTAATTTCTCATTTTTGCTGTCTTGGATGAAGGGAAGTACTTGGAAAGGAATCGACTAGCCATCTCATCCCAAGTGGCTATAGATCCAGCCGGTAATGAATTCAGCCAAGCCTTGACTTTGTCTTTCAATGAAAATGGGAATAACCTCATCCTAACACCATAATCACTCACCCCATTATGCTTGAAAGTGTCACAAATCTCCAAGAAATTGGCTATGTGAGAGTTTGAATCTTCATGAGCCATCCCACAAAACTGAACTATGTTTTGGATAATTTGAATTATGGCTGGTTTGATCTCAAAATTATTAGCAGCAATGGCTGGTCTTACAATGCTTGAAGCAGCTCAAGTTAGAGTTGGTTTGGCATAGTCCATCATAGTTCTTAGTTCTGCCATTTCTTCAATTTCAGCTCCAAATTTTCTAGCAGCTCGTAAGCGGATGCGGAGGGTTTTTTCAATCTCCAAGTCGTAAGGGACTTCCTCCTGTTCAGGTATGCTTGTCATAAATTGTACAAGTCAAAGTAAGAAAAAGACTAATGTACTCAAATCAGAAATGTAAATAATTAAACAATTAGCAATCCTAATCTAGCAGCAATTTACAAGGCAAAGACTGAATATTATCTAAGAAGACAAAGCTTTAAACACAATAACAATCAGCAGGCTGAATATGGACAGATCTGAACTCTGATATACTAGCTTGAAATCAGAGAAGTAGCCTATCAACTCTAGCAGATTGCACACTTAAAGCAAGAAAAGTAGCCTAACATAGAGACAATCGGCAAGAAATTCTGATTTCAGCAATGAAGATTAATATACACAGATCTGGATATCAACCTAAGATTTTTCTGTGTGCCTAGATCTGATTTCTGCACTCAGCACTGAAAGCTAATGTGTATAGATCTGAATTCCCATGATATCAACTCTAGCAGATTGCACACTTAAAGCAAGAAAAGCAGCCTAACATAGAGACAATCGGCAAGAAATTCTGATTTCAGCAATGAAGATTAATATACACAGATCTGGATATCAGCCTAAGATTTTTCTGTGTGCCTAGATCTGATTTCTGCACTCAGCACTGAAAGCTAATGTGTATAGATCTGAATTCCCATGATTTTATGAGATATAAAGAACCAGAAATCAGTTCAACTGGCAATACTAGATCAGTAATCAAAACTAAACAAATCAGTAATAGAAGAGAAACTACAGATATCAGAAAATACAAATTTGAATCCTACTTCAAATCAAAACTATATCAGATTTATTAAACCAGAAATGGAAAGCAAGCTATTAAACCAGAAACTAGAACAGCGAATTGAGAAAGAGGCAACACTAGGCAAGAAAACTACTCATATCAGCAAGGGAAGTTATTCGATCTACAGATCTGAACCTATCATACAGCAGAAATAAAAATCAGATTACCTAGTATAGGACTAGAAACATTTGGCAAGAAAAAAGAGATTACCTAAAATAGTAGGTTAGTGTGTGCAGATCTAAACTGTAACGTATAGAACTAGACTATCTCTATCAGCTATACTACTGAATTAGAACAGCTATAACTTTTTTCTGTGTGTTCAGATCTGAATTCTGATTTCAGCAATGGAAGTTAATGCATACAGATCTGAACCACACTCTTTTTATAAAATAAACAGAACTAAAATGCAGATACACTATTAAGACTAAAATAGAAATCAAGGATAAAGCAAAGCAGCAATAGAAAGAGAACTATCTATATCAGCAATGGAGGCTACAAAACATAGATCTGAATCCTAATATGCAGAATTAGAAATCAGATTAACAATGGCTAATAGTTCCTAATATTGCTGCAATAAGTCACCGACAACGGCACCAAAAACTTGATGCGTATTTGCTTATATTATCAAGTGCACTAGCCGCACAAGTAATAGAGTGATGAAAGAGTATTGTTCCCATGAGGACTTATGTAGTAACTACTTGTAGTACATCAGCCAATTCTTATCTGATTAGCCAAAATTTAAATCTAATTCAAATCTGAAATCCTAACTACAAAACTAGCTCTAACAAATTTGATCAAACACCTTGCAAGAAAATTGAGAAATCAAGCTAACTATGCATAGAATTGATTTAGCAATTAGATCTCTAGGTCATTCGATTAGATTAGGATTCATCCTTGGTTTGGTGAAACCCCAAGGTAATGAACAACCTCTCTCAAGCGCATGTTCATTCTATGCATGAGTGATGATTCTTCTATCTCTAACAAGAATCTAATCCCAATGCATGCATTAAGATCTAGAAATTCTAGGGCATCATTTCATATTTGACTAATCACCAACCGAATTAGGCAAGTTATCTCAACTTTGCACACAATTCGGTTCTTGATTAGAAGATCTAAAATCTTAGAGTCTTTCTCAAGCACTCTAGGATTTTCAAGGAACAAATCGGCCAAACTAAGTTAAAGTTACCTGAATTCTCTCTCAAACAATTCAGATATTACAATTTCATGATCTTGAAGGGATGAGAGATCCATCATATGGATAGCCAAATCATGTAGGAAGGTAGGGCAAAATTTCAAAAATTTCTCTCTCTCATATGGGAATCGCATTCCCTGTTTTAGAAAAACTGCATTTTTCAAGGATCAATCTTGAACCAAGAACCAAACTAGATCTGAAGCAGAACAGTAAGTGAGGGATATGCTCGATATGAAGATGCAGTATCTCCCAACGAAGGTGTTCACGCCCAAAGAAAAACTCCAAAGATTGCTCCCACTTAAGATGACACAATGAATGGTGGAGCAGAATCAGTATGGTCCACCCAACGAACCAAATTCTTCAGCAAGAATTCGATGGAGGCAGTGAGAACGACTTCTAATCAGCCTTTCTCCAAAGACTAATATCAAGACTCTTCTTGATCGCTCCTACAATGGAGATCGAACTGGTAGTGTGGCAGCAACTAGAGGAAACGTGGGGAGAAGATGGCGCAGTCACACTGTTGTTGTCTTCTCTCTAGGTGTTCTAGAGATCTGATTTCTGGATGCTTGGGATGGGTTGAATGGTTCTACCTCTCCTCCTTTTATAGGCTTAAAGAGAGCTCCTAATCTCATTAGGAGTTTCCTAATCCAAATTTTTATTTGGATAAGGAGTTCTCTTTAAGAGAATAGGATAAGCCCTTATCTTATCTGCAGATTAGATCAGCTCCCTCCTAATCTCATTAGGAGGTTTCCAGATCTGAATTCAGATTTGGACTCTCTGAGTGGATAGGGTAAGACTCTATCCTATCTATTGATTTAATCCCAGATCCGACCCCTTCTTTAACTAATGAAATTAGGTCAGTTCGAAATGGGCTTTAGGCCTAATAAGTCTAAGTGCTCAAAATGCTTCCAACCTGGTGCCCAGTTGGGCTTCTTTATATGCCATGGGACCCAAACATTGATCTACACATCAGCCACATGGGTTCAGCACTCAGCCTCTGTTACAAGGCCTTGCAAATTCACTAAAAAGACAATGAACCCCCTGAAGCCCATCACATGGACTCCTAATGGGCCCAACACTTACACTAAGTGGTCCCTAGGCCAAGCCACCTTATAAAAACCTAGGGACTGTGGGCAGATGCAAGATTATCCCATCAGGTATTTCCCTCAATGTTCTTACACTTAACCTCTCAGCCCATAATGATCAAACACTACCCGACAAGAGAGGACATCTACCTCGGTTGCAAGAAACAATGTTGCACTCTCTACTCACATGGATCTCGAGAATTAAAACCTTTTGCAAACATTTTGAAACCATAATATATATATATATATATATATATATATATATATATATATATACATCTTTGTATAAATATACTTTGCAAAACAAATTTCATAGATTGAAATCAACTGCCAACAATTTTGGTTTCCATCAGAGAGAGTGCATCCCCGATCATTACCTTTGTTCAACAAAGGGGTTGATCCTGTCACTATGATCACCCACTTAGATGAATTCTCAGACTATCCCAACATACACAGGTTTTGACCCCCACTAAGGATCTCACTGATTGGCATATCAAAGACAGCCTAATCCGACACCTAGTGCAGTACCATAATCAAGTCTAAGGGTTAGGTGTAACTTTTTAGTTTTGCCCACTAATCACCAAGGTCGAGGGCAATACTGAAAATCTGGTCCGGTTCAGGGTTTCAAGTAAAACTACACTGCCATCACCCTGGCAAGTAAGATAGGCCACTCCAACACTTGGTGGCACATCAATGTCAGCCTTAACAGGATAAATCTCCCAAGACTTATCCAATGGCTGTGAACATTCTAAACTAACACGAGCCTCATAAGTGTCCAGTTTAAGGGTATTACATTGAAACACACCACTATAACATGAATCAAATTTGTACTTTATTCATTTACAATAAATGTCATAATGTACATCAATCTGATTGGAGCTAAGGGCATACAATGTCTAACAGCTCCCACTTGCACTTAGGTCCAATCTGGTATAACTCAGAGTCTCATGCTTTCCACGTGTTTCTCAAACACTTTCTGTGTGAGTGGCTTAGTCAATGGGTCTGCCACATTCTCCACTGATGCTACCTTTTAACATCAATCTCCCATAGATCCAGTGTTGTCACACAAAAGTGGAATGGGTGATGTGCAGAATTCCAAATTCCAGAATGAACACCTACATAAGGCAGCCTCACTTATGGCAATGTGTTCGGCTTGGGTTGTGGACTGTTATTCTTACTACTCAGGACCCCTATTTGCTGACTTTCAGCAAATAGCGCACGATCCTATCATGAAAACATACATAGATGTAGACTTTCTATCATCTGAATCCGATTGGAAATCAGCATCAATATACCCCTGGATCTGTAGTGAGCTACCATCGAATACTAGACAAAACTCTTTTGTCCTTCAAAGGTACTTAAGTATATTTTTCACAACAGTCCAGTGCTCCTACCCTAGGTTGGATTGAAATCTGCTTACCACACTCACTGCCTGAGCAATGTCACTATGAGTGCACAGCATGACATACATGATGCTCCCTATGGCTGAGGCATAGGGAACGTCCTTCATGCCCTCAATCTCCTTAGAAGTCTTGGGAGAAATTTTCTTAGAGAGAGTGAATCCGTGCCTGAAAGGAACATTTCCCTTCTTGGAGTTCTCTATGTTGTATCTCTTGACAATTTTGTCAATGTAAGTAGATTGGGATAATCCTATTATCCGCTTTGATCTATCTCTATAGAGTCGAAGACCTAGTATATAGGAGCTTCTACAAGATCTTTCAGGGAGAATTGCTGTGAAAGTCATACTTTCACTATAGTCAACATTCCTACATCATTCCTAATGAGTAGAATGTCATCTACATACAGAACCAGAAACGTAAGCTTGTCCCCATTGGACTTCTTGTAAACACAGGGACCATCTGGATTCTACTCAAAGTCAAACTTTTGATAGTAGAGTCAAACCGAATGTTCCAACTCCTAGAAGCTTCCTTAAGTCCATATATAGATCTATTTAATTTACATACCATGTGTTCCTGACCCGTAGCTATGAAACATTGTAGTTGCTGCATGTAGATATCTTCAGTAAGATCTCGATTCAGGAACGCAGTTTTGACATCCGTTTGCCAAATGGATTTAAGCATGGCCACAGGTGAAAAGGTTTTCTCATAATCGATGCCCTCTTTTTGAGTATACCCTTTCGCCACTAAATGAGCTTTGCAACTCTCAACCTTACTATCGGGGCCCTTCTTCCTCTGATAGATCCATTTGCAACCAATTGCTTTTACCCCGAGGGGTGGATCTACTAGAGTCCAAACTCCATTGGTCTTCATTGAGTCCATCTCAGCTCTCATGGCATCTACCCACTTTGGGGAATCTATGTCCAACATATCTTCTATATAAGTCACAGGATCCTCCTCACTAGTCATAGCTTCCACCAGGTAACTATCCTAGTCATAGCCAAAAAGGACTGGTGGCCAGGATACCCGGGTAGATCTTCTAGGTTGGTCAATACTAGGAACCTGTGGGACACCTCCCACTGACCCTGAGTTCTCCTCATCAAGAACTATTTCCTGATGATGGTTGTTTAGGATATATTCATCCTCTAAGAAATGGGCATTCCGACTACAGAACACCTTCTGTTCTCATGGGTCATTGAATAGGTAACCCACAAAGCCCTTGGGGTATCCTACAAATAGGCAATAGCTGGTCTTGGATTCCAATTTGTCCGCACTCATTCTTTTAACGTGCGCAAGACAATCCCAAATCTTCAAGTGTCTGACACTTGGTTTCTTTCCGGTCCAAAATTCATATGGAGTATTCGGAACCGATTTAGTTGGAACCCAATTCAGCACGTACATCGCAATCGCTAATGCATAACCCCAAAAGGATGTGGGTAACTCTGAGTTTGCGAGAAGTAACCAGACCATATCTAATAAGGTCCAGTTCCTCCTCTCTGAAACACCGTCAAGCTCTGGTGTAGCAGGAAGAGCTAACTGTGATACCATCCCGTTGACCTTCAGGTAGTCCCTGAATTCATCAAAGAGATACTCGCCACCTCGATCCGATCGAAGGGTCTTAATTTCTCTCCCTAACTATTTCTCAACCTCTTGTCTGAACTCTTTGAACTTTTCAAAGGATTCAAACTTGTGTCTCATTAGGTACATGTAACCATACCGAGAATAATCATCGGTGAATGTAATGAAATATATGTGTTGGTTATGAGTCCTAACACTTAGGGAACCACAAACATCACTATGTATAAGGTCAAGCGTGCCCTACATCTTTCAAGCTTACTATTAAATGGTCATTTCGTCATCTTACCCTGAAGGCAAGGCTCACAAGTGGGAAGATCTTCTACAGTTAGAAAATCCAAAGGACCATCATTTACCAACCTTGTGATATGATCAATGCTGATATGGCCAAGTCAGTAATGCCATAGCCACGTGGAATTAACTGTATCACGGATTCTTTTCTTGGGGATATCAGCCGACGTAGTTTCGGCTATGTTAGTTTCTAGAGAAGGATGTAGAGCATAGAGACCGTTCTCCAGTTCCCCGTATGCAATGAATTTGTTGTTTCTTTTGATAGTAATCATATTACTAAAGAAAATAGAATATCCATTCGCACACAGTTTTGAGACAGAAATCAAATTTCTTCTTAATTTTTGTACAAAAAGACAATCTTTGAGTACAATAGATCCTTCTCTAAAAATTAATTCTATGGTTCCTATGGCCGCAGCTACAATACTTGTAGAAGTCCCCAAGTAAAGTGTCAACTCTCCTTCACTCAACCTTCTGCTTACCTTGAACCCCTGCAATGAGTTACACACATTTGTTGAAGCCCCAGAGTCAATACACCAGGACGTAGAAGTGATACAGGATTCGAAATTACCTTTCTTGGATTCCAAGTATTGAGGACAGTTCCTCTTCCAGTGGTTGGCTTGATGGAAAAAATGACAAGCATCCGATGCCTTGTCTTTCCTCTATTTCTTGGGTTTGGTGGCCTTCTTCTAGGGCTTTCTCTTTTCCCTCCTCTTCTTTCCCTTCTTGCTAACTTCAACAAGCATGGATAGGGGCTCATCCTTCATTATCAGTTCTTTGGTCCTCTGCAACATATTGTTGAGTTCCTAAACGCTAACATTTAGCTTGTTCATATTATAGTTCATAATGAACAGATCGAAGAACGTAGGCAAAGAGTTGAGAATGGCATCTCTCTGGGTCGTATGATCCAACCCGGATCCAAGAGCCTCAAGCTCATCTATGTAACCCATCATCCAAAGACAATGGTCATGAACTTGTTGCCCCTTGGACATTTGTGCGGTCATGAACTGTTTCAAGACCTTCTGTCGAGTAGAATGATTCTGCTCTTCATACATTTGTTAGACAGTTTTGTATGCCCTTAGCTTCAATCAAAATGATATACTTTATGAGTTTATTGTAAATGAATAAAAGTGCATATTTGATTCATGTTCCCTTCATATGTTTCTGTGTAACACCATTAAACTGGACACTTAATGAGACTCGTGTTAGTTTAGAATGTTCACAGCCAATGGGTCGGTTGGGGTGGCTTATCTCAACTGCCGGGGTAAGACCCTAGGCACTTACAGTGTAGGATTAATTGAATCTTTGAACTGGACCAGATTTCCAGTATTGCCCTGGTCCTCGAAGATTGATGGGCAAAACTGGAAAGTTACACTCGACCCCTAGACTCGATTGTAATACTGCACTAGGTGCCAGATTGGGCTATCATTGATGTACCAATCAGTGAGATCCTTAGCGGGGGTCAAAACCTGGGTATGTTGGGACAATCTGAGAATTCATCTGAGTGGGTGATCATAGTGATAGGATCAGCCCCTTTGTTGGACAAAGGTAATGATCGGGGATGTACTCTCACTGATGGAAACCAAGACTGTCGGTAGCCGATTTCAATCGTTGAGACTTGTTTTGCAAAATATATTTTATATGAGATATAAAAGTATATATATTATGGTTTCTAAAATGTTTGCAAAAGGTTTTAATTTCCGGGATCCATACAAGAGAGAGTGCAACACTGTTCCTTGCAGCCGAGGGAGAGGTCCTCTCTTGTCGGGCAGTGTATGATCATTATGGGCTGAGAGGTTAAGTGTAAGACCATTGAGGATAATACCTGATGGGCTAATCTTGCATCTGCCCACAGTCCCTGGGTGTTACAAAGTGGCTTGGTCCAAGGACCACTTAGGGTAAGTGTTGGGCCCATAGAGCCCATGAGATGGGTTTCAGGGGGTGCGTTGTTCTTAACAGTGTATTCGGCCAGGCCTTGTAACAAAGGCTGGGCCGAACCCATGTGGCTGATGTGTAAATCAATGTTTGGGTCCCACACCATACAAGGAAGCCCAACTGGGTAGCAGTTTGGAAGGCTAATTGAATACATAACCTTAAATGGGCCTTAAGCCCATTTCGAACTGGGCTAATTTGATTAATCACTTAAGGGGCGAATCCTGAGATGGATCAGCTGATAGGATTGGGCCCAGACCCTATCCACTTAGAGAGTCCAAGATCTAAGTAAGATTTAGATCTGGAAACCTCCTAATTAGATTAGGAGATGGCTGATCTAATCTGCAGATAAGATAAGGATTACCCCTTATCACTTAAAGGGACTTCTAATCCAAATATGATTTGGGTTAGCAACTCCTAATGGGATTAGGAGCTGATCCCTTTGAGATTACAAAAGAAGGAGGGGGCGGCAGCCTTTAGACAGGCAAGGCAATCCACATTCTTGTCTTCAGAGCTGAGATCACAAGAAGAGAGATTTCTGCACCCTGCAAATACTCTCTTGCCGCCTCCTTCCTGCAGCCGCCACCTCCAGCAGTTCGATCTCCAGTTCTTGGGAGGAATCAAGATCTGATCTTGATACCAATCTTTTGGAGAAAAGATTGATTGGAGTTGTATTCACAAGCCATCCAGTTGATTCTTGCGAAGGGTCAAGTTCTTTTGGAAGAACACTACTGATTCTGCTCCAACCTGCATTGTGCCATTTTCAGTGGGAGCAGATTTTGGATCCTTCCTTGGGCGTGAACACCTCTATTGGGAGATATTGCTTCTCCGTATCATGTATTATCTCTCCCTACTTCCTCTGGTTCAGATCTGGTTTAGTTTATGGTTCAAGAATGATCATTGAAAATATGATTTTCTAAATAGGGAATGCGATTCCTAGTTGAAGGGAGAGAAAATTTTATGAAATTCACCCCCTTATTCCGCAATCTTTGGGCGTCCATGTGATGGATATCCTATTTCTTCAACATTGTCTTTAGACTGTCCAATATGTCATTGGCAAGTTCGATCTGATCAAACTGCCTCTGTATCGGATTGTCTAGTGAGGCACTGATGTAACACCGGGCGAGGGAGTTTTTCTCCTCCCATTCCTGATAGTCCCTTCTCCGTGCCTCAGAAGCCCTATCTCTCGGATGTTCTAGGACAGGATTCTTGGCCACCATATTCAGTTTTTCAGAGGCCAAGACCAGCATTAGATTACCATACCAATCGGCATAGTTTAGGCCCTTAAGCTTGTTGTCGTCCAAAAGCTTTGCAAGTTGTCTGTTTGCCATTTTATGATAAAAGAGCAAACATCAGTCCACAACCTAATTTGATTCATGTTATTTACATAGATATGGCTTTTAAACTATGTTCCATTCTCATTTATTCATCTCCAAGATTTCCCTCCTATCTCAATGACGGAGACTACGAATTGTCTCTAGAAATGTGGGAAATCACATAGGGTGCATGGAGCTAGCTGTTTCAACTGCATAACCCCACCACCTTTTTGTGAATGATCATATCCACTCATCATATGAGCTTTCCCTTTGGCCTCTGTCAGACAAGGTTCATTGTCATTTTAGGTTAAACCTTTTTGTCCAGTAAGTGCTCACCCATCATATTCGTGAATGCCAAGGTACAGTAAGTGCTCACTCATATTTCAGGGCGGAACAAAAGTTACGCCCTAGTTTAATTTAGCTCAATACCAAAGTGGCTTCCACTGACTTTCCTAAGCCAGATTTCTGGTGGGTCCTAAACGGCTAGGGTTCCGCACGTATCCTTTTCAGGGGTGTGGGGCACACCACTGAGGGAGATCATCCAATGATCTTTACGGACACCAGGGCAATGATGTGCATTCAGCCATGGTCTGTGCAAGAGCCAACATCGTATCTGCATGGGCCAAGTACTTATGGCCCATGTACGTAGCACATCACACATCCATACATCACATGCAAGGATAGAATTGATCCAATCAATTAATATATGTAAAGCCCATTTTAAAACATAATATTACCAATTAATATTATCTAGGTATATGGGCCGAATAGGGTCAGGCAGTTCAGCCCATATAGCTTTCTTGCAAATTGTGGGCTTTTGTAGTCTTAACACCTTAAAACTAGACCTTACAAGTGTGGGCCGAATTAAGTCTCTTAATTAACCATCAATCCCCTGGCCCAAAAGTTGGAAAAATTAGGGCTGACTTCAGCCTCCATCGAACCATAGACTTGGTCCAACTAGTTTGAACCAATCTGGTTCGAATGGGTCTAGGGTTTGATTTTTAATTAAATAAATAATTCAAGAAATGATCTAAAATTAAATTACTGATTAAAGAACAAACAAGAATCAGTCATAGGGCTGTTCGCACACCTCCACCTTGCAAAACAAATGTCAGATCACAGTTTGTAGTTTCATAAACTGCAAATCGTAATAGCGATCTTCATATCTGCGAAATCTCCTCCTGCGCCGCCATCTTCAATCAAGAAAATAAAATAAATAGAAAACCTAATTTCTATTAATATTAGATCTGATGAAATCCTATAAATTCAGTCTAGAAGATAAGAAAAAAAATTATTTATAGACCAGAATGTAAAAAATTTCAAGTCGCATGTTCAGTGCGCCAATCAAGACTTCGATCTCCATTTGTATGAACACCCCATAAATCAAGAAAATAATAAAGACCAATTCTAAATATAATCCAGATTTATAAAAAAAAATTAATTTCAGATCATTCACCCTTTAACTAGGAACCAATTTCCCAGAAAAAACCCTAATCTATGCAAATCGGGTAGAACACCTTCTACCCATTTGCGCAGGCTCAGATCTGATTTAATTTGGTTCAAGATTTGAACCATGGCTCTGATACCACTGAAGGGATGAGAGACCCATCATATGGATAGCTGAGCCCTGCAAGAAGGTAGGGCGAAATTTCTAAAATTTCTCTCTCCCATATGGGAATCGCATTCCTTGTTTTAGAAAAACTACATTTTTCAATGATCAATCTTGAACCAACAACCAAAATAGTAGGAGAGGAATATACCTGATACGAAGATGCAGTATCTCCCAACGAAGGTGTTCACACCCAAAGAAAAACTCCAAAGACTGCTCCCATTGAAGATGACACAGTGAATTGTGGAGCAGAATTAACAGGGTCTATCCAACGAACCGAATTCTTCAACAAGAATTCAATGGAGGCAGTGAGCATGACTTCTGAACAACCTTTCTCCAAAGACTGATATCAAGACTCTTCTTGATCACTCCTACAATGGAGATTGAACTGGTAGTGTGGCGGCAATTGGAGGAAACATAGGGAGAAGATGGCGTAGTCACATTGTTGTTGTCTTCTCTCTGGGTGTTCTAGAGTTCTGATCTCTGGATGCTTGGGATGGGCTGAATGGTTTGCCCCCTCCTCCTTATATAGGCTTAAAAATAGCTCCTAATCTCATTAGGAGTTTCCTAATCCAAATCTGCATTTGGATAAGGAATTCTCTTTAAGAGATAAGGATAAGCCTTTATTTTATCTGCAAATTAGATCAGCTCTCTCCTAATCTCATTAGGAGGTTTCCAGATCTGAATTCAGATCTACTCTCTAAGTGGATAGGATAAGACCCTATCCTATCAGCTGATTTAATCCTAGACCCCCCCCCTAATTTAACTAATCAAATTAGGCTAGTTAGAAATGGGCTTTAGGCCCAATAAGTCTAAGTGCTCAAAATGCTTCCAACTTGCTGCCTAGTTGGGCTTCTTTGTATGGCGTGGGACCCAAACATTGATCTACACATCAACCACATAGGTTCAGCCCAGCCTCTGTTACAAGGTCAGGCCAAATTCATTGAAAAAATAGTGAACCCCCTGAAACCCATCACATGGACTCCTAATGGGCCCAACACTTACACTAAGTGGTCCCTGGGCCAAGCCACCTTATAAAAATCCAGGGATTATGGGCAAATGCAAGATTAGCCTATCAGGTATTACCCTCAATGGTCTGATACTTAACCTCTTAGCCCATAATGGTCAAATACTGCCTGACAAGAGAGGACCTCACCCTCGGCTGCAAGGAACAGTGCTACACTCTACTCACATGGATCCCAAAATTAAAACCTTTTGCAAACATTTTGATACCATAATATATATATATAAAAATATATTTTTCAAAACAAATTTCAATGATAGAAATCAATTGCCAGTAGTTTTGGTTTCCCTCAGAGAAAATGCATCCCCAATCATTACCTTTGTCCGACAAAGGGGCTAATTTTATCACTATGATCACCCACTCAGATGAATTCTCGAATTATCCCAACATACTCAGGTTTTGACCCCCGTTAAGGATCTCACTGATTGGCATATCAAAGACAGCCCAATCCGACACCTAGTGCAGTACCCTAATCGAGTCTAGGGGTCAGGTGTAACTTTCTAGTTTTGCCCACTAATCACCTGAAGGGATGGTAGAATCCATCGTATGGACGCCAAAACAGTTGTGAAATGGGTTGGCGAATTTCAAAAATTTTCTACCTGCCTTTCAACTGGGAATCACATTCCCTAATTTTAGAATCAAGATTCAAGGATCCTACTTGAACCAAAACCGAACCAGATCTGAACCAAAAGTGAAGGGAGTAATTATACCTGATCCAGAGAAAATTTTTTTCCCAAAGTTGGTGTTCACGCCCAAAGAAGGAACGAAGATCTGCTCCTACTGAAGATGACACAGCAACTGTGGAACAGAACCAGCAGAGTGTGTCCTACACACTGAATCCTTCACAAGAATCCTCTGAATGACAATGAGCACCAAACCGAAAGGATGATATCAAGAACTTTTCTTGATCTTTCTCTGGCAGAGAAAATGAATTGCAACAGATGAGTGGAGGCTGAAACTGGAAGAATCTAGAGAAATAGATGGCGAACTACTTTTCTTCTCTCTAGGGCTTCTGAGATCCTATCTCACAAAACTGTAGAATGTGTTCTGTCTCCCTAGGGTTCGAATTCATGCAATTCGATTAGGGTTTCCTCCAGTTGCTTCATGATTAAGAAAGGATTTCCTAATCATATTAGGAGTTTCCCCCTTATCCAAATCAGGATTAGGACTCTTCTTAATCCTATCTGCAGATTAGATAAGCTTTTGGGTTCATCCTAATCTCAGATTCGCCCATTAATAATGACTGATCAAATCAGCCCAGTTCGAAATGGGCTTTAGGCTCAATAAGGTTATATGCTCATAAGTCTTCCAAACTGCTACCCTGTTGGGCTTCTTTGTATGGCGTGGGACCCAAGCATTGATCTACACACCAGCCACATGGGTTCGACCCAGCCTCTGTTACAAGGCCTGGCCGAATTCACTAGAAAGCCCAATGAACCCCTTGAGCCCATCACATGGGCCCTATGGGCCCAATACTTACACTAAGTGGTCCTTGGGCCTGTTCATGGGCTGGGTGGCCCGACAGGCCGTCCAGGCCACCCAGCCTGACCCACAGACGGGCTTGAACATGCTTATAGGCCTGCGGGCTTAAATTCGAGCCAAAAAGCCTGGCCCGCAATAAATTCGAGTCAGGCTCGGGTTTTGTCAAAATAGCCCGGCCTAAGCCCGGCCCAGCCCGACCTAATATTAAACTTAAAATTAGTTATGTGAATATGTCCATTTGAATAAATTTTTTGATTTAAGAATGTAAAATTGTGTTTTAAAATATAAAAGAAAGGGAAAAATACCATCTTGTAGGCCCGTTGTTCATTTAAATAGAAAAAAAAATACTATCTAAATTTTTAATTCTAATTTGAATAGGGAAATTTGTTTTTTTAATTAGGTCAGACTTTGGGCTTGGGCTCGGGTTTCAGGCTTTTTACCAGTGCTGGGCTCGAGTCCAAGTTATAGGCTCGTTGGTCGAGCCGGGCTCGAGCTCGGGCCTAGTATATTTTCATTAGTGACAAGTGAAAGCCCAGCCCGAGCCCAGCCAGGCCCGGCCCATGAACAGGTGTACTTGGGCCAAGCCATCTTATAAAAACCCAGGGACTGTGGGCAAGTGCAAGATTGGCCCATCAGGTATCATCCCAAATGGCCTTACATTTAACCTCTTAGCCCATAACAATCAAGCACTGCCCGACAAGAGAGGACCTCTCCCGCGGCTGCAAGGAACAGTGTTGCACTCTCTACTTACATGGATCCCGGGAATTAAAACCATTTGCAAACATTTTTAAACCATACTTAAATATATATCATATATATAAATTTTGCAAAACAAAATTCCAACAATTGAAATCAACTGCCGGCAGTTTGGGAAAACACATTTTGTGTAAGCGGCTTAGTTAATGGGTCTGCCACATTATACGCTGATGCTACCTTCTGAATCAGGACGTCCCCTCTACCAACGATCTCCCGCAGTACGTGGTACTTCCTCTCGATGTGCTTTGACTTCGAGTGGGCCCAAGGCTCCTTAGCCTGGGCGATCGCTCCATTGTTGTCACACAACAATGGGATGGGTGATGTGCTGGACGGAACCACTCCTAATTTGTGAACGAACTTCTTCATCCACATAGCTTCCTTGGCAGCTTCACTTGCGGCAATGTACTCGGCTTTGGTTGTGGAGTCTGTCGTGAACCCTTGTTTGCTGCTTTTCCAGCAAACAGCACACGATCCTATCGTGAAAACATACTTAGATGTACACTTTCTATCATCTAGATCCGATTGGAAACCGATATCAGTATACCTAAGAATTTGCAGTGAACTACCATCGAATACTAGACAAAACTCTTTTGTCCTTCGAAGGTATTTAAGTATGTTCTTCACAGTTGTCCAATGCTCCTACCCTGGGCTGGCCTGGAACCTGCTTACAACACTCACTACTTGAGCAATGTCAAGGCGAGTGCACAGCATGGCATACATGATGCTCCCTACGGCTGAGGCATAGGGAATGTCTTTCATGCCCTCAATCTTCTTAGAAGTCTTCGGAGACATCTTCTTGGAGAGAGTGACTCCGTGCCTAAAAGTAACGTTTTCTTTCTTGGAGTTCTCCATGTTGTACCTTTTGACAATTTTGCCAATGTAAGCAGCCTGGGATAATCCAATTATCCACTTTGATCTATCTCTATAGAGTCGAAGACCCAGTATATAGGAAGCATCTCCAAGATCTTTCATGGAGAACTGCTGCGAAAGTCATACCTTGACCGAAGTCAACATTCCTACATCATTCCCAGTAAGTAGGATATCATCCACGTATAACAACAAAAAGCGACCTTATCCCCATTGGACTTCTTGTAAACACAAGGCTCATCCAGATTCTGCTCAAAGTCAAACAATCTGACAGCAGAGTCAAAACGGATGTTCCAACTCCTAAAAGCATGTTTAAGTCCATATATGGATCTATTAAGTTTACATACCATGTGTTCCTGACCAGCAGCAATGAATCCTTGCGGCTGCTGCATGTAAATATCTTCACTAAGATCTCCATTCAGGAACACAGTTTTGACATCCATCTACCAAATCTCGTAGTCATGGTATGCTGCTACAGCTAGCAGGATCCTAATGGATTTAAGCATGGCCACAGGCGAAAAAGTTTTGTCATAGTCGATGCCTTCTTTTTGAGTATACCCTTTCACCACCAAACGAGCCTTGTAGGTCTCAATCCTACCATTGGGGCCCTTCTTCCTCTTATAAATCCATTTGCAACCAATTGCTTTTACCCCGGAGGGTGGATCCACTAGAATCCAGACTCCATTGGCCTCCATTGAGTCCAACTCAGCTTTCATGACCTCCACCCACTTTTGGGAATCTATGTCCAACATAGCTTCCGTGTAAGTCACGGGATCCTCTTCACTAGTCAAGGCTTCCACCAGGTAACTATCCTGGTCATAACCATAACAGACTGGTGGCCTGAATACCCGGGTGGATCTTCTAGGTTGGTCACTACCTAGAAACATGGCATTTCGACTACAAAACACTTTTTGCTCATCAAGAACTATTTCCTGACGATGAGTGTCCAAGATATAATCCGTCTCTAAGAACATGGCATTTCGACTACAAAACACTTTTTGCTCACTTGGGTCATAGAAAAGATAACCCACTGAATCCTTTGGGTAGCCTACAAACAGGCAATGGCTGGTCTTGGATTCCAACTTGTCTGCACTCGTTCTTTTAATGTGCGCAGGACAACCCCAAATCTTCAAGTGTCTGACACTTGGTTTCTTTCCGGTCCATAGTTCATATGGAGTTTTCGAAACCGATTTGGTTGGAACCCTACTCAGTACATAAATTGTGGTCTCCAACGCATACCCCCAAAAGGATGTGGGCAATTCTAAGCATGTGAGAAGTGACTGGACCATGTCTAGCGGTGTCCTATTCCTCCTCTCTAAAACACCGTTAAGCTGGGGTGTTGCAGGAGGAACCAACTGTGAAATAATCCCATTGACCTTCAAGTAGTCCCTGAATTCGTCAGAGAGATACTCACCACCTCGATCCGATCGAAAGGCCTTAATTTCTCTCCCTAACTATTTCTCGACCTCTTGTTTAAACTCTTTGAACTTTTCAAAGGATTTAGATTTATGTCTCATTAGGTACACGTAACCATATCATGAAAATCATCAGTAGGTGATGAAATACACGTGTTGGTTGCGTGTCCTAACACTCAGAGGACCACATACATCACTATGTATATGGTCAAGTGTGCCTGTATATCTTTCAGGCTTACTGTTAAATGGCCGCTTTGTCATCTTGCCTTTAAGACAAGGCTCACAAGTGGGAAGGTTTTCTATGGTTAGAAAACCCAAAGGACTATCCTTTACCAATCTTGTGATTCGGTCAATACCGATGTGGCCAAGACGGTAGTGCCACAGGCACGTAGGACTTACCATGCCATGAGTCCTTTTCTTGGGGATTTCGACCAACGTAGTTTCGGTTAGATTAGTTTCTAGAGAAGGATGTAGAACATAAAGACCGTTCTCCGGTTCCTCGCATGTGGTGAATTTATTGTTCCTTTTGATAGTAATCATATTACTAAAAGAGACAGTATATCCATCAACACACAGTTTAGAAATAGAAATCAAATTTCTTCTTAGATTCTGTACATAAAGACAATCTTTCAGTACAAGAATCCCTTCTCTAAAATTTAATTCTACAGTTCCTATTGTCATAACTGCAACACTTGCAAAAGTCCCCAAGTATAGTGTCACTTCTCCTTCACTCAGCCTTCTGCTTACTTTGAACCTCTGCAGTGAATTACACACATGAGTTGAAGCCCGGAGTCAACACACCAGGACACAGAAGTTACTAATAAATTAGTTTTCATGACACAAGTTTCAAAAGTACCTTTCTTAGATTCCAGGTAGGCGAGAGAATTTCTCTTCCAGTGGTCGGCTTGCTTGCAGAAGTGACAAGCATCGAATGCCTTATCTTTCTTTTGTTTCTTAAATTTGGTGGTTTTCTTCTGAGGCTTTTTCTTTGCCATCCTCTTCTTTCCAGATTTGCTAGCTTCAACAAGCATGGCTATCGGTTGATCCTTCCTTTTTAGTTTCTTAGCTCTTTGCAACATATTGCTGAGCTCTTGGATGCTAACATTCAGCTTGTTCATATTATAATTCATAATGAACGGGTTGAAGGACAGAGGCAGAGAGTTGAGAATAGCTTCGATCTGTGTGACCAGATCTAGCCTGGAACCAAGGGCCTCCAGCTCATTTATGTAGCCCATCATCCGAAGACAATGGTCATGCACTTTACCCCTTAGTCATCTGCTCGATCATGAACTATTTAAGGACCTTTTGTTGACTAGAACGATTTTGCTCTTCATATATAGTCTTCAGACTATCCAATATGTCTTTGGCGAGTTCGATCTGATCGAACTGCCTCTGTATCGGATTGTCCAAAGAGACTATGATATAGCAGCGGGCTAGGGAGTTTTTATCCTCCCATTCTTGGTATTATCTCCTTCGAGCCTCAGAAGCCCTGTCCCCCGGATGATCCGAAGCAGGATTTTTAGCCACCTTATCTAGTTTTTCTGAAGCTAGGACCAACATAAGGTTTTTGTACCAATCAGCATAATTGGGTCCCTTTAGCTTGTTGTCGTCAAGCAGCTTAGCAAAATGTCCATTTTCCATTTTCTGTTAAAATAGAAAAACGTTAGTCCACAACCTTTAGTTTGATTCATGTTACCTACATAGATATGGCTTTTAATCTATGTTCCATTTCCATTTGTTCATCTCTGAGATTTCCCTCCTATCTCAGTGATGGAGATGGCGAGATGTCTCTACAATGTGAGAAATCACATAGGGTGCATGGAGCCAACTGTTTCAGCTACATAACCCCACCACCTTTCTGCGACGGATCACATCCACTCATCGTATGAGTTTCCCTTTTGGCCTCTATCAGACAAGGTTCAGAGCCATTTTCCGGTAAACCTTTCTGTCCAGTGAGTGCTTACCCATCATATTCAGGTTACGCCACGATACCGTGAGAGAGTTCCCATTTTCTGGTGAAGCCCCTCCCACATCAGTCTATGACACCCCTATCATCTTATGAAACACTCTAACAGACCCAACAGCAAATGGATAGCCCATTTTTATGGTACGTTTCCTCATTATTGAAGGACCCATCGTCGTGCTAATGATAAAAGGCCTGTAGAGAGTCCATCATATGGATCTCCCTATCACATGCACTCATATTACCGGAGGGAACAAAATTACACACTAGTTCTAATGTAGGTCAAACCAAAGTGGCTCCCACTGACTTTCATAAAGTCAAATTTGTGGTGGGCCTAAATCGGCTAGGGTTTCCGCACACTTCCCTTTACAAGGTTGTGGGGCCCCCCATGCAAGGAGGGGTCATCCAATGACCTTATGGGACATCATGGCAATGATGTGCATTCAGCCATGGTGTGCGCAAGAGCCACTAACGAGTCAACATGGGCCAAGTGCTTATGGCCCATCGCAGCACATCAAACATCCATACATCACATGATATGGAAGAATTGATCCAATCAACCACTAGCTATAAAGCCCATTAATCAGCCCAACAAAAACACAATATTAACAATTAATATCATCTAGGTATATGGGCTGAATAGCAATTAGCAGTTCGACCCATATAGTTTTTCTCACAAAATGGGCTTTTGTAGTTTTAACCTTTTAAAACTGGGCTTTATAGGTTGAGCCGAATTAATCCCTGCAATTGAGCATCAGATTTAGGCCTGATACTGTGAGAAAACTGGACTAAAAATAGTCCCCTTTCAAACCCTAGATTCGGTTCAAACAGATTTGGTCCAATCTGGTCTGAGATGGTCCGAAACTGATTTTCAATTCAAGAATTAATTAAGGAAAGATTTGAAATTGATATTTCTGATTTTAGACAATCATAAATCAGATATGGACTGTTTGCACCACCTGCAAAACAGAGGTTAGTGCAGTTTCATAAACTATAAAACACAGAATGCGATCCCTCCATCTGCAAATCTCCAGCGCCGCCTTCTTCTTCAATAAAGAAAATAAAATAAAATAAAATAGAAATCCTATTTCTATTAATTAATTACATCCACGATTGAATCCTATACATTCAGTCTAGAAAATTAAAATAAAATAAAAAATTATTTTATAGACCAAATTGAATAGAAATTACAAAAAGAACGTCTGCACTTTGATCTCCAGGTACGAACAGTCTATTAAATCAAGAAATAAATCAAGAATCATTCTAAATAAATTTCAGATTTAAATAAAATTAATTTCAGATCAATCGCCCTCAACTTTCTTGAAACAAAATAGCAATTAGCGCAATACCCAGATAGAACAACTTCTACCGAATTGCGCAGGTTCATATCTAAATTCTTGGTTCAAGATTCAAACTTGTGGCTCTAATACCACTGAAAGGGACCATAATTGAGTCTAAGGGTCAAGTGTAACTTTCTAGTTTTGCCCACTAATCACCTAAAAAGGATGGTAGAATCCATCGTATGAACGCCAAAACAGTTGAGGAATGGGTGGGCGAATTTCAAAAATTTTCTATATGCCTTTCAACTAGGAATCACATTCCCTAATTTTAGAATCAAGATTCGAGGATCCTACTTGAACCAAAATTGAACCAGATTTGAACCAAAAATGAAGGAGAAATTATACCTGATCCAGAGAAAAACATTCTCCCAAAGTTGGTGTTCACGCCCAAAGAAGGAACCAAGATCTATTCCTCCTGAAGATGACACAGCAACTATGGAACAGAACCAGCAGGGTGCGTTCTACACAGTGAATCATTCACAAGAATCCTCTCTTCTCCTATCTTGCGCCTATCTTTCTCTTCTCCTCTCTTGCACCTATCTTTCTCTTCTCCCCAAAAGGATTTCACCCCAAAAGGTTTTTTACCCCTTTTCCTTTAGCTCTCTTCTCCTTTTATAGCCTTATCTTCAGCCCCTTTCTCTTATCTAGAAAGTTCTCCCATCTAGAAAGTTTGGCACCTTTAGCCTCTTGAACCTTTTAGAAGTTGTTGCCCTTAGTTCTCTTGAACTCTCTAGAAGCTGCTGCTCCTAGCTTCTCTTGGCTTCACTTTGGGCTGTTCTTGAGCTACAATTTGGGCTGATCTTGATCTGCAAATGGGCCTCCTCCTTGCTGGGCCAAATAGGCTCCTTTGGAAGGTTGCGGCTGGGCTCTCTCTTTATGCTCTCCCAAAGAGTGTTGCATGGGCTTTAAGGGCCAAGTAGCCCTCTTTTGATCTCTCGACTAGACCTTGCTCCCAGCTGGGCTGTATCACCTTCAATTTGAACTTCTTTAGCATGGTTTTATGCTCTTTTTCCCTAGACTTGTCCCCTTTGACAATTTCCTAAAATCAAGCTCAATTAGGGTAAGAATTCACACAAATCGGCATCAAAACCATGCATAAACACTAGAATTTATATATAAATTGTGCACACATCATTTTTTCTTCTCTCTTTGTTTTTGTGAATGTACATATGTTTGGCCTACGAGGCCTTCAGAAAACTTTTTGTAAAGTCAATATAGGAATATAATGATGAACGAAGCCATTTTTTTGCATATGTTGTTCCTTTTGTATGTTATGTCTTTCTCCTTCTTCTTTCTTCTTTTCTTTCTTCTTTTTTCTACTTCTTCGAGAGGTCATTGCCCTCCGAACAACCGAACCACAACACACAAAAACACGCATAGTTCACTTATAGCACACGTAGTATGCTTGCACGCTCACTTTACGTAGTTAGGGCATTGGGAGTCGAGGTGGGGCCACATGTCCAAAGCAAGGCTCGCCCGGCTCCAAAATTCCTTTAAGTGTTAACTTAAGCAAGGCTGATGTGACTTGGCACTGTATCCAAGGTCATTGGCCGAGGTATATCACCATGGTACTTGGGAGGATGAGGAGCCGAGGTGGAGTGGCACTATCGGGGTGTAGTTCACTTGGCTTATTTCCCACCAAGTGTTTCCTCAAGGGAGGCTGAAGCATCTCATCGGCGAACTACTGAGTTAGTCGTGGTCACTATTTTTATTGCATTAAGTGTAGGTAGCCAAGGGGGTCACTGTCCTCTATGGAGGTGACGATGCATGTAGGGTGTCGTTCGCCCTAACGTGCTGAGGGGGCCACCGTCCATCAAGGAGGTGATGAGGTGTAAAAGGCCTCTTTCGCCCTAGCGAGGTGCTCATCCTAGGGTCATCACAGTCTTCTGCATTAGTTCATACTGAGAACTCATTCCTTGGAGGAGGGTTTCGCGTGTCGGTAGGTCATGAAGCCAAGGATTTTTGAGAACTTAGGACATGCATTCATTTAATATTTGAGGCAAAAAGGAACTTTTGCTTCATTCATTCATCACTTAGCCATAGGCAATTGCATTCATTGAAAGTACATTCCAAGGTTCTCCGAGTTCCATGTACAGGGAACGGGTCTTCCATCCAAGTGTTCCAAGTGAAATCTTCCGAGGCTGAGGGCTCACTTGACTCTGTAGGGGCCCTCCCAGTTGGGGCCCAGCTTTCCTACTCCAAGTTCGGGGACTATGACATTTCTAAGGACGAGGTCCCCTTCTCGAAAGTGTCTTTACTTTCGAGTTGTAGTAGTGGGCCACACATTGTTGGTAGGTAGCTACACTAATCTACGTCTACTCTCAGGCTTCTTCCAGTAGATCCAGGTTGGCTCTGAGGGCTTCGCTATTCTCTACTTCATTGTAGGCTTCGACTTGGAGCGTTGGCTGGCCGATCTCTATTGGGATTACCGCTTCTATACCATAGGTTAGGCTGAAGGGAGTTTCTCCCGTGGTTGTCCGAGGTGTGGTTTGATATTCCTAGATTTAGCTCAGTCTAACCTTGTCTTCAGTCCATCTAGGATGGTTCTATTGGTGACCTCAGCTAGGCCATTTGTTTGGGGGTAGCCCACCAAGGTGTACTACTGTTTGATGCCGAAGGAGGCACACCACTCCCGAAATTTGGAATCATTGAACTGCTTCCCATTGTCAGTGACTAGAATTGAGGGAGGCCAAAGTGACAAATGATATTTTTCCAAAAGAAGCTTTGGATTGCCCGAGCTGTGAAAGTGGCTAAGGGCTCGGCCTCGACCCACTTTGTGAAGTAGTCCACAGTGACAACGAGGTACTTCTTGCCCCTTGTTGCTTGTGAGAAAGGGCTGAGGAGGTCCATTCCCCATTTAGCGAAGGGCTAGGGGCTACTGAGGGCTGAGAAGGTTGTCACAGGTTGATGACATATGTTGGCATGCCTTTGGAATTGATCACATCTTCGCACAAGTTCGAGTGCATCTTTGTGAAGTGTTGGCCAGAAATATCACTGCCTCAATGTCTTTTAGGCGAGGGCCCTGCCACTGAGGTGGTTTTCGTAGGTGCCTTCGTGAATTTCTCTGAGCACGTATTCCTCCTTGAGGCGGGGGCATCGGAGGTAAGGCAGGGTGAAAGATCTTCTATATAATTTTCCATCAAGCAAGGTGTAGTGGGCCGCCTGATGTCAGAGTCGTCTGGTAGCTTCTCCACGCGAACTGTGTGGCCAAGGACTGTGCTCGAGGTGCTTGCTAGCTTGGATAGGGCATTGGCCCTCGCGTTGTTAGCTCGCGAGACTTGCTGCTGGGTATAGTCCTGGAAATGACAGATTTGCTCTTAGACTTTGGTGAGATACTTGGACATGCTTTGCTCCCTGGCTTCATATTTTCCATTCACCTGGTTCACCACCAACTAAGAGTCGCTGAAGGCTTCGACATGTAAGAAGCCAAGGTCCTTTGCCAGTTGCAGTCCGGCAAGGAGGGCCTTGTACTTGGCTTCATTGTTGGATGCTGGGAAGTTGAACCACAGCGCATACTCGAGGGTTGAGTTGTCAGGGGTAAGGAGTATAAGGCCAGCTCCGCTTCCTTTGGCGTTGGACGACCCATCCACAAAAAGCTTCCAAGCCAGGGGAGCATCTCCAACTAGGCGCCCTTCTCCCAGTTCATCTTCCAGGGCCCAAGGGGGAGCTCGGTTGAAGGTGCATTCTGACACAAAATCTGCGAGGGCCTGTGCTTTGATAGCAGACCTTGGCTGGTACCATATGTCAAATTTGGAAAGCTCAATAGCTCATTTGATCAAACACCTCGAGATCTCGAGCTTGGTGAGGACAGCTTTAAGGGGATGATTTGTCAACATCATGATGGTGTGAGCTTGGAAGTATGGCCTAAGCTTCCTAGCTGAGACCATGAGAGCAAAGGCCAACTTCTCCACTTCATGGTAACTGGTTTCGGCGTCACACAATACCTTGCTGACATAGTATATCGATTTTTGTGCTCCATCTTCTTTGATCAGGACTAAGCTGAATACTTCATCCCTAGCTGACAGATACAGGTATAGAGTCTCTCCTGGGACCAAGTGGGCCAAGAGGGAAGGTGAGGCAAAGTACTCCTTGAGTTCATCAAAAGATCGCTGGCATTCCTCTGTTCACTGGAAGTCTTTCAGTTTTTTTATGGCTCAGAAGAAGGGAAGACATCAGTCAGCTAACTTTAACATGAACCGGTTGAGCGCCGCCACTCAGCCAGTGAGCTTCTAGGTTTCCTTCACCGACTGAGGAGGTTCCATGTCCGGTATGGCCTGTATCTTCTTAGGGTTGGCCTCAATGCCACGTTGAGTGACGATGAAGCCTAGGAACTGGCTCGAGGTGATGCCAAAGGCATACTTGTTGGGATTTAATTTCATTTTAAACTTTCGCAAAGTGTCAAAGGTCTAGCTAGGTCTGAGGTGTGCGCTTCATCTTTCAGGCTCTTCACCACCATATCATCTACATAGGCTTCAACGTTCCTCCCCATTTGATCCTTGAACACTTCATTAACAAGACGCTAGTAGGTAGCTCCTGCATTTTTAAGCCCGAAGGGCATCAACTTGTAGTAGTATGTACCATGTTCGGTAATGAATGAGGTCTTTTCTTCGTCTTCGGGGTGTATCTTTATCTGATTGTATCTAGAGAAGGCATCCATGAAGCTGAGCAATTCATATCCTGTAGTGGCATCAACAAGGTGGTATATTCTTGGCAAAGGAAAACTGTCCTTGGGGCAAGTTCGGTTAAGGTCTGTAAAGTTAATACAGAATCGCCACTTTCCATTAGCTTTCTTAACCAAAACCACATTCGATAGCTAGTTAGGATTGTATACCTCTCGAATGAATCTGGCATCAAGTAGCTTGTCAACTTCCTCTCCTATGGCCTTCCATCGCTCCGGTGAAAAGTTCCTCATCTTTTGTTGAACCGGCCTAGAGCTCAGGTCCAAGTTTAGCCTGTGAGTAATGACCATAGGGTCAATTCAGGGCATGTCAGTGGCGGACCAAGTGAAGACGTTGGCATTAGTTTTGAGGAAACTTACCAGTTCGGGTAGGCTTTTAGGGGGAAGGTTGGACCCAACACGGACTGTCTTCTCGGGCTCATCCTCGTCCAAGGGAACTAAGATGAGGTCCTTGACCGGTTGGCCTCAGCTTGTTGGCTCCTCCCTAAGGTCAAGGCCCTCAAGTGGCAATGCTTCTTTGTTCTTGCCCTTCAGCGCCACCACATAACACTAACAGCCAATATGCTTATCCCCCTGAACAACTCCGATGCCATGCTCGGATGGGAATTTGTGGGCGAGGTGGTAGGAGGACATGGCGGCTCATAATGCATGAAGGGTCGGTCTCCCCATGATTGTGTTGAAGGAGGAGCCAATCCTCACGACAAGGAACTCTGTCATCCTCATCACCTTCCGAGGCTCGATTCCTACCATGATCGGTATGGTGATCTTTACTTCCGACCTAACAACATTTTCGGAGAAGCCGACTAGTGGGATGTCGGCGGGCTGAAGACTCTCTGGCGCTATCTTCATCTTTTTAAAGGCTTCATAGAAGAGGATGTTTGTTGTGGAGCCACTATCGACGAGAATCCACCTTACTAGGAAGTTTGCTACTATGGACAAAATCACCATATCGTCATCATGGGGGACTATAATCCCATTAAGGTCCTCATCCATAAAGGAGAGGTCCTTGTGCTGGCCCTCGGATGTTCAATTTCCTGGTATAGGCCTTGTGGGCCAAGCTACGAAGCACCAATGATGACGTCGATGATGACATCGATGACTCCGATGACCTACTAGTGCTGTTGTTGCTACGAAGCGCCGGCTTTTCCCCCGACGAACGGCTTCAAATGCTCGCAGAGGATGAGGAACTCTATTTCATTTTTTAACTCATAGCAGTCCTCGATGTTGTGGCCAATGCCACAATGAAACTTGTAGTACTTTTTGGGGTTCCTCTTCATCTTTTTTGGCCACTTCACAAACTTCTCCTCACCATGGTCGGGGCCAATGGCTTCCTGTTATCTTTGTTTCTATCACCTCGGCTGTCTTCATTCTTCTTTTTCTTCTCCGATGGCCTGTCGTTGCATTTGGTTTCCTTCTCTTGATGGTCCCCTACCGAAGCCTCTTTGGCCACCATGTACTTTTGGGCCTTTTTGAGGAACTCAAGCTTTGTCTTTAGCGGGGTCTTGGTGACCAAGCACTTGAGGGCGAAGCCAGTTCAAAGTCCGTTGATGGCGGATTGCATCAAGACCATGGGGTCGAAGTCCTTGACCCTGACGCTCTTTTGGCACCATTTCTGCTTGTTGGACATGAGAGAGACGACGCTCTTCTGGCACTGTTTGTTGCTAATGAAGCAGGCAAGGAACATCCTGGCAAATTGCTCCCACGAACTGGTTGGCCTCAGGGGGAGGCTAGAGAACCAGCGGCGTACTACCCCCTTGAAGGTGGCCTAGAAAGTTTGGCATGTCAAGGCGTCAGAACACCCGTAGAGTATCATGAGAGATCTAAACTTTTCTGGTAGTCGTCAGGGTCCGAGGAGTCATCATACATCTCCAAAGTTGGAGCTTGAAGTGTGGGGGGAGAGGATCCGAAATGATTTTCGGGGTGAACGCGTCCATGCGGCCGAGGGAATTGTTGTGACTAGTGGAGGTGTCAGCCCAACTCTCCTTGACTTGGTAAAGCTCCTCTCTGATGGCCCCAAATTCGGCACGCAATTTGGCTAGCCCCGGATCGGCGGGGGTGTGGGCCCTGCTTTTGTCTTCGTGGACTCGGTGGGTATTAGCTCAAATTCGCAAATACTCTGAGGCTGAGTCGTGCGCTCTCCTACGGGCGCGACAATCATTCAGAATGTCCCAGAAATCTGAGACTGGAGGTGGAGTGGCACGACGTCGACTCTCGCCCTAGGAGTGAACTCCGGGGTAGCCAAGGTGTCCGCCATCGTCCTTGGGTACCTCCTTTTGGCGGCAGTGGTGCTGCTTCGATGGTTAGTGACTGTCTTCAAATCGAGTGGGCACTTCTTCTCTTCAATTGGGAGGTGGGATATTCCTCCGAGGTGAACTAGGGGGTCGGCTATTACTCGACTCCGATTGCTCGGCCAGTTGATTGTCACCCTAGCTGAGGGTCAAGGGCTCGATGTGCTCGTGTCGGCCCTGGGCCTCTAACACCCTAGTGGGGTAGTCGCCTCGAGAGGGACCTCCTACTCAGGGGCAGACTTCTTCCATGTGCTGAGTGAGGCTGTCCAAACGATCAAGGACAGGCTGAAACTACTCGTAAGTGACTAGGTTCTGGTTATTCCTGGCTCTTCGCACCATAATTTTCAAACTTGGGAGGGCTTAGAGATGTTTCTTCTTGTGAGTCTTAAGGAATCATCTTAGTAGTGTTTCCCACAAACGGCACCAATTGTTGCAATTCGGATTAGCCAAGGGCAATGAGGTAAATTCACCCCCAAGTTCTGAAGGCAAGACGAAGTTTTTGAGGACTCTAAAGAGGGTAAGCCGAGGCCGAGGACCATAGGACGAAGTGAGGTGCTCCCTTGAGTATGGTAGATGCTAAGGACTACGGGTCGTCGACTCGGTAATGAGATTCCTTGTGATCCAAAGTACTACAAGACAAGAGAAGTCAAAGGCCTTGGGTGAGGACCCGAGGCGGAGGCTCCGACGCTCAAGTTAGTACAAGGTGTAAGGTAGGGGAAGGTGCAGACGAGGTCTCGATGATAGTCCTCAGATGCACTGGGTCCCCAAGAGTAAATGCTAATGAAGAGAGGTAGATGCAAGAATTTAATTCAAGGCGCTGGAAGTAAATGAGGGAGCTATATTAGAATCCTGGGAATTGGGTCCCCTATCAAGGGGGAGTTACCTCACATTTATACTTGAGCGAGCTGGAGGCAAGTGGAGATGAACGCACCAAATGAAAGCCATAAGAAGTCAGGCGACAGGTCCTTGCAAGTACACCTAACTGCTCAGTGGTTGGCTCCATACAAAGGCAGTAGGGCTCCCCCCCCCTGCTTCCTGATACTAAAATTCATTTTTTGGTAGAAATATGAATTTGATAGATTATTTGTTTCATTAGTTTATAAAATACCAATTTTAAATATTATTCTTTTTAATTTTTACTTAATGTTGTTGAAATTAGTTATTTCGATTGTATGTAAGCACTAAAGTTAATAGGAGTTATTTTATTTCATTTATTATAATATGGTGCAAGATGGCTTAATGGTTAAAAGTTACGTTTAAGATTTTTAATAAAGAAATAGATGGGTGTGTATCGGCCCAATACATGGAAACACAAACAAAACATAAAATATAGCAATTTCTCTTCTACGCCTAAAATTCATTGATCAATCCACACCACGGTATATTGGATGTTATATGCATGTACTACAATAAATGACTGAAATATTTTATTTAGAATTTTGTCATCAATACATCACACAGCACTGCAAAGTGCAGGACACAACACCTTATGAAGTGTAGTGTGGCGGTCAAATCATATAGTATGTTTGGCATCGATGTTGCGGATACAGCACATTTTCTGCTGATGTGTGGGTTGGAAGCACTGTTTTATGAGAAAACGGTTTTTTTTTTTTTTTTTTGGAATGATTGTTGTCAGGTAGGATGTTTTTTGGAGCAACAGCAATTTTTTCTTTTTAATACTAATGTTCTAGGAAATATTTTCATAACTGGTATCCACTATTCAGTGCCATATCACTGCCAACTCACATCCCTATTTCGCAGCAATGAGCTGCAGCTTTAGGAAACCCCAAATTTGACATTGCTCCAAACCATACCTTACCGATTTCCAAGGCGTGGCTTAGAGCACCGTTTTTTATGAAAATAATAGTTCCAAACAAATGTCTGTATTTTTAAACACCATTTTTTCCGATATAATACTGATATGGCACTGTTTTCTGGAGCAACGGCAACGATGCCAAACAGACGCATAATTTCAACCATACCAAGTGGGGCCTAGTGGATACAAACATGCCATGCACTATAGAGACCAGCCTACCAAACACTCAGGTGTTGTCCAGTTTTGTGTTGCTTTTGGATAATTGGGTTTAAGTTTCTTTCCTTGAAATAATAATAATAATAATAAAGACTAGAAGGCCAGAAAGGGCATTTAGGAATTGCTTGTTTTGGTGCTTTGCTGTGATATAAACTTTATCTGGGTTGATTGCTGCATTTTTCTAAATTGAGAATTGAAAAGGAAAAGAAACTTCCACAACTAGCATCACTTGGGAAAGGTTGAAATATACAAACAAACGTAGGGTGGGAAAGTATGGATGGGCCAAACAATCAATAGGGCTGGGCTTTGTTTGGCTGGCCCCCGATTGAAGCCCAAAAATTAAAAGTTACTCCACTAGTTGGATGTAGACCCAACCAGACCAGCTGTATCATAGTCATAACCTACAGAAGTGGTGGACTGCGCTTTGATGAAATCTGGCCCACCACATCCATTGAAACAACTAGCTTGGTGGCCTGGTTTGCGTGAGGAATCTTTCTATCTATCAAATATCATATTCTCTAATCACTACCGACCAAAACAAAAAGTTCAATGCCTGACAAACAATTATAATCCAACTACCCTTTGACTGAAAAGTAAAAAGATATCTGAATCAATTATAATTATAAGTGATCGTTTTTTTCAATAATTAATTATTAATTTATTAATGTTATTTTACTAACTGTACACAATATATATATATAAAAAAATGACGTTTGCATCTGCGCCTTTACGAATTTGTATCTATTAGTTTTAGAGTTTATCCCCCTATAAATGGGAGAAATGAATAAATAAATAAGGAAATAGCTTTTGTTAATTACGGCTACAACTGATCTGAAGGTCCGTTTGGGAGGGCTGAAGTTTTGATTGAATTGCTTTTACTGAGTCACTTTGAATATCATTTTTAAGTTTTCCAGATTTTTCACTGAACATTGCTTATATAGCTGTCTTTGTGGTACCCACCACTAAAAGCCAGAAGCTGCTGCATGAAAACCATCTCAAACGAGCATTAAAGGATGAAGTCATGAAGCTTTGTTTGAGCTGCTTTGAATAAGTTGCTTAAAAAGCTTCACTAGAAAGTCATATTGGAGTTTCCTGATTTTTCCATCTTACAAAGGTAAAAGCTGCCATATGAAAGTACTTCCAAACAGGTATTGAAATTAGTTTCAAGGGAAAGCTATTATGGGAGCATGGGCTTTCAGAGTTTTGTCCAAACATCGTATATTGGCTGTCTAAATGGGCCCTAGCTACTTTGCGAAGCCAAAAGCTACCAACGGACCCTTTAATTTGGAAGGAATGAAGCATATCAACTTCTGACTTTTCAAGGTGGGGCCTATTCAGACGACCTTTATGTTTGGTGAAAAATCTATGAGCCCAAATCTGTCGATCAATCAACTGCCTGCTGCTTCAACCTCACTAGATAGCTTATCCGGATCGGGGCCTATTCACGGGCTTTAAGTTATGTTTGGTGAAAAATCTGTGAGCCCAAATCTGTGATCAATCAATTTTTGGGTTGTCTGCTTCAACCTCACTAAATAGTTTATCCGGATCGCTTCAAAGCAGCTGAACTGGTTTAGTTGAATGTTTTTGTTCAGCCCTCCGAAACAAGTACTAAATATTTCTATTATATTAGGAATTATGTCCTTTCAGGCTGTGTTTGGTTTGAAGGAAAAAGTAGGAAAAGAATATTTTTTTATTACATTTTTTCCTCAGGTAGATGCAGCCAAATTATATAATAATACAATAACAAGGGACTATAAATACAAATTTGATAAAGAAAATAGGACGGAGGTAAATAAAAAAAAATAACCAAATATTTCAGTAGATCAGTCAATAGGTAGGATCTACTGATACAATTGAACTGAATCACACCAAATCACACCGGTTCTGGTTCTGAGTTGTGTCCAGATAATAATTCGGTTTCTGTTCTGAATTGATCATATATTTAAAAATAATATAAATGTCTCATGGTTTACCTTGTATTTTTGTTATATTTTGTCTAATTAAATGTAAATTTGATAGATAGTATATAAGATCGATACTTTTATATAAAATAAAAACGCATTTTATTAACGTATAAACAAGTTTACTATTTACTATTTTCTATCTTAAATATTATAAAAAATGAAGTTTCATATTGTTTTATTAGAGGTAATTATTTATGTCAAATATAATTGAATTTAATTGAGCCAGACTCGATTAATTAGCCCAATTTTGGGGGGTCTGGTTTTATAGAACCAAAAGGGTCTAATTCAGAATTGGGTTTACATGGTTTATTGATTTCAAGAACACGTCCAGACTAGATCTGATCCATTGGTAACCCTGGAAAAGAATATGAGGTAACTTCTGTTCACGGATCCAATCTAGATCTGCTACCCACAAATACTACAGCTGCTCAGCAGGGAGATGTTCCCAATTCTTGATGTGTGGCTGTAGTGTATTATAGGTAGCATGTTGGAGCAGGGAGATGTTTTCAATTCTTATGTGTGGCTGTAGTGTATCGTGGGTAGCGTGTTGGAGCAGGGAGATGTTTCCAATTCTTGATGTGTGGCTCTAGTATTTTGTGGGCAATGTATTGGTGGAAGATATGGAGTCTTCTGTATTGTATACGAAGAAAGAATAATTGTATACGAAGAAAGATTAAGGGCATAAAGGTTTGCATTGAAGTCTGACATCTCAAATGTAATACTTGCTTTTAGAGGAGCATTAGAGATGGTGAACATTTTTTGTACTAATAATACTTAAGTGCAAATAATGTTGTTTAGAAATTTGAATGCTAAGTTATGAAAATTGGCAATTGACCATTTTAACTCTAATACGAGAGAGTTTGTTTAACAATTTAATACACTTGTTAACAATTAATTAAATGAGTATAAAGCGATTAATACGATGTCACATCTGCCCCCCACATAATGCGCCCCAAAAGCGTTCCACAGCACATCCCAACCATCTATTGATAAAAATTATGAATAATTAAGGATTTAATAATTTATGAGTGAATTAATTATTTTTTATAATTAGTCAAAATAATTAATTAATTAAAAGCAAATAATTATTATTAGATGTTTCAAATAAATAATTGCATAATTATCTTATTCAATACATAACTTGTAATTATAAATAGCTAATTATCAATAATGAATTATTAAAAAATAACTAAATAATGATTATTAACCAAATGAATAAACAAAAAATATAATATAATAATTAGATAATTTAATAAATTAGTATTATATATTTCAAACAAAAATCATTAACTATTTTAATAAATACACATCTAAATAGTGTAGATAATACCTAATAAAAATAATGAAATAATAATTATAATTATTTAATAATTCTAATTAAATAAATAAGTATTAACATAATAGTTATTAATAATCGACTATTAAAAAATAATTGAACAACTGAGAATATAATAAATAGTTTAGTATTAATTAAAAGAGTAATATTATTTTATTATTATTTTGTTAATATTTTATTAGTGTTTATAATATTCTGTCATTTGCATTATTATTTCTGATAATAAAGAAACAAGGAATAAGGATATTATTATTATTATTATTATTATTATTATTATTATTATTATTATTATTATTATTAATATTCCATGTGGGGCCCTCAATTGTAAAAGGAGGAAGTGGGGATATTTTTGAAAATAAAAACAGGAATTTATACTACTAGCCTGTACGAACTAAACATTAAATCTGAATAAAAAATACCAACCCAACACTCTTAATGGCTCTTAAAATGAGTTCGGATTTCGCTCATATAATGAATGGTTCTCACAGCCACAGTATTTTGCAGCTGCACATCAGGAAATACTCTTGTATTTTTACATTTTCATTTCATGGGAGATGTTCTCAATGTATGATTTCAAGTTCTGTGAGGAGGGTGTGAGGACCAATTGTGTAAGGGGCAAATCTGAACATATTTACCAATTTAGATCTCCCCATGAATGTTAACATGCAAATACATGAAATGTTCTCAATGTGTGAAGCAGCTGTGATAGGTGGGTAGGGGATCCAAATACCATACATACCGGTAGGGATGAGTATGGGTTGATTTAGTTCGGTTTGGTTTGGTTCCATGACAGAACTTGGAAGTTACCGTATAGGGGTCGGTTCCAGGTTTTTGGAACCAGAACTTACTCCTTAAAGGTTGATTCCGGCCTTGGTGGTACTAGGGTTGGTTCCAAGGGTCTACTTCTGGAACCTATTTTTTCTTTACTATCCCCTTAAAAAAATCAAACATGTTTTCTAAAAACTTGATGTTCAATAAATATGTTATATAGTTTAAAACCTACATTATCTTTATTGATGAAATTGAGTAATTTAATATGTAGATTATCATGATACATCAATGTACGATTCAAAACTTATCATTATAATTTATATTTTTGTAAATATTAACTTTTACATTACTTATTGTACACATTCAAATATTAAAATGAAAACAAATGATCAAATCACTTGAGTAAATCAATGGTCAAGTGAGACAATGGCTTTTGTAACCATGAGTGCTTGAGTTTAAATATTCACATTCTTAAAAGTATTTTGCGATTTATTTCAAGACAAGTTTGGTTCTAAGGCCTATTCTACCAAAGTCGGTTCCACCAAGGTCGGTTCATCATGTTAGTTCAAGTTGGGTAAACCCTTAGACACTAGAACTAGTTTGGGTGGGGGTCAGTTCCAAGAATTTGGAACCAAGCCCTACCTTATATTAAATTGTGTAGGATTGGTTCAAGGCCAGTTCAAGGTTGATTCTATTTTGTTCCAGGTAAAACCTACCCATTTGCTCACTCCTATGGGCCAATGTTTTCGAACCATCGTTGACCTGGATGGTCGGACCGTTAGGCCCAACAATCGTCTAGGCAAATGGGTAAAACCTACCCATTTGCTCACACCTATAGGCCAATGTTTTCGAACCATCGTTGACCTGGATGGTCAGACCGTTAGGCCCAACAATCGTCTAGGCAAATGGGTAAAACCTACCCATTTGCTCACACCTATAGGCCAATGTTTTCGAACCATCGTTGACCTTGATGGTCGGACCGTTTGGCCCAACAATCGTCTAGGCAACTGGTTGTATTTCACCCTTAATCCATTATTTGGCAAAAATTTGTTGACTTGGTCAACGACCCATTGATTTGAACTATTAAACCATCAATCTATTTGACCTGAACAATGATTTTGACTATTTTTATTTAATTTTTTATTTTTTATTTTTTTAATTTGGAATGGGCCATCCATTCAAAATGGATAGTTGAACTGCTGAACTAACCTATGACCAAAGCAATTCCATTTCCATGTTGGTTTTTAAAACATTGACCCAAACACTCTTGAGCCTTGAGCCTTAAATTCTAATGGACGGGTCTAAATCACTTCTAATTATACATTTAATTCTTTTGAAGTTTTAATTAAGCTGGCCAACAAAAGCTATTTAAAAATCGTTTGTTGAAAAAAGTTCAAGATATGCTTTTTGCATTAAAAAAAAAAAAAAAAACTTGTTCGAAAAAGGCAGGAAAGAACTTTAATAATTTTGTACGTTTAGAAGAAGTTACTTACTTTTAACAAAAAATTGATAACCAGCCAAACACAAATTATTTTTTCAAAAAGTCCATTTCAAAAAATAGTTTTTCCGCAAAAGCCATTTATGCCTTGATGGGGTGGACGTGACTCCCTTTAGGATTTGAACACGTGGCGATCATCGAGGTTTTCATATCTCCAATTACAAAATCCCACCCGGAGGGCCAATGTCGCCTAATGGTCGGTCATGCGGTCCATCTCGGGCTCTAGGAACCACCTCACCTCACACGTCGTCAATGACAATTTGAGCATGATGCGGGTGACCTGATGAGCTCTACCAGTTAGACCGACTGAATACTAAAGTTGTGTTTGGTTTGAAAGAAAAAGTAGAAAAATCTCGTATAGATTTCTCTACCTTTTCCTTCAAACCAAACATAGCGTAAGTGACAATTCAATATTTGATCTAGGACTGTTTACGGGTCAGGTTGAGTTAGTTTACTGAGATTTTTTCAATCAATTTGACCTGATCGGGTTATCTGAAAATTGAAATCAAAATTGAACTTGTATTAAGCAAAACCGACCTGATCGGTTTGAATCGGATTTGATCAATTTGGGTCAATTTCGACTCTAAATTCAATCATGGTAATAAATTGGTTGATTGGAGAAAGAATATTGAAATTTGATGTAAAAAGTGACACCTAATTCTATTAGAGAAAGAAGACTGAATTTCGATGTAAAAAATGACACCTAGTTCTATTAGAGAGAAGACTGAAATTGGTAGGGGGCAGACCAAGTTAGAATAAAAGTTATCAACAAAATAGAAAGTCAAATTGTATTAGAGAAAGAAGACTAAAATTTGTATATTTCAATAAACCTTCTAATCTAAATAAAAAATAACACTTAATTTTAATTATAATTAGTTGCCTATTTGGTGTAAAAGACTATAAAAATTAAGTTAAGTTGTAATTAGGATAGAGATAACTTAGTTAAATAAAAACTAAGTGAATTGTAAATATTAACTAAGAACTATCCATTAACTACTAAATCGATTCGATTCGAGTCAATTTTGATTTTCACATATCAAAATCAAAACCAACGGTTTATAATTTTTTACAACCCAAAACCAACCGATGCTGAAAAAACCAATTCGAATTGGTCGATTTGGTCTTCTTATGAATGGCCCTAATTTGATGCAAAGCATGCTCATGACCCGAGTTCCCGGTATGAAGAAACAACCTATCCAATCGAGAGATTGAATTCAGTGAAACCGTTGGTTCACGAGGAGAGTGCACCCTCCAAAGAGGCGTGCATGCCACCCTTTTTTGAATCCAGCAAATCCGTTAAAGTTTGGTTCACACTCTCGTTAAGCGAGTCAATCTGGTTCAATCGGTTAGAAAAAGACAAAATCAAATGAAACAAGTCTTTTTGCCTCTCATTTGTTCGAATTCCCCTTTCTTCCACTTTCATTTTCACCCGAGCCCCGGCCCAAGAGCAAGAGACCACCAACAGTAATTTCACCAAGCTCTAACGATGTAGAGTCAATTGGCAGTAAGCATTTCTTCTTCTCCTTCCCCTTCCAACCTTGTTATTCCTCTTCCTTAATATCTTCCTCCTTCCTCTTCTTCTAGTAGGAGACTACCAGCGGCAATTTCACTATTGCACCAAGTTCACCTTCAACTTCATGATTCTTATTGCAGAGAATATCCTTTAAGAGCTATTATTCATATGGCCTGGTTCCCTCCCACCTTCTGTGTATACTGTTAAATTTAACCGTCACGGCTGTTGTATAGGTAGTTCTTCATAGTAGTTCTTCATTTACATTAGTTACCAAGTTTTCTCGGTATCACACTTTACTACTATTTACATTACATAAATTTAGTTTAATAAAAATCAAACATCAATCCATTTTTTGTGACTTTCAAAAAAACATCCATTTTTGTGGATCGGATCCCCATCCCAGATTCTAAAACTGGTAATCAATTATAGATAACACAGAAATAGGCCATGGAACTTGAACCACAACCATGTGTTCATCGAACGTAAATGGAACCTCTTCACCATCAATTAAACGAACTTTTGGTTTTGTTTATATGCAAACAACCTCATCTCTCCGGTTCCCCTCACTCCAATTCGAACCGAACTTGTCTCATCATCCTACTCCAATGATTGAATGGCACCGCTGGTATTAAGCATGTCAACTAATACAATAGGAGCAAATTGGATTTTGCTCGATAATAACTTCATTAGAGAAACTGTAAGAAACTCGAAATTAAAAGGCTCCAATGAAATCTCCATATGTTTCCATGCTGCAAAAACTCAGAGGCACAATTGTTTGTTTGAGCTTGACGGCACCAACCTCCCGCTAGGTGGCATGCCATCAGAATTGGAAGGCAATCACTGTCGAAGCTTGGCGAAACAATGAAATCACTACCGGTGGTCTTCTGCCAAAAGAAAAGGAAGAAGATATTAATGAAGATGAATAGCAAGGTTGAAAGAAAAAGGAGAAGAAATGATGTTTACTGCCGATTGACTACATGCCGTTGGCGTTTGGTGAAACAGTGAAATCGCCGCCAGTGGTCTATTGCTAGAAGAAGAGAAAGAAAGGAGATATTAACAAAGAGGAATAACAGGGTTGGAAGGAGAATGAGAAGAAAGGATTCGACTTATTATTATCGCTAGTTGGCTCCATGCCGTCAGCCGGTGGTCTCTTGCTCCTGGGCTAGAGGCTCGGGTGAAAATGAAAATGGAGGAAGGGGCATTCAAACAAATGAGGAAGAAAAGGCTTTTTATTGATGGTTTTGTCTCTTCCGAACCGGTTGAACCGGATTGACTCACTTAACGGGAGTATCATAAACGGAATCGTTAGATTTGAAAAGGACGATGTACACGCCTCCCATTGGAGGGTGCACGCTCCCCATGATTTGAGCTCTCCAATCGATGCATGGCCGAGCTCCACCACGTGTACATGAGAAGGCCACCTGGCGGCCCACTGAGCAAAACTACCGTCACTGCCCATCACATCTAGCAGCCCACCTAGAAAAGCCATCATCACTGTTAGGGCCATCAGTCATGTCTGGCAATGCCATCATCACATGTGCCGGCCGGGCATGTTAATCGTCACATGTGCCTCCCCGTGCATGAGAGCACATGGCATCACATAGGCAACACGTGTCCTTACCGAGCTCCAAATGATCCACTCTAAGCAACAAATGCCAAAGGTGAAAGTATCCTCCTATATCACTTTAACACGTGTCCTTACTAATAAAAAAGTTTGTTGAATATTCATTGCCAACTTTTAACCTCATTTATTACTCACTCAAATAACACAGAACCCTACTCACATCACGGGCCCTTTGGCCTCGTCTTCCCTTGCATTATATCTTCCAAATTGTCCCGGGGACCTCAGCGGCTTTTGTTTTTCATCAATGCTAAAAGCACTCGCAAACGCTGCCATAGCATGGGATACGTGGTAAGTATGGTAAAATATTGAGATTTTGGTGTAGCCACATTCATCATTTTTTTATTTTTCCTGGTTCTAACATATTCTAATCTGTTTTGGCAGATTCCTCAATTTTTCCTAAAATAACGACAGTTTTCTCTGACAACGAGAGAAATAAATCAAAAGCACAACTCAGTGGCCAAGCTCAATAATTGAAGGGTAAGATATAAAAACCTCCCCCTGAGGTTTTATTATCAGAAAAACCGCATAGTATTGTAAAAACCTACAGCTGCTACCTCCCTTTGTTATTGCCCTGAATAGAAAACGTTGGTCTAACATTAGTTTTCTCAAAAATATCCATCTTACCCTTAAATCTATTAATTCAGATAAAACTTTATTAATTTTTTTTTTATTTTTAAATAAAAAAAATCCCCAAGTCAAATTGAAAAAATATAAAATATTTCCCTATAAAAAATGTTAAGCCCAATGAAATCTCGAAGCACAAATCTGATATTTTGAATTCTATTAAAATATGCCCTAATAAAATGTAAGGGTAATTTTATAACTTTAAAATGTCCATTATTGAAAAAAGAAATAAAAGAATAATAATTGCAAGTCTTTATAAAAACAAATACAGGTTTTTGTTAGAGTGAAACTTAATGAGATTATTATGATTGACATAAACTTCAGGAGGGAGGTTTTTATGTTTTAGTGGGTCTGTATCAGCAGTAATGTTTATTTTGTTTTTATTTGTTTTAATCTGGTTAAGAGAAGCCAGTTGAAGGCTGATCTATCCCCTGAATCACTCGATGACTCGAAACATACTCAGATATATCGAAAAAGCCCCAAAATAACAAGTATTAGCTGATACCATCCGATCCGATGCATAACCATATTTTGAACCTTACTATTAAATCCACTTTTTAGAAGAGTATGATATTGCTAAATAAAAAGTAGGCTAGTATGACATAAAAATTGAATTAAAGCCCCTATGCAAAAAGGCGAATAATCAATACCCAAAAGAAATACATGATTGACGGTCATATTTTTACCAAACAAGTGGATGACCAACTTTTTATCCCCTTCTCGTCTCTTCTGCGTGGTGAATGCTGCAAGACCACTCTATTGAGTCTAATTCCTTTGTTTGTTTGTTTTTATTTATTTTATTATTTTTATGTGGCATCCATGTATCGACAGCTTGGGCCCATTTTGATCCCACCACGTGTAAATAACCTGAACAGTGTTCAAATAAGGCGTCCGACACACTGACCCTATCCATCCCATTAAAGAGGTGGTCTAAAAATCTAGGGGGCCCACTTGCCTGGTTGCAGACTTCGATTCCATGAGTCTTTTTCAAAGCCGAGACCTAACTCAGGGCTTAATTACAATGTTTTAAGATCCCATCGGAACGATCGGACGGTCAGACCGTTAGACTCGAGAACTAGTGAAGTGTTTTTAGAATCTTAGGGTTCATATTTTAAAATAACCGGTAGAATCAGTCAAAATCTGATAGATCTCGATATTGGACTGTAATAGGATCGGACTTCGATTGGATTTAGAGAATAATTCTGAAAATCTGCATTCAAATTTGATCTGAAATCCCATGTAATTTTAAGACCTCGGATTCAAATTTGAATCTTAATGGGTTCGGATCAGATCAGATTTGAATTTAATCAAACTTTATTTTAATTTTTAAAATATCAAAAAAATTAAGAATTTAATTATTTTCCAACTTTTATATATAAAAAATTAATGTAAATATAATATACTGAATTAATTATATATATATATAAATTCGTATATAATATATTTTTTATAATTTAATTATAATCATTTAAAATATATATATTAAATTAAATAAATATTATAATATAATCGGATTTAGATTTTAATTGAATCGAATGGATCAAATCTAAATTCGATTCATTTATTAATCGGATGTAGATTGTAACATCCAAATCCAATCCTCGAATTTTTATATATGATTGACGGCCATGTCTCCACACTTAAAACTAAGACATGGCATATTTTTCAAATTATACATATGACCCAACGATCAAACTATTGACCCACGACCGAAGAAGCACTCCAGTTTTTTGTTCGGTCTAAATCTTAAAACACTGTTACACTATGTGTTTAGTTGAGAAAATTCGGATATACACAAATTGTTTTAGGCAACCTGATCCCATCTTTTCTAGTTTCTAAGTAGTGCAGTCAATGCATCAGATTTATGCGACAGACCCGAACTGACCCAACGGATATGAGTCGAAGTCCTAACCAATTATATAATATTTATTTATGATTTTTGTTATATAATGTCCAAAAAGAGTATAATTCCTAGAAGTAAATAAGATAATTTTAATTAAAGTTAGAACATTTATTTTTGTCAATATATAAATAATTTAATATTTTAGTGTCAATTTTATTAAGGTTATTGATGGGATCGTACCTTATCCCCATTGAACCACAGTGGATGTTGACATGGACGAATACCGAGCCATGGCCTCAACCGACATGGAGCATTGCCATTCATTAGGAGCAACTACTGCTGTACACATGATGGGCTCCTCCCAGGATGAGGAGCGCAGAACCACCTTAGAACCTAGATTAGAGGTCATCCCGGTGCACACATGCCCTCGAAAACCGAGGAGTAAGATGGTATTTCCCTATAGTTATTTAAGGACACACTACTCAAGATATTACCCTCTACTTCCACTCTTAACATTCTTGCCCGTTAGTCTCTTGTTCTTCTAAGTTTTTCAATATTATTTAGTTAGAATCAGTTTGTCCTATACAGCCTGACCCAGTCAATTTCTTCTTCTCTATACTAATTTAAGCATTGGAGTGTTCATCCTTTAGGAACAATCTTAAGGTTTTTAACTTTAGCCTTTATTAATTGTTAAACTCTCATCAATTCATCCACCATAAATGGTCCAATACAGATCATCTAGATCAACTTGTCCAACTCAACAAAACTCTTATTTATTGCTCGTCCACTTTAATTTGGGCAACATCAAATAGGTGCCATCTGTGGGAATTGACACAAAAAGCCCTCATTTTTTTTCTTCCTATTCTGTAACTAACGGCAATGCCCCCAAAGAGCATCTCCTACTACTCCAACACTCACTCTTGTTTTCTAAGTGCTCATTTAATGTGCTTACAACATTGTGCTTACCTGATCTGAACTGCTTGAGAAGAGCCATAATCACCATCACACACTAATTGAGGAGCCTGGGTCAGCAAAGAGTTCGCCTTTATTAGGACATCATGGACGAGCTCCCCTTACTAGGTTCAAACCGATGCAGTTTGAAAAAATATGACAGCACCATCGATCCCATGAACCATTTGAAGGGATTTGAGGCCACTATATGCTCTTACACGAGGTTTTGGACGTGCTGATGTGCAAGATATTCATCTTCACTTTGAAGGGAACAACCCAATAGTCGTACTGCCCTACCTCGTCATTTCATCGCTACTTGGAGCAAGTTTAAGAACCTCTTCTCAACGCAATTTATCAGTAGTTGATGACACTAGAAAATAGCTACCAATCTTATAAGCTGAGGCAATGAAACAATGAGTCATTGTGAGAGTTCTTGGTAAGGTTCAAAACTAAGTAATGGATATTGAGGTGTTGAACAACTGGCTCAAGATAATATTCTCAAATATTCTCAAGATTCTTTGCAAGGAATCGGTGGTCTAATGACTAGGGCAAGGACAAAGAGGCTGTTCTAGAAGATTCTAAAGCTGTTCTAGAAGTTTCCAAAGCTTCACCAAGAATAATCACCTATCTTTATGTGCAAGACAATGTACAAGGCTTAGATCATGAAGAACAAAGCTTGGAATCCATGACATAAGACCAAGGCACATGGACATGATAAGAAAATGCCCAATTCGCATGCTAAGATGTATTGATGGGTTTGTTTTTGTCTTGTTTTGTTTTCCTTTGACTTTTTCTATGCTTAGTTGTTAATAGTTGTAGTCTTTTAGAAGGATTCCTATTTCAAGGCAGATTTGTTTTCTTAAATTAAAGGGATCCTCATTAGTTAGGAGTTTCCTTATAAGATGATGATGTTTACATGCCTATATAAAGGCTACAATTATGTAAAACGATATATAATCAATAATATAAAGGGATTTTCAGCAAACTTAGCTTTGCCTTATTGTGTTCTTGGTAGAATACAATATCTTGACTTATCAAGAGAATGGTCAACCTTTGTGGCATCTTCAAGTTTGAATTCTTTAAGGACTTAATTTCCTTAAGGTTCTAATCTGATCAACTACAACTTGTTTTCTAGCTTCTGGGTGCACATAACAACTTGATTCAAGAGTTCCTAAAGCAGGTCGTCTAGTAGGTTCTTATCATTTGGTATCAGAGCCTTGGCTCTAGAAACATGTTACTTATTCTTTTCTTATCCTTGTTTTGTGCTTTCCTTTGATCTTTGCGCGTTTCGTGTTGTCCTTGCATAGTTTTTTTGAATTCTTCCATTCGGCTTCTTTGTGTTTTTGAATAGAGTCAATTCTATTTTGTGTGTTTAGTTTGGAAAAAAAAAAGAGAGACAAAAAAGAACATCCAATTCGGAAAAAAAAAAAGAAGAAGGAGGAGTTAGATTGCAGATCTGATTTTTTAATCATTTTCCCAGCATAAACGAGATTTCTTAAATTGCAAGATCATATTTCTACAAGTCATAACAAGATCTCCTTTTCCTTTTTTGGGTTTAACTAGTTAACTAATTCAAAAGTCAGTTGTATAATCCTTTTTGAGCTGAGATTTTGTCTTACTATATTAATTCGTACTAATCCTTATCAAATAAGGATTCTTGTGTCTAAGTTATTCTAATTTCGTGTATTCTAGTGATTTCTTTTGCATGTCTTTTGCTTCCTTTTGAAGTTTTCTTTTTTTTTTTTTGGCTCATATAATTGATTTTTTTCCTTCCTTATTTCTACCATTTGCCTCAACTAAGTTATTAAAGTTTTGATTTTGAGATTTGCCACCATCTAACCGATTGCTCATTGAGATTTGTTGATCTTGATTCTGTTAAGAACATAAAGGGGGTTGGCTTGAGTGGAAAAAAAAAGAAAAAAAAAGTGAGAGTGTGAGGAACAAAATTTCTTTTATTTCCAACGAATTTTTTAAGGTTATAAACATGAGTATTAAAGGAGAACCACAAAAGATTGACATGAAATTATTCATAAGGGCTGTTAATGAACAATTTAAAAAGTTGAATGCGATGCTGGATGGTTTGCAATCCCCATCTATTTCTAAGTCCACTAGAAGACGTGTGTTTGAGGAAGAAGAGAAAGATGATTCGGATTTGGAGGAGTCAAGTTCTAAACGAGGCAAGAAGGTTGATTCCAAAAGAGATAGCAATTTGGGCAACATAAAGATGAAGATTCTAGCCTTTCAATGAAAGAATGATCCCGAACTATACTTGGAGTGGGAAAGAAAGGTTGAGCACGTATTTGATTGCCATGATTACTATGAGGAGAAAAAAGTAAAACTAGCAGCCGTGGAGTTCACAGATTATGTAAGCATATGGTCGAATCAATTGGTGATCAATAGGCGTAGGAATGGAGAGAGGCCAATTTGGTCATGGGAAGAGATGAAATTGGTAATGCACAAAAGATTTATACCTAGCCATTACTATAGAGATTTGCATAGAAAGTTGCAAGGGCCGGTTCAAGGTTCCATGAGTGTAGAGGACTATTACAAAGAGATGGAGATAGCCATGATTAGATCAAACATAGAGGAGGACCGAGAAACAACAATGGCTAGATTTATAGGCGGCTTGAACAAGGAGATTGTTGATGTGGTGGATTTACAACACTATGTGGAGATGGAGGAGTTGTTGCACAAAGCCATTAAAGTGGAGAAGCAAATCAAATCAAAAGGGTTTAGATCTGGTTCTTCATGGAAACCTAATTGGAAGGACAACAAGGCTATCTCAAAAACAAAAGAGGAAGCAAAAAAAAAGGATTCGGTTGCTGTTTATAATGGTAAAACCAACACTAAAACTTCTTCTAAGTCACATGAAGTTAAGTGTTTTAGGTGTCAAGGATTCGGGCATATTGCTTCTCAATGCCCAAACAAAAGAGTTATGATTGTGTTGGAGAATGGAGAAATAGAAAGTGCTAGCTCAAGTGAGGATGAGATGCCACAATTGGAGGATTGTTCTAATGTTGAAGTTGCATAACCCGTTCATGGTGATTTGCTGGTTACAAGGAAAGCCCTAAGTATACAACCTAAGGATGATGGTGATGAGGAGCAACGTGAGCATATTTTTCACACGATATGCCATGTGAAGGATAAGGTATGTACTATGATTATTGATAGTGGAAGTTGTACTAATGTTGCTAGTACGTTGTTGGTAGATAAGCTGAATTTGCATACCATAAAACATCCTAAACCATACAAATTGCAATGGCTGAATGAATGTGGAGAAGTGAGGGTAACCAAGCAAGTTCTGGTTTCCTTTTCAATTGGCAAGTATGAAAATGAGGTTCTATGTGATGTGGCACCAATGCATGCTGGTCATATATTGCTTGGCTGACCATGGCAGTTTGATAGGAAGGTTACACATTATGGGTATAAAAATCATTATTCTTTTGTAATGAATAACCGAATTATTGTACTAACCCCTCTTAAACCTTTGCAAGCTTATGAAGATCAGATTAGGATAGCAAGAGAGTGTAAAATAAGAAAAGAACAAAAGTGTGAGCAAGAGGAAAAGAAAAAGAAAGAAAGTGAACAAGCAAAAGCAAAGAGAGCAAGTGAGATCGAGAGGAAAAGTGCAAGTGGAAAGAGTGAGGCCGAGAGGAAAATTGGAGAGAAAAGTGTACAAAAAGGAGAAAAAAACAAGGGAATGAGTGTATTTGCTGAATAAATGAGGTTAAGAATGTCATCATTGCAAGGTAGCAACTACTTGTACTTATATACAAGGATATTTACTTTTCTACTAATGACATTAACCCCTCTTTGCCTAGTGTTGTTGTGTCTTTATTGCAAAAGTTTGAGGACCTATTTCCCGAGGAGATTCCCCATGGATTACTTCCCTTAAGAGGTATTGAGCATCAAATAGATTTCATACCTAGTTCCGCCAAACCAAATCAACCTGCTTATAGAGCTAATCTCGAGGAAACAAAGGAGATACAAAACAAGTGGATGAGTTGGTGCAAAAGGGTTTTGTAAGGGAGAGTCTTAACCCATGTTCGGTTCTTGTCATCTTAGTCCCGAAGAAAGATGGAACATGGCGTATGTGTGTGGACTGCTGAGCCATTAACAAAATAACAGTTAAGTATAGACATCGTATCCCTGGATTAGATGATATGCTTGATGAATTGCATGGCTCTTGTTTATTTTCTAAAATTGATTTAAAGAATGACTATTATCAAATTCGCATGAAAAAGGGAGATGAATGGAAGATAACATTTAAAACTAAATATTGATTGTATGAGTGGTTAGTAATGCTTTTTGGTTTAGCTAATGCATTTAGTACATTCATGAGGTTAATGAACCATGCCTTATGTGCTTTCATATGGAAATTTGTGGTAGTTTACTTTGATGATATTTTAATTTATAGCAAAAATTTGGATGAACATGTGAAACACTTGCATGCTGTTTTTAGTGTGTTAAGAGAGCACCAATTGTATGATAATCTTAAGAAGTGCATGTTTTGCATGGAATCTGTTGTGTTTCTTGGATTTGTTATTACTTCACAAGGTATTAGTGTTGATGAAGAGAAGGTAAAGGCAATAAGGGATTGACCTGCGTCTAAGAGTGCGAACGAGGTAAGAATTTTTCATGGTTTAACAAGTTTTTATCGAAGGTTTGTTAAGGATTTTAGTTCTATTACTGCACCTTTGAATGAACTTGTTAAAAAGAATGTTATTTTTAATTGGGATGAAGTGCATGATCGAGCTTTCAAAACTTTGAAAGATAAGCTAACTAATGCACCTTTGTTGTGTTTGCCTAACTTTGATAAAGCTTTTGAGGTAGAATGTGATGCATCTGAAATTGGAATAGGGGTTGTTTTGATGCAGGATTCCAAACCAATTGCTTATTTTAGTGAAAAGCTAAGTGGGGCAGCCTTGAATTATCCTACTTATGACAAGGAACTTTATGCATTAGTAAGGACTCTTCAAACATGGCAGCATACTTGTGGCCAAGGGAACTCATCATTCATTCTGATCATGAGAGCTTAAAGTTCTTGAAATCCCAAGGTAAACTTAATAAAAGGCATGCTAAGTGGATGGAGTTCATAGAAATGTTTCCTTATGTGTTCAGGTACAAACATGGAAAGAAAAATGTTGTTGTTGATGCATTATCTAGGAGGTACGCATTACTTACATCTTTACAAACTAAGTTACTTGGTTTTGAATTGCTTAAGGACTTGTATGCTAATGATTCTGATTTCGGCCAAGTATGGAATGCATACTATAAGTGTGCGTTTACTGATTTCTATAGGCATGAAGGATTTTTGTTTAAGAAAGATAAATTTTGTGTGCCTATTTGTTCTATTCATGAGTTACTTGTTAGAGAAACTCATGGAGGCAGCTTGATGGGACACTTTGGTGTACAAAAGACTCTAGATATATTGCGTGAGCATTTTTATTGACCTAATATGAAGCATAATGTACAATCTATTTGTGATAAGTGCATTAAGTGTAGGCAAGCAAAATCTAAAGTTAAACCGCATGGCTTGTATACCCCTTTACCAGTGCCTAACCAACCTTGGGTTGATGTTTCTATGGATTTTGTTTTAGGGTTACCAACATCTCAAAGTGGTAAGGACAACACATTTGTTGTTGTTGATCGGTTTAGTAAAATGGCTCATTTCATTGCCTGTTCTAAAACCAATGATGCAACACATATTGCTGACTTGTTCTTTAAAGAAGTTGTTCATTTGCATGGTTTGCCTAAGACAATTGTTAGTGATAGAGATGTTAAGTTCTTTTGTCATTTTTGGCGCACTTTATGGAGTAAATTAGGAACTAAACTCTTGTTTTCTACTATTGCACATCCTCAAACGGATGGTCAAACTGAAGTAGTTAATAGAACACTCACTACTTTGTTGCGTGCTATCATTCAAAAGAACTTAAGGTAGTGGGAGAAGTATTTGCCACATATTGAGTTTGCATATAACAGGTCTGTTCATTCTACTACTTCTTTTTCCCCTTTTGAAGTTGTTTGTAGCTTTAATCCTTTAACTCCTGTGGATATTTTACCTTTGCCTACTAATGAACATATTAATCTTGATTATAAGAAAAATACAGTTTTTGTGAAGGATTTACATGCCAAGGTTCGGGCTAACATTGAAAGGAAGAATCAGCAATATGCTAAAAAAGCTAATAAGGGGTATTTGAAGGTTGTTTTTGAACCTGGAGATTGGGTTTGGGTGCACATGCGTAAGAAAAGGTTTCCTATACAAAGGAAATCAAAATTGCAGCCTAAAGAAGATGGATCTTTTCAAGTCTTGGAAAAAATCAATGATAACGCCTACAAGTTAGATTTGCTAAGCAACTATGGTAATGTTAGTGCGACTTTTAATGTTGTTGATTTATCTTTGTTTGATGTAGGTGATTTGAGGATGAATCCTTTCGAGGAAGGAGGGAATAATGGATATCGATGTGCTGACCAACTAGCTCAAGCTAATATTCCCAAATATTCTCAAGATCCTTTGCAAGGAATCGATGGTCCAATGACTAAGGCAATGACAAAGAAAATGAAAGAGGCTTTATAAGGCTTAATCATGGAAGTGCATGACAAAGAGGCTGTTTTAAAAGATTCTAAGACTGTTCTAGAAGTTTCCAAAACTTCATTAAGGATAATCACCTATCTTTATGTGCAAGACGATGTGCAAGGCTTAGATCTTGAAGAACAAAGCTTGAAATCCATGACATAAGACCAAGACACATGGACATGATAAGAAAATGCCCAATCCGCATGCTAAGATGTATTGATAGGCTTGTTTTTGTCTTGTTTTGTTTTACTTCGACTTTTTCTATGTTTAGTTGTCAATAGTTGTAGTCTTTTAGAAAGATTTTTATTTCAAGGCAGATTTGTTTTCCTAAATTAAAGGGATCCTCATTAGTTAGGAGTTTCCTTATAAGATAATGATATTTACATGCCTATATAAAGGCTATAACTATGTAAAACGAAATATCATCAATAATATAGAGGGATTTTCAGTAAGTTTAGCTTTGCCTTATTGTGTTCTTGGTAGAATACAATATCTTGACTTATCAAGGGAGTGATCAACCTTTGTGGCATCTTTAAGATTGGATTCTTTAAGGACTTAGTTTCCTTAAGATTCTAATTTGATCAACTACAACTTATTTTCTAGATTCTGGATGCGCATAACAAGTTGATTCAAGAGTTCCTAGAATAGGTCGTCTAGTGGGTTCTTATCATTAACTAAGTTTATCTAGGTTCAAAATTTGGATTAATCTATAGCAATGGCCGCCTTCATGCATGGTTTGCACACCTTCTGCTTCAGGTACTCCCTTAAGAAAGTAACCCCTTGAGATATGACTAAGCTCCTCACCCGAGCCTAGAAGTACATCAATGTTGAAGAAGCACAATCCCACTGAAAAGAAGCCAAGGAATGATGGTGTGACCTATAACGCTCTAATTGCGACAAGAAGAGGTTGTACTAGTGTCGGAATCATAGACCTAGGATCCCTGGTCTTCTTTAAGAATTTCAGACCGCTCAATATGCCATAGACTGAGATATTCACGTAAATCCACAACTAATACTTTGTCATATGACTTAAAAGGTTGAAGTCCGAGAACAACAAGAGAATCAAGTATTGCAAATTCTAGGAAAACCATGACCAATATTGCAAATTCTACCAAAACCATGACCACGGTACCAAAATTATAGGGACTCATTAGGCGGGCTACCTTAGTGTATATGTTGTTGATCACCGATCTCCTCGGCCTGAAAAGGCCTTTTCTCGGTTAAATTAGGTGAAAAACCGACTTCCCAAGAATTCCAAGATGAACACCAAACGCCCTATGACATTGCACTACTGATTTCAGTTAACATATCCAAGTATGTATGAAGTGTGTCAAAGTCTTAAACCTCGGCCGACATCATTTTAACGAAGCATGATCGGGCATGACCGTCTATACCCTGCCGTTACAATGCGGGAAGGGAATGGAGAGAGAGAGAGAGAAGTAAATTGTAAGCACTAACCACCCCTTCAGGCAATAAAGAGTTGTAACCAATCCTCCCGTGATGAGAAAGCCACTGAAAAGGGGTTGGCCGACCTCCGAAGTTTCAATCCCGGATCATAAAGATGTGGCCGTAGTAGCAAGTCTTTTCAATAGTCAACGAAAAAGATAGATATCATGAACTGTCAACGGAAGAAAGAACGTAAATCGAACGCCTATTATCGTCCGATCGGCGGACATTTAGTCTTTTACTATTGAAAGGAGAAAGTCTTCCAGAGAGGACATTAAATGTTGTCACCAAAATGGTGGGTCCGATGCCACTGCAACTAGTGCTTCTCCCAATGAAATGATATAGCTGAATGCGATATTGACCCATATGACACTGGGTAAGTTGAATTTCAGAGGACAATTTTATGGTCCCATATTTTACGGTTCAATCAAATGGTAACACACGGCATATATTATCAACTTCAGGGCGGCATTTCAGGCAATAAGCACCACAGCCGCAGAAAGGAAAGTGCAGAAACCATGTTTAAGGAAACCAAATATCTATTTAAATATAAATATTCATAATCATAAGTCAACCCAATACAAAGCTTCGCAATAGCAGTCTGTGAACATTTTCAGGGGCAGGATCAAGTTGGGTTCTCGCCATTCTTTTGTAAGCCATTTCAAATGGCGACAAGAACAAATCCTACAACTGATAATTTTTTTTTTTTTTGAGTGCCAAGAAGAAACATGTCTCTAAAAGAGTCTTAATAGCCAAGATGGCAGGTAGAGGTTTTCATCTGATCAGCACAGACAAATGTGAAGACAAGTCCTTTTAGAATTTACAATTCAGAGACTGGGCTCCTCACGCATCAAAAGGAAGCACCAAAAGCAACCTGGGTATACGCTTGAGTACTGTTTATAGATACCAGATTGAACTCTCTGTCTTCGACATCGTCTCTACTGTTCCTCTTGGCAAGACCTCCCCAAAGTCAACTGATGGCATGTTGAAAGGAGACCCAAATCTGAAGTCAGAGGGAATGTCATCGTGATTTGTTTCATATGCTGGCGGATCAAACACCTTATATTGATCAAATTGGATTTCTTCTCGGGGGAACATCTGATGATTCATAGGCATGTTGTTTTCTTCAAACATGTTACCCCCTACTGCGGACCCTTGGCCATAGAAGTTCTCCTCCAGTTGAACTTTGGGCTGCGGCTCAGAATTCTGACCATCCATGGCAGCAACATTTCCTGGATTAGGGCACTTATTCCTCTGAAGATTGCTATCATAAAATGACATAAGCTCGCTGATGGTCTTTTGTCCATCTTCTGGCAGCCCAAGTCCTGACAGGCTGAAAGTCGATTGGGTTGGGTTCAGTGGTGGAGCAGCTCGCTTGGGTTGTCCGAATGGCATAGAGAAGACTGCTGGTTTATCTTCAGTAATCTCAAAGTTTGAGATTCCAAACCCTGTACGGACGCTTCCATAGGGGCTATTTACCTGCTGATTGTTCCTTGAACTCCTGTCAGGTTTACCGAGGCGATAATCACTGTAAGGACACCTAAGATACTCACGGTTGTATATCTTGTGATCCACCGTTGCCACGGGTTCATCAGTTGGCTTCCTCTTCCTGCTGAATTCTGTGTTGCTAATTTCACCCTTTACTGGAGCAGGCAGGGGAATCATAAGTCTGTCCTTGGCTGACCCCATCCCCAGATTGAACAGATTTACATCGTGAGGCTTGCACTCCTGTACTTCAACATTTGGATCATTCTCAACCCCTTCAACATCATACTCATTGCTGTCGCTAATGGTGAAGGATCCACTCCCCGCTGTTGATGACACAGGAGGGCATCTCTCAGGGTGGAGCTTCCTGGACAACTCCTCTTCCTGATTAATGATGGCAAGCCAAGTCGCACTCTCCTTCGCTGTCATCTTGTCCTGCAAGCACTTGGACTGCCTGACGAGCTTGCGGATCTTGGCAATGTCGGGTGACATGTGTTTGATGACAGCAGTCAAGACACTAACCTTCCATGCCTTCTTCAGATCATGGGGTTTCTTGTATGGCGGAGGACCTTGATCCTTGGGCAAGCCCAACTGCGGCCACCACTCCTCATCCCCTGTGGGCCACCACGGTGGAGCAACACCCTTCTCCAACGGGAACCGCCGCTGGGGAGGGTCACAGTGCTGCATGAGAGCTGATAAGAGCGAACCTAGAGTGGTGTCCTGAAGCTCTTGCAGGGTGTGGGGAGTGGATGATACTGCATTACAGTCTTCGTTCTTACCAGGTATTGAATGATCAGCCTGATACTTGGCAATTGCAGCAGGGCCGTTGCGATCAAACCTGACTTTCTCCTTCCACCAGGCGCGAAGATTGTCGGAGGCTCCGCTCACAGGCTTCCCCTTCTCGGGAATGATGCCATAAACGAAGCCTTGAGCTTTACAGACTTCCATCATCTTCAGCATGTACTTCAGGATCCCATCTTGGGCACGGGACATCTTCTTCCTCCGCGCCTGCTCTTGGGACTGGCGCTGCTTTGCAGTATCGACACCATCCTTGCTCTTGTTCTGTTCTTTAAGCTTCCTCAGAAGCATCCGATCCCTCCACATCCTTCTCTCCAGTTCGTCTACATCCATCTCTTCGTCAGTATAATCTTCCTCCACAGTGGCCTCCGGTTCAGTTTCCGGCACCGGATCTCCTTCTCCTGTCGTTACCGACGGGGCAAGGAAATCGAGATTCCCACAAAAACCCATTTCCTCAAACATCCCCATCATCACTGTTGCGCACCTACAATCAACTCCAGGCAACAAGCGAACTTCTGTTTCAAATCGACCCCCTTAAATCTAATTCAAGTTCTTCTCCGACTGCCCTTCCGTCTCTCCTTTTTCTCGGAAATTAGTAGAATTCTACAGCTTTCTGCTGAAGGAAAACTAAATTCAAGTCGACAATAAATAGTGATCTCCACCCTGAAAATAAAAACGAACAGATTCGTAAACAAAAAAATCAGAAAAGATACCACCTTTTCCAAACCAAAAAAAAAAAAGAAAGAAAGAAATCGTCACAAACAGAATCAACTAAGAAATTCATCAGGAAAGGAAGAAGAAAAAAACGAAATTTTCTTCTCAACTATGCACAATAAAACCAAAACAGAGAAAAAAAAAACTATCTGAATAAAGGCTTCAAAGAAAAGAGTAAACTAGAACAAAGAAAAACATGGAAATAAACATCGCAAATTCACTAACAACACATACAATACAGGGCCCGAATAAGGGAGGTCAAGGAATTTCTGCAGTCAAAACAAGAAGATAACTACTGTAATAGAACAAGTAACAATCGGAGATAAAGACCTAAGAAGTTGCATATAACAGATCATTCATCAGAAATCAGATCTTGTCTGAAAAGAGATGGGTTATAGAATAAATCCCTGAAGAGAGATTCCAGGTAAACAGTGTAGATGACATATAACTGTTGACAAAAAACGGAACAGTATATAAAATTGAACCGCACTGGTTCCGGCAACTTGGGTAATCACCGTAATCCAGGAACGCAAGAATTGCAAAAAAAAAAAATTCCTACAGTAATCCCTCTTTAGCCATCTTTAGACCAGAAAACCTAAAAGCAGGAAGCGCCGACAAAGAAAGAAAGGAAAAAAAAAAGAAGGAAAAAGAAAAAAATAGCATAGGAAAAATGAAAAACAAAAACGAAAACTGGCCGACTTCACTCAAATCCGAAAATCCTTCAAAAGACAAACTGACACGCGTCTCCAGAAAGCCCCGCCGGATCTGAGAGCAGAATCGCCGGTTCTGAAGCCAATTTTCCGGGAAAAAGAAAAGAAATTGGCAAGAAAGGAAAACAGAATTGATCAAAATCATATACGGAAAGCCCTTGAAACAATAAAGAGAATTTAAGCACCAAAAACTCATCATTTCTACCGAAAGAAAAACAGTAACCTCTGAAATTAAAATCCATCACCATAAAACCGATTGATAATTAAGACAAAACTAACCAAACATCAATCAGGGAAGTAAACAACAAATATCCAGAAGAAAAACGACGCAAAAAGAACTCAAACAACATTAGAGATGACAGCTTGGAGGAAAATCCTACCAGGATTACTGTTAGCTGTTAGTATCCGCCATGGGAAGCTCAACTCGAAGCTCTGCAGCAGAGAAAGCGAGAAGAAAGACGACGAGAAAGAAAAAATAAAAAAAAAAGGTTGGAGGTCCTCGACTTCTTACCTGCCTCTATCTATATGCGTGAAACGAAATAGCGCCGGTGGTAAAGCATAGAAATGTAACCATGGTTTAGTTAAACTTAACCGCGGTTAAGAGGAAAGATAGCTTTTATTATTTAAGATATAATATGAAGATAAATGTAGAAGGATGACAATGACGAGGTGAGGATCAAAGAAGGAGAACAGCGTCGGCAACGCGCGGAGCAGCGTAGGACTTAAAAAGAGCAATTCCCCCCAATTCTACATACGAGGCTAGCTTCCCCGAAGGGACCTACTTGCACAAAAGCAACTATCAATACACCAAGCACATCTTGGTTTGGGTTTTGATACCCGAAAAACTTTTGACCAATCAATTGATATCATTAACATGGTAACTAATGAACATGATCAGGTGTATTTATTAATTAAAATTCACCGGTGAATTTTGATTGGTCAACTCTTTCGGTATTATATCTTTTTGTCGTCATATATTTTTCTTTCGTGAGAACTACAAATCAGTGCAGATCAGGATTCTCTAGCCCCAAAATACGAGGGGAATGCATCCTGATCTAAATTGATGCTAAATTTATGGGCAGGATGTGATTTATAGGGGGAGAGGGTTAGTAGTAGGGGGTTTGAAATTTAGAATTCTGCATCGTGTGTTTTTGTATTTTTTTGGATAATTTTAATTAAAAAAAAAGATAAAATTTTTAAATTACTTTTAAGCTTTTTGTAATTAATTAAATTCTTCTTATTGTTAATATCTATTGTCGAAAAGATTGAAAAGACTATTTTATCTATCATTCTTCTTTAAATTTAAAATATAAAACTTTTGATGTCTTATTTCTTTTGTATTCCATTACTGTGCCACCGTGTTAAACACCAACAGATCCGCCAACACCACCTCCCTTCTGTGTTCCACTGCCTTTGTCTCGTTTATCAATTTGAACAAAACTACCATATCCAGATTGACGGTACTATGTTAGCTAGAAAGTCCATGGCCAGAAGTTGAGGCCAAGTTCAAGATCATCAGCATGCATGGGAGAAATTTTATCATGTACCTTTGATTTATCAATAGAGAGAAGTGGAGGAATTACCAAGTTTAAAGAAAGCGGATAACCCAAAACTTTTCCCCTAAGATGTGGACAAAGTTATTTATTTTCTAAGGATTTTCCCCTTTAATTCTATCAGGCAAGAATCCCAGATGGAATCCTCAATATTGTAACTGAATTTGGGCACACAGATGGTGCTGCAATTAGTTTTCACATGGGCATTGATAAGGTTAGGTATATTTTTGGCATCGATGCTGCAGTTGTAGCACAATCTTTGATGGTGCTTATGCAGTTGATTATGCGGGCTACAGCAACAAGCAATTTGAATGTCATTTTATTTGAACTGGGTGGGAAATCACCTCTCATAATCTTCGATGATGCTTATTTCCATCTTATTTTGTCTCTTAGTTGGAATTAACCTTGTTATCTTCTATGAATGCTTCATTATCAAACATTTAAACTCTCTCTCTCTCTGTCTAAAGTGAACCAGTTATTGTTGATAAGGAATCTCGATTGATAAATTCAGTAACTATATCAAAAATTTAAAAAGAGGAAAAGCTAGAATTTTTTACTTTGTTTTCTACAAAATTATTGTTGTGCCAGTCTTAAGAAACACTCAAGTCCCTAGAACAGCTCGGGTGTGTCCTATAAGGAGGAAAACGAGGTCAAAGGGCCCGAGGTGATATCCTGGGCTTTATCTCCAATGGTCAAGACAGATATGCCGAGTTGTCCAGAGGGTGGTTGAGAATTCAATGAGTCATAAAGTATGCATTGAATGCTAACCTGCCCCTTATATTGGATTCTGGATGCCTGTCAGAGTATGTATGTGTCGGATAGAGGTAGGATACCTATCGTAACTTAAGACACCTAGAGCTTGCTTTGCCTTAGTAGAGCTCGTGTAGGACACCTGGGGCTCTATCAAGACACCTATTACTCGAGCTCAACCACATAGTACTTGGTTCGGACATCTGTGGCTTGATTCAAGCCAGCTGGTATCTGGTCGAGACACCTAGAACCTAGCTCGTACACCTGGAGCCTAATCAGGGCTACCTATTAAGCCACCTATAGCATGCATTAGCCACTTGGTGCGTAGCTATGACATGCTATGGTGATATGTCCTCCATGTTTCCAATGTATAAAGTGGGCCCAAAACTGGCTACTTGGCAGGATTACCTTACATTTTGACAGTCTTGTTGCATGTGCCGTCAGGTGGTCGCTTGATGGACAAGTGTCAAAGTGTAGAGCTCTCCTAGATTGGAGCTCGTCTCGACAGGGAGGTATCCTCTCAGAGGTCAGTAATGCCTATGAGCATGAGTTGAGTGAGAAGCCCTAGGTGGTTTTATATTTCGCCGAGGTGACTCTTATCCTTTGACGATCTTTGAGTTGAAGGCAAGATTGCAAGTCCACCTAAACGTTCTCTGTGTTCAATAGTTCAGAGGTCAGATTTACTCTCATCATTTGTCCCCCACTTCCGAGGCCGAGGTGACTAAGCTCAGGTGAAGGAAGTACCTGACTATGCCACCTGTTTGGGTGTTAAATCTTTTTTGACCCCTACCTTCTTGTTTGGTGACATGTTCAGGGAAGCTCCATGAAGTGTTCCACCTGGCATGTACGGACTTGAAATAGTGCCGGTTAACTATTTTCAGACTTCAAAAATGTGCTAAACTGATTTAGGACCTCAAGAATCCAACGGTCATGAATCTGAGCCATTGAGACCGTTCGATTGCAGCTGTTCAACATCCACCCTTTCGGCTATAAATAGAGGCCCCCAGGGGGACCATTTGCACACTCATCCTTGGAGTGATCCTGTTGAGGTCGGAGAGCTCACCCTCTAAAGCTTGGTTTGCATCCTATTCCAGTTCGCTCATTTTTGTCCCCAGTTTGTCCCGGTTGAGTCCACTCTTCCCGAGTTCTTTCTTCCATTCTCTTAGTATTTCGATGTTGAGTCCCATGGCTGAAGATTTTTCCGAGATGAAGAGAGTCGAACAAGCATACAGGGAGGTTGTGGAGTTGGCCTCTCAGGCTCGCAGAGATTCGAGGAAGCTCGCCTTGGTTCCCAATGAGCACATCTCTATCCCAAACTTGCTTGTCATTAGTCCTTCCAAGCTCTTTACTCCTTCTCAGTCTACCTTGGCTAATCTGTAAAGGATCTAGCTTCTTTATAGGGTCCCCAACAAGTCCCAGTTCAAACTCCCTACTCCCAATGAGGCCCCTTGGCACCGTAGTGACAATGAAGTCTATGTGTTCGAGCAACACTTTGTTGCGGGGTTAAGGTTCCCCTTACCTCGTATAGTCACCAATGTCTTATATGTCTTCCTCGTCACTTTGGGGCAGCTCACCCTAAATGCCATTAGAATAATTATTGGTGTCGTCTTGGCTTGTCATACACATGGCATCCCCATCGGCATTCGAGCTTTCATTGCTTTGTGTGCTATCAAGCACACTCCTGGGGACGAAAAGTTTTTCTACTTCGCCAGTATGAAATTCTTTGAAGGTCTTCCCAGCAAGGTTTTTGACTAGAAGTTGATATACTTCTTTGTTGTCCATGATAGCCCTTGGCACTTCATTAATCAGTGGGGCACATCTGTCACCAACCTTGAGGGCCAATTCTTGTCCTCAGAGGTACATAATCAATTGCGGGAGCCTGTGCATTTCGGGTTGAAGATAGATGATTACATGATTGAGGACACTCTCCTACGAGTTGGCCTAAGCCAAGGACACCAAGGTTGTTAGAACTTAGTTTTTGTCACTTTTCTCTTGCTTTCTCCTTTCTGAGTTGTTTTCAATACTGATCCCTTTCTTCTCTCTTTTTTTATAGATCCAGGTTTGGATATGGATCGACTTGTTAGTAGACTAATAGCTCTGAAGAGGTTGAAGCCGAAGAAGAGGAAGACCATAGAGGGTGAGTCATCCCAAGCTGTCATCGTTTGACCTGCCACTAGGTCGGCTAAGGTCATTACTTTGGAGGATGAAGTTCCCCCAGCTTCTATAGTCGAGGTGCGGGCTCAGTGAGAGGGAACCCTGACACAACTTCTTTATGAGGTTCTTCCGAGCACCACTGTTCAGCCTCCCACATTGACTCCAACAATAAAGGGCTCCTCTTCATTGCCCTCCTCCCCTAGCGCATGCATATTTGGAATCCTGGCTGGACAGTTCACAATGGTGGCTTTGTGAGGGACCATTTAGTCGCCTATGAGCTAAGTAGGGGCGTTGTGTTGCCAATGTCTTGGGAGGAGATGGAGGACCTCCCCTTTGATGTTCTAGAGACTCGTCTTTTCTCCCACATCGTGAAGGTAAGCTCTGCTTTTATCCTCTTTTTATGTTGACTCAATTGGGTTTCTAACTTAACTTTTCTTTTTTAGGCCAATGCCATGGCACAAGGGGTCTACGCCCAAACTCGCAGTCAACAAGCCCGAGTTTATAATCTGACTCGGATTGAGGAAGGCTACCTGTGCCAAATCAATAGCTTGGCAATGAAGAAGGCCTAGGTCGAATCCGACTTCACTACTGCAAAGGCCGAGTTTAAGCATGAGGTCTCTAGTCTCCAACCTACTGTCGCCGAGCTAACATAAAAGCTAGAGGATTCTAACTCGCAGTGCCAAAAGTTACTCTCCAAACTCAATGCCAGCGTGGAGAGAGAGGAGGCTTTGAAGGCAAAGCTCGCAGAGCATGAGGAGGAATTTAAGGCTGAGCTATAGGTGGCTGGTGAGAAGGTAGTTGCTACTTTCAAGCTCTCTCGAGAGTTTGATGCTGAGAAACTTAACTTCGCCATCCCTTTTGTTAGAAAGGGTTGGTTTTAGATTCTACAAACTTCTCTCAGCCACTATACCTGACCACTCGAATTGTGAGTTGAAAGTGGAACATACGCCTAAGGAGCTCATCTTGGCAGTTGATGTGGAAAGTGAGCCTAAGGAGGAGGAAGATGGAGCCCGACCAATAGTTGGTAATCTCGGGTCTACCACTCCTAGTGACTAGGCATCTGGTGACCAGGCCTCCCAGTGATCTGCTTTTCTTGTCTTCTAGATGTACTCTTGAGCTATTGAGCTCTGTATGAATTGAAATAACTTTATTGTATTTGCTCTTTGCTCTTTCTTTTTCTTCTTTTTTTCTTGTATAGAACTTTCCAGATTAGTAATGAAAGTGTATATTTTTTCCATATCTGTGGTTTTAGTTGAGTGATTGATTTGATCCATTGACCCATGCATTTACCACCTCGGTTGAGTTACTAATCCCTAACCGTTATCCCTTTTTCCTGAGCTAACTTTCTTGGTCTGCTCGAGTCATCTTGGTAGGGAGCCGAGTTAGTACCTCAATGTTTTCATGTTTTAATGGTATTTTAACACATCGTTAAGCTATGAGAATGAGGTTCCCAGCTCAGTTTTACTCTGAACTGAGTTGCAACCGATCTGATTGCTGAAAACTCATAACTTTATTATAATTCCAAGTTTTTATACATAATACATTCTTAGGTTCATGGCGTGCCAAGTGCATGGTACAACTCGCCGACCTGGAGTTCGTAGCTTGTAGGTCGTTGGACCCAATACCATGACAACTTTGTAGGGGCCCTCCCAATTTGGGCCGAGCAATCCTACTCCTACAATCACCGAGCTACTTTCTATTGATATGCTATTATCCTTATGTGAGTCCGGTCCCTTGTTTCTTCAACTAAGTCCAAGTTGTTCTTGAGCTCGTCGTCGTTGAGGTCTTGCTCATAAGTCATAGTTCGTAGTGTTGGCAGCTCTAGCTCAGTTGGGATCACTGCTTCTATCATATACACCAGGTTGAAGGGTGTCTCTCTAGTGGTAGTTTGATTTGTAGTTCTATACGCCCACAACACACTTGGGATTTCTTCAGCCCACTGTCCTTTAGCTCAATCTAGTCGGATCTTCAATCCCTGTAGTAATGTACGATTTGTCAGCTTGACCAACCCATTGGTTTGTGGGTGATTGATCGAGGTGAACCACTGGTGGATGCCCTTCACTTTACATCAGTTATGAAATCCAATGTCATCAAACTGTTTTCCATTATCTGAGATGAGCACCCATGGTAGCCAAATCTACAAATAATGTCCTTCCAATCAAAGCTTGGTATGTTAGGTGACATGATTATAGCCAGTAGATCAACTTCTACCAATTTGGTGAAATAATCTATAGCGACTATAAGCTGCTTTTGTTGCCCTGACGCTGTTGGAAACGGTCCCAATAAGTCAATTCCCCACTAGGCAAATGGCCAAGGATGGTGTGTCTAGAAGTGTGTTGTTAATTACTTTGGAACACCAATTTAATATTTATAAATTTTTTTCCGATTCTCAAACAATTACAAACGCAATAAAATCGTGAGAATGGGTCATATCCACAGGGAAGCAAGGGAAAAATCATTACGTACTTAGATTCGGGAAAGAGAACACAAGTGGGAGATATAGAAATACAAAAATTAATTAATTAAACTGGAAAAAATAGAATTCGAACATTGCTGAAAATTAAAAGTGCAGAAAAATAAATAAATACAGAAATAAATAAATAAAAGAAACTAATTAAAATGTTTGTAATCCAATCAAAGGTAGTAGTCTCCGGATCTCTCCTTTGAACCTCGAACTTCTCAAGCTAGGCCTTTTGTCTTACTTGGCCGAATTCCAGATTTGCAAAAAAGAAAATGAAATTTAAATGGAAGGAAAGTAAATTGCAAAAAAGAAAAATGGAACTGGAAATAAAAAAAAAGAAATTAAATTTAAGACTAATGGTTGGGATCCGAATCCAAAAGTGGCAGTTGTGGCTTTGGCGAACTACAAGTAGGAAGTAAAATTACCAGGGTAGATTTTAACTCGTCGATTTTGAACCTGTCATAAATGGATAGAAGCAGATTTATACTGGCTCCAAGATCCAATAGGGCCCAATCAAAGGTGATTCTAGAGATGACATAGCTTATGAGAGGAGCACCAGGGTCTTTCATTTTTCGGGGAAGTTGGTTTAGGAGAGCTGCACTAACATCTGCTGAGAGCATCATTTTTTGTGGGGTCAATCGTGGCTCCCTCTTTTAGGTGCATAGTTCTTTCAGAAACTTGGCATAAGCCGGGACATGTTGGATTGCTTCGAGGAGAGAGACCTTAATGTGTACTTGTTTGAAGAGTTCCCTGATCTCCTCGTTGCGAATCTCTTTCTTTTTCTATAACGGCCCAACTGTGAGTGCGGTTGGAAAGGAGATCATAGGCTGGTTTACTTTAGGCTCTTCTTCTAGGTTTTCCCTTTCTTCTTCTTCCCCCCCAACTTAGGGTTTTCTAGTTCCTTTCCTTCTTCTTCACTTTTCTTCTTCTCATATGGGTCTTCCAAAATTCTCCCGCTCCTTGAAGTTGTAATAGCTTTAGCATTTTCAAATTGGGGATTCTTAGGAGGTGGTTGAATTTGTTGAAGAAAACCCAGTGGCTGATTCCTAGGGTTTGCAACCGGTTGACTTGGTAATTGCCCCACTTCTCTCCTTGCATTAGCTTTAGCAAGCTGTCCTATTTGGCTTTCTAACCTAGCAATGGACTGCTGTTGATTTAGGATTAGCTGCTGAAGTTGCATGAATTGATCGTCTACTGAACGGAATTGCAGAGGTTGTGGGTAACCCTGATATGGTTGGGCCGATTGATTCCTAGGGTACACCTGCTAGAACTGACTTTGTACAAATGGCCCCTGAAACTGCTAGGCCATGGAGTTGGACGGATGCTAATATTGTTGGGACTGTAGATTGGGTTGATGTGTCCCCAAGAAAAGTTAGGGTGATTTCTCCACCCAGGGTTGTAAGTATTGGAATGTGGATCATTGCTGGGCCTTGAGAAACTCTACGCTGCCTAAACTTGTTCTTGGATAAAGGGTGGAAACTGGGCTGCCGTAAGACAGTCATCAACCTGGTGGGCTGGGCTGGCACAAATGGAACACACTTCAGGATAGGATGTAGATGGACCCGATTGCTAGTTAAAGGTGAAAAACTAGTCAAGCTTCTAGGCTAAAAGATCTACCCTATCCAACTTTCTATAAATGGCATTCAAGTCAGTTTTTGCCTTGGGCTCTATATTATTCCTGACCTCATAGAGCCATGCCCTCTTTGAGGGTCCCACTGAACTTTCATAGGAATACAAGGATGCATTGTTAATGGAATTCTCACTCAGGGTCCCGATAAAAGCATATGCTGAAGGGATAGGATATCCATCACATGGACACCCAAAGATTGCGGAATAAAAGGGGCGAATTTCAAAAAAAATTTCTCTCCCTTCAATTGGGAATCGAATTCCCTATTTAGAAAATCATATTTTCAAGGATCATTCTTGAACCATAAACTGAACCAGATCTGAACCAAAAGGAGTAGGGAGTGATTATACCTGATACGGAGAAACTGTATCTCCCAATGGAGGTGTTCACGCCCAAGGAAGGATCCAAAATCTACCCCCATTGAAGATGGCGCAATGCAGGGTGGAGCAGAATTAGCAGTGTTCTTCCAAAAGAACTTGACCACTCGCAAGAATCAACTAGATGGCTTGTGAATACAACTCCAAAAAGATTGGTATCAAGATCAAATCTTGATTACTCCTGTAGAGAGGAGGAGATTGAACTACTGGACGAGGCGGCTGCAGGAAGGAGGAAGCAAGAGAGTATTCGTAGGGTGCTGAATTATCTCTTCTTGTGATTTCAGCTATGAAGACAGGAATTGTGTATTGCTTGTCTAAAGGCTGCCGCCCCCTCTTCCTTTTATAGACTTAAATGGATCAGCTCCTAATCCCATTAGGAGTTGCTAATCCAAATCATATTTGGATAAGAAGTCCCTTTATGCGATAAGGGATAACCTTTATCTTATCTGTAGATCAGATCAACCATATCCTAATCTAATTAGGAGGCTTCCAGATCTAAGTCTTATTTAGATCTTGGATTCTCTAAGTGGATAGGGTCTGGGCCCAATCTTATTAGCTGATCCATCTCAGAATTCGCCCATTTAAATGAGTAATCAAATCAGCCAAGTTCGAAATGGGCTTAATGCCCATTTAAGGTTATGTATTCACTTAGCCTTCCAAACTACTGCCTAGTTGGCCTTCCTTGTATGGTGTGGGACCCAAACATTGATCTACACATCAGCTACATGGGTTCGGGCCAACCTTTGTTACAAGGCCTGGCCGAATACACTGTTATGGATAGTACACCCCCTGAAACCCATCTTATGGGCTCTATGGGCCCAACACTTACCCTAAGTGGTCTCTGGGCCAAGCCACCTTGTAACACATAGGGATTGTGGGCAGATGCAAGATTAGCCCATCAGGTATTATCCTTAATGGTCTTACACTTAACCTTTCAGCCCATAATGATCATACACTGCCCGACAAGAGACGACCTCTCCCTCGGCTGCAAGGAACAATGTTGCACTCTCTGCTTATATGGATCCCGGGAATTAAAACCTTTTGCAAATCATTTCAAAACCATAATATATATACTTTCATATCTCATATAAATTATATTTTGCAAAACAAATCTCAACGATTGAAATCGGTTGCCGGCAGTCTTGGTTTCCATCAATGAGAGTGCATGCCCGATCATTACCTTTGTTCGACAAAGGGGCTGATCCTGTCACTATGATCACCCACTTAGATGAACTCTCAGACTGTCCCAACATACCCAGGTTTTGACCCCCGCTAAGGATCTCACTGATTGGTACATCAAAGACAGCCCAATCTGACACCTAGTGCAGTATCATAATCGAGTCTAGGGGTTGGGTGTAACTTTCCAGTTTTGCCCATCAATCTCCAAGGTCTAGGTCAATACTGGAAATTTGGTCCAGTTCATAGATTCAGTTATTCCTACACTGTATGTGCCTATGGTCTCACCCTAGCAGCTAAGACAGGCCACCCCAACCGACTTGGTGGCACCACAGTGTCAGCCTTGTCAAGATAGGTCTCCCCAGACCGACCCACTGGCTGTGAACATTCTAAACTAACACGAGTCTCATTAAGTGTCCAGTTTAAGGGTATTACACAGAAACATACCAAGGGAACATGAATCAAATATGCACTTTTATTAATTTACAATAAACACATAAAGTACATCATTTTGATTGAAGCTAAGGGCATACAAAACTATCTAACATATGCTTGATCCTCGCTCTTGCTCATAAATGCCCTCCCACAGGATGCATCTACCATTTGCCTGAATTGATCCATCAGACCTTCATAGAAGGCCTGGACAATTTGCCACTAGGACAGGCCATGGTGTGGGCATTTTCTTATTAACTCCATCATCTCCCAAGCCTTATGAATTTGTTCACCCGGTGTTTAGGTGAATCCAGTAATGGCTCTTCTCATGGTATTTTTTCGACCTATAGGGTAGAACTTTCTAAGGATTTCTTGTTGCATTTTTGCCCAAGTTCTAATGGGTCTCCCTATAGTCTCTAACCAGTGTTTGGCTTTATCTTTCAAGGAGAAGGGGAAAAGAGTCAATCTAAGGGCATCACCATTGAAGTTCTGGATCCTTGCAGTGGAACAAATTTCCAAAAACTCGTCTATGTGCTTGTATGGGTCCTCACTCGGGTTCTCATAGAAAGATGGGAGCATCTGGATTATCCTTCACTTAATCTCATACTATAAGGCTTGAGTATTTGGGAACTAAATGCAGGATGAACGGTTGTATTGGGTTGGAGTGAAGTATTCTTTCAGCTTTCTGGGTTGGGCATCATTGATTTTGGCCATTTGGTTGCGGTGTTGGTGATGGAGGTATCTCTCTATTTCAGGTATGGGTTCTATAGTTTCTCTCATTAGAGATCTCCTTCCCAACATACAATTCAGAAGTCCCTTTTCTTCTTGTTTAAATTGAATTTTAAATTTTGAGTTTAATTTCAAACTTGGATTTTGAAAGTTAAATTATCAAATTTAAACAAAAATTTTGAAACTTTCTCCCCCCTTTTTTATGTTTTTTATTTTTTATTTTTCTCTCTATTTTTAAAAAAGTTCAAAATTTAAATTCAAATTTAGATTTTGAAATTTAAATTCAAATTTGAATTTTTAAAATTAAAAAAAAAATGCAAGCAAATCAACCACACAACCTAAGACTGACCTAGGGTTTCCTAAACTAGTGGTTCAACCAAAGTGAATCCTTTTAAGTTCACTTGGAGTTACATAACTTCCATTGGTTAGCCAGGTAAGAGGTGGGGATGTGGGAGGCTCCCCTTGCTCTCACAAGGATCTAATTAAGTAACCACAAAACCCGCTTAGGCGTAGCCATTTAACCACTTTCCTTAGACACCAACCACCGGTTATGGAAAGTAATCACAAGTTTCCCTAGAATTCAGCACACCTTTGAATCAAGTGTGAGGCTTTCCTAAAGGATCTTGCTATCGAAATTTTAAATTAGGGTTAGGGTGAACCACACGTGAAGGGTGGTGATTTTTGGGCCAAGGAAGGGCGATGAAATCCCCACCTTATCTTTTTTTAAGTTATATTGCCCTTAAATGGATTAATGAAAAAGAAACAAAATAAACAAAGCAAATGCAATTAATTACAATGCATGAACAATTATTTCTAAAATGCAATTCAACAATATAACATAAAAAAATAAAATAAACTAAGCACAATAAGCAATTAAAATAAAAAGACACCTAGCACATTCACATCTAACAAAATAATTTCAGCAATTAAATAAACCTATATGATGCATGCTCTAGAATATGAAACCCTAAATGTTGGGATATGAAAACTATTATTATTTTATTTATTTATATTTTATTATTATTATTATATTTTTTATATTATTTTTTTTGAAATTCGAAATTTAAAATTTAAATTTAAAATTTTGAAATTAAAATTAAAATTCAATTTTAAATTCAGTTTCGAATTAAAATTTAAGTTTAAATTCAAATTCAAAATTTAAACTCAAATTCTAAACTTTAAAAAATTTCCTCTTTAACAATTAATTATTCAATTAAAGCACTAATAAAAAGGAAATTAAATAAAGCAACAAATAATTATAACAAGCAGAAAATAAAAGAAATAATTATGCTAAAAAGATTAACAACTACCAAAACAAATTTTGACAAGAAAGTTGCTATTCTAAAAATTAAACCAAAAATAAAATAAACAAAAGAAAATTATGCGGTAATGAAATGAAATAAACGATTTTTTTTCTGTTTTTTGTCTCAAAATAAAAGAAAAACACAAACCTATTAGGATAGAAATTCGAACAAGAAATTAAATTAAAGAAAGAAAAATAAATTTAGAAACATTGCGATAGAAAATAATACTAAAAAATAAATCAGATTTAAAAAAATTAATTAAAAATTCGAAAATCAATATTCTACCAGAAAAAAAAGAGTTTGAAAATAAAAATTAAAAAATTAAAAATAAAATGGAATGACTACACCTGAAACAGAATCCAATTTCTCTTCTCTTCTCTTCCATCCCGTAGTTCTATAATGCTTCGGTACCCCACCTTTCGCTATTTCGTCCTGCAGAATCAAAGAGAAACAATAATTAAATTGAGATAATGGATCAAGTAATCAAAAGAAAAAGAAAAAGTAATAAAATAGATCTAGAAAAAGTAAATAAAAATTTTTCACCATGCTTCCCCGACAACGGTGCCAAAAACATGGTGTGTCTGGAAGCGTGTCATTAATCACTTCAAAACACCAGTTTAATATTTATAATTTTTTTCTGATTCTCAAACAATTACAAACGCAGTAAAATGGTAAGAACGGGTCATATTCATAGGGAAGCAAGGGAAAAACTATTACGTACTTAGACCCGAGAAAGAGAACACAAGTGGGAGTTGTAGAAATACATAAATTAATTAATTAAACTGGAAAAATAGAATTCGAACATTGCTGAAAATTAAAAGTTCAGAAAAATAAATAAATACAGAAATAAGTAAATAAGAGAAACTATTTAAAATGTCTGTACTCCGATCAGAGGTAGTTGTCTCCGGATCTCTCCTTTAACCCTCAAACTTCTCGAGCTAGGCCTTCCATCTTACTTGGTCGAATTCCTAATCTACAGAAAAGAAAACGAAATTTAAACGGAATGAAAGCAAATTGTAGAAAAGAAAAATGGAAGTGGAAATAAAGAAACAAAAATTAAATCTAAGACTAATGGTTGGGATTCGAATCTAAAAGTGGCAGTAGTGGCTTTGGCGAACTGCAAGTAGGAAGCATTCCTCTTGCCTGGGCATCCTCCTCTTCCTCTACCCTTGAGCTTCTCAAGATCAGCCTTTTGTCTTACCTGGGGGCAGAATCCAACCCTTTCTCAAGAGACAGAGTATAGAGAATGGTGGATACAATTGGGATTAGAAGGAGAGGGTGCCCAATATTATGTAGGGCTCAGATTTGGGCACCCAACATTATGTAGGGCTCCCAATATTATGTAGGGTTAGGATGGTTTTGGGGTGATCCTAAGGCTGAGAATAGAGGGGGAGAGCACCCAATATTATATAGGGCTCAGATTTGGGTGCCTAGAAATGAATGGAGGAGATTGAAGCGCCTAAAGTTGAAAGGTGGAGATTAAAAGAGGTGGGTGATGCCCTAGAGTGGATGGCTGAGATATAAGATGGAGTGGAGGGCTGAGATCTAGTGGTATGGGATGAATGATGGGGATTAGTAGTTAGGTGGCACCCTAGGGTTTAAAAGCTACAAAAAGAGTGCCCTAGAATGCGTGGTTGAGATTTAAGGATGTGGAGGGTGGATATTAAACACCTAGGGGCATCTAGGGTTTGCTAAGAGTGAAAAGAATGGGTTAAAAGGCGCCCTAGGGTTTGCTAAGGTGTGGGGAGCATGCTAATATAGTAGGAGGGGCGCCAAACTGGGTTTAGCAGATAGAAGGCATCCTCTTGCTCTAAGTTTTTCACAAAAACACTTCCTCTCTCAGCTAGACTTCACACCAGCTTCCAAAAAGCTGCATTTCGACCATGTAACTTCCCTAGTTTTCTATAGAATTTGCATAGAGACCCTCAGAGATCACAACGTTGAATTTAGCTATGAAAAGGGTACACTTTGACTCTCCTAAGCTGAAAATACCCCTGAATTGATGACCTTAAGGCATCAAAATGCAGAGTTATCAAAGGGCTAACGAGATACTAGAGGTCGGCAATGGGCTGGTGACGTACATTAGCATGGCGGTAGCAATAATGACATTTCTTCACGAGGCAGAGTGCATCTGCCTTCATGGTAGGCCAATAATATCCTTGCCATAGAGCTTTCTATGCTAGCAACTTGCCTCCCATATGTGCCCCACATATTCCTCCATGAATATCTTGGAGCACTTGTTCAACTTTAGAAGGTCTAAGACGCATAAGGTAGGGCCAGGTAAATGACTTTCGATATAACTGGTCCCTGATGACTATGTACCAAGCTGACCTCCTTTGTATCCTTTTTGCTTGTAGGTCCAGGTCTAAGACACATTCCTCCTTTGTATTCTATCTATAGATAACTGAAAATCAAGTTCATCCATCTCAGTTCGGGTGCCAACACTGGAATGACCTCGATAGTAGATGCATACAAAATACTTGGTCACTACAAATCCTCCACATGCACTGTCCTCTTAGAGTCGACATCTACTGGACCAACTGGTCTTGACAGTGCATCGACCTAGGCGTTCTATGACCTATGAATTTGGTGGATATGAAACTCCTCAAAATGGTGAAGTAATCCTTGTACCTTGCTTCATACTTGGCCATAGAAGGCTCCCTAGCTTCATAAAGTCCTGTTACTTGGTTGACTATGAGCTGAGAGTCACTATACACCACCAAATTTGTTGCCCCAACTTCTACTACATTTTTAGAGGTCAATGCATCATATTCTGCTACATTTTTAGAGGCCTTGGACCCAAAATGTAATGCGTATTCCAACTTAACTTCCTCCCTTGGTCTGATCAAAATGAGCCCAGCACCGTTGCCCTTCCGATTAGACAACCCATCTACATGCAACAACTAGGTCGTCATAGGGTTTGGATCAGGGACAGGTGGCGATCTAGTAAATGAAGTCGGCAAGCACTTGTGCTTTGATCACAGGTCGGAGTTCATATCTCACGTCTTATTCGTTGAGCTCAACCGACCATTTGACTAATCTCCCTAAGGTGTTTAGTTTTGCTTATACCTGCCGAACTGGTTGGTTGGTGAAGACTACAAATGTGTGCATTTGAAAGTAAGGTTGGAGTTTTTGAGTAGACATGATCAGGGCATAGGCTAGCTTTTCTATGTTTAGGTATCGAGTCTTTGCATCTCGCAACACCTTATTAACAAAGTAGATGGGATGCTGAACTCGATCTACCTTTCGTACAAGCACCAAACTGATGACTTCATCACTAGATGATAAGTATAAGGACAACACTTCTCCAGGTTCTAGTGTCATCATCAAAGGAAGGGAGTTGAGGTACTACTTAAGTTCTTCAAAGGCATTTTGACATTCTTGAGTCCACTCAAAATCCTTAAGTTTTTAATTGCTTTGAAGAATGGTAGGCACCGACCTCCGAACCTAGATATGAACCTATTGAGGGTTGCTACTTGTCCAGTTAGTTGTTCAACTTCCTTGACACAACTCGGTGGTCACATGTCTAGTATTGCTTGTAATTTCTTGGGGTTAGCTTCATGCCACAATGAGTTACTATGAATCCCAGGAATTTTCTTGAGGTGACACGGAAGACACACTTATTCGGTTGAGTTTAAGTTGGTACTTTCTCAACTCCACGACGAGTTACCATTCAGTCATTTAGGGGCAAACCAAGAAAAAACATGAGAATTTAAATATAAAAATCTTACCAACTAGTCTCATTGGTCTAGAGGAAGGAGTGAGCTGATCTGCTTTGTGCTTTCTGGTTTAGTTGTTGAGATGGGAATTGCCATTGTCTACTCAAAGGCTGAGCCTAGCTGATGTTCTCTTCTACAGGTCGGTCCAGATCGATGGCTTTTGTTGCAGTCTTCTTGTCACCTTCAGCCGACTTCCTCTTTGCTTTCCTTGGCTTCCCTTCCTTGATGGGTTGTTTTCCCTTCAACACTACCATGTAACATTGCCAAGACTCAATCTGGTTTCCTCGGATTTTCCCTGGATGTGTTCAATTGGGAATTTCATTACTAGGTGGAATGTTGATACCACAGTGTGGAGAGAGTGAAGTAGAGGCCTCCCTATCTGCATCGGTATCTGATCTCGGGGAGCGTTTTGGGGAATGTACACTTCAAACTTCCAAGGTGGAGTCCAAGAGTGAGATGATGCCCCTTCACCCTTTAATCCCTTGGCCTTCTTCCTTCCTTCTTGTCATCACCATTTCTCTTACGCTTCTTCTCCTTTTGATCTTTCTTCATCAAGTACGCCTCCTCGGTGTTCATGTACTTGGTTGCTTGGTCAAGAAATTCTTTCATGTTGTGAGTTGGTGTATTCATCAGTGAAAAGCTGAAGTACTTATCTCGGACACCCCACACCACAACTACTAACTCAACGGTAGGATTGAGGTTGTAGACTTCGAGCACCTCATTTTTGAACCTCTGCACATATTTTCGTAGGGTCTTTCTGGGCTTTTGCCTAATATGCTTCAACATCACTACTATCTTCTAGCATTTGCGACTTGTGGCAACGTGAGTAATAAATAGATCAAAAAATTGGGTCCAACTGCTTATGGACTGAGGTTGTAGCCTGGAATACCAGAGTCTGGCTGCCTTTCTGAATGTAGTAGGGAAAGGCATGCACATTCTAGCCTTTGAGGCCTCGTAAAACAACATTAGGGCCTGGAAACTCTCAACGTGATCCACTAGATTAGTTGTTCCATCATATGTCTCAAAAGTCAAGGTCTTAAACCCCTTAGGTTGTGGTTCCGAAAGAATTTCTGGAACCAGTGGGATGCTAGTTTAGGTTTCATTGCAGTTAACTTACTTACTGCCTTCAGGTGAACAGAGTCTATCTTGTTAGAATGCCCCCCTTGTTCACCTTGGCAGCCTTCCGGTGTGTACTGCCTTCATTTCCTCGTCTGCATGATGGTCTGCGAGTGGTTGGTCCTAGGGGAGTTCGACCTGCTCACCTCTTCATAAATGTGGGAGTGCCAAGCAAGGAGATCAAATTGTCGGTGATAACGGTTGTGCCTATCATGTCCTTCTTCTCTCCTCTCTACCCGCTCACTCCGATGTCGAACACGGTATGAAGGCAACCTGCCTATACGCTTAGGGCATCTTTCATTATTTGAAGTTGGGGGGTTAGCTAGTGGTGGGGGCGGCTGATGCTGATTTACCTATTGGACGGATTGTACAACCTAGTTCTGCTGGATGGGGGGAATTGGCTGATAAACCGGTGGCGGTGGTTTCTAGTTCTGCTTCGCCATTGCTTCTATTGTTGCATCCCTTGTTGCTTGTCATACGATTTGTACTATTTCATCAATAGCCTAGACTCGGAGGGTCATGTCCTTCACAATCTGTGCCAAACTGTTGAATTCTTCACGAGTAATGCCCTTAGGCGCGTCTAGAGATGGGGTGTGCTAGGAGTGCCCTCGTAAAGTCTCATAGGGAGAATCACAAGAGGTTCAAGGAAATTTGCTTGGCGAGATGGCTTCTTGTCACTGATTTCCACAGTCGGTGCCAATTGATGCCTTCAAAAAACAATTAAGTCCTTGGAGCAGCTCGGGGATGTCCTGTAAGGAGGAAAATGAGGTTAGAGGGCCCAGGGTGATATCCTGGCCTTTAACTCTGATGGTCAAGTCATATATGCTAAGTTATCCAATGGGTGGTTGAGAATTTAGTGAGTCATAAAGTATGAATTGAATGCTTACCTGCCCCTTATATAGGATTCTAGATGTCTATCAAAGTATGTATGTGTCGGGCAGAGGTAGATCATCTGTCGTAACTAAAGACACCCAGAGCTTGCTTTTCCTTGGTGGAACTAGTGTAGGACACCTTGGGCTCTGTCAAGACACTTGTTACTTGAGCTCGGCCACATAGTGCTCGGCCTAGACATTTGTGGCCTGATTTAGGCCAATTGGTATCCAGTTGAGACACTTGGAACCCAACCCGAGCACCTAGAGCTCAATCAGGGCTACCTATTAAGCCACTTGTAGCATGCATTAGCCACCTAGTGCATAGTTATGGCATGCTAGGGTGATCCATGTTTCCAATGTATGAAGTGGGCCTGAGACCAGCTACCTGGTAGGCTTACCTTACGTGTCGATGGTCTTGTCTCATGTGCCACTAGGTGGTCACTTGATGGACAAGTATCGAAGTGTAGAGATCTCTTGGATGGGAGCTCATCTCAACAGGGCGGTCTTGTCCTTTGAGTTGAGAAGCCCGAGGTGCTTTTATATGTCGCCGAGGTAACTCTTGTCCTTTGAGATGATGATCTCTAAGTTGAAGGAAAGGTTGCCAGTTGAATTTAACATGCCACATGTTCGGTAGTTCAGAGGTCAGATTTACTCTCATCAAACCCACCTTCCAACCATCATCTCTGACATCTTCTAAAGGCTTCCAGTCATCAAGTCGATGCTTATGCTAGCTTTCTCGGTTCCATCAAGCTCTTCATGACTCTCTATCTAAGGATCTTTCTTGAGCTTTATGAGAGCTTAAGTTCTTGAAAGATGAAGAACAAAGATACAAAGTAAAAGAATTGTTGATGCTATTTATTCCCATAGAGTAGGAGGTAGAGGAGTTATTGCATCTGTGAAGAAGAATCTTCCCTAAAAATGGAGGAGTTGGAGATGTCGAAGACAAGACGAAGGCAAAGATGGTGTTGATGGGGTGTGTTAGCACCTAATTTTTGATAGGCCCATTGCTTGAACCTCTAATTTACCCCAAATTCCTGATCAGACACTCTCGATCTCTCTAAAACACGTAAAAACCTAAAAATCCCAACTTTCAGCTCAAAAGGCCCCAAATCCATAGTTAAATCTATCCGATATCAATCCAATGGCCTTGATCAACCCTCATTTACACTTCGATCCTCAGATCTGATGCTCCCATTAAACCCAAGACCTTCCATAATACCTACTTGACAAATCTCAAATCAAAATTTCTCCATTTACCCCTTCATCAAGCGAAGATTCCATTCCAATTCATCTAATTAGCCTAAACACATTCGAATCGATCAAACCACACCATTAAACTATGATACGCTAAAACACCTACCCATAAAGTTTGAACCCAAAATTCCCCCATTTATCATTCCATCAAACCAAGATTACATTCCTGAACATCTCATTGACCCAAATCCCTATGATCTTGATCATCTAAAACTAATCATACATCACCAAGATCCCAAACACTCGAAAATACCCACCTATAAAATTTTGGCCTAAAATACCTTTGTTTTCCCCTTAATCACATATAGAATTCATTTCGAGGCTCTAGATTTACCGAATTAAGCCCTTTCTAGATCTACCCGATATGGGCCCATTTGGCCCAATTTGACCCCACTAATTAACTCAAAATGTCCAAAAACCTTACCCTGCCAAATTTCAGTAAAAATACCCCCATTTACCCATCCATTTAGAAAGGTTCTGTTTCAACTAATCCCATTGGCTCACACATGCAAAAACCTTGTTTGTACCTGGAACCCATCTCAACCCTTTGATCGTTGACCCAATACCCTCCATCATCAAACCAAGACCCCTAGTTTAACCTCCTAGACCCAGTTTGATCCAAATATTTTAAAATTATGAAACTACCCCTTGGAACCCTAAAATTATAGAATTGCTACGTGCCCTACTATATAAATAGACCTATTTTTCATTTTGAAAGGGGGGTGGGGGGACTGTTTATCTTCTTTGTTGAAACCAAACTAGAGCGGTGGTAGCCCTCCACCTCTGACCTTTCTCCTCTCTATATCTGTATTTCTCTCTCCTCTTCCATCTCTCTCTTCTTCTTATTCCTCCAATCCCAATCGTCGAAATCACCGGGAGGACATTGTTCATTGCTTTCCCCATTCGAAGATAGGAAGCGGCGATGGCAAGATCAAAGTTGAATAATCGACTGAGAATACCATTTTTCTTCTCCAACCTTGAGATGAAGAGAAGAGTGATGAACCTTTGTCTTTCTTCCTGGAATCACATTTTCATCAGCATCAATCACCCAATTAGTCCCTTTCAAAACCTTCATCATCAGAAGACACCTAATCTGAATTCGGAGCTCGTCTGGAACCCCTGTGCAACATTGATTGAGCCAAGGCTGAAATCCCAATCAAGTAAGCCCTGAACGATTGCCCTATTTTTTACCTTAAGGTAATCCGATCTGAAAGAGAGCCTATGGATCCGGTGATGAAGTTCTACTGAACCAGCTCCTATATACTCTTGATACAAACCCGACCCTCTGCACTTTTTCTTTTTCAAAATTTCTCTTATCTTGCATCATAGGTATGTTGCTCTCTTTTAACTATATTTCCATAATCGGCAAGAAATACCTATGCTTAGATGCTTTTCGTTGAGAGATAACTAATCGGTTGTTGTTTTTCTTTTCTCAATTACTGGTAATCTTCATGTTGTGTTTAATTGATCATGTTTTTGATGATTTGTTTTACACTTAACCTCTCCCTCGACTGCAAGGAACAGTGTCGCACTCTTTACTTATATGGATCCCGGGAATTAAAACATTTTGCAAACCTTTTAGAAACCATTAAATATATACTTTTATATCTCATATAGAATATATTTTGCAAAACAAATCTCAACGATTGAAATCGGTTGCTGGCAGTCTTGGTTTCCATTAGTGACAGTGCACCCTCGATCATTACCTTTGTCCGACAAAGGGGCTGATCCTGTCACTATGATCACCACTCAGATGAATTCTCAGATTGTCCCAACATACCCAGGTTTTGACCCCCACTAAGGATTTCACTGATTGGTATATCAAAGACAGCCCAATCCGACACCTAGTGCAGTATCATAATCGAGCCTAGGGGTCGGGTGTAACTTTCCAGTTTTTCCCATTGATGAGGGCAGATTTGGCCCTCCAATGAAATTGTGACACGTGGCACCTTGTGACAACTAGGAAAACACCCAGCCAACAAACTTACGAAGTTGGTGACCCACCTGGGCACTAGTTTGGCTGGCTTGGCGCGACCTGCGCGTGGCACATGCGACCTGTGGCGTGCGTGCGCCCTGCGCGACCTGCGCGAACTACGCACGGCACGCGCGAACTGCGTGGCGCGTGCGCGGCCTGCGTGACCTGGCCGACTTGGACCAGCCTAGCGCATGATCCGACCAAGGCGCCCACCGACGAACCTGGCCTAGACACTGACCCGTCGACTGACACAGGTGCCAGCTTGACGACCTGGTCTAGACACTGACCCGCCGACTGACACAGGCGCCGACCTGACGACCTGGCCTAGACACTGACCCGCCGACTGACATAGGCGCCGACTTGACGACCTGGCGTAGACACTGACCCGTCGACTGATGCAGGCACCCCTCTGACAACCCGGCCCAGGCGCCAACCTGGACACCTGACATAAGCGCCAGCCTGACGACCTTGAGGAGTTCACCACCGTACCCCGGTTATGACGGGATGCGACGAGTCTTACCGTTTGGAGGCTTTTCACCCACCTAACCCACGAGGACTCCGGTATATAAAGACCTCACCCCCCAAAGACAAAGAGGAGGAAAAAAGGGAAGTAACCCCTGCTCTCTAGCTCTCTCATATTATCTTCAAAGCTCTCTACAATAAGAGTGCTAACTTAAAAGTTGGAGAGCCCCCATCGGGAAAATACCCCCGGGACCTCTGGTTCAGTTCTCGCAGGTCCTTCAGCTCCCGCCGCCTACAAAGAGGAGGAAAAGATGGAGTTCTCGCAGGTCTCTTAGCTCCCGCCACCTACAAAGAGGAGGAAAGGATGAAGTTCTCGTTGGTCACTCATCTCCCGCAGCCTACAAAGGAAAGAAGACCACCTCATGCTGAGGGCACTCGGATTGCGCCGCACTAGAGAGCTCCAACATTCTCTAAGGCATCGGCCGCCTAGTAGGCAGCTCGCCACCAGGCAGTTCACCATCAGGCAGTTCGCCATCAGGCAGTTCGCCACTAGGCAGTTCACCATCAGGCAGTTCGCCCCCAGGCAGTTCGCCACCCGGGAGTTCACCACCAGGGAGTTCGCCACCAGGGAGTTCACCACCAGGCAGTTCGCCACCAGGCAGTTCACCATCAGGTAGTTCGCCATCAGGCAGTTCGCTAGGCAGTTCGCCACCAGGCAGTTCGCCACCAAGCAGTTCGCCACTAGGCAGTTCGCCCCCTGGCAGTTCGCCACCAGGGAGCACCACCAGGCAGTTCGCCACCCGGCAGTTTGTTACCAAGTAGCTCTCCACCAGGGGGCTCGCCACCGGGCAGTTTGCCACCAAGCAGTTTGTCACCAAGTAGTTCTCCCCCAGGGAGTTCGCCACCAAGTAGCTCGTCACTAAGGCACGCCACCACCGGGTCAAATAACGAGGTACTTACCCAAAAAATTTTACATCACAAAACAGTGGTATGTGGCCAAAAACGGTTACATCAATTGGCGCCGTCTGTGGGAACACGCTACAAAAAGCTAAGTTCTCATCCTACAAAAGCTAAGTTCTCATCTTGCCAAAACTAAGTCCTCACTTTTTAGAAATTGAAGCTATCGCTTTATAGTTTACATTTTTTATAAACTCAGAGACTATGCAGGGAGCTAACGGACTAAGTAACTCTACCAACCTTACTTTCAATTCAGATAATGCCACATCAGTCCTCTCTGCAAGGTCCCCCCTACAAAGATGAGCTCTTTGTGGCTTCCATAGGAGTTGGCAGCCAACTGACTACATAGGCGCCCTTACTGGTCGAGCCTTCCAAGGTTCCCGTGTGAGTTGGCAACCTAAAGTTAGTAGTGCTGTCCCCGAAGGTCGAGCCCCTGGTAGCTTCTTGTAGGAGTAGGTGACTGGCATTACGAAGCTGATGCAGGCCAAGCCTATGGGCCACATTACTACTTTAGACCCGGTTGCCTCTCCGGCATGGGCAAAAGTCAAAAAAGAGTAGACTACGAGTCACTCCCAAAGCCTAAGGGCCACATTACTACTTAAGACCCGGTCGCCTCTCCGTCACGGGCAAAGTAAAAGAAGAGTAGACTACGAGTCACTCCCAAAGCCTACGGGCACATTACTACTTAAGACCCGACCGCTTCTCCGGCACGAACAAAATAAAAAAAGAGTAAACTACGAGTCACTCCCAAAGCCTACGGGCCACATTACTACTTAAGACCCGGTCGCCTCTCCGGCACGGGCAAAAGTAAAAAAATAGTAGACTACGAGTCACTCCCAAAAGCCTACGGGCCACATACCGCTTAAGACTCGGTCGCCTCTCCGGCACGGGCAAAAGTCAAAAAAGAGTAGACTACGAGTCGCTCCCAAAAGCCTACGGGTCACATTACTGCTTAAGACTCGGTCGCCTCTCTGGCACGGGCAAAGTCAAAAAAGAGTAGACTACGAGTCGCTCCAAAAGCCTACGGGCCACACTAGTAATTGGATCAGCACTTACTAGCTCATCGACTTACGGGCCAAAAGAAATCTACTCCCTTCGCTGAGTTACTATCAGCTCGGGAGTGGGGGGCTATTGATGAGGGCAGATTTGGTCCTCCAGTGAAATTGTGACACGTGGCACCTCGTGACAACTAGAAAAACACCCAGCCAACAAACTTACAAAGTTGGTGACCCACCCAGGCACCAGTCTGGCCGGCCTGGTGCAACCTGCGCGTGGCTTGACGCGCGCCTGCGCGACCTGCGCGCGGCACACGCGACCTGCATGGTGCGCGCGGCCTGCGTGAGCTGCGTGCGGCGTGCGGCCTGCGCGACCTGGCCGACTTGGACCAGCCTAGCGCATGATCCGGCCAAGGCGCCCACCGACGAACCTGGCCTAGACACTGACCCGTCGACTGACACAGGTGCCAGCTTGACGACCTGGTCTAGACAATGACCGGCCGACTGACACAGGCGCCAACCTGACGACCTGGCCTAGACACTGACCCGCCGACTGACACAGGCGCCGACTTGACGACCTGGCCTAGACACTGACCTGCCGACTGACGCAGGCACCCCTCTGACAACCCGGCCCAGACGCCGACCTGGCCGCCTGACACAAGTGCCAGCTTGACGACCTCGAGGAGTTCACCACCGTACCCCGGTTTTGACGGGATGCGACGAGTCTTACCGGTTGGAGGCTTTTCACCCACCTAACCTGCGAGGACTCCGGTATATAAAGACCTCACCCCCCGAAGACAAAGAGGGGGAAAAATGGAAGTAACCCCTGCTCTCTAGCTCTCTCATATTATCTTCAAAGCTCTCTACAATAAGAGTGCTAACTTAAGCGTCGGAGAGCCCCCACCGGGAAAATACCCCCGGGACTTCTGATTCAGTTCTCGCAGGTCCTTCAGCTCCCGCCGCCTACAAAGAGGAGGAAAAGATGGAGTTCTCGTAGGTCCCTCATCTCTCACAGCCTACAAAGGAAAGAAGACCACCTCATGCCGAGGGCAATCGGATTGCGCCGCACCAGAGAGCTCCAACATTCTCTAAGGCATCGGCCGCCTAGTAGGCAGCTCACCACCAGGCAGTTCGCCATCAGGCAGTTGGCCATCAGGCAGTTTGCCACCAGGTAGTTTGCCACCAGGGAGTTCGCCACCAGGGAGTTCGCCACCAGGGAGTTCACCACCAGGCAGTTCGCCACCAGGCAGTTCGCCATCATGCAGTTCACCATCAGGCAGTTTGCCACCAAGCAGTTCGCCCCCAGGCAGTTCGCCCCCAGGAAGTTCGCCACCAAGCAGTTTGCCACCAGGCAGTTCGCCCCCAGGCAGTTCGCCACCAGGGAGCACCACCAGGCAGTTCGCCACCCAGCAGTTTGTCGCCAAGTAGCTCTCCACCAGGGGGCTCGCCACCAAGCAGTTCGTCACCAAGCAATTCTCCCCCAGGGAGTTCGCCACCAAGTAGCTCGTCACTAAGGCACGCCACCACCGGGTCAAATAACGAGGTACTTAGCCAAAAAATTTTACATCACAAAACATTGGTACGTGGCCGAAAACGGTTACATCACCCATCAATCTCCAAGGTCCAGGGCAATACTGGGAATCTAGTCCAATTCATAGATTCAATTAATCTTACACTGTATGTGCCTAGGGTCTCACCCTGGCAGTTGAGACAGGCCACCCCAACTGACTTGGTGGCACCACAATGTCAGCCTTGTCAGGATAGGTCTCCCCAGACTGACCCACTGGCTGTGAACATTCTAAACTAACACGAGTCTCATTAAGTGTCTAGTTTAAGGGTATTACACAGAAACATACCAAGGGAACATGAATCAAATATGCACTTTTATTCATTTACAATAAACTCATAAAGTACATCATCTTGATTGAAGCTAAGGGCATACAAAACTGTCTAATAGTAAAAAAATAATATAAAAAACATAAAAGTAAAAAAATAAAGATATAAAATAAAAATTAAAAGATTCCAAAAGATAGAAAAATAGAAAGATAAAAATGAATGAAAAAAAAAATGGGCTTCCATAAGAAAATAACGTAAACAAATGATAAAGAAATAAAAAAAGGAAATAAGACAAAATAATTTAATTAAGGGATTTTTCTTGTGATGGTTTATTGAAAGTTTTGCTTGGCTTTATTGATTATTAATTGCTATTAATTAGACAATGAATTGCTTGCTTTAATTTGCGCATATTTGGAATATCATGTGGGCCTCACCTATTGGACTCTAGAGAGGATGCCTAACACCTTCCCTTTCCCATCCAAGTCTTACCTAGACTGGTGTGGTCAGTGCCTGGGCTTTGTAGTCACAATTAAACCAAAATGCTTTCTAATGTATATCTCGAAGGTCCCATCACCTCCATTTCCTTAACTATGGGTGGTGACTCCATTTATAGCCCAAGTGAGCCATTTCTCAATGCTCATAGATTGGCGACTCCACTGGGGAGTTCTCAAACCATAGGTGCGGCCCATTAACCGTGTCAGTCCATGCATTTTCACGTAGAACCCAAATTTGAGTCTAGAATAGAGTAGAGAAGCTACCTTAGTTTAGGATATGACACATGTGTTGAGCACTTCAAGATTAAAGCAAAAAAAAAAAGTAAAACAGAAGTGGGGGAGTAAAAAATAAAAAGGAGAGAAAAATAAAAAAAAAGAAAGAAAAAACAATTACGATGATAAAGAGGAGAAAAAGAAAAAGGGAAGAGAAGAAAAACCTAAAAAAAATAGAGAGAGGAGAAATTAAGCAAAAAAAAAGTAAGAAGTCAAAAAAAATGAAATGACAAATGATGACAAATAAATAAACAATAAAATGGTGATGATAAAATAAATTAAAAAAAACATAAAAAAATTAAAAACAACAAAAAATAGATCAAGGAGAGAAAAGAAGAAAAGGGAGGAAGTATAAAAATAAAGAAAAAAGAGAAAAGGGAAAAGACAAAATATAAAGATCAGGTAAAAATAATAATGATGAATAAATAATAAAAATTAAAATATGTAAAATAGGGAAAAGAGGAGAAAATAGAAAATGAATCATTTGCATTCCATGTTATGAAAAGATGTATATACAAAGGAATACTAAAGATTAATAATAATGACAAAAATTAAAAAAAAAAAAAAAAAAAAACTGAAAACCGTGATGATAAATAAATAAACAATAAACTAAGAGGATGAGGGGGTCATCATGACCCAAGCTTCTTGGAGTTGGTTTCAATCAACTAAAGTTTTAGGAAGTGTAATAAAACTACTCTTTCAAATAATAATAATAATAAAAAAAAGACAAAAGGGAGGAGTTTTAGAAAAGGGAATTGAGGAAGAAAGCTTGACCTAAGTAAATGTAGCTAGACTGAAGTTTTGCAGCAGTCCTTCATGTTTTTGAATTTCTGAAGATGAACAAGGTTGCTGGTCCCTATTATCAGATCATGTTCCACATGCCAAGCTGGGTTATAAGGCATCCTTCCCTTAGTCTTGAAGGTGAAGGTTCAGAACTCAGAAGGTTACAAGACCTGATTGTCTACGGGCCCTATTCCTGGAAATTTATAGGGTTTGGGTAGGCTAGGACATCTGGATGTGAGTAGTAACAGTTTTTCTTGTTGCCATATCATCTTCTAGTTTCAACCCAAAATGTCAGAGAAATCCTGCTCGATGACTTTGGCCGGCCATTAGACCGTTAAGAGGTTTGCCTAACTGTTTTCAACGGTTTTGTCTGATTGACCAAGTCATGTTTGGATCAATGCACTCATCTATATTGTGAACCCTGCTTAACTTGTGCCTGCCCTTGTAATGGTTACTTGGAGATGGCACCAGACTCAAAACCTTTGGTTGAAGCAAATAAGGCGCTAGCAGAAGCTATAGGTTCGCTTCTTATGCTCATTGTATGCAACAGGCATGGAACCCAAATTGTACACCACCAAATGCAGAAGCATGCACAATACTTTATGGGTGCGCAGCCACAAGCACAACAGGCGGAAAGTGTTCAAGATGCAGCAGCTCCCAAGTTCTATCTGTTGTTGATCAAGTCCCAGATTCATGTAATATGGTACGCTTTGATTCTAGGGGACCTGTTGGAAAGTGGATAATGTGAAGGAACACGGTAACTCAACCTCCTTGTCAAAATGAAGAAATTGATCTACCGGATGTTGCCTTCATTCTATCCAAATCTAGTCAAAATCCGCAATTAGAAGAGCAGGATCCCTGTCCTTCGAACACCCACATTGCAATTTCAGATGATGTAGTTTCCATGAGTGCTGAAAACTCAGAAATTAGAGATCACTTTGAAGAACACGACTTTAATAGCATTCCAAATAAGAAAGAAGTGACAAGATCTCAATCATAATAGCATTCAGAAATTTCAGATGATGTACTTCTCATTGATTTAGAGAGTCCCTCGCGTAACAAGCATACCTAGTCAAAGTGAGTCACCAGATCTATCTACTGCAAAAGTGCAAGTGCTGCATCCTTATCTGCCCAGGTTCCTTAAACCAGATCAGAAAATTCTGAGTTGGGACCTGTATTGCTAATGCTGAAGGGTCGGTGATAGTTAAAGATGTAGAAGAGAGAACAACAATAAAAATAATAAAAGAATCCTTTGTATTTCTTAACCTGTCAACCAAGCTGAGATGGGTACAATATATATACACAAAGAATAAAATATTAATGGAAAATAAGAAGAGAATAGGCAGTTGCCTATGTACAATCATTCCTAATTGATTCTCTTTCTAATTTAGTTGTTTCCAAATCTGTATGAGAGCCTCCATTGGTAATTGTTAATCTTGAGAGAAAACCTCCATTGATAACTACTAATCTTGAAAGAGAACCTCCATTGGTAACTGCTAATCTTGAGAGAACTTCCTTTGGTAACTGCTAGAGAGCCTTTATTGGTAACTACTAAACTGGACTGAGAGCCTCCATTGGTAACTGCCAGACATGTGGAGATACCATCTAGAGAGCTTTCCTTATACACCCTCTCAAGCGAAACTGGGTTGGAAGCACATGAAGCTTGGACTGGAGAAGATCAAATCTAGTCGAAGGAAGAGGTTTGGTAAAGATATTGGCCAATTGATCATCAATAGAGATATATCGGACGTCCAGATTTTTGCGGAGAATATGATCGCGCAAAAAATGAAAGTCCACTTCGATGTGCTTTGTACGAGCATGAAACACTAGATGCGCCGTGATGTGTGTGCATGCTATACATTATTTTTATTGGTTTATACATGGTTTTGATGATGATTCTTAATGGTTTTTACCCTAATTGAGCTGAATTTCAGGAAATTGAGAATTTGGAACAATTTAGAGTTAAGAGAACATAATACATGGTGATATGGCGGCAAGGGGAGGACTTCGGCCCACCAAGGAGAGAGGCCCAACCGTAGCTCTATGGGAGCCTCCAAAAGGCGGCTGACTTTAGCAGAGTTTGAAGGGGAGTAGGACTCTCAATCAAAGGCTGCAAAGAAGAGTATAAAAGAAAAAGAAAGAGAGGAAATTAGGGTTCGACCCCTTGACACAAGAACGAAGAGGAAAGTTCTAGGAGAAGGATCACAAGGTTGCTGAAGGAGAATTGAAGAAGAGATCGAAGATTGATGCAGAAATTTTAAGTGTCTTCTTCTTTGATTTTGCGAATTCGGTAACCTAGATTCAATTAGGGTTTTTCTTTGTTGAATCTTTCTTTCTTTCTATTATGCGAACCATGATGAATGTTAATTCAGATTTGTAATTAATCTTTTAAGTTGATCCAATTGATAGTGATTCGGTCTTGGGATTTTTTTATTAGGGTTTTTTATTATAAGAGTAATTTTGGCCGAATTGCTCTTGTTTCTTGGATTACTTAAATTGCTTGAGAAAGGGTTTAGGTAATCAGATCAACTGATCAAGAAAATGGATTGAATGTATCTTTGAGATAATGTACATGATTCGTTTGGCATTCATTCATCAAGAATTAATTCCCTTAGATTTCCTTGTCTTTAATGCATCTATAGCAATTAAATTCTTGATAGAAATATAAGAGTTGTTGCTCGTAGATAGATGGGTATGTGCTCAAAAGAGGCTGTTCATGCAATTAGGAAATAGCCAATCCATGGCTGAATTCAACTTCGGTTGGATAGATTAATGATATAATTGCTGAATCGGTTTTGCTAATATTTTCGTGAAGCACTTCCTCTCATTACTTAAGGCGGTTTGATCCGAGAATACTTGGAATAATTTGCTAATTAGGAGTTAAGTTTTTCTTTGTTTAACATTTTGGATTGTTATATAACAAAGGGCTGATTCAATACTAGTAGTTGTTGGATTAATCCCTGTGGGAACGATACTCTACTCATCAGTACATTACTTGATTGGCTAGTGCATTTGCTAGTGTAATCTAAACGCATCAAGTTTTTGGCGTTGCTGTCGAGGTTATCACAACAATATTAGGAACCATCTACTATTGTTAATCTAATTTTGTACAATTTGTTCATGATATGTGTGTATTAGTATCTTTACGACTTTGACTTGTTCAATTTATGACACGCAGATGTGAAAAGGAGAGCATCATCTACGATCTAGAGATTGAACGAACTCTACGCTGCCGCCTTAGAGCTTCTAAGCAAGGGAAAGCTGAAAGTACAAAGATGGTTGAGTAGAGGACTATGATGGACTATGCCAAACCAACCCTCTTATATCATATGGATTCTCTACCTTTAGCACATCAGAATTAGTATGTTTCGCTTAATAGCACATAGATTCCTTGCCTTCGGTACATCACAATCAGAGTTTTTTTTTTTTTTTTTCTCTATAGCACACAATTTTCTCCACCTTTAGCACATTTTAAATCATAATTTTCCACTTAATAGGATAAAAGTTTTCCACCAATGGCACATCACAAATAGTATTTTCCACTATATTGCACATAAGTTTTTTTGCCACTTTGGCACATCATAAATCATTGATTTTTTTGCTTTATAGCACACGGGTATTTTCCGCCATGCTAGCACATCAAATTTTAATTAAGGCTCTATAGTTGTTTTCATTGGCACATGGCGCATTATAGTTTTCAATCTTATGCTTTCTCACCTCATGCAAATAGCTGACCTCACTCCACAAGCTTATCTCATACTTGTTGGAAAGTTCACTATTGACAAATTAAACAGATTTCATACATTGAGTTACTTTTATTGTTATTTTCTACTTGTTTTTAATGCTTTTCTTTATGACAAATGTACCCTGATTTCGAAGGTTCTTGATACATAGGAAGGGGCACTTTGTCAAGAATACAAAGGCATGAACATAATGAAACGATGCTTCACAAGAACTCCTTTTAATCTTAATCCTCCTTCCTCGTCTTGCCCCTCTTCCAAGCTTACCTTTAGCAAAAATCTCTATGTGCTTCTTTTAGTCTTTGTTGTTTCATAATTTCTTACCTCACAACAAAGAGGGATAGTTATTAACACCCCATTTTTGCTCGATCCGCTGCATGAACCTCCAATTTGCCCCAAATTCCTGATCAGACACTCCCGATTTCTCCGAAATACCTAAACACCCAAAAATCCCAACTTTTAGCCTAAAAGCCCCTAATCTATTGTTAGGTCTATTCGATATCAATCTGATGGCCCCGGTTAACCCCAGTCTACTCTTTGACCTACAGATCAAACATTACCATTAAACCCCAGACAACCCGAAACACCTACCCACAAAATTTCAAATCAAGATTCCTCTGTTTACCCCTTCATCAAGCGAAGATTCTAGTTCAATGGCTCTCGTTAGCCTACACACTTGGAACCCATATTCCCTTTTTCTTAACACATCCAAATAGATCAAACCACACCATTAAACTCTAGATACATTAAAATACATACCCATAAAGTTTTAACCCAAAATTTCCCCATTTACCCTTTCATTAAACCAAGATTCCATTCTTGAACATCTCATTGACCTAAATCCCTATGATCTTGACCCTCGAAGGCTAATTATACATCACCAAGATCCTAGACACTCGAAAATACCCACTTGTAAAATTTCGGCCCAAAATACCCCTATTTTTGCCTCGATCACATACAAATTCCATTTCGAGGCTCAACATTGATCGAATCAAGCCCTTTCTAGATCTACCCAATTTGAACCCATTTGGCCAGATCTGACCTTGCTAATCAACTCAGAATGTCCGAAAACCTAACCTTGCCAAATTAAAAAAAAAAAAATACCCCCATTTACCCATCCTTCTAGAAAGATTCTATTTCAACTAATCTCATTGGATTGCACATGCTAAAACCTTGCATGTACTTGGAACCCATCTCAACCCTTCCATCATTGACCCAAAACCATCTATCATGGAACCAAGCCCCTTGGTTTGCCCTCCTAGACCCAGTTTGACCCAAATATTTTAAAATTATGAAATTACCCCTCGAAGCCCTAAAATTACAGAATTGCCACCATGCCCTACTAAAACAAACCTATTTTTCATTTTGAAGAGGGGGGAACTGTTTATCTTCTTTGCTGAAACCAAACCAGAGCGGCGGTAGCCCTTTACCTCCAACCTTTATCCTCTCTATCTTTATATTATCTCTCTCTCCTTTTCCATCTCTCTCTTCTTCTTCTTCCTCCAATCCCAACTGTTGAAATCACTGAGACACTACTCATCGCTTTCCCTATTCGAAGAGAGGAGGCGGTGGCGGCAAAATCGAAGTTGAATAGTCGATTGAGAATACCATTTGTCGTCTCCAACCTTGAGACAAAGAGTAGAGTGGCGAACCTCTGTATTTCTTACCGGAATCACATTTCCATCAGCATCAATCACCTAGTTAGTCCCATTCGAAACCTTCATCATCTGAAGGCGCCTAACCTGAATTCAGAGCTCGTCTGGAACCCTTGTTCGGCATTGATCGAGCCAAGGCCAAAATCCCAATCTGGTAAGCCCTTAACGATTCCCCTGTTTTTTACCTTGAGGTAATCAGATATGAAAGAGAGCCTACGGATCCGGTAATGAAGTCCTGCTGAACTAGCTCCCGTATACTCTTGTTACAGACTCGATCCTCCGCACTTTTTCTTTTTCTTTTTCAAATGTTCTCTTATCTTGCATCATAGGTATATTTCTCTCTTTTAACTATATTTCCATATTCTGCAAGAAATACCTATTCTCTGATGCTTTTCATTGAGAGATAGCTGATTGGTTCTTGTTTTTCTTTTCTCAGTATCCGATCCCATTTCTGATGATTTAGTCCTGTTTATTCCTGTTTATTTTAGGCGTGGGCGGCATTAGCTTAGAGTTACTTTGATTAATACGCAATTTGGGTTTAATTATAAAATTTCTTCTTAATAAGGGGTTATTTGTAATTTTCATATTTGGTGGGGGTTTTAAGTGAAACTTTTATATTTGGTAGGGACTTAATTCTAATATGTTAGGGTTATATGACGTTATGGTTTTGAGAAATAGAAAACTTGCATCTTTCGAAGTTCCTCTCTTCCTTCTCTTCTTGTCTTCTTTCTTCTTCTACTTTCTTGTAACAGGTGGTAGTTCTGCATCGATTTGGTATCAGAGCTCGGCTCCATGTTTCTTCTGCTCACGTCTGAACCAAAGCATCTCAGCCACCTTCCTCTTCCTCTATTTCCACCTGTTGAATAAGAGAGGTCAGTGGTTTCCATCTTCTCTATATTTCCTTCTTCTTCTTATCATTCTCTCTCTCTCTTTTAGTTTCTTTTCTTCTTTTCTTCGACCTTCTTTCTTACTCCTTTCTTTCCTCCCCCAACACTATTTTTTGCAACCGAACTGCACAACAATCACTGTTTCTTTCTCTCTCTCAATCTCTTTTCATTCTTTCTTCCTTTTCCTTATTTCCAAATTCTATTTCCAATAACAAAACCTTAACAGTAGTGATCTCACCCACTCTCTTATCCACTTCTTACTGTCTACGTTCTTGTTCTTGTTGTCTCTTCTTTCAATCTCCCTCTTCTTGTTCTTGTTGTCTCTTCTTCCACTCTTCCTCTTCTTGTTTTTGCTATCTCTTCTTGATTCCTTTTCGCTACTTCCTCCTATATTTTCCTCCCTCTTCCTTTCCTATTGTTTCATATATTCAGCACCGCTCCTATTTTCCTTCTTCATTCTCTTCTTCCTTTTTCTTCTCTTCTTCCTTCTTCTTCCCTTTATTTTCGTTATTTTCTCTGCTGCAACCAAGATAAAAAAAGACACTACTAGCAACATCTCTCTCTCCTATCTTTCTATTACACGAACCAACCACAAATTTGAAGTAAAGAACATAGTGTAGCGGTAGCTGAAAGCCTGAAACAACCACTTCTTGGGTAGAAACAAAGTTGTGAACAACATTGGGAAGTTACTTCCTTTAGTCTTTGCAAACTGACTCAAAATCACATCATACAATGAAACCCGAAGGCCTTCATCTTCAACATTTCTGGTAGCCAACAACACGTGTCCCTTCATGAGAACCACAGAAGTGCTTCCAGAAGCTAGAGGTCACTCGTCCAAGGATTGTGTATTCAATTCTAGGTAGAATAACTTGAAACACCTCACAAATTGAATAGGAAGATAATTTGAGGACTTTGAAAAGGTATATCTTCTCCATTTGGTTTTGTATTAATTCCTTATTTGTTGAGTAAGTTGGTCAATGCAATAAGGCCCTTAGCAGTTTTGTGAAGGCCAAAAATAAATATATACCAATCTTTCCCTCAATAACCTATTATTGAATGCCTCATCTTTTTTTCATTCAAACAAAAAAAATCCCACTTGTTTCTTAGTACGTATATCTCACACCCATAGTCTTGCATGAGCTTAGCATAGTTTCTTTTCAAAATTTTAGATTTTTTAAGAGTGCCTTGCATTAATTTAGAATTTTGATTACTTATTTTTTATATTTTGTCTATATTGGCATTGCATCTTTTTACTTTTATCCCATCAACCCTTTATTAATACCCTATCATCATGGTTACCAATGTTGAACATTCTTCTAGGGTTGAAGCCTTGTCTAAGAGCCAAGAAGCATTGACCAAAGCCTAAAAAGAAACAAAGGCAATTTTTGAAGAGAAGATACAAACCCTTTGTTCAGATATAAATGGCCTTAAAGATTCTATGACTGAATTAATGAAATAAATCTCTATATCCATGGGCAAGTGTCCTATTGAAGACTCGAGGAATGATCCCCAAGAGTTTACCATATGGCATAATTATTGAAATGGTCAACCCCTAGGTGCTAGTGTTCAACAATCGGGCATTCTTCTAACCCCAACTACTAGAATCCACCAACCATGAATGAATATGGGTAGGGAGAGCTAGTCTCCAAACTTGGGACATACTTGCATGCAATCTCATAGGGTGTTAGGTAGTGGATACCGTACCAACAACCCACAAGAATTAGCTGATGATGATGAATTTCTAGAGAGTGACTTTGAGGATTATCCTAGACATAGGCAATATCATGGTAGACATCAGGATATATTCCCTCCACATCATCAATGCTAGATCTAAGATGACCAAAGAGATTTCCATGACGATGGTGAAATCACATGATGGTAGATGTTTCTAGTTATGATGGTAGGTTAGACCCTACTGCTTTCTTAGATTGGTTAGCATATATGGAAGACTACTTTGATTGGTATAATATGTTTGATACCCAATGTGTTTGCTTTACTAAGATAAAGCTAGTAGGGTCTGCCAAGTGATATTAGCAAGGGGTCCAACAAGACATTGAGCATTTAGGTGAGGCACCTATGACTTTATGATCTGAAATGAAAGCTAAATTGAAGGAAAAATATCTTTCACATTTTATAAAATGCAACAATTGGAGTAATGGATGAATTTGAGACAATGATCATTAAGTGTGATCGATTATCTTAACCGATTTGAGGATTTATCTATGAAATGTGATATAAGGGAAGAACAATGGATAACTCTCACCAAGTTCATTAATGGCTTAAGATTTGAACTGAAAAGGGAATTGAACTTGCATTCTCCTAACACCATAAAAGAGGCTTACAATAAGGCCTTAAAGCTTGAAAAGTTATAGAGGTTCTCTATCTTTCGTCGTATGTCTTCCCAAGCTGGAGAGATCCAAGCACCCAAAATGATGTCCAAATTGATGTCCTTTCAGAGGACCAATAGGCCTACACAACCAGAACCAATGATGTCTAGTGGTAGTAACAATCTTATTCAGAGAACCAATACTAACACTATTGCTAGTTCATGACAAAAAGGGTCTGTCATTCAATGTTTTAATTGTCATGGTAAAGGAAATGCTGCTTTATGTTGTCCAAATCAAACTTCAACCATAGGAACAGATGTAGAAGACTCTTTTGAGGGTGTAGATGTTGATCAAGTTGTTAAGTCTTTAGTGGAACCCTTTGACATTGAATTTGAAGAAGACCAATGTTGTATTTATGATCATCACCTTAGTGTTATGATGTGTATTCTGTCCACAGATGACTGGAGGCGTACTTGCATTTTTCAAGCCTATTTCAAATGTGAGGATGTTGTATGCAAAGTTGCCATTGATGGAGGTAGTTCCATGAATGTCGTATCTAAATCTACTATATCAAGAATGAAGCTCAAACCTGAACCACACCCACAACCATATAGAGTAGCTCAGGTAGATAAGACTTCCTTACCCATAACTGAGAGGTGTTTGGTTGCCATCCAAATGGGTGATTATTCAGATAAGGTCTAGTGTGGTGTTCTACCTATGGATGTTTCTCATGTATTGCTAGGGCATCCATGGTTATATATGAATGTTAACCATTATGGTCAATTAAATACATACATCATCAAGCACAATGGCAAATCTATTCTTGTGAAACCAGCCAAACCATATAAGAAGGATAAATCCAAAAATGTCTTCCCAATTGACCCTCCAAAAAGGAAACTGCTGCACATTCTAACTAAAAAAGAATTTGAAAGGGAAGGCAAAGAGTCAGGTGTAGTTTTATTTGTTGTGGCCAAAGAAAATGCTAGGGTTGTTTCTGTAGAATCAACTATAAATTCACCTAGGATTGCAACCCTATTGAAAGAATTCCAAGATGTGGCCCAAGAAGAATTGCCAAGTGAATTACCACCCTTGAGGGACATTCAACATGCCATTGGCTTGGTCCTAGGATCCCAATTGCCTAACCTCCCGCATTATAGGATGAACCCTAAGGAGCATGCTGAAGTGCAACGACAAGTGAACGAACTTTTAGAAAGAGATTTTGTTCATTAGAGTTGAAGTCCTTGTGATGTGCAAGCTCTATTAATTCCTAAGAAAGATGGATCTTGGAGAATGTGTATCGATAGTCATGCAATCAATAAGATCACAATTAAATATAGATTCCTAATACCTCGACTTGATGATATGTTGGATCTCATGGCTAGTGCACAATGTTTTTCTAAGATTGATCTTCGAAGTGGATATCACCAGATCCGAATTAGAATTGGCGATGAATGGAAAACTGCTTTTAAAACAAAGAATGGGCTCTATGAGTGGCTAGTCATGCCCTTTGGCTTGACTAATGCACCTCATACTTTTATGATATTTATGACTCAAATTTTACAAACTGTAGGTATATAGTATTCGCTTAGACCCTCAGAGAACATCAACCACTAAATTAACACCATGATGTTGCATGTGAACAACCCACAGTCAACCTTCCTGCTGCGATGAACCCGTAATGCACCACAAGTTCTATGATGAACTCATAACACACATCATAGAACCGTGATAAACCCATGATAGTTCCCCACACCTGTCCGAACGCTTGATGAACCCAGAGCCCATCAAAAGACATGGCGAAACGACATGTAGGGTTAACAAGATACCACCTGCTAGGCAATTATGTCACTAAATGCCATGTCAATAAAATAAAGCGCACGAGAAGCAGTAGCAAACGTGAATAATGAGGGATCTTGAGGGGAAAGAAAGCCGATCCTCAGAAAGATCCTCATGAGACATGTGGTGAAACCCCAGTGGTGCACTTAATGATTGACAACAAATCCAATATTCCCATTCCTGATAGGAGATAAGCACCTTTATCTCCTACCTTTTAGGATCTCAGGATCTCACCCATAAATAGAGATCCTCTTCGTATTGGAATTCATTTGGCACCCAGCACTCGAGCATTCTTTTGCTTTGACTCCTTACCCTACCACCAAATCTTTCTCTATCTTTCAAAGAGACCGTTTAGGATCAACCTTACCCTAGCACCAAATCATAGAGAATGGCCTCACAAAGAATCAACCTTACCTCCATCCCCGAGGAGCAGAACGTCTCAGAGAACACCAATCTGGGAGTAGAGAACCACCCAAAGATGGAAACTCCTATCTAGGCCGACATCGAGATACTCTCTAAACAAAGTATATGAGTTTAAGGCAATCTTCGAAACTAGATTCAGAAAGATTGAGCATAGCCAGGAGTAAACAAGGAGTGCCCTCCAGATCTTACTCAATCGTTCAACCTAAGCCGAGCAAACCCCCGCCACTCTTACCGGTGTCCCCAACCCTAACCATCACGCCTCCAACCAAATCCCCACCATCCCAGAACAGCCCAATAGAGCCAACCCAACTCCAACCTAGATAGGCCACCAACCTGTCCACCAGTCTTACGCCTTTCCCTGCATTAACCCGGTAGCAGAGACCCCTCTTAGTCGAGACGAGCTGAGGTAAATTGTCCAGGGGATAGTAGTTGAGAGCCGCAACCAAGCTTAGGATTCGACTATCGTACAGAAGCTGTATTCTGATTGCATCTTGTACAAGTCCTACCCTATTGGGTATACTCCTCAGTAATGGCCACAATATGACGAACAGAGGGGTAGCCCGCAGGAGCACATCACAAGTTTGAAGACACCCTCGGTTCCTTCACTCTTGATGGGGCATGCACCCTACTTACAGAATCGACATTGAGAACATTGAGGTGGAAACTTTTAGCCAACTCTAGAGGTGTGCATAGAGGACGGCATGCACCGTCAAAGATACCTCCCCGTACAATAGGAATAAGGCATATTTAGTTGATAGGAAGCCTAGAAACAACGAAGGAGCTAGACAGGGACTGTACCAGTGTGACAATTCCCCAGGAAGAAGAAGTGTCTGTCCCCCCTTCCCTTGCACAAGGGAGGAGGTGATCATGATAATGAATAAGTTAGTCGAGGACAGAGTCATCAACCTACCGCCACCACCATCTGGAGCAGACCCGGAGAAGAACAAGTGCGGCAGGAGGTGATGTAATTTTCATCAATCGCCACACCATGACTTGATGGACTATTTTACCTTGAGGAGATTGTTCGTACAAAAATTTAAGCTCGATGAGTTCGTCAAAAGAGACTTGGCACGCGTAGATAGCACCCCCCTCCCAACCCATACCTAGGGAGGCAGCATCAATGTGGTGGGAGCAGCCAACCAGTACTAATATGACATCCTAATTGAAAAGCTGGAGCAGAGCTAAGAGCTACAATAATTCTTCACTAAACAAGGGGAAAACTCGACAACACAGAAACTGGCCATCAGGGCATTGGCGGAAGTCTTCAGGCATCCATTACAACCCTATAGTTGCGATTGTAGTAGTGTAGAGTTCACAATGGATGACATGTTAGCCGCGAATCCCCACCACAATAAACCATTGTACATCCTAGCGAAAATAGGCGGTTTTGAAATGAGAAGGTCGATGGTCGATCCAAGAAGCTCTATCAACCTCGTCTCCATCCACACGTTGGAACTGATGAACATACAAAAGGAAGACATCAAAGGATTGCCATTAGAGGTGACAAACTTCAATGGGAACGCATCGGTGATAACTCTGCATTTTGAGACCTTAAGGGCATCAATTCAGGGGTATTTTCAGCTTTAAGATAGTCAAAGTGTGCCATTTTCCCAGTTAAATTTAATGTTGTGACCTCTGAGGGTCTCTATGCAAATTTTGTGCAAAACGGGAAGTTTTCATGGCTGAAATGCAGCTTTTGGGAAGCTGGTGTGAAGTCCAGCTGAGAGGGGTGTTTTTGTGAAAATCTGAGAGCAGGAGGGTGCCTCCTATTTGCTAAACCCAGTTTGATGCCCCTCCTACTGTATTAGCATGCTCCCCACACTTTAGCAAACCCTATGACTCTTTTTAACCCAATCTTTTTGCTCTTAGCAAACCCTAGCTGCCCCTAGGTGTTTAATCTCCACCCTCCACTTCTTCTAATCTCCACCACTCATTCTATGACAACCTTTTTGTTGTTTTTAAACCCTAGGGCGCCACCTAACTGCTAACCCTCACCATTCAACCCCTAACTACTAGATCCTTACCCTCCATTCCATCTTCTATCTCGAGGGGTTCGAGGGCTGAAGAGGGGAAGGACACATAATTCTTGTTAGGAGGGGTTCCTGCAAGCTGTCCAGCTAATCTGCAACTATCACCACTGGATCTGAATTTTGGATCACTTTTATTTATTTTTTTGTTAATTTCAGTACTTTGTTAATTTCTGAATTTTAGTTATTGTCTTGTTTAATTTCGAACCTTTAATTTCAGCATTAATAAATTTTAATTTTTGATTTTCCGTAATTGCCAATTCCAATTTCTTTTTATTTGTCCTGAACAAAGAGAAATAATAATTTTTCCCTCGCTTCTCTGTGGGTTCGACCCCTTCCTCACCACGTACTACAATATTTAAGGTTACATGAGGATTGGAAAAATTATTAATCTCTAAACTGGTGTTCCGAAGTGGTTAACGACATGCTTCCGGACACACCAAGTCACGGAGAAAATTTTTATTTGCTTTATCTAGATATGTTTCATTATTTTTTTTATTTTCATTCTATTACTTGGTCCGTTATCTCAGTTTAGTTCTTATTTCTCTTTGATTCTGCAGGACGGAATAGCGAAAGGTGGGGTATTAGAGTGTTGTGAGACTACGGGAGAGAAGAGAAGAGAAGAGAAATTGGATTGTGTTTCAGGTGTAGTTATCCCATTTTATTATTAATTTTTTTTTTATCTTTACTTTCAAACTCTTTTTCTTTATTGAATAGTAATTTTTGAATTTTTAATTAATTTTTTCTAGATCAGATTTATTTTTTTTTAGTATTATTATTTTTTCTGTAGTTTTGTTTCTAGATCTATTTTTCTTTTCTTTTTAATTTTAATTTATTGTTTGATTTTTTTTTTTCTTCTTAGGTTTGTTTTTTGTTTTTATTTCAAATAAAAAACAAAAAAACGTATATTTTATTTTATTTTATTTATTTTCGCATAATTTTATTTTGTTTATTTTATTTTCTTTTTAATTTTTAGCATAGAAATTTTTTTGTTAGAATTTATTTTGGTAGTTGTTAATCTTTTTTTTAGCATAATTATTTCTTTTATTTTCAGTTTGTTGTAATTATTTGTTGCCTTATTTAATTTCCCTTTTATTAGTGCTTTAATTGAATTATTAATTGTTAAAAGGGGAAATTGTTTGAATTTTCAAATTTGAATTTAAATTTAAATCCAAATCTGAATCTGAATTTGAATTTGAATTTAAAATTTCGAAATTTAAATTTAAAATTTCGAATTTCAAAAATATATATAAAAAAATAAATAAAAAGATTGAAAAAATAAATAAATAATTTTTAAAAAAAATTTTGCATTAGCATTCCATCATTTAGGGTTTGATATTCTAGAGGATGCATCATATAGGTTTATTTAATTACTGAAATTATCTTGTTAGTTGTGAATGTGTTAGGTTTTCTTTCTTTTTATTTTAATTGCTTCTTTTGCTTAGTTTATTTTATTCTTTTATGTTATATATCTGAATTGCATTTTAGAAATAATTGTTCATGCATTGTAATTAGTTGTATTCATTTTGTTTGATTGTTTTTGTTTCGTTAATCCATTTTAGGTTATCCAACTTAAATAAGATAAGGTAGAAATTTCATCACCCTCCCTTAGCCCAAAAATCACCACCCTTCACATGCGATTTACCCTAACTCTAATTTAAAATTTGGATAGAAAGATCCTTTAGGGAAGCCTCACTTGGTTCAAATGTGTGTTGAATTTTAGGGAAGCTTGTAATTACTTTCCATAACTGGCGGTTGGTGTCTAAGGAAAGAGGTTAAGTGACTACGCCTAAGCGGGTTTTGTGGTGTCTAAGGAAAGAGGTTAAACGACTACGCCTAAGCGGGAGCCTCCCACATCCCCACCTTTTACTTGGCTAACCAAAGGAAGTGGTGTAATTCCAAGTGAACCTAAGAGGATTCACATTGGTTGAACCACTAGTTTAGGAAACCCTAGGTCAGCACTTAGGTCGTGTGGTTTATTTGCATGCATTTTTTTTAATTTAAAAATTCAAATTTGAATTTAAAATTTAGGAATTTAAATTTAAAAACCTGAATTTGAATTTAAATTTCAAAGATTTAAATTTTAAATTAAAAAAAAAAGAGAAAATAAAAAAAAAATCAACTTTGAATTTAAATTTCAGGAATTTAAATTTCAAAACCTAATTTTGAATTTAAATTTCAAAAATATAAATTTCAAATTTCAAAAGAAAACCCAAAAAAATAATTAAAAAAACAAAATAAAAATAAAATCAAAATTGAGTTTAAATTGTAGAATTTAAACTTCGAAACCTAAATTTTAAATTAAAATTCAAAATTAAAATTTCAAATTTCAAAAAAAAAGATGTAAAAAGAGGAGGTTAAAATAAAATAAAATGAATTCAATGGCCAGAGTTTGTGGAATGAGAAACTACTTCTAGCATGAGCCACAGATGGATTGGAACCATGTGTTTCATCAACTGGACAAGATTAATGGGATGGCCCATAGAATTGACCAATTCCTCGCATATCATCAACAAAGTGGCCCATACCCAACCTTGTCATCCTACCCTTCATGTTCCATATGTGCAAGCCCGGCTCATCATGTTAGCTAGTGCCCTACGGCTGGCCCATGTCAACCAGTCCAAACCAAGTACATGCGGCCAACAGATTTTTCCAACCCAATGCCAACCCATTCTTTAGTCCATATAATCCTGGGTAGGAAAATCAGCCCAACTTCACTTATAGGGCCCAAGTCCAAGAAAACCCCTTGCTAGATGTGCACTCTCATTGGTCTGAAGCCTAAATCCACTAGGAGTACAAAGATTACCTTGGGACTCAACTGGTTCAACCATGTCAAACCTACACGTAGTCCCAATAACAATACCATCCATCTAAATCCATGGCCCAGCAATTTCAGAGGCCACAAGTACAGAGTTCATTCCAGTAGGTGTACCCTAGGAACCAACCGGTCCAACCGTATCAGGCTTACCCTCAACCTCCCCAGACCCGTATAGTAAATGATCAATTCATGCAACTTCAACAGTTGATTCTAAATCAGTAGCAATCCATCGATAGATTAGAGAGCCGAAAAGGATAGCTAGCCGAAGCCAAGAAGATGAGAGAAGTAAGGAAACTACCAAGTCAACCAGTTATGAATCATAAAAATCAACCACTGGTTTTCTTCCACAACAAATTCAACCACGTCCTAAGAACCCTCATCCTGAAAACACCAAGGCTATTACAACTTTAAGGAGTGGGAGGATTTTAGAGGACCTGTGTGAGAGAGTTAGTGAAAAGGAGCAAGAAAACCCTAAGTTGGGGGGAGAAGAAGGAAATGAAACTTTAGAAGAGGAACCCATAGCGAACCAACCTATAATCACCTTTCCAACTGCACTCACAGCCGGGCCAGTGTGAAAGAAGAAAGAGACTTGCAACGAGGAGAGATGGGAAGTCCATATTAACTTCCCTCTCCTCAACACGATCCAACATATCCCGACCTATCCTAAGTTCTTGAAAGAGCTGTGTACTCAAATGTTTGCACTACGATTGGCCCTACAAAAAATGACGCTCCCGATAGATGTTAGTACAACTCTCCTAAACCAACTTCCCCAAAAACTAAAAGATCTTGATGTTGCTTCCATAAGTTGTGTCATCTCTGGAATCACCTTCGATCGGGCCTTATTGGATCTAGGGGTTAGTATAAATATGCTTTCGTCCATTCATTATAGGTTTCAGATCGACGAGTTAGAACCTACCCTAGTAATTCTACAACTCGTTGATTGGCCAGTCAAGACACATTGAAGTGTTATTGAGGACGTCATTGTCAGGCTAGAGGATTGTCATTTCATCCCAAATATGACCCTAACTGAGGAATTGAACCATGTCCCAATAATCTTAAGATGTCTGTTTCTAGCAACAACCGGTACAAATATCAACTGTAAATCGAGAGAAATGGACATTTCATTAGGGGAGCAGAAAGTCTGGTTAAACATTTTTAGTGCCTCTAAGTATCCAAACCTAGGTGAAGATGAGTGTAAGGTGGATATAGTGGATGATCTTTTAGATGCCCTGCCTACCCCATGGTTAGCCCAATCTGAACCCTGTCTATCGGAAGATGAATGTGAGTCGGGGAGTATAGATGGGAACAATGTGTGAATGTGTCTGACTGAGGATATTAAGCTTGATGATTTCATCAAAAGAGACCCGACACACGTAGATAGAACCCCCCTCCCAATCCATACCCAAGGAGGTAGCATCAATGTGGTGGGAGCAGCCAGCCAATACTAATTTGACGTCCTAATTGAAAAGCTGGAGCAGAGCTAAGAGCTACAACAATTCTTTACTAAACAAGGGGAAAACACGACAACATAGAAACTAGCCATCAAGGCACTGGCGGAAGTCTTTAGGCATCCATTACAACCCTATTGCTGTGATTGTAGCAGCATTGAGTTCACAACGAAATTCCCCACCATAATAGACCATTGTACATCCTGGCGAAAATAAGCGGTTTTGAAATGAGAAGGTTGATGGTCAATCCAAGAAGCTCTGTCAATCTCATCTCCATCCACACGTTAGAACTGATGAACGTAGAGAAGGAAGACATCAAAGGATTGCCATTAGAGATGACAAACTTCAATGGGAACGCATCAGTGATAACTCTACATTTTGATGCCTTAAGGGCATCAATTTAGGGGTATTTTCGGCCTTAAGATAGTCAAAGTGTTCTCTTTTCCCAGTTAAATTCAATGTTGTGACCTCTGAGGGTTTCTGTGCAAATTCTGTGCAAAACTAGGAAGTTTTCATAGCTGAAATGCAGCTTTTGGGAAGCTGGTGTGAAGTCCAGCTGAGAGAGGGGGTGTTTTTGTGAAAAATTGAGTGCAGAAGGGTGCCTCCTATCTGCTAAACCCAGTTTGGAGCCCCTCCAACTGTATTAGCATGCTCCCCATGCCTTAGCAAACCTTAGAATGCCTTTTAACCCATTCTTTTCACTCTTAGCAAACCCTAACCGCCTCTAGGTGTTTAATCTCCACCTTTACTTCTTCTAATCTCCACCACTCATTCTAGGGCATTCTTTTTATAGTTTTTAAACCTTATGGCGCCACCTAACTGCTAATCCTCACCATTCAACCCCTAACCATTAGATCTCAGACCTCCATTCCATCTTCTATCTCTGCCATCCATTCTAGGGTGCCACCTACCTCCTTTAATCTTCTCCTTTCAACCCTAGGCACCTCAATCTCCTCCATTCATTTATGGGCACCCGAATCTTAACCCTACATAATATTGGGCACCCTCTTCTTTTCTTCTTAGCCCTAGGATCACCCCAGAATCATCCTAACCCTCCATTAGAAACCCAAGGGCACCCATAGCTTTGCTAAAACCCAGCTGTCGCCCCCTCTTTCTCTTTATTCCCAATTGTGTCCACCCTTCTCTATAAAAAGGACCCTAGGGCCCTGTAGAAAGAGTTAGTCAATTCACTCAATTCACAAGGCTAAGGTTTCTTGAGGAGTTCAAGGGTTGTCGAAGGGGAGGATGCCTAGTTCTTGTCAAGAGGGGTTCCTGCAAGATGTTCAACCAATCTGCAACTACCGCCACTGGATCTGGTCAACCATTATTTTCTTGTTAGGAGGGGTCTCTGCAAGTTGTTCGGCCAATCTGTAGCTTCCGCCACTAGAACTGAATTTTGGATCACTTTTATTTATTTATTTTGTTAATTTCAATACTCTGTTAATTTCTGAATTTTAGTTATTGCCTTGTTTAATTCTGAACCTTTAATTTCAGTATTAATAAATTTTATTTTCTGATTTTCTACAATTCCCAATTCCATTTTGTTTTTATTTGTCCGAAACAAAGATAATTAATAATTTTTCCCTCACTTCTCCGTGGGTTTGACCCCTTCCTCACCACATACTACGTTGTTTAAGGTTATGTAAGGATTGGAAAAATTATAAATCTCTAAACTGGTGTTCCGAAGTGATTAACGACACTTCCGGACACATCAATCAGTGACCAAGGGGTCCATTGAACTGCAAATAGTGATTGGCCTGTTCAGCATCACACAGGAGTCCTAGGTGATCCCAGGGAGGACCTCTTACCATGCCCTCTTGGGATGCTCGGTAATACATGCCCTGGCCCTCGTCCCTTCAATATACCACCAGTGCATCAAAGCCAAACATTGGGGATGATCAATTAGGATCCTAGCCACCAGGGCCCCCTTCAGTAAGATAGAAACACACCTACAAGATGCTATCTACTTCACAGAGCTAGTAGACGAAGGGGAGACAAAAATAGAAAAGGTCAAGGGGACGAAGCTACCAAACCCCATGGAGAACAAGCCTGCGGAGACCACTGAACGAAAGGAAAGAAGAACATGTGTACGAGTGACGGGGAGCGATGGAAAGGACTACAAACCACTTGCATCAAAGAAGACCATCCTCGAGGTATGACTTTATAAATTATAATTTATCTTGTCTGCTAAAAAAATGAAAGGTGACCTTATCGCAATTTGTAAACCGATGCCACATATTTTCTTTCAAAAATCCATCCCTGATGTATAATCCTTTTTAGTTTACTTTCGATTTCTGATTACTTGAAAGATCATCCTCCAAGAAAGCACATTATGAACTGCAATTCCTTCCAAACATGTTTGTACATGTTATCTCTTTTCTACAAAAAAGTCATCATAATCATCTTACAAAAAACTCTAAGTAATGTTTCAACCAGCATTATTTCATTGCACCATCCTCATCAACCGATGTCATTGCAGTAATGCCATCGGACAATAAACCAGCCACCGAGAATGACACAAAGGTACGGCATTCAATCACAATTACACCAGACAGAAAACTCAATATCTATATATATATATATATATATATATATATATGAGAAAGAATAATAACACGAGCAATGATAGGAGTTGATAGACATTTTAGAATACAACGATGAAGTCAGAGCACCTCCCTAGTGCATGACGGATTCCGTTGACACCTCGAAGAACTGTTAGAGGAAGTCAACTTAGAGGCCGCCAGAACAGAGAAAAGACCGCTATACATATTGGCTAAACTAGCAGTTGAGGACAAAGAAAAACTTATCACACTATTGAAAGTTAAGGGCCATACATTGCCCATTGATACTACACTGAGGAGGAGGCCCTTGCGATGCTTGGCTGGTGACGAGATCGAAGAAATCCATGGTGAAAGAATCCACAAACCTGCTAACAGTCTCCACCCAATCATCACACCTAGAACATTCCACACTTGGGGGTAGACCTCAGGCAAGATACACCCCTCTTCCAGAGGGTACTACTTCATGATAGTGGTCACAAACTATTTCACCAAGTGGGCAGAGGCCATACCCTTGCAAAGAATCTGCACAGAAAACATAGCCAATTTCATAAGACATAACATAGTCCACAGATTCAGAGTAGTTCTATATTTCTTTAATTCCATCATTGCATGTATTTCTTTCAGGAATAAAAAGTGTTTCAGTGTCTCCGCTTTCTTTTACAGTTCTAGTTGCAATAATACCTTAATGATTTGAATGCTATAATCTGTGTGCCAACTTAATATGTTTTTTTTTTTTCATACTTGCTTACACCTCCTAGCAGCCCCTGGATTGCAAGCAATCCCTGACAACCCTGGGAAGGCTCTAGCAACCCCAAGCGTGACCTCATTGCTCGAAAACCTCAGTAAGGCCCTAGCAACTCCAGGCGCAATCATTCCCTGGCAACCCTAGGTGCAATCTCATTCCTCAGCAACCTCGGGGAGGCCCTAACAACCCAAGAAGCATTCATTCCTTGGAAACCCTAGGAAGGCTTTGGCAACACCAGGTGCGATCTCATTCCCCAGCAACCCCCGGAAGTGCCTGGCAACCCCAAGTGTATTCATTCCCTAGCAACCACAGGAAGGCCTTGGCAACCTAAAGTGCATTCATTCCCTGGCAACCCTAGGAAGGCCTTGGCAACCCCAGGCACATTCATTCCCTATTAACCCTAAGAAGGCCCTGGCAACCCTAGCCATGATTTTATCCCCCAAAACCCCCAGGAATGCCCTCGTAACCCCTGGTGCATTAATTCCCTAGCAACCCTAGGAAGGCCCCGACAACCCCAGGTGCATTCATCTTCTGGCAGCCCTGGGAAAGCCCTAGCAGCCCCAGGCATGCTCATGTCACCTGGCATCCCTAGGTTTTCACTTATATCACCTAGTAACCCCAGGCTTGCACTCATACCACATGGTAACCCTAGGCACACCCACACCTCCAAGCAACCCTTGGGAGGCTTTGTCGATATCAGCTATAATCCCTAGCCAATTTATAAATGCAGACACTTCGCTAAGAGAACAACACTAAGTTTGGTTGTTGATATCTCACTTCCATAGGAAGGCTTAGATAGCCCTCTCATGTGATGGCCAAAACTTTACCACAAAGGCAACATGGTTGCGAAGAGACTCTGACTTATGCCAATTATTTATGCTATGACTGACCTCAACTATATAGGCCGTGAAGGGTCTCCGTCGTCCTCACACACAACCACCCTCAATCCTGGCATCGGAGGCAGAGTAGCAACGTAGCTCAACCTTTTTCTTTCAAATATGAACCTTAATACTCACCTTACAACAGACTATGTATTGGTCTCTCACACTTGATAATGTTGTGATGTCGGGACAACCCCTCCCTATGAACACGTTAAATATCTTGTGATTTTATGTTGCCTTATCGCACATGATAATACTTCATGCGATGGAGTAACACCGCTTGAGCTGCGATAAAGTTTATTATGCCAGTACTAATATTAGCAAAGCACTCTCGTTTGCAACCCTCAGCGACTCGCACTGAGCCTCCAAGGAAACACGCGGTATCGCTTTTATTTATGTGTGATTAGTGACTGATTATGGACATAATGGTACCTAATTACGATTAATCTCCATAGTACTCCAAGGTACTTATTTTCAACAGCAGGCACAAAATGCGTAATTTCGGACAATTTGGCTACCATTTGACATTCGCACTGAAATGGATTACGACAAAGTCCCACAAACAACATGACCTTCAAAGGAAAATTGCACCACAAAAAGCTTAGACTATTTCTCATATGCGGTAAAGTCTTATGCGGCAAAGTTTTATTTGCAATAAAGTATCTCTCCGGTAAGTCGTAACAAAGTTTTATTTGCAATAAAGTATCTCTCCGACAAAGATTCACATCCTTCATCGAACGAAAGAGTACAAATTGTAATACATTTAAACCAGCCTTCCAAAATGCATGAGCCAACGCCACGACCCGGCACTCGATGTGGGACATTTCAAAACCCATTGCAACAAAGGTGTTGCATGGCTCAAGCCAACAGGCAAAGTTAGACCAGGAAAGTTCTTCAGCATAAGTGTTCATTATAAAATCCATCCCGGTGGCAACGGTGTTCAATGCAGGCCCGACAACCATTGGATGAAAATTTGCCGAAGGGATCCACCCGTGTCGTACAACTATTGTGTCAAAACTAGCCACTGAGCCAGAAACGGAGTACTTCTCAACCTCGCGGCAACCCTGAGCTTCCACAGGTTTCTCAGTTTGATAACCCAAAGGATGGATATTATGCTAATCGCAATACTCCCTCAACTCTTGATAAATCTGGGCTAATTCCTCCTCATGATGGAAAGATAATCCTAGGTTCCATGTCCCCGTCCCTTGACTAAGTCTCCAAGCTCCTAGAGACACCACCTTCCCCAACTGGGGCCTTCAGCTCAACAGAAGCGTCAACCTCTGGTGCCAAGGGAACATCATTTCCACTAGCTGTAGGTGGGACTGAAACCTCCTCGTGATGCACCGCAGCTTCAGAATTAACATGAATCCCCTCTCCTTGTTCCGAATCATCAGGAATAGCATCATCAGTGCTAACATCCTCGGGGACCTCAGGTGTCGCACAAGGGAGTTGCGATGATTTGAGCTCCTCCACTAGTCGCCTAATAAGAGGCATGATAGAAATGGTGGCAGGGATCGTACCAAATGGACCCTGCGCGTAAGCAACACAAAACAATCAGCAATGTAAAACGTGATGAGACACCATCCTAATGCAAAACTAACAAATAGATACCATTTCAACCTTAACGGAGGCCTCTGATGTCTCCGAGTCTGGGTGAGCCTCGTCAGTTTCCACGTGCTTCGGCATGAAAGACTGCAAACAGTTCAGCGAAACACCTTGGTAAACCTGAAAGAGTAACAACGACAACCAAAAGAGAGAAAACAGTGTTAAATGATAAAACAAACACACTAGGCCAACACACCCAGGAGGAGCTACTAGAACCTCCGTGTCTAGCTGAACTCCACCACTCTCCATAGGCTACAAGCACGACAAGCAAATAGTACTAATTCAGTTTAGCAGCAAAAACACAAATCCGAAAGGAAAACAGAAAGCAACTGCAGGAGTGACATACTGAAGCACTATTTGTAGGACCTCACTTCGGGCGAGGGGAAACTTGCTCTTCATTCGCCCGCTCGAGAATTGGACGATGATACGCCCTGGAGAGGGCACCACAAGTGGCAAGTCCACCGGCTCCATGACCGGGTAGTCTTTTCCACAGGGGGTGATGCTTAAGACTCCAGAGCACCCTTAGCACGACCATTCCGTGCATGCGGTGAAGTCACAGCTGAATCAACAGGCTGTAGCACATCAGCAGGCTGTTAAGAATGGGGCACCCTTGTGAATCTTGGCTTCTTCACGGGAGGAGGATGGCTACTTCCCCCTCATCCACAACAGGCAACTTCCCATCATGTTTCACTAGCACCTTCCTCGGAGAACTGGAAAAGTGAGGCTGCGTTCCCCCTGTGGTTAGCAGCGTGACCCTTAGGGGGAAGCCGGTACATGTGAAAGAATGGTAGGATCCATCTAATGGACGCCATGAAGGGGCTGGAATGGAGGGCGAATTTCAAAAAAAATTTCTTACCTTCTTCCAATTGGGAATCATATTCTCTAAATTTAGAATACATTATTCAAGGATCCTACTTGAACCATAAACAAACCAGATCTGAACCAAAAGGAAACATGAAGGATTATAATTGATTCGGAGAAATAATATCTCCCAAAGTTGGTGTTCACGCCCAAAGAAGTAACCAAGATCCGCTCCTGCTGAAGATGACACAGCTGTGGATGGAACGGAACTAGCAAGGTGCGTCCTACACACTGGATTCTTCACAAGAACCCTCTGAAAACCTTGAACACCGAATCCTTTTGTCTTTCTTGCAAGACTATTGTCAAGAACTGATTTCTTGCTGCAAAGATCCAATCTTCCAACAGGGAGTGGCGGCGACTGAAGGAGGAGAAGTCCAGGGACGAAGAGGGCAGAACTGTCTCTTCTCTCTGGAGTCTGTGAGAGATCAAATCTCAGATTGCAGGATGTGTTTCTTGCTTCCTCAAACCCCCAGTTTGAAATCTGATATTTCTACTAGGGTTTTCTCCTCTTTCTTATTGATTAAGAAACCTCCCAATATTTTTGGGAGTTATCCCAATCCAAATCAGTATTTGGATAGAGGTTAATCTTAATTCTATCTGCAGATTAAGTTAGTTAACTCCTGATCTTATCAGGAGGTTACCAGATTCAAATCTAATTTGAATTTGGTCTCTTAGAGTGGATAAGGTCAAAGACCCAATCCTTTTACTAACACTAATCTCAGATTCGCCCCATGAACTGGTGATCATATCAGCCCAGTTCGAAATGGGCTTTTGGCCCATTAAGTGTTCAATGTTTAACCAGTTTCCAACCTGCTGCCCAGTTGGGCTTCTTTGTATGACGTGGGACCCAATCATTGATCTACACACCAGTCACATGGGTTCGGCCCAGCCGAATTCACTGAAAGACTCAGTGACCCCCTTGAGCCCATCACATGGACCCTATGGGCCCAACACTTACATTAAGTGGTCCTTGGGCCAAGCCATCTTATAGAAACCCAGGGATTGTGGGCAGGTGCAAGATTAGCCCATCAGGCATTATCCTAAATGGTCTTACACTTAACCTCTCAGCCCTTAATGATCAAGCACTGCTCGACAAGAGAAGACCTCTCTCTCGGCTGCAAGGAACAGTGCCGCACTCTCCACTCACATGGATCCCGGGAATTAAAACCTTTTGCAAATATTTTGAAATCGTACATATATATATATATATATATATATATGTATATATATATATATATATTAACTTTGCAAAGCAAAATTCCAACGATTGAAATCAACTGCCAGCAGTTTGGTTTCCATCAGAGAGAGTGCATTCCCGATCATTACCATTGTCCGACAAAGGGGCTGATCCTGTCACTATGACCACTCACTCAGATGAATTCTCAGACTACCCCAACATGTCCAGGTTTTGACCCCCACTAAGGATCTCACTGATTGACACATCAAAGACAGTCCGATCCGACACCTAGTGATGTGTCATAATCGAGTCTATGGGTCAGGTGTAACTTTCCAGTTTTGCCCATCTGTCTCCAAGGTCTAGGGCAATATTGAAAATCTAGTCCGGTTCAAGGGTTCAAGCAATCCCATACTGCATGTGCCTTGGGTCTTACCCTGATGGCCGAAACAAGCCATCCCAACACTTGGTGGCACATCAGTATCAGCTTTGGCAGGATAAATCTCCCCAGACTTATCCAATGGTTGTGAATGAACATTTAAAACTAACACAAATTTCTATAAGTGTCCAGTTTTAGGGTCTTACACAGAATTATACCAAACAACATGAATTAAACATGCACTTTAATTTATTTTCACTAAATAACAAAAGTACATCAAATCCGATTGAAGCTAAGGGCATACAAGACTGTCTAACAACATGATGAAGATGGGGGATCATTCACAATAACTCTTGGATGCCCCCAAACAATGCACAAAGATATGAAAGACGAAGGGACTTACAACCCTACACCCTTCCATAACTAGCTATTGGGAACCGCACACACCCAGGGAAGGCAAGCCTGTGGTGCTACACCCAGAATACATCCTCCCTACTAGACCTTAGGAATTGAGCACCCATGTCATCATAACCAAACTTCCGTAGCACTCAGTCTGGGCGGTATACAGAGAGTTGCGCTTCACCTGTGCGATCAAGATATGGCGATAACACCAGCCCAGGTGACCAGTCGCGCCACAACCGCAGTGGCACTCTTCACGTCAACCGCACATTGATTGTCACCCCCTTTTGGAATAGGCACACCAATATAGAACGACATGGTGTAGTACCATCCGGCCGTATGGCTTTGACACAAATCCGTCGAGAGAAGGCAACTTCACACTGATCTTGCTCATCTTAAATTGTTTATGCTTATTGGCTTGGAACCAACGCTTCCCCCTACACACTTCTAAAACCTTCTCCACCCTGCCACCGTCAAGAGTAGCAACATGGACACGAAGAGGAGACAGACGCCGCGGCGTAACAGACTTCAAACCATTCACAAAGAAACATCCAAAGGAATGGAATAAAGACAACTTATGCGCCTCCTACAACTGGGGTCATTGAGTTATTGAATGGTGTCATCTAGTTGTTCGTACAAGTAGCTAAGAAATAGAGACACCAATGGAAGTTGATGGTCGCTGGCAGCAAGGACAACTAGGGAATCAATACGGTGCGGATACCATAATCAGGGATCCCCGGGAACAAGAAACATGATGCCACATACATAATATAGGCTGCAAGATGACACCGTGTGCTAGCACCCTGCACCATGATGTCCCTCTTGCCATGAGACTCAAGCTAGTACTCTAACCACTGGTCTAACAGTGTAGGTGTGGTAATATCAGTGACCCAGCAAATGACCAACATACTTAACACCCTTCCGACCCATGAGATTTGTGTAACAATCCACGAATCTGAGAAGCCTAGAATCCTGTAACATTCGATAATACATGGGGTTCTCAAGAATGTATTGCGTCCAGGTGGTATAACTGTTATGGGATTTCAAACTATCAGTTTGGGGTTCCTGACACTTATACACATTACCCCTGGACACCAGCATGGGAAGCCAGAAACCCCTCCCACCATCGACCGCTAGGGCCACCTCTCTCTCCACTAACAACTCAGTAGTATTGACTTCCCTAATGAAGTCAGCAAAAAGACGGTCTAATTTTCCCTGACGAGCAGCCATGAGGGGCAAGAAACAAATGAAGAACAAAGAAATGGGAGCCAAGGAAAATAACTGAAAAGGGGTTTTGTGGAGCAACCTATGGCACAAGGAACTCTACAAAGACAATAACAAGAGGTAAAGGGAGAGCCGATGCGGTTCCCCTACCATGTTATTATAGAGATTTTCCCACACGTGCGAAACATTGAACGATGCTAGAGAAGATGAACAGATGCCAATACAAGACCCAAAATGATTTTTAGCGGAAAAGTAACCCAAGTCATTTACATAAACACCCTTTAAAAGGTGGGATAAGTGAAGGGATGAGAGATCCATCATATGGATAGCCGAACACTATAGGTAGGTTGGGCGAAATTTCAAAAATTTTTCTCTCTCTCATGTGGGAATCACATTCCCTATTTTAGAAAACTACATTTTCAATGATCAATCTTGAACCCTAAACCATACCAGATTTGAAATGAAAAGGTAGGAGAGGGATATACCTGATACAGAGTAGTAGTAATTCCCAATGAAGGTGTTCACACCCAAGGAGATCACCAAAGATTGCTCCCATTGAAGATGACACAACGTAGGGTGGAGCAGAATCAACAAGGTGGTTCTTCAGCAAGAACCTGATTCTTCACCAAGAATCTGATGGAGGGCGAGTGAACACGACTTCAGATAAGTTTTTTCCAAAAACTGATATCAGGAACCTTTCTTGATCGCTCCTATAGTTGGAGATTGAACTGGCTATGGCGGCAGCAATAGGAGAAGACAAGAGCAGAAGATGGCGTCAGTCCAACTACAGTTGTCTTCTCTCTTGTATCAGTAATCTAATTGGGTGAATTGGGGTTTGCCCTCCTCCTCTATTTATAGCCTTAAAGAGAGGTTCTCCTAATCCCATTAGGAGTTTCCTAATCTAAATAATTTATTTGGATCTGGACTCTCTTTAAGAGATAAGGATAATCCCTTATCTTATTTGCAGATAAAGATCAGCCCTCCTAATCTAATTAGGAGTTTCCTGATCCAAATCTCTATTTGGATTTGGACTCTCTGAGTGGATAGGGACAATCCCTTATCCTATCTACTGATCTAAATCCCAGAACCGCCCCTCTTTAATTAATCATATTAAACCAGTTTGAATTGGGCTTTAGGCCCATTAAGTCCATGTGCTCACTTTTCCTCCAAACTGCTGCCTAGTTGGGTATCATTGTATGGCGTGGGACCCAAACATTGATCTACACATCAGGCACATGGATTCAGCCCAGCCTCTGCTACAAGGCCTGGTCGAATTCACTGTAGGAGACAGTGAACCCCTGAGTCCATCACCATGGGCTCTTAATGGGCCCAACATTTACACTAAATGGTCCCTGGGTCAAGCCACCTTATAAAAACTCAAGGAACGTGGGCAGATGCAAGATTAGCCCATCAGGTATTACCTTCAATGGTCTTACACTTAACCTCTCAACCCATAATGATCAAACACTGCCCGACAAGAGAGGACCTCTCCCTCGGCTGCAAGGAACAGTGTTGCACTCTCTACTCACATGGATAACGGGAATTAAAACCTTTTGTAAACATTTTGAAACCATAATATATATATGTATATCTCTATATAAATATATTTTGCAAAACAAATTTCAACGGTTGAAATCGGTTGCCGGTAGCTTTGATTTCTATCAGAGAGAGTGCATCCCCGATCATTCACTTTGTCTGACAAAGGGGCTGATCCTGTCACTATGATTACCCACTCAGATGAATTCTTGGATTGTCCCAACATGCCCAGGTTTTGATCCCCTCTAAGGATCTCACTAATTGGCATATCAAAGATAGCCCAACCCAACATCTAGTGCAGTATCATAATCTAGTCTAGGGGTCAGGTGTAACATTCCAGTTTTTCCCATCTATCTCCAAGGTCCAGGGCAATACTAGAATTATGGCCTAGTTCAGGGTTTCAAGAAATCTCACATTGCATGTTCCTCAGGTCTCACCCTGGCAGCTGAGACAATTCACCCCAACCAACTTGGCGGCACATCAGTGTCAGTCTTGGTAGGATAAATCTCCCCAGATCTATCCAACGACTGTGAAGATTCTAAACTAACACGAGTCTCATATGTGTCCAGTTTAAGGGTATTACACAGAAACACACCATAATAACATGAACCAAATATGTATTTTATTCATTTACATTAAATGTCATAATATACATAATTCTGATTGGTCTAAGGGCATACACTATCTAACAACTCTCACTTGCACTTAGGTCTAATCTAGTATAAGCCGGAGTCCCAGACTTTCCACGTGTTTCTCAAACACTTTGTGTCAGTGGCTTAGTCAATGGGTCTGCCACATTTTCCACTGAAGCTACCTTTTAACATCAATCTCCTGTAGATCCAGTGTTGTCATACAACAGTGGAATGGGTGATGTGCTGAATTCCAAATTACAAAATGAACACTTTCATTCATAAGGCAACCTCACTTGTGACAATGTATTCGGCTTTGGTTGTGGAATTGACCGTGGACCCCTATTTGCTGCTTGTCCAGCAAACAACACATGATCCTATCGTGAAGATATAACCAGATGTAGATTTTCTATCATCTGAATCTGATTGGAAGTTGGCATCAGTATATCCCTGGATCTATAGTGAACTACCATCGAATATCAAACAAAACTCCTTTGTCATTCGAAGGTATTTGAGTATGTTTTTCACAACAAACCATTGCTCCTGCCCTGGGTTGGCCTGGAATCTGCTTACTACACTCACTACTTGAGTGATGTCAGGACGAGTGCACAACATGGCATACATGATACTCCGCACGGCTGAGGCATAGGGAACGTCCTTCATGCCATCAATCTCCTCGGGAGTCTTGGGAGACATACCCTTGGAGAGAGTGACTCCATGCCTGAAAGAAACATTTCCTTTCTTAGAATTCTCCATGCTGTATCTCCTGACTATCTTGTCAATGTAACCTGATGCGTGCACAATTTACATATAAATTCTGGTGTTTATGCAAGGTTTTGATGTTGATTTGTGTGAATTCTTACCCCAATTTAGCTTGATTTTAGGAAATTATTAAAGGGGACAAGTCTAGGGGAAAAAGAACATAAAACCATGCTAAAAGAGGCCAAATTGGAGCTAATACAGCTCAGTTGGGAGCAAGGCCCAGCCAAAAGGTCAAAGGAGAACTACTCGGCCCTTAAAGACCATACAATACTCTTTGGGAGAGCACAAAGAGGCCCATTTGCAGCTCAAGAGCAGCCCAAATTGCAGGTCAAGAACAGCCCAAATTATAGCTCAAGAACAGCCCAAATTGTAGCTCAAGAGCAGCCCAAAGTGCAGCCTAGAGAGGCTAGGGAAGGCAGATTCTAGAGAGTTCAAGGGAGTTAAGGGCGGCAACTTCTAGAAGGTTCAAGAGACTAAAGGTGCCAAACTTTCTAGAGGAGAGAACTTTCTAGATGGGAGAACTTTCTAAATGAGAGAAAGGGGCTGAAGATAAGGTTATAAAAGGAGAAGAGAGCTGAAGGAAAAGGGGTCACAAACCTTTTGGGCGAATTCCTTTTGGGGAAGAGAAAGATTGGTGCAAGAGAGGAGAAGAGAGGAGAAGATTCAAGAATAGTCAAGAGAAGAAGAAGCTGATTTCGAATTTGGAGAAGAAGCCATTGAAGGAGATCAATCTATGTTGTCTTCTTCCTTGATTTCTACACAAGTGGTAATCGAATTCAGATAGGGATTTCATGTTTATTTTCTTTATTAATTCAATCTTTCTTGCTGTAATTGAATGATGTTTCATGTAAATTCAGATTTGATGTTTCTTGATTAGAAATTCAATTGTAGAACTGTTAGCCGAGCTACTATCTTGTAATCTCAGATCTGAAATTTCAGTTCACGCAATTGTGATATCCGAACTGCTATTCTGTAATCTCAGATCTATAATTTCAGATCATAAACTTGTAAGGTCTGAATTGCTATTTTGTAATCTTAGATCTATAATTTCAGATCATGAAATTGTAATATCTGAATTGCTTGAGAGAGAATTCAGGTAACTTTAACTCAGTTTGGCCGATTTGTTAATCAAGAACCGAATTGAGGGCAATGTTAGAGTGCTTGAGAAAGACTCTAAGATTTCATATCTGCTAATCAATAATCGAATTGAGGACAAGGTTAGAGATAAATTGCACAATTCGGTTGGTGATCATTCAAATCTGAAATGATGCCCTAGAATTTATAGATCTTAATGCATGCATGGGGATTAGATTCTTGCTAGAGATAGAAGAATCATCACTCATGCATAGAATGAACATGCACTTGGGAGACATTGTTCATTGCCTTGGGGTTTCATCAAACCAAGGCTGAATCCTAATCTAATCAAATGACCTAGAGATCTAATTGCTGAATCAATTTTATGCATAGTTAGCTTGTCTTCTCAATTTGCTTGCAAGGTGTTTGATCAAATTTGTTAGAGCTAGGTTTGTAGTTAGGATTTCAGATTTAAAGTAGATTTAAATTTTGGCTAATCAAATAAGAGTTGGCTAATGTATTACTAGTAGTTGCTACATAAGTCCTTGTGAGAACAATACTCTATTCATCACTCTATTACTTGTGCGGTTAGTGCACTTGATAGTGTAAGAAAATACGCATCAAGTTTTTAGCGCTGTTGTTGGAGACTTATTGCAGCAATATTAGGAAATATTAGCCACTGTTAATCTGATTTCTAATTCTGCATATTAGGATTCAGATCTGTGTTTTGTAGCCTCTATTGCTGATATAGATAGTTCTCTTTCTATTGCTGATTTGCTTTATCTTTGATTTCTGTTTTAGTCTTAATAGTGTAGCTGCATTTTAGTTCTGTTTATTTTATAAAAAGAATGTGGTTTAGATCTATATACATTAACTTTCATTGCTGAAATTATAATTCAGATCTGAACATACAAAAAAAAAGTTATAGCTATTCTAATTTAGTAGTATAGCTAATAGAGGTAGTTCTAGTTTTATACATTATAGTTCAGATCTGCACACACTAACCTACTATTTTAGGTAATCTCTTTCTTGTTGAATGTTTCTAGTCCTATACTAGGTAATCTGATTTTTATTTCTGTTGTATGATAGGTTCAGATTTGTATATGGAATAACTTCCCTTGCTGATATGAGTAGTTTTCTTGCCTAGTGTTAATGCCTCTTTCTCAGTTTGTTGTTCTAGTTTCAGTAGTGTAGCTAGTTTTAGTAGTTCAGATTTTTTTTTCTCTCCTTGCTGAATGCATCTAGCTTAGGTTGTTGTTCTTCTTTTTGTAGAATGTAGCTTCTTGAGTCTATAGGTTATTTTGCTGATTTGGTATATTTCAGATTTGTGTTTTGTAGGAAGAACTCTATAGCTTGCTGTTATAGTTTTCATTTATGATTTGATAGATTTCTGGCTTGAGAGATTTCTGATTTGTAGTAGGATTCAGATCTGTATATAGTAATCTTCATTAGTTGTATTAGTAGTTTTCTTCCTTATTGCTGATTTGCTTAGTTTTTGGTTGTTGTTCTTGGTAGTGTAGCTGAATTTTAGTTATGTATATATTAAAAAACAATGGTGTAGTTCCGATCTGTATACATTAACTTTCATTTCTGAAATCAAAATTCAGATCTGTGCACACATGAAAAAAATTTAGCTGATTCTTGTTTTTGATAGAGTGTAGTTTCTTGATGCTATAAGTGACTTTTCTGATTTGATAGAATTCAGATCTGTATTTTGTAGGAAGAACTCAATGGGTTGCTGTTATAGATTTCAGATCTGAGTTGATAGATTGCTGATTTGATAGAATTCTTTAGGTTGCTTGTCTTGTTAGTCCTGTTAGTCGTGATAGAAGTAGTTTTATTTCCTATTGCTAAATTGCTTAGTCTTAGGTTGCTGTTCTAGTCTTGGTAGTGTAGTTGATTTTCAGATTTGATAGGTTACTTCTCAGATTGCAATCTTGTACATTTTTTAGCCGACTGATTGTTCTTTTTCTTAAGGTTTTCTTTTTAGGTAACATTCAGATTTCTTTATTCTAAGGATTCAGTTTTGTATAGAGTAACCTCCATTATTGATATCAGTAGTTTCTTTCCTATTGCTGTTCTAGTCTAGGTTTCTGTTTTAGTTTCAGTAGTGCAACTGATTTTTAGTTCTGTATCTTCTATAAAAATCTTATAGTTCAGATCTGTGTGCATTGAACTTCATTGCTGAAATCAGAAATCATAAATCTTTAGGCTATTGTTCTTGTTTCGGCAGTGTGCAGTCTTCTTGATTTGAGAGGGTACTTCTCTGATTTCAACCATGTATATCAGATTTCAGATCTGTCTATATTCAGCTTGCTGATTGTTCTTATGCTTGAAGCTTTTCTTTTTAAATATAGCATTCAGCCTTGCAAATTGCTGCTATATTAGTGTTTAACAGTCCCTATTTCTTAGGATTGCTATTTGTTTGATAGATTGCTTTCTTTGATTAGTGTACTTTAGTTTCTTTAGTACCTTGACAGAAGCATGGCAGCAACCAACTATCAATGGCATTCCGAAAGAGCACAAGTTAGAAGGCAGCAAGGTCTTCACAATGTGACACCTATACAACTCTATCTGTGCAAATAGGTGCAATTAGAAACAAAATAGATGAGATGCAAATGGCAGTCATGCATATGCAGTCCATGACTTGTGATTGGTGTGGGGGAGGCCATATCAGCACTACATGCCATGTTGGCAATCAGTTTATGCAGCCTCCAGAACAGGTAGGCTTTGTTGCCCACTTTCCAAGGCGACAATACAGTCAATACCCTTATGCCTTTAACCCCAGATAGGGGGGATACCCGAATCAGTCATGGCCAAATCAGCATGTGCCTTAGCCTTTCCCCCAAAACTTCCATCAGCCGGAATAGGAATCTAACCTAGAGGAGTTGATGACCAATTTTATAGCTAGTGCTAAAACTAGATTTCAAAATAACGAAGCAGCAATAAAGAACTTGGAGAAGCAAGTCGGGCAGTTGGCACAATTGATTTCGACAAGCATACTGGGCACTCTACCAGGGAGTACTGAAGTGAAGGAGAAGGCAATGGCTAAAAACAATGTTAGAGGGTTGGCCAACACCCTTGAGCTTGGCATACAAGAGGGAGGAGCTGCAAGGGAAGAGAATGAAGAGATTCAAGGCATGGCAACATACCTTGAACATTGTCCTCAATGTTCCTAGTGTTAGGGAGCAACAATAAATCCAGCAATGAAGGTAATTGGATGAAGAGCATTATCAATCAATGTTCATCTTAAGATAATTATCTTCATGCAATTACCTTCATTGCTGGATTTATTGTTGCTCCCTAACACTAGGAACATTGAGGACAATGTTCATCTTAAGTGTGGGGGAGTTAGGCTGGGGCTATGCACCTCAATCATCTCAGCACATACATGCATGCATTGACAGGCCAAATAAACTGAAAATCCCATTAAGATCATTGTTGTTTATTAGGTGAATTCAAAGATGGAATACAATGAGTTGAAGGAGACCACTGTATGTATGAGTTTTTATTCTTGTGAATGATCTAACTTAGCACAATGCATGAGGTTAAGGGAGCTGAATATGACTTTCATCATAACCAGCCCTAACTACCTTCATGTGTATTATGCACTTGATTGAGTTATTAATTGTCATTCGAGCTAGTCGCATCTGAACTGTTAATGCATGAGATTTAACAACTACAAAATAATTGACTCCGCTATTCTGAGTTGAATAGTAAAACTAGCAACTTGGAATATGAGTATTGTTATCTGCCTCAAGTCTATGACCAGTGTAAGATGGAGTATAAAATGCACTCACACCACAAAGAAAAAAAAGCATGAGGTGGAGCATAAAATGCATTCACACCCAAAGAAAAAAAAAGAAGAAGAAGAAAGAAGGAAATACCCCATGTGAAATGGAGCATAAAATGCACTCACACCAAAAGATAAAAAAAGAAGAAGAAGAAAGATGGAAATACCCCGTGTGAGATGGAGCATAAAATGCACTCATACTAAAAAAATAGGGGAAAGAAAAGAAAATAATTCAGTGATGGCTGAGGTTCAAAGGAACAAAATGCGGTTGAACACTCAATGAGTGCAGTGATAGATTTGAGACCAAGCTCAAAGTGATAGTTAATTTTGGCAGTCAAGGAGCTGATCTACATGTTGAATTGGAGTGAAAGTTGAAACTTGAAGAATCTCATATTCTCCCCTTCCTTCTCTCTTATGTATGTGATAAGAATGGTAGTTCATAGGAATGGAGCAGAATACTTACACAAGTTTCCCAACCACTCAATGCATTCTCCTCCTAAAAATTCATACTGTAAATGGTGAAAATAACGGGGGGATGATCTGTTTATGGCTGATGTCTTTGCTTGAGGACAAGCAAAAGCTTAAGTGTGGGGGTGTTTGATGGGTGCATAATTTACACATAAATTCTGGTGTTTATGCAAGATTTTGATGCTGATTTGTGTGAATTCTTACCCCAATTTAGCTTGATTTCAGGAAATTATCAAAGGGGACAAGTCTAGGGGAAAAGGATATAAAACCATGCTAAAAGAGGCTAAATTGGAGGTAATACAGCCCAGCTAGGAGCAAAGCCCAACCGAAAGGTCAAAGAAGAACTACTCAGCCCTTAAAGACCATACAACACTCTTTGGGAGAGCCCAAAGAGAGAGCCCAACCGAAGCCTTCCAAGGATCCTATTCGGCCCAACAAGAAGGAGGCCCAAATTGTAGCTCAAGAGTAGCCCAAAGTGCAGCCAAGAGAGGCTAGGGGCGGCAGCTTCTAGAGAGTTCAAGAGAGCTAAGGGCAGCAACTTCTAGAAGGTTCAAGAGGCTAAAGGCACCAAACTTTCTAGAGGAGAGAACTTTCTAGATGAGAGAAAGGGGCTGAAGAGAAGGTTATAAAAGGATAAGAGACCTAAAGGAAATGGGGTCAAAAACCTTTTGGGTGAATTCCTTTTGGGGAAGAAAAAGATAGGCGCAAGAGAGGAGAAGAGAGGAGAAGATTCAAGAATAGTCAAGAGAAGAAGAAGCTGATTTTGAATTTGGAGAAGAAGCCATTGAAGGAGATCAATCTAGGTTGTCTTCTTCCTTGATTTCTATACAAGTGGTAATCAAATTCAGCTAGGGCTTTCATGTTTATTTTCTTCATTAATTTAATCTTTCTTTTGTAATTGAATGATGTTTCATGTAAATTCAGATCTATAATTAGTTCTCTAGGGTTATTCAAATGAATTAGATTCAATTTTGATGTTTCTTGATTAGAAATTCAATTGTAGAATTGTTAGCCGAGCTGCTATCTTGTAATCTCATATCTAACATTTCAGTTCATGCAATTGTGATATCCGAACTGCTATTCTATAATTTCAGATCTATAATTTCAGATCATGAACTTGTAAGGTCTGAATTGCTATTTTGTAATCTCAGATCTGTAATTTCATATCATAAAATTGTAATATCTGAATTGTTTGAGAGAGAATTCAGGTAACTTTTACTCAGTTTGGCCGATTTGTTCCTTGAAAATCCTAGAGTGCTTGAGAAAGACTATGATTTCAGATCTTCTAATCAAGAATCGAATTTAGTGCAAGGTTAGAGATAACTTGCATAATTTAGTTGGTGATTATTAAAATCTGAAATGATGCCCTAGAATTTTTAGATCTTAATGCATGCATGGAGATTAGATTCTTGCTAGAGATAGAAGAATCATCACTCATGCATAGAATGAACATGCACTTGAGAGAGGCTGTTCATTGCCTCGGGGTTTCACCAAACCAAGGCTAAATCCTAATCTAATCGAATGACCAAGAGATCTAATTGTTGAATCAATTTTATGCATAGTTAGATTGTCTTCTCAATTTGCTTACAAGGTGTTTGATCAAATTTGTTAAAGCTATTTTTGTAGTTTGGATTTTAGATTTGAAGTAGATTTAAATTTTAGATAATCAGATAAGAGTTGTCTGATGTATTACTAGTAGTTGCTACATGAGTCCTCGTGGTAACGATACTCTATTCATCACTCTATTACTTGTGTGGCTTGTGCATTTGCTAGTGTAAGCAAATATTCATCATAAGTAGTTTGGGATAATCCTATTATCCTCTTCGATCTATCTCTATAGAGCCGAAGACCTAGTATATAGGAGGCTTCTCCAAGATCATTCATGGAGAATTGCTGTGAAAGCCACACTTACACCATAATTAACATTCCTACATCATTCCCAATGAGTAGAATGTCATCTACATACATAACCAAGAACGTAACTTTATCCCCACTAGATTTCTTGTAAACACAGGGCTCATATGGGTTTTGCTCAAAGTCAAACCTTTTGACAGTAGAGTCAAACCAGATGTTCCAACTCCTAGAAGCTTGCTTAAATTTATATGTGGATCTATTTAATTTACATACCATGTGTTCCTGATCTACAGCTATGAAACCTTGCGGTTGCTACATGTAGATATCTTCACTAAGATCTACATTCAGGAATGTAGTTTTGACATCCATTTGCCAAATCTTGTAGTCATGGTATACTGTTATAGCTAGCAGGATCCTAATGGATTTAAGCATGGCCACCGACGAAAAGGTTTCCTCATAATCGATTCCATCTTTCTGAGTGTACCCTTTCGCCACATGAAGAACCTTATAGGTCTCAACCTTACCATCGGGGCCCTTCTTCCTCTTATAGATCCATTTGCAACCAATTGCTTTTACCCCAGGGGGCAAATCTATTAGAGTCCAGACTCCCTTAATCTCCATTGAGTCCATCTCAGCTCTCATGGCATCTACCCACTTCAAGGAATCTATGTCCAACATAGCTTCTGTATAAATCACGGGATCCTCCTCACTGGTCGTAACTTCCACCAAGTAACTATCCTAGTCATAGCCGAAACGAATTGGAGGCCCGGAAACCCAGGTAGATCTTCTAGGTTGGTCGTTACTTGGAGCTTGTGGGATACCTCCCACTACCCTTGAGCTCTCCTCATCAAGAAAAACTTCCTGATGATGATTGTCCAAGATGTAATCATCTTCAAAGAAATGGGCATTTCGACTATAGAACACCTTCTGTTCTCTTGAGTCATAGAATAGGTAACCCACAGAGCCTTTGGGATAGCCTATGAATAGGCAACAAATGGTCTTGGATTCCAATTTGTCCGCACTCGTTCTTTTAACATGTGCTGGACAACTCAAATCTTCAAGTGTCTCACACTTGGTTTCTTACTGGTTCAAAGCTCATAGGGAGTCTTCGGAATAGATTTGGTTGGAACTCGGTAGCCTACGAATAGGCAACAAATGGTCTTGCATTCCAATTTGTCCGCACTCGTTCTTTTAACATGTGCTGGACAACCCCAAATCTTCAAGTGTCTCACACTTGGTTTTTTACTGGTTCAAAGCTCATAGGGAGTCTTCGGAATAGATTTGGTTGAAACTCTAATGTGTAACCCCAAAAGGATGTGGGCAACTTTGAGTGTACGAGAAGTGATTGGACCATATCCAATAAAGTCTGGTTCGTCCTCTTTGACACACTGTTTAGTTATGGTGTAGCAGGAGGAGCTAGCTGTGATACTATCCCATTGACCTTCAAGTAGTCCCTGAATTCGTCAGAGAGATACTCACCACCTCAATTCGATCGAATGGTCTTAATTTCTCTCCATAGCTGCTTCTTGACCTCTTGTCTGAACTCTTTGAACTTTTTATATGATTCGGACTTGTGTCTCATTAGGTACACATAACCATACCGAGAGTATAAGGTCAAGTGTGTTGGTTACATGTCCTAACACTCATGGGACCACATTCATCAGTATGTATAAGGTCAAGCATGCTTGTACAACTTTCAGGCTTATTAGTAAGTGGCCATTTCGTCATCTTACCCTGAAGGCAAGGATCACAGGTTGGAAGATCTTCTACAGTTAGAAAATCCAAAGGACCATCCGTTACCAACCTTGTGATACAATCTATGTTAATATGGCCAAGTCAGTAACCCCACAGACACGTGGGATTAACTGTATCATGGGTTCTTTTATTGGGGATGTCACCCGATGTAGTTTTGGTTTTGTTAGTTTCCAGAGAAGGATGGAGAACATAGAGACCATTCTCAAGTTCTCCGTATGCAAGGAATTTGTTATTTCTTTTAATAATAATCATATTACTAAAGAAAACAGAATATCCATCCACACATAGTTTTGAAACAAAAATCAAATTTCTTCTCAAATTTTGTGCATAAAGACAATCTTTTAGTACAATAGTTCATTCTCTGAAAAGTAACTCTACAGTTCATATAGCTGTAGCTGCAACACTTGCAGAATTCCCTAAGTAAAGAGTTACTTCTTTGTCACTCAGTCTTTTGCTTATCCTAAACTCCTGCAATGAGTTACACGCATGAGTTGAAGCCCCGGAGTCAATACACCAGGAAGCAGAAGTTACCAACAAATTGGTTTCTATAACACAGAATTCGAAATTACCTTATCTCTTGGATTCCAGGTACTGAGGACAGTTTCTCTTCCAGTGGTCGATCTTCTACTTCTTAGACTTAGTAGCTTTCTTCTAAGGTTTTCTCTTTTCCTTCATCTTCTTCTTGCCCAATTTTCTGGCTTCAACAAGCATGGCAATGGGCTCATCCTTCTTAATCAGTTCCTCAGCCCTCTGCAACATATTGCTGAGTTCTTAGATGCTAACATTTAGCTTGTTCATGTTGTAGTTCATGATGAACTGGTGAAGGAAGGAGGCAAAGAATTTAGGATGGCATCTACTTTGGTCACATGGTCCAGCCCGGATCCAAGAGCCTCAAGTTCATTAATATAACCCATCATCTTTAGACAATGGTCATGAGCCTGCTGGTTCTTGGACATCTGCGCGGTCATGAACTGCTTCAAGACCTTCTGCTGAGTAGAACGATTCTGCTTTTCGTACATCGTCCTTAAACTCTTCAAGATATCCTTGGACAATTCGATCTGATCGAACTGTCGCTATACCAGATTATCCAAGGAGGCTATGATGTAACAGCGGGCTAGGGAGTTTTTCTCTTCCTATTCCTGGTAGTCCCTCCTGCGGGGCTCAAAAGCCCTATCACCCGGACGTTCCGGGGTAGGATTCTTAGCTACTTTGTCCAACTTCTCTGAATTGAGGACCAACATAAGGTTACGGTACCAATCAGCATAGTTTGGGCCCTTAAGTTTGTTATCGTCCAACGGTTTAGCGAATTATTCATTTTCCATTTATGATAAAAAGCAAGCATTAGTCTACAACCTAATTTAATTCATGTTATCCACATAGATATGGCTTTTAATCTATGTTCCATTCCCATTTGTTCATCTCTGAGATTTCCCTCCTATCTCAGTGATGGAGACTGTGAATTGTGTCTCTAAAAATGTGGGAAATAACATAGGGTACATGGAGCCAACTGTTTCAGCTGCATAACTCCACCACCTTTCTGTGAAGGATCACATCCACTCATTGTATGAGCTTTCCCTTTGGCCTCTATCAGATAAGGTTCATTGCCATTTTAGGATAAAACTTTCTGTCCAGTGAGTGCTCACCCATCATATTTGTGAACGCCAAGGTACCATGAGAGAGTCTTCCATTTTAGGATAGGCCCCTCCCACATCGGTCTATGATGCCCCTATCATCTTATGAAACATTCCAACAGATCCAGTAGCGAATGGATAGCCCAATTTTGTGGTGTGTTTCCTCATTATTAAAGGACCCATCTTCATGCTAATGATGGAAGGCCTTTAGAGAGTTCATCATATGAATCTCCCTATCACATGCACTCATATTTCAGGAGGGAACAAAAGTTATGCCCTAGTTTAATTTAGGTCAAACCAAAGTATCACCCACTGACTTTCATAAAGCCGGATTTCGATGGGCCCTAAACGGCTAGGGTTCCGCACGAATCCTCTTGGAGAGGTGTGGGGCCCACCATGAAGGGAGGATCATCCAATGATCTTTAGGGACACCATGGCAATGATGTGCATTCAGCCATGGTGTGCACAAGAGCCACTATCGTATCAGCATGGGCCAAGTACTTATGGCCCATGAACATTGCACATCACAAATCCATACATCACATGTAGGGATAAAATTGATCCAATCAATTAATATCTGTAAAACCCATTATTAAAGCCCATAATAATTCATAATATTAACTAGGTATATGGGCCGAATAGCAAAAAGCAGTTCGGCCCATATAGCTTTTATGCAGTTTAATGGGCTTAAGCAGTTTTAACACATTAAAACTGGGATTTACAGTTCGGCCCATCGAACCACAGATTCGATCAACCAGTTTGGTCCAATCTGGTTTGAATGGGTCTAGGGTTTGATTTTTAATTCAAGATTTTTTTCAAGAATTGATCTGAAATTCAATTACTGATAAAAGACATTCAAGAATCAGTACTAGGGCTGTTCGCAGACCTGCTACCCTACAAAACAGAGGTTAGTTTGCAACTTGCAGTTTCTCAAACTGCAAATCGCAGATGGGCGAACCCTAATCTGCGAAAATCCTTCCTTTTGCACAATCAGCTTTGATCTTGATTGAAATAAAATAGAAAAACCCTAATTTTCTATTAATATTATATCAAATCGAATTCCTATACAATCAACTTAGAAAATAAAAAAAAATTACAAACCAAAATGTAAAAGAACTACAAAGCACAGATTTCTTGCGCCAATCAAGATTGTGATTTCCACCATATGAACAACCCATAAATCAAGATAAATATAAAGAATAGTTCTAAATATAAATCAGATTTAAAAGATTTAATTTTAGATCAATCACCCTTAATCTGGGAACCAATTTCCCATAAAATCTCTTATCTATGCAAATTGGTTCAACATTGGAACCTGGCTCTGATACCACTGAAGGGATGAGAGATCCATCATATGGATGGCCAAACCCTACAGGTAGGTTGGGCGAAATTTCAAAAATTTCTCTCTCCCATGTGTGAATCACATTCCCTATTTTAGAAAACTGCATTTTCAATGATCAATTTTGAACCCTAAACCAGACCATATTTGAAATCAAAAGGTAGGAGAGGGATATACCAGATACATAGTAGTAGTAATTTCCAATGAAGGTGTTCACACCCAAAGAGATCACCAAAGATTGCTCCCACTGAAGATGACACAACATAGGGTGGAGCAGAATCAACATGATTTCAATTGGAGACCAATTTGGGGACTGATATTGGGCGTGAACTACCGATCTAGGAGTTGCATTTCTATGGTCTCTGTATCAGGTATGATTAGTTTTAATTTGGGTTTCAAATCTGGTCAGGTTCAGTGCAAGATCAATCTCGAAATTTCATATTTGAAATCATTTGGGAATTAATTCCCGGGTTGGGTTAGAAAATTTTTAAAAATTCAACCAGCTACCAAACCTGTTTTGGCCATGTCAAATATGATTTCTAACCCTTCCAGTAGTAGCATCAGAGTAGTAGGTTCAATTCTTGAACTAAACCAAATCAGATTTGAAAGAAAGATCAAATTGGCATGAACAAGTCTAGCTGATTTGACCTTGTCAACATAATGTCTGAGAATTCGGTTCTCAAATTGGGGCCAATGATTTGCAATTTAAACATTGTATTTTATTATATTATTTAAAATGGTTCAATGGTGAATTCTTTAATTCTTAGGCTAAAAGTGTGATGGAGAACAAATTCTTTATTGGTGGCAAGTTTAAAGCACACTATGTGGTATTGATTTATTGGTTTGTAATTAATTCTTTTTATTTTCTACAAAGTATTAGGGTTTCTTCCTGATGTAATCATTAGAAATTAAGGTTTTTCCTTTTGTTTATATTGCATAACTCACCAGAGATCATAGAGAATGATGGTGAAAGATATCGATGTGGAGAGAGCATACTGATGGTTTCCAGCATTTTGTTTGGATTAAATCCGAACCATCACACAATCATCCCAAATTGTTTTATTCTGATACATGGATCATTCAATGATCTCCCTCTTGATGGGCCCTTCTCTTGTTTCCTCTCCAAAGAGGGAACCCTAGGAGAACCTTTGCCCATTTAGGGCCCAATTAAACCTAACTTTATAAAAGTTAGTAGAAGCCACTATGGTAAGTCCTAAAACCAACCAAGGAACTAATATAATTGTTCCCTCATCAATAATATAAGTGTCAGATATCATAAAATGATATCTCTAATGGCCTTCTATTATTAGCATGAAAATAGGCTAAATTATTTGGCAGAGATGCAACATAAAATTAGGTTATCTGCTTCACTGATGTAGTTAGTCGAATTGTTTCATTGGATGATTTGTTAGATAGTGTATGCCTTTAGCTCCAATCAGCATGATGTACATTATGACATTTATTGTAAACGAATATAGTACATATTTGATACATGTTATTGTGGTGTGTTTCTGTGAAATACGCTTAAACTGGACACATATGAAACTCGTGTTAGTTTAGAATCTTCATAGCCATTGGATAGATCTGGGGAGATTTATCCTGTCAAGGCTGACACTGATGTACTACCAAGTTGGTTCGGGTGGCTTGTCTCAACTGCTAGGGTGAGACTTAAGGTACATGCAGTGTGAGTTTTCTTGAAACCCTAAAGCAAACCAAAATTTCAGCATTGCCCTGGACCTTGGAGATAGATGGGCAAAACTGGAATGTTACACCTAACCCCTAGACTCGATTATGATAATATGTATTGGATTGGGCTGTCTTTGATATGCAAATTAGTGAGATCCTTAAAGGGGGTCAAAACCTAGGTATGTTGGGAAAATTTGAGAATTCATCTGAGTGGGTGATCATAGTGACAGGATCAGCCCCTTTGTCGGACAAAGTGATTGATTGGGAAAATGCACTCTCTCTAATGAAAACCTAAACTGTCGGCAGTGGATTTCAAATGTGTATGAAATTTGGTTTTGAAAAATATATTTATATAGGGATATACTTATATATATTATGGTTTCAAAATGTTTGTAAAAGGTTTTAATTCCTGGGATCCATGTGAGTAGAGAGTGCACCACTGTACCTTGCAACCAAGAGAGAGGTCCTCTCTTGTCGGGCAGTGTTTGATCATTAAGGGCTGAGTGGTTAAGTGTAAGACCATTGAGAGTTATACCTGATGGGCAAATCTTGCATCTGCCCACTGTCTTTGGGACTTCATAAGATGGCTAGACCCAATGACCATTTAGTGTAAATGTTGGGCCCATTAAGAGCCCATAGTGATGGACTCAGGTGTTCACTGTATTCAACAGCGAATTCAGCCAAGCCTTCTAATAGAGGGTAGGATCAACCCATTTGGCTGATGTGTATATCAATGTTAGAGTCCCACACCATACAAAGAGAGCCAAGTTAGTCAGTATTAAAAGGAAGTGAGCCTAAAATCTTAATGGGCCTAAAGCCCATTTCAAACTAGGTTAATTGGATTAATTAAATAGGGGCGGATCTGGGTTTGGATCAGCAGATAAGGATAAGAAGATAACTCTTATCCACTTAAAGAGTCCAGATCCAAATAAATATTTGGATCAAGGAACTCCTAATTGATTAGGAATAAGTTGATCTTGAACTACAGATAAGATAAGGGATTATCCTTATCACTTAAAGAGTTTAAATCCAAATAAAGATTTGGATCAAGAGACTCCTAATCAGATTAGGAGGATTCTCTCTTTAAGGCTATAAATAGAGAGCAGGGTGGATCTGAAAAAGGCACACAGACATTACAGAAGACAACTCAGTTTTACTGATTTTGCCTTCAGTTCTTTTTTTCCTTGCTCTTGCCCCCCTACCTTGTTCGATCTCCAATTCTTGGATATGATCAAGATTTGATCTTGATATTGTTTTTACTAAAAGAAACAATTTTGAAGCTGTGCTCACTACCTCATTCGATTCTTGCTAAAGAATCACAAGTTCTTGGTGAAGAACTACCTGTTGATCCTACCTCATCCTAAGCTGTGTCATCATCAGTAGAGGGAGGATTTGGTACACTCTTTGGGCATGAACACCTATGTTGGGAGGAGATTTTTGTGTGGATTCCATATCAGGTATATCCCTCCATAATCTTGGTTTTATATTTGGTCCGGTTTGGTTACAAGAACGAACCTTGAAAATGCAATTTTCTAAATTGGGAATAGGATTATCATATGGGGGTAAAGAAATTTTTGAAATTTCACCCAACCTTCCCGTAGAGTTCGGCCATCCACGTGATAGATCTCTCATCCCTCCGGTGGTGTCAAATCTAGGTTAAAGTCTTGAACCAATTTAGATCAGATCTGAACTTGAGAAAATGGGCAGAAAGCATTCTACCCGATTTGTGCAATTAGCGTTTTTTCTGGGAATTGGTTCCCAGATTTTGGGCGGATGATCTGGAAAATAAATCTTTATTATTCTGCCATATTTATAGAATTGTTCTATGAATGTTTCTTGAATATTTGGGCTGCACATGTGATGGAGATCGAATCTTTTTGGTGCCAAGATTGGCGCAACCTGCTATTTCTTTTCTATTCAATTTGGTCTATAAATATATATTTTTTTAAACAAATTGTATAGGAATTCAATGTGATGTAATAATTGAAAAAATTAGGTTTTTCTATTTTATTTCCATCTGAAGATTGTTGGAGTGTGCAATAGAGGAGAAGAAGATTTCATAGAAAGAACTACGATCTGTGATTTTGCAGATATCGATTCTGCAATCTGCAATTTTGTAGATATCGATTCTGCAATCTGCGATTAACTGTTCTTTGTAGGTTTGCAGGATGTCCAAGAAAATCACAGTGCAGCCCTCTGCTTCCATTTTCTTGATAATTTGATTATCTTTAATTAATTTATTTTTTATATCATTATTCTTGAATTAAATATTGAACTGGACACCAAAACTTGGGCCGATTTGTACCAGATTTGGTCCAAACTGGTTGGACCAAATTGTTGGATCAATGGGGTTGGTTTTTTCTGACCCTAATTTGATTTAGGCCAGAGGGTTGAGGGCCCACTTCAAGTTTTAATTTGGCCCACCCCTATAAAACCTAGTTTTAATGTGATAAAATTGAATCAACCCTAATTTAGCTACATGGGCCGAATTGCTTTTTGTAGTACAACCCATGTACCTAGATAATGTTATATGACAACACTATGGGCTCTGTTGAGCTAATACTGATTTAATCTAATTAATTAAGGGTATTACAGATATTTTAATTGATCAGATCAATTTGTTTCATGCATGTGATGTATGGATGTGTGATGTGCTACGTAGATGGGCCATAAGTACTTGGCCCATGATTAATTCGATAGTGGCTCTTTCACACACCATGGATGAATGCACATCATTGCCATGGTGTCCATAAGATCATTGGATGATCTCCCTATTTGATGGGCCTCACATCAGCTTCCTCCCAAGAGGAACCGTGCGGAACCCTAGCCGTTTAGGGCTCATTTAAATCTAGCTTTGAGAAAGCGAGTGGGAGCCACTTTGGTTCATATTATGAACTATAAGTGCATGTGATAGGGAGATTCATATGATGAACTCTCTAAAGGCCTTCCATCATTAGCATGAAGATGGGTCATTCAGTAATGAGGAGATGCACCATAAAATTGGTCTATCCGTTTGCTACTGGATCTGTTGAATTATTTTATATGATGATAGGGGTGTCATAGACCGATGTGGGATGGGCCTATCCTAAAATGAAGACTCTCTCATGGTACCATGGCATTCACGAATATGATGGTTAAGCACTTTCTGGACAAAAAGGTTTAACCTAAAATGGCAATGGACCTTGTTTGACAGAGGCCAAAGGGAAAGCTCATGAGATGAGTGAATGTGATCCTTTACAGAAGGTGGTGGGGTTATGCAGCTGAAACTATTGGACGATAATAAGCTTAAGGGCCCAAATTATGCTAACTGATATCATAACCTTGTGTTGGTTCTGACATTTGAGAAATTGGACAAAGTTGCTAAGAACCCTACTCTGGATCGTCTGAGTGATAGGGCTTCTGAGGCCCGCATGAGGGAATATTAAGAATGGGAAGAGAAAAACTCTCTTGCCCAGTACTACATCATAGCCTCCTTAGACAATTAGATACACCAATAATTCGATCAGGTCGAAGTGTCCAAGGATATCTTGGTTAGTCTAAGGACCATGTATGAAGAGCAGAATCGTTCGACTCATCAGAAGGTCCTAAAGCAGTTTATGACCACACAAATGTCCAAGAACCAGCTAGTTCATGACCATTGTCTTAAGATGATGGGATACATCAATGAACTAAAGGCTCTTGGATCTAGGCTAGATCATGTCACCAAAGTTTATGCCATCTTGAACTCTTTACCTCCTTCCTTCAATCAGTTCATAATGAATTACAATATGGGCAAGCTAAATGTTAGCATTCAGGAACTCAACAATATATTGTAGAGAGCCAAAGAACTGATAAAGAAGGATGAGCCCATAGCCATGCTTGTTGAAGGTGGCAAATCGGGCAAGAAGAAGAGGAAGGCAAAGAAGAAACCTCAGAAGAAAACTAGCAAGCCTAAAAAGCAGAAGAAGGACAAGGCATCAAATGCCTATCACTTCTGCAAGCAAACCGACCACTAGAAGAGGAACTGTCCTCAGTACAGACCAAGAAACAAGGTAATTTTGAATCCTTTGTCATAGAGACTAATATGTTGGTCACTTCTACTTTTTGGTGTATTGGCTCCGGGGCTTCTACTCATGCATGTAATACATTCCAAGGGTTCAGGACAAGTAGAAGACTAAGTGACGGAGAAGTGATTCTTTACTTGGGGACTTCTGCAAGTGTTGCAGCTACAACTATAGGAACTATAGAATTGTATTTCAGAGAAGGAATTATTACATTAAAAGATTGTCTTTATGTACCCAATTTGAGAAAAAGTTTGATTTTTATTTCAAAATTGTATGCGAATGGTTATTCTGTTCTTTTTAGTAATGTGGTTACTATCAAAAGGAATAACAAATTCCTCGCATATAGAGAACTTGAGAATGGTCTCTATGTTCTCCATCCTTCTATGGAAACAAATATAACCAAAACTACGTTGGATAATAACTCCAAGAAAAGAACCTGTAATATAGTTAATCCCACCTACCTATGGCATTACCAACTTGGCCATATCGATATTGACCGAATCACAAGACTGGTAAAGGATGGTCCTTTGGATTTTCTAACTGTAGAAGATCTTCCAACCTGTGAACCTTGCCTTCAGGGTAAGATGATGAAATGGCCATTTAACGGTAAGCCTAAAAGATCAACAGGCATGCTTGACCTTTACATACTGATGTATGTGGTCCCATGAATGTTAGGACGCGTAACCAGCACATTTATTTCATAACATTTACCGATGATCACTCTTGGTATGGTTACATGTACCTTATGAAACACAAGTTTGAATCCTTTGAAAAGTTCAAAGAGTTCAGGCAAGAGGTCGAGAAACAGTTGGGGAGACACATTAAGGTCATTCGATCAGATCGATGAGGCGAATATCTCTCTAACGAATTCAGGAACTACTTAAAGGAGAAAGGGATAGTGTCACAACTAGCTCCTCCTGCTACACCACAGTTAAATGGTGTATCAGAAAGGAGGAACTGGACTTTATTGGATATGGTCCGATCACTTCTCATATGCTCAGAATTACCCACTTCCTTTTGGGGTTACGCATTAGAGACTGTGATATATATGCTGAACCGGGTTTTAACGAAATCCATTCCAAAGACTCCTTATGAGCTTTGAACCGGTAAGAAACCAAGTGTAAGACACTTGAAGATTTGGGGTTGTCCAGCACATGTTAAAAGAACAAGTGTTGACAAATTGGAATCTAAGACCAGTCGTTGCCTATTTGTAGGTTACCCAAAAGGCTCTGTAGAGTATTTATTCTATGACCCAAGAGAGCAGAAGGTGTTCTGTAGTCAAAATGCCCATTTCTTGGAGGAAGATTACATCATAAACAATCATCATCAAGAAGTTATTCTTGATGAGGAGAGCTCAGGGGTAGTGGGAGATGTCCTACAAGCTCCAGTTAGTCAGGCATCCAGGCCTCCAGTTCATTGCAGTTATGACCACGAAATTTACTTGGTGGAAGCCATGACTAGTGAGGAGGATCCCATGACTTATATGGAAGCTATGTTGGACATAGATTCCTTGAAATGGGTAGAAGCTATGAGAGCTGAGATGAACTCAATGGAGACCAATGGAGTCTGGACTCTAGTAAATCCACCCCTGGGTAAAAGCAATTGGTTGCAAATGGATTAATAAGAGGAAGAAGGGCCACGATGGTAAGGTTGAGACCTACAAGGCTTGTCTTGTGGCAAAATGGTGCACTCAGAAAGAAGGAATCGATTATGAGGAAACCTTTTCGCCTATGGCTATGCTTAAATCCATTAGGATCCTACTAGTTGTAGCAGCATACCATGACTACGAGATTTGGAAAATGGATGTCAAAATCGCTTCCTGAATGAAGATCTTACTGAAGATATCTATATGCAGCAACCGTAAGGTTTCATAGCTGCAGGTCAAGAACACATGGTATGTAAACTCAACCAATCCATATATGGACTTAAGCAAGCTTCTAGGATATGAAACATTCGGTTTGACTCTACTATCAAACATTGTGACTTTGAGCAGAATCCAGATGAGCCTTGTGTTTATAGGAAGACCAGTGGGGATAATGTTACATTCTTGGTTCTGTATGTAGATGACATTCTATTCATTGGGAATGATGTAGGAATGTTGACTATGGTGAAAGTATGGCTTTCGCAGCAATTCTCCATGAAAGATCTTGGAGATGACTCTTATATCTTGGGACTTCGACTCTATAGAGATAGATCGAAAAGGATAATAAGATTATTCCAATCTACTTACATTGACAAAATAGTCAAGAGATATAGTATGGAGAACTCCAAAAAATGAAATGTTCCTTTCAGGCATGGAGTCACTCTCTCCAAGGATATGTCTCTCAAGACACCTGAGGAGATTAAGGGCATGAAGGAAGTTCCCTATACCTCTGTTGTAGGGAGCATCATGTATCCCATGCTGTGCACTTGGCCAAACATTGCTCGAGCCATGAGTATGGTAAGTAGATACCAGTCTAACCCTGGACAAGAGCATTGGACTGCTGTAAAAAAACATATTGAAATACCTTCGAAGGACAAAAGAGTTTTGTCTGGTATTCGATGGTAGTTCATTGCAGATCCTTGGGTATACCGATGTCGATTTCCAATCAGACCCAGATGATAGAAAGCCTACATCTGGATACATCTTTACGATGGGGTCATGTGCAGTTAGCTGGAAAAGCAACAAACAAATGTCCACTGCAGATTCCACAACCGAGGCCGAGTACATTGCCGTAAGTAAAGCTGCCAAAGAAGCCATATGGATGAAGAAGTTCATTCAGGAATTAGGAGTAGTTCCTTCCAGCACATCACCCAATCCACTGTTGTGTGACAACACTGTAGTCATTTCTCAGGCTAAGGAGCCACGAGTCCACTCGAAGTCAAAGCACATCGAGAGAAAATACCATATACTACAGGAGATAGTCAGAAGAAGGGACGTCCTAATTCAGAAGATAGCTTTAGCAAAAAATGTAGCAGACCCATTGACTAAGCCACTAAGACTGAAAGTGCTTGAGAAACGCGAGGAAAGTATGGGACTCTAGATTGTAGACAATTGGACCTAAGTGCAAGTTTGAGCTATTAGATAGAGTATGCCCTTAGCTCCAATAAGCATGATGTACATTATGACATTTATTGTAAATGAATAAAGAAAATATTTTATTCAAGTTATTGTGGTGTGTTTCTGTGTAATACCCTTAAACTAGACACATAAGAGACTCGTGTTAGTTTAAAATCTTCACAGCCATTGGATAGATCTAAGGAGATTTATCTTGTCAAGGCTAACACTAATGTATTGCCAAATTGGTTGGGGTGGCATGTCTCAACTACAAGGGTGAGACCTGAGGTACTTGTAGTGTGGGTTTTCTTGAAACCCTAAACCGGACCAAAATTCCAGTATTGCTCTGGACCTTGGAGATAGATGGGCAAAACTGAAAGTTACACCTGACCCCTAGACTCAATTATGATACTGCACTAGGTGTCGGATTGGGCTGTCTTTGATATGCCAATTAGTGAGATCCTTAGTGGGGGTCAAAACCTGAGTATGTTGGGATAGACTGAGAATTCATCTGAGTGGGTGATCATAGTGACAGGATCAGCCCCTTTGTCGGACAAAGTGAATGATCAAGAAAATGCACTCTCTCTGATGGAAACCTAAACTACCGGCAATGATTTTCAAATGTGTTTGAAATTTAGTTTTGCAAAATATATTTATATAGAGATATACTTATATATGTTATGGTTTCAAAATGTTTGCAAAATATTTTAATTCCTGGGATCCATGTGAGTAGAGAGTGCAACATTGTACCTTGTAGCTGAAGGAGAGGTCCTCTCTTGTTGGGTAGTGTTTGATCATTAAGGGCTGAGAGGTTAAGTGTAAGACCATTGAGGGTTATACCTGATGGGTTAATCTTGCATCTACCCGCAGTCCTTGGGCCTTCATAAGATGGCAGGACCCAAGGACCATTTAGTGTAAATGTTGGGCCCATTAAGAGCCCATAGTGATGCACTCAAGGGTTCACTGTATTCAAAAGTGAATTTGGCTAGGCCTTGTAATAGAGGCTAGGCTGAACCTATGTGGCTGATGTGTAGATCAATGATAGGGTCCCACGCCATACAAAGAGAAACAAGCTAGTCAGCATTAAAATGAAGTGAGCCTGAAAGCTTAATGGGCCTAAAGTCCATTTCGAACTAGGTTAATTGGGTTAATTAAATAGGGGCAGATCTAGGTTTGAATCAGTAGATAAGGATAAGAGGATAACTCTTATCCACTTAAAGAGTCTAGATCCAAATAAATATTTGGATTAGGAATCTCCTAATTTGAATAGGAATAAGCTGATCTTGAACTGCAGATAACATAAGGGATTATCCTTATCACTTAAAGAGTTTAGATCCAAATAAAGATTTGGATCAAGAGAATCCTAATCAGATTAGGAGGATTGTCTCTTTAAGGCTATAAATAGAGAGTAGGGTGGATATGAAAAATATACAAAGACATTACAGAAGACAACTTAGTTTGACTGATTTTGCCTTCAATTCTTTTTTTCCCTGCTCTTGCTGCCCTACCCTGTTCAATCTACAATTCTTGGATCTGATCAAGATTTGATCTTGATATTGTTTCTTGCTAGAAGAAACAATTTTGAAGCTGTGCTCACTACCCCATTTGATTCTTGTTGAAGAATCACAAGTTCTTGGTGAAGAACTTCCTACTGATCCTACCTCATCCTAAGTTGTGTCATCTTCAGTGGAGGGAGGATTTGGTACACTCTTTGGGCATAAATACCTACATTGGTCCGGTTTGGTTACAAGAACAAACCTTGAAAATGTAGTTTTCTAAATTGGGAATAGGATTCCTAGATGGGGGTAAAGAAATTTTTGAAATTTCGCCCAACCTTCCTATAGTGTTCGGCCATCCATATGATGGATCTTCCATCATTTCAAGGAGTGTCAAATTCTAGTGGAAGGGGCCTATCCTAAAATTGAAAACTCTTTCACAATATCTTGAGGTTTTCAATATGACGGGTTAGCACTTGCTGATTAGAAAGGTTTAACCTAAAATGGCTATGAACCTTGTCTAATGGAGGTCAAAAGGGAAGCCCATGAGACATGGGTAGATTCATGATCCTTTACATAGAGTTATGGTGTTATGCTAATGAAATAGTTGGCCCCATGCACCTATGTGATTTCCCTCATTTCCAGAGACATGAATAATGTCTCCATCCCTAAGATAGAGGAAATCTTAGAGATGAATAAATGTGTCATTCGCTAAACTGCTAAATGATAACAAACTCAAGGGACCCAACTCCACTGACTAGACCCACAACCTTAACCTAGTGCTCACATCTGAAAAACTGAACAAAATTGTCAATGATAAGGCACTGGAACGTCCCAGTGAAAGAGCTTCTGAGGCAAGAAATAAGGAATATCATGAATTGAAAGAGAAGAACTCTCTTTCCCATTGTTCCATCATTGCCTCAATGGATAATTCTATCCAAAGACAATTTGATAAAATAACTACTTGCAAACATATTTTGGATAGCTTGGGAGCCATGTATGAGGAGCAAAATCATTCTACACAACAAAAGGTCATAAAATTGTTGATGACACTTGGATGTCCGAGAACCAGCCAATTCATAACCATGTCTTGAATATGATAGGGTTCATAAATGAACTGGAGGCTCTTGGCTCCAAATTAGATGATGATACAAAAACTCATGTCATCTTAAACTCTCTGTCCACATCTGTCAATCAATTTGTCCTCAACTACAACATGAACAAGTTAAAAGCTAGCTTATAATAGCTCGGCAATATGTTGTAAAGGATCAAGGAACTGATTAAAAAGGACAATCCAGTATCCATGCTTATTGGAGGAGGTAAATCTTGCAAGAAGAAACAAAAGGGCAGGAAAAGGCCTTAGAAGAATGGTGGCAAAATAAAGAAGCTGAAGAGAAACAAATCATCACATGAGTATCACTCCTCAATATCTAGAATCCCTCAAGAAGAAAGACGGTATTTTTGACACTCAGGTCATAGAGACCAACATGTTGGTCACTTTTGCCTCCTAGTATATTAACTTTGGGGTTCAAGGAAAGTAGGCAATGCATGTAACACTTTGCAGGGGTTCAGGGAAAGTAGAAGGTTGAGTGATGATGAGATCGTGCTCTACATGAGTACATCTACAACTGTTGCATCTGCTGCTATAGGATTAGTAGATTTAGTTTTTAGAGAAGGGATGATTATCTTAAAAGATTGTCTTTATGTTTTGTAACTTATGAACATTTTGATTTCATTTTCTAAGCTATGTAAGGATAGTTATTCTATTTTATTCAGAAATAAGATATGGGGATGTTTAACTCAAATCGCCCCCTAAAACATATGTGGGGAAGTACACATTTTATCTTCCCCTGAAACATATAGCTATTAGACAGTGTATGCCCTTAACTCCAATAAGATTAATGTACAAAATCATATATAAGAAAGTGAATAAAGTATAATATTTGTTCATGTTCTTATCGGTATGCTTTTTATGAATTACTCCTTAAATTGGACACTTATGAGACTTGAGTTAACTTAAATTGTTTTTTTTTTTATAATAGAGTTAACTTAGATTATTCTCAGCCATTGGTAGACTTGGGAGTAGGTTGGCAACGAGTCGAGCTTTTCACGAGCTGCTCGAGCTCGACTCATGAAAAGCTCAAATCGGCTTGGTTTTAACCGAGCTCGAGCCCAATTCATTGGCTCGATTATTAAACAAGACAAGCTTGAGCATACTAAAGCTTGGCTCATAAGGCTCGCGAGCCGGCTCAAAATATATATAATAAAAATATTATAATTATTTATTTTTTAAATATCAAATAAAAAATATTTTTATATAGAATTATTTATATTTATAAAATATTTTTTTTCAAAATTGAGCTCGAGCTTATGAATTTTTTACTCGAGCCAAGCTTGAGCTCAAGGTTCTGCCCCAAACCGAGCTCGATTTCAAGCTTGAGCCTTGTAGAATAGTCTCGAGCCTAGTACTATTTGGCTCAGCTCGGCTCGAATCCACCCCTACTTAGGAGTTTATTCTGATAAGGCTGACAATGGTGTGTTGTCGAACTGGTGAAGAAGGTTGACTTAGCTTATAGGGTTAGACCCCAAGAACAACCAATGGGTGTTTAGAAGAAACACTAAACCATGACCAATTTCCAGTCACGCCTTAGACCTTGGAGATAGATGAACAAAATTGCAAAGTTGCACTTAACCCTTGGCTTGATTACGATACTGCACTAGGTATTTGATTGATTATCTTTGATGTGCCAAGACATCTCTCTTTGATCATAATGGGTGATCATAGTGATAGGATCGACCCTTTTGTCAGACAAAGTGAATACAAACTTTACAATCTGTGAGCGTCGAAAAACCGGCTCACTTGCCACTTGGGTTAGAAATGGAATCGTCACCCATCAGATTAGGAAATTGTGGTGATGAGACCTTCGAGAATGGCATTAAAACCATTTTCGTTCAATAGTGACTCCAATAGCCCAAGACACCAGCTAACCAATCTAGATAAGACTTGGATGCGAGAGGGAAGGGGTTAGGCACCCCTCTCCCGGGTTCTATAGGTGGGGCCCACTTGGGATTCCAATGAGTGCAAATGCACTTATACAATAACTCAAATGGATAAGATTATAACAAAACAAAACACACAAGAAACCAAAACATCACAAGAGAATTTACCTAATTATTTTTATTTATTTTATATACATTTACATTTTTTTTAATTTTTTATTTTTTGTGTTCTCATTTTTTATTTATTTAATCAATTATTTTTATTAATTTCTTGTGAAACCCCATTTGATTTTGTCTTTAACTTTTTATGTATTATTATTATTTTGCTTTTTTCTATTTTTTAATTTTAACATTTTCTACTTTTTGCTCTCTTTTTTCTTTATTGTTTGTTGCTTTTTTTTCTTTTTTATTACTTTTCTCTTTCTACAATTGATCACCCTGGAAATCTCCCAAGACTTGTCCAAGTCTACTAAATCAGTCTACCCATTTCACCTTTCCCATTTAATTGTATAATTTATTCTTTTTCCTTTATATTTTATTATATTCTTTAGATTGGGGTAATCAAATCCTCTTGGATAATCATTCTTCCCTCTTAATATCTGGAAATAGATAAATCATTTCGACTTTCATATCCCATTCCCATTGTTCTTTATTTTTTTCTTTCTTTTTTCTTTAGTCTGAGTTCCACTTGATATCAAAATCATGATCTTCTCTTGTGTCGGGTAATGGATCCGTCCATACTCAGACAACAAAACATAAAAAACATATTCAAACGCATTATCCATGATAGGTAGTTAATAACAAAGCAATCGAACATTAACGGATCCGTCCATACTCCCAAGGCTTTTGTTTCATTTATTCATAACAAAAATTGTTTGAAGTTGGTTTTCTTCCAATATATGTAAGAAACTTTCTTTGATAAATTTGGTGGATTTCTAACCAAGTAGCAAATTTCTTTTACAGCAACTTGAGCAATAACCAAATACATATGGAATCTGGTTAAGGTTCTGACTCCAGACGTAACCTGAAAGCTTGGACAAGTGGCTCTTTTGTAGTCCAAGCATTCTATGAGTATTTGCTGCAGTTTTAAGAGTTTCATAGAGATGTAAAAGACTGTAAACAACAAAGTAGAAAAGAAATGAAGGAATGGAAAGATGCATCGTATGGATGCCCGGATAAAGAGGAATAAAATGGGCGAATTTCAAAAAAAAAATTTTCCTTCCTACAACTGGGAATCGCATTCCTTATTTTAGAAAACTAATTTTCCAGGATCAATCTTGAATCAAGAACCGAACCAGATCTAAACAAAATAGTAGGAGAAGGAAATACCTTATACGGAGAATTAGTATCCCCCAATGAAGGTGTTCACACCCAGAAAAGTCACCAAAGACTGCTCCCACTGAAGATGAAACAATGTAGGATGGAGCAGAATCAGCAACGTTCTTCACAAGAACTAGATCCTTCGCAAGAACCCACTGGACGGTAGGTGAGCACAACTTCTTTTCAATTCTTTCACAAAGAACTGAAATCAAGAATGCTTCTTGATGACTCCCACATGAGTGGAGATGAACTGCTAAAGGCGGCGACAACAGGAAGGAGGCGGCAGGGAGAAATTGGCACAGTCTCACTGTATGCTGATTTCTCTCTTATGTGTTGTATTTGTATCTCAGATGAGTGTGTGTTGAGGTTGCCGCCCCTCCTCCTAATCCTATTAGGAGATGTTGATCCCTTTAAGTGATAAGGTAGAGTCCTTACCTAATCTGCAGATCATGATCAGCCCTCCTAATTTGATTAAGAGTTTCCATATTTGAATCATATTCAAATCTGGACTCTTACTGAGTGGATAGGGACTTTCCCTTATCCTTTAAGGCTGGTCCATGTCTCAGATTCGCCCCATTCAAGCCAATCTAATTAGCCGAGCTCATATTGGGCTTTTGGCCCATTAAGTGTATGTACTCACTTAAGCCTTCCAAATTGCTGCCTAGTTGGGCTTTTTCTATATAGCGTGGGACCCAAACGTTGATCTACATATCAGCCACAAGGGTTTGGCCCAGCCTTTGTCAAAAGGCCTAACCGAATTCACCGGAAAGCCTAGTGAACCCCTTGAGCCCATCATATGGACTCTATGGGCCAAACACTTACACTAAGTGGTCCTTGGGTCAAGCCACCTTGTAACACCCAAGGACTGTGGGCAGATGCAAAATTAGCCCATCAGGTTTAACCCTCAAAGGCCTTACACTTAACCTCTCAGCCCATAATGATCAAACACTGCCCGACAAGAGAGGATCTCTCCCCCAACTGCAAAGTACAATGCTGCACTCTCCTCTTACATGGACCCCGGGGATTAAAACCTTTTGCAAACAATTTTGGAAACCTGTAATATATATATTATATCGCATAAATATATTTTGCAAAACAAATTTTCAATGATTGAAATCAACTGCCGGAAGTTTTGGTTTCCATCAAAGAGAGTGCATTTCCCCGATCATTACCTTTGTCCGACAAAGGGGTTGATCCTATCACTATGATCACCCACTCAGATGGGTTCATGAACCATCTCAACACACCCAGGTTTTGACCCCCTCTAAGGGTCTCACTGATTGGCATATCAAAGATAGCCCAATCCGCTACCTAGTGCGGTACCATAATCGAGTCTAGGGCTCAGGTGTAACATTCTAGTTTTGCCTACTAATCGCCAAGGTCCAGGGTAATACTGGATTTCTGGTCCGGTTCAAGGTTTCAAGCTGACCCCACATTGCATGTACCTCGGGTCTCACCCTGGTGGCAGAGACAGGCCACCCCAATTGACTTGGCAGCACATCAGTGTCAGCCTTATCAGGATGGGTCTCCCCAGATCGACCCACTGGTTGTGAACGTTCTAAACCAATACAAGTCTCATAGGTGTCTGGTTTTAAGGGAATTACAAAGAAACACACCACATAACATGAATCAAATATGCACTTTATTCATTTACAATAAATGTCATAAGTACATCAAACTGATTGGAGCTAAGGGCATACAAAACTATCTAACAGCTCCCACTTGCACTTAGGTCCAATTTGGAATAAGCCGGAGTCCCATACTTTCCACGTGTTTCTCAAACACTTTCTGTGTGAGTTTCCTTAGTCAATGGGTCTGCAACATTCTCCGTCGAAGCTACCTTCTGAATCAGGACGTCCCCTCTACCAACAATCTCCCGTAGTACGTGGTACTTCCTCTCGATGTGCTTGGACTTCGAGTGGGCTCATGGCTCCTTAGCATGAGCAATGGCCCCATTGTTGTCGCACAGCAATGGGATGGGTGATGTGCTAGATGGAACTATTCCAAACTCTTGGATGAACTTCTTCATCCACACGGCTTCCTTGGTAGCCTCACTTGAGGCAATGTATTCGGCTTCGGTTGTGGAATCTGTCGTGGACCCCTATTTGCTGCTTTTCCAGCAAACAGTGCATGGTCCTATCGTGAATACGTAAACAAATGTAAACTTTCTATCATCTGGGTCTGACTGGAAGTCAGCATCAGTATACCCTTGGATCTGTACTGATGTACCATCGAATACTAGACAAAACTCTTTTGTCCTTCGAAGGTACTTAAGTATGCATTTCACAGCAGTCCAATGCTCCTGCCCTGGGTTGGCCTGAAATCTGCTTACTACACTCACCGCGTGAGCAATATCGGGGCGAGTGCACAGCATGGCATACATGATGCTCCCCATGGCTGAGGCATAGGGAACATTCTTCATGTCCTCGATCTCCTCAAATGTCTTGGGATGCATCTTCTTGGAGAGAGTAACTCTATGCCTAAAAGGAACGTTTCCCTTCTTGGAGTTCTCCATGTTGTACCTTTTGACGATTTTGTCAATGTAAGCAGATTGGGATAATCCTATTATCTGCTTCGATCTATCTCTATAGAGCCGAATACCTAGTATATAAGATGCTTCTCCAAGATCTTTCATGGATAATTGTTGTGAAACCTATACTTTGACAAAGGTCAACATTCCCACATCATTCCCAATATGTAGGATATCATCCACATATAGAACCAAGAACGTAACCTTATCCCCACTAGACTTCTTGCATTTACAGGGCTCATCCGGGTTCTGCTCAAAATCAAACATTTTGACGGCAAAGTCAAACCGAATGTTCCAACTCCTAGAAGCTTGCTTAAGTCCATATATGGATCTATTAAGTTTACATACCATGTGTTCCTGACTAGCAGCAGTGAAGCCTTGCGGCTGCTGCATGTAGATATCTTTAGTAAGATCTCCATTCAGGAACGCGGTTTTGACATCCATTTGCCAAATCTCATAGTCATGCTATGTTGCTATAACTAGCAGGATCCTAATGGATTTAAGCATGGCCATGGGCGAAAAGGTTTTCTCATAATCGGTGCCCTCTTTCTGAGTATATCCTTTCACCACCAAGCGAGCCTTGTAGGTCTCAACATTGCCATCGGGCCCTTCTTCCTCTTATAGATCCAGTTGCAAACAATTGCTTTTACCCCAGCGGGCAGATCTACTAGAGTTCAGACTCCATTGACATCCATTGAGTCCATCTTAGCTCTCATGGCATCTACCCACTTTTGGAAATCTATGTCCAACATAGCATTCGTGTAAGTCACGGGATCCTCCTCACAAGTTAAGGCTTCCACCAGGTAACTATCCTAGGCATAACCATAATGGACTGGTGGCCTGGATACCCAGGTAGATCTTCTAGATTGGTCACTACCTAGAACATGTGGGACATCTCCCACTATTCCTAAGCTCTCCTCATCAAGAACAACTTCCTGACGATGATTGTTCAGGATGTAATCCTCCTCCAAGAAATGGGCATTCCGACTATAGAACACCTTTTGTTCTCCTGGGTCATAGAATAGATAGCCCATAGAGCTTTTGGGATAGCCTACAAATAGGCAACGGCTGGTTCGGGATTCCAATTTGTCCAGGCTTGTTCTTTTAATGTGTGCCAGACAACCCCAAACCTTCAAGTGTCTGACACTTGGTTTCTTTCCGCTCCAAAGTTCAAATGGAGTGCTCGAAACCAATTTGGTTGGAACCCTATTCAGCACATAAATTGCAGTCTCTAATGCGTATCCCCAAAAGGATGTGGGTAACTCCGAGTGTGCGAGAAGTGACCAGACAATATCAAGTAAGGTCCTATTCCTCCTCTCTGAAACACCGTTAAGTTGTGGTGTAGCAGGAGGAGCTAATTGTGATACTATCCCATTGACCTTTAGGTAGTCCCTAAATTCATCAGAGAGATACTCGCCACCTCGATCGGATTGAAGGGTCTTAATTTCTCTCCCCAACTGTTTCTCGACCTCTTGTCTAAACTCTTTGAACTTTTCAAAGGACTCAGACTTGTGTCTCATTAGGTACACGTAACCATATCGTGAATAATCATCAGTGAAAATGATGAAATATACGTGTTGGTTACGAGTCCTAACATTCAGGGGCCCGCATACATCACTATGTATAAGGTCAAGCGTGCCCGTACATCTTTCAGGCTTGCCACCGAATGGTTGTTTTGTCATCTTACCACGAAGGCAAGGCTCACAGGTGGGAAGATCTTCTACAGTTAGAAAATCCAAAGGACCATCCTTTACCAACCTTGTGATTCGGTCAATACCGATATGGCCAAGACGGTAATGCCACAGGCATGTGGAACTAACGATATCATGAGTTCTCTTGGGAACGCCAACCGACATAGTTTCGGCTATGTTGGTTTCTAGAGAGGGATACAAAACATAGAGACCATTCTCCAGTTCCCTGTATGCGATGAATTTGTTGTGTCTTTTAATAGTAATCGTATTACTAAAGAAAACAGAATATCCATCAGCACACAATTTTGAGACAGAAATCAAATTTCTTCTTAAATTCTATACATAAAGACAATCTTTAAGTACAAGTCATCCTTCTCTAAAAAACAATTCTATGGTTCCGATGGCCGCAACTGCAACATTTGTAGAAGTTCCCAAGAAGAGCGTCACTTCTCCCTCACTCAGTCTTCTGCTTGTTCTGAAACCCTACAATGTGTTACATGCATGAGTCAAAGCCCCGAAGTCAATACACCAGGAAGCAGAAGTAACCAACAAATTGGTTTCTATGACACAGGATTCGGGATTACCTTTCCTGAATTCTAGGTAGCAGGATAGTTCCTTCTCTAGTGGTCGGTCTGGTGACAATGGTGACAGGCATCGGATGCCTTGTTCTTCTTCTGTCTCTTGGATTTGTTGCCCTTTTTCTGGAGCCTCTTCTTAAACCTCCTCTTCTTGCCACGCTTGCCTGTTTCCATAAGCATGGCGACGAGCTTATCCTTACGAATCAGTTCCTCAACTTGTTGCAACATATTGTTGAGCTCTTGTAAGCTGGCATTCATCTTATTCATGTTATAATTCATGACAAACTGATTGTAGGATGGAGGTAAAGAATTCAGAATGGCGTCTACCTTGGTGACGTGGTCCATCCCGGACCCTAGGGCTTCTAGCTCATTTATGTATCCCATCATCCAAAGACAATGGTCATGCACTTGTTGTACCTTGGTCATTTGAGCGGTCATGAACTGCTTCAAGACCTTCTACCGAGTAGAATGATTCTGCTCTTCGTTCATAGTTTTCAGACTGTCCAATATGTCCTTAGCCAGTTCGATCTGATCGAACTGCCTCTGTATTGGATTGTCTAGAGAAGCTATGATATAGCAATGGGCCAGGGAGTTCTTTTTCCTCCCACTCAAGTTAGTACCTTCTACGGGCCACAAAAGCTCGATCACCCGGATGCTCTGGGGCGGGGTTTTTGGCAACTTTATCCAATTTTTCAAAAGTCAATACCAATATGAGGTTATGGTACTAGTAAGTGTAATTAGGGCCTTTAAGTTTGTTGTCATCAAGAAACTTGGTGAATTGTCCATTAACCATTTTCTAGTAAAATAGCAAGACATCAATCCACATCCTAATTTGATTCATGTTATATATATAGATATGGCTTTTAATCTATGTCCCATTTCCATTTGTTCATCACCGGGATTTCCCTCCTATCCCAGTGACGGAAACAGCGACAATTATGTCTCTTGGAAATGTGGAAAACCACATAGGGTGTATGGAGCCAACTCTTTCAGCTGCATAACCCCACCACCTTTCTGTGAAGGATCATATCCACTCATCACATGAGATTTCCCTTTGGCCTCTGTCAAACAAGGTTTATAGTCGTTTACGGGTAAACCTTTCTGTCCAGTGAGTGTTCACCCATCATATTCGACCACGCCAAGGTACCGTGAGAGAGTTCCCATTTTCTGGTGAAGCCCCTCCCACATCGGTCTATGATGTCCCTATCATCATATGAAACAATCCAATAGATCCAGCAACAAATCGGTTGGCCCATTTTCTAGTGCTTCCCCTCATCACTTGAAGGAACCGTCTTCATGCTAATGGATCTCCCTATCAGTGGTTTTCATAAAGCCAGATTTCTGGTGGCCCAACTCGGCTAGGGTTTCCGCACGTGTCTTTTTCAGGGGTGTGGGGCCCACCATGAAGGGAAGGTCATCCAATGACCATAAGGGACACCATGGCAATGATGTGCATTCAGCCATGGTGTGTGCAAGAGCCACTATCGTATCTGCATGGGCCAAGTGCTTATGGGCCATGAACGCAGCACATCACACATCCATACATCACATGCAGGAACCAAAATCACATAAAGAGTAAAAAATATAATAATAAATCAAAAAAATCAAAGAGAAAAAAAAATAAAGGGGAAGTTTTTAAATAGGAAAAAGAAAATAAAAAGAAAAAAATAAATATATAAAAAATGTAAATAAAACAATAAAATGTAAAAAAAACAAATTTCTGAAAAATCCAAAAATAAAGTATATAACTATTGACAATTTAAAAAGTACAAATATATGAAAAATTAAAATCAAAAAATAAAAAAATAAGGAATTAAAAAAACTCAACAAAAATAAAAATACAAACAAAAGGAAAAAAGGAAAAAGAAAAAAAAAAGAAAAAAAGAGAATAATTTTGAGAAAGAAAGAGAAAGAAGGCTTGATTTAAATGCATGAAGCTTTGCAAATTTCTGCAATTTCTGGGTCCCTGAAGATGAACAAAGCTGGTTTCTATTGTTTGCTCATGTTCTGCCTAGGCCGAGTTGAGTTTTGAGATGTTTTCCCTCAAATCTTGAAGGTGAGGGGTTCTAAAGGGCTGCAAGATTTGATACGCCCAATGGCTGTATTCTTGGAAACTTATGAAGTTTGGGTGAGTTAGAACCTCTGAATTTGGACGTTAGCAGCCTATTTGGAGTATACTATGTGCTAGTCCATATCCCTATGATATAACAGGCTCTGATTCTAGGAACTGTTGAAAAGCAGTGTTTTGAGTTATACCAAACGCCTCTTGGGCCAGTGAACTTCGTTAGGGAAGTATTCCAGATGATAGTCTTTCCCCATCTTCAACTGTTCAAATTTCAGGCAGATAAGCAAGTCCCTAGTCTTAACATTCGTGGTGCAAATTTTGACGTTTGGAGTTCAGAGGGAGTTGATAGTTTAGAGGAACAGGACACTACAATGGGGATGACCCAGGTTGAAGCAAATTGTTTAACGACCCAGATTACCCATCCTGATGCCCCTAATCCTTCAAGTGCTTATGTTGAAGTTGGTGCTTCCATGAATCCAAGGAATACTGTGGGCTTAACAAACTTGACGGCCCTACCGCACTTGGTCGAAATGAAGCAATTGATCTACCAAATATCCAAAGCATCTCATTTTCCTCAGAAGAGCAGGTTCCCTGTCCTTTGAGCATATACATTGCAAATTCAGATGTTGTAATTCTTATGAATTCAGAGAATCTAGAAGTTGGAGACCACCCAGAAGAACCCAGCAATAATATGTTAGACAATTTTGTATGCCCTTAGCTTCAATCAAAATTGATGTACTTTATGAGTTTATTGTAAATGAATAAAAGTGCATATTTGATTCATGTTCCTTTGGTATGTTTCTGTGTAATATCCTTAAATTGGACACTTATTGAGACTCGTGTTAGTTTAGAATGTTCACAGCCAGTGGGTCGGTCTGGGGAAACCTATCCTGACAAGACTGACACTGTGGTGCCACCAAGTCGGTTGGGGTGGCTTGTCTCAGCTACCGGGGTGAGACCCTAGGCACATATAGTGTGGGATTAATTGAATCTTTGAACTGAATCAGATTTTCAGTATTGCCCTGGACCTTGGAGATTGATGGGCAAAACTGGAAAGTTACACCCGACCCCTAGACTCGATTATGATACTGCACTAGGTGTTGGATTGGGCTGTCTTTGATGTACCAATCAGTGAGATCCTTAGCGGGGGTCAAAACCTGGGTATGTTGGGACAATCCGAGAATTCATCTGAGTGGGTGATCATAGTGACAGGATCAGCCCATTTGTCGAACAAAGGTAATGATCGGGGATGCGCTCTCACTGTTGGAAACCAAGACTGCCGGCAGCCGATTTCAACCGTTGAGATTTGTTTTGCAAAGTATATTTTATATGAGATATAAAAGTATATATGTTATGGTTTCTAAAATGTTTGCAAAAAGGTTTTAATTCCCGGGATCCATATAAGTGGAGAGTGCAACACTGTTCCTTGCAGCCGAGGGAGAGGTCCTCTCTTGTCAGGTAGTGTAAGATCATTATGGGCTGAGAGGTTAAGTGTAAGACCATTGAGGATAATACCTGATGGACTAATCTTGCATCTACCCACAGTCCCTGGGTGTTACAAGGTGGCTTGGCCCAGGGACCACTTAGGGTAAGTGTTGGGCCCATAGAGCCCATTTGATGGGTTTCAGGGGGTGCACTGTCTTTAACAGTGTATTCGACCAGGCCTTATAACAAAGGCTGGGCCGAACCCATGTGGCTGATGTGTAGATCAATGCTTGGGTCCCACGCCATACAAGGAAGCCCAACTGGGCAGCAGTTAGGAAGGTTAAGTGAGCACATAAGCTTAATGAGCCTAAAGCCCATTTCGAACTGGGCTATTAATTTAGTTAATTAAAGGGGCAAATTCTGAGATGGATTAGCAGTTAGGATAGGGTCTTAATTTTATCCACTCAGAGAGTCCAGATCTGAATGTGATTCAGATCTAGAAATCTCCTAATGAGATTAGGATAAAGCTAATCTAATCTGCAGATAAGATAAGGGTTTATCCTTATCACTAGAAGAGAAGGCTGATCCAAATATGATTTGGATAAGCACCTCCTAATGGGATTACGAGCTGATCTTTTAAGTTAACAAAAGAAGGAGGGGGCGGCAGCCTTGAGAGAGACCAAGAAACACATCAGATCCTCTTTAGTGCTGAAATCAAGAAGAGAGAATTCTGTAGCCTGCGAATACTCTCTTGCCGCCTCCCTGCTCTAGCCGCCCTGTTTGCCAGTTCGATCTCCAGCTGTGGGAGAAGTCAAGATTGGATCTTGACATCAGTTCTTTGAGAAAGGATTGAAAAGGAAGTTGTGCTCACGTTCCATCCTATTGTTTCTTGCGAAGGACAGAGTTCTTGGGGAAGAACACTGTTGATTCTGCTCCATCCTGCACTACGCCATCTTCAGTGGGAGCAGTCTTTGGATCCTTCCTTGGGCGTGAACACCTTTGTTGGGAGATATTACTTCTCCGTATCAGGTATCATTCTCTCTCATTCCTTTTGGTTCAGATCTGGTTCATTTTAAAGTTCAAGATTGATCTTTGAAAATATGATTTTCTAAATAGGGAATGTAATTCCCAGTTGAAGGGAGGGAAAAATTTTTGAAATCCGCCCCCTTATTCCGCAATCTTTGGGCGTCCATGGGATGGATCTCTCAACCCTTCATAATAGTGTTCCTAGTAAGAGTGAAATGACAGATCTTTATGATACAAATGAGCAGATCACAGTCATGTACTTATTCATTCAGATAGTCCGAACAGAAAAGGTCACTTTGGGAAGCCTAATAAAACGAACCATCAGATCTACTTAATACTACAAGTGTTGCATCCTTATCTGCCCAAATTTCTCAACTGGATCAGAAAAATTATGAGTTGGGACCTGTATTGCTGATGCGGAAGGGTCGATGATCTCAGCGCATGGTTCTATTGGAGGAGGTAACTCCATAGGCCAGTATGTGTACAGGGTGATGATGTCCCCTGGCGTGCAGCTTCATCCGATGGCGATGCTCTGAATTCTACTAAAGTCAGTATTGAAGTTTTTTTTGAAGATCTTGCAAACCCCACCGTCGCTGGCCAAAGTGAAGATATTCTTGATGCGACGTTGCTTAGCCATAATACTAATGCAAATCCCAATGAATTTCATGGGCATACTTCGGGGATTACTGACAGAATTGAAGTCCGTTATGAAGCAGCTGATGGCACTGGAGATCATCCTGGCATTGTGCCAACTAGATTTGCTCCTGCATAGTGTAATGATATTGATGACCGAAACTTGGAAACCCCACATCATACGTGTGAAGATGAGACTCCTGTTTCAATAGATGTAGACCTTGATGCCATGGTTGGAGGTGCCGGAGATTCTAGCAAAATGTATCCCTTGATAGCACAAGACAATTTTTCCCAAGATCATTCAGGTGCAGATCTTGTGTTGGCTTTTGCTGATTGCTACTGCCTGGTAGTCTCCAGCTCCACCAACCAAACTTCAATCTTTTCCATCTCAAGGCTATCTATAGTTGCAAAACATCATTTCTCACTCTGGAGGTTTGCCCTTGCAAAACATCACCAGCCCCTGCAGTTTAGCTACTGTCGTTATCATTATTTAATGCAGATATCTGGGTGTTTCTTGTAGAAGAGAGAGTTTTATTTTTGAGGGTGTGGCTTCTGCAAATATTGATCTTGAGAAAAAATGAGGTTCTAAATTTTTAGTGCTTCATAAGTTGTATAGATGTACAGAGTTCTGCACCCATTTTGGCACCAACTGAGTTGATTTAACAATAATGTTTAGTAAGATGTTTGAGATGGTCTCTAGTTTCAACAGCTCAGGAGCCGCTAGCCACTATAAGATCTGGGTCTCACGATCGTCCCATAGTCTTCTTGTGCTTGGTTCATTTATTTCATTCCTTTTAGCAATGGATTACGGATACCTGTATGATGTTTTCCCCAATTTCAGTCAGGCGATTCATGGATCTAAGGTTTCCAAATCCAACAGTTCGACTGAGATCTATAACGTTTTCCATAGCATACAATGTCCTTTTGTAAAACGAAGGGGCAATTGCTTGGCTATTGGAAAGAAAGATGGAGATTATCTCAAGTGGAGGTGGGAGCCCAAGAACTGTGATATCCCAAGGTTAATGTGCATGTGGTTCTGGAGCAACTTCGGGGAAAGCGGATTGTTTTGGTTGGTGATTCCATGAGTAGCGTTTATGAAGTTAATGGGCATAAAATCAGGATGTAGATTATGTGTTTGGAGTATAGGTTCAATTTCTTTAATTCCACTATTGAGTTCTACCGTGCAGAGTGGCTGGGTGCCTAAAAATGCACCAAAGATGGCTAAGTCGGCTGGACAAGTTGGAGGGTGTCAATAAGGAGTGTATTAATTATGCTATTTTAATTTTTAATACAGGACGATGGTGAAGCCCCAAGAAGCTTTTCAGAATACAGGGGCTGTTATTTCCAAGTTGTAAGTGAAGCTCGGAATGTCAACAAATGATGCCTTTAGAATTGCATTGAACACTTGGGCGTCATGGGTTGAGACAATGTTAGTAAAATAATAAAATGAAAAAATAAAAAAATTAATTAATCAAAAAATAAAAAAAAAGGACAAAATACATAAGCTCAGATCAATAAAAGAGTAAAAAAAAAAGAGATAATAGAAAAGTAATAACTTAGTTATGGGACCTTTATAGAGTGATAACATGCAATTAAAAAAAGAAAAAAGTAATTAAAAACATAAAATTTCAAAAATTATTATAATAGAATCAGAATTAAAAAAAAACAACAACAAAAAAAAGGTAAAATGCAAAAATAAACGAAAAATGAAAACTAATTGAAAGTCAAAAATACCAAAATACAAAAAAAAATGAAGAAAGAAAAATACAAAATCCAAAAAAAATGCAAAAAAGAAGAAAAATACAAAATAAAGAAAAAAAAACAAAATACAAAAAATAAAGAGAGAGAGAGAGGGAAAAAATCCAAGATCCAAAGAAAAAGCAAAAAGAAGAGATATCTGAGATTCAAAAAAAAAAAGAAACAAAAAAACTAAAAAAAAGAGAAGAAAGAAAAGAAAAAAAGGGATGAGGATGATCCAAATTTCTTTGATTTTGTTTTGATTAACCAAAATTTTGAGAAATGTAATAAATGTGTTACCAAACAAAAAAAAACAATACATAAAATGATAAAAATCAAATCATCATAAAAAGAAGAAAAAAAGGGAGAAGAAGAAGATGTATGCAAAGGTGAAAAAGAAAAGTAAAGCCAAGAAAAATACAAAAAAGGGGGCAGAGAGAAAAGTAAAAAAACAGACAAAAACAAAAAAAAAAGAGAAAAATAATTATAAAAAATAAATAGAAGATTCTCAAGGTAAGACAAAAAAGAAGCAAAATATGAGATAATGGTACACAATGATCTAATTGGTGTCCTTTTTAAGATGAGGTTATTCTCGAAGGTTTAAAATTCAAAAGGCAATGCAGTCTAGCCCAAATTCTTTGTCTTGTCTGAAGTCCTTAAAACCATTAGCATCTTTTAAGAGATAATTCTACCAAAACCCAGATACAACAATGGCGGCTTTGATATTCGGAAACTTTCATCAATTTAAACGTAACTTCTAGAGTATGGGAGACAATGGTCTCTACCTTACTTCCACATTCACCGATATCATCTTTTCGTCATAATACATAGTCCATTCCCTTTCCTATTTTCGTGTCATTCAAAGACACACACTGATCTACGTTTGGCCTGATCCCTCTCACAGGGTATATAAAGCAGTCCATCTCACGAGTCTGGCCACTTCCTTCAATAAATTACCAGTTTTCCCCAATCATTTTCTATCATTTGTTTTTTCTTGAATCACTAATTCGTGATGGAACAATAAATCCCATTGGGTCCTGTTACCCTTAAAAGAAGATGAAGATTCCCCATTCTAAGAAAGTTGCATAATTGAAGCCTAAAAAATCAGGGATTTGCAATGAATTTCAAAGATCTTCATAAAAAGCAAGTTGACAATCATTGATTCACATCTGGAAATACTGGAGGAAGGGGATAGTCCAATGAACAAAAGTATTGATCCTACCCCTACCCACCTCATTGAACATTCCAAATAGCCTTAAACTTACATCCTAATCTTTTTCCATGAGTGCCCAAATATCCTAAACTAGGGTAGTTTTGACAATTTAAATGTGTATCATCTACAAATTTCCCCAGAGCCAGCATAGAGCAAGGATATCATCATGACCTAGTGTTTCACCAATGGGTAAAGGAAAGGATTAGAGGCCATCTTTGGTCATTTTCAATTCTCAAGTAACCCTATTATTTCTTAAAATCCACCAGTTAGTCCAATTGAACTAATGTATAAATACCTTTTTCTTAGTGAACTTGTTAAATTTCCAGTGTGCCTTTTGCAAGGCCAAAAAAAAAAGAGGGAGAGAAAAAAGAAATAAAAAAGAAAAAGTGAAAAAAAAATAAGAATGAGCAATGAGCAATGAAGAAGAAACTGGAGCAACTTAGAATGGAGGAGTGGTCGAAGAAGTATGGAAAAATTGGCAAGCTTCAAGGGAAAGGCAGTCAATGAAATTCAAAGTGGGGAATTTGGGGTAGATGAAAAGTGAAAGGGAATGATGGAAAAATGTTTGCAAAAGGTTAGAAAAGAAAGAAGTGGTGCAAGAAAAAAAAAACTAGGGCAGAATATATGTTTTAATCATCAATCATTTTAAAATCAGTTGGCCTGAGTATTCATCTATCAATTCCCTAACATGTGATGTCCACCATGGTTAGTAAAGAAACAGTTCATATTGGATGATTGTAAGAAAGAAAAGAGAGAAAAAGAAAGAAAAAGGAAAAAGAGAATGTAAACAAAAAATGAAAAGGAAGAGAAATAGCAGCCCTGCAAAAAGGTCAAAATCTGATTTCCCATCTTAAATATGATTTTTTTAGCCTTTTTCCTCCATTTCAGATTCCTTATCCTAAACCACGTTTTGTCCCATTCACTAAGTCCTCATCGATCCTCTAGAAATTGGTAATTTAGCACGGGATAGACCTAGTTGGCTGGTGATGAAGGATTTTTTTTGAACCTTCTTCAATCAATCATTTCTCATCACAAATCATCATGCTAAATAATAACTGGGGCAGTTTCCCATAAAACCCAGGTGTTTCCCAAAGCAAATTTATGATCGTCTCCTTCGCGTTTTCGATGCACATGCCTTTATAATTGATAAGGTTCCGATCAGCTCTTTTGAAGAGGGGAAAAATACTTTTACTAAGGCGTGATGTGGGTCCTTTCGGACATAATTGTTCTATCATGAATCAATGCCACTAACATCTCCTATTTCGGTCTCATAGCTTCTCAGAAAAATGTACAAAATTCACATCTCCTTTATGTTTGAGTTGCATTACTTTTCTACTCCAGAAGTTACAAAAAAAAAAAAAAAAGAGAAAAAAAAGAAAACAAAAGAGAGATAAAATGAGGGCAACCCATGGCATTTAACATCAGAATCGAGTACAAATATGTCTCAAAGAAGAAGCTTAGGCTGCACCGTTACAAAAGTCTTTCAAAAAGGAACTCAGTTGCTCATTTTGCACCCAAAAAAAGAGCAAATAAATAAAAATTAAATAAAAAGCAACACAAATAATAAAAAGAAAGATTCAAAGTGTGGTAAAAATGCAAAGAGAAATGATTCCCAACAAAGAGAATGAGCAAGTGAGAAATGACAATTAAGCTAAATAGAATCTGTTGAGATGATATTTCCCAATTTTTTTTATCACATTTTGCATGTTCTTGGCATTTTTGAATTTTTAGTCTTGTCATCATTTTCATCATTTTGCATAGTAATTTCTCCACTATTGCACATAAATTTTTCCGCTATTGCACAATTGTTTTTCTACCATTGCACATAAATTTTATGTCGCCATTGCATATAAATTTTTCTTCCATTGCACATGAGTTTTCCGCTTCTAGCATAGAATAAATTAAGATTTTCCACTATTGCACATGAATTTTCCGCTATTGCACAATAAGTTTATCGCCACTGCACATAAAATTTTCCACCATTGCACATAAGTTATCTGCTTCTACCACAGAATAAATCAATATTTTTTGTTATTGCACATGAAATTTCCACCTCTAGCATTGAATAAATCAAGAGTTTTCCACCATTGCACATAAATTTTTTTTGCCTTTGCACATAAGTTTTTCCGCATTCTAGTACAGAATAAATCAAGATTTTCCACCATTGCACATGAATTTTTTTGCTATTGCACACTAAGTTTTCCGCCATTGCACATAAATTTTTCCACCATTGCACAACAAATTTTCCACCTTTGCACATAAGTTTTTCCGCATCTAGCACAGAATAAATCAAGATTTTCTGCCATTACACATGAATTTTTTTTCTTTTCTACTATCGCACATGAGTTCTCCGCCTCTAGCATAGAATAAATCAATAAGTTTTCTGCTATTACACAATTATTCTTTCACTATTGCACATGAATCTTCCGCCTCTAGCATAGAATAAATCAAGATTTTCCACCATTGTATATGAGCTTTCCGCTATTGCACAATAAATTTTTCGCCATTGTACAATTATTCTTTTGCCATTGCACATAAATTTTTTTCGCTATTGTATGTGAGCTTTCCGCCTTTAGCACAAAATAAATCAAGTTTTTCGCTATTGCACAATAAATTTTTCCGCCATTGCACATGAGACTATCTGCTATTACACAATAAGTTTTTCACTATTACACAATTATTCTTCCACCATTGCACATGAATTTTTCGCTACATAGCACATAGATTTTTTACCATCTAGCACATCATAAATCAGATTTTCTGATGCATAGCACATGAGTTTTCCGCCTTTGGCACATCATAGATGAGACTTTTCCACTGCATAGCACATAGGTTTTCCACCATCTAACAAATCATAAATCAGATTTTCCGCTACATAGCACATGAATTTTCTGCCTTTAGCACATCATAGATGAGGATATTTTGCTATATAGCATATGAGTTTTTCGTGTCTCACACATCATATATCAAAATTTTTCTGCTACATAGCACATAAGTATTTGCCTCCAGTACATCATAAATTAGGATTTTCTGCAGAATAGCACATGAGTTTACCGCCCCTTTCGCACATCATAAATTATTGATTTCTCTACTTTATAGCATATAAGTTTTCCACCACTTTGGCACATCATAAGTCATTGATTTCTTCACTTTATAGCACTTGAGTATTTTCTGCTACACTAGCACATCACAATTTTAATCAAGGCTTTATTAATCTTTTCGATTTATTCTTTATTGTTTTCTTTATGACAAATGTGCCCCCAAATTCTGAAGGTTCTTGATACATAGGATTGTCTTTACCAAGAATAAAATGGCATGAACATGATGAAACGATGCTGCACGGGAACTCCTTTTCATCCTCCTTCCTAGTCTTGCCCCTCTTCCATCTTTGCCTTTCGTATAAATCTATGTGTGCTTCTTTTGGCCTTTGTAGTTTCGTAGTTTCCTACCTCACAACAAAGAGGGGTAGATGTCAGCACCCGATTTTTGCTCAGTCCGCCACTTGAACCTCTAGTTCACCCCAAATCCCCGATTAGACCCTTTAGATCCATCTGAAACACCTAAAAACCCAAGAAACCCGAATTTCACTCTGAGAACCCTCAAATCCATCGTTAAACCTGCCCAATGGCTCTAATCGACCCCCACTTACACCTCAACCAGTAGATCAGACACCATCATCAAACCCAAGAAATTTGAAGTCAAGTTTCCTCTATTTACCCTTCCATCAAGCAAAGATTCCACTCTAACATCTTTCATTAGCCTAAACACTCAGAACCTATATTCCTTTGATCTTGACACATCTAAACCAATCAAACCACACCATTAAATTTTGGATACATTAAAACACCTGCTCATAAAGTTTCAACCCCCATATTCCCCTATTTGCCCTTCCATTAAACCAAGATTCCATTTTGAAACATCCCATTGACCCCAATTCCTATGATCTTGACCCCCAAAAACTAATCAGACATCCCCGTCAGATCCTGGACACCTCCAAATTCCCACCTGTGAAATCTCATCCCAAGATACCTCTATTTACCTTTCAATTGCACCAAGATTTTATTTCAATGTCCCAAATTGACCAGATTCCAAGTCCTTCCGATCCAGGACCTTTCGACTCAATAAAACCTTACTAATCACCTCAAACTACCTAAAAACCCTACCTTGTAAAATTTCAGCCAAAAATACCATCATTAACTATTCCATCCAAAAAGATTCCACTTCAGCCAATCTTGCTAGCCCATACACACAAACCCACTCTCTGTCATCAAAGCAGTCTCAACCCTCCACTTTTTTTACCTGTAACCACCCATCATTGAACCAAGAACCAGGTTCAACCCCTAGACCCGGTTTAGCCCAACTTACCAAAAATAACCAAAATGCCCCTCAGATTCCCCAAAATTACGGGATTGCCTCTGCCTCCCATATAAATTCAACCTAAGCTCTTCATTCACCCTAATCCATAGAATTCGAAGGACAGAGGATTCCCCTTCTTTCCCCATTCGAACAACCACCAGTGGCGGCGAATCAAAACTACCTCTCATCTCCAACTTTCCACACTGAGTCTCTTCTTCTTCTTCTTCTTCTTCTTCTTCTTCTTCTTCTTCTTCTTCTTCTTCTTCTTCTTCTTTTGGCATCATCCATTTCCATTGCCCCTGTTTTCTACGACTACCACTATAACTCTCAGCAATAATAGTGCTTCATTCACAACCCCTCTAAACTCCCACTTTCTCTCTATCCTTTTCCATCTCTCTTTTTTTCCTTCCATAATTTTCCCCATTTTTTTCTTTTTTTTCCAATTTTTTCCTTTTTATATTTTGTTTGATCTTCTATTTTTGTTGATTTTTTTATTTCCTTATTTCCTTATTTTTGATTTCTTATATTAACATTTTTATTTTTTATTTTTTTAATTTATTTTATTATTTTTTAATACTTTGATTTATGATTTTTCAAAAATTCATTATATTACACCTTTCTTATTTTTTATATATTTTCCCTTGTTCTACTTTTTTCTTTTTCTCTTTTAAAAAACTTGGTCTTTAATTTTTCTCTTTTTTGATTTAGTATTATATTTTCTTACTCTTTATCTGATTTCCATTTCATTTTTTAATGGGGATTTTGATTATTTTAATTTTTTGTATTTTCTATTTTTCTTTATTTTCCACTTTTTTATTTTTTTTCTATTTCAATTTTTTGTTTTAATTTATTTGTCTATGTGTATCTAAACATTACTACCCCCTCTTATTTCAATTTCTTTTTACTTTTTTGTTTTACCCTTTTTCTTCTCTCTTTTCTTTTTCTTTTTCAATTTTTCTTTTTTTTTTCTTCTTTTTCTTTAAACTTTCCCTTTTTATTTTTCCTCTCTTTTGATTGTTTTTTACTTTTTACTTTATTTTTAATTTTTTTTGGGATTTTGATTGTTTTAATTTTTTTCAATTTATTTTCTTTGATTGTCTTTAGGTGTATTTGTGCCTAGCCTTCCTATCCCTTTTTTTAATTTTTCTTTTTTATGATTTTTTAAATTTTTTATTTGTATTAGATATTTTTTAGTTTTTTATCTACATATATTTTATCCTATTGTTATATTTCTATTTTAGTTTTATTAAACTCTTGACATTTTATCTATTTCTTGTTTTATTTTTATATATTTTTTATTTTATGTTATTATTTTGATGTGGGCCCCACAAGGAGTATTCAATTAATCAAAGTTGGGTGGCTGACATCCTAAATGGCTAGGTTGACACGTGGAGTGTAATGCATGACGGGTGGGTTGACACCTAGACTCAAGACTTCAATAAGGTAGTCGGTCTCCAAACCTCCACCCATCGAAAAAATGGGCTTCTTTGGTTGGCGACCGGTTTGGGCATTCGGTGCGACTATTGGGACCAAGGTCCCAATGACCTGCCACATAGGACCCTTCCTAATAGGACATGATGCTAAAACTAATGCAGAATGGTGTGTGTGGAGTGTGAGCAGATAAGCAATAACAGATATAAAGCAACAAAGAAATATCTAATTATCAGAAAATCAACAGTTATTACTAAAACATAAGAAAATAATACAGAAGCAAGTACATATATAAGAAAAAGGCTATCAAGACAAATGGGCCCCATGTGGGCCCCACCTATGGTTCGAGAACTTGTCACTTGGGCCGGGAATGGAGTCGCCACTCATCAAATTAGGAAATGCAGGTGATGGGACCTTCGAGAATGATTTTTAAAATGCTTTGCCTTAATAGTGACACTAAAACCTAAGGCACTGGTCCAACTAGTCCGGGTAAGAGTCAAATGGAAGAGGGAGGGGATTAATTAGAGAAAGCCACCAACGACAAAAACCTTCCTCAAGGGAACAAAAACCTTCCTCAACGACAAAAACCCGGATCCAGTAGGTGGGGCCCACATGGGAACAAAAACCTTCCTCAAAAAGTAAAACTACTTAAATAAAGGATATCTAATTAATTAGAGAAAACCACCAACGACAAAAGGAAGGTTCAACAAACCTAGATGCTCCAAATGATGAGCACATACATACTTTCCCTTCTCATGAATTTGAAGATACTATTAGTATTATTATTTTCCTAGAACAAGCTTTAAACAAAAATGAGAAGATTCTAGAAAAATAACACAAATAAAACTAAAAGCAAGTAAGAAGAAGGGATTCTATTGTTGTATTGCCGTCTTATTAAGCCTGAATCAACGGTTACATCTCTTGGTAAACTTCAAGAGACTATAGCTCAATTATAAATTTAACAGCGAATCACAAATTTTTGGAGAAGAAGGGAGAAGGGATTTCTATGAAATAATCTTACTCTGAAGAAATCCAACTAACTAAAAACATACCACAAAAAAAATCAACAAAAGTAAGAATAGGATTCAGCAAGCACTCCAAAAGAAATCAATTTAAACATCATTTAAACTTCAAAGCAATGAGAGGAGAAATCTAGCAATGAAACATACATGCATTCACAATATTATTCGAAACATATGCGAATTAAACCTGAACCACTACAATGCTAAATTTAAAAGAATAAAATAAAAAAAAAATGCAGAGAACAAATGAACAACTATATAACATATAAAGGTGTATATAGACCTAACCACACATGATAGCAGATAGTAAACTCTAGGTCAAGTTTGGTTGGAGAACAGACCTACAGGAACGAGTCTAGTGGAATTTACTCCATCGGTCTAATCCCTAGCCTTGAACCCTTACAGTCGAAATGAATTGAGAGAGAGAGGTCAGCGCGGATTACCTGAAGGATGTCCTAACCAGAGGTTCGATGCTACGAACGGGAGTTTGGATGAATTTAGTGAATTTTGCAGGAGACGATCAAAGGCTACGGCAGTTGTACAGGTCCTCATGACTTCTGAGATTCATCGGCCTCCTTAGAAAGTTTGCGAAATAGGGGAAGTTGTAGTTCGTTGAAGGGCATCGAATGTGTGATAATCTTCCAGGGAACAGAAGAGGGAAGTGACGATGTTTAGGCAAAAATGGTGATAACAGTAAGAGCTCCCCTCCTTTCTCTCTGCTTAGGGTGAAGATGAGACATTCAACTCCTTTTAAAGAACGTCGGGGGTTTTTTTGTGTTGTTACAAAAAATCAGGAGTAAAACTAAAATTTACAAGTTTTGCTCAAAACCGGTCCAAGGGGTTCAAGCCGAGGAGTCTGGTTCAGTGGTGGGATTTTTGGGTTAGAAAATGGAGGGTTCAGATTGGTCTGAGTGTAAAGAAGGGTTTTGCGCATGTGTAGGACAGTGAGATCGACCAAAATGGAATCTTTTTAGATGGAAGGGTAAATGAGGGTATTTTTGGCTGAAATGTTATAGGGTAGGGTTTTTGGAAATTTCAAGTTGATTGGTGGGGTCAGGTTAGCCCAACTAGGCCCGGATTGGGCATATATGGAAACAACTCGATTCGGTTAATCTAAGGGCTCAGAATAAAATCTTTGTGTAATCGAGGGCAAACATGGTCTGTTTTGAATGAAATTTCATAGGGTTGGATTTTTGGGTACTCTGAGGTGATTGGTAAGGTTAGATTAAGCCAACTAGGCCCAGATCGGGCAAATTTGTAATCTGGTAAATATAGGAACTTAAATGGAATCTTAGTATGATTGAAGGGTAAACAGAGGTATTTTGGGATGGGATTTCACATGTAGGGGTTTTCTGGCATTCTGGAATGATTGGAAAGGTTTAATTGGTTTATATGTTTTCAGATCAAATGGATGAGGTCTAAGCAAAGATCGAGTGCTGACATCTACCAGTACTCTTATAGATTCCCCAAGCATGTGGATGATGTTTTGTCTTATAAAGTTGGCCACATTTGTCGTGGTGACCTTTTGCAGGGGAGCTATCTCTACCCACTTTGTGAAGTAATCTATGGCTACTAGGATCTAATAGTATCCATGAGAGGGTGGTATGGTCATCCCTATAAGGTCCATACCCCAAGTATGGAATAACCATCATGTAAGGATAGGATTGAGGAGTTGTATTAGCATGTATATATATATATATATATATATATATATATATATATATATATATATATATATACATATATATATGTACATATATATATGTATATATATGGGTCTTGGATTTGTCATTTCCTGCACTTCTTCACATGTACTATAGTGTCCTGTAACATAGTTGGCCAATATAATCCCAATTAGATTATATGGTCACATAGGGCATGTTGACCTTGGTGAGCCGCGAGCTCCTAGTTAGGGTTAGGGCTTCTTGTGCTTCTTCCTCTCTCATAGGAATCATAGAGGTCTATTTATAAAGGACCTTCTAAGTCCCATCTATAATGCAGTATCTTTTGGCTTTGTAGGTTAAGGCCTTTGTATTCTTTTGATCCTCATATAGGGTTCCTTCACTTAGGTAGACTATATATGGTGGCCTCCAATTTGTTGTGTTGTGTAAGCATTATTTTTGTTAAACATGGGCAAATATTTAGTATAATCATCTTGCTTATATTTAGCTTGTTTCTTCTTTTCTCACTGATAATAGCCTAATCTTTACAACTTTCTATAAAATATGGTTAACTAGTTTTTGTAGCATTGAGCATGCACTTCCTCTAAAACTCTTTTGCTCTCCTCAGCCCCCAGGCGTCGTCCTCTCATTCTATCTCCCTCAGTGTGTTCCACTAGGTGTGCCAAGTTCTCAGGAGTTAATTGTACCTTCTTAGTTATAGAGATCGCAGCCTTAGCTCCTTCAAATTGTATCCACAAACCTAGTGCGGTTAGTAAGTCCATGAATCTATTTTTGGTCCTTTTTATGTGTTGAAAATTGACTTTTATGTATTGGTAGAGCTAGTTGAGTAGTGTTTGTATGGTGATAGTGTAATTTCCTTCATTGCCATCTCTCCACTTGACTACTAGATTACTAGACATTGCTAATGCTTTACTCCCATTTCTCGAGCTAACAAAAGACCAACGAGTATTGCCACATATTCAGTTGCATTATGTGATCTTGTGAATTGTAATTTGAGGGCTATTGCTATTTTGGTACTATCTAGGGATTATAGGATGACACTAGCACCTCCTCCTTCCACAATCACTACTCCATCAAAGTACAATTTCCACTCTACATCTTCTATGCTTGCAATCTCAAACACTTCTCTTGGTATCTCTTCACGTATTTCTATGGTGTCTACAATGAGGAACATGGCTAAAAAATCTCCAAAGGCTTAGAACTTAATTTCTTTTGGGGGTACACACCTAATGAAAATTTCTCACCAAGTTACATTAACCATTGTACTAGACGCCTAAGTGATTTGTCAACAAAGTATTTGATAGGGCCACACTTGCTAATCAACAGGGTTTAATGGCATAAAAGATAATGTTAAAACTTTTGCAATTCAAACACAAGGGCTAAACATTGCTTTCCCATATCTAAGTAGTTTAACTCTACTCCCCATAAAACTTTGTTGGCATAGAAGATAGGTCTTTCTATAGAATCATAGTCTTCTTGCACCAAAAGGCATCCTATGGCTTCAAGGTTGGCCACAATATAGACAAGGAAAGGTTTCCCATCAACTAGTGGTACCATGATTTGGGCATTGGTGAGGACAAGGAAAGGTTTTAATTCTTCTAGTATACCATGATTTGGGCATTGGTGAATACTTGTTTGATTCTAAGGAAGGCTTTCTCGTGTTATTCTTCCCATACAAGGGACACTTTTTTCTTTGTTAAATCCATTGAGGGTGCTAGTCTTGGGATAAATCTTCTCAAATAAGAAGTCTTGCCAATGAAGGTTTTCAGTTGGTTGTCTGGTGTTGGGTGTGTGATATTTAATATGGCTTTTACCTTGGCTTCATTGGGTGAATTCCCTTATTATCAACTCTATAACCTAAGATTTTTGTTGTTTTTGCTCTAAATGTGCACTTCATGGGGTTTAACCTTAAGTTATTCTCCTTGTATCTAGTGAACATTGTCGTACTTCCCACTTCCTTGTTTTAATCACCATGTCATCTATATGTAACACTCAATTTCGTTATGCAACATGTCAAGGAAAATGCATGTCAATACTCTTTGATATGTAGCTCCTATGTTCTTCAGACTAAAGGGAATTACCATGTAATAAAAGTTGTTCATTAGATTTTTGAAGATTGTATGCAATTGCGTCCACATGATTTATGAGGATCTAGTTGTAACTGATGTAGGCATCTAAGGAGGAAAACATTTCATGGCCCATGGTGGAGTTTGATATTTAGCAAGGGGAACTCATCCTTTGGGCAAGCCTTATTAAGATCATGGAAATCAACATCGCACCTACAAGATGTTGTTTGTTATTAATTTATTGTGTAATATAAGTAGGGAAAATTGTGTTGTGGATATGTTTTGAATATGTCCATTCTTCTTCTTTACTAGTACTATATTGGCTTGCCACTATGAATGTGCAAATGGCTTGATGTGTCCTACTTTAAGTAGTTTCTCTATCTCTTCCTTTATTTTGAGATAGATGTCAAGGTGGAAAACCCATGGAGGTTGCTTTATTGGACATACAATAGGATCTAGGTATAGTGAGTAAGCTAAGCTAGATTCTTTTAAGAGTTGGATGTGGTCTACTTTTTCATTCGTAGTGAGGTTTGTGGATATGAACACGGGTCTTTTGTCTTCTGGCACCTCTGAGACATTTATTTCTTCCATTTATTCCTTGGCTATGTTGATTATTTCCTAGAAAATCCATGGGACAGGTGGTATCTCAATTGTGTATTTTATGGTAGTGTCACTTGTCTCTATGCCATTAATTTGTTGCAAGTGATTTACCTTTTCATATTTGGATTATAGGTAGCTTATGTCTAATGGGTAATATATACCCTCTTGGGTTGGTATTATTGTTTTCTTGTTCATGGTATTCATGGTATGTGCCTCTTTATTTTTAGCTTGAAGACAATATTGTGGTAGTATGTGTTTTATTATATATGAGAAAACAATAAATATTAAACTATGATATGAGATTGAAATCATAAGTATTGTAGGTATTGGAATGAAACTACTTAGGATTTGCATAAAGATAAAACTTTACTAAAAGAAAGCTATAGATAGTCTGGAATTTCATTACATTACGAAAATTTTCCTTGAAAGAAGTCTAAGTTCTAACTCATGGAATGTTTGGATACAAGTCATCAAATTCATCATTACATAGTCTTCATGCATATTTACCCATACTGGTATTGAAGCTTCCCTTGTTACATGTTCTCAAAAGTCCCAGAGAAGTCTTGGAGACAAAAGGAAAGGGGTGTCAACACCTAATTTTTGCTTAGTACCTTCACCGTACATCTTTTTACCCTCTTTTAATATGTTAAAACTAGGAAACATAACCAGACCAACTTGAGACTTTCTGAAACCCACAATCCCCTCTCGTGTATAAACTATACAAATAAACTTAAAAAAATAACAAGAACACTGAAATCAACATCTGACGCTATATAGGTTGTAGTACCCTGATCAAATACAATCCCTAAACTTAGGAAACTATAACTTAATTACACATTGAATTTCATGAGCAAGCTCCAAAGATCCACTATTCATCACACCAACTTTCTCTCTAATAGTCTGATCTACACAATGTTCGAAACACTAACTCCACAAAACCAAATACAACATATCTATTGTTTTAAGGATACTAGGATATGAGCAACCCGAAATCTTACCTCAAATTTATGACAATCAACTATAAAAATGTCAAAATTCCATTTTGACGGCCTTGAGTGAATGAAACTAGACAACTAAGATCAACAAATTATTTCTCATACTGAACCATGTACTAGACTCCTCATCATAATCCATACCTACACGTCAAATTTTAACTCAAAATTCCCTTGTTTAACCTTTCGATTAACAAAGATTTTAATTTGATGTTTATTACAAAGGTTCATAAGAAATTGTAGCCTAAGCAACGAAGAACATCTCATTGAGTCCAAAATTCTCAAAATAACCCACTCATCTAAATTTAGCCTTAAATTCCTTCATTTCCTTTCAAAACAACCAAGATTAAGCCTTCTCATAGTTTTTTTATCAATAACTTTGAAACTTTTATTATTAAAATACTTTAGGATACAACAATAAGACACAAAAGAAATCAGCATAGTAAGTTGATCCAGTACAAATTACAAGTGTGCCCAAAACATATTTGTTCTGTGAACCCCTTGCTTTGCTAAGCTATCTGCCAAACTGTTGGCAGATCTCCTTACCAATCTCACCTGAATTGACATGTTCCTTGACATCCATTTAAATCTTTTGAATTCATTCTTCAACTGCCATGTCACCCCTTCCCCTTTCTGCAACCATTTTATCACAGTTTTAGAATCTCCCTCGATGATTAGTCTATTGATCCCCAACTCTTTAGCCTTCTCAAGCCCATATACTATAGCTAGAAATTCTACCCTTGTCACATCACCTACCTCCACCGGACCAGAGTAAAGAGCAATGATGGAACCATTTTCGTCTCTAATGGCCCCCCAATACCTGAAGGGCCCAAGTTACCCACACAAATCCCATCAAAATTTAGCTTCTTGTAACCCTCTATTAGAGGGGACCAAGTCTCAACAAATTGTCGTCTCATAGATGATGAAGCAACAATAAGTCCCCAAACCCTGAAAAAATCTTCAACCTTGAAAGCTGAAAACAACTTCAAACTTTTTACCCAATGAGCCACCCACAATGTTATTGTTTCAACTAAAGCTTCCTTGCATTTTTCTTTACTTTCAAATATCTTATTGTTACTTTCCTTCCAGATGGTCCAAAGTATTGCTGCTCCAGTGCATCTCCAAAGAATCCTTCACCGCCTTGTCATACCACTAATACCATTAGGGTTGAATAAGCCTTCCACCCTGTCAGGAGAGGACCACCTGCACCCAAAAAGGGAAGTAAACCAATTCCAAATAAAACTGACAGAAGGGCAAGATATAAGAAGGTGGAAAATAGTCTCACCATTCAATTTACACAAGACACACTAGTTAGGGGATAAGCACCAGTTTGGCATTTTTCTTTAAAGAACACCAAAGGTGTTAATATGACCATGAGAAACTTCCCAATAAAAAGCACCAACTTTAGGGGGGATGGGAGGGCACCAAATTTCTTTGATTGGAAAATGAGAAGAAGATTGTGTGGCAACCATCAAATGAAGAAAGGGACCCTTCAACGTTAGGACACCAAATTCTAGAATCTAAACCACCTTCCCCCAAACAAACTGAACTCAACAATCCTAACAACTCAGACACTACCAGAAGTTTAGACTCTCTAAGTTTCCTGTTAAATCTGAAGTTCCAATTCAACCCTAGAAGGTGAGATGGGTGACTTAGGAACTCAAAAATAGGCTTACTTTTAAACCTAGACATGTCATAAAGAGAAGGAAATTTCTCACCCAAAGGAATATCCCCAATCCACACATCTTCCCAAAATCTGATTTTGCTACTAGTAGACAAGTCATACCTGATAAAATTTAGGAATGTAGGGAGAACATCATGGATGGCCTTCCAAGGAGCAGCCAAGTTAGCCCTATGAAGACATCTAGCATCCCATCCATTGCTCAACATGCCATGAATGCTTACAACCACTCTATGCCATAATTTCTCATTTTCTTTTGGAAACCTCCAAAGCCATTTGCTAATCAAAGCCTGGTTCTTGAGTCTAGCATTCTCTATTCCAAAAACCCCTTCCTCTTTCAATTTCCTCACATTTTCCCGTCTAACCAAATGCTCATTCTTCTTTTCCCAAGCTCCTAGAGGAAATCCCTCATGATTTTTTCAATTTTCCTCACTATCCCTTGTGGCATCCTAAACACTACATGTGGTACACTGGGAGATTTGCTAAAGTGAATTTAATTAGAGTTATTCTCCCCCCCCCCCCAATGAGATATAGTTCCTTTTCCATGTCGCCGACCATTTCTCAATCCTTTCCACTACCGGGGACCAAAAGCTACAGATCTAAGGGGTTATCTCCAAGGGGTAAACCCAAATATTTCATTGGCCACTCACCTTTCTCGCAGCCTAGGGAATTTGCCAAATCTCTCACTTGATCCTCTTCAATATTAATTCCAACCAATAAACTCTTTGACCAATTGATCCTCAAGTTAGACATCCTCTCAAAGAGTTTCACAACTAACCTCAGATTTTCCACTCCCTCCCTATTTTCTCCATCACTAAAGATAAGAATATCATCTACAAACTGTAAATGAGTGACCTCCCAACTGACCATCCCCTAAATAATTGTACACCATTTGCTTTTGAGATCAATTTGCTTAGGGCTTCAACAACTAGAGTAAATAGAAAAGGAGAAAGAGGGTCACCATGCCTAAGTCCATGGAATCCTTCAAAGAAATCATACATTGTCCCATTAACTATTACTGAAAAGTCACTAGTTTATAGGCATCCCATGATCCATTTACACCACAAATTTCCAAATCCACATTTCCTCATAATTTCAATCAAGAAGTTCCAATCCACTAAGTCATAGGCTTTTTCTAGATCCTGTTTGATAGCCACTTCCTTTCTCTTTAATCTCTTTCGAGCCTCCACACATTCATTGGCAATTAAGATCTGATCAATAATTTGTCTATCTTGCACAAAGGCCCGTTGAGCTTGAGAAACGATTGGGAAGATCATCTTTTTAATCCTCAGAGACAACAACTTTGCTATCACCTTATAAATACTAGTGACTAGACTTATTGGCCTGAAATCCCCTAGTTGGTTGGCATTATTCTTCTTTGGGATTAGAGCTAAAAAAGTAGAATCATTCCTGAACTTATCACCCCTCTCCTATGAAATTCATTAAACACTCTGATCAAATATCCTTTAACTATGTCCCAACAATCTTGAAAAAAATCCATTGTGAAACCATCTGGTCCTGGTGATTTTGATCTATTCATAGAAAATATTGCTTCCTTAATCTCTTCATTGTCAAACCTTTCTTCCAGAAATTGGACTTCAGACTCCTCCAAAGTCTCCCAAGCAATGCCTTCAATCCTCAACCTTTCAAGTAAGGGTCCTCTATAAATAGACCAAAAATGCTCTGAGAATGTTTTAGCAATCTCCTCTTGGTCGGTGATCTCGTTTTCCCCCACCATTGAAGAAGTAATCATGCACTTCCTTCTCCTTCCATTTGCAATGGCATGGAAGAATTTTGTATTTCCATCTCCTTCTTTGATCCATCTCTCTCTTGACTTTTGCTTCCACCATATCTCCTCTCTCAATAAGGTTCCCCTAATTCTTTCTTCAAGTTCCATCTCCACTCCTTTTCATCTTCAACTAGAACTGCTTCAACCTCTTTTTTTATCTAATAACTCTATCTTAAAAATCAAATCGGCTTCCTTCTCCTCCAATCTCCCAAACGTCTCCCTATTCCACTCCTTGATTTCCTATTTCAACAATTGAAGCTTCTTTAGGAACTTTTTTCCTTCCCACATTGCAGGTACAACCATACTATTCCACTAAACCTTGACTTCCTCTTTAAATTCCAGATGAGTAAGCCACATATTTTAAAATATGAATGGAGTTGGGCCACCATCATTGATTCTCTCAAACAAGCAGATAGGCCAATGGTTTGAGGCGATTCATGGTAAATTTCTCCCAATTATCCCTGGCCAATGCTCTTCCTAGTTAGGTGAAACTAAAAATCTATCAAGCTTGGAAAGAATAGGGGATGTTTGAAGGTTTAACCAAGTATAACAAGATTTTCCCAAAGGAATATCTCTTAACTCAAAAGCTTCAATAAAAGATTTGAACTTTCTCATACTCATTGTAGTTCTTTGTCTACCTCCGGTTATCTCACTCACAAACCTTACTATATTGAAGTCTCCCCCTAAACACCAAGGTCCATCCTAGAGACCCCTAATGTCCCCAAGCTCCTCCCATAATTTCTTCCTTTCTTTATATGAGTTTGGCCCATAGACATTAGTGAAAACCCATTCAAAACCATCTTGTACACCCTTCAGCTTAATAGAAACTGAGAAACGGCCTACCAATTCTTCCAAATATTGGACTACTTCTCTCCACATTGTTATAATGCACCCTAAGAGGGAGCGAAGCTCCTGTTAATATTCCTCTCTCCCCACAAGCTTCTTATCCATTTCTTGTCTATTTCCTGCATTTTGGATTCTTGAATTAGAATGAAATCCGGTCACTCCTTCCTCAACACCTCTTTGACTACTCCTTTTTTTGTGGCTTTTCCTAATCCCCTTACATTCCAGCTAATAATCTTCATGATCACATCAATTATTGATCCCCGCCCTACCCTAGCCTATAGACCCCCTCTCCTTCCCCCTCCCCTAGCACTAAACTCCTTATCCCCTTCCACATCACTAATGAGTTTTTCAATTTCATTAAGTTTTCTTCTCCTCTTGCCCCTTTTTTCTTTTTTCTTTACTTCCCTTATTTTGAGATTCATTTTCCTTAATTTTTTTCCATTTTCAACCCCATTTTAGCAGCCAAGACCACCATTGGGTCCTTTACGCTCTAATCTTCTTGGCTTTTTTTACTATTCCCTGCCTCCTTTTCTTCCTTCCCCTCAACTAAGACCCTTCCAACCTCCTCATCACACTTACCTTCTTGGCATCGAACCCTTTTGATGGTTTCTTTTTCCCTTTATGTACCCATCCCTCTATTAGTCCCTGATCCTTCCTTAGTCTCCATCATTTTTCACCCCTAGACTCAACCCCACCCACCCCTTCTTTGTCTCCCATTATCTCTTTCGCACCACCTATATCTCCTAATCCCCTACTCATCACTCCTTCTTCCAGCAAATTCATGGGAAAATCAAAGCCTTGGATGGGATCTGACAAAACTGTAGGACCAACAACACACAATTAGCATAAAAAAATGAAACCAATTGAGTTTTTGAGGTTACCAGAAGGCTGAGATGAAAGGATGACTTGCATTTTGGTAACAGGAATTCCAGAACCATTATCCATTTGGTACATCTCCAAATCCCCAGTTTCAGTACTAACCCGTTGGGAAGACTTCGAAAGTGTATCTGACTTAGCCATCACAGTACTTATACCCCTTTTTAATCCACCTCTCTAATAAAAAAAAAATCCATCTCTTTCATCAGATTTAGGGTATTAAGAAATGCTTATTACCATATTTCATCCCAAAATTTCCTTGTTTAACCCACCATCAAGCCAAGATTTTGTTTCAACAAATTTTATTGATTAAAGCATATCATGCCATAAACTTTCATTATCCAAGCTTTATTTGACTAGTCAAACCTCACCACCATGATCAAAGACCCAAAAAAACCTTAGTACCTCACATTTTACAACCTAATTCCTCTATTTGACCATTAAACCAACAAGATTTCACTTTAACCCTTCTTATTAGTTTGTTGATGCATAAGTTAAAACCTTGATCTGGACAAAATCTTTTAATCTGCATCTTTGATCAAATATTCTTCTCTTTAACAAATTCATGATGTTTAAAAAGTCTACCCTCCAAATTTCATTCCAAAATTCCCTCATGTAACCCACCATCAAGTCAAGATTTCATTTTAGAAAATGTCATTGATTAGAGTATGCCAAGACATAGATCTCCTCCATTCATGCTTTATTTGACCAACCAAACCTCATCACTATCTTTAAAGGCCCAAAAAAATCCATACATCAATTTTCATGACCTAATTCACACATTTGGCTGTTAAAAAAATAAGATTTTATTTCAATGCACTAAATTAAATCACCCCTTTATTTTTCCCAACCTAAGGCCTTAAGAGAATGGGGGCTAATGGCAACCCTTCAGTTAAACCCAACTGGCCAATTAGACCAATTAGGACAAGCCAAATAGACTAAAAGAAACCAAAAACCCCAAAGTAACCCTTCTTGAACATAGAAATTGACATAAAGGCCATTATGGCCATTTCAAATTTACTTTTTTTTGCAACTACAAGGTTATATTCGAACCTAAAATAGACAGATTCCAAAATAACCCTACTAGGCACGAAAAAACCCTAGAAAAATTGTTGAAAATCTCGGTTTGATTGATTAAACCCTCATAGATCTTTTGAAAAGGCCTGTTAGATCGAGTTTTTAAGTCTCCTTACATGTTTAGGCTTTTTTGAAACCCTAGACATGTGGTAGACAAGTTTTAGACCTTCCCCAACATTTCCTCTCTATAAATAGGACAAAAATCAAGATCTAGGGGCAATTTTTGAGAAGGAAGAAATGAACGAGAGAAACTTCATTCAAATACCCAACCATGTTCAACAAGAATTGGAGAAAATTTTGAAACAAATCTAGTGTTAGAACTTCCCCAAACTACCCTAATTCTGTTGGTATTCACATTCTAACTTTAAAAAGGAGTAGAAACCTCTCAAGTATTCATTCTTTTGGAACAAGGAGCAGTTGTAAATCGTTCTCTTGGTCCAAAACATCAAAAACCATCATTCCCAAGCTCTGGAATAACTTCTATCAAGGCCAAATCGAAGAGGTAAGTCTCTTAATCTGTGTTGTTAGTCTTTTTTAGTTAATTTTTTGTTATTTGGTTATTTTTATCATGTATCATGTTAATTTAAGCTTACGTTGTTTCAAATTCTAGGTTTATGGAAGCTTCTCTTCAAGCTTCTTGCAATTTTGCAATTAGAAGTGAGGGTTTTAGGGAAATTAGTACCTAATTCTCGATAGCATCCCATCAAAACCAAGATTAAGTGATGCTAAAAGGACTTTTCACAAGATTTTAGAGTTTTATCTCTTTTTTGAATTAAAATTTGTAAAGTCGTAAGCCTAAACAACTCCCATATTAGGTTGTCATTTACAGTTTAGAGAGAGGGGTACTCTAACACCTTTCCTCTCCCAATCCAAATAAATTTAGAATCTCTTGATTAAGTGCATCATAGATGGAGAAATAAAGTCACTATTTTTTCAAAATAAAATCAATCTTCCAAAGTTTATAAAGGACCCATTTCCTATTAAACTAAGTGGGTGGCGATTCCTTGGTTTGAATCAACCATGAGCGTCCCAGAGTTCATTAGGGGTTAAAGAGGGAATTCTATACTACTAAAAAGATTCTTCATATCACTTGTTCATAGGGAGATGACATATATATGCAAGATGAGGATGGAAGGTGGTGTGTCCGGAAGCGCGTCAAACACTCTGGAACACCAGCTTAAACATTTATAATTTTATTCCAATTCTCAAACAACTACTAATGAAGTAAAGTAATGAGAACGGGTTGTATCCACAGGGAAGTAAGGGAAAAATAATTACGTACTTAGATCCGAGAGAGATAATGCAAAGGGGAGTTGCAGAAATATAAAATTAATTAATTAAAAAGAAAAAAAAATGGAATTCATTAAAACAAAATTCAAACAATACTGAGAATAACAAGTGCATAAAAACAAATAACAGAAACAAATAAATAAAAGGAACAAAGTAAAAGTGTCTGAGAATCTGATCAGAGGTAGTAGTCTTCGGATCTCTCCTTTGACCCTAGAACTTCTCGAGCAAGGCCATTCGTCTTACTTGGCTGAATTTCAGATCTACAAAAAAGAAATAAAACACAAATTAAATATAATAAAAATAAATTTTCAAGAAGGAAAAATTAAATTGGAAATTAAAGAATAGAGAGTAATTCTAAAACTAAAGAAAAAATGGTTGGGATTCATATCCTGAGGTGGCAGTAGTGGTGTTGGAAAACTACAAGTAGGAACCCCTCCTCTTGCCTAGGCATCCTCCTCTTCCTCTACCCTTGAACTTCTCAAGATCAGCCTTCCTTCTTACCTGGGTGAATTGACCAACCCCTTCTACAGGGCCCCTGGGACCCTTTTTATAAAGAATGGTGGACACAACTGGAAATAGGGAGAAAGATGGAGGGCGGCAGCTGGGATTTAGCAAAGTTAGGGACGCCCTAAGGTTTCTAATGGATGGCTAAGATGGTTTGGGGTGATCCTATGGCTGAAATTAAATGGAGAGGGTGCCCAATATTATGTAGGGCTAAGATTTGGGCGACTAGAAATGGAGGGTGTAGATTAGAACATCTAGGGTTGAAGGGTTAAGATTAAAAGAATAGGTGGTGCCCTATATTGAATGGTTGGGATATAAGATGGAGAGAGTGGCTGAGATTTAATGGTGGGGTGCTGAATGGTGAGAATTAGCAGAATAGGTGGCGCCCTAGGGTTTAAAGCTATAAAGGAGAGCCCTAAAATGAGTGATTGAGATTAAAAGAGGTGGAGGGTAGAGATTAAACACCTAAGGGCGGCTAGGGTTTGCTAAGAGTGAAAAGATTAGGTTAAAAAGGCTCCCTAGGGTTTGCTAAGGAGAGGGAAGCATGGTAATACAATAGGATGGGCGCCAACTGGGTTTAGCAGATAAGAGGCACCCTCCTATTCTCAGTTCTTTACAAAAACACCCCCTCTCTCAATTGGACTTCACACCAACTTCCCAAAAACTTCTTTTCAGCCATGAAAACTTCCCAGTTTTCTACCTAATTTGCACAGAGACCCTCAGAGGTTATATAATTGATTTTAACTAGGAAAATGACACATTTTGACTTTTTTAAGGCCAAAAATACCCCTAAATTGATGCCCTTAAGGCATCAAAATGTAGAGTTATCAGAAGGCATTAGTAGATATAATTTGTTACCAAAAAAATATATGGCTACCTTAATTATTTGGGTGGGAGGGTGGGGTGTGTACCTTGTGTAGGCTTGTGGTTGAAGCACAGGCTTGGCTTTGTAGTTTGTGGAAGAAGAAAATGTTTCACCCTTCATAGGAATTCATAGGGACTAGCGTGTTGAAACTCTCTCCCTTTGGTGTGACTAGTTCCATTCATCTAGTCTCCACAATCCTTTGTTTCTTCCACAAAGGTTGCTTTGTTGTGGTAAGTTCTGTGAGAGTGTCTTCTAACAACTTTACTAATTGTACTTCGATTTCTAGCACTATCTTTGTGTAGTATATCACATCATGGAGGTGGGCCTCGATTGTTGCAAAGGGTTCCCTTGTCCATTACTTTATTGCTCCCAGTCACTCTTTTCTTGCATTCATTTAGAGAAAGTGAAAGTTAGGCTAGAAACTTGTATAACCCAATTCACCCCCTAATGGGTTAGGCTACTTGGGTAACACTAGCCTCTTGCCATTTGCCTCCCCCTAAATCCCATTACTAATAAATTGGATAGTGTATGCCCTCAGGTCCAATATTGTTTATAATTGACAACTATTATGAATAAAGGTGTAGTTATTTCATAGTTTATGATGAGAGTAGAATTTATCATATTTTTATCCCCAATTATTCTGTCTTTTATACTAAATTAGCATCTAATTGGACTCATATCTCTTATATTTTGGTCCAGGGTATGAAAGAAGGCATCAGGAGCAAAGAAAGACAAATCGGATGATTTTTCATAGTTCCGACATCGTTCAGTGATTTGGACATAACTCACGTCTTTGAACTCCGAATGGGCTGATTCACAATCCACTGGAAAGATAAGAGAAAAAATCACAACTTTCATGTTTTGGGCTTTAGCAGATTCGGCCTGCATAGAAGTCTAATCCGGGCCCGAAATCGGGTAATTTCGTTGGAATGCCCAATCCGTAGCTGAAGCCCAACTCGCAGAAAAGCCTGGCTGAAGCCCAATTCGCAAAGGAGGTCTATTACGAATCCAAGAACAAGAAACTAAGAAAAATCCTTCTAGATCTAAATTCTTGATGTAATCTTAGAGTGAAAAAGGAATTGAGTGCAAGAGATAAAGAGATAAGGTTAGAATTAGGATAGGACTTTCTATTCTTGTAAAATAAACTTCAAGAGGAAGTAGGAGACCACCCCCTCCCCTTTAACCTATATAAAGGAGGGGGTGGACCAGCTTTAGATATCACTGGATCACTGAATCATTCAATCATTCAACTTCTGATTTGAATCAATAAGCAAGGAGCAATCAGTCAAGAAGGGTTCAAGAAAGGTTCAAGAATTCAAGAAACTTCAAGAAGAGGAGATCTCAGCACCATGGGCGAATTCAAGAGTTCTTTCTTCCCATTTGTTTGTTTTAATTCTTTCATCATGAACTGATTTGTTTCTTGTTAGGGCTATGGAAAGCCTAACCATGTTAATGAATATATTTTTATTTTCTTGATTTATCCAAGATTGTGATTTCCATATAGTCTATGAATTATTGTGCTTAATGCAATTAAGAGCTTGGCCACCTCTTAATTGATTTGGGTTATGTGAATGAATTGAGAAAGGAATTCACATAATTGACAGAATAATTCATAGTGTGAATCGAATGGTATATAGAGATATATATACATGATTCATCTGAATTTAATGATTTTCTTGGACTTATGCACTTCCATCTTGAGAGCTCTACTCGAGAGATCGAAGGGTTACCTAATGGGCGTAGGTTTAGTATATCTCGAGAGAGAATATTAAATAAATTTTTGAAAATCTCAGCTTATGGGAATAACAATTGGTCTTGGATAATTGGACTCATCAATATTCATTACATTGGTTAGGTGGACCTAAAGTCCTAGCGATTCCATCATTTGCATATTCGATTAGTGATCACACTTGTTTTTATTTTCTTTGTTCCAGTCTTTATTTTCAGTAGTTCTTGTTTCCTCAAATCCAAATTTCGATTGTCCAAATAATTAGGGAAGACTGTGATTCTAATACTTATTTTGTTAAATCCCCGTGGGAACGATATTATTATACTACTGGATAACTAGTGCACTTGCTAGGTTATATATTTATAGCTATCAGTTTTTGGCGCCGTTGTCAGGGATTTAATCCTAAAATAATATTAGAATTTGTTAACCTTGATTAATTTGGACCTTTTAATTCTATTTTTTTATTATTATTCTATTTTTCTTTTATTTCTTTTTATTTCTGTTATTATTTTCATTTTTATTTGTTTGTTCGAATTCTTATTAGTTCAGAATTACTAGTGCATGACACACACTAAATAGGAAGGATTAGCTGAATTCAATCCTGAGATTGAAAGGACCCTTCATTTGTTGCAAAGGGCCAACAAAGGAAAAGAAAGAAAAGAGGTTGTCATCTGCGAACCAGCCATAGAGATAAAAGGAGAGATAGCAGAAGGAAATCGCACCCTCTTGGATTATTCTTGTCCAAACATTGATGGGGCGACATCCAGCATTTGCAAGCCTACCATCCATGCCAATAATTTTGAAATAAAACCTGCAATAATTCAAATGATCCAAACTAGTATTCAGTTTAGTGGGTTACCAAGTGATGACCCTAATGCACACATCGTTAACTTCCTTGAAATATGTGATACATTTAAACACAATGGAGTTAGTGATGATGCAATTAGGCTAAGATTATTTCCTTTTTCATTGCGTGATAGAGATAAAGATTGGCTCAACTCACTCCCTGCTGAAAGCATCACCACTTGGAATGATTTAACCCAGAAATTTTTGGCTAAATATTTTCCACCCTCCAAAATAGCAAAATTAATTAATGATATTACCTCTTTTGCTCAATTTGAGAGGGAGTCTCTATATGAAGCATGGTAAAGATTCAAGGATATGCTTAGGAGGTTTCCTCACCATGGGATACCAATTTGGCGACAAATACAGACTTTTTATAATGGTATCACCCCCTCTAATGATCCATTATCGATGCAGCTGCAGGTGGTACAATCATGAGAAAAACTCCAAAGGAACCATATGACTTAGTGGAGGAGATGGCATCAAACAGCTACTAGTGGAGCAATGATCGAACCAATCTGAGGGAAGTACACCATATTGATTCCTTTGCATCCTTATCTGCACAAATAGCCAATTTAAATAAAAAACAAGATAATTTTAGTATTGCAGCCATTAATACAACACCTAGCATCTCATGCGATCTATGTGGTCAAATAGGACATGCCAATTCTGATTGTCAATTAAATAGTCCTTTTATTTTCCATGAGAATGCTAATTTTATCTCCCATGCTGGCAGGTCAAATTACAACCTATATTCAAATACATACAATCCAGGGTGGAGGAGTCATCCCAACTTCTCTTGGAGCAACAATCATCAAAAGGCACCCATGGGATTCCAACCACAACCGCCTCCACAAGAGAAAATGAGCAATCTGAAGGAGATGATTTCTAAGTTCATCAACACTACTGAAGCAAAATTCCAAAGCCATGAAACAGCAATTAAGAACTTAGAAGTTCAAATGGGGCAGGTTGTAAGCATGTTATCAGAAAGGAAAGAGGGAAGGCTACCCAACAACACAGAAAGGAACCCCAGAGAGCAAGTAAACACCATAACTTTAAGAAGTGGGAAAACAGTTGGCGAAATTCAAAGAAAGGACAAGGAAGCTGAAGTGGCCGATCTACAAAAGGAGAATGAGGGAAGTACCCTTAAACTGAATTTACATGAAATTAAACTTCTTATTCCCTACCCAAGAAGAGTCTTGAAGGCTAAATTAGATAAGCAATTTGAAAAACTTTTAGAAGTTTTCAAAAAGATTCATATTAACCTTCCTCTTCTTGATGTATTGTCACAAATGCCGAAGTATGCCAAATTCCTGAAGGAGGTGATGTCTAATAAAAGAAAGTGGGAGGATGGTGAGATGATAAAACTAAACGAAGAATGCTCAGCCATTCTTCAAAAGAAATTGCCCCCAAAGCTTAAGGATCCAAGGAGTTTTTCTATACTTGCACCATAGGGAATACTGAATTTGAAAAAGCTTTATGTGATTTAAGTGCTAGTATAAATTTAATGCCTTATTCTATTTTTGAAAAACTTGGACTGCATGAACTAACATCTACAACTATTATCCTACAATTAGTTGATAGAAGCATCAAATATTCTAGGGGAATAGCAGAAGATGTTTTGGTCAAAGTGGGCAATTTTATTACTCTTGTCGATTTCATTGTGTTGGATATGGAGGAAGATAGGACAATGCCTCTGATTTTAGGGAGACTTTTCTTGCTACTGGTGATGCTTTAATTAAAATGCGAAAAGGTCTACTTACCCTTAGAATCAATGGTGAAGAAGTGGTGTTCAATGTATTTAAAACTATGGAACATCCCAATACAATTGAACATGAATTTTATGCAATCGATAGCATTGATGTTGGTGCAACTAAAGTAGATACATCTAAATCAGAAGACATGCAGAAAGTTGCACTTAACAATAGTCCTAATCAATTGCAACAAGCAGAGCAGAAGTTTATATTGAAATCAGAATTGCGAAATTTGACTTCTGAGCCACATTCTTTTGAAATTACAATTCATAATGCATCTTTACCTCCATCTCACACAAAACCCCTCCCATCTATTGTGTAGGTCCCTATTCCAGGTTTAAACCCACCTATGAAGGATGAAAGGGGAAAACATCGGAAGTTAAAAACTAAGTGGGGTGGACCCTTTAAAGGGGCTAAAGTATTCCCTCATGGAGTGATTGAAATACATAATGATGATGGGAGTACATTCAAGGTAAATGGACACCAGTTGAAACATTATATCAAAGGAGAACAACCCACCCACCATGGGTCCGTTCTCTCCTTGAAACCGCCATGAAGGAAAGGTGAAAGTCAAGCTCACGACTTAAAACGAGCGCTTGTGAGAGGCAACCCATTAAGTTTGTTCAGTTTTTTTTCTTTTTTCTTACGAGTGTGTTTTTCTCTTTTTAGTATCTCACATATGCAGGATCTCAATGAGGCATTCAGGGAAGTCCCCTTAAATCTCTCTCTCCTTGTTCTTGTTATGCATATTCCATACATTGAGGACAATGTATATCTTAAGTGTGGGGGAGGAGTAAGGGGTTGATAAATTTTTTTTTTCGAACTCTAGCATGCTTTAATCATCATTTTTTACCTCTCCTTTTGAAATTTCTGCTCCTTAGAGACTTGTTTTTGAATGATTGCAAACCACCTTGAATCATGTGCTTAGGGAAGATAGACAAGAAAAGATGTAGGCAAATCTAGCTAAAATTTCTAGCTAGGGAAGGCATCTCAGTAGTTTGAATGATCAACGGGCAAGATGCAATACAGAGTTGACCATTGTGAGCATTTGGTTTCTAATGGACAAACAGGGGTTGATTATTCTAGAACTTGTCTTGTTAGGCATGTTGAGACCACGATAATGAGTTAATGTATTGGAACGTGTTATCCAAAAAAAAAAACTCATGTGAGATGGAGCATAAAATGCACTCACACCGAGAGAAAAAAAAAGTTAGTGTGAGATGGAGCATAAAATGCACTCACACTAAAAGAATAAAAGGGTGAGGTGGAGCATAAAATGCACTCATCCCTAGATCCCAAACCCTAATTCACCTTTTGATGCATTGCACTCATGATATGTGGTGGAGATGTGATACGTAAGCAAGCTTAGGGTAATAGCATTCCTTGTTTCGTTCTGAAGAATCATGAAAGGGTATTTTTTGAATCTTGCCACATGTGATTATGAAAACAAAGAAGGCTTACTCTAGCCCTAAATTATTCATGCAAAGAGATGCCTGCTTCCCTTGATTGTCGATCTCACTTGGGGACATGAGGATTGGCGATTTAAGACTATTCTTCGACAAGTTAAAAAGGAAAAGAAGTGGACGAAGGGAAGAAGCATGGATACTGATCAAGGCTTGCAGGAGGACAAATACCCTGTTGAGAGAAATCCAAAACAAATCTTTTAGTTTGTTCCTGTTTTAATTTTGTTTTGAGTTTTGTCCTGCCCGAGGACGGACAAGAGTTTAAGTGTGGGGGATTTGATGAGAGTAGAATTTATCATATTTTTATCCCCAATTATTCTATCTTTTATACTAAATTAGCATCTAATTGGACTCATATCTCTTATATTTTGGTCCAGGGTATGAAAGAAGGCATCAAGGGCAAAGAAAGACAAATCGGATGATTTTTCACAGTTTCGACATCATTCAGTGATTTGGGCCTAACTCGCGTCTCCAAAATCCGAATGGGCTGATTCAAGATCCACTTGAAAGATAAGAGAAAAATCCACAACTTTCATGTTTTGGGTTTTCGTAGATTCGGACTGCATCAAAGTCTAATCTGGGCCCGAAGTCGGGGAAATTTCATAGGAAAGCCCAATCCGCAGCTGAAGCCCAACTCGCAGAAAAGCCTGGCTGAATCCCAATTCGCAGAGGAGGTCTATTACGAATCCAAGAACAAGAAACTAAGAAAAATCCTTCTAGATCTAAATTCTTGATGTAATCTTAGAGTGAAAAAGGGATTGAGTGCAAGAGATAAAGAGATAAGGTTAGAATTAGGATAGGACTTTCTATTCTTGTAAAATAAACTTCAAGAGGAAGTAGGAGACCACCCCCTCCCCTTTAACCTATATAAAGGAGGGGGTGGACCAGCTTTAGATATCACTGGATCACTGAATCATTCAATCATTCAACTTCTGATTTGAATCAATAAGCAAGGAGCAATCAGTCGAGAAGGGTTCAAGAAAGGTTCAAGAATTCAAGAAACTTCAAGAAGAGGAGATCTCAGCACCATGGGCGAATTCAAGAGTTCTTTCTTCCCATTTGTTTGTTTTAATTCTTTCATCATGAACTGATTTGTTTCTTGTTAGGGCTATGGAAAGCCTAACCATGTTAATGAATATATTTTTATTTTCTTGATTTATCCAAGATTGTGATTTCCATATAGTCTATGAATTATTGTGCTTAATGCAATTAAGAGCTTGGCCACCTCTTAATTGATTTGGGTTATGTGAATGAATTGAGAAAGGAATTCACATAATTGACAGAATAATTCATAGTGTGAATCGAATGGTATATAGAGATATATATACATGATTCATCTGAATTTAATGGTTTTCTTGGACTTATGCACTTCCATCTTGAGAGCTCTACTCGAGAGATCGAAGGGTTACCTAATGGGCGTAGGTTTAGTATATCTCGAGAGAGAATATTAAATAAATTTTTGAAAATCTCAGCTTATGGGAATAACAATTGGTCTTGGATAATTGGACTCATCAATATTCATTACATTGGTTAGGTGGACCTAAAGTCCTAGCGATTCCATCATTTGCATATTCGATTAGTGATCACACTTGTTTTTATTTTCTTTGTTCCAGTCTTTATTTTCAGTAGTTCTTGTTTCCTCAAATCCAAATTTCGGTTGTCCAAATAATTAGGGAAGACTGTGATTCTAATACTTATTTTGTTAAATCCCCATGGGAACGATATTATTATACTACTGGATAACTAGTGCACTTGCTAGGTTATATATTTATAGCTATCAGTTTATGTGGTATGTTTCTGCTAATTTAACCCCCTAATCAGCATTTTAGGTTTATGTTTAGTTGAAAGTGCAATAAATATGATTTGATTTGAAATCTATGATAAAAAGAGAAAAGGAAAAGTTTGTGTAGAGAAGAGAAGAAGAAAAAGGTTGAAGAGAATGGCAAAAAGCCAAAAGAAGTGATTTGGCCATCCCTTTCACTATCTTATATACTCATAATTAAAAATGAATACAATGACAAGTATACCCTTAGTAAGTTGGCTATTACTAGAAACACAAGTAGACACTCATAACTAAATATAAACTAATGGGCCTTAGGCCCAATAACTCTAACTAAACTTTAATGATAAAAAAAATATTATCAACCCAATCTTAGCACTCCCCCTCAAGTTGGGAATAGATATCACACATTCCCAACTTGCATAAATCATGCTCAAGCTTGTTTCTAACTTGTTTCTTGCAACACCTTTTGTAATAACATCAGCTAGCTATAAGTCAGATCAGCATATGGTAAGCACACTTCTCCAGATGTCACCCTCTTCCTTATAAAGTGTTTGTCCACTTCTATATGCTTCGTCCTATCATGATGAATCGAGTTATGGGCAATGTTAATTACCGCTTGATTGTCACAGTATAGCATTATAGGTTCTTTTGCCTCAATTCCAATCTCTCCTAACATGGATCGGATCTAGAGGAGCTCTGAGACACCATGTGCCATGGCTTTGTATTCAGCTTCTACATTTGACCTTGCGACAACTAATTGTTTTTTACTCTTCCATGGAACTAGATTACCTCCAACAAGAGTACAAATTCCTGATGTAGATTTCCTGTCATCTAGGCACCCTCCCTTATCGGCATCTATATAAGCCTCTAACATATATCTAGTTGTGTCATGCATAAGTACAACAACCGGCCCACCAATCCCTAATACCTTCCAATATCCTTTACTAGCTAATAGTTTGAAGCATTCGTCCTATGATTTTGATAAATAGGTGTATCAGTTGCCCTTACCCCTAGTTTTCCTATCTCCTGTAGCAAGGCCAAAATATACTTCCTCTATGAAATTAAGATTCCATGCTTGGACCTTTCCACCTCAATGCCCAGAAAATACTTTATCTCCCGAGGTCCTTAATCTTAAACTTCTTGTGCAGGTTCCTCTTCAAGGTATCAATCTCACTTATATCATTTCCTGTGACTACAATGTTACCCATATACACTATGTCTGATTAAGTTTGATTATAGCCAAATACAATGAATGCACTTTTAAACCTATCAAACCAAGCTCTAGATGATTGCTCCAAACCATATAAAGACTTCTTTAATCTACATACCTTTTCCTTTAACCACATCACTATAAAAACTATCTAGAAGATTCATGTACACCTTCTTTATTCATATTTGCCATTAGTACAAAAGTTTCCAAATAATTTATCCCATAAGTCTGAGTGTACCCTTTTGCAACCAGCCTCGCCTTGTACATTTCTATGCTTCCATCAGCCCTATACTTCATTGTGTAAACCCATCTATATCCAATTGTCTCCTTTTCATCAAGTAAATCTACAATCTTCCATGTCTAATATTTAATCAATACTTTCATTGCCTCCTACATAGTTGTTTTCCACTTAGGTTTGGAGAGAGCCTCGCAAACAGTCCTAGGTATAGACACAGAGTCAAGGGAGGAAAGTAAGGACCGATAAGAGGAAGATAACCCATTGTAGGAAAGATAGTGTGAGATGCAATGAGCAGTACACTTCCTTTTCCCTTTTTAGAGTGCAAAAGGAATATTTAAGTCATTTACAACAATGTAAGGAATAGGGGTGGTAGTATCAATAGTTACTAAACCATTAGATGAAACAAAAGGCATACTTGGGTTTATGTCAATCGAACCTAGAATCTCTAATAAGCTGACAGGGAGTGACGCAGGTTCCTCTCTTGTGGAATTAACCTCCTTGTGCTACCGTAGGCATTAGCCTATAAAACACTGAGAGACAGGATGCAAAGGAGGTGGCAAAGTAAGTGTAGTAGGTGGGTCAGACACTATGAACAAAGGAGTTGGAATAGGAAGTGGTATAGATTGCTTAGTTCCTTCCTCAAAACACTCCCCATAAAAAGAATCCCCTAAAAAAACAAGGTGTGGACTCAAAAATGTGACATCCATAGTAACTTACTAACTCCTTGAAAATAGATCATAACAACAATACCCCTTCTGATTTCCTGCATAACCAAGGAAGACATGCTTCTTCACCTTAGGGTTGAACTTTGAGTGGTGAGTGCCAAGATTATGGACAAAGCATACACATCCAAATACCCTTAAAGGAATATGGAACATCTCCCCCTTAGGAAAAATAAGGCTAAATGGGGTATTGTATCCAAGAATACGAGAGGGTACCTGATTAATCAAGAAAACCGTTGTAAGGACTACATCACCCAGAAAACAAACTAGAACTATAGAGCACACCATCATACTTCTTGCTACTCCCACAATATGCATGTTCTTCCTTTCTGCTACACCATTCTATTGTGAAGTGTATGTACAACTGCTCAGGTGGACTACTTCATGCTCCACTAAGTATGATGTTAGGTTTTTCTCAAAGTATTCCCTATAATTGTTTGATCTAAAAACTTTCACTCATACCCCAAACTACATCAACACCATCTGATGGAACTATTGTACTAAAGAAGGCACCTCATCAAATATATCCAAGAGTATCGAGAATAATCATCCAAAAAAGAAAATACCAATAGTCACACATTGAAGAGATATGATATGGTCCCCACACATTAGTGTGAACAATATTAAAAATGGAATAACATATTTTATTGCTTGTTTTAAATGAATGACTATAATTCTTTCTAAGTTAACAAACCTCACACTCTAAGCTGGACAAATTGAAAAACTCAAACAACTTTGGAAACAAAATCCTTAAAGAAGAAAAAGATAGATACCTTAACTGGTTATGCCAAAGCATAATCTGACCCACTAACTCTAACTCATTATCCCTACTGACATGATGACTGGGAAACACATCAAGAAGATAGATTCCATTCACCTTACAACTACTTTCAATCGTCCTATTTCATTCTAGATCTTGCAAAACATAATGACGAGGAGAAAAAATCACTGAATAATTTAAATTCTTTGTCAAACTACTAACATGTAAAAGATTAGTTCTCAGTCTAGGGACATGAATTACAAAAGGTAGGGTAATGGTATCGATTATCTTAATAGACCCTTTCCCAGCAATGGGAACATGTGATCCATTAGCTGTGGAAACTCTATCTCTACTAGAGCAGAGGTGGTATGAGGAGAAGATAGTGGAAACATTGATCATATGTTCTGAAACTCCAAGTTTATAATCTAAGGAGGTACCCCCTTACCTGTCGTGGATACATAATTTGCATTGGCATGTGAACTATCTGTATATGCAAACGAGGTAGAACGATTACCTCCTGTCACTATCATATTAACATTTCCTTTCTTATTTCTGAGCTTGCTCAGTATAAGGTATGGGTAAAGTTTTCAAACAATTATCTCTAGTATGCTTATGCTTAGGTTTTTTATAGTACTCATAGATCAAGTCCCTTTTGTCCTCCTTCCTAGATTCATTGCCAAACATATCCCCACTCAGCTTAGGCTTCACTGTGTTAACCATAGCCGATTGCTCAATACATGGGTTTCTCATCATCACATTCCTCCTAATTTCCTCTTCAAACACAAAGGCATATGCATGAGAGAGATCTACATTGTCTTAGGAAAGAATATGTTGTTGTGCAATGCCATACTCAAGGTTGAGTCCTTTTAAAAACTTAAATACCCTATTCTTCTCTACTAGTTTCTAATAAGTTATTGCATCTTTGCTACTCTCCCAAACCATAGTCTCCAGCTGATCTATCTCCTACTATAATGTTTTGAGTGCTGAAAAATAAATTGCAACATGCTTACCTCCCTACCTAGTAGAAATCACATGATTTCTCAACTAGTGGGCTCTAGCAAAATTCTCACTCTGTGAATAAGTTTTTTCTACTCTATTCCAAATCTCCTTAGCTTTGTTAGCCCATAAAAAATTATCACTAATATAGGGTAACATGGAATTGCATAGTCAGGTCATCACCATGTAGTTCTCTTGTACCTATCGAGAATAGTTTATCTTAGGTTTCTTCTCTTCACTAGTGACATGCCCTAATTTTTCACAAGCTCCAATGACCATATATGCAAATTGTGACCATTCTAAGTAGTTTGTGCCATCTAACTTGACTGTAGCAATGGTCTCTACCCCCTCCACCTGGTCCCATTTCACCTATAGATTTATATTCAACTCTATAACCCTCTATAATTCCAAGAACATATTAAGAATATAGTTGGAGATGAAAAGAAAAAAAATTATCCCCTTTAAAAACCTCAAACACCTTCCAAGTACCCTAGAAGCCCCTTCTACCAAGATTCCCTTCTTCGTGGGAGTAGGTAAAAGGAAGAGAAGAGGCTACTGCTCCCTTAAGAGACCTCTAAAAAGCCTGGGACTTGAACCACTCTCCTCAAAAACACCTACAAACCTAAAAGAAACCGGTGTGCCATTCTTCCAATTTCTCTAGTTCTTCTTGACTTTGGTGATAAACCCTAGACCTACTACAAAGGATTGTAGATCTACCAAAAATCCAAAAATAGGGCACTCTTGAAGTCCTCGATCATCTCTTTAGCTCATCATGCAGTTGGATGATCTAGGGTTGCATGATGGGACAACTCAAAAATTCCCTAAAGTTGCTCTGATACCAAGTTGAAAGCGTAATAAATCTGATATGATTTGAAATTTGTGATAAAAAGAAGAAAAGGAAAAGTTTGTGTAGAGAAGAGAAGAAGAGAAAGGTTGAAGAGAATGGGGAGAAGCCGAAAGAAGTGATATGGTCGCCCCTTTCACTATTTTATATACTCATAATTAAAAATGAATACAATGACAAATATATCCTAAGTAAGTTGGCTAATACAAGTAAACACTCTTTACTAAACATAAACTAATGGGCCTTAGGCCCAATAACTATAGCTAAACTTTAAAGATAAAAAATGTATATTATTAGCCCAATTTCAACATTTTGAGACACCATATTCAGTATGTACTCTTAATGTTCTCATCTGATGTAAAGACTTGGGTAGTCTGATCCTAACAAGGTTAACATTCAAACACTACCTAAGTGATGGAGTAGACTGTCTCATCTGCTAGGGTTGTGACTCCAAGTGTGGGAATTGGTGTTTACCTAAAACACTAAACTAAGCCTTTTAGATTATTTCTAGACTTTTGGATAGATGGAATAGCTGAACCATTGTTTGTGATCACTAATTTGATAACGATACATAGTTGGATATTCGGTTAATATACTTTTAATATACCAATTAGTGAGATCCTTTTAAGGCTAACATCTGAGTATGTTGGAGTAATTGTGAAAGGGTATCTAGGCAAGTGATTATTGTGATAGGGCCAACGACTTTTCTAGAAAAAGAGAATATATGTGAACATACCCTCTTTAGTAGATAGTTAAAACTATCCATAATGGATTTCAAAAGTTGTTGAAATCTATTTTGCAAAAGTATATGTATATATTTAACTAGTTTATTTTGAAAAGGTGTTTGCAAAATAATTTTTCCTTGGATCCTCCAATGAGAGGGTGTGACATTGGGCCATGTGCTGAGGGATTAAGTCCTTCCTCAAATCCCAGTGTTAGATGTTAATGGCTAAGAAATCATGTAGTTAGTAATAGATAATAACTTAGAGTGAATACGGCCTAGTGAGACCAACTCACTTCAAGTAGGTGAGAAGGTCCAATAATGGTTCAGTCCAATTGGCATGTCGGTTCCAAGCCATACAAGAATGTATTCTCTTATATCCTTTGAGAAATTAGAGACCTATTGGAGGTGGTTCAACCAATATTGCAAGACTTCTAATTTGACTAGAAACATGACTAGTCTTGACTAGTCAAGCTAGGAATGAATTAATGGTATACCTTAGTCCAGACAATACCTACTTGGATTGGGACTTTTCTATGGTTTATTAGAGACTTGTTAGAAGTCTTTAAATAAGCAGTAGAGGTTAGAACACACAGGTTACACATTTAGGCACCTTGGATAACACAATTCAATGTTATCCTTTCTTCCTCCATTGAACCACATTTAAAAGGAAATCTTTGGGGGACATCTACTATAGAAATCCTCCATTAACATGCATGATTTTGGAAACCAAACACAATTGTGTTTTGTAGGGATCATGTGATTCAATACCAAAGGTCATGCCATCTTTAACCAAATTGAATTGCTAGAGAGAGGAGATCGGATTCTTAGGCGTGAACACCACAACTGTTCATGCAAATGTAAAGACTCTTCTATTAGGTAAAGTTTCTATATTTCTCATGGTTTAATTTTTTATATAATTTAATCTAGTTTAAATCCCAAAATTGATCTTGAGGAGAAAAGATAGTTTTATCCCATGTGATTTGTTAGATAGTGTATGCCCTTAGCTCCAATCAGATTGATGTACTAAAACATTTATTGTAAATGAATAAAAGTACATAATTGATTCATTTTATACTTGGTGTGTTTCTATGTAATTACCCTTAAATCGGATACTTATGAGACTTGTGATAGTTTAGAATGTTCACATCCATTGGATAGACTTGGGGAGGTTTATCCTACCAAGCCTGACACTAATGTATTGCCAAGCTAGTTGGGGTAGCTTGTCTCAGCTGTCAAGGTTAGACCCGAAGCACATGTAATGTATGTTTGTTTGAAACACTGAACCCAAAGCATTTTCTAACTATGCCCTAGACCTTGGAGACTAGTGGGCAAAATTGAAAAGTTACACCTAACCCCTAGACTCGATTATGGTACAACATTGGGTGTCAGATTAGGCTGTCTTTGATATGCCAATCAGTGAGATCCTTCGGGGGTCAAAACTTGGGTATGTTGGGGCTGTCTGAGAATTCACTCAAGTGGGTGATCATAGTGACAGGATCAGCCCCTTTGTCGTACAAAGTGAATGATCGGGAATTGCACTCTCTCTGATGCAAACCAAAACTACCAGCGGCCGATTTCAATCGTGTTTGAGATTTATTTTGCAAAATATATTTATATGAAAATATATATATATATATATATATATAATGTTTTATGAAAAATGTTTGCAAAAGGTTTTAATTCATGTGATCCATCCGAGCAGAGAGTGCAATATTGTACCTTATAGCTGAGGGAGAGGTCCTCTCTTGTCATGTAGTGTTTGATCATTACGGGCTGAGAGGTTAAGTGTAAGACCATTTAGGGTTTTTATACCTGATGGGCTAATCTCATTTAAAACCATAGTCCTTGGGCCTTCATAAGATGGCTGGACTCAATGACCATTTAGTGTAAATGTTGGGCCCATTAAGAGCCCATACTGATGGACTCAAGGGTTCACTGTGTTCAATAGTGAATTCGGCCATGCCTTGTAATAGAGAATAGGTTGAAACCATATGGCTTTTATGAGATCAATGTTAGGGTCCCACACCATACAAAGAGAGCTAAGTTAGCCAGCAATTAAAAGGGGAAATGAGCCTACTAGCTTAATAGGCCTAAGGTCCATAACTAACTGGATTAATTAAGAAGTCACATGATAGCTTAAGTAGTCATGTGACTTGGGCGAATTTGGGTATAGATATGAGTTTAGATCAGCAATAGGATAAAAGAACAACTCTTATCCACTTAAGGAGTTCAGATCCAAATAAAGAATTGGATTAGGAAGCTCCTAATAAGCTGATCTATAAGGCTTATAAATAGAGGAGGGAACTGCTTTAGTCTTAACTTTTCTACTCTCAGTTCTCTCCCTCTGTTCTTGCCGCCCAAATCCTAATTGGATTAGGAAGCTCCTAATAAGCCAATCTTTAAGGCTTATAAATAGAGGGGGCAAACTGCTTCAGTCTTAACTTTTCTGCTCTCAATTCTCTCCCTCTATTCTTGACGCCCAAACCCTAATTTGATCTCCAATTTTTGGATTAATAGAGATCAGTTCCTACCTCTGATTTTTCAATAAAGTCATATCAGATTTCGTGATTACACTCCCTTGCTTGATCCAAGTCGTTGGATTTCAATTCTTACTGAAAGACTGCATTACTAAACCTACTTCATCTCAAGTTGCGCCATCTTTAATGAAAGCGAGTTTTGGTACCCTCCTTGGGCATGAACACCTACATTGGGAGCTACACATGTGGATTCCATATCAGGTATTGCTCTCTCTTTCTTTTGGTTTCAAATCTGGTCCGATTTGGTGCAAAACAAACTAGAGGCTCTTGGTTCTCAACTTGATTTCTATTTCAAAATTGTGCAAGATTGGTTATTCTATTTTGTTCAATAATACGATTACTATTAAAGTGAATAACAAATTCCTCACTTATAGAGAATTTGAGAATGGTCTCTATGTCCTCTGTCCTCTGGAAACAAATATAACCGAAACTACATCAAAAATCATCCCCAAGAAAAGATCACGTGATACGGTTAATCTCATATGCCTGTGGCATTACCGACTTGGCCACATTAATATACATCATATCACAATGTTGGTAAATGATGGTTCTTTGGATTTTATAACTGTAGAAGATCTTCCAACTTGTGAACCTTGCCTTCATGGTAAAATGACGAAATGACCATTTGCGGGAAAGCTTGAAAGATCTAGGGCACATTTGACTTGATACATATTGATGTATGTGGTCCCATGAATGTTAGGACACGTAACCAAGATGTTTATTTCATAACTTTCACCAATAATCATTCTCGGTATGGTTACGTGTACCTAATGAGACATAAGTTTGAATCATTTGAAAATTTCAAGGAGTTTAGACAAGAGGTCAAGAAACAATTGGGGAGACAAATTAAAGCCCTTCAATCAGATCAATGAGACAAATATCTCTCCAATGAATTCAGGGACTACTTAAAGGACAATGGGATTGTATCGCATTTAGCTCCTCCTACTACTCCAAAACTAAATGGTGTACCAGAGAGGAGAAATCAAACTCTATTAGATATGGTCCAATCACTTCTCGTCCACTCAGAACTACCTATATCATTTTTGGGGATACGCATTAGAGACTGCGATACACATGCTGAACCAGGTTCCAACCAAATCCGTTCCCAAGACTCCTTATGAGCTTTGGACAGGTAAGAAACTATGTGTGAGACACTTGAAGATTTGGGGTTGTGTGGCACATGTTAAAAGAACAACTGCTAACAAATTAGAATCCATGACCGGTTGTTGCCTATTTGTAGGCTACCTCAAAAGATTTGTAGGAAACTTATTCTATGACCCAAGAGAGCAAAAGGTGTTTTGCAGTCGAAATGTCTATTTCTTGGAAGAAGATTACATCCTAAATAATCATCGCCAAGAAATTGTTCTTAATGAGGAAAGCCCATGAGTAGTGGAACATGTCCCACAAGTTCTTAATTATTACGACTATGATCAAGAAAGTTACTTAATCAAAGCCACAATCAATGAGGAAGATCCCATGACTTATACAGAAGCTATGTTAGACATAAATTCCTTGAAGTGAGTAGATGCCATGAAAGCCGAGATGGACTTAATGGAAATCAATAAGGTTTGGACTCTCGTAGACCCACCCCTTGGGGTGAAAGCAATTGGTTGCAAATGGATTTACAAGAGGAAGAAGGGCCATGATGGAAAGATTGAGACCTATGAAGCTCATCTTCTAGCGAAGGGGTACATTTAGAAAGAGGGAATCGATTATGAGGAAACCTTTTCACCAGTGGCCATGCTTAAATCCATATGGATCCTGCTAGTTGTAGCAGCACACTATGACTATGAGATTTGGAAAATGGATGTCAAAACCATGTTCCTGAATGGATATCTTACTAAAGATATTTATATGCAGCAACCACAAGGTTTCATTGTTGCGGGTCAGGAATACATGGTGTGTAAACTTAACCGATCTATCTATAAACTTAAGCAAGCTTTTAGAAGTTGGAACATCCGATTTGACTCTACTATCAAACAGTTTGACTTGAGTAGAATCTGGATAAGCCTTGTGTTTACAGGAAATCAGTGGGAGATAAAGTTACGCTCTTGGTTCTATATGTAGACAACATTCTACTCATTGGGAATGATGTAGGAATGTTGACTACGATGAAGGTTTGTCTTTCGCAGCAATTCTCCATTAAAGATCTTGGAGAGGCCTATTACATCTTGGGACTTTGACTCTATAGAGATAGATCGAAAAGGATAATAGGATTATCCCAGTCTACTTACATTGACAAGATTGTCAAAAGATACAGCATGAAGAACTCCAAGAAGGGATTTGTCCCTTTCGGACACGGAGTCACTCTCTCCAAGGGTATGTCTCCCAAGATTTCTAAGGAGATTAAAGGCATGAAGGAAGTTCCCTATGCCTTAACCGTAGGGAATATCATGTATGTCATGTTGTGCACTTGGCCAGACATTACTCAGGTCATGAGTGTGGTAAGTAGATACCAATCAAACTTAGGACAAAAGCATTGAACTATTATAAACAACATAATCAAATACCTTCAGAGGACAAAAGAATTTTGTCTAGTATTCGGTGGTAGTTCACTACAGATCATCCGATATACTGATACTGACTTTCAATCTAACCCAGATAATAGAAAGTCCACATCTGGTTATATTTTTACAATGGGGTCCTGTGTAGTAAGAAAGATAGTCAACCACCCAGGCTAATCACATTGTCGTAAGTGAGGCTGCCGAATGGATGAAATTGTTCATCCTAGAATTTGGAATCCTACTATATCACCTATTCCACTGTTGCGTGACAACACTGGATCTACTGGAGATTGTTGGTAGAGGGGACATCCAGATTCAGAAGGTAGCATCATTGGAGAATGTGGTATACCTATTGACTAAGCCACAAACATAGAAAGTGTTTAAGAAATACGTGGATAGTTTGGGATTGAGGCTTGTACCAGATTGGACCTAAGTGCAAGTGGGAGCTGTTAGATAGTGTATGCCCTTAGCTCCAATCAGATTGATGTAGTGAAACATTTATTGTAAATGAATAAAAGTACATAATTGATTCATGTTATGCTTGGTGTGTTTCTGTGTAATTACCCTTAAACTGGACACTTATGAGACTTGTGCTAGTTTAGAATGTTCGCAGCTATTGGATAGACCTGGGGAGGTTTATCCTACCAAGGCTAACACCAATGTGCTGCCAAGTCGGTTGGGGTAGCTTGTCTTAGTTGCTAGGGTTAGACCCGAAGTTCATGTATTGTGTGTTTACTTGAAAGAATGAACCTGAACCATTTTCTAATTATGCCCTAGACCTTGGAGACTGGTGGGTAAAACTGGAAAGTTACACCTAACCCGTAGACTCAATTATGGTACTGCATTGGGTGTTGGATTAGGTTGTCTTTGATATGCCAATTAGTGAGATCTTTCGGGGGTCAAAACCTGGGTGTGTTGGGGCAGTCTGAGAATTCACTCGAGTGAGTGACCATAGTGACAGGATTAGGCCCTTTGTCGGACAAAATGAATGATCGGGGATTGCACTCTCTCTGATGGAAACCAAAATTGTCGGCTATCAATTTCAACCATGTTTGAGATTTGTTTTGCAAAATATATTTATATGAAAAAATATATATATTATGTTTTATGAAAAAATGTTTGCAAAAGCTTTTAATTCCTATGATCCATCCAAGCAGAGAGTGCAACATTGTACCTTGCAACTAAGGGAGAGATCCTCTCTTATTGGGCAGTGTTTGATCACTATGGACTAAGAGGTTAAGTATAAGACCATTTAGGGCTTTTATACCTGATGGGCTAATCTAACTTAAGACCATGGGCCTTGGGCCTTCATAAGATGGCTCGACTCATAGACCATTTAGTATAAATGTTAAGCCCATTAAGAGCCCATACTGATCAACTCAAGGGTTCTTTGTGTTCAACAATGAATTCGGCCAGCCCTTGTAACAGAGCCTACGCTCAACCCATATGGCTTTTGTGAGGTCAATGTTAGGGTCCCACGCCATACAAAGAGAGCTAAGTTAGCCAGCAATTAAAAAGGGAAGTGTACCTACTAGCTTAATGGGCCTAAGGCCCATAATTAATCAGATTAATTAAGAAGTCACATGACAGCTTAAGCAGTCATGTGACTTGGGCAAATTTGGGTATGGATATGGGCTTAGATCAGCAATAGGATAAGAAGATAATTTTTATCCACTTAAGAAGTCTTGATCCAAATTATGATTTGGATTAGGAAGCTCCTAGTCTTAACCTTTGTTCTCTCAATTCTCTCCCTCTGTTCTTGCCGCCCAAACCCTAATTCGATCTCCAATTTTTGGACTGATAGAGATCAATTCCTACCTCTGATTTTGCAAGAAAATCATATCAGATTTTGTGCTCACACTCCCTTGCTTGATCCAAGCCGTTGGATTGTAGTTCTTGCTAAATGACTGCATTGTTGAACCTGCTTCATCTCAAGCTGTGCCATTTTCAGTGGAATTGAGTTTTGGTACCCTACTTGGGTGTGAACACTTACATTGGGAGCTATACATATGGATTCCGTATTACGTATTGCTCTCCATTTCTTTTGGTTTCAAATCTAGTCCGGTTTGGTGCAAGAACGACACTTGAAAAATGCAATTTTTCTTAAACTGGGAATACAATTCCTAGAAGGGAGAAAAGAAATTATTGCTAATTACACACACATTGGTTGAATAATTATTGCTAATTACTGTGGACATTTTCTAGCGTTTGTGGAATATAGACTCTCACTTGTGGCCTTGTAGCCATCTATATCATGGTTTTTAAATATGTACTTGAGTGCAATTGCCTAGTGAGGAAATAAGAAGATAAAAATGGATTACCATGATTGAACAACTAATTAATTTAAATGGACTCAACATTGAAATTTTTATGTAGGTTGAAAGATGTTAGATCTTTAAAATGGGGTATTGCTAATAATAAAGCTATATGTGAACCCATATACTTTCTAGTAATTTTATTGGTAACAAATGATTTTGAATTTGTTGTGGTTCTTATTGTATCTATGCAAGAAGATTGTTAGTATTTCTATTAAACTTATAGTGTGGGACAATGTATCCAAGGGCAAAGAGGTAAAACTCCACTAACATGAACAAGATTTATGATAACGGCAAAATTAATGCCTCATGGTGCATTAGAAGTAAAACAATACACCCCACGAAGCAAAAGAGAGATTCATAGGATCTCACAAGAGTAGTAATCGAACCTCACGTAATTATGACAATTCAACCTCGCAAAAGTGTTTTTGTTTCACCGAATACCAAGGGCCAAACGATCTTGACCAAGCATTCTATTTGAAGTCTGAACTATATTAGAATTTATTTTATAGATTCTAGAATATAATGGAAATCAATCAAAGATTCAAAGTTGAGAGAAAGACTGAGAGGTTGAGACTGAGAGATTGAGACTGAGAGAGAAAAGAGAGAGGACCGTTGGGAGAGTTGAGGTTGGCAACGAGAGAGAGAGTCTGACGGGCAACGGTGGTCGGCGACGATAGACGAAGGTTAAAGGACTGACGACTGAAACTCTTCTTTGAGTATCTCTTCTCTATCACTCAAGAAGGCACAAAGCTAGGGTTCTGAGTCTTCTGACAGCAATTACAGGCAACAACAATGGCGATCGGCGAATCGGCAATTCGGTGACAAAGACGAAGGCACACACGAAGCTAGGGTTCACTGGTTCAGCCATTCCAGAGATAGAGTTGAGACCTGAGAGTTCTCGACTTCTCTCTTCTCTCTATCGAGGGTTTTAGTTTAGTGTTTTACACTTCTACTATTTTTTAAGTTTTAGTATTTTAACAAATGAATAATATTATATATATAAATTTATAATATATATAATATTATATTATATATAATATATATTATATATAATTATATATTAATCGGGGTCAGGTGGGGCGGGGATTGCATTCCCCATCTCCATCCCCAAACCCGACCAGGGATTCAAGGATTGCCCCATCCCCAACCACGACCTTGCCAAAATGCCCCCCATACCTGACCCTGTCAGATCGGGGAGTCTAGGTACCCATCGAGGACGGGGAAAATTGCCACCCCTACTTGGAAGAAGCTTGGGGTTATGCTCTAACAACCTTGTGGTCCTAAAGGACACTTGTCCTAAGGGGGGTCATAGGTGGGACCTGTTCCTAGGCGCTACTCAAGACAGAAATTCTAGAAGTCTTGTTTCATGCAACATATCCCTTTTCTTCAATTCTATAAACAAGGAAACCATCTTTTGTAAAGGGGATACAACTTCATTCTATTCTAAGCTAAACCCCATTTCTTTTCCCTTTGATGACATCTTTCTATTTGTTGCCAAGACTCTAAGTTCATCATTATCCCTATTGACTTACATATGAAGCTTCAATAATATATACGTAAACAATGGTGACATTTGTTTCTTTGAATTTTTTTTATTTCTTTTTCTATCAGACTTGTAGTTTAAGAGGTAAAGATGTGAATGGCTATATCATAGTTATTATTTGCATTTGGGCTATATCTTATGATTAGCCTTAAGTAGCGGAGATGCCGACGAGCTCGCCGAACTGCTACTTGTCTCTTGCCCGAGCTCAGATGTAAGGAGGAAGTAAGCTTAGGTGAAGTAAAAGCTACTCTTCTCCTTTCAGTTCCTTCCCCACTGTCGCCAAAACTTCTTGTCGTCCCCATGCCAAGGGACTTCAAGCTCCCTCCCCTGGATAAGTATGATGGATCCTTCGATCCGAATGATCACGTGGGCGCTTTTCAGTCCCAGATGCACCTGGCAAGAGCCACTGAATCCTATATGTGTGTGGCCTTCTCCACTACCTTCAAAGGGGTAGCCCACACTTGGTACCGAAACCTCATGCCAGATCGATAAGAAGCTGGGCGCAGTTCGTGCAAGTCTTCACCTCCCACTTTGTCACCACCAAGAGGTGCCCAAGAACTCAAGAAAGCCTCCTCGGCATAGTTCAAAGGGAAGGAGAGTCCATTCGGAGTTACATCAAGCAGTTCAACAACACTTGTTGGCAAATACCCAATTTGGACCCCGCAATTCATCTCACTATGGCCAAGCGAGGTATTACCCACAAGGAGTTCAAGTGACATGTGGTAGTCAATCAGCCCAAGACCGTGACCTAGTTCCTCAAGCTCGTAGACCGGTTTATAGGGACAGAGGAAGAGATCAACCAGAAGGGCGAGCAGGCCCTCGAGAAAAGAAGGAGGGAACCAGAGCCCCCACTCAGGGTGACAGCAAGAAGTAAAAGGACCAAGCTCGGAGGGCAAAGCCAAATCAACATTTTCGAGCTCCAGCAGTAGAAAGGGACTACACGCCCCTCAACGTGAAGCGGGCCGAGATCCTCATGGTGATCAAGGACGCCCCATATGTGAAGTGGCCACCTCGGCTGAAGGCCGCACCTAATGTAAGGAATAAAATTTTGTATTGTAGTTTTCATAAAGACCAGGTCACAGCACCGAGAATTGTAAAAACCTCTGTGACGAGATAGAAGAACTCATCCGTTGTGAATATCTAAGAAATTTTGTACAAAGTAATAATAGTAAGAAAGTAGGTCGGCAAGGGGAGTAGAGTAGAGATGCTCCCGAGTCCAGCTGGCAAGCAGAACAGCCACAGAAGCAGCTCCCCGAAGAGAGACCAGTTCGGGGAACCATCCACGTGATTGTTGGAGGTTCGATTATGGCGGGTTGCACCTCAGCTGCAACTCGGACATCAACTCGCGAGGCTGCCAGGGAGGAATGGAACCCCCCGAAGCAGCCAAGGATGGAAGACCCAATCTTCTTCATAGAAGATGACGCGTGTGGGGTCCACTACCCCCATGATGACGTGCTCGTCATAAAGGTGAAGATCAACGACTTTGAAGTCAGGCGCATCCTCGTCAACTCAAGCAGCTCAGCAGACCTCTTTAAAGCATCCTTCGACCAACTTCAGCTCTAAGAGAGCGACCTGACTCCCCTGGTAGGCTTCAACGAAGAGAAGTCAGGCCCTTGGGAAGGATTACAGTACCTGTGGAAGTCGGCACATGGCCTAGCATAGTGAGGCTCAAACACAATTTCTTAGTGGTCGCAACCCCCTCCCCGTATAATGCCATAGTAGGTCGGCCGATCACCCATGCCTTACGAGTTGTGGACTCCACTTACTACTTGGCCATGAAGTTCCCCACGGGCTTCGGAATCGGGATAGCGCGAGGTGACCAGCTTGAGTCTCACAAATGCTATGTCATCACCCTCAAAGGGAAAGCCAAGGTGGCTGACGACCTCGAGCTGGAGTGACCAACAGAGCAAAGCGAGGAGCGAGCTGCACCCACAGAAGAGACCGTCTCCATCCCGGCATCGATAGAGGATCCAGCCCGGACACTTCAGATCGGCGCTTCCATTGAGGAGCCTCTGCGATCTAAATTGGTATGCCTCTTACTTGAAAAATTAGATATTTTTGCATGGTCCATAGCAGAAATGCCCGACATAGACCCCGGCATTATAACTCATAAGCTTAATACTGATCCTGTAGTTAGGCCCGTTAGAAGAAATGCAACCTAGCCCCAGAGCGATGGAGGGCAGTCCACGAGGAGGTCGGGAAGCTCCTTGCAACCGATTTTATTAGGGAAGTCCATTACCCGATCTAGGTGGCCAACCCCGTTCTGATAAAAAAGGCTAACGGTAAATGATGCATGTGCGTCGACTACACCGACCTAAACCGAGCTTGCCCAAAGGACTGCTTCCCACTCCCCAGGATTGACCGTCTGGTGAACGCGACCACGGGGCACGAGTTGCTGAGTTTCCTAGACGCCTACTCGGGCTACAACCAGATCAAGATGGACCCAGCTGATGAGGAAAACACTACCTTCATAACCGAGCTTGGCATGTACTGCTACAAGGTCATGCCCTTTGGGCTAAAATATGTCGGGGAAACCTTTCAAAGACTTGCAAATAAGTTGTTTGAGTCATTGATTGGCCAAAAAATAGAGTGTTATGTAGACAACATGGTTGTCAAAACCCAGTTTTCATGTGATTTAATACAAGACCTGCATTCAGTTTTTGAAATTCAGCGTAGATTTAACATGAAATTGAACCCGAATAAGTGTGCCTTTGGTGTCACCTTGGGTAAGTTCCTAGGTTACATTGTTAACCGGCGCGGCATTGAGGCTAACACGGACAAAGTAAAGGCCATCCTAGACATGAAACCACCCCGAAAAATGAAGGAAGTTCAGATGATAAATGGTTGGATAGCTGCTCTAAGCCGCTTCATGTCCAAGTCGGCAGACTGCTGCCTACCTTTCTTTAAAGCAATTAAAAACAAAGGGTTTGAATGGACCAAAGATTGCTAGCTTGCGTTCGACGAGCTCAAAAAGTACCTCGCTAGCATACCGATCTTAACTTGGCCCGAGGAGGGCGATGTTTTAGAGTTGTACCTCTCAGCAAGTGACGAAGTGGTCAGCTCTTTACTAATAAAAGAGATAGATCGGGTCCAACGACCTATCTACTCTGTTAGTAAGGTGTTGTAGGGAATAGAGACGAGATATCCAGAGATAGAAAAGCTAGTCTACGCACTGGTTATTGCAGCCTGAAAGCTCCATCTGTACTTCCAAGTTCATACTGTTGTCGTCCTCACCAACAAACCTCTGAGGCAAGTTTTGCTCAAGCCCGAGGTCTCCGGTCGACTAACGAAGTGGGTCATTAATACAAGCCACAAACTGCTATCAAGGCTCAAGCCTTAGCAGACTTCATCATGGAATGCACTTTCAGTTCCGAAGTTCCCAGGCCAATTGAGCACGAGGCCCCCAGTTCGGGCAAGCCCGAAGCTCCCAAGCTGGTTGAGTCCGAGCACTGTGAGGTAGCAACCAATGCGACATCTCTCCTAGTTAGGCCAAGCGTGAACTGGGATGAAGAACCTTGGATCCTTCACGTATATGACTCCTTAAACCAGCAGGGCAGCGGAGCTAGAATCATTTTGTATGGCCCAAGCGGCACAAAACTGGAGTACACACTACACTTCGAGTTCATGGCATCCAACAATAAAGCGGAGTACGAGGCGTTGATAGCCGGGCTGGCTCTGGCCAAAAAAGTAAAATCCATGCATATCGTCATCTACAGCGATTCCTAGCTCATAGTCAATCAAGTCGTAGGCGAATACGAAGCTCGTGAACCAACTATGATTGCCTACTTAGCCAAAGTAAGAGAGGCTTTGCTCAACTTCCAATCACACTTCATCAAGCAAATCCTGAGGTCGGAGAACGCTGAGGTCGACGCCCTGTCCCGATTAGCCAGCACCAGTGATAAGACCATGAGAACCGTGTACATAGAGAACCTATCTCGGCCTAGCATTCTCGGGAGGGCAGAGGAGGTCGCTCCTGTCGTTCAAGCATAGCCGAGCTGGATTGACCTGCTTGCGAGCTTCCTGCTTCATGATAGACGAACGGTTGTACCGAAGATCCTACATGCTCCTCTACCTATGCTGCTTGTGACCTTCTGAAGCCGAACTCGTGCTCTGCGACACTCATGATGGCCTGTGCGATTGATACTTGGGGGGCAGGGCCCTCACCGAGAAGGTGCTACGACAGGGGTACTACTGGCCAACAATGAAAGCAGATGCTATTGAGCTCGTCAGAAAGTGTGCAAGTGCCAAAAGCATGCCAACATCCACCATCAGCCTGCTGCCGACCTTAAGTATCTCACAAGCTCGTGGCCTTTCGCACAATGGGCCACCGATATGCTTGGACCGTTTCCACCAGCAACAGGCCAGAGGAAATTCTTAGTGGTAGTAGTGGATTATTTAACCAAGTGGGTAGAAGTTGAACCTCTCGTGACAATCACAGCTCAAAATGTACAAAACTTCTTTTGGAAAAATATAGTGTGCCGCTTCGGGTTACCTCGGGTCCTAATTTTTGATAATGGTAAGCAGTTCAAAGACATTGAATTCCATAACTGGTGCCAAGATATGGGGATCCGACACAACTTCACTTCAGTCGCACACCCTCAAGCAAACGGTCAAGCAGAAGTCACGAACAAAGTTATCCTCTGTGGACTGAAGGCACGGTTAGACCGAGCTAAAGGACTATGGGCAGATGAGCTACCCAGTGTTCTATGGGCCTACCAAACCACAGTGAAGACCACCACAGGAGAGACCCCTTTCAACCTCACCTACGTCACTGAAATAGTCATCCCAGCCGAGATCGAGGTTCCCTCGCTACGACTAGAAGCGTATGATGATAAGGCAAATGAAAACGAGCTACGTACCAACCTCGACCTGCTTGACGAAGTAAGGGACCTCGCATATATCAGGACCACAGCCTACCAGCAAAGAGTAGCTCGGTACTATAATGCCAGGGTCAAGAAGCGGAACCTCCGCGTCAACGAACTGGTCCTTCGTAAAGTTATGGTACCTGAGCCCGATGTTGGCAAGCTCAGGCCAAATTGAGAAGGACCCTACTAAGTAAAACGGGTGCTCGGGGAAGGACATACGAGCTCAAAACCCTAAAAGGGAAACAAGTACCTCGGGTGTGGAATATTGTCAACTTAAGGCAGTATTACCTATAACTACTGAGTAGACCACGAGTCACTCTCAGAGCCTAAGGGCCAAAATGCCGAGCTAACACAGACCTCGGCGCAATAAGACCCAGTTGCCTCTATGGCATGAGCGAACTACTGAGTAGACCAGAGTCACTCTCAGAGCCTAAGGGCCAAAATGCCGAGCTAACACAGACCTCGGCGCAATAAGACCCAGTCGCCTCCATGGCATGGGCGAACTCCAAGAGTGGACTATAAGTCACTCCATCAGCCTAAGGGCTAAAAAGCTGGGCTAACTAAGACCTCGGCACTGTGGAAGACTTAATATGCCAATGAAACGATTAAGTACCAGAGGCGTAGGAAGCTCGGGTCTGAACCCTATGAAGCGTAGCTCGTCTCAGTATACTGGTTGAACCCAACAAAGAATGACATGTGAACATACAGTTCGGGCATACACGGTAACTACTTCAGGGTATACTATAAAAATACCTCAAGCATCAAGGGATAGCTCAGGGTAACAACTATCGAAAAATCCTACTTCGGGTATGTAGCTCTAACAGCTAGAGTGATAAAATTACTTCGGCAGAAAGTAAAGAGCACACCATACTTAGTAGAAAAAGAGAAAACATTTCATTACTAGTTTATGTAAATAAAAAACCGGGCTATAATTTTATCACTCCCGGGAAGAGTTCAAGAAAAACAAATAAAAGTAGGGCCCAACCACCCAAGAGAAAGATATTTAAAACCAGGTTCTAATACCCGGGAACCACCAGAATCCATTCAAAGAAAATAAAAAACAGAAGAGCAACCACCGGCCTCAGGGATCCACCGCCTCCACATCATCATCATCCTCCGGAGAATCAGGCTCCTCCTCCTCCGCCAGGTCTGCCGTCTCAGGATCTAGACCCTTCATTGTTATGCCGTCGAGGTTGAGCCCAGAGAACTTCTTTCGGACCAGCCAGCGGCAGAGTTTAAATCCAGAGCGGTAGGAGCTCGAACCGTACTCCACCTCGAGGTCGTGATACTCTTGGGAGTCCTTGAAGTCCCACACCGCCTTAGCCCGCTCGGCCTCCACCATGGTGTTGAAGTTCCGAGTTCGGTCCTGAAGCATGGACTCCAAGTCTCGAACCTACTGGCGAAGAAGCTCCCTCTCCACTGTCACCCTCGACGACTCCTCCTGGTAGCGAGTACTCTCCTCGGATAGCCGGGTGATCTATGCCTCCTGGTCCCAGATGAGTAGTTCCTGGGCCTTGCTCCCCTTTCGAGCCTAAAGGACTTCACCATGGGCCCAGTCGAGCTTGCCCTAGAGCTTCTTCACGGTTGACCTCTGAGCACGAGCATCGCCGAAGTGAATTTTGGTCTAGAGGGCCATGGCATGGATGGCGGAGTTCACCTGCCAACAAAAGACTAAGGTCAGAAAAGAGAAAAGGAGAGAAAAGAAAGAGAAGGAAGAAAAATGCCACTTACCACCATGCAGTGAGCGGAGGCTAGCTTGGCGAGCTCCTTGGGGTCCATCTCTCCCCAACGGGCGACCTCCTCATGGTAGACCACCCTTTAGCTCTTTCGTGCAACCACAATGTAGTCATTAACACCCTCCCAGTTCCCGGTAGGGAACTACGGGAAGGGGAAGGGGCGGCATGGCCTAGATGGTGGGAACAATCCTTGCCCCAGGAGCTCGCCCTCCTCAAGGCCACCTTCCATGGAAACTCCCTCGAGCAGGACCAGTGGGACCTCAAGCGGTGGAGAAGTGAAGACCGGGTCAGCAGACTTGAACTCAGCACCCCTAGAAGTGAAAGCTTGGTCAGGACGCGATCTCTTCGCCTTACGCTTCTGGTTGCTGGATAGAAGGCGGCGTGCATCAACACCAGACATTATGGCTACCAAAAATCACAAGGTATTAGTCCAGTAAAAAAAAATTACAAGGCACTATGCGACCTAAAAGGCAACCTACCCGGGCTCAGGCCAACCTGCGCGAGCTTGTCCTTGGTCAAGTAGTCCGACCAATGGAAGCCAACCGCTGCCCTAGATCGCAGCATTTCCCGAACTTTGGGGTCTAAGTCAACCCCCGAATCCTGGATGGTGGCCCTCCAGTGAGTTGGGAAGGGTCACCCTTCGGGGTTGCGAACTACAAAATAGTCCCGCTTCTAGGCTGGGATCCTGTTCGGTAGCTCGTATAAGAGCTTGAAGCTACAGCGGGGAGAAAAATAGTAGGAACGCCTTTCTGGAGGCGCTCTAGGAGAAGCATTCTTAATGCACAGAATGGTGGAAAGGATGTCAAGGTTAAGGGGAAGAGAGTACTTGTAAAATAAAGAGATAGTCCCAACTACATTTCAGATGGAGTTGGGGTGAAGCTGGTAAACAGTGACATTGAAATGGTTCAAAACCTCCACTATCAAAGGATGCAGAGGAAGACGCAGGCCAGCCTGGAAGATCACGATCTTGTTGGGACCGTGCTCCCAGGGATAGTTACTAGAGGGGAGACTATAGACAAGGTCTCTAGGGAGGATAAATTGGAGAACCAAGGTCCTAAGTTTCTCCATTGACATGGAGGAAGGACCAAAGCTATCTGGCTCCCTGCTCCGAGAGGTAGAAGCAGTTTCACCAGAAGCCTCCTGAGCTTCCGGAGCCTGCCCCTAGGCTCTCCCTGAGCTCGAGGGGGCGTCATCTTGGTCATCACCATGGGAAAAGACGTGGTACGGATACCCAAACATACTGACAAATGATAAGACTCACCAGGGAAGAGATGAACCGAAAAGACGATGTGAACAAAGGAAGAGCTCGGGTAGCTAGATGGAGACGCGACCTCAGAAAATTAAAATGAATCTAATGGTTCACAGTCAAGCTGACTGCACGCCTCATGAAACTGAAATGTGACTGGTTGCACGTCTCCCATGATTAAAGTAATGATGGCTACACGTCTTCCAGAGTTAAGAGCCGCTTCGGCACATCTTTTGTCATTCAAAAGGTCCAGAGACCCCTTGACTTCTGCGCGCGTATTTAATGCGATCAATTAATCAAGTTTGAACTTCAGGTCAGATCCACCCATCACGCTTCATGAACTCCTCACGCTAAGGTAGCACCCTTAGCCCGAGGAGTGGGGGCAATTGATGGAGGGTGATTTGATCCGACCCCTTGAGACGGTGACATGTGGACATGACTCAGCACAAGTAACAACTCAGCACCACAGCCTGACCGCAACTAAGTAATGAGTCCGTAGGACAGCTCGTTGAACATAGCTCGCCATAGGGTGAGCTCGCTATAGCACGAGCTCGAGGACCCCCGATGTACTGAAAGGGAATACTCCAAGATAAGTCTATCCCAGCTCACGAGCTAAGATAACCAGCTCGCTCGAACACTTAGGCAGAAAAACTGCCCTAAGGGCAACCTCAAGAAGAATCACCTCGAAGTACTCCTGGGAGCTCGCTACAAGGTAGCTCGCTACAAGTTAGCTAGCTACAAGGCAGGTTGCTACTAAGCGACACGATGTTTTCAGGAAGCTTCTATTTGACAAGACCGTACCCGTCAGACTGCACCACGTCTCCTCACTGACGGCGTAGTCCCTGCCAACCCGACAGACTGCACCCACGTCTCTCGACAGATGGTGGCGTGTCTGTCCTCCCGAGATGTGTCACTCATTCGATTGGGTAGTACTCTGCAACGGTTACCTGTGCAGCCTTGGCAGATAATGGCTGCAACAAAGGTCCAGTGGTGGTTACGCCCGATTTGACAAGAACGCCCATATTTAAGAGTCCCTTGGTCAAAGGGGAAAAGGGATCTTGAACATCGTGAATATATCTGAACTTTGTCTCGAGCTAATCTCAAACATTCAGTGATCTAGCGCGACCTGCACTCTTAGCCTTTTTTGCACTCTTTACTGATTTCTCCAGCGTTCTAACTTAAGCATCGGAGTATTCCCACCGGGCAAGTCCCCCAGGAATCCTTCACTGTCTTCTTCTCAGGCACCGTCTGTCGCCAGCTAAGAGCCAGTCAGCTGCTAGCTAGGAGCGCCCGGATTGCACAACATCATCTTATAAACTGATTTGTTTATTGAAAAAATCTTATTCTTGTTAATGCTATTCTAGTTAGTTAATTTTTTTGGGAGCCCTTTAACTTTTTTAATTTTTGGCTCAATGGGGCAACACAATGAGGGATAATCCATCTCCTAAACCCTAGTGCAAGTGAGATTTGATCCCAAATCTTTACCATAATCGATCAAAAACAGGTTATTTGGGTACCTTTCAAGATCAAAGTAACCTTTTAATTAAAAAACAAAGTAGTGCGGACCCATACAATGCACATGCTTTGTTAAGCATAAGTGAAACAATAAAAACACATAAGAATAAACAATTAATAAATTAAATTTTCTAAAAACTATTTTCTACAACTATTAATTGATAAAGTGATATAATGTTTTTATTATTAGAACATAATATCTATTAAAAAAATATTTTTTTCAAAGTTATTACACATTTTTGTTATTTGTAAGCTTCAATACATCTAAATTACTTAATCTATTTTTCATTATTTAAATAATATTTAGAATTATTAAATTATTTATATTTTATATTTTATTATCAAATATTATTAAATTTATTCTAATTATTTTTGTTTTTAATATTTTTAAAGTTATTACATAATTTCATTATTTAATCTATTTTTGTTATTTATATAATATTAAAAATATGATTTAGTTATTAAGTTTTTTGATATTTAAGATATTTGAAATTTAGTGATTTAAATAATTTCTTAATTTAAAATTTTAAAATATTAATTATTTGTTAAAGTGAATAATCCATAAAAGTATAATATATCATTATTACATAAATTCATTATTATTTTTGTAAAATATAAAATTATTATTAATTTAATTATTGTGAAATATATTATAATTATTTTTCTACTTCTAAGAAACTTTTTCAAATTTATTACAAAACTTTATTATTTTAAATATTGAAAATTTAGTTATATTAAATATTTTGTTCTTTAAAACATTTAGTTAGTTATTGAAATATTTAAAATATTTGTTATTTAAATATTATTTATTTTAAACTTATTACATAATATTAAATATTTTGTTATGTAGTTATTAGAAATTTTTAATATTTTATTATTTAAAATATTTGTTTATATAAATATTTAATTAATATTTTTATTATTTAAAATACATTGATATAATTTTGTTATTTAAATTTTTATAATATTATTTTGTTATTAATTGAATTATTCACAAAATTATAATTTATGTTGTTCTTGCGTAATTTCATTATGGATTTTGTAAAAATATAAAATTATTAATAATCCAAATATTATTAAATCTATTATAATTATTTTTGTGTTTTTAATCAATGTTTCAAATTTATTACATAATTTTTTTATAATATTTAAATATTTAAATAATTCTTATTTTTTAATTCAAACTTTCTTTGGATAGATGTAGATGATCAAGTGGGGTAGAGGATAAATCGGAATTAGAGATAATTTAGGATAGAATAATGTTTACTTTTTTTGGAGATACTTTTTTTTTTTAAACAATTCCTTTTTTTATGGGAAAGTGGAGGAAAGAATAGAGGGGAGTTGGAGTAGAATTGTAGTAAATTGCCATGTGACTAGACAAGTAGACATCATAAACACAACTCTCTTCTTATCTATTGGTTGTTTGTAAAAATGATATTAAGTATTTGAATTCCCAATGGTGAATACATCTCCAGGATGGAGGCAAGGCTCAAAGTATCATAAACGCCAAGTGTATCAGAAAATGCAATTTTAAGAGACATATCGGGATATACCTTGGATACGCATGTGTATCGGAGAAAAACTAAGATATGCATAGATATGCTTGGAAACACTATAAATACTTTAATAAATCACAAAAATGCATCAATAAACTAAATATAAGACATCAATGGTGTATATGCATTAAATTAATATATTTTAATGGTTTTATGGAGAAATATATTATAGTTAATTATAATTTCATTAAAAATCCCATGCTTAACTATAATTTATAAATTATAATTCTCAATTTTTAATGTTTTATGGAATGGAAAACCCAACTCTTTTATCCAACCACAAAACATGAATTGGCACAACTTTTAAGTAAAATATAATTAATAATTTTTTATTATTTATTTTCAAAAATTATAAAAAATAAATAAACATTATATAGTATATTCAAAAAATAGTTATTAAAGAAAAAATTTCAATCGCTTTGTGGATATGGTAGATGATCCATAGAATTATAATATATTCAATAATTGTGATCAAATGATAAATTTTATTTAACTCTAAAAATAAAAAAAATAAAAAACTAATTATTAAAGAAGAAATTTCAATTGGTCTGTGAATATGATAGATAATCCATAGAATTATAATATATTCAATTGTTGTGATGAAATGATAAAATATAATTAATTATTATTTATTTTTTAATTCTAAAAATATAAAAAATCAAAAAAAGATTAAAGAAGAAATTTCAATTGCTCTATGGATATGATAGATAAATCCATAGATCTAAAACATATTTAGTCTTTATAGGCAAAGAAAAAATTATATTTTCAAATTTTTTGGTAATTCATGTTTTCTCCAAATATCTTTTTGAATTTTCCATAAATCTAGTGATAACACAAAAAAAATTGTGATCTTGAATGTAAGAAATGTATATTAACATAAATGTAAACATTCAAGAAAAAAAAAAGAAATCACAAGATATTATAAAAATTAAAAAAACATATATATTTTTACCATATTTTTTTCAAAATTTAAAAAATCTTTAAAAAATCTTTAAAAAAGTTAATGATTCATACTTGTTTCTTACAAATTTTTGCAAAATTTGAAAATGTATTTTTGTCTCCAACGAAATTGGAGGAACGAGACCAAGAGTATAATCACTACTCACTAAGGTTGAAACTTTGTGAGTTTGGGTTGAGATTTTATCAAAAAAAGAATGGGCCAAACCGTAACCCGAACCCGAAGCAATATAAAGAAAATGTTAATTCGGGTTAATCCGAATCACCGCCCAGAGCTAGCCCGGTTTCCATTCATGTTGCGCGAAGGCGAAGGGGATATGACCGGGATGTTCCTCTAGAATGTTGTGGACCCGGGTGGACGTCCCCAACTAGTAGTTTATTTGCTTTTAGCTGAAAATTACAGTTGCGGTTGGGGCCCTGCAAAAGCCTGGATATGTATAAATACATACAGGCCAAAATGTTACTTTATTTTATGATCGAAAATGGGTATTTGGCTTTTACATTCCGTTTCCTTGTCCCACTGCAAACATGCTGATTCGATATACAACGGAAGAAGAATGGCGGTTTTTTAGATCCAGATCGGATCTTGCTGAACGTGAGCATGGTTTGTTTCTATGTTTACGAGACGCGTCGATTTCTTTCGAGTTTTCGATAAAATCTTTCTGGGAGCACGTAGTGGTCTGATGAGAGAGCTTCCTTCGAGCTTCGTCTGGGCTCTGTTCTGTTGAATGGTTATTGGGTTTTCTGTATCCATCAAAAAAAGTTATTGGGTTTTCTGTGTTTCTTATCAGGAATGTTGATGCTTGTTTCATGCAAGATGTGCTGAAGCCTTTTTTTTCAAGGGTTCTGATTGTGCTCAAATTTGTTTTTCTTTTTCCTTTTTAGAGTATTGGTTTGTTTGGCTTGCTTTTAGCTGTTTCCTTACTTTTGATTTTCTGTTTTCGATCTTTTGGTGGAGAAATGCCTTCTTTATTCTTTTACCATTTGAAGTTCCGCTGATTTGGAATCTGTAATGGGTAGTTTCTTCTTTTGTCTTTGGTTTGAGTTTTGGGATTGGGGCTGACCGGTTTTATTGTAGGGGTTAGAACTGGGATTTTTGTTTCTATATCGAAGAGATGAAGGTATGAAACCGTCTAAGCCGTTTTAGGATCTTCTTTGGAAATTTCATTTTCTTATTTTTTCAGGAAATTCTTGTATAAAATGGGAATCCTTTAACTCATTTAAGAGGGCTACAAGGACTACTAGCCTGATGGTTTCGTGTTTGCCTTCAGGTTTTTGTTTATTAGCTTGTGTTTGAAGAGTTGGCGTTAGGAGTTTGGCAGTTCAGGTGGATTTCTTAACAGTGATTACAACCTGAAGAATCAAGTGGATTTCTTGACAGTGATTACAACCTGAAGAACATTGTTGCCAATTCTAGGGTTGCTAGGGTTTTTTTTCTTTCTTTCTTTCTTTTTTTTTTTTTTTTTTTTTTTTTTTTTCATTTTGGTCTTGAGATTTCGGATGGAGGGTATTCTGTGAAAGTTTGGTGAATGGGGATTCAGACAATGGGGTCTCAAGGTGGTGGTGGTGGCGGCGGCCAACAATCGCAATTTCAGCCATTGTCTCGGCAAAGCTCATTGTATAGCCTCACACTCGATGAAGTTCAGAACCAATTGGGGGACTTGGGGAAGCCACTGAGCAGCATGAACCTTGATGAACTTCTTAAGAATGTCTGGACAGCGGAAACAAACCAGGCGATGGGGATGGATGTGGCCAATGCTGCCTCAGCTGGTCAACTTGCTTCGGCATCTGATTTGCAGCGACAGGCAAGCCTGACATTGATTAGGGCTCTCAGCAAGAAGACCGTCGATGAGGTATGGAGAGATATCCAACAAGGCCAGAAAAATAGTGATGAAGAAAAGAAAGTTCAGGAAAGGCAACCTACTCTGGGTGAGATGACATTAGAGGACTTCTTAGTTAAAGCAGGGGTTGTTGCCGAAGCTTCTTCGGATATGCAAAACGTAGGTACTATTGTGGGAGTTGACCAAGGTGCAGCTCCCCCACAAAGTTTTCCACAGCAATCTCCGTGGTTGCAATATTCAGTACCTCCAATGCAGCAGCAGCAACAACAACAACATCAGCAGCAACATCCACAGCAAAATATGATGGGAGTTTACATGCCTGGGCACCCGGTCCCACAGCCTCTCCCTATGAGTGGTACCCCTCTTTTGGATGCACGATACCCTGATAATCAATTGGCTATGTCATCCCCATTGTTGGGGACACTAACAGATACACAGACACCTGGGCGGAAAAGAGTTGCTCCAGGAGATATAATCGAGAAAACCGTTGAGAGGAGGCAGAAAAGAATGATCAAGAACAGGGAGTCTGCAGCTCGGTCCAGAGCTAGGAAGCAGGTAGATATTCTGATTCTGTTGTTCTCTTAAAAGCAGTACTGCGCTGATAATATTTCTTTTAAGCATGAAGTTAAAAAGATTCTTTCTATTGACAGGCATACACCAATGAACTTGAGAACAAAGTCTCACGTTTAGAAGAGGAGAATGAAAGGCTCAAGAAACAAAAGGTAAAATCTCTGCACTTGTTCTTGTGATTGATTTTGTTTTATGACAGTTGCCATTTGGTAATCAATAGAATTTATACTATATTCCTCTTTTTGGACTTAATATAAAGCGCAGAAGGAGAATGAGAAGACTAAAATGCCCATTTGAATTGAAAATGGCAGAAATTCTTGATGCTTGAACTTTTGATTCCAAGTCTGTTATGTTTTCTGAGATTAATATACCATATGCACAGCACCCTAAGAAAATATTGTTTCAATAATAGTTTTTTATTTTATGTCTACCTAGCAGTCCTCCAATTTGGTTAGCTACAGAAGTAAAAACAAGCAGCAATGCTTTATTGGTTTAATCAAGAAAAATGAGTAGAGAAGGACAGAAAGGTTCAGATCACTAGAAAAAAGTTAAGAGAGAGAAATAGGGTTTTGAGAGAAGAGAATTGAACAGTTTCCCAGCCTCCCTTAATTGTATTTTATTAGTTTCTAATCATAAAAAATGTAAAATTATGAGAGAGCCTTTAATAGGGTGGCTGCACTAATATGCACTTAAGAAATGAGCAAACTTAGGCCCATAAATAAAAAATATATACAAGAAATAAAGCATAAGGCCCAATAGCTCAACACTCCCCTTCAAGATGAGCATGGAAGTCAATCATGCGCTGCTTTCTCATATACTGTTCTAGTTTGGGTTTTGGAACTCCCTTGGTGAGAACATTTACAAGTTGCTCCTTAGATGCAATGAAAGACAAACCTCCCTAAAGGCGACTCTCCCTCTCTCTCTCTCTCTATTGAAGTGTCTATCTGTCTCACTGTGTTTAGTTCTATCATTTGAATAGGATTTTGATATATATTAATAGCTACTCGATTCTGCATCATCACAGATCGAATAGGGAGCCTAGGGAGGGATAGGTGACAGAATAGCAGTAGTAAGCAGAAGATACTGACAGAAGACTTCCCAATAGAAACTCCAGACAGGGTGACTGGTGAGCTCCAAATTCTGGAACAGGAAAAGATAGACACTCCGTCTAGGGTGATCGTGTCTTCCCCCATTCTGGAACCAGATACTCTTGTCAATTCAGATTTAGATACTAACCTCTGCTCTATGCTTTTAGCTGTTGTTACAGGTTCCAATGCAGCGTCTAAGCTGCAAGCTGAATGTAGGGCAGAAGAAATTGGTATAAGTGATGGGGGAAAAGAATCTGGGAGACGATTGATATTTTTCTTGAGGAATTGAAGAGAGGAAGTAGAGATTGAATTCTACTGTGGGGAGGGAGAGTTTGGGACTGGGCATGATAAATGTAGTACACAACATGGGGGAGATCCTGAAGAGGGAGGGATAAGAGAAGATGGGTCGGGTCCAGTGTTGTAGTGGCTGAGTTTGTGAAAAATTGGGTTGTCAAATTCAAGAGCCAAATGACTTGAAAGTGTATCTAGAAAAAAATAAGGACCAAGGAGGATGGAAAGGCTAGGAAAAGGGAATTGAGTGGAGTGGAAAGACAGGAAGAGATGTAGAATGGGATAAGGAATTTAGTGGAATAAAGGGGAGGGTAAGAGGGAATAAGTAAGGAAAACTGGGAAAGGGGTCAAATTTGTGTCAATAGGAATGAAAATTGTATGTTGGAATGTAAGAGGCTTAGAGAGGGCAATGAAAAGATCCATAATCAAGGAAGTACTTAAGAAGGAGAAGCCAGGTGTTGTTTTAATCAAGAATCAAAGGTAATGGATTTTGATAAAAGATGGGCCAGGAGTGTTTGGAGAGCTAGGGAGATTGGATGGGCAAAGTCCCCATATTGGAGAGCTCCGGGAGGTATTGTTATAATGTGGAATTGTGAATCCTTAACTGGAATTGAAGAGTTTGGGTTAAATTCACAGTTTCAATAAAGTTTAGGCAAGTGTCAAATCGATTTGAATGGGTCTTGACAAATGTTTATAGGCCTAATGTGTGTCGGGAAAGAAATGAATTTTTGGATGAGTTGGAAGATATTAGAGGATTGTGGGATGGACCATGGTGCCTAGGGGGTGATTTCGATGTGATATGCTTTTTGGATTCTACAATCTAGAAGTGGAATGGGACTCCCAAGTGGTCCTCTCTTTGGCAAGAGCAAATTCTCAAGTCCCTTGGGTATTATGGCAAAAATATAGGGAGATTAGTGCTTAATAAGGGGGCTAAATGTTTCTTTCAAATGGGTGAGAAAAACAAATGGAATGGCAGACACTCTATCCAAACAAGGAGCCTTAAGACAACATTTATTTGGGCAATTTTGTGAAATCTTGTACTTTTGGGGTGGGCTTTACACACATCTGTTTGTAATCTTTAAGATACATTAATAAAATTATTCCTACTGATAAAAAAAATTTTACAAGTTTTGGAAGAAACCAACAATCCGAGACGAATGATTAATTTGAGCATGAGATTTAACCAATTCATTGGTGCTTTTGGGATTAAGGAATTGCCACCCTCTTACAATTTTACATGGTCTAATATGTAGGCTAACCCAATATGCTCCAAATTGGACATTTTTTTGTTCACAATCAACTAGGAGGATCAATGGGGTAGCTTAATGGCTAGAGATTTTCCAAGAGTGACCTGGGGCCATTGGCTAATTTCCATTTCTAAGGAGAATGTAGGAGGCAGAGGTCCAACTCCTTTTAGATTAAAAAATATGTGGCTGTGCTCTAGTGGATTTGTTGAGAGAGTTAAGGCTTGGTGGGAACCAAGTAATCCAAGGGTGAAACGGGAAGGGATGAAATTTCATTGGAAACTAAAGGAACTTAAAAGGTAAGGTCAAAGAATGGAATATTCAACAAGATTGAGGTTTCGGACTTAAAAGAAGCTTCGGATCAATTTGAGGAAACAAATAAGAATGAGAGATGGGTGTTCGGGGGAAATTTTGAGAACCTTTTACTCAAAGAAGAAATAAGTTGGATATAGAAATCAAGAAATAAATCGCTTAAGGAAGGCAATAAAAATACAAAATTTTTCATGCATTGGCTAATAAGAGAAGTAGTGGATCTTGCCTCTTCAATGCCTATGAAGTACCATATAGCTCACTAAGATCTTTAATCTCATATTCTCTACTGAGAAACTGCTTCAACTACACTTTACATCATCATTGGTGACCACAATGTCATTAACATAAACAAGAGAATGATGACCATATTCACCCTTCTCATGTGTGTTCCCAACTGGAAGAGGAGAGAAGGGGAGAGTTTTGAGAACATGGGAGGGGAACCGTCTCTAATCTTTGGAATCACCGAGCAAGATACATCAATTTCAAAATAAGGTAGATGAAGAGGTGGTGTTGCGTGTGAGTGGGAGAGGTGGGTCCGCCTGTCAGGTTGTTGGGTCGGGTAGAAGGGGTTAGGCAGTTCAAAAGAAGCTTTTAATCAAAATGACGTCTTTAGAGCACGTGACGTTAATTGCATCGTGTCCTATAGATGACAAGAATGGTCTATTTTCGTCTCCTTTGAAGGCTGATTGTGACATCTGATTGAAACATGGGAGTTCTGAGAGGTTTTCTATGTGCAGGTGGTCGATCAAGAGAGGAAGAAGGATGAGGAAAGATTCAGCTATGTTCTTAATGTTAGACAGTGTATGCCCTTAGCTCCAATCAGATTGATGTACATTATGACATTTATTGTAAATGAATAAAGTGCATATTTGATTCATGTTATAGTGGTGCGTTTCTGTGTAATACCCTTAAACTGGACACTTATGAGACTCGTGTTAATTTAGAATGTTCACAGCTGTTGGATGAGTCTGGGGAGATTTATCCTGCAAAGGCTGACACTGATGTGTCGTCAAGTGTTGGAGTGGCCTGTCTCAGTTGCTTGGGTGAGACCCGAGGTACATGCAGTGTAGGTTTACTTGAAACCCTGAACCGGACCAGATTTCTAGTATTGCCCTGGACCTTGGAGATTAATGGGCAAAACTGGAAAGTTACACCTGACCCCTATACTCAATTATAATATTGCACTAGGTGTTGGATTGGATTGTCTTTGATATGCCAATTAGTAAGATTCTTAGCAGGGGTCAAAACCTGGGTATGTTGGGACAGTCCGAGAATTCATCTGAGTGGGTGGTCATAGTGACAGGATCAGCCCCTTTGTCGGACAAAGGTAATGGTCGGGGATGCACTCTCTCTGATGGAAACCAAGACTGCCGACAACCGATTTCAATCGTTGAAATTTGTTTTGTAAAATATATTTATATACAGATATACATACATATATTATAGTTTCAAAATGTTTGCAAAAGGTTTTAATTCTCGGGATCCATGTGAGCAGAGAGTGCAACACTGTTTCTTGCAGCCGAGGGAGAGGTCATCTCTTGTCGGGCAGTGTTTGATCATTATGGGCTAAAAGGTTAAGTGTAAGACCATCGAGGGTAATACCTGATGGGCTAATCTTGCATCTGCCCACAGTCCCTAGGTTTTTATAAGGTGGCTTGGCCCAGGGACCACTTAGTGTAAGTGTTGGGCCCATTAGGAGTCCATATGATGGGCTTCACGGGGTTCACTATCTTTTCAGTGAATTCGGCCAGGCCTTGTAACAGAGGCTGGGCTGAGCCCATGTGGCTGATGTGTAGCTCAATGTTTGGGTCCCGTGCCATACAAGGAAGCCCAACTGGGCAGCCGTTTGGAAGGTTAATGAGCACACAAAGCCCATTTTGAACTGGTTTAGTTGGACTAATTAAAGAGGGGTGGATCCGGAATTGGATTAGCAGATAGGATGGAGTCTTACCCTATCCACTCAGAGAGTCTAGATCTGAATTTGGATCTGTAAACCTCCTAATGAGATTAGGAGAGAGCTGATCTAATCTGTAGATAAGATAATGATTTATTCTTATCACTTAAAGAGAGTCCAGATTCAAATAAGGATTTGAATAAGGAAACTCCTAATGGGATTAGGAGCTGATCTCTTTAAGCCTATAAAAAGAGGAGGGGGCGAACCATTCAGTTCATCCCATCACATCCCAAATTCCAGAGATCAGATCTCAGTTTACACAGAGAGAAGACAGCACTAGTGTGACTGCACCATCTTCTCCCTGCGTTCTCCTCCAGTTGCCGCCATAGCCAGTTCGAACTCCATTGTTGTAGGAGCGATCAAGAAGTGTTCTTGATATCAGTTTTTAGTGAAAAATTGATTGGGAGTCGTACTCACCTACCCTCTAGCGAATTCTTAGTTTTGGTTCTTTGGAACAACATTGCTGATTCTGCTCCATCCTGCACTATGTCATATTCAGTGAGAACAGTTTTTGGATCATTCCTTGGGTGTAAACACCTCCATTGGAAGATATTATTTCTTCATATCAGGTATACCCTTTTCCTATTATTTTGGTTCAGATTTGGTTCGATTCTCGATTCAAGATTGCTCCTTGAAAAATGCAGTTTTTCTGAAACAGGTATGTGATTCCCACATGGGAGAGAGATAAATTTTTGAAATTTCTACCTACCTTCCTGCAGGGTTTGACTATCCATATGATGGATCTCTCATCCCTTCAGTGGTATCAGAGCCAAGTTCAAATCTTGAACCGAAATTGACTAGATCTGAACTGCGCAAATGTTGGGAAATCGGTTCCCAGTTAAAGGGAGAATGATCTGAAATTAATTTTTATAAATCTGGAATTTATTTAGAACTGTTCTTTATTATTTTCTTGATTTATGGGTTGTTCGTACAAATGGAGATCGAAATCTTGATTGGCGCAAGATACATGCGATTTGCAAATTTTTACATTCTAGTCTGTAAATAATTTTTTTTTAATTTTTAGATTGAATGTATAGGTATTCGATCTGATGTAATATTAATAGAAAAACTAGGGTTTTCTATTTATTTTATTCATGATCGAAGTTGGCGGCGTAAAGGAGGAGATTTCGTAGATATGGAAATCGCTATCTGCGGTTGCAGTTTATGAAACTACAAACTGAGTTCTGACATTTGTTTTGTAGATTGGAGTTGTGCGAACAACCTTGTGACTGATTCTTGTTAGTTCTTTAATCAGTAATTTTAATTTCAGATCGTTTTTTGAATTAATTCTTTAATTAAAAATCAAACCCTAGACCCATTCGAACCAGATTGGTCCAAACTGGTTGGGCCGAATTTGTGGTTAGGCTGATGTCAACCCTAATTTTCCACTTTTGGGTCAAGGGATTGATGGTTAATTAAGAGACTTAATTCGGCCCACACCTGTAAGGCCCAGTTTTAAGGTGTTAAAACTACAAAAGCCCATTAATTGCAGATGAGCTATATGGGCCGAACTGCTTAACCCTATTCAGCCTATATACCTAGATAATATTAATTGGTAGTATTATGGATTAAAATGGGCTTTAATAATGGGCTTTACAGATATTAATTGATTGGATCAATTCTATCCTTGCATGTGATGTATGGATGTGTGATGTGCAACGTACATGGGCCACAAGTGCTTGGTCCATACAGATACGACAGTGGCTCTTGCGCGCACCATGGCTTAATGTACATCATTGCCATGGTGTCCCTATAGATCATTGAATGATCTCCTTCAACGGATTCGTGCGGAACCCTAGCCGTTTAGGGCCCATTGGAAATCTGGCTTTATGAAAGTCAGTGGGAGCCACTTTGGTTTGACCTAAATTAAACTAGGGCGTAACTTTTGTTCCCTCTTGAAATATGAGTGCATGTGATAGGGAGATTAATATGATGAACTCTCTAAAGGCTTTCCATCATTAGCATGAAGATGAGTCATTCAGTAATGAGGAAACGCACCATAAAATTGGGCTATCCATTTGCTGTTGGATCTGTCGGAGTGTTTCATAATATGATAGAGGCGTCATGGACTGATGTGGAAGGACCTCACCAGAAAATTGGAGACTCTCACCATACCTTGGCGTTCACGAATATGATGGGTGAGCATTCATTGGCAGAAAGGTTTAACCTAAAATGGTAATGAACCTTGTCTGACAGAGGCCAAAGGGAAAGCTCATACGATGAGTGGATATGATCATTCACAGAAAGGTGGTGGAGTTATGCAGCTGAAACAGTTGGCTCCATGCACCCTATGTGATTTCCCACATTTCCAAAGACAATTCGCAGTCTCCGTCACTGAGATAGGAGGAAAATCTCAGAGATGAATAAATGGGAATAGAACATAGATTAAAAGCCATATCTATGTAGATAACATGAATCAAATTAGGTTGTGGACTAATGTTTGCTCTTTTATCAGAAAATGACAAACGAACAATTTGCAAAGCTTTTGGATGACAATAAGCTTAAGAGCCCAAACTATGCCGACTGTTATCGTAACCTAATGTTGGTCTTGACCTCTGAAAAATTGGATAAGGTCGCTAAGAATTCTGCCCCAGAACATATTGGAGATAAGGCTTCTGAGGCACGGAGAAAGGACTATCAAGAATGGGAGGAGAAAAACTCCTTCGCCCGGTGCTATATCATTGCCTCCCTGGACAATCCGATACAGAGGCAGTTTGATTAGATCCAACTAGCCAATGACATATTGGATAGTTTAAAGACAATGTACGAAGAGCAGAATCGTTCTACTCGACAGAAGGTCTTGAAGCAGTTCATGACTGCACAGATGTCCAAAGGGCAACAAGTTCATGACCATTGTCTTCGGATGATGGGAAACATCAATGCGCTTGAGGCTCTAGGATCCGGGTTGGATCATACGACCTAGATAGACGCCATTCTCAACTCTTTGCCTCCGTCCTTCAATCCGTTCATTATGAATTATAATATGAATAAGCTGAATGTCAGCATTCAGGAACTCAGCAATATGTTGCAGAGGGTCGAAGAATTGATCAAGAATGATGAGCCCCTAGCCATGCTTGTTGAATTGGCAAGAAGGGCAAGAAGAGGAGGGCAAAGAGAAAGTCCCAGAAGAAGGCCACCAAACCCAAGAAATAGAGGAAAGACAAGGCATCTGATGCCTGTCACTTCTGCAAGCAGACCGACCACTAGAAGAGGAACTGTCCTCAATACCTGGAATCCAAGAAAGGTAATTTCAAATCCTGTCATAGAAACCAATTTGTTGGTAACTTCTGCGTCCTGGTGTATTGACTCTAGAGCTTCAACTCATGCGTGTAACTCACTGTAGGGATTCAAGGTAAGCAGAAGGCTGAGTGAAGGAGAGGTGACACTTTATTTGGGGACTTTTGCAAGTGTTGCAATTGTGGCTATAAGAACCGTAGAATTAATTTTTAGAGAATGATCAATTGTACTGAAAGATTGTCTTTATGTACAAAATTTGAGAAGAAATTTGATTTCTGTTTCAAAACTGTGTGCGGATGGATATTCTATCTTCTTTAGTAATATGATTACTATTAAAAGAAACAACAGATTCATCGCATACGGAGAACTTGAGAATGGTCTCTATGTTCTCCATCATTCTCTAGAAACTAACATAGCCGAAACTACGTCGGTTGATATCCCCAAGAAAAGAATCCGTGATACCGTTAATCTTACGTGCCTGTGGCATTACCGACTTGGCCATATCAGCATTGATCGTATCACAAGGTTGGTAAAGGATGGTCCTTTGGATTTTCTAACTGTAGAAGATCTTCCCACTTGTGAGCCTTGCCTTCAGGGTAAGATGACGAAACGGCCATTTAACGGTAAGCCTGAAAGATGTACAGGCACGTTTGACCTTATACATAGTGATGTATGTGGTCCCCTGAGTGTTAGGACTTGTAACCAGCACATGTATTTCATTATATTTACCGATGACTATTCTCGGTATGGTTACGTGTACCTAATGAGACATAAGTCCGAATCCTTTGAAAAGTTCAAAGAGTTCAGACAAGAGGTCGAGAAACAGTTAGGGAGAGAAATTAAAGCCCTTCAATCAGATCGAGGAGGCGAATATCTCTTTGACGAACTCAGGGACTACTTGAAGGTCAACGGGGTAGTATCACAGTTGGCTCCTCCTGCCACACCATAGTTTAACGGTGTTTCAGAGATGAGGAATAGGACCTTATTGGATATGGTCTGGTCATTTCTCGTACACTCAGAGTTACCCACATCCTTTTGGAGTTACGCATTAGGGACTGCGATATACGTGCTGAATCGGGTTCCAACCAAATCGGTTTCGAATACTGCATACGAACTTTGGACCGGAAAGAAACCAAGTGTCAGACACTTGAAGATTTGGGATTGTCCTGTGCACATTAAAAGAACGAGTGCGGACAAGTTGGAATCCAAGACTAGTCGTTGCCTATTCATAGGCTACCCAAAAGGTTTTGTGGGTTACCTATTCTATGACCCAAGTGAGCAAAAGGTGTTCTGTAGCCGAAATGCACAGTTCTTGGAGAATGATTATATCTTGGACTCACATCGTCAGGAAATAGTTTTTGATGAGGAGAGCTCATGGTCAGTGGGAGGTGTCCCACAAGTTCCAGGTATTGGCCAACCTAAAAGATCTACCCAGGTATCCAAGCCACCAGTCCGTTTTGGCTATGACCAGGATAATTACTTGGTGGAATCTATGATTAGTGAGGAGGATTCTGTGACTTATGCGGAAGCTATGTTGGACATAGATTCCTTGAAGTGGGTAAATGCCATGAGAGCTGAGATGGACTCAATGGAGACCAATAGAGTCTAGACTCTAGTAGATCCGCCCACTGGGGTAAAAGCGATTGGTTGCAAATGGATCTATAAGAGGAAGAAGGCCCTCGATGGTAAGGTTGAGACCTACAAAGCTCATCTGGTGGCGAAAGGGTACACTCAGAAAGAGGGCATCATTTATGAGGAAACCTTTTCGCCCGTGGCCATGCTTAAATCCATTCTGATCCTGCTAGCTGTAGCAGCATACCATGACTAAGAGATTTGCCAAATGGATGTCAAAACTGCGTTCCGGAATGGAGATCTTACTGAAGATATCTATATGCAGCAACTGCAAGGTTTCATTGTTGCGGGTCAGGAACACATGGTATGTAAATTAAATAGATCCATATATGGACTTAAGCAAGCTTCTAGGAGTTGGAACATCCGGTTTGACTCTACTGTCAAAAGGTTTGACTTTGAGCAGAATCCGGATGAGCCCTGTGTTTACAGGAAGTCCAGTGGGGACAAGGTTACGTTCTTGGTTCTGTATGTAGACGACATTCTACTCATTGGGAATGATGTAGGAATGTTGACTACGGTGAAAGTATGGCTTTCACAGCAATTCTCCATGAAAGATCTTGGAGAAGCTTCCTATATACTGGGTCTTCGACTCTATAGAGATAGATTGAAACGGATAATAGGATTATCCCAATCTGCTTACATTGACAAAATCATCAAAAGATACAGCATGGAGAACTCCAAGAAGGGAAATGTTCCTTTCAGGCATAGAGTCACTCTCCCTATGCCTTAGCCGTAGGGAGCATCATGTATGCCATGCTGTGCACTTGTCTTGACATCGCTCAGGCAATGAGTGGTAAGCAGTTTCCAGGCCAATCCAGGGTAGGAGCATTGGACTGCTGTGAAAAATATACTTAAGTACCTTCGAAGGACAAAAGAGTTTTGTCTGGTTTCGATGGTAGCTCACTACAGATCCAGGGGTATACTGATGTCGATTTCCAGTTGGATCCAGATGATAGAAAGCCTACATCTGGGTATGTTTTCACGATAGGATCGTGTGCTATTTGCTGGAAAAGCAGCAAACAAGGGTCCACGGCAAACTCCACAACCGAAGCCGAATACATTGCCGCAAGTGAAGCTGCCAAAGAAGCCGTGTGGATGAAAAAGTTCATTCATGAATTGGGAATAGTTCTGTCCAGCACATCACCAATCCCGTTGTTGTGTGACAACAATGGAGCAATCGCTCAGGCTAAGGAGCCATGAGCCCACTCAAAGTCGAAGCACATTGAGAGGAAGTACCACGTACTGCGGGAGATTGTTGGTAGAGGGGACGTCCTGATTCAGAAGGTAGCGTCAACGGAGAATGTAGCAGATCCATTGACTAAGCCACTCACACAGAAAGTGTTTGAGAAACACGTGGAAAGACTGAGACTCCGGCTTATACCAGATTGGACCTAAGTGCAAATGGGAGCTGTTAAATAGTGTATGCCCTTAGCTCCAATCAGATTGATGTACATTATGACATTTATTGTAAATGAATAAAATACATATTTGATTCATGTTAAAGTGGTGTGTTTCTGTGTAATACCCTTAAACTGGACACTTATGAGACTCGTGTTAGTTTAGAATGCTCACAACCGTTGGATAAGTCTGGGGAGATTTATTCTGCTAAGGTTGATACTGATGTGCCGCCAAGTGTTGGGGTGGCCAATCTCAGCTGCCTGGGTGAGACTCGAGGTACATGCAGTGTAGGTTTACTTGAAACCCTGAATCGGACTAGATTTTCAGTATTGCCCTTGACCTTGGATATTAGTGGGCAAAACTGGAAAGTTACAGCTGACCCCTATACTCGATTATGATGCTCCACTAGGTGTCGGATTGGGTTGTCTTCGATATGCCAATCAGTAAGATCCTTAGCGGGGGTCAAAACCTGGGTATGTTGGGACAGTCCGAGAATTCATCTGAGTGTGTGATCATAGTGACAGGATCAACCCCTTTGTCGGACAAAGGTAATGGTCGGGGATGCACTTTCTCTGATGGAAACCAAGACTGCCGGCAGCCGATTTCAATCGTTGAAATTTGTTTTGCAAAATATATTTATATACGGATATACATATATATATATATATATTTATGGTTTCAAAATGTTTGCAAAAGGTTTTAATTCTCGGGATACATGTGAGCAGAGAGTGCAACACTGTTACTTGCAATCAAGGGAGATGTCCTCTTTTGTTGGGCAGTGTTTGATCATTATGGGCTGAGAGGTTAATTGTAAGACCATTGAGGGTAATACCAGATGGGCTAATCTTGCATCTGCCCACAATCCCTGAGTTTTTATAAAGTGGCTTGGCCCAGGGACCACTTAGTTTAAGTGTTGGTCCCATTAGGAGTCCATGTGATGGGCTTCAGGGGGTTCACTGTCTTTTCAGTGAATTCGGCTAGGTTTGTAACAGAGGCTGGGCTGAACCCATGTGGCTGATGTGTAGATTAATGTTTGGGTTGCACGCCATACAAGGAAACCCAACTGGGCAGTAGTTTGGAAGGTTAATGAGCACACAGACTTATTGGGCCTAAAGCCCATTTCGAAATGGTTTAGTTGGACTAATTAAAGGGAGGGGCGGATCTGGGATTGGATCAGCAGATAGGATAGAGTCTTACCCTATCCACTCAGAGAGTCCAGATCTGAATTTGGATCTTGAAACCTCCTAATGAAATTAGGAGAGAGTTGATCTAATCTGCAAATAAGATAAGGATTTATCCTTATCACTTAAAGAGAGTCTAGATTCAAATAAGGATTTGAATCAGGAAATTGTTAATAGGATTAGGAGCTGATCTCTTTAAGCCTATAAAAGGAGGAGGGGGCGAACCATTTAGTTCATCCCATCACATCCCAAATTCTAGAGATCAGATCTTAGTTTACACAGAGAGAAGACAGCACCAGTGTGATTGCGCCATCTTCTCCCTGCGTTCTCCTCCAGTTGCCACTATAGCCAGTTCGAACTCCATTGTTGTAGGAGCGATCAAGAAGCGCTCTTGATATCAGTTTTTGTTGAAAAACTGATTGGGAGTCGTACTCTCCTACCCTCCAACGAATTCTTAGTGAAGGATTTGGTTTTTTGGAAGAACACTGTTGATTATGCTCCATCCTACACTGTGTCATTTTCAGTGGGAGCAGTTTTTGGATCCTTCCTTGGGCGTGAACACCTCTATTGGAAGATATATTTCTTTGTATCAGGTATATCCCTCTCCTACTGTTTTGGTTCAGTTCTAGTTCGGTTCTCGGTTCAAGATTGATCATTGAAAAATGCAGTTTTTCTAAAACAGGGAATGTGATTTTCACATAGGAGAGAGATAAATTTTTGAAATTTCGCCCTACCTTCCTGTAGGGTTTGACTATCCATATGATGGATCTCATCTTTTCACTTAATGGAAAAAAAAGGTAAAAGATTTCAAGCAAAATTCTCTTAGAGCCTCTCATTTCTATTGGAAGAGGAAGAAGGATGTTTGGGAATGGGTGATTACAAAATATGCGGGGTCGGAAGACTTGAGGGTCTCTAAACATCCTGAGGATGAAACTAACTCAATGAAGACTGTGTGCGCTTCCATGGTCTAATGGAGTAGGAGGTACACAAGAAAATGATGATGCCAAGGATTCAGCCAATAACTCTAAGAAAGAAGTTCTAAAATTTTCAGACCGGATTAAGGAGGGTGATGGATAGGCGGAAAGAGCTGAATTGGAAGAAGGCTGATAAGGAAGGAATGACACCAAATAGAAAGGATATGGTTCAGGAAGTGAGGGAGGTTATGAGAGCTGAGAAAGCTAAGAGGACGGATGTTGAAGAAGGAATGTGGTCTTCAATTTCGTTAGGAAAACTAGGGATGGAGCTAGGTGGGAGAATTGTTGAAACTGACCCTAGACTAACTAGTTCTGAGAACCACAAGGCTGAGGACTTGAAGAAAGTGAGAGGCTTTAGTAACGGAGAGCCCGTTCATGTCACCAAGGATTTTCATCGTCTCAAGGAAGGACTTGTCGGGAATGGTCCTTGCTGCAGATTTAAGCAAATTTACACAAGGAAAGGACCTAAGGTGAAATCTAGGTCTAAGAAATGTCTAAATAAAAGCAGTGTTGCAAATAGTTCAGAAGCTGATGCAGGCAGGAAGACCCAGGACATCAGGTGTAGTAATCAAGATAAAGAAGCTTCCTTAGGGGAGAGGGAGGAAAGGAAGAGGACCAGTTGTAGATATTTTGCCTAGTAATAGGAAGACCCAGGCACTGCTGATCATAGCATGTGCCTGAGGAAATGACACATCATCTTTAGATATTTTGCCTAGTAATGTTGTACTCAGTATTGAGACCAGTTAGGAATTCTTTGTTTCTCTCCACCAGCTTCTTGTAAGTCGCAACATCCTTATTGCTTTCTCATACCACCATCTCCAGTAAATCAATTTGTTGCCACGAAGGCTTCAAAACAGAGTATTACAGTGCTAGCGAATTCTCTTCTTGTCGTAGATTGTTCACATAATTCCTCAATTTATATGCCTTGGCCACATTCATCTTCTGAGAATATGTTTTAATCACACCATTCTATACTTGACTGAATTCATCCACAAATAATGTTTACTTGTGTGTGGTTGCATAGAGTTCACCAACCATGCAATTACAACGAGTTCTCCTGTATCCATTTTTCGTGTGTCATAGAGTTCACCAACCAAGTTTCCTCCTACTACAAACATAAATTCCTATTAGATTGAGACCACTCCAAGTAATTGGTACCATCCAGCCTTACTATGGTCATATCATTGTAGAAACTGTCTACAGACCCTGCTGAACCAACCTCAGATTAAGAGAATTGCCTTAAATCTGCTAGAGTTGTTATTTTTAGTGTGGCTAGGGATACATATGTAATTTTTCTTTTATTTCTTTTATCAGTCAAAGAGGGGTAGTATTGTCATTGGTTCTTTCATCATAATATTAAAAACAGGGCAGCAATTGAGGTCTGTTAAGATAACCTCTCTGCTTTCAGCCCTAGTTTCTCTTCTCCCAACGTTTCTCTTCTAATCATTCCAAGGTTTAAAACGTCGATGTCAATCGAAATGTCGCTTACCAAAATATAGGACATATGTTGAAGATGTCGGAAATGTTGAGGGGAAATATTGTAAAAATTAGAGACATTGTGGAAATATTATGAAATATGTGGAAATATGCAATGATATTTTGTAAAATGATAAAAGAAGCATTAATACATATTTCTAGACTATTATCTTATTCCCAACCATTATATAAAGCTAAGAAACTAAGATTCAATAACAAACTAGTAAATGACAATTTACTGATTTATTATGCATTTTGATGTTTTTACAAGGTTATCTGATATTTTCTTTTCTTATTTTTAATTCTGATTTATTATAAATTCTAATATATTTATTTCAATAAGTAAATATAAATATATTTATTCTGATTTTTTAAATATTAAAGTTATAATACATTATGTTTTATTATAAATTTAATAAACTGATTCTCCTTTTTGTAGTATTAAGATTATGATATATTCTGATTTCTTATAAAACTTAATGAATTTATTATGACTTTTACTACCAAATTTATAATAAATTATGATTTAGTATAAAATTTAATAAATTTATTCTGATTTTTTATATTAAATGTAGAATATGCTTTATTATAAAATTTAATAAACATTTTCTGATTTTAATAAATATTTTAAAAAATACTAACTAGTTAATATTTTATTACTTGAAAAATATTTTATGTTTTATATTATAAAGTAATTAATTTATTCTTTTGTTTTTATATTTTGTTAATTCTTTTTTTATAAATATTTTATTTGAAATATTAAATAGAAATTATTAATGGAATAATTTATATTAATATACTGTATTATATTAATATAATATACTAATATATTATATTATTAATGTACATTAGTCGACATCCTATCAACATACCGAGAAAAATTGTCTTTTTTTGGTTATTTGGATCGATTTGGTCGACATTTCCGACATAATAGGAAATGTAGACTGAAATAATGTAATTTTTATACTACCATCCATTTTCATGTCGGTGAGCCTCGACATCGACATATGTCGGGTGACATTAGCGACATTTGGCGACATTTGAAACCATGAATCGTTCTTTGAACTTTTTCCCTATTTTTTACACTGTTGAAGACTGATTTCAAGTCTGATTACATGGTATTAGAGAAACATTGATTGGCTTGGTCAGTTTAGACGCCATACAGTCCTAAACACATAGAAGACTCTTTCAATATTTCAAGGATAACCAGAAGACGAGATGGGAAGCTTTGTTCTGGCAAACAGGTGGAGAAGAATACTTCAGTTGGAAAAGAAGAGGATCCTCCTCGAGGAATCAACAACTAAAGGAAAGAAAAACTTGAAGATAAGGGAAGACCAATAGACAATGATTGTAATGGTGTAGACTGTAGAAGAACTAGATTAGTTCAAAGGCTTTGTGGATGGATTAATCTTTGTTGAAAGAATACAAGACCGAAGGATTGAGTTGATCAAGAATGGGAAAAGATTTATAGTAGAAAGCATAAGAAATGTTAACAGAGGATTCATCACCTTGATGGAATTATTTGGCAAAGAAAGGAAGCATTTGATCTGCCTACCAGAGGGAAATGCAAAACACGGGCAGAAGATGATAGCCAAGGCCTTAAAAGAGTTAATCTTACAAAAAGGGTATAAGTACATGAAGCCAACAATCGCAAACCTGCAATGAAGGTTGTAATAACCCAAGGACAACCATCGCAAAACTTGCGATGAAAGTCATGTCCACCGTCATAGGTAGAATTGCAAATCCACACGTTTTTCGAACCCCAAAAAATCAGCAATGCCACTTGTGATATCACATTACCCCTTTTATGATTGTGATGTCGCCCTGAGTGCACAACTGTGAAAGGCAATGTTGTGATCACAACTAGTCAAGGACACTACAACGTAGGTGACAAATTGCAAAGTATCACAACGCATACTCAATACTACATCCATGATGAATGCTATGCGCTATTACGTTCACCTCACTACCTAACCCGACATCACAAAGGCTTGTTGTGATGACACCTAATGCAATAGTTACATCGAACCATGCCACTCTTAGGCACTTAGGAATTTCCGTGAGAGAGATTATACCACGTGACGAGTAGGCTTCTTGAAGGGACCGTAGCTATGAATGTGCTCACATGCGGACTCTAAGGAGCATGAACTCCTGATCCTAGGAGATTTGCATGGACATGTGGCGAGACCCTGAGTCACTTGCATGTTTTAGATCTAATAGACTCTAACTACCTTCTTGAAAGTGGGAAAGTTTCCCTTTGTCTTCTTCGTCGTTTCCTCTTAGAGCTGGCCCTTCTTCCTCTATAAATAGGAGAGGCTTGAAGCCCTTCACACGAGATCATCCATTAGATCCCTATGAGAGCTCTAGCATCCCAACCTTCAGCCTCCTGTAATATCTCCCTCTTTGCTCCTTAGCCTTTTGCCTTTGCCTTCTTACCCCTGTCGGTTATCTACTGTCCTTTAGGTAAACCCCCATTGGTTGCCTTACCTTTCAGCCTACAAAGGGAGCTTTTGAAAACTGAAAAAGTAACTCCACCAGAAGATAAAAGAACAAAGGAGGAGGTTGAGAGTTTTATTGCCAAAACCAATAAGCCAAAACCAAATAACCAAAGTGGAGAGGTCATATTACAATAAACAAAAACCTAGTTTGAAAATAATATGGAAAGGATGGAACATGGATTGGGATAAGTGGAAAATTGTGAAAGTAGAAACAGAAGTCAAAGATTGGGAAGAACTTTTGGGAATTTTGTTAGAGATGCTCCAACTAAAGGAGAATACTATCGTTATTCTATTCAACAAGAAGAAGGCAATCCTCGACGTGGACGAACATCAATTGGAAGGTAGACTCCTAGAAACTAGATTCAACCAGATTACAGTGGAGAACCGGTCACCCTCCTGTAATGAGATGGTTCTCTCATAGAACACTCTCATTATCAAGCTTCTAGGATTGTCGTTTAACTTCTGGCAAGCACATCTTCCATAGGATAGCAGTGGCCAATGATGGTGTCTTAGAAGCTTTCTATATACAAGATCTTTAAGCAGCTAGGATAAAAATAGTGGGATTAAGATCGAAGAAAATCCCCCTAGTAGATAGAGATCTTTGTCAATAACTACTAGAGAATGATGTGGATGGCGTCGGAGATTAAGGTGTTCGGCATCGTGGAATGACCACGACATATTGCGTTTGGGAACATGCAACAATTGTTTAGGATGTTCGGTTATCTTGTGGATTGGTCCACACTACAGGCCAAAATCTCGTCCACGGATTTTTCTCATGGATTAAACCATGCAACCCCGTTTTATGTTATGAATATTGATCCTGTGCTTTGCATCTGATATTTACCCTAAATTAACCCCATTTACTTTTTAATTATTAAGTTATGAGTATTACTTAGGGTTGTCTGTGGGTTGGATATGGGCTAGGACCAGCTAGAACCAGAATCGACCTGATAGGAAATATTGAGGATTTGGAACCGAACCAGACTCAATAAGGTGTAATTTTTAGACCTAGAGTCGAATTGATTGGTTCTCGGGATAATCGGGTCTGACTCGACGGACCCGATTATAATAAATAAATAAATACATTTAATATATATTAAATATTAGATATTATATATAATTTATTTAATATATATATATATATATATATATATATATTATATGTATATATTATGTTATTTTATGAATATAGCTCTGGCCAGGTCTAAATCGGTTCTAGACTAGGTGGAACTAGTTCCGAACTGATAAAAATTGGGATATTATATCAAGACCCGAAACTGATCCGTCTATTCCACTTCCTGGAACCAAAATCGACCCAATTGGTACAGGTTCGTCAGGTCAGACCCAACCAATTGACAACCTTAATATTACTTTTATTAAGATTAATAATTAATAATAATTGTTATTGATATTATTACTTATTAAATTTTATTAATATTGTTAATATTATCAAATATCATTAATGTTACTAAGACCTATAAAATGGGTCGTGTTGGGCCAGTATGACATGGCCCGTGCAAAGTGTGGGTCGTGACGTGCCTCCCTCCTTAGGGATACTCTAGAGGGTTGGCTCGGCACAACCCACGGCTCGAGTCCGTGCCATGCCATGGGCTAGGCTAGTCCGTAGGTTGAGCCTTCGGCCAGGTCGAGGGTCAGGCCAAAGCTATGAAAGGTCTATGTTAAAAAAATTGAAAAAAATCTTAAAGTTTTTATTTTATATGAATTTTTATGCATACAATTGTTTACATATCCAAACAATTAAATAAAATTGAAAATAAAATTATATATATTATTATATAATTATAACACACACACACATACACATATATATATGGGTTGTGCCAACACGCAGACCATTGGTGGAACAACCCGCTAAGTCATGCCGGGTTGGCTCAAAATCGTGTCTGTGCCTTTACAGCTCTATTACTACTCATTTATAATCAATATTAATATCATTATTTGTTATTTAATATTATAATATATTAATTTTATTAATTATTAAAATTCTTAGTAATTTACTATTATTATTCTATTGTTTGCATTACTAAAAAATAAAATATTGCTTTTTAATGATTAATGGCATAGATTATCTTAAATGTTGTAGTTGAGGTGCATGGAATCAAACACAAGGTGTAGATTGAAATGCACCACACCTTGCAGAACACCCATGGTGGTGGTGTGGATCGGTCCACACATTTTTGTCCACGGTGTAGAACAACTACCTTGTTGGGGCGTGGTGTGTTTTCATCCGCCCAATTTCTCATCTACACTATAGAACACCCCCTAAAGCAAAGCTGTGGAACACAAGTTCGAATGAGGAAGAAGATGCTGACATGGACATTTGGTGGCCATGTGGAAGAAGTTGGGTGGACTGCCCAAAAGGTCAAGTTGAACAAAAAACTCCGGAAGCTAAAAATTTGGGAAATAGTTTCAAAACAAATCAATTGCCATTTAAGGACTGTATTTTGAAAAAAATTGAATGAGATCCAATGTCTCAAAAGAAATCTTACGTAGAGGTGTTGTAATCGAATCCAAATAGGGGTGAGGCATCTTGCACCAATGAAGCGAAGGCAAATGGAAGAAAGGTCTTGACCACTTTTGGGTCAATTGGTTGTAAAGCCTTGGCTGACCCAACCAGGTTGGGTCACGTGACCCTTTAAAATATCGTGTGTAGTGGCCAACTGTTTTGTTGGGGGATGATAATCTTAGTCTATCATCATCCCCCTTGAAGTCTAATTGTAGTTCTTAGCCCCCATGATGGCAAACTCCTGTACAGATGGCTCAAAATTGCAACGAAAGCCATCGTGCTTGCATGCTGTTGGTAAAGGAAACTCCACAACCCCTGAAAAGCCAAATCCATGTTACAGTAGAGATTCACAGTGGAAATCTGATGATGGGACAGACTTTGGAGAATCTCGGAGATATAGAAGAAGATGAAGTAAACCAGCCCTCTAGCATCGGCAGTCTCGACACATAAAAGGCCTATAAGTTTGAAGACCATGAAGCTCTTGGAATTGAGCTGCTTTTCGACAAAGATACTGACACGAAGATTCTGGAACTGAAGGAAACATGAAATGGAAGCTCTTCTATGGATTGTGGGAGGCCTACAGATGAATCTCAGGGAGTGAAGAAAGTAGAAACAAATTAAGAACAAAGATGTGGTGACAACATTGAGGAGACAAGCTCCCACCTCAAATGGAACTTGGATTCACACGAGGAACAAATCCCCTCAACTACTTGGGTTGGTAACTGGACCTGAACCTAAACCGTCAGAGATTGTCTTTGGGTTGATTGGTGTCATAAGAATCAGGGAGTTCCTTCCCCCCCCCCCCCCCCCCTTCAGGTTTTGGACATTGTAGATCTTGCTGTTGAAACCTCACCAATTGCGATTAATGACCTGAGTGTGATAGTAAGAGAAGAAGGTGGTGGAGAAAAGGACAGGGAAGAAGAAGAGTTATTGGAACTAATCCTAGGAAACCTAGGCTCTGTTTGGCAATGTTCCCACTTGTTCCTGTTCTTTTAGAAATTCCTGTTTTAGAACAAGAATTTTATTTCTTGCTTCTCAGGAATAATAGAGGCATTTGGCAAATTGTTCTTTGAAAACGGATTTTTTTGTTCTGCAAAAACAGAAACAACGTTTGGATAACGAAACTATTTCTTAATATCAGTTCTACAAATCCATCCCCGTTAAGTCTAAAATTAAACACGTGCCACGTCATAACAATGTGTTTAAAATTGAGTGTTGGGGATAGTCTTCCAAGAGGAGATGATCATTGCAACAATTATTGATAAATTATAATTTTAAGATGAAAATACAGAGCATCCAATGATCCAATGTAAAAAGCAACAACAAGGAAGACAAGCTTACTTGTGTACGTGATTCTTGTCGGAAAAGATGATTTGTCAGAGATGAGTTTCTGGTCATTGTCTAGTCCTTGGAACAGCCTCAACTTCTAGCTCCGTAGGTTTGCAGTGGTAGAAGGTTCAACGAATGAAGATTTGGGGCTAGGGCTTAGAGAGTTGGAGTTTATTATGCGTGAAATGACAATGTTGCCCCTTCTCTCACGTGGGATCACCGCACGTGTTCATAAATAATGGGGGACATTGTGGGAACCGCACGTTCCCTAAGAACATGTCCTTTGAGAGTGTCGGTTTGTCACTCCCGAAGAACACATTTTTTGGGTGCTGTTCTCACTCGGGAATGGAATATTTCTCGCTTTTTTTTGCCAAACATGTTTCTATTCCACTAGAGTGCCAGGAATGAGAGTGACACTCTTGCAGAATGTTGCCAAACAGGGCCCTAGCAACCTTGATGGAGCAAGATGAGGTAGCTAAGAGGAATGTTGAAGAGAAAAAAAAAAAGGACAATGTTTTATTAGATGTTGAAGGAGATTGTGAAGATCCAACTAGAAAGAAGAGGTGGGAAAAAAAGCTTAGGAGAAAAGATCACCAAGGTAAAGGTCTTATTTAGGAAGGAGGTAGGAGATGATATAAAGAGGAAGAGGAAGATGAGTGAAGTGGAGAGACTAGCATGTGGAGTATCTTATGATAAGACGGTTAACAGGAAGAGGGGAAAAAGAAAGGATATCAGCAATTGAAGAAATAGGACAGGGTCCTTACAAAGGTGTGAAATAAAGATTCTTTGTTGGAATGTAAAGGGTTTATGGAGTGCAAAAACAAGAAGAATCATCAGAAATGTGTTAAAAACTGAGAATCCAGTTATAGTTATGCTCCAAGAAACAAAGATCTCAGTGCTGGATAGAAGATGTATAAGAAGTATTTGGAGCAGTAGAGGTCTAAGCTGTTCATTTGCCCCATCGTGGGGAGCCTTGGGAGGAGGTATTGTTACAATTTGGAAGAATGAGGAAGTAGATTGTCAGGAGGAATTGAAAGGACAATATTCGGTCTCAATTAAAGTAAAAAGACTGAGTGATGGAAGAGAATGGGATGCACTCTAGGAAGAGCTAGCTACAGTTAGGGGATTAGGTGGGGACTTTAATGTGATAAGATACTCAAATGAGATAAATAACCCCAACCAGGCTATAACCACAAGTATGAGGAAACTCAATACCTTGATAGAGTCCCTAGAGTTGAGAGAACCTACTCTGTTACGAGCCTCTTTCACCTATTCAAATTTTCAGGAAAGTCAAGTTTGTTACAAGCTGGAATGATTCCTTTTTTTTCTATTAGTTGGAAGAACTATGGGGAAACCTGACACTGAGAGATCTCCCTAGGGTAACCTCTAACCACTGCCCTTTAAATTTATACCAGGAGAACCTTATTGGGAGCCGTACACCCTTTAGATTTGAAAATATGTGGCTAGAAGTTCCACAGTTTTTGCAAAAAGTAAAAGATTGGTGGTCAAAAGGTGGAATTAGGAATAGAAACAAAGGGTGAAATTCACAAAGAAATTGAAGAGACTAAAGGGAAGAATCAAGGAATGGAACAAAGAAGAGTTTGGGAAATTGGAGGAAATTGCTAGAAAGATCGAGGAGCTGGATCAAAAGGAAGCCCGAAGAAGGAGGAAAGATAAAAAAAGGTGGATCTTAAAAGTGCAACTAGAGGAGATTCTAAGAAAGGAAGAAATCTCTTGGAGACAAAAAGCAAGGTGTAAATGGCTCTTGGATGGGGATGGAAATACATAGTTTTTATTTTTTGTTATGGAAATACAAAGTTCTTTCATTCACTTGCTAATGGGAGGAAAAGAAAAAGAACCTAATCTCTAGCACTGAGGTTGAGGGAAGAATAATAACTTCAAAGGAGGAAATTGAGAAATGCTTTCTGGACCATTTCAAGTCAATCTTTGCCTCCTTAGATGAAAGGACATTGGCCTTGGGAGAATTAAATTGGGATAAGGTGTTGGGTTACACAGCATACCTCTTAGAAAGAAGCTTCAGTTTAGAAGAGGCTCATCATGTTTTTTTCTTGATAGTCAGATCTAAAGCTCTTGGACCTGATGGTTTCTCACTGGCTTGATGAATGTCTCTGTTGAGTTCCATCAAAAAGGGGAAATTGCACCAGGAGCAAATGCAACCTTCCTTGCTCTTGTGCCAAAGAAGAAAGAGGCCGAAACCCCCAAAGACTAAATGTCGATAAGTCTAATGGGTACTTTGTATAAGATCATTGCAAAAGTCTTGGCTGGTCGGATAAAGACTATTTTGTGCATGGTTATTTTTCAAAACCAAGGAGTCTTTTTGGAAGGGAGACAAATAGTGGATCAACTCTTAGTGGCAAATGAATGTGTGGCAGCAAAGAAAAAACGAGGAAAAGGTCTGATTTGTAAATTGGATCTGGAAAAAGCTTATGATAAAACCTGAAAAGATTAATCTAGTTGCACACCTGTAGCAATGCAATCAACAATGATGTTTAGCAAATCTGGGGACCTAATAAGACAAAATGGGGACAAAGGTCCTTGTCCAACTTTTTACCATTCAGCAATCACCATTTACAATAAGCCTCTCATGCCCCTGTGTCAAAGGCAAACTCAGCTTTCCAAGGGCTGGAGCACTAAAAGAATTACCAATTTCCTTTGGTTAGATGTGCTCTGTACACACCAATCAGTGATAGGCAGACGTGACAATTATATAGGTGCTTATAAAGCCTCTGCCTAACTTTTAAATGGGCAAGTACCATAACATGTGGGATAAGTAGCTGTCCATTGCTAATCTTGTGTGCAGTGATGTGCATGGAAGATTTAAAATCAGAGAAAACAAAATCTTCTGTTTACGAGCAGGTCATTCAAGCAAATGCAAGTACTAAATGTGTTACTGACATGTGAGCGTATACTTTTCTTAAAATCATTTATCTTGAGAGCAATTATGTTGTTTGTCATGCTATGTTAGATGATATACAAGGTATTAAATGGTATATACCTTTTGCCCAGGCACAGTTGGCTATTGGCCTAAGCTAAAAACCTTTATCCATACTGACTGAAATTCATTGTATAAATGAACTTGGTTTAAAGTAGTTTGTTAGAAACATTATACGTGGTACATTTGATATGCGCCTGGTATCTGCCGAATCTGCCTGAACCACTGGTTTGTTGTTCATATATATTTGGATGAATCCTGTTCAATATAACCAACTTCTACATTTATTGGCTTCCAACTTTCCTTGTTCTGGTTTCATGAAAACCCACTTGTTAGTAAGTCCTAGTGAAAGTACAATAGTTTCCAAGTTGGTATTATGCAATGATGTACTGGATGACGTTATATGGAAAAGAGAGAATTTCATGAAGGAAGCGTTCTTGATGGTTCTCTAAGATTTGACATAAACGGAACCTATATTTAAAACTCAATTCTCTTTCTGCTTTCTTGCAGGAGCTGGAGAAGATGTTGCCATGTGCACCTCCTCCAGAACCAAAGTATCAACTTAGAAGAACAAGTTCGGCACCTATCTAACATGTGTTTATATGGAAGTTTTGTAGAATTGCATGCATGGTTTCCTTGCATTTAGATGCTGGGTATCCTCTCGATCTCCCTAAATGGTGAGGTTAACCTTGTAAGCTGGTGGGGGTGCTTAGAAGTTCTTTTCTCAGATCTTTGCGTTGCTTTTACTGCTGTTTCTGTTGGTTTTCGCACCCTAACATATTGGTTGTATGTGCATTTATGTTTAGTTGTCTTTAAGTTTACAAAGCACCATAATTCTGCATGTTGAACATGTAGATTTGTCATTAAAAATAACAATCAAGGCTATTAGTTCAGACATGGGGTCTTTTGTGTGAAGCCATTTGTTACCGTAGAACCATAGGTAAGGTTTTAAGGCATACTAGTAAAATGCTTGTCATAGAAAATTGGGAGTTCTAGATTAAGTGATTGTTCTGTAGTGTGGATGAGAAATTGGGTGGTATGAATGAATATACATCAAGTCTGGAATTGTTTTGTAGGGTAGACGAACTGTGTACTAATCCACACCACACCCATGATTAAAATAAAGGATGAAGACATATTTACTAATAAATATAAAAATGAGAAAAATCATAGTTATGAAATTAATTAATAAAAAATAGTGAAAGATTAAACAAAATTACCTAATAATAACTAATAGAAATCATAGTATACAAGTATCTAATAATGATAGAATTTAATAAAAAGTCAAAAAAATTGTAAAAATATCTTTTAATAACCCTAAGAATTAATTAAATATTATACATTTGAAATTAATTTTTAGCATCAAAATTATTTTAAAATAATAAAAATAGAACCATGGGGGTTCTAACAATGGAGCAATTTCTTATTATAAAAACTAATCATCTACACTGATGTGGACCAAACTACAGTAAATACTTGGGGATGATAAATTCAGTATGCATCCATGGTATAGTGTAGATATAAATGGTCCGCAAGTCAAGTAGTCAACCAAACTCTAAAAAGTGTGGCATGGATGAAAATGGTCCAACACCATGAGATATACACATTTTCGAATGCCACCTAAATGTTTAATCGATGCTCTCTCTAGAGTTTCTAAACTTTCAAGTGTTTGTTTTGGGATATTGGTAATCAATGGTTACCAAGTAATGAAAGGAATTGTGTGTGTTTTTGGAAAATGTACCTTCCATATAAATCCAAAGGCTTGCAAAACTATAACCTTTTCATGGTTGAAACTTGAAAGTATAGGACGACTCGGCTAGACTAGACCAATGACACCATGACCTAATGACCATATTGGGTCTTTGATTAAATAACAATTTTTATTATCATCCAAGCCTTATTCTAACAATATGAGTTCGGTTGTCATGAGAGTTTGGCATAAGTTTTAGTGTCAATGGCCAATTTGACGAAACCCTCTCTCTAGGCTTGGTATCAGAGACAAGTTCACACTTGTTGAGTCGAGTTAAATATTATTTTTCATGGTTTGTATGGGCTAATAGCCTGTAATTGTATAGCTAGTAAATTCGTGACTTGGTAACCATTATGATTTTGTCAGGTCTGAATCTTGCAATAGTGATTGGTATTGCCAAAGGTCTTAGAAAAACAACTTTAAAAGATTGGGAACTTGATATGTGTTGGAGAAGATGGGGTCATTGTAACTTAGGAAGAGAAGTTTTGAGGCGCGTCTGAAGACACTGTCTTTAGAACGTTATTTGCCTTCACTCAGTTTTATTGAGTTTGCTGTTGGGTTACAGGCAAATTCGTTCCCATGATACAACAGAGCCTTGGGCAAGAATCTGCAATCAGCAAAAGTTGAAGAGTCTCCAAAGAAACCTTCTGTGAGATTGTAGCAGACATGACTGATTGAGAGAGATAGTGAATTTCGAAATTGTGCTTTTGGAGTCTGATTCATGCTCATTAAGTAACTTGTGAAGAGGTATGAGGAAAAGGTAGGTGCTGGTTTAGAGAAGGCACCTTGAACAGTCACAATTTCAACCAGTTGGTGACTGTTAACTTTGGTGACTGTTTAAAAAGTTGTTAACAGTTGGTGACTGTTAACTTTGAATTGTGCCTCTTGATCACACCCGATCGAACCATGACCATTGATCTCATCAATGGTGATCAACGATCATCAACGTACCAAAACCAAAGCTGCCCATCGCAAGCCACGCGTGTGCGTGCGAAATGCGAGCAAAGTGCGCTTCTAAAGTGCCTCATTGCGCCACACACGCGTGCGCGTGCGTTGCGCGGTATCGAATCCCCATACTCTCCTCTACTAATTCTAATGAGTGTAAATCAGCTTCTATTGAAATATTGAAAACAAAACTTATAATTTTCTAATGTGGGACAAGTTCAAAACTGGGTTTTGTAAGAGAAAAACTATTTTTTTCAAACAAGTGTACAGGTGCAATTTCTCATGTAATTGACCAATCAAACCCATTGGATTTAATCTCTTATGAGATTAAAATCCAACAAGATGCACTTCGAAAAACCACCTTTGTGGAAAAGAGTTAACATATGCATGGAGATATTAGAGAATTTTGTATACATCTCAAAAACTACATCAATCCTGTTAAATCTAAGGCCCAAATGACTATTAATAACTATAGAAAAAATTGACTATTTATCTATCTATATATATATATATATATATACATAATTAAAAAATGGTCAAAACCGTTGAATGGGTCAAATGGGTTGACAGTTTGACCGCCTAGGTCAATGGGTCATTGATCAGTTCAACGATTTTTGACAAGGACCAGGTTTGGGGTAAAATAGAACCAATTGCCTAGACGGTTCCCAGGCTGAACGGTTCGACCGTCCAGGTCAACGGTGGTTCGAAAACACTACATATATATTTGAATTTTGTCCATCTCTAATTATGTAGGCAAAAATATAATTTGTGTAGGTATATATTAATCACCATAATCGTAATAGCATAGAAGGTGCTAAACTTATGCCACAAAGATACCTGTGACGAGTTCCAGACTTGGCACAAATCTACAATGAGCTCTAAGTCCACACAGACTTGCAATGAGCCCAGGGCCACCATGAACATGCAAAAGATCCAAAGCTAGGGCACCAAAAAGGAATCCGAAGTTGCTAGAGATCTACGATGACCACAAGGCCATTGTGAACCTGCGATGAACTTAGAGCCATTGCGAGTTTGTGATAAGCTCAGAACCATTGCAAACATGCGATGAGTTCGGAGCCATTGCAAACCTGCGATGAGTTCGGAGCCATCGCAAACCTACGATGAACTCGGAGCCATTGCAAACCTGCGATGAGCTCAGGTCCATTACAGGTCAAAGCTGAATAAAGAAACACATGATTTACCGACGCCACGTGTGACAGAATGCTCAATAAGAATAGAAAAGACACGTGAGATTAGTATTAACATCATTCATTCCACATTAGTCTATGAGACTTGCAAAAGGAAGTAGCCTACATGTATTATGAGAATCCTTAGACGAAAGGAAACCTCATCTTTGAGATATCTCATAAAACACGTAGTGAAACCCTAACGGTGTCCCCCTGACAACTAACACCGAATCAAAGATTCCCTTTCCTAGTGAGAGTCAAACACTTTTGGCTCATTCTTTTTGGGACCTTAGGATCTCTCCTTATAAATAGATGTTTAATCCATAACGAGAACAACATTCTATCAATCAGAGCCTTTAGCCTATAGCCTTCCTTCATCCTTCAAGGAAACCCCCGTACATAGCCATGTCACACTATTCACATTAGAATCTTTGATTCTTCCTTGATTAAGAAGGATGGACGCTTTTAGAATTGACATTTCTCCCATTCCTAAAGAACAAATCAATGAGCAAGAGAACATCAACTCGGAGACCGGAGATCAAACTGGTCAAGAGTCAACCGAGAAAGTTGACATTGAGATCCTCTCCAACAAGGTGTACAAGTTTGAGACTCATTTTGACCGCCTAGAACAGATGTAGGCCGAGATGAAAAACACCTTATAGTTGCTCCTCCAAAAGTCATCTGTGGCTGAGCATTCCCTAGTTACCCCTGCCGGCCCTTCCGCATCCATCCCTGTCAACCACCACCTTGCTAAAATGAACCCCAGCATGAACGACCACCTAGGAATGGCAACGGGGCGGGGATCATATTCCTTGTCCCCACCCCCGCCCTCGATTCTAAAATCAACCCCCATCCTCATCCCCTATCCACATCGGGGATAAAATTTGTCCCCCATCCCCGATCCCCAACGGGGATGGGTTCCTCGTGGGAGACCCGAAACCCTGAAATTTTTTAGATAATAGTATTTTTTAAAAAAAATAAATTTACTTAAAATAAATAAAAATTTTAAATTATATATAAATAATATATGTTTAATATAAATAATATATATAGGGGCGGGGAGGGGTGGGGACCTCAATCCCCATCCTCGACCCCATCGGGTCAAAGAATTCCGGTCCTCGTCGTGGATGGGGAAAATTGACATCCCTACGACCACCTTCCTAGAACCAACCTTGTGCCTACACAAGATACGACACAAAGAACTCGTTTCTCCACCGCCGAGCAACCACACATGGCCCCACAAAACAACACAGTGATGGAAGCACCCATAAGCCGTGAGCAACCACACATGGCCCCACAAAACAACATAGTGATGGAGGCACCCATAAGTCGTGACAAGCTAAAAGAATATGTTCAGGGCTTGATGAAAGAGAGCCAGAACAGGGCCCAGTCCACACTTATCCTTCAGAAACCATACTCTAACCGAATCCTATAAATTCGTACCCCTCTGGTAATGTCCTGCCTCAGTAGTGGCCGTAGTATGATGCACAAAAAGGGAGCCCACAAGAACATGTGAACAAGTTCGAGGACGCCATGGGATTGTTTTCCTTAGACGAAGACCTGAAAGTCCAGGAATTCTTCAAATCGTTGACTGGTCGTACGTATACCTGGTTCGTCAATCTGACTATGGGTAGCATAGACTCATGGGCAGAATTGGCCAAAAGATTCTTGTCCAAGTAGTTCACTTTGAAGCAAAGGCTGACAATGTCGGACTTGCACAACACGAAGCAGTGCGCGCGCCAGCGATGACCTCTTGGCTTTTGTCATGAGGTTCCAAAAGTTGACACACTTAGTTTTTTACGAGCAAGCTATTGAAAAGAGCTTTGTTGAGCAGTGCGTGCAAGGGATGCACCTAGCCTATAGGATAGGCATTGAGAATGTTGAAGTTGAAACCTTTAGTCAGTTGTGAAACTGCGTAGAGAGGATGGTGTGCACTGTCAAGAGTACCACATCCCAGTCTACCCCAGCGGCATTGCAATATGGAAGGAACGAAGCATATGCAATTATCTTTGATGAATAACGATTTCTAGGCATTTCATAGGAGGAAACACCATCTATATCTCTATGGGATGAGGTTGTTGTTTTACTACCTATTTCAGGGGTGGTTTCTTAGCAAGACACATCACCTCCTTCTCATACTTCTGCCAATCCATCTTTACCACATGATGATATCTTTGTTCCAGTTTGTTCCTCTGCATCTTCTACTCTAGCTCTTGTGATGCTTTTTAGCAAGTTTCCCTTCAGCACACAAGGCTGGTATAGGATAGTCTTGATGCCACACCTACAGTTCTTCCACTAGTTGAATAGATTCACTCCATTGTTACTTGTTCAATGGCCTCTCAATCGCAAGAAGCTATGACTGCTACTCGTTATGCTATACCAGAAACTCTCTTAACTAATAACAGTCTGAGTGAAGTGGAGCCTCCCTCTTGTTAGACAGTTTATGCCCTTAGCTCCAATCAGATTGATGTACTTGATGACATTTGTTGTAAATGAATAAAAGTACATAATTGATTCATGTGTTTTGGTATGTTTCTGTTTAATACCCTTAAACTAGACACTTATGAGACTCGTATTAGTTTAAAATCTTCACAGCCATTGGATAGATCTAGGGAGATTTATCCTGCCAAAGCTGACACTGATATGCCACCAAGTTGGTTGGGGTGGCTTGTCTCAGCTACCAAGGTGAGACCTGAGGTACATGCAGTGTGGGTTTTCTTGAAACCCTAAACCGGTCCAAAATTCCAGTATTGCCCTAGGCCTTGGAGATAGATGGGCAAAACTGGAATGATACACCTGACCCCTAGACTCGATTATGATACTACACTAGGTGTCGGATTGGGTTGTCTTTGATATGTCAATCAATGAGATCCTTGGAGGGGGTTAAAACCTAGGTATGTTGGGACAGTCCAAGAATTCATCTGAGTGGGTGATCATATTGATAGGATCAGCCCCTTTGTCGGATAGAGTGAATGATCGGGCATGCACTCTATCTGATGGAAACCTAAACTGTCGGCGGTTGATTTCAAACGTTGAAATTTGTTTTTTGTAAAAAACATATTTATATAGATATATATATATATATATATATATATATATATATATATATATATATATATATATATATATATATATATATATATATATATATATATATATTGTATTATGGTTTCAAAATGTTTGCAAATGGTTTTAATTCCCGGGATCCAAGTAGAGAGCGCAGCATTATACCTTGCAGCTGCAGGAAGGTCCTCTCTTGTCGAGCAGTGTTTGATCATTATGGGCCGAGAGGTTAAGTGTAAGACCATTGAGGATAATGTCTGATGGGATAATCTTGCATCTGCCCATAGTCCCTGGATGTTACAAAGTGGTTTGGCCCAGGGACCACTTAGGGTAAGTGTTGGGCCCATAGAGCCCATCTGATGGGTTTCAGCGGGTGCACTGTCCTTAACATTGATCTACACATCAGTCACATGGGTTCGGCCCAGCCTTTGTTACAAGGCCTGGCCGGGCCGAATACATTGTTAAGGACAGTGCACCCGCTGAAACCCATCAGATGGGCTCTATGGGCCCAACACTTACCCTAAGTGGTCCCTGAGCCAAACCACTTTGTAACATCCAAGGACTGTGGGCAGATGCAAGATTAGCCCATCAAGCATTATCCTCAATGGTCTTACACTTAACCTCTCAGCCCATAATGATCATACACTGTCCGACAAGAGAAGACCTCTCCCTCGGCTGCAAGGAACAGTGTTGCACTCTCTTATATGGATCCCGGGAATTAAAACCTTTTGCAAATCATTTCGAAACCATAACATATATACTTTTATATCTCATATAAAATATATTTTGTAAAACAAATCTCAACGATTGAAATCGGCTGCCGGCAGTCTTGGTTTCCATTAGTGAGAGTGCATCCCCAATCATTACCTTTGTCTGACAAATGAGCTGATCCTATCACTATGATCACCTACTCAGATGAATTCTCAGACTGTCCCAACATACCTAGGTTTTGACCCCCGCTAAGGATCTCACTGATTGGTATATCAAAGACAGCCCAATTTGACACCTAGTGCAATAACATAATCGGGTCTAGGGTCGGGTGTAACTTTTCAATTTTGCCCATCAATCTCCAAGGTCTAGGGCAATACTGAAAATCTGGTTCAGTTCAAAGATTAAATTAATCCTACACTGTATGTGTGTAGGGTCTCACCCTGACAGTTGAGACAAGCCACCCCAACCGACTTGGTGGCACCACAGTGTCAGCCTTGTCAAGATAGGTCTCCCCAGACCGACCCACTGGCTGTGAACATTCTAAACTAACACAAATCTCATTAAGTGTCCAGTTTAAGGGTATTACACAGAAACATGCCAAGAGAACATGAATCAAATATGCACTTTTATTCATTTGCAATAAACTCATAAAGTACATCATTTTGATTGAAGCTAAGGGCATACAAAACTGTCTAACAGCTCCCACTTGCACTTAGGTCCAATTAGGTACTAGCCGAAGTCCCATACTTTCCACGTGTTTCTCAAACACTTTCTGTGATAGTGGCATTGTCAATGGGTCTGCTACATTTTCTGCTGACGCTACCTTCTGAATCAGGACGTCCCCTCTACCAACAATCTTCCGTAGTACGTGGTACTTCCTCTCGAAGTACTTCGACTTCGAGTGGGCTTGTGGCTCCTTAGCCTGAGCAATAGCTCCATTGTTGTCACACAACAATGGGATGGGTGATGTGCTGAATGGAACTACTCCCAACTCGTGAATGAACTTCATCCACACGGCTTCTTTGGCAGCCTCACTTGCGGCAATGTACTCGGCCTTGATCGTGGAGTCTGCGGTGGACCCCTGTTTGTTGCTTTTTCAGCAAACAGTACACAATCCTATCGTGAAAACAGATCCAGATGTAGACTTTCTATCATCTGGATCCGACTGGAAATCGGCATCTGTATACCCTTGGATCTGTAGTGAGTTTCCATCGAATAGTAGACAACTCTTTTGTCCTTTGAAGGTACTTAAGTACGTTTTTCACAATAGTCCAGTGCTCCTACCCTGGGTTGGCATGATATTTGCTTACTACACTCACTGCCTGAGCAATGTCAGGACGAGTGCACAACATGGCATACACGATGCTCCCTACGGCAGAGGCATAGGGAACGTCTTTCATGCCATCAATCTCCTCAGAAGTCTTGGGAGACATTTTCTTGGAGAGAGTGACTCCGTGCCTGAAATGAACATTTCCTTTCTTGGAGTTTTTCATGCTATATCTTTTGACTATTTTGTCAATGTAGGCAGATTGGGATAATCTTATTATCCGTTTCGATCTATCTCTATAGAGTCGAAGACCCAGTATATAGGAGGCTTCTCCAAGATCTTTCATGGAGAATTATCTCCACTGTACTTCTTGTAAACACAGGGTTCATCCGGATTCTGCTCGAAGTCAAACGATTTGACAGCAGAATCAAAACGGATGTTCCAACTTCTAGAAGCTTGCTTAAGTCCATAAATGGATCTATTAATTTTACATACCATGTTTTCCTAACCTGTAGCAATGAAGCCTTGCGGCTACTGCATATAGATATCTTCAGTAAGATCTCCATTCAGGAATGCAGTTTTGACATCCATCTGCCAAATCTAATAATCAGGGTATGTTGCTACAACTAGCAGGATCCTAATGGATTTAAGCATGGCCACAGGCGAAAAGGTTTCCTCATAATCGATGCCCTCTTTCTGAGTGTACCCTTTTGCCACCAGACGAGCTTTGAATGTCTCAACCCTACCATCGAGGCCCTTCTTCCTCTTGTAAATCCATTTGCAACCGATTGCTTTTACCCCAGAGGGTGGATCAGTCCAGACTCCATTGGTCTCCATTGAGTCCATCTATGCTCTCATGGCCTCCACCCACTTCTGCGAATCTATGTTCAACATAGCTTTCGCGTAAGTCACGGGATCCTCATCACTAGTCAAGGTTTCCACCAGGTAACTATCCTGGCCATAACCAAAACGGACTGGTGGCCTGGATACCCGAGTGGATCTTCTAGGTTGGTCACTATCTGGAACTTGTGGGACATCTCCCACTGCTCCTGAGCTCTCCTCATCAAGAACAATTTCTTGACGATCGGTGTTCAGGATGTAATCGATCTCCAAGAATTGGGCATTTCGACTGTAGAACACTTTCTGTTCACTTGGGTCATAGAATAGGTAACTTACAGAGCCTTTTAGGTAGCCTACAAATAGGCAATGGCTGGTCTTGGATTCCAACTTGTCTGCACTCGTTCTTTTAACGTGTGCTGGACAATCCCAAATCTTCAAGTGTCTGACACTTGGTTTCTTTCCGGTCCAAAGTTCATATGGAGTGTTTGGAACCGATTTGGTTGGAACCCAATTCAGTACATAAATCGTAGTCTCTAAGGCATAACCCCAAAAGGATGTGGGTAACTCTGAGTGTATGAGAAGTGATCGGACCATATCCAATAAGGTCATATTCCTCCTCTTTGAAACACCGTTAAGTTGTGTAGCAGGAGGAGCTAATTGTGAAACTATTCCATTGTCCTTTAAGTAGTCATTGAATTCGTTAGAGAGATATTCGCCACCTCGATCAGATTGAAGGGCTTTAATTTCTCTCCCTAACTGTTTCTCGACCTCTTGTCTAAACTCTTTGAACTTTTCAAAAGATTCAGACTTGTGTCTCATTAGGTACACGTAACCATATCGTGAGAAATTATCTGTGAAGGTGATGAAATACACGTGTTGATTTCGTGTCCTAACACTCAGGGGACCACATACATCAGTGTGTATTAGGTCAAGTGTGTCTGTACATCTTTCAGGCTTACCGTTAAATGGCCGTTTCGTCATCTTGCCTTGTAGATAAGGCTCACAGGTGGGAAGATCTTCTACAGTTAAAAAACCCAAAGGACCATCCTTTACCAACCTTGTGATTCGGTCAACACCGATGTGGCCAAGTCGGTAATGCCACAGACACGTGGGATTAACTATATCATGGGCTCTCTTCTTGTGGTTTTCAGCCGACGTAGTTTCGGTTATGTTAGTTTCTAGAAAATGATGTAGAACATAGAGACCGTTCTCCAGTTCCCCGTATGTGATGAATTTCTTTTAATAGTAATCATATTACTAAAGAAGATAGAATAACCATCTGCACATAATTTTGAGACAGAAATCAAATTTCTCCTTAAATTTTGTACATAAAGACAATATTTCAATACAATTATTCATTCTCTAAAAATTAACTCCACTGCTCCTATGGCCACGGCTGCAACAGTTGCAGTAGTCCCCAAGTAGAGTGTGACTTCTCCTTCACTTAGCCTTCTGCTTACCTTGAACCCCTGCAGTGAGTTACACGCATGAGTTGAAGCCCCAGAGTCAATACACCAGGATGTAGAAGCTACCAATAAATTGGTTTCTATAACACAAGATTCGAAATTACCTTTTTTGGATTCCGGGTAGGCAGGACAGTTCCTTTTCCAATGGTTGGTCTTCTTGCAGAAGTGACAGGCATCCGATGCTTTGTCTTTCTTCTGCTTCTTACCCTTAGTGGCTTTCTTCTGAAGCTTCTTTGCATTCCTCTTTCTCTTGCCCATCTTGTTAGTTTCAACAAGCATAGCTACAGGCTCATCCTTTCTAATCAGTTCTTCGGCTCTTTGCAACATATTGCTGAGCTCTTGCAAGCTGACATTTAGCTTGTTCATGTTATAGTTCATGATGAACAGATTAAAGGAAGGAAGCAAAGAATTAACGATAGCATCTATCTAGATCGCAAGGTCTAACCCCGATCCAAGAGCCTCCAGTTCGTTGATGCATCCCATCATTCGAAGACAATGGCCGTGAACTTATTGGCCCTTGGACATTTGTGCGATCATGAACTGTTTCAAGACCTTTTGTCGAGTAGAACGATTATGCTCTTCATACATCATCCTGAGACTGTCCAATATGTCCTTGGCAAATTCGATCTGATCGAACTGCCTCTGTATTGGGTTGTCCAATGAGGCAATGATGTAACATCGGGCAAGGGAGTTTTTCTCTTCCCTTTCCTGATAGTGTCTCCTTCGGGCCTCAGAAGCCCTGTCACCCAGACGCTCTAGGGCAGGATTCTTTGCCACTTTGTCCAGCTTTTCAGAAGCTAGGACCAACATAAGGTTCCTGTACCAGTTGGCATGGTTTGGGCCCTTAAGCTTGTTGTCGTCAAGAAACTTTGCAAATGATTCGTTTGCCGTTTTCTAATAAAAGAGCAAACATCAGTCCACAACCTAATTTGATTCATGTTCATTTCATAGATATGGATTTTAATCTACGATCCATTTACATTTATTCATCTCTGAGATTTTCCTCCTTTCTCAGTGACAGAAACTACGGGTTGTCTTTGGAAATGTGGGAAATCACATAGGGTGAATGGAGCCAACTGTTTCAGCTGCATAACCCCACCACCTTTGTATGAAGGATCATATCCACTCATCATATGAGTTTTCCCTTTGGCCTCTGTCAGACAAGGTTCATAGCCATTTTCAGGTAAACCTTTCTGTCCAATGAGTGCTCACCCATCATGTTCGTGAACGCCAAGGTACCGTGAGAGAGTTCCCATTTTCTGGTGAAGCCCCTCCCACATCGGTCTATGATGCCCCTATCATCTTATGAAACACTTAGACAAGCCAACAGCAAATTGATAGCCCATTTTCTAGTGCATTTCCTCATTACTGAAAGACCCATCCTCATGCTAATGATGGAAGGCCTTTAGAGAGTTCATCATATGAATCTCCCTATCACATGCACTCATATTAACTGGAGGGAACAATTATTATGCCCTAGTTTGATTTAGGTCAAACCAAAGTGGCTCCCACTGACTTTCATAAAATCAGATTTTTGTGGGCCTTTAATCGGCTAGGGATTCGCATGTAACCTCTTGATGAGGTGTGGGGCCCACCACTGAGGGAGGTCATCCAATGACCAAAAGGGACATCATGGCAATAATTATCTGTAAGGCCCATTGGAAGCCCATTTTAAATCCATAATATTAACCATTAATATTATCTAGGTATATGGGCTGAATTAGGGTTACCCAGTTCGGCCCATATAGCTTTATCCTTTGAAATGGGTTTTTAGCAGTTTTAACTATTTAAAATTGGGTCTTTACAGGTTGGGCCAAATTAACCATTTGATTAAATATCAATCCTCAGGCCCATTAGTGGGAAAATTATGGCTGACTTTCAGCCTTGATTAAACCCTAGATTTGGTTCAAACAGTTTGAACCAATCTTGGTTCGAATGGGTCTAGGGTTTTGTCTTTAATTAAATCTTTAATTCAAGAAAATAATCGAAAATTAAATAACTGATAAAAGAAAATCAAGAATTAGTTAATCAGGGTTGTTCGCACAATCCATCATGCAAAACAGAGGTTATATCACAATTTGGCAGTTTCACAAACTGTAAATCGCAGATAGCGAATGTCCTATCTGCGAAATCTCCTTCTCTACGAAATCTCCCTTTCTGTGCTGCCATCTTCGATCCAAAACTAAAAAAATATATAAATAGAAATCCTATTTCTATTAATAATTACATCAGATCGAATGCCTATACATTGAGTCTAAAAAAAAATTATTTACAGACCAAATGTAATAAATAAATTAAGAAACTGCAAATCTTGAAGTTCTCCCTGCGCAAATCAAGAATTCGATCTCCTCTTATACGAACAGCCCATAAATCAAGAAAATCATAAAGAACTATTCTAAACAATAATCAGATTTATGTAAAATTAATTTCAGATTTTTTGCCCATCAATTTTGGGTACAAATTTCCCAAAACCCATATCTGTGCAAATTGGGTAGAACGCCTACTCCCTATTTGCGTTGGTTTAGATCTGAAACAGAATGGTTCAAGATTTGAACATCGCTTTGATACCACTGAAGGGATAGTAAATCCATCACATGGACGCCCAAAGATTGTGGAATAAGGGGGCGAATTTCAAAAATTTTTCTCTCCCTTCAACTGGGAATCGAATTCCCTATTTAGAAAATCATATTTTCAATGATCATTCTTGAACCATAAACTGAACCAGATCTGAATCTAAAGGAGTAGTGAGGGATAATACCTGATACAGAGAAACAGTATCTCCCAATGGAGGTGCTCACGCCCAATGAAGGATCCAAAATCTGCTCCCACTGAAGATGGCGCAGTGTAGGGTGGAGCAGAATCAGTAGTGTTCTTCCAAAAGAACTTGACCCTTCGCACGAATCAACTGGATGGCTTGTGAATACAACTCCCACCAATCTTTTCTCCAAAAGATTGGTATCAAGATCAAATTTTGATTTCTTCCAAGAACTGGAGATCGAACTACTATAGGCGGCGGCTGCAGGAAGGAGGCGGCAAGAGAGTATTTGCAGGGTGCAAAATTCTCTCTTCTAGCAATCTCAGCTCTGAAGACAAGGATCTATGGATTGCATGTCTTAAGTCTGCCGCCCCCTCCTCCTTTTATAGACTTAAGGGGATCAGCTTCTAATCCCATTAGGAGTTGCTAACCCAAATAATATTTGGATTAGAAGTCCCTTTAAGTGATAAGGGATAACCCTTATCTTATCTACAGATTAGATCAGCCATCTCCTATTCTAATTAGCAAGTTTCCAGATCTAAATCTTGGACTCTCTAAGTGGATAGGGTCTGGGCCCAATCCTATCAGCTAATCCATCTCAGAATTCACCCCTTAAGTGACTAATCAAATTAGCCCAGTTCGAAATGGGCTTAAGGCCCATTTAAGGTTATGTATTCATTTAGCCTTCCAATCTGCTGCCCAGTTGGGCTTCTTTGTATGGCATGGGACCCTAACATTGATCTATACATCAGCCACATGGGTTCGGCGCAGCCTTTGTTACAAGACCTGGCCGAATACACTGTTAAGGACAGTGCACCCGCTGAAATCCATCAGATGGGCTCTATGGGCCCAACACTTACCCTAAGTGGTCCCTAGGCCAAACCACTTTCTAACATCCAGGGACTGTGGGCAGATGCAAGATTAGCCCATCAAGCATTATCCTCAATGGTCTTACACTTAACCTCTCAGCCCATAATGATCATACACTACCCGACAAGAGAAGACCTCTCCCTCGGCTGCAAGGAACAGTGTTGCACTCTCTTATATGGATCCCGTGAATTAAAACCCTTTGCAAATCATTTCGAAACCATAATATATATATACTTTTATATCTCATATAAAATATATTTTTCAAAATAAATCTCAACGATTGAAATCGGCTACCGACAGTCTTGGTTTCCATTAGTGAGAGTGCATCCCCAATCATTACCTTTGTCCGACAAATGAGCTGATCCTGTCACTATGATCACCCACTCAGATGAATTCTCAGACTGTCCCAACATACCCAAGTTTTGACCCCCGTTAAGGATCTCACTGATTGATATATCAAAGACAGCCCAATCCAATACCTAGTGCAATATCATAATCGGGTTTAGGGGTCAGGTGTAACTTTCTAGTTTTGCCCATCAATCTCCAATGTCCAGGGCAATACTAAAAATCTGGTTCAGTTCAAAGATTCAATTAATCCTACACTATATGTGCCTAGGGTCTCACTCTGGCAACTGAGACAGGCCACCCCAACCGACTCGGTGGCACCACAGTGTCAGCCTTGTCAGGATATGTCTCCCCAGACCGACCCACTGGCTGTGAACATTCTAAACTAACACGAGTCTCATTAAGTATCCAGTTTAAGGGTATTACACATAAATATACCAAAGGAACATAAATCAAATATGCACTTTTATTCATTTACAATAAACTCATAAAGTACATCATTTTGATTGAAGCTAAGGGCATACAAAATTGTCTAACATCTTAACCACCAAATTTCATCCCAAAATTCACTTGTTTGATCCCTCCAATCAAGCTAAGATTCCATTTTAGCAAATCACAATGATTAAGAGAAATCTAGCCATATGTTTCCATTGTCCAAGCTTTATTTTACCAATCAGATCCCACCACCATATTTAGAGACCTAAAAAAACCTTGTACGTCAAATTTTACAATCTAAATTACTTGTTTGACTAATTGAACTAGAGAGATTTCATTTCAATGCATTAGATTAAATCACTACATCAGTTGTCCTAACTAGGGACTTCAAGAGGGTGGGGGTAGACATCAACCCCTTACTTGACATGTTAAAACACCCAGAAACTAAGAAAGCACCAAAACCCAAAGATATCCCCACTTAAAGTTAAAAAAAAAAACAAAATAACATTTGTAGGCAAGTCAAATTTATGTTTTTTTGCCATTGGTAGTCCAAAATACGAGATTGCAATGTCTGCTGCATGCCCCAAGCTCTCATTGGCACACAAAACACATAGAAATTTGTCCCAAATCAAGGTAAAATGTTGCATAAAGAATGAATGATCAACTATAAGCCATTTTCTCTCAAAATCTTTGCCCCTTTTTAGTGAAAGAACTCTATTGAACACCAGGCTCTATAGTTGGACAAATTTTAGACCTACTCCCCCTTATTCTCTATAAATAGAGACCCAACTCAAGTTTGAAAAGAGAGGTGAGACCTAAGAAGTATCTTTTGCCTCTGTAGAACTTCTATTTGCTAGAAGTCCCCAGCACTTGAGCCCCAAAACTTCAAATTTGCCTCTCATGTTTTCAAATTAAAGATTTATAACCAGAAACACTCTCCCACTCAATTGCTCGTCCAAGCTTCATTCTAATCTATCTCAATTGCTAGAGCACTCCTACATGAGGTAAGTCTCTCATTCTACTATTCAACTTAGATTCGTTGTCTCTGTTTTTTCTTAGTGTGGTTCTAGGTTGCTCAAAGTTTTGAAACCATGGAGAACTCGCATGCATTGTCAACATCCTCCAAACTAAGAAAATAAGGTAGAGAGGCAAAGGCCTTAGGGAATAAGGGTGCAAATGAATCAGATCATGATCTGAGATTTGACCCTATTTTGTCAAATTCAGATCCCCCCAGTTCAGATCTTCGAGTTAAATCAAATATGGTAATTGGGTCGATCATATGTCGGATTGGATTCGGTTCACCCCTATTCAATCCAAGAAGATTTGATCTGATATATATGTTATTCATTTATTTATATAAATATATAACATATATATCTATAAATATGTTATTTGTTTATTTATTAATATATTATTTATATTGCATTTTTGTAAATTTATTATCTTATTTTTTTTATAAAAGACATGTATATATATGATCAAAATAGTTGAAAAAAGATACTTGTATTTTTTTGTTTCTTTATTTAAATTGTTATATTTTATTTTATTTTTAATAATTTATTTATTTGTTTTTAAATTAGATCAGATCGGATCATATTCGAAGATTCGATGGTCTCATCAAATTCAAATATAAATCCATGTTTATGAGATCCAATTAGATCTTCGGATTGGATTGAGTTTACCCTTTGCAGTGTTAGATCGGATTCAAATAAGGATTCAAATATACCCTTATTTGAATCCAGTATAATTTGTTTGCATCCCTATTAGGGAAATTAAGGTATTAATTCTCATTTAATCCTCTCTCATAAATCTTGTATTTAAGGTATTAATTCTCATTCTCTCTTATTAAACTTTATATTTAAGTTATTTTTCACTAATAAATGCTACTAATTAGATCTATGCCCAATACTTTTTTTAACAATATAAATCCATATATTTTAAAACTAACCCAAAAACAAAACCATTATTTATCCAAGCGATGACTAAGCAATTCAACTATTTGAAAAAATTTGGTCAATTCATGAAGTCATAGTGAGATAATAAAGTTTTTAAATAGAAATAAATATAAAAAATTACAAAAATATAGAAAATGTAAGACACATTTATGATGTTTTTATTAATCAAATTAAAAAAATAAGTGTAATAAATAACAATTATTTTTATTGATGATGAAAATGAAATACATAATCTAAAATTAACCAAAAATAAAATTATTTTTTTATTTGGTGGAGATCAATAGTTCAACTTTTGCGTTAAATGTGTCATCATTTAATGTTATAATTAAATAATAAAAATTAATAAAATATAAATACACAAAATGAAAAAATAGATAAATTTTACAAAAAAATCATTTGGGCACATGTATAATATCATATAAAACAAAAAAAGAAGTCAACTGAAGGGTAGCCCAGTTGACGCGTTGGATGAATTGTCCAGGCAGTGGTGTAGTTTTGAATCCCATTATTATCATCTTATAAAGAAAGAGAATCGTTATGATTAAATAATAAAAATTAATAAAATACAAATACACAAAAATGAAAAAAATACATAAATTTTACAAAAAAACATTTGAGTACATGTATAATATCATAGATTTATCATATAAAACAAAAAAAGAAGCCAACTGAGGGGTAGCCCAGTTGATGCATTGGATGAATTGTCCCGGCGGTGGTGCGGTTTCGAATCCCATTATTATCATCTCATAAAGAAAGAGAAATGTGCGGTTACTTAAAGTTGTTGATGTGATGTTGTATTGTTCACTTGAAATGAGTAACGTCCCTTATGAGGGTGGCAGATAGTGACTAATACAAAAAAAGTGTGACATATCAAATTATTTTTACATACATAGAAATAAAAAATTATAGAAATAACTGAACATGTCTATAATTCTATATTAAAAATATAAATAAAATTGGGGAACTTTCTTTTGACTAAAATATCCATTTTTTGAATTTAATCCTTATTTAATCATGAGGTTTGAAATGTAATTTTAACAACTACTTTTCACCTCATTCAATTTCCTCTCCTTTAATCTTACACTTTTTTTTTTGATAAATGAACATACAAAGATACATTAAGAAGATAAACCATTACAAAAAGAAGAGTCCAACCAAGCATGTAGGCCTTTCAATGATACTCGAAATTGTGCAACCTAGTATGAGATGTTTACGTAATTGGCTAGGCGGAGCCAAACTTATTGGTGGGAGGTCATTGGCCCCCTCCCCACCCCCCCACCCCCCCACCCCCCCCCCAAAAAAAAAAAAAAGAAACTTGAACTGAAATGTTAAGATCACTCTCTAACTCTCCTAGAACTCTCTAAATAAAAAATGTTTATTTTTCTTTTAGAAAATCTATAATAGATCCAAACCTTCTTGTCTCATACCTTTCAAAACCCTACCTCTCCTACTTCTTATTTAATTTTGTTGTTTAATTTGGCCCCCAAAAGAAAATACCCAATTCCACTATTGATAATTGGATTTGAATTTTATAATCTATATCTGATTAATAATAAAAATAAAAATATATAAATCTATTGACCATTAATAAAAATGGGAATGGTAATTCCCCCATTCGTCAAAACTCCTGATTTTAATTTCCAAAATCACCCTCATCATTATTTCTATTTGTTTGTCCATTGTTTAAAAGTTCATTAGTTTTTGTTGGAAACTCTGATTTTTATTTCCAAAATTACTTTCATTATTTTTTATACCATTTATATGCTTTACTCCTGTAATTATGATAATTAATTTATTTTCTTAAAAACCAACAATAAGGGGTAATTGTAGAGATGTAAATCGGGTTGTGTCACCTGCGGCCTAACATGGTTCACCATGATTTTGAGCTGGCCCGGCTTGGCACGACACGATCGAGTGGGCTATGCCACCTATAGCCCGCATGTTGGCATGGCCCAGTATGACCCATATATTTATATATATTTTATATATATTGACCATTAATAAAAATGGGAATGGTAATTGTCCCATTTATCAAAACTCCTTATTTTAATTTCCAAAATTACCCCTCACCATTATTTCTATTTGTTTTTCTGTTGTTTAAAAGTTCATTAGTTTTTGTTGGAAACTCAGATTTTTATTTCCAAAATTACCCTCATTATTTATTATACCATTTATACGCTTTACTTTTGTAACTATGTTTATTAATTTATTTTCTTAAAAACCGACAATAAGGGGTAATTGTAAAGGTGTAAATCGGGTCGTATCACCCTTGGCCCAACATGGTCCGTCATGATTTTGAGCCGGCTTGGCCTGACCCGACACAATCGAGTGGGCCATGCCGCTAGTAGCCTACATGCTGACATGGCTCATCTCGCAACACGACACAATACGACCCATATATATTTATACATATTTTATATATAATATATAATATGTATATATTATAATAATTATATAATATATTAATATATATAATTTTATTTTCCATTTTCTTTTATTATGTCATTTTATTATTGCATATATAAATAATTGTATACATCAAAATTCATATAAAATAAAATTTTAAGATATTTTTTAATTTTTGTTAAAATTTTCATTATTTTTTATAAAATTTTAAAAAACATGACTTGGCCCAGCCTTGCCCAAGGCTCGACACGTGGAACGGCACAACATGGGCTAGTGTGGGCTTGGGATGTGGGTTGTGCCGGACATATCCCCCAAAATATCCTAGGGGAGGGAAGCACGGCCCGACTCGGCTCGTGTGTCGACACAACACGACCTGCACTTTGCATGAGCCGCATATAGGTTGTGCCGTGTTGGCCCAACATGGCCCGATTTTACACCTCTAGGTGATTGATTGGAAAATATGTGAACAAAAATAATGTAGGTTTTTAGATACTTGGAACTAATGGAGTTCCAAGTGTTTTTGCTCTTCATTTTTTATCATATTCAGTCTTTTGCCTTTCATCTCAAGAAGTTTCAATAACAATATATGCCAAAATCGTACTCAATATCATCTTTATCACAATTGCGAAGTTCTATTATCTCTTTCACTCTTTTAAGTTATGAAAATGCAATAGGAATTTTGGTTTCACGTCATTCTTTAGTTTAAAATGGAGTTTCTTTGATAATTATTTCTGTTTAATTAATTTTAAGCAGTTAGGGTTTTGGTTTAATAAGTTTTGATTTTTAAGTTTCAAGCACTTTTCATCTTTGGGTTTAATTCAATGTTTAATCTTGTGTCTTTAGCAGGCTTACATTTGCCCAAATCAAGTTTGTATTTGTAATTTCTAAAATTTTTCTGGTGTTTTGTAATTTGTAAGTTCTCAAACACCTAATTCTCTTAACCATCAATGAAAGACACCTAATTCTCTTAACCTAATTCTACATGAAGATCCAAGCTGTTTGCTTTCAACATCTTGCACTTGCAAGTTAAGAGCAAAACCCTCGTGTTGGTTTGCTTTTGGCATCTTCTAGGTTTGGTTTCGACATCCTACACTAGAAAGTTGAGAGCAAACCCCCCTGATGTTAGGCTCTTTAATTGAATTGAATCTATGCCACACCGTTCTAATTAGGATTAGTCATTGGATTTTAATTTATGACTGACATGAAGCATTATGGTTGGTTCCATAGCCCTGTAATCCATTATGCTAATGTTGCAATATAGGGCTTTTTAGTACTTATATACACATATTACATTATGTCAAATAGAATTCTTAATCATATTTTAAGTCAATTTTGTTTTCTTTAACATTATTACTCACACTCAACTATGATGAAGTAATTGAATTATGATTTTATTTTAAGACAATAAAATAGATTGATACTAACACAAGTGAGGAATAAAAAAAGTGGCCACACCCAACTTGGTTAAGATCTATATTTGATTGTAGTATTATTCATTGGTTAAACTATCCCGCACGGGCCATTCTACTAATTTTATAAAAAATAAATTTTAGATACATTATTACATTTATTATCATCACAAAACACACCTAATTGGGCTTGGGTGTGTTTTGTGATGATTGTGTTATGTACTCTCATCGAACGCCCTAGCAGAACAAAATGTGTTGATTGTGTTATGTACTCTCATCGAAACCCACCTAATTGGGCTTGGGTTGGGCCTAGCATTGCACGAGCCGATCAAAAGTCAACAAATACGAATCCTCCGCAACAGTTTCTTCACGTTCACGAGAGCATCCGCTCCAGACTCCAGAGGGAACTGGCACCGGTGGTCTGGAACTGAAACACAATAATCCTCTTGGACTTGATTCTGGGGACGTCGAAACAGACGGGATCGAGTTAAGCCGGGAAAGATGACGGAGGCAGTGATAAGGAAGAAACCAGGGATGGTTAGCGTGAAGGAGATGCCGCTTCTGCAGGACGGACCTCCGCCTGGTGGTTTCCCTCCTGTACGGTACGCTCGCCGGATCCCTACAAAGGGCCCCAGTGCCCTTGCCATTTTCCTCACTGCATTGGGTGCTTTCTCATGGGGCATGTATCAGGTCGGCAAGGGCAACAAGATAAGAAGGTCCGTGTTTCAAGTGGTCATCATCACCTTTTATTTCTTTTGCACTATATGAATCTGGATTCTAGGGTTTCGGGATGCTTTTGTCTGGTGCTGCATTTCTGTCTTGTTTAATTTTTGTAATTCCCCAAACCTAAGTTTAGTTTTGTTCACTTTGTGAAATGTGATGGATTTTGGTTATTGATATCAAAATTATCGAAATTTATTTTTATTTGAGGGTTTATATTAATTTCTTTTGTTTTCTCGTGAGGTTAGGTATATATTTTACTTTTTATATTTTTCTTTTCTTTTGTTTGTTTGATTTATGTGGTTGTCATTGAGGTTTCCATTTGATGCTTGATTAGAACCTACTACTTTCGTTTATTGGCGATTATTACAATTTTTAAGTTCATTTTGTTTTTTTTCTTTAGATTATGGTTTTGAACTTAAGCGATTTTGCATATTATTTTTATTTTTCCAGTTTCTGGTCTGATTACAGAATTAATCGTTTATGTTTTCTGTTGCCATTTTCTTGTGAAAGTACTCTACTTAGCATACTTGGTGGGTATTTGGTCAGAGGAACAATTTTCCAAAATATTTTCCTCAAGAAATGCTGATCTTAAGGGGTTTTGGAAAATATAGCCTGATTTCTGGAGAAATTGCATTTAGCAAAGATGATGTTGGCACGGCGATTTCTGGTGTCTTTTCTCAGGAACCATGTTTTCAATGAGCTATTTCTCACCTGATTCCTGAGCTTGTATACCAGACATGGTATTTGCACAATAATATATATTAAATCATTCATATGATCCCAATCTAACATTCCAAATTATTTAGTAGAATTGATAAACATGTTGTAGTGAGCGTCCAATGGCATGGATTTATCAAAATATTGCAATCACTCGTATGATCTCAATCTAACATTCCAAATTGTTTAATAAAATTGATAAGCATATTGTAGTAAGTATCAAATGGCATGGATTTATCAAAATACAAATGAATACATACCCAATTTGGTGGGGTTAAGTTTAATCTCTTTTTTGTTCTTTTTTTTTTCATAATAGGCACCAAGGAAATTTTATTTTGCACCTATTTTTTTCTTTTATTTTTAATGGGCACAAAGGAAATCTTATTTTGTTCTTATTTTTTCTTTTATTTTTTATTATTAATTTGTAATAAAATGAGAAAGAAGATATAATGTCAGCCATTATTTATTTAGCCACTTTTGGCTTTTAATAGAGAACCCTAGTCTAAAACCTATGCAAGGAAGTAGGGTCATAGGGTGGTCCTGCACTGGCCTACTGGCCTGATCAGTTCTTTTCTTTTCCTTTGTTTCCTTTTTTCATTTTTTATGGGCATTCCACCTATACCCAAACAAAGAGAGAAACCAATCCTGCAATTCAGCAGCAAAAGAACAGGAAATAAATAGGTGCTAGCAATCCTACCATTAGATTTGCAGAGAGTGCACTAGTAAGGGGATAAGTAATGATTGGGTCTTCGTTTTTGCAAATTATCCAAGGTGTTTACCTTCTCATAGAAAACTTTCCAACAAAGAGCATTAACTTAAGGGGGAATAGACCTACACTAGACTTCCTTGACAGGAAAAGCTTGAGGATTAGGGAAGTGACAAAGAGACTTAAAAAAGGAAGCACATGAAAAGAAACCCTTAGGGTTAGGAGACCACACCCATCTGTCTGGGGAAAGGGGGTCCAAACAGATATTATCAAGAGAAAGAAAGAGCTTGGTCACAACAACACATTCTTCCTCCCTTAATCCTCTACAGAGGCCAAAGTCCCAATTCAGACTCAAGGGATTAACATGAGGGTTAAGGAATTTTGAAACTACCTCTTTTTTGTATGAGGAAATAGAGTACGAGGAAAGAAAGACATCTTTAAGGGCTGAGTTACCCACCCATACATCTTCCCAAAAACAAATAGAATTCCCTGAGCAAATATCATACTTGACAAACCCGAGAAAGTGAGGAAGCAAGCTGTGAATTGCCTTCCATGGAGTTGTTAAAGTAGCTCGTTGAGAAACACCTGCATTCCATCCATTAGCCATTCGACCATGGATACTTGCCACCACCTCATGCCACAATCTTCCCCTCTCTAAAGGCCATCTCGAAAACTATTTTCCTAATAAGGCAACATTCTTTTGAACCACATTCCCTAACCCTAACCAACCCTCCTCTCTCCTACACACTATCTCCCAATTGATCAGATGGTCCTTACTTTCCCCTATCTCCCACAAGAAATCCCTCATTAATTTCTCTAACTTCTTTGCTTCCCTAGAAGGGATTCTAAAGATAGAGAGGAAATAGATAGGCAAGTTAGCAAGAGTAGCCTTTATCAATGTAATTCTGCCTCTCAAGGAAATATAGTTCTTTTACCATGCAACCGACCTTTTGCTAGCCTTCTCCAAGATTGGATTCCAAAAGTTGCTTTCCTTAGGATTGGCACTTAGGGGAAGACCTAAGTAGTTCAACAACCAAGAGGAAGTGGGGCATTCTAAACAAGTTGCTAAAAAATCTAAATCCCTTTCATTCAAATTAACACCTGCAATGTAGCTTTTTTTTTTCAAAATTAATCTTCAAATTAGAGATCCTTTCAAACCTCTTGATCGACTCCTTTAGATTCCTAACCTTTCTTAAATATGCCCCTTCACAAAAGATTATAATATTGTTTGCAAATTGAAGGTAACTATAACCTCATTTCTGCCAACTCTCCAACCTCTTAATGAGCCTTTGTCATCAACCTTTGATATTAATCTACTATGCACATCCACTACAAGAGTAAAGAGGAAAGGAGATAGAGGGTCACCTTGTCGAAGTCCTCTGCAGGCTGGGAAAAAGTCCCTTACCACTCCAATTTACACACAAAACCTTCTTGCCTAGACCTTCTCATCTCTTCTACACATTCATTTGCTATCAGAATTTGATCAATGATTTGTCTTCCTTTTATGAAGGCCCCTTGAGCTTGACTGATGATATCGGGAAGCACTACTTTTATCCTTAAAGAGAGAACCTTTGCCACTATCTTGTAGATACTTGTCATTAAACTGATTGGTCTAAAGTCCTTTGGGTGATTAGCATCAGTCTTCTTCAGGACCAAAGCTATAAAAGTGGCATTAACACCTTGACTGATAATACACTTGTCCTCAAACTCCTTAAATACCTCTATCAGATCATCTTTCACCACTTCCCAACAGTCTTAAAAGAAAGCTATTGTAAATCCATCCGAACCGAGGCCTTTGATCTGTCCAAAGAGAACATTGCCTTTCTAATTTCTTCCACTTCAAAAGACCTCTCCAGCCAACTTGCTGTTTCATCACTTAATCTTGGCCATTCAATCCCTTCTACCCCCAACCGATTATTCAAAGGCCTTCTAAAGATAGATTTGAAGTGATTCACAAAGATTCTAGAAATTTCATCTTGACTAGTAGTCGCATTCCCATCCATCTCCAATTTAGTAATGAAGTTTTTCCTTCTCCTTCCATTGGCTAAGGCATGAAAGAATTTGGTATTTCCATCTCCCTCCTTAATCCTCTTATGCCTAAATTTCTGCCTCCAGTTCATCTCTTCTCTGAGTAAAACTTTTCCCAATTCCTTTTTCAAATTCCATTTCATCTCCCTCTCTTGTACATCAAGATCCCTTTGATGCTCTCTCTTGTCCAAATCCTCAATCTAGGAACTCAAGCTAAGCTTCTCCTAAAATGAATCTTGTTCCACTCTTTTATTTTAAGCCTAAGCCTTTGTAATTTTTTTGTGAAATCTGACTCCCTTCCATTTAACTTCCCATAAATCTTCATTCCACTATTCCTTTACTATTCAGGAAAGCTGGGTGTGTCAACCACATGTTCTCAAACCTAAAAGGTCTTGGTCCACTCCAAAAGGGTTCAGAATCTATCCATATAGGAAAGTGATCAGAGGTAAATCTAGGCAAGGCTTTAGAAACCAAATCTTCTAGTGGTTTTCCCAACGAAAATTAAAGAGGAATCTATCCAATTTTGGGCAAAGAGGGTTCTCTTGAAAATTATTCCACGTAAATCTGGCTTGAAGTAGGGGGAATTCCTTTAGCTCACATTCATAAAGCTCTATCTAATCATTAAACTTTCTCATGCTAGTGGCGATTCATGATTGAATGTTGATTGTTACTTGTTTCTTCTGAGAACCTTATTACGTTAAAATCCTCACTTAGACACCAAGGGCCATCCTAAAGGCCCTGAATCGAGTACAGCTCCTCCCACATTTCATTCCTTTTCCTATAGTTATTTGGCCTATAAACATTGGTTAGAACCCAAGTAAGGTCATCCTCCACATTTCTAAATTTGACCAAGACTGAAGCTAGATTCCATTACATCATCCCTCCATAAAGTAGTAATTCTCCCTGAAGCTCCCCAAGAAGGTATGAAAGTCCAACTTACTCCTCTTGATCTCCACAAACTTCTTACCCGCCTTCTGTCTAAATCAGCTAGTTTTGTCTCTTGCAGCAACACGATATCCGGTCTCTCTCTCACGTCTCACCTCAATAAATCCTTGATCACTCTCCTTTTTCTTGTGCTCCCTAAACCTCATACTTTCCAACTAACTATCTTCATAAATACATCTTCGATAGGACCCTTGTGCAACTGGGAAAAGCTACTGAAGAGTTCTCCTTCTTATTCCCCTTCCACTAAACTCAATATATCCCTCAACATCAGAAATCGGTCTCTCTACATCTGACCTCTTCTTCCTCTTTTTCTTTTTTTCCACACTTTTCCCATCAGACGTTCTCACCTTTGCATTACCATCTAAAGTGGATTCTGTCTGAGTATCCTTTTTGGTTTTTGTATTAGACTCTGACTCCTTACTACCCTCCCCTTCTTGTGCCCCTTCCTTCTTTTTAGTAAGTTCAGTCATATGATCTCTTTCATCTACTATAGTTTCCTTTGCTTTTAAATCCTCAAACATTTCCATCATCAACCTCCAAATCCTTTTTTGCTTCCACTTTCCCCACATTGTAATCACCACTTCTGCACCCCTCCTCTCCTAAGTCTGGCTGGGATGTTGGTGTTCCTGCTACAGACACAAAGGAAACATCAGTACCTAAAACCAAATCTACAGACATACTTGGTAAATGAGGAGCTGGACAACAAGTATTGAGACCGAACGCCCCGAAGCTGGGATTCAAAACGTTGGCCTTTTCCCCTTTGTGCTTTTTCTGGGAAGGTGGAAAGACAAAGGAGACACCCTTGTCAACTGTTTTGCAAAGGCGTCCTTATTTAGCAAAACCCCTGTTGGTGCGTCAGTGCAAACTTTCATGGAAGAGTCTCGCCCCACTGTACCTACATCCTGTACATGCTGAGAATCTGAAAGGCAACTCTCTGATGTGTGAGATGATATCTGCCCAACAGCAAGGGGGTCTTCCACACACTTAACCGAAGGAAGAATCGAAGGCGCAACAGAAGAAGTGGTTTCCAGTCTGTAGGCCCCAATCTGATTTTGTGCATTCTGTATAATCTTCTCACCATGCTAGTGTTGGCTATCTCTTTTTCAGGAAAAAGAAGTTCAGTATTGAAGCTTTCTTCAAAAAAGTCCACCCTACCTTGCAAGTCAACACTTCCCAGGCTCACAGTGTCTTCTAAGTCTGAATTGCTTCTGATCTTTTCTGTTGACCATCTGTCATCTTCCAAATTTTCCATGCCAATGCGTTCTACACTTCGCGGATTACACCTTTCAAATGACAGTTCTTGAAGCTTCTTGGTTGGGATCCATTGCAAGGAGTTCTGCAAGCTACATCTGCCGCCCAATCGAGAGGAGCTCAAGGAGGAAGAAGATGGATGTTTCTTATCATCCAGTAAAGCCTCCCCCCTATCACATGAGGCTTTAAGTTATCATGTGGTTTTGTTTTAAAAGGCCCAACAGAAATCGACCCACTCCTTAATGAAGCCCCATTTGAATTTTTTGCCAACATGGGCTCTAAAATCCTGTTAGGCCCAATAAGCTGAGGCCTTTCACTCCCATTGTCTTGATCCACTCCACAATCATAGACTTGTTTTAAAGGGTCAGACCCCCCTCCTCTAGGTCCACCCAAGTTGGCTGTTGAGTCCTCTCCCTTTTCTATCAAATTTGAAAGTTTTCCACCGATGTTTGAGCTTCCATTGACTACCACCTGTGCAAAGGTCTTGCCTTGCTCGTTACGTTTCAAACCTTCCACCTGTTTCCAACAAATGTTCACCCATTTTAGTATGAACTCTGCAACTGCTTAGCTAGCCAATCCTTGTGGGCCACACAAAGCTTCCTGTTCCACCCTCTCATCCCGTTCCCTACGAGCCTCCCTCCACAGAGCAACTTCAATGGAGGAGGCTAACCAGACTGACAAAAAAACTTCCTTCCACCTTAACCTCCAACTTCTGAGGGATATCCTCAGGCTTCACTCCACTCAACAACACGACTACAAAATGAAGACCACCCCAATAGGCACCAACTAACCGACCTCCACACACCGTTGTGATGGAGTCTGCTATTTCCTGTTTCCACAGATGAAATCGCAGACCCAAAACCTGCACTACCACTCTGTCTTCGATATGCAAGTCTTTGGAGTTGGACACAGGACATCATCTGGATATAGTAAAATTTCCAATATCTGATTAGAAGTTTAAAGCCCAAACGTCTACTTTATTCCCAACCAGGTCAATCAAAGCCTTGCACTTCTCAAAAGGTGTTAAGATGAAGGTTTCCTTCAGCTTCATCTTAACTGAGACTAAATCTGCAACTTCTCTCCAGTTTTTGATTGGTTGCTTGGCTTCTAACACTAGTTTGCTTTCCCAGTCTCCCATCCCTGAATCAATGATCAACCTGCCATTACCTTTGATTTTGGCCAGTATCACTGACTTTTTTTGGTGGAACTTCATTCTCAACAAAGGCCTTAGCATCTTGCCTTGAGCTCTGTCCCAACTCATTTTGAGAGGCATCCATTCGAAGAAGGTAGTCATTTAGCAAACTGGAAATCTCCTGCCAACCTTTGCCTCTACTCCCTTCAGGGAAGCACACCTTGTGCTTTCTTTGCCAAAAAACTCAGTTATAAACCACCCTTTTGCATTTCTTTTTCGTTCTACCTCATAACTTTTCTCTGTCACACTTCTCACCTTCTTCCAATAGCACCATGGCCATCTTCACTTCCCTTAACCCTGAGTTTTTTTGATTATGCTCTTCAAGAAGAAAGTCTTTGGCTTCCCCTTCGTCACTTTCTCCATCGGGCTTCCACGAACATAGTTTCCTCCATCTTATTGCTTTGACATCGCCCTTGAAAGTCCCATGTTTTGCAACTTGCAACTTGCAGCCAACCCCCAAAACAGTCTTGATCTCAGTTACTTGACATTTTTAGAGCAGTTGAAGGCAGTTGAGAGCAAGAAGGTAGCAAATTTGAAATCAAAGGTTTTGAAAGAACCTCTAATCTGAAAATAAATTTGGAAAAGAGCTGCATAGCGTGTATCAATTTGGAGGATGGGGAGGTAGAGGCTATTGTGGAGTGCCTTGAGTATTCCATCTCATCTTGGCCTTTGTTCTATTTAGGGCTTCTGTCAGGGGAAAATCCTAGGGAGAGTAGGTTTTGGATTCCAGTTCTAGGAAAGTGTGAGAAGAGATTAGCTTTGTTGAAAAAGAACTACATTTCTTTGGGTGGTAGGATCACTTTAATAAAAGCTACATTGGTGAACTTAGCCACTTTTTGTTTGTCTTTAGGATACCACCCAGGGAAGCTAGGAAGCTGGAGAAGTTAATGAGAGACCTCCTTTGGGAATTGAGACAAGGAAAAAAGGATCATTTGATTAAGTGGGAAATTGTGTGTAGAAGCAAAGAGGAGGGGGGGCTTGGGGATAAGGAGGGTGGATTAAAATAATCTACCATTGTTGGGGAAATGGATTTGTGTAGAAGCAAAGAGGGGGGGGGGGCTTGGGGATAAGGAGGGTGGTTCAAAAAAATCTAGCATTGTTGGGGAAATGGCTTTGGCGTTGGTTGTTAGAGAGCAAGAGGCTTTGGCATTAAGTGGTGGGAAGCATACATGGCATCTCAGAAAATGGGTGGGATGCAGGTTTATCAAGGCGGGCTAATCTGACAACACCTTGGCCATCCACAACACTCTTACTCAGTTTCTTAGGTTTGTCAGGTACGAAGTTTGTTCAGGACCTTCAGGTAACTTTGTGATATTTGGGTGGGAAACACCCCTTCAAAGGACTTTTTCCCTCTATTGTTCTCCATTTTGTTGTATAAAAAAGAGGTGGTCTCATCCATAGGAACACCCTTGGCTCCAAATTGGGATTTTGAGTTTCGTAGGGGGTTAAGGGATGCTGAAATTGACTCTCTATCTAATTTTCTTTGACCAGGTTTGTTTGAATCCTTCCAAGCCAAACAAAAGGGTGTGGTCTCTTAGGCCCAAAAGGACTTGTACTTGTGCTTCTTTCTTTAAGTCCATATCTCAATCTTCCATTTAACAGGTTTTTCCCTTGAAGGAGATTTGGTGCAGGTTGGTTTCCCCAAAGATTATGGCTTTTTACTGGGAAGTGTACTATGGGAAAGTAAACACTTTAGATAACTTACAAAAGAGAAGACCCTTCCTTTGTATTTCTCTCAACTGGTGTACCATCTGTAGAGCTCATGGGGAAGATTGTTACCATCTACTCATATCTTGTCCATTCTTTGTAGAGTTGTGGTCTTGGCTACTCTCTTTGTTTGGGCGTAGTTAGAGCTTGCCAGCAGAAGTACGCTTGATCTTTGACAATTCTTCTTTCAGTTGGCCAATGAAAAGAGGAAGATTAATGTGGAGATGTGCTCAAGAAGCCTTGATTTGGATGTAATGGGAAGAAAGAAATGCTAGAATCTTTTGAGAGAAGGAAGGGAGAAGCCAGGAATTGAAAAACTATGTGTTGGCTAGGGCAATACACTACTTGAAGGCATTCGAATTGTTCCATTAGTTCTCCTTCAATGACTTTTGGAAAAATTGGTTAGCAGTAGTGAAGTGCTCTTCCATCAAGAACAGGGTAGTTACAAGCAGTGTTTTAAAAGGCGTGGGAGGTGTATGCCTAGAGGTGCCTCCAGGCAAGGTGCTCCCAAAACGCCCTGAGGCGTATACCAAAGGCACTAACACCTATGAGGCGTATGCCTCAGGTGCAAGAGGTGTATGCCTCTTGCGCTTTTTTAATGAGGCATGCTAGAGGCATATGCCTCATGTGCCACATGCACATCTAATATAAAAAGACAAAAAAAGAAAAAAGAAAAAAAAAGAAAGGAAAAGAAAGAGAAGAAAAAAAAGGGAAAAGGAAAGAAAAGGAAAGGAAGGGAAAGGGAAGAAAGGATAAGGGGAAAGTAAGTGGTTTGCCCCCACCTCTTCGGCTGGTTCGCTCGCTTGCCTCCACTTCGACAAGACCCCCCCTTTCAACTAATGTTAGGCATCTTTATTCTTAACATAAAAGATTTTTATTAAAAATAAAGAAAAAATGAAATCCCACATTCCTCTTCATCCTCCTCCTAACCCCCTCCTCTTAAGGAGGCTTATGCCTCCTTGTGTTTGGGAGGCTTACGCCTCTGAACTATGCCTCACTCCTCTAGGTAGTGGAACGCCTCGCGTCATGCCTCCGTGTTTAAAACATTGGTTACAAGGTGGTTTCCCATGACTGAAGGATCACTGTAGCTGAATTTTGATGGGAACAGTTTGGGCAATCCAGGTTCATTTGGAATTGGGGGGGGGGGTTCTGAGAAATGAGCTTGGAGAGGTTGTTCTTTTGTACTCGAGTCCTTTGGGATTCAGAGATTTTGTTAGGGCAAACTTACTAGGTGTTGTACAAGGGGTACAATTGGCAAACCAATTGGGGGTACAACAACTAATTATTGACGGGGAATCCAAGGTAGTGGTGGGCTGGTTGAAGAACCCTGAGGATGCTGTAAGAATGAAGTTTAGAAGATTAATTGGCTGACAAGGAATATATCGGTTACTATTCAGTGGTTGGGAAGATCAACAAATGCTTTGGCTGTATGTTAGCCAAGCCAGTGGCAAATAGGGAAGAATTGTTCTGGGCTTAGCTTTGATTTCTGTACTCTTTTCCCAGTTTCTTTGCAATCTATTAGGAGAGGCTGCAGCTTGTGCCTCTCCAAGGGCTATTGTATGATTATAAACCTGAATCGGTTTCTGAATTAATAAAATTCCATTATTATTCATCAAAGAAAGGAAAATTCTTCAAGATAGACACTCCATTTTGCATGCCTAGTGCTTAACTTTTTTAGAGAACTCAAGTATTTCAATGCCTCATGATCAAAGTAAAGGACAAATTCCTTGTAAATATGGTAATGCTGCCAATGTCGAAGCGCCAACTCAATTGCATAAAACTCAAGATCATAGGTAGAACATTTTTTCTTGGCCTCATTCAATTTTTTGTTGAAGTAGGCAATATGATGTCCATCTTGACTTAAGACTCATCATCATCGTCATTGTCATCCATGCCTTATCCCAACTATATGGGGTTGATTACGTAAATCCTGTTTCGCCAATATGTTCTATTTAAAGCCATATCCACTATTAAATTATTAATGCTTAAATCATTTCTTACTCCTACCCATATCCTTTTTGGTCTACCCTAAGTTGTTATTAGCCCCTTCAGTGTGTAACAAATCACTTCTTCTAACTGGTTCAGTCGGTGGTCTTCTATGCATGTGTCCAGACCATCATAGTCTACTCTCTCTTATTTTATCACCTATTGGAGATTTTTTTTTTGATCAATAGCTGAAAATTCATTCATTAAAATTGAAGTAGTACAAAGAAAAGGGAGAGATAAACTCTCTTAACAAATACCAAACAAAAGATAAACTCTCTTAACTCTTCCCAAAACAGTAAACTAGATTACAACATAGCCCAGAAAATTTGATTCTTTCCCACCCCTTCTTTAGCCAGTGCTCTGCAAAGCCATTAACTTCTCTTTTCACCCAATTGAGCTTCAATTCCATTCCTTGTGTCAGCCACTTGAACTTCGTTTTTTCATTAACATAATCCCACCAGCCCAACTTCTTTTGAAGCCAGTTTATAACCAATTTTGAATCCCCTTCTATTATCAGTTCCGAGATATTTAAATCCTTGGATTTTTGAATTCCTTCCATGACAGCTAAAGCTTTGGCCCTTAGGGAGTCTCCCATACCCAAAGGGACTTGAAAAAAGAACCATTATTTTACCTTCATTATTTCTGAACACTCCTCCCATGCTTGAAGGAGCCGGATTTCCTTCACTATTACCATCAAAGTTCAACTTAATGAAACCACTGAAAGGAGGAGACCAAGATAGCTTCATGACAGCTTTCAAAGAGCAGAATCAGCCACTTCTACCTTCTTATCAAGTCAACCGGTGAAAAATTCTTACATAATTTTAAGGTTTTCACCCAATCTAACACTCTAATGGTGATGACTTCAACTAGAGCATCTCTATTCTTCTCTTTTTCTGCAAATGTTCTCTAATTCCTTTCATCCCAAATTGTCCAACACATTGCAGCTACACCTCCACAAAATTCTTCCCCTCTTCTTCCTCCAACTAGCAAGGTAGGACTAAATAGGCTTTGTACATTCAGCGGGGGGTTCCACCTATATCCGAACAAAGAGAGAAACCATTCCCAAATTGAAGACACAAAGGGGCAGGAGATTAATAAGTGATGGGAAGACTCACTATTTGCCTTACAAAGGAGACACTAGTGAGGGGATAAGCATCAATTAGTTTTTTCTTTTGAAGCCAGTTTATAACCAATTTTGAATCCCCTTCTATTATCAGTTCCGAGATATTTAAATCCTTGGATTTTTGAATTCCTTCCATGACAGCTAAAGCTTTGGCCCTTAGGGAGTCTCCCATACCCAAAGGGACTTGAAAAAAGAACCATTATTTTACCTTCATTATTTCTGAACACTCCTCCCATGCTTGAAGGAGCCGGATTTCCTTCACTATTACCATCAAAGTTCAACTTAATGAAACCACTGAAAGGAGGAGACCAAGATAGCTTCATGACAGCTTTCAAAGAGCAGAATCAGCCACTTCTACCTTCTTATCAAGTCAACCGGTGAAAAATTCTTACATAATTTTAAGGTTTTCACCCAATCTAACACTCTAATGGTGATGACTTCAACTAGAGCATCTCTATTCTTCTCTTTTTCTGCAAATGTTCTCTAATTCCTTTCATCCCAAATTGTCCAACACATTGCAGCTACACCTCCACAAAATTCTTCCCCTCTTCTTCCTCCAACTAGCAAGGTAGGACTAAATAGGCTTTGTACATTCAGCGGGGGGTTCCACCTATATCCGAACAAAGAGAGAAACCATTCCCAAATTGAAGACACAAAGGGGCAGGAGATTAATAAGTGATGGGAAGACTCACTATTTGCCTTACAAAGGAGACACTAGTGAGGGGATAAGCATCAATTAGTTTTTTCTTTTTTCCCTTTGGAGCAAATCACAAGTGTTAATTCTTTCTAGAAATGCTTCCTAGCAGAAAATCTTAAATCCTAGGCGGAATTGGCTTCCTCCAAACCTCTTTTACCAGAAAAGATATGACCAAACTATCAATCTTCTAGGTTGACACAAAGAAAGAGGCGCAAATAGAAGAACCTGACGGGGAAATAATCCAAATTCTACAGTCACCTCTTGAGGGATTCAAAAACACCCCTTTAAGACTTTGGATCAAGGAAAGAGCACTAGCCAGTTCAAAATCATGCAAACCTCTCCTAAATCCCAAATACCAATTAAACTCTGAACTAGAATTGGAAGGGACCACAAAAGAAGCAATAGGCTCATTCTTCCGGTCAGAAATTGTATAAAGGGAAGGGAATTGTTCTTTTAGTGGTAAGTTGCCCAACCAAACATGATCCCAAAACTTTACAAGATTACTAGAACTGAGATTATACCTGATATGTGGCAAGAAAGGAGTAACTAGTGGCCGTGGAGACTAAGTGAGCCATCTTGTTTTGAATGGAGCAATGAAGGTACACGTGAAATCGAACGAGAACATGTTTGGATGTATAAATCTGTTGCAGAGTTTGGTCGGTCCCATTGTTAATTCAGACCCAATGTAAATGCGTAGGCAGTTGCTGTTTGGCAACCATCTAACTCCTTTCAAGTAAGGAAAATGAATGCTGGGTTTTCGTGTTCATTTTCAAAAGCGAGGAGGCTTATGATAGCATGAATTGAGAACAAATTCAGGTTCCTTCTCCTAAATTGAGGAATGGGAGATGGGACCCGTTAGTTGGCGCACTAAGAGATTTGGTACCGACGAGTCTGGTGTGGATTAATATTTGTGGTATTCCTCTCCACACTTGGTGTTTTTAGATGTTTGAAGCTATGGGAGAAGTGTGCGGGAGATTCTGATTCATCGATCCTATGACTAGCTCTTGGAGGAATCTTGTCAGTGCACGTATTTTGGTTGAAGTGCATGAAATCCATCTTGTATCATCATATTTGTCTCTTCAGTTTGTCGGAGAGTTATACGATCTGAGACTTGTTGAAGGTTCATATTTGATGAGGTGGGTGGAGAATATGGGTGTTTCGGGGAAGACAAGCAACAAAATTTTTTTGGTTTCTGTTGAGGAGTGGAAGTCAAATGGTTAGCTCAAACAGGTTAGTCCAAAGGTTGAAGACGAGGGCACTCTTGGAATTATGGGTTTTTTGCATTGCCTATTGAGGGTGGCGAGATGGTCCTTGATTCTTGTGGTGGTAGTCAGGACTCGAAAAGTCAAGAGGGGGTAAGGTTCAATTAAAGTTTGAGCTTAGGCCTAACTCACATTCATTAGACATTTTTTGGGGGTGGCTTGGTAAAAGGAATGGTGGGACATGTGAAGGGTCAGAAAAATGACTATGTGGAATAGGGGAAGGATTTAGAGTCAGCTGTGAATAAAAAAGTGGTTGCGCAAAAAAAAGATCCAAGTGAAACTGGTACAGTCATCAATGAAATGAACAAAATATTTATAGCTCAACCTAGAAGTTATTAGAGATGACCAAACATCACTATGTTAACTTGAAAGGTATAGTAGAGTGTTCAACAACAGAAGAAAATGACAAAGTATGACTCTTACGAAAGAAACATGTAATACAAGACTTATCAACATCAACAAAAGTAGTAGCTTTAGAAGATAGGCAATTAGTAGAAATAAAAACTCAAGTTTTTTAGGATAACGATAGCTAAGACGTCTAGGATGCCACTCATTATTTTTACAAGCAATATTAGAACTAGAAGTAGTAGAAAGCAAACAAGGTGAGGTTAGATGGTGTCTTTGTCTTCCTAACATCTAGAGCAAAGAGCCGACCCAACCTACACCCCTTCCCCTTTATTGTCCTAGTGTGCTGGTCCTGGATTAAACAACCATCGGAGGAAAAAGAAACAATGTTACCATCATCAACCAACTGACCAATAGGTAAATTAGTAGTAAGTTTTGAGACAAATAAGGCTTTAGGAAGATGAAAACGAGAATTAATAGGGGTAGGCAAGTCAAAATCATCACATCAAATGATTTTAAGTTTTTCACCATTAGCTATAACAATGTGTTTAGAAAAAGATGTAGACTTGAGAGACTGACCAGAATATGCCCCTTTTATATGATTAAAGGCACCAGAATCAATTACCAAAGATGGCAGTGGATACCAATTGCCGCATTTTTTCTTAAGTCAAAGAAACAGAGGACTCTCCCTTAGTTGAAAGTTTTAAAATTTTGTGTGTACAATGAAGTCAAAATTTGTGGCGTGGGTTTCAGCGAGATTTCCTCTTTAAGGTATGTGCCTTACCTACGCCCTAGATGCTACACTTTCAAAAGGCGCATGTCTGGTGTGCCTTGTGCTTCAGTCCAAGCGTACACCATTTTGAAGTTTGTGCCTTTTTGCTCTTGTATAAGCCTAGTGGTTGGGCCAAGGACTGCTTCGGTTTGCGTGCTCTGCTTGCTCACCGAAGCTCCAAGAGCCCCCTATTTGCTAATGTTGTTTATTCATTTATCTTAATAAAAATAAAATTTTGAAGATAATTAAAATTATAAAATCATTTTTTCATAGGGATTACTTATTTAGGCTTGCCTCAAGGGGCTTAGTACAAAGGCAGCTCGTAGAATTAGGAATGAAAGATGTTTAACATCACATTAACTATTTGAAATAATACAATTGGGAAAGAAATAAAGAAATTAAAAGTTTGACATGCTTGAATATATTTTGTTTGCTATTTTTTATTTTATTTTTGCATTTTTCACTTTGAATATGTTTTATATGTTATGTTTATGTATTTTAATTTGAGCTAATAGGCTTTTTAAAACATTTAGTTTAAAATTAAAGTTTGATTTTTAATATACTATTTTTTATATTTTCATAATTTATTTTGAATTTTTTTACTTTTTTTGCATTTTTTATTCTTTTAAAATTTTGCATCTTGCTTCAAAAAGGTGTGTGCCTTGCCTTGTGCCTTTCTCCTTACTCTGCACTTTTTTTGTGCCTTGCACTTTTAAAACACCGTCTTAGGTTTGATTCTTGAAGGAACATAATCTGTAGTGGCTGCACATCCATCCCTAGTTCCATGTAGGCTCTTCTATCACTTTATTTTCATAGTTTTCAAGGTGCCAAGGCGAGTCTACGCAACCATGGGGCACCTGGGCACCTAAGCCTCATCTAGATGATGGAATCTAAACGTACAAAACCTACAAATTTCTACCCCTGCTAAACTAGTTTTTTTGGTTTTGTATATTAATCAGTACACCTCTACACTACCTTTTGTGCTTGTGGTTTTTCCAGTTCTGCTTCAAGTATGAAAAACAAAATATTAGAGTGAGAAGATAGAATTTAGAAGAACTGAAGGGGGTGTAGCCTGGAAAAACAAAAGAAAACAAGAACTGAAGTAGAAGATAGGGGGTGGAGTCCCAGTTTTAGACCAAAAAGAAAGAACAAAATAAAGATGGGGCAGAGCCCCTGTTTAAGACCACCAATGATGAAAAAAAGCTGAAAAAAATATGCAAGAAAGTTAATAACAAAAAAGAAGGGGGTGGAGCCACTGTTTCAGTCCAATAAAACGATTCAGAAAGATTGGGGAAAAGATAGAAAAAAGAGGAGGAAAAAATAGGGCATAATCCCTGTCTTAAACTAGCAAAACGGAAGGAAATAAAGGATACAATAAAGAGGAAAAAGAAAAAGAAAGGAAGAAGCTGAGCGGTGTTGTGGTGGTCACTATGGGAGGAAAGAAACTCTCGAATATTTTCAGAAAAGGAAAGATCCCTGGAAGAACTATTAGACCTAATACTTTTAAGGGCTGCCCACTGGCTAAAAACTATGGAACTGTTCTCAGACTTTCCTATTGCTGACCTGTTAAGAAACTGGGAAGAGATAGCAACCTCTACTCTGTGTAGGAGGACTCTTAGTCCCTTGTGGTCCCCTCCTCCCTCCAGATTTATAAAAGTGAATTTTGATGGCAGTAGCATAAGGAATCCAGGGCCCTCTGGGATTGGGGGAGTTTTTAGGAATGAGGAAGGGATTGTTATTGCTCTGTTCTCAGGCCCTATTGGAGAAGGAGACTCTATTAGGGCTGAGATCCTTGCAGTTTTGGAAGGGGTTCAAAGAGCAAGGGAACTAAATATCAGTCGGCTGATTTTGGAAGGTGATTCAAAGGTGGTGATTAGCTGGTTGAAGAAAGAGGGCAGTGGCTTGTGGGGTTACAATAATGAAAAGAAAAAATTCTTATGGCTATGTAGAGGCATTGAGATGCAATACAGCTGGGTGAAAAGGACTGCTAATTCTTTTGCAGATGGGTTGGCCAAGCAAAGGGTGAATAGGGAGGATACTTTTTGGCTTTGGTTAGTAAATTTATGTTGGGCAAGAACAGACTGGTTCCTATCTAGGGTTTGGAGCTTTTGAGATCTGTGTCGGTAGAAAGGTTGTCATGGAAGGTGGCTGTATGAAGGTATATGTGTCCCCAAGAGTGGGCTTTGGTGCTCTATTTATAGGAATAGGGTTCCATGCAATCTGTGCATGTCCTAGGACAGAATTCTGGAATGTTCTCTTGTAGAATGTATTTTAGTTATGCCTTATGCAAGCTTAGCATAAGTAGTTTTCACCAAGTGGTTTCAAGTGAAAACGTGAGAGTATCTGGTACTAACCAGCACAGCTTTCCCAATCACATCATGTGTTACCGTCTTATGTTTTGCTAGAATTGTTATGCTATAATGTGTTTAGGGATGGAGCTTGTTTTGGATTCGTAGATGGCGTCTTGCGAATCTCAGGACCTCTATCTAGATGCCAATTTTGCATGTCTGGAGTTGGGATTTGTAAGGTACTTGGGAATAGGGCCTCTCCCACTTATCTTTAATCCTACCATGTGGCTCAATAATCTCTATTAGGGATTCACTAATAAGGAACTTTGATTTCCTCTTGGTTTTTGGCCATGCAATCTCCTCTTTAGAGTTTGAATTTGAAATTGGCCCCTAACTTTCTTTTGCAGTCCAGTTGTGTTGTCAAAAAAATGCTTAATTCGGATTAATCTGTCATGATTATCTCCATGATTGGATGATTCACCTCTTCTCTCTAGCATCACCCTGTCATCCCTATTTTCTTGCCAAGCTACTGCCTTGATTGATTCCTAGCTGCCCCCAGTGAGCACCCAACCACTCTCCTTTCCTAATTGAGATGTCTGGCTTTTGGTGGGATCTTTGAATAAATATATGAAACTCACCTTCCTCGAAACTTCTGAGAGAAGCTCCATCTTGGAGATTATGTGCTCGGCAAAGCTTTTTTGTCAGTGGCCCAATCGAGGGCAGCAACTTTAGCCAAATGTGAATATTTTGTACCACAACACTTTGATGCCCATCATAGCCAAATAGTATCCCTCCATATTCTAACCCATTCATATACTTGGATAGCTTTGCCTGAAGAGTAATATTTTTTTAATGAATTCTTCAGACAAGTTTCCTATGGCTTTGATAATCTTTGGGCTCTACAACATCAGTAGGAGGTCGTACACTTAGATCCAGACTGATCTAGTTTCCCTTCTATTCTTGGTCAGTTCATTTGAATAGCATCCCGGTTTCAATGGTACCAACAGTCCAGACTGAGAATCTGAGACGTCCTCTTAGAGGATGCAGTGAACAGGAATAACCTGTTACCAAGCTTCTTCACCCCCAGACCACCATATAGATTCCAGTCAGCTTGGTCTCATTCTGCAACACTCCCTCCCTCAGGGATCTTGCCTTTAAATCTAACTAGGCATTCCCTTAGGAGACTCTCCCTATCCTCTACACCCTTCAACTTCATTTTGAAAAGAAAATAGTCCTTGTGATAAAGCTGGCACTTACAACGGCCCATATTCTGGCATTCACTGCATCTCTATGCAATATGCTCTTACTCTCTCATTGTGTCATCTAATCCACAATGAGAGAGTTAAGACCATAGTACATCTCTCCATTGTACATTGTACTGGCAATAGACATGGGATGTAGATTTCAAAAAATTATGTATTTGTATCTATATGCTAGGGGCCATTACTTGGTGTAATGGTAAAATCTCAGTCTGGCAATCTTGAGAAAGTGGGGTTCAAGTTTGAGAATGGCCACTTTGTAGGAGGGCTGTAATATATTTTCCATTATTTCTTCTAGCTTGTTGGACCTTGCATCTTTTCAGTCACTTATCCAATCATTGTGTTTGTGTACCTTGTACTCCACAGGGAGCTCAAGGAAGAGAAATATGCTGCTCGCAGGGCAATATTGCCCATTCTTCAAGCTGAAGAGGATGAAAGGTAAACCCTTGTTATGTTGCCTCCTGGTCTTTATTTTTATTTTCAGAGCGGTGGAAAGGCATCTGATTTCTGTTTAATTTAGATTTGTTAAAGAGTGGAAGAAATATCTGGAAGAGGAGGCTCGAATCATGAAAGACGTGCCTGGCTGGAAAGTTGGTGAAAGTGTCTACCATTCTGGGAGATGGATGCCCCCGGCAACTGGGGAGCTGCGACCTGATGTCTGGTAAAAAAAAGGTAGTACTGTGTTATTCAGCTCATGGTGTACAGTTTTTTTGGGGTGTTTCTGATATAAGATCATTTTTACCTCCTTGTGGAAAGGAAATTGACTTGTATTTAGGGAAAGAAAGTTCTATTTGAACAAAACTCCAGAACTACTGCAAACAAGGCATCTACATTTGGCTACATATCACATAACCCAATCACGAGTTAACACATCAGCAATCCATACGGTTACCAGATGTGCCAGCAACTAATGTGTTTACAAATGATTGGATTATATAGCCCGTTGTACACCTTGTTTATAGCAGATCGAGGGCCTTAGAACAATAGTAGTCCTTGAGACTATTGGATGTGAGAAGTACTTTAAATTCTGGGCATCTGTTCTTTAATATCGTTATTTCCTTTTTCTCGGTGTCAGGATCTTAATGTTCAGACTACAAGCGAGTGAAGGCAGGAAGGCTTTAAACAATAAATTGTTTTTCAATCTCAACTTCGTTGATATTTTATGTGGTGGTTTATGCATATGTAGGATCGGAACTGCCATCAGTGGCTTGTGTATGCAATAATTTCATTGGTACTTTGGATTAAATTCTTTTCTTATACGTTTTTCAGTTGTTTGAAGGGTAAATTACAGATAGGTACCCTGTACCCTGTACCCTGAACTTTCAATTACAACACTTGTACCTTGAACTCTCAAAATAAGGCATTACATAATGCCTTGTGTATTTTCAAACTGTTTTGCCCTTCTGATGTATAAACCCCAATTTGTAAACCCTTTTTACCTTTTTTTTTTCAATCTTAGGCCTCAACTACACCCAAGGCGGATGAGTCACTAAAAAAGAGAAGGGTTTCATTCTCAGCTTTGCTTCGGAGAGAGCTATCCTCTTCGATTCTTTCTGCTTTGATTTATATTATTTTTGACCCTTTTGTATTTTCCTTATACCCTCTTTCTCGTATCTGTGATGTGAATGTATTGTTGCATTATGTTCCTTCCATTGCCTCAAAGAAACCACTATCTACACTGAGATTCGAATCAAGTCTGTGTGTCGACTTCAGTTTCTATGATTTTGTTTCTAATCATGTGTTTGGCTTGAAAAAAGCTTTTCCACTTAGGCTGAGCTCATTTACGACTTTACAGTTGCGGAAAGATTTCTGTTAGAAAATTTTAAGCCAATTTGACGGTCAAACAAATGGAACCCCAAGGTTTCTTCTAAACCCTTAATCCAAAATCGACCGCCCTTCATTTGGTAGGGACACAGAATCGGAGAGAACATTAAACGTTAGGTTTTGAGTTTTGACTACAATCTTCATCTTGTTGTTTCTTGAATATATAGTATACCAAATATTGCAAATGAGATTCTGTATAAGAATTTCTAGAAAACGAAGTAAAAATTATCCAATTTATGTTTGCTTTCTTCTTAAGTGACAACAATAATTGATTTTTTCTCTCCCCATGATGACGTTCTCACATGGACAGCAAATAACAGATTCAAAATTTCAACACCATTTACAAGGGACTATGTTGGCGTTTCAATACTATTCTTTTCTGGCGATTATTTTACTGTCGGAAATTTCCTGCCCTCACCGGCGAAGTGCTTTTCATGGAACTCTTCTACTTTTATTGTAGGGATTAGAATGAGCAACAGCGATGCCCAGATTGAAGACTACCCAACTTAATCGAAGTTGTTTTGGTCATTTTTAATTTTTTTGATTTTAACAATTTAAAAATATATGGGCATCTTGATAACTTTACCATATACTGTAACATGAATAAATAGAAGTGAAGCCAAGTGTCTTATTTTTGAGAGTTTTGAGTATAAGTGTTGCAATTGAAAGTTCAGGGTACCTATTTATCACTATCCCTAAAGTATGGGGTACCTATGTAATTTACCCTATCAATATGCATTGGTTGATAAATATCGTATTTTTCTTTCCCCTTCCAGCTTGGTAGAAATGCCGATGTACAAAATATCGTTGCACATCGGCCAATATAAATGGATACACAATGATATGCTTCTGGTATTTTTCTCTCCCAAATACAAGGTCCACTATAGGCCCAAGAACCTAACAAAATGACCTTTGCTTTACATTAATCTATCTAGGAATTCTTTGAAAATGCCTCAGATCTTATGACTTTGTGGAGAAAATAAAATTGATAGAAATAAAAAGAAGTCTCATAAGGATGCAAATTAATCTTGTAGAGATTACCGCACAATACACCAAATTAATCTTGACCTTTGCTTTACACTAATCTATTAGGATGCAAATTAATCTTGTAACGGTTACCACACAACACACTACATCCAACTTTAATGAAATCATGACTTAAATTCAAAACTAGAAGAATCGAGTTTAGGAATTGAAATGAAATTCCTTTTAAATGTAGGTACATATAGAGTATCTATTAGATATAGATGAAAGGCCATTTCCAAAATGATACAATATGTCCCTACGACTTCAACATCTACTTCTATTTCGTTATTAAGTGCTATGGTGCATTCTCCCTTATGTAGGTGTTTGCTTATTAGAAAATCCTGCAAAGAAACCTCGATATGAGTTGTGGCACCTGCATTCATCCACCATTTATCAAGTGATGTGTTAACCAAATAGGATTCAAAATTCATAAAGGCAAAATCCTTACCCTTCTTGTTGAGTTTTATTTGGGGCATTCCTTTTTAACGTGTCCCTTATTTTTGTAGAAAAAGTAGTGTGCCTTGTGATCCCAACCATTTGCAGGTATGGCCTTTTCCTTCCTTTTTCTAACTTTCCTTTTGAAGTGTCTTTTATGTGGTCCAATGGTGAGGTGAACACCTTTAGGCATTTCACTTTCAAGCCTTTCCTCTTCTTGAACACACATAACAATCGATGCTCATCTTCCATTTATCTTTTTGGGTATTATAGTTTATCTTGAATAGACCAAATTGTGTGGAAAAAGAAGTCATAATGAAGTGCATAAGAAATTCTTAAGAAATTTCCACATCCATTTCTTTTAGATGATTTGCCATGTCACTCATTTTGGTGATGTGTTCACGTATTCCACAACGACCATCATACTTCATAGTTATCATTTTAATTATAAGGGTACTTTACCAATGTTTTGATGGATTTGATAAAATGTTCCTCTATCATTCCTAGCAATGGTAGAAGATGATCCCCAGATGGACAAAAATGAAGTAGGCTCCCCATCAAGTTCTTTTATTCAGTGACGGAACTTCCACTTGTAGCAGCTCGTTCAATTTAAATGGCAGAATTTATAGGAACAAAGGACTCAACCAATGGTTGGGATGATCCAAATGATGAGAGTGAAGGGATGAGAGATCCATCATATGGATGGCCGAACCCTGTAGGAAGATAGGGCGAAATTTCAAAAATTTATCTCCCTCCCATGTGGGAATTATATTCCCTATTTTAAAAAAACTGCATTTTCAAGGATTAATCTTGAACCTAAACCGGACAAGATCTAAAACCAAAAGGGAGTGGAGGGTTATACCTGATACGAAGTAATAATAACTTCCAATGAAGGTGTTCACGCCCAAGGATGAATCCAAAGACTGCTTCCACCAAAGATGACACGGTGCAGGATGAAGCAGAATCAGCAGGATGACTTTTCAACAAGAACCTGATTCTTCAGCACGAATCTGATGGAGGGTGAGTGAGCAAGACATTAGATCACCTTTTCTACCAAAAGATGATATCAAGAACGCTTTCTTGATCGCTCCCAGAGTGGAGATCGAACTGGTTATGGCGGCAATAGCAGGAGAGAGCAAGAGCAGAAGATAGAGGTAGTCCAACTGTATGCTATCTTCTCTCTTGAATCAGTAGACTGAAGGATGATCTGGAGGTTCGCCCTGCTCCTCTATTTATAGCCTTAAAGAGAGGTTCTCCTAATCCCATTAGGAGTTTCCTAATCCAAATCTTGTATTTGGATCTGAACTCTTTTTAAGAGATAAGGATAATCCCTTATCTTATTTGTAGATAAAGTTTAACCCTCCTAATCTGAGTGGATAGGGACAATCCCTTATCCTATCTGCTGATCTAAATCCCAGAACCGCCCCTCTTTAATTAATCTCATTAAGCCAGTTCGAATTGGGCTTTAGGCCCATTAAGTCTATGTGCTCACTTAACCTCCAAACTGCTGCCCAGTTGGATATCCTTGTATTGCGTGAGACCCAAACATTGATCTACACATTAGCCACATGGGTTCATCCCAACCTCTGTTACAAGGCCTAGCCGAATTTACTATAGGAGATAGTAACCCTTGAGTCCATCACCATGGGCTCTTATTGGGCCCAACATTTACACAAAATGGTCATTGGGTCAAGCCACCTTATAAAAATCCAAGGATTGTGGGCAGATGCAAGATTATCCCATCAGGTATTACTCTCAATGATCTTACACTTAACCTCTCAGCCCATAATGATCAAGCATTGCCCGACAAGAGAGGACCTTTCCCTTGGCTATAAGGTACAGTGCTGCACTCTCTACTCACATGGATCCCGGGAATTAAAACCTTTTGCAAACATTTTGAAACCATATATGTATATCTCTATATAAATATATTTTTCAAAACAAATTTCAACGGTTGAAATCGATTACCGGCAGTTTTGGTTTCCATCAGAGAGGATATGGGGAGATTTATTCTGCCAAGGTTGACACTAATGTGCCACCAAGTTGGTTGGGGTGGCTTGTCTCAGCTTCCAGAGTGAAACCTGAGGTACATGCAGTGTGGATTTTCTTGAAACCTTGAATCAGACCAAATTCCAGTATTGCCTTGGACCTTGGACATAGATGGGCAAAACTAGAATGTTACACTTGACCCCTAGACTCGATTATGGTACTGCACTGGGTGTCGAATTGGGCTATCTTTGATATGCCAATCACTGAGATCCTTAGAGGGGGTCAAAACCTGGGTATGTTGGGACAGTCCGAGAATTCACCTAAGTGGGCGATTACAATGACAGGATCAGCCCCTTTATTGGACAAAGTGAGTGATCGGGGAATGCACTCTCTCTGATGGAAACCTAAACTGCTAGTAGTTATTTTCAAACGTTGAGATTTGTTTCGCAAAATATATTTATATAGAGATATACATACATACATATATATATATATATATATATATATATTATGGTTTCAAAATATTTGCAAAAGGTTTTAATTCTCGGGATCCATGTGAGTAGAGAGTGTAGAACTGTTCCTTGCAGCCAAGGGAGAGGTCATCACTTGTCGGATAGTGTTTGATCATTATGGGTTGAGAGGTTAATTGAAAGACCATTGAGGGTAATACCTGTTGGTTATCCTTGTAGCGTGGGACCCAAAAATTGATCTATACATCAACCAAATGGGTTCAACCTAGCTTCTATTACAAGGCCTGGCCGAATTAACTGTAGAAGATAGCAAACCCCTGAGTCCATCACCATGGGCTCTTAACGGGCCCAACATTTACACTAAATGGTCATTGGGTCAAGCCACCTTATAAAAACCCAAGGACTGTGGGCAAATGCAGGATTAGCCTATCATGTATTACCCTCAATGGTCATACACTTAACCTCTCAGCCCATAATGATCAAACACTAGCCAACAAGAGAAGACCTCTCCCTCGGCTTCAAGGTAAAGTGTTGCACTCTCTACTCACGTGGATCCCGAGAATTAAAATCTTATCTTATCAGATGGAGGGCTAGTGAGCATGACTTTAGATTACCTTTTTCTACCAAAAGGTAATATCAAGAACCCTTCTTAATCGCTCCCATAGGTGGAGATCGAACTGGTATGGCGACAAGAGCAGGAGAGAAGGAGACAGTGCAGTCAAACTGTGTTGTCTTTCTCTAGATTTCAGCAGTCTGTTAGATGATCTAGAGGTTCGCCCTACTCTTCTATTTATAGCCTTAAAGAGAGGTTCTCCTAATCCCATTATGAGTTTCCTAATCCAAATCTTGTATTTGGATCTGGACTCTCTTTAAGAGATAAAGATAATCCCTTATCTTATCTGCAGATAAAGATCACCCATCCTAATCTAATTAGGAGTTTCCTTATCCAAATCTTTATTTGGATCTGGACTCTTTGAATGAATAGGGATAATCCCTTATCCTATCTGCTAATCTAAATCACAGAACCGCCCTCTTTTAATTAAACTCATTAAGCCTGTTCGAATTGGGCTTTAGGCCCATTAAGTCTATCTGCTCACTAGCCCCTCAATTTGCTACCCTATTGGTTATCCTTGTACGCCATGAGACCCAAAAGTTGATCTACATGTCAACCACATGGGTTCAACCCATCTTCTGTTACAAGGCATGGCCGAGTTCACTGTAGAAGACAGCGAACCCCTGAGTCCATCACCATGGGCTCTTAATAGGCCCAACATTTACACTAAATGGTCCTTGGGTCAAACCACCTTATAAAAACCCAAGGACTGTGGGCAGATGCAAAATTAGCCCACCAGGAATTACCCTCAATGGTCATACACTTAACATCTTAGCTCATAATGATCAAACACTGGTCGACAAGAGAGGATCTCTCCCTCGGCTTCAAGGTAAAGTGTTGCACTCTCTACTCACATGGATCCCGAGAATTAAAACCTTTTGTAAACATTTTGAAATCATAATATATATATGTATATCTCTATATAAATATTTTTGCAAAACAAATTTCAATGGTTGAAATCAACTGCCAGCAGTTTAGGTTTCCATTAGAGAGTGTGCATCCCCAATCATTCACTTTGTTCGACAAAGGGGCTGATCATGTCACTATGATCACCCACTCAAATGAATTCTTGGATTGTCCCAACATACTCAGGTTTTGACCCCTTCTAAGGATCTCACTGATTGGCATATCAAAGATAACCTAATCCAACACCTAGTGTAGTATCATAATTGGGTGTAGGGGTCAGGTGTAACATTCCAGTTATGCCCATCTATCTCCAAGGTCCAGGGCAATACTGGAATTCTAATATGGTTCAGGGTTTCAAGAAAACCCACACTGCATGTACCTTAGATCTCACCCTAGCAACTGAGACAAGCCACACCAACCATTTGGCGGCACATCAGTGTCAGCCTTGGAGGTAATGGCACATATGTGTCCAATTTAAGGGTATTACATAGAAACATACCATAATAACATGAATAAAATATGTACTTTATTCATTTACATTAAATGTCATAATATACATCATTCTGATTGGAGGTAATGGCACACACTGTCTAACAACTCCCACTTGCACTTAGGTCCAATCCGATACAAGTCGGAGTCCCAATGCTTTCCACGTGTTTCTAAAACACTTTCTGTGTCAGTGGCTTAGTCAATGGGTCTACCACATTCTCCGCTAATGCTACCTTTTAACAGCAATCTCCCGTAGATCCAATGTTGTCACACAATAGTAGAATGGGTGATGTGCTGAATTCCAAATTCCAGAATGAATAGCACATGATCCAATCATGAAGATATAAACAGATGTAGACTTTCTATCATCTAGATTTGATTGAAAATCGACATCAATATACCCCTAGATCTATAGTGAACTACCATCGAATATCAAACAAAACTCTTTTGTCCTTCGAAGGTATTTTAGTATGTTTTTCACAACTGTCCAATGCTCCTGCCCTAGGTTAGATCGATATCTGCTTACCACACTCACTGCCTGAGAAATATCAAGACGAGTGCAGAGAATGACATACATGATGCTCCCTACGGCTGAGGCATAGGGAACGTCTTTCATGACCTCAATCTCTTCGGGAGCCTTGGGAGACATGCCCCTAGAGAGAGTGACTCCATACCTGAAAGGAATATTTCCTTTCTTAGAGTTCTCCATGCTATATCTCTTGATTATTTTGTCAATGTAAGCAGATTGGGATAATCCCACAGGCACGTGAGATTAACTATATCACGAGTCCTATTCTTGGGGATTATTTCCAATGTAGTTTCAGTAAGGTTAGTTTTGTTAGACAGTGTATGCCCTTAGCTCTAATCAGATTGATGTATATTATGACATTTCTTGTAAATGAATAAAGTACATATTTGATTCATGTTATAATGGTTTGTTTCTGTGTAATACCCTTAAACTGGACACTTATGAGACTCGTGTTAGTTTAGAATGTTCACAGCCATTGGATAAGTCTAGGGAGATTTATCCTACTTAGGCTGACACTGATTTGCCACCAAGTATTGGGGTGGCCTGTCTCAGTTGCCAAGGTGAGACTCGAGGTACATGCAGTGTAGGTTTACTTGAAACCCTGAACCAGACCAGATTTTCAGTATTGCCCTGGACCTTGGAGATTAGTGGGCAAAACTGGAAAGTTACACCTGACCCCTAGACTCGATTATGATATTGCACTATGTGTCAAATTGGGCTGTCTTTGATATGCCAATCAGTGAGATCCTTAACGGGGGTCAAAACCTGAGTATTTTGGGATAGTCCAAGAATTCATCTGAGTGGGTGATCATAATGATAGGATCAGCCCCATTGTCGGACAAAGGTAATGATCAGGGGTGCATTCTCTCTGATGGAAACCAAGACTGCTGGCATCCGATTTCAATTGTTGAAATTGGTTTTGCAAAATATATTTATATATGGATATATATATATATATATATATATATATATATATATATATATATTTTATGGTTTCAAAATATTTGCAAAAGGTTTTAATTCCCAAGATCCATGTGAGCAGAGAGTGCAACAATGTTCCTTGTAGTCGAGGGAGAGGTCCTCTCTTATCGGGCGGTGTTTGATCATTATGGGCTGAGAGGTTAAGTGTAAGACCACTGAGGGTAATACCTGATGGGCAAATCTTGCATCTGCCTACAATCCTTGGGTTTTTATAAGGTGGCTTGGCCCCGGGACCACATAGTGTAAGTGTTGGGCCCATTAGGAGTCCATGTAATGGGCTTCAAGGGGTTCATTGTCTTTTCAGTGAATTCGACCAGGCCTTGTAACAGAGGTTGGGCTAAACCCATGTGGCTGATGTGTATATCAATGTTTCAGTCCCATGCCATACAAGGAAACCCAACTAGGCAGTAGTTTGGAAGGTTAATGAGCACACAGACTTATTGGGCCTAAAACTCATTTCGAACTGGTTTAGTTGGACTAATTAAAGGGAGGGGTGGATCTGGGATTGGATCAGTAGATAGGATAGAGTCTTACCCTATCCACTCAGAATGTCCAAATCTGAATTTGGATCTGGAAACCTCCTAATGAGATTAGAAAAGAGCTTATCTAATCTGCAGATAAGATAAGGACTTATCCTTATCTCTTAAAGAGGATTCCTAATCCAAATACAGATTTAGAATAGGAAACTCCTAATGAGATTAGGAGCTCTCTTTAAGGCTATAAAAGGAGGAGGGGGCAAACCATTCATCCCATCCCAGAAATCTCAGAGATACAAGATCTCGGAGCACAGAGAGAAGTCGAATACAGTGTGACTGCGCCTTCTCCCTATGTTCTCCTCCTGCCACCGTCATACTGCCAGTTCGTTCTCCAGTTTTCTAGGAGTGATCAAGATCCAATCTTGATATCAATCGTTGGAGAAAGACTGATTCGAAATGTGCTCACTGCCTCCATCGAATTCTTGGGAGATACTATTTCTTCGTATCAGGTATATCCCTCTCCTACCTTTTGGTTCAGATCTGGTTAGGTTCTTGGTTCAAGATTGATCCTTGGGCATGAACACCTTCATTGGGAGATACTATTTCTTCGTATCAGGTATATCCCTCTCCTACCTTCTGGTTCAGATTTGGTTAGGTTCTTGGTTCAAGATTGATCCTTGAAAAATGTAGTTTTCTAAAATAGGGAATGCGATTCCCACATGGGAGAGAGAGAAATTCTTGAAATTTCGCCCTACCTTCCTACAGGGTTCAGCCATCTATATGATGGATCTCTCATCCCTTCAAGTTTCCAGAGAAGGATGGAGAACATAGAGACCGTTCTCAAGTTCTCCGTATGTGAGGAATTTGTTATTCCGTTTAATAGTGAATAAGATAGAATAACCATCTACGCACAATTTTGAGACAGAAATCAAATTTCTTCTTGAATTGAGTATGAAAAGACAATCTTTAAGTACAATAGTTCATTCTCTGAAAACTAATTCTATAGTTCCTATGGCTGTAGCTGCAATTGTTGCAGAAGTCCCCAAGTAAAGCATCACTTCTCTGTCACTCAGTCTTTTGGTTATCTTGAACCCCTGCAGTGAGTACACGCTTGAGTTGAAGCTCCAGAGTCAATACACTTGGAAGCAAAAGTGACCAACAAATTGGTCTCTATGATAAAAGATTCAAAATTACCTTTCTTCTTAGTCTCCAGAAATTGAGGACACTTCCTATTCTAGTGGTCGGTCTGCTTGCAGAAGTAACAAGCATACAATGCCTTATCCTTCTTTTGCTTTTTAGCTTTACGACCTTTCTTCCGAGCCTTCCTTTTAGCCTTCCGCTTTATCTTGCCTGATTTTCCACCTTCAACAAGCATGGCTATCGGCTTATCCTTTTTAATCAATTCTTCAGCACTCTACAACATATTGCTGAGTTCCTGAAGGCTAACGTTTAGCTTATTCATATTATAATTCATGATGAATTGATTGAATGAGGGAGGCAAGGAATTGAGGACAACATCAATTTTGGTGTCATGGCCTTGCCCTAACCTGAGGGCTTCCAGTTCATTGATATAGTCCATCATCTTTAGACAATGGTCATGAACCTGTTGGTTCTCGGTCATATGTGCGATCATAAAAAATTTTAAGACCTTTCGTCGAGTAGAACAGTTCTTCTCTTCATACATAGTCTTTAGACTATCCAATATGTCCTTGTACACTTCAATCTTATCGAATTGCCTTTGCACCGGATTATCTAAAGATGCTATAATATAACACCAGACAAGAGATTTTTTCTCTTTCCATTCTTGATACTCTCTTCGTCGGGCCTCAAAAACCCTGTCACCCGGACAATCCGGAGCAAGGTTCTTAGCAATTTTGTTCAAAATCTCGAACGTTAGGACCAGCATAAGGTTTCAAAACCAATAAGCATAATTAGGGACCTTGAGTTTGTTGTCATCCAACAGTTTAGTAAATTTTCGTTTGCCATTTTTGGTAAAGGCAAGGCAGATTTGTAAGTCCACAACCTAATTAACTCATGTCATCACATAGATATGGCTTTTAATCTATGTTCCATTTCCATCTTGGGCATCTCTAAGATTCCCTCCAATCTCAGTGACGGAGACAGTTGTCTCAAGAAATGTGGGAAACCACATAGGGTGCATGGAGCCAATTTTTTCAGCTGCAAAACCCCACCACCTTCTGTGAAGGAACACATCCACTCATCTTTTGAGCTTTCCCTTTGGCCTCTGTTAGACAAGATTCATAGCCATTTTAGGATAAACCTTTTTGTCTAGTAAATGCTCAACCATCATGTTCGTGAACGCCAAGGTACTGTGAGAGAGTCTTCCATTTTAGGATAGGCCCCTCCTGAAGGAATAAGAAATCCATCACATGGACTCCCAAAGATTGCGGAATAAGGGGCTAATTTCAAAAAAAAATTTCTTTCCCTTCAATTGGGAATCGAATTCCCCATTTAGAAAATCATATTTTCAATGATCATTCTTGAACCATAAACTGAACCAGATCTGAACCAAAAGGAGTAGGGGGGATAATATATGATACAGAGAAATAGTATCTCCCAATGGAGGTGTTCACGCCTAAGGAAGTATCCAAAATCTGCTCCCACTGAAAATGGCGCAGTGCAGGGTGGAGCAGAATCAGTAGTGTTCTTCCAAAAGAACTTGATCATTCACAAGAATCAACTGGATGGCTTGTGAATACAACTCCCACCAATCTTTTCTCCAAAAGATTGGAATCAAGATCAAATCTTGATTTCTCCCAAGAACTGGAGATCGAACTGCTGTAGACGGCAGCTGCAGGAAGGAGGCAACAAGAGAGTATTTGCAGGGTGCAGAATTCTTTCTTCTATTAATCTCAGCTCTGAAGACAAAGATCTCTGGATTGCATTGCATATATAAAGGCTGCCGCCCCCTCTTCCTTTTATAGACTTAAAGGGACCATCTCCTAATCCCATTAGGAGTTGCTAACCCAAATCATATTTGGATTAGAAGTCCCTTTAAGTGATAAGGGATAACCCTTATCTTATCTACAGATTAGATCAGCCATCTCCTAATCTAATTAGGAGGTTTGTAGATCTAAATCTCATTTAGATCTTGGACTCCCTAAGTGGATAGAGTCTGGGCCCAATCCTATCAGCTGATCCATCTCAGAATTCGCCCCTTAAGTGATTAATCAAATTAGCCCAGTTTGAAGTGGGCTTAAGGCCCATTTAAGATTATGTATTCATTTAGCCTTCCAAACTGCGGCCCAGTTGGGCTTCCTTGTATGGCGTGGGACCCAAACATTGATCTACACATCAGCCACATGGGTTCATCCCAGCCTTTGTTACAAGGCCTGGCCGAATACATTGTTATGGATAGTGCACCCCCTGAAACCCATCAGATGGGCTCTATGGGCCCAACACTTACCCTAAGTGGTCCTTGGGCCAAGCCACCTTGTAACACGTAGGGACTGTGGGCAGATGGCAGATTAGCCCATCGGGTATTATCCTCAATGGTCTTACACTTAACCTCTCAGCCCATAATGATCATACACTGCCCGACAAGAAAGGACCTCTCCCCCGGTTGTAAGGAACAGTGTTGCACTCTTTGCTTATATGGATCCTAGGAATTAAAACTTTTCAAATCATTTTGAAACCATAACATATATACTTTTATATCTCATATAAAATATATTTTGCAAAAACAAATCTCAACAATTGAAATCGGCTATCGGCAGTCTTGGTTTCCATCAGTGAGAGTGCATCCACAATCATTACCTTTGTCTGACAAAGGGGCTGATCCTGTCACTATGATCACCCACTGAGATGAATTCTCAGACTGTCCCAACATACCCAGGTTTTGACCCCCGCTAAGGATCTCACTTATTGGTACATCAAAGACAGTCCAATCCGACACCTAATGCAATATCATAATCGAGTTAGGGGTCGGGTGTAACTTTTCAGTTTTGCCCATCAATCTCCAAGGTCTAGGGAAATACTAGAAATCTAGTTCAGTTCAAAAATTCAATTAATCCTACGTTGTATGTGCCTAGGGTCTCACCCCGATAGCTGAGACAAGCCTCCCCAACCGACTTGGTGGCATCACAATGTCAGCCTTGTCAGGATAGGTCTCCCTAGACCGACCCACTGGCTGTGAACATTCTAAACTAACACGAGTCTCATTAAGTGTCCAGTTTAAGGGTATTACACAGAAACAAACCAAGGGAACATGAATCAAATATGCACTTTTATTCATTTACAATAAACTCATAAAGTACATCATTTTGATTGAAGCTAAGGGCATACAAAACTGTTTAACAGCTCCCATTTGCACTTAGGTCCAATCAGGTACTACCCAGAGTCCCAAGCTTTCCACGTGTTTCTCAAACACTTTCTGTGATAGTGGCTTTGCCAATGGGTCTGCTATATTTTCTGCTGATGCTACCTTCTAAATCAGGACATCCCCTCAACCAACAATCTCCCTTAGTACATGGTACTTCCTCTCGATGTGCTTCGACTTCGAGTGGGCTCGTGGCTCCTTAGCCTGAGCAATAGCTCTATTGTTGTCACACAACAATGGGATGGATGATATGCTAGACGGAACTAATCCCAACTCGTGAACGAACTTCTTCATCCATAAGTCTTCTTTGGTAGCCTCACTTGCGGCAATGTACTCGGCCTCGGTCGTCGAGTCTATAGTGGACCCCTGTTTGCTTCTTTTCCAACAAACAGCACATGATCCTATCGTGAAAACAGATCCGGATGTAGACTTTCTATCATCAGGATCCGACTAAAAATCGGCATTTGCATACCCCTGGATCTGTACTAAGCTACCATTGAATACTAGACAATGCTCCTGCCTAGGTTGGCCTGAAATCTGCTTACTACACTCACTGCCTAAGCAATGTCAGGACGAGTGCACAGCATGGCATACATGATGCTTCCTACAGCAGAGGCATAGGGAATGTCTTTCAGGCCATCAATCTCCTCAAAAGTCTTGGGAGACATCTTCTTGGAGAGAATGACTTCGTGCCTGAAAGGAACATTTCCTTTCTTAGAGTTTTCTATGTTGTATCTTTTGACTATTTTGTCAATGTAGGCAGATTGGGATAATCTTATTATTCGCTTCGATCTATCTCTATAGAGTCGAAGACCAGTATATAGGAGGCTTCTCCAAGATCTTTCATGGGAGAATTGCTGTGAAAGCCATATTTTCACCGTAGTCAACATTCCAACAACATTCCCAATGAGTAGAATGTCATCTACATACAGAACCAAGAAGGTAACCTTATCTCCACTGTACTCCCTGTAAACATAGGGTTCATCCGGATTTTGCTTGAAGTGAAACGATTTGACAGCAGAGTCAAAACGGATATTCCAACTTGTAGAAGCTTGGTTAAGTCCCTAAATGGATCTATTGAGTTTACATACCATGTTTTCCTGACCCGCAGCTATGAAGCCTTGCGGCTGCTGCATATAGATATCTTCAGTAAAATCTCCATTCAGGAATAACATTTTGACATCCATCTGTCAAATCTCATAATCATGGTATGTTGCTACAACTAGCAGGATCCTAATAAATTTAAGCATGGCCACAGGCGAAAAGGTTTCCTCATAATCGATGCCCTCTTTCTGAACACTTTCTGCTCACTTGGGGCATAGAAAAGGTAACCTACAGAGCCTTTTGGGTAGCATACAAATAGGCAACGACTGGTCTTGGATTCAAACTTGTCTACACTCGTTCTTTTAATGTGTGTTGCACAACCCCAAATCTTCAAGTGTCTGACACTTGGTTTTTTTCTGGTCCAAAGTTCATATGGAGTGTTTGGAACCGATTTGGTTGGAACCTGATTCAGCATGTAAATCGCAGTCTTTAATGCGTAACCCCAAAAGGATGTGGGTAACTCTGAGTGTATGAGAAGTGACTGGACCATATCCAATAAGGTCACATTCATCTTCTCTGAAACACTGTTAAGTTGTGGTGTAGCAGGAGGAACTAATTTTGATACTACCCCATTGTCCTTTAAGTAATCCCTGAATTCGTAAGAGAGATAATCGCCACCTCGATCAAATCGAAGGGCTTTAATTTCTCTCCCCTACTATTTCTCGACCTCTTGTCTAAACTCTTTGAAAATTTCAAAGGATTTAGACTTGGGTCTCATTAGGTACACATAACCATATCGTGAGAAATCATCTGTGAAGGTGATGAAATACACGTGTTGATTTCGTGTCCTAACACTCAGGGGACCACATACATTAGTATGTATTAGGTCAAGTGTGCCTTTACATCTTTTAGGATTACCGTTAAATGGTCGTTTCGTCATCTTGCCTTGTAGGCAAGGCTCACAGGTGGGAGGATCTTCTACAGTTATAAAATCCAGAGGACCATACTTTACCAACTTTGTGATTCGGTCAACACCGATGTGGCCAAGTCGGTAATGCCACAGACACATGGGATTAACTGTATCACAGGCTCTCTTCTTGGGGATTTCAGCCGACGTAGTTTCGGTTATGTTAGTTTCTAGAGAAGGATGTAGAACATAGAGATCGTTCTTCAGTTCTCCGTATGTAATGAATCTGTTATTTCTTTTAATAGTAATCGTATTACTAAAGAAAACGGAATAACCATCTGCACACAGTTTTGAAACAGAAATCAAATTTCTCCTTAAATTTTGTACATAAAGACAATCTTTCAGTACAATTATTCATTCTCTAAAAATTAACTCCAGGGTTCTTATTGCCGCGGCTGCAACAGTTGCAGTAGTCCCCAAGTAGAGTGTAACTTCTCCTTCACTCAGCCTTCTGCTTACCTTGAACCCCTGCAGTGAGTTACACGCATGAATTGAAGCCCCAGAGTCAATACACCAGGACGCAGAAACTACCAATAAATTGGTATCTATAACACAAGATTCGAAATTACCTTTCTTGGATTCCAGATAGGTAAGACAGTTCATTTTCTAGTGGTCGGTCTTCTTGTAGAAGTGGCAGGCATCCGATGCTTTGTCTTTCTTCTGCTTCTTACCCTTAGTGGCTTTCTTTTGAGGCTTCTTTGTCTTCCTCTCTCTTGCCCGTCTTGTTAGTTTCAACAAGCATAGCTACAGGCTCATCATTTCTAATCAGTTCTTTGGCTCTTTGCAATATATTGCTGAGCTCTTGCAAGCTAACATTCAGCTTGTTCATGTTATAGTTCATGATGAACGGATTAACGGAAAGAGGCAAAGAATTAAGGATAGCATCTATCTGGGTTGCAAGGTCCAACCCGGATCCAAGAGCCTCTAGTTCGTTGATGTATCCCATCATCCGAAGACAATGGTCGTGAACTTGTTGGCCCTTGGACATTTGTGCGATCATGAACTATTTCAAGACCTTTTGTCGAGTAGATCTATTCTGCTCTTCATACATCATCCTGAGATTGTCCAATATGTCATTGGCGAGTTCGATCTGATCGAATTGCCTCTGTATTGGGTTGTCCAAGGAGGCAATGATGTAACACCATGCAAGGGAGTTTTTCTCCCATTCTTGATAGTCTCTCTTTCAGGCCTCAGAAGCCCTGTGATGAGACCAAAACGAACCCTAATTTTATCCCCTAATATTCACTCTTTTACATTTATTTAGCACTTAAATGGACTCATTACTCTTGTATTTCGATTCAGGGCAATAAAGAAGGCAATTGGAAGAAAACAGGGCAAATCGGGTGATTTTGCACAGTTTCGGCGACAGTCAGTAATCTGGGCCTAACTCTCAATTCCGAACACCGAATTGGACAATTCAATAAGCATTAGAAAGATGAAATGAATGCCCACAACTTTTATGTTTTAGGTTTTGATAGATTCGGCTTGCATCAAGTACGACAATGAGCCCGAAGTCGGAGCAAGTTCGCAGTCAGGCCCATTTCACAACTTAAGCCCAACTCGCAGAAGTACCTTGAAGCAGCCCAAGTTTTAAAGCAGCCCAACTCGAACTCAAGAGTTAAGAGTCCAAATTTCGAATGTAATCTCCAAGGAGAGAGTTTTATCAGATCTAAATTCTTGAATGTAATCCTAGAGAGATAAGAAGATTGAGATTAGAGCATTAGATAAGAGATAGGATATGATTAGTTCAAAGAAGATAAGATCAAGACTCCCTAAGGATAAGATGATCTCCTAGAAGGAGTTGGAAAACAGCCATCTCCTTTGGCTATATAAAGAGGGGGGCGAACTAGCTCTAGCAATCACTCAATCATCCAACAATCAAGCATCATGCAACTCAAGAAGATCAGTTCGGCCATGGAGAAGCAAAGCATGGAGATTGCGCAAATCATGAGCAGCTAAGTTTCTTTTTCTGGTTCAAGGGGGGAGGTTCGATTGTGTCATTGTGAGGTTCTGTAGTTACTTTATTTTCTTTCTTTTTAATTCAAGTATTCATTGGTTCTTGTGCACATTTTTATTGGATGTTAATGTTAATTAGTCTGACAAACTGAATTAATGTTGATTTTCCTACTGCTATCCATGATTTCGGTGATCCGTAATTGTCACGAATAATGGTACAAGTAGCAATTAGGTTGATATCTTTCTGGGTCAATTATTCGTGACAGTCTTTGACCAACGTTTTATCATGGTTCAACCTAAAGGAATCGATGGAACAAAATTAAATAATTGCAGCTATCTCAATTATGGTTATTTTGGTTTAAATGTTTTCACAAATCATAATGTTATCATTGTTTAACATGGAATGCTATCGTACCCAGTTGAGTGGTGATAAGTGTTGATCGAATGCTGGGTTTGGTCAACTGAATTAGGAAAACACAAGGTTTATTATGGCTATCCTAATAAATCTAAGGTTAAATGCTTGAATTGCAAGAATGCTGAATTGTACCTAGGATCGATGGTCAATCGATTCAACCCGAACCCTTGAACCAGAATTCCACCAAAGATGACACTATGTAAAGTGAAGTAGAATCAGCAAGAGATTTTTCAGCAAGAACCAAATTCTTCAACAAGAATATGATGGAGGGTTGGTGAGCACGACTTCAAATTGCCTCTTCTAGCAAAAGGCAATATCAAGAACCGTTCTTGACCACTCCCACTGGTGGAGATCGAACTGGGTAGGGCAGCAAGAGCAGGAACAAGAGTAGAAGACAGAAGCAGTCGAATTGTATTTTGTCTTCTCTCTGAATTCAGTAGACTATCTATTGTTTCATGGCTCTGTTTGTGACTTCTGCCTGACCATTTTCTTGAGGGTGTGCGACTGAAGTAAAGTTCTGTCGGATCCCCATGTCTTGGCACCAGTCTTGGAATTTGATGTCCTTGAACTACTTGCCGTTGTCAGAGATCAGTACCCAAGGTAACCCAAAGCGGCACACAATGTTCTTCCAAAGAAGTTTTGGACATTCCGGGCTGTGATCGTTACAAGGGATTCTGCCTCTACTCACTTGGTGAAGTAATCCACTACTACTACTAAGAACTTCCTCCCGCCCGTTGCTGGTGGGAATGAACCGAGTAAATCAATGCCCCATTGTGCGAAAGGCCACGGGCTGGTGAGCTATTTGAGGTCGGCAGCGGGTTGGTGGTGAATATTGAAGTGTTTTTGGCATTTGTCAAATTTTCTAACGAGCTCAATAGCATCTGTCTTCATTGTTGGCTAATAATACCTATCGAAGTGCCTTTTGGGTGAGGGCCCTGCCCCCCCAAGTATTCTCCGCACAGACCCTCATGAGTGTTGCGGAGTATGAGCTTCACTTCGGTAGGTCGCAAGTAATGCAGGTAGGGGAGTGTGTAGGATTTATGGTATAGTCGTTCATCTATCATAACATATTTGGCTGCCTGGCGCTGCACCCTTCTGGCTGCATTGCAATCTACAGGGAGGGTCCCGTGTAGCAAGTAGCTAGCGAGCGAGTCAATCCAACTCGGCTCTACTTGAACGATGGGAGTGACCTCCTCTTCCCCCCTCCCCCCGAGAATGCTAGGACGAGGCAGGTTCTCTATGTACACGGTTCTCATGGTGATGTCGCTGGTGCTGGCTAACCCGGACAGGGTGTCGGCCTCAGTGTTCTTTGATCTAGGGATTTGTTTGATGAGGTGTGATCGGAAGTTGAACAGAGCTTCTCTGACTTTGGCTAAATGGCGACCATGGTTGGCTCGTGAGCTTCGTACTCGCCAGTGATCTGGTTGACCACGAGCTGAGAGTCACTGCAAATAACGATGTGCTTGGCTTTTACTTATCTGGCTAAGGCTAGTCCATCTATCAACGCCTCATACTCCGCTTCATTGTTAGATGTCACGAACTCGAAGTGTAGCGCGTACTCCAGTTTTGTGCCACTTGGGCCATGCAGGACTATTCTGGATCCGCTGCCCTGTTGGTTCAAGGAGCCATCTACGTGAAGGATCCAAGGTTCCTCATCCCAGCTCGCGCTTGGCGAATTAGGAGAGATGCCACACTGGCTGCTACCTCACAAAGCTCGGACTCAACTGGCTTGGGAGCTTTGGGCCCACCCAAAGTGGGGACCCCGTGCTCAACCAGCCTGGGAATTTCAGAGTTGAATGTGCATTCGGCGATGAAATCTACTAAGGCTTGAGCCTTAATGGCAGTTCACGGCTTGTACTGGAGGTCATACTCGCTGAGCTCAATGGCCCACTTTGTCAGCCAACTAGAGACCTCGGGCTTAAGTAAGACTTGCCTTAGAGGTTTGTCAGTGAGGATGATAATAGTGTGAGCCTAGAAGTACGGGCGGAGTTTCCGAGCTGCAATTACCAGGGCATGTGCTAGCTTTTCTATCTCTGGATATTTGGTCTCTGCTCCCTGCAATATTTTACAAACATAATAGATGGGTCATTGGACTTGATCTACTTCCTTTATTAGTACCAAACTGACCACTTCGTCATTTGCCGAGAGGTACAGTTCTAAAACATCGCCCTCCTCGGGTCGGGTTATGATTGGCATACTAGAGAGGTATTTCTTAAGCTCGTCAGACGCAAGCTGTCACTCTTGGGTCCACTCGAACCCTTTGCTCTTAATTGCCTTAAAGAATGGCAGATAGTAGTCCGCCGATTTGGACATGAAGCGGCTCACGGCGGCTATGCGACCATTCAACCTCTGAACCTCCTTCAACTTCCGAGGTGGTCTCATATCTAAGATGACCTTAATCTTATCCGGGTTGGCCTCAATGCCGCACCGGTTAATGATGTATCCTAGGAATTTACCCAAGGTCACACCGAATACACACTTGTTTGGGTTTAATCTCATATTAAACTTACGCAAATTTTCAAAAACAGAATGCAAGTCTTGTATTAATTCATGCAAAAATTGAGTTTTGACGACTATGTCGTCTATATAGCATTCTACTTTTCTGCCAATTAATGGAGCAAACAACTTATTTACAAGCCTTTGAAAGGTTGCCCCTACGTTTTTCAACCCGAAGGGCATAACCTTGTAACAGTATAAACCAAACTCCGTGATGAAGGCAGTCTTTTCTTCGTCCTCCGGGTCCATCTTGATTTGGTTATAGCCTGAATAGGCAACTAAGAAACTCAGCAACTCGTGCCCTAAGGTCGCATCCACCAAATGGTCAATTTTGGGGAGTGGGAAGCAATCTTTCGGGCAGGCTCAGTTTAGGTCGGTATAGTTGACGCACATGCGCCACTTGTCGTTAGCCTTCTTTACCAGAACGGGGTTGGCTACCCAGCTCAGGTAATGGACTTCTCTTATGAAGTTAGCTGCGAGGAGCTTCTCGACCTCCTCGTCGACTGCTTTCCACCGCTCCGGGGCTAGGTTGCGTTTCTTTTGTCTAACGGGCCTAACAATTTGGATCGTAGAGGTTCCTAGACAGAAGCACCGATCTGAAGCGTCCAAGTTGGGTCTATGGCTAAGGTCGGAACAGCGACTGTTTCTTCCATGGGTGCAGCTCATTTTTTGCCTTGCTCTGTAGGCCACTCCAGTTTGAGGTTGTCGGCCACCTTGGTCTTTCCCTTTAGGGTGGCGACATAGCACTTGCAAGACTCGAGTTGGTCTCCCTGCACTACCCCCACACCGAAGTTTGTAGGGAACTTCATTGCCAAATGATAAGTGGAGACCACCACCTGTAGGACATGGGTGATTGGACAACCTATTATGGCATTGTATGGGGAGGGGGTCGCGACCACCAGGAAGTCATGGTTAAGTCCGACTACGCAGGGTCATGTGCCGACTTCCACAGGTACTATCACTTTCCCAAGGGGCCTGACTTCTTCTCCGCTGAAGCCCACCAAAGGAGTGTTCGCGGGCTTCAAGTCACTTCCCTGCAACCGAAGTTGGTCGAACGCGGCTTTGAAGAGAATATCTGCCAAGCTGCCCGAGTCAATGAGTATGTGCCTAATCTCAAAGTCATTGATCCTCAGCTTTATCACAAGCGCATCATCGTGAGGGTAGTGGACCCCTCGCGCATCATCCTCCGCGAAGAAAACTAGCTCTTCTGTCTTCGATCGCTTCGAAGGATTCTATTCTTCTCGGGCAGCTTCACGAACTGATGTCCGAGCTGCTACTGAAGTACAACCCGTGACGATTGAGCCTCCCACTATAATGTGGATGGTGCCCCGAATTGGCCTCTCTTCTGGAGGCTACCTCTGCGAGTGTTCAGTCGGCCTGTTGCTGGACTCGGGGGCATCCTTACCGTGCTCCCCTTGCCGACCTATTTTATTATTATTACTATTATTATTATTATTATTATTATTATTATTATTATTATTATTATTATTATTATTATTATTATTATTTTGTAAAATTCCTTAAATATCTACAACGGATGAGCTCCTCAATCTCGTTGCAGAGGTTTTTACAATTTTTGGTACTATGACTGTGATCTCTGTGAAAACTGCAGTACAGATTCTTATTTCTTTCATTGGGATTCCCCCTCAAATGGGGTGGCCACTTCACATACAGGGCGTCCTTGATTGCCATCAGGATTTCGGCTCGCTTTGCGTTCAGTGGGCTATAATCAGTTTGGTCCGCTACTAGAGCTCGGAACGACTGACCCAGCTTTGCCTCCCGAGCTGCATCTATTTTCTTTCGGCTGTCCCCTTGGCTGGAATGCTCCCCTTCCCTTTTCCTCTTCTCGAGTGCGCCCTCGCCCTTCTGGTTGATCTCTTCCTCCATGGCTATAAACCTGTCTGCGAGCTTAAGAAATTCGGTTATGGTCGCCGATTGGTTGACAACCATGTACCATTTGAACTCTTTATGTGTCACGCCTTTCTTGGCTGCTGCGAGGCGCACGGCAGGGTCCAGATACAGTATCTGCATGCACGCAACGCTGAACCGCTTGATATAGCCTCGGGTGGACTCTCCCTTTCTCTGCACTATGTTGAGGAGACTTTCTTCAGTTCGCGGGCACCGCTTGCTAGTGACGAAGTGGGACGTGAAGGCTTGTGCGAACTGTGCCCAACTTCTTATCGATCCAGGTGCCAGGTTCCAGTACCATGTACGGGCTACTCCTCTAAAAGTGGTGGAGAAGGCCACGCACATGCACGACTCACTGGCTCTCACCAGGTGCATCTGCGACTAGAAGGCATCTACATGGTCATTTGGGTCAAACGACCCGTCATACTTGTCAAGAGGGGGGAGCTTGAAGTCTTTAGGCATTGGGACTGCCAAAAGTTCGGAAGACAGGGGAGACGGAACTGAAAGGAGGGGAGCATTGACTTCTCCCGAGCTTACCTCTTCTTTGCCTTCGAGCTCAGGCAGGTTGTGGTTGGCAAATCAACGAGCTCGGTGGCGGAGTCTCTACTTCTTGGCGGGCTCGGCATTTGTGTTGCTCACCTCCGTGCTATTAGGAATGGGTTGTGCAACAAGTAGCTCAGGCCGCTGGTGATGGCTGCAAATAGAAGGATCCCACTTGGAGTCTGCAGCCAGGATCTCAAACCGGTTCTCAAGGATCGGGGCTTCAAACTTCGAATGCCGAGGTGATGTAGACCTAGCGAGCTGGGGTCCTCCCGACCTGACCGCCCGCGGCGAGATGGGGTGGCCGGTCTTTCTTGTCTATCGTGAGAGGAGGCTTGGCTCTTAGGAGGGTTTTCGGAGGCTTCTCCTTGGCGAGAGGGGCATTCGTCCTGGTGGCGAGACTTAACTCGCTATGAGGGTGGGTGCCGAGGAGGGAGCTGCGGCTGCTGATGCTGGGGTTGAGGTAGCTAGGGGAATTGCTACTGGTAGTGATACTAGGAGACGTGGTGCAACACTTGCTACTGGTAAATCTAGTGTTGCTGGAGCTACTGCACTTGGGCTTGCATGGCCCGCATGCACTGCAACAGATCATCGAGCTGGCTCTGGCTGGTCGCTAGAGGAACAACAGTTGGTTCAGCAATGGTCGTTTTGACCGAGGAAGGCAGGGTAACACCCACAGGTGCCATTGCTCGTGGCATGTTTAGGCTGGGAACTTCGTCCACCGAGAGAGGAATGGTGAACTGCCCAATGCAGACCGTGGGGACCTAGGGCTGCTCCCTGGAGTTACCCATCTCCATGCTTTGTCCAACGTTTCTAGAAGAAGCCATGAGCGTTGAGTTTTCAGAGAAGAAAGAACTGTGAAGGTTTAGAGGAAGGCTTTTAGAAGCGTTTCCAACAGACGACGCCAAATGATGGTGCGCGATCCAGTCACTCCTAGCTGGCACTTACGTAGCTCCTGGAAGGTACCTGGGATAGAGAAGAAGAAGAATCCCCAGGGGCTTGCCCGACGGGAACACTTCGATGCTTAAGTTAGTATTCTGTAAGAGAAGCAAGGAGAAGATGAGGGTTAAGAGTGCAGATAGCACAAGAGTAGAAGATGATACCTCTGTTCCTTGATACTAGCTCCTTATAACAGAAATATCTTGTATTAGGCCCACTGGCCTCTAACAGGGCAGGTATAACCACCACTGTCAGCCTGCCACAACCGTTATTGGCGGGGCTGAGGTGGCAAGCACGAGGTCGTCGCCATAGTGAACATGCCTGTCAGGTGTAAGGCACCCTCTGAAGGTGGCAGACACAATGCTATCTGACGAGGGATATGGCTAATGTTCCCATATTTGTTAGGTACGGTGGTCGGCAGGAGGTATTCCTGCGATGTGCCAAACTACCCTTCTGCGAGCTACCCTGTGTCGGGCTATCTCGTAAGCGAAAAGCTGCCTGTGGCAAGCTAAGCCGAGCTGTCTAGCCTGAGGTGTCTTTACCTCGGGGTATCTATAGGTGGATTAGTGTGTTCCTGTCTGGGAGAAGCTTCCTGAGGAGCGCCCACGCGGCCCATTCCCGAGCTATTTTGTAGCGAGCTCGGAATACTTCAGGATTACCTTTAACAGAATTGGTCCTTGGGATGACTTTTCTGCTTGGGAGCTTGGGCGAGCTAGTTCCCCTAACTCATGAGCTAAAGTTGCCTTGGAGTATCCCTTCAAAGGTAGCTCAGGGAACTCGAAGCTCGCGTTGTGGCGAGCTTCTCCTTTTGTGAGCTACGATGTAGCGAGCTGCTTTTATGGGCCCATCACTTGGTCGCACTAGGCTATAATGTTGGGCTGTTGTTCATGCTAAGTCAGTGTCCACGTGTCACCATTCCGTAGGTCGGGTGAAATCGTCCTCCATCAAATAGAAATTAGGTTTTCTATTTATTTTATTTTGTATCGAAGATGGCGGCACAAGGAAGGAGATTTCGTAGATGGGAAAATCGCTATCTACGATTTGCAGTTTATGAAACTGCAAACTGTGATCTAACCTTTGTTTTGCAGGATGGATTGTACGAACAGCCCTATCTGATTGATTCTTGATTTTCTTTTATCAGTATTTAATTTCAGATTAATTTGTTGAATTAAATCTTTAATTAAAGATCAAACCCTAGACCCATTCGAACCAGATTGGTCCAAACTAGTTCGACCGAATCTAGGGTTCGATCAAGGTTGAATGTCAGCCCTAATTCTCCCACTAATGGGCCTAATGATTGATAATTAATTGAATGTTTAATTCGGCCCAACTGTAAAGGCCCAGTTTTAAATTGTTAAAACTACCAAAAGCCCACTTCGCAAATAAAGCTATATGGACCATATTGATCAACACTAATTTCGGCCCATATACTTAGATAATATTAATGGTTAATATTATGGGCTTTAAAATGGGCTTTGCAGATATTAATTGATTGGATCAATTCTTCCCTTCATGTGATGTATGGATGTGTGATGTGCTACATTCATGGGCCATAAGTGCTTGGCCCATGCTGATTCGATAGAGGCTCTTGCGCACACCATGGATGAATGCACATCATTGCAATGGTGTCCTTGCTGGTCATTGGATGACCTCCCTCAGTGGTGGGCCCCACACATCCTGAAGAGGAAACGTGCGTACTCCTAACTGATTTAGGCCCATCGAAAATCTAGTTTTATGAAAGTCAGTGGAAGCCACTTTGGTTTGACCTAAATTAAAATTGGGCGTAATTTTTCATTCCCTCCAGCAAATATGAGTGCATGTGATAGGGAGATTCATATGATGAACTCTCTAAAGGCCTTTCATCATTAGCATGAGGATGGGTCCTTCTATAATGAGAAAACACACTATAAAATGAGCTATCCATTTGCTGTTGGGCTTGTCCGAGTGTTTCATAAGATGATAGGGGCATCATAGACCGATGTGCAAGGGGCTTCACCAGAAAATGGGAACTCGCTCACGATACCTTGGCATTCACGAATATGATGGGTGAGCACTCACTAGACAGAAAGGTTTACATGAAAATGGCTCTGAACCTTGTCTGACAGAGGCCAAAGGGAAAACTCATATGATGAGTGGATATGATCCTTCATAGAAAGGTGGTGGGGTTTTGTAGCTGAAACAGTTGGCTCCATGCACCCTATGTGGTTTCCCACATTTCTAGAGACAAGTCGCTATCTCCGTCACTGAGATGTGAGGGAAATCTCAAAGATGAACAAATGGGAATGGAACATAGATTAAAAGCCATATCTATATAATGAACATGAATCAAATTAGGTTGTGGACTAATGTTTGTTGTTTAATAGAAAATGGCTAACGGACAATTTGCCAAGTTTCTTGATGACAACAAACCTCAGGCTAGTACTGACTTTTGAAAATTTGGATAAAGTTGCCAAAAACCCCACCCCGGAGCGTCCAGTTGATCGGGCTTCTGAGGCCCGTAGAAGGGACTACCTGGAGTGGGAGGAAAAGAACTCCCTGGCCTGCTGCTATATCATAGATTCTCTGGACAATCCAATACAGAGGCAGTTCGATCAGATCGAACTGGCAAATGACATATTGGAATCGGGTTTGATTAATGTTGTTCGAGTGGATATGATCTTTCTTTGGTTAATGTTGTTAGGACAGGGATGGCAACAAAGATAGGGATGGATAAAGATGTGAGGGAGGAACCCACCCAAACCAAAGGACGCAAGGAGATAGAGTCTTCCTTGATCCGGGTTTGATTAGAATTGGGTTTAGTTGGTGGTGGTGGTGTAGGAAGAGAATAAGGTAGAGGTGGTAGTTGTGGGGCTGCAATTAAGGGGTGGGTACTCATCCGGTGAAGCTCTACAAACAATTTAGGAATTCAAAGGTTTAGGAATTTTAGAAAATTTTAAAAGAGAACTTTAGGAATTTTAAAAAATATATTAATCATATGATGTCACAATGGAGTGTGATGGAAAATTAACGTTAAGGGATGTTTTATACAATTGTCAAAATATTTAAGGGTACTTCATGACAATATCTAAACAGTAAGGATAGAGTTAATTAATTTTCCCCTTTTACTTAAGCATACAGACCCTCTATTTTATGACAAATACTTAAACATACTCTATACCTTGTCATTTTTTGGATAAATTATAAATTACTATGGTACTCATGGTTCAACTAACCAAACCACGAGCCTTTTTCTTGAACCAAATCGATTAGTTCGATTTCTTCAAAAATCAAACTGAAACTGAACTAATGCAACTGATTAATTGGTTAACTGCATTATGGTAAAAGAAAAATTATATGATCTAACCAAAATTCTAGCTTGAGTATTTCTAACCAAATATCTTGTCCTCAAACATGTAATTAGCATAATTCTAATCAAAATTAAATACTAAAGAATCTATTAAAGATGTACATCAAATAGACTAATACTTAGCCTAAGATGAGTGCATGTAAACTCAATTTATCTCTTATAAGAAAACCACTAAAGTGTTTCATTAAAAGAATAGTTTGAATACTCGGTTATTTATGTAAAAAAAACAATCAAAAGGCTCAAAGAACCATTCAACCTAAATGCTTAAGCTGTTAGGTGAGGTCCTTGAATAGGTTGATATTCTCTAACACGCCCCCTCACACGAAAGCTCATTGGGCTTGAAGTGTGAACAAGCACAGGCCACTCATACCTTGTGCTGAAACTTAATTAATTATATAATGGGGGTAATGAGGATCGAACACTAGACCACTTGGTCAAAGTGGCTTTGAAACCATATCAAAGAACCATTCAACCTAAAAGCTTAAGTTGTTAGGTGAAGTCCTTGAATAGATTGATATTCTCTAACGTAAAGAATCTCGATGGTCCAAATATTTTGTTATGGTGTTATTTATGCCAAAAAAAATCTCAAACCTAAAAATCTAAAATAGTTTCAAGACCTCAAGCAATTGATGACAAATATAAACAACAATATAGCATAGGCAATTAGGCAAGCTCCTCAAGTCTGTCATCTCATCTTGTTTCACCCTCCAATGAGTAGCAACTAGTGCTCTTGCCGCTCTCTCGTCCATTGTCCAAGTTCAGGTAGAGGTAGTTGAATATAAAAATCTAAAACAATTTCAAGAGTTCAACAGTTCGAATAGACTATTATTTATGCCAAAAAAAGAACAAAGAAAATAGTTAAGCCTACCTGAACTTGAACAGCAAATGACAAAGTGGTGGGAGCATGGGTCGCTACACGATGGAGGGCGAAACGAGATGGGACGATAGATTGTAAGAGCTTGCATGAATACCTTCATGTTCGTCATAAATTGCATGAACTTTGAAGCCCTGAACAAATATAGAGGTTGGAAGAACTGGTGGCGTTAGTGATTAGAGAGAGATGGGATAACTAGAGTGGGGAGGTTGTCGACTTGCTATTATCGATGCCCACCGACAAACTAGGGCTGATAGGGAGGATTGGAGGAGAGCAAGAGATGAGAGGGAGGAAAGCAAGAGCTTAGGGAGTTAGGATTTCATTATTTTAGGCTTTGGAACAAAAGGGAAGTAAGGAATACTAAAAATCAAAAGGGAAAAAGGAGAGTTGAGAGGTATATCTCGATTTTAAAAAGATAAAAGTTAAAATATAACAAAGGGAAATTCTCGATTAGTATCTGTACTTTGGGCCTAGTGTCACTTTGGTCCCTATGAACATCCAAATTGAAATTGGGGTCCACTTCATGGCTGAAATATAGAGTTGCCACCCATCAAAGAAAAGAATATGGGAGTGATGGGCCTCCCAAGTTCAAGAAACAAAACAAGACTCTAATGTACCCAAATTAAAGCTATTCTAAGTACCTTTTATGGGAGAGAGGGAAGGTGTTAAACACCCCTCTCCCATATTCAGCATGTAGTACCACTCCCCTAATCAAATGAAAATAAGGTTTAAGCCAACAAGAATGTTAGTGAGTTTACCTACTAAAGACAATGGTCATTGTGGTGTTGCTTCCCAAATGATTTAACCTTCTCATTCCCCGTTTGGGTGAGAGAAACCCTTAGAGGAGCAAAGGAGTTGACAACTACATGTCATGCTCCCTCTTTACCCAAGGTTCCTCTCACTCTGACTACGAAAATGGAATGGACCAAACCATAAGAGAGGTAATCCCCTACAAACAACCTCATCTAAGGCAACTCCCAACCTAAGATTAAAAGTGAATAAAGAAGCAAAAAACACAAATAATAATTCAAATTTAACATAAATTAGGAAGCTAAAAAAACACTATGCTCTAACATTTCACACTTAATTCCAATGTGCACAATCCACTTAACTATACAAAATTGAATTTGAACATTATGGAATTGAAAGATTTCAGCATTGATACCAATTCTACTTGAAGAAATACTAAAAGAACATTGAATTATTATCCAAAACAATTAACAAATATCTATGATGATTTCTAAACCTAAGTACTAAGAGATTAACAAAAGAAAATTCCAAACATCACCCAATCTACAAAATAAACCAAGTCAAAATATGAAACTACTTAGAACATTAATAGAATTTTGGAGAATAAACAAACAAACAAGCAAATAATTCCGATAAGCATAACCGTTTATCCTAGACTAGAATGAATTGAAAAGCTATTAAAATGCTGAAATTGATTCGAATCAAACTACATAAACACTAAAAGGCAAAGTATTCAAGAGAATTGATTAACAAACCATGCTAATACTTCTTATAACCAATATGGAACTAACTCAAAGAAGGCATACGCAATGCTGAAACAAAAGGTTACCTAGAAATGAGTAAAAACCAAAAGAAGATACAAAACAAAAAAGAATAAAAAAGAAAAAGAAAAAGAAAAAGAAAAATAAATAAAAAATGATGAGGTGAACAACTCACCTCTTTGTGACCCTTTGACAAATGCTACAAGATAAGTGATTGAAATTGTTGATACCTCTTTTTGAGGTTGATCGTTGCTTGAATCGAATGGGTAGAGGGCTACTTTTCCAAGGCTGCTTTGAGGCTTTTCTTTTTTTTTTGGATTGATTGATGATGGAGGATAATTTCAGCTAGACTATTGGAAGGAAGATGAGAGTTTGAGAGATGGAGGCTCGAGTTGTTCTTGGAGGATGCTTTCAGTGAGGGTTTTGGTTTGTGAAGAAGGAAATGAGAGCTTGGGGATCTTGGTTTAGGCGAGGGGAAGAGAGATGCAGTTTTTTAGGTTTATTGTACAAGGAAGAGGAAGAAGATGAGACTTGGTGGTAAGGGTTTCCTGGAGGAGGGAGAGATTCGGTGAGATATTGAGAGAGTGGGAAGGGTTTTTACATTACTTGGATGAGAATGGTGGAGGGCCGACCCACTGCCTTCTTCCTTGCATCTTCTCTCTTTTTCTTCCTTCTTCTCTTCTAGCCGAAATGATAGCAGCGCACATTTACTTTCTTTTTTTTTTTTTGAGGAAAGAAAGATTGGGAGGAAGATGGAGGTAGATTCAACGGCTAGGGTTCATGGAGGTTGGTTGTTGATGGGAGGAGGAAGAAGATGGAGGTTGGGAAGCTAGGATTCGGTGGGAAGAGTGGAGAGAATAGAGTGAGAGTTTGGTTAGGGGAAAGGGGCCATGAGGGAGTGGAGAGATGTTTCTTTTTGTTTCATGGAGGTTTCGTGGTGAGAGATTGAGGGAGTGAGGGAGAAAGGAGAGAATGATAGCATCTTAGAGAGAGGAGAAGAGGGTTCGGTGGTCTAGGGTTTTGTGGAAGAGAGGAGGAAGAAGGAGAAGAGATCCATGAGAGGGAGAAGACGATGAGAGGGAGGGTTCGGTGGTTAGAAGGGAATGGAGAGAGAGGGAGAGTTCGGTCAGAGGAAGAAGAGATCAGTGAGGGAGAAGAGAGTTCGATTTTATCTAGGTTTCTTTTCCTTTTCCTTTTGTTTATGTTTTTATTTTTATTTGTTTTCTTGTAAAACCGAATAAAGAAGGTTTGGTTCGGTGCAGTTAGGGGCGGTTTAGTTCCATTAGAACTGAATTAGGGTTAGTTTAATTAGGCTTGGACTGAAAAGGGGATGTTTAGTTAAGGTTTCTCTTAGGATATCCTTAAGGTTTGGAAAGGATGGAGGGTTTAGATGTCTTGATCCTAATCTAAGGGATGGGAGGGCTACCACATTGGTCTTTTCCCTTTTGGCCGAATTTAATACTAGGGGACAGCATGCCTTGAAAGGTTCCCCCATTGGCTCCCTTATTTATGGCTAAAATGTAGGAGATGTAAATTTAAAATTTAAACTTAAATTTTGAAATTTGAGAATCGAATTTGAGAGGTAAGTATGAAGGGGGCGATTAGGGTTTTGAGATTTAGGATTTTTTTGGGGTGTGGAAGTTAAGGTTAGGCCGATCCTATGGTAGTGAAGCAAGGAGGCTCAAATATAAGGCTAGGATTGCATCCAGGGTAGATAAGGGGTTCTAAGTGATTTTCAAAAATGTGTAGGGGCTTGAATGAAAAGAAAAAAAAAAGAAAAAGCAGAAGGGTTTTTCTTTTTAATGAGAGGGAAGTCCAAGGGGTGTAATGTGCAGGATTCAAGGACTAAGATTAAAATTCAAGATATTAGGGTTTTTCTCAACCAACGAGATCACATGACTTGGAATCTTCGTAGATGAAGGGGTAAAATGGGGAATTTTGTAATGAAAATTTCCAAAGGGTTTATAAGGTGTCTGAAAAGGGCAATGATGGGATTTGATGACCTCGAGGAGTGTGTAAGAGTAAGAAATCATGATTTGGAGTGTGTCAAGCAATGTGGGCCGTTGAATCAGGATTTTTCTTGATATGAGGGTAAAATGGTAATTTTGGGTCTAAAATGGAGGAGGGTTTATTCGGGTGTCTAGGAAGGTGATGACGTGGTTTAGGTGTATCAGAGGGTGTACCACAATGTAGATCTTGAAATGGGAGAGCAGCGGCCATTGAGAGCCATCGATTCAGAACCATTATAGATGAGGGGTAAAAATGGAAATTTCAAGGCTTGAGGTTCAACGGGTCAACGATCAAGAGGTTCTGATGGGGTTTGGAGGTGTTAGATGATGTTTGACGATGGATCTTGAATTTGGGGCGTATCGGGTGATGAGGATGGTCTATTTGGAATCTTTTTAAGGAAAGGGTAAAATGGTCATTTTAGGGTCTAAAATGTGATGGATCATCGATCAGGAGGCTTTGATGGGGCTTGGAGGTGACAAATGATGTGTGATGATGGATCTTGAATTTAGGGTACATCAGGCGAAGATGGTTCATTTTCTAAGCCAAGGGTAAAATGGTCATTTTGGGGTCTAAACTATGATGAATCATTGATCGGGAGGTTTTGATGGGATTTGGAGGTGTCAAATGATGTGTGATGATGGATCTTGAATTTGAGGCGTATTGGGCGATGAGGATGGTTCATTTGGAATATTTTTGGATGAAGAGAAAAATGGGTATTTTGTGGTATAATGTTGGGTGGATGGTTGATCGGGAAGTGGTGATGGGGTAAGGAGGTGCTAGATGATGTGTGATAATGGATATTGAATTTGGGGAGTACCGGACAATGAAGATAGTTCAGTTGTAACCTTTTTGGATGAAGGGCAAAATGAATATTTTGATGTATGATGTTGGGTGGATGGTTGATTGGGAAGTTGGTTGAGGTCTCAGGGTCTTGGATGGAGTATTTCAATGAAGATCTCGGATTAAGAGAGTGGTGGCTAATGAGGATTGTTGATTTAGAATCTTTTAAATAAAGGGCAAAACAATCATTTTACGGTATGAAATTTGGTGGATGGTCGATCAGGGATTTGTATTAGACAGTGTATGCCCTTAGCTCCAATCAGAATGATGTACATTATGACATTTAATGTAAATGAATAAAGTATATATTTGATTCATGTTATTATGATGTGTTTCTGTGTAATACCCTTAAACTGGACACATATGTGACTTATGTTAGTTTAGAATCTTTACAACTGTTGGATAGATCTGGGGAGATTTATCTTACCAAGGTTGACACTGATGTGCCGCCAAGTTGGTTGGGGTGGTTCGTCTCAGCTACCCATGTGAGACTTGAGGTACATGTAGTGTGGGTTTTCTTAAAACCCTAAACTAGACCAAAAATCCAGTATTGCCCTGGACCTTGGAGATAGATGGGCAAAATTGAAATGTTACACCTGACCCCTAGACTCAATTATGATATTGCACTAGAAGTTGGATTGGGCTATCTTTGATATGCCTTTCAGTGAGATCCTTAGAGGGTTCAGGTGTACATGCAGTGTGTGTTTTCTTGAAACTCTGAACCGAACCAAAAATCCAGTATTGCCTTGGACCTTGGAGATAGATAGGCAAAATTAGAATGTTATACCTGACCCCTAGACTCAATTATGATACTACACTAGATGTTGGATTGGGCTGTCTTTGATATGCCTTTCAGTGAGATCCTTAGAGGGGGTAAAAACCTGGGTATGTTAGGACAGTCCAAGAATTCATCTCAATGGGTGATCATAGTGACAGGATCAGCCCCTTTGTCGGACAAAGTGAATGATCGTGGATGCACTTTTTCTGATGGATCCTAAACTGCCGGCAATTGATTTCAACTTCTGAAATTTGTTTTGCAATATATATATAGTGTTTCATCATTATGGGCTGAGAGGTTAAGTGTAAGACCATTGAGGATAATACATGATGGGCTAATCTTGCATCTGCCCACAGTCCTTGGGTTTTTATGAGGTGGTTTGACCCAATGACCATTTAGTGTAAATGTTAGGCCCATTAAGAGCCCATGGTGATGGACTCAGGGGTTCATTGTCTCCTACAGTGAATTCGGCTCGGCCTTGTAACAGAGGCTGGGCTGAACCCATGTGGCTAATGCATAGATCAATGTTTGGGTCCCGCGCCATACTAGGATAGTCAACTGTGTAGCAGATTAAGAGGTTAAGTGAGCACATAGACTTAATGGGCCTAAAGTCCAAGTCGAATTGGCTTAATAAGATTAATTAAATGAGGGCGACTTTGGGATTTGAATCAGCAAATAGGATATGAGATTATCCCTATCCACTCAAATAGTCTAGATCCAAATAAAGATTTGGAGCAGGAAACTCCTAATTAGATTAGGAAGGTTGATCTTTATTTGCAGAAAAGATAAGGGATTATCCTTATCTCTTAAAGAGAGTCCAAATCCAAATAAAAGATTTGGATTAGGAAAATCCTAATGGGATTGGAAGATCCTCTCTTTATGGCTATAAATAGGAGTGCAAGGAGAACCTATAGAGACACAATGGGCCTACCAGACCACGGAGAAGACCGCCACGGGAGAAACCCCCTTCAACCTCACCTATGGCACCGAAGTACCTACGCTATGACTAGAAGCATACAGCGACCAGACGAACGAAGATGAGCTACGTACCAACCTCGATCTACTCGACGAAGTAAGGGACCTCGCGTACATGAGGACCGCAGCCTACTAGTAGAGATTAGTTCGGTACTATAATGCCAGGGTCAGGAAGCGAAATCTCCGTGTTGGCGAACTGGTCCCTCATAAAGTTATGGTACCTGAGCCCAGTGCTGGCAAGCTTGAGTCCAACTGAGAAGGACTTTACCGAGTGAAACGAGTGCTCGGGGAAGGTACATACGAGCTCGAGACCCTCGAAGGGAAACAAGTACTTAGGGCATGGAATATTGTCAACTTAAGATAATACTATCTGTAACAACTAAGTAAGTCACGAGCCACTCCCCGAGCCTAAGGGCCAAAATACCAAACTAATATGACCTCGGTGCAACAAGACCCAATCGTCTCCATGACGTGGGCAAACTTCAAGGGTAGACTACAAGTCGCCCCCCGGCCTACGGTAATCACTTCACCGTGTACCATAGAGATGCCTTGAATGATTTAAGGGATAGTTCAAAATTACAGTTATCGAGAAGTCCTACTTCAGGTATGTAGCTCTAATAGCTCGGATGTTGAGATCGCCTTAGCAAAGCTAAAGAGTGCACACCATACTTAGAAGAAAAAGAAGAACTTTCATTACCATTTCAAAAAAGAAGAAGAAGAAGAGAAAATGACAAGGCAATAACCGAGCTAAGCAGCTCGGGAAAGTGTAAAAATCAACAAGGCATAACCGCCCAACCAATGATCTTTGAAAGACCGGGTTTATGGCACACGGGAGCCACCGGAAGTCCAGGAAAAACACCGCCTCAGGGATCCGCCTCCTCATCCTCATCCTCCATGGAATTAGGCTCCTCTTCCTCCACTTGATCCGTCATCTCGGGAGACAGACCCTTCATAGTGATGCTGTCAAGGTTGAGCCCGAAGAACTTCTTTCGAACCAACCACTGCTCCTCAGGAAGCTTCTCCCATACAAGAACACACTGATCCACTTACAGATACCCCGAGGTAAAGACACCTCGGGCCAGACAGCTCGGCTTAGCTTGCCACAGGCAACTTGCCGCTTACAAGATAGTTCGGCACAGGGTAGCTCACGGAAGGGTAGTCCAGCACATCACAGGAAGACCTCCTGCCGACCACCGTACCCGACAAATCTAGGAACAACAGCCATATTCCTCGTCAGACAGCGTTGTGTCTGCCACCTTCAGAGGGTGCCTTACACCTGACAGGCACGTACACTGCAGCGACGGCCCCGCGTGTGCCACCTCAGCCCCGCCAGTAATGGGTACGGCAGGCTGAAAGTGGCAGTTATACCCACCCTGTCAGAGGCCAGTGAGCCTGATACAATGGATTTCTGTTATAAGGAGCTAGTATCAAGGAATGGAGGTATCATCTTCTACTCTTGCGCTATCTGCACTCTTAACTCTCATCTTCTCCTTGTTTCTCCTACAGAATACTAACTTAAGCATTCGAGTGTTCCCACCAGGCAAGCCCCCGGGGATTTTTCTTCTTCTCCATCCCAGGTACCTTCTAGGAGCTACCTAAGTGCCAGCTAGGAGTGATCGTATTGCGCACCATCACTATTAATTTTACATCAGATCGAATACCTATACATTCAGTCTAAAATTAAAAAAAATATATATTTTACAAACCTAAAGTAATAAAAATAATCAAGAAACAGCAAAAACGCTGGTTCCCTATGACAATCAAGATTTCGATCTCCATGTGTACGAACAACCCATAAATCAAGAAAATTATAAAGAACGGTTCTAAATAAAAATCAGATCTATAAAATTTAATTTCAGATTAATCGCCCATCAACTAGAAACAAATTTTCCAGAAAAACCTTATATTTGTGCAAATCGGGTAAAACACATTCTACCTATTTGCACAGGTTCAGATTCTCTCCATCCTACTGGGAATCGTATTCCCTATTTTAGAAAAATCATATTTTTCAAAGATCAATATTGAACCAAGAACTGAACCACATCTGAACAAAAGCAGTATGAGAGGAATATACCTAATACAGAGAAATAGTATCTCCCAATGGAGGTCTTCACGCCCAAGGAAGGAACCAAAAACTACTCCCACTGAAAATGGCGCAGTGTAGGATGGAGCAGAATCAGTAGCGTTCTTCAAAAGAACCAGATCCTTCACAAGAATCTGTTGAACGGCACGTGAGCACTATTTCCAATTAGCCCTTTCACAAAGGACTGATATCAAGATCCAATCTTGATCACTCCTACTGAGATTAAGAGAACGAACTGGCAGATATGGCGGTAGCAGGAAGGAGGCAGCAACAAGGAATTTAGCACAGTGATGCTAAATTCTCTCTTCTGTGATTTCAACTCTAAAGAGGATGTGAAAATGAATAATCTTCTTAAGGCTGCCGTCCCCTCCTCCTTTTATAAGCTTAAAGGGATCAGCTCCTAATCCCATTAGGAGTTGTTGATCGAAATCATATTTGGATCAAAATTCCCTTTAAGTGATAAGGGTAAACCCTTATCTTATCTATAGATTAGATCAGCTACCACCTGATCCTATTAGGAGGTTACCACATTCAGATCTGAGCTCTCTAAGTGGACAGGGTTAAGAGTCAATCCTATCTGCTAATCTAATCCCAGAATTCGCCCCTTATTTAACTAATCAAATCAGCCCAGTTCGAAATGGGCTTTAGGCCCAATAAGGTTATCTGCTCACTTATCCTTCCAAATTCCTGCCCAGTTGGGCTCCCTTGTATGGTGTGGGACCCAAACATTGATCTACACATCAGCCACATGGGTTCAGCCCAGCCTTTGTTACAAAGCCTGGCTGAATACACTGTTATGGACAGTGCACCCCATGAAACCCATTACATGGGCTCTATGGGCCCAACACTTACCCTAAGTGGTCCCTAGGCCAAGCCACTTTATAACACCTAGGGACTATGGGCAAATGCAAGATTAGCCCATCAGGTATTACCCTCAATGGCCTTACACTTAACCTCTCAGCCCATAATGATCAAACACAGCCCGACAAGGGAGGACCTCTCCCTCGGCTACAAGGAACAGTGTTGCACTCTCTACTCACATGGATCCCGGGAATTAAAACCTTTTGCAAATGTTTAAAATCTGTAATATATATACTTTTATATCTCATATAAAATATATTTTTGCAAAACAAATCTCAATGATTGAAATCAGCTGCCGACAGTCTTGGTTTCCATCAGAGTGAGTGCATCCCCGATCATTACCTTTGTCCGACAAAGAGGCTGATCCTGTCACTATGATCACCCACTCAAATGAATTCTCATACTGTCCCAGCATACCCAGGTTTTGACCCCCACTAAGGATCTCACTGATTGGCATATCAAAGACAGCCCAATCTGACATCTAATGCAGTATCATAATCGAGTCTAGGGGTCAAGTGTAACTTTTCAGTTTTGTCCATCAATCTCCAAGGTCCAGGGCAATACTGTAAATCTAGTCCGGTTCAAAGATTCAATTAATCCTACACTACATGTACCTCGAGTCTCACACTGGTGGCAGAGACAGGCCACCCCAACCGACTTGGCAGCACATCAATGTCAGCCTTATCAAGATAGGTCTCCCCAGACTGACCCACTGGCTGTGAACGTTCTAAACTAAGACAAGTCTCATACGTGTCCAGTTTAAGGGTATTACACAGAAACACACCACAGGAACATGAATCAAATATGTACTTTATTCATTTACAATAAAATCATAATGTACATCATTCTGATTGGAGGTAAGGGCATACAACTGTCTAACAATTAGGAGGGCACGAGCGGATGCATAGAGTTAGGGGCCTTGGGCCCTTGGTAATGGTGGGGGAGATTAGGATCCAACTGACATAAATAGCAGCTGAGGTCAAGTGGAAACCATTCAAGTTCAAGTGGGTGGTATGGTTCTTATAAACCTCCTCCTCAAAATCACTTTTATAATACTCCTATTAATTTACATCACCCCTATATGACACCTTTTAATCTACATATGCAGCAACAAATGATAAATCACACCATGTGACTGACAATAAGGTACATAATCCTAATCAAATCAATATTAGGAAATAAAATTGACTAATGTTTCACCAATAGTACCCAATTCCCTTCAATGGAATAGCTTGTCCATGAAAAGTATACATATTTGCATCTAAATCCTTGCGGATGAAGCCTCATCTTCATTATGCTTCCTCAAGAGTTTGGCTCTTGTAGGTAGGGTTGTCAATTGTACTGTATTTGGTTCAATCCGATCTAGTCCAATGTGAGTTCATTATAAATGGACTTGGTCCAATCCAATCCAATGACTATTTTGGACCATTTTGAACTAATCCAATTCAATGTTTGGACCGTCTAATCTGTTCAAATTCATTTTCATTTAGATTGGTTTCAATCCAAATCCGATTCATCGATAATATATTCTTATCTTATTTCAATGAAATAGATATTGGTTTAGTCCAACCCAATCCAATATTTGGACCGGATTGATCCAATCCAATATTATCTTGTTGGTCCATCCAATCCATCCAAATTGATTTTGGACTGGACAGGGTCCAATCCCAAACCGATCAATTGACACCCTTACTTGTAGGAAGGGCATACATCCTGGAGCAACAACTTTCCAGATGGCTCACCCAAGGTGTGGAGAAAAGACCTGGTCATAAGCCTTGGAAGTTGGATCTTTGAAGGAATTCCTTTTGTGGCTAAAATTTGCTCAAACAATGTTTTGATCATGTCGAGACCACACTTCACTCTCAAAAAATTTTTCAAATGACTACCGGCCTTTCTTACACAGTTGTGTTGAATGTCACGATCAAGCATAGTCCATAATGTGTGAATTGATTTTGATGCCTCTATTAAGATTACCAGCTTAATCCATCTTTGCAAACTTGAATGCAATTAGGAGTGGCAACGGGGTAGGTTTGGGGCTCCCTGTTTCCGATCTTGATTCTAAAATTAATCTCCATTCCTGTCCTTGATCCCTACTAGGGGTAAAAGTTATTCTCCATCCCTGATCCCCAAAATGTTTTTACTTATTTTTTACTAAAAATAAATAAAAATGTAAAATATAAATAATGTTTTAAATATGTTTTGATATATAAATAATATCATATATGTAGTATATTTATATAAATAATATTTTACGAATGTATATAGTCGAGGTCAAGCAGGACGAGGACCTCAATCCCCATCCCCAACCTCGACTCGATCGGGGGATCCCTATTAATCCCCGTTCCCATCGCCGCTCCACCAAAGCAATCCACGTCCCCAACAATCAGGTCTCTAGCACAAATGGGGAAATTTGCCATCCCTAAACAACCAAAAAGAGGGGAAACGAGAGAGGGAACTCTTGTTAACGAGTTTGGAGTTTGCATTTTCGTTAAATGACAAGTTTATTCAAAGGTTACATTTTAAAATTTTGAAGAAGAATGATGGATAAAGTACTAAAGGGTCCGACTATCATATGGAAAACCATATTGTATTGAAAACCCCAAGTAATGCCATGTTTACAACAATTACCGGATTTACTATAGTAACTGGTAACTAATTATTTTATATTATAATTAAATTTTAAAATATAAAAAAAAAAACTAGTAAGCCGATTCATCCATTACTCACACTCATCTTCTTTAGTCTCCTCTTCTAGCTAGACTTCTCAGTCCTGTTTGAACTTCTCATAGTCAATCAACAATGCATTGGATTAGTATCGAACTTAATCATCTCCCTTACTCCACAGGTATTTCTTTTCTTCTTCTTCTTCTTCTTCCCACTCCCATCTCATATTTTATACCACCAGTTGTTATTCCATCTTGCTTCTCATCTTTTCTACCTTCCAATTGGCTAATTACTGTCGACAGTTGATTTGATCTCCTTATTTCTAATAGATTTTTTTCTTGAACGAAATAAGCTCACCAAAGTATTCGATTGCTGTTGCACACCCCCATTGCCTTAGTTTTCTTGCCACTATTCATATATTTAGACTCTGTGTGTATAAGAACCCAGTTCACACAAAGACCTAATTACAACCTTAGTTTTCATTCTATCTCTAGCCTTCTCTTAAAAAAATATGCCTAATCCATTCTCTCTAAATGCCCCAACAAACTACAGAAGGGATAATGATCCAAAAGGTTTGGCATTTTTTCTACTCATTAATCTTGGTCATTTAGTGAAGATCTCCTTTGGTTGAGTGAGTACCAACAAGGTTATTTGAAATCCATATATATATATATATATATTGCACACCCCCATTGCCTTAGTTTTCTTGCCACTATTCATATATTTAGACTCTATGTGTACAAGAACCCAGTTCACACAAAGACCTAATTACAACCTTAGTTTTCATTCTATCTCTAGCCTTGTCTTAAAAACATATGCCTAATCCATTCTCTCTAAATGCCCCAACAAACTACAAAAGGGATAATGATCCAAAAGGTTTGGCATTTTTTCTACTCATTAATCTTGGTCATTTAGTGAAGATCTCCTTTGGTTGAGTGAGTACCAACAAGGTTATTTGAAATCCATATATATATATATATATATATATATATATATATATATATATATATATATATATATATATATATATATATATATTTAAAATTGGTCCATCCACGACATCATACATCTCCTTGCTTCAAACCCCCCTTCCTAATTTTCTGTTTTTTTGAATTTTTTATTTTTTAATTCCACATAATTATCCATTAAACCAATAAGAAAATCGGAAATGCTTAACTATTTCTAACAACCATAAAGAAAGTTTTCTAATGTTTAGCCAAGTGGCACCACTTTCCCCTACTTCCCCCTAAATTGTCTCTAATTCCTATTTATCTCTTAAATTATCTCTAATTTAGTAGAGAGATTCTCTCCTAAACTATCTCCAATTCCTAGTTATTATCTCCCCCACTTTTTATCTATATTTATCTAAATAAAGTTTCAATTAAAAAATTCAGAACTATTTAAATGTCAGAACAAAATTATATACTAAATTTAAAATATTTATTCAAAAGACAAAAAATTAATAGATTTAATAATATTCATATTATTAATAATTCAACATTTTTACAAAATTCATCATGAAATTATGTAGTAACAATATAAATTATAATTTTACAAATTATTAAATTTAAATCGCCTAGGGCATGAGGGGCATGAGTGGCATGATGACTTGACATCATCCGCACCTTCCTCCGGCTTATCACCGGCAGTCTGTTCAGGGTTCCAAACTCAACAGTGGCAACTAAACACGAGGGTTGCCCAATAATAAAAATTAACATTAAAATATAAAACATTATTTAAATATTTAACATATTATTTAAATATTTAAATAACATAATATTTAACCTGACAAAATTTTAAATAGTTAAAATAATGAAATTATGTAATAAATTAAATTTTATGGATTATTAAATTCAATAAATAATTAATATTAGTACAATTATAATTTTATGGATTATTAAATTCAATAAATAATTAATATTTTAAGAATTTAAATAACTATTATTTCAATAACTAAATAATATTGTAAATAACTAATTTCACTTATATCAATTAATAATTATAGAAAATAACTACCAACAAAATTATATTTATTAGTAATAATTTTACAATAATAGTGTGTATTCATTATATATTTATATATACTATAATTAATATTTTTTTATTTTCAATAATTATTTACTATTTTTTATAAATATGCTTTCAATAATTATTTATAAATCTATTTTTATTTTGTTATTTAATAGAAAATGATCAATAATTATTGGAGATTAAACAACTATTATTTAACTTTTGCAATTTAATTTATCGTATTTATTGTATTTTTGTTAAAATTTATTTTTAATAATTATATATTTTTATAATTTATAGATCAATACTTATTAGAGATTAAACTATTAGTTGAGATTACACTATTTATTGACTAATTTAGTATATATTTAGTATTTATTATATTTTTGTAATTATTGTATTTTTATTATATATCTATTATATTTTCATTATAAACTTATTTTCAATGATTGTGTACGTCTGCTATAAATTTTCAATAATTATTGGAGATTAAACTATTGTTATTTATTAGAGATTAGACTATAAATTTAGTTGAAATTAGGAGTGTTCAACGATTGGTTCAATTCAGTTGCAGGCTATTTCGTCAACCAATTAATCTGGTCAAGTCTACAGTTTGTCACTCAAAACCGATTAACCATTAGTGAAAACCCACCAACTCGGGTTGTATCAATTTGGGTCTATTTTCAGTTTAGTTTTTCTGTTCAAAAGATTTAAACTTAAAAACTATTTCACCTCAAAACAACTTTTTGTCCAAAAACTATTTATTTGGTTAGCAAACTGCTGACCTAGGCAGTTGAACCATTAACCTGGACAATAGCTTTTGGCTTGTGTTTGTTGTCAGAGCGGGTCATCCATTCAGACCGAACAGTCAAACCGTTTAACCCTAGAACGATTCCCTATCCGGTCCAAATTTTAAAAACCTTGGACAGGAAGTGGGTGCCTTGCCTTGAGCTTGGCTTGGTGTGCGACATGGCTTGGCCCAAGGCCCAGCCTATGGACCAATCCAACCCACAGCACGACACGGACCCATTCGGGCTCAGGCCGTGGACCATGCCGAACCAACCCCCCAAATTATCCTAGAGGAGGGAGGCACGGCCCGAGACACCTCGTGGGCTAGGATTCACACTTTGTGTGGGCCACATGCAAGTCGTGTTGTGCTAACTTAGCACAACCCAATTTACACCTCTACTTGAACCCGCCCAATACTAGGGATGGGGTGAGGAAATTCAAGGATTCTCCATCCTTGATTAGGAATGGGGTGCCTTGTCCCTGAACTCGCTTGACATTGAGGAGTGGTTACCTTGCCCTGAACCCGTGTGACACTAGGGACAAGGCAAGGATGGGGTAGAGTGTCTTGACTATGGGGTAGGGAAAGGGATGGGGTGCCCTGCCCTGAAGCCACCCCATTGTCATTCCTATATAATTGTTAATTATTAGTGGAATTAATAAAAATGTTAGCTTTTATAATTATTTTCATTTATTTAAAGTTAATCAAAATTTCATTTAAAAATAATAAAAAGAATAAAAATTATTAAAATTATTACAAATTATTAATAAAACTAATTTTATTAAAAAATATTTGTTCATATTTAATTAACAATAATTATTTTTTATAAATCAACATTAAATGAAAAATAAAATTATTAAATCTTTCAGATTTTCCCATGCACCGCATGGGTCCTTGCTAGTAAGGTAGAAAAGAAAAGCCAATTGTATGCCATGATTTTTTTGGCTTTTGTATGCATTTAATTTCATTCAGCAGTACAGGTACAATTCTTGAAATAAGGTAAAACATCATGGCATACATGATTTCTTAGCAGTTTAAAATCACAACATACAAAATCATTCAATTTACTATAATAAGGAGATACACAAAGCTGCACAAGATCAACGAATAGGCAGTTCAACCACCATGAAGAATTACAAAGGAAATAAGCCATCACTATGTGTAGCATCCTTATTATCATTGATTAGCAACACAATTTTCTGTAGAGTTAAGCCTCAACCCTCTAGGAACCCAACAACTTTGCATCACTATGGGCCTGCTTGGCAATGCAAGCCCGCTTATCTCTGCTTCTGATTTGGAATTATGGATCTCCAATAGCGCCACTAGAAGACCAAAAGTAACTGCCATGAAGACATGTAAAAGGCCCCTTCAAAATACCAATAGGGCATATCTCCCAAATAAAGCGTATTTCAAAGGGTAAGAAAATTTCCCCATCAGATTCAAAATTTTCGGGTTCTAGCTTGCATATTCTTGCAAAGAAGCTCAATTCAATCAAACCCTTTTTCTAAAATATTGGAAGCAAGGTTATAAAGAGCAATCAAAATAAAAATAAAAAAAGGAAATGCCTAAATTTGACTAAGGAATTTTATTTGGCTCAAGAGATTGGTCCTTTGTCAGAAATAGATAGGAAAAAGAGTGATGAGACTGAAAAAAACCCTATTTTTGTCCCTTAATTTTCATCTTTTTTCATTATTTTAACACTTAAATGCACTCATTACTCTTTTATTTCGATTCAGGGCAATAAAGAAGGCAATTGGAAAGAAACATGCCAATTCGGACGATTTTGCACGGTTTCGGCGATAGTCAGTGATCTGGGCCTAACTCACAATTCCGGACTCCAAATTGGGCAATTCAAGAAGCATTAGAAAGAAGAATGAAAGGCCCACAACTTTTATATTTTGGGTATTGACTGGTTCGATCTGCATCGAGTACGAAACCGGGCCCGAAGTCGGAGCAACGTCGCAGCCAGGCCCATTTAACAGCTGAAGCCCAACTCGCAGAAGAACCTGGAAGCAGCCCAAATAGCAGAGAAATCCAACTCGGATACAAGAGTCTAGAGTCCTAATTCGAATGTAATCTCCCAAGAGGGAGAGAGTCTTATTAGATCTAAACTTTGAATGTAATCCTATAGGGATAAGAAGGTTGGGGATTAGATAAGAGATAGGATAGGATTAGTTTAAAGAAGATAAGATCAAGACTCCCTAAAGATAAGATGATCTCCTACAATGAGTTGGAAAACAGCCCTCTCCTTTGGCTATATAAAGAGGGGGCGAACCAGCTCTAGCATCACTCATTCGAAGATCCAAGAGATCATCAAGAGGCCAAGAAGCTCAAGAAGGTAGTTCGGCTATGGAGAAGAAAAGCATGGAGATTGCGTACATCATGAGTAGCTAAGCTTCTTTTTCTGGTTCAAGGGGGAGGTTCGATTGTGTCATTGCGAGGTTCTGTAGTTACTTTATTTTCTTGCTTTCTAATTCAAGTATTTATTGATTCTTGTGCATATTTTTATTGGACATTGATGTTAATTAGTTTGACAACTGAATTAATGTTGATTTTCCTATTGCTATCCATGATTTCGGTGATCCGTAATTGTCACGAAGAATGGTACAAGTAGCAATTAGGTTGATATCTTTTTGGGTCAATTGTTCGTGGTAGCCTTTGACCAACGTTTTATCATGGTTCAACCTAAAGGAATCGATGGAACAAAATTCAATAATTGCAGCTATCTCAATTATTGTTATTTTGGTTTAACTGTTTTCACAAATCTTAATGCTATCATTGTTTAACATGGAACGCTATCGTACCCAGTTGAGTGGTAATAAGTGTTGATCGAATGCTAGGTTTGGTCAACTGAATTAGGAAAACACAAGGTTTATTATGACTATCCTAGTAAATATAAGGTTAAATGTTTGAATTGCAAGAATGATGAATTGTACCTAGGATCGATGGCCAATTGATTCAACCCGAACCCTTGAACCAGAATTCGGTAAGACTGATTTTTCTCTTGTTTGTTTAAGTGCTTTCTTATTCTTTTAATTCTAGTTATTAAATTTCCCCACTCAATTATAGTATCCATTCGGCTAAGAGGTTATTGATTTGCTCCCTGTGGGATTCGACCTAGTACCACTTTTACTGCAAATATCTTATTGTGGGACTAGTACTAATTTTGAGGGCTTCGACAAACCCGTCAAAGAGGCTTAAAGTAAAGATGATCCTAGATAAGTTAGCTTACAGGGATGAGCTAAAGTAGAGACAAAGAGCAAAAGTTAATTGGCTGAAAGTAGGGGATAAAAATTATGGTTTCCTTCATAGGATGGCAAATGCAAGAAGAAGAGTTAATCAAATTGAAAGGATAGAGTTGGATGACCAAGTGGTTGAATCTTGGACTGAGTTGAAAAGTGTAGCAACTTACTACATTTCAAATCTGTTCAAGGAAAGATGGAAAAGGAGACCCCTCCCCCTTGATCTAGACTTGAATAGGACCTCGGATGCTCAACAAAGAGAACTAGAAGCCCCGTTCTTAAAGGAAGAGGTTTGGCAAGTGATAAAAAAACTTGGAAGTTGATAAGTCTCCAGGGTCGGATGGGCTTACGAACATTTTATATAAAAGTGTTGGGAGGTGGTAAAATTTGATCTTTTGAAAGTTTTTCAAGACTTCCATTCTATGGCTACTTTTGAAAGAAGTCTGAATGCTACTTTTATCTCTTTAATTCCAAAGGTAGAGGGAGCTACAAATTTAAAGGACTTTAGACCAATAAGTTTGTTAAACAACTTCTACAAAATTTTAGCCAAGGTTCTAGCTGAAAGGATGAAGGTCTTGAGTTTAGTAATTGCTAAAAACCAGTTTGCTTTTGTGCCAAGAGACAGATGTTGGATGGTGTCTTGGTGGCAAATGAACTGATTGATTCAAGGCAAAGAGAAGAAAAACTGGGGCAAATCTGTAACTTGACTTGGAAAAATCCTATGACCACATTAACTGGAGATGCTTGGACTTTGTGTTGAAAAATAAATGAATTTTGGGCAAAGATGGAGGAACTAGATAAAGGTTTGCATTACTTCTCCTAAATTTTCAGTTTTATTAAACAATCAATCGACTAGTTTCTTTAAAAGCTCTGGAGGTCTCTGACAAGGAGATCCCCTCTCTCCTCTTCTTTTTAATTGTGTGATGGATATATTAACAGCCTTTGTGAATCGGGGGGGGGGGGTAATGAGGGCTTGTGGCAATGTTTTGAAACCGCATTGGGAGGAGATGAAGTTCAATGACTTTTTGTTGATGATACTCTCTGCTTCATTGATGCTAATGTGGTGCAGTTGGGAGTGCTCTTTGGGGTTCTCTACTGGTTTGAGGTAGTATCAAACCTGAAAGTTAACTAGGAAAAAAGCAAGATAATCCTAGTGGGAAAAGTAGAAAATATTCAAAAGTTAGCTGAGGTCCTAGCCTGCCAAGTTGGCTATTTGCCAATTATTTATCTAGGGCTCCCGTTGGGAGCTAAATGCACACCATCCCTAGTGTGGGAGCATGTACTAGAAAGGTTAGAAAAGAAGTTGGCTTCATGGAAATCAAAATATCTTTCATTAGGTGGTAGGATTACTCTTCTAAAGAAGTCATTATCAAATCTGCCCTCCTTCTTCTTGTCTCTTTTCCCAATGCCAAGGAAAGTGGCCTAAAAAGTAGAAAAGTTGTAGAGAGACTTCCTTTGCAAGAGTGGGAAGAGGAGAAAAAGATTCATTTAGTTATTTGGGATCAGGTTTGTGCCCCTAAAAGAAAAAATATTCATGGGATAAGGAGAATGAAGGTCTTTAATAAGGCTCTTTTGGGTAAATGGATATGGAGATTTGGCATAGAAAGAGATAGTTGGTAGAGAAGTTTGGTCGCAGCCAAATATAACACAAACTATAGGGACTGGGTGACAACAATTTCCAGGGGTGAAATTTCGGTTTATTCGGTTAAAAACTAAACTGAATAAACTGAAATTTTTAAAACCGAAATAATAAAATGAAAACCGAAACTGATTTACAATAAAACCAAAATAACCAAATTAAGATTTTTGGTTCAGCTTTTGGTTATTTTGGTTAAAAACTGAATATAGTTATTATATATATAATATTATATATTATAACCTATAATATATATTATAAAATTTAATTTCATTATAATACATTATATATAATATATTAATATATAAATATATAGCATATTATATTATATATTATATATAATATATCTTCTTTCGATATATTAAGAGCCAGAAGAAAACATGCATAGGAGAAAGCAATAAGCATACCAAATATCTTCTTTCGATATGTTTATTGTTTATCTATTACAACTAACTATTAGAAGAGCTTTAGTTGTATGTACCTCTCATGGATCTTTCAACAAACATGCTGCCATAACTTGATTACATCGTTTAAATCCCTAATTAAGACCGAATTTGAGTTTGCAACGGTTTCCCATTCTCCATTTGCATTTTCAGGAGAGAGAACCTTTTCTGTACTCTCTAAGATTTTTAGAGTCCTTTTGATTTGTGGGAAGAGTAATATGGAATTGAAATAGGAACATCTGCCATGAAAGTGAACGATTAAGGTAGATGCTTCTGAAATAGGAGAATGGTGCAACCACTCCGGGCATGGAGGTTGGAATTTGGAAAGAAAGAGAGAAGGGGATAGTGGCGTTTAACGGTGAAGATGCTAACGTCTTTCTTATTTTCAGATGAATTTATTTTTTTAAACATGATTTAAATGGTTATTTTTTGCAACTGGTTACATGGGATAAACCATATTCATCGATACAGACAAGCCAGATGTTGATTAGTCCATATCATCCGATACGATATGGAAAAGATACTTTTTCTATATCATATATTCCGTCTTTTTGTTAAGGAAAATTGTCTAAAACTCACAATGAGTTTTTAACATTTCTCTTAAATTCACCACAACTTTTCAAAATGTTTAAAACTTACCATGTCAAACTTGACATTAAAAAACTAACGGGTGTTAATATATTACCATTTTAACCTTCATAAAAAATATAAAATATATACAAAATAAATTAATGGGTGTTAATATATTACCATTTTAATATTTAGACATGAAAAAAAGAAAAAAATTCAAGAAAAATATTTTCAAATATAAAATACATAAAACATAGGAATTACAAAAAATATAAAAATTTATAGAAATTGCAAACAAAATAAAAAAATATTTTCAAATGATAGAAACTATAAAAATTGAAAAACAAAATCAGAAAATAAAAATTATAGAAAAACATAGAAATTGTAAATAAATAATGAAAATACAGGAAAATTAATAGATTGTAGAAAATAGAAAAATGTAAAAAAACATAAATTATAAAACATTGGAAATTATAACAAAACACTAAAAGTAAAAAAAAAGAAAATTAAAAACAGAAAAAGACAAATTTTTCTCTAATTCATTATTCAAGGGTAATTTGATCATGAAAATTGTTATTTATGCTGATATAAACACTTATGATAATAAATATTTAAATATGCAAGGAAGATGAGTTTTGAAAAATAAAAACTTGTGGTGAATGTGAATTAAGGTACCTTTAATTTGCTTTTTGTTAATGGATGCTAAGGGTAAACAGCATTAGTCAAATTACAGATAATTCAAGTCAATTTCTAAATAACAGGGGTAACTAAGTCAATTTGTCCTACTGGCTCGAAGCTCGACAACGAAAAGGTTTGTAACTTTTGTACTTTTTTTAGGGTTTTAGATTAGGTGTCTCTTCAAAGTTCAAACCGCTGAGCGTAGGGTTTATCGCCATCCTACTCATTTCCAGGTTTTAGGTTTTTGCGGTTTTGTTTTCTCATTCAAAGGAAACTTAAAATCGTCATGTGGGCGCTTCGTAGAGCTGTTCATCCTCTCAGGTAATATGATATTTCGCTCCATTTAATGCTGTTGATTCGTATTCTTTTTTAGATGAAATTGCTTAAGCATGCGTGAAATCATCTAATGTGTTTCAATTTATCAGATGGGTTTCCTCAAATTTAACCGCACTTAGGTTTTCTATTTCTGGGTTTTGTCCAGAATAACGTCCAGTCCTCTCCCCGCCATCTCTGTTTGTGTGTTATAATCTCTATTAGTCAAGTTTCTTTATGAATATTAAGTTAATTATTAGTTTTTTTTTTCTTTCCTTTTTTTTTTTAGATTGCAAATGATTTTATTTCTACTGCAGCTATACGACTTTGGCCAGATTCTTCTTGTTTTCTTTTACTCTGCAAATATTTTAACCTGGATTGCATCCTTAGGGGTCAAGGATATCGCCGAGTTGTCTCTTCAGCTTGTGCTAAATTCGATATTGCAAGTAATCATGAAGAACACATTGTGGGAATTTGCGATTCTAGCCAGTTTACGTCTGGTAAAAGCATTCCTCTGGAGGGATTTCACCAAACGCGGCATCTTAATGCAAGGTTCTCTCTGGGGAGTAGTACCCGTAGCCTTTCTTCGCAGGCTGGTGCAAAAAGCAGCGGGGAGGAAGATGAGTTGGAAGATGGATTTTCCGAGCTTGAAGGTCCATCTAACACAGAAGAAATTGGAGAGGATGCTGTAGGAGAGGAAAATGATGAGGAATTGGTTTCCGAGCCAGAGCTCTCAGATGATGATGCAGTAGAGAGCATGGGTGATGCCTCCCATAACGAACTTGATGTGGAAGCTGATATTTGTACAAGTGACACAGGTGAGACAGAGTTACGGAGGAAGAGGGGTCATTCAGACTTGTTCAAAGTTATAATGGCTGCTTCACGGGATTCTGTTCGTGATGCTCTCAATAAATGGGCTGGAAAAAGTAACATGGTGAGCCGGCCTGAGATATTGTCTGCCATGCTTATTCTCCGGAAGCGCCAGATGTATGAAAGGGCTTTGCAGGTTTTCACTTTTTACTGATCAAATGGTTTATTTTTTTAAGTTATCAATTATTGCTTTAATTGTTTTGTCAGTTCAATGTTAATGGAACTTGGATTGTTATGTGCATGGGAACTGGGTTCAGGCACAAACGTTTGATTCTGGGAAACACTATTCTCTCTTCTGTAGACAAGTACACTAAAGAAGTAGTGTATGTCTAAGATTTGAAATATTCTACCCTTAACCAAGTAAGAGATGAGAAAGCATGAAAAGTGGGAGATATTGGTTGTAGTGCATAGCTTGTTCAAAAGCATACCATACAGTTCTTTTTTTTTATCCTATGATTTTTGTAATGCAAGCTCCTTGTTCTGGTTTTAGTGGTTGTATATATTCTATATTTGTATAATACACTACTTTACATTTTCTCAAAAAGGAGAGAGGGGGAGAGGGAGAGATGTTCTTTTTGCTTTCATAAAGGAAGATATCACATGTTATCTTATAATTTCTATTTCAAACAATTTCCAAACTTTGCAGTTATATTAACTCTTTGGTTCTAATGACCACTATGACATTCTTTTTTGTTTTAATTTAAATAATTGTGAAATAAAATAGTCATATCGATGTTAGATCAACTTAAATTCTGTTTTTCTTTCTGCATACTTGGTGCTTAGAAACAATTTTATGGTTTTATATTCAATATCCTTCCCTTGTAAAAAACATTTGAGTGATACATCAGATAAAGCACATTTTACATTGAGTCATGTTCAAAAAAGAATAAATTGACATATGGAGTGCTATATTCAGAACAGAATGAGAAGATAAGAAATAAAGAGTAAGGAGGGGTAGGAAATTTTAGTGTACTAAAAGATATCCATAATGAAATCCTGAACTCCATTCTACTTCTGGGTTTTTGAAGTTGAAACTTTTGATGGTTATTGGCTCTATAGTAAGGTCATATGGCAAGAAATGCTTCAGACTCATTATTAGACCTGTTCATGTGCCATGTAGTATGGTGGGCTTGCTTTGGTCCAGTCCATTCTTTATTGGGTTGAACATATTTTGAGGCCCATGGGCTTGGGCTCAGGCTTTAAGTATCAGGCCTGATTATTTTTTGGGCCGGTCTTGGGCATTTGTAAATAACGTTGGCCCGATAATATTATATATAATAAAAATATATACTAGTAAATAGTAATGCATGATAATATTATATATTAGTTATATATATTTGTAATATTTAATGAATTTTGCTTGGGTCCCAAATATACTTTTACTTCCTATTTAGACCGGGCTTTGGGCTTTATATGAGGGTTGGGCTTGGTGTCTGGCCTGAACATTTTCTATCAATTAGTGTTAAATGGTAAAGCCCTGCTCGAGCCCAACCCTTGAACGGGTCCACTGCTCAGCTGTGGAGCCATTTCTTTAGTTATGTGAATTTAAGTTGGGCTATGCCGAGGTCCGTTAAGGAGCTGTTGGGTTGCTGGAAGCTTATGGGTTTGAGCAAGAAAAAGAAGACTGTTTGGAAGACGATTCCAATTGCTGTGTTGTGGTCCATCTGGTCTGAGAGGAATAGAAGGATTTTCTGTAACAAGGCTTTAAGTCTGGAAGAGCTAATTCAAAAAACAGTGGGCAAACTGATGTCTTGGGTGTCTGTGTCTGAGGATTTCAGAAATTGTAATGTGTCTGCTGTTTTTCTTTCTAGTTCCTGGTGGATTGTGTAATTGCTGGTTTGATCAGTTAGCCTTTTCTGGGACTGATCTTAGCCTCCTGTGTGTAATTTCTTCTCAATAAATATTACTTTACCGTTTCCAAAAAAAAGGATTCAAATATATAGTCATACTAAATGAATTGAATTCGAATTGAAAATTGATGATTTGATTATAAATTGAATCAAATTTGGATATACCTGTGTGTAATTGCTGATTTGATCAGTCAGCCTTTTTTGGGACTGATCCCAACCTCCTGTGTGTAATTTCTTCTCAATAAATATTACTTTACTTTTGGGGCAGATGGAAGGTCAAACTTGTAAAAAGCAAGAAAGGGCTGTGACAAATGGCAGATTTTTTGCGTAGGTGGTGTCAGGGGAAATAGACAAAAATATACCAGTGTCTAAAGGGAGAGGGCTGAACAAGCAACCTTAGACAGGGAGGGTTGCTGGTTCGACCATTAAAACAAGGGGCGTGATTGGTCACGTGGGAGGAAAAGACTTAGAAAATGGGTCCAGTCGAGTGGATCCCTTTTCTGGTGGGCTGGAGAAGGCAACTCAAGTAAAGGCTTTAAAGCTGGGTTCTTATATTACAAGTTTTGAGCCCAAGGCCCATTACAAGACAGATGGGCCAAGGGACCCTTTAAGTGAGCACATGACTGGGAGGAGGGATGAGCTGATAGACGAGATTAAGCGTCTATCTTCTTCTACCCTGAGTCCCTCCTTTTGATCGAACAGTTCAGGCGCAAAATCTCAAGACTCTCAGTCTCGAGGCTCTCTGCAGTGGGTCCCATCCAACCTGGCGAACCTTCTCTCACCAGATAGGCGCAACCCGAAATACTTGAAGCCTAGTGATTTGAACAGAACAGGGTTTGAAGATTGGTTGAGTGAATAAAACAACAATGACGATTCTGATAGAGACAAAACTATAAGTTTGGGAAGTCTGTATCCGAAAAGCAACAATGATTTACTTGAAACAGAAAGTTTGCATATAGAGCTGTTGTTTTTCGAGGAAGAGATTGAAGAGACAGGTGGCGGGAAGACTAGAAATGGTGAAGAAAATGGTCCTAAAGCTGTGAAAACTCCTATTCCCTTCGTCGAGGGAGCTGACCCTGAGTCTAATGAATTACAGGATGTTGGTGGAGAGGGACAAGAATTGGCTATGAGGATGGATGTGGGTATTCTAGTGTCGGAAACACAGAGAAAGGTTTTCCAAGTGGGTAGGTCGTCAGGAAGTGATTCTTTCACTATATCTACTTCACAACTTTGTCGAAAAAGGGGAAAGGCCTTAAAACCATTTGTCGCTTGTCAGCAACTCAATTCCAGTGATTCTAGTCCTACCCTCGTCCTACCCTCGTCCTACCAGGTATGGGTGTCAATTCTTGTTTAGGCACTGACTTGTTTGCTATGCCTGTAACAGATATTCCGGCTTCCCATCCAGGAAGTTCTGTGTTATGGGCCCGGGAATAGGATCTCGTCACGGGTCGATCCACGAGGAAAACCTCCTGTTTTCCCTTGTTCCTCCCCTTCCTAACTGAACCTATCTTGGCATCCTAGAGGGTGATTTGTCCAAGAGATCACCGAACTCTCCTTTTACTCTCTTTTTGATTGGAAATTTGATATCTCATTCAATAATGGTGTCTCCTTAAATAGGAGATTACAAGAGTCCTAGTCCTAGGGAGTCTCCTTGCTGAATAGGGAGACTTCCAACTCTATCTTGATAAGATAAGATAAGTTAATCCTAATCTGATAAGATAAGATAAGTTAATCCTAATCTGATAAGATAAGATAATCTAATCAACAGTATCTTATCTTGCTAAGGATAAGATAAGCTAATCCTAATCTGATAAGCTACTAACAAGATAAGATAAGAGCAATAGAATAAGATAAGGACAAGCAAGATGATCTAATCTAATCTAGATAAGGCTGCTGTTGCCGAACTGGGTAGGATGAGAATCATTGAATCACTACTGCTACTGGCGGTGGGTCAGGTGCCTGTTGCTGCCGGTGGCGACGGTACGTCTTCCCGGGGAATGCGTTCATAACATTACTCCCCTCTTAGACTACGAGCTTGTCCTCAAGCTCGAACTCTGGATATGTGGCGTGGAACTTTGCCAATGGGAGCCATGTGGCTTCGGTCGATGGTAAATTACACCATTCTACCATGACTCCAACAGCATCACCAACAAAAAGCTTAGCTGACTGATGGGGAAGCTCAGTACCAATAGCATCAGGAAACAAGTTGCATAAGATGTTGTTTTGAGGTCCTTCTTGAGAGCCATCAATCCCAACACATACAACATTCAACTTCAACAAGTATTCAAACCTCAGATTAACCAGTTTTGCAGGCTTGGGATTTGAAACCTCATCATCATGTATATGAATGATGATTTTAAGAGGATGAGATCGATAGATTCCTGATTGGTCAAGGTTCTCTTTTCTAGTAACCTTCTTTGGCCGCTTTCTCCTTCTTTGACCCTCCTCTTCCTCATCAGGCGCATCATCCTCCAACTTGTTCATTTCTGTATTTGTAGAAACACCATTGTCCTTAATTGCTTGTTGGTGGGCAAATGCTTGGGCATCCTTCATGCTTCCTATAATTTCCAATTCAATACTCTCCCCAAATGCCTCCTTCTGAGCTAGCAATTGTGAGTAAATCACAGAGTGGAGGTGGCAGTAATTCTGCTAAATTATGCTACTTTAATTTCTTTGTATGCAGAACCCCTAGTTGGTGTTGGACAGGCAAGGATGCTTTCTTCAGAGATTTCGGGAGACTTGAAAGGAACTTCTTTCGGTGTGCAATGGTCTCCATAAGGCTTTTCTTGTGTTGCTCCAGTTTCTCATGAAGTTTGCAGAGTTCTTTTTGCCGGAAAAGCTCAAAATTAAGCTACCTTAGCATCAGGTCATGTGCACTGTCTTTTGATAGTACAGATCCTTTAATATCTTGAGGGGCTGAACTGAAAAACTCCTCCTTAGGCACAAGTTCAATATCCGGATACTTTGACTTGAAATCTTTGCGCACCTTTATGGCTTTCACAAAATGAATTTTCTCATACATCAAATTGTGGAGCTGTAATGTAGTGAAATCTACTGGTGCCTTAGCATGTTCTGTTTCTGCTTTAACATGATCCTCTTCTAGCAATATAGAACGATTTACCTTATCCCGGTCATATGTCCGTCGATTTCGAAAAAACTGCTCGCAACGATACAGCCAGCCTAAGGGGTCTCCGTTGCCGTTGTACGACGGGGATTCCAGCCTGCTGTACTTGGGGATGACTGCGGCTATCGGGGTGACGACCTACTGTTCGCCGGATGACTCCGTCAAGTCTGGTTGGCGGCTGTTTGTGGTTACAACCCCTTCTGGATTCATCTCCTTGTTAGAGAAATACAATTCCAGCAAGCGTCACAGCTCTCAGACATCGTCTTTGACCTCACGAACCTCCACGTTGGTTTCCACGAGCCAATGCTCTAGTTCATGGACCCTGGATGATAGCTGCTCCAGATCTCCCATGACGGTTGGCTTTGATACCAAGTTGTTATGGGCTCGGGAATAGGATCTCGTAACGGGTCGGTCCACGGGGAAAGCCTCCTGTTTTCCCTTGTTCTTCCCCTTTCTAACTGAACCTATCTTGGTGTCCTAGAGGGTGATTTGTCCAAGAGATCATCGAACTCTCATTTTTCTCTCTTTCTTGACTGGAAACTTGATATCTCATTCAATAATGGTGTCTCCTTAAATAGGAGATTACAAGAGTCCTAGTCCTAGGGAGTCTCCTTGCTGAATAGGGAGACTTCCAACTCTATCTTGATAAGATAAGATAAGTTAAACCTAATCTGATAAGGTAAGATAATCTAATCAACAGTATCTTATCTTGCTAAGGATAAGATAAGCTAATCCTAATCTGATAAGCTACTAACAAGATAAGATAAGAGCAATAGAATAAGATAAGAACAATATAAGGACAAGCAAGATGATCTAATATAATCTAGATAAGGCTGTTGTTGCCGAACTGGGTAGGATGAGAGTCATTGAATCACTGTTGTTGCTGGCGGTGGGTCAGGTGACTGTTGTTGCCGGTGGCAACGGTACGTCTTCTCGGGGAATGCGTCCATAACATTCTGATGCAAGAGAGAGGGTGGTAGTGGAAGGAGGAGAGAGGGTGATGGAAGGAAGTAGTAAGGGGGAAGCAGGCAGAATTTGGGAGTTGATCTGTACAATGGAGGAACTATAAAAAAAAGAAAGGATTCTTAGAGAGATGCTGTAGCCAAAATAAGTGTGATCAGGGTAAAGTTCTTCCTCAGACATTGGCTGGAAAGGATGGAGAAAAGAAAAAGGATGATTGTTGTATTAGGAGGGGGGGGGGAAGGAACAAAGAAGAAAAAAAGATCTGAAGTGGAAAGGCTAATCTCAGACATCGAGGGGGATTTAGAATTTAGTGGTAGAGGGGATAGGAGGAAGGGCCTAAATTGAGGAGATTATGGCCTTTTCATGGGATTTTTTGCTATTTTGTCTCGATGAAAATTATTAGCTGGAATGTAAGAGGGTTGGGGAGTGCAAGAAAGAGAAGGGTGATCAAAGACCTACTCCAAAGGGAAAAACCCGATATTGTGCTGTTACAAGAATCCAAAATGATGGAATTAGATGGGAGATGGGTGAGGAGTTTTTGGAGGTCTAGAGGTTTAGGTTGGAGCTCATCTCCTTCTTGGGGAGCCTTGGGGGGGGGATTGTAACACTGTGGAGGGAGGATGTGGTGGAAGTAGTGGAACAATTGATAGGCAGATTCTTAGTTTCTGATGGAGGGTGATTTGGCCCCCAGATTGTGCTGCATCAGTTTCCATTAAGTGTAAGGATGTAGAGAATGGGTGTGTATGGGTCTTAACCAATGTTTATGGCCCTAATTCCTATAGAGAGAGGAATGTGATGTGGGAGGAACTATATGCAATCAAGGGGCTATGGGATGGCCCTTGGTGCCTGGGCGGGGATTTTAATGTCATTAGGTTGTCTGATGAAACCAATAATCCCGATAGGTAATTATAACAAGCATGAGGAAATTTAATGGCTTTATTGAAGAATGTGAACTGAAGGAAATACCTCTGCTGCAAGCCAGTTACACTTGGTCCAACCTTCAGGAAATCCCTTTGTGTTCGAAGTTGGATAGGTTCTTATTTAACCTTGTCTGGGAGAATAGTTTGGAAAACTTGGCTGCTAGAGCGTTACCCAGGGTCACCTCCGATCATTGTCCTATCTAGATAGGTACTGAGTTTTTTTCTTACAGGACCCGAACCTTTTAGATTCGAAAATATGTGGCTTACCCATCCAGATTTTGTGAAAAAAGTGAAGGAATGGTGGGGTGAGGAGAGGGGGGTAAGATGGAAGGGGATCGAGTTTCATAAGAAATTAAAAGGGTTGAGAGCCAAAATAAAAGAGTGGAATAAAGATCATTTTGGTAGAATTGAGGAGCAAAAATTGTTCCTAATCTCTCGAATAGAAAACTTAGATGTAAAGGAATCTCAAAATGGGTTGACCGAGGAGGACAGAGTGTTAATGAGACAATTGAAAAAGGATTTGGAAGAGGTGTTACTGAGGGAAGAAATCAGTTGGAGACAAAAATCTAGACACAAGTGGATTAAGGAAGGCGATGGAAACACTAGATTTTTCCATGATTTGGCAAATGGGAGACGAAGAAAGAATCTTGTGACCAAGCTAGAGACAGGAGAGGTGGTGATTACCAACCAGGATGACATAGCTAGAAAATTTGTGGACCACTTCAAATCGATTTATAGAAGACCTTTGAGTGAGAGAGTAGTTGTGGAAGGGGTGGAATGGCCAAGAATTGATGACGGAGTGGCAAGGTGGCTGGAAAGGGATTTCGAGGAAGAAGAGATTAAGAAAGCTGTCTTTGTAATGGATAGATCCAAGGCTCCAAGTCCAAATGGCTTTACAATGGTTTTTTTATCAAGACTGTTGGGAGGTGTTGAAAGAGGATTTAGTTGAAGTATTTAAGGAATTTGCAGACAATCACATTATAAGCCCTGGAATTAATTCCACCTTTTTGGCCTTGATACCTAAGAAGAATGATGCCAACCACCCAAAAGATTATAGGCCTATTAGTCTGGTGACAAACATCTATAAAATTCTGGTTAAAGTGCTCTCGTTGAGGATCAAAACAGTCCTCCCTTCTATCATTATTGAAACCCAGCGGGCTTTTATTCAAGGACGACAAATAACATATCAGATCTTAATTGTGAATGAGTGTGGAGGAAATGAAAAGGTCTGGTAAGAGAGGTTTCATTTGTAAATTGGATCTTGAAAAGGCCTATGATTTGGTGGATTGGAAGTTTCTATTAGAGGTTATGCGAAACTGTGGATTTGGGGACAAGTGGTGTAGTTGGATTTTTGGGTGTATCTGTACTTGCCACTATTCTATTCTGTTAAATGGTATGGTGAGGGACTTTTTTCCAGCTTGCAGGGTTGTTAGGCAAGGGGATCCACTCTCGTCCTTCCTTTTTACCTTAATAGCTGATGTGATTAGTAGGATCATTACTAAGGCTGACAGTGAAGATGCCATTAGGGGTTGGAGAATAGGGAGACATTAAGTCCCTGTCACCCATCTTCAGTTTGTAGATGACCCAATGATCTTTTGTGAAGGAGGTTTTAGCGAAAAGGTAGCAAACCTAAAGGAGCTAATCAAAGGATTTGAAAGTATTTCTAATTTGATAATAAATTTGGAAAAGAGCTGCATAGCGGGTATAAATTTGGAGGTAGGGGAGATCGAGGCTATTGCGGAGTGTCTTGAGTGTTCCACCTCTGCTTGACCTATGTCATATTTAGGGCTTCCTTTAGGGGCAAATCCTAGGGAGAGTAGATTTTGGACCCCAATGATGGAAAAGTTTGAGAAGAGATTAGCCTCATGGAAGATGAATTATGTCTCTTTAGGAGGGAGAATTACCCTAATAAGAGCTACCTTGACTAACTTACCTATCTATTTGTTGTCTGTTTTTAGGATACCAGTTGGGGAAGCTAGGAAATTGGAGAAGTTGATGAGAGATTTCTTATGGGAGTAGGGACAAGAAAAACAGGATCACTTGGTTAATTGGGAAATTGTGTGCAGAGAAGTAAAGAAGAGGGGGGCTTGGGACTTGGAAGGGTAACTAGAAAAAATCAAGCTCTGTTAGGGAAATGGTTGTGGCGATGGCCATTGGAAAGAGAGAGATTGTGGCATGAGGTGGTGGGAAGCATTCATGAGAGGTCAGGGAATGAATGGGATGCTGGTGTATCAAGGCAAGCTAACGTAGCAGCACCTTGGAAGGCCATTCACAACACCCTTCCTCAATTCCTCAATTTTATCAGGTATGAAGTTTGTTCTGGCAACACTGTTCATTTTTGGGAGGATATTTGGGTAGGAGACATACCTTTAAAGGATCAGTTCCCTTCGCTATTTTTTGTTTCTTTGTACAAAAGAGAGGTGGTTTCAAAATTTGTCTCACCTTTGGGAACACCTTTAGATCTTACTTGGGATTTTGGGTTTCGTAGAGGACTTAGGGATGATGAAATTGAATCTCTTTCTGTCTTGCTTGGTTGTCTTAATCAGGTTTGTTTGGATCCCTCCAAGCCAGATAAGAGGGTATGGACTCCTAGACCCAATGGAACCTTCACTTGTGCTTCTTTCTTCAAGTCCATCTCCCAACTTTCTACTCACCAACCCTTTCCGTCAAAAGAAATTTGGTGCAGGCCAGTTCCCCAAAAATTTATGGCGTTTTGTTGGAAAGTACCATGGGAAAGTAAACACTCTAGATAACTTACAAAAGAGAAGACCTTTCCTCTGTATTTCTCCTAATTGGTGTATCCTCTGTAGAGCTCACGGTGAGGATTGTTACCACCTATTAATATCTTGTTCATTTTCTGCAAACCTTTGGGCTTGGCTACTTTCGTTGTTTGGGAGTAGTTGGAGTCTACCAGCAGAAGTTCACATGCTCTTCAACCATTCTACCTTTTATTGGCCTACAAAAATAGGGAGAATTATGTGGAGATGTGCTCATGCTGCCTTGATTTGGATTCTTTGGGAAAAAAAGAATATTAGAATTTTTCAAGAAAAGGAAAGGAGCAGTTAGGAATTGAAAGATTGTGTGTTAAATAGGGCAATACCTTGGCTGAAGACCTTGGAAATCTTTCATCAATTCTCCTTTAATGACCTTTGGAGAAATTGGTCAGCAGTAGCGAGGTGTTCATCTCTAAAGGACAAATTAATTACAAGCTGGTCTCCTCCATCCGAAGGCTCATTGAAATTGAACTTTGATGGAAGTAGCATGGGTAATCTAGGATTCTCTGGAATGGGGGGTGCTTTGAGAAATGAGAAGGGAGAGATTTTGTTGCTCTACTCAGGTCCCTTGGGAATTGGGGACTCCATCAAGGCAGAACTTTTAGCTGCTGTACAAGGGGTGCAATTTGCAAACCAGCTGGGGGTACAACACCTAACAATCGAGGGGGATTCCAAAGTGGTGGTGGTGGAAAATCTTGAAAAGGCTATGTGGCGTTACAAGAATGAAATAAAGAAATTTAGTTGGCTGACAAGGAATATGTTGGTCATTGTACAATGGGTGGGAGATCAGCAAATACTTTGTCAGATGTGTTAGCTAAGCAAGGGGTAAATAGGGAAGAATTGTTTTGGGCTCAGTTGTGATTCTTGCTTTTCTTTCCTAGTTTACTTGTAAGATTCAAGGAGGGGCTGCAGCTCGCGCCTCTCCTTGGGATGTTGTATGAACTCACTCTAAATCTGCTTCTGAATTAATAAATTTATTATCAATTATAAAAAAAAATATTACTTTACCTTTTCCAAAAAAAGGATTCAAATATATAGTCATAGTAAATGAATTGAATTCGAATTGAAAATTGAGGATTTGATTATAAATTGAATCAAATTTGGATATACCTTGATTTGATTGTATATATATAATAATATAATGTATTTATGTGATAAATTTTATAGTACATATTTATAAATTTGTAGGTGTGGGTGGGCAAGTATATCCTTCATAGAACTTAAATGGCAAAAGCTTTTGAAGAGGATTTTCATAGTACGCAAGGGTATTTGTGTACTACTATTTAACAAAACCCAAGAACATAATGACCTTAGACCCTAGTCTAGTCATATGACTGAGAGGACTTAAAGGGTTTCTTCATTCTTTTCGATGACTAGCCATTGAAAGGATTAAAAAGAGACAAGACATGGTTTCTTTTTCCAAAATCTAAAACCCGCTGTTCTTGATGAGAAGAACTATGAACAAGGGTTTCTTTTTCCAAATCTGCTGCTACTGGTCCCTATCAAGATAATTCTCAATGCCGTCTTCTAAACCCTTTTTTCTTCTTTCATTTTAGCTACCTTCTTTAGATTTTTTTTTTGTTTTCTTTTTCTCTTCTTCCAATATCTGTAACCTTCTTTTGATTTTCTTTTCTTCCAATAGCAGCTACCTTCTAAATCCATCGTTAAAGTAGCAAGTGCCAGTGGTTGAAGATCTGAATGGGTTTGATGGTTTTTCAATTTTCTGAGTTTTGGTTTTTTAGTGATCTAGGTTCTAGTACAATCTTAAAGGCTGATTATTGGCAGGATTTCAAGTTTAGGAGAGAAAATTTTGGTAATATTAAGAACTTAAAATGACTGTCCAGTAGTCATTGAATGCAAAGCAAAAAAAATTTCCAGCTATTTTTTTAACCTTTAATAGGTAAGAAGATGAAAATAAGCTCTTTTATTTTTTGCTTATATTCTTTATTCATTCTTCTACTATTTTTTGTATGGAGAACAAGCATGCATATGAGCAAATCAAATCGAATTGTAATAGGATATCCAGCTATTCAATCGAATTGAATTCAAATATAAGAGTTTTCATATCTGTTGGATTCAAATCGAATTCGGATATCCCAAAATTTTCATTGAATCGAATTTGGATATATCCCTATCCAAATTTGATTTGATCCTATTGCATCCCTACAATAGGCTGAAACTTTGCAGGTGTTGAATTAAGAATGAGTTACAGAGTGATAGTCAAGGTCCAGTTCAGTCTTGTCTCTGTTGAAGTCTTGATTGTTTCTTGGTTTAGCTAGATGATGCAGCAAAAGTACGCCTGATGTAGGCAGATACTTTTTTTTTTTTTTATCTTGTATGAATTGATTAAACACATGGATAAATGCCTTAGAAAGTTAGAAACAAAAGGTTTTAAAGTAAATAGAACTAAAACAGAATAATATGGCATGCAAATTTAATAATAATGGGAGTGCAAATCAGGGTACACCTAGGATTGGAGACCAAGAGATAACTCAATATGACCTTTTTTCAGTACCTTGGTTTGATAATTCATAACAAGGGAGAGATTGAGAAGGGTGTCATCCATAGAACTAGAGGAGGATGGGCAAAACGGAGGGGTGTAACTGGAGTTTCATGTGATAGGAAAATGCACTTAGAATCTTAGATTAAAAGGAAAATTCTATAAAGCAGTTGTAAGCCAGCTATGTTGAATTTCTGTGTTGCTGATAAGAAAAGGCAAGCTATGTTGAATGGAACAGAGTGCTGGTTGGTCAAGAAACAACATATCCAGAAAATGAGTGTGGTAGAAATGCATATGCTGCGATGGATTAGTGGAAAAACTAGAAAGTATAGTATTAGAAATGAAGTAATTTGTTGGACTTAAGAGTAGCTCCAATAAAATGTGAGAATGTAGAGTTGTAGACTAAGATGGTCTCGCCATGTGCATTATAGAAGACCATCGACAGCACCCATAAGAAGTGATTTGTTACAAGTTGAAGGGGGCTAGAAGGGCAAAGGGTAGACCAAAACGGGCATGGGTAGAAGTAATAAGAAAATTTGAGTGCCTAACAATGGATATTGCATTAAACAAATTGGACCGGCAAAGCAGCATTCTTGTGTTCAACCCCATATAGTTGTGATAAGGCTTGGATGATGATGGTGATTATAATTGCTGACATTATGTGTTTTTTAATCCTCCATTAGGATTTATTTCACACTTAGGCTTTCTCTAGTATTTAGGTGTTTTGAATCCTTGGTCTGCAATTATTGATGTGATTCACAGCCCTCATGTATTTTGATTTACTGATGCACCATGAATAATGATAAGTGATAATTACATGTGCAAATATTCTATGTTATTCAGTAAGCAACAAAAAAAACTTTATTAATTCAAGTATAAGGGTGTAAATTAAGGCCCTTTATATAAAGTTTGGAAGTTCTTTACAATATGCCACCCTCTACACCCAAAGCAAACAACCATCTGAAAACAAACTGCTCCTCTTAAAACTTAAAAAGAAAGGTCTTTCAGAGGGAAAACCCAATCAATAAGAAGAATACTAGAAATGCACACAGATTGAAAAGATTTTTCTCATTTTCTTCAACTCTTCAAGTGTGACAAATTCTCTTCTTTCATATACACCAACAAACTGCATTTTGAAACATAAATCATATAATGGTACCTCTGGAACCAGTCTCATGTTTGGGAATAGAATAGCAGACTCCAATTTTTGCTTTTTGCATCAAGTCATCAACACTGTGCACTTACTGATCTCCCTTTTCAACAGCGGTCTTCTAAAAATAGGAGACCACAGAACCACCATGGTCCGCATATAAATCCTTTACTGTATTGACCCACCTGAGTAAATATGATTTATGCAAAGCTCAAAAATTTTCAAAGCTGCTTCAGTCATCCTTTCACAATCTGATCCTTGCACATCACCTGCTTTAGACCCAGTTAAAGGTTCAAAATCATAGAAAACCTTGATGACACCATCCAAAAACCAACCATGTAGGATGTATTAACTGTTTGAGAGCATAGTTTTCAAGGTGCAAATGTGAGGCCAGGCGATGGGGTGGCACTAGTTGCCTAGGTGATGGATTTTTTAAATGAAAAACATGAATCCTACAGTAGTTTCCTAGGTTCTGTACCAACTAGAAACCATCATTCATTAATTATTATCTATAATTTTCGTAAAAAGTATAAATTTCAGATTCAAATATTGAAAAACAACATATTCATGAGATTTAAAAGAATAAAGAAAAGAAAATTTGTAAAATATAGGGGCTGAGCCCTGTTTTTGTCCTAGGAAAAGAAGAAAAGGTGGAAGAAGAATCTGTTTTTGTCTTTGTAACTTATTGCTTCAGGTTTTTAAGTCTTTGAGGGTTCAAAACAGCATTACATCATATGTTGATTGAACTAGAACAAATAATAAAATAATAAAATAATAAAAATAAATTGGTATATAAAACCACAAAATGAATATTTTAGTTCAGCATATTTTCACAAAATTAATAATATAAAAGTATTTCCATAGAGGCTTGTACAAATTAGCTTGGTGATTAAGCGAGGTGATCCTCCATGTGCACCTTGTTACCTAGGTGCCCACGTAGGTGTCACCTTGACAATTATGTTTGAGAGTTCAACCTTGAACCATCTTTCCACATGGAAAACTCTGGATCACAGGTGATGTTTGGTATGGTGGTACCATTGCTGTTTCTACCTGAAATGTTTGGGTTGATTGGTAGTTTGATACACATTGGTGAGTTATATGTTGTCACATCACATGAGAGTCACTTAAGCTAGAATGATTGGACTGCACCCCCTCTAGAGCAAGTAACATCAATCTTATTTTCTACAAACAGCCTCACACATGCATTTTTAAGGTACCAGACACATCCTTATGTAACAGTTTTATGCCAATTGTGGGTCAGGAGTTTCTCAATGCACACCTATCTCCCACCTCTTCCATCCTGTTCCTATGCTCAAAGTACTCAATATTGCTCTGAACAGTTGGGGTGCTTCTTTTGTCTGTACTTAGTGACATTTCCATGGAAATAGTAAACCCATTTTATTGCAGAAACGATCCTTGCAGCGAGAATGAAGATTGTTGTCCATATCTGTCAAGGAAACTGCTCTATCTCCTTCAGAGATCGGAGGTTGTTTCCTTTTTTTTTAATCTTGGTTAGGGAGGATGTAATCTTTGTCCTTAGTTGTCCATAATATTCAGTTGCTGTGAGCAAATTGAAACCTCAAGGCTCCATTTGTTTGCAGTGCAATTTATTTGTACTAGCACAAGTGCATTTGTGTAAATGAGAACAGTGTATTTACCTGTGCTTTGGGTTTTACTTTGCTTCAGATTTTATTTTACTTCATCTGCAATGCAAATGGACACAATAAGGCAATGACTGAAACACAAATAAATCAGATTTTTTTTTGATAGATAATAAATCTGATTTTTTGATCAATAAAATAAACATGAGTTTGCACTCCCATATTTTGTTTTGATCAGTAAATGGTTCAATTCATAAAGATTAATTATGGAATATTACAAAAAATTTGTGACACAAGAATAAGCATCTTTACAATCCCAAATTACATAATTGTCCAAACAGTTGATCAGTGATGTGGTAGCACTGGAATAAATTATCACAAGACAGAAAGAGAGAGTAGAGAGAGAGAGAGGAGAAAGGGTAGAGAAAGAGAGAGAAAGAAATCCCAAGGAATCACTCCCAAGGGTCCTGGAATCACTCTTGGGTTTGTGGAAATCAATCCTACAGCAAACTTCTGAGAGAACTCTAAAGAATATCTTCATTAGTTTAAAAAGCTAGAGAAAGATCTATTCATAGAGTGGCTGTGTGGCTTGGAATACTGTTCACAATAATTACGAAAATACCACTCCTTGTTTTGTTCCTCAAGAAATGATTTTCTACCTACTAATGCAAATAAACTGAAAATTGATAGAGAATCAAGGTTTAAAATGTCGATGTCGATGGAAATGCCACTTACCAAAATATAGGACATATGTTGGAAATGTCGAGGGGAAATAATGTAAAAATTAGAGACATTGTGGGAATATTATGAAATATGTGGAAATATGCAAATATATTTTGTAAAATGAAAAAAGAAGCATTAATACATATTTCTAGACTATTATCTTATTCCCAACCATTATATAAAGCTAAGAAACTAAGATCAATAACAAATTAGTAAATGACGATTTACTGATTAATTATGCATTTTGATGTTTTTACAAGGTTATCTGATACTTTCTTTTCTTATTTTTAGTTCTGATTTATTATAAATTCTAATATATTTATTTCACACTAGTAAATAGAAATACATTTATTCTGATTTTTTGAATATTAAAGTAATAATACATTATGTTTTATTATAAATTTAATAAACTGATTCTCCTTTTTGTTGTATTAAGACTATGATAAATTCTGATTTCTTATAAAATTTAATGAATTTATTATGATTTTTAATACTAAATTTATAATAAATTATGATTTAGTATAAAATTTATTCTGATTTTTTATATTAAATGTAGAATATGGTTTATTATAAAATTTAATAAACATTTTCTGATTCTAATAAATATTTTAAAAAATACTAACTAGTTAATATTCTATTACTTGAAAAATATTTTATGTTTTATATTATAAAGTAATTAATTTATTCTTTTGTTTTTATATTTTGTAAATTCTTTTTATAAATATTTTATTTGAAATATTAATGGAATAATCTATATTAATATACCGTATTATATTAATATAATATACTAATATATTATATTTTTAATGTACATTTTTCTTGATGAATGATAATAATTTTATTAATTCAGAAGCAGATTTAGAGTGAGTTCATACAACATCCCAAAGAGAGGCAAGAGTTGCAGCCCCTCCTTGAATCTTACAGGTAAACTAGGAAAGAAAAGCAAGAGTCACAATTGTGACCAAAACAATTCTTTACTATTTACCCCTTTCTTAGCTAACACATTTGAGAAAGTATTTGCTGATCTCCCCACCCACTGTATGGTGACCAACATATTCCTTGTCAACCAACTAAATTTCATCATTTCATTCTTGTAACGCCACATAACCTCTTCACAATTTTTCAACCAATGCACCACCACTTTGGAATCCCCCTCGATTGTTAGGTTACGCCCGGGCCCATAACATTTTGGTATCAAAGCAAGGCGTCATGGGTGATTTGGAGTAGCTATCGTCCAAGGTCCACGAACTCGAGCACCGGCTCATGGAGACCAGCTCGGAAGTATGGGAAATCAAGGACGAAGTCAAGGAGCTACGACGTCTGGTGGAGTTATTCCTTTCTAGCAAAGAGAGGAACATAGGAGGGGTGATAGCCACTAGCGGACGCCGACCAGATTTGCTGGAGTCTTCCGGCGAACAGAAGTTTGACAACCAGGGGGCCACAGTCATCCCCAAGTACAACAGGTTAAAATTCTTGCCGTTCAACGGCAACGAAGATCCCTTGGGCTGGCTGTACCGGTGCGAGCAGTTTTTTCGAAATCAACAGACAGACGACCGAGATAAGGTAAGCCTAGCCGCCTTTCACTTAACAGAGGAAGCACAACTCTGGTTCTATCGATTAGAACAGGAAGAACCTGGGCTCAGTTGGACCCAATTCAAGTCCTACTGCCTTCTTAGATTTGGGCTCCCACTAACAAGCAACCCCTTAGGCGAGCTGATTAACCTTAAACAAACCGACACGTTGGCAGAATACTAGCGCCAGTTCCAGACCCTCCTCGCGAGGGCATCTTCAGTGCGATCGGATCAGCAGGTAGACATGTTCACCGCTGGGTTAGCAGAACCTCTGTGGGTGGACGTGGAAATGCAAAATCCCCCCAACCTGGTTACAACCATGAATATAGCTCGCGCCTTCAAATGCAAACTACAACTCAGCCGCAGAACCTTTAGTATGGGGCGGCCTCCATTTGCATGGGCATCCCCGAAACCACTCGGAATGTCTCCATATTCAGCAGCCAACCAAGAACGGAAGCCACAAACGAGTAACAATCTCGTCATGGGTCGGTCCACGGGGAGAACCTCTAGTTTCCCCTTGCCCCTCCCTTTGCGTGCTGACCCTATCGTGGCGACCTAAGGGGTGATTTGTCTAAGAGATCACCCTAACTCTCCTTTACTCTTCTCTTTGACTGAAATTTTGGATGCCTTTATTCAATAATAGTGGCTCCTTAAATAGGAGATTACAAGAGTCCTGCTCCTAGGGAGTCTCCTTGCTGAATAGGGAGTCCTCCAACTCTATCTTGATAAGATAAGGCTGATAAGATAAGATAAGTCTCTCTTAATCCTAATCTAATAAGATAAGATAATCTCTCTTAATCCTAATCTAATAAGATAAGTCTCTCTTAATCCTAATCTAATAAGATAAGATAATCTAATCTACTAACTTAATAAGATAATAATAACAAGATAGTCTAATCTAATTTGCTGAATGGATAAGATTGTTGTTGCCGAATTGGATAGGATGAGAACACTGGATCATTGCTGTTGTTGCTCCCAATACGCATCCACATCATTACTCCCTCTTGGACTACGAGCTTGTCCTCGAGCTCGAATTCAGGATGGGTGTCGGGAAACACCGTCAAAGGAATCCCGGATAGGTGGAATGATTTTGCCCTCCTGGATCGGGTTCCAATGAAGAGGGTTCATCCTCATCTTCCTCTTGTTTCACCAGGAGGCAGAAAAGTCTCTTGCACTTGTGCCCTGCTGAGTAGAGTTCATCGCAATTAAAACATTGTCCCCTCGCCCTGCGTTCTGCCATCTCAGCCCTAGACAAGTGCTTAATAGGGGGTGCAACGACGCTGGTCCCCACACTAGATGCTGATCTGCAATTGTTGCTTGTCTGTGGCATTCGTTCTTGGCTGGCTACTGAATATGGAGCCATTTTGAGTGGTTCCAGGGATGCCCATGCTGATGGAGGCCGCCCCATACTGAAGGTTTCGCGGCTGAGTTGTAGTTTGCGTTCGAAGGCGCGAGCTATATTCATGGCTGTAAGTTGTGGGGGTTCTGCATTTTCCACGTCCACCCGCAGGGTTTCTGCTAACCCAGCGGTGAACATGTCTACCTGCTGATCCGGTCGCACTGAAGATGCCCTCACGAGGAGGCTTTGGAACTGGTGCTGGTATTTTGCCACTGTGTCGGTTTGTTTAAGGTTAATCAACTCGCCCAAGGGGTTGCTTGTTAGTGGGGGCCCAAATCTAAGAAGGCAGTAGGACTTGAACTGGGTCCAAATGAGCCCAGTTTCTTCCTATTCTAATCGATAGAACCAGAGTTGTGCTTCCTCTGTTAAGTGAAAGGCGGCTAGGCTTACCTTATCCCGGTGGTCTGTCCGTTGATTTCGAAAAAATTGCTCGCACCGGTACAACTAGCCCAAGGGATCTCCGTTGCCGTTGTACGACGAGAATTCTAACCTGCTGTACTTGGGGATGACTGCGACCCCTTGGTTGTCGAACTACTGTTCGCCGGAAGACTCCGACAGATCTGGTTGGCGGCCGCTAGTGGCTGCCACCCTTTCTATGTTCCTCTCTTTTCTAGAAAGGAATAACTCCATCAGACGTTGTAGCTCCTTGACTTCATTCTTGATTTCCCGTACTTCCAAGCTGGTCTCCATGAGCCGGTGCTCAAGTTCGTGGACCCTGGACGACAGCTGCTCCAGATCACCCACGACGCCTTGCTCTGATACCAAAATGTTATGGGCCCGGGCGTAGGATCTCGTCACGGGTCGGTCCACGGGGAGAACCTCTAGTTTCTCCTTGCCCCTCCCTTTGCATGTTGACCCTATCGTGGCAACTTAAGGGGTGATTTGTCCAAGAGATCACCCTAACTCTCCTTTACTCTTCTCTTTGACTGAAATTTTGGATGCCTTTATTTAATAATAGTGGCTCCTTAAATAGGAGATTACAAGAGTCCTGTTCCTAGGGAGACTCCTTGTTGAATAGGGAGACCTCCAACTCTATCTTGATAAGATAAGGCTGATAAGATAAGATAATCTCTCTTAATCCTAATCTAATAAGATAAGTCTCTTAATTCTAATCTAATAAGATAAAATAATCTAATCTACTAACTTAATAATATAAGAATAACAAGATAGTCTAATCTAATCTGCTGAATGGATAAGACTGTTGCTGCCGAATTGGATAGGATGAGAACACCGGATCATTGCTGCTGCTGCTCCCATACGCATCCACATCATGTTGGAAGCTCCTTCTTCAACATTTCCTATCTTGTCTTGGCCCATACCCTTTTGGTCTTCAATGCTTACACCTATAGGTTGAAATTATTCATTCATGGCTTTAGCTCTAGGATGGTGTTAACATGAAAGAAATCACCTTTATCTTCAACTTCATACTTTCTTCTCATTGGCTTCAATTTCTTTGTTGTAACCAGCTATTTCTCTATCTTTAAAGCCAATTCAATAGCATGATCCAAGTCATAAATTTGAATAGTAGATAATTCATTCTTGATATCATCCCTTAGTCAATTTGTTAAATGAACTAATTTGTGCCTTTGACTTTCTGTAATCTCACATCTAATATATAATTAATCAAACTTATGCATAACTTTAACTTTTTTGCAAACACCTCTTCATATCTGCCTGCATGGTAATAGGATATTTATATTCTCCTCTGTTTTCTAGTTGTTGCTCAAGGGTTCTCCACCATACTCTAGCATGACCTGCAAGCTTCATGCATGCAAATCTAAACCTCTTTTTTTCAAACATATTATGCCAATCAAAATATTCTTTTAGTTCAGCAATCCAATCAAAGAATGCTTGCAAGTCTTCATCTCCTTGAATTAGGGATTTTCTTTTCTCTTGTGACATTCTTGAAAACCTTACTCCTATAGCCAATATTATTGGATCTGTTTTCCTTGACCAACTTTTCAATAAGTCAACCATAGACCTTTTGTATGGTTCAAAGACCTGATAGTCATTGTTTCGAGACCCTTAAGATTGTTTAGAAGTTACCCTAGGCTTATAGAATCACTCACTTTGTAAGAACATGGTACATAATCATTAGCTCTGATGCCAAAACTGATGTAGTAGGGATGGAATAAACTATCACAAGACTGATTTGATGTGTGTGTATTTTATATGAGAGAGTTGCCTTGTGAATACTGTTCATATCATAATTACAAAAATGGCACTCGTTTGTGCATTTTTTTTTTGATAATTGACTCCTTGTCTTTTGCATTACGAAACACAATAGCTTCTTTCATTTGATTCTCCAGCTCCTGCCCAAAAAATATAGAAATACATAAAATTTCAGAAAATTCCACCTAGTGCCCAAAAATATAGAGATACATAAAATTTCAGAAAATTCCAAAATTGATTCTCCAGTTCCTCCATTAATGGGCACTTCTTTCATTTACAATTAGGAATGTGGAACAAAAAATTTATAAAAATTTTCCTCTAGTGGGAACTTGTACCCATTAACTTCTACCTGATTACTTCTAAAATGGATTTTTAGATAGACATCCAATGGTCCTATTAATTGTTCTTATGGTTTGGGAGAACTCCAGAGATAAAGTGGATAAGAAATTGAAAATACACATTCTTTGTAAGTTTCACAGGCCTTAAAAGAATGTTGGCTATTATTGCTAAAATTGAAATAAGCAAGATGATATTCTTTTGTGGCATTCTGGTTTGCCCTCTAATCCTCTTATAAGGCTTTTTGATTCTCTTTTTTCTCTGATTATATTATATTTTGTTTATTTTACATGCAGTTATCAGAGTGGTTGGAGGAAAATAAGCACCTTGATTTTATTGAACATGATTATGCTTCTCGCCTTGATTTGATTGCTAAAGTACGTAATCTCCAAAAGGCTGAGAAGTACATTAAGAGTATTCCAGAATCTTTCAGAGGGGAAGTAGTCTATCGAACCCTCTTGGCTAACTGTGTTCGTTCTGTAAACATGAAGAAAGCAGAGGAGGTTTTTAACAAAATGAAGGACTTGGAGTTCCCACTCACAGTGTTTACTTGCAACCAGTTACTTTTGCTGTATAAGAAGCTTGACAAAAAGAAAATAGCTGATGTGCTACTGTTGATGGAGAAGGAAAATGTCAAACCATCTCTTTTCACATATAGGATCTTAATAGACACTAAAGGCCAGTCCAATGACATTTTGGGAATGGAGCAGTTGCTTGAGACCATGAATGCTAAAGGAGTTGAACCTGACTTACAAACCAAAGCCACTATTGCTAAACATTATGCTGATGCAGGACTCAATGACAAGGCGGACAAGGTCTTGAAGGAGATGGAAGGGAGTAATAATTTGAAGGAGAATCGTGGGGCTTCCAGGGCCTTACTTCTTCTCTATGCAGCCCGTGGAAAGAGTGATGATGTCATGAGAGTCTGGAAGGCATGTGAGCCAAACCCATTGATGGAGGAGTACCTAGCTGCCATTGAAGCTTGGGGAAAGCTGGGAAACATAAAGGAGGCTGAGTCAGTCTTTGAGAGGATGATCAAGAAAAGGAAGTCCAGCTCAAAGTGCTATACTTGCCTTTTGAAAGTTTATGCAGAACATAAGATGTTAGGCAAGGGGAAGGAGCTTGTGAAGAGGATGGCAGATAGTGGATGCCATATTCCCCCGTTGACATGGGATGCTATTGTGAAGCTGTATGTGGAGGCTGGGGAGGTGGAGAAGGCAGACTCAATCCTGAATAAGGCAGTCCAGCAAAGGCATTTGAGGCCACTATACAACTCATACATGACCATCATGGATAAGTATGCAAAGAGGGGTGATGTCCATAATGCTGAAAAAATATTCAACAGATTGAGGCAGTCAGGGTACCTTGGTCGGGTTCGGCAGTACCAAGTTCTCCTCGAGGCTTATATAAATGCCAAAACTCCAGCTTATGGCTTCAGGGAGAGGTTGAAGGCAGACAATTTGTTCCCAAACAGAGCATTGGCGTCCCAGTTGGTGAAGGTAGATGCATTCAGGAAGATAGCCATGTCGGATCTGTTTGATTGATTGGTTGATTTTTGGAGTTGTCCGTGCCTCCTTCCACTTGTGTTGCCCTGCATGGTTGGATGTATTTGGATTCCTTGAGGGGCTCAACTAATATAACACAGGGCATAAGCTCGGTCTGCAAGTGTTTGTGCTATACAATTCTTAAATTTGTACAAATGTAGGCTTGGCTTTAGAGGTGATTAACTAAACTGGATGAATATTTTGTCAAGATGATACCCTGGCTGTTAATGTCTTTTTCTTCTATCGTATTTCCTCTCTCTATTAACTTAAATAATTTCTTATTTCTGTACTTTTTTTTAAGACTGACCATTGTATTTCAGCTCCTTCATTCTTTCTTTTTAATGATAAACTTTTCGTTTCATTTAATGTAAGTATATTTTTAGGGTGTTGGGATAGGGTGGGGAGAAAAGAACAATGTTAGGGCTGCAAACGGTATGCTATTTTATTTGATTTTGAGTTGCGATCGTATTAGATCTATCTGGATGATTGAATCTATGTTTAGGAACTTACCTAACTCAAGGTTCTGATGAAAAAACACCTCATAAAAGGAAGGTGGGGGGAGTTGGCTTTAGTAATTCTGCTTGTTCTCTTCTTGCCCGTAAAGATATTTCTACAAAGTTAATGAGCTTAGGTCTCTTTCTGTAATACATTTCTGCCCTCTTGGCAAATGTTAAGAACGTCCTTCACCTTCTCCATATCTGCAAAAGTTCAATTCAGAGACTAGAGATATAAATTTGTGCCACTTGCAAGTAGTCACAAAACATTTCTGTGCATTCATTTTTTAAATACAAAATTATTAGTTAATTGGGAAGCGTCAATATTACCAATCTTACTTTGATTATATTCTCTGGATGTCTTACAGATGAATAAATGAAATCTGTGTTGTGCAGGTTCTCACTAAAATATTCTTGTGTGCGTGTGTGTTTTGGCCCTCAAATCAAGATTCAAGACCAGCATATCTTTTCATCCGAAGCAATTATTTTTCAAACAATATTCGGTAGTAGTGCTACCTAACGGGAAAGTACCTGTGGAAAAGAGTAATGTTTTATGATTCCAGTTTAGTGAACTCAAGGTTATAGGTGCTGTCCCCTTTTTTCTATACATAAAAAATGGAATTTTGAATTTTGGGTTCCCAATAGTTCATCTTGTTGATATAGCAGGTTCTAGTGCATTTGAAATTTGGAGAACAAAAACAAAGAAAACACCAAAATCCATGTCCCCATATACAAATTTATTAACCAGAATAAAAGCATGGGAAGAAAAATTGAAACCATTTTTCCTCTGGTGTGAAAAAAGTGTTATTGAACTCACATTCATCATCTGAGAAGCCACAATTGCGATTAAGAAAGAAAAGCAACAAATTGGAAGAACAATAAAAAACCAATGGTTGGCTTGACTTGGCACGGATTGGCATGACGGTACGATGGCATGTGGACCGTCTCAGGCCCGACACATTGGTTCAGGCCATGCTGGGTCTGGGGTTTGAAGTCCATGGGCTGGCACGTCCCAGTTTGCGGCACGACCTATGACGGGCTGGCGGGCTTGTAGTGGGCCATGCTTGGCCTATCTAAGAGCTAGTCGTTAGGGACCCCCTAATGGCTAATTTCAACTTTTTTTTTTTTTTGGGGGGGGGGGGTGGCGGGGCTTACAGAAATACCCCCCTGATAATTATAAACAACTATATAGGGGGGTATTTATGTATTTTGGTTATGGGGGGAGAAAAAACAATACAAATGCCTCCCAATAGCTATATAACAACTGGTTTAGGAGAGTATTTTGGGTAATTGAATTGTTTTCAATTCCTATAAATAACCCTATCATCCACCATTCTTATCACACAAATTCAACACTTCTCTTAATCTCTTCTTTAGTTCTCATACTCTTTGAAGTTTTAATCTCCCAATCTCTCAAATTCTCAATCTCCAATACATTTTTTGAACTTTGATTGGTTGATTTTCCAATTCCAACTTTATTGAAGTTTCAACAACAAGGCTTGCTTAACCAGCTCAAGTATCTCAAGTTAGCAATTTGGGAGGCATGGACTCTTGGAGTTAAAAGGCTTTAACCGTTGAAATCAAGTTAGGATTCTGAACCGTCAATTTAGGTAACTCCAATTAAATTAATTTTTATTTTTTTAGAATTTTAAAAATGGCCAACTCCTCTAGAAACCAATTCCACATGATAAAATGTTGACGATATTTATTCGCATCATGATAGTGTTAGCACTATTATGGATGCTATTGATATTGATGGAACTTTCACCCCTATTACTGATATTAGGGGAAAGAAAAAGTGGGCCTCTAAGTTGATTAGCCCGGTTTGAAAAAAATATTTAAACTAGAGGAGGTTGAGGGGAAGGGAAAAAAAGTTGTTTGCAAAAAATGTAGGGAAAGCTTTAGCTATTGTAGCAATGGTGGTATTGACCATTTGGGTAGAAATTTGCTCACTAAGAAAGAAGAAAATGGAGAGAAACAACACAAACACAAATTGGGTAGGGGATTTGGTACATTTAAATATTCTAAAGAAAAAATAATGCAACGATTAGCAAAATACATTGTACATGCTGAACAACCATTTTTGTTGGCTGAAGATACTAAACTTGAAAAATGGTTACGTAATTATGTAATCCACAATTTAAAAAAATTTCTAGGCATACTATTAGATCAGATGCTTTAATTTTTTTTTTATTCATATAAACAAAATTTAATTTATATGTTATAAAATCTTAATTCTAAAGTTGTAATTACTTATGATGTTAGAATTCTAAATTTAACATAAACTATATATGCGTTACTAGTCATTTTATCGATGAAGATGAAAATTGACTTTTAAATAAAAGAATTTTAAGTTTTACTAGGCTTGAATGGCCACATACTAGTTATTGTTGCAAGCATTTTAAATACTTTACACACTTATGGAATTGACAATAAATTAATTTATATTTGTTTTGACAATGCTAGTAATAATGATTCAACAATAAATATTTAAAATGTCAATTAAAATCATGTTTAAATAGTAAATTATTTTATATTAGATGTGCATGTCACATCTTAAAAATGTATTCAGGATGCTTTAAATATTATTTCTACTCATATTTTCTAAAATTAGAAATTGTATTATATATATATATATTAAAAGTTTTGGAGCAAGAAGATAAGAATTTAAATATTTATGTCAAAATTATGGTTTAAAATATAAACATTTTATATTAGATGTTAAACATAGATGGAATTCTAGTTATGCTATGTTAGAAAGTTATATTTCTTACAAACAAATTTTTAATGATTTTTATAATACGAAAATTCCTATTGATATGTTATTTGATGAAGACTAGGAAATTGCAATTTGTATAAGAGATTTTTTAAAACATTTTTATGATACAACTGATGAATTATTGGGTATTTATTATGAAGGGATGAGAGGTCCATCATATAGATGGCTGAACTCTGCAGGTAGGTTGGGCAAAATTTCAAAAATTTTTCTCTCCCATTTGGGAATCACATTCCCTATTTTAGAAAACTGCATTTTCAAAGATCAATCTTGAAACTAAATCAGACTGGGTCTGAAACCAAAAGGGAGTGGAGGGTTATACCTGATATGAAGAAACAATAACATCCAATGAAGATGTTTACACCCAATGATAGATCCAAAGACTACTTCCATCAAAGATGACACAGTGCAGGATGAAGCAGAATCAACAAGATGGGTCTTCAACAAGAACCTGATTCTTCAACAAGAATTTGATGGAGGGCTAGTGAGCACGACTTCTGATTACCTTTTCTGCCAAAAGGTAATATCAAGAACCCTTCTTGATTGCTCCCACAGTGGAGATTGAATAGGTATGGCGGCAATAGCAGGAGAGAGCAAGAGCAGAAGATAGAAACAGTCAAACTGTATGTTGTCTTCTCTTTTAAATCAGTAGACTGATGGATGAATTAGAGGTTTGCCCTGCTGCTCTATTTATAGCCTTAAAAAGAGGTTCTCCTAATCCCATTAGGAGTTTCCTAATCCAAATCTTGTATTTGGATCTGGACTCTCTTTAAGAGATAAGGATAATCCTTTATCTTATCTGTGGATAAAGATCAACCCTCCTAATCTAATTAGGAGTTTCCTGATCCAAGTCTCTATTTGGATCTGGACTCTCTGATTGGATAGGGACAGTCCCTTATCCTATCTACTAATCTAAATCCCAGAACCGTCCCTCTTTAGCTAATCTCATTAAGCCAGTTCAAATTGGGCTTTAGGCCCATTAAGTCTATGTGCTCACTTATCCTCCAAACTATTGCCTAGTTGGTCATTATTATATGGTGTGGGACCCAAACATCGATCTACACATCAGTCACATGTGTTCAGCCCAGCCTCAGGTACAAGGCCTGGCCGAATTCACTATAGGATACAATGAGCCCCTGAATCCATCACCATGGGCTTTTGATGGGCCCAACATATGCACTAAATGGTCATTGGGTCAAGCCACCTTATAAAAACCCAAGGACTGTGGTCAAATGCATGATTAGCCCATCAAGTATTACCCTCAATGGTCTTACACTTAACCTCTCATCCCATAATGATCAAACACTACCCAACAAAAGAGGACCTCACCCTCGGGTGCAAGGCATAGTTTTGCACTCTCTACTCACATGGATCCCGGGAATTAAAACCTTTTGCAAACATTTTGAAACCATAATATATATATATATATGTGTGTGTGTGTGTGTGTGTGTGTGTGTGTGTGTGTGTGTGTGGGGGGTCGGGTGGCCCGACGGGCCGGCCCGGTCCCCGGACGAGCTTGAACGTGGTTATAGGCCCCCGTGCTTAAATTCGGCCCAAAAACCCAGCCCACAATAAATTCGAGCCGGGCTCGGGTTTTGTCAAAATAGCCAGCCCGAGCCCGAGCCGACCCAACCTAATATTAGACTTAAAGTGAGTAATGTGATTATGTCCATTTGAATAAAATTTTTGATTTAAGAATGTAAAATTGTGTTTTAAAATATAAAAGAAAGGGGAAAAAAACCACCTTGTAGTTCATTTAAATAGGAAAAAAAAAACTATCTAAATTTTTAATTCTAATTTGAATAGGAAAAATTGTTTTTTTTATTAGGCCGGGCTTCGAGCTCGGGCTCGTGCTTCGGGCTTTTTATCAGGGCCGGGCTCGGGCTCGGGCCTAGCATATTTCCCTTAATGACAAGTGAAAGCCCGGCTCGGGCCGACCCATGAACAGGTCTAATATATATATATATATATGTATATTTCTATATAATTATATTTTACAAAACAAATTTCAATGGTTGAAATTGACTGTCGACAGTTTTGGTTTCCATCAGAGAGAGTGCAACCCCGATCATTCACTTTGTCCGACAAAGGGGCTGATCCTGTCACTAGGATCACCCACTCAGATGAATTCTCAGATTGTCCCAACATACCCAGCTTTTGACCCCCTCTAAGGATTCCACTGATTGGCATATCAAAGGCAGCCCAACCAAACACCTAGTGTAGTATCATAATCGTGTCTAGGGGTCAAGTGTAACATTACAATTTTGCCCATCTATCTTCAAGGTACAGGGCAATACTGAAATTTTGGTCCGGTTCAAGGTTTCAAAAAAATCCACACTGCATGTACATTGGGTCTCACCTTGGCAGTTGAGACAAGCCACACCAACCAACTTGGTGGCACATCAGTGTCAACATTGGCAGGATAAATCTCCCCATATCTATCCAACGACTGTGAAGATTCTAAACTAACACGAGTCCCATATATGTCAAATTTAAGGGTATTATACAAAAACACACCATAATAACATGAATCAAATATGTAATTTATTCATTTACATTAAATGTTATAATGTATATCACTCTAATTGGAGCCAGAGTCCCATGCTGATGCTACCTTCTGAATAAGGGCGTCCCCTCTTCCAACTATCTCCCGCAGTACGTGGTATTTTCTCTCGATGTGCTTCGATTTTGAATGAGCTTGTGGCTCCTTAGGCTGAGCAATGGCTCCGGTGTTTTCACACAACAATGGAATGAGTGATGTGCTGGATGGAACTACCCCCAATTTGTGAATGAACTTCTTCATCCAAACAACTTCTTTGGCAGTTTCACTTGCGGCAATGTATTCGGCTTCAGTTGTGGAGTTCGCCGTGGACCCCTATTTGCTGCTTTTCCAGCAAACATCCCACGATCCTATCGTGAAAATGTATCCAGATGTAGACTTTCTATCATCTGGATTTGGCTGGAAGTCGATATCAGTATACCCCTAGATCTGTAGTGAACTACCATCGAATACTAAACATAACTCTTTTGTGCTTCGAAGGTACTTTAGTATGTTTTTCATAGCAGTCTAATGCTCCTGTCCTGGGTTTGATTGTAATCTGCTTACTACACTCATTGCCTGAGAGATGTTAGGGCGAGGACACAACATGACATACATGATGCTCCCTACGGCTGAGGCATAGGGAACGTCCTTCATGCCCTCAATCTTCTCGGGAGTCTTGGGAGACATACCCTTGTAGAGAGTGACTCCATGACTGAAAGGAACATTTCCTTTCTTAGAGTTTTCCATGCTGTATCTCTTGACTATCTTGTCAATGTAAGCAGATTAGGATAATCCTATTATCTTCTTCGATCTATCTCTATACAGCTGAAGACCCAATATGTAGGAGGCTTCTCTAAGATCTTTCACGGATAATTGCTGTGAAAGCCATACTTTCCCCGTAGTCAACATTCCTATATCATTCCCAATGAGTAGAATGTCATCTACATATAAAATCAGGAATGAAACCTCATCACCACTGGTTTTCCTGTAAACACAGGGCTCATTCGGATTTTGCTCGTAGTCAAACTTTTTGACGGTAGAGTTAAATTGGAAGTTCCAACTCCTAGAAGCTTGCTTAACTCCATGTATGGATCAATTTAATTTACATACCATGTGTTCCTGACCTGCAGCTATAAAGCCTTTCAGTTGCTGCATATAGATATTTTCACTAAGATCTCCATTCTGGAACGCAGTTTTGACATCCATTTGCCAAATCTCGTAATCATGGTACACTGATACAACTAACAGGATCCTAATAGATTTAAGCATGGCCACTGGCGAAAAGTTTCCTCATAATCGATTCCTTCTTTTAGAGTGTACCCTTTCATCACAAGACAAGCCTTATAGGTCTCAACCTTACCATCAGGG